>NW_026947508.1:17632229-20122229 GCF_034190915.1 Cavia porcellus | reverse complement strand
CCCTGAAAGCCTGACTGTCCCAAAATGTTATCACTGGAACCTTACTTTTTTGAGTCAAGGTCATATGTCTCTTGGAGAGCTAGCTCCTTGGTCTCTCGTTTCCTTTTGTTAGGGGTGCTGGGGATCCACCTAGGGCCGCATATGCACTAGACACATGTTCTGCCACTGACTGACACCCCTAGTCCAGTCATTTCTAAGTGGACCTTGGTCTACTCAGGGAGGACACAAGGCATGAAGAGTGAGCAGTGCTACCTGAGCTGGTTCTTTGGTGTGGGCTTCTCAGGTGCAAAACACAGGCCACAGGAGGCTGTGGAGCACCAAAAATAGGAGCAGGGCTGGGGGCGTAGCTCAGGGGAAGCATGCTTGCTTCACGTGCCCAAGGATCTGGGTTTGATCCCCAGCACCCAACAAAACAGGAAGGTGGGGGCTGGGGATTTAGCTCAGCGGCATAAGTGCCTGCCTTGCAAGCAGGTAGTCGTGAGTTCGATCCCCGGTACTGGTAAAAACAAAAAAGACAAAAAAAAAAAAAAAAAAAAAAAAAAAAGACAAAAAAACAAAAACAGGAAGGTGGTTGGAACTGGCCTGTCATTGGTCTCATAGGGGTGACATTTGTTGCCATAACAAATCCATAAAATAAATTCATTTCCTGGTAGTTTAAAGTCTAAAACAGATATCTGTGATTGGTAAGTGGCCTTATTTTATTTTACTTTGTAGACATGGGCTTGCTATGTAGTTCAGGTTGGCCTTGAACTCACTATGTAGCTCACATTGATCTTGAGTTCACAGAGATCCTCCTGCCTCAGCTTTCAGAGTACTGGGATTATACCCAGTACAGGCATGCACCACCATACCTGGCTCACTTCTTTTAAGTAGTAATTCAATAATCCAGACTCCAGGGCCAGGGATATAGCTCAGTGGCACAGTGCCTGCCTGGCAAGTGCAAGGCCATGAGTTCGATTCCTGGTATCAAAAAAAAAAAAAAAAAAAAAAAAGAATACTCCAGACTCCTTCCTCATAAAGGTTCTGCCTATACCTACATCATGATGATGATGACAACAATAATGATTATTTAACTTATTTTTTATGGGCTGACATTGAACTGTGGGCCTCGCATCTTGCAAGGCAAGTACACTACATACATCCCCAGACTGTGTGCAGTTTATTACATAAATAAGATAGGGGGAAAAAACTGAGATTCAGTAGGATTGCTTGATTCATTCAAAGTTAGTGGGGTGGCGGAACCAAGATTTCAAACATGGATCTTAATTATTCCTGAGCTCGGGCCAGTTGTGAGGATGGGATTCCTTTTTATCTGTGGCCCTTCTTTATACTTATAGCTAGTCTCGTCTCTATAAAGCACTTAAGACCTGGAAATTATTCTTTTGTGCATCTATCCAGGAAACACTTAATTGGTGACAAACAACTTTTTTAATAAAACGTACAAGGTGCTTAAAATACATACAAATTTCTTTCATGTCTTTAAAACCAACTTGTGATTATTTGCAGATGACATGATACCCTACAAAGATGACCCCAAAAACACCACTAAAAAACTGGTAGATTTAATAAGCAAATTCAGGGTTGAGGATTTAGCTTTGTGGTATAAATGCCTGCCTTGCAAGTATGAGGTCATGAGATCAATCTCTGGTACCAAAAAAGAAGACAAAAAAAAAAAGGAAATTCAGCAGGGTAGCTGGATACAGAGTCAACACTCAAAAAAAAAAAAAAAAAAAATCAATAGCCTTAGCCAGGTGTGGTGGCATATGCCTGTAATCCCAGCACTCCGGAGGCTGAGGCAGAAGGATCCTTGTGAGCTTGAGACTAGCCTAGGCTACAAAGTGAGCTCAAGGCCAGCCTAAACTGCAAACTGAGACCCTGTCTCAAAAAGAAAAAAAAGAAAATCAATAGCTTTCCTGTACATGAATAACAAGTCACTGAGAAAGAAATTAGCTGGCCCTGAATCAAGGCCAGCAGCTTTCTGACTCTGTTGGTTTCAAGCAGGAGCCTAAAGAGATGTCTTTCTATGGTCTTTTGGCCATTTCAGAACTTAGGCAGTGAAATGGTCAATTCATCAGAAAGAAACAGCTTGAAGCAACCTCCCCCCTCCCCTGCAACCCCCTCCCCACCCCCATAAGCATAGCAGGCAGCAGTGGCCCAGGACAGGAGTCACCAGCATTTACTAGGCCTGTTTACTGGGACCCGTGCCAGGCTGGGACCTGGAGCACCAGGAAACCAAGCAACCCCTCGCCACGTCTGTTTTGTTTTGCTGAACTTCAATATACATGAAAGTATGGACAGCTATTTTGAAGAGAATGAGAGACTCTATGACAGCCATTAGTGACTTCCCTATTGTCTGGTTTTGAAGACCTAAATCGCCTTCCTCATTCAGTTTGGATCAGTTTTATACTATGTTGTTTTGTATGAATTCTCTGTATGCGAAGACATGGACAGTTATTTGAAAGAACACAAGAGACAATATGATAGACAGTGAAGATCTCAGGTCGTCTAGCTTTGAAATTTGTATCTCTTACATTGCTTTCTTATATCCTATTTTGTTCTGTTTTGTTGTGTTTAATTTTATCCCCTTTAAAATAAAAATTAAAAAAATTTTTAAAAAAGAGAAAGAAATTAGGAAAACAATCCCTTTCATAATAGCATCCAAAAAAAGAGAAATATTTAGAAATCAGGAATGAAGGATGTAAAAGACCTCTACATTGAAAACTACAGTACTTTGAGAAAGGAGATTGAAGATGACATCAGGAAATGGAAAGCTATCCCTTGTTCTTAGGTAGGGAGAACCAATATAGTGAAAATGGCCATACTTCCAAAGCTGTTAAACAGATTTAATGCAGTTCTGATCAAAATGCCAATAGCATATCTCACAGAATTAGAGAAAACAATCCTAAAGTTCATTTGGAACAAGAAGAGACCTATTATAGCAATTCTGAGCAACAAAAGCAAAGCAGGGAGCATCATAATCCCTGATTGAAATTATACTACAAAAAAAATTATACTACAAAGCTATTGTGATACAAAACAATATGGTACTGGCAAAAAACAAAACAAACAAAAACCCAGACCCAAAGATCAGTGGAACACATTAGAAGATGCAGAAACAACCCCCAAAGCACTAGGCGTCTTATCATTGACAAAGGTGCCAAACACATTCACTGAAAGAAAGATAGCCTCTAATAAATAGTATTGGAAAAACTGGCTCTGCACATGCTAAAGATTAAAATTGGACCCATATCTTTCACCATGTACTAAACTAAATTTGAAATGGATCAAAGGTCTAAATATTAAATCAGCAGATATATTAAATCTGCTTGAAGATAGAATAGGTAAAACTCTTGAAGACACTGGTATAGGCAAAGACTTTATTTATTTTTCTTTAGGCAAAGACTTTATGAATAAAACCCTTATTGCACAGGAATTATCATAACGACTCAATAACTGATACTTCATTTTATTAAAAAATTTTTGCACAGGGCCAGGGATTTAGCTCAGCAGCATAAATGCTTGCCTGGCAAATGCGAGGTCATGAGTTTGATCCCTGGTACAAAAAAATAAAACAAAACAAAAAACTTTGTACAAACCGGATGTGGTGGCACATGCCATAATCCTAGCATTTATGAGACTGAGGCAGGAGGATTGTTGCGAGTTCAAAACCAACCTGGGCTACAAAGTGAGCTCAAGGGCAGCCTGAACTGCATAGCGAGACCCCGTCTCAAAACAGACAAAAAGAAAGAAAGAAAGAAAGAAAGAAAGAAAGAAAGAAAGAAAGGTTTGTGTTAATATTGTTTGGACAATTAAATGCCTATATCTTGTACTCTGAATAACTAATTAAAAGATAACAATACCTACTGTTTTAACCATTGTTATCCTCCTATTATTTTGTTTTGAAATTTTTTGTCTCTTTAAAATAAAAAAAAATTGTGGAAAAAAGACAATTTGTGAGAATGATATAATCATCCATGTTTTACTCATTAAAAAACTTAGTGTCAGGCTGGGGATTTAGCTCAGTGGCATAAGTGCCTGCCTTGCAAGTGCAGGGTTGTAAGTTCAATCCTCAGTTATCCACAAAACAAACAAACAAACAACTTAGTGTTAACAAGCAAAACAAAAGCTCTGAGTCATTCAGTGGCTTGGTCAAGAGATGAGCACAGCTTTTCCAAATGACAAGTCCAAGGGACCAGGGATTTGGCTCAGCAGCATAAGCTCTTGTCTGGCAAGTGCTAGGTTGTGAGTTCTATCCCCAGTGTGTGTGGGGGGGGTTCTATCCCCAGTGGGGGGGGGACAAGTCCACTGCTGGTATTAGATCTACTACTCCCACGGGCAGGTAACTTTATCTTATAAAGAAAATGAACAGAGTCAAAACTTTCTCTCTGCAGTTAAGTGAAAAAGGACAATGATACTTACAGAGCATTTTTTATTTTAGGGTATTTTTTTTCTGAGGCTTGAACCCAGGGTCTTTGCATGGAGCTACATTCAACCCTTTTTACATTTTTTATTTTGAGGCAGACTGTCACGGTTTATGTCAGTGGCCCCTAAGCCTCATGAATTACGAACTCAAGCAAGTCTAGCATCTGTGATTGCTTCGTTGGGACTGGTGGTGTGAGTGCTACACCTAGGGGTGGAGCCAACATATGATGTAATGGCAGGAAAAAGGTCTCTGTCTGTCTGTCTGTCTGTCTGTCTGTCTCTCTCTCTCTCTCTCTCTCTTTCTCTCTCTCTCTCTCTCTCTCTCTCTCTCTGTCTCTCTCTCTTTCTTGCTGGTTCACGCCTTGCTGTTTGCAGCCAGCTGTGAATGGTGGTCTGCTATGAGCCAACTGAATATGGACTGAAATCTCCAAAAACTGTAAGAAACAAATCTTTCCTTTCCTAACTTTGCCTGTCAGGTATTTTGTCTCAACAACGAGTAAAAAGTAAGTAAGACACAGAGCTTTACTAAATTACCAAATTGCCCCATCTGGACTTATAATCATGTATATAGCCAAGGCTGTCCTTGAACTCATGATCCTCCTCAGGCTTCAGCTTCCCACCTCAGTCTCCCAAGAGCTAGGAATGCAGGCATGCATTGCGCATCTGGTTTCCTACATTTATTACAGTACTTGGCACCCAGAAACACCTATTGATTTAGGGATTTAAATTATTTGATATTCATTTGATTTATTTTTTTATTTTATTTTTTTATCGGCACCAGGGATCGAACTCACAACTGCCTTGCAAGGCAGGCACTTATGCTGCTGAGCTAAATCCCTAGTCCTCAATTTTTTTGATATTCATTTGATTTATGTTCTCTGATTATTTATTTTTTATGTGTGAGTGGGAGTAATAATGTCTACTTAGCTGGTTTGTTCTGGTAACTAAGTGAGCTAAAACATTTAAAACTCTTAATGCAGTGTTTTGATGTGGTAAAGGGCAGAGATGAGCAGAGAGATTACCCTTTGACAAATCACAGACCAAAGTCACAATTTTTCCCTCCAAAATAATTATGTGTTGGTTCAGTGCCCAGCAAAGGTTTGTTGAATGACAAAAGGACAGAAACCCACATCATTACAGTGTATGGTATAGGAAATAAATTTATTTGTCTAAAACATTGATTTTTAGGTAAGCAAAACACTCACCTGCTCCTACTTGACTTTCTAGCTTCTTGGTCTAAGGATCAATAAATCACTTTTTTGGGGCTGGGGATTTAGCTCAGTGGTATAAGTGCCTGCCTTGCAAGCAGGCAGTCGTGAGTTCGGTCCCCGGTACCGATAAAAACGAAAAAGACAAAAAAAAAAAAAAAATCACTTTTTTCTTGTCATAGTGTCTCTGCAAGGGCCTGGAGGTGAAAAAGGTCAGAAGGTGACTCCAGAGGGCTTTGGTTAAGCATATGGCCAGTTACATTCACATGTCCCACCACTTCAGCCAGTGAACACTGCTTGCACATGTATGTTTGTGGGTTGGTTTTTCCCCTTCTGAATTTGTAATTTTATTTTAGAAAATTTGTCAAGGAGCTAGGACTATAGTTCAGTGGTGGAGCACTTACCTAGTGTGTGCAAGGCCCTGGGTTCAAACTCCAGCACTACAAAAAAATGTTTCTACAACTCAAATGCCCATCAACCAATTAATGAATAAGAAAATATAGTTGTTTTTGTACAATGGAGTACTACTCAGCCATAAAGTAGGATAATCTTGAGACATTTCCAGGTAAATGAATGCATCTTGAGCTCATACTCTTAAGTGAAATAAATTGGACACACGTGTGTGAATACCACATTGTTTCTCTGGTGTGAGAAACTGAAAGTGTAAATAAAGACCAAAATATATAACAGGTGCTATGAAGCGGGAAGAAGATGTTCAAATGGGAAAGAGAACTAGGGAGGACGAGGGAGGGGAAAGGAAAGAAGGGATAAGAAAAAAACAATAAAAGAAGGAAAAATGGAAACAAAGCTTTTGTCAATAGGGAAGGAAGAGGGGTTAAAGGGAGGGTAAAGGAATGGGGAGAAAAGAAGAAGCAAATATATCAAGTACGGGTACAAATTCCATATGATGAATATGATCATTATGTATACCTAAAATGTACCAATCAAGAAACGTTTCTACAATGCCTACATGGCAAGCATGAGGTCATGAGTTTGATTCTCAGCACAAAAAAAAAAAAAAAAGAAAAGAAAGAAAGAAAAAGGAAAAGAAAAATACACCACTGAGCTAAACCCCCAGCCCTAAAAAAAAGAATGTTTCTAAAGAGATGAAGAGTAATCCCAGAACTCAGGAGGCTGAGGTAAGAGGACCATTGTGAGTTCAAAACCAGCCTGGAGTACAAAGTGAGCTCAAGGCCAGCCTGAACTACATAGTAAGACCCTGTCTCAACAAGACAAAAATAAATAAATAAATAAATAAGAAAATAAATAATCAGATAGATGAGGATCCATGTCTTCACGAATTGGAAGGCTCAGTACTGTTAAGATGTTAATTTCTTCAAATGAAGAAATTTGTACAATGGAGTACTATCCAGGGCAATTAAAAAACGAAGACAAAATTCCCAGAAAACTAACTACAGCCTGGGTGAAGCAGAAGCAGAAGCAGAAGCAGCAATCTAGGAGCAGAGAGTTCCAGGGAGACAGACCTGGCCCGGCATAATCCCGGCTCTGCCCCTTACCCTCCGTGCACTCCTGAGGAAATTAGTTACCTCTCCCAGTTTCGATTTCTCGCCTTTTCAGTGGTGATGATTGCAGTCTGCTTCCTGACTCACTCGTGGTGGGTAAGTTACAATGGCATAGTGCTTTGGTACCAAGGGCTCAGTGACAGCCCTGAGAATTTTTTCCTTATGTGGATTTTCTCTAGAAGAAAACCTTTAGGACAGATAGGTGGGAAGCTTTTTAGAGAAAAAAATTAAAAATTGATAAATTGTGCCTCATAAAGTTAAAAACTCCTCTTCTTCAGATGAAATAGTAAATCACAGAGTGGGAGAAAATAGTCACAAATGATATGTCTGACCAAAGTCTTGTATCCAGAAAATACACAATTTCTTTATTATCTATAAGCTAAAAAATTACATGATTTTAAAACTGTGGAGAAGGTGTGAACAGACAAGATATATAGGAATAGTAGTAAGCACATGAAAAGGTGACCATGTCATTAATCATTAGAGAAATTCAAAGTAAACCCACAAAGAGAAGGCATTCACATCCACTAGAATGACTAAATTTATTATTTGAGGGGAAACAGGAATTGAACTCAGGATCTCACGCTTGCCAGGCAGGTGCTGCTCCGCTGAGCTAGACCCCAGCCCCTGGAATGACTCAATTTAAAAACACTAATATCCCAGCGTGGTGTGGGATTGAAGCAACCAGAATGTCCATATGTTCCTGCTGGGAGTGTAAATGGTACAGCCACTTTGGAAAACAGTTTAGGAACTTTTTATGCAAGAAACATATACTTGTCCTGTGGGACAGCAATGCCATTTACAAATATTTACCCAAGAGAAATGCATACCTACACAAAAACTGAAGCAAATCCCTATTAGCCAAAGACAGAGGAGGAAACTAATGGCAATGCTAGTACATAAATGGATCAGGCAACTTGTGTTTACTCAATGGGACACTACTTAGCAAAAGAAATCAATGACTAAGGGCCGGGGATTTAGCTCAGTGGTGTAAGCGCCTGCCTGGCAAGCATGAGGTCATGAGTTTGATCCCTGGTACCAAAAAAAAAAAATCAATGACTGATACTTGCAACACGGAGGGTGAATCTGCAGCCATCACTGTCACACAAAGAAGTCAGGTGCAGACAGATCCACACTGTATAATTCGGTCTGAGTTCTAGGGCAAGCAAAGTCAGTTTTCAATGAAAACATCTGAGTAGTGGCTGCCTGTCACACAGCCTGTGGGGATTTCTTGGAACACGGATCCCACTGGTCTCTGACAGCCGAAGTGAATGTGGGGAAGCCACATCCTGAGAGGGTGAATCCTCTGACCTGCAGAGACATACAGTGGCCCTGCCACTCCAGGCCCAACAGCAGACTTCCTTCAGAACTCTGGGTGACCTTGGCTAAATCATTAACCTCTCTGAAGCTCAGTGCTCCAGAGAGCAAGGAGCAATTGCTTTCATCTTTTCCTTCAGCCTAGATCGTGTATCTGCTGGGACATGACGGTTGTTCTGCAAGGCAGACATGTTAGCTATCTGTGCCCTGAATATCATGTTTCTTACTATGTTCAAGGATACTGGTGACAATCCTATACCCACTCCTCCCAGAAAAATACCTACCCTACTGGGCATCTTACACATCATTTCCACATGCCTGAGGAGCCTCTGAGCACTGAGTTAAGATCACTTAGATCTGGAAGGTTCTGGCTCTGAAGATTCAGTTAGCATTCTTTTTTTTTTTTAACTGGAAACTGAAACCAAAACCTTACCCATGCTAGACCAGCGCTCTGCTACTAGGCTACACCCCCAATCCTTTTTATTTTCTTTCAAGACAGAGTCTTGCTAGGTTGCCCAAGCTAGTTTTAAACTTGAGACCCTTCTGCCTCAGCCTCTTAAGTAGCTGGGTGACAGATGACCACCACCAAGCCCGGCTCTGTCAGTCATTCTCACAACCCTCTAAGCATGGTTTGCAGATGAAGGAAATGGCGCTGAGAGAAACCAAGCAACTTTTCCAGGACTTTGCTGATCTCCTGATCTGACTGAATCCGGGCCTTCTCATCCCCAGTAGACGGAGTCTTCTACTCCATCCTTAAAGTGAGTCTCAGCCCCTTTACCCGTTCCCTGCAGCAGTGCAAAAGCCCAGTAACTAAGGGTAAAGCTCTATAACGGTGAAGGTGACGGACCAGCTTGGCCTCAGTCCAGCCCTGGGAAGGAGATTCTGCATGGATTATTGACCTGGGGCGCCTGTGACCCCAGGCTCCTCCCAGGGGCAGGCCTCTTGCCCAACTCAGACATGTGTCATCTGCCCCTTCATTTCTCAGTTCAGCCCACAGCCTGAGGGTGGGGGTGGGGTGGACCCAAAGGAGGGAGGAGAAACAGGAAATTACTTATTAGCAAAGGTCTCAGATTGAGTCACAAATTCAAGTTATAACTCAGAAAGACCATCTGGGGCCAGAGGGGAAAAGAAAGGCCTTTATAAGATAGTTCCTTTGTGTCACTGGGGTAAGGTTCCCCAGATGAAACCACTTCTCTCCGGGAAGCAAGAGCTCTGGCAGGAAGGAGGGACTGTGTCAACACGAGGCCAGTACTCATCTACTTCAGGGCCTGCGCTACAGCGTCACCGTGTTGCACCTGCACCAAGAAGCGTGCTTTACTACTAACCCCCACGTGTGTGTGTGTGTGTGTGTGTGTATGTGTGTGTGTGTGTGTGTGAGAGAGAGAGAGAGAGAGAGAGAGAGAGAGAGAGAGAGAGAGAGAGAGAAACCAGAATCCAGGGTGCTTTAACCTCTGAACTACATCCACAGACCTTTTTTATCTTGAGACAGTGTCTCAATTTAGTTGCCCAAGTAGGACTCAAACTTGTGATCCTCCTGCCTCGACCTCCGCAAATGCTGGGATTACAGATGTGTGCCACCTGGCTAAATCCTGCCTTAAAGAGGGGAAAATCAAGGCCAAGAGGTTAAAATGACTTGCCCACAGGCTAGTGTAAAGCCGGACTGATCAAACCAGGACTGCTCATACCTCAGGAAAAACCTTAAACAATAAACCCAGGATGACCTAGCCCCACGCCAGCATTTAACTCGGGGTTAAATGCCAGCAATGACTCCATCCTGCTCCCTTCGTCCTGGCCGTGTTTGCTCATAACTGTACACACACCACACACCCTCTGCTTAGTGCTCGCAATAGCTCTGTCTGACACATGAGGAAAAGTCAGCAAGGTCAAGCCTCGCGTCTGACTGACTGCACGTCCAGTGCTATGTCCCCCCCTGCTGCTGCCTTCACAGAGGAGATGAGCAGGAGTGGCAGCGGAGGGGACCAGCCAGGCTGTGGCAGAGGCCCCAGAGTGATGGGCTGCAGGGTCCTCCTGCTCTCCGCGTGGTCTTTCTCCTCAGCGCAGCCTCAGTATCCACCTGAGGCGTGCACACGCCTTCTCTAGGGGTATCATGGAGATTTCCCTCTCCGGTTGTTGAGTCATTTCTCTTCTGAGTCCCCCAGAGTTAGTGGGAACCCTCCCCCTCAGAAACAGAAACTACTCAGAAGACCTCAGTTCAAAGCAGAGGAACTTCCTAGCAGCATGGGGACTGCCTAGTGATGTGGTGGATTTTCCAATGCTAGCTGTATTCAAGTAGAAACTGGGCAGCCACCTATGGGGAATTTCTATGGTGGGCAGAGGCTGAGTCTAACCTTTCAAAGAGCTTCTGACTGTGAGATTTTTATGAGTCATCATGAGATGAAATTTCAGCCATACATGAGGGGCAAATAGTAGCACATATATGAGTTTTTGTGTCAGACAGACCTGGGTTTAAATCTGGTTCAGAGGTCTGATGGTGGGACTGGGGATGTAGCTCATTGGTAGAGTGCTTGCCTAGCATGCACAAGGCCCTGAGTTCAATCCCCAGTACCACACAAAGGCAAAAACAAAAAACAGAAGTCTGATGGTACACACTGATAGTGTTGGCTATCGGAGAGGCTGAGGCAGGAAGGCCATTTGAGCCCATAAGCTGGAGCCCAGCCTTGGCGACATACAATGCCCACCTCATAAAACCAAAAAAGAACTCAGCTACCTCCTTGTTTGAGGACATATTTCCTCCCTTAGCCTCAGTTTCCTGGTTGTACACTTGATCTTAGCCAAAAGGCTGAGAAGCGATTCCCTCGTAAAATGGAAATCATAATACCTTTGAGCATTAAGGGTGATGCCTGTGTCTTGCCTGGTGTAACAAGAACTCAACAAATCATGCCTACTCCTCAGCATTAAATAAATGGCCAAATCATGGCTTGGCAGGATCTTTGTTGTCCTTTGATGACACAGTTGAAAGAAAGAATTAAATTCAGGTGTTAACCAAGGTACTAAATGTTGGATACTTAACATGAGGAGGAAACTAGCTTTTGCTCAGAGTGTCTACCTCTGAAATAATCATGAGAAACATGGTATGGAAGGGGGTAAAATTCAAGAAATGCTCGAGGATCATGATGCCTTTGCCAAGAATTGAAAATCTGAGTCTCTGAGCCAAAGGGAACATGTCAGCGCAGATAAATATTGCTCTGTGGAAACAGAAATCAACTCTAATGTTGGGCGTGGTGGCACACACTTCTAATCCCAGCACTCAGGAGGCTGAGGCAGGAAGATTGCCAAGAGTTTAAGGCCAGCCTAGGCTACATAGCAAGATCTTGTCTCAAAACACCAAAACAGGGCCAGGGATTTAGCTCAGTGGCACAAGCACCTGCCTGGCAAGCGCAAGATCATGAGTTCCATCCCTGGTACCAAAACAAAACAAATCAGCTGTAAGACATTGACAGGTTTCATTAGTTCTCTGTGTTTGCAGCCCAGGTGATGCGAAGCTCACTGCCTGTTCAGACTGTTTGTCGGAACCCCCACCCCCGTGTTTCCCAGCTTGTTTTCTACTATTTACCAGCTGGAAAAAAGAATTTATTTATTTTTTTTGAGACAGGGTCTCTCTATGCAGTTTAGGCCAGCCTTGAGCTCACTTTGTAGCCTAGGCTGGTCTCGAACTCACAACAATCCTCCTACCTCAGCCTCCCGAGTGCTGGGATTACAGGCATGAGCCACCATGCCTGGCTGGAAAATAGAATTTTCTAACAATTTTGTCCTCTAATTGAGATCAGATCCCAAGGGTACAGGTACTGTATGATCTGAGGAATGTGTAAGTAGGTCTTGGGCACCCTCGTCAGCAGAGGTGGGGCCAAATCCCTTGCAGAGTGACTCTGAGAATCACACCTATGTCAGCATGAGTTCTGTGACTTACCTGTGTCCTTGTGAAAGTCACGTCTGAACTTTGATTTTCTTGTATGTGAAATGGGATTGATTATATCTTACTCACATGAAGATTCGATAAAACTCAACCTTAAAAGCACTTGGTCCTGGGTACTTCGCATAGTGAACATCTGTATGTTTTTTGTCGATATCAGGGATTGAACTCACTGAGCTAAATCCCCAACCCGTGAGCACCTGTTTAAGAGAATGTCCATGGGAGGGGACATTCTCAGGCATGGCCTTTGAGTCATTCAGGGAAAGAATGACTCTGGAACCTGGGGACATCTGGTGCTATAGTTGAGTGTGGCCCCCAAAAGTTTATGTGTTGGAAACATAATCCCCATTCATATGTTAATGGCATTTGGAGTTGAGGACTTCAAGAGCTAATTAGGATTCCATGAGGTCCTAAGGCTGCCAGTGATGGCATTAGCGGCTTTATCAGAAGAGGAAGACAGGCTCGACTAGCGCTCTTGCTGTCTCAACATGGGATGCCCTCTGCCATGCCAGGAGGCAACAGAAAGACACTCAACAAATGTCAGGGCCAGATTCCCCAACTTCTCGTCCTCCAGAACCATCAGCTACATAAACTCCTATTTGTTAGGTCTGAGAGAAGGGGGAGGCGAGGAGAAGTCCGCGGGAGGAATGGAGCGGAGTGGACGGCCGTAAAAGTAGTGGTCAGCGGTGGCTTTATTCCGGGAATGCGGGGAGGGGGCCCCCGTCGCCGGCCCCGGGCATCTCTGTACCCGGGGCCGGTGGTGTCTCCGGGAACACGGGGAGTGGAGACTGGCGCGCTGGAGTCTGGCGAGCTCTCTCTCTCTGGCGAACTCTCTCTGGCAAACTCCCTCTGGCGAACTCCCTCGGACACGTGGCGTGGGGGATCTAAATAGCTTAAGCTTAGGGCAGTGCCCCAAAGGCCATTAGGGATGTACAGATATCTCATTGGCGCACAGGTCCTTAAGGATGGGGATATAGAATTACAATCAAGTCCATAGGGGGCAGGGTGGGGGAGGAGTTTAGCTGCAGCCTTTTCTGGTTACAGTGTTTCATCTGGGCCGGCAACTCTTTCACTATTCTTTATAAATTATCTGGCCTGAATTTTATTCGCAAAGGAAGTGGACTAAGACATCTCAGTTGACAATGCGCTTCCCTAGCCTGGGCCATTTTGTTAGAGGGTTTTGCCCAGAGAGTCAGTACCTAGAAAGGGAAGCTCCTATCAGAGACGCTAGGAGTTGGGAGCTAGGAGCTGGGAGCTGTGTGTTTCTAGAATTCAGTGTCCTAACCTTGTGAAAACTGGAATGAGCTAAACTTACTTTTTCTCTCAGGGCTAGGGATTAAATCCAGTACCTAGTCCCCCTCCCTGCTTTTAAAAGGATGTTACTAAGTTGCTAAGGCTGGCCTTGAACTCACAATCTTCTTGCCTCCGCCTCCTGCCTAGCTGGGGCTACAGGACTTTGTCAACACGCCCAGTTGGTGCCAGGTAAAACTTGGACACATTCATATTCACTCACTCATTTGATTTTTGCTGTGAAGTGAATAAGAACAATTGCTATTCAGCAAGTGGACCTTGGAGTGTGGAGAGGAATAATATTTTGGTTTGAAAGGTGAGCTACTGAGAAAAATCTATGGCCTCCCCTCCACCATTTTGACTCTGCCTGGGCCAAGGCATAACTACTCTGTGCCTCAGAGCCCCAGTTTCTTTCTTTTTTTTGTTTTGAGACAGAGTCTCACTGTGTAGTTCAGGCCGGCCTTGAA
This sequence comes from Cavia porcellus, assembly GCF_034190915.1. Lineage (NCBI taxonomy): Eukaryota > Metazoa > Chordata > Mammalia > Rodentia > Caviidae > Cavia > Cavia porcellus. Next base: position 20,108,071 of record NW_026947508.1, on the reverse strand, counting down.
CTCACTATGTAGCCCAGGCTGGCCTCAAACTTGTGGCAATCCTCTTGCCTCCGCCTCCCAAATGCTGAGATTACGGGTGTATATCACCATGCTCAGCCAGAGCCCCAGTTTCTCTTCATCTTCCTCCCCGCTGCCTTTCCAGGCTCTGGTTCTCTGCTTCCCCAGCTCCCTGCATTCTCTTCTGCTCATTTGATCAACAGACACTGGTTGAGCACCAAGGTACCGTGTGACAAGTGTGGGACCATGAGTGTGAACAAAGCACAACCCACACACTTCAGGGTCAGTTGTGGAGAAGGGGAAACATCCTCTGCTGTTTCCAAACCAGAGTGGTGTCAGAGATGGAATACATCACCAAGCACCCCAGGGCTCTCAGCTGGTTGTTTTTTTTTTTTTATCGGTACCAGGGATCGAACTCTCGACTGCGCGTTTGCAAGGCAGGCACTTATGCTGCTGAGCTAAATCCCCAGCCCCTCAGCTGGCTTTTTGGAGGTGTCATTTGAATTTTTTTAGGTTAGGTGCATAGGCAGAAGAAGCCAGTGGATGCAGGAGCATGGCAAGATCAGGGCTTGCGACAGGTTATAAGTGGATGCTGGGGGCCAGAGATCAGGCTGGGACACCATAGCTCTGTTTCGAGAACCATGTGGGGTCCCTTCAGGGCAGACTCTGGATCAGGTTTGTGATCCTAAGTGGAAACTGTTGGGGCTGGAGGAAAAGAACCAAAACCTGAGGTGGGCCGGGAGGCTGGCGAGGTCCCACCTGTACAGGAGACAGAGCTGATGGAGTGGACACAAACTGCATGTGGGAAAGGAGGGGGACAGGATCCCAGCTGGGGTGACAGGGCTCAGGGTGGACAAGCTCAGGAGGTGGCGAGGACAGGAAATGTGGGTTTTACTCTACACACATGACATGGCTCAAGGGCTCAGTGCCATGTGGCACTGGGTGCTGAGGAGGGCTCCTCAGTCCATGGGCTGCTGGGCCGCCCTCCTACACTGCTAGGCCAGCTCCAGAGCTGAGCAGCTGTCACTCTCCCTCCATGGTAGCTGGATGTTTCACCCCTAAAGCCCTGGCTTTTGCATCTGTAAAGTAGTGAAACTAAAAAGCAACAAGCAAAGGCCCTGGTCCCCAAGGTCTCAGCTCTCAACAGTCTGGAGGTGTCATCTGTCTCCTATGTAGGTGTCCCCGCCTCTGCTGTTTCCTAAGCGCTCCCCTCCTTTTTTCACTTTCACCCCTGAACCAGCACTTCTCAAACTTTAATATTCATACAAATCACACTCAGCTCTTAGTAAAACATAGGTTCAGCCAGAGCCCTGGATTCAGGGCGTGCGCCACCACTCCGGGCTCCCAACTTCATTTTGTACAAACTTGGCTCTGAGGTCACAGCTACTGCACCGCCTTCCCCTGAGCATGCCCGGCCTGCTCTCCCCTCGGAGCCTTTGTCCTAACTGTGCCCTCTGCTGCCCACTCTCAGCTGGCCCCTTCTCACTATTCAGATTTCAGCTTCTGGGTCACCTCCCAGAGTGGCCTGCCCTGACCCAGTCTCTCACCCCAGTTTAACTCACTGCAGCTCTTATCAGGAGCAAACCTGGGTTTGTTAATTGTCCATCTCCCCTGCTGGGCAGTAAGACCATGACCTTGTGCTCTCCCTGGTTCACCTTGCTCTCCAGCTTGTTCTTTACATGGAGCAGGGCCAGGACAGGTGCTCAGAAAATATTTCCTGCTTGAGAAAATGCCATCCCCCACTCTGTGCCTGTTTCTCCACGTATAAAATGGAGATAATAGCATAGGACCATCTACCCCACAGGGTAAGATGAAATGAGATAGGGCTGGGGGTGGCGCTCAGAGGTACAGTGCCTGCCTACCATGTGCAGGATCATAGGTTTGATCCCTAGTTTCTCATAACAAAATGAAACAAAAAACACACAAAACATTAAAACATATACATGTAACATCACTCACAGTGCTTGGCATTCTGTTTCCAGTGGCAACATTATCAAGACCACAATGGGCCCCCTGACAGCAGTTTGGGGCAAGGCCCAAGGGTTTCCCGCACATTCCTCCAGTGAACCAATGCCAAGAAGCTGGGCTGATTGGCCCTGGCCCATCTTGTTGCTGCTAACGACCTTGACACCCAGTAGCAGACAGAGGGCAAAGTCAAGGATGTAAAAGGGGAAGATTGTGTGCTTCAACTCACTTGTAAGTTTATTAGAAAGGCCATGGACAGATGAACCCTGAGTTACCAGCTGAGGAAGAAATGGAAAAAGCTGCTGACCTTGCGGCCAGCCCTCTGATCTCCAGTGAATCCTGTCTGGTGGCAGACCCCACAGAAGCCCACCAGAAAGTGCTCTCCACATCCTCTCCTGGGGCTGCCAACCTGACTGCAGGGCCTGGCAGGGGAGCCAGGTGGATGCTGGTGGCTGGAGCCAGGACCTAGGAGCCAGCAGCGCGGGCTCCTCTGCTCTAGCAGAAGTGGTTCTAGTCCCCCGACAAAACAGACGGAAGAGTCTCTGGGTGGGGATTCGGAGAGCTCTGCCAAACAGCCAGTAGCTCTGAGAGGCAGTGCTGGGCTGTCTTGCCGGTATGTGCAGATGGCTCTGGATGGCCAATCATGGGGTCCCCATGACAGGACCCCAAAGCTGCTCCAAGAAGTCTTAGCCACAGAGCCGCAGTGTGACTCTGCCCCTTCTAGGGCTGCACTAGCTATTTCCACTCCCAGAAAGGCAAATGGATCTTGTAAAAATCCATGGTGGTTGATGTCATTTTTTTTCCCTTAAAAAGATAAAAGTTTGTATGGTGAATCAATTTCAACCAGCTGAGCCTGAGCCAAGAAGAGTCCATCCTGGGGAAGGAGAAGGCACTTCTCACACCCTCATGGGGTATCTGGGATGGCTGCTTCCAGGGCCTCTTGGGGCTCCAGTATGCTCTGGCCCTGTAACTCAGGCCTGCTCCCTCTGGGAAGGATGCTGCCTCCATCAAGCACCGCCCTGTGGTCTGGATGCCCCAGCCCCTCACAGGGTGGTGGACGGCAGCTTCCTCACTCGCCGCTGGGCCAGGATGGAGGTCTCGATCGGCTTTAGCTGGGGTGTGGGCTTGGAGCTGTTCAGTGCGGAGTACGTGGCTGCCATGGCTCCCTGGGCAGGGGTCAAATCACAAGGGTGGGAAGTGAGTGGAGAGGGCACACATGCCTGAGGACCAGGACAGCGCCCCCTAGTGTTCCACAGCCCACACAGCCCACCTATCCGGGATCAGCAGGGGCTGGTCTTGTCTCTCCCATCAGACTGGAAGATGGAAGAGGTTTCAGAGGTTAGGAGCTATGTCTCCTAGAGAACCAGAGCCAATGACAGCACTGTGACACTACTGTGTGACGGCTTGGGGGCTCCCTGAAAACTCAGTTATGTCTTCCGTCCTCTGCCCCACCTCCTGGTCACTAGCACAGATGTGGGGCTAGTGACCTGGCTCTGCCACCCCAGATCCCCATCCAGACCACTTGGGACTGGGCCCACCTGGCCCCTGACACTCAGCAGGCTGGGTGGCCATACCTTCACCAGCTGCAAGTCCTGATGGGACAGCTGGCTCTGGGGAAGCTTATCTTTCTGGGTGATCCATGGGTGCTGGAGAACCTGCTTGGCTGTAAGACGTTGGTGGGGGTCCACGTGCAGCATCTTGGATACCAAGTCCTGGGGACACAGTGGGCAAAAGGGGTGATAGCAGACAGCTCTGTCCCACTGGTGGGGAACCAAAGGCAACCAGGCTTGGCCATCTCTGGCCTGAACCCTTTGATCCATTCTCTGCACAGGCAAGCCCTCCCCAGAGCAAGGCCTTCCGCTCTGTGGGCTTGGCTGCTCGAGGCGCTCCAGTAGACTCCTTCCCTTCCGCCTTCTCCTTTGGAAAGCCATGTGAGAAGGTGGGAAGAGCTTCAGGGCTGGGGTCACACAGTCTCAGGTTCAAACTTGACTTTTTCTTTCATCACCTGAGTGCCCAGAGCAAGTCACTTCAACTCTCTGGGTCTCGGTTCCTACTCTGAGACACAGGGATAACACCTGCTCTTCATAAAGGGCTCAACCTGTGCTGGGTACAGAACTCTAGAAACTCTTGCCAATGTTGAAAGCTTGGCTGTGACCTCCTTGGAAAGGCCCTCTGCACGGCATGGGGAGTTGTTCTGCGCCTCCACTCTCTGTACTCCTGGCTGGGGGGACCTGTCACTGTGTGCAACCTGTGTCTCCCACTGTGCTGTTTCTACAAGGGAAAGGATTATGCAGCCCTCTGCCCCGAGGGCCAAGAACTGGGAAGGGCCCATTACTCAAAGAAACAGCAGGTGGTCTGCCAGGGAACCTCTTACTCAGAGAATTACAGGAATAGGGATCTGTGAACATTCTACAGGCTGCAAAAAGCCTGTTCCCGACCTGCCACAGGGCCCTGGCTGAGTTACTTCCTCCCCTCCCCAGGCCTCACAGACGCACCTTGGCTGTCTCTGAAACTGTGTTCCAGTTTCCTCCGCTGAGGGTAAACTTTCCACTGCCGATCCGGGTCAGGATCTCCTCGGGTGTGTCGCTGGGTCCATTGGCAAATGGAGTATATCTGGAGATAAACCCACACAGCCTGGGTGGGTACAGCCTCGGTCTCCATCCTGGGGCCAGGGTGGGGCAGGAGGCCCTGTCTCCCCCTCTGACCTCATGCTCCTAAAGCTACTAAAGCCAGGGCCAAACTCCGAGGCAGGGCTGAGTCTCTCCTATGAGCCAAGCACCACCGTGCCGGAACCACAGGCCGAGGCACTCACCCAGCCAGCATGGTGTACAGCAGGATGCCCAGGCTCCAGATGTCACAGCCTTCGTCATAGCCTTGGCGCTTCAGCACCTGGCAGGAAGGCAAGGAAGGGTGATCGGTCAAAAGGTCAGCGGCCACATTTTCCCAAAAAGGGGAGGACAAGGCTCCCAGCCGTGGGCTAGATCAGCCCTTGGTACCTAGGTCAAGGTAATGGACATGCGGTACTGGATAGTGTGGGGCCCTGGGAGCAGACACAAGCCGTCCTACTGTCCCCACTCACCTCGGGTGCCACGAAGTTGGCTGTGTAGCAAGGCGTCATGAGGAGCCCGTTTTCAGCCCGAAGCTGCTTGGCGAAACCAAAGTCACAGATGCGCAGGCACTCGGGATTCCCAGACTCATCCACAAAGAGGATGTTGCTGGGCTTGAGGTCCCTGTGTACAACCTACGGGCAGAGGGCTGGGGTCAGAGGCAGCGTGGGGAGGCTGCCACCAGCCTGACTGCAGGAATGAGAGTGTGAGAAAGCGGGCCCAGAGATGGGGAGGACTGGGAATTCGGGGAGGGGAAGGGGCTAATGTGGACCTGCTGCTGGTCTCTGGCCTTTCTGAAATCTGAGCAGACATCTAAGTGGCTCTGAAGGGGCTGGGGATATAGCTTGGTGGCATAAGTGCCTGCCTGGTAAGTGCAAGGTCCTGAGTTCGATTCCCAGCACCTAAAGCAAATGTAAAAATACTAAGTGGCTCTAATTTAACCCACTTAACACTGAACTCCCTTCAGATCTACACGTTACCTAGTGACAACGCCATCTCTGTTGAGTGCAACTCCTCCCTCATTCCTCAACCCATCCGTTGGCAAACTCTGTACCCTCTACCATTTAAAATATGCCCAATGCCCAACCGTTTTTCACTCCCTCCACTGGCAGCGTGCTGACCTCCAACCTGGATGGGACACTGGTCTCCCTGCTGCTACGCTGACCTCCAGGTTGTTTGGACACAGACACCACAGTACTCTTGTTATGCTACGTCAGATTGTGTCTCCTGGCTTGAAACCCTGTAAGGCCTTCCTTCTGAAGAGGAAAAGTCCTTCCCATGGCCCCAGGCCCCAGCTGCTCTCTCTCCTGCCCCCATCCAAGTCTCTTGCAGTCTCTGGCCCTTTAGTGCTCTTTGCCTTGCTCCCACTGGCTTCAGCCACATTGCTGGTGTTGTTCCTCCCTCAATGTGCCAAGCACATACCTGCCTCAGGACCTTTGTACCTGCAGTTTCCTCTTTTTGAAACACTCCTCCCTTGTACACCTACCTGGCTCATTTTTTTCTTTCAAGTGTCAGCTCAAATATCACCTTATCAGAGGGGCCTTCCCTGATTATCCCACAGAAAAACAGCTATCACCCTCAGTGATGTTTAGCTTTTTTATTTACCACCACTGGACAGAATACTTAATTTGTTTTCTGAACCTGCCCCCTGGAGTATAAGTGCCATGCTTACTGCTGTATCCCAGTACTTGGCATGGTCCTGGATACACAGCAGGGCTTCCATGAGTATCTACTGAATGAATGAATGAACAATGCTTACTACTGAGGTTATACACAAAATGCTTTCCTCTGCATGCTGCTTGCTCATCTGTAATGGAGGACATGAGCTATTCCATTTGTCCTGCTTCCCCTCTCCCTTGTTATGGTTCTCCTCATGGTCAACTCTCTGTCACTTCATTACTGCTCTGGTCTCTAAGCCTGATTCAGAACTTTTCTGAGTCCAGGCTCCTATATCCAGCTGCCTACCACATGGCAACTGCTGACTCTTCCAACCTGCCAACGTAATCCACATAACTCAAGTTCTCACCCTCCTGCTCCTCTTCCTATGAGGGAACCCATTAGCTCCTGGGGCATTGTCAAAAATCTTCAATGGCTCCCTAGTACCTACAAGACACAGCCCAAAATTCCTAGCTTGGCCTGGAGGGTTCAGCCATCACACACTGCATCCTCTCAGTTACCTGAGTCCAGACCACAGGAGGCTCCTGCAGAAATAACCACAACCATATCTGTCTGGGGGCACCTGTCCACCTCCAGTGCCCAGCACAGGGCCCAGCACAGAGCAGATACACTGAATGAATAAGCCACACCTCCACCATGCAAACACACTACGCAAACACACTACTTTGGCGAGGCAGAGACAACCCCCTGGGGAAACAGGTATAGAAGTTTGTGATCTTATCCTGCCCTGACACAGCACAGAGAAAGGACAAACCCTGATGGAGCTGAATCTCACTGTGGCCGGTACCAGTAGAGGGGTGCGGGAAGGAGAGGCAGGGTGTAGGGAAGCCCCGCAAGTGATTCTGCTTCCTGCTCCCCAGGTGTAGCAGGGAGGTGGGGTGCATCCTCACACCTCACTGCACCAAAAATCTCAGCATGCTGAGCAGGATTTATAGCCACCCATCTAAAGGTGGCTACTGTTTCTCAGTGCTGATGGTCACCATGTTGCAGCTTGGGCCCACTTTTTAAAAAATAGCCCAATTACCAAAGCTTATCAAACCAGACCCCAAACAAAAAAGCACACCCACCTTTCACATGCCAATCAAAATATCTGTGTGGGTCAGACATAGTTGTGGAGTCACAGTCACGGTTGTGACCTCTGGTAGAGCTGTGATGCTGGGTGGACCAGCGTGGGAATCCTGGCTTTCCCCTGTGTGGTCAACTTTTCTAGCTCTCTATTTTCTCAGCTCTAAAATCGGGCTGATAACAGTGCTCAACCCCCAGGGCTTAGGGAGGAGTAGGAAGAGTCAGCACAGAGCTTGGGGAACGGGGCTGTCATCACAGTAACCCCAGAATTGTCGGGGCTGACACTCAAGTATTGCTGGATGTTAAGATACTGTGGCTATTTGTGACAAAAGATTTAAAAACAAGAGGACAGGGCCGGTAATGCAACCAGTGGTACAGCATTGCTTAACAACCACAGGGCCCTGGGCTCCGTCCCAGGCCCATGTCTAAAGCAGCACTGGCCTGAGTACACAGGTCAAGAGTCTAGATTTTGGAGCAAACCGCTGATTCTAAGCTCTCCAAGCATCAAGCCTCTTACTTGCCAAACAGAGATTTCATGATAACACCCAAGTTCCTTGGAACAATTAAGAGAGTTAATATGCACAGTGCTCCAAGCCCTCTCCAGCCTATAGAAAGTGACAGAGTGCATCACAATTATCAGCTTTGGAGAATGTGTGCTTGGATACCAGTGACCAGCCCGAAAGAGGGCAAGCTTCTTTGTGTGAATCTTTGGGTTAAAGACAGGAGTCAGAGGGGCTGGGGATTTAGCTCAGCGGTATAAGCACCTGCCTTGCAAGCAGGTACCAATTGATCCCCGGTACCAATAAAAAAGAAAAAAGACAGGAGTCAGAGCACGGGGTTGGCTCTCTGCTGAGTCTGCATGGCATAGGATGTTGCTAAGCAGGCGCTTATGGGGGGCTATGGGAACCTTACAGAAACAAACGGGTAGAAGGCAGGGACCTTGAAAAGGCTTCATGTGTTAAATAAAGAACTGCTCTGAAGTAACATGAAAGGGGAGGACAACACAAATTTTGAACAAAAGCCTTGAACAGGCATTTCATACCAGGGGCTGCTCAGAATTGGGGATATGGCTCAGTGATAAGAGTATGTTTGCTAGCTCAAGGCCTTGGGATTAGTCCTCAGTAGCAAAAAAGAAAAAAAGGTTCCCGATGTCATTAGCCATCAGGGAAGTGTAAATTAAAGCCACAGTGAGGTGCCACCCACATATACCAGAATGGCTATGATTTTCTTTGAGACAGGGCCTTGCTGTGTAGTTCAGGCTGGCTTAAACTCACTGTGTAGCCCAGGCTAGCCTCAAACTCACAGAGCTCTTCCATCTTTTTCTCTCTGTCTTTTTGTTCCAGGGATTGAATTCACAATCTTACACTTGAAGGGTAAGTGCTGTGCCACTGAGCAAATATCCCTGGCCCTGCACATCTCTTTTTTTTCTTTGTTTCTGGTACCGGGGATTGAACTCATGACTCCGTGCTTGCAAGGCAGGCACTTACGCTGCTGAGCTAAATCCCCAGTTTTTTTTTTTTTTTTTTTTTTTTTTCTGAGAGATGGTCTTGCTATGTAGTCTAGGCTGGCCTTGAATTTATAGTGATCTTCCTGCCTCAGCCTCCCAAGGGTTGAGATTATAGGTATGCAACATCATGTCTGGTCACATCTCTGCACTTATGTGATACTTTCAATAAAAAGAGATTAAAACAACTAGGAACCAGGTGTGGTGATGCATATCTATAACTTTTAGCAAATGGGAGGCTGAGGCAGGAGGATTACTGTGAATTTAGACCAGCCTGGGCTACACAGCAAGAACTTGTCTCAAAAAACCAACCAACTAAACAATGAGGGTTACACTGGTTCTGGCTCTCTAGTCACCCATTCCCATCTCAGCTTCTGTTGGATTGATTCCTGGCTCACTAGCCCACAGCTATCATCAATGTCAAATTCAGAGAATCCCCTCCAAATAACTAAAAAAGAAGTCCTTCCCATTTCCTCAGCAGCTGCCCCTGGAATGTGGCAAGGGAATGAAACACTGGAGACTCACAAATTCCTGGCTTTGGGAGAGACAATTTCCTCCCAATGGCTGTGCGTACTTGGAGCATGTACGCCCTCTAGCAGGGGACCACTGGCCCTGCAGGCGGCTGCCAATCTAGAATGCTCAGCCTTGCTGAGCTGCAGGCCTAGCAATTCAGTGCCTCTGCTGTTTTGTAACTTTTTTCCCTTTTGTTGCTGCTACTCTCTTCCTTTCTGTTTATTTTTTATGCAGTGCCAGGTATGGAGCCCAGGGCCTTGCACGTGCTAGGCAAGCACCCTACCACTAAGCCACATCTCTTGGGGGTAACTTTAGTGCTCATTTAAGAACAAAACAGGAAAAGGGAACACACTTACTCTCTGATCAGACATGTTTTAGTATTAGCCTGTTTGCACTGGCTACTTCAGACACCAAAACCACTTCAAACGTGACCATTAAAAACATATGTGGTCACCACGCTGAAGCTTTGGTTAGGAGGTGAAGTTCTGTTTTCTAAAAGATATGCCTTTAGGGCTGGGGGTTTAGCTCAGTGGCATAAGCACCTGCCTTGCAAGCAGGTGGTCATGAATTCGATCCCCGGTACTAATAAAAAAATGAAAAAGACAAAAAAAAATTTAAAAAAGACATGCCTTTAATAGATAGATGTAATCAGACGATCCTCAAATAAGTGATCCAGGCAAAGATCCCGAAGGATGAAACCATTAGATGAGGGTCTCCATCTCTTGAGGAGACGGGACTAGAATCTCTCATGTGGCTAATGGGGGGATATGAGGTTGGCTGCCCACAGACTTGATGCAGAGGAAGGTGCACTGTACCTCACGCCAAGCAGATCAATGGCTCTGGCCTCCTTTCCTTCCCCATATCCTGTATCATTGTTCTGTAGGAAAATGCCCAGCATAGAGTACAACTGGAAATACTGTATTTGTGCAAATGAGGAGCTAGTGCTTGAGTAAAACAGGAAGACATGATTCTTTATTTAAAACATAATATTTTGGAGTCAGGGATAATGGTGCACACCTGCAATCCCAGCATTTGAGAGGCTGAGACAGGAGAATCACTGTGAGTTTGAGGCCAGCCTAGGCTACATAATGAGTTTAAGACTACCAAAAAAACACACACCAATAGGGGGGGCTGGGGATTTAAAAAAAAAAAAAAAAAAACACACACACCAATTAACACAACTGAAGACCTACATGCACCTGGGCTACGGGTCTGCAAAGACAAGCCGCCATGACATCCTGATTCCCCCTAGCAATCAATACATGGAGATTGGTATCAAGGGTTGAAGAACATGGTCACAAAGGGCCTCCATCCTACTCACAGCAACGGAGATTAAATCCAGGACCTTCTCACTGAACCACATCCCCAGTTCACCCCTGGCTTTTTTTTTTTTTTTTTTTTTTTTTTTTTGTCTTTTTCCTTTTTATCGGTACCGGGGATCGAACTCACGACTGCCTGCTTGCAAGGCAGGAGCTAATGCCGCTGAGCTAAATCCCCAGCCCCCTACCCCTGGCTTTTTAACACTTTTTTCATTATGAGACAGGGTCTTGCTAAGGTGCTCAGACTGCTTCAAACTTGTGATCCTCCCGCCTCAGCCTCCCAGAGTGCTGGGATTACAGATACATGCCAACATTTCCTAGACTTTTCGCCAGGCTTCTACAGACATGATCTGGCTAAGACAAAGGCAACTGGAATTTCTTGCAGGTCAATGATCTGTAATAGTTAAGGATTCTACATGATTCTCTTGGATCCCAAAACTTGGCCTTTTGAGTCTTATTCTTAATCCCCAAAAATGTAAACCTGAATCTATTTAAGACTTCAGAGCAACTTGTAGTTTATAGGAAACATGGGCAACAGAGAAATAACACAAACGATGCCACCAGAAGGCAGGCAGATCTATTCAAGATGTGGAACATTCTGCAGAACAACTGAACTGAGCTCTTCAACAACTGTTTTCTACCCTATCTTTTTTTCTTTTTATTTATTGTTTTCTACCCTATCTGATGGGTGCACTTGCTGGCTCCCAATCAGTCTCGGGTGCAGTTTGTAAAGTCAGAGAGGGTGGAGGAGGGGTAGGACAAGAGTCACAGCACACTCACCAAGAGGTCTGTGGTTCTGAGAAAACTAGGCAGGCCAAAGAGGGACATGGGCGCCCCAATTTGGGCTCCAGCTCTGTCCTGCAGTTTGAGTATCTATCTCCCCTTTCTGGGGTGTCAGGTTCACCTCATGAAGTGACCCCATTCTTCAGTGTGGCACATGTTCCTCTGGCTCCTGTCTCCTTGCTAACACTTCTGTGGTAGCCACTGCACCCTGCACTGATCGGTGCCTTCCCAGGCAAGTACTTTGCTCCCTCTCAAAAGTACCCTGCGGCAAGCAGCTCAGCAGATGAATATGCAGCTCGGAGAGGTAAAGTGACTTCACGGCCACATCCAGGTGACCTGAGATGCCAGGACACGGACACAGCCGCCTAGATCCCACCGCTGGTGTTCTGAGCTCCTCATGGCCTGATTAGAAGCACCTCAACCACCACCTCACAGGGAAACTCACACTGACAACCACAAGGTGCGTCCCTATTGGCTGCCTTGGTCCGCGCAATGCTTACCTGCCCTGTACGACTGTAACAGCTGAGTTCTGCCTTTGGCCCAACACCTCTCCCAAAGCACCTGCTGTGTTTCTAGCAGCATTTCCTCTCATCTACTTCCTCTGTCTCAGCAACCGGCCCAAGGCCAAATTCCTAACTCAAAAATCCAATTCTCCCTGCAGCAGCTCCCAGCCCAACACCCTCATTCTGCCTCCATTCTTCCCAGGCTGTTTGACCTTGGGCGAATGACCTTACCCCTGTGAGCTTCAGGCCCCTTTCCTGGTAGGTTCCACCGTAACAGCATCTAACTTAGGGCTGTTGTGAAAATCAGCTGAGATGACGTGAGGAGACTTCCCCTTATAGTAAACCCTAGCATGCTGCCTGGCCCACAGTAGGTACTGAATAAACTTTTGTTCCTTTCCACAGTTTGGCTCATCTCTTCCTCCTGCCTCCCTTCCTTCCACCTGTCCACTACCCACCCACTTGTCCGTACTGTCCCCTCTGGCTGGCTGGCTGGATATTGCCTCTCCTGCACCAGCCTATGCTCCCTACATTGCTGATGGTATGACATCATCATCGGGGTCCTCCCCGCCCCAATCCAGACTCACCCCCTGCGAGTGCAGATACTCCACAGTCTTGCCGATGGTGTGCAGGACGAAGCTGGCCTCCCGCTCCGAGAAGAACTTCTGCCGTAGGATCTTGTCCAGCAGCTCCCCACCCCGCATCAGCTCTGTTACCAGGTACACGTGCTTGCCGTCATCATACACCTGCCCAAGGACTGCCATCAGGGCCATCTCCCCATCACCATGAGGCTTAGGCACCCACTGTGCTCTGTGCCCCAGTGACGCTGGTGGATCTTCGCCCATCTGGGCTCCTCTCCTCCTGGACAAGGGGGTGCTGAACTGGTCCCCAAGGAGCAGACAGACTCTCAGAAAATACTTGAGCCTACAGTGGGGGCCCTTGGAGTGTGGCTAAACCAGAGGTACACAAACCTCAGGGGTAGTGCGCCAGCCCCTATGCTATTCTCAAAAACCCCTACTCACATCTTTTAATGTGATGATGTTGGGGTGCTGCCCGTACCGCAGAAGAATTTCTATTTCTTCTGAGGGATCCCTCTTGCTCTTATCGATGACCTAGAGAAGGCAGATGTATTCAGTAGTGTTTGGGACAGACTCTCACATCCCTTCCCGCCATGGCACCCACCCCTCAGGGTCTGGGGTCTGTTCTCCTGTTCACAGAGCCTCAAGCCCTCACCCTCCAGGCAAAGGCCACAGGTCACTTGGCCCCACCCCCAGCCCTCGGCCTGGGCCAAGACACTGTCAGGAGGCCCACCTTGACAGCATATTCCATGTTGGTGGCCTTGTGGACACAGCGCTTGCACACAGAGTAGGAGCCCACACCGATCGTCTCCTTTACCACGTAGCCGTCACTAAAAACTAGGTTCTTCCCATGGAGTTGCTGCAGGAGACCAAGAAGTGGGGCTGACTGCTGGCTCCAGAGTGCCAGAGGTGCCCAGCACCAGAGCCTTGACTCAGTGGATGTGGTACAGCTGAAGAGCCAGGAGGCCTGGGTTAGTGCTGGCTGCGTGACTTCAGGCAAGAACTCCTCCTCTCTGGGCCTCAGTTTTCTTCCCTTTCTGATGGGTACGCTTGCTGACTCCCAGGCAGTCTGGGTTGCGGTTTGTATAGGCAGAAGGTGGTGCAGGGGGAAGGGCAAGAGTCACAACACACCCACCAAGAGGTCTGTGGTTCTGAGAAGCCTAGGCAGGCCCAAGAGGGACACAGGAGCTCCAATTTGGGCTCCAGCTCTGCCCTTCTGAAGGTTGGGGTGAGCTATCTCCCTTTTCTGGGGTGTCAGATTCACTTCATTAAGTATCTCAAGGTTCTGTGACATTTGCAATGGTAAATGTTCATATGGTACCCGGTGTGGGCTGTGCACCAAGCACTATCTAAGCACTTGCATCAGGCGGCCATGCGTCCAGCAGATGGCCTTAGTTTGCACCTGCTGTCTTTCTCACAAGGCACCAGAGGAAGGTTCTACCAATACCCCATTTATAGAGAGGGACACAGCAGCACCAGGAAGTAAAGTGTCTCATCCAAAGTCCCTCCACCTTGAAGATCTGTACCAAGCAATGAGCTCCCAGTTCTACACTGTTTTTTGTTTTTTTTTGAGACAGGGTCTCACTATGAGGCCCAGGCTGGCCTTGAACTCATGGGGTGATCCTCCTGCTTCAGCCTCACAAGTGCTGGGATTACAGGGCTACACCACCACGCCCAGCTACATTTTCCCTCTCAACTTTTTTACATATCAGTTTAGTACACAAGTGAAGGACAAACAAGACCCCTGCTATCCACTCCTGTCAGGGACTTGACAGACATTTGACCACTTGCTGGGTACCCCTGGCACTTACCCACCTCTGGGCCCAAAAATTTATAAGCATGTTGTCATCCAATTATTAGGGTCACTGTTTCACAAATGGGAAAAAGAGGATCAAGGAGCTGGCAGGGCCTTGGCATCAGGCTTTGAGCCAGGCCTGTCCAGATCTGCAGCCTATGCTCAGCCATTCTGCCCCAGATCTCCTATGTGGAAAGGGCCAACCGAGCAATGGCCATTCCTCCCTTACCTGTACCACCGAGTGCAGGGGTGCCTGTGTGGCCCGAGGCTTGCTGTCGTCTTCCATCAGGCCAGTGGCCACGAAGCTGAAGCCACGGAACAACTGATGGGCGCCAGCGCTGGGTGGCACACCTGGGGAATCTGTAGGGGTAGAGCAGGACGTGAGCCCAAAGAAGCCTTGCAAAGGCTCCAGGGAGCCTGGCCTGCATCAGTTGCTGGCAGTGGTGGAGTCTTGGGCATGGGAGACTCCTACATCAACCTCCAGTCCAGGCCATGCTCAGGCCAAGGGTCTTGGATGCCCTCACCCCTGGTCCAGCTGCTATACAAGAGCCAGTAGGACAGTTCCAACTGCAAACCTGCTGCTCTGCCACCTCGACTCTGCCTTCAGCAGATAATCCACCTCCTCAGTCAACGCAACCCTGAGGTCCCATGGGCCTAGTCTCCTCTCTCCCAGATCCTGCAGCACAGCTACGCTCCATTTCCTAGATCCTTAAAGGGGTGCCTGAGCCATTACACACACTGCTCCCTGCCAGACAATCCACTCCCTGTCTACCCTTCCAGGCTCAGCTCACGTGATGTGTCCTCTGAGAAACCCTACCTGACACTGTCCTCTGCCCCTTACACACTATGAACCCCTTTTCCAATGCTGGCCTGAGCTAGATGATGGCAGGGCCTGGGTCTGTCTCATTTACCAGACATGGAATGCAGTAGGGACCTTGATGAATAAATGGATAAAGATGAGACTGGGGCTGAGGATTTAGCTCAGTGGCATAAGCACCTGCTTGATAAGCTCAAGGTCGCAAGTTTGATTTCCAGTGCCAAAAAAAAAAAAAAAACAAAAAACCAGATGAGACTTGGGGTAGTGCTAAGGTACCCATTATCAGTAATATGCAAGGTACAGTGAGAAAAGCAACCCCTAATGCAAAATACATTCGTCTAAAAAAAAAAAAAATTTACCATGACTTACTAAAAAAAAAAAAAAAAATTTACCATGACTTACCAAGAAAAAAAAAAAAAATACATTCGTCTAAGAGGGGTTTTGAAATTAACATCACACCCGCAACCTACTGCCAATATCTGGCTAGGAGTTATGGTTTCTCCAGCCAACTCCCAAAGTACCCACTGACTTCCTGTGGTACCCCTGAGAGTGAACAGGCTGTGCCCACGTCCCAGCATATAGAGGACCAACAGTCAGAAGACCCGAAGCTGATTCCCACACTTGTCCCTGACCTATGGGTGCTGCCACCTCTGCTTGTCAGATTGTTTCCATCACGGCTTTGCCGGGTGAGATTCCTTATCCCTGACGTGCGTGCAGGACCCGTGTATTTAGTCTTCTCAGTGGGCCTGACAATGCCCGGGGCAGTGGTCTTACCTTCCTATTGTGGCTCTGACTACCCACACACCTCTCTGTCTCGGCCAGATACAAAGAGTTCCACAGAGCCCAGGGTGGGAGAGTCAGGTGGCATGAGACAGGGACAAGGTCAGAGTCCCACGGAGCCAGACACCGCCTGTCTACCCACACACCCAGCCCTGGCAGACTCCCTGACCGCCGGTGCCCCAAGGTGCTCTTGCTCTCTGTTTCCCTCATGTACCAGCCACAGGCAGACAAACCAGACCAAGGACATACCCTTGGGTGTGCGGGATGTGAACTCAGTGTCAAAGTAGAAGGTGTCATCAGGCTGAGCCACCGCTGGCTTGAAGGGTGGCTTGATTTCACGTCGGTACAGCTTCTGCAAGGGTGGGGGTTCTCTGGTTACCACTGTGTCCCTACAACTCACCAGCAGCCTCGTGCCGGAAGATCGTAAATGACTCTGCCTAGCACACAGCAGTGTAACTGCTTGCTCCCAAGAGGTCAGCCTGGAAGGTCAGCCTTTACCCTAGGGCACAACGTCACCCGCCGCTCCTACCAGTCTCCTCCCGCCAACCACCCTGTGGCCAACAGGGTCAAAGCTCCAACGGGGATGGACACTCACGTTCCAGTCAATGGTGGAGTAGAAGATGTGCCTCTTGATCTCCTCTCCTGCATCAGGACCAGAGCCTGAAAGATCCCAAATGAAGTGTTTGCCCTTGGATGGTCCAACTGCAGACACCCACCAGTCTACCAAGTGGCTGCACAGTACCCTGGTACTGGCTGTGGTGCAGGGGCAGGGAATGCTCTCACTCTACCTAGTCACTACCCTGAGGCCAGCACCCACTTGGTATTTTTCATTCTCTGCAATCTCTAATGAGCAAGCTTCAGTACACTGATGGAAGAAGGAAGGTCCAGAGAAGTTAGGCAACTTGTTTAAGGCTCCACTGTCAGGACAAACGCTGGGCTTGTTCTGAGATCGAGGGCCTTCATGCCTTCCCAACGAAGGCCCCCTCTCTGCTCCTCTTATCCTATGGACCCTCTGGACCATGAGATAAACTTTCATGCTATTCAACCCCCAGGACTTGGACTGACACTTACGAAGCTGGTCATGGTCCAGGGGAACCCAGAAGCCAAGGAAGCCACCATCTCCTGAACACCAAATTCATGCCAGGCCTATTCTCAGAACCTTGCTTAATCAACAGAGCCCATAAGCTTGCTTGCACTCACTGACTTCATTGAGACGAGGAACATGGTGCACAGAGAGGTGAAGTCACCTGCCAGGTCATACAGTGGCACATATTTGTTCAACAAATATTTATGGAGGAAGCTCCATGTGCCGGGCAACAGGGACTGACATGCCTGGAACCTGAGCCTTCTCCTGGGTCATAGCCTTGGCGGAGAAGCTGCGTGGGGGCCTCTGTCCTGGTCCCCAGAGGGAATGGGGATGACTCAGTTCCTGCCTTCCCCTACACACAGGTCATCCACCCTCCCAGCACCACACATGGAGCCAGAAAACAGGGTGGCCGGAGGCATTGTCTGCCCACACAAAGGACAAGGGCCCCTTTCAGCCCCAGATGTGGCCCTGTGGCCTAGGCTGCAGCTGTACCCCGCTCCTCACTGCCACATTCCCTCCCCTCAGCCAGGGCTGCTTACCGAGCCGGTTGGCAGGATTCCGCTTGAACAGGGCCCGCAGGAGGCTCTGGGCTTCCGAGCTCAGAAACTGGGGCATGCCTAGCTTTGCCCTGAAATAGCCCCGAGGTCTCATTAGGCAGGAGCCCCACTCCACAGCCCAGCTCCCTCCTCTTCTGTCCAGGCCTCTTCCCAGCTCAGTCCAGACAAGCCAGCCACTAACTCACCTCCCAAAGACTTCAGGGATCCCTCCCACAGGCCCTGGTGAGTGGAAAGGGGACTGTAGAAAGCATAATGTTTAACCCAGAGGAGTGTCTCATTCATGAGGGCAATGCAGGCAGGGATAGGGTGACACTCTAGCCCCTAAACTGGGGTGGGGCTTTGGCACTCCCACAGTACCATGGCAGGGCTGATGCTTACTTCAAAATCAGGTTCATGGTTTCTTTCCGGTCCTTCCCCTGGAAGGGTAGGGAGCCCGTCAGCATCTCAAACTGAAAGAACAAGGGTCTGGTCAGGCTTCATCTCTGTCTCCCATGTCCACTTCCTCTGCCCACCCAGGCCAAGCCACCTGCTCTACTCCCAGGATTTCTGCCAGCCTGATCAATCTCTAAGGAGCAGCACTAGGGGCCCAGAGCCGGGTTAAGGTTGGCCCAGGTGGGGTCAAGTCTGAGATCTTCCCAAGGAAGGAAATTTCAGAGGCACGCAGGGCAAGGCCAGCTTGGCTGTGAGGGGATTGGCAGGGCTGGGGATCTTGGAGATTCTGATCCCCAAATGACAGATGGGAAAGCTGAGGATGGAAATTTGGGCTGGATACTTTGCCTCTGTCAGGGTACTCACCATCAATACCCCATAGGACCACCAGTCTGCACTGTGAGTGTGACCCTGGCGGTTGACAACCTCTGGGGCCATGTATTCCACTGTCCCACAAAAGGAGTAGGCCTTCTTCTCATGGTCAATCGCTTCCTTGCTCAGGCCAAAGTCTGCAGCAAGGAGAGCAGAAGACATATCTTCAGGACTCCTGCCTTCCTTCCTGCCACTATTTACACTCATTTCCTCTGCCCAGGGACCTGATGGCCTCACTCCTATGAGGTTTAGGAGGACACTAGAGCCTAGAGAGGTCAGACAGCTAGCCCAAGGCCACAGGGCGAGGCACTGGGATTCCGCCCAGAGTGCTACAAGTCTAGGTCCTGGGGTTTGATCTCTTCTAAGTGATTGGTTCAGACTCTCAGGAAAAACGGACCCCAGCACTCAGCTGAGCCCTATCAAGAGCCATCTTTGTCCCTCCACAGGCCCAAGAGGGTGAGTGCCCTCCACTCACCGGTCAGTTTGATGTGGCCCTCCTCATCCAGAAGGATGCTGGAACACAGAAACGCAGTCAGGACCCCTCAGCAGCAGGCACTGGGTGGGTTCTGGTGGGACAACTGGATGGTGGGACTTGGGCCTGCCCAGAGGAGCTGTCCTGCCCAGATCAATCTGATGAACAGATGCTAGAGCCAGGCTGGGCAGCACCAGGCAGGTGTGTTGTTAATCTTTGCAACAACTGTGTGAGACAGGTTCTTTATGTCTTCCTTTTACTAATAGGGAGGCTAAGGCTCAGGAAAGTTAAGTAATTCCCCACAGTCATAGAACTAATAAGTAATGGAGACAGGTATTTGGTGTGGCTTTTATTTATTTATTTTGTCTTTTTGAGATAGGGCTTTACTATGCAGTTCAGGCTGGCTTTGAACTCATTTATGTAGTCCATGCTGGCCTTGAACTTGTAGGGATCCTCTTGCCTCAGCCTCCTGGGTGCTGAGATTACATACACAGGCCACCATGCTTAGCAAAGTGCCTAATTTTGTTTTTTATTATTTATTTATCCCTGAATTAGGGTCTCACTATGCTGGTCAGAATGACTTTTTTTGGTCTTTGTTTTTCTTATTTTTTATTTTTAATCGGTACCAGGGATCGAACTCACAACTGTCTGTTTGCAAGGTAGGCGCTTATGCCGCTGAGCTAAATCCCCAGCCCTGGTCTTTGTCTTGAGACAGGGTCTCACTATGCAGTTTAGGCTGGCCTTGAGCTCACTTATATTGCCCAGTCTACATAAGTAAAGATCCTCCTGCCTCAGCCTTTTGAGTGCTGGGATTACAGGTATGCATCAGCACAGCCTGGTGGTGTGCCTAATTTGGGGAGTTCTTTCTTTTTTTTTCTTCCAAGTTAGGATCTCACTATGTTGCTAGTTTTGATTTCAGATTCCTGGTCTCAAATGATCTTTTCCCTCAGCCTCCCCAGTAGCTGGGACTACAACAGACATGTACCCCACACCCATCCTGAGGTGTCTCTCAATCCAGATACTAGCCTACCTCACTACTTACTCCTGGCTTCTACATTATCACTGGGATACCTTAGGTATTAGGATACTAAGCAAAATTAAGATTTAGATATTAATGAAAATTCTAAAGAGGACCACATCAGAGAAAGATCTTTAATGGTAGCATCTCAGACATCACATCTCATTAGCAAAAAAGGAGGGCAACGCAACTGACCCTTGGCCATGGCAGCACTCGTCATTAGGTGCCCTGAAAGTGAGCCTGCTGTGGCTACCACCTCATCACTCAGCCACTCTTCAGATAGGCCAAGAAAGGGGACTGTTCCTGGGGAGAGCCCCACCACCCATCAGGAGGGCATGGGTTTCTGGAGGTGGGGGCAGAGGAGGTTCACTCACTTCTCAGGCTTGAGGTCTCTGTAAATGATGCCCAGGCTGTGCAGGTGGTCCAGGCCCAGAGCCAGCTCCGCCAAGTAAAACTTTACATCTTCCTCAGTGAACATAACCTGCAACAGGAACCAGGGCTTCAGTAGTGGGACCTTCTCCTCCTTCTCCTCAGGCACTGGGCCTTGGGCAGTAGTGACTTCCTGGTCCTTAGGGTCCACCTTGGGGATATCCCTCAGAACCACATACACCTTTTTCTTTCTTCAGGGGTCTGCAGTGTGGAATGGCTAATATACAAGTCACTCACTGTGGCATTCTTAGGAAGCAGCAGAAGGCTGGAAATAATAGAGGACTAGAATAAACCACCTCCCCTGCCTGGTGGAGAATGATGCAGCTATAAACCAGAACAAAGACCTTCTTCCTATTGTGAGACAGAACAATTTCTTTTTTTTTTTTTTTTTTTAAGTTTTTATCAGTACCAGGGATCGAACTCACGACTGCCTGCTTGCAAGGCAGGCGCTTATGCCACTGAGCTAAATCCCCAGCCCCTATAGAACAATTTCTAAGACACATTGTCTTGAAAAAGGTATACAGAATGGTACCTTTTAAGTAAGAAAGCTGCAGCAGGGATTCAGAACATGGATTTGTTTGCAAAAGGAACATGGGAAGGTTAAACAAGAAACCAACGAAAATGTTTACCTATGGGGGGACATAGGGGGGTTGGAAGAAGACTTCTTGATGAATACTTTTCTTTTGAATCATGTAAATGTGTTACCTATTCAAACATTAAAATAACAGTTTAAAAATTAAAATTCTGGTTCTCTTTAAAGCTTGATTGAATTATTAGTTCCATTTTTGTATTTGGCTCAGATCTTTTTACATCATGTGTTATCCATGGATAACACATGTGGAATGCTAAAGTCTCTATCTAGCTTTCTGGGTAGCTTTGAGTTTTTTCCCAATGCTCATGATCCTAACCAGTGCAGCCCTAAAAGAACATGAAGGTGGAGAGGAAAGAGGTACCCTTAGTTCTCCCAAATTGGGTGGCAAAGCCTATTCATCATAAGGCCATTTTTTTTTCTCCTTTGAGACAGGGTCTCTCTGTGCAGTCCAGGCTGGCCTTGGACTCATTTTGTAGCCCAGGCTGGCCTCAAACTTGCAGTGATCCTCTTGCTTCAGCCTCCCAAGTGCTGGAATTACAGGTGTGTTACCACACCTGGTTCCTCAGGCTTTGCGAGATGCCCTGGACAGATTGTCAGGTTCCAGGCCCAGACCACACTGGACATGTTCCTCACAATGGCTTGGGATGGGGAGGCCTTGCTGTGGCCCCAGGTTCTTCATCCTGAGGCCCTCAGGCAGGGGGATATCAGCTCACCTCTTTTTTTTTTTTTTTTTTTTTTGGTGGTACCGGGGATTGAACTCACGACCTCGCACTTGCCAGTCAGGCGCTTGTGCCTCTGAGCTAAATCCCTGGCCCTACCTCACCTCTTTTTTTTTTTTTTTTTTTTTTTTGTCTTTTTCATTTTTATCAATACCAGGGATCGAACTCACAACTGCCTGCTTGCAAGGCAGGCGCTTATGCCGCTGAGCTAAATCCCCAGCCCCCACCTCACCTCTTTTGAGAGCCGCGTGAAGAGGTCCCCGCCACGCAGGAAGTCCAGAATGAGATAGAGCTTGCCCTCGGTCTGGAAGGCTGGAGAGAAGGGGAAGACCATGCGGAGTCAGCTGGGCCTTGTGACCTCCCACTCTGGCCTTGGCTTCCTCGGCCTGCCTGGCGGGATATGAGACAAGGTACAGGGAAGGGAGCACAGCACAGGCAAGGACGCACACTGAGGAGGAGGAATGGGTAGGGTGTGAGGTCTCACCATAGTGCAGCTTCACCACAAAAGGGTGGTTTACATCAGCCAGAATGTCTCTCTCCATCTTGGTTCGAACACGATCACGTACTGGTCAGAGAACAAACGAAGTCACCCAGAGTCCAGGCACCCGATGCAGCCCTCTGCCAGCCCCAACTAAGGCCTCACTTTTTTTGCTTGTTGCTGTAGCCCTGAACTCCCATGGTTCCCTCATCAATCTTGCTTTCCTCCATGCTGAGTTGCTCTGGCTCCCCCTCCTGCTGTCTCATCCCCATGGCAATGCCCAGGAGGAGGCCTTTGTGCCCTACCAGCTCTCTAGGTCTTTCTCCCCATGACTTATCAAGTGCACTGGACAACTTGTGTCGCCCTATGCCCATTTCTGAGATCCTTGCACTTTGCTCTACGCACACACACACCTTTACCACTCTCTTCTTAATATAGTTCACAGATTCCCAAATTTTAGTCTTAGAGCTGCTGAAAATAGTTGCCTGGAGTGCTACTAGAGAGGCAGATTCCTTAGGCCCACAGTTCTGATTTATGGGTCTGGATGGGCATCCCTCAAGTTTGCTTTCTTTCTTTCTTTCTTTTTTTTTTTTTTTTTTTTTTTTTTTTTGAGACAGGGTCTCACTATGTAGTGCAGACTGGCCTTGAACTCCTTTATGTAACCCAGGCTGATCTTGGCCTTGAACTCACAGCAAACCTCCTGCTTCAGCCTCCCAAGTGCTGGGACTAAGGAATGTGCTACCACACTCAGTGAGTTTTTCTTTTAAATTTAACAAAACTTTTGAGACAGGTCTGACTAAATTGCTTGGGTTGGCCTTAAATTTGCAATCGTCCTGCTTCAGCCTCACAAGTAGCTGGGATCACAGGGATATGCCACCATGCCTAGCCTACATTTTTTTTTAAGATCACTAGCAGGTTCATTGACGAGCTGAGACAGAGATCATGCTATCTACCCAGCCAGTTTTCCAAACACACCTCACATCTCCAAAGCACCTTTGGCAAATAATTCCTCCTTCCCAGGTGCCCTTCCTCTGCCATCTTGGTCTGAAGAACTCCTAACTCACCTTTCAAAGCACAGGTCACATGGCTCCTCCTTAGGGGTACCCCTAACCCCTTAGCCTGACCCCTGTGAGCCACATCCCAGCCCTCTGGACTCCTCAACCTCAGCTATTCCCCCACACAGGTCACAGCACCACTGTGCTGCACCGCCAGGGCCTGGTCAGCTGCCCCATCCAGCCTGTGAACCCTTCACAGCAGAAATCGAGTTTTTCCATCTTTCTCCTCCCCTGCAGCTCCCGTTCCCCTTATGGAAGGGGACCTGGCTATCAGGCTGCACCAAAGCTTCTATATACCACAGAAGTCTTCCACGGGCCAAACGACCCATAAAGTCCATCAGGCTGACCCCTCCTGCTCCCACTACCACAACCCCAGAAAGGGTTTGGCTCAGATTCCACCCAGTCAGTAGCAAGCCTGGCTCCCAGGCCAAAGAGCCAATGTCTGAACCAGCGCTCACTGCCAGACATTCTCAGGCCCTTTGTGATTTCCCAGAATTCTAGACTTGGGCTTGGATCCTCTCCTGAGCCTCTCCACAATCATCTCCATGGCCTTGCTTTGAGTTCTCCTCTCTTATGGGCCTAGGTGTCCCCTGAATTTCCCATCTCTTTTCTCAGGCTCTTCACCCTGAGCTGCAGGACAGACATCTCCCTCAGATTCCTCTAGCATCACAAAACAACTCTGTTGACCTGCCTGACCACCTTGGGTGTTTGAGGGTCCTTCACCACCACAAGCAAAACTGCATTCACCCCACTACCTCCTTCCATCAGCCACCATCACTGACACATCACTGGAGCTGGGGAGGCGTGGCTGAGAGTAGTCCTCTTTCTTCTCCCTCCAGCTAGATCCTCCTGAAAAAAGGAGCTTCCTCCCTCAATCCTGGGCCCAGCCCGGCCTCTGCAACTACCACTCACCTTTCAATGTCGCCTTCTTTAGCACTTTCATGGCATACAGGTGCCCATTGTCGGGCCGGGTGACTTTGCGCACCAGGAAGACCTGAGAAGTTGGGGTGGAGGTCAGGACACAGGGAGAAGTTGGGAGGGACCTGAGCCTGCTGGTTGCCCTCCTGCAGGTCCCATGCTGACCTCTGGCTTTCCTTCCCTGATTCCCAAGTGGATCTGTGTACCAAATGATCCATCCTTTGGGACCCAAGGTGACCAGTGGCCCCTGCCTCTGATGGGACAGCTCTGATGGGCTGTCTTCCCAGTCATGGACTCGTGACTCACTTTGCCAAAGGATCCCTGGCCCAGAACCTTGAGGAGCTCGAAATGGGATGGATCAGCCTTCTCGGAGCCAGCCTTGACATGGTGCGTGATGGAGATCTCTTTGAGGACACCCTCATCCTGACAGAGGGATAGAGTTGGTGGGCACAGGAACTCCACCCCCCGGTAGCACGAGGCAAAGCCCCACCCACACCATTCCCACCAGACTCCATCAGGCCCACGGGCCCACAGACCCACAGACAGTCCCGGGCTCATGACACCAACAGGTCTCAAACCAGCAAGCTGTTGGCTCAGTAAGGCCACTCCTGCTGCCCTGGCCTGGTCAGGCCCGCAGGATGCCCAGGCCAGGCTGAGCCAGCCCCCAGACTCCAGCTGCGCCCCAGGGACTTGCCCAGGTCTGCCCTATGGGGCTCCCCTCCCTCGGCTATTTTGGTTTTGCTACAATAGGAAGTAGGGCTTGTGCTCACAATGGGGAGGCAGGGCTGAGCTTTTGTTCCTGATCAAGATGAGATGAGGGGATCCTGCGGCTTGTGTGGACAGGGCAGAGATGTGCAGAGATCCAGAAATCCTCCAGACCTCCCCCCAAATTGGTAAATACCAGTCTGGAGCAGGTGAGTGATAAACCCAGAGACGCCATGACTCACTTATACAAACTTCCCTCAGACCGGGCTCTAGAAGACTCCATCTGGCCCTGGCTGTTTGAGGACCCCTTTATCCTCTTTACAACCAGACAATATTACCCTGAAGCCCTGAGGTGCCTCCTCACTTCCCCAGAAAGGAAGTATAGGCAGGGTCTGGTCATCCAGCAGGGCCAGGAGAGCCCAGAGCCAACTTAGACCAAACTGGCTACCCAGCACCTGTCCCAAGGGTCATAACCAGGCCAGGATTAGACATCCAGGCACACTCACCAAGTCCTGCTGGGGGCCAGAGCCAGGGCCAGGGGCCGGCAGAGAAGCCTGGCCGATCCTGGGACGCTGCTTCCTGGGCAGCCAGGGGAGCAGGGCCCAGAGCCGCAGGCGGGGCGGCTTGGGATCCTGCTCCATCTGCCCAGCAGCGAGGCAACATGGCAGGGGTAGGCAGCGTCCAGGGCTGCCCACGGAGATGGCCGGGCCCAAGGCGGATGTGCAGGGTGAGGGTGCAGGGCTGGGCCTGGCCCAGGGCAGCAGCCAATCACTCACAGTCTGTGGTTTCCCAGCTCTAGGCCTCCGCCTTCACCACGTTCCCTTCTCTCTTCCCCTCTTCTCAGAGCCTAAAGGCTGCCCTCTGGCCTTCCCCCCATCCTCCCTGTGGGTCTGCAAAATGAAAGCTCCATGCCAACCCAGCTGACAAGTAGGTAGATATCCAACAGGCTGAGGCAAGTGCACAGACAGATAAAGAGAGACATCCAGCCAGCACAGTGGCACATGTCTGGTTATCCTAGTGCTCAGGAGGCTGAGGCAAGAGGATCACAATCCTAGGCCAGCCTGACTACACAGTGAGTTCAAGAGCACCCTGAACTAGACCTTATCTAAAATAAATAAATAAATAAAAAAGAAAAGAGAGATAGATTGAGAGAGAGAGAGAGTGGTTCAGCAGGCAGAGGCAGATACCTAACAGGTAGAGACTGATAAAGGCAGGCAAAGGCAGGAAGCCACATGTATCCACCAGGCGGACACATATAAGGATTGGCACCCAACAAGCAAAGACAGAAAGGAAAACACTCCCAGCAGGCAGGGATGGGTGGGGACACACATCTAACAGGCAGAGGCAGGAGGAGCCTATGCCTATCAGGAAGGGAAGTGAGGAGTCATATCTAACACACAGAGGCTGACAGACTTGGACCTGGGATACAAATCCAACAGCCAGAGACAGGTAAGGACCAACAAGCAAAAAGAAGGGCACAAAAAGCCAACAGGTGCTCAGCACGCATATGTACCCAACTGGGGAAGACAAGCAAAGGCAGACAGGAACCCAACCACAGGCACAGGTGGCAGCAGGGAGACAGCAGGGTCAGTGAAGCCCACGGAGACTGCCAGACACCACAGGGCAGGGACCCCTGGTAGGTTAAGGACAGAGCTACAGTTCTTACTAGTGTACCTGAGGGTGGGGACAAAGATGAGGGGACACACCCTGCAAGGTCCCAGCACTCAGCACGGCTATCTAGAGTTTGTGGCAGACTTATTTCCAAGGTATTCCATTTCCCTAAGGTTTTCTTCCCATGCTAAGGCCTGGCTGAGAGGACCAACTCCTGAGTGCAGTCTGGTGGCTTTGACTCCATTCAAATATCCCAAAAGCAGTTAACCCTTTGGGGAACAGAAAACTGACGCCTGGAGGACAGCAACTCCCAAGCTCAGAGCAAACCAGTGGCAGAGGCTGCTTGCATCCAAGTTCTTGCTCTGCTGCCTGCCTGACCTGGGGTGAGCAGCCTCAAGTGCAGGAAAGGGTAGACAGGTAAATCAGCCAGAACTGCTTCCTGCCCACCTAAGGCCACCCTCTCCCTGACTCTCAAGGTCAGGCCAAGGCTTCCCTTCCTTGTCTTGACCCTCAGAGACACAACGTTACTTTAAGGGATTCTCCCTGATGGACAACAGCCTCCCTCAAACACAAACAAACAAACAAACAAAACTAATCAGACCCCCAACTGTCAACTTTCTGGTGGGACAGGCAGAAAGCATGGCTCAGAGAAGGGCTGAGCTGGGTAAGGCCACATAGCAATCCCTGCCCACACCACCCCTGCATCTCCATGATGTCTGTTTGCCTCTAGCTAAAAACACTCCTTGGGGACAGATACAGCCACCCAGAAACCCCAGGGGACACAGCCACCACCCCCAACCTGTTCCTTCCTTAGTCATGCTAGCAGACACTGCTGCATGCAGGTCACCCTTCGGCTCACCTTTCTGGGACAGGAGACCGAGTCTCTCTCAACCCTGGGGAAATCTGCCGGGGTTTGCATGGTGGGGTTCAAGGCCGTGGTCAGAAGGCCCTCTTACTTTTCTTACTTCTGCTTTTTTTTTAGTCTTCTTAGTGCAGAAGGCAGGGTCCCTGGCCCCCCTCCTTCTTACTTCCCTCTTGGCAGGAGGAGGGACAGAAGATGGGTCAGGCTTCCCTGCTTAGGAGGGGACCCTGCAGACCCCAAGCCTATGAGCCAGGGACAGCTGAAGGATACACCCCTCCCTCTCTCTCCTGAGCCTCAGAAAGGAGACAGGCACACAGACAGAAGCCACAAGACGACGAGGCAGAGACAAAGCTGGTACCCACAAACATACCCCCGGAGGGACTCTGAGAGCACACGGGACAGAAATAAGCAGGGCCACGCACACTTTGATTGCCTGGCCCAGAGTTTGGATAATCCTTCCCCCATTGGGACCTTGCCAGGACTATGACCACCCAGAATGGCAACCCATAGAGCTGGTACCACTATGCCTGTTCCTGCCACTGCTCTGTGGTCCTGAAGAAGCCTGCCAGCCCAAGGCTTTGGGATAGACAAGAGGGTAAGAGATCCTGGCAAGGACCTGACAAAGGTCTAAGAGGAGGGTGACCTTGGAGGGGAGGGTAGACCAGGCCCAGCCTTGCCCCTTGTGGTCTCACCTCATCCTCACACCAGTTACACCCACAGGAACTGACAGATATACTCAGTGATGATCGGAAACCCTTTCCACAGACAGCCCTGATGTAGAAACACACGCCCCCGCGTGCATCGACTTCCCCTTCCCTGCCCTCGCAGGGCACTGATAACACAGCCTACAGGGTTGTGAAAGACACCCCGCTCAGACCAAGGCCTCTTGTTGCTTCCTCAGACTCCCTGACCGCCCAAAGTCCTCTGGTCCAGTGCCAGGGCTGGATCACTCTCCAAACTCTTAGTCCCCCAAAGCAGGGAAAGAACCTCCATGGCCATCAGGGTAGCAGAAGGAAAGTCTCAGAATTTCCTTTGTTGAAGGCTGTGTGGGCCTGAGGCCTCTGGTGGTAGAGGAGGGTAGACACCCTTCAGCCCACATTCCTGGGTGCCTGTCCCGTCCCCCCTCACAGATACTTCCTCTTTACAAACTCACTTCCTCCCACACAGGAGCTGGGAGAGAAGCCCACAGCCCACAGCCTGATCCCTTGCCCCAAAGGTCCCTACTCTAGGCCTCCCTCTGCCAGCTGTAGTCAAGCCCACCTGCAGGCCCCTGGCCCTAAGGAACACTGACAGCCCCTCCCCCAGCTGGCAGCATCTGCCAGCCTGTGGGCACTGGGGCTAGGAGCCCATTCTCAGCTCCAAAGGAGGTATTGTTATCCCATTTCAGAGATGACAAAAAGAGACTGAGTGAGAAAATGACTTGCCCAAGGCCACATGGCTAGAGGAGAGCTAAGATCAAAACCAAAGTCTGAGACTGTTCCAAAACCTAAGTGCTTAAGCCTTTCACCACTGCCTTCTCTGCATGGCCTCCCTGCAAACATCAGACACTAGCACTGGGCCTTCTCTTCGGACATCACTGACGGCACCCCCATCCTGCCTGGTTCTGTCCAGGCAAGAGCCAGACACTAGGAAGCACAGGTGTTACGGCAGACCCAGGCCTTGCCTTCAATCAGATCTAAAAGAAATACCTGTCCCAGCTATCTGGGAGGCTAAGTCAGGAGGATCACAAGTTCAATCCCAGTCTAGGTAATTCTATTTCTTTCTTTTTTTTTTTTTTTTACCGGTACCAGGGATCGAACTCAGGACCACGCGCTTGCAAGGCAGGCACTTATGCCGCTGAGCTAAATCTCCAGCCCCTCAGTCTCTTTTTGTCATCTCTGAAATGGGATAAGGATACCTCCTTTGGAGCAGAGAATGGGCTCCTAGCCCCAGTGCCCACAGGCTGGCACTATTTCAAAGTAAAATTTAAAAGAGCTGCAGATGTAATTCAGTGGTAGCACACCCATGGGTTTGGTTCTCAGTAATGAAAAAGGAATGAATGAATGAATGAGAGAAAGACCCAATAATAAAACACAACCTTCCTGTGACAAAGTGCTGTGGTTGCCCTAGAAATGGGCACAAGCCATGATTGAGGGAGGTATAACAGCACCTCTGAAGAGAGGACAGTCTAGATGGGTCCCCAAGATGGCATTGGCCAGACAGAAAGGGGGAAAAAGTCAGACAGAGAAAGGCCCAGGTAGAGAAGGTCTAGGGAGCGTGAGTGAGGGGCTACAGGTCTAAGTGTAGGCTGGGAAGCTAAAGGTGTGTAAAGGTTCAAACTACATGCTCCACCCTCAGAAGGCTGTTTCTCCAAATAAAACAGGCCATGGAGACAAAGAGACATTGTAAACAACACTTCTCTCTGTTTAGTTACACAGTCTTTCTGCCACGGGGTCTCCGCTGGGCAGCTGAAGGGACAGAGCCAGGCGTGGGTCCCAGGAGTGGACAGGTGGGCTGGCCAGCCTGAGGGAAATTCCTCCCCACACCTGAGGCTGCCCGAGGCTCCCTGAAGTCCACAGTCACATCCTGCCTCAGCTCTGGCCAGGGGAGCATGAGGAATCCGGGAGAGATCAGTATTTCATAAACAGGAAGAGAGGAGGGGAGTGGGGAAACGCTCGGCTCTCAAAATAGACCGGCAGGCGCTTCAAAGGGGTCCAGCTCCGGAGATAGCCAGAGGAAGGGGCCTGGGGTGCCCGCCTGCTCCTAGGAAGGGAGGAAGAGAGTAGAGCCCTAGGGTGTCTGAAGCTATCAGGTGTGCCCTGTGCTGAAGAGACCCAGGGAGCTCTCACCCTGCACTGGCTATGCACACTATCGCTCCTGAACCCAAATTCCCTTCTGCCTGAAATGGGTAAAGTAAGAAGTATTACACACCGGCACATAACACGGGGCCACAAACCCTTTTGGATACTTTAATTTATACATACCACATTCTCTCTTCCAAGTGCCCCGAGAGAGAGAGGCTCTATCCTGCTTGTCCCCTTCCCTTTCCTTCCCTAAACCTAACCTTATACCCTGCTCTTCCTTTCTCCCCTCTCTCTCTCTCTTTTGGTACTGGAGATTCAGCCTAGCCTTCTCACTGAGCTCCATCCTTAGTACTGTTTAAATTCCGACACAGGGTCTCACCAAGCTGTTAGTTTGCGCAGGCTGGGCTTGGACTTGCAATCCTCCTATCTCAGCCTCCCAGAGTGTACCACCATGCCCCACTTCTATTCTGCTTTTTTAATTTTTTAATTTTTATTTTTTGCACCAGGGATGGAACTCATGACCTTGTGCTTGCTAGCCAGGCAGGCACTTGTGTCACAGTAAATCCCTGGCCTTTTTTTTTGTTGTTTTCTTTTCTTTTTTTCTATTCTGCTTTAGGGAGCAAGCTTTAGGAACAAATGAGACAAGGGACAGGATTCTGAGTTCAGAACGTCTGGCTCCCAAGACCCTATCCCTGCTCTTCTCCATGTGGAAAGACCACCTCTTTCTTCCGCTGCCCAATTCCTGCCACGGGAAGGCCGGCCAAATGCTGGCTCTGCAGGGAAGGTGGCCAGGTGCCTCAGAGTTCACCCAACTCTTCTTCCTCTGCCACATATCTAGGGACATCTGTCTCACCCATGGCTATGTCCCAAGCTCAGATGCCACCAGCTGGGGCTGGGATGTGTTCCTCTCATGCCACCAAGAGAAATGGGGGCACCTGGAAAGTGGTACTCTCTGCCCAGCAAGAAGTCTGGCACCGAACAAAGATTCTATGTGCCCACGGCTGTGTTCTTTCCTATCCTCGGGCTTACCCCACAGCATGAGGTTCCTCCCTCTCTCCAGGTCCGGAAGCTCCCTGAAGGCAAGGAGATGCTGACTTTGCTTTAGGTCCCCCAGTGCCACAACACAATGTACCCAGAGTTCCAAGAGGCAGAAAATAGCCCACTGCCAGCTTGGTCTATCACACAGGGTGACCACAGATTAGGCGCCCCCTGGTGTATGAAACCCAGAAGTAGGCAGGCACTAGTGATACTGGCTTGAGTAACAGAGAAGGTGCCCAGATTTTTGGCACCCAGAACACAGATACACAGTGCTTCTCCTCTTTAGCGCTCTGGATTCCCTAACCTGAGAGAAATGTGGACTTTGTGGCCAAGCAAGACTTAACTCTAAGGGGCTGGGTATTTAGCTCAGCGGCATAAGTGCCTGCCTTGCAAGCAGGCAGTCGTGAGTTCGATCCCTGGTACCGATAAAAAGGAAAAAGCCAAAAAATAAAAAGACTTAACTCTATCACCACCAGCTTTGAGCCACTGGGTCCTAGTTTCCTGATCTGTAAAATGTTGTTAGTAACAACCTAGCTTTAGGAACAAATGAGACAAGGGACAGTATTCTGAGTTTAGAACGTCTGGCTCCCAAGACCCTATCTCTGCTCTTCTCCATGTGGAAAGACCACCTCTTTCTTCCGCTGCCCAATTCCTGCCACGGGAAGGCCGGCCAAATGCTGGCTCCAAGGGTACATTGGGAACTAAATGGAAAGCTGCTGTGGCACTGGGCAGCAGTTAAACTCGGGCTCCTCACCCGGGATCTTGTGCTCCAGGACAGGAGTCAGGCTGGCAAGCCAAGGAAGTCACCTGGCTGAGAAAGGTCCTGCCCTCTCTCACTCAGCTCCCTACACTCAAGATGTAAAACTGCATTCACCACCAACTCCCCCCAAAACCACACGTTCCTCTGCAACCCTAGGACCTCTGCCCCAAGATCTGAACATCTGGCCCTCCACTGGGACCCAAAAATCCCTTCATTTTATTATAATCAACTAGAAGAACCTATTTAATAGGAGGAGTCTCCAGCCAGGGTAGAGATAAAACAAGAGTCCAGGCCATGCTGCTTATTGGCCTCTGATGGCTATGTTGCCACAGCAACCAAAAGTGGAGGGAGTGGGAGCCTACTTTTCTCCCCATGCTCCACCCCACCCAGCTCAGTTACCTTATCTTAGGAAGGTGAGTCAAGGTAAACATCAGGACCAACCTGACTCCATCTCAAAGGTCAAGCTTATGGGAGCTGTGCTGCTCAGTCGACCCAGACCTGGAAGGTGGGGTCACAGACAGGAAGCAGAGTTGAGCAATGTACCAGAGCATTTGCGCTGTTGATGCTGGAGCTACTGTGTGCCAGGCAGTTACTACTTCATTTGTCCTTTGCACCTCCTGGGGGAAAGGCACATTCTCCCCAACTTTCAGACAGGACGCTGAGATTCAGGAGGCAGAAGAGCTTCTGGAAAAATGGTTGGGTAGGGAAGACACACAGCTGGGACTTGAACCCAGGTTTGCCCTTGCTCAGCTCCTGCCCAGAGGGTCTAAAGCCCTACCCCAGCCGGCATCTCCTCAAACTCACAGTTACCTGTGAGTTGGTTTTGGTTCTTCCCAATACAGAGTTGCAGAGGGAGGGTAAGGGACCCATCCAAGGTCACACAATCGTCACTTAGCCTCCGGCACTTTTGACAACACATATAACCAAAAATAGGGTCTGAGGAGCTGCAGAAAGGAGCCCAAGCAAAGCTGAGGGTAGGAGCCCCAAGAAGTTACCTATCAGATACTGGGCCTGACTAAACTTGAGAGGCCACCAAGTCCCCACCAGCACCACCAGGCACAGTCCTACCAAGGAGATCAGCACAGTGCCTGCGCCTCTCCCACTATTCCTTAGGCCCTCACCTTCGAGCAGCCCAAACTTCACGAGTAAATAAACCTAGGCCCAGGTGATAAAGAGTTCTAGCCTGAATCTCGGTCCTGACACTTTCCAGGCTGCTTTCCTCTCAAGCATGAAACAGGAAGGTCGGAGCAAGTGAGTTCCAAGCCCAGGGCTGCCTGCAGGATTAGTTGAGATCAGACAAAAAAGGCTGAGCTGGGTACCAGGATGAGAAGCCATGACCCTCGTGTCCAGGTGGGGAAAGGGCAGGTCTCTCCCTTCCAGGTCATACAAATAGCATCCCCCACCAGAACCTGGCCCAAGGCACCCACTCTGGTCCTCACCTTGGATGGTTGAAGTCCAGCTTCTTCTAATGCCTGTCCATTCTGCAAAAGAAAAGGGAGATTGCAGAGGACTGTTAAAATTTCCCTGCCGAAAGATGTGCTCTGGGATGGTCTCTTCCATCTCTGCTTTCATGGTGAGGGCACAGGAACCAAGCCTTCCGGCAATGGCCCCCTACAACCCATACATAACATTCGCAGGGGCCAACGCTCCCTGCCTCCTGTGCTCTGTCTAGCAAACACCTCATCTTCAAAGACTAGGCTTAAATATCACCTCTTCCCTGAGAAGAAAGGGACAGTGTGGTCCCCAGTTCTGCCAGGATAGACTGTGCAACCCTGTGCAAACCAGCCAAATGGGAGAGGCCTCAGTTTCTTGATCTGTAACATGTGAGAAGTTACCCTGATCTCCCAGAACTGCTGCAGGTTTGGAAGGAGACAAAGTCTGGCCAAGTGCTCAGCCCAGAGATAGTGGCTGCCCTTGGCCTTATCTACACTTGGACCCTTCTGCTCCCCCATCAGGCAGAACAATGGCTCCACCACAGGGCCCTGCGTTCCTTCACTGCACCACTTGTTACCCTGCAGGGACTATTTACACACAGACTTTTCTTCCTAATAAATAGGGAGTCCCAGGAGGGCAGAGAAGAGGGCTTGGTGCTAACAGCTGCTCTTCCGAGCCCCTGCTGCATGCCAGGCTGGGCTCAGTGCCTCACACCTGTGGCACCATTTAATCCTTATGACAGCCCTGGGAGGTAGGCCCAGGCTCCACTGACAGAGGAGGAAACTGAGACTCAGTGGGGCTAGAGATGTCTAACTGAAATGATCCCAAATCCAGGAGCTGCTCATAAAGGTCTACTGCAGAACAGCCACACCCCCACCAGGGGACCTTTGTGCAGACTGACACAGGTGCTACCTTTGAGCAGTCCTGTTCTGTCCAGATATCAGCCTCAGGTGGGAAATGTATAGCCTGAGGTGTACCAATACCAGCCCATCTGTTTCCTGAGTGATGGGAAGTGAATGACTGCCCTACTCGGGTCTGAAATAGCTATTCTCAGCCCTCCTGGCTCATACAGAGTATGGTACAGCAGAGGGTTCCAGTGCCTAGGAAGACCCAACCTAGGGCAGGTCAGGACTTTGGAGCCAGGAGCTGAGTCCGTAGGGCAGCTGTGGTCTTGCTTGGCAGCATCAGGCACAGCTGTGCCCTGACCATTACATAATCTCCTTGCCCCTGGAGCAGCTTCCCACTACCACTCCCAGGACATCCTTCCTGTCCCCTGAGCCCCTTTAATGCCCCTAATCCTCCCCAGGGGCCAAGTATGCTACAGGCCCCTCCACACACACATGCATACATACTGTCAGTGGTGGAGCACTTGCCTAACATGCACAAGGACCTGGGTTCAGTCCCCAGCACCTCCCCTCCAAAAAAAAAAGTATGTTAGTAGCCTAGAGAGAAAGGACAAGTTGACCAGGGCCAGGGGCTAGCATGGGCAATCACTACTCTGAATGCATAGTCAGAACCTGTCCTCAAAAACAAAAAAGAAAAAAGAAAATAAAAAAGCGAGCAAGCCAGTATAGGGAGGGCACTTTGACCTCGTAGAGGATGGAGACCCACACTTGTGAGGACAGCTGCCCAGGACCCCCAGAATATCAACTCCTTCCAGCAGTCAGAGATGGTTTCCAACAGGGATCCTTTTTTCTACTGAAGCTGCTCTGTCTTGGAACAGGGACCCAGGGCAGTGTCAGGAGAAGTTGGACAGCAGATGGAGAAAGACAGCATGGGCCCCGCAGGCAGGAAGCAGCCCCAGGAGCTGGGCTCTGAGTCCAACACTGGCAGCCCTGTGCACGGCTGGAGGCTGGGGCCAGGTGCCAAGGCACTACCAGCCCTCAGCACAGTCTGGACAGGGGCCCTGGGGGATGAAGAGTCTGCCAACATCCGGAGCTGCTGAGAGTACCTGCCACCTGGGCCGTTTTGAACCTGGCTCTTTCCCCCTCGCTGGCACCCTCCTACTTGGAGACATCAAGAACTCTGGGTTCTGATCCTGGCTCTGACATTGATTCATGTGCCACTTAGCTCTTTTTTTTGGGGGGGGGGGCAGGGATTGAACTCTTGACCTCACGTTTGCCAGGCAGGCACTTGTGAAACTAAGCCAAATCCCCAGCCCCTCATGTGCCACTTTTAAGTTCGACTGTCCCCTCTGAAAATGGAGATAATGACCTTGATTTAAGAAGCTGCTATGAGAATTACAGTGACCTAGTGAAGCAAGGCATATAGCAGACAGTAAAGTGCTATATGTGGTAGAACTAGGCCTAGAGAGAAAGCCACTGCTTTCAGCGGAGTCAGGGAAGCCAGAGGAAAAATCCTTACTCACACTGGCAATGGTTTACTCTATCTAGGCTGTGCCATAGGCCAGGCCCTGCCTTCCCAGCAGTCCATTTTTGGTAGCATCACACAGGGCATGGAGGTCTAGATCTCAGGCCTCTGCCAAAGGCTCCAGCTAGTCTCACCTGCCTCCTTCCTGGTGGCGACAATGGTGCCTGTACCTACAGGTCAGGCTACTGTATCACTTACATATCATCTGCCCTAAGAACAGCAAGGCCCTGTTCTCCAGTGAGAACAAACCAACCGGCACCCTGGCCATCCCATGGCTCCTGTTACCCAAACAATAAGAGCCAGTTACCTGGCACCTCCAGGAAGGGGGAGGAGAAACAAGCAGAAGTACCTAGGGCTCTGCAACCCTCTCATACCCAGGGAGCAGGGCTAGAACCCAGCCCTCACCACTGAAGAAATAAGAGGCCCAGACAAGCTGAGGAGTAAAATGAGGATCACACAGAAACTATGACCTCCCTCCCCAGGGAAATTCACTGATCTTTTCCTCTTACAGAATTCAGGTGTAGGAGTAGTCAAAAGTGAGACCAGTTTCTGGTTCTATAGCCCTGGTAAAACTTGCTGTAGAATTTCCCAAAAAGTGCCATACATGGTGATGCACGCCTGTAATCCCTGCCCTCAGGAGACTGAGGCAGGAGGGTCTCCTTGAGTTTGAGGCTACCCTGGGAAACATTGTGAGTTCAAGGCCAGCCTGGACTATACAGCAAAACCCTGTCTCAAAAGAAAAAGACAACAAAATTTCCCAAAGGGAAGCAGAAATTGGTGCCCTGGACAAAGACGAGCTCCTGAGTGTCTACCCTCCCCACTAGGACAATCCAAGAAGGTTCCTGAGCTAAGTATTTCCTGCGTCATTCCCAGGATTCCCAGATTTCAGCTCTAATGTCTCTGGGAGACTCAGGTCACAAGAGCATGCCTGGGCAAAGGAATCCAGCTCTGTGCACCCCCAGGCCCTCACACCCCAGTCCTAGTTGGGGTGAACAGGGGCTACAGAGGGCAGTGTTCCTCACTCAGAGAGTGAGTCAGCGAGAGAACCTCCGTGTAGGGCCTGTAAAAACCCCATGGCAGAGATCCCAGAGCAATTTACTTCAAATTGTGCCTTCAGGTTGGTTACCTAATCCTGCCGCGCCCACCCTCCAATAGCCATCCCTTTAAAGGGGCAGCACGCTTCAGGTGCTGGGGACCTGGGGTTCTCACACTGATCTCCACCTGCAGTTCCAAGAGGCTCACAATTGGAGCACACAATGGCTTCCCTAAGTGAATGGACAGAGGAGATCATCATGAAGGCAGGAACCAGGGCCTCTGGCCAGCAGAAAAATCACCTTGACTCCTTCCTTGGCCAGTTGAGGTCTCCACCTCGGTCCTGCACACTAACAGCTACCCTAAGGGGGAGCTGTCACCTTTCCTCCCAGCACAAAGCTAGGGGAAAGTTTTCACCTTGCTGGGTCAGTTCTTGACCTTGACCCTGGGGTCCAGGGCACAGAGCTTGGCTCCACAGAGCCTTCAAAGGAGAGCAGGATCTGCCCCTGGGAGGGACTGGGTGGCAGTGACCACACTCCCCAGAGCTCAGCCCTTCTTATAGGACCTTCTAATAAGGTCTCTCTCTTTCAGGAATAATCTCCATAAGATCTAAGTGCTTTCCTCTTTCTTCTCTACAGCCAGGGGTAGCAGACACGCAGTGCCCTGTCTCTCTGGCCCTAGCCTCAGGGCCAAGGAAACCAGGAATTCCAGCCCCTCTGGGGCTGGTGTCATCCCACATTCCACCCCTCTGGGGTGGTGTCATCCCACATTCCATAACTGCCAAGGGTCCAGAGGGGCAACCCTCCTAGAATCAGCAACTGAGAAGCAAGAGTGGGAATCCCACTACCTTCATCTCTAGCAAGATCCAGACATCTGACTCGACCCTGCCTGTGTGCCCATCTACACTAATGGACGGAGGCCCGATAGCTCCAGAAAGATGCCAGCTAGAGTCCTGGAGGTGTGGGATGAAGGGGACCAAACCTTAGCACCTCAAGGGATTCCCTCTCCTGGCTGAGGCGGGAGGTACTCAGCGCCCCGCGGAACTGTCTCCAGCAGATACTCCGAGCGCAGGGTGAGGTGGAGCTGGACAGGGTGCAGGAGACCCGAGGGCATTTGCGCCCTCGCGGACGCCCGCCGGACTGCAGCGGCGCCGCGGGCCGCCCCGCCCCTGTGCGGATCCGGGCTAGCCAGCCGCCGGCGCCCGTCCCCCGCCCCGCTCACTCACCTCCGGGTCCAGCGGCACCAGCTCCATGAGCGGCCAGGGCTCCTTGAGCTGAGCGAGCGGCATCGCGCCGCCGCCGGGCCGCTCGCACTCCTCTGGCGATCCTGGCTTGGCCGCCCCCCGGTCCCAGGATCCCAGACTCTGTAGCTCGATTCCGGCGCGCCCCAGACCCCCTTGCGTTGCAGCTGGGCCGTCCGCCGCCGCCGCCGCCACAGCCACAGCCGCCGCGGCTCTCGCACTCCGGGCTCCCTCCGTCACCCAGCGCCGCCGCGCCCATTGGCTACCTGTGCGGGGGGCGGGGACGCCTAAGCCCCGCCCCAGCCCCCGCGGCGCGGCATTCCCGGCGCGGACCCCCGTCCCCGTCACTCAAGGAGCCGGCCCCGCCTCTGCCACGAGCCCCCCAGCCCGGGCTCGGCTCCGCCCACAGAGGCCCTGCTGGCTCCGCCCCCTGCTGCTGGGTCTCCCGCTCTGGCCACTGCGGGGTCCACCGCTCTTCTAACCCTCTGCTGCTTCGGAATCCCAACGGAGACGTTCCTTCCTCCGCCAGCAGGAGGTTGGCCCCTGCCCACACCCTCTATACAGGCACATTCACGGGGTGTCCTTGGTCAGGTCTAGGCGAGGCTTGAAGGGAACCTGGGCCCGCCCCTCCTCAAGCCCTCACCTCTGTAAGCCCGGGACCCACCCCTCTGCTCTGCAGTTTCCGCCCAGCACCTCAGTGCCCTAGTCCAGGTAGGCTTCCACGAACAGTCGCCACCTTCAGAGCCCACAGCGCCCCCAGGATGATTTTTTTTAATGCGCGGGTTGTGCAGTCCCTGTGGTTTGCTCTATCTCTCGAGGGCGCTCCAGCAGGTCAGAACAAGGCCTCTCTTCAGCTGCTGGCCCAGATCTGGGCTGCTTTGGGCTTGGGCCGCAGAGAAGAGGGCAGGATCCAGGCTTCCAGGATCCGCTGACACTTGTTGGGACTGGGGGCAAATGACCAGGAAGACAGATTTCCTCCAGGGAGATCAGCCTGCACCTAAAGAGGTCTTGGGGCTCAGGTGTGGTGAGTCTTACTCACAGGTGAGGAAGCTGAGAGATGGGCTTGCTGGTAACACAGGCAAAATATTGATCAGTTATTGCAAAGCTGCTCCTAGACCGAGAGTTGGGAAGGCCTATTTATCAAAAAGCCCTCGCCCTCCCCCATGGGACTGGACTGAGGGTGTAGCTCAGCATTAGAGCACTTGGTCAGAGGCCGTGGGTTCCCCAGCACTAAAATAAAATGAAATAAAAGCCTCAGACAGCAGGCTTCCCCCGTGTGTGATTTCGTTTCCCCATCAGGCGTTATGCTGTATGCCTATCATCCCTGCCTTGAGAAAGCTGAGGAAGGAAAATTCCCCAGTCAGAGACTGGTCTGGGCCACATAACATTGTTGTTCAAGGCCAGACTAAACTATGTAATAAGACCCAGTCTCAAAGAAACAAAATAAAATGTCCTCACAGTGTCATGTGTTCAGAGGTGAGGCTTTTGGAAGACGATTGGATCATGCAGGCTTTAACTTCATTAAAATGTCGAGATAGGCATTATTGGGAGGTAACAGAAATTTAGGAAATGGGACCTAGTTTAACAGAGTGGGACATGGAGCCATGATTGTAGGGATTTTATCTTGTCTTTGTTTTTTTTCTTCTTTTGGTCTTTTTCCTTTTTATCAGTACCGGGGATTGAACTCACAACTGCCTGCTTACAAGGCAGGCGCTTATGCTGCTGAGCTAAACCCCCACTTCCCTTTATCTTGTCTTTGGCCCCTTCCTCTCTGCTCTTTCCCCCTACTGTCTGCCTTAAGGTGAACAGCTTTCTTCCACCATATTTCTGCTTCCATGTGAGCATGAAAACACTGGAGGCAGCCAACCATGAGCTAAAACCCCGAGCCAAAATAAACCTTTCCTAGCCAAGTGTGGTGATGCATGCTTGTAATCCCTGCACTCAGGAAGCTGAGGCATGAGGATCTCCATGAGTTTGAGGCCAACCTGGACTATATAATGAATTCAAGGCCAGTCTGAACTACATAGCATCTCAAAAAACAAAACAAAGTACCAGAGTTATAATGAGGACTACATTTATTTTTATTATTTGTGCATGGCTATAAATTATACATCAGGCCCTCTTCCTAAACATGTTTTATCAACCAGGTCTTCTAGATGCTGAGAATATAGGCATGAATAAAGTCCTTGCCATCATGACATTTGCATTCATTCTAATGTGACTGAATAATTACAACTAACATTCACATAGGCATTTCTAAGCACTGTTCCTGTATCGTGCTATCCTTATCGTATCATAGCATGATATGAGCAGGTGTTATTCCATTCCCTAGATGCGGACACCAAGGACAGAGTAGCTAAGCGTCTCATTCTCTAGGACCCTCCTAGGTTACACAACAGGAAAAGAACAAAGCCGAGAGGCAATTTCAGCCTGACTCGAGTTCATCCTCTAGTCTCCTCACAGCCCGTGCCCTGCTGAGGACAGGTAAGGACTAATGCAGAAGCAGCCTGGACACCAGGGACAGCGATTGCCAGCCACAGTGTCACCATGGCCAGTTCAGTTCTTGGGAGCAGTTTGACATGTCCAACTCCTGCTGCTCAGGGCTGGGTGTGTAATATGTGGTCATACTTCGATGAACAGTTACCCTCTGTTTTTCTGACTACCTAAATTTAACGAGGGGTCTGAGTTTTTGATTTGCTAAATCAAGTAATCCTTCTCAGAGTTCCAAAGAGATCACACACAGACACCAAATGTCCAACTTGCAGCCCACCACAGTAAGTGACAGTAGGAAGAAAATGAGGCTACGAGAAGGCCCAGAGGGAGAGGTGGGAAAGCTGGAGTGGTTCTGCCTTCCTTCCACACGAATCTCTCTTTTAGCAAATCACTTCACTTACAGACAGAGTAGTTTATTGTTCTTTCAGTATTTTTTTAATTTTTTGGAGCCAGAGTTTTTAATTTTTTGGAGCCTGTAGAGTTCAGGCTGCCTTGGACTCACTATGTAGCCCAGGGTGGCCTCATACTTGCAGGGATCTTCCTGCTTCAACCTTCCAAGTGCTTGGATTACAGTTGTGTACTGCCATATCCATCTCTTTCAATATTTTTATTAATAAATTTCGCCTCCTGGGTCCTCTTTTCCCAAGAGGGTAGGAGAAAAAATAGATCACCCTGGAAGCAGAGTCCAGAGGACACCTGGGCTCTGCCTGAGGTGCTGGGCAGCCTGCTGTCTGTTCCTGGAATGGTGATAGTGGTCGTGCAGCACAGAGCTGTGGAGAGCAAGCTATGGTGCCAACACGGTTCAGCTCACGCTGGCACCAGCCACACTGGCTTTCCTTCCATTCTCCTGCCACAGGCTTTTGGCACATGCTTCTCTTTGTCCTTCAAATGCTTTTCTCTCCCTTAAGCCAGCTCACTCCATGATCACTTCCTCCAGGATGCCTTCCTTCACCTCACTATTACACCCAGATATTTCTCCATGGTGCTCCTCATAGACTTACGTGTGTTTACCTTATTATTTAATCACTATCTGGCTGTTTAATTAGGCTGTGACTTGAGAGGGCAACAGTTGAATCTCCTTGACTCTTTTTGTTCTCTCTGGCCCCTGATGCAATAGCTGGTATGTGGGAGCTAAGGAGGCCATATGAGGGGCTGGGCAGGGGCAGTGGCTCAGTAGTACAGCGTGTGTTTAACATGTGCAAGTCTCCAGCTCCATCCCCAGCACCACACACACACAATTTGTTTCATTTTATTTGAAACACGGTCTCCTATGTATTCTGGCCACAAACTGATGACAGTCCTCCTACCTCAGTCTCCCAAGTGCCACCACACCCAGAAAACTTTTAAAATAAAACAGGCTGAAAGAGATGTCGAACATCACACAGCTATAAAATGGCAGACTGTGACTCAGAACCAGAATAACTCCATGTGCTAAGATGCTCCGCTCTGTGTGCTGGACAGTAATGAAAGTAATAATACTGGGGTTAGAACAGGCTGTTCTAGATGGTTACTTGAAGTGTTCCTTAAGTGACTCATGAATGTGAAAGGCCTTACTGGATATAGTGAGCTTCTTATATGTGCCTTGTTAAAGAGGTTACTCTGACAGGGAGCAGGGGCTGAAGTGATGGACTGAGGGCTGGGTTTGGGTCCCTCTGCTACATCCTAGATGTGTTTGCTATAGAGCTCAGGAACACAGGTTCTGGATGGGCATGAGGGCCAGTGTATCCTTTTTTCTTGACCTCTCAGAAGATAGTCCTGGTTCCTATGTCTCCTGGAAGCAGGTGGAACAGGGTAAAGGGAGCAATTGACTACTTTGGACTTGAACTCTCTTTGTAGCTCAAGCTTGCCTCAAACTTCCAGAAATCCTCCTGTCTCAGCATCCCCAGTACTGAGGTTACAGGTATAACATAAGATTGATCAGAGTCAATGAAAAAGCAGGAGATACAGCAAACACAGGGGGAAAAAACCTATTCACAGACATCATGGCAGAAAACTTTTGTGGCAGGGAAAAAGAATTTGATAGGCATACAGAACTTCAAATATCCATGATCAAAAAAATCTATACCAAGGTATAACAGTCAAGATTCCAGAAATTCAACACAAGAACAAAATATTAAAAGCTGTTAGAGCCAGGCATGGTGGTGCATACCTGTAATCTCAGCACTTGGGCAACTGAGGCAGGAGGATCATTGCAAGTTCAAGACCAGTCTGGGCTACACAGTGAGCTCAAGGCCAGTCTGGCATAGCAAGACCCTGCTCTCAAAAAGAGAATGAAAAGAAAAGAAAATGTTAAAACTGTTAGAAAAAAAAAAGAAATAATTTACATATAAAAGAAAGCCTATCAGATTCACAGCAGACTTCTCAACACAGATGCTCAAGTCAAGGAGAGCTTGGAGTGAAGTATTTTCAAGTCCTCAAAGAAAACAGCCTCCAACCCAAGCTGATGTTCCCTGCAAAACTGTTTCAAAATTGATGGAGAAATAAGATACTTCTATGACAAAGAACACCTGAAGAAATTCACAATCACCAAACCAGCATCCCAAAATGTTCTGAAAGACTTCTAGAAAGTGATAATGAGGGCTACAACTCCATAAACCCCAAAAGGATGAATCTACTAGGTCAAGCAAGTAACTAAACCCAAGGGGGAAAAGGGAACCAACAACAGAAAAATAACATAACAGGAATAATTCAGTGCATATCCATCAGTATAACACTCAATGGTCTCAATTCAGCAGTCAAAAGAAACATTCTGGCCGAATGGATCAAGAAACAATATGCCGCATACAAGAAACACATTTAGGGGCTGGGGATTTAGCTCAGCAGCATAAGCGCCTGCCTTGCAAGCAGGCAGTCGTGAGTTCAATCCCTGGTACCGATAAAAAGGAAAAAGACACACACACACACACACAAAAAAAAAAAGGAAACACATTTATTTATTTATTTATTTGTACTGGGAATCAAACTCACAATGTCGCACTTGCCAGGCAGATGTTGTGCTGCTGAACTATATCCCTGACTCAATAAACATATTTAATTCAAAAAGAAATTCATAGGCTGAAAGTCAGAGGATGGAAAACAATACTCCATGCAGTAAGAACCCAGAAAAAAGCAGGAGTAGCTATTCTGTTTGCAGACAAAGTGAATTCAAGCCAAGACTGATTAAGAAAGATAAAGAAGGTCACCACATCCTCATAAAGGGAACAATCCAAGAGGAAGAGATAGCAATCATAAATACATATGTGCCAAATACCAGCACCCCCATCTATATAAAACAAATATTAATGGACAGGAAAAATCAAATCAGCACTAATACAATTGAAATGGGGGACCTCAATAGCCCACTGTCACATATAGACAGATTGACTAGACAAAAAAACCAACAAATATCAGAACTAAACCGAGCTGTTAAACAAATGGAAGCTGAGAAGAACATGTGTTCTGATGTTGTGGAGTGGAACACTGTAGACATGTCAGCTGCACAGGAGATATTCTCCAACATAGACCAAATATTACCTCATAAAACTTGTTTAAGTAATGCAAAGGGGCTGGGGACATAGCTCAGTGGCACAAGTGCCTATCTGACAAATGCACAGTCTTGAGTTCAATTCCCAGTACAAAAAAAAAGTAAATGGAAAGGAATTGAAATTGTCCCATACACATGCATATTATCAAACCATAGTGCACTGAAATTGGAAATCAATGGCAAAAGAAACCACAAGAACTTCATAAACACATGGATATCAATGCCCTCCTGAACAACCAATGGGTAATAGATGAAATTAAAGAGGAAATTAAGCCAGGTGTGGTGGTATACTTGTAATCCCAGTATACAGGAAGCTGAGGCAGGAGAATTTCTGTGAGTTTGAGGCCAGCCTTAATTGCATAGCGAAACCCTATCTTAAAAAGATAAAAAGAAAAGAAAAGAAATTAGAGGGCCTGGGGATATAACTCAATGGCAT
Organism: Cavia porcellus; assembly: GCF_034190915.1. Lineage (NCBI taxonomy): Eukaryota > Metazoa > Chordata > Mammalia > Rodentia > Caviidae > Cavia > Cavia porcellus. Next base: position 20,063,759 of record NW_026947508.1, on the reverse strand, counting down.
AGCGCCAGTCTGGCAAGGACAAGGTCCTAAGTTTGAGTCCCAGTACCAAAAAGAAGAAGGAGAAGGAGACAGAGAAGGAGATGGAGATAGAGACGAAGAAGAAAAAATTAGATAGCTTCTGCAATTAAATAATATTGCCAATACAACATACTAGCACTTATGGGACACAATAATGCAATCTTACAAGAGGAATTTATAATAGTGAATTCTCATATTAGAAAAACAGAGCAAGGTCAAATAACCTAATGTTGAAACTCAAAACTTCTAGAAAAAGAAGAGTAAATTAAATCCCAAGCTCATATGAGGGAGAAAATTATAAAAATCAGAGCAGAAATTAATCCTGTGGAGCTGGGCACAGTGGTGCACACCTGTAATCCTGGTACTAAGGAGGCTGAGGCAGGGGGATCGCCATGAGTTCGAGGCCTGTCTGGGCTACATAGTGAGTTCAGGACCAACCTGAACTACATGGGAGACCTTGTCAAAAGAGAAAGAGAGGAGCTGGGGATTTAGCCCAGCGGCATAAGCGCCTGCCTTGCAAGCACGTGGACGTGAGTTCGACTCCTGGTACCAATAAAAGAGAGAGAGAGACAGATATTAATCCTATAGAAACTAAGAAAATAATACAAAGAATCAATGAGTCAAAGAGTTGGTTTTTTGAAAGGTTAAATAAAATTGACAAACCCTTAGTCACCTTATCCAAAAAAAGAAAAAAAAGACTCAAATCCATGCAATTAGGAATGAAAAGAGTGAAATCAAAACAGATCCCACAGAAATCCAGAAGATCCTCAATACTTACTTTAAAAGCTTATTGTTTTCCGATATGAATGCATGAGGAAAAAAAAAGTTTATTGTTTAAAAAAAACTTATCGTTTGTTTTGTCTGTTCTCCACAGGATCTTGTTATGCAGTTTAGACTGCTCTTGAGCTCACTTTGTACCCCAGGCTGGCCTTAAATTTGCAGTAATCGTCCTGCCTCAGCCTCCTGAGTCCTGGGATGACAGACATGCACCACCACACCTGGCTAATAACCTGTATTCTAATATGTTGAAAAATGCAGAATAAACAGATTCCTAGATACATATGAATTACCAAAGCTGAATCAAGAAGATATCAAAATTCTAAATAAACCAACATCAGTCAATGAAATTGAAGATGTAATAAAAAAACCTACTAAGAAGAAAAGTCTAGGCCCTGATAAATTCACTGCTGAATTTTCAAGAAATTTAGAGAAGACCTCATGCTGCTACTTCTCAGACTTTTTAATGAAATTGAAAGGGAAGCAATACTCACAAATTCATTCCTGTAAGCAAACATTACACTGACACCAAAATCAGAAAAGGATCCAACCAAAAAAGAGAACTATATGCCAGTCTCCCTAATGAACATAGACAAAAAAAAAAAAAAAAATCCTCAGTAAGATACTGGCAAACAGAGTGCAGCAAATCACCAAGAATGTTATACTTCATGACCAAGTAGGATTCATCCAAGGAATGCAGGGATAGTTCAACATATGCAAATTAATAAATGTAACATACCTTATTAACAGAGCCAAGGACAAAAACAATGTGATTATCTCAATAGATGCAGAAAAAGCACTTAAACTCTAGCACCCATTCATGATTAAAACACTACTAAAGGGGCCGAGGATTTAGCTCAGCGGCATAAGCACCTGCCTTGCAAGTGCAAGGTTGTAAGTTCGATCCCTGGTACCAAAACAACAACAACAACAACAAAAACCTTACTGAAGCAGAAGAAAGAAAAACACTAGAAGAGGCTAGGAATGTGGCTCAATGAGAGAGCTCTTTTCCTTGTATGAACAAATGGATTCAGTCACTAGCACCATGCACACACATATACCCTATAGAAAATGAGACTACATAGTTGTCATCTCAATTGGATAAATGTGATCTATGACAAACCAATAGCCAACATCATACTAAATGGACAGAAACTAAAAGCTTTCACTCTACAATCAGGAACAAGACAAGGATGTTCACTATCACCACTCCTATTCAATATAGTTCTGAAAACATTAGCCAGAGCAATTAGACAAGAGAAAGAAATAAAAGGAAAGAGAATAGGAGAGGTACAAGTTAAGTTATCATTATTTATGGATAACATGATACTTTACATAGAGACCCCAAAAACTCCACCGAAACACTTCTAGATTTAATAACCAAATTCAATAGCATAGCTGCATACAAAGTCAACTCAAAAATTAGTAGCATTCCTGTACACAAATAAACTTACTGAGAGAGAAAAAAGAGAACAACTTTCACAATAGCATCCAAAAAAAAAAAAAAGAAATACCTGGGAATCAATCTAATGAAGGAAGTAAAAGACCTTTACAGTGAAAACTACAGTACTCTGAAAAAGGAGATTGAAGAGGATATCAGAAAATGAAAATATATCCCTTGTTGTAGGGTAGGGAGAACCAATATAATGAAAATAGCCAGCCAGGCATGGTGGCTCACGCCTGTAATCCCAGCACTCAGGAAGCTGAGGCAGGAGGATGGTTATAAGTTTGAGACTGGCCTAGGCTACAAAATGAGCTCAAGGCCAGCCTGAACTGCATGGAGAGACCCTGTCTCAAAAAGACAAAAAAAAAAAAAAAAAAAAGAAGAAAGAAAGCACAAAAGAAAGAAAGAAAGAAAGAGGCCATACTTCCAAAATTATTATACAGATTTAATGCAATCCCAATAAAAATATCAATAGTTGGGGCTGGGGATTTAGCTCAGTGGCATAAGCGCCTGCCTTGCAAGCAGGCAGTTGTGAGTTCGATCCCTGGTACCGATAAAAAGGAAAAAGACAAAAAAAATATCAATAGTGAGTTGTGGTCTGGGAGGAGAACCAAGAAGCCAATCCATGCCCTCCTGTGAGCCAGCAGGTGCACAGACTGGGAGACAAGAAGTGCTTCACCTCCCCGTAAGCAACTGGGTGATTTGGAGGAACACAGGCTGAGGTGATAGCAACTAAACAAAACAAAACAAAACAAAACAAAACACCTAATGCCTGTATTGTTTGATTGACTTTGCAGGCCTAAAGCTGGTAGTCTGAACAACTATTTAGAGGATAACAATATGCAATATAGCAACTATGGAGGATTTCCTTCTGTCTTTTTTTTTTTTTTTTTTTTTTTTTTTGTCTTTTTATTGGTACCAGGGATCGAACTCACAACTGCCTGCTTGCAAGGCAGGCACTTATGCGCTGAGCTAAATCCCCAGCCCCATTCTGTCTTGTTTTTGAAATCCAGTATTGTTCTCACTGTTTTATTTCGTTCTATTTTATTATTTTTTTCCCTTTAGAATAAAAAACAACAAAAATACCAACAGAATTAAAGAAAATAATCCTAAAATTCATTTGAGACCAGAGGAGACCTACAACAGCAAAAGCAATTCTGAGCAACAAAGGCAAGGCAGGGGGCACCATAATCCCTGACTTGAATTTACACTACAAATCTACTGTGATAAAAACAGCATGGTATTAACAACAGCAGCAGCAGCAACAACAACAACAACAACACAAAACAGACCATAAAATCAATGAAACAGATTAGAAGATGCAGAAAAATCTCCAAGGCTGGTCTTGAACTCAGAATGTAGCCCACACTGGCCTCAAACTCCCAGCAATCCTCCTGCCTCAGTTTCTCAAGTGCTGGGATTACAGACATACACTACCATGCCTAGCCAGAAGTGGAAAATGTTCAGCATCACTGACCATTCAAGATATGCAAATTAAAACAACACTGACATTCCATCTTACTCCAGAGAGAATGGCTATTATCAAGAAATCAACCAATGACAAACGCTAGTGGGGCTGTGGGGAAAAAGGAGCCCTTCTCCACTGTTGGTGGGAGTGCAGACTGGTGCAACCACTGTGGAAATCAATGTGGAGATTCATCAAAAAACTAAAACTAGAGGTTCCATTTCACCCACACTATTCCCCTTCTTAGTATCTTCCTGAAAGAACTGAAAGCATCATACACAAGCCAGATATGGTGGTGCATGCTTGTAATCCCAGCAATCAGGAGACTGAAGCAGGAGGATCACTGAGAGCAAAGTCAGCCTGGACTACACAGTGAGACTCTGTCTCAAAAAACAAACAACAACAGCATCATACCACAACAACAATATAGTGACACAGTTTGTAATAGCTAAATCTTAGAAAGAGCCCAAATGCCCATCAGCTCATAAGTGGATGAGAAGATGTGAGTTTGGTTTTTTTTTTTTAATACAAGGGAGGTACTACTCTGCTGTAAAGAATGATAAGCTTGAGACATTTTGATTTCTAGCTAAATCGATGCATCTTGAGACCACGCTCTTTTCTTTTCTTTCTTTCTTTCTTTCTTTCTTTTTTTTTTTTTTTTTTTTTTTTGGACTTTTTGAGACAGGGTCTCACTATGCAGTTCAGGCTGGCCTTGAGCTCACTTTGAAGCCCAGGCTGGTCTCGAACTTGCAACGATCCTCCTGCCTCAGCCTCCCGAGTGCTGAGGAGTCCATACTCTTGAGTGAAATAAATCAGACACACATGTGCTTAAATACCACCGTGTTTCTCTGGTGTGAGAAACTGAAGGTGCAAATAAGGACCCAATTGTATAACAGATATTGTGAAATGAGAAGAAAATGTTCAAATGAGAAGGGAAACAAGAGGTGGGGTGAGGAACAAGAAACAATTAAGGAAAATTAAGAAAAGAAGGAAAAAGGGAAACCAAGTTTTTGTAAATAAGGAAGAAAAGAGTAGTTGAAGGGAGAGGAGGCAGACAGGAAAAAAGTAGAAGCAAGATGTATCCTGTGCAGACACAAACTCCCTATGATGAATGCTTTCATCATGTACATCTAAACTGTACCAATCATTAAAAAAAAAAAACCACAGTCACAGGCAGAGGGTTTAGGAGTAAGAATTCTGTGACCTGCCTGGAGCAGTGTTTCCCAGCAAAAAGTCATCAAGTGACCCCAACAAGGCGATGAGACACAAGTTACTGCTCCCCTCTTCCAGGTGAGAAGACTGAGGATTGCCCATGGCCAGACAGCTGGTAAACACTGCAGCTGGCTGGAAACCCCCATCACTCAGACCCCAAAGCCAGAAGGGAGCGCAGAGGTACTAAGTGTACAGACACTGCATTGTCACTGCTCCCCAGACCCTCTGCCCTCCCTGTGCCCTCTGCTGAGGACCCTCCTCCAGCTCTTGGGTCTGTACCCTAACCCTAACTTGACCCACACCTGTCCCAGTGTCCCCTCCTGACTTTCCAAACTCTGAATAAGCCTCAGCAGCATCAGCCAGGTTCCTACCCTAGCACGCCTGCCCTCTGACAATTACATCGCTTACCATTTGTTTCCCCCACAAAACTCCGTGAGGCAGCACTGGTCTGTTTTGTTCACAGCTGTGCACCTGGATGCCCCTGATACAGCACAAAATACACTTGTGAATGAAGTTGGGCAAACCCGAGTTCTAACGCTGGCTCTGCCCTCCCCTAGCTGTGTAACTCAGTATTTCCCTCTCCAAGCATATTTCTACATCTGTTAACAGGGCTGGTGAGGAGTACTGAGTGATGTCAGGTAAGAACACACCTCCATAGCACCTAGCACGACAGGTACTGAGCAGAGACGGTAGGTAAAATTCCGACTCTTCCTTCACTCCAGATTCTTTCCCCTGCAGACGAGGAGGCGAGAGCCTTTGGTCTGGCTCCCTGGGTGGGGCCTCCATTGGTGTGGGATGAAGATGGGAGAAGAGACCTTGGCTTGAAGGTCTCTGTGATCATGGGGTTGGTAATAAGTGAAACTAGCCAGGTGTGGTGATGCAGGCCTGTAAATTCAGCACTTAGGAGGCTGAGGCAAGAGGATCCCCACGAGCTCAAGGTCAGCCTGGGCTCCATACTGAGTTCAAGACCAGCCTGAATTACAAAAAAAAAAAAAAAAAAACCAAAAAAGAAAAACACACAAAACAAAACAAAGAATGAGGCTAAAGAAAAGACCAGAAAGGAAGGAATGGAAAGAACAAAACCTTTACTTGGGACAGTCCCAGGCCTGCATAGAGTCAAGGAGAGCAAAGCAGTAGGATTAACAAACAGGCTCCACAATGGGGAAGCGCGTGGACCTGGAGACTGGTCCACAGAATCTTTTTGCTGCCATTGAGAGGGGACAGGAGGTTACAGTGGAGATGACACAATAGCAGGGAAAAGATGGGAAGGGGAGCAGCCTGGAGGGAGGCACAAGACAGAAGAGCTGGTCATCAGTACTGGGCCCCAGCTACACACCCCACACTGTCCTAGGCCTGGGGAATAGAGCCATGAAGGACATGGAGAGGGACCTCGCCCTGCCTCGGGTAGGGGTCAGCTGACTATGACCCACAGGCCCAAGCTGCCCTATGGTTTTGGTTTGCTTTTGCATTACTAAGAAAGTGGGCCTGGCTTTAACACTGCCCTGTAGCCCCAGCCATTTCGTTTCATTTTAATTTTTGAGACAGCATCTTCCGTAAGTCACTAAACTGCCCCAGCCAAGTTCAGACTTGCCTCTTCCCACCTCATCCTCCCAGAGAGCTGGGATTACAGGTGCATGCTACCGTGTCTGACTTTGGCCTCCTGTTTCTGCACACCTGCAAACTAAAAATGGTTTTCACAATTTTAAATAATTTTTTTTTAAAAAAATCAAGAGATGAATATTCCACAACATAGAAACTTGTATGCAATTCAGATTTCAGTATCCATAAATAAAGTTTTATTGGAACACCGCCACGCACCGTTTATGTATCGTCTACGCTGCTTTCTCACTATAACAGCAGAGTTGAATGGTTGCAGCTGAGACCATATGGCCCACAAAGACTAAAATATTTACTAGCTGGCTCTTCTGAAACAAAGTTTGTCATCCTCTGCTCTAGGAACTTACGTTCTCGTCAGAGAGACAGATGTCAGCCAAGCAGGTAAGCTTATTTCGGGGTGTCTCTGAGCTCGCATGAGGGTTTCCTCAGACCAGGCTTCTTCTGGGCCACTGTCCCAGGCTAGGAAAATGATCTATCCATTGGCCTCTATATAGCAGCAAAGCAATCAGGGCACTGTGATCAGGCCCTGCCTCTCCGAGCCAAGAAAGAAACCATTACATTCAGTGATTTGCAGCATTCAACCCGACTAGATCTCCTTCCCCTAGAAGTACCTTCTGTGTGACTTCACAGGAAGTCGCCACTTGCATTGTCAAGGTTGCCACCTGTGAACCACCCTCTCGACCGGAATCTTCACAGCCCAGCTGCCTGCGGCCCTAACAGAGGTAAAGAGGGGGTTCATGATCCCCTTCACAGGGAAGGAAACTGAAAAATGACCTCACCTACCCCTCTGTTAGAGATATCTGGTGGAGCCAGTGCCCATAAGATCGTGAATGTCAGCTTTGGAACAGGCCTTTGGGATCATCTTAGCCTGAGCTCAAAAATTGTTGGCCTAAGGCAGAGGTGAATCAGGTGAGGGCGGTGACGCCCTGACCGTGTGCATGATATAAGGCCTGCATTGTCTGGAGAGAATTTTAAAACATTAATGAGAATGGGTAGGTCTGCTTTTTATTAGCACCCAGCTCTGGTAACTCTAAACAATGTTGATCGTAAAATTGTCCTTCCCCAAGAGAGCTTTCCATGTGTCACGGTTCTAAGTCATTGCTGTGATTAATGTGAGTTTTAAGAATATAATATAGCTGGGGATTTAGCTCAGCAGCATAAGCACCTGCCTTGCAAGCGTGCAGTCGTGAGTTTGATACCTGGTACTAATTTAAAAAAAGAATATAATATATATGCTTCAAATTAGCAGAGGTTTTTGTTTGTTTGTTTGTTTGTTTATTTATTTGCTTTTTTGAGACAAGGTCTGGGCTTGAACTTCCAATCCTCACTCTAGCCTCCAGACAAAGCCGCGATTACAGGTATGTGTGCAACCCAGGTCTGGCAAAATGAATGCTATTTTATCATCTAATCTCTTAATACATAATATACTCCATTGGAGGCTGATTTGGAGAACTCTGATTATTGTACATTGTTCCCAGCACACCTGGACTCAGCCACACATCCTTGATATTTTTCTTTTTTCAGTTTTTTGAAATAGAGGTTCACTGTGTAGTCCAGGCTGGCCTTGAATTCACAGCAATCATCCTGATTCCATCTTCAGTGTTCGAGGATTACAGGTGTGTGCCACCATGTCCAACTTTCTTTTCTTTCTTTTTTTTAAAATTTCAGTTCTGAATTTACCCATATTTTTGTTTTGTTTTGAGACAAGGTCTCAGTATGTAATTCAGGCTAGGTTTGAACTCACTATGTGTCGGGAGTGTCTAGTGCACTCTGGACCCCGGGAAGAGGCCCACACACACCGAGTCTGGACACGGGTGGTGCAGCGTGAGGAAAAGAAACAGAGAGACACAGCAATTGCAACTATACCGCACTGCACTGCACACCAAGTCTTTATTTTAGGATTCTTATATAGTAAACCGGATCAACTCACAGAGCACAGACAATTAACTAGTGAAAAAGCATTTTTTGTGACAAGCTACAATGTGACAGACTATAATGTTTATCTAAACTTATCTAAGTTAAGCAAACAAGCAAAATCAGTTTTCGTAGCCCCTCTAACCCAGGAGGAACTTCATTAGCCCAAGAATGTTGTTAATTATGTTTGTTGCTAGTGTCACAATGGTGGTCGGCCACTTCCTCATGACTCTATAAACAAAGCCAAGTCACACAACTTGGCTTCAGAGGGGGGAAACACACACATAGGTTCAGAGGGGAGAAACATCCCCACTAAAAACAGACATTCCTGTCCTGCCTCTGTCTCACATACGGGGGGGGGGGGGGGGGCTATTGTTTACTGCAGGTCCCGAGGGGACCAGGGCCTTCAAAGTGACTCCTCATCCCCCACAACTATGTAGCCCAGGCTTGCAGTTATCCACCCACCTCATCCTCCCAAGTGAGGGGATTACAGGCGTGTGCCACCATCCCTTATTTTTTATTTTCAGACTCACTAAATTGCTCAGTTGCCCAGGCTGGGCTTGAATTTGCAATCCTGTCTTAGCCTCCCAGAGAACTGGGGTCACAGGCATGTGCCACCATACCCTTTTATACCTTTGGAATTTTTTTTTTTTTTTTTTGTACTGGGGATCGAACTCGAAACATTGTGCTTGCCAGGCAGGCACTTCCCCTTTGGAATTTTAAATAACTTTTATTATTTAGCCAGGTGTGATGAGGCACAGCCATAATCCTGGTACAAGAGAGACTGAGGCCAGGCCAGTCTGGTATGACAGAGCCTGAGTTCCAGGCCAGTTTGGGCTACATCGTGAGTTCAAATGGAGCCTGAACTATATAGCAAGACTCTGTCTCAAAAAACAGACAAAAAAATGAATAGTAAATAAAAAAATTTACATTACATTGAGTGAATAGATGAAATTTGATAAACAGTAATTTGAGGGGGTGAAACTCAAGTGGAGCGGGTGCTTAGAATGTGGGGAGCCCTAAATTCAATTTTCAGTATCACCATCCCCGCAAAATTTCACAAAGGCAGATTTATAACTCAGCAGGGGAACACCTGCCCTGGATTTGACTTCCACACACATACACACTAAGAAAAACAAAACATGGCAGCAAAAACAGACACATTTTACCGTCTGTATTTAGGTAATGGCCATTACTATTGTGTTTTATTTTGTGATTGCTCTGGAACATAATTCTGTTCTATGGGTTAAAACATGGCCCGCTTTTCCTGTCCTGTACCCTAGAGAGACCACAGGTCCAAAGAGCAGACTCAGCAGCAGTGGCACCGTCTCCCCAGGTGACCATCTCTGCTATTGTACCGAGCATCCATGTGCCGATGCACTGTTCTCAGGTGCGACCTTCAGCATCTTGTTTAAATTTTCATAAAGACCAGATCTGATGAGTCTGGGAGAGGTAAGGCCAAGTTATACGAGTGTGTGGTCAGACTGATTCTATTTAAAATATTGATGTTTTATTCAAAACCTATTTTTGGCATTACTGTTCAGTGGGTTTTTTTTTTTTTTTTTTTTGTCTTTTTCATTTTTATCAGTACTGGGGATCAAACTCACAACCACTTGCTTGCAAGGCAGGTGCTTATGCTGCTGAGCTAAATCCCCAGCCCCTACTGTTCAGTTTTTAAGTACCATATTAAAATATTTAGGTAGGGGTTTAAACAGAGTCTAGCTATATAATCCAGGCTGGCCTTGAACTCACAGCAACTCTCCTGCCTCATTCTCCCAAGTGCCAGGATTATAGGCATGCACCACCATGTCTGAGTTAAATATTACATTAATTGTTGAGTTTTGGGTGCCTCCTTGAACTTTTAAAGCCAGGGCTGGGAATGTGGTGCATAATTATAATCCTAGCATTCAGTAGGTTGAGGCAAGAGGACCAAGAGTTTAAGGTGAGCCTGGACTACTTCATGAACTCTCTCAAAAAGAGCAAAAATAAATAAATAAATAAATTTTGGACCCAAAATATGTGTCATTAATTTCATCCTAGTTGTGGCCCTGCTCATGTGATAATCACAGCCATACAAGGCTGGCATTTCCAATCTGTGGCCACCTTTTTTTTTTTTATTATTTTTTTTTTAGTTAAGATGATGTAGTCAGGGGTTGCAAGGAGAACAATTACATACAGGACACAGAGTTTATAATATTAGTTTATGATGGTCACCCAGAGTTAAATACAAAAAAGTATAGGAATGCTAAAGACCTAGAAAATCCAGCCGAGGACCTGGATCCCACAGCAGTGTCCTACATGAGTCCAGCTGAAGACCTGGAGCCCATGACAATGCCTCCCACGAATCCAACTGGAGGCCTAGAGCTCTCGACAATGACTCATGCAAGTCCTTTTAAGGTTTTGTGCTGGGAAGGCCCAAAGGTCAGCAGTGGAAGCTAAAAAGTCTGTGCCAGCGGGGTGAAGGAGCTGTACAAGTTGGCTGAGGGTTCTGCAGTGCAGCCAGGAAGAGATGCTTAAAATAAAGACCAGGGCTCCCCAAAAAAGTACCACAGTCATCCTCAGCGACAATGAGGTCCCAAGTTCCTCCGACAATGAGAACAGCCAGCTTCAAATCAGGCTTGTAGCTTCTCCTAGAGATTAAGTAGCACACATCTTCCTCTCCAGAACCAGAAAGCGATGCTCAGTATAAGGGCCAGAGCTCCCCCAAATGAACCACAGCCATTCTCAGCAACAAGGTCCTGCACTCCTCCAATAATAATGATCGAATTCGTATCAGGAGTACCAACAGCTCCAAACAACAGCAAAATTTAGGAAAACCCACTACACCACATTTTTCCTCTCCACATCTTTTATGCTGGCAACTTTCCTCCGGTGGGTCATTTACACTCAGCACCATGCTGAGTTAATTCAGCTGGTGTTAAATTGACCATCAGTTTGTAATCCATAACTGATGAGTTGTCCTGGGACATATATAAAATACATAATATAAACTGGGTGTGGTGGTTCATGTTTGTAATCCCAGCAGTTGGGAGGCTGAGGCAGGAGTATCATTGTGAGTTTGAGGCCAGCCTGTACTACAAACTGAGCTCAAGGCCAGCCTGAACTGCATAGCGAGACCTTGTCACAAAAAGACAAAAACAAACAAAAAGAACACAAATATATATATATGTGTGTGTGTGTATGTATATGTATATGTATATGTAAAATACTTAATATATGTGAGAATAAAGCTTCTTACTAAAAAAAAAATTTTTTTTTTTGGTACCAGGGATCAAACTCATGACTTGATGCTTGCCAGGCAGGCACTTTTGCTGTTGAGCTAAATCCCCAGTCCCTTGTAAAATATTTTTATTATAATTTGTTTTAAAGCTACACATCAGCCAGGCATGGTGGCACACACTTATAATCCCAGCATCTGGGACATTGATGCAGGAGGATCATCATGAGTTCAAAGCCAGCCTGAGCACATAGTAACTTTAAAACCAACCTGAACTTTTTTTGTTGTTGTTTTGTCTTTTTGAGAAGGGTTCTCACTATGCAGTTCAGGCTGGACTTGAGCTCACTTCATAGCACAGGCTGGTCTCGAACTCACAATGATCCTCCCTGTATCAGCCTCCCAAGTACTAGAATTACAGGAATGTACCACTACACTATGTTTTATTTTGTTTTTTGAGATAGGGTCTCCCTATGTTGTTCACTGGGACTATAATACCATACCTGGCCAGTCCAAATTCCATAGTGAAACCTTGTCTCAAAAAAACAAACAGATAGGGTTGGGGATTTAGCTCAGCCCCATAAGCTCCTGCCTTGCAGGCATCAAGTCATGAGTTTGATCCCTGGTACCAATTAAAAAAAAAAAAAGCAAACAAATAAACAAAAACCTCTGGGCATCAAGGCAGTATTTGGGAGGCTGAGGCAGGAAGATCACAAAGTTTGAAACTCGCTCGGGAAACCTAACTTTGAGATTCAAAATTTTAAAAAATAAATTTGGCAGATGAAAAGATACACAACTACAACCCCAGCACTGGGAAGGCTGAGGCAGGAGGTCTGCCATGAGTTCAAGGCCAGTCTGGACTACATAAGGAGGTCAAGGACACCCTGAGCTACACAGCAAGACCCTATCTCAAAAACAAAACAAAACAGAACAAAAACAAATAAAGTAAAAATAAAAAGGCCTGTAGCTCAGTGGTAGAATATCCCCGTATTCCATACCAACACTGGAAAAATGAAAAACAGCAAGGAAAGGTGAGCCACAGGTTCCACATGCCTACACAGATGTGCTAGAATTACCACCCCTTTCCAGTAGAAAGGTGAGGCCCAGAAAGGCGAAGTCATCCAGTCAAAAGCAAAGCATTAGGGGTGGAGCTGGCACGCAAACTTCACCAACTTTAAAGCTTGTGTCTTTTTTTTTTTTTTTTTTTTTTTAACAGCACTGGGGATGGAACTCAGAACCTCACACATTCCAAGTTTTAAACCACACTCCCAACCTGAGCCCAGGCTCTTATTTTGTTTGTTATTTTTGGAGATAGGTTTACTGTGTAGTCCAGGCTGGCCTCAAATTCAAGCAATCCTCCTGCCTCAGCCTCTCGAGTACTAGAATTACAGGTGTGCACCACTGCTCCTGGCTGAGCCCAGGCGCTTTATACTTGTTTTGTTTGGTCCACATGGATTGTTAAATATCTCAACTGCTTATCTTTAATTTAAAATACAGCTTTCTAGTTTCTTTAAGTATTTGGTCAAGGCTCCTGCCTTGTCACCATCAGCTGGAGCAGAGTGGCCTCCTCTGCTAGATGGCTGCCAGGATCCTCACCATGTCCTACTGTCCTAACTCCTCACCCTGTCACTTGTTTATGTGACCTGCCTGCTCCTTGAGCATCTGAGTCTGGACCTCTAACGTGGCCCTTTCACACATGGAGAAACCCGCGCCCCAGGGAGGAAGTCTTCACACTGCACCCAGAGTGGAGGAACAAAGCCGGGCTCCTGGCCAGCCTCCTGACTGTGCAGTGACCGGAGATGATTATGAGTGACCTTGACTGTGATGGGAGCTCAGAAAGGGAGTTTCCCACTTCCGGTCCCAGCTCCCACGCCTGCCTGCCTGCACACCTCTTGCCGTGAGCCCTGGGCTCTTTGCACCCTGGTCCAGTGGCCCAGCTCCGGCCTGCTTTCCTAGCTGCAGGGAGGTTGGGGGACTCTCCAGGATCTCATGGCAAGTTGGTGGCGGTCTGTGTAACTTTAATTCCCTTGCTCTTGACAGGGCACCAGAAGACTATTTCTTTTCTGGGACTCAGACTCCTCTCACTCCTGCCAGGATTTTCCTGGATTAAATTTCCTTTTTTTTTTTCTAGGAAGATTCTGAGACAGGGTAGCCCAAGAGCCAAGCAGGGATTGGAAAAGGATAACCACTGAGCTGTGCATATAGATTCAACTGGTAGTCCCAGCTCTGTGGGAGGATCTCAAGTTCAAAACCAATTTAGGCCACATAGTGAGACCCTATCTCAAAATAGAGTAACACAAATGGCTGGGGATGGAGCTCACCACTCCCTGGGCTCAAGTGCCAGCCAAGTGCTAAACAAGTTCTATAACACTTCTTTGTATTTGTCTTCATTCTCTAAATTTTCCCAGTTAATTTTTTTTGTGTGTGAGACAAGGTCTTGCTTTGCAATTCAGGCTGATCTTGAACTCACTATGTCATAGCTCAGGTTGGTCTTGAAACTCACGGTGATCCTCCTACCTCAGCCTCCTGAGTACTGGGATCATATGTGTGTGCCACCGTGCCTGGCTAATACTTTTTTTTACTTCCTCTATGAGGAACTGCCTGATTAAGTCTGGCCATGACTTTAGTCTAGAGAAGTTGGGAATCAGTAACATCACTTTCCAGTTAAGGAAACTAAGGCATAGAAAAGTTGCCCAGGTTTTACCCTATCTGATATAAACTGTATTTCAGGAGAATAAAATAATATATGAAAACAATGCTTCTTTATGGGAGAATTCCAGATAATGAAGCAAAGAGAATAATAAAATTAGAAAATTACCCTTCGCAATACCTAATAAAGTGAAGGTTCGTTAGTGGATGCTAAAACTAACAGATAAAGTGAGGCGGGGTGGCACACACCTGTAATCTTAGGCTCCACTTGGATAGGCTGAGGTAGGGGGATCACTACAAACTTGAGGTTACCCTGGGCTCCTGAGTAACTACTTTGAAGATAATACTATGCAGTGTAGTAACTCATTGTATTTATTCTATTTGATTTATTCTATTTGATTAGGAAATTTTCTTTTCTTTCTTTCTTTGTTTTTGTTTTTTTTTTCTTCTTCTTTCTTTGTTTTATACAATGAAGCAAGGGGGCAGGGGATATAGCTCAGCCGCATAGTGCCCACCCGGCAAGCACAAGGTCCTGAGTTCGACTGCCAGTTATCAGGAAAAAAAAAAAAAAAAACAAAGTGAGAAAACCTTGGTTAGGGGAAAAAACCAAAAGGCAAATGGTGGAGAATTTGATAATGAAGATGGAATTAAAAATGTTTCAGCTAAACATTGCTTGCCTCCAGTTATGATATAATCGCAAGTACACAGCACATTCACCAATCGTGTTCTTGCCAAAAACATTAAACCTGAACCTAATCAAGTTTACATCTAATTTACAGTTTACTGGAAACACGAGACAGAAGAACAAGTTCAGCTCTACCACCAGGAGGCAACCAGCCAAATCTTCTAGACAGTGGAAATTTTCACAGGACAACTGCTCTGGAGCCTATTTCAAATAAATAGCATAAAAAAGAAAAGAAAGTAGAATTGTCATAGACTAAAGGTTACTTAAGAGGCAGGTATGGTGGTGCACACACGTAATCCCAGTACGGGAGGCTGAGGCAGGAGAATCACCACAAATTTGAGACCATTTTGGTCTACAGTAGTGAGACTCTGTCAAAAAAAAAAAAAAAGGGGGGAAGAAAGAGAAAAGAAGATAAAAGAAAAAGAAAATGGAGGAAAAATGCCTGTAAACCCAGAATTCAGAAGACTGAGACATGAGGATCACTGTGAGTTTCAAGGCCAGTTTGGACTACAAAGTGAGCTCAAGGCCAGCCTTAACTGCCTCAAAAAGACAAAAAAAGAGCAAAGTTCAAGCTTCTTAGCAGTGAGAGCAAAGAAAGAAACACAAGTCACTGTGGACAAAAGATTTATAAAACCAAAATAACCAGCATGATTTCTGATGACCAAAAAGAGTCCAGTGGTAGCAAAATTAAATGGTCTCTTAAGTGGTCACTAACAAGTGAACCCACGGGATGCTTTTTTTGTGGCACTTATAATAGAACCAAGTGCTTCTGCACTGAGCTGCATCCTTAGTCCTTTTATTTAGTTACAGTATTTGATTTTGAGACAAGGTCTTGCTGAGTCACATTACTGCCCAAGCTGGGCTCACATTTGCTACTCAGTCTCCCCGAATGGTGGGATTACAGGTGTGCCCCACCAAACCTGGCTCGTCAACTATTCTAATGTGGCCAGGGTGAGGAAATGAAAAAGAACAACAGAAGGAGATGGTGGTGGTGCAAACATCTATAATCTCAGCATTTGGGAAGCTGAGGCAGGAGGAACACAAAATCAAGGCCAGCTTGACTACATAAGTGAATTCAAGGCTATCCTGAACTACATAGTGACACACTGTTTCAAAACAAAAACAGAAATGAAAGAAAACAAAAGGAACAGAAGGAGATGGGAGAAGAGAGGTGAACTTTAGAGGACCAGGTTGGGGTGGAGGAAAGATAATCTAGGTGAAGGGAACAGAATGACCAGGACAGAAAGATTGTTTTCTTTTCCTAATAGAAAAAATATGCAAGCTGGGTATAGTGGCACATACCTCTAACCCCAGCATTTGGGATGCTGAAGCAGGAAAAATCACAAGTTCCAGGCCAACCTGGGCTACACAGTCAGTTCAAAATCATCCTGGAGGGGCTGGGAATTTAGCTCAGCACCTTGCAAGCAGGCGGTTGTGAGTTTAATCCCCGGTACCGGTAAAAAAAATAAAAAAAATAAAAAAATTACTTCAAAACTACCCTGGACTACATTAAAAAAGAATTCATATGACCCTAGATACAGTTGGTCCTTTTTCCTTCGTTGAAACTGATGCTACTCAAAAAGCACTGATAGGGAGCAAACCCCTTTTACTAAAGCAGAATTTGGGGAAGGTTTTGCACAGCACAATCCTGTAGCAAGACGTCCTTTCAAAACTAAATCTTCCTTAAAGTTCCAGGCTTTTGGCGGAGCTCCAACCCCTTTCTTGCTTTCTCTTCTCCAGATTCTCAACCCAGGCTCTGCCAGGTCACCTTCCAGCTTGTCTCCCAGCAGCTTTCCCTGGGTGGGACCAGGCAGAAGTAAATAGCTGGCTTTTTCCCAAACAGTTTAGGAAGATCCATCAGTGCCTCTTCCTCTGCCCTCTTCATAGGACACCTGAAAACTAAGACTGGAGGAGAAGATATCTATGAATTGTACGTGTAAATATGCTTTTCTGTTGCATAGAAGAAAGGATGGGAAGAAGCCAGGATGCTAACTAGAATGTTAACTGCAAGAGACCAGCATAGCCTTGGAGTCAGATAAAGTTGGGCCCGGTTCCTGGCTGTGCTATACTTTCTAGCTGTGCGACCTTGGGCAGGCTCGCTGCAGATACTGCTCCAACCCTCAGCCTTCCGTTCATTCCATTAACAACTTAGCATGGTCTCTGGCGTACAGTAAGCACTGCGTGGAGTAGAACTTACAAAATAAAAGAATCAGCTCTAGTTGGTAGGAATATGATGAATTTGGCCTGTATCAATTTTTTTACTCTACTGATATTTTCTTAAAATTTTTTATAATGAACACATTATTTGTAATTTAAAATAAAAACACTATAGAGCCTAGGCATGGTGGTACACAGCTATAATCCCAACACTTGGAAGGCTGTGGCAGGAGGATGGTTATGAGTTTGAGGCCAGCCTGGGCTACATGGTGAGTTCAAGGGCAGCCTGGAATAGAAAAGAGAGATGCTGTCTTAAAAAAAAAAAGGGTAAGAACACTGTAAAGGTTATAGACAACCAGGCACAGGGCATCACACACCTATGATCCCAGCACTGGAGAGGCTGAGGGAGGATGGTCTCAAGTTCAAGGCCAGCCAAGGACAGCAAGTCTCTGTCTCAAAAAAACAAACAAAAAAAAAGAAAAGATTATAAACATAGGGATAAACTAAATGTTCATCAGGATAGGACTAAATGAATTGTAGGTATCCATATTCTTGGAATAGTAACTCTTTAAAGATGAGTTCTAGCCAGGTATATTGGCACATATCTGTAGTTCCAGAACTCTGGGAGGCTGAGACAGGTGGATCACAAATTCAAGCCCCACCTGAGCAGTTTTGCAATTTAGGGCTTTTGTTGTTTTTGCAATTTAGGGTTTTTGTTGTTTTCAAGGCAGGCTACTTGAACTCCCTTATGTACCCTACACTGGCCTTGAACTCAAGAGATCCTCCTGTCAGCCTGAGTGCTGGGATTCCAAGTGTACACCACCATGGCTGGCAGCAATTTAGTGAGACTTTTTTTGAGACAAAAAGTCTCACTATGTGATTCAGACTGGTCTCCAACTCCCAGCAATCCTCTCAATCTTCTGAGTGCTGGGATTATAGGTGTGTGACACCAAACCCAGCCAGAGACCCTGTTCAAAATAAGAGTTCGGGTAAGGGCTATAACTCAGTGGTACAAGCACTTGCCTGGCAATCAAAAGGTCTTAAATTCAATTCCCAAATAAAGCAAACAAACCAAACCAAACAAAAAAAGGAAGAGAAGAAAATGAAAACAAAACAACAAAAGAGTTCAAAAAATCAATATATTTTTAAAAATAAATCAGTTGAGGATGTAGCTCAGTGCAAAGGCCCTGGGTTCATTCCCCAGTACTGAGTGGTGGGAGGCAGAAAGGCAAATTGAAAACAACAGGCCTAAACCAGGTTTGGTAGAGTACAACTGTAATCCTAACACTCAGGGGCTAAGGCAGGGGAATTGTCATAAGTTCAAGGCCAGGCTGGGCTGCATGTTGAATCCAAAGCCAACCTGAACTGCACAGCCAGACTTTGTCTTTAAAAAACGTGTAGTATGGTCCCTTTGTATATTTACATGTACAACTTTAAGCATGTGAACAAACACATAGCTCAAAATCGTCATTAATGACAGCACAAACTATTTTGTACTGTCACTGATTGTCCACTCTTTATGCTTTGATTTTGTAACTTGAACAACTACTTCTAAGATAACAATACGTAATTTATCAACTAGTGATGTTTTTTTGAAATTCTGTATTATTATTTCTACCCTTTTTTCTGTTTTATTTTTCTTTAAAAATACCCGTTATGTCAGTAATGAAGATGACGAAGGTATCCCTTTTTTAAAACCTATACTTTTTTTTATTATTATTTTTTTTCTTATTATTCTTTTTTTTTAAGACTAGTCAAGTGCAGTAGTGAGAAGGGGGGAAAGAGTAGAACAAGGAGTTCAATCTGTACTGACTGTGAACAATCAATTGAGATAACTCACTACCTTCGGACCAGCCAAACCTATACTTTTGTAAGACTTAATTTATTAAAAATAAGATGTATGCATTACTTTTATATTTAAAATTTGGGAAGGGAAGGGAAAATAGGCAGGATGGGTATCCTGGTATATCCAGGCCAGAACAGAAAGTGGCTGAAAGAAAAGGACTCAAGGGTCCTGAACCTCTCAGTTCCAGCCCTGCGCAGCTGGAGCCCTCTCAGCTCTTGGGCTGGAAGGGCAAAGACTGCTGGAAAGGAGCCAGCTGAGGGTACTCCCATCCCCCTGCGAATGGAGCCACGAGAGCCACCGGGAGGGAGAGGGGAATAGACGGCGCAGGGGATCCGGAGAGCCATGGAGGTGGTCCCAGGGCTTCGCTCCCACAAGCGATTTCGGTGAAACTTAAGGTGGGGCTCGGAGGGCCCTCACTGCTCAGCCGCGTTCTCAGCGGGTGGAGAGAGCCAAACACTCTCCGCGCCCGGGCAGGTGTTGGGATGTAGGGGTAACGCGTGAGACGACCGTCCGAGGGGCCCAGTCCCTCCGTCCAGATTAAAATCAAGGCTCCAGATCCAGATCCAGACCCAGATTTGAGTCCCAGGATTTCCTGGCCTGTTTCAAGAACCTAGCCCGGAAAGTGGGCGGGGTTCCTGTCTCCGGCTCCTCCCCCGCCCTCGGGCCTGTCTCCCACTTGGGCACCAAATCCCGCAGCAGCCCCGCGCTGCACTCGCAGCTCATTCCCCGGCGCTCGGCCCGCCCTCCGCGAGCTGCGGCTCCCCCACCCCTCCTCCGTCTCCCGCGCCGCTCGTGGTTCTCCCGGCCCGCGCCGACCCGAGCAGCCAGCCCCGCCCCGCGATGCCCCGCCCCTCCGCGGAAAGGCCCCGCCCCGTCCGGGCACGTGCGCGCGCGCTCCCTGCGCCTCTAGGGCGGGTCGGGCGACTCTCAGTCCCGCACCAGAGAGAAGCCGGGGCGCGCACCGCGGAAAGCGGAAGCTGAAGCGGGCAGGCCCTGGAAGGCGACGCCACCTCGCCCCTTTCCTCTCCGGCTGGCGCAGCTGGGAGCAGGCACGACCTCGGGCCTGCGCGCGGGAGGAGCGGGCGCCCCGGAGAGGCTGTCGTGGGTGGAGGGCGAGTCTCGGGAGCTTGCGGAGTGGTGCAGCGTGGGCTCGGCGACGAGCCTCATGGATGGACCTGTCTCGGGCGCCGCTGCTCCGGGGCGGGCCGGGAAGCACAACCCAAGAGACCAGACCCACGCGTCCTTCCACCCTAGTGGGGCCCGGAGCTCGGCTCTGCATCGCCACCGTGTGGCTTTAGAGACAGGCGCCTGCCTGGCGACTTGGACGTCGCAGGGCGGGATGAGACCGAGGCACGCGACGCCCTCGGAGTAATCCGTTTCAAGACCCCGCCCCCTTGCTAAGGAGGTCCGGGAGGTGGGATTGAAGTTACCATGGCAACGGCGGAGCAGACCTAGTCCCTTCCTTTGGCCACCCGGAATCATGCTCAGGACCTCGAAAGCGGTCCTGGATATGGACGTCCAGCGTTCCTTTTCACCTTCCTTGCTGAAAAATCTGTGGATAAAGGTGCTCCTTCCCAAAGCAGGAAGGCCTCCAACTATGAGCTTTCCCTACATGGTAACTGGGTGTAGAGCAGACTTTTCCAAAGGAACCGTAAAAGGTCAATAATTAAGCCTGATGCCTGGGTGCAAGTCTGTAATTCCAGCACCCAGGAGAAATGAGGTGGAAAGATAGAAAGATTGAGTACTGCCTGGGCAATTTAGCAAGATTCTCTTTCAGAATGGTGGTTCATGTTTGTAATCCCAGCTTTCTGAGAGGCTGAGGCAGGAGGATCACAAACTGAAGTCTAGGCTGGGCAATTTAACTTGGTGAAACTCTTATCTCAGAATTGAAAATTTAAAATAGTTGGGGATACTGCTCAGTGGGAAGGCCCTGAGCTCAATCCCCAGTACTGCTAAGTAAATAAAAAAGGCTAGGGATGTAGTTCGGTAGTAAACCTTTCCGGGATTTGAGCCACAGTACTGAGAAACAAAACAAATGAGCAAAACTGCCCAGCATAACCAAGATAACAAATAGGAAAAGTCCTCATTTGCAGTTAATGGAACTAACATGCCAGCCGTTTACTGAGTGCTTCTGTACACATGACAAAACATTCTTGCCATAATCGTCTGCTAAGAATGGGAGCTATAATTATTCCCACCCAAAGTTAAAGACTATTAAGAGTGCTTTCTGGGAGTGGTGCCACATGCCTGTAATCCCAGTACTAGGGAGGCTGAGGCAGGAGGATTGCCACAAATTCGAGGCCAGCCTGGGCTAAATGGCAAGACTGTTTCAAAAATTTTTTTTTAATTTCAGAGTGGTTAAATTGATCAAAATCACACACCAGTTAGGTAAGGATTTAATTCCTAAGCCCTGGTATGTTCATCACCGTGTCAGTGACTTTGAAGAGTGTGTAGGTGGATGGAGTGGAAGGGCATTCCAGCAGGAGAATTATATATATAGAGATGTGGGAGCTTGGAGGTATAGGTGGAGCACTGGTGTAACATGTACGAATCCTTGGGTTCATCCCCAGCACTAGAAAGAGAAAAAAAAAAAGTGACCCATAAGCCAAAATAGCCCTTGCAGGCATTCAAAAATAAGATATGAAGAGTGTTAGACATTCAAACTGTACAGTGGAAAATACAATGTGCCATCCCACCCTGTTTGTCCCTTATGTCCTTCCTGACAGCCAGTGGCCACATTTTCCTTCCAGAAGAGCCAAGCATGGTGGCATATAACTGTGATCCCAGCACTCGAGAGGCTGAGACAGGCTTCAAGTGAGTTTGAAGCCAGCCAGGGCTACATAGCAAGTTCAAGTTCAGCCTGAGCTATATAGTGAGACCCTGACTCAAAATGAAAAAGTGCTTATGGATGCATACAGCTTTCTTTATGCAAACATGTATGTGTATGTGTTAAGCGTGCATATATTTGCACACATGTGTGCACGTGCCTGTCCATGTCTATGCAGTGTATTGTGTAAATATGTGTTGGCTTAACAAAAAAAAGATGAGCTTTAAAGGGTATTTGGTAAACAGATAACATCCATAGGATTAGATCAATTTTGCATGATTATATCTGGTAATTCAAATAAGACTTATGAGGGTAATTATGCAAAACAACAAAAATTGCTGTGTTCCTACCACCTTGTTTTTTTTTGTTTTTTTTGGTTTTTTTTTTTTGTCTTTTTCAGTACCGGGGATTGAACTCACGACTGCCTGCAAGGCAGGCGCTTATGCTGCTGAGCTAAATCCCCAGCCCCCTACCACCTTGTTTTTAAAGCCTACATTCGTATTGTTTTTGACTCTTAGATATAGTTATTTGTTGTTTTTTTTCTCTAATACAGAAAGAATAGATGTACATGTGTATGCTTATGTATGCTTAGAAATTCACCTGAAGAGTTTATAAGAATTGATTTTAGCATGTGTGATGGTATGAACAGCCACACTGAAGAAAATGAGACATCATGGTAGCCATTGATGATTTCCTATCATTTTGATTGAAAGTCAGTAATGCTTTTATTCTTGGTTTTGATTGGTTTTAGTGTGTTTTCAATTATTTGATTCTAATATGTATGAAGGTATGGACAGCTATTTTGAAGAAAACAAGCTGATTTCCTAGTGTCTGGTCCTTGAAAGCCCTTAAGGCTCTCATTCCTGTGTTTTGATTGCTTTTATGCTATTTTGATTTGTATTAACTTATTACATGTGAAGGTATGGGCAACTGTTTTGAAGAAAACAAGAGACATTAGGACAGCCACCGTTGATTTCCTGCTGTCTTTTTTCTGAAATCTTGTGTTATTTGCAGTGTTTGCTCTGCTCTACTTTGTTCTGTTTTGGTTTGCTTTGTCTTGTTTTATTCTCTTTAAAATTAAAAAAAGGGATATTTGGTGACTTTAACTGGAGCAGGACTTCCCAAATTATGGTCCAATATCAACCTCATAAAATTTGTCCTACACAATGAAAGCTATAAAATCATGGGTTTGCTGTGCGGGCATTGTTTTTGAAAACCCATGGAAAGAAATATGTAACTAGTAACAACTGTTTGCTTATACACCATTAAAACCTCTCAGGCCCCAGTGGTAGTCATACTTCACTCTGGAAACTTCTACCCTAAGGGAGTTCCTGCTGGTGCCTGGGGAGGCAGGACTGTCCCTGGGCTGAGGCTGTAGAGGTCCCTATGGTGAAATAAGGAACCTAACCCACCCTTTTGTAGAATAAGTTTGTGGCCTCGATGACTCCTGTGATAGAAAAAATACGAGGCACAGGAAGGATTTATTAGGGCGGGATCTAGGACACACTCGGATGAAGTGCCGGTGCTCAGAAAGGAGACATAGAATTTCCTAGAACAGGGAACATTTATGCTTCTCCTGAAGGGATGGGAACTCTGGAGAAGGTGGCCAAGGGGACTAGGCCATTGTACAGTGTGGGCCCACTGATTTTTGCTTTCCTTTTTTCTTCTTTGGATGCTCTCAACCTGTCCTTCAGCTTAAGGTCAGGCTCTTGCTCCTTACTTTCTCAAGCCAATCTATGAACTTTCAGTATTCCCGAGGAATTTGAGGACTGATGGCTGTGGTAGGAAAGGAGCATAAAAGTGACCAAGGCTATGCTGATATGGGTTGCCTTAGGTCTTCAGCGGAGGCCCAGAAGTTGCTTTCTTCCCCTCCCCTCCTCCTCCTTCCTCTTCTTCTTTTTTTCTTTTTTTTTTTTTTAAGACGGGCTTTCCCAGTGTAGTTCAGGCTGGCCTCTTAACTCTTGGCGATCCTCCTGCCTCAGCCTCCCAAGTGCTGGAATTACAGGCATGTACCACCACGTCTGGCTACATTCTTAAAGTACAGTACAATTTTTGGCTAGGCATAGTGACACATGCCTTTAATCCCAGCCCTTTGGAGGTACACCAGGAGGATTGAGTTCATGAGTTGAACCATGAGTTCAAGGCCAGCCCAAACTGCGTAGTGAGACCCCTTTGGTTATCTGAATAACCAAAAAAAGTACAATTTGTGGTTATGATTTCCTTGTCTCCTTTCTTTTATTCTGTCCTACTTCAGGATGAGCCCACTGTTTATCTGTGTCTCAAGCAGGAGGCATGAGACCTACCAGAATACCTGATCTTAAACGTTCTTGTTAGCAAGACTTTAGTGGCTCTGTTTTCTTGCAGATAACAAAGCAGATGCCGGTGCCTTAATATGACCTGTAAGGCCTCATCAGCCTGGGGAATAGAGTGAGAAGGAAACAGAAAATATAAAGGTTTTTTTTTTTTTTTTTTTTTTTGAGATAGGGTCTCACTATGTAGTAGCCCAGACTGGCTTCAAACTTATGGCAATCCACCTGCCTCAGCCTCCTGGGAATTATGGGTGTGCACCACCATGCCAGGCCGTGAGGGACTTCTAGAGGTGACATTTGAGCTGAAACAGACCACTGGTTGGTGGTAGTGAAAAGCTTTCTAGGTGGAAGGAACAATATGTGCAGTGTCTGGGACGGGAAGGATTCTGATGCACTGGTTGGAAAGGCGTGAGGAAGAGCTGGGGGAGGTGTTTGCTGGGGCAGCACCACACTCTGGTCTCAGTGCTGGGCACTGTGGGAAGCTTCTGCAGGTTTGAACCTGACAATCACTGGAGCACCTGCTCCAGGTAGAGCGCTGGTGACTCTGCCGTTCTCTGCCATCAGGAAGCTTCTCATCTTTCCCTTTTAACCAACCTCGTGTACACAGTTCAAAGAGATTACAAGTAAGATGACATCTATGAAGGCGGTTCCCCGTTTCTACTTTCCCCAGTACACCCATTTTCAGCTGTTTTCATTGTCTGTATTTTATATTTATCTCCTTATGTCTACATAAATATGCTTGTTTTACCAATTCTTCATACTTCAGTTTTAGACAATATCGTTTCAATTTTTTTCCTGTTTTTTTTTGTTGTTGTTGTCTTTTTCCTTTTTATTGGTACCAGGGATCGAACTCACGACTGCCTGATTGCAAGGCAGGCGCTTATGCCGCTGAGCTAAATCCCCAGCCCCTTTTTTCCTGTCTTTGTCATTGATGTTTTTGAGACAGGGTATCACTTTACCTGGATTTGAACACACTCTGTAGCCCAGGTTGGCCTCAACCTCCCCAGTCGTCTTGCCTCAGCCTCCTAAGTGCTAGGATTACAGGCATGCTCCACCATGTGTGGCCTTTGATTTTCTTCTGGAAGATAGAAATCTACTTCCCTACCACACATGTAATCCTCATCTCCCCAAAATACCAAAACAATTTTGGTGAGCTGGGCATGGTGGTGCACACCTGTAATCTTTGCACTTGGGAGGCTGAGGCAGGAGGATTGCCATGAGTTCAAGGCCAGCCTGGGCTACAAAATGAAACCCTATCTCAAAAAGACAAAAAAAACAAAACAAAACAAAACAAAAAAAACAACCCACCAACTTTTTTGGTGAATTTGATATTTATATTATTATATAAAAGCTATGGATTTCCTTTCCGGTACAACTTTATTTTTCCTGGAGGTCATAATTGCCCTGTTTTGTCACTTGCCCAGTGTTTACGTATTCCTTCCTCTACCTAAGCCTAAATCTCTTCTCAAGATGTTGAGGCATACACCTGTCTGGATTGGTGTTTCTGGAAGCAGAGATGTTCACTGAGCATCCACACTGTTACAGAACATGGAAGAAGCAGGACTGCAGACAAGTCAGGCTGCAGGGCGGCCTAGCAAAGCGCACACCCTCTGGAGCCCCCTGCCAACAGTTCTGAAGCCAAGCTGGAGTCGCAGGGCCTCTCTCCACTCCTTTTGGCTCTGTCTCCCATGTGGACCGATAGAGTGAGAAGGAAATAGGAAACATGAAGTTTTTTTGTTTTTTGTTTTTTGTTTTTTTTTTGAGATAGGGTCTCACTATGTAGTAGCCCAGACTGTCTTCAAACTTATGGCAATCCACCATGAAGGGGCTGACACCTGGGGATATGTGCTGTCCAAACTCCCTGCAGCTGGGCAGCCAGCCCTTCCTCACAAGGGGGTCTAGGAGGCAAATATACACAGCTGCCTTGACACAGCTGCTGCTTCTTTTTTTAATGTTATCAGGAATCGAACTCAGGGCCTTGTACATGCCAGGGAGGCGCTGTGCCACTGAGCTGTATCCCCAGCCCTTGGCACTGCTCCTTCCAGCCCACCTTTAGCTGCTGCCTGGTGTGGTCTGTTCTGCAGTCTGAAATGCTTGCCCTTTACACCCAGTGAACAGTGTTATTCTGGACAAGGAAGCGTCCAGATTTTATAGGGTCCAAAGCTTATTGTATAATCTTTGGGACTTTTTAAAAAAGGTTCAAAGTATAAAAGCACAGATTTTTTTTAGAACTTTATAAAATTTCTTATTGGTACATCTTTGCAGTATATAATGATTACGTTCAAGGAAGTTCTGTTTTTGTTTTTGTCTTTTTGAGACAGGGTCTCACTATGCAGTTCAGGCTGGCCTTGAGCTCACTTTGTAGCCCAGGCTGGTTTTGAATTTACAACGATCCTACTGCCTCAGCTTCCAGAGTACTGGGATTACAGGTGTACCACCACACCCTGCATAATTGGTGTAGTTTTTGTGTTTGCTTTTTGGTTTTTTGAGACAGGGTTTTGCTATGTATTTCAGGCTGCTCTTGAACTCACTGTGTAGCCCAGGCTGAGTTCAAACTCTCAGTGATCTTCCTGTCTCAGCCTCTGAAGTACTGGGATTATAGCTATGTGCCACCACATCAAGATCAAAGTATAATTTGTTAAGACTGATAAAGCAATAAGAGACTGTGGATACAGCTCAGTGGTACAGCACTTGCTAGCATGTTCGAGACCCTGGGTTCAATCCCTAGCATCCCAAAATAATAAGCTGTTACTCACTGGAGCTTCAGAAGCCTTGGAGACCAGAACTCCTTCTGAGATCTCTTTGGACAACTCAACAGAGATTGGCCTGATTGCAGCCCAGCTTCCATCTACCTGTAACCCTCAGCTGGCCTCTGAAGCTCTTGGAGCACCCAGTATGGTTGCCTCTACTTCGCACCCTGCTAGGGATTTCTCTCTCCTCCCCCCTCTGCTGGCTTTCCTTAGGGTTGCATCTTCGTAGATTTATCCATCCCTTGGGTGGAGCGCCTGTACAAATAGTTTCTTGGGATAGTGTGGATGCCGACAGTTCTGAGACCTGGCATATCTGAAAACGTCATTCTATCTTTGCCCTTCATAATTTGGCTGGGTAAAAAAAAAATTGTCTGGGAGAACTGGGTGCCATGGCACTCACCTGTGCTCCCAGCTAATAGAAGGCTGAGGCATGAGGATGGCAAGATGAAAATAAAAAAGGGTGGGGATGTGCCTGCCCAACACATGAGGTCTTAGGTTCAACCCCCGTTATAGAAGAGGAAATTAACTGGGTACAAATTATGTGAAAACACACTAAGCCAGTTGTGGTGGCACATGCCAGTAATCCCAGGATCTGGGAGGCTGAAGCAGGAGGATCATGATGAGTTTGAGCCCAGGCTGGGCTACACAGTGAGTTCAAGGCCAGCCTGAACTACATAGTGAGAGCCTAACTCAACCACTGCCCCTCCCGCATCATCATGCTCTTGCATCAGGGGTGCAGGATCTCTTATCTCTCTAAAGAGGTAACAACAGGTCCTTCCGCTTGGCCAGATCTTGTTTGCTCTGAAAAGTCTGATATAATTAGGGAGCAAAACCATGACTGCCAGCTTTCTGGGAC
Organism: Cavia porcellus; assembly: GCF_034190915.1. Lineage (NCBI taxonomy): Eukaryota > Metazoa > Chordata > Mammalia > Rodentia > Caviidae > Cavia > Cavia porcellus. The sequence goes on along the minus strand of NW_026947508.1, from coordinate 20,036,019 downwards.
AGAACTGAGCCACAGGGCTGGGGGTGTCCCATCATCCACGCCGAATAAACTCATACAGTCACCTAGTTAGGGAGGACACCCAGGCCTTGGCTCTGCCTGTGTCTCCTGTCCCAGGGATCCTGTTTTCTTCCCTCCAGAGAATAAGCCTCTAATCTTGCTGGATTGGGGAAGTGGCCCAAGGACCTGAGTCTTGGTCCTTAAACAGCTCTCTGTTCTTCGCCTTATTTGATGTCTCTGTACCCCTTTTAGGGAGACACTGGGTCTTTTGGGGCTGCTTCTCTCCCAGTTTAGGGTTGTTTTCTTGGGTTGCTGTATGGTTTCCACCCAGCCATGTGTTCTCCCTCAGTCGGCTTTTCTTGGTGGTTTAGTAAGATTCTGGGAGGCAGTAAAATCAGATGTTCTGTCAGCCATACTTTTTAGATTCTCACCTACAGCAGCAACAGATTCATGGTTACAGATGGTGAGAGCACAGGGAACAAGCACGGGGCCAAGATGGGAAGGGGCGGCAGGACTTGGACTGACAAAGGCCTGTCACTGCGGCCTAGAGAAGAGGTTATCCGGGCCCAGCACGGAGGCCAGGTAGCGACAGGGTGGATAAGAAAGTAGCAGACACAGAGCGAGGGCAGGCACCACAGTGACCTTCCTCCCTGCATGTGTACCGGGGGCTCTGCAGACTAATGTGTCTCAAATAAATAAACAAAAGGGCTGCGGATGCATGCTGGTGCAAAGGCCCTGTGTTCAAACTCTAGTACCAAAAAACAAACATTTCTTGAATGGACCCAGGCACTGGGAGCTGGAGATGCACATCCACATTTCTCCTAGTGCTGAGCTTGAAGGCCCACTATAAGGGGCTACAGATAACCTGGGAACAGGGACTGGCCTCACACTGTCGCAAGCCCCCTCTTTCTGGCCTGTCCCTTACCACTCTCCACTCTAGCCACTATAGCCTCTTGTGCCCTGGCAGCTACCTCTGCCTTCAACTCCCTTTGTCCCCTCTGTCCCCCTTCACTCAGCTGCAGGTGGTCAGGACCTGACTCCATGCTCCTGTTCTGGGGAGTTCTCATGGCCATCAGGGGCACAGGGTTAACCTCAGCTCCTGCCCCAGGAACTGTAGGACAGGACCAAGGTGGAAGGGGAGACCACAGAGGAGGCCTGAGAAGACACAGCCTGGGCGCAGGTGAGTCAGGGGTCCGAGAGGAAAAGGTGGGTTTTGATGCCTGGTGGGCTGTAGGCTTTGCCTTGTGCTGGGCCCGGGCCTACCCTGAGGAACTCTGCAGAGTCGAGTGTGTGTGTGTGGTCAGCACTGAGCGTGCTGGGGGCATGTCCACTCAGGGAGGGCATCAGCCTGGAGGAGGGTGCCCGGAGACGGACTTGAGGGTTGAAGAGGACATGCCAGGAGGAGGGGATGCCAGTCAGCATCCAGGGTTTTGGGGCACCACAAAGGCTCTGGGGGTGAGAGCCTGCACATGTGACTGTCCCCAGCCAGCTGCTCTGCACCCCAGGGACAAGCTGGTCTCCTCTTGTTGGTCACCACACTGCTCACCTTCCTGCCAGCCTGTCCCTAACATGTTTTCCACCTAGGAAACTATTTTCCTCATTCAGCGCCACATGATGTCCCCCAGGAGTTGCCATATGAGCCACTTACTGAGCTCTCTCTTGTGTTTGACCCTGGGGCCCAGTTTTTGTTGGGGAGAGGGAACTGGGACAGTGAATCCAGAAGCCCTACTACTGAGCTACACCCCAATACACCCCTCCTTTTTTTTTTTTTTTTTTTTTTCTTTTTTTGAGACAGGGTCTCACTGAGTAGCCCAGGCTAGCCTCGAACTCACAGATATTCTCCTGCCTCGGTCTCCTGAGTGCTGGGACTGCCTACAGGTGTGTACCACCACGCCTGGCTCCAGCTCTTTTGTTTTTACTTTTTATTTGAGAAGATCTTGCTAAATTGCTGAGCCTCCTTCTGTTCCACTGGGCCAGGTTAACAGCCCACACTTTAAAGAAGGGGAAATCAAGGCACATAGAGGCAAAGTGATTTCCCCCAGTTCTGAAGCTGATCTGAATCTGCCAATTTTAACACCCACTCTTCTCACTGAGCCCCAAAGCTCGGCAACCAGCAGGAGCTCAGGAGATGGGACTGCTGGCCCATCCACAGTGCTGTTTTGAGTGCCTAGGTGGGGCTCTTGAGGCACAGACCAGGACTTGTGGGGACATCAGGGATAACTTAGTGTAGAGGTTTAAGTACAGACGCAGGAGCCAGAGTGCTCAGGATCAAGTCTCAATTTTGCTATATCCTATATCTCAATTTTGCCTGTGCAAAAATGGGATGATGAGGGTATTTACCTGAGAGGGTTATTGTTCAGATTAACGAGGCATTTGGAACACACTGTCTGGACATGGTGGTGCATGCCTGTAATCTCAGCATTTTGTGAGGCTGGGGCTGGAGGATCACAAATTCTGAACCAAACCTGAGCAAATTAGTCAATTAGCGAATTAGTGAACTAGCATTAGTGGGGACCTTGTCTCAAAAAAGACAGTTTGTTGTTTGTGTTTTGTTTTTTTTTAAAGGGCTGAGGATGAGAAGGCTCTGGGCCTTTAATCCTCAGTGTCAGGAGCCAGTGAAGCTGGAAATTGACCCCATGTGCAAGGCTGCAGCATGGCTGGGGCAGGGCCTTCCCAAGGACCTGGGGCAAGCCTCGAGAGGAAGCTGCTTCAGCCCAGAAAAACATAAGCCTCTAGACAATCCAAGCTAGGTAGCAGGGCTGAAATTGACATCATCCTTCTGAGTGCATAAATAAAAGTGCTACAGTGGCTGCGCAGTTCCTTTCCTTCTACCAGGAGGGTAAGGGCTCCACTGGACCCCAGCTTCTGTCTCTTCTTTATTTTTTCATCCTCTCATAGTCCTTCACCCCAAGAACTTCAAGAGCTACATGGTCATGGCACACCAGGACCACAAAAAAAAAAAAAAAAAAAGAGGAAGGAAGAGGGAGAGGAGGAGGTGGGGGAGGAGGTGGGGGAGGAGGAGGTGGGGAATGAGGAAAGGGAGGAGGGGGAGAAGGAGGAAGAGGGGGAGGAGGGGGGGAAGAGGAGGAGGGGGGAAGGGAGGGGAAGGGGGAGGGGGAGGAGGGGGTGGAGAAGGAGACCCGGCTGGGCATGGTGGCACATGCCCATAATCCCAACACTCAGGAGATTGAGGCAGGACTGCCATGAGCTCAAGGCATTCGTTTGGGACTACAGAAAAAGAGAGACCCTGTGTCAGATCAAAGCAAAGCAAAGCAAATAGAACACTGCTGCTTGTCGTTAGTCTTCTTCCCGAAGCCCCTCTGCCCAGTCAGGACCCACTGTTTCTAAGCGCACGCCAGGGTATGAGGTCCCACTCTGCTCTGGTCTGGAGACTGAAAGCGGCAGGAGTGTCATTTCCTGGCGTCTTCTCTCTCCTCTCTGTCCCCCTACCAACCTGGACAACAGCATGACACTTCTGGAAAAATAATACATTTTAACAATTAAAATAATTGTATCCAAAATAATATCACTGTGGCTACCCTAACCGTGTAGCATCCCATAATGTTTCTCAGGTCCACCATGTACTTTTATTTTTGCTTGTACCCTCTTTTTCTCTATTCAGCCCAAGCTTGCTCTGCAGAGTCAGTTTCTCCCCCACTCTTCCCTTTTATTTTTCTTGAATTAACTTGGCCACTGCTAAAAAAAAAAATTAAAAAAAAAACCAACAACAACAAAAAATAAAGTAGTATCATTGCAACATGAAATCAACATAAAAGTTATTAGTGAAATAATTCCACTCATTTTCTCCTACAAAATCTTCAAATCCAGGTCTATTTTACACCAAGAGTACATTCCTCTAAGAACATATACAGTGTCTTTAGCTAGGTGTGGTGGCCCATACCTGTAATCCTGGCACTTGGGAGGGTGAGGAAGGAGGATAGCTTGAGCTAGGAATTCAGACAGAGTGAACAACACAGTGAGACTCATCTCAAAGAAAAAAATTTTTTTAGATCTTCAGGTGGAATCCAGGGCCTTACACATCCTAAGGGAATGCTCTACCCCTGAACAACATCCCAGCCCCAACAATATCTTACGAGACATGGTAAAGTGAAACATATTTCTGCCAAGACATAACGGGTGTTTAACAGAAAGCATTTGTTTTAAATTAAAGAAAATAAAATTAAAGATGTAGTTCCCTAGTAACACTAATCACATTTCAAGGGTTTAGTGAGCCACACGTGGTTATAAAGGTGGGACAGTGCAGGCATGAAGAGCCTCACACGAGGCAAGTTCTCAATAAAGCTTATCTATCAGCATTGGCGATATGGAAATAAGTCTGTGCCTCAGGTTAAATGGAACAAGAATGTGATGAACACTATATGCTAGGACTCTACTTAAAAACCTCGCACACTGGGTTCCGTCCTCAGCATCGCTGAAACAAAACACCTGCCCTGAATATCTGCGTCAGCTAAATATGTGAAATACCGACAGACACAGACACACATAAGCAGGAGCTTCTTTGCCTTTCAGTTTACCTCTTTAAGGAGTCTGGAGAACGGGCTAGCCAGGAAACTGAATCATTTGGGCAAATAAAGGAGGAGAATTTGAATTTCATTTATTTATTTATTTACTGTGGTGGAATCAAATTCACAGATTCAGGCATGTTAGGCAAACACTATCTTCAGCCCTGAATTTCTATTATTGCTTATTTGAGACACGTCTTGGTATGTAGTTTGAGCTGGCGTTGGATTCATTATGTGGTCAAGACCAGCTTCAAACTCACAGTGATCCTCCTGCCTCAGCCTCCCAAGTGGTGGGATTACCATGCCCAGCGATGTGACATCATACCTGGCCAGACCTAAATTTCTTGAGTCAGGGAAGGAGAGGATGATGCAGAGAGTGAAGGGTAAGAGAGGAGGGACACGATGAGGGGACACTCCTTTCACTTATGGGAGATAGCTAAAAGAACCTTGAAGCCATCCCAAAGTAGTCACTTAAAACTGTGCTCTGTGGGTACAGTGAGGATACTTCGAGGGACCTCTGAACCTTACATGAAATCTGTTTGACTCTCTACTGTTCCCATTTGAGGGTGGAATCTAGCAAGTGGCACCTTCTCATTTAGGTCAAAAAGAGAGACTGCAAGGGCAGAGGCAGGAGTCTAGACCAGTGATGGCAAATTTACGGCACGTGTGCTGCAGTGGGCTGTTCTATCGCTGAAGGCTCTAGAAGGTTCACCCTCACTGGTCTAGAGGTTGAGGAGACTACACCAGCCCCACTCCTGTCTTTCTAGGGACTCAGCTTATTATTTTTTGAGAGTGGGTCTTGCTCTATAGTCCAGGGTGGCCTGGAGCTCACGGTAACCTTGCCTTAGCCTCCCAAGCGTTGGCACTATGGGAGTTTGCGAGCCATTATCCAGCACAGAGGTGCGGGGTGGAGCCTCAGCTTTGAAGCTGAGCATGAGACCAGACCTCAGTGCAACCCTCTCTTTACCCTCACCTGGCCCTCATCTTCTACAGCCTCCGGGTAAGTATGTTTTCTCTCTTGACTGTGGATGTGGACATCAGCAAGAGGCCCTTAGGGCAGCCCCGCCTCTAGCCTGTCCCTTGGGAATGTCAGGAACTGGCATGGGAGGGTTAAGCAGTGACAAGACAGTCCGAGGAAATGATCATCTTACCGTGTGCAGCACTGAAAAGCATCTGGAGAAAAGGCTGAGGGGTCCAATGGACAACATCTGGCACACCGGCTGTGAGAAGCTACCAACAAGTGTGCCATTACTCAGCACGCACGGAAGAAGCCCGCTGTCTTGGGGTGGGGCGAGCCTGAAACACCTGTGTAAACCAGGCCTGAATCAGCTTTCCCGCAAGATGGACTCTGGACAAGGGTCCTCCTTCTTGTGGACCTGCTGGACATTGAATAAAGTCAACTCCCTGTCACCTTGGGTCTGGTAATGCTTTCTCGGGACTCAGAGAAATCTGCAGGTGACAGATTTTTTTGTAGTGCATGGAGATAGGGGTTTGAGCCAACTTCAGCCTCTCAGCTACATTTCAAGAGGCAAAAGGGGCTCAGAACATGCTCGCATGCCTCTGTGCTCATCAATGCCTGGAAACCTGGAACAGTCTGATCAATGTTGCCTCTGGGAGAAGAGTGTGTTAGAAGAGATGCAGATTTTCACTTCTGGTGTTTACTGAGACCCGCACCATGCTGGGACCTGGGGCCCCGGGAAACCAAGCAACTTCTGCCCGCCTGCCTGTTTTGTTTTGTTGAACTTCAAAATACATAAAAGTATGAACATCTGTTTTGAAGAGAATGAGAGACTGCACGACAGCCATTAGTGACTTTCCTATTGTCTGATTTTGAAGACCTAAAACATCTTCCTGATTCTGTTCAGATCATTTTTATACTATGTTGTTTTGTATGAATTCTCGGTGTGTGAAGACATGGACAACTCTTTGGAAGAAAATAAGAGACAATATGATAGACAGTGAAGATCTCTAGCTTTGAAATTTATCTCTCTCTCTCTCTTTTTTTTTTTTTTTTTTTCTTTTTATCGGTACCAGGCATTGAACTCATGACTGCCTGCTTGCAAGACAGGCGCTTATGCCACTGAGCTAAATCCCCAGCCCCCAGGAAATTTATATCTCTTATGTTGCTTTCTTATGTCTTTTTATGTTATTTTGTTCTGTTTTGTTGTGTTTAATTTTACCCCCTTTAAAATTAAAAAAACATTTTTTTTCACTTCTGCCAGGCTTGGGGGTTCACTCCTATAATCCCAGCACTGTGGAGGCTGAGGCAGGAGGATCACAAATTCAAAGCTAGCTTGGATTAAGTCAAGATACCCTGTCTCAAAAAATAAGAAAATAACTCACTATTATTCTCTATATGTTTGGATCATATGAATTATTTTAAAATGTTAAAACTTTTTTATGGACCACTCTGCTCCACAAGGAATACACAGTTACTGCGGCAAATGTGAATTTATGGGGATAAGTAGAAGCAGGAAATTCACTGTCCAGCAGCTACTGCTCCTCAGTCACGACTGAGCTCTGGGAAATGCCTGTCCTTTGGGTTGACCCGAGGTCTGACAAGGTCTTGCCAATTTGTCCCGGCCCAAAATGGTCAAAAAGGCTGCTTCAGCCGAGTGTAGTGGTGCACATTTGTAAAGCAGGTACTTAGGAGGCTGAGACAGGAGAATCACAGGGGGTTCAAGGGTAGCCTGGGCTACACAGTAAGTTCAGAGCCACCCTAAATTCTGTAGTGAGATCCTGTCTCAATGCCCCCCAAATAAATAAATACAGTAAAATTCCCATTTAAAACAAACAAAACTACAAAAAAAAAAAAAAAAAAAAAAGGCTACTTCAAGGCCCCTTCAACTCTATGCCTGAAGTACCCTTGTGTGGTTTTGTTGTCATTGTTTTAGATTTGTTGTTGTTGTTGTTGCTTTTGAGATAGGGTCCTGGTCTGTAGTTCAGGCTGGCCTTAAACACAATGTGTAGCCCAGGCTGGTCTCAAACACATGACAATCCTCCTGCCTCAGCATCCAGGGTGCTGGGATTAAAATCTCGTACCACCTTATCTGGACTGAAGTGTCCTTGTTTTGACATGGGTCCTGCAGCAGGCCTTGGGTTCTCGGCTCAACTTGGGGGCTGTGCTGGGAACACAGCCCTGCTGAGGAAGCACCAGAGAGGTGCACGTCATAATGCCTACAGCACTGAAGGTAATGCATAGTGCTTGCCTTAACTATGTCTTTAAAAAGTTTGCCTGTTTTACCTTCCGGCAGATTGTTTTTACTTTAATATTTAGATCTTTGACCCATTTTGATTCTAGTTTAGTATATGATGAGAGATATCTGTTTAGTTTTAAAAATCAGCAGGGAGGAAGGGGAAAGGGGTTAAAAAAACAAAGAATGGGAGGGAAAAAATGGAAACAAATCTACTGTAAATGGTGAAGGGAAGAAGGGCTGAAGGGAGGAAAAGGAATGAGAAAAAAAGAATTAAGATATAATTATGGTTTTTTTTTTTTTTTTTTTTTTGTCTTTTTCCTTTTTATCGGTACCGGGGATCGAACTCACGACTGCCTGCTTGCAAAGCAGGAGCTTATGCCGCTGAGCTAAACCCCCAGCCCCAAGATATAATTATGTACAGGTACAAATTTCCTATGATGAATGTGAGCAATATAAACTAATAAAGTTTGGGTTTTTTTTTTTGTCTTTTTCCTTTTTATCGGTACCGGGCATCAAACTCACGACTGTCTGCTTGCAAGGCAGGCGCTTCCCCAGCCCCCTAATAAAGTTTTTTTTAAAGTCAGGCAGCCAGGTGTGCTGGCACATGCCTAAAATCTAGTAGGCCGAGGCAGGAGGATTGAAAGTCTGAGCTCAATGTGAGCATCTTAGCAATTTATTTATTTATTTATTTGTCTTTTTCATTTTTATCGGTACCGGGGATCAAACTCACGACCGCCTGCTTGCAAGGCAGGTGCTTATACCACTGAGCTAAACCCCCAGCCCCCATCTTAGCAATTTAATAAGACTCTTTCTCAGAATAAATAAGCAGTCATCAGTTCGGGATTGTAGCTCAGTGGCAGAGTCTTCGCCTACCCTGTGTAAAACCCTGGGTTCCATGCCTAGCACTGCAGCAGGAGGAGAAATTTAGACTTCTTAGAGGACAGCTGAAGACTGGTCTCTCTGCTCAGTTCTCTCTCTAGCCCTGAAAGCTACAGCGCTTTTGAATAACTGAGAAGACATTTTCTCCCACCTGCAATTTTTGTGGGATGTGAAAGGGATATTTCTGTTGTCTGTCAGCAGTGCTTTAAACAGGCTCCAGAGCCAGATGGGTTTGGACCCCTTGCTGGGCGATTACAGCACAGTTGGCCTTCGAGGCCTCCCACCTTCCCAAGACCCAGGTTCCTGTAAGTGGACAAATTCCCGTTTCCTCAGGGCGGAGGGGGAAATTAACTGGAAAACCCCGTGGCATTGGCTAGGACTACTGTCTCTTCAGCCGCCAGTTAATACCTGACAAAAATAGTAATGACATTTGTCATAGTTTCAGTCTAAAATGTTGGGCTGGGGCTATAGCTCAGTGACACAAGTGCCTACCTGGCAAGTGCAAAGTCCTGAGTTCGACTCCCAGTACCAAAAAAAACTAAAGTGTCCCCCCAAATTCTCACGTGTGTGGACAGTGACTGATCTGGGGGGGGAGGTGCTAGCCTCCCAGGGGCCTCCTCCATCAGCAGCTGAATGCACTGCGGGGGAGGGCTGTTGGAGGTGGGTCACTGGGACACACCGGAAGCCTGAATTGTCCCTAGCATCCTGCTGTGGCCTTTGCTGCAGCGCCATGGATGCAAACCATGAACCCAAATAAACCTTTAAACTGTGGGTGTTGGGTATTTTGTCCCAGCAACAGAAAAGGGACTGAGACAGCATTTTATTATCTCACATAAGCATCTGCAGATGGGTAGTGCTAAAGCCGGCCCTGTAGCTCAGTGCCGTCTCAGGCTCTTTCTTTGTCTGCTGTCCTCGTTATATTGACACAAGCCTTATGATCACCAGACAATCACCCCAGCTCCAGCTTTACATCCTGATAAACAACACCCCAAGCAGCACCTAAGGGGGTAGAAAGCAACATGTTTTCATCCTCTAGAAACCTTTTCCTGCCAGGGGTGGTGGCGTACACCTGTACTCGCAGCCCTCAGGAGGCTGAAGCAGGAGAATCATGAGTATTTAGGCCAGGGCAGACTATATAGTGAGATTAAACCAAACCCAAAATAAAACAAAAAATAATCAAAACAGACAAACAACCCTTGAAACAAAAATTTGCCCTAAAGAAAAAAACTTGCATGGGTCACGATGGTGTATACTATAGTCTCTGTACTTGGGAGGCTGAAGCAGGAAGATCACTGTGAGTTTGAGATCAGCCTGGACTACACAGTGAATTCAGGGGCACCCTGGACTACACAGTGAGACTTTGTCTTAAAAAACCAAAAGAAAAAAAAAAAAAGAAAGCAAAAATGCTAGGCCAAACTTTAGTAGGCATAAAAATCACCTGGACAACCTTGAAGAGCTGAGTGCTGAGCTCCATCCAAGGGTTCTACGTTATGAGTCTGAAGGCCAAAACCTGCTCTGCTGACAGGTTCACAGGTACGGAGATGCGCTGGCACCTATGAGGGCCCATGGTGACATGGACTGAGGTTGTGTCCTACCTTGCTGTCACCCTGGCTTTTGAGGCTGCTGAGGAAAGGACTCAGATGCTGATGGTTTACCTGGAAAATGCAAGGCCAGGCAGTGGCTGAGAGGGAGGAAGGAGGGGAGGAAGGAAAATATAAAGCGATGAACTGTGGCATGCTGTGCACTGGCTGCCCTTCCCTAGCAAACTGCCATCAGTATATTTGCTCACCCTAGAGAGTTTTCGGGAAGGACTGCAAGGAGATCACGGGATGAGGGACAGTGACGGGCAAGAACTCACACCTCCAGGCTTTGTTTGTAGGCAGCATCTCACATGTAGTTCAGGCTGGACTGGAACTCACTACCCTCCCGATGCCTTGGCCTCCTGAGTGCTGGTAAGCATGCACCACTGCACCAGCTGGCTTGTTCTTGTGTTTTGTTTTCAGGGGCAGTGCTGGGGATGGAATGGCTTTTTATTCATATCTGAAAGTAGACAGGTAAAATGGTGTAGGTTGGGTGCCAAAGGGAAGCAAGAGAGACAGCTGAAGAATCTAAGTTAACTCCTAGGGCTTGTGGCATTTCAGGATGTGTAATGAAGGCCTTGATAATTTCTTGTATCCAAAACAGAATCTGAAAACAGAACCAGTGGCTTTGTTGATGGGTTGATCATAGTGTATGAGGGAAAGAGGGAAATTTTGATATATGATGGTAAAATTTACTAAAATGGGGGAAAATATAGTTAAGAAGAATTTGTTTCGAGAGGAAAATTAATAGAAATTTTGGTTGCACTGCCTTGGGGAAATCTAGATTTCTCTTTAGATGCTTACGTGGATTTAAGTTCAGAGGTGAGGGTAGAGGCTGAAGATAAAGGGAGGAATCGTCACTCAGAGAGGGGAAGTTAGAGCACTGGCTGTGGAGAACTAAGAAACTGGGTGAGAAGAGAGGAGAGGACCAACGAGGCAGCAGCCTTTTTCACCGAGCGCAGCGAACACCACTGGTGCTCTGCTTAGCAAGTGATGCCAAATCTCCTCACCCGATTGGAGGAAAGAACAGAAGAGAGGAAGTGGTGATGGGGAACAGAGACAGCCTCAAGGGGCTTTGCTGAAAAGGGGAGCAGACAGCCGGGGTGGAAGCTCAGGAGAACCAGGGGAGGGTGCAATAAACACCTGGTGCGTCTGTAGACAGGAAGGATCCGGGAAGAAAGGAATGGGGAAGAGAGAAGGAAACACCTGCCCGTGAGTGTTTACTCTTACAGAAAGGGCTGGGTGGGGATCAGAAGTCACAGGTTTGGCCTCAGAGAGAGGGTTTCCCCCACAGGAGGGACACTGTGTGCCATGACACAGGAGCTGGCAGAGGAGGGGAGGACGGCGGCGGGTGGGTGGAGGGTGCCTTCGGATTGCACCTCCTATCACTAGGAAACACGAGGGGCTCAGGGGAGGGTAAAGACGGCGGGGTGGACAGAGAAGACCGGATGAAGGACAGGCTGTGGAAAGCAGGGCGGCTGAGCATTCTGGGAGAGTGGACCATGAGGAGTGGGAGGTCCTTTTGAATCCTAGTTAAATCATGAGCCAGGAGATTGGATGAGCAGGAGCAGTGGTGCTCTGCTGCATATTCACCTGGCAGCCACTGGACAAAGCATGGACTTTCCCAAAGACCAAACCCACACAGCTGGAAGAAATCAGGAAACAAGAGACTGCATGTAAGAACTGTCATCTGCAAGAGCACACACACAACTGTGTCTGTAGTCATTTTCCTCATCGCTGAGACAAAATACTCAACACTTACACCTTAAAAGGAGGAAAGGTTTATTTTGGCTCAGCTCCAGTTCACAGACACCTGGCTCCCAGGCAGAAAGGGCATGGTGGGAAGGCCTGGGCTCGGGACTGCTGCCCACCCTCTGGCTGCCAGGAAGAAGAGCGAGAAAGGAGGAGCAAGGGACCCACATAGGCTTTCCCAGGTCACACCCCTCGTGCCCGGCCTCTTCCAACAGCCCATTTCCTAAGGGCACATTCAGCTCTGAACTCGCTGGTGGATATGGTGCCCCCATGATGGTTTAGTCTCCTTCTAAAAACCCCACTTCTGAACACGTGAGGCTTTGGGGGCACATTTTATATCTAAACCATAACAGTAACCTAACATCAATAACGTGATGGAGTGGAGACCTGACACATCCATCATCTGAGACTTGCTGTGAAAAGGACTGCACAGCCAGGGGCAGGTGCATGCGTGTAATCCCAGCTACTCTGGAGGCTCAGGCAGGAGACTCTCAAGTTCAAGACCAGCCTGGAGCATTATCTAGACTCCCAAGCAGAGTCATAGAACCAAAAAAAAAAAAAAAAAAAAAAAAAAGGATTGCAGGATCTCTGTATGTTCAGAACTATATTAAGTGAATATGTAAGGTTTTATGTGCTATCATTATATAGAAAAGGGAGCCAGGCATGGTGATCAACCCTGTAATCCCAGCACTTGGGGGCAGAGCCAGGAGGACTGACAATCAAAGAAAAAAAGGGGGGTGTATAAAATATTTGCATATATATATATATACCCTTATATATACATATATACTTTGGGGGAAGGTCTTGTTTTAAGACAGGGTCTCCCAGGGGCTGGGGATTTAGCTCAGTGGCATAAGTGCCTGACTTGCAAGCAGGCAGTCGTGAGTTCGATCCGATCCCTGGTACCAATAAAAAAGGAAAAAGACAAAAAAAAAAAAAAAAAAAAAGACAGGGTCTCCCTATGCAGTAGAAGCTGGCCTTGAACTCACTATGTACCCCAGGCTGGCTGCAAGCTCATGTCAGTCCACCTGCCTCAGCCTCCTGAGTACTGGGATTACAGGTGTGTGCCCAGGAGAAACTGGACTTCTTTGAATATCTCTTTTCTTTGATGCTGGGTTTCAAACTCCACACACTGCTTTGCCACTGAGCTACAACACTGAATGTATCATGTTTGACTACACTTAGAGCTCTCTCAATATTTTACATAATTAGTTTAACGAAAAGGACTTCCTAAAAATGGAAAAACAAACAGGTTAACACAGATGTATATCCATTCAATAACAGATTCGTACTGACAGTCAGCTATCCATGCCTAATAGGCAATAATCAAGAACTAAATGAACCCCCTAAAAAACCTTTTTATAAAATTCTGTTGTGTAATACAGGGTAAAACAACTAACTGTGAAATTCTAATTTTATAATCAAGGGTGTTACTGAGAACTGGGATTCAAAGAGTGTTGAAAAGATACACAGAAGATTCTTAAAAGCTCTGAAGTCTTGAATTTGAATTGAAAGTATCAGTAGGGCTTAAAACTGGTATTTTATCTTAAAACATGTGCCATAAGCTGTGTCCACCCAAGAAGTTTAGAAACAATGACCAACACAACACCAATGCCATTCTAGGGTTTAGATTTCAGTCATGCAATGCCCTTCACCACTAAGGGAAAGCTGGGTTTTTGCTGTCTTCTTTACTTTTTTTGGTACCAGGGTTCGAACTCAAGACCTTGCGCCTGCCCAGCAGGCACCTGTGCTGCTGAGCTAAACCCCTGGCCCTGCAGTCTTGTTTTCTCCTAGATGTAGGTGACTCCAGCTTTGGAGCAAGAAATACACAAAATAATTCCAGAATATTCCATCATTCTAGACAAGAAAGGAAAGGAAGTTATCAACCACTGCTAGAGCTGTGTGAAAAGGATTCAGAAGTCAATTTTTTTTTTTTTTTTTTTTTGTCTTTTTTTTTTTTTTTTTTTTGTCTTTTTGAGACAAGGTCTCACTATGCAGTTCAGGTTAGTCTTGGGTTCATTTTGTAGCTCAAGCTGGTCTCGAACTTGCAAGGATTCTCCTGACTCAGCTTCGCAAATGCTGGATTTACAGGAGTGTACCACCACGCCCAGCTTAGAAGTCAATTTTTAAATTTACTATTTTTCAGGTGACTATGTGTGTCCCCAGGGGTCAAACCCAGGGCCTTGTATGATAGGCAAGTCTATACTACTAAGACAGAATGTGTTTAGTGTAGTAATCATGACACTAAAAGTACTAAAAAACCACCCACTGGTAAATTTTGGAAGGTGTTAGTAAGCTAATTTTGAAAACTGGCAAAATGAGATTTGGGCGTTTATCTTCTTTTCTCAGTATGGTCTAAAACTCAGTAACCAAAAAGTATATTGAGTGAAAATGTCTTCCTTCCTTCCTTCCTTTCTTTCTTTCTTTTTTCTTTCTTCTTTCTCTCTCTCTCTCTTTCTCTCTTTCTGGCTGGTCTCAAACTCGCAGCGATCCTCCTGCCTCAGCTTCCCGAGTGCTGGGACTACAGATGTGAGCCACCACGCCCGGCTTCTGAGTGCTAGGATTATAGGAGTGCACCACCACACTCGGTTCAAAAATTTCTTTTTATAGAGGTATCATAAGTATTATATAAAGAAGTGGCAGGATTAAAATACTGCCATTTTACAACACTTGAGAGACAATCAGATAGGGAAAAAACAAAAAACACCCTAGGAGGTTTTCTTGCCATAAATCTAAATCCCATCACTCCTCTAGACTGTCTTAATTAACATAAACTACAAAGGACAGAAAAACCTGTTAGACATGACACCTTGGGGATGTAATCATCAAAATCCACCCTGTGGAAAACACAGAAGAGGGAACCTATAGGTCCAGAGATTGAAGAGATATGTAAGCTACTCAGTCTCTGGTCCCTGTGCAGACAGTAATTCAAACAGTTTGAACTCACAATTCAAATACTTAGGTAATTAGAACTTGGGTATTTCATAACATTATAGAATTTTTTTTAAAAAACTTTTACACTTATTTGAACTTTCCATCTTTTTGGAGAGGCTAGAAAACACAGGTACTCTACCACTGAGCCTTTATATTTTTTGAAACAGGGTCTGTGTTGCTCAGGCTGATCTTGAGCTTGTGATCTTCGTTCCTTAGCACCCTAAGTGCTAGGACTGTGGGAGAACACCACTGTTTCTGGCTTAAAACAATTTTTTTCAAAGTCACCAGGACTGTACACCTACTGGAAATGTGCCTGGATGGGGAATGAGGGAGCGATCTGTCACTTTCTGGTTTCCTGTTTGAGGGATGTGATGGTCTTTTGTTTGGGGAGTGCTGAGGATTGCACCTTCATACTTGACAAGAGCTCTACTAGGGATACCTCATGCTGTTACCAGATTGAGGCTAAGTAGGGAGTGGTTTGTAAAGAGCAGGGCAAGTCTCCTTTTGCTCACGTTGAATTTGGAGGCCTGTGGTATGTAAGACTGCACGTGGGTTGGTGAAAATAAGGACCTCGAGAGATGAGAGCAGACGAAAATGTGAGTCACCACATGATGTCACAGGGAGACTATAGCAGGGATCCCAAAAGGAGTTGGAGGAACAGGGTCTTGGAAACTGCGAGACTAGAAAGTTGTCTAGGACAGTTTTACATATGATAGAGTACTTCAGCTCCTATCTCATACGATACACAAAATTAACTCAAAATAGATTTTAAAAATCCAAATTATTTTATTTTTTATTTATTTTTGAGACAGGGTCTCACTGTAGCCCAGACTGACCTCAGCCTCATAGTGATTCTCCTGCTTCAGCCTCCCAAGTGCTGGGATTATAGGCATGCAACACCATGCCCAGTCCAAAAATCCAAATTTAAGAGCTAAAAATATTTTTTAAAATTTTTTTAGAGCTAAAAAATATTTAACACTCTTGGAATAAACAGATATAAGTCTTCATAACTAGACAATGATTTCTTAGGTACTAAAGGAACAAGAAACAAAAACGAATTGTACTGTCAAAATTAAAAACTTTTATCAAAGGATACCACAGAGCAAGTGAAGACAACCTACAGAATGAAATACAGATTCTGTTTTATCATTTTGTTTTGGGTACAGGGACTGGAACTCAGGACCTTGGGCTTGCCAGGCAGATGCTGTACTGCTGAGCTATATTCCTGACCCAAAATTTAAATTGATTCTTTTTTTTTCAAAATATAAATTGTATAAGGATTTAATATCTGGGGCTGGAGATTTAGCTCAGCGGCCTAAGCGCCTGCCTTGCAAGCAGGCAGTCGTGAGTTCGATCCCTGGTACCGATAAAAAGGAAAAAGACAAAAAAAAAAAAAAAAGGATTTAATATCTAGAATATGTAAAGACCTCTTGTACCTCTACAATAAAAAAAGTTTAAAGGTTTATGAACAGCATCTGAACATTTAAAAAATATACAAATGATCAATAAATACAAAAAGATGTTCAATATCCCATCCATTAAGGAAATGTAAATCAAAACCACAAGGAAAATACCATTTCCTATTAGGATACATATAATAAAAAAGGAAATTAAAATGGTTGAACATAGGCCATAAGAGTACAGGCCTATAATCCCAGGTCCTTCACAGGCTGTGGTAGGAGAATCATAGATTCAAGGTCAATCTAGGTAATTTAGTTAGACTGTTTCAAAATTAAGAAAGAAAAGGAGTGGGGAAGGGAGGAGAGAAGTGTGGGACCGGGCACACACCTGTCATCCTAGATACTCATGAGGCTAAGGCAGGAGGATTACAAGGCCAGCTTTGGTGAGTTAATAAGACCCATTCTCAAAAAACGGGAGGAATGTTAAGGATGTGACTCAGTGGTAGAGTGCTTATTTAGCATGTATGAGGCCCTGGGTTTGATTCCAAGGGCATCTGTGGGGGGAATGGGGTGAAGGTGTTAAGTATGTGGAGAAATTGGATCCTTCGTAGATTGCTGGTAGAAATGTAAATTTGTAGCCATTGTGACAGTCTGGCAATTTCTCAAAAGATTAGAGTCACCTTACAACCTAGCAATCCCATTCTTGCATATATACCCAAATGAACTGAAAACATTACCATACACTTCCACAGAATATTGCTAATTACCAAAAAGGTGAAACTCAAATGTCTTCTATCCCCTAATATGTGAATAGGCACACGACAGAATATTACCTGTGAATAATAACAGCAATGAAGAATATGCCACAGGCAGATGGACCTTGGAAACATTGTATCAAATAACCTTTTTACAGAAATCAGATTATTTGATTCTATTATAATGTCCAGAACAGGTAAATCTATAGCAACAAGAAAGATTAGTGATAGCTTAGGACTGGAGAAGGGAGGAATAGGGAATTAACTGCTAATGAGCATATGGCTTTGGGGGGAGATTAACAAAAATATTCTGAATTAGAAGTGATTATTGCACAACATGGTGACTATACTAAAACCCACTGAACTTTATATGTTACAATGGTGAATTTGGCAGGCAATGATTGTGCATGACTGTAATTTTGGCCCTTGGGAGGCTCTGCAGGAAGACCACTAAGACCTTGAGGCCAGCATAGACTACATAATATAGTGAGTTCAACATCAGCCTTAATTACACAGCAAGAAGCTGTCTAAAAAACCAAAAAAAACCTGATTGTGAAGGCCCTGGCTTCAATGCTCAGTAGTTAAGACTAAAATGGTGAATATGGTGGTATATGTACCATGAAAAAGGGAACAGGTTCCGGTCAGCATGTCACGTGGTGCAGTGCAGCCAGGTGAGGCCAAGTGTACAGGATCTAAGTGCAAGAACTGTCTACCCGACAGCCCTTCTCTCTCCTGCTGTCACCTTCCTTTAACTCCAGTGATCCTGACAGGTGTAAGATTTCATCCCTGTTTAGAAATGGGCAGCAGGACATGATATTACACATTGGTAACCCCAGCACTTGGGAGGCCAGGGCAAGGTAGTCTGGGCAACATGATGAGACTGTTTCAAAAAATCAAAAAGAAAAAAAATAGTGCAGGTCAACTGAGCATGCTTGTCCACACCTGTAGTCCTAGCACTCGGGAGACTGAGGCAGGAAAACATTACTACAAGTTCAAGGACAGCCTGGGCCTATGTAGTGAGCTCAAGCCTGAACTATACAGTGAGACCTTGTCTTGAAACAGAGTGGGCAGGCTGCTACAGAGTTTTCTGGATGGTAGTTCTTAAGAGAAAAAGTAAGCCTGGCTACCTCTAGCATGTAAAATTGCAATGCCTAAAACAAACTTCTTGGAAGCCAAGTGGTTGGACAATAGCTGAGTGCAGTCCAGAGTCAGCTAGTTCCATATAGCACCCTACCTGGTGGCTTTTTTTAAAAAATGGATACAGAATTTCTGCTCAGGATGATGAAGAGTTCCTAGAAATAGGTCATGGTTATGGTTACACATTTAGAATGTATTTAATGCCACTGCATTACTGTACACACTCAAAAGATGGTAATGTTAGCAGGTAGCCTCCTACTAAAAGTGGCTGGCCAAATAAACATTATGGGGTTTTAGAGATGGAGTCTCCTGGAGTTGGATACCTGGTTGTTCTCGTCTTGACCAAAGAATTAAATAAGCAAAATGACAAAGTTCACTTCAAAGAGAAGAAGGGAGAAACTGGCTCTACAGAGCAAGCTTGGACCAAGTGAAAGAAGGAAAAGATAAAATTATAATCTCAAAGACACAGAGTGTGCTATTGTGAGGGAAGCCATGGAAGCCTGTCTTTTTGAGACAGGATCTCGCTAATGCAGTTCAAGGCTGGCCTTGAGCTCGCTTCGTAGTGCAAGCCATTCTTGAACTTGCCACCATCCTGCCTCAACCTTGCAAGTGCTAGGATTACAGGTATGCACCACATCTGACATCCTTTTTTAACTTTCAGAGACAGGATCTCACTATGTAGTTCAGGCTGGTCTCAAACTCATGGCAATCCTGGCCGCAGCCTCCTGAGTACTGGGGTCACAGGCATGAACCACCTAACCCAGCCCTCGTCCTCGATTTTACTTTTTTTGGTACTGGAAAACTAACTCAGGACCTTGCATTTGCTGGGCAGGCAGTGTGTCACTGAGCTGTATCGCAGAACTACTTTTCCTTTTTTTTTTTTTAAATACCAGGGATAGAACTCATGCCTTGCACTTACTAGGCAAGTGTTTGAGCCACTGAGCTTAATCCCCTACTTTTCCTTCTTATAGGCCAAATACAAGTAACTGGTGACTACAGGATTGGTTAAAACTGACATGGCCACAGGGCTAAAAGTCCACTATAATTTTTTTTTTTTTTTTTGAGACAGTCTCACAATGTAGTTCAGGCTAACCTTGATCTCTTGGTGATCTTCCGAGTGTTGGGATTATAGGAATGTGCCACCATGCTTGGCTTGCACTTTTACATTATCTATGTACAGATTTTATAGTTCAGGACAAGGCTGGGACCAATCACACTATAACTGTTAGTTAAAGTTCTTGCTATGTTTTGATATTATTTTTACCGGCTCAAAGCTGGTCAAATCAGTACATATGTTCCAGAAAGAAAAGGTTCAAATTCATCATATTCATTGTTCACTTGTCATCTTTCATGTAACCATGAAAGTTACAGGTTGGATACACAGCTTGCCTAGCAAGTGGCAGGGTTGGAGTTAAGATTCCTTGTTCTGACAAAAAACAGGTTAAATAATTGGGGATACAGCTTAGAGGCACAGTGCCTGGGCTGGCAAGTGCAAGGTCCTGACTTTGATTCCCAGTACCAAAAACACAACAAACAAAACCCCCCAAAGGCCACCACAGGTTAATACCAGGCTTAATCTTGACCAGTCATACCATGTGAGTTACAAAAGTGGGGTAAGGCTGTCTCATAGCCCTAAGATAGACTAGGAACACACCAACACCTACTAGCAGTCCATGGCTCATTTATTCAATCTGAAATCTTGAAAAGTCTCAAATTTTTGCTTGGACAAATCTACCTTAGCCCTAGCCATTCCAAGACATCTTTTGGAGTTTTTTGTTGTTGAGGCAGGGTCTTGCTATGCAGCTCAGGCTGGCTTCAAATTTAAAGCAATCCTCCTGCTTCATCCTCCCCAGTGCTGGGATTACAACCATGCACCACCACAGTTTCCAGACTATTAATACTAGAAGATGACACTGCCTCACAAATAGGAAACATTACACAGGGCTTCAGCAATAATGAAAAGCAGCCTAGATGAAACGGTATTGTATTGACTCCCCTAATAGATGCTTTCAATGCTTTTGGCTATTTGAGAGTTTGAATTCTGAGTAGCCTTATAAACTTGCTGCTCACAGATGTCCAAACAACCTAACTTTCCTCAATGTTTTCTAACCCATAAAATGTGTGACACATGGATCAAGTCTGCCTGACAGTAAACTAGAACACAAAAAACTTTCAAGAATGAGCCTTAAAAAAAGAATGAGGCTAACTAGGTGGTTTTCTTTGGACTGGGAGGGCATGGGAGATGAAACCCAGGGCTTTGTGCATGACGGGCCAAGTGTTGTACCTTTGTGACACAGGACAAGGCAGTTTTGTAGTCTATAATTTACTAACTCCCTTCCCAAACCTACAACCAGATAGCCTGTTAAAGCTCTTAAATTGCAACTATGAATTTATGAAGTTTCATATGCTAAGTCAAGCTTTTACCATAAACAGGTCTCCAAATTTTTTTCTCTATAGATTCTTTAACAGTTCCCATTAACATGTTTGTAAATCTCCCCAGGAGCCTAGTGTCATACACCACACGCAGCTTACATTCACACTCAGGGACATCAGACAGAGCTATAATAGCTTCCTTTAATCCAACTTTAGAAGCTGTCACTGTGAATGCAGTGGAAATTTTCCTGTCAGAAAATAAACTTCAGGGATGCTGCATAACCACATACAGAAACCACTTCTCCATTCCCAGACTATCAATACCAGTCTGCTCTTGGAATCCTTCCCAACTTGAAGACCAACTATACATCAATGAAGGATTACAGGGTCCCTGTATTTCACAATGGAACTTCTATTCCTTACACCTGAATGCATCCAATCTGGAGACACAGAAAGCCAGGTTCTTCATATGGGTTGGAAAAGATCAGAGGCAGTATTCCAAGCCAAACTGTATCCAGCTTTATTAAAGATACTTTTCGTAAACAATCATGGTATTTCAGGCAGGACATGGGCACACAATCGTTAACAGTATACAATAACTTTCAAACTCCCTTCTTAAGATGGACTACCAAAAATCAGAAAGCCACTATAAAATCCAATGAAGTCTTCATTTGAGGCTCTGAAGTAGGGAAGGTTTAGAGTGAGGGTTGACATTTCACATTTTCCATGTTGTTTAACAACTTTTCACAAGCCGACCCTGACTTTCAGGAAATGAAAATGGCAGAATTATCAATCTGAAGATCCACAATCTAGAAAAGGAAATCACTGCTCTTGTGGGACACCACCTCAATGTCACTGGCAAGTCCAGACTGCCAGACACACTGGTAACATCAATTTTTGGGAATCAGGTCGCGACAGGTCTCTGGGCTTAAGGGAGTTAAGTCTATGCTGATGGCAGAGGAAAGGGGGACATAAAATGAACTGGGTGTTGTCCCATACCACAAGGCATTTATGCCAAGGTGGCTACATGTGTCAACATCAGGGAACCCCTCCCTCCTGGGAGCCAAGAGGAAGTCTCTCAAAACTAGCAGGGAAAGGTGCTTTCCGCACATCGATTCAGCTTTGGAGACATTGTATTAGTGACATATGTTCCTTTCCCCAAAACAACAATGAAGTGTTCTGTGTGCTAACAACATAGCTTAAAAAAAAAAGTAAAACAAAATTCTGCATTTTTATAAAACTTGATAAAAAATAGTATTTCAAACTGTACAGTCACCAGAAGTACACAGTTATCAAAAATGCACACACTTCACTTGGCATCTCCAGCACCTTCAGCTTTTTGTGCCTAAAAGAAAAAAACAAAACAAAACAAAACAAAACAAACAAACCACATTAACACTTGTAGATTTTAAAACTTTGTCCACATTTCACTTATAGCATCATTCTGTTCCTAAGCCAAAACTCAGGTTTGGAGTACTTAAAATACCAAGACTCTGCTTCTCTTGAGAATGACCTTGCTGGGCAACTTTGCTAAGGTACCTCTCCTGGCCACATCTTACTACAGAACTGAGGAAAAAAAGAGCACAAGACTACCTGAGATCATTCCCAATTTAAAAACTCTATGGTGCAGTGTACTATGAATGTAGTACCTTAGGACAGGACAAAACAGTACCTTAAAAGTAAAAGCACAGATTAAGAATCAAGTTTTTGAAGAATCCTATGTTAACAGTAAAATTATAACACATCTACAGTGATGTAGATAAAAGGAAAGGGCAGTAAGAAGTTTTTAGGGTCAGTAACCAATTGAATAACCATACATAAACACAACCATACCTGGTCTGTTTTGGCATCTCCATTCTCTGCAGGGTTATTCCCATCCTTGCTGGCATCAGCTTTTCCCTTTTTTCCTTTGGGTACCTTCTCTCCCTTCTAAAAGTGAGGAAAAACAGAACTGTTTCTCCTCCTTTTATATTACTAGCATATGCATGCAAAGTTCTGCACAAGGTTTTTGTTTATATTTTCTAAGACATGTTAAAACTGTATTAAATTGTTCTTTTTATGTGGTCTTCTGTATAGAAAAGTTCAAAAGTATAACTAACAGAATAAAACCAAACCCCTAAGATTTTAAGGCAAAGTTTTCTTTAAAATGACAAAACTCTTGATTAGAAAGTAAATGTGGGGCTGGGAATTTAGCTCAGCGGCATAAGCGCCTGCCTTGCAAGCAGGCAGTCCTGAGTTCGATCCCTGGTACCGATAAAAACGAAAAAGACAAAAAACAAAACAAAAAACCCCCAAAAAACCACTTTACAGGGCTGATAAATATGCTGAATTGTTAGGGTAGTGAAAAAGATTTTTGTTTTTTTGAGACAAGTTCAGGGGCGGTCTAGAACTCACAGCGATCCTTCTGCCTCTGCCTCTTAAATGCTGGGATTACAGGCTTACACCATATGCCTGATTAACTAGTTAAAAGAGTTTTTCAGGACAAAGTCTCACAGTTCAGGCTACTGTGAATTCACTATGTAGCCTAGACTAGCCTCAAGCTCATGATCCTCTTGCCTCAGCCTCCCTTGTGCTGGGTTAAAGGGCCCCAACCCTCAAAAAGACAATTTTTCTGTGAAAAATATCAATTCCAGTGTTAGTACATTTGTCTCTGTTTTACTTACCTTTGCAGGGGCCTTTTTAGGCTTGGGCTCTGGCTTTGGAGGAGCTGGTTTCTTATTTTGGCAGGCAGAAAAGATGAGAATATTAATACAATGACCCAAAGATAACCACCCACAACCAGGCCACAATACTAACAGCTTAGAATTTTCTACTTGTCAGAGTTCTTAAGGCTAGCTTCCTTCTAGAAATGTAACATGTAAGTGTCCTGCCTTGGCTGGTCATCAGAATTTCAGAACCCTTAACTCCACATGAGCGATATAGCCTGAGGTAGACACTCAAATTAACCCTCTAATCAATCCACACAAAGTAAGATTATGTTTTCCAATGTCTTTCAGTTTCAAGGATGAATATAAAAAAATTTAAGCATACACACTTACAGCAGACAATCTTGCAGATCTTCTCTGTGGCTATTAAATAAAAACCAAGAAAGTTAGAAAAACAAGCAAGTTTTATACCAATATTTTCTAGACTACAAGAAGAGGACGCAGTGTCGCTTTAGGTAAACTCAGGCTTCGATTAATTCCCACCAACAGAATCCTGTCATCCTTACTGTCCAAAGCTCTTTACAACCCTCGAGAGACTTACTTCGTCCTTCACCTTGGCTTTATCACCTTTAGCATCCCCTTCAGCCTAGAAAATACAAAGGCAAAAAAACCTGTAGCTTCTGAGGGAATCCTCAGTTGAGTCCCCAAACTTGAGGTGTTAAGACAAAATTTAGAAACGACAGTTTTTGTAATACACGCACACCCAGCGTCCAGCAAGCAGCCACAGCACCTAGGACGCCGCAGGCTCGGCCTCAGCGCAGAAGGCGCGCACGGAGGACCCAGCCCGCGCGCGCTAAGCTGGAGGCCGGCCGCGCCATCGCGCCAGCCTGGAGCAACAGCTGCAGCTGGTGCAAACAAACCCTCTGGAGGCGGAGTCGAGCGCGGTTGCCATGGCAGCCGTGGAGGGGGCCAAGGGAGCGCGCGCGACTCAACTCGTGGGCGGCGGCGGCGGCGCGCGTCTCCAGCGCAGGGAGCGTGGGCGGGCGGAGGCGGGGCCACACCGTGCCGGCCACGCCCCCTCGCGGCGGCGGTTTTTTGGCGGCAGCGCATTCCCCCGCCCTCCAACCCCGAGCGCCGCCTTCCCGCCCTTTCGGGTTTGAATCGCCCGCCCGCCGGGAGGGGCGGGAGAGCGCCTGGCCGTGGGGGAGGGGGCACAGGGCGGGAGCGACGAGCCCGAGGGGAGCAGGATAAACAGCCACCAACATGGCTCCTCCCGCCGCGGCCGCCGCTCCTCCAACATGGCTTCTGGCGCCCGCGGGCAGCCGCGCCACGCAGGGGTAGCCTGAGGCCGCCGACCCCGCCTTGAGCCCCGAGCTGACGGCATGCTCGGCCCGCGCCGACTCTCGCGCCCGGAGCTGAGAGACGGCGGCGGAGGCAGTGAGGGAGCAGCGGCGACCCGCTGCTTGCGGCCCTCGCGCCACGTACCTTTCTCTTGGGCATGGTGGTGGCGGCAGCGGGACGCAGGCGCTGGACGCGAGATGCAGCGGCGCGCAGCTTTGGTCGGTCCGGGGGTCGTTCTCGCCTCTTCTTCACACTGCTCAGGCTCCGGGGGGTTTATAAAGTTTTTATAGCGCTGGGAGCCCCGGACCGGTTAGAACCGGATTTCACCTCCCGCCGCCGCTCATTGGCCCAGTTGGGGTCACGTGGGCGGGGTTTAAACTCACCTCCTCTGGAGGGAGTGAGGAGGGGAGTAGGGGGGGAGGGAGAGCGAGACGGCGGCGCGCCGAGGGGGTGGGGGCGCAGTGGGGGAGGCGCGCGTCAGCAGCAATAAATGAGGAGGGGTGCGGAGTCGGCGGGCTCCGGCTTTCGCTCCCGCCGAGAGCTAGCTTTTGCAAACTAAGTTCCTTCCACCTTATGCAACCAAACTGCCCACTTCTCTAAGCCGTACGACACTTAGGGCGCATCTCGGCGGTTTTCCTTCCCGCTCCCGCTTGGGGCCCCAGAAGAGGGGTTTGGGAGGCCTGGCCGCGCTGCTCTGCTCCGTTGCGGGCGGGAGGAGCACGCCAGTCGAGGCAAAGGCTGCAGCGACCGAGGCCAAGCCTGACGTTCGAGTGGGATAAGAGCGGGGAGGCCAGCTTGGCACAGCTGGACGTGCATCCTTCCAAGCTGCCACTCCGAGGGAAGCCTTTCGTGCGCCTCACCTGGATGGCGGTCCGCTTGAGGTGGGGTCGGGGCTTGCTAGGGAGACTTCACACGTAGAGGTGCCTTTCGGGTACTGCGGGGCAGGTAGGAGCTGTCCTTTCAGCACCCGTTGCACAGCCTCCTCCCCAAAGGCTAATGAAGCCCCCCAAAGCGTGTTGGGTGGCTCCCTTAGGTCCCTGCATGCCTGGACCCAAGGACCCCGTAACGGAACGATGGAGAGGGGCCTCCAAGAGGCCTGATTACTCCCCTCCCCCTAGCACTATCGATGTTGATGCAGCTAGCCTCGCTGCCCCCACCAGACACGGCCACCAAGCTGGGGCGCTGCAGACACCGCAGCTGGTGAAATCCCTCCTTCTATCCTGTCAGACTGGCTTCCTTTTACTTGCGCGAGGAAGAGGGTGGAGGATAGCGCCCGGGGATTAGGAAACAAGTAGAGAAACAGGTGTGATGGCAAAAGGGCTCTTACAGTGTCCCCCACTTCAAACCCATGGGATCCTGGAGCTAACCAAATACACCGAGAAAAGCTAAGCAATTGCAGCAGTAAAAAAAGTGTTTTCCCGTTGCAATTAGCAAACAAAGCTAACAATTTAAAAAATTCTATTTGAGGCCAAGGGGAGCACAAGAACAGGATAAATATCAAGAGGGGGTTTGGTTTACAGGTGGGAGGACATATAAATAGGTTTTCCCCTGACTTCACTAGGCAAGGGTAGAAGCTGAAAGCAAAGTAGGAGTTTAGAGCAAGTATTTTGCAGTTCTTGCTCCTGGACAACACTGGACCTTCTCCCCTTCCACTCCCTGCAGTGTCTCCTGGGGCAGCTCCTCCCTACTCCACCCGGAGCACCTTTCCCAGAATACAGGACCTCAGGCCAGAGATGCCAGTCCCATTAATCACCTCTACTGTACCCTCATCACAAGGGACTTGCAGAAAGACGACCCAACAGCCTTGCTCACAGGGCACATTCCGTTTACTGCCTGCAGCCCCTCATTCCCGCCTTAATTGTAGGGCTCTGCATTATAGCCGAATAATTCATGCCTCCCTAATTAAGGCTGTCAACAGCCCCATTGTAAAGCTGGAAAATGTACAGCACCTGCTCTCTGGGAACCCTGTGCCAGGGATTGGTAGTGGGGAGTGCCAGGTGTGTAGGGGGCTTTGCCAAAGGGTGTGCTGATTGGCTTTGCAATCACAGCGGCTGGCATTTGTGCTTGATTCTTTAAGCAGGAATGATGGCCAAAGGGTCTCTAGTGCCAGGTATCCAAGCACAGAAAGGGAGGAAGATACTAGGGCATAGAAAAGTTACAGGTCTGAAGAGTACACTCAACACAGCTTGCTAAGGTCCCACCTCTCTCCCGAGGGAGTTGCTGGGCAGACGGTACAAAGTAAAATGAGAAAACTGAAGAGTAGCATTTGGTTGGTATTACTGACCGGTACTTGCTGCTGTGGAGCACCTGAAGCAGAGTTGCTCAGGCAGACAGGCTTCAAAGGCACTAATCCTCTCAGCAACTCTGCATGGATGCCTGGCAGGGGGAGGTAAGGGAAAGGACACAGCCTTGACTCTACCCTCACTTTCCTGCTGGGAAGTCTTGGCCCTCACTGGCAGAGAAGGCCTGGAACAAGTTTTGCCATGCTGAGACTAAATTGTCTCAAGGCCCACTTAGGGAGCCAGGTCAGAGAGCTGAGAGAAGCCTTGAAGACTGGAAGTGTTTGAGATGGTTAAGTGCTTGGTTCTACGCGGTCTTGATGTGTCACAGGGAAAGAGGCCTGTGTTCCACTAGACCACCAGGACCAATAGGCCCCAATATTACCCTGTAGCCATGGAAGGGGCCAGTCTCACTGGGGAGTGGAGCCTGGCTCCAAGCCTTGCAAGAGGCGGAGAAAAGCTTGTGTGGGCTGAGTCAACAATAGGTAATTGGATTGTAATCACCGGCCTGGCTTCTGAGCACCACTGGGGGCGCCCAGCCTTTCAGTGAGCAATCAGTACTGCATGGTGGGAGGGATAGAGACTCAATAGCAAATCCCAGGTGGAGAGCCAAGAGGAGGAGCAGCAGATGGGCAAATTTTCTTCTGCCTCTCCCGGCCCTTTCTTTCTTGCCCAAATAATGTTGGCTGCCTATTTGCTATTTACCAGCAGATTTAAGGTAGAGCCAAATCTTTTGTGAAAGTCAGGTGGAAGACGAAGACGAAGGGTGAAGGTGTAGGCTTTGAGGAGACTTCTTCCCTGCAATTCCGCATGCTGAAGGACGTGCTAGTGGAAAGAGAAAGTACACCTAGGGGCACAAGGCGGGGTGGCAAAGGCAGCTGGAACAGGAAGCCAATCAGTTGTGCCCCCCTCAGAAAAAACAACTGGTGGCCACAGTTAGTGTGCTTGTGAAAAATTCTCACCCTCAGTCCTGCCCAGGGGCCACAGGCAGCCCAAACAAATCTATGGCCAGCAGATCTGACCTTGGGGACTCCCCTGCCAAGCAGGGGAGCATAATTCATCATTAAGAGGGTACGTGCCTCTCATCAAGAAAAGAAAGGGGAGTGGGGCCCTGGAGGCAGAGGGCAGGGCAAAGTGGCATGTGGCCAGCCTCACTCAGGCTGATGCAGTGCCCAGACGTGCCAGCCAGTCAGCCCGCTTGAGTTCCAAGGCCTGTAGGAAGCCTTGGACTCGCTCTTCTCGTCTGGCTGAGAGTTTGTGCAAGCGTGTCCGTCGGAGCTGGGCATCCCCACTGGCCTGGAGCCCTTCTCGAAGCAGCTGTTCTGTCACTGCAGCCTGGTCCCTCTCCAGCTGGTGCCTCTTCCGCTCCTCTGCATACATGTCTCTGGCCTTCTGCTAGAGAAAAGTGGAGTTTGGGGTAGGGAAATCATTTTAGGTGTGGATAGAATAGATGGAGGAGATAGAGGTGGGGCACGGGGTGGGTCAATGAAAGAGAGTTTGTACCAATTTTGCAAAGGTTTGGAGGTAGGGGTGCACCAGGTGGTGTTCATCTTGTACAGACATGGCAGTGGCAGTTGTGGGTTCATCTTGGTTAGTTTTGTGTGGAAGCATCTTGATCCCTTACAGTTTTTCTCAGCCTTACACTTGGAAGGGAGGCATGTAAATGTGGGTCTGAGTTCTGATTTCCCTACCAACTAGCTACATGGCTTTAGGCAAATCCTCTCCTAACCTCATTTCTTCACTTGTAAAGTGGGGGTTGCACTACCTTCAAGAGTGGTTTTAAGGATTAGAGATAATATATGCAAAATCCTCTCTAGCATATTAGCAGGCTCTTAGACAAAAACAGCAATTTCACATATTATTATTGTCTAGCGTCTGCTGCAAGAAAGGTCCTATTTCTGTCTGGGGCACTATTCATCAGATCTTGTGCTCTCCCAGGTTACTCTGAGGATACTTATCCTTCCACCTCCCTAAATTATTTTTTAGGGTTCAGCTCCAATCTATGTCCTGCATGGAGATAAATGACTCTTGGAGCAAAGGACACTCTCATGAACACACTAAGAGGTTCAGCTCTCTTAAACCACTTACTGTATCTGTCTACCACAGATGTTAGTGTGTCCAGTCTACTTTTTCTATTAGAAAAGAAGACTTTACTGGTTGTGGCAGTGTACACGTGTCACTTCAACACTCTGGGAGGCTAAGGCAGGAGAAACATAAATTTGAGCCCATCCTGGGAGACTTACTAAAATTCTGCCTCAAAATTTCAGGGGAAAAAGAGATTTTTGAAAAGTTTGGAGACTGGACATGGTGGTACAGAGGCTGAGGGAGGAGGACCACTGAAGTCTGAGGACAGCCTAGCTCTGAGGTGAGCCTGAACTGCATAGCAAAACCCTACCTCAAAAAGACCCCCAACACCCAAACAAAAACAAAATCCTACTATAAAAAAAGGATTGGGAGTCAGGTATCATGGCACATGCCTGTATTCTCAGAATTTGGGAGCTGAGGCAGGAGAGTTGGTATAAATTCAAGTACACAGTGAGATCTTGTCTGAAAAAATGAAAAAGAAGCTGGGCATGGTGGCTGTAATCCCAGCACCTGGAAGGCGAAGGCAAGAGGCTGTAGCAAATTTGACACAGTCTGAGCTACAAAGTGAGCTCAATGCCAGTCTGTATTGCATAGTGAGGCCCTATCTCAAAATTTAAAAAAATAAAAATAAGTAAATAAAGACTACAGACATAGTTCAGGACAAAAGGACAAAAGCCCTCCATTGAACCCCCAGTACACCCCCCTCATGGCCCTTGAAGGGTGCCTGGAACAAGCTCTGACATCAGGTGGCTATCATACTGACCCTGCCAGCACTTCTCAGACCTTCGGTGTCTTCAGACCAACCATAAACTCCTAAAGGACAGAGACTGCTTTGTCCTGACGCACTTGGGACACCTTGTACACAGGAAATACTCAGTTGCTTCATCTTGTGATCCCAGGGGGTAAGGTTGGGTGTGTAGGCAGACAAGGGGGAAATTAACTTTGGAGCAGAACCAGAACCTGGCTGTGTATCAGTCTGTCTGGCCCACAGAGCCTTTGCATGAGAACTCCTGCCAAACCTATACCCTAAGTGAGTAATGAAGTTCTCCTATAGCAGGGCTGGTACAAGCACTGCAGTGGGCAATTTATATCACTGAAAGCTCTAAAAGGTTTGCCATACCTCAACAACCCTTGCCGTATTTTATCCTGTATTATATTCATGGAGTTATCCCAATTAGCCTTAGCTGTCTGCATCCTTCAAAGAATGACCCACATGCTGGGCATGGTGGCATATTTTTGTAATCCCAGAACTTGAGGCTGAGGTAGGAGGATTCCTGTGAGTTCAAGACTAGCCTGAACTGCATGTGAGACCCTGTCTCAAAAATGAAAACAAAAACAAAAGCAAAGAATGACCTACAAAGAATGTACAAGCACTGTGTTATTTCACTTGATCCTCACGATGGAGCTGTAAGGGAAGTGCTACCTATCTGTTGAAAGTTTAGATAAATGGTTTGCTAAGTCTCTTTAACAATAAAGTCTACTGTATGAATGAAGATGACAAAGAAGAATTCTAGACTCTTCTTCCTATACATTTCTGAGTAGTCCTAGTTAAAACAACAGATGTGAGACAGATGTGGTGGTGCACACACCTGTAATCCTAGCACTCGGGAGGCTGAGGCAGGAGGATCACTGCAAGTTGAGATCAGCCTGGACTACAAAGTGAGTTCAGAGCCAGCCTGAACTGCATAGCGAGACCCTGTCTCAAAAAGACCCCCCCCACACACACACACAAAAGACTACAGGCATGAACAGTTGCTCCACAGTTCTCCATTTTGCCGAAAGAGCTTCTTCATGGCCTTGGTCAGAATGATGTCTGGGTACTATGGATAAGTCTGTTGGGGCTACGGAGTTGCCCAAGACATGGTCTCAGCAATCTAGCCGTAATTAGGACACTGCCACCTGTACAAAAGTAACATAACCCAAGATAGAATGCAGAAGTCATAAGGAGGCAAGAGGAAGAGCCAAGCAAACTCAGAAGAGAAAGCAGTTGTAGTTGGTGAAAGACAAGGAGCAGTGAAATCTCACAGACAGGCAGAATTTGAGCTGCCCTTTAGCCAATGGGGTGTATGGAGGGAGGAAGATATTCTGACAGGGAAAACAAAAGGCAAAGTCATGCAAAAGGGAAAAGCTTGCTTAGGCCAGAGGAGCTCTGCTTGGAGCACTGAGGCGTGAGGAATCGTTACCCCTCTAAGGCTGAATCTTACCCTACAAATGGAGATGACAGTACCCACACCTCACTGGACTGAGGAAGAATGACAGTGCCAGGCGAGGGCCAGAAACCAGAGGATGACAGAGCTGGGAAAGCTCCTAAAACTGTCTGTTTCCAGCCTCCTCATTTTATAGATAAGGACAATGATGCAGACCCAAGAAGAGATTTGGTCCAGGTCACATAGCTGACCTGAGTACTTCTGGTTTCTCTGTGGTGACTTGAGAGGGAATCGGAAATACACCCCTCTCCACATGGTCTGGATCTACTCTCCCAAGCTCGGAAGTGCTTCAGCTCCTTCTCAGGAACTCACCATCAGAAAACTCAAGCTAACAGAAGTCCTAAAGGTCAATGTATCTCCCTATGTTTATTCTATATAATGACCTATCAAGTGGGTTTGGTTTTTTTTTTGTCTTTTTTGAGACAGAGTTTCACTTTGATCCTCCTGCTTCAGTCTCCCAAAGTGCCGATTACAGGTGTGTACCACAATGCCTGACTACAAAATGATACTCTTAACAGTGATCTAGAACATTTTCTATCCCATTCCAGGAAACAGCACAACCACCTATCTAACTGCTCAAGCTGAAACTTGGTTCCGAATAATGTCAATGTTTGTATGTATTTTCTCTATCCTACTTTATCCTGCTTTACCTATAAAATTTCATTCGGGGTAGGGGGGCTTTTTGAGATAGGTCTTGCTGGCTCTGTAATTCAGGTTAGCCAGGCTGTCCTTAAATTCATAGCAATCCTCCTGACCCACCCTCCTGAGTGTTGGGATCACAAGTATGCATCACTACACGTGGGGGCTAACAGTTTCAAAACTACATTATCAACAGACCACTAACAATAGGCTGACATTTAAATTTGCTATTATTTATTTATTTATTTTGGTACTAGGGATTAAACTCAGGACCTTGTACTTGCCAGTCAGGTGCTTATACCACTGAGCTATATCCTTGGCCTATTATATTTTTATTTGTATTACCCTTTGAACAGATTTCACTAAAAATGTGCAACCTAAGAATTATGTTTAAGAAACCTGAACTGATTTCTTACATTTTCTGGGGGGTTATGTTATTATCTTGATATAATTAGTTCCATTTGCCTTTATTTTAACATTTAATTTATCTTTACCTTTGGCCTTACCCTGACCAATCACCACCACCCTATCGCGAGGCACATCCTTTCTCACTTTGGCTATGGCAAGAGTTTTGTCTCTTGGCTCTGCCTGATTGTTTTGTTTTGTACTGGGGATTAAAGGACCTCAGGCAATTTAGGCCAAGTGATCTACCACTGAGTTATATCTCCAGTGCTTTTTAAAATTTTTTTAAAGATCACTAAATTGCTTGGGTTGGCTTCAAACTTGCAATCTTTTGCCTCAGTCTTCTGAACAACTGGGTTTATAGTTGTGTACCACAATGCCTGGTTCTCAAGTGATTTTTACCAAATGCCAATCAGATCCAGCCATTCCCGACTTAGTTTTTTAAATTCTGTTACCATGACCTACGAGCTTTGCATGAATTAAGAAGCCTGTTCTCTTCAGACTCACCTCTGTCTTTCCCTTCAGGCATGCTAGGATTTTGTCTTTCAAAATCCAAACTTTATAATCTCAACATCCTTGCCCTCTTTCATTACCTTCTAGCACATCAATCTGTGTATTTCATTGCCTTATTATAAATAAGAATTTTTTTGGTCTTTTTTACACAAGGTTTTGATAATGCAGTTCAGGCTGGCCTTGAGCTCACTTTGTAGCCCAGAATATTCTTGAACTTGCAATGATCCTCCTGCCTCAGCCTCCGGGAGGGCTGGGATTACAGGTGTGCACCACCACACCGTTTATCTTATATATTTTTTGTTTACTATCTACTCAACCAAAAATATAAGCTCCATGAAAGCAGTGATCTTGTCTGACTGGCTAGCAGCTCACCCTCCTGTGCCTAACAGTGTGCCTGAGTCATATACTAGGGACTCAATAAACATTTATGGAATGGATGAAACCTGAGGTGACTCCATTGACAACTATGTGCAAAATGAGGAACCTGAAATTACTATAAGACTTTTGGGCAGGCAAATTATTTATCCATATACATATACATACACAGCTATATGTAAAAGCCCACGCCCAGGTCCTCAGGGTTTCAGGCAGAGCCAGTGTGCCCTTACTTTACACACACAGTTCTAGCATGCTTGATTAATTGGCTATTGCGGATTTGAAGTAGTAAACAGGAAGAGAAGGCAGGATGCCACTAGTCATTGATAACAGGAAGAAATGAAAGAGGGAAGACACAGAAAAATATATAGGAAAGCCAGGTGTGATGGCAAATATCTATAATCCAAGCATTCTGGGATTAAGAGGATCACAAGTTAGAGCACTGCTTGGGCAAGTTAGCTAGACCCTGCCTTTAAAACATTAATTAATTAAAAGGGCAGGGGAACACAGCTCAGTGTGAAGTCCTCTGTGTTTAAAAAGAAAAAAAAGAAAAAAAAACTAAATACATCCTAAAGCCAGGTATTTTGGGACCATTTAACTTGGAGTAAACAGTCCAAGGTCATGGCTATACACAGCAATGTTGAAAGATGGTAGGTCCCATTATCATTACCACCATTAGGAAGTGATTATTCTAATCATGATGATTATTAACAAGTACCTGGTATAGAGTAGGTGTTGATAAATTATGTACAAGATACATTTCAGAGAGTTTTCTGAAGTTTGAGTTCTTAGGGGTAGCTTTGATCATGTGGAAAACTGATGTTCATTCCCAACAGTGGATAACTGAAGCTTTGCTATTTTTCTTTTCACTTGTTCTAATCTCATTATTTCAGTTTCCTCATATTCTAACCTAAGACCAAGAAGACAGAGAAGCCCTAACTTACAAAATTTTTTCTTCATGGCCATTATCTCTTTAAACTGAAGCAAAAATAAAAGTGAAATAAGAAATAGCAATGGGGAATGATGGTGCACACCTACAATCCTGCCATTCTGGGAGGAGGAGGCAGAAAGGCTACATGGCCTTAGCAATCTAAGTAACTTAGTGAGACCCTGTCTCAAAATAAAAAGGGCATGGGGCTGGGGATTTAGCTCAGCAGCATAAGTACCTCCCTTGCAAGCAGGCGGTCATGAGTTCGTTCCCCGGTACCGATAAAAAAAAAAAAAAAAAAACACCAAAAAATAAAAAGGACAGGGGACGCTGCTCAGAGTGAAGGCCCTGGGTTCAGGTCCCAGGACAAAGGGTGGGGCAGCTTCAGGTTTCAGAGCCAGGGTTACCGGTTCCTACCTGTGATCCTAGCACTCTGGGAAACTGACAAAGGAGAATCTAAAGTCTGAGCCTGGCCTAGGCTACTTATTGATAAAAGGTGACTCCTGTCTCAAAATTTAAAAAACATAAAAATAAATTATATTAGATTTAGATTCCTAATTATGTGGGCTTGGAACATCATTTATTCTCTTTGCCCTTCTGTTTTCATGTCTGAAAACTGAGGACACTAAACCTGCTGGATTATTGGGTAAAATAAGGAAATGTACATGAAGTAACCAATGTAAACCCTCAACCTGTTAGCCACATCACCCACACCACCATGACTATTTATGCTCATCAGATGCAAGTGACTGCCTCCTAACGAAAACTGTTTCAAGATTTGGTAATCAAACTGAAAGCAGAAAATAGTTTTACAAAATCAAAAGATAGTACTATTTTATCTTTAATCCTTTCAGTAAGAGGCTTGGATTTTGTATATTTCTACTTCTATAATCCCTACCACCATCAACTACTAACACTGAGAACTAAATTCAGGGCCTTTGCACTGAGCTACATTCCCATCCCCCCCTTTTTTTATATCGGTATAGTTTTTTGGCAGTGTCTCCATAGTTCAGGCTGGCCTCAAAATCACTGATCCTCCTGCCTCAGAGCCTCCTACATGAGTGCTGGGATTACAGATGTGTGCCCGTGTGCCTTTTTTTTTTTTTTTTAAGACAAGGTCTTGTTTTGTTACCCGAAGCTCCCTTTAATTTTCAGTTCTCTTGCTTCAGCTTAATTAGCTGAGACTATAAGCCCACACCACCCACCTGGCTACAACATTTGTTAGGCTATTATCTTCAAGAAATAGTGAACAGCCAGGAATTTAGCTCAGTGGCATAAGTGCCTGCCTAGCAAGCTCAAAGTTATGAGTTCGATTCCTGGTACAAAAAAAAAAAAAAAGAAAAGAAATAATGAACAGGCCAGGTGTGGGGTGGGGCACACCTGTAGTCCCAGCACTCAGGAGCCTGAAAGAGGAGGATCACCCAGGGCTGAGTTCAAGCCAGCCTTAACTACATAGCGAGACCCTGTCTCACAAAATGAAAAAGAAGAAAAACAATGTCTTTGAGGCTTTTCCTGAGTCTTTCAGAGATTAAAGATTACACTGACTCCCATCTCTCTCATCTTTATGTAGCCCAGACTGATTTTGAACTCATAGCAATCCTCCTGCCTCAACCTCCTGAACAGGGATTATAGGCGGGCACCACCCTGCCCAGCTTTATTTATTTTTTAATTCTGAGACAGGGTTTTACTAAGTCATTAAATTGCTTAGGTGAGGCTAGAACTTGTGGTCCTTTGGCTTTTGCCTCCCAGAGGGCTGGGATTACCTACCTTCACCAGCTTCCTCAACCATCTCTTACTGGTTTTATGTCCTTGACTTGGTCATTCTTTCACTTACTCATTTGCACAAGAAGGCTAGTAAGACCTACTCACTGGGTAGTTTTTTTTGAGACAATGTCTCACCACGCAGTTCAGGCTGGCCTCAAACTCACAGTGATCCTCCTGCCTCAGCCTCTCTAGTACTGTGATGTAGTACCTCCACATCCACCATTCACTGGGTTCTTGGGAGCACTGAATGAGATTCTGTGTGTAACAGGTTCACAATCCCTGATACAGCAAATGCTTTGCAAGTGGTAAATATTGTCACCATGGTCATCATTACTATGCTTTCCAGGAAGCACCTGGTATACAGCAAGGTATCCATGCTAAAGCTCCTATTTTATACTATTCAGTCAAGCCGACCGGAAGTTCTTACCTGAAGCATGCTGTGGTTCATCTGGTACTGCAGGATGGCCTCACAGAGGTTCCAAAATGTGTATTCTGGCCATAGAATAGGTTGGAACACTAGGCAGGAATGAGAGGTCTGGGAAAAATAGAGATACATAGTTTAGTAACATGTTTCTGGGCCACAATGTTGATCAGTTCTCCAATGGAGGAGCAGGAAGAATCCCAGAAATGAGACAGTACAGGCATTCTGTAATGCAGCTGCTTCTGCAGCCAGCCCTGACTCCCTCACTGATGGCAGAGGGGTCACCTGGGGCAGTCTGATCACCTGCCTGTGGCAAATCTGGACTAAAATGAAAAGAGACCATTTTTCCACCAGGATTTTTTGCAGAACCAATTTTAGGACTATGAAGTAACATCTGGACTGTGCTACTAGCTTCTGACCCTTCTAAGTCATCTGAGAGACACAAGTAGCAATGAACAAATGGTAGCTACTAGTAATTTTTAAGTAGCAGTGATAGGACCCTGTGGTTAAATTAATGGATTTTGGAGCCAGAGTTATTGGTTCTGAATTCTGGCCCTATAATTTACCATCTATTTGACTTGGGATAAGTTATATAACCTCTTTGGACCTTAGTTTCCTTGAGTGTAGATTGGATAACAGTTTTTAGGATACTATAAAGATTAAATGTACCCAAAGTAGAACACAGCAGAGGGAACTTGAATAATAATCACAGGAACGCTTTTTTGGGCAGTGTGGCCAAACTAAGGCTTCGTTCATGCTAGGCAAGTGCTCTCCCACTGTGTTACAGCCTTAGCCCCTGGAACACTACTGAAAGCCACTGTTTGATACTGTTAGTGGTAAGCAATTCAGTGCCTCATGGAGGGTAACCTTCGTTGTCAGCGAGCTTACTGTGCTCAGCCAGTATCACCTTCCCACAATTTCCACCAAGGTCCCATGTATTTTCTCTGAGCAAGTTTGTTTCTTCAAGTGACGTTCTTTCAAATATTTGAAGGCTAGATTAGAACTGCCTATTACCTGTCCCTAAGGTTGTAGTGACTTGTTCAGTTTGTTTTCTCTGGAGGCATCACTTCTGACTGCCATATTTATAGTACATGGGAGGAACTCAACATTTTTTTTCTACAATAAAGAAGCTTTTCCAGATCATTAATCTTTTTTTCATTTTAAAGAGAAAAAAAAATAAAAATGAAGATAAAAATAACAATAAAAGTTTCAAAACAGGTTAGGGAGAGTTATAATAATTAATTAATACATTGTATATTGTCTTGATAGTATTCAGAGTACAACATATATTAACAATATTAGCACATGTTCTTTTGTTCTGAGACATGTGATTCCTTGCTAAGTTGCCTCTTCAAGCAAGTCCTCTTGTTTACCAATGTGGTCTCTTTAAACTCAGTGTCCAAATTAAACTTTCCAAATGTGACTGAGTGGCACAGTGAGTCACAGAACCACTGGGTGAAGACAGGTGTAGTGGCGTAGGCCTGTAATCCCAGCACTTGGGAGGCTGAGACAGGAGGATCACCATAAATTTGAGACCATCCTGCACTTATACTGAGTTCAAGGACAGCATGAACTACATAATAAGACTGTCTCAAAACAACAATAAAAACAACTCCTGTCCAAAAAAAGAATCACTTTGTGCATATTATACTTCCTTTAATGTAGCCAACAACTGAAAGCATCTTCAGCAGCTAATTATTAGCTCACTTTTGAGACTGTGGCCCATTAAAACTTAGACATCCAAGATAAGTCTGGTACCAATCTCTTCCTTTTTAGTGACAATGGGAACTGAACCCAGGGTGTTTGCAATGAGCTACAGTCCCTGCTCTTCATTAACTGTGAGACAGAGTCTCACTAAGTCGTTAAGCTGCCCAGGTTGGGCTTGATTTGCAGTCCCTTTGCCATAGCCAACCACAGTGCTAGGATTACAGGTATGTGTCACCACTCCTAGCTAGATCTCTTTTTGTTTTTCTATGTTTTTTGTTTTTTTTTTGGTCTTTTTTGAGACAGGGTCTTGCCATGCAGTTCAGGCTGCCCTCAAGCTCACTTTGTGGCCCAGGCTGGTCTCGAATTCACAATAATCCTTCCATCTCAGCCTCCAGAGTGCTGGGATTCCAGGCGTAAGCCACCACGTCTGGCTGTGTTTTGTTTTATTGACACAGGTTTTCATTAGATAGTCCAGGCTGGCTTTGAGCTCATGGTGATCCTCCTGCCCCAGATTCCTGAGTGACAGACTTACAAGTGTGCACCACCATGCCCACCTTCTGGCTAACCTCTTATACAAGGACTTTCCCCTGTCACATACTATCCAGGGACCAGGAAAACAGAGGAGAGATTTTTAAGCAAAAACAAACTTAATTGCACATGAACTTTATGAAGACAACCTACACTGGGGTAACTGAGCTAAGAGCAAAGCCCTGAAAGTGTACAAAAACTTTAGGTCCCTCATGGTCCACACACGGATAGTGGTCCTTTTTCTGAATTAGAGGCAGGTAACTGAAAGGAAGGTTTCAGTTCTGCGGTGCTAAGACAATCGGCAGCTTACAAGGTTTCACCATGTTTGGAAAGCCTTTATTCTTTCTCTAAGTTGGATGTCTTGTACTTTAGAAAATAAGAAGCATATAGGTCTGTAAAGCCAAGGTCAGATGAGGAAGGGAAATCAACTGTTATCTCCAGATTTTAGCCCCTGTCCCAAGTTTCTTTGGTCCCAGCATGGTTGAGAGTGAAGATGAACCACTATGTAGGTACAGTCAGTCTTCAGTCTTAAAACAAACACTATAGGGTTTGGAAACCACCTACCTGCCAGAGCAAGAAGTCACTCAGCCGCACTTCTCCAGAAGTTCGTATCAAGATGTCGGGATGAGGAGAGTGGTGGGTATAGAGGCACTTATCAAGCAGACACTCAGAGACATCACTGGAGTAAGCAGGAGACAAAGAGAAACATATGTCTCTTTCTGCACTATTCCTTTGGGGAACGCTCATGCATAACGCATCTCAACAGAACAGTATCAAATATACTCACTAGTACTACTTGGTAAAGAGAAAGCTCTCTATAAACATTTATTAAATTTGCAAATGATTTTTCAGAATTTGATTTCTTGGTTTTCTGCAGTTCTGGGGACTGAACCCAGGACCTCACATATGCTAGGCAATTGCTCTACCACTAAGCTATATTCCTAGTCCCAAGAGTGATTTTAAATGTCTCAACTACATAAGGTGTTTCCATCTTTTTTTTTTTGTCTTTTTCGTTTTTATTGGTACCAGGGATTGAACTCATGACTGCCTGCTTGCAAGGCAGGCACTTATGCCGCTGAGCTAAATCCCCAGCCCCGTTTCCATCTTATTTTATAGATAAAAAGACGGTGGCTCAAAGAAAATAATAACATAAAAAAAAAAAAAAAAAAAAAAAACTTGCCAAGGTCATATAGTTGATGTCAAAAACAAGAGACACCATTATAACATGTTAGCCTTATCCCAGA
The DNA here is from genome assembly GCF_034190915.1 of Cavia porcellus. NCBI lineage: Eukaryota > Metazoa > Chordata > Mammalia > Rodentia > Caviidae > Cavia > Cavia porcellus. The sequence goes on along the minus strand of NW_026947508.1, from coordinate 19,996,414 downwards.
GCCCCCCGCCCCAGGCCCGGGAGTACACACCTGTAATCCCTACTTTACATGCACATTAAATGAGGCCACAAATGATAAACTTTGGGCCGAATGCCTACCTCATTAGATCCAGTAAATATGTTATTAATTTTGATTGTTATGATTCCCTTCTGTTAATTGCAACTTTCCTATGCTGCATTCAGTGTACCACAATGACTGAGAACACAGGATAAGTGCTAAGTTTGCCAACTATGTGAAGTTAGACAAATTACTTTCCCTTTCTCAGTATTCTGATCTCTTTTTTTTTTTTTTTTCCTTTTTATCGGTACCGGGGATCAAACTCACTCGCCTGCTTACAAGGCAGGTGCTTATGCTGCTGAGCTAAATCCCCAGCCCCAAGTATTCTGATCTTTAAAATGGAGATAAAAAGGGTGTTAACAGTACTGTAAAAGGTCTACGGATTAAATGTACATGGAATACTTAGTAAATGACTACCTAAATAGTCAATAAATGTTGGCAGTCACTGTTTTTATTGTTGCTACTGTTTTACAAGGTAGACAGAGATCTGTAGGAGACCTGTCAAGTGAGGTGTTCAATGTAATGCAGTGGAAGAAAGTTTATTAACTATCCTTCAGGCTCAATCTTATTCATTCTTAAAATTCCAATCTCACAAAACAATTTATTAATGTGGAAGGAAAAAAACATGCCCTGGCAGAAACCAAAAGGAGGAGCCAAATGGTGGTAATGAGACAATAGGAAAGTCCAGCTACTAAGTACAGCCTAACTGTAGTAACTCTCTGACTTTCTGATATAAATGCAGATTTGTCTAAATTTGAATAATGTACAGAACACTGCCTCAGGCTCAGGAGCCATCCTGAGCTGCACATCAAGCTGCAGGTGCTGGTAGGCTGAGACATCAGCCTCCTGACCCTGGTAATCTTGCCCAGCCCACACACTGTCTGCATGATAACCCCACAAAGGCAAGTTATTAAATGAAGGAAGGCAGAGAAAAAGGATGAGGAAAAATTGCTGGACAAGAAGTAGGAGGTAAGATCAGTGGACACTACAGTGTGGTGTGAGAGTAAAGATTGCTGGGTTAGGCACTGAGACCAGAGTTCTAGTCCTAGACATGAATGCATCTTAAATCTGCTCGGTAAAGAGCTTGCTTATGCTTACTACTATAAACACATACCCTTTTTTATTTTTAATAGATTAAACATGTAAAAGATTATTTAAAACATATTATAAACCACAATATAATGAACGACTATGAAATCATTCCCAAGCTAAAAATTAGAAAATATCAGTAACTTGCATTTACTTACATGCTCCCCACTCTACCTCACCCTCCTGACTGTCCACACTCCTACTCTTTATTGGTAACCTAAATTTCCCCCCCACATTTAATTTTCAGGCAGTTTAACAGATCTGTTTATAGCATGTGACACCACTGCTACCATGTCTGTGTCCCTCCCTCACTTGCACCAAACTCCATCTTTTCCTAGACTCTGTAACACTGGCTCCCGGGTCTTCTACCTTTCTGGTTGTTCACTGTCTTTTTTTCCTGTAAGGATTACTTCACTCTACTCAGCCAGTAAAGACAATTTCTCAAACTCCATCTCAGGCCCCCTCTTCTCTCAGGGAACTTTCCTTAGTGTCCTCATGTCTTCCTTGCAAAACACCATCTTCTCTTGAACTGATGACCTGACATCTCTGCTCAACATGTGCAAGAGACCTACAACCTGAGTTCTGGTTCTGTTCCTTAAAGGGGATCCCAAGCGCAGTGAAGAGCACCATAGTGCAGAGCACTGCTAAAAACTCTGGAGTCACTTTCAACACATCCTTTCCCCTGGTGAGTGCACTGAGCCTTCCTGATTTCACCTGCTTCACAGCCCTTGAAGCTGTCTGCTTTATCCACTGCTGTACCATTACAATTCAGGCTCTCTTCCACTTATTCTACTTGAACTATTTAACAGTTTTTCTCTAACCAATGAGGTCCTCATATTCCAGCCATATTTTCTAATTCCTGCTTATTCTTCCTTCTTAGATGACTGTATTTACCAATTCCTGGGGTTGGGGGAGTCTTTCCTACAGGTCCCTTTCTCTTATTGTACTATGCACACATTGTCTTTGAAGTACTTATCAACATTATAGTTTTGTGGGCTTTTTTCTTTTAATGGTGCTAAGGATTGAATCCAGGACCTTGCACATACTAGATACGCACTCTATCTCTAGGGTGTGTCTTCCAGCCCTTTTATTTTTTTATTCTGAGACAAGTTAAATTGTCCGTGTTGGCCTTAAACTTTCAATCCTCCTACCTAAGCTTTCCAAGTGCTGGAATTACATGCATGGTTTATGCTATTTGTATAATTTCAGCATGTTTCTTCTACCAGAACTTCATGAGGTAGAAAATATACACTCTTATTTTCACCACTGTATGTCCCATGGACAAGAATGTGCCTACCAATAGATGGTACTTAAAATTATTTGTTGAGGCCAGGGATTTAGCTCAGTGGCATAAACGCCTGCCTGGCAAGTGCAAGGTCATGAGTTCGATCCTCAGTACCAAAAAAAAAAAAAAAAAAAATTGTGGAAAAGTATGATTGACTGGATGAACCAAATGGCACAGAAATATCACTCAGCTGTTGGGGACATTCATAAAACAGTCTTTAAAATTATCTTCTTACTTTTCCATTTTCACCTAACAATTTCTTGCTTTTTTCTGCAGTGCTGTGTTCTCAGCCCTAATTTCTTGGTTTTCTTTAACCTAGTTTTCAGGCAAATGAATTAAATTCAAGAGTGAATCAGAGAAGTGGGGATGCGGCTCTGTAGTAGAGCTCTTGCCTTATATGCATGAGGCCCTAGGTTTGATTACCAGCACCACAAAAAAGAAAGAAAGTCAGTCCATCCGTCTGTCCTTCTGTCCCTGGGTCACAAGATTTCAGGACTTCAGTCTCTCACATGTGACAATAATGAATTAATAAAATACAGAATGTAGGGCTGGGGATTTAGCTCAGTGGCATAAGTGCCTGCTTGGTAAGCGTGAGATCATGAGTTCGATCCCTGATACCAAAAAAAAAAAAAAAAAAAAAAAAAAAAAAAACCAACAAAAAAAATCCAGAATGTAACACATCACCTAGGTTATTTTCTGCTAGTATTATTTTACTATTGCTATTATTAGTTTACTAATATTATTACTAAAGATTAAAGATTTACTAGTAATAATAAAAAGGACAAATGGATAGATGACTTATAAATTACCTCCTAGCTCTAATTATTAGGATTCCACTTTGTTGGTAATGATTAAAATTTTTCTTTTTTGAAAAATACCTTAATCTTATTATTATTATTAATTTTTTGGGGGTCTTTTTCCTTTTTATCGGTACCAGGGATCGAACTCACGACTGCCTGCTTGCAAGCAAGCGCCTGCTTGCTCAGGCGCTTATGCGGCTGAGCTAAATCCCCAGCCCCTTTTTATATATATATGTATTTTTTTTTGAAAAATACCTTAATCTTTTATGAAATGTAACATGATATATCTAAAAGTATCTCCGCAACAACATCCTGTCCATGCACTCCTGAAAAAAATCATCTTTGAATTTGGCACAAGGTGGAAGTGTTACGGTTTGTTGTATTCCTCTTCTCCCTATCAATCGCCACAAGAAACAACCCAGGATACCTGGGCTCCAGCAAGCCTTGCTCCACTCCCCAGGCCATTTCTCTCACAGCATTCGTGATCTCATGGCGGGACGTGTATGCAAAGCAAACATTCAGGAAACACCTGCAGAGAGGAGAACAGAATAGTTTATCAAACAGGCATAGGGACTGAGCACTGGAGTCCCTGATAACACAGAAGCCTCTTCCTGGAAGGACACACACACCAAATGTTAACTTTTTATACTTCCAGAAGATGAGATTATAAATTTTTGGTTATTTCTAAGACTTTTGGGAAGAAATATGCCATTAATAAGATAAATACTGTACCAAGCAGTCTTTATTGTCCTCCTTCTACTGTCAACCAGCTAGCTCACAGAGGGTGTGAGTCCACCGTGAAGCCAGCACACACAAAGGAGACCTGACACAGAACAAATGCAATGTCGAGTACATATTATGTTTTAACACCACACACTTGGATTACTGAATTCCATTCCTTTCTGTATGTGTGTCATCTTCAAAGGTCATCCTGTCCATGGGTTAAAGGAGTGGTATAGAAAAATAATTTCTCAGGAGATCCATTTTCAAAACAAGATGGCTATGGCATTTTCACCTAAATCCTTGTCAAGTTAAAAAACAGTGTGTGTGTATGTGTATACAACTTTGGGATGGGGTGGGTAAAGGATGAGAAAGTGTGCTATATTTCTGTTTGGTTTGGTTTTGTGAGACAGGGTCTCACTATATAGTTCAGGCTGCCTTGAACTCACTATATATTCCGGGCTAGCCTCCAATTTATGGTGATCTTCCAGCCTCTGCCTAGTGTGGAGATTACAGGTGTGTACCACCATGTTTGACAAGAAATTGTGTCTATTATTTGATATAACATGGTACTGCAGTAAGAGCTCCAGTCTGCCCTGCAAAAAAGGAATTCTGCAAGCATCCCAAACAACTCCTTTATTGCCCATTACACAAAATGCAGACCAAGGGAAGTTCAGAATGGCTCGCTAAAACTATTAAGGAGTCAAAGATTGATAGAGGGGAATCTGGGAACTTACTTGTTGTAGTTCTTGGTGGCCCGTACAGCTTGTGCAATTAATTCCTGCAGGTCCAAGGGCAATAAATGTAGATCTCCCAGGACCCGGATGCACACTCCATACTTCTGCAGCTTCTCCCTGGTAAGGAAAATGAAGGTAGTATTGGGACACAGCTGGAGAAAGGTGTCCCTATAATAACCAATCACCGGGGCTGGGGATTTAGTTCAGCGGCATAAGCGCCTGCCTTGCAAGCAGGCAGTTGTGAGTTCGATCCCTGGTACCGACAAAAACGAAAAAGACCAAAAAAAAAAAAAAAAAAAAATCAATCAACAATCCCCGGTACCGATAAAAATGAAAAAGACAAAAAGACAAAAAAAAAAAAACTATCACCTGTTTCCGAGTGCATCCCTGTGTCTGGCGCTGTATTATGCATGTTATTTCTCTGTTCCCCTTCACAGCTCTAAAAGGACTTTACTATAACATTGAGCTCAGACAGGACAAGACAGGACAGTCAGATAGGAACAGTCTAAGATCACACTGTCATCTTATGCTGGATTGAACCTCACTTCTGTCTGCCTTGAAAAATGTAAACTCTTGCAGGCTGTGATGGTGCACATAATCCCAGCACTTGAGAGGCTGAGGCAGCAGGATTTCCATGAGTTTGAAGCTAGCCTGGGGAGACCCCATCTCAAAAATCAAAACAAACAAACAAACAACAAAAAGAAAACAGAAAACCTAAGCCCTTAAGTACGTATTATACCACCACAGGTATTCTTGCTGCTGGGTTGCACTGTACAAATTCTTTGGTATGTCTATGCCTTTTTGACAAGAAAATAGACTGCTCAAAGGCAGAAGTTACATTATTGATTATTTTTGTTATGCTCCATAACAGCTGACAGCCACTCATGGTGGTACACAATTGTAATCCAGCACTTGGGAGGTTGAGCCAAGATGATCACCAAGAGCTTGAGGTCAACTTGAGTTACATAGTAAATTCAAGGCAAAGGCCAACCTAAGACCCTGTCTCAAAAAATAGCAAAAATAGTAACAGCTAACATTGTTGCTAGGTGCCAAACAGTAGTCTAAGTGCTTTACATGTACTAACACATTCCATCCTTAGGCAAATCTCTGGAGGTACATTCTGTAATTATTTTAACACGTAAGGACACCAAAGCACAGAGAAATCAGGTGATCTGTTGAGGCGCTGGTAAATGGATAACTGGGGAATCTGGCCACATAACCTGCCTTCTTAACCACAACATTATAGCACTTCCATACAATTAACTTCTAATCTTCACACAGTGAGAATAATTCACTGTATTGCTACTCAGCTTCTCTCACCTGAGGATGGTGCGTAGTACTATGTAGAAACTGAAGGCTTCATGTTTGGGAAGTGGTAATTTAATGTGGTATGGGATAGTCTCTGGTATGTTCCAAAAGACTCTCATCCAGAACTGAAGGTCACATGCACAATCTTTTTATTTTATATAACCTTAACCCCATTTGCTCAGAGGCTGTGAAGGAAGATTTAAGGTTTGAGAACCCACTGGAGCTGTAGTGTACAAACACAGTTAAACCAAGGAAAAATCTGAGTAAGAAGGGCACACCTGTAATCTCAGCACTCCAGAAAGCTGAGGCAGGAAGATCACAAGTTTGAGTACTACCTGGCAACATGAACCCCTTCACAAAATAAAAATTAAAAAGGTGATGTAAGCCATGGGTTCAATTTCCATGGGAAATGGAGGCAATGGACTCTAGATTCAAGACTTAGTACCTCACTTGTGGACATTGCATAAACGCTTGACCTGAGGTCAGTCTCTACCTGCCCATTCCACCCTCCAAATCTGTAAATAAAGGGTGACAATGAGCCCTGCCATACTATCCTCATGGGCATCTGTCAGGTGAGAATATGTGAGCATGCAGATGAGTACTTAAGTGAGGTCTGTAGACAGGGAGGTGCTAAAGCCTGGAAGATCAGGGGACCTGGGTTCCCAAACTGGCTCTAGCAAAGCTTGCTGTGACCTCAGGCAGGCCCTTTGCTTCTCTTCATTAGTGTTTAATTTCCCAGCAGAAGAACTGAAGTAGGCCAGTGAATTTTCAAGCTTCTTACTAACAAACTCTTTCTTTAAATCAGTTCTATACACGAACTTAATACATAAAATAGGTAAAAACAAATAAGCATCTTATATCCAGTGCTGGTGAGGTTTGGGGTGGTCCACTCTAGAACTCTGAAGTTCTGTGGTATACTGTCAGAAAAGCACCTCTGAGGTTTCTTCTTGCTCTGGCCAGGACTTCATGACAAGATCATTTTCTCTACTGCTAACTAATCTCAGTAGCATCTCTATTGCCAAACATCTTGATCCTAGAGGAATTTTTGCTTCCTGTCTCCAGGTGCATAGTGTAGCAGACAAGCCGTCAGCTCTGGAGCCAGAAAGACCCAGTGGACACTGTGGCTCTGCCCTTTTGATTACTGTGTGAGCTAAAAAATATGCCTTAACTTCTCTGGCTTTTACTTTCTTCTTCCCTAATTTTGGGCTAATATCTGTTTCTCATGAGATAACATGACTACTAAATGAGAATATATCTTTAGCTAAAGGCCTGGCAAAAAGACTAATGTACACTTTTATTTTTTGGTATCAGAGATTGAACTCGTGACCTCGTGCTTGCCAGGCAAGTGCTTATGCTGCGGAGCTAAATCCCTGGCCCTATTTTTCTTAGATTACCTATAATGACAAATTTTTTTTTTATTAATGTGCACTTTAAGAAGGTAAGAATTTTCAAGCTGGGTGTGTTGTTGTATTCCTGTAATCCCATCACTTGGGAGGCTGAGGCAGGAGGATCACTGCAAGGTCGAGACCAGCCTGAGCTACAAAGTGAGCCCAAGATTAGCCTGAACCCCTTATCTCAAAAGGACAAAAAATAAAATAAAAAGGTAAGAATCTGAACACTTGAAAGTATTCCTCACATCTCTAGTGCATTGCCTGGGATGAACTCTGCCTCACAGGGCTTTGCTAGGAACCAGAGAGCAATATATGTGGCTCAGAATCTTAGCCTCTTATGAATAGAGGAGTCTTGCCACCCTCCCTACTGTCCTGACCCATAAAAGGTCAGCAATGACAGAACCAGCTTCCCAGAGTATCCTTTTAGACCATTCTCTGGTGGAACTCTAGGCTCTGTTCTGTCATCTTGCTAGTCCTGCTGTAGTAAGAGCTGGGTAGTTAACACTTGTAACTCTGACAGAAGGCTCCACAATTTGAGGCAAATGATATCAGTATTCCCTTTTGCCCATTTCTGGCTTTGCTCCCTACGTTAAGCCTTTTTTTTTTTTTTTTTTTTGTCTTTTTGAGACAGCGTCACTCTATGTAGAGTGCAGGCTGGCCTTGAGCTCACTTTATAGCCCAGGCTGGTCTCAAACTTGCAACAATCCTCCTACCTCAGTCTCCCGAGTGCTGGGATTACAGGCATGAGCCACCACGCCCAGCTTGTTAAGCCTATATTCAACAACAGCAATAGCTGACACTATAGCTAAGGAAGATACTGATACCTCCCCAGAGTCTCTTACGTATCATTCCATCCTACCCAAGACTGCAGAAGGAGCATAGTAATTGCACAGTAAATCTCTGTACAACAGAAAATGACTTCTCCCTCTTTGCTTCTACTTCTCTGGCCACAGTTTATTGGTTCTGGGGTAGAAATCTGAACAGAGGTGGGCCAATTAAGAGATTTAGTTTGCTCTGGATTGTCTCTCTGAAAGTTGCTCTGCAGACATAGAAGGAAATAAATGTATAAAGAGACTCAGATTAATACCTGACTTTATTTTTGTTTGAGGATAGCTATACTTAAATTCTGTGAAATACCTCACTATTCTCAAATATGTGTACCTCCCACAAACACACACACACAAAAACCACAAAACAAAAACAGAAGTCAGTCAGGTGTGGTGGCACAGAACTGCAATCCCAACTACTCAGGTCGAGGCAGGAGGACTCAGTCTGAGGCCAGCCTGTGCAAGTCAGCAAGAACCTCTTTCAAAATTAAAGGAGCACCAGGGATTTAGCTCAGCGGTGTCAGTACCTGCCTGGCAAGTGCAAGGTGGTGAGTTCAATCCCCCGTACAAAAAAAAAAAGAAAAAAAAAAAGGGAAACAAAGGGCTGTTGACGTAGCACAGTGGTATACAGCTTGTCTAGCATGAGACCTAGGACTCAATCCCTGCATGGGAGGTAGGGGAATGGGAAAGGAGAGGAAAAGAAGAGGAGACAGGGAGAGAGGAAAAGGAAAGGGATAAAGAAAACAAAGAATGAATGATTTGCATTTCTTATACTTGCCAAAGAGTTCTAACATAAAAGGATTTAGAATGTTTCAAATAAGCCCCAGATAACAGAGCTGTGAGGGCCAGAGAATTGCTGGAGGTGGTGGAAGAACATTTTCTCCTGGGACAGCATCTTACTGTTCCTTCATCAAGTAGCTAAATTTCTCTCGAGCCAGATCCAGTATCCCGTCAACCTCGTTCTTGGAACGTTTGAAGTTCTCAATGCTGAATGCGTAGACTGTCACCTCGAGGATGCCCAGGTTCAAACACCAGCGCAGAGTCTGAGAGGGGAGAAGGCGAATAGCTGGGTACAAGGACAGTGGGAAGGAAATAAGATTCTTTTACCCTATTCAGAGTTGGAGGTGGAAGACTGACTTTTCTCCTACCCAAACTTGGGAGAAGCAAGGATCACATCAGTGCTTATATCAGAATAATTAAATAGGCAGAAACTAAAAACTGTGATTTTAGTGAATGCCACTATACCGATTACATTGTGGCTCACGGGAAACAACTCTTCACTAAGAATGTAAACACAGGTTCCAGTACCTTATCCCATCATGGACTTGCTATGGAACAGTAGGTAAATCATTTAACCTCCTAGGGCTTAAGTCTCCTTATTGCAATCCATCTCTCACCAAGTGGCTAATAAACAATATAAAAATATAAGATATTACTAAAGCATAACTGCATTAGTCTGGTAGCCAAATTTTTGTTTGGTTTTTGAGACAGGGTCTCACTGGGTAGTTCAGGCAAGCCATAAACTCACTATGTAACCCAGGCTGGCCTCCAACTCCTGATCTTCCTGCTTCAAGTGTCCTGTCTGCTGGGATTAGAAGTATGTGCCACTACACCCAGCTTCAAGGGTGACAAAAATAAGCAACAACTGGATGGCCATGTAGCATTTATAATCAGTAAAGCTTTTTCAAATACATTACTTCACTTGATTTTTTCAGCCACTTAAAAGTAGCATTATAGTTCCATGTCTACTTTACAGACAATAAAACTGGCTCTGAGAGTTGAAGAATCATGCCAAAAGTCTGTAACTCTACTATATGATTTCACTATATGAAGTTCTAGAACAGGAAAAACAAATCTACAGTTACAGGAATCAGGACAATGGTTACATGGTGAGGGGAGGAGGCAGAACAGGGATTGCATGTGAAGGGGCACAAAGGAACCTGCTGGAGAACGGTTCAGTATCTCGACATGGGTATAGGTTAGACACACGAATGCAACTGTCCAAACCCCAAATCTACGTTTCACTGTATGAAATAGGTCACACTTCAACTTAAAATTGGGCTGGGCATGTTGTTCAGTGATAAAGGGCTTATCTATCATGTGCAAGGCCTTGGGTTTGATCCCTAACTCCGTCTGAGGAAAAAAAAAAAAAAGAAATTCATACTCAGTTCTTTGGGGGTTGTTCTAATCCAGTACCACTAACATTAGGCAAAGAAGCTTCATCTTAGAATAACAATTTTTTTTTTTTTTTTTGTCTTCGAGACAGGGTCTCTATGCAGTTCTGGCAGGCCTTGAGCTCACTTTGTAGCCCAGGCTGGTCTCGAACTTGCAATGATCCTCCTGCCTCTGCCTCCCGAGTGCTGGGATTACAGGAATGAGCCACCATGCCCAGCTAGAATAACAATATTAAGGAGCTGAAGATTAAAGGCAGAGGCCAAAAGACATTTGAGTGGAACAAAAATCCTGAAACTTCATAGCTACTGCTCTAATTCCTTAATAGACAGATATGCATGGAAACAAATCCACTAATATCTTAGGAAAATACCAGTAAGAACTTGACACATAGAACAGACTGGCTTTTTCGGAGGGGAGTGTGGCTATTTGAGACACCATCTCACTATATAGTCCAGGCTTGCCCTAAATTCCCCTTGCAGTGTAGCCTGGCCTCAAACTTGTGATTCTCCTGCCCCAACCTCTCAGAGTACTGTAATTACAGGTATGTGTCACCATGCTTGGCGTAAGCTCACATTCTACAGCCCTTGTAAGGCAGCTTCTCTGAATAGCACATCTGGGTCAGAACCCGCTGCTACTAACAAAAGTTTAATTTTTTTGAGCACTTTGTTTATGTCAAGCTCTATACCAAATGCTTTTCATCCTGCCATCTTGCTTAATCTTTACATTAATCTCTTAAAATACAGGTTGCCAACACTGTATTAGATGAAGAAACTGAGGCAAAAGGAATTGGCATATATTACTACAGGCACAAAGCCAGGAAGTGGCAGGGCAAAAGTGGTAAGGAGTCCATTTTTTATTTTTCTTTACAGGAGGTTAATAACTATGTCCAAGCCAGGCATGGTGGCACATGCTTGTTAATGCCAGCACTCAGAAGGCTGAAGCAGGAGGATCAATGCAAATTGGAGTCAGCTTAGTGAGTTCAAGGCCAGCCTAAACTGCATAGTAAAATCTTGTCTCAAAAACACACCAAAAGGGCTGGGGATTTAGCTCAGCGGCATAAGTACCTGCCTTGCAAGCAGGCGGTCGTGAGTTCAATCCCCAGTACCGATAAAAATGAAAAAGACAAAAAAAACAAAAAAAAAACCACACCAAAAAGCACTTTGTCTATACTAATGAATTCTGAGGTTAAGCTTCCAAACTCTAGGCAAAACTGCCTCTTAATTACAAAAGAGAATCAGAGGTTAATAAACCTAAAGATTTCTACAGTGTGCGAGAGAGAAGTGGTCTGCCAATTGCTTACGGCAAAAAAATATTACTGCCATGTAATCATGGCATGTTCTTGTGCTTAAGGACTTTATTTCCATTCTTCTCAGGTCTTTTTTTTTTAATCGGTACCAGGGATCGAACTCACGACTGTCTGCTTGCAAGGCAGGTGCTTATGCCACTGAGCTAAATCTCCAGCCCCTATTTCCATTCTTCTTAAAAATTATTCTCATAAAGGGCTAGGGGTATAGCTCTTAGTACAATGAGCACTTAGCACATATGAAGACCTGGACTCAATCTCCAGCACCAAAAGAAAAGTTAGTTTAAACTAATGTCATGCTGCAAGCCTATAATCTCAGCATTCGGGGAAGATCACAAACTCAAACCCACCCTGGGCAGTTTAAGTGATTTAGCAAGACCTTGTCCATAAACAAACAAACAAACAAACAAATACCTGGGATATAGTTCAATGCTCTGGGTTCAATCCCAGTACCAGAAAAATAAAAGTGTCACCAAGACAGTCATATTCCATTCTCATTGTTAAATGTAGTATTTTCTAATATGCAATATGCACTGAAATCAACAAATGTTCATGACCTTTATGAAGACTAATGTCCCAGCTGGCCTGGGACTTTCCCTAGTTTAGCACTAGATGGCATCCTGAGAAACTCCTCAGCCCTGGCAAAGTAGGAAGAGTAAACACCCAACCTGTGCTCCAGAAATGGCACTTCTAAAAATTTATTCTACTAAAAACATATACTACTAAAAAAAAATTATCTTAAATCTGCACTATGTGGTTTTTGTTTTTGTCTTTTTGAGACAGGGTCTCACTACAGTTTCAGGTTGGTCTTGAGCTCACTTTGTAGCCCAGGCTAGTCTCAAACTTGCAACAATCCTCCTGCCTCAGCCTCTTGAGTCCTGGGATTAGAGGCCTATACCACCACACCCAGCTAGCACAAATTTTTTTAAATCAGCACTATTTACAACATCTATTGATAATGTCCCGTAACAGTTGAGCTACTGAACATCATATCAGATACCATGATAAAATTTATAGTTAAAAAGGATATAGATCAACTTAGAAAAATAGCTGCCAAAATGTCAAATAAAATTATTTGAACTATAGAGACAATTCTATAAATACTGTCATATAGGACATACTATATGCAATGAAGGAGGTATAGAACAATAAAAACTAATAATTTATTATGGTAATAGGAGGTAGCAATTTTGGTTTTGATTTTTTGGTTGTTTGGTTGGTTGTTTGATTTGTTTGGTTGTTTTTTTTGTCTTTTTGAGACAGGGTCTCACTATGCAGGTCAGGCTAGGTCAGGCTTGAGTTCATTTTATAGACCAGGTTGGTCTCAAACTTGCAATGATCTTCCTGCCTCAGTCTCCCGAGTGCTGGCAAGAGGCAGCAATTTTGTTATTTTAGTATTTTGTGACAATTCACTGGACAATTTTATTTTTATTAACATCAATATGAGATCAATACTGAGCAAACAAGTAATAAAACTGAGAAACTTGGGCTGGGGATTTAGCTCAGTGGCATAAGAGCCTGCCTGGCAAGTGCAAGGTCATGAGTTCAATCCCTGGTACCAAAAAAAAAAAAAAAAAAATTGAGAAACTTTTTCAGGTCAGGGATATAGTTTAGCAGCATAGTGCCTGGCAAGCACAAGGTCCTGAGTTTGTTTCCCAGTACCAAACAAATAATTTAAACCACAGCAAATTCAGAGCTTCATTTTCTAGCCGTAATTCAATTCTTCACAGATTCTGCCACCTCCTGAGCCACCTCAAACCCACCTCAGCCAGCTTGTTGAAGCCCTGCGAGTGGCCCTCCTGCCGCTCCACCTGGCACTTTTTGGCATAGCGTCGGTTCCCATCCATTATGAACGCAATGTGTTTGGGCATTGGGCCTGCCTGTGAAATAAAAAGATAAATAATCAGCCAATTCATACTCTTCAGGGATGAGAGACAGCAGGTGCTACAAACCAAACTGATGGATTTCAGTTATAGGATAAAAACCCTGAGGAAAGGAATTAGATATTTTATACTTTTGGCTCCATACAACAGCATTAAAGACTTTATTTATTTATTTATTTATTATTTACTTTGAGACAGGGTATCACTATGTAGTTCAGGCTAGTTTTGTACTCTCTATGTACCTAGGCTAGTCTCAAACTCAAAGGGATCCTCCTGCTTCAGCCTCTCGGTGCTGTGATTACAGGTGTATGCCACCAACACCCAGCAAGAATTTTATTATTTATGTTCACTGAGCCCTACTACATGCCAAATACTATGGTGGGCTTTTTATATTTCACCTTATCATACAACTCTATAATGTAAATAGTATTATCTTCATTTATATGTTAAAAAAAATTATGCCTTAGAGAGCTCAAGTGACTTACTGTTACACACAGCACTGTAAGAAAAGAACAGGGATTCAAACTGAGGTCTGTCTGTCCTGAGTTCATCTCTCTTTCTTTTTCTCTTTTGAGACAGGGTCTCACTATGTAATACAAACTGGCCTTGAACTCACTATGTAGCTCTATTTGGCCCTGAACTTGTGATCTCTCTGCCTCATCCTCCTAAATGCTGGTAATACAGGCATGCTCCACCATCCCCAGCCTGAGCTCATCTTTCAACAATATGCTCTTTTTCTTCTTGGTTTTTTGCGAAGGATCTCACTATGAAGTTCAGGCTGGCCTTGAACTGTACTGTGTAGTACAAGCTGGCCTCAAATCTTCAGAGTGCTGGGATGACACACACACCAACACACCCAGCACCAGTATGCTCTTTGCTACCATCTTGGTTTCCTGAGATTCTCAGAAAGATAAAAAAGGAAGAACATTGATTGGCAGAGGAATCAAATGAGGAGGGCATCTTCCACATGAAAGAGGCACCAAGCCAGAAAAGTGGCATATGCCTGTAGTCCCAGCTGCGTAGGCATCTGAGCAGGATTGTTTGAGCCAAGAGTTAGACAGATGGCACCCCCTCCAAAAAAAAGGCATTCACTCCCTAACTCTAGCCAACCACTGCCACACAGGAGCTGGGACACAATACTATTCTAATTTTCTAATGGTCCAAGAAACCAAATATCAGGATTTTTATAAAAATTGAGAGGCACAGTGGCACACATCTGTAGTATCAGCTACTTGGGATGCTGAAATAGGAAGATCATTCAAACCCCAGAGTTGAAAGCTATCTTGGGAAACTTTAAAAAATAAACAAACAAAAATTCAATGTCAGAAGCCATTTCAAAATAAAAAAGAAGGTATTTTCTGAGACAGACAAAATTCCTTATTTGGCACAGAGCAGTTCTGTGTTGCCTACCACTGCAAAACTTGAGTCTTTAGTATATCCTGCCTCACTTGGAGGGGTTAATCATTGAGTGTTTCCCCAATGCTTCTTTAACATTTTTTATTTTTGTCTCCCACAGATAGCCTTTGCAAAAGCAAAGCAGAGGTAGAGCACTTGCCTAGCATCATGAGGCCCTAGGTACAATCTTTCTTCCAAAAATGCTGTTTTAAACTCTGTTCTCCATTCATAGTTTACATGTATGTTTAAATTCATCTTCCTGCTAACTCTACATTTTAGTCAGACAGATAGTAAATAATAGAGCTTCACTCATGCTTGGCTGCCTCCAAGGCCCAAACTGCTAACCAGTATGTTGTACTACCACCTGAAATAAAGATTATTTTATTTAAACCCAGTTGCCCAGAAGGGCAACTGGCAGCACCTACCAATAAGCCCAGCACTCGGGAGGCAGACACAGGAGGATGGCTGGGAGTTTGAGGCCAGCCTGGGGTAAAAGGGAGTTAAAGGTCAGCCTGAACTACAGAGACCCTGTCTAAACAAACAAACAAACAAAACCACCCAGAGGACAGTACTAGAAACAGTGGGTCAAAGTTCCAAGGAAACAAACTTCAGTACTCTAAAAGGAAGCCTTAACAGTCTATATTGCCCAATTTCGCTCATCAGGAGACCCTGAGCTGCTTGAAAATGTCAGATGGAACAATTACCAGAAATGTAGACATGAAAGTTACCTTACAATTCTAAGGGTTAGCTCCCTTGCTAAATTCCACTTAAAATCACTAATTGCTCAACTTTAATAACAGGTTTTGATAAAAATTACCCAGCTGATCAAAAGGACAACTGGTACTCACCTTTAGGATGTTGGCACAGAACCGCTCCCAAAGTGATAGCTCTCCTTCCTTGATCCATGACATAATTCTTATCCCGTCAGAAAATCACCGCAGAACAAGCTACCAGCCAGATATAACTTTGGAAAAGAAAGCAGAAAATAACAAATCACCAGTGTTTCCAAAAAGATCCTAGACTACACCTGACTCCTAGAGATTCGCGTGGACTGTGGAAAATAGAATAGAATCCAAAGATACTGGTCGAAACCGCTAATCTTTTACCACCCAGAGATGTACAAGCCAAACGTACCTTTGGGACAAAAAGTCTTTGTTTCGTTCTTAGTGGAATTTGATTTCACTTTTTTCTTTCCTGATCTGAACTAACTTAACATCTAAGTCTGCTTCCTGCCACATCACAGTGCCTACTTCTTGAGCATTTCCCGCACCTTCCCTCTCAATCTTTCCCCCCACCAGCCACTTCACATTCTGCATTCCCAGTCACTAACCCCTTCAGCTGTTGCAACCGTGTCCTCATACCTTATTGGTCTCCTAATTATTGTTAGTTTTACTTTTATCTCTCCCACAGTTTCTTCCTCTCTCTGTCACCTCTCTCATCTGCTGGGATCTAGCACCTGGGAGGATCTGCCCGGCGTATTTCAACTGCTGCTGAGCCTCTACACTTCCGTACGACGTGGCGCTGGGAAAATACGTCATCTCTGGGGGCTGGACCTCGCCCCTTCCGTCACCCAGTGGGCGGAGCCCCACCCTGCGCCTGCGGGTGAGGTTGGGGAAGCGACTGGAGCGTTCCCGGCCTCTTGGCGCGCGCTCCCGCAAGGTGTGGGCGTGGCTCCGGGAAAGCCCAGATCATGTGACCTAGTGGGAGCGGATGTGCGCGTTCCGGACTTTGTGCGGGCTACTGGGAAAGGAGGGCCAGTTGGAGCGCAGTAGGGAGAGGAGGAAGCCTTCTCGAAGTACGGTTAGAAGTTGAGTGGTTTCTCGGCCGCTGACATTACTTAGAGAAATGGGGTAAGGTGTTAACCAGTCAGGTTTTACGCTGGAAGGCGCCGTAGAGCTAGGTTTCGTTAGGTATCCTTTTAGGATTTAGCCTTTCTTTTGTTTTATTTTGACATAGGGTCTTGCCATGTAATGCAGGCTGACCTTGAACGCCTTGTGTAGCCCAGGCTGGCCCCGAACTCAGGGCAATTCTCCTGCCTTGGCCTCCTGAGTGCTACGATTTAGCCTTAAAATTTATATTTTTACAGTATTGTGTTTTCTCTGATGGATTTAATTGCTTGGGAAGAAGTTCCTAGCTCTGGTCAATCTTGTGTTCTTGAGTATCAACCCAGATTTTATAGTTGCAGGATTCCTAGGGCCCACCTAAAGCAATTCAAACGAGACGGAGGCCAAAACCAGCTGTGCTCTAAGAATTACTTCTAGGTTCAATCTCAGTATCACTGAATAAAGGTTCCTAAATTAATGTTAAAACCAGCAGGGCGCGGTGGAGCAAGTCTGTAATCCCAGCTATTTGGGAAGCTGAAGCAGAATTTGAGTTCCAGACCAGTCTGAGTAATTTAGCGAAACCTTCTCTCAAAATAATAAAGACTGGAGGAAATAACCAGAAAAGGAAAACAGCCGTAATAGACCAAGATAGAAAAATCAAGGGTATTGTTTTGTACTAAACCTTGCTGGACTTTTAGGCAGATCGGTAGTTCATTCTCTCAAAATTGAAGAAACATTTATAGTATGTGATGCAACCAGTACTCCTTCCAAAGGATAAAACTTGCATCTGAACAGTTTCAACAAACCATGTTTTACCTCACTTTGCCTTGCAGTCTCAAACAGGATAAGGACCAGATGCTGCAATGGTACTGCACAATGATGTTTTCCTCTTTCTGACAGAAAGGTTATTTTTAAGGTTGCGTAGCTCAGCAGTGGACTCTTTGCCTAGTGTGGGACGCCTGTGTTTCATCTGCCCCATGGGAAAAGGGATTACATGCCTGAGGCAGTATGGTTAAAGAGAGCCCTGGAGATGAGCAACTCACCCATCCTCTGCCTTGTGAAGCAGGGATTCACTTTCAGCCTCGCAATTATTTCAGTTTTGCATGAAATCCTTTAACATAAACCCAGTAGTACCTTGCTGAATTGTGAGCTTCCATTGTCAGCTTTGACTTTTAGTACATAGTTAAGGGGCCACAAAAACCTGGACAGGCTCCATGCAACTTCTAACCCTTTCTCCAGTGGGGTTTCCAGAGTTTGAAGATTTAATCCTATTTGTTTCCTTACACTTTCTTTTGCCTCAAGTGAATGATTTTCCCTTGAGACAGATGTTTAAGAATTCAATATTTGTTAGAATGCTAGCAAACTTTAGCCCAAAGAAAATGTTGGTTTATAGTTAGTGAATCACTTTTGGCCTCAACTTCTCTTATTTCCGAATCATACTTTCCTTCTTAGGTGCTGCAAGGGGTTAATTAATTAAGATTTGTAAAGGGCTTTGAGGAGTAGGGAACAAAGTATTATTAGGGTCTCATGCCCCAAGCCATGGCCCCGTCCTTTCATCCCAGCCAGTGGTATAGGCAACCCCATTCTTATGCATGCCAAGACTCTAATCCCCTCTTGAATGTGGCAGCTTCCAAGGAAAGGACAAGAGGCCTTAACTAGAAACAAAAATCCACTGTAATGAGGTGCCATGAGGACTGAACTTTTTAAAAGATTCACTCCTAACAAAGTGGTGAAGGGGAAAAACTTAATGGTTCTTCTGTGACTTCTAAGTCCCAGTCTGAAAAGGCGGGAGTTACGGGAGGAAAAAACACCCGAAATAATTTGACAATGAGAACCATTTGAGTACCAATAAGACTTTTTTATTCATTGTATTTTCCCAGGGAAAGGAGAAGGGAAGGAAAAGTCAGCACACGTGTTAAAAAATGATTAGAAAATAGGAAAGGAAGTGTACAGGGGTACAGCAAAATCAACCATCCAATAAGACAGCCCAGTGATGTGGTCACCAAAGCCCAAGGGGGCTTGGTCCTGGGCAGTTCAGGAATGATGTGAAGGGTTCAGGGAAAGAATAGACAGGTATATACTTTCCCACCCTCCCCCCTCCATCCCTTTCCATAAATTCAAGATTTCACACAAAGCTTTGGTTTCTAGCAGTAAACATGGAGTTACATTCGTCTGTCTCCTATTAAACAATCTTCAGGCCACTTTGACATAAGTTTCTTACACCTGCATAAAAGTTCCTGAGTGACTTGAATATACATTCATACTCCCTTTCCTGGTCTCCTGACCCCACTTGCTTTTCTCTAGGATTACAGATTGAGTAGGTTTGATCCACCCAAACTGCAGGTGTTTGGCATGAATTGCATCAATAACTGTCTTGACCCAGGAGGTGGAACAAGGAGTTGGGGATCCCTGCTCCTTAGGTTTTCTGCATTAAGTCAGTTAGGAGTTGCAGAGATACTTCAAGAATTAAATAGGTATGTGTGTGGGTGTGTAGGTTTTCTTTAGGGGGAGGAGAAGGCAGGAGTCAAGTTTTTAGGACAAATTTGGTCCCAAATAGGAAACAAGGGAAAGCGGACTGCAAAAGAAAAGATAGTTCAAGATCCCCACTTCAAAAAGAGCCTCCCCCAACTTATTTTTGAGATCCCTTTGCCTGGTGCAGAACCTTCTGTCAAAGATGCTTTGGCTATTTTTCTCTCAATACAAAAAGAATTTTGTAAACAATAAAACCCCAAAAGAACATGGAGAAAAGACCAACACATTATATTTACACAAACTAGGCCACCTAGCAATCACCAACTCAGAGACTCAGCAAGTCCTACAAAGCCCAGACAAATATAATAATTAGGAGGGGGGCAGCATTTGGGGGAGACGAAGAAATCAGGATCAGACACACACTACCCAATGCGTTCTATTGCATTTGTCCCGTCTCAACACAGTGAGGTAGGTTTGCAGTGATCTCACAGCATGTAAACGAAACTCCCCTTTTCTTTTTTAGCTATCAAGATACTATTTATCACGACTGCAGCAGGGCAGGACATTGGCTCCTGGCACCACTAAGAGGCCCTCTCTTATGGGTTTTCCTGGAAGCCAAGAATGTTGAATGGTTCCGAATTTTAGTCCTTGTTTCATACAACCATTCCTGCACAGCACAAATGGACACAAGGGTATAGGTCTGAAAACTCAGCCTTACCAACTCACTTTTTTTTTTCCTTATACAAACACACACACATACACCCTGTTGTGCATTGTCAAGCTAGGATTATCTAGAGAAGAATGTAAAGCAAGTCCCATGCCCCTAGAATTAGACAACCATCACATCACATAACCTTTGCTTCCTCTCTGGGCCTTTTACTTGGTCCAGCCTCTGCTAACTTCTCTGTACCACCTTTTCCTATGTAGACTAATTTCCAGACTTCCAGTAGAAGATCAAGTCATGGGGCTTTAAAACCTAGTCTCCTGTGAAACATTTTTAAGGTGGAGGGGGTTTCAAGAGGGTACTATGGCAGAAGACTCAACTCTAATTGGCAGAAATGAGGTAGTTCACTTTGATAGGCTGTGCACTCCAAATGTGATATAATAGTGATAAAAACAAAAAGTATTCCTGCTGTGCAGACCTGGAGCTGCTGCCGACTTATCCCTGAGATTGCTCATGTACCTGAGAACACAGTGCAGGAATGAGGGCCTTAGATTAAAATATACAAAAATACAAAGCCAGAATATTTATATTACGAAAAAAAAAAGTTAAAATGCACAAGATACGTCATTCGCACACAGTGCAATTGGCATCCTGGAGAAAGTGGGACCAAGGTGCAGTTATCTAAAGGAGCAAATAAATAAAATCACATTGGCCCAAAAAGGGGTGGGAGTGAGTTAGGAGCAGCAGGTCTGCAGCTGTTCCAACCACCCTCTTTGCCTGTCACATCACAACCCATTGCTTGGAACAGTTCCCAGCACCATATCCCAGACTGGGTTATGAGGGAAAGATACTTAAAAACCTGCCACATTGCTCCTGAGATTTCCTCCCACATAATGTAGTAGCTTGTGGATTAGGGGTCCATTAATCTGGTCTTATGCTTAATTGTTTCACCCTGGCAAGGGAAATATTATGCATCCTTCTTTAAAAGGAAAACAACTTCCCTAATTCTTTTTGGGATAAGGTCTCAGATAAAGCATGCAGGTTCTAGGGTGGTTCCCCCAGAGCCCTCACTTTTACCTGGCAGGAGCATGATTGGAGTTCCTTTGTCTCACCCCTTCCCCCCACTAAGGGAAAATGGGATGATGCTGGGAACCCCCACCTGAGATACATAGCAGTGTCAACTACGCCAACCCACCCTATCCCCACTTTCTCCACTCTGCCGATTGATGCCTGCTCCTTAAAATTTCCTGATAGCAAAGAATATATTCCCCCACCCACTGTGCTCAATTTTGGGCCTCTGGAAGCAGGGCAGGGTTGTTGATCTCTTCTTCTTCCTCTTGGAAGTAGGCTGGCTTTCCCTGGGAGCTGGGAGCCTGCTGGGCCTTCAGCGGACATGAGGCCACCATATGGTTAATGCTTTGGCAGAAGTGGCACTTCTTAGGCTGGGGTGGCAGCTTGCATTCCTTGGCATGATGGTCTAGACCACCACAGTTATAGCACCTGATACAAAGAAAAATATTAAAAGTGAGAAAAAAATACACAATCAAAAGCCTCACCTCTTTTCCCAGAGACCAGTTTTCCCACTTAAAATGTGAACTGATGATCTATAAATTCTTTCCAAATCTAAGTAGATGATCTCTTCATTTTCATGTCAACTTACAAATATCAAGATACCAAAGGAGTCACTGACCTGAACTATATAAACTACAACATAGGGAAAGTAAGAGTCTACCATAGCCTTAGTAAAAAGTAAAAATTTTGAAAGCAAAATTATGAATCCGCTCAGACCTTAGTAGAGGCTTTAAGTCCATTAGCAAAAGATTGCAGACATCAGCCCACTGAGACCTGGTATGGAAACAGCAGACACATGAGCCCTATCCTGTCCCGCCACACCTCTCCAGTCTCCTTTCTTCATCATGGGTGGTCAGTGTCATTCCCTTCCCTGAACAGCAATGACTACAACTTCACAAAGCAGAGTGAGTTGCATCTCAACCATGCAGGTGTTACCAAGGACCATAGGCTTCATCTTAAGTTTAGCCCAAGTACCAGATTAGGATATTTTTTCCCCATCAACACGTAGCCTTCGGAAGCTGTGGTCCAAGCCATACCTGTCTCCTTTGGATCTGCGCTTCTGCATGTTCTTCCCCTTGGGCCGCCTTTCACTCCCAATACAGAAGACCCCACCAGGACCAGTGACACGGATGGATTCCAGGCCCTTGGCAGACTTTTTAAAGGTGAACTCCACTGCCTCACCCTCCTTCAGGCTCCGGAAACCCTCCATATGCAGCTTACTCTGATGAAGGGAAATATGCTAGATGTTTCCATTTGTTCCCATCATGATACCCAAGAACAAAAATACACAAACGTATTCCTTCGAGGTACAAAAGCACAGGTGATTGTACTCCCACTTTATCAGCAAGGAAACTATGAATTCCAAGAATCATTAATTAACAAAAATCTATACAGTTAAAAAAAACCACATTAACAAAGTTTATGATAACATAAACAGAGGCCAGAACATTTTTTGTATTCAGATTTTAAATTATTGAGAAAGAACAGAAATTCCTACATGTATCTGTAAGAAATCAAATATAAAATTATAAAACCATATAGAGCTTTGTATATAGAATAAAAAGCTCTCACTGTGTTCACCTAATACCTCAGTTATTATATCCATTAAAGACGTATCTAGAATATAGAAAACAAAATTAAGCAGTATTCTTATATCAAAGTATTACTGGACACGTTAGTGAAAAGAAAAAGATGTGAACAATTTAAGAAGTAATCATACCGGCAGCCAAAACTTACTGCAAGTTGACAGTAGAGAAAACTTGACAGAGCACCCTAGCTGTATTCAAATGTAGCATTACCATATCTGTAAAGGGACACGCAGAAGTAGGAACACACATAGCTCCTGAGACAACTGATGTACTAAGGATATTCAACTTTAAAATGCACATCCTGAACCTAACCTTGAGGGATCATCAGACAAATCCAACCTGAAAGACATCTTATAAAACAGACATATATACCTCACAGAAGTCAAGATCATGAAAGACAAAACAGGAAAAATAAATGTGGTTAAATTCAACCCACGATACTTGGTTAGATCCTGGAACAGGAAAAAAAAAAAAAATAGGAAAATTGACAAAATTTGCTTGTGTGAACCAGGTGTGGGGGCACACACTTGTAACAATCCCAGCGCTTAGGAGGCTGAGGCAGTAGGATTACTGAAAGTTCCAAACCAGCCTGGCTACAAAAGTGAGTCAAGGCCAGCATGAACTGCATAGTGAAACCTTGTCTCTAATAAATAAATAAAAATGAATGAATGAATGGAGGCTGGGGATTTAGCTCAGTGGCATAAGCGCCTGCCTTGCAAGTGTGCAGTCATGAGTTCGATCCCTGGTACTGATAAAAATGAAAAAGACAAAAAATGAATGAATGAATGAATGGATGGATGGATGGATGGATGAATCGAGGTCCAGCTATCTGGAAACTTTTTGTGCTATTCTTGTACCTTTTCCTGTTTGAAATTATATCAAATAATATTATAGGAAGTTAAAGACATTATGATCTAAACCGATATAAATCAAGGATTAAAATGGAAAGTCACAGAAAAAAAATCACAAATATATCATTCTGCTGAGAAAATGATCCATTTGTAAATATACTCATGCAAAACACATTTCAAAAGAATGAGATACTAAATTCAAGGAAAAACTGTAAAAGGACATCAGCCTGGCAAATCTGCAGAAAACTACTATGTTAACTAAAAAGAACTACATGCATGGGTAATGAATTTATGCAATCAATATCTACTGTTGACATAATGAAAATAACATACTAACTTTAGTTGGGAAATAACAGTTAAGTTAAAATACAGTACATCAAAAAAATAAATAAATAAATGGGGGGCTGGGGATTTAGCTCAGTGGCATAAGCGCCTGCCTTGCAAGCAGGCAGTCGTGAGTTCGAGCCCCGGTACCGATAAAAGAGAAAAAGACAAAAAAAAAAAAAAACAAAACAGTACATCCCCAATAATAATAGCATACAAGCATTTGAAAATGTATCCTCTTGTTCAGTGCCATATTTGGTACCTCGAGTAATGCCTAGCACATTTTAGATTTTGAGATGGTGTCTGGCTGGGTTGGCTGAACTCATAGGCTCAAGTGATCCTTCTGCTTCAGCATACTGGGACTACATCTGTGGCCCACCATAGCTGGGTGATTTTCTGTTGTGTGTTGTATTGAGGTTGAACCAGGACCGCGTACATACTAGATAAGCACTCAGTCAGTCTCTGAGCTACATTCTCAGGACCAGAAGTAGATAATAGACTAAATGAAAAAACAAAAAACCACAAAATTTAGAATCATTTGTATGAAGAATTCCATTGCAATGCAAAAATTTCTACCAAAACTAGAAAGTTACCTGCCAAATGTGGTAGCCCTTCCCTACTTTTTTTTTTTTTTTTGTCTTTTTTGTTTTTATCGGTACCAGGGGTCGAACTCACGACTGCCTGCTTGCAAGGCAGGCGCTTATGCCGCTGAGCTAAATCCCCAGCCCCGCTTCCCCACTTTTTAAAAGAGGGAATTATTCATATAATTAGTTGAGAAGCAAAACCAGGATCAGAAGAACTCAGTTCTCTTTATGGAAAGCTGTTTCTACTGTCCCATTTACTCCATCAACAGCACATAAACAAAGGAATATCTTCATTACAGCTTCTATCAGAGTAGGGCATGCAAGATATACATCAGATTTGTCAACAAGGAATAGTCATCAAAGAAATTGGGTTCAGAGCAGTGATGACAATCCCTCTGTAACAACCTGGACCTGATTAGAGTAAACATGAATAGGTAACACTAGTATTTTATGAAGTAGTTTCTCTTTTTTTTTTTTTTTTTGGTCTTTTTCGTTTTTATCGGTACCGAGGATCGAGCTCATGACTGCCTGCTTGCAAGGCAGCTGCTTATGCCGCTGAGCTAAATCCCCAGCCCCATGAAGTAGTTTTCAAACTAGAACTTAGATGAAGCATGCTTATTATTAGCCAGATGAAATAAAAAAATTTTTCAATCTCTCTCCCTCCCTGTACTGGGGATGGAACCCAAGGCATTTGCACTGAACTAGAACATGTGCTTTTCATGCCATGTTCAGTCTGCCAGAGTGTGGGGTGGCAGGCATGTGTCAGTGTGCCTGGTTTCAATCATTTTAGTTTTTATTTTAAAATGTCAGTTCTCCATTTGACCTTTGTCAAGTTCACCTAAGCCTCAGACCCTTCACAGATAGTGCCCTTCAACTAAATAAGGTCTAATGAAGATTATATGGGTATAGAAATGCCAAGTATACAGTAAATATATTGTCCCATCATACTCTGAAGATATGAGATCTTCACTTGTGGAAGGGAGTTTTCTAAGGATTGAACCACAGCCTTACACAAGCTTACACATGTGCTGTATCCCTGAGCTACATCTCCAAAAAATACTCCTATTTTTTTTTTTTAATGCCCACAGACACATCCAGGGATGTGATGATTCCATCTCCAACCTGCCCCAACTTAATGTGGCAAAGGGGCGGAGCATTAAAACAGGAAATGAACTGTAGGGCATGGTGGCATGTAGATGTAGAACCAGCATTCTGGTGCCGAAGCAGGAAGATGCAAGAGTTGAAGGGCAGCCTGGGATAACGAGTGAGACCGAGGCCAGCCTGAACGATGTACATAGTGAGACCCTATCTCAAAAAAAAAGGAAATAAAAACCCTGCCATGGTGAAAGCAGCTTCCCGCTTCCTATTGCACAGTAATCATTCTGCATTTAAAGTTAGATAAGATTTGTCTCTTGCTGCATTGGGAAATGGATGAGGGAATTCAGTGAATGGGGAGGAAATAGAGGAGCAAGACCAGGGAGTCTTCTCACCAGGCAATTAGGGGTGTCTAGCCTGGGACACCCTCAACTCCAACTGTGATTCAGCAGATAAGGGAGAAGAACAAGGGTTGGGTGCCAAGACCTGTTCCCTCATTTATAAAATGGAGCGTATACTAACTTTATTATAGTGGTGCTATGAGGTTTTATGCATGAAAAGTCACTAACACCTCACCTGCCACACATACATCCTCTTCTTCAGGCTTGATGGGAACAAGCTAACAGAAGCAAGTATCAAGAGACTCAAACTTCAGCTTTATCACTAACCAGCTGTAGAAACTCTGCAAGATACCCCTCTCCACTGGGAGCTCCAGTTCACTAATGTAACACCCTCCCCTCCACTGACAGCGTATAGGCTTGTGAGAACAAGCAGTAATGTAAACAGGGACATGCAATGTGAAACTGACCAGTCCTTTATCATCAGAGGACTTGAGTTGTTTAAGACCTTTAAAGAGTATTTTAAAAAACCCCTTCAGGCACCTCCATATATAACTGGCCGGCTAAGATTTAAACTGGTCATCTCTTAGGGTGGCTCCCTGCCCCCTATCCCTGCTCCTAAGACACATAGTTTGAATTCCTCCCTTATCAGATAGGTAATCAGTGTGCAGCCCCACAGCCAGCCTCTCTGGGCCTGCAACTGAAAGAAGCCTGAAATTCTTGTACCACCCCCACTCTATCCTCAACCACACACAAAGCAGGCCCTGGCCCCCTCCAGATCCCCTCCAAAAAGAAAAGGGTTGGGGGGGAGGGGCCTGCCTGAGCTCCCCCAATAGAGCCCAGCCCCAGGGAACAAAGAGTTGACACTGGTTAGTTCTGGTGGTCAGATTCCTGGAGTTCCAAGGCACAGATCCCCCTTGCATGGCTCACCCTCCCCCACGTTCAACAGGATCAGTTCCTTCCTTCCTCTGCAACTTGGGGTTATGGTCATGGAGGGAGAAATGGATACAGAAATGCTTCTCTTGGGCAGTCAGGCTTGCTGAGTTTGCCAAAGTCACCTTCAGCAGCCATCTCCCCTTCTCTGTGGCCTGCCCATCCTGCACCTCCTGGGGGTCCTGTACCTCCTGGGTGTAACTAAAGAGGTCCCCCTCCCCTAGAGTGACTTCCATCAAGTCCCACACACAAGAGTCTTATTCAGATAAATGGTTTTAAAGGGGTAGGAGAGAAGAGGCAGGAATTTCATTTTCCTTTCCTACTTGGTTCAAGTTAGGAAGGTGGGCAGCCTGCCTGCTTCCAGGAAAACAGCACTTAGGAAACAGTTGTAGTATTTCTTTTACTCGTGTTACTACATATTACTCTGCAATATGTAGGCCTTCTGTTGCTACCTGACTTCCTTCTCCCCATGACCCAAAGTCCCTTTTCCCCACATTTGCTTCTACCTAAATTTAGAGGGACTTAGGAAAAGTAAAGATTCTACATACACAGGGTCATCCTCAGTAACAATCAAGTCTCTTTCTACCCATTTTAGTCACACTGTTCCTTTCCATCTAAGTGGCAAAAGTCAGTATTTCGTAATACTTGATCTACCTCATGAGACCAAAACTAGAGTTTTTAGCTCTTAGGCAACACACAGAATATTTCAATTCCAAATTATCCAGTGCATGTCTCTGCCCAGATTCTAAATTCCTAGCAGCATACAAATATCTGCTGACTAAGTTCTTTACCACCTGCAATAACTTATTGGTGCTTACTATAGGCTAAGTGGTGTTCTACACATTCTGTATGGTGTAACTCACTTATTTTCCTATCAAATCTGGGGGGCGGGGTAGGTATTACTATGATTCTATGTTCAGCTTGTCAAGGAAGCACAGGCCATGCACCTTGACCAGCACTGGTGACAGGAGAAGTGTTGGGCTGATAGCAGTTGACCTGATTCAATTAGCACCTCACATCATGTAAGTCACATACAATTTAAAACTGTAGAAGTAAAAAGTACATGAAAGTTATTTTAACAACTCAACCGGGGCTGGGGATTTAGCTCAGCGGCATAAGCGCCTGCCTTGCAAGCAGGCAGTCGTGAGTTCGATCCCTGGTACCAATAAAAATGAAAAAGACAAAAAAAAAAAACAAAAAAAAAAAAAAAAAAAAACAACTCAACCCTGTGATGTCAGGGCCCTATCTGAACTTCATTCCTGGAGGTAGAGTTTTGTAGGGGCTAGAAAACCAGTTCATCTAGAAACAATTTACTTGATGGTGTGTGTGCCAAGAAAGCCAGCCTGGATCCGCTCTCAATAGCAGCGTTGGTGCCAACATGCAGTTCTCCAGCAGATGGTGCTGTGCATCTGCCTGAGTGCATGACAAACCAGAGGGAGCTAGACCAGGCAGGACTGAAGTTCTGAACTGTGAACACACTTAAGAGCCTTATCTCCACAGCTCCTTGGAAGGGTCATTTTGTCCTTTACCCTCGGGGGAGAGGGGGATAGGCTGTTCACTTCCTGCCCCTTGCATAAACACCTCCACACTAAAGGGGCTCAAGGTAGGAATGGAAAAATTCCTTGAGTTTTATGCCAGAAACCCAGTAAGTACTCTGCTCTCTAAACCCTTGGACTTTGGTTTTCTGTCTAAATCAAGTAACTCCAACCTGAGTGTGCTAAAAATTATGTACTACTTTGAATATCTCCTTCTCCCTCAACTCCATCGACCTCTCATACTGGGACTACTCAAAATTGTTTTTCATGCCTGCAGGAAGAAACTAAGTTATAGGCTTTATATATAAACTAAGTTATAGGCTTCAAAAATCATGGAATTCCAGTAGGGTGGGGCATTGACTGTTTAGAAATATTTGAATTGCCTTGATAAAACTCACATAATTTCTCATAGTACAGCCAGCAGTGTCACTAACCACATGGGGGAAGCTTCCTGAATTTGAAGCTTTGCTTAGGATGAAAACATAAACTTTGTTATCCTTTGAAAGAAAACTCCAGAAGATTCCATGGTGCCAGAATTTACAGACTCCTTTGCTAACTTTAATAGAAATCATGATTTACTTTTAGCGTGACTTTTCCTGTTACCATGGGAATGAAGGGTCAGGGCAGGGTATAGCTCCATGGTAGAATGCTTACTTAGTCTTGGGTTCCGCAGTGTCCCCCCTCCAAAAAAAAAAGAAAAAAAAATCCCTTTATTTTTTCATTTTATTTTATTTTATTTATTTATTTTTTGTCTTTTTCCTTTTTATCGGTACCGAGGATCTAACTCACAACTGCCTGCTTGCAAGGCAGGCGCTTATGCCACTGAGCTAAATCCCCAGCCCCTATTTTTTCATTTTAGCACAGGGGTACACTAGAAAATTAACAAAAGCTAAGTTCTCCTCTCCAAAGAGTTTACATATTGCTAGAAGAGTGTAAGACAAGCAGTAATTGGACATGAAGAGGATAATCAGAGATGCAGTGTTGTAAGCCAGGTTGGAAAGATCCTATATGTCATGCCCCCACTCCATTCGCAGCCCTAACCTAGGCCTCAGGTGGGTCCTCTTGCTGTCCCTGGCTCACCTCTTTCAGAAAAAAGCAGAGGCCACAGGGCTTCAGAGCAATTTCAGCTTCATTGTCTCAATACTGAAAACATTTTTCCTAACCCTAACTTGGTTCCTCAGGCAGCAAGGGCTTTTCTTTTTATTTTCAAGGCTTCTAAAAGAGCATTTTATAGCCAGAAAACAATTTAACTTATCTGGGTTCTGAGGAGCTATGATGGAAAAACTGAAAATTTTAACTTCTGAATTTCTACAAATCTTAGCAGTTTGGGTTTTGAACTACACTAAACAGAATGAAGCCAAAACTATTAAAACGACCACAGAGATTTCAGCATTCAAGGTGAAATTACAAAAACATAACAATTTTAATTCTTTCCAGTTCCAGCTTTTTCTGTGTGACAGTTTCTCTACGGGGATGATTCTGCCTCCCAGGGGACATTTGGCAATTATCTGGAGACATTTGGTTGTCAATTGAAGGACTGGCTTCTTCTATGGGGTAGAAGCCAGAAATGCTGCTGTACCTTCTGTAACCCCCAGAACAAGAAATTAACCTGCTCAGAATATGTCAGTAGTGCCAAGGTGTAGATACCTGATTTAGGGGCTGGCAATGTCATTACTGTTAATTTTAAATTTCCCCTAACTCTAGAGCCAGAGATTTGTACATCTAAAGACCTATCACTGAATAAAAGGAGTGTTATAGAAATCATTTTGCTTTATGGGCATTTTCTTTGGGGTGGGGTGTGCTTTTTCTCACACTATCTACTCTTGGGAGGAATGTAATCAGATTGGAAAACAGCACTGGGAACCTTATAAGCTCAACTTCAGAAAAGAAAAGCAGATATTTTACAGTTGTGTTTTCCTTCATCTTTGCTTGGAAAGGGGCTCCCTCATGTTCTCTCCTTGGAAAATGTTCTATTAGAATAGTTACCCTTCTTACTTACCACCCCATTCCCCACCTCTAGGGTAACCACCAGTGGTGACTAAAGAATGAGACATTTTGTTCAAGATTTCTTACCACCTCTACTTCAGGAACACTTTTCTTGCCCAGTAAACAATTCTTAGGTATTATCCTGCACTTACAAAATTCCTCTTCCATTAGATTTCCAGAGAGATTTTAAATCACTAATCTAACTTGCTATTAAGGTAGGGTATGATCCAACCCCAGCTCCAGCCCCATAGTACCATACAGATCAATTATGGTCCTCCAGTCAGAGCTGGAAAGTAAGGATTAAGAAGGCAAGTTCTTGATTCTGTATTGCAGGTGAGCTCCTTCCTGATAAATTACTCAGTTGTGGGTCTCTGGAAATCCCAAAACCAGCTAGCCCAGAATGTCTCCAGTTGGTCTATCCTAAAAGTCTCTGGCCTCCTGCATGCCATCCGGTAGCTTTCCAGTTGCTCTGAAACCTAAGAATAAATTGGCTAAGGCAAGGATCACTTGCTAAAAAAATCTTCCTTGGGATTTATCTCCAAGGAAGCCCAGAAGATCAGGAGACACATTTCCCTCAGCCCTTTCTATTTAGCTAGCTTTGGAGGGGAGGCAAATGTGGAATCTGACTTTTATTCCAGCTTTCCAAAATTGGGGTAGCTGTCCGGTTGTCTCCAGACCAGGAAAGATTTTAATCTCTTTGTGATCAGATAAATGGGAGAGTGAGGGAGACTTGCCACCCTGCTGAGGGCAGCCATTCAAAGCTGGTTCCTGTAATAAAGTGATTTAATAGATCTAAAGAGGCCAATTCCCTTCTTTCTCCCACAATTACTTCCTGTGGGTTATCATTCACATATGTAAATGAGACAGGGAGGAGGGGGCAAAACCAAAAGCCTTAAACTAGCTGGGGTGGGGAGCAACATGAGGACTGCATGAGGGTAGTTAATCAACGCCCTTCTGGCAGATGTTCTAGCACCTCAGTGACTCTATGGCAGTAACAGTGCGGCCAGGTCCCTACCTCCCCGCCATCCTCTATCACCTTAGTTTCTCCTCCTGAATCCCCTCCCTGAGAGTTGTGCTCGGACTTCCTTGCGGCCTCCAACCAGTCGACCCAGAATCTCCCTTCCCCACCCCTCCCCCTCCAGAATGCCATCCCTCAGGCTCCAACCCTTAATCCCCACATCCTCCCTTCCCCTCCCCCATGGCTCCTAAAGCCAACCTCCCAGAAGTAACCCCTCCCTGCCCGGCCAGGGTGTCAACCTACAGAGCCCAGGATTACAGATTTCTTCTTTCCAGGTCCAGCCCCAAACCACCAAAAGTAGAAGGGACACACAGGGCAACTTCCTTTATGTGATAGGTGGTTATTCAGGGCCACTGAGGATGGCTTTGGGAAGGAGAAGCCTGGGAGGAGAAAGCTCCTAAGTCTCTGGTTCCTTGGTAGAGACTAGGAATGTTAGGACAGCAATCAATGGCTGTCTGGGGCCATAAATGCCAAGCTGAGAATAGGTCCAGAGACCAGCTGCCCTCCACCCCCTGCCCTTGGACACTGAATTTCACCCCCTATTGTGCTGCCCTGCTGTAACTGAGAACTTGGGGTTGCACTGACCCAACATCCTTAGCCTGGCCCAGGAATGTTGAGGCCACTTCAAAGGTTTTCCTTCCTGGCCGCAGTTGGACAGCAAAGGCCCCAGTCCTGAACTGTAAGCAATGCTCTGGTGAAGCTTTCAAAACACCACTAGATCTTTAGGGGATCTGCCAAACAAACTCAGCCCCCACACACTGAGTTTTGAGTGACCACCTGGTGAGATCTACATTAAACTAGGAACGTGGCTGACTCCTCGGTTTGATGTCCTTGGCTCCGGTAGCCACTTCCCTGCTTACACTCCAGCCCACTTTAGTTCATTCAGACGTCTAAAGGAGCTGGGCACTCTGCGTCTTGCTCAGGCCCGGCATGTGCTTCCCTGGCCGGCCTGCTCGCCCTCCCCCCACCCGCAAGCACAATACAACCTTAGTTTCTGCCACACGGGGTCACCTCCCTGCCCCCTGCCCTCTTCCCAGGGGAAAGAGGTAATAGACACGTGGTAAGCCGGAGGGGTTCCCGGAAGGGGGAGGGGGTGCTGATAATCAGTGCTGCCTCCCTCTAGTCCCGTAGTAAACAGGGGCTCACAACTAGGGTGCCTCTGCAAAAATGGGGACGCCCTGATCACCAATCCAACAGCCGAACCCGTCCATCCACCTATGCATATGTGCTCCTAGTACCTCTCTCCGCCAACTAAGTTACCAGAATCAGTCTCACCTGGTGCACAAAGACGTCCACCGGGGGGTCGAGCGCGACCCCGGCGCGGGCGGTCATGGACAGGAAGCCGAACCCCATGCGCACGTTGAACCACTTACAGATGCCGGCACCGTGCAGCAGCTGCGGCTCATCCGCCGCCCGAGCTGCATCCGCCGGCGCCTCCTCGGGCGCCTTCTCCGCCGCCTTGGCGCAGCCACCTGGAGATTGAGAGGGCCTGGCGCTCAGATGGGGGGCCACGGACTAGGAGGGCCCCCTCAGCGACTGGCCCGGGAGACCCGTGTGTCCTGCCCATGGATGCACACCCAGGAGGGGGCAGCAACCCAGCAGCTGGCGAGAAGAGACCTGTCCCGGCCGCCTCCCGCGCGCGCTCCCCAAGCTTACATCGAGGCCAGTGGTGCCCCGAAAGTTTTGCTCCTCTTCCCACAACACGTTGCTGGGGGACAGACGGCCGGACAGGCCCCTCCTCTTCTCTCCCTCCGCCCCCGAAGG
Organism: Cavia porcellus; assembly: GCF_034190915.1. Taxonomy (NCBI): domain Eukaryota; kingdom Metazoa; phylum Chordata; class Mammalia; order Rodentia; family Caviidae; genus Cavia; species Cavia porcellus. Next base: position 19,963,397 of record NW_026947508.1, on the reverse strand, counting down.
CTCGCAGCGCACGCCACTGGGACACCTGGGTTCGGTGGTCCAGACATAACCCCAGTAAGAAGGCCGCACCGACTTGGGGTCCTGCGAGCAGCCCGGGGGACACTTCCCTACCGCCCTTCTATGTGGTTCCTGGGCGCCCTGCACTTTAAGGTGCCCCTGCTGAATCCCTTGCTCGAACCTGTAAACTGTTGGTTGGACACCGAGCCCATGGTTGTCGGCTGAGCCCGTGGCCCCGGACCCTGGTCGGGCGGCTGCTGGCCCCAGTGAAGTCCGGAGGCAAAGGGGTGGTTCGGAGAAGAGGCTGCTACATCTTCCTCCGCACAATAGCGGTGGGAGGGCCTACGGCTTTTCAAAGGCTCCCAAATTCTAAAAGACAATGACCCAACCCCCCGCGGGCAGCCCCCTCCCCTCCCCTCCCTCTCCTTTCCCCTCCCTCTCCCTCCCGCTCAGGCCCTCCCCCACCGCTCTGGTCTCTGACACCTCTGGGGTGTCCCTTCTCAGGACCTTGAGGTTTGACACCCCCTCCACATACACACATCTGGAGATGGGAGTTGCCTGCCCTAGAAGTCTTGGGTACCCCAGAATTTGGGATCATCTACTTTAAGGACCCAGTAGGGATCCCCAAAGCTGATACAGGTGGGGAACATGGGGGGGGGGTAGTTTTAAAACCACGTGACTGCACACACACACACACATACACACACACACACACACACACACACACACACACACACAACCCCCACCCCCCGTGCAGATAATTATACATTCCAGAGAGTTGGGGGAGGGAGGTGTGAGCATGGTGGCGCTGGCCAATCAGAGACACAAACCACCTGTCAAGGGAGAAATGGATGAGCCCTCCCCCTCCCCCAGCCCTTCAGCGCCCCTCCCCCTCCCCCTCAGGCCTCTGATCTGACCCGGCTGCTTGGCGCTGACCCGCTCTCACCTCCTACCCTTGTGTGCTTAGATAGACCTGGAGTTCTGGACACCAGGAAGCCGGGGATGGGGGGAGCTAGAGGCTAGAGACCCGGCCAGGCTGATCTGTCCTGACCAAGGCACTGCCTCTGAAGTCTGTCTGCCTCTGATTACAACTGAAGTCGCTGACTCCCAGAGTTTCTGAGTTTTTCTGGGTCTCCCCCATCAGAATGGAGAAAATGCTCCTACTTATCTGTATAAAGCGCGCTTACTTCTTTCTAAATGTGTGTCTAAAGTTGAGGCCAGGTAGAGCCGCCTGGAGGGCAGGAGAAACCCAAATACGCTGCAAGTGTGTCCCCTCTTGCCAGCTGCCCTCTTATCCTGCCCCTACCCCTACTTTGTCCCATCCAGTGCAGGAAGACCCGGTAGTTGGTGGGTGAAGACACTTCCTCCTGGACTCCCAACACTTGATTCCCAGACCCTCCTTGTCTCAGAGTCACCCTCCTAAAGAGCTGTACCCTCCACATAGAGGGGCTGGAGGAGGAACTGGACTAGGGGTCTCCTTATTTGAAGAGGTAGCCTCCTTTCCAGGAGATAATGAGGGTGGGGTGGGGGTGGCTACTGCCCTGGTCAGAGATGGACAATGGCCCGGGGCTCAGTGCATGGCCCTAGCCCTGCCCCTTCACTTCCGGTGCTCAGTTCAAACTGGACAATGCCAGCTCCGGCCAATTCCCCTCCCCCACTGCTACAACCCATTTAAAGGGACAGAGCCTGCTTTCGGGGCATTCGTTTGCTCTGAATTCAACCTTCGCCATAGTGTGCAGGACGCTTCGTGGTTCTTACACTGCAGACGTGTGTGTTTGTATGCACGCGTGGGCATGTGTGTACTAGGGAAAGAGGGAAAAAGAATGAGTGGAGGTAGGAAAAGGAAAGATGGAGAAGAAAGTCAGAGACTGTGGAGAGATTATTTCCCTCTTATGGAGTGTTGGTTCATGAGACTAAAACTTGAGAGTTTGCAAGGAGATAGAACCTTAAAGAATAAAAAGGACAACAGTGGCCCTATGCTACTCAGTCTAAAAAATACATATTAACAAATACCATTAGCAGTGCCCCACAGGCAACTGAGGACTACAATTTAGACCTTTTAAGAGTTTTCCGAGTACATCATCCACTTATTTCATCTGTTAGTATCTCCCTTAGAACATATTTGTCTCCTATGTCTGTGTCCCAGAGATTGGGGGGCAGGTGACTGAGGAGGTGAGGGCTTTGGCTTCTCTTGGTTTGTGATCCAGAGCGGCTAGCGTCCTGAGGTAAGCGTGACGGTGTTCGCTGTCCAGGGTGCTGAGAGCGCCTATTGCGCTATCCATGGTGCTGAAAGAAGCCATACTGTCTTAGCTCATAAATCCCAGCTTTGAAGATTTCTTCTTGTATTCCCACTCCAAGTCGTTCCCAGAAAACTTGATTCTCTTCAACCTCTCCAGTAGGACTGACACATTTGAGACAAATAAAGATACGTTCATGAAAACTGAAGAGATTTTTGAAGTCCTGCAAGGTCTTCAGTGTAGGTTTTATTGGTCTTGTTCTGTACTGTTTTGATCAGTTCTATTATACCTGATGATATAGACAACTCAATTTAAAAATAGCAAGAGGCACAACCACTTTTGATCACCTGGTATTCTATTTTTGCATCACGTGCTATGCCCACCCTTCTGTTCTGACTCTGTTTTGCTTAGTCACATTTGGTTTTATTCTCTTCAAAAAAAGTAGTAAGAACCGTGGGAGTAATAAAACCCAAAAAGTCTAATTGTTATTGTAAAAAGGAGAGGAAAGGAAGATGGACTAAGGGATATAACTGCAGGTACGTTCGAGTGTGTAGGATGGAAAACCATATTACTGAGCTTTTGTTGGATCATTGAACAGAACTGTCTCCAATTTCACTGTATGAATGTCCACTTTATATGCTTTAATTTTGTAATTTGGACAACTGTTCCTGGGAAGATAATATGTAACCTATTAACTGGTGATTTTCTGTTTTTTTCGTATTTTTACCGGTCCAGGGATCGAACTCATGACCACACACTTGCAAGGCAGGCGCTTATGCTGCTGAGCTAAATCCCCAGCCCCCTAACTGGTGATTTTTTACTGTATATTTTTTCTTGAAATACTGTATTATTTATACCCCTTTACTACTTTGGTTTTTTATGTCCTTTCTTTTTTTTCTCTTTAAATAAAAAAAAAATTGAAGAGAGGTCATGTTTCCGTAGGAGTAGGCCAAATAACTCACGTTCCCTTGACAGAAATGTGTAGAATTAGTCATAAGGGAGGAGAAACAGGAGACAGTATTTTTGAGCCAAAAGAAGACCAGAGCGTGGTGGCTAATGCCTGTAATGCCAGTACTCAGGAGGCTGAGACAGGGAGATTACTGGGAGTTCAAGGCCAGCTTGCATTACATAGTAAGACCCTGTCTCAAACAAACAAAAAACCACACACACACACAAAAGACCAGACTGGAAGAGAAATCAATATCTCTACTAATAATCTTCACATTGTTTTGTTATTATTCTGGCATGTGCACAGCTGTTAATCTCAGCACTTGAGAAACTGCTGTAAGAGGATCACCATCAGTTCAAGGACAATTTGGGCTACATAGTGAGTTCATGGCCAGCCTAAACTGCATAGTGAAACCCTGTCTCAAAAAAAAGAGTTTTATTATCATTTGTTATAGGGGGCTGGAGGTTTAGCTCAGCAGCGTAAGCGCCTGCCTTGCAAGCAGGCAGTCATGAGTTCGATCCCCGGTACCGATAAAAAAAAAAAAGACAAAAAAAAAAAAATCATTTGCTATAGGAGCACTGGTGTTGGAGTCAGATCCCTTAAACTCTATGTGCCTCAATTTCCTCTGCTGCACAGAGGCAGTAATGAGAATACTTGGGCTTTCATACATACTGTGAGAATGAAACTAGATCATATAGGGAAATCTTTCAAAAGAGTACCTAAAGGGCTGGGAGTTTAGCTCAGCAGTATAAGTGCCTGCTGGCCTTGAATTTACAATGATCCTCCTGCCTCAGTCTCCTGAGTGCAGGGATTACAGCCATGTGCCATGATACCCAGTGAAAGCAGCTCTTGGTGTTCTGTTTTATTTTGTTTTGTTCTGTTTTGTTTTGAAAGGGAGCTCTTAGAACAAAGATGTCTGATATAAATACAAACATCATCTCCTGCTTAAGGTACTTTCCTAAGTTTCTTTTGTGTAGGTTCATATCTTCCTAGAAGTAAAAGAAGAAGTCTTAGTAATAATAACAATTCATTTAACACTTAGCATATCTATTGAGCATTTCTTCTGTGGCAGCCATTAAGGTATTGGCACTCCATCAACTCCATCAATGAGCAAACAAAAATCCCTGTTTTGGGGGAATTCATATTCTGATAGATAATAACAATAATCAGGACACCTGTAGTTTCAGTACTTGGAAGGTTGAGATAGGACGATTGCTCTGAGTTCAAAGCCAGCCTGGTCTACAGAGTGTGACTGTCTCAAAAAAACCCAAAATGATGTTAATGATGAAGATGATGATGATAACAGTTCTTTTATCAATAATAATGGCATTTATCTCATCCAAGCCTGCCAATAACCCTGTAAAACATGTATTAAACTCCCATTTTATAGAAGAGGAGATTGAAATTGTCTTTCTTCTTTGGTACCAGGAATCCAACTCACAACCTCATACTTGACAGGCAGGCCCTGTGCCACTGAGCTACATCCCCAGCCTATGAAATTTAATCACTACTGCTTACCTGCTACTGTTGCTTCTCCAGTTTGAATCCATATATCTCTGACTCATATTATTTCCACAGTTCCAGTGTGTTATCACCCTGACTGGTGCTAATTTTTTTTTACTTTTTTTTTTTTTTTTTTTTGTCTTTTTCATTTTTATTGGTACCGGGGATCGAACTCATGACCACCTGCTTGCAAGGCAGGAACTTATGCTGCTGAGCTAAATCCCCAGCCCCGACTGGTGCTAATTTTACAGAGAAAAAGGACATGTACAACAAAAATAGCGTACAGGGAGACTATATATCCAATATAATTAAATTTAGGGCCCAAGTTGTGTTTGTCCTTTGTGGGCCATGGCTGTAGCCTGTCGTTCCCACTGATTGCCCTTCCTGTATCTCCTTAGTTTTCTAAAGAGACAGAGCAGAGACAAAGCAGGCCCTCTTCTGGGCAGTCATCCACCCAGTTCCCATTTCAGAAGTATTTTGAGAACTCTGTGGTACAGATCAAGGTGGTGTTCTGAATGTAAAACCCTGGGCATCTGCTAACATGAATGATGGTGTACAGTTAAGAAAACTATCCCCACAACATGTCCCTCAGATCACCAGTTCCATGGGATATTATTCCCCTTACCATTTCAAAAATGTTTACAGTGAAATCATTTGCAAAAATGATTTTTTACCTATGTTTCCTTTGCAGTGTGGCAATATATCTGGGATTCATCAGGAAGAGAATACAGTGTGTACAGTGTTTCTGTTCATCCACTCCTCACATAAGAAATATCACTCCTAAATAAGAAATTGAGTATCTGCTATGTGTCAGGTGTCAGCATTTGAAGCACTGGGATAGCAAGTGAGCAAAACAGTTAAATTGGCCATGGTGTGGCACAAAATCCCACCACTACAAGAGGCAGAGGCAGGAGAATTGAAAGTTTGAACCCAAAAAAGAAAAAAAAGAAAAAAAAAAAAAAAAAGAAAGTTTGAACCCTGCCTCAAGAAACCAAAAATTGTAAGAGGGCCAGGACATAGATCAGCACAAAGACCTACAGTTCAATCCCCAGTTAAAAAACAAATGATAACACAAACACTAAAATTCCTGGCCTTGTAGAGTTTACATTTGGGAGGAGACAGACAATAAACACACAATTACATAAAATGTTTAGCATATGAACTTCCCGTCTGTTAACTTGCTTTGGTATCTCAAGACAAATAATCCAGTTTTACCCTTTAAAAATAAAGTGAAGGCTGGCATGGTGGCCCATGCCTATAATCCCAGCACTCAGGAAACTGAGGCAGGAGGATCACCACAAGTTCAAGGCCAGCCTGGATCACAAAGCAAAAACCTGTCTCCAAACAAAAAGTGAAATGGGGCTTGGTGACACAGTCCTGTAATCCCAGCACCCTGGAAGGCTTGAAGCAGGAAAAGTATAAGTTCAAGCGCCATGTGAGCAACTTAGCTAGTGTCTCCAAATAAACATAAAAGTAAATAAAAGTAAATGGGAAATCTACCTCACTGTGATGGCTCTGGGTTCAATCACCAGTAACAGAAAAATAGAAACAAAGATAAAATGAGAGAGTTGGATTATTGGTTAGAAAATGCTTCTTACAATTCTGAAATTCTGAAATGATACGGAGAAAGAGTCGCAAAGAGAGGACGAGGGGACTCCATCCCTAGTTACAGTGAGGGGCGATCCGTTTTTACCTCGTGCTGTCATCCTTGTCCCACTGCAGGGACCCGGGCTTCCTATGTCAAGCAAGACTGTGCACCTCTCACCTCTGGGCCTGTTGAATTGGCAGGAGGGTGAGCTAAGGCAGGGTCCTTCTTTCATTGGCTCCCCATGCCAGCCCTGCTCCACAGAGCAAGACGCCAGGCACTTGCTTTCACCAATAATGGCTTCATTAGATTGAAAGGAGACGAGAGTGACCTCAATGAAATAGACTTCCTGACCCCAGCTGACCTCTGACCCTCACCCTGACAGCCTCTAAATCTTTTCCTTCTGACACATCCCCCACAAGGTATAGGCAGGAAGAGAAACTGATGAGTGCATGATAGCCCACCGTCCAGTGACTATAACTCTCCTGGTGTCTTCTTGCAGTGGAAGTCATGACACCCAACTCTAATTTCCTCATGGCTGCTAATAGTTTTGGTGATCCTTACCATGACTCAAGCCTGGACCATGGATGGTAACCCATCCACCTGTCACTCATCTGGTGTCTGTTTGTAACCAGTGGTAGTCATGTGTCGTGGAGGCAAAGTCAGGAGTGTCCAACCAAATGTTTTCATTTCTCAGACATTACTTTAGTCTAGATTTCAACCCCCTCTTCACTGATTCTGCAGGTATTATTTATTCCATGCTGATCCTATATCTTGTATACACTAAGTGCTCTCTGTGTGCCATCTCTTCCAGCCTTCAGCCATGCTAGAATAATTCCCATTTCACTGGACAGAATGTCAAGACCTTTTGGAGTTAAGCAACTGGCCTCAATTCATAGATTGCAAAGGATGGATCTCACGTTTAGCTCATTCCAATATTCTTCTTCACTTTTAAAAAATTAGTTAACGTAATTAATGCATAGGGTTAAAAAATCAATTAGTATTGGAAGAATTATAATGAAAGTCAGCAGGCCCTGATCACCCCACCCCCTCTGCTCCCCGGAGCCAGCCTTTCTCTGAGCTGTTTATCATGGCAGGAATTTCCATATCTCCAAATAATATGCATGCATGTCTGTTTTTTCATTTATCAATTTTACATATTGACTATTGACTTTCTATTATTTCTCTTATTTATTCTTTTACCTCCCTCCCAAGTACAGTTAAATCAGATTTTCAACTGAACTGATAACCAATGTTTCCTTTGTCATCATTATAGAAATGTTCACTGTGCTCTCAAGTAGTGGCCTAGGATAAAATTTATCTTCCTATGCTGCTTTTTATTTTTCCAGGTTTCCTAACCACCTTTTTCTCTTTCCCACACTATTGTCACTTAAGTATCTTTAGTTTCTTATTGTTTTTTGTTTATTTGTTTGGTTGGAGAGAGGGTCCTATCTTAGGTTCCTAAGTGCTAGAATTACAGATGTGTGCCAGCATGTCAGGCTTTCAATTTTCTTCTCTTCTTCCTCCTCTTCTTCTTCTTCTCCTCCTCCTCCTCCTTCTTTTTTGTACTGGCAATGAAACTCATGACCTTGCACTTGCCAGGCAGACGCTGTACCACTGTTCCTGGCCCTTGCTTGTTTTCAAAATTTCCATAGTGTTATCTTTCTACTGAGCTCTCATTTTTCATGGAGCCTCTTTCCCGAGGTCTTCAACCCTGGTTGCTTTGCAGTGTGACCTTTCTTTGTAGCTTTATTTTGGAGCTTCCACTCATTATTTTTCTGGCTGGGAATCAGCATTTACTGGATCTCATGTTAACCTCTTTCTTGATTCACAGTTAGAGAGCTCAAGAAAGCATGAATGGCAGTGAAGCTTTTTAAACCTTGTAAGTCAGAGGAAACAAGATGCACCCTTCCTATGAACCAGTGGTTAACTGTGGGCTGGGAGGAGAAACAGGAAACACTCTTCCCATGAGCCAGCCAGGATTCAGGCTGGGAAACAAGAAGAGATGAGTGCTCCCACCCTAAGCAACAGGCTGATTCAGAGGAACACAGACTCAGTTGATATCAATTGAGGTACAAAAACAGTTTAATGCTTAAACTGTTTTATTGAATTTGCAGGCTTAAAGCCAGTAGTCTGAACATCTATATAGAGGATAACAATATGTAATATAGCATCAATGGGGGATTTTCTTCTGTCGTAGTTTTTTTTTTTTTTTTTTTTTTTTGGTGTTTTTCCTTTTTATCAGTACCAGGGATCAAACTCACGACTACCTACTTGCAAGGCAGGCGCTTATGCCACTGAGCTAAATCCCCAGCCCCTCCCTGTCCTGTTTTTTAAATCCAATGTTGTTTTCACTGCTTTGTTTTGCTCCATTTTATTGTTTTGTTTTATTCAATGTTTTGTTTTGGGGGCTGGGGATTTAGCTCACAACAGTAAGCATCTACCTGACAAGCGTGAAGACATGAATTTCATCCCTGGTACAAAAAAAAAAAAAAAGGTTTTAATTGGTTTCATTTTGTTCTGTTTTATTTGATTATGTCGGTGGTATAGGCAGCAATTTTGAAGATAATGAGATGCATTATGGTAGCAATGGTGGATTTCCTATTATTTCCTATTAGAACTTCTTTTGAAGTTCTGTATCACTTTCACTGTTTTGATTGGTTTTATTGTTTTATTTTGTTTGGTTTTATTCTCTTTAAAATAACAAAAATCAAAATTGAAAAAAAGCCTTATAGGTCTGAGCTTATTACTTAACTCTTACTTTTCAATGGTTTCAATGATTTCAATGGTTTTGATGCTCTTTACTATTCTGTTCTTCCAGCCTAGCAAAATGAAGAAAAATACTTCCTCTGAAGACACTGAGGTGAGTGATGTCTTTTCTAGATTCCAAGGTTATAAGCCAAAATTTATCCATGGAATAAAAATGATGTCCCAACACTCTCTAAAGGTGCTTCATAGACCAAGCATTGCACTGTGCCTGACATAAATGATCTCACTTAATCTTCACAACAAATTTAGAGATAGACATGGCTATTTTTCCTGTTTGACAGACGTAAGTGAAGCACAGAAGGCTTAAGTGGGTTGGTTACACAAAAGGTTGTAGGCAGATGCAGACAGTCAGGCAGGTTTCAGAACCTGGTAGGTGACTCTGGAATCAGTATTTGAAATCAACACTCCACTTCTGCTGTTAGAAGGGGCTGAGGTGTTAGGGGTTCAGACCTTGTCTTCCTTTCTAACCCATTTTGTAAATGTGGAAATAAGATTTAACATCCAAGAACAAGAAATTTAAGAGTCTGCTCGCTCTTTCTTTCTTTTCTTTCTTCTTTCCTTCCTTCCTTTCTTTTTCCTTTTTTTTTTTTTTTTTTTTTTTTTTGTGGTTACCAGGAATCGAAATCAGAACCTCATGCTTGCCAAGCGGGTGCTGCACCACTGCGCTATAGCCCTGGCTTTTTTTTGGCCTGGGCAAAGTGGCTTTATTAGAGAAAGCCAGGGTTACATAGGATTTAAGAACTGGCATTGGGGCTCCTTGCCAAAGGTAGGCACCACACTGACGAAGCACCAGTTGTACTACATCTGAGGCTTGTCCCAGCTCCTCTTTTTCTTCTCCTGTTTGGCCACCTGGGGAGTCTAGCCTCTCATTTTTCCAACCCGAGCAAGGGAATCATGGACTTTTTACCTCCAAGGATATGACCAGCTACTTTCAGAGTGCTGAGGGTTCCACCCCACACTGGCCCAGGGTGGCCTCGTCCTCCAGCAGCTTGCCTGCCAGGAGCACGACTTGATCTTCTGTTGTGATGCTCTCCAGGGAGGGCACATGAGCCTTGATCGGGGAGAGCATCTCTTGGCCACTCATTTTGAGTGTGTGTAAGTCCTGGGCGTGGACGCAGACAAAGAGCTGATGATGATGGAATAGCTGACAGGCGTTACCACCACGAAGATGGAGTCTGGAAAGCGTTGGTTTTTTTTCTTGATAAAGGGTCTCACTTTGTAGTGCAGGGTGGTCTCAAACTCATTATGTAGCCCAGGTTGGCTTTGAATTTACACCATTCCTCCTGCTTTAGCTTCCAGAGTACTGGGATTACAGGTGTGTGCCACCATGCCTGGTTTATTTATTTATTTATCCCTGCTGAGGATTGAACCCAGGGATTTATTTGTGCTAAACAAGTGCTCTGTGTCTGAGCTGCTTCCCTACCATATCAGTATATTCCTTTTAATCAGGGAATGGGGATTCACATTTCTCCCCTCTCTGTTTAGAAGGGAGGAAACTACTGGAGAAGACAGATCTATAATGAGACAACTGTATCACCTTCCGGGACCTCCAGGTGATAAGGGAATATGTAATGTATCTTGAGAACACTGGAAACTCGCACAAATTGTACATCATAAGAAGTTTCACAAGGCTGGGCATAGTGGTACACACCTGTAATTCCAGCACTCGGGAGGTTGAGGCAGGAGGATTGTCATGACTTAAGAGATCAGCCTGGGCTATAAAGTGAGCTCAAGGTCAGCCTGAACTACAGAGTGAAACCCTGTCTCAAAAAGATAGAAAGAAAGAAAGAAAGAAAGAAAGAAAGAAAGAAAGAAAGAAAGAAAGAAAGAAAGAAAAAGAAAGAATGAAAGAAAAGAAAGAAAGAATGAAAGAAGAAGAAGAAGAACAACAACAACTACAACAAGAAGAGGAGAAGGAGGAGGAGGAGGAAGCAGCTGCTTCATGGAGGAGGTGGTATCGGGTCAGACCTTGCACAGGACTTTTTTCTCTAATACTGGGATTGGACTCAGGGCGTCTGCTATTGAGACAGGTTCTCATTAAGTCACTGACTATCCCAGGCTGGGTTTAAATTTGGCATCCTCCTGCCTTTGTCTCCTAGAGTGGGATTATAGGGATGTGTCACTCCAGTCGGCTTAACCCTGATGTAGGATTTTGAAGGCTACAGAGAATATGGATACTTATTTATTTAGTCTTTTTTTTTTTTTTTTTTTTGTCTTTTTCGTTTTTATCGGTACCAGGGATTGAACTCACGACTGCCTGCTTGTATTTAGTCTTTTTTTTGAGACAAACTTTTGCTATGTAGTTCAGGCTGGCCTTGAACTCACTTTGTAGCTAGGCTGGACTCAAACTCAGCAATCCTCCTGCTTCAGCCTTCAGAGTGCTAGAATTATACGCATGGGCCACTAAGACTGGCAGACTCTTTCTAGTGGACAAATCCATCCCTCTTCCACAAAGACTCTGGGGTGATGTTCTTTGTTCAAACCCCAGTTCCACATGTCTCCAGTTGTGTGACCTCAAACCACATGCCTCAATTTTAGTTAAGTCCCACTGTTCCTTTGGCAGATCGCCCAGAGCCAAGCAGACCACGCTCCACCCTTAGTGATCTTCAGCCTCTGTCATCCATGCACTGCTTTATGGATGCTGTTCTAGCCAGTCTTTTCCCATTAGTGAGCTCATGAGAGCCTGGAGAACAGGGTGCTAGAAAAGGAGAGGGGCAAGGTCAGCACATGCTTTGCAGGTGAGGCAGGTCTGCGTCCCAAATACCAGCCTTACTTCCAATGATCTCCCCTCAGTTCCATCACAAATAATGTTCCCTGGCGGCCTCCAATGTTTGACGCTCTCTTTCTTCTTGGCCATTTCCTGTGATTATTGCCTGAAATACCGTTTCCTCTACTTTCAGCTTGTTGAGTGGGATTCATTCCTCAGGCTTGAACATCGATTTCACTCCATCTATGCCGGGGTAACTTTGTTCCCTGCTTCCTCTATCCAGCACCCTTTTCTGGTGTTCTTCTAGTGCCCTGAACTTCCATAGCAGACCACTTCTCCGACTCTATTATATTTGCTTGTTTGCTTTGCTATCCGACTGGCTACTACGATGTTAATTGCCATAAGTCGGGGTCACGCCTGTCTTCACTGTGCGTCCAGCACAAAGCTTGGTATAGCAACAATTACTTATTTAATGTTTGTTGAGTGAATAAATTCATGAACTCATGACTTGCTTAAAGTTCCACAGTGAATAATGATCAAAATTAGAATCTAGGTTTTATTTCCAATTCAATATATTTTTTTGCTTTTTGAGACAGACTTTTTTTTTTTTTTTTTTTGTACCAGCAATCAAACTCTGGACCTTGTGATTGCCAGGCAGGTGCTTATGCCAGTGAACTGTATCACCAGCCACCAATTCAAGAATCTTTTTCTCTGCTTCAAGTAACAAAACCTATGATGCCTTGTATTTTAATCGACAGTGACATAACACTTTACAAAATAACTATTTGCAGAAATTCCTATCAAGTAAAGCTAAGCTAAGAAACATACTTGATTTTTACATTTGTGCATTTAAATTGGAGTTTACTTTCTAATTTTTTTGTTTCATAATGTTAAAAAAACTTCCCCATCATGAAAGATATTAGAACTTGACCCCTACTTTAATATAATTTAACCTACTGCTGTTTGGTGTCTAATACCAACACCCTAAATTTCTTTCTTTCTTTTTTTTTTTTGTCTTTTTCCTTTTTATCAGTACCGGGGATCGAACTCACAACTGCCTGCTTGTAAGGCAGGCGTTTATGCCGCTGAGCTAAATTCCCAGCCCCAACACCCCAAATTTCTACATTCCTTTATTTTAAAGAGAATAAAACCGAACAAAACAAAACAGAGTAAATCCAGTCAAAACAAAGCAGTGAAAATGATACAGAACTTCAAAGTAGGATAATAGGAAATAAAAAATGGGTACTATCATATACCTTGTTATCTCCCCAATAGTTGTCCAATCCATCAGACATACTAAAATCAAATAAAACAAAATAAAATAAAATGATCAATGGGGCTGGAGATTTAGTTCAGTGGCATAAGCGCCTGCTTTCAAGCAGCCAGTCGTAAGTTCAATCCCCGGTACCGATAAAAAGGAAAAAGACAAAATAAAATAAAATAAAAAATAAAACTGATCAAAACAGAACATTGAATAAAACAATAAATTGGAACAAAACAGTGAGAACATATTGGACTTCAAAAATAACACAGAATTGGGGCTGGGGACTTAGCTCAGTGGTCTAAGAGCCTGACTGGCAAGTGCAAGGTTGTGAGTTCAATCCCCGGGACCAAAAAAAAAAAAAAAAAAAAAAAAAGAAGGAATTCCTCCATATTTGCTACATTGCATGTTGTTATCCTCCCAATAGATGCTCAGACTACAGGCCTTAAGCCTGCAAAGTTAATCAAACAATACAAGCATTTAGTTGTTTTTGTATCTCAGTTGCTATCAACTGTCCTCTAAACCCAGGTACCAGTCAGCTCACAAGAAGGGTGAACTCCAAATTTCTTTTTTCTTCTTTTTTTTTTTCGAACTCATGACCGCCTGCTTGCAAGGCAGGCGCTTATGCCTTTGAGCTAAATCCCCAGCCCCCTCTTCTTCTTTTTTATTTTTATTTATTTATTTTTTGTCTTTTTCGTTTTTATCGGTACCAGGGATCAAACTCACAACTGTCTGCTTGCAAGGCAGGTGCTTATGCCGCTGAGCTAAATCCCCAGCCCCTTCTTCTTCTTTTTTATACCAGGGATCAAACACAACCTCGAACTTGCCAGGAGTGTGCTTATGCCACTGAGCTGAATCCCCGGCTCCAAATTTCTAAATTCTTCAGGTTTTCTTTTCTTTTCTTTTTTGTCTTCAGGTTTTCTTAACTTAAAAATCTGTGCTATAAAGTGAAAAATCTAGTAATGTAGTGAGGGAACAAAAGACTCCAACGAACAAATGAAACTCTAATTCTGTATCTGCAAAATTAAGTTGATGAAAGTATAAAAACAATTATCAAAGTGTATTTGGAGAGTTAATTAAGTTAACCAGGCTTACTCTATTCCTTGTCAGAAGTACCTGAAAACATGTGACAAGAAGCAGAAAGAAACACTGTAGGAATTTTTTATCTTCTCTCAAAGCTATCTAATTCCTACCCACAATCCTTGTCCCTGATTAATGCCTTAGAATCTTAGATCAGTTATCTTCAAGGGACCGTAGAGTTCGTCTGACTCAATTCCTTCATTTTGTCTTTATTTATTGGTTGATTTTTAAAAATTTTTATCTTTCTTTTTGTTTTTATCGGTACTGGGGATCAAACTGACAACTGCCTGCTTGCAAGGCAGGTGCTTATGCCGCTGAGCTAAATCCCCAGCCCCTAAATTTTTATCTTTCAAGATTAGGTTTCACTAATTTGCCCAAGCTATCCCACTTCAGCCTCCCAAGTAGTCTGGACTCAGATACAATCCTTTCATTACATAGACAAGAAAACTAAGATTCATAGAGGCTAGGTACTTTGCCCAAGACCGAGCAACAAATTGCCCCATCCTTCCTGATGTATTTTTCCCCCACTGGGTTCTCCATTGAATTCATGGACTCCTAGAGCTTTGTCAAAGGAATCGGTGAGTAGGGGCTGGGGATTTAGCTCAGTGGCATAAGCGCCTGCCTTGCAAGCAGGCAGTCGTGAGTTCGATCCAATAAAAAGGAAATAGACAAAAAAAAAAAAGGAATGGGTGAGTGATAGTAAATAATTCCACAAAGTCCCTGCTACCCAAAAGTCCAAACATCTGAACATCTATTCTGAGACCTCTCTCAAGGGTAGAATGGATGGGGAAGCTAAGGACACATGAAAAACCATGCTGCAGCACGTCTCACTGCTGGGGGTCTCTTGAGGCTCCCCACAATTACATATCCCTGGAGCTGACCTTTAGGGGCAGAGATCAATAACCTGGACTTTGGTTTTAGCCCCCCTGGTGCAAACCCCCTCCCTGCCCAATGGCCACAGGCTTCTCAGAACAGCTAGGGGACTCAGGGTCATTAAGTAACTGTCACTCTCCCCCAGCTCCACTTGGGGCAAGGCTAGGGGAGGGGCCAAGGGTGGGAACCATCTGGAGAGACACAGGTGTGGTCTGCTCTGCAGGAGGACTGACCTCTATCTCTCTTTGACCCCTGCTCACTTCTCCTTTTTATTCAAGCAAAGGGTCTTTCTGCTGTCCTCTCTACCCACTCCTGTGCCCTCAGCACTGAGTCCCAATCCCCTTAACCTGTGTTCCTCACCATCCCCACATTACTCTTAACCCAACCTCTTTTTTTAAAAATGTTTTTCTCGGGGCTGGGGATTTAGCTCAGCGGCATAAGCACCTGCCTTACAAGCAGGCGGTTGTGAGTTTGATCCCTGGTACCGATTAAAAACAGAATAAATGTTTTTCTGTCTTTCACGAACCCCTCCACTCCCATTGTGCCCACTCTGTATACACTAGGAGTATTTTATACCTTTTCAGTCGAGACATATGTTGGGAATTCTTCATTCACCTTTCTCCAAAGACCCCATTCCAGGAGGTTTCTCACTGAGTTCCCCCAAAACAAATCCACAGTTCCTGTTCTGCTGTGCCCTGCAGGACCCTGCTTCAGGAACTCACTCACCTGCACCCCAATCCACCCTGACCAGGCCAACTTCCTGTACTCCTGAGCCACCACGCCTTCCCCACAGCCACCCCTGTGCCCTGGCCAATGGCTTCTAACTGGTTGCCTGGACACAAAGGTAAAGAGTATCAGTGAAGGAATCTGGACTTATTCTTATTCAGGTTGAAGTCCAGCAGGGAGGGCTATTAACTGTGAGGAGGACCAGACAGTGGTCCCAGGTGGTCTGCGATGTAGGGGAGGATGGATGGAAGAAGGTGACCCGACCTCTGGGGATGAGGACTGATGTTCTGAAGGTTGGGAAGAGCTGGTAAAGGAAGACGACATAATCAGGAGTTTAGGCAGAGATAGGAGTCATCCCAAGCATAGAAAATTTACCACCCATTCTTCTTTCCAGCTTGGAGAGGATACCCTGGGCCCCGGCATGGGGGCGCTCTTTCTCCACATGACACTTCCCTCATGCACCATAACAAAGTTCCTTTGTTCATTCATTCATTTGAAAATATTATTTGAGTGCCACTGTGTGCCTGGCACCGTGCACCCAATACTATGCCACAGACTGGAAAAATACAGGCAAGAAAAAGACACACAAAGTGCTTGATCTCCTGGCGCTCGCAGGGTAGGATTACAGTGGATGAGTAATTATAGTGATTTAATTTTTTTGTGATCTAATTTAAAGGAACGTAGATCCCGATAAAACCTTTAAAGTGAGACTTAACAGATGCATAACTCCTGATTAGGGGAAAACGTGGCAAAGCAGCAAAGATGTGGGGAGGAGGTGCATTTCAGGCAGAGGGAACAATTTGCAAAGACCCTGAGGCAGGAAAGATCTGGGCCCCTTTAGAGGGAGGGAAAGAAGGCTGGTAAGGCTGGATTCAGCTTTGGTCAGAGGGTTAACCCTTTCTATTGCAGAACATTTGCAGGCTTGTGCACACACACACACTCGCACATACACATGGCTGGGGCTCACAACTTTCCTCAGCTCAATTTCTCAGCTCAATACTCTTGGCTTTTTTTTTTTTTTTTTTTTTTTTACTTAGAGAAAGGGTGAAAGGAGAGAGAGAGAGAGAGAGAGAGAGGTCCTGCAGATCTCTGCAGATCTCTGTTTAAGCAACCAAGCTCAAACTTGTCTTACAGATTGCAGTGAGTGGGTCAGAGGTAGACTTAGTCTAGGCTTCAGGTCTTCTCCCTGGGAGGAGTAGTGTAACATGCACAGTGAGACGTGTTAACCACAGCTGGAAATCTGAAATGATACCAGGCAATGAATACAAGTATGGGTCACAGTACTTGTGGTATTTTCAATATTTATTTATGTTTCAACTTTAATGTTTATAATTTTATCAGACGTTTTCTCCTTCTAAATAAACATTCACTAGGGGTACATATTTTATACTTATAATCTTGTGTTGTTCCTAAATTTAGAGAGCCCCCCAAAATTGTAACAACTCCAGGGCAAATAAGACCTAGATCTGCCAGAGTGGGACTCCAGAGCCCTGTCTATCTGTGCCACACCTTACCTGGCTCGTGACCCCCTCTTCTCCCTCTGATCAATTTGGCCTATCCTTGTGGTCCAGATCCAGGGTGTAGATGGCCCATGGGTGCTCCACCCCATGAGTGCTGGGAATGCTGTGGTCATGGAGAGGCCCTTTGGTTTTCACAGAGAACCATGTTGAGGGGTACAGAGAATTAGAGTTGCCTCTTCCTACCCTGTGGGCCCCCAGAATAGAAATCACCTCAAAGAATCTAAATTTTTTTTATTTTAATTTTATTTGTGTTTTTTTTTTTTTTTTTTTTTTTTTTGGTCTTTTTGAGACACGGTCTCACTATGCTGTTCTGGCTGGACTTTAGTTCACTTTGTAGCCCAGGTTGGTCTTGAACTTGCAACGCTCTTCCTGCCTCAGCCTCCTGAGTGCTGGGATTACAAGTGAGGGCCACCATGCCCAGCTCCAAATGCTTCTTTTAGAAAAACATTTTGTCATGCTAGCCAAGTGCTCTACCATTCAGCTAGAACCCCAACCGAGGACCCAAGTTCTTAGGTAAAATGAGAATCTTTTCTTTTCTTTCTCCACCCCACCCCCAGTACTATGGATTGAACCCAAGATCTTTACACAAAGTTTCGTCCACAGTCCTTTAAAAAAATTTTTTTTTAAAAAAAATTTGAAATAGGGTGTTACTAAATCACTACATTGCCAAAACTGGGCTCAAATTTGTAATCCTCTTGCCTCAGCCTGCCAGAGTGCTGGGATTATAGGTGTTAGGAGTCAGAGGCATCTCTGTGAGCTCATCTCCTGGTAGGAGTGGAGACCAGTCTGGGTCCGCAGGACCTGCTCTACTAGAAGTGCTCAGGTGGTTGGCTGGGAGGGTGCAGGGGAGGATACGTGGAGTGAAGCCACTTGTTAGGATAGGTGGTACCGAGAGAGGGCGCCATCTTCTTTGGGCACTGGGTAATACAGAGTCCTCCCACCCACATGGAAGGGCCTCGGATCTGACACTTAGAAACTTGGATTCAATTCCTCCTTCACTGCTAACTGAACAGCCTGAGCAAATATCTGCAGTTGCCTAAAAAATCTTGCCCCCACAATTGCAAAATCAAGGTAAGACTGGGCTGAGGACATAGCCTGGCACATGTGAAGTCCTGAATTAGGAGAAAAACAAAAAGATAAGACCTTTTCTTTCCACTTCTACAAGAAGAGCCAGTGAGATAACGGATAGTGACATTAAAAAAAAAAAAAAAACTTTTTATTTTGTGTTCGTGTGTGGTGCTGAGGATTGAACCCAGGGTTGTGTACATGGTAGGCAAGTGCTGTACCACTAAGTTAAACCCCTAGCTCCAAATGTTTAATTCTGAAATAATTTCAGATTTATAAAAACAGTTGCAAGAATAGTAAAAGAATTCCTATACACTCTTCTCTCACATTCCCTAAATATTAAAAATTTACTTCATTTGATTACTGTCTTTCTGAGGAAATATACATATTTATATTCCATAAAGTTGCAGACATGATGATGCCTCTCCATCCCTAAATATTTCAGAATGTATTTCCTAAGGAAAAAAAAAGCCATCCAGGTACAGTGGCACACACCTGTCATGCTAACTACTCAGGAGGTCGAGGCAGGGAGAGCACAAGTGACTCTGTGAGACCTTGTTTTAAATTTTAAAAGGAGGCTGGAGTGGGGAATATAGCTCAGTGGTGGTGCTTGCTTAGCATGAATCCCTGGACCCAGGTCCCAGTGCCACCTGGGACATTCAAAACAAAAACAAGGACATTCTTAGCTGGGTGTGGTAAGAACATCTGGTTCTTACCAGATGGTATTTATTGATCTGGTATTTATTGATTGTTGGTACTTATTGATATTAAAGAAAATCTGGTATGTATTGATTTTTATAGGGTCTTGCTCTGTAATTCAGGCTGGCCTTAAACTCACTGTGTAGCCCAGGTTGGCCTCAAACTCCCAGGGATCCTCTTGCCTCGGCCTCCCAAGTGCTAGGCTTACAGGTGTGCACCACAACTGTTGGTTCTGTAGTGCCTCTGGTCCCAGCTATGGGCAGGGGATGCAGAGAGAGAGGCAGTGCAGGAGGATCACTTGAGGCCAGCGGAAGGCCAGCGTGGGCAACAAAGTGAGGCCTCATGTCAAAACACAAACAAATCCTAAAAACCAAAGTCATTCTTAACAGTCCGAATGTCAAAATCAGGATGATATAATCTACAGGCCTTCCTCAATTTTTTGGTTGTCCTTCCAAAGGTCTAATAATATCTTTTGTTGTTCAGAATCAATCTAGGATCACTCATTGCATTAAAACGTCACATTTTTATCTCCTTAATCTGGACAGTTCCTTGGTTTTTGTCTTCTATAACCTTGGTGTTTTAAAAAATGATAGGCCACTTGTTTTGCAGAAGTCCTTCCAATTTGGATTTGTCTGAGGCTTCGTCCTAATTAGATTCAAATTAGGCATTTTTGGCAGGAATGGCACAGAATGATGCATCTCTCTTAGTACAACACATCAGGAAGCCATGATGTCAGTTTACCCCATTAGAGGTGATGTTGAACTTGAATCACCTGGGTTGAGGTGGTGTCTGTCAGTTTTTTCTACTGTAAAATTACTATCACTCACTTTTTTTTTAATACCAAGAATCAAACTCATGACCTTGTGCTTGCTGGGCAGGTGCTGTGCAGCTGTGCTATATACCTGGCCTCTCTCCTTTTTTTGAGACAGGGTCTCACTATGTAGTCCAGGCTGGCCTTGAACTGCGGTGTAGTCCAAGCTGGCCTAGAACTCGTGGCAATCCTCTTGCTTCAGGACTCAGCTATCAGGAAAGTCCAGGTCAGATGAAGAGGCAACAGAGATCTGTGTTTGGGGAATACGATCCCCTGACCTTCTCAACACTAGCACTACTGCTCCCCAGACTCCTCCCAAACCTGGGCTTCTCCCCAGTCTGTGCAGGTGGCTTTACCACCTTAGAAGTCTCTGGGGTTTTGAGAGCCATCACTGATGTCTCCACAGAGGGCATTTTGCAAGGTGACACCTCCCCACTTTTCCTCTAGAAGCCCCTGCTTGGTAGCACCTGCAGCTGCTATGACAGCGAATTTGAGGGAAACCACAAGACCAGAAGCTGAGCCAGTGTGCTGAGGTGGAGGCAGGTGGAGGGGACGGGGAATAAGGTCCCCGCTTGAGAAGTCCAGGTGAACACACAGAGGGGTACAGGTCTAGCAGGCTTTGAGGATCCCAAAGCAGCTGTCACCACAGAATCCTCTGCCTGTGGTCACTCTCTAAGGGGACACTGAGTGGCAGGTTTCTCTGTCCCTTGTACCTCCTGATGTATTCTGGTAATACATTCACACTTTATAAAAAAGCTATCTCTAGGCAAATGAGTTCAAGAAACTCTTGCTGAATTTATCTCAAAACTTCACACCTTTTCATCTGATACCACTCAGGGTTAAGAGTTGTAGGCTGGGTGCAAAGCAAAATCTGATATTGCTGTAGTCCGTAGGGAACAGTCTTCCAGAACCTACAGCAGCCCGCTCTTTAAAAAGGGATACATCTTCACTTTTTTAGAACACTTTTTTGGACTTCTTTGCTGAACTAAAAGTGAACAAATCTATAGGTGATAATATGTTTGGATGCTCTGAATTTTTAAACACCTGGTATTTATTGATTTTTACAGGGTCTTGCTCTGTAATTCAGGCTGGCCTTAAATTCACTGTGTAGCCCAGGTTGGCCTCAAACTCCCAGGGATCCTCTTGCCTCGGCCTCCCAAGTGCTAGGATTACAGGTGTGCACAATTGTTGGTTCTGGATTTTTGTTAAAAGACAAAACTGTGGAATTTACTTCGTAGAGTACTAATGACAGTACATATACATATAAATGCAATTGTATATTATATAAAATTACATATGTAAATATAATATATACATGTATCTTATAAAATTATATATATTTTATAAAATTATATATATTTTATAAATTATATATATATATATATATATATATATATATATATATATAATATAAATCAGGGTGTTGAACTCCCAAAACCTTCAGTGCACATTGTCTTTTATTTGATTTTATTTTTTTGGTACCAGGGATTAAACTCACAACCTTATACCTGACAGGCAGGCGCTTGCTGCTGAGCTAAATCCTGGCCCAAGTCCACGCTGTCTTCGAATAGAGGCTTCTAAATAACCGACATGCAACCCTCCATATCAGGAACACAGAACTAAGCACAGGTAGAGCACTAAGATCTGATCTATGTTCAGATTTCACCAACCGTCCCAGGGCCCTAGAGTTTTGATCCAGGAGAGAACATATTCAAGAAAAATCAAAAGACATTCACTTGAAGCAGTGGCTCCGATTCTTCTGCCCACGTTCACAAGTGTTTTCATGAGTTACTCAAGGATGTGACTCTGGAGTTAGGCTGTTGCGTGATTCGGGCTGATCTGCCAACTTTATTTCCTTTTCTGTGAAACAGAAATGATACCTTCTCTAGGAGGCTGAAATAATAAAGTCATGTCATAATTTCCTTCTTCTATTTACCTATTTGTGGTGCTGGGGATCAAACCCCCGTGTGCTAGGCAGGCTGTCTATCACTGAGCTATTCCCATTTTACAAGATGGGTAAGACAAGGCCTCGTAGGGGCACAGGAAACCATGAGTCCCCTGGTAAGAGGGCTTTTCCTAACTGCGTCCTTGCTCTACGGTCCCTTGACACTCTCTGTGTCTTCCTGATCACTGTCCCTTAGTGGGGTATTTTTTTACCCAGGTTATGGCCGAAAGAGGTGTGGTGTCTGGTGAGCTTCAGATCCCACAGGCTTGCTTGGGTCCTGGAGGGCATGTAAGTGAGGGCACAGCAGCTGTGGGGAGCATGGATGGGCCACTGTGGCGAGCAAGAGCCCTACGCCAGGGCTGGTCAGAGCCAAAGGAGCTACTTTCACAAGGGCCTCACACTTCGGCACCTCTCGCCCTCTGCTGACGAACTGGAGCACAGTCTTCCCATCACTAGGACAACCTGGCTTTGGTGGGGTAGGCAGGTTTTGCTGGCCTAGTGTGTTGAGAGCCCCAGGATACTTGGCTTTTCAAGGAGGCAATTGGTAGCATCCCTCAGGTGACACATTTGGAAACCACAGGGCCACCCTAGAACCTCCAAGAAGTAGTTCTCTTAACAGCTCCCATTCATCCAGCCCTTGTTCTACACAGCGTGTTACAGCCTCTGGAACAGCCCTGAGAAGTCTGCTGTTATCATCCCTACTTGGCAGATACAGAGGCTAACGCCAAAACTTGTTCCACAGCTTGCTCATGCTGCAAGCTAGTGGGCCAGAGACAGCATCTAACCCCAATCTGGCTGCCTTTGAGACCTTCAACTATTAACAAAAATCCTTGACTGCTAGAAATAACTGAGATAGGTTTTAAGGCAGGCTTCATGTGGTTTATGTTCTTTCTTTTTTTTTTTTTTTCAGACAACTTTTGCTATGCACTTCAGGGTGGTCTTGAATTCACCTTTTTTTTTTTTTTTTTTTTTTTTTGTCTTTTTTTGATTTTTATTGGTACCGGGGATCGAACTCACGACCGCCTGCTTGCAAGGCAGGTGCTTATGCCACTGAGCTAAATCCCCAGCCCCCTCTTGAATTCACTTTGTAACCCAGGATGGCCTCAAACTCATAGGGATCCTCCTGCCTCAGCCTCCCAAGTGCTGAGATTGCAGGTTGTACACCACCGTATGCCATTTCCATTAACCTGCCCTGTTTATCCCTGGGCTCAGTGAGCCTGCAGCCCGTGCTTGGGTTTCCTTTTGTATTCAGTGCATGCTAGACATCTGCCAAGCCTGGACAGAGCCATGGCAAGAGGACAAGCTCCCTGTCACTACGTTGGCCTTCCTGCACCCAAGACCCTTGACTCGACTGCCAGGATGAAGCTGTGTAGCCTTGGCAGTGCTCCTGGGGTCCTCCCAGCCCCTACCATGAACGGAGGATCTCAGCACCACCCCTGTAACCTCTGACCTTTCAAGCTTGACAGGTTTGGTTTAAGATTCAGTTCATGACATTCTGCTGGCCTTTCCAGGTAACAGATTTCCTATCCTTCTCCATGAACTTTCTATCCTAAAATTTGTCTGTAATCTGAGAAGTCCCAAGCATTAGTGACCACTGCTATGATTTACCCAAAGCTTCTGCTGGCCACTTTGGGGGCCCTACTCCCTGCTGAGGATCCCCACAGCTTTTGAGAGCTGCAAAAAAGTAATCACTTTGCTCCAGCTGGAAGCACTGCTCACAGCACACACGCTGTGCCGGGTGATTTGGTGCTACCGGAGGTGTGGATTTTGGTTCACTAGTACAGGCTTACAGTACATGTTGGGGTAGATACACGTACTTTAATAAAATAAATTTGTGTTTAATGTAGTTACATTTTTTTCATATCTTAATTCTTTTCATTTTCTTTCTCTTTCCCATTCTGTCTCTAGATCCCCTCTACCCTGTGATTTTTTTATTTTTTATTTTTTTTGTCTTTTTCCTTTTTATCGGTACCGGGGGTCGAACTCACGACTGCCTGCTTTACAAGGCAGGCACTTATGCTGCTGAGCTAAATCCCCAGCCCCGATTTTTTTGCTTTTTAAAAATCGGTACCAGGGATTGAATTCACCACCGTGCACTTACAAGGCAGGCACTTGTGCCGCTGAGCTAAATCCCCAGCCCCTGGTTTTTTTTTTAAGCTCGTGTTTATGACACATAATGATTACCACTGTGATGGGTACACGTGCATGACACATTTTAAAACTTTTACCTCTCCTTCACCAGTCTCTTGGGCCCCTTCCCATTTGTTGACTTTTTTTTTTTTTTTTTTTTTGTCTTTTTCCTTTTTATCGGTACCGGGATTCGAACTCACGACTGCCTGCTTGCAAGGCAGGCACCGCTGAGCTAAATCCCTAGCCCCCTGTTTGTTGACTCTTGCTTAGGTAATTAGAGTTCTATTCAGAAAGTTTATGACTACACCTATGACTTTATCTAGTTTGTCTTCCAGCAGAATGATTTTGTTTATATATTGATATCTGTGATTCTTTTTTTTTTTTTTTTTTTGTCTTTTTCATTTTTATCAGTACCAGGGATCGAACTCACGACTGCCTGCTTGCAAGGCAGGCGCTTATGCCGCTGAGCTAAATCCCCAGCCCCTGCGATTCATTTTGAGTTGTTTAGTGAGAGATATTGGTCTGGATTCAATTTTCTGCATGTAGATAGCTAGTGAGGTTGTCTTTCCTTGATGTGTTTTTTTGGCCTTTTTGTCAGCGATCAGGTGGCTTTGTACTCCCACCATTTGGGAGGCTGATGCAGGAGGATCACTGCAAATTCGAGGCCAGCGAGAGCTACAAAGTGAGTTCAAGGCCAGCCTAAACTGCATAATGAGACTTTGTCTCAAAAACAAAACCAAACAAAACATCAGGTGGTTGAATATGTTTGAAATTGTTTCTGCATCTTCTAGTTTGTGCTGCTGAGCCACATATCTGGTCTTATGCAAGTACCATGCTGTTTTTATCACCATAACTCCACAATATAATTTGGTATCGTGATGCTTCCTGCTTTGCTCTTGTTGCTTGGAATTCCTTTTGTTATTGTGGATCTCATTTGATTCCATATGAATTTTATAATTGTATTCTCTAGTTCTGTGAGAAATATATTTTGATGGGATTGCATTAAATCTATATATCTGTCTTTTTATTTTTTAAATTTGATTATTTTTCTGCCAGGAATTGAACTCAGGACCTTGCACTTGCCAGGCAGTGCCCATTCATTTATTTTTATTTTGATACAGGGTCTCACTAAGTCATGAAGTTGCCCAGCCAGGGCTTGAATTTTCAGTCCTTTTGCTTAGCCCCTCAGAGTGCTGCTGTCACAGAGTTGAACCTTTGCAGCCATCTGAAGACCAGTTTCTAACATTGGATTATATTTACTTGAGTGTTCTTGGACTCTGTGTGATCTAACAGCCATCCTCTGATAAGGATGCATGAAAGGAAGGAAGGAGAGGCCAGGGGTTTAGCTGAGGAGCACAAATACCTACCTGGCAAGCACAAGGTCATGAGTTCGATACCCTATTAAAAAAAAAAAAAACCACAAGGAAGGAAGGATGGGAGAGAGGAAAGGAGAAGGAAGGACAACAAGAAAGAAAGAAAGAAAGAAAGAAAGAAAGGAAGAAAGAAAGAAAAGACTCACCTGTGCTGTTTTGCTTACTGCCTGTGTGTCTTCAGACAGGTTAATTCTCATCTTTGGAGCTCAGTTCTTCATCTGTAGAATGGAACCCCATCCGCCCCACTGGGCTGTGGTGAGAGATACATGAGGGAAAGGAGGTCTAGCACTTAACTTTCTAAGACAAAGCTATCAAAATAGAAAAGTTCCAACTATTACTAATTTTTTTTAATGCCTTGTCCCAGAGTCCTGGATCTCACAGCCTCAGGAGAAAGATTCAGGAGCCCCCCTGCTGGGGGGGGCACTAAGCTCCGCTGAACACCCCAATTTGCACTGCATGGTTCCAGGCAGCAGATTGCCTTCTAGTCCTGCAGCAGGGAGCGAGCCCCAGCTGAGCCACAGCCCAGGGAGGCCTGAGCTGTCCTAACAAGGCCACCAGGGTGCCAGGAGACCACAGGCACTTCACCTCCCCTTCTAAGGATGAGTTTCCTCACTGATGAGCAGCGACAGTTGTGTCTGCCTCACTGGGCTCTTGTGAGATTAAAAGGCCACAGGGGCATGAAGACCTTTGCCAAGGGTCAGGCCCTATTAGGGTTTATTGCTCTCAAAAGAAAAGCAAGGGATGTTGTACCCCAGAGGAGCCAAGCTTTCCCCTAGCTAAAAGCCTTTGACTTGAACACTTTTCTTTGCCTGCCCATTCTATTCATTCATTTGATGGTCATTCACTGAGCACCTACTATGTGCCAGGTAGTCTGAGATGCTGGGATAGAGCGGAGAAGAAAATCTCATGGAACTTCTTTACAAACGGAGGCAAAGATACATGTCACATGTCGGAAGCCAGACCCACCACCCCCTCCTCCAGCAAGCCTTCCCTGTTAGTCACTCCTCCTCTGGCCCCCAAGGCCAGTGGTCACACTGCCGTGTCATACCTGGCTTTGATAGCTTCATCGAGGAGCCTGTCTCCCTCTCCTCTATACCCTTGGCACCCAACACAGGGCCTGAGGCTGAGAGGCGAGACACATCTGTCTAACACACAGTGAGAGGAATGGATGAGAGGAATGATGTAGGCCAGGAGCTCTCCAGTCGTTTCTTCCCTCCTTGAATGCATTTTGTCAGGCAGCACGGTGTATGTGACTGTGGGGGTGGGGGTGGGGGTGGGAGGGTAACAGTAAGGTCCTGATGCATCCTGTAAGCTGAAAAGGCACACTGGAGGACAGGAGGTAGGAGTGACCATCTCTCGAAAGGTAATAGAAATCCTTTACGTTACCTCTCTTTACCCTCCAGCGAAGTGGGTGCAGTAACTGTGGGTACAGGTGAGGAGAGAGGCTCATAGGAGCTCAGTCACGTTCCCAAGGTCACACAGGCAGATGGTGGCTGATGGAGGGTAGAGGTCACGACCAGGCCTCACCTCTTCCTTCTGCAATCATGACACACAACACTTGTCCACCCGGAGGGCTTGGGGCCCTAAGGTGGGAGAGGTTGCTAAATTGGGATCTTGGAAGCTTCTAGAGTGAGAAAGTTGCCTAAGGATCCTTAAAGGCAGGAGTTACTGGTGAGAGGGTAGCAAGGGGCCTCTCTGAGTATGTGAAAACCCTGGGATCTTGGGGAGGGGTCCTTGAAGGGCTCTGAAGCCGAACGGTGGTCAGGAGAGGGTGGGTTATTACTGCCTGCCCAGGTTCCCTGTGGCAACAGCTGCTCCTCCTGGCAAGCTCTGCCCCCAGCTCCCTGGTCGCCCCGTTTCCAAGTACACCACTTGTTTCTGATTAACATGGGGTGCATGGAGAGATGTTTCTCTCCTGACTCCTGGGGTTGGCAGAGCTTCACCCCCTCCCGAGGTCCTGCTTCAACAAACCCACTTTGTGGTATTCAAATCACCCGTCCTCCTACTGTCCCTGCCTACTGAATCCTCCAGCGTCTCCAAACTTTGACCTTAGAGCCCTCTGCTGACGCCACTGCAGAAGTGGCTCAGACCCAGAGTCTTGCACCTCTTGGCTTCCACCTCCCAAATCTTATGGAGTGCTTCTAGATCAGCGAAACCTCGGCCACATCCAGAGCGCAGCTGCAAGGAAGGGTGAGAAGCGTAGTTTTCTACCTTCTATCCCTGAGTACAGGACGGCACGCTAGGAAGGGATGCTGAGTGCCGGCCACTGTTTCCAACACCCTTCGGGCCACCACAGACCTCTGCTGTCCTACCCATCACCCTGCCCAGGGGCTGCTCCTGCTCAGGGCCCACGGACTGAAGGCTTCCTTTGAGGCCTCCTTCCCTGGAGCTCCTATGCCAGCAGGAGGTATTTATGGGAAACCCATGAAGCCAATTCCCTGTCAGAAGAACAGGAATAGCCTTCTCACAGGTTTATTAAGATAATACATATGCTATATGATTCACCTCTTTAAAGTACACAAATCAATATTTCTAGTAAAGTCATCGTGTTGCACAACCATCGCCAGAGCCTAGAACAGAACATCGTCCTGCTAAAGGCACGTACTCCCCGCCCCCAGCTTCCTATAACCACTGCTCCTGCTTCTATGACTGGCCTGTTCTGGACAGTTTATATACATCAAATCCTGCACTTCTGTATGTTGTCATTTATGTCTGGCTCCTTGCACTTAGCGAAGCATTTTCAGTGGTCATTTATGTTGTAGGGTGGATCAGTGCTTATTTCTGGTGAATAGATTCCCTTTGTTTATTCACCCATCAATTGATACATGTTTGTTTCTGCTTTTTTTAGCTACTCTAAATAATGTTGTTGTGAATATTCATATATAAGCTTTTGTATGAACATAACTTTTTTTTTTTTCTTTTTTATCAGTACCGGGGATCGAACTCATGACTGCCTGCTTGCAAGGCAGGTGCTTATGCCACTGAGCTAAATTCCCAGCCCCTGAACATAACATTTTCTTTGCCCTGGGTATGCTTAGAGATTTGACTTTTTCTTTTTAAGACAAGGTTTCACTATGCAATTCATGCTGGCCTTGAATGTATAGCTATCCTCCTGCCTCAGCCTCCCACGAGCTAGGATTATAGGTGTGTGCCACCACCGCCTGGCTGACCTTGGTGTGTTCAACTTTTTGAAGAATTACCAGACTATTTCTGGTCTATTTCAGACATGACTGATGCACCATTTTCCATTCCCATCAGCAGTGTACAAGGGTTCTAATTTCTCCACATTTTCACCAACAAGTTTTGTGTGTCTGTTCCTGTGTTTAATTATAGTCCCTCTAGTGGGTGTGAAGTGGTGTCTCACTGTGGTTTGCATTTCCCTCATGAATGATGTTGAAGATCTTTTATTTTTCCCCTCTCCTGTGGTGCTAGGGCTGAACCCAGGACCCTGCTTATGTTAGGCAAGTGCTTTACTAGTGAGCAGCAGAGCAGCCCAGCCTCGAACATTTTTATGTGCTTATTGGCTACTTGTATATCTTCTTTGGAGAAATATCTGCTTAGATTCTTTGCCTTATTTTTAAATTGGATTTTCTTTTATTATTGAATTGCAAGCATGTTTATATTCTGTGTACATGTTTCTTATCAGACACATGATTTGAATTTTTTCACTTATTCTTTTTCTAAACATTCTTTTTTTTTTTTTTTTCTTTTTGAGACAGGGTCTCTCTATGTAGTTCAGCTGGACTTGAGCTCATTTTGTAGACCAGGCTGATCTTGAACTTGCAACAATCCTCCTGCCTCAGCCTCCCGAGTGTCTCATTCATTCTAGAGGTCGTTTTTTTACTTTTTAAAATTAGTTAATTATTATTTCTTATTTATGGTGCTGAGGACAAAACCCAGGGCCTTGTACAGTCTAAGCAAGCACTCTGCTGAGGAGCTACATCCTCAGCCCTCACTTCCGGTTCATAAAAAATACTTTGAGGTGAAATAGTCTAAAATTAACTATTTAAAGTGAAAATGCATTTAATACATTCACAATTTTGTAAAACCATGATTTCTCCATCTAGTTCTAAAACATTTCCATTGCTTGTATCCAAGAAGTTTCTCTTTAACCCTCCCCGTCTTCCCTTCACAGCCCCAGAAATGTCTGCAAAATCTACTGTCTGCATAGATTTAGCAATCCCGAACCTTTTAAATAAGAAGAATCATGCCACAAGTGCTTTTTCCCCTCAGTTCCAGGGATTGAATCTATGGCCTTTGAGCTACCTCCCCAGCTCTTCTTTTCAAATTTTTAACTTCAAAACCAGGTCTTGGTAAGTCACTAAGTTGCCCAGACTGGGCTTGAACTTGGATCTGCCTGCCTCAGTCTTCCAGAATGCTAGAATTATATACAGATGTACATCACTATGCCTGACCAGTGTGTGACCTTTTATGTCCAGTTTCTTTCACTCAATATAATGCTTTGGAGGTTCATCCACGTTGCAGCATGTGTCAGTACATTTATGAATGAATATTATCCCATTATACATATATGCTACAGTTTATCCACCCATTAGGGACATATGGGCTGTGTTTATCTTTGGTCACTGTGAATAATGCTGCTGTGAATGTGTATATGCATGTATGAGTCTGAGTGCCCACTTCCAGTTAGCCACAGTCTACACCACAAATGGAATATGATAACTCTTTAACCATTTTTTTTTTTTTTTTTTTTTTTTTTTGGTACCAGGGATCGAACTCATGACATCACGCTTGCCAGGCAGGCACTTACACCGCTAAGTTAAATCCCCAGCCCACCTTTAAGTTTCTGAGTAACCACCAAACCACTTTACCTCTGTGTCTTAACCACTGTGTATTCCCCATCAACAATTTCTCTACCCTCTTGCCCAAATTTGCTATTCTCCTACTTTTAATTTACATTTGTTTCTTTCTATGATGGAATTCTTTGAAGCACAAGCTTTTAAAAATTTAGTTGAAATCAAAGGTACCTATTTTATCTTTCGTTGCTTATACTTCTGATGTCACAGTTAACAATGCTTTGACTAACCCAATGTCACAAAGACTTGCTTCTATGTTTTCTGCTAAAAGTTTTATCGTTTTTAGCTCTTAAATTGAGATATTTTTTTCCATCACTGGAGATTGAACCCTGGGCCTTTGCACTGAGCTGTGTATTTTGAGGCAGGGTCTCACTAAGTTGCCCGGGGTGAGCTGAAACTTGTAATCTTCCTGCTTCAACTTTCCAAAGTGCTGGGAATATAGTTATACACCACCATGCCCAGCTTTTAGGTCTGTTTTTGAGATAGATCTCTATATGATAAGAGAATCGAGTACAATTTAAAAATTTTTTGTTTTTTTTGAAACGGGGTCCCTCTATGTAGTTCAAACAGGCCTTGAATTCATTAGGTAGTTCAGGTGGGCCTTAAACTCAAAGCAATCTTTTGGCTTCAAGTCTCCTGAGTGCTGGGATTATAGGTGTACTCTACTATGTCTGGTTTTAAATTTTTTATTTTTTAGAATTTTGAGACAGTTGAGCCTGGGAAGGGGGCACATACACACCTATGACTCCAGCATTTGAGAAGCTACGGCAGGAAGATTGTTATGAGTTTGAGACCAGCCTGGGCTCTGAAGTGAGCTCAAGGCCAGGCTTAGTGAGACCCTGTCTCAAAAAGACAAAAAAAATAAATAAATAAAAGTAGATAAATAAATAAAATATGGAGATAGTGTCTTGCCAAATTGTTGGGATAGGATCAATTTGGAATTCTTCTGCCTCAGCCACCCAGAGTACCGAGTACAGAGATTACAGGCATGTGGTAGGTACCATGCTGGGCTAGGATGTCATATGTATAAGATCATGCTCTCTGTATGTAGAAATAGTTCCCGACTACTTTTTTTTTTTTTTTTTGAAACAAGGTCTTGCCATGCAGTTCATGGTGCCTTGAGTTCATTATGTAGCCCAGGCTGGCCTCAAACTCATGACAATCCTCCTACCTCAGCCTCCCAAGTGCTAGGATTGCAGGCGTGTGTTAAATTCATTTTTGTTGTTATTGAGCAAAATTTTATTGCTGAGACTGACTATATGCCAAGTTCAACAGCCAGGGAGAAATCCTCTTGTTATTCTCCAAGACTCGGGACACCATTTGTAAATACTGTGTTTTCCTGAGACCTCTCACCTGTCTTAGAGCAAAGAAAAATGGTTTGCAGCTGGGAATGGTGGCGCATGCCTTTTAGCCCACTCTGGAGGCTGAGGCAGGAGGGTTGTCATGAAGTCAAAGGCTA
Source organism: Cavia porcellus (assembly GCF_034190915.1). Lineage (NCBI taxonomy): Eukaryota > Metazoa > Chordata > Mammalia > Rodentia > Caviidae > Cavia > Cavia porcellus. Next base: position 19,931,891 of record NW_026947508.1, on the reverse strand, counting down.
GTTTGAATGGCATAGGGAGATCTTGTCTTGAAAAACATGGTTAACTTATTCTGAAATCATTCCCAGCCTCCAAATATGCTGGATCTTTAAAGCAAGTAGGGTGTCGGGGACAGTGCCTAATGGCAGTGTCCAGTCATATAAGGGAACAAGCTGCTCCTTTGTAAGGAAAAAAGTTATCAGGACAACCTGTATCCATCCTGGGTAGTAACTGAATTCCTTAGGACCAATTATGAAATGCTGGAGCACTGTTCCACGAGCTAGCTCACTCCTTGTGCAAAAGGATGGATCTTGTTTCATAAATTCATTGTTTCTTTCTTTGATATTTTGCAGACTAACTTCAAACTCAAGATCCTCCTGCCTCAGCCTCCCAGGCAGAACTCTGACAACACTAGCTCTTAAATTGCTGGGCAGTGACTGTTCTTTAAGGCTGGCCTGTGCTCTCTGGTTTGCCTGGGTCTTGCCTCTCCTGCCCCCCTGTTGTACCCTCGACACCAATGCTAAAAATCAGGTAGTATTTGTATCACACTTATTCCTGGGTCCCTTTACGTTTAACTGCCTGACCACTGTAAACAGAGTTAAGGTTACCTGGTTTCCCCTGACTAAATCTTTGTTTCCTCAGCTGTGAAACAGGAAATTAATAATCTTTACCTTGGTAATTTTTTTTTTTTTTGTCTTTTTCATTTTTATCGGTACTGGGGATCGAACTCATGACCGCATGCTTGCAAGGCAGGTGCTTATGCCGCTGAGCTAAATCCCCAGCCCTTAATCTTTACCTTGGAAGATTTTTTTTTTTTTTTTTTTTTGGTCTTTTGGAGACAGAGTCTCACTATGCAGTTCAGGCTGGCCTTGAGCTCACTTTGTAGCCCAGGCTGATCTCAAACTCACAACGATCCTCCTGCCTCAGCCTCCCGAGTGCTGGGATTACAGGTGTGAGCCACGATGCCCGGCTCTTTACCTTGGAAGGTTTTGAGGAAGATTATGGATATGACTGTAGAGAGGTCTGGGATATAGGCAGCACTGAAGAATTTACCACTTGCTCTTTTTTTTTTTTGTCTTTTTCGTTTTTTTTTTTATCGGTACCAGGGATTGAACTCACGACTGCCTGCTTGCAAGGCAGGCGCTTATGCTGCTGAGCTAAATCCCCAGCCCCTACCACTTGCTTTTTCCTGGTGCAGAATATTCCGGTACACAACCTGTAGTGTTCCCCCAACAGTAGGCATGCAGCTGGTCTTCCAGTCCCTGCCAGTCAGGAGAAAACATCTGTGCACATGGCGGGCAGTGTGGCCTAGTTGATGCATTGGCTTATCCTGGCATCTTCTTGTTAGTAGGTAGGATGACCTGAGATGTCACTTGAAAGACATATCTGGAATTTTGCCCATAAAAGTACTGAAGGGTCATGGTGGGTGCAGGGCAGGATGCAAGAGGCCTCGGGCCATTCTGCAGAGATGAGAGCTGACTGCCCTATGCCCTACAGCTTTATCTCAAAATCTCTTCTCCCCCTTCTTTTCAGCCCTGGGGTGTGAAGCCAGAGCCCACTGAAAGCATCTGGCAGACTGACAGCTGGGCTGCTGGGGCAGATAAGCAACAGGGTGTCAGGCAGTGGGAGGGAGGTGTCAACCACAGAGGAGCTGAGCAGAGAGCACGCCCCACCCTGAGCCTGGGGAGCACATCCCACCCAAAGGCTTCCCTGTGAGCAAAGCCTCCTGACCTGGAGCCCTTGCTGGCTGTCCTTTCCCAAGTATCCAGCGATAGGGATCCCAGATCTCTGTGCTGAGCCGGTCAAGCATGGAGCTGGCCGGCCTCAAGGCTCTAGGTGGCCGTGGTTATGGGTTGAAGTCTCTGAGGTTTTTGCAGAGAGACAGCAGGGCTTTGGCTGTGGTTCTACTGCCTCTTACAGCAGAAACCAACCCTACCCAGGGCTTGAGTTTGCCCCCCCAAAAAGCCCAGCAGTTATGCGCCTGATGTCTGTACCACTCTCCGCTTCAGCAACATCCAAGAAGCCTCCTGACTGCTGGACTATGAACTGCAAAGGCTGGCTCACATTCCTGCTTGCTGGTTCATGTTCCAGAAACTACTCCAATGCCTGACAACACAGCTGTCAATCAATAAGCGCTTCTCTGACTGTTGGTTTTCTTATCTATAAAATAGGAAAGAGGTCATCCATCCTGTAGGGTCACTGTGCAAGGAAGCAGAGCTTGTCAAAGTGCTTTGCCTGGCTGAGCAGTGTCATTGATGGCACACACCTCTGATCCCAGGACTTGGGGGGCTGAGGGAGGAGATCATGCCAAGGCCAGCCTGGGGTACATAGTGAGACTTTTCTCAACCTCCCCCTGCAATAAAAAAAATGTGGTTTGCCTGATTGCTGGCACGCAGAGAGGGCACTAATACTGCAAGCTGTTATTCTGACATTGTGAAGACTGGGATGGGGCCCAAGACTGCTTTGCTTGAGGACAGTGGTCCCCAAGCAGGGATTAATGGGAGAATCCAGGACTTTCTGATCGAACTACATCCCTAGCCCATCATTATCATCATCATCATTTTGAGACAGAATTTTACTAAATTGCTAAGTTGCTCAGGCTGGACTCAAACTCGTGATTGTCCTGCCTCAGCCTGCCAGAGTGCTGCCCAAATTCTGATCTTCCCAAGTGAGCCAGGGATATCTATCACTATTTTAACACTTTTAGGAGGCTTTTTTTTTTTTTTTTTTTTTTTTTTTGGAGACAGGGTCTGTCTATGCAGTTCAGGCTGGCCTTGAGCTTACTTTGTAGCCCAGGCTGGTCTCGAACTCGCAATGATCCTCCTGCCTCAGCCTCCCGAGTGCTGGAATTACAGGCGTGAGCCACCACACCAGGTTTAGGAAGCTTTTTATAAGAAAAAACTCTACCACACCTAGCTACATGAATTATTTTGAGGAGCCCTAGAAAGTACTCTACAGAGTAGATTTTGACAGATGAGGAAAAGGTTAAATGACTTACTATAAATTCACTCAGATGAGATTAAATCCAGCAAAGCTAATTTTTTTTTTGGCAGTACTGAAGATTGAACCCAGGAATACTTTACCACTGAGCTACCCTCTAGCCCTTTTAATTTTACGACAAGTTCTCACAAATTGCCTAGGCTTTGGACCTTGAATTTGAGATCCTCCCACTTCAGTTTCCCAAGTAGTTGGGATTATAGGCATAATGTTAAAAAAATTTGGGGGACAAAATCTTGCTATGTAGTTTAGGTTAGCCTTGAACTCATAGCAGTTAGATTACAGGCATGTGCTAGCATGCCCAGGAATGTTTTTGTTTTGTTTTGTGACAGGGTCTTACTTTGTAGTGTAAGCTGGCCTTGAACTCACTGAAATGTAGACTGACCTCAAAGTCATGAAGATCTTCCTCCTTCAATCTCCCAAATGCTGAGATTATAGGAGCGTGCCATCACAGCTGGCCCTAATGTTAATATTCTTTTTTTTTTTTTTTTTTAATCAGTACTGGGGATTGAACTCACGACCGCCTGCTTGCAAGGCAGGTACTTATGCCACTGAGCTAAATCCCCAGCCCCTAAGTTAATATTCTTAAATATTCTGCAGGGATTTAAATATTCTGGACTTTGTAGGGAGGTCATTTCCAGGCTTTTATGAAAAAGGAAAAACTAAAATCTTTCTCTGTGTCCACCAATAAGGGAATTCCACATAATACACATATATCCCCATAAGGAAACACGATATATTCAGGAAAAAGCAGGAGGCAGATTGTATGTACCTACCATGACGTGATGGTCACAGTGCATCATTGCTTGATTGGAAAAGTGACAGAATAATACATAGTGTACAACCCCATGTTTACACTTAAAAATAAAACTTAAAAAAATCCATTTACCTGTTAGTTGATCATAGAAAAACTATGCAGAAGGGTAAACCCTGAATAGTCCCCAGTGACCACTCCAAGAGGTGGAGGAGGGGAGCGTCAATTTCTTGCTTTCAGATTTTGTGCTGTTTGAAAACTTTACCACCAGCCAGTATCATTTTCTAATTCACAGAAGACAGGAGGAAGGAAGTGGGCAGAAGTACCAGGTGCCTGAAGGACAGACGCCTCCAGCCTTGGCCCCTGCTCCAGAGGTGCCTGCTCTTGAGAATCCTCCCCGATGTCTCCCGTTTGTCCCACAAGCAACTCGACTCAGCCTTTCTGGGCCACTCTAGTCTCTGAGGATGTTCCGGGCCTGGTTATCTTCTAGACTAAGGCAATCGCTCAGGCTCCCTGATTAGAAGGCCATGAGTCCTATGCCTGTGCTTCCTCTTGGGGAGAATGGATAGGGGACATTACAGACCTGTGGCATCATCATCATAGTTAGTTAGGCCTGTGACATCACAGGGCATGGAAGCCAGCAGAACAGGATCTAGGAGATGGGAACAGGAAAGCTGGCTACGGAGAGGCTGTCTGGAGTGAGACCCTGAGGACTGTCAGCCCACCACCTAGGGCATTTCCTTGCTAAGCAGGGACTTTCAAGATTAGGGATCTCGAAGTCCTTAAAACCATTTCTCTTTTTGTTTTCTTTGCAAACATTATACTAACTCTTCCAAGAGTGAGGGACAGTGATCCCAGGAAAGGGTGGCATTGGCAGACGGAAACCAAAGGTGTGTGGATCCCCTTGGTGGTGTGGGTACCAGTGACCTTCACTCCTCCTGCGGTCCCCAGCAAGGTCTGCTGGGAGTCCGGGAGGGTTCTACCTCGAGGAGTGGAGTTGTGGTGAACCCAGACTGCAAGGGGGTCCTGCGAAGAGCTCTTCCATGAATCAGAAGGATATGAGGGGGCTCTTGGGGTGAGGGCTGGGGAAGGCCAAGGGGTTGTCTGGGAAGTGGTAATGTCGCATCAGAAGAGAGGGTGTGAGAAGCAGACATGAGGGCGTGGATGTGGTGACAAAGGGAGCTGCCATTGCCAAGAGGTGGTGGCACTGAAGACCTCTGGGCTACTTGCTGTGTGGCTCTGGGCGAGTTGCTAACTGTCTCAGCACTCCTGTTGATCATGGAAATAATAAAACCAACTACCCGGGCTTATCATGAAGATTAAGTGAGGTAAAGCCTATACAGTCCCTAGCACAGTTCCAGACACAAAGTAAGAAAAAGTAAAGGCAACTACACTGATCCTGGTCTATTCTAGCCCGAGCCCTGGGGCTTTACCATTTATCCTGGGCACATATAAGATGAGGTTCTTGGTCGTAAGTTGTAGACTATGGATGCCACTTCAAGAGAATTTAGGAGACAAGGAATTTGAGAAGACACTAGGGAAACACAGAGGCCTGGGGAGGTTGCAGAACCAGGCTGGGAGAACAGGCTGGATCAGGGGAGGCCAGGAGCATCAAGGACCACAGCTGAAATCCTGCCCCGGACCAGCCCAGCAGGGAGTCAGCAGCCTCCTCTAAGCCCCGTCTTCCCTCCTCTGCCTGGCAGCCCCTGTGTACCTCCCTGATCACAGAGTGGAGGCTCCCACTACCTGCTCTCGGGGCCAGTGTCTTCGGGTACACAGTACAGGTGCAGCACATGAGCGGCCTGCTCAGCTCCCGTGCTGGGCGAGGGAGGTTAGCATTAACCATCCGGCCATTCTGACTTTTTAGTAGAAGGTGCCTTCTGCTTCCCTTAGTACAGGCTGGGGTCCATGTCCAGATGCTGGGCATCCAAAACAGCTGGTGAATGTTTCCATGGGAAACTTCTTTGGACCGGGGATCGAACTCATGTCCTCACACTTGCCAGGCAAGTGCTTATGCCGCTGAGCTAAACCCCCAGTCTACATGGGAAACAAAAACGAGCAGATAGTGGTCCCTGTCCTTGAAATACTCCAAGACACATAGGGACGAGTTCACAGCAAATGATCATGAGAGCAAGGGACAGAAGCCATGGTGAGGGTGAGTGCCAGCCCCAGGCTGAGCTGGTGGAAAAACACTGTCACATGTCCTTCAGCCACAGTGAGATGTTCCTGTGTGTTCCTTGATGGCACAGACTGACTGGGACTGAGTTACTTTGGGTCAGGCTTGGACCCACTGAGCGAGGACCGTGTCTTCCCGGGCCAGACCCAAAAACTCGAGGACTCGGGTGAGGCCACAGGGCCAGTGGACCTTCTTAGTGGCTCAAATCCTCTGCTTCCTTCCTGCTTCATACCCATTTTGCTGTGTCCTTGCACCATCTCTTGCCCTCTTGGGGCTTCAGCTCTCTTTCTAGATCTGAGAATGGAATTTCTGAGCATCAGAGATCTGAGATGGGACGTGGAGGAAGGAGGTGGGTTAGCTGCATCCTGGGCCCCTGCTCCGTGAGCTCAGCTTCCTGCTCTGTTCTCCATCTCACCCTCTCCTGCTGCACTGCCTGCTCCTGTCCCTCCCCACAACCATCTCTGCCTCTTCTGGCACCATCTCTGCCTGCTCCTGCTCCTGAGCGTCACCATCACTGGCTTCCCTGACATCATCACTGCCTGTTGCTCTCAGCTTGGCCCTCAACCCCAGAATTCCAGCTTCAGCCTTTGAAACCTACTGTGTCCCTCTCCAGCTCAGCCATCTGGGTTCTCTGAGCACAGAGATAGGTAACACCCTACCACCTTGCAGCATGTGCACACACACACACACACACACACACACACACACACACACACATGCACGCACACACAGGCACACACACATGCACGCACACACAGGCACACACACATGCACGCACACACAGGCACGCATGCATGCACAAGGGTGCCACAGCTCAGTTCACTGCAGTGTAACTCCAGCAAGTCATCCTGTAGAGTAGCCACTGGGAGGTAAGAGATGGGTGGTGGGGTTCCCCTTGTCAGGTCTCACCCGGCCCCCAGGTCTGCCTGGCTGCCCTCCTCTTCCTATTTGAAGCAACTTCAAACACAGCACCTTCCTGTCATCTCTCACACCCACTGAGGCCTCAGTCACAGGCAGCTGCTGTCGTCCTGCTTGCTCGCTCCTTCCTCAGCCAAGAGGACCGCCACAGAGCCAGGTGCTGAGATACCGGGTCACCTTTGGGCTCACAGTACGTGAGAGCTGAGGCAGGCTTGGGGAGGAATCAGCGAAGAGGGGAAGGAAGTGGGGGTTCAGAGGGCAGAGTCACTGGAGTCAGGGTTTTGGGATGGGTGTGTGTGGGGTGAAGGATGGGGAGGGCGGTTGTGAGGTAGGCTTGTCGGGCATTTGTTGAGCTAAGATGGCCCCTGGACTGTGTGGCTTCACATGAAAGATGGCAAAGAAGCCAGGTGCTGACTGAGCAGACAGCTGAGAGCATTCAGGGGATCTGTCCCAGGACCAAGGGATCCTGGGAACTCTCAGCTCACTCGGGCTACCTCTCTGGCCAGGAAGCAGTGCCCGGGGAATTCTGGGTGACAGGACACGGAGGCCGCCTTGGTGGCCTGGTATAGCTGTCTGGGTGAGCTTGGATGGTGTAGAGTCACGGGTTGGTGGAGACATGGATCCCTCTCCACAGGGAAAGGGTGGCTTCTCAATTCTCTGTGGTCCTGAAGAAGCTGGCTTGTTCCCTGGGAACCTGCAAGCTTGCCTGCCCCGAGCTCAGTGCTCAGGGCTGGGGGAGGAAGGAGGTGGACAGGCGGGCAGCAGCGCCCGTGGGTGACACCTCAGTGGGTGTGAGAGATGGCAGGAGAGCCCTTCCTCTCTCCTCTCAGGCCTCCTCTGCTCCTCATCTCTCCTTGATCAACTGTCATCAAATCCCTTTTTTATGCCTACTAGAACAACACTGACTTCTAAATGTCAGAACCACAGGAGACCTTACTGGTTTAAATCCGTTTTGCAGATAGGGAATCTGAGGCGTGGAGGGAAATTTTGTGAGAGAGCCCTTTCTAGAAGCCAGGCTTACACCTGGAGAACCTTCACAACTCCCCTTGACACCCATTGTCCCAGCAGGTAGCAGGAGCACAAAGAGAAAATCAGCTGCAAAACTGGGCTGTTGTTACAAGACCAAGGCACTGGGAGACTCAGGGGGCTCCCTGACCCCCAGCCTGGACTTCCAGCTCTGCCAAGGCAAGCAGGTAGGATGCGGTCCTACACTCACCTTCACCGTAGGAGGAGAGTTTAGGAGGGAGTTGGGAATGTCTGAATGGGCTAGATGGGCACCTCGCTGGTGTCCTAAGTACCCCCTGCCCCGGGTACATCATGGAGGTAAGTCCTTGAGATGCCAGAGACCCTGACCCCCATGCTTCAGGGGCCCAGACACTCTGTGCAGAAGGCTTGGCTGGATGGCCATGGCCCTTGGGCTTCAGTACAAGGGGGCACAGGCCCATTTTGGGGTGTTTACGTCTTGGAGGAAGATTTGCCCCAAAATCATCCTGGTTCCATTCAAAACAACACAGTGGATGGTCTGAGCTACTACAGGGACCACAATGGTCAGGGATTGGGCTGGGTTGGGGCAGGGAGGGAGAAGAGGACAGGTCCTAGGGGGAGGGGAAGGCAGCCCATAGTGTGTGAGAAAGTCCTTGGGAAAGAGTCCCTTGGATGAGAGAAGAAATATTTGAGTGACGGACATGGGGGGAGAGGACTTACTGTATCATAGATTTTCCTGTCTGGAAACGAAACTAGGCGTGGGACAAGCCAAGAGGCCCAGGCGTCCAGGCGCCGACCCCTAAGCCCCTTGCCCTCTGCTCTCTAGGTCTCCTCAGCCTACAGGTCACTTTCTGACACAATGGATGCTCATGGCTCACCCTGCACCAGCTGGCCATGTCCCTTGACACAGGCACCAGCCAGGCCCTCCCTGCTGGCCTGCCCCCAGTGGCTGGACCTATTCTTGTATCCCCTGCATCCGCAAGCACAGCTGGCACCACTGAGCACAGCCCCACAAGGTCTCGGAGAAGACACCTCAACCCTAAGTAAGCCCAGGGCACAGGTGGAACCTGCAGCGTGGCACAGGACCGGGCCAGGCTGACATGATGGATTTCAGGATGGCGGGGAGGGGACTCTGGGCCACTGGGGAGGTCATTTTACCTCTGCATCTTGGCCTGAAGTTCTCCTAGGGGCTTTTTTTTTTGTCTTTTTCCTTTTTATCGGTACCAGGGATCGAACTCAAGACTGCCTGCTTGTAAGGCAGGTGCTTATGCCGCTGAGCTAAATCCCCAGCCCCTTCTTTTTCTTTTTTCTTTTCTTTTCTTTTTTTTTTTTGTCTCTCCTAGGGGATTTTTCAAGATGGGGACAGCTGAGCCAGTGGAGGTGGGCAGAGGCTCTCTTCTGCTTAGGAGTAGGAGCAGGTGTAGCTGAGGTCACACGATGGTGGCGGCAGTACTTTGCCTAGAACATTTGGGGTGCAAGTCAGGGAGCAGGCCTGGCCTAGAGTTCTGGTTCTGTCCCTTCTAGTTTTAGGACTTTGGACACATCCCTGGACACATCCACAAAGTCATTATACCCACATTCTAGTTTTGTTGAATCCTATTATTTTCATATGTGACCAAGTCCTCTTGGAGAGGTAAGGACTACTGGGTCGTGTCCTGCATTTCTGGGCTGCTGGCTCCGAAAAGAGCGAAAGTGTCAGCCCACTGAGTAAATGCAGCTCCAACCAGATAATTTATTTTTTTCCCCCCTTATTGCTGGGGAGTGAGCCCAAGGCCTGCACATGCTGAGGGCTTAACCACTGAGCTACACCTCCAGCCCTAGGGCTTTACTTTTTACCAGTGGCCTGAATCCTACTTTGCTCATGTGATATCTCACTTTCTCCTTACTGTCTAAATATTTCCAACCCTCAAACTCAATCCAGTGCCCTCTTTTCCCCTCCTCTTCTCTCTTCTTCCCTTTTCTCAACTTCTATTGGGTACTTTCAGTGTGGCTGGTAGAACACAGAAAGTGGATTTTTAATTAAACTTTTTGTTGTTTGTTTGTTTGAGTTAGGGTTTTAAACTCGTGATGATGATCCTCTTGCCTCAGTTTCCTGAGTGTCGGGATTACAGGCATGCACCACAATGTACAGTTCCACTGGTTCCCCCCACCCCATTCCGAGGATAGACTCATGACCACCTGCTTGCAAGGCAGGTGCTTATGCCGCTGAGCTAAATCCCGAGCCCCACCACCATGTACAGTTTAAACTTGGTCTTAATGTAAATTTAGTCACATATATACAGCAGCTGCCTCTTTGGACGCACAAGACACAGTATCACCTTATGCAATCTCATCTGAGCCTAAGGCACTCAAATTTATTTATTTATTTAGTTAGTTAGTTAATTAGTTAGTTTGAGACCGAGTTTTGCCAGTCAAACTGGCCTTGAACTTTCAGTGATCCTCCTGCCTCAGCCTCCCATGTGCTGAGATTACAGGTGTGCGCCACCATACCTGGCCAGCACCCAAATTTATGACTCCAGTTCACATCTGTCCTTTGAACTCCCAATTAATAAATCCTCCTGCCCACTTGACTTCTCTACCACGATGTCTGATAGGTTTTTTTTTTTTTTTGTCTTTTTCCTTTTTATTGGTACCGGGGATCGAACTCGTGACTGCCTGCTTGCAAGGCAGGCGCTTATGCCGCTGAGCTAAATCCATGCCCCTGATAGGCTTTTTGAACTGTTTTCTCTCCCTGAAACTGCTGAGCACTACAGAAAGACTAGCAGTTTTTACTGGCAAGTAAATAGCAGCAGGGAGAAGGAAGGGCAGCAGACAGACACCTCGTCCGAGTCACCCTAGTCTGCAGACTGCAGCTCTTTCCCAGCCAGGCTGGACAAGTGGGATGGGGGACAGACCTTTACCCCTGGCAGTGGAGACCCGATCATAATCCTTTTTCTGCTTAGAGCTCCAGGCCCCAGGGCTGCATGGCAGCTCCACTGATGAGGAAAAGCTCACAGCCAAGTACCCACTGAACAGGGACAAGATGGAAAGGCAGCCTGAAACAGCTGGCCACGGGGCACACTGCCTAGCCCTGCCTCCTCAGAACAGCTCCAATGCAACCACCGCACAGCTGAACACAGAGAGCCCTAGCCCTTCGGCATCCTGCCCCTGCCCTCCTTCCACCCCCATCTCCAAGGAGCTCCCGTTCCACTTCCTCCCCCTTTACCCCAGGTACCCTCTTCTCCTGCCTCCGCCTTGCCTGCTCACGTACGGAGCCCTGCCTTCTGTCCAATGTTCCCACCTCCTCCTACTGCCCCCAAACACCGCCTACCCCACCATGGCTGCACCCCGTTTGCTGACCATGGCCAATGACCCTGAGCACCAAGGCACTCCAGGGGAGACCCTGCTTCCCAACCCTGGGGCCTTCCGAGCCTCTGGCCCCACCCTTCCCTCCCAGACCCAAGATCCAGGCCCTGGAGCTGTCCCAACCCCCTCCCCAGGAACAGTGGGGGCCGGCATGCCAGCTCCAGCGAAGCGGGCCTCCGCGGGCTCCCGAGTGGGCACCGCAGCGCTCCCTTACCCACTGAAGAAAGAAAACGGCAAAATCCTGTACCAGTGCAACGTGTGCAGCAAGAGCTTTGGGCAGCTCTCCAACCTCAAGGTATCTGCCTCCGGGCTCCGCCCACTCCCCAGGCTTTCAGTGACTCCCTTCGCTGCCGGCGGCGGCTTCCAGGAGCAAGATCTGAGAGCTGGAGAGCATTCCTGGGTGTCCTCTAGCACTGAGTGACCTTGGACAGTTCATCTGAGTGGAGATGCACAGTAAGAGGGCACCACCAAAGTCCTCTCCGCTCTAGAAGACTGCCTATGAGCACAACTCATTTAAGTTAAAAATGGGGAAACTGAGGCCCCTCGTGGGGAGGGTTTTCCTAGGGTACTGGGAAATGGTGAGCTAAGCTTTGATTTTAATCTCTCGACATCTAATGCAAAGCTGTTTGCCAGACAACCACAGCTCTCTCCCAGTTAAGTTTCTTTATTTTGTTTGAAGCTCAAATGGTGGGATGAGTAGATTTCAGTGGCTCTAGACCACAGACCAGATGCAAACCTTTTTCAAGTGGAATCCCACAAATTTGCCCCGGCGTTGTTGGCGTCATCACCTGCATTTATCCAGCAGGGGGCGCGCGTGGGCGACTCTCTCGTTACCAAAAAACGCAACGCTGTGAGCAAATTGGCACCCATCCGTTCAGAAAAAAGTTAATGGCTATTGGGGCAGAGGGGTACTGGTTTCTCAAGGGCAGGAGTTCCTAAACTTTAATGAGCTTCAAACAACCTGGGCAGATAATAAGCCCAAGGATTTCCAGGCCCTGGCCCCAAAGATTTTGCCTCAGCAGGTCTAGGGTGAGGGCTGAGAATCTTCATTTCTAAGGAGCTCCCAAGGTGATGCTGCTGGTGTATGGATCATACTTTGAATTGCAGAGCAGGGCAAGAGGAAGAGTGCAAGTATCCCAGAGGTGATAGAAAGGTCTGGAAGGGATGATCAAGAGGTCTGGATGCCAACGAGGGGTGCTGCATGGAGCCAGGCAGAGATTTGGAGAGGATCCCTGGCCCTGCTGTGGCTCAGGGCAGTTGGCAGCATTTCTCCCACACCTGGCCCAGGTCCACCTGCGCGTGCACAGTGGGGAGCGACCGTTCCAGTGTGCCTTGTGCCACAAGAGCTTCACCCAGTTCGCCCACCTGCAGAAGCACCATCTGGTGCACACAGGGGAGAGGCCCCACAAGTGCCAGGTGAGACCTTCCTTCTCTCCTGCGGCCTGAGGAGGAGCTGTATACCCCCAGGGAGGGACAGCACCTAAGCACCCATGCCCCAGACCTCTGAGTGAGTGGAGACGGGAAAGGCAGGACAAGGTAGAACTAGGAATGGGAAGGACAGGGTAGAGCTAGGAATGAGAGTCGGAGGAAGGTGAAAATGAGACCCCCTTTTGTGCTGGGAGGAGTGATATTGGCAGAGGAGCAAAAGCAATGCAACTGAGGTCCTAGATGATGCATAGCCATCACTTAGCTCCCAGGGTGGTGGGACAAGTTAATGCCATAGAATCTACAAAGTATCCAAGCAGGAAAATCATTAGATCCATGTGAGTCCCTCCTTCCAGCCTCACCTATCCCTTGAGAGGCCAGAGGGCAGAGGTGAAAGCAGTGTAGTGGTTCAGAGTGAAGGCTACAGTCAGACTGCCTGTGTTCAAATCCTAGCTATGCTCCAACTTGCCATGTGGTCTCTGGTTAGTGGCTGCTTCTGAGCAGAGGCTTGGAGGGCCTCCTAGGGAGCCCAGGAGACAAATTCCTGGCATGTTCAGCTCCCACTAAGTGATTATTACATCCACTAATGCTGCAGCCTCACATATGTGTTCGATGTGATTATCTCATTAAGTCTACCTCAATATATGAGGTTTGGAATTAACAGTCACATACTACTGATAAGAAAAGAGGAAGGCTCAGAGATAGCTCATTTATACAACATCACACTGGAAGTCAAAGGCTTGGGTTGGCCTAACTTTCATGCAACAGATACTGTGGGTTCCAGGGAGGGAATCATCAGGAAAAGCTTCCTAGCTTGCACTGAAAGGGACCTGGCTAAGGGGATGCTTCCAAAATGGGGAGGAAGGAAAGAGACTCCAAGCCAGCCTGAAGGACATAGCTGACATCAGTGCCCATTCTTGTCAGATGTGCCACAAGTGCTTCAGCAGTTCTAGCAATCTCAGGAGCCACCTGCGCCTGCACTCTGCGGTCCAGCCCTTCCACTGCAGTGTCTGCTCAAGCCGCTTCACCCAGCATGTCCATCAGAAGCTGCACCAGCTTCATGCTTCACAGCCCTACAGCATGACTCACCTGGCCTCTCTCACCTGCCTTGCGCAGTGGCACCAGTGAGCACTGGATCTTGTTGGGGAGCCCTCGGAGGAGCAGTTGGGTTGGGTTGTGGACAGCATCCAGGTGTCCTTGGTATCCCAGGGAAAGCAAGGGCAGCCAGCGTGAACCAGGTCTGCTCCGGGGTGGGGGCAAGGGCAGAGCAATTAAAGGATTTTTCAAAATGATGAGCTGAGGCTTCCTGCACTTCCACAGTGAGGGTGTCACTCTGTACTTGCCAGACCTCACACTTTACCTGACAGCAGCTCAGAGGACGCAGCCAGAGAGGGCCTGTGCATGGGCTGAGTGCCTGTAGCTATCTATTAAGGATGGGTTTAGGTTCTACTCCCCGTGACCAGTCTGAAACCAAACCCTCTGTTTCAGTTCACCAGTGGACAGTGCCGCCCTTCAGGGTGGCAGGTCCTGCCAGGTGCAGGCCATGCTGCCCAGCACGGTACATTGCCCTCTTTTCTGATCAGCTTCCCCAAACCTATTCAGATGTCCCCCTGCTTTCTTTGATCTCACCGTCCCTACTCAGCCACCTGCAGTGTACCCTCAGCTGGTCCATCCTGCCACAGTGGGGTGTGGTGTGCTCCTGAAGGCTCCAAGAAGCGGGACATACGTCACTGCCCACTCATAACCCGTAGGCACGATGCTTCTGTATGCTAGGACTAGTCACAGAAGGCAAGGCTTAACAGGCTGCTGAGTTCAGGGACGAATAGTTAGGGGTATGTGCAGGGAAGAACTGGCCAAGAGGGCCGGGACTGGGACTTTCCTGAGACTTATCTCCTTACAGTTCCAGGAGATCCCCTTAAAAGTTCAAGATCTCCCCCACACACATACACACACTCGTGTGCCAGGCAACTGGAAGGAGGCCGAAGTTCCAGCCGCAATAAACAATAAACGAGGGCTATTACTGAAGACTCATTTTCAGACAGTATGGGGTTCTCCCATCGACTTCCGGCAGGGGGCACCGGTCACCGCCGCATGGGTTGGGTGCTGCCGCTCCTCCGCGGTGCGGAGCGAGATTCCGCGCTCCGGATCCTGGTGGCTCCAGCACACAAGGGGAATCCTCGCAGGGAGACCAGCACGACGGGGCAACGGCAGGGAGGACTTCGCTTCCACTGTCAACGGAGGTCCCAAGCCTACATTATCACCCGGGTGCCCGGAGGAGCCCACCCTTGGGCTAGGCCCCGCCCAGCAGACAAGACCACGCCCCCGAGCCACGCCCCTCTCGGGAAGCCCGCGTCTCGGCCGCGCCTCCCGGGCTCTTGCTCCCCGGTCCGCTCTCCCGAGCCCCACCTCCCGCAATTCTAGCAGTTTAGGTGTAGCACCACATCTGCCCCTGTCGCCTCCAGGGGCCTGAAGAAGCAGCGCGGACGGACCAGAGCAGGGGCCGCGTTGGGGATGGGGCTTGGGCGGAATGTCCGGGGACTGCAGTGCCCCGAGTGCACCCCAGCTCAGGGCATTGGCAGCATCTGGTCAGGTCCCGACCTCCACTCTTGCAGGCGGGGCCGCTGTTTGCTCAGAGTGGGCGGGTGGGGCGGACCGGAGGAGGCGTTCCTCGCGGATGCAGCGGATCCGGGAGGCCCAGCGGTCAGGTGTCCAGACTGCCCAAGCCTGGGGCCTTGGCCTTGCCATGACCGAGCGGCGTGGGGGACTTGGGGCCCGCCTGGCCCGCCTGCTGGCTGGACTAGGGGCCCGGAGGGAGCGCAGGGGGAAGGCGACCTCAGAGGAGGCCAAACCCCGGGATAGGTGAGGGGAGATGCAGAAAGGTCGGGGGAGAGGGCTGGCCTAGAGGTATCTGTCTGTCTGTCTGTGTATCCGTCTGTCCGTGTCCCAAGTGTATTAGTGTGTTCTGAGTGCTCAAGTCAGCATGCATGAATATCTTAGAGCATAAAAATGTATGTGTCCAGTGTTCCACGATTTTGGATCTGTGATTGTGGACTGTCCCTGCGATTGTGGACTGTCAAACAACTTTGACAATTTCATGATTTCTTTCCTAGAGACAGTTTAAAAGCAAACATGGCAGTTCCTGCTGCCGCTGTGGACTTTGATTTCCACAGCACAGGTCAGTGTCGCCTCTGGTCTTTATGTCCTGTTCTGAGAAGTCTTAACAGATTCGTAGTGGCCTTGTACAAGAGCATTGTGTTTGTCCTCATCTGGAGACAGCTCTAGATTGTAACAGCAATAAACCTATATTAGCCACTTGCTTCTGTGGTTTGGTCAGATTAGCTCTTGTGATCTTTTTTTTTTCATTGGTCCAGGAATCGAACTCACAACTAACTGCCTGCTTGCAAGGCAGGTGCTTATGCCGCTAAGCTAAATCCCCAGCCCCTAGCTCTTGTGATCTTCATGGCAGCACTATGAGATATTGCTTGTCATTCACATCCAGAAATAGAGGCTCAGAGAGGTGAAGTCACCTGCTGCAGTCACAGAGCAGGGAAGTGTTGGAGCTGAGATACACTCATAAGCAGTCTTGACTCCAGAGCTCACATCTCATGGAGGAACTCTGTTGCCTTGGAGACTTGCCAGACTGCAAGCTAGCTCCTAAGCCTGGTGCCACTGGCCTGGTGACCTTGAACAAGTTGCTTCACCTCCCTGGGCATTCCTGGTAGCTGATATCCCTCTAAACGGGAATGAAAATCCAAGCGGGCCCAACAGGTCACAGGCCCTCTGTCGGCACAGTGTGGCTGTGTTGTCGACCAGCGGGTGTTTGTGTGTATGCAGTTACTGGGCAATTTGTTCTGATCTTATCAGGCAGCTGTCTTCAGCCTCCCTAGGAGGGGTGAGGTGAGGTGGAGACAGCTGAAGGGAGGGGCTTGTGCCTCTCTCTGGCCCTGCAGAGGGGAAGGTCTAGTCTGAAAGTTGACTGGGGTGCCCACGTGCCCCCTCCAGGAAGACACGCCCTCTCCCTTTTCCTTCTTTGGCGGAAACCAGCCCCATAGGCCTGGGCGGACCTTCCCCTCCCTGCCCCCACTTGCAGAGCAGGCAGGCTGGGGGTGCAGGTGAGTCAGGACTGAGGGAGGTGGGGAGGGACTGTGAACCTGATGTGATGACACAAGCTGTGTTTGCTGGTGGACTCAGATCCTCTCAGCCACAGAAAAGGGATCCTCACCTGAGGCACAGGCCTCTAATCCCCACTGATTACCCGGGGTGGGCGCTGGGACAGAGGGGACAAGGCTGTCCCTCATCTTGCTCCCCTTAATGCTGTAACGGTCAACTGACTTTGATTGGGACAGTCCTTGTGGCCTGCCTCCAAAGCTTACTAGCTGTGTGACACCAAGCAAGTCACTTTGGTCCTCAGCTTCTTTATCTGAAAAATGAGGGCATTGATACCCACCTGCAAGGGTGACCATGGAGGCACAAAACCTAGTGCCCAGCTAGACGCTCAGGATGGCCTCAGGAAATTTGGACCTTTGGAGCCACCAAAGCACTGTCTTCTCTCTGATGTGGACCTAATTCAGGCCCCTCCATAGATTTTTTTTTTTTTTTTGGTACCAGGGATTGAACTCATGACCTGTTTGCCAAGCAGGCACTTACATTGCTGCTGAGTTAAACCCCCGGCCCTTTGTTTTTGTTTTTTGAGACAGGGTCTCATTATATAGCCCAGGCTGGCCTCGAACTCATGCTTTTCCTGCCTCAGCTTCTGGAAACCCTGGGGTTGCTAGTCTGTGCCACCATGCCTGGACTGGCCCCCTTTTTGATCCTAGCTCATCCCTGTCCCTTTCTTTGCCTGGTGGGGGGCAGTCAGCAAGGGGAGGAAGCAGAAGAGTTTGCCACATAGGCAGTCCCCAACGGTTTAAGGGGTCTCTAGCTGCTGGGCTGTGGGCCCTGAGAGAAGATTCAGGAAAGGGGTACTGGGCCCAGTCTGGGGTGACAGTGCGAGGATAGGAAGAGACTACTCCATTCTCTTCCTCTATGCTTTCTTCTCAGGCCCTGGGGTGGCCAGAGCTGCCCTGACCTGGCCCAGGGTCAGGGCAGCACCAGCGATGTCAGACTCAAGGTAGGAGAAAACCTGAAGGAGAAGGAAAAAGGGGGGCAGAAACTCGGGCGGGGGCTGGACAGGCTCTAAGAACCCTGACTTACAAGTCATGCAACTGGAATTCTAATCCTTCCTCTGTTGCTGATTCAGTGTGACCCTGAGAAAAATTTTGCCCCACTTCTGAACCTCAGTGTACTCATCTGAAAAATGGGTACAATAATGCCTTTTAGAGGGCTGTGGAGAGAATCCAGCATGGGACCTGAATGCTCAGGAAATGTGTGTCCTAATGCTGGGATCCTTAGGCATAGAGGGGAAAGGCCTGTTCCCAGGACCCCCTTCCACCCACCACCTTGACTTTCTGCCCATGTTTGGCTCCTTTTCCTCACTTCCTGCCAGGGACTCCCAGAAATGACACTGAGCCTGTGACTTCTGCAGTCAGGACCTGAGCCATGAATTGGACAATGATGGATATTCTCCCCTGGGAGGAGCAGAGGGCAGCCTTCTCTGGAGGAGGCTGAAGCAGCCATATGGCTCTCTTTGGTCCCAAATATCATGAGTAATGAGCGGAGTTTAATTGAGTACTCATTATGCACAGGTGCTGTGTGTGGATTATCTTACGCGATCTGCACAGCACTCCAGGGAGCCAGGTGTTGTTCTTATCACATCCATTCTACACACAGGGAAACTGAGATGCAGGTGGCATTGCAGCCAAGTAGCAGCACTGGGATTCAGGTCCAGGTCCCCGCCATTCAGGTGCCCACAGTAATCATACTGTTTTGTCTCCTGAAGTATCCAACTCCTAGGAAATGAAATGTTGTGTGTATTTCATGAGTAAATGAAAGCCCTGGAGATCAAAGGCCTCTGTTAGGTGGGGTTTTGACCCCATGTTTGCCAAAGACACAGGCTCACCTGGTAGTTTCAGGGGGGTGGTCAGTGTTCATGTGGATCTGGGATGCTGAGGCCTCTCCCCTCATTCCCATAGCCCAGCTGAACCCCAGGGAATTGAGCAGATAGACATCAGCTGTTCACTCTTTCCTGCTTCCTGCATGTCCCCTTCACCTCTGTGACTAGGCACGGCTTCCCAGGTGTGCTGTGAGAATTTTAGGCTGGCAGAGTACAAGGGAGGTGTGGCTGCAGGCCCTCAGGTGGCCTGCAGCAGGCAGAGGCCGTGGGCACTTGAGGCAGGCATGCCCACGCAGCCCTTAATCCCGAGGGCAGTTGGTGCCAAAGAGCCAGAGGCCTGTAGACGCCTGGGAAAGCAGCAGTAGGCCTACGAGGAAGCCGAGGTCACAGCCTCGGAAGGCACAGCCAGGTCCTAGAGTTGCATCATTGGGGTGTCTGAGGGTTGGGAGCTCACTGCCCTGCGGTGGGACCCTAGTCATGGCACTGTCCTTCTGGACCTCACTTTCCTCGTGTGTGGAATAGGAGGGCATGAGCTTAACCTTTCCATGGTCTTGCTGTTTTGCTCAGCTCTGGTGCCCTGACAGCATCTGCTAGTGCAGCTCATCTGGGTGTCAGACCCTGCTTGGCTTCCCTTGTGCCAAAGAGGGCGGGAAGGGATGTCCAGGGAACATGCAGGACACGAGAGATGCCTTCACGTTTCTGTCCCTGTCACTGTGTCTCCCTGCCTCTGGTTTTTCCCAGGTCCAAGCCCAGAGCCATTCAGAATGGGACCTCCGGGTCAGGAGCCAAGGTGGCATCTGGTCTGGGAAGCCACAGCAGCTCTCAGGGAGACCTGCCCAGCCTCTGGGGCGCCTGCAGAGGCCAGCAGTGGGCAGTGCTTCAGACCTGGCCAACTATGCATCCGTAGCACCCAAGGACCTGGCCCCAGCTGAGACCTCTGCAGAACGTGATGATGCCCACCCGGGGCCTACTCCTCAACATATGGAACAGGGAACCCCAGGCCGCCTCTGCCAGCAACCCCCACATGTAGCCCCAGACGTCACTCAGAGGCTGGAGCCGCCCAGCAATCTGGAAAACACAGTCCTGCCGCCCCACCCAGCATGCCTCCCAGAGGTGGAGGGGGCAAAGGGCGAGCGGGACATCTCAGGGCCTGTCCAGTCAGAGTCATTCCCCCTACATTCACGTCCCTCGGCCAGGAGGACCCGCTACCACATCACTGTCATCCTACAGGGGTGTGGGCAGACACCTGGGGAGGAGGGTGAGGAACCGGCCCAACCAGCTCCCCACCCCTGCGGCCCTGAGGAATCCAGGGGCTGGCAGGAGCCTCCCCTGGGACTCCGCCCCGTCACGGGGTGCCTGACTGACCTGCCCCAGGAGCCCCAGCTGAGAGCCCTGCCGCTGCATCAGGGGAGCACAGCCCAGTGGCAGGCTGGCCGGAAGCCTGGATCCCCACACGGGCGGTGAGTAGAGGTTGGCTCCTGTGGGGTCTGATGGCGGGAAGGGACCCTGGCTTGGCTGGCTGATCCCTCTTGGGTCTCTCTGCCTTGTCTCTGGGCTTCTCAGACTGCAGGCTCATTCATTTGGCAGCTGATCCCGCCTGAGCTGACTCTGCCACCCTTCCCCCTTCCTCTCTGCCTTTCCTGCCTCCCTCTCTCCCTTCCAGGAGGTACCCTGGGACCCACTGCTGTTCTCTGCCCCTGCCCATTTGAGGAGGTAGATCTTGTCATGGAAAAGATGGGCAGCTTGAAGGGTCACTTTTTTCTCAGCTATACCCACCACTCCTCAGTTCTGTTCATGTGGCCACAGACCAGCCTGGGAACAGGCCTGGAGCCAAGGTGCTGGCTGTCTTGAAGCAAATTGCTTAGCCTCTCTGGGCCTTGTGTTATTGAGTGGATTTGGTAGTCAGGTTACAGGAACATCCTTTGAACTCCAAAAAGCTGGGCTGCCAAAATAGCAGGGATGCTTATTAATTACACCTCAGTGGCAGCGATAATTACCCCACCTGGGTTTGTGCTGGCCGCCACAGGAATAGGCGCCAAGACTCTGGAGCCCCGGTTTTTATTTGGCTCTCCTGCCTGGTGAGCTCCATGGTGGGGATGTGGATCCCTCGAAACTCGGGGAGGAGGGCTGAACATGGCACCTCCCTAAGGACCATGTGACGAGGTCCTAAAAATGAATATGGTGGCTGACATTTATGGTTTGTTTCCTAGCATTAATTTTATTTAATCTGCACACAGTCCCATGAAATAGGAACTAAGTCCACCACTTAATTACAATAGGAAGCTAAGGTTCAGCAAGGCTAAGCCACTCACCCAAAGCCAACTGGACGGTGAAGGGAATCCGAATTCGATTCTATGTTTCTACAACTCCAGCACCTGTGCTCTGCCCATTTTCCCATCCAGCCTCCAAAAGAACCCTCTCAGGCCCCGTGTGAAAGCAGAGGTGCCTGTGGTAGCTGTGGGATCCATGGTTCCCTGGGACCCTGGGAATTGGGCAGCAGAGGCTGAGGCAGAGCTGTCCAGGGGTCGGGGCAGAAGTCAGCGGTCTGGGTCTCTGCTGAGGACCAGGAAGACGTGGGGCCCAGTCTGGCCAGGAGAGCTGTCCAGTGCCCCATCTGGGGCAGGAAAGGAGTTTGGGGCGAGCCTTAGAGAGTGGGAAAGGGAAGAGTGGTGGCCTGCGCTGGACTCCACCTGATACTCCCTGGCTGTTTTGGATTCGGATGGGTAATAACAGACTGTGGTGGGACCCCTTAAGAGATGGGGAAAGGCGACTTGCAAGGACATCATGTTTCTCTGTCCGCTTTTCGGAGGAAAGTTCTCTAGGCCAGAATTTGCAAATATGAAAAGGAAGTGGGATCCAGCTGGAGCTGCAAGGGGAAACACATAAGATGGGTGTGCACACAGAAGTGTGTGTCTGTGTTCACGTGCAAGTGTGTTTCAAGGGAGGAGAGTTTATGGCTGTGAGTTAACTGTAGACTGGGAATGTGTGCACATGTGTGTGCCACTGCGTCTGTGTGTGTGACTGTGTGACTTAGTATGTTGTCTCTTTGAGTGTCTCTGTGTGGACATGTGTGTCAGGTAAGTGTCTGTCTGTATTTCTGTGCTGTGTGTGACTTCTGTGCTTGTGTATGCCTGTGTTTGCCAGCATGTAGGCCCGTGGACTGGTTTAGCCTAGTTTGGGGGTGACTCACGCATAAGCGAGGAGATCCAGGACTTGTTGGGTTAGACAAGGGTTTCCCACACTCCCCTTTCCCCCTTCACACCCACCAGCCTTGTTTGGAGGCTACTGGTCAGCCTGCCGACAGATCCATGCCTGGTCTGGGACCTTGGAGAAGAGAGTGCCTTGGAAATGGGCACATCTGCTTGCCCAGCAGGGGCAGCTGGTTAGTGGGGTGTGCCTCCTGAACAAGGACAAAGCGGGGAGCACTAGGCGGGCAGATTCCAGCAGTTTGAAGAACCTTCTAGTAGGCATGACTGTCCAGGGATGGGGCAGATGAATTGTCAAGTGGTGATCTCCCTGTCCCTTGAAGTATGTGAGAAGCCAGTGACCACATGTTTGTGGAATGAGTGGCTGGCAGGGGTGTTGTCCAGGGGCTGGGTTGTGCTGAGAGGGTTGGGCTGAGAAAGGTGTGGAGATCTGATTGCCAGGAGTTCACAGGAAGTACCCGAGAGGATCATCAATAGCTTCCTTTCAGGTTGCTGTCCTGTGAGTCTGTGGAGCCTTTCAAACATCTGATGCTTAAAAACAAAACCAAAAACAAAATCGTGGTTCTTCGCCTCCTGGATTTTTAGGGTACCACTTTTATGAGAAACCAGAGCCTAGCACATGGCCTGCCATGCTTAGCAATGAATGAATGAATAGACGGGCGAGAGGCCGGGCTTTGCCCCTTACAGTCAGCACCATCAGACAAAGTCTGGTGAGTAGCAGGGAGTTGTTCTAACTCAAAAGTGGACAGGGGACCCAGTGAGGAGGACAGCGGCTTTAGAGGATGTTGGTGAGTGTCAAAGGCACGTGGGAGGAGTGCCAGGCAGAGGGGACAAAGTGTGCTGAGAAGGAAGGTCATCCCTAATGAGGACAGGAGGGGCTGGCTGTCGGGTGTGTCCTGTTCTCAGGAAGCCCTGGCCTGGGGGAAGGATTGGGATCACCTGTTTCCCCGTCTCTCCTACCAGAGGCTGTCCAGGGTCCCTCCGTCTCTATCCCAGACTCCATCAGAAACCCCATGTGGTCCAGGAGTCCAGTCAGGCTTCCCTGGGCCTCAGCCCCTTTCATCTGTGCTCCTCATAAAACCTGAGTCATTGTTGGGGCATCAGAGCAGGGTCAAAGTTCTGGGTTCCACCAGCTTCTCAGGAGGGACAGGGTGGAGATAGGGGAAGGGAGTTGGGGCAGTGGGTCCATTTCTGGCCCGGGATGGAGCCTCAGAGGGAACCACAGACCTAGGGTAGGGTAGGCCAAGAGTAGGGATAAACAGGCGTCGACCTCAGGGGTCTGGGGATCTGAGAATAGGATTGTCACCGTCTGGGCAGCCTGGGAGTCAGGTAGTGTGGGTAGATGGCCCCTCTAGGACTGAGATTGCCCCCCAACACTCAAACAAGACACTCAGTTTCCCCGGGGGAGTTAGGGAGTTTGCTAGAAGGTTATACACTTGGGGTTGAGGTTAAAACCTTGACTCCCTTCTGTGTGACCCTGGGCAGTTCCTTAACTAAAAAAATCTGCACAGAATGGGAGTGTTTAATTATAATTAGTAACAATTTACTAAGGTCACAGGCTCCAAATTCTTCTGACTTTTTAATAGCACAGTATTGTTACTGTTCCTATTAAGACCAGGAAATTGACCAGTTCCTGGGAAAGCAGAGGTCCTTTTAGGCAGGGTTGTAAGTTTCCCCTCATTTAGTAAAGTAGGTTGTAAATTACCAGGGAACTCAAGGGAGGATCAGAAAAAAAGAAGACCCAGGCCCCAGCCCTCAAGGAGTAAGGGGAAAATGTGGAATCAGATGTGACTTCAAACCCGAGCTTGGCAACTTGGTGGGTACATCATCCTAGGTACCTCAGCCACTCCTCTGATCCTCTGTGTCTTCTACGTCATGGGTAAAATGAAGATTTCAGAGAGAATGGAGGAAAGCTCCAAGCGCTGTGTCCTTAGGGCAGTGGTGGCAAACCTGTGGCTTGTGTGCCTCCGCAGATGGTCTGTATCATTGAAAGCTCTGTAAGTTTTGCCATCACGGCCTTAGGGGCTCTACTGAGACCCACAGATGTACCCAGATGTGCCCCTGTGCTCTGGACATTGTCTCCAATGCTTTTGGTAGTAATACCTGCTAATAGTTGGTCACAAACCTCCAAGATGGCAGTGTGACATTTATGAGCCAGCATTTTAGTTTATAAAGCAGGGTTTCATTCTTTCTCTCCTACTGCATCCTGCCTGGCAAGATGCTGTGAGTCTTAGGACTCCTGTTGTGTGGTTGGGGACCCTGAGGTCTGAAAGAGAGATGTGGCCCTCCAAGGTAGTGGCGATAGTGGGCAAGGGTCCGTGGGAGCCCAGCTAGGCCTGAGTCCCAAGCCTCATTTTCCTGAACTTCTCTTTTAAGGTACCTCCCGGGAATGGGTGAGAACGGTGTTTGTGTAGTTTCCACCCTTCTGGTTTTCTGATTTTTAGCTCTGGAGGACTGGACCCAGGGCTGCTTGGGCAGAGGCCTAGGCCATCCATGTGCCGGCACATTAGACTCATCTTCCTTTCTGCTCTCTCCTTTCTTCCTCTTTCCCGGCTTAGGCCTCAGCTTTTGAGGGACCTAGACAGAGGGAATCCCTTGAAAGTGGGGAGATGAATAAGAAGTGAATCCCATCAGAACTGGGAGTATCACACCCATATAAACAGGGAAACAGACCGAAAGGTCACGTGACCGCCTGAGGGTGCTCAGCATGAGTGTGGCAGGGTAGTTATTCTGCACTTCAGGGACCCAGCCATCCTTGCCACCCTCTGACGCTCTTCTCTCTTCTTCCTGGGACTGTCTGCAGGGCACTGGACTGCAGTGTGACGGAAACACCTCTGGACAGGTTGCCAGGGCCCAATATGGAGGAGGCAGCTGGGCCTCCGGCCCGGGCTGAGGCCCGAGTGGTAAGTGCCACACTGACGTGGCGACAGCGGCCGCCAGCCCAGGAAGAAATTAGACACCATTTTCACAAGGTGTCCCTGGTGTCAGGGGCCCGAGAGGAGATGTTTGGGTACACCTATGCTCAAGAGGAAGTCAATGGCTTTGCTACTCGGGAAGAAGAGACTGTGAATCACCAGGGCCTTCGGGATGAAGCTGGCTCTGCAAACTTCCAGAGCCATGGGCCCATCTTTTCCAAGAAGTACATGCCTCCCCCAAAGGAGAAAAAGCTGGTGGGCAGGCCAAAGTGGACTTCGGACCAGACTGACAGCATCCCCCAGGCTCCTAGGACTGAGCCACCAGGCTTGGGAGCCGCAGCCAGGACTGAGCTGTTGGTGCCTCTACCTGGGCCCCGGGACCCAAGCCCCCACCCAGGCGGGAATCACACTGGTGGGAGCACCTGGAACCGAGAGGAATGTCGAGTGACACGCACTGTGCGCACAACCACAGTAGTCGGGGGCCATGTGGACCACCGGATGAGCAGCTCAGTGACTGTGGGACCGATGCTGTCCAGTGAGACCTTGCCAAGGGGCCGCCACGTGGTCCGCTCGGTCCGGGCAGCAGTGGTGAACCCTCAAGCTGAGGACTCACCCAGCCGCAGCAAGGCCCGGGAGCTGCTGGGTAGCCTGGTGGCTGCTGAGTCCAGCTCTCCTGCCAGCCGCCTCCCCAGGCCCACAAATGTTGTGCCAAGGAGCCCGGGGCTGGGTGGCACAGAGGGGACTGTCTTGGAGCAGCTGCCTGAGACTGGGACAGCCCAGCCAAAGGTCCCTGCGGGCAGCCCAGTGGGTCCTCATCCACCCCAGAACCACGAAGTCCCTACCACCTGCCCAGACCAAGACCAAGGCAGAGCCTTGGACATCAAGGCTTGTGAGCCCCTAAGGGTGCAGGGAGCCTCCAGCCCTACTCCGTTGCCTCCTCAGACTTCTCGGGGCCAAACACCAGTGCCCTCTTCTCCCAGACTCCAGACCCGTGCTTCCTCCCCGGGCTTGGCCCAACGCTCAGAGCAGCCCGTGCTTGCCTCTCAGCCCAGGGCCGAGCCCAGTCCCCAGCCCAGGCCCCATGGCCTGCCCTCTGTAGAGGGGGAAAGACTTGCAGATCCCCCTGCTGCGCCCACCCCACCTGTAGAGAGGACTGAGGCTGCTACAGTCCCTGGACAGCCTCTCATTCCACCTTCTATTACGAAGAAGCCTGTCCCCAGCCCAGGAGGTCTTTCCGCTGCCTCCTCACGAAGGAGTAAATTTGTTCAGGACTCTGAGAATGTGCCTCTGTCCTCCCTTACTCAGAAAGAGGTTCTTCACGTCCCTGGTGCACCCAGTGCCTCATCCCCTAAGCCAACCAAGGTTACCCAGGGCCCAGAAGGAGATCCTAGCACCCAAAAGGAGGTTGCTAAAAGCATCCCCACCCCCTCTCTTCCCAAGGAAGAGACTGTTCAAGGCCCAGCTGCTCCTGTTCCCCTACTCCTCAAAGAGGAGGAGGCCAGCCCCGGGGCCAGAGGGAGCCCTGTGTCATCTTCTACTCAGAAAGAGGATATCCAGAGCCCTGCTGTTTCTTTCACCCCATCCTCGGTGGGCAAGGAGACCCCCAGTCCAGGAGGCACCCCTGTTTCAGTGCCAGTGGAAACAGAGGCCAGCACGGAGTCCCAACTTGTCCCTGACTCTGTTGAGGACAAGTCACTTCCAGAGTCATCAAACGAGGAGGATGAGATGGCCCTGGCTGCTGACCTGGAGATTTTCCTGGATACACTTCGGAGCATGGAGCCCCCTGAGATCCTCCGCACTCACCGGCTGCCCCGAGCCCCACGCTCCTCCTACTTGGCCATGTACGCCACGCTGCCTGCCATTGATGAAGACCATCCTGGGCCATGGATGCTGGGGCCCAGTCCCCAGGTGGTGCCTACCTTGGAGGAGGAGAAAGAGAAGGTAGATGAGAAGGAGGAAGAGGAACTAGAGAACCCTTATCTGAGTGATGATGAGAAGCTTCAGCGCAGGCAGGAGAAAGCTGGACCCAGTCCTTCCTGGGGTTCCCGTCCTGCCAGACCCACCCAGGACTCCTGCTCACCTCTGGAGATGATGAAGAAACATGTAGCGGATGCCAAGAGTTCTCACCCAGAACTTGGGCTGGAACTGCAGACTGGCACCCGGCCCACTTCCCGGCTCGGCAGCAGTATTCTTTTTAGCAATCTGGTTCCTGCCACCAAAGAGGCCCCCAGCCTGGAGCCACTGGGTGCAAAACTATCTGTTCTGCCACCCCATCCGGCACCGGGGCTCAGGAAAGTGCCTGGACAGTTGCCCCTACTCTGCAGCGGAAGGCCACCACCAGAGAAGCTGACATGTGCCCAGCCCCTGGAGGGGTGGGTGAGTGAGGCCTCGGGTGGGCAGCGGAGGCACCTGGCCTCCTCTGGGTCCAGGTTTGGGTGTTGTGAGGAGAATGGTACTGGGAGTCAAGAGTCCCTGGAGAGGGCTGGGGATTTAGCTCAGCGGCATAAGCGCCTGCCTTGCAAGCAGGCAGTCGTGAGTTTGATCCCGGGTACCGATAGAAAAAGACAAAAAAAAAAACAAAAAACAAAAAAGAGTCCCTGGAGGCAGGAAGGAGGGCTGCATCTGAGGTCTTGTTCAGTTAACCTGTGCAAGCCACATCTCTCTGGGCCTCAGTTTCCCTGTTCATATAACAGGAAGTTTGTACCGTGGATTTTTAAAATCCACGGATTTTTATTTTATATTTTTATTTTGTTCTGTGGATTTTGAAGGGCTTGGGGGCTCCCACATCCTGGAAGCTGGGGAAGGGGAGTGAAACCCAGGGGTGGAAACAAGTGTGGCATCCTCTGAGGACCAACTCCTTGCGGGTGGAGACCAGTAAGAGAGGACATGGAACCTGTAGAATGTTAGGTTGCGGGGAGCAGTAGGTAGATGACCCTGTAAGACTTCTCACTACTTCCTGTGTTCCAGAGCCCATCCTTGAAGAAACAGGGCAAGCTCAATACCAGGCCTGGGAAGGTAGGCGTGTGGGGCAAAGGGCCAGGGGTGGCAGGAGGTGGGGCCTGGGGATACAACCTGAGGGCGTGTGCTGTGCCTTCTCAGGTGATCTTCTTCTCAGAGCCCGGCTGCCAGGGCAGCAGCAGAGAGGTCTATGAAGATATTGCTGATGCCTCGGGCTGGGACCTTGTCGCCTCCATAAGGGTGGTGCGAGGATGGTAAGTGGGCGTGGCTGTGACCCTAAGGGTGCAAAGGGCCTCCCAGCCTAGCGGAAACACCATCGGCTACTCAAAGACTGGGTACACCCTCTTTCCTAACTGTGACCTGGGGGTCTCTGTGCCCACAGCTGGGTGCTATACGAACAGCCGCAGTTCCAGGGCCAAAAGTTGGTTCTGCCTGAAGGAGACGTGGAACTCAGAGGCCTGCGGCCAGCCTGGAGCACTCACGGCATTGGCTCCCTCCGGCGGGTTGTCCGGGTGAGCAGGCTGGGTGGAGCCTAGAGTGGGAATCCTTCCAGAGAGAATATGGGGTAGGAGCAGGAGGGACTTTACTGTGGGCCAGCTATAGGTTCCTGACCTTGGAAGAACCGGGGAAGGAAGAGACCCTGAGGAGTGTTCCGTCTGGGGCCAAAACCCAGCTCAATAAAGCAGCCTAGGGATGTCTGAGCTGGAGATGAGGCAAAAACCCAGCTCAATAAAGCAGCCTAGGGATGTCTGAGCTGGAGATGAGGCAAGGTCTGAGTGATAGAAATGGGCCAGGTTTGCCCAGCACCCAGTGCAAGGAGCCAGCAAGAAGCACAGTCTTCACTTGTTCACAGATGCTTGCCAATTACTGAGTGCCGCTCCCTGGGCCAGGCGTAGGGGGTGAGGGTGGGCGAACTCTTTGCCCCGCCTACCCTGTCAGATAAGCTGGGAGGGCTGGTTCAAAGAAGGAAGACCCTGTCACCAGAGTGGGGATTATGAACACCCTTCTGGATTTCAGGAAAAAAGACAGGGAGACCAGATAGGGTTGGAAATCCTACAGAGTCCCCTGAGGCTTTTAGGGGGAGGAAGAAAGAGTAGCAAAGTCAACATTGCAATTTCATAAATGTAAAGCAAAAAACAACCCTGTTTTCAGAGCACAATTAGCAAACTTGATAAAAATAACCTTGATCCCCAGAGAGACCTAGCAGAAAGAACAATGAGTCTAAACAGGGCCTAGTTTGGGTGTTTGTTTTTGTTTTTAATGAAGGAGCTAAGTAACTAGGTCTAGAGTTGTTGCAATATTGCTGGTGTAGCTGACACAGTGTCCCAGGAGGAGGATAGAGCAGTTTTCAAAGCCAGGGCAGTTGTGGATAATTTATTGTGAGAAACTCACAATAAATTCACCTTCATGTGGGAGTAATGAGGTACAAGAGAAAAGCAAGGCTTTGAAGTTAAGACATCCTAGGATGGAATCCAACACTGAGTGGGCACCTACTGTGTGCTGGGTGCGTGGGTGGTACCAGGTTGCAACACTGAACATAAACTATGTGGGTCTGTTCTTGGTTCTGCTGCTTAGAAGCACCTTGACCTGGAGCAGTTTGCTTAACTTCGATGAGCCTCTCTTTCCACAACTCTATTTTTGTTTTTAATCGGTACCGGGGATTGAATTCACGATTGCTTATGTGTAAGGCAGGCGCGTATGCCGCTGAGCTAAATCCCCAGCCCACTTCTCACAACTCTGAAGGGACAAATAACACCACTGCAGCCATGACCTTAGTGTAGTGCTCCACTCAGTTGATGCTTCTTAGGCACTTGATGAATGAATGAATGAATGAATGAATGAATGAAAGAAAATGGTCCCCAGGATAAAGAAACACTCAGAAAGCTGAGAGTGCTGTCTACCATGCGATTCAGACACCAGTCGAAGCCAGGCTGGAGGCATGCAGGCTGCAGGTGTAGTTAGTTGGGTGGTGCAGCATATACTTAGCATACCTGAGGTCCTGACCATCCCTAGTACGAAAATACAACAACAACAACAACAACAAAACAGTTTGGATGGAGACTGGAAAAATACCTAAAGCTGGACCTGAGGAAGTGGGTTACAGGCTTGTTCATCCTTCTGGCAGACAGGAAGTCAGGCTGCCCATAAGGGAAGGGTGTTATGCTTTGCAGCTTCTCCTGGGATCTTTGGTTTCAGGTCCCAAAGGTGGATGAAAGCTTTGGTCTCAGGCTTGGTTAGCTGATTTTTGCAGGAACATCCCAGTTTCCCCCTCTCCTGTTTTTGAGGAGACAGCCAGAAAGGTTTTCAGGCCATTTGGAGCTCTGGCTGCACAGATTTGGAAAAGCAAGAAAGTAGTCTCCAAAGAGTGTCACTTTACATCTTCTTGTCCCCGCTTCTCCTTTTTCAGGACTACTGCACCCCAGAGATCATCCTGTTCTCTGAGGAGGGCCTCAAGGGTGAGCAAGTGAAGCTAACTGAGGCCTTGAAGGATCCTGAGGGCCTGGAGAGGCCCCTGCAAGTGGCCTCTGCCACTGTCTCTGCAGGACTGTGAGTTTGGGCTTTTCTGGAATCTCCTCATATAACATTCACTACTATGCTGGGGGCTGGGGACACAGGTGACAGGACACAGTTTCTCTTAGAAGTGCTCAGTCTACTGGTGGGAACAGGCAAGTAACAGTAGCAGTCCAGAGTTGGGGGATAGGGAAGCACAGGGTTTCAGGAACACAGAAAAGCACCAAACTGGCTGAGCGAGGGGTAAGGGAATAGTCCAGCCCTCCTGGAGGAGTAGCCATCTCAGCGGGGATGAGTAGTCTAAGAACCTAATCTCCAGGAGGGCTTGACTATGTATGCTTGGTCAGTCCCAGATTGATGCTGGAAACGGCTAGTTCGGAGTCCATGCCCCTAAATATCTGTTATTGAATGAATGGGGGAAGCAGTGTACCTGGAACAGGTGCGTGCTAACAGAGCTAAGCTTCTAAAGTTCAGCCTGGCGGCTGGGAGTATCCCTTGGGATCTGGGGTACGATAGCCTTTCTACCTTCCCCAGGTGGATGCTGTACCCCAAACCATTCTTTGAAGACACCCCCTATATCCTGGAACCTGGAGAGTACCCTACTTTGGAGGCCTGGGGTACATCAAACCCCACCGTGGGCTCCCTGAAGCCCATGACATTGGTAAGGAGTAGGCACACCCACAAGCTGCTCCGTCTCTTGTCCCAAATAGTATGGTCCTGCATCTGTGTGCAAGACAGAGGAACTAAAGTGTGGAACCCGAGCTCCTGGTGAACAACTCTTGGGAGGTCCTACTGGGAACTGGAGGAGAGTGAGGATTCTTCCAGGGGTTGGGGAGAAGAAGGACATGGTCTGACATTTTTAGGGGGTCTCAGGATCAAGAAAATCCTAGGTCCTCAGTCCCATCTGTCTTCCCCACTTTGGGGCTGATGTCTCAGCAGAGTCTCCTTTGCAGGGCTGTCCAAGTGTGGAGAAGCCAGCGGAGCCCAAGGTAAGGAGCTGGACTTCGGGCTCAAAGAGGGGCATTGTTTGCGGGTGGTTGTCATGGGCTGGACTGGAAGACAGGAGAGGAAGGCTGGGAATCGAAGGACTCACTGGGAACTGGCCTTTGACGTGTAAGGACAGGGCAGAGGTCAGAGTAGAAACGGGATGCAGCTCTGTGAGGCTGGTACTGGGCAGACCCCTTCTTGGATGGCTAGGTTTGTCTGAGTCCAATGATACCCCATCAGTCTGACACCCTGTTTCTCCCTAGGCAGTGGTGTATGAGGCTCCAGATTTTCAGGGCAAGAGCTGGGAAGTGAGCAGAGATATCTACAACCTTCAGCAGCCAGAGGACAGCCAGAGCCCCGACCTGGCCTCTGTGGGGTCCTTGCGGGTTCTTGGGGGCTGGTGAGCATTTAGGTTGATTTCTTCTACCTTATCACCCCTACGACCGTTGCTGTGGGGATGGGATGTGACTGATGTTGTCTGGGTGGAGTAGCTGTGCAGGGCCTTCCTATAAGTGAGTCTGTCCATTCTCCCCTGCCACCAGCTGGGTGGGCTATGAGAAGGCGGGCTTCCGCGGCCACCAGTACCTGCTGGAGGAAGGCGAGTATGCTGACTGGTCGCACTGGGGAGGCTATGATGAATTGCTGACCTCCCTGCGGATCATCCGGACGGTAAGCAAGGGCAGCTGCCTCTGGTCACAGCTGACTGTCCCAGTATAATCTGAGGGAGGAACCTGAACCCCACTCCCAGTTCTCCAAGTGTCCGATGAGGGCCATACTGAGGACTTCACCCCTAATTCCTCCAGTGGGCTGTGTCCTTGGGGTCTGGGGCACTCCCTGGTGTTTTGTGATGGGCTGGCCAGACCTGTTGATCCCTGGGGTCCAGGACTTCGGGGACCCGGCTGTGGTGCTATTTGAGGCCATGGACTTCCAAGGGCACGGCGTGGAGGTGAGCACTGCACTGCCGGATGTGGAGCTAATGCAACATGGACCGCACACACAGGCCATCCACGTGCTCAGCGGCGTGTAAGTGATCCTGCCTCACGGGGCTGAGAGCGGTTGCGGTTGCGGTTGCGGTTGCGGGAGGGGTGCAGTTCAGCGCCTTGACCCGCGCCTCGCCCTTCTGCAGGTGGGTGGCCTACGAGCAGGTGGGCTTCTCTGGCGAGCAGTACGTGCTAGAGAAGGGTGTGTACCGAAATTGCGATGACTGGGGCGCGGGCAACAGCGCCCTCGCCTCGCTGCAGCCGGTACTGCAGGTGTGTGCGGGCGGCGGACGGGGCCGGGGAGGGGCGGGGCACCGGGGAGGGGCGGGGCACCGGGGGAGGGGCGGGGCACCGGGGAGAGGCGGGGTCAGTGTCAGGGAAAGAAGCCCGGCAAGTTCCACTAGGTTGGTGCCAATGAAACCTAGCGGAATAAATAGGGGCCAGGGGTTGACAGCCTCCTTGAATCTCAAAACTGGTCCCGTCCTTTAGGTCGGGGAGCACGATCTGCACTTCGTCTCAAAGGTAAGGAGGCGGACTCGGAAGCGATTTCCTTCAGTGGAAGCTCTCATCCCTTTCGCCAGCCCCTTCGGGCCGATCCTGCGCCCTCCTGCACTCTCATCTCCCTCTGCCTTCAGATTCAGCTTTTCTCCGGCCCCGACTTCCTGGGCGAACACCTCTGCTTCGAGGATGACCAAGCCTGTCTGCCCCCCTCCTTCCAGCCGCAGTCCTGCCGGGTTCTCGGAGGCAGGTGAGGAGGGCGGAGCGCTGAGGGGCGGGGCCGAAGGGCGCCTTCTTTCAAGTGATTTAAATTTGGGGGCTGGACTTGAATTTACAGTTTTCTTTCCTTAGCCTCCTGACTGGGTGGCGTTATAGGCATGTAGCATTATAAGCCTAGCATCTTTTAACCTTTCATGTTTTTATTCTTTTGCTTTTTTTTTTTTTTTTTTTTTTTTGGTGGCTTCCAGGAGTCCAGCTCAGGACCTTGTGCTTGCAGGGCAGGCACTGTGCCGCTAAGCTATATCACTAAGCTATAACCCTGGCTCACTGTTTCTTTTTTTGTTGGTTTGTTTGGGGTTTTTTTTGAGTCCTGGGGCTTGAACCCAGAGACAATGCTCCACATTTTAATTTTTTTTTTTAAACAGAGCTTCACTTAGTTGTGAGGCAGGAGTCCAACTCTTACATCAGCTTCCCAAGAATTGGCATTCCTCTAGTCCTACACCACTGTGTCTACCTGTCTGTATTTTTACATTTCTTGCCCAAACATGGAATCAACCATTTCTTGAAGAACCGTAGTTTTTTAGAGTAGAAAATGGTATTTAGAGACCAGTATCTGCATTCTAGGTGTTTCACAATCATAATAGCAAATATTACTAATAGTAAAAACCACTGAAAGCTATTTGAGATTTCTTTGTGGTTCCTTTTGTCCCCAGAACATTATGTGTTGTATGATATGTATGTATTCAAAACACTATACTTTCAGGACATTTGAAATAAACCTTATTTTGTGCCATTATGTCACCAGTAGGTTCCTAAAAATTAATTTTAATTTTTAGGAATATTTTCCATTTTTATTTAGCCACAGTACCTCCCCACACACAAATGCTGGGGATAGAACCCAGGGCCTCCCACTTGCTAGACAAGTACTCTTCCACTGAGCTACACCTCCAGTGTGTAATCTTTTTAAGGCTGCCCAGGCTTGAACTGGTGATCCTCCCACATTGGCCTCGTGAGTGAGGGGATTCTAGGCATGTGCCATTGTACCAGGAACATGGTTTTCAAAAATGTCTCAAAATTTGCATGGCTCCTGTTTTAGCGCAGACTGCTCTACTGAAATACTATAGACCATGTGGCTTAGACAACAGGAATTTATTTTCTTAGTTATAACAGAAAGTGCCAGACCGAGGTGCTGGCTACTTCATTTGTCTAGTGAGAACTTTTACTGGCTTGCAAAAGGCTACCTCCCCATCGCATCCTCATATAGTGGAGAGACACTTTTTCTGTCTTTACTTGGAGGGACACTTTTTCTGTCATAGAGTCCCAGTCTAGTGACCTCATGGAAACCAGATTACCTCCAGCAGCCTTGCCTTCTCAACACCATTACTTTGAGGGTTGAGGTTTCAATGTGTGATGGGGGTGTGGCGTAAATATTCAGTCTCTAATAATTCCAAAGCCACAAATTCCATTTCTCCCTGCAGCCTTCTCCTTCCTCTCTGAATGGGGAAGCATTTTTCCCCCTGCGTTTGTCTTACTCTTTGTTTCTTTTTGAAGATGTAAGCAAATATGCATACATATAACTAGTGAAACCAAATACATTGTGTAAAACTTCCCTATTGTACAAAAGCGAGCGTTTTATAATCTGGTACATATACTAAACAATATCAAATTGTAGAGTTAATTCAGCCAGTCTCTTACTGATGCACATCTGGGCCAATTCTACTCTTTGCTGTTGCAAACAGTGCTGTAATGCATGACCTAGTGCTTAGATTCCAAGTTTTTGTTTTTGGTTTTTTTTTTTTTTTTTTTTTTTTTTGGTCTTTTTTTCCTTTTTATCGGTACCGGGGATTGAACACACGACTGCCTGCTTGCAAGGCAGGCGCTTATGCTGCTGAGCTAAAATCCCCAGCCCCCAGATTCCAAGTTTTTGAAGGGTATCCTTGTGACAGATTCCTAGATGGGAGATTGCTGAGTACTTGTCCATGGAATGTTGTTTCAAATTGCTAAATCCCCTCCAGAGCAGCAGTAGGGTTTCCGTCGGTCCTGTCTTAAGTCTGACCTCAATCCCTGCTGCTGCAGTGCCTTTTCATTTTTGACCTTCCCTGGATTGGGGCGGGACATGGGGTGGAGTGGACAGCAACCCCACATCCACTCTTGGATCACAGGGTGATCTGGCTGATCTGGGATTGGGTAGGCTGAGATGACCCACTCTCCCTTCCCCAGCTGGATCCTGTTTGATGGGAAGAACTTCGAGGGGGACCAGCACATCCTCTCTGAGGGCGAGTTCCCTACCCTCATGGCCATGGGCTGCCTGGCCTCCACGGTCCTGGGCTCCCTCCGGAAAGTGCCCCTGGTGAGTGTCCCTGTTCAGTTCTGGGCCACCCCAAAGGCAGCAGGAGAGTCTTGTGGAAGATCCTGGGCTGAGCCTCATCTTGCTGTTTTGTAGGCTGGGTCAAAGAGTTTTTCAGAGCTGCCCCTCAAACCTGGGGCTTTCCAGCTAGCTCAGCTTACTATATATTTAGCAAGCATCTGTTGAGATAGGTGTTGGGGACACCGGAAAAACAGACACAGCTCTGCCTTCAAAGACCCCATGGTCACAGTCTCCTAACAGTTCCCAAGGAGAGAGGTATGTCCAGATGTGGACGTTGGTCAGAGATGAGGGGGACTGATGCTCTGGGGGGGGGGGGGAAGATGGCAGTATGGCCTGAGTGGTGTTCCTTGCATACATAGAAGGGTGTTTAACCAGGAAGGTGGCTCTGTGGAGGACAGATGGGATGAGGATAGCAGGGGATGGCTGCTTCAGGGACCAGAGGACTGGGGAATCCTGGACCAGGAAAGAGACAGGCACAAGTGATGTGGGCCCTCTTAAGCCATTCGCACCTGGGGTGGGGGGTGCTGGCTCCTGTATGGGCTGCCAGTCAGAACAACTGACACTTGCTGAGTACACCCTGCATGAGCTTCCATCTTAACCAAGGCCTCTAATGCTCACCACAGCCATTATTAGACCCATTTTCCAGATGTGGAAACTGAGGTACAGAGCTACCCAGCCACATGTTTCAGGATGCACAGTTAAGAATAGGCAGCCTGACTTGCTGAGCTCTGAAGACCTATGGCCTAGGGTCTGAAGCCCAGTTTTAGGGCCTCGAGCAAGCAATTTCACCTTCTCTAACTTCAGTTTCCTTTCTGCCAGACGGGGATCTTAGTAGGATGTACCTATATAGAATTGTTGAGTTATATTATTGAGATAAGATAAAGTATTCAGCATAGTACCTAGCATGCAGTGAACCCCATAAATGAGCACAGATATTATTACCAGTACTATGATTATTACGGTTGTTGGAAAGATGCGAAGGAGAGGTTAGAGAACGAGCCCCTGGGTGTGGCCGGACCCTTGCTCCTACAGGTGCCTTTTGTGCTGGGCACAGCAGCACAGGTGTATATAATGTTGGCACTCACGAGACTGAGGCAGAAGGATCACTGAGTTCGAGGCCAGCCTGGACTACATAGCAAGGTCTAGTCTCAAAAAAAGAAAAAAAAGCCGTTTCCCAGCTGGTGGTGTTGCAGTCAGTGAGCTAGCGCAGGAGCGTCAAGGGCTTGCAGAACAGATCGGGGAGTCCTGCAGTCGTGGCCTTACCCCTTTTCTCTGGTCGCAGCACTTTTCAGAACCTGCCATTTTCTTGTACGGACTGGAGTGCTTCGAAGGGAAGGAGATCGAGCTCAGCGGGGAGGTTCGGAGCCTGCAAGCCCAGGGCTTCAACAACCACGTACTGTCCGTGCGGATCAAGGGGGGCGTGTGAGTGTTGGTGGGGGAGGCCTGGGTGGGTGTGGGGACTGCTAGGGTGAGTGGGCATCCCATGGGGTCTCCTCCCCTCTCCGTTCCTGTCCCCCACCCACAGACCAGGAAGGAGGGAGAAAAGTAGACTGAGAGCCATCACTGGCTCCCAGGGACTGGACCGCAGCACCTGTGGGCCCCTCAGGACCCTCCCTTGCCCTACGAACCTCAAAACTACTTCTTAGCCTCCTTCTCCTTGCTTGAGACCCTGACTTTAGGCAGAAGGGCCCCAACATGAGAAAAGAGAAGGGAAGATCATTCTGATGTCATTCTTCCATCTGTCTGTCTGTCTGTCTGCCTGTGTTCTTCCTTGTGTCTGTGGCACATGCTGGCCCCAGCTGGGTGCTGTGTGAGCACAGTGACTTCCGAGGCCACCAGTGGCTGGTGAGCAGCTGCGAGATCACCAACTGGCTGACCTACAGCGGCACCCAGAGGGTGGGCTCCCTCTACCCCATCAAGCAGGTGGGTAGCAGGTCGGGTGGGTCCCTGGATGGGTCTGTCCAGTGCGTGCCTGTCTGTGTGTTTCCCAAGCTTGGCATGTGTACAGACGGGCACATTTTGGCTCCATCATCATTCTTGCACAGTTAAATCTAGTTAATAGCTTTTCCTGTGTCAATTCACTTTTTTTGTTTCCTAAGTTTCTTTTCTTTTTTGGTGGTACGGAGGATTGAACACAGGGCCTTCACACTCACACTGAGCTTCATCTCCAGCCTGTGTTTTGTTTCGTCCAGGCTGTGTTTGAGCTTGAAGTTCTCCTGCCTCAGCACCCAGGATATGTATCGCAGTGTGGCATCAGGTCCAATTTAACACACTTTTTTTTTTAAACTTTATCTTTGTTCTTTTAAAGTTTTTTTAAACTTTATCTTTGTAATAGCCATGGGGCTGGGGATTTAGCTCAGTGGCATAAGTGCCTGCCTTGCAAGTGTGCGGTCCTGAGTTTGATCCCTGGTACCAATAAAAGTGAAAAAGACAAAAAAAAAAAAAAAAAAAAAGAGGGGCTGAGGATTTAGCTCAGCGGCATAAGCACCTGCCTTGCAAGCAGGCAGTTGTGAGTTCAATCCCCGGTACCAATAAAAAGGAAAAAGACAAAAAAAAAAAAAAAAAAAAAAAAAAAAAGAGAGAGAGAGAGAGAGAGAAAAGGAATAATAGCCTAAAATCATGAATTTGATGTGTATGTGTGATTTTTTTAATAGGTACAATAAATACATTACCACCAAAGTTTCAAAAATAGAGGACTAGGGATGTAGCTCAGTGGTAGAGCACTTGCCTAGCACATGCATGGGTTCAATCCCCAGTACCCCAAAAGTGTCCGTATAAGTTTTCAAAAATAAGTTTTCCACACAGGTCTCAAAATCGTCTCACGAACCACTGCCCTCGTTTTGAGAAACACGGTCTCTGCTCACGAATGTCCATGCGTGTGTTGCCTGCTTGTCTATGTGTGGGTCTCATTTCTGCACACATGCATTTCTGTGGTGGCACTGTGTGTGTGCATGTGTGTTTGTGTACAATCCACGTGCGCTAGTGTCTGTCTGAGGGTCTTTCTACGCCTGTAGCATAGTTTTGTCCGTTGTCTGTGTACCCTAGAAGTGACCTCTATGTATGTGTATGCACGTGTGCATGCATCGGCTTTGTGACTGCTCGTACCCATGTCTGTGATGCTGCCGAGTGTGTCCTTGTGCAAGGGTGTTGGTGTAGTCCCTGTATTCACAGCTTCTTAGGATATTATTGCTGGAAGAAGTCCTGGAGATTATCTCCACCCCTCACATTTTACAGATGGGGAAATAAAGGCCCAGAGAAGTGGACAAGGATTTGCTCTGCAATCTTGGGCAAGTACTGGACCTCCGTGGACCTCCATTTCCTCATCTTAAAATGGAGATAGTGTGGGTTTATTTGAGGACTGAGATCTATGTCTGTAGAACCCTTAGAATGGCACATGAGAAGGAAACACTTAACAGAGGTTAGCTGTGATTATTACTATCATGGTCATCACTGTCACCATCACCTAAGACCTCCTGCTGATTTGTGGCAGAGTCGGTCTAATATCTGACCGACTCCAGGGTCCACCCCATTGTGTCTGTCTTCAGCATGCATGTGTGAATGCGTTTCTCCCTATCCGCCTGTGTTTGCACGTTTCCATTCCTGCACGCCTCTCTTCTTGTATCGTCCTTGATTATCTGGCTCACAGTATGCTGGGCAGACCTGAGATCAGTTAGGATGGGGGGAGTCTGCATCTTCTGTGAATTCTGGGGCACTTTTGGAGCCGTGGTTGTACTTGTCATTGTATCCTGTTGCATACTTCCCTGGTACCTCCATGGGCACAGAGCAGTGGGAACGCATGTGTGCATGTGTGTGTATAGAGGAATAAGGGGTGCTTTAGAAGCGGAGTTGAGGAAGGTTTGAGGCTTGGGAGCCTGATCCTGGAGGATCCAGAGGTGAGAGGGCAGGACGTCCTTGCCTGGGGACCCCTGACTCAGCTTCTCCCCATCACCAGCGCCAAGCTTATTTCTGCCTCTGGAATGCGGCCCTGGGAGGATTCCTGGCAGTACCAGACCATGTGGAGGACATGAAGGCGGGCCGTGTGGTGGTCTCCAGGCCCCAAGCTGGGGGCAGCTACATCTGGTACTATGAGGATGGGCTGCTAAAGAACCAGGTAAGCGGCTCCTGGGCCCCAGACCTTCCAGGCCCACCTTGCGAAGTCCCA
The DNA here is from genome assembly GCF_034190915.1 of Cavia porcellus. Taxonomy (NCBI): domain Eukaryota; kingdom Metazoa; phylum Chordata; class Mammalia; order Rodentia; family Caviidae; genus Cavia; species Cavia porcellus. The sequence continues at coordinate 19,892,519 of NW_026947508.1, read as the reverse complement.
GCCAGCCCGGGTCGGGAACCCAGAGGGCCTTGGGGAGTAGAGAAGGCAGGTGTGGACTCCGGGGCAAGTCTCTTCCTGTAACCTCAGTATGCAAAACTGGTATTGATTCAGATGCTTCTGAGAGCCCCCTAGTTCTGATATTCTGGGACAGAACTTGAATCTGTTAATAATGAGACTCCACAATCTCCTGAAAACCTAAATGATTCCTGCCTACCAGGGAAGAGACAGACAGAAGTAATTTAAACGAGCAAAATGTCTAATTATCTTGGATGCTAAAAGTGCAATAAAAGAAAGATAAACCAAGAAAGGAGGATAGGGAGTTTGGGGAGCCCTGCCCGAGAAGGTGATGTTTGAGGAGGCAGTGCAGATGTCTCGAGGAAAAGCATCCCAGGCAGAGGGAAGAGCAAGTGCAGAGACCTTGAGGTATGAACGAGCCTGACATTTTCTGCACCTGCCAAGGGCCCCTGAGTGGCTGGAGAGGAATGAGGGAAGGAAGCAAGTAGCAAGAGATGACTGAGAAGGTTAGGGGGTGCAGGGCCATTGGGAGTCTTGTCCTTCACTTGGCATGGGCGGGGCTGGCTGAGTGCCAGGCACTGTATTAAGCCCTCGCCGCAGAGTCTTCTGTAATCTTCAGACAGTGCTGTGGGCCAGATCTGTCGTGCTCTCTCTTTCACAGGTGGAGAAATTCGAGCACAGAGAGGTTAAATCATTCACTGACAGTCACACAGCCAGTAAATGTGTGGAGGTTTTTCTGAGGCTCTGAGAATCCATCATGGGAGACTTCCTGAAAGAGCTAATATTTTCCAGCCCTTTTATGGTTTCTCACGTTAAAATTTTTTAAAAATGGTATTCAGAGATTCCTAGTCCCAAGGAAACTTGAATTCAGGAGAATTAAGAGACTTGCCTAGGATCACAGCCCATAAGAGCCAGAGTGTCCAGGGTATGTTGAGTCTGACAGTGTCCCTCTGGGCAGAGCAGTGCTAATGACCTCTGGGCCGTAGGTGGCTCCCACCATGAGCCTGCAGGTGATTGGACCTCCCAGCCCAGGCTCCAAGGTGGTGCTCTGGGCCGAGAGCCGCCTGCCACGCCAGACATGGAGCATCGATGAACTGGGCCACATCTGCAGCCAGATGTTTCAAGGCCAGATCCTGGATGTTAAGGGTAATATGGCTTCTGTGCATGGGAGAGGGCGCCTGTGGGGACTGAGGGCACTGTTGTCCCCAGCTCTCTTTAACCACATCTCAACACCCTATCTCTTCCTAGGTGGCCGAGGCTATGACCGGGACCACGTGGTGCTATGGGAGCTGGCTGAAGACAGGGCATCTCAGATCTGGACCATCCATGTGCTTTAAACCTCCCTCCTCCCCCCAGCCCTGGGGGCTCTTGCTGGGATGCAATGTTTTTTATAGATTTTTTTGTTGTGACATAAGCTATTTTCTAATGTGCTTCCGAGTATCTTCATCTCTGTGCACCTTGATATTTGGGGTTTAGGGGGAGGATTGTCTACTGGCCTATTATCCATACACTCAGGCTGGCTTCTCTGTTTATTTGGGGCTTGGATGTATGGTCCCCCTCGGCCACCAGAGGGAGCCTGACAACCGGACTAACTGGCATGAGTCACCCACGGGCTGTGGGGACACAGACAAATACCAAAGCTCGTGGTCCCCACCCTTAGGGAGCACATAGTTCAGTGGAAGACTCTTACAATTAGGGTGAAACTGCCAGTGTCGGGAAGAACATAGTGGAAGGATGGTCAGAGCAGGACCCTGCTGCCTGGGACCTTCTGCTGACACAGGATGGGAAAGAGTGAACCAGGTTATCGATAGCACAGGAAAAGTGTCCCGTGGAGCCAGACAAGTGTGGCGATGAACCCTGGCCTTGTGCATGCCTGTAATCCCATTTCTCAGGGAGGCAGGAGGATTGCTGAGAATTCAAGGCCAGTCTTGGCTATTTAGCGAGATCCTGTCTCAGAAAATCAGACCAACAGTGGTGACAGCTTCGCCTGTGGGTTGCATGGTGGGCTAGGCAGGAGAGATGAGGGAGGGCTACAACCTGAAGACACCTTGTCCGCAAGCCTCTCTACTACTCCCAATGTTGGTCTCAAAGCCTGAAGATTTGACTTCAACCCAAGAAACCAGGTGCTATTGTTACCTCAGCTCTTACACTGATGTCCTCTGCAAAACACAGAGATAAGAGGACTGTTTGGGGCCCCCTTCCATCTCTGCAGCTCTGCGCACCAGCACCCTCAAACCCAGGAGGACCAGGCATGTTTGAAGCAGCTATTGCCTTCTGCTTTCCCTGCCTGTGGCTGAGTGGGGGCGGGTAGACAGTTGCCTCCTTAACCTTGGTCAGTTGCAATTTCTTGGACAGAATTGTCCCTAATCTGTCATTTTGGAACAGAGGCACTTTCTGGGCCTGGGGTTGTCCAAGGCCTGGGAAGATCGTAGCCTCTGGGATCATCACCTGTCCCCACTTAGGGACAGGTAAAGCAGTGTGACGAAAGGGGATGCTGAGGGTGGCAGTTTCTGGGTCTTGTCCTTTGAAGGTGGTTCTAAGAGGACCCTTTACAATGGACTTCAGGGTCGGGAAGCGGGGGGAGCACCCTGGGGCTACCTTCTCAGCCGATGGGAACATAGGGAGCTTCTTGGCTCCTGGGTGGTGATGTCCAGTGACCACACATGGGCCCCAGCAAAACACAAAGATAGGTTTATTGACCCCCAGCTGGGTGGCACCTGCCCTTCCACCTTAGCACCTCCCCACTTTGGCCATCACCCACGTAGCACTGCCTATGTTTCTACCACCTGGGATCCCTGGCTTCAACCTCACCCAAGGGTGGGGGGAAGGCTCCTCTGATTAGTGATGGCGGCAGCTGTTTTGGTGGGTGTAGAGCTAGAGGGGACACTGTTACCTTAGCTGAGATAGAGGTAGATAAGAGTATTGATCAAGAAGAAGAGGAAATTGCCACCACCCACGTGGCTGAGAGGTGGGGCCCCGCTCTTTTTGAGTTTGTTAGCTTTGGTAGTTGTGTTCACTGGGGCCTTTGTGCTCGTTCTGGCATTTGCCTCTGTGGCCAGTCTGCTCACTGTGGTCTTTGTGGTAATGGAATTGAGGCTCGGGTTTGTGATCATGGGTTTCACTGTGGTGGTCATGGCCGTCGTGACCATATTTGGGGTGCTCAAGTTTCCCAAGACTCCAGTCTGTATCTGCAAGAGAAGTAGGGGATGCTCAGGGGGCTTTTGAATCTCATGCATATTCCTCCCTCAACTGCAGCCTCCATAAAGCTGCCATCTATCCTGTCTGAATGTTTGACTGCTTCCTGCCTTGACACAGGCAGGGACAGATGTAATCCTTTCCTCTCCTGTATACCTCACCGTGGAAACTCACCTGTCCCAGTCCTCCAGCAAAGACAGGAGCTCCAGCCCTGGCTTTATGCAGGGGGTTAGCCTCCTTGAGCCTCAGTTTCCTGCTTTCTGAATGGGGAAGAGGCTATTACAGTGCTGAAGGTCATGTGAGATAGGACGGAGGAGAACACCCTTGGCAAAATGTCAGTGGGTGGATGGGGTAGGGAATGGCCAGATGGTGATCAGCCTGTCCTTGATGCTTGAGTAAGCTGTTCCTGATAAGAACTTCATGGCTCCTGTCTCCAAGCCCCTCGAGGCATGTGGGGTGCCACCAAAATGCCTCCTGGAGTGGCAGTTGACTTTGAGTGAGAGTCTCCTTTTTGTTCCAGTACCCCTGAGTTTCTCTCCTGTGCAAGTTGGAGCCGGGGTCTCCTAGCACCTCTAGAAGCAGAGCATGTGCTGGTTGGAGCTTTCCTCAGTCCAGCCCAACAGGACCATTTCCGCAGGTTCACTGTGGGTTGATGCCAGCCACATACGCTCTCCTGTCCTCCTTAGTTCCCTAGTATTACAAGCCCTTGGGTGCAGTACCCTCAGCGCATAGTGCCCACAGGTGTTTCAGTGTGTCTGGCACTCTGAGACAGGAGCATAGGCTTTCGGCTGACAGTAGCCAGAGGGGCGGGAAGCCCTGGCAAGTAAGACCCCACGTCCCATGTCCTGTTGGAGCCTGTCTACCTCTGCCCCATGAAAAAGGCTGGGTGTCCAGAGCCTGCTTTCCCTCTGTCCCTTGCCAAGCTGGCCAGGGGAGTCCTGATGGTTGTGCCAGGGGCTCTGAGGAGTTGCTCTTACCTGAAGCATCACCAGGAGGCTGATGGTGAGGAGGAGGAAGAGGAAGCCGTTCATCCTGGAAGATCTTGCTAGGCTCTGTTGGTGGCAGCTTTGGGAGATGGGCTCAGGGCTGTGTGGGGCTCTCACCACTCAGCTGCTTTTGAACTGGAGGAAGGGGAGGCGGGGCTGGCAGAGGGAAGAAGGCAGACCTATGGGGCAGGGAGCTGCTTGCTTTCTACAGATCTGGGGGTGGCTGAAACAAGCCTCAGGCTTTCAGGGTCCACAGATAATGAGTTCTGGGCAGAGTCAGTCAGATCCCAGGGGGTGATGGCATGCAAATGAAGTGGGCAGCTACCGGGCAGTAGGTAGGGCCTGGGCTTGGAGCTTAACCCATCACTGGCTTTCTGGAGGAATCCCAGTAGCTCTCATGAGGGTCTTTAGCTGCACTATCAAGGCTGCCTTGAGGCCCTGAATCGCTCCAGATTCGTCCCTTTCATGGTCATTTCGACTGTGGGGAGAAGCCAGAAGTCACACAGTGCCAGGCTTAGGGAATGAGGTGGGTGAGGACACACCGTAATGGTTTTATGTCCCTGTCCTTCCATCGGATGGCACTTGGCAGCAGTTCATCATAGTTTTGATCACACCTAGCAAAGACACAAAGGAGGACTTCAGAACAGCTTCAGAAAGTGGTGAGAACAAGGAGAGAAGTGTGCTCTAAGTGAGGGAGGGATTTGGAGCGGGATCAATGGCAGTGTGTGTTTTGGTCATAAAATATTTAACTTACAGTTCACTGTATATTTTTATAACACTGCATACTGTTTTGCTTTATTCCCAGTGAACTGATAGTAGGTGTTTAATGACTTGTCTAAGGTCATAATGTGGAGCCCGTCCCATTGGAATTTGAGTGCAGCTCTGTCTGAAGCTGCAGGCACTCATGTAACGTCTGCGGCTGCCTCAGACTCCCCAATTGAGTCTTGACTCCCCGTTCTCCCTCACCCCAAGGACCCTCCAGCTCCTGCCCGGGCATTCTCCCTGGCTTACTCTGGTGGTTTGTTTACATGCCAGGAGCTAAGGGGACTCGCCTGCCCTTCTTTGTGTCAGTCCTGTGTCACAACTCTGCGGAAAACCTGAGTTGAGACCTCCAGCTCTGGGCTGAGCAAAAAGAAGTGACTCAAGATTGGGAGAGGCCCCCCTCAAGTTCTCCCTGCCTCTGTTTTACCTGGGAGTGGGGAGGGGATCCCCAGACTGACTGAGAGCCAGGGAGGCGACAGCAACAGGATGGAAGGACACTGGGCCAGGGAACAAGTAGCCCACATAGAAGCCCAAGATTGCTTTGCTGAAAACTGATCCTGTCATGCTGGGCAGTCTGCTCCCTGCTTGCAAAGCAGCAGCAAAGTGAGCTGAAGCCGAGGATCAGCCATGAGGTGCACAGTTCCTCCAGGCTCTGTGTACACAATGTAGGTACAGATTTAAATACTTATTTTTTATTCTTTTTTTTTTTTTTGCTTCTTCAAGACAAGTGTTCACTATGCAGTTCGGGCTGGACTTGGGCTCACTTTATAGACCAGCTGGTCTAGGGGCTGGGGATTTAGCTCAGCAGCATAAGCACCTGCCTTGCAAGCAAGTGGTCGTGAGTTCGATCCCTGGTACTGATAAAAAAGGAAAAAGACAAAAAAAAAAAAAAAAAAAAAAGAGAGAGAGAGAGAGAGAGCCTCAGTATGTAGCCTGGGCAGCCTTAAACTTACTTATTTATTTATTTAGGCCTTAAATTTGCAGTGATCCTCCTGCTTCAGCCTCTCAAGTGCTTACACTATAGGAATGCCACACCTTACACAGGCTACCCAGGCACTTTACACAGTGTATTTCCTCCCTGCAAGAAAAGCTCTTCCTTAGTTTTGGTTCCTGGTAAGATTTTTTTTAATAATGAGAATTGAACCCATGGCTTCTGAAATGAGCTGCATCTCTATTCCCTTTTTCAATTTTATTTTGAGTCAGTTTCACTATATTGGCTAGGCTGGGCTCTAACTTGTGGCCTTCCTGCTTCAACTTCCCAAGTAGCTGGGATTTGAGCCTGCAGTACCACACCCAGCATGGAAAACTCTTCTTTATTCTTCAAAATAGCTCAAATCTGGATATGGGGGTGCATGTCTATAATCCCAGCACTCTGGGAGGCTGAGACAGGAGGATGGTAAGTCCAAAGCCCAACATAGGCAACTTAGCAACCGAGTGAGACTATCTCATAGTTTAAAAAAGGAATGGGTATGTATCTCAGTGCCCTACATTCAGTCCCTATTACTACAAAAGAATTAAAAGTTATTCTGAAGCTCCTTTCCTAGGGAAGTTTTTTATTTTTCTTAGGAAACTGCTCAAAAGATGGAGAGCTGTTCCTCTGGGTTCCAAGGGCTCCTTGTGTTGATCATTGCTCTAAAAATCATTTCTGCTCGGCTGGAGATTTAGCTCAGCGGCATAAGCGCCTGCCTTGCAAGCAGGCAGTCATGAGTTCGATCCCTGGTACCGATAAAAAAGGAAAAAGACAAAAAAAAAAAAAAATTGAAGATGTTTCAAGAAAAACCAAAACCAAAACCCATGAGAAGCAACAGTGTATTAGATTTCCATTCCTGAGATAAAATACCTGACACCTACAACTTAAGGAAGAGAGGTTTATTTGGTTTACAGTTTTAGAGGGGTCAGCCTGTGGTCAGCTGGCTTCCAGACAGAAACAACATGGTGGAAGGAAGGGTGTGATGGAGGAAAGCAGCTCAGAGCAAAGGGAAGACCCACAGGGCAAGAAAGGGACCAGGGGCAGATGTAGTCCCTAAGGTCATGCCCCATGACCACCTAGACACACCCAGAAGTGGCTTCACTAATGAGGCATCCATCAGCCAATCAAGCTGCTGCAGCTGCTGCAGTGGTAGATGCCTATAGTCCCAGCACTCTGAGAGGCTGAGGTAGGAGGACTGAAATTTGGCAAGACATTCTTTTTTTTTTTGTCTTTTTCTTTTTTATAGGTACCGGGGATTGAACTCACAACTGCCTGCTTGCAAGGCAGGCGCTTATGCCGCTGAGCTACATCCCCAGCCCAACAAGACATTCTTAAAGGGCTGGGGATGTAGCTCAGTGCAGAGGCCCCGGGTTCAATCACCTATGAGAGAGAGATAGACAGACAGACAGACAAAGACTGAGACCGAGACCGAGACCGAGACCGAGACCGAGACCGAGACAGAGACAGAGACAGAGACAGAGACAGAGACAGAGACAGAGACAGAGACAGAGACAGTATGAAACCAGATAGTGGAATTATCAATGAAACTTCCAAATAACTATGCTAAATATGTTCAAAGACATATAAAATAAGATAGAACTGGATATTGTAAAGAACCACCAAATGTAAATTCCGGAACTGAGAAATAAAGTAGAAATGAAGAACTTTGTAGATACATTTAACCTCAGATCAGGAAAATTGTTGAAGTGAAAGACAGACCATAAGAAAATACTTTTATAGCATAATACATCTATGAAGTGCCTGCTTTGAGCCTGGTCCAGGTTTTGAGTTAGGCTCTGGGGATACAGTAGGGAACAAAAGCTGTAGCCTCTGAGCTTGTGGAGGAAGCAGAGAACAGAAGGGTGGCCGCAGGTTGCAGTAAAGGCTGATGTGGTGGAGGGGCAGTGTGACAGAGAAATGGAGGGAGGACATATAGCCTGGGTAAGTGGTCAGCATGGGCCAGGAGGAGGAAGCGGTGATGCTGAGACAGTGCAGAAAGAGGAGCCTAGCAAACAAAGCACCTCAGACTGCTACCAAGTTCCAGTGTCACAGTGTTCTCTGAGGACTGTGCCCAGGGCCTAGTCCTAGTCACACAGAGGACAGGCAGGAAGGGTTTCCCTTTGCCAAGGAATGGAACACAATAGGAGTGGAGAGGAGAGTATTAGTGTGGCACTTTTGACACTGTCATCTGCCCTGAGTTTTTCATCCTCACAGAGGGAGGGCTTGATCTAATAGCATTGTAGAGCACTTGAGCTAAGTATTTATTTTTCCAGTGCAGGGTTTGAACTCAGGGGTTCTTGTACTCCAGGCAAGTGCTCTACCCTGAGCTACACTCCCAGTCCCTTTTACTTTATTGTGACTCACTGTCATGCTAAATTGCCCAGGCTGGCCTTGAACTTGTGACCTACTCTGCCTCAGGCTCCTTCAAAGGATGAGATTACAGATAAGCACCACTTTGCCCGTTCACTCATCCGTTCTTTTGTTCTTTCTCTCATTAATTTATTGACCCCTAGGGGCTGGGGATTTAGCTCAGCGGCATAAGTACCTGCCTTGCAAGCAGGCGGTCGTGAGTTCGATCCCCGATACCGGACTGAGTGGGGATCCCGTCCTTTGTGGAGCTGGTCTCCAGGAGAGTTTACCTTCCCCTGCAGCTAAGCAAGAAATCCACCCTGGCAGCAGGAGAGGCCAGTGAGGCGTGCAGGGAGCTGAGGACCCAGAGCTGGTTCCATGAAGGGGATGTTCGAGCTGTTCTAGAAGGATCAAGAGGGATTTTTCTCAAGTGGAAAAGGCCAGGGAGGATGTTCCTCTTGGAAGGAGAAACCTACACTCCGGAAACAGCCCGCTGATTTTTGGAACATGAAGAGTGTGAGGCAGGATTCCCAGTATGAGGCCTCCAGGCATCATGCTGAGCTGGGGATGGCAAGGACACTCCTAAAGGGTTGGCAGTGTGGGGTGCAGAAATGGGGAAGGTAGGAGAAATAGTTATGTTTTTATTCCCAGGGAATCCTTGCTGTCCTTTATTATTTGTCTTTCTATCCTAAGCTGCTGAGACTCAGTAATTTCTTTCTTTCTCTCTCTCTCTCTTTCTTTCTTTCTTTCTTTCTTTCTTTCTTTCTTTCTTTCTTTGTCTCCCTATGTAGTGCAGGCTGGCCCTAAACTCCCTTACATATCCCAGGCTGACCTTGAACTTGTGACGATCCTCCTGCCTCAGCTTCCCAAGTGCAATTACAAGTGGTTGCCAATCACTCCTGTCGATCTCCTTGACCCAGAGAGATCACAATTGATTAGGATCTCTCAGGAAATGACCTATATGCAGAATTGTTCACTGTGGGAATAGAAACTTTCAGAACCATCTAACCCCAGTGTCAGAAACGGCCCCCTCTCCCCAGCCAGGATCTTTCCACTACTATCGGACAGAGGAAAGGATAAACAACAGCTAGCTGAGCCCCAGCCCCGGGGAGCTCGGAGGTGGACAGCTTAGCTCTCACGGCCCTCCTCACACTCAAGCCTTAGATGAACATGAAGACCTTGGAAAGCTTTGCAGGCCTCCAAGGTGAAAGATAGAGAAATACATACAGGTTGGAAAAATAACTACTAGGTGAGCTCAGGCTCTTGCTTTCCTATTTTTGAAAAAACAATAATGTGAAAATATTATAGGAAACTTAAGTTATGCAATAATCTTATGGGGTATGTTCTATTTGTATCTGTGCTTTATAGAAATAGAAACTGAGGTTAGCTGGGCATTGGCAGCACACAGCTGTAATGCCAGCACTGGGGAGGCTGAGGCAGGAGGGTCACCACAAGTTCAAGGCCAGCCTGTGCTATATAGTGAACTCAAGGGCAGCCTGCACTATGTGGCAAGGCTTTGTCTCACAAAACCGAAAGAAAGAAAGAAAGAAAGAAACTCAAGTTAGGGAAGTAAAGTCATTGAGTAGCAACAGCCAGCTAGCAAGAGACAGGCCCCAGCAGACCTCATGGAGTTATTAAATCATGCTGGTCCTCCATACAATACATCCTCAATAAATGAAGGCTATTATTTTCCAAGCTTTTCTAGTGAGGATGTATGCTCTTATTGTCTGTGCGGCACTGGGTGTTGAACCTAGGGCCTCTGCACTGAGCTACGTTCCCAGCCCTTTTATTATTTTTTATTTTGAGACAGACTGGGTCTCACTAGGTTGCCTACGCTGGTTCCACCACACCTGGTAGAGAATGCAGATTTTTATCATAAGGTTCTGCCTTCCCCCAGTGAATATTACTTTTTAAAAACTCAAGCTGGCCTGCTAGGTTGGCGGGCTTGGTTTCTCTTCCAGAAACTACTTGTAGATGGCCGCTGAGTGTCTTTCTGCACACAAGGGAGGCAGACACAAATCCTGATGCCGGCAAATGCTTCTCATGTTTCCAATCTTCCTGAGGCTCCAGCCTCCCGCGCTCTCCCTGACCATGGCTCCCCTACAGCTTCCAAAAGCACGCCAGCATGACCTCTAACTTCTTCATCCTGGTATTTCAAAGGCCTCAGAAAACTGGGCATGGCGGCATGCCTGTAATCCCAGCCACTCAGGAGGCTGAGGCAGGAGGAGGACCCTGCTTCATAAAAACTAAAAAAGACCAACGATACAGCTCAGTGCTAGAGTGCCTTCCTACATGCAGCAGGATGTGGGTTTGATCCTCAGTACCACCAAAAAAGAAAAACAATCTTCTCTCAATCCGGAGAGAACTGCAAGGTAGAATCAAAAGAGGACTGAGCAAAAGTATTTATTGTAGAGCAAAAGTAGAACGCAGAATTTATTGTAAAGTGAAGGCAAAAAAACTCTTAAGCAAATGAAAAGGGTCCCTAGAGACTCTTGCCTAGGGGTTTTTATACCCAAAATGGATTTGTAATCAGGAAAGTGTGATGTAGAAGGGGGCCTACAGCAGCTAGGGTATGTAGCAGGCATAATCGTGCATTAATTACATAATTGCTATTAATTGTAACTTTAAAAAAAAAAACAGCTCATCTGGGGCTGGAGATTTAGCTCAGCGGCATAAGCGCCTGCCTTGCAAGCAGGCAGTCGTGAGTTCGATCCCTGGTACCGATAAAAAGGAAAAAGACAAAAGCAACAACAACAACAAAAAAACAGCTCATCTAATGAGACGTTTGTTCACTGAGCCTCCAAGTGACCTGGCCTTGCTCCTGCAGGTGTCCTTCACCAAATCCTTCTGACTTCCTCTCTGGCTCGGCCTCTGCCTGATGCCCTGGCTGTCTGTCCCATCCTGGACCTCCCTTTGCCAGAATGTTTTCCACGTGCCCCTCCCCTTGTGGGCCAGTGTCACTCTAGGAAATCTCATCTCCCACAGGGCCTTGTCCTTAACAATTACTCCTGGGAGCCTCTTGTTAGGTTAGGAAAATGACACCCAAACCTCAGAAAATGGCAGCTGAGCCCAACTTGCCAGCACCGAGGGCTGGTGGTTCCTGTTCTTCAAGTCTCTTATCTCTCTGCTTCCAAACCAGCTAGAGACAGAGAGAGAGAGACAGAGAGAGAGAGAGAGAGAGAGAGAGAGAGAGACAGACAGACAGACAGAGAGAGACAGAGAGAGAGACAGACAGACAGACACAGAGACAGAGAGAGAGAGACAGAGACAGAGAGAGACAGAGACATAGAGAGACAGAGAGACAGAGACACAGAGACAGAGAGCGAGCTTCCGGGGAACATCTATGCAGAGTTCTCCCATCTCTGCTCACATTTTTCAAACCCCTCCTTTGGCAGTGGGCCTGGATCATGCTTATCTTTGACTTCTGTGGTAACACGAAGAAGGACTTTTCTAGAAAGACCATGGATTCTAGAGGAAGATGGTTCTGTATCTGAATCTACTTTTATTGCTTCCATAGTATAACCTTGAGCAGGTCACTGCATTTCTCTGATCCCCCATTTTCTCAGTGCAAACCTCCTGAGGTTGGCCTGTGGCAGGCGGAAGGGGTGCAGTGAGCGGAGGGCTGTAGCTCAGTGGTGTGGCACCCACCAACCTGAGGTCCTGGGTTTGATCTCCAGTACAACTCTCCCAAAATGAAAACAGAAGTGGAAAATAATCTACTAAAGAGTGGTCTGAGGCCTTTGGGGGGAATTTGGTGATTGAACCTTGGCAAAAAGAAGTGGGTGCCTGAGGTTAAAACTCAGACCATCGGGGCTGGGGATTTAGCTCAGCGGCATTAGCGCCTGCCTTGCAAGCAGGCAGTCGTGAGTTCAATCCCTGGTACCGATAAAAAGGAAAAAGACCAAAAAAAAAAAAAAAAAAAAAAAAACCAAAAAAACCTCAGACCATCACAACTGGACATCTTGAGATGATGATTAATAGGAGAAACAAATTTTCTTAGGAGGAAACTTTTGAAAATGTACTCCATGTACAGGTGTTTTGAGTGGTATTTTGCATTGTTTCACTGATTCCTCAGTGTTCCTGTGGAGTATTATCCCCATTTTACAGATTGGAAAACTAAGGGGTGTGTTGGAGGACATCTAAATTGATGCTCTTAACTACCTGCATTTTTAAAAACTGCCTCTTGTTGCTCTGAGATTAGTGTAGCCCAGCATCTTAATTTTACAGATGAGGCTCAGGGTAGGGAAATTAAATATGAAGAAGTATAGGGGGATACCTTATCCAGTTCTTCCTTAAAGAAACTAGAATTTGATCTTCCTTAAGGTTGTTATCTAGTCAGGGAATTAGCAGGAAGTCAGGTGTGGTGACACACACCTGTAATCTCAGCACTCTGGAAAGCTAAAGTAGGAGAATCTCAAATTCAGGCTCAGCCCAGGCAATTCAGCAATCTAGCAAGACCCTGCCTAAAAATTTAAAAAATTTTAAAAGGCAGTGGGGCTGGCTGTTGTGGTGCACACCTGTAATCCTAACACTAGGAAGGCTGAGGCCTTGTATTTGAGGCCAGGCTGGAATATACACCAAGACTCTGTCTCAAAAATAAATAAATAGATAGATAGATAGATAGATAGATAGATAGATAGAGTGGGGCATGGTGATGCATGTCTGTAATCCTAGCATTCACTTGGGAGGCTGAGGCAGGAGGATTGCTACGAGTTCGAGGCCAGCCTGCGCTACAGAGTTCAAGGCTGTCCTAAACCGCATGGTGAAACCCTGTCTTAAAAGACAAAAATAGATAGAATAAAAAGGCTGAGAATGTATGAAGGCTTTATTAAATTCTATCTCCAGTATGAAAAAAAAAGCAGCAGAGAAATTCAGAAACATTTATCAAGTATTTGCATCACTTCCATTAATCACAAAACTACCCCCAAGAAGTAGTTTCCTCCGATATCAATTTAGCACAACAGTGGCAATGTCGGGGTCATGTATGCACGTGCAAGTGCTTCCAGCAAAAGGAAAAAGACAAAAAAAAAAAAAATTTCACCAATTTAATCCCAATCCCGGGGGTTCCCTGGAGCTTCTGGGCAGTGGAGTGAGGAAGATTTAGCACAACTCAGACCTGAAGTCAGCTCAGAGCAGTGGATTCTGGGATTTGCAGGATCCCAAAATAAATCTGGAAACAGCCGTGCCGGTACCCGCCTCCGCTGCCTGTTGGTTGCTCGGTTCATCAAATTAGCCAATGAGAAGGGCACAGGCCCTGGTCGCCAGGGAAACCGCGTGACAACAAGATGGCGGTGCCGGGACGGCTCGCTGTCCCTGTGCGGTGAGTCCTCGGCCTAAGGCCTTTCAGCTTTCAAGGTTCCCCTCAGGGGAGCCCTCGCCCCAGGGGTCCCCAGGGTCCCAAGGGCTTGCGACTTCCCGAGCTGGCTGTGCCAGTGGCGATCTGCGTCCCGGGAGCTTGTTCGGACCCCGCTCACCATGACTACGTACTGAAGCGCAGGCGGCGACGCGGCTCCCAGGGCGTGGTCAGGTTGTCATAGTGGATGCTAGCTCGTCCAGCGGGAATTAGGAAGACAAGGGGAACAGTCTGCAGTTCTGTTGGCGATAGGGCCTGCGGTTAGGAATAGGCCTACCAGCCAGGCGTGATGGCGCATGCCTATAATCCCAGCACTTGGGAGGTTGAGGCAGGAGGGTCGTTGCGAGTTCGAGACCAGCTTAGGTTACAAAGTGAGCTCAAGGCCAGCCTGAACTGCACAGCGAGACCCTGTCCCAAAAAGATAGGGGGGGGGGGAAAGGAATAGGCCGAGGAATTATGTCGAAGGATGTCAGTCAACCGTACATGGTTCTGTTTGATCCCAAAGAGTACATGCATAGGGTCTTAAGAGCCCCCGGGAGATAGCCACACCTTTAGGAGCTTTGGAATTGAGGGCAAGACAACTACCTTGCCCTGGAAACCCCCTCTTATGAAGAAAGTATACTAAAGCGTCCTCAGAACCAGGCTGAGGAAGGAGGAGAGAATCAATCCTGGCCTTCCCTGGCTGCGGAGACAGTCTTTGTCCTTAGGGGACTCCGAGAATCCAGATCCCTGTCGAATTGGCCGAGAATGAGACTAGAAGCAGAGCAGTTAGTGACGGGCTACTGTGACAGCCTCACAGAAAGTTCAGGGAGCATTGCATGGGGGGGGGGAGGGCAGCGGTGAGCACTGGACGGAGACGTCGCAGAATTTTGCCTCCAGGGTTTGATAACCGATGGAATTAAGAGGGAAGGGGAACAACTTTTTGTGGCTGGATAATGGGGTCCCATGAGGAAGGGCGAAAATGGAGGAGCTGATTTTGTGGGAAGATGTCGGGTTTAGTTTGGGAGGCAGTCTTAATTTTTTTCCTTTATGATAACTTTATTGGTGCATGATTCACCTGTACTTTAGCACTTGAAAGGGTAAACTTCAATCATTTTTAATAAATAGCCCATGTAAATAAGCAAATCTGTACAAACTAGATTAATGACTGCTTTGGACTAGGGGAGGGAATAGGGTGGGAACCAAAGGTAAATAGGGTGTGGGCTTCTGGTAAAAGATACTGGTCTTTTAGGCCGATGAAAGTGCCCTAAAATTGTGGTGATGGTTTGCACTACTCTGAATATATTAAAAACTGAACTGTGCTTTTAAAAGGGTGAAATCTATTAATAAAATAATAAAGCTATTTCTAAAAATATTACATATGATACGGCTCCATTTATATAATGTTCCTAAAGTGAGAAAATTATAGAGATGGAAAAAACGCGTAGTTATTGCCGGGGCTCAGGGTTGGGGAGGAAGGAGGATGGGGGTGGCCATAAAGATGAAGCAGGAGGAGGAGGAGCTGTGCAGGAGCAGAAGCCGTCTGCATCTTGATTGCCATGGTGGTTAATCCGCATGTACCCATGTGAACAGATGGCGTAGGCCCTCACACACAGACGGCACAACATGGTCACCTGCCTCATCTTCATACTGCGCTGCAGTTAGATCAAATGTAATTGAGGGAAATTAGGTGAAGGATACACAGGACATCTCTACAGTTTCCTTAAGTTCTTGTCTGTAATAACTTTAAAATAAAAAAGCTAGATTGTGACTAAAAAGCAAAATGAAAGGAAAGAGAAAAAAGTTAGTCTGGCCAAAAGAAGGGTGCGAGTAGGATCGGGGGTCCATTCTGAGAGATTTCCAGGCAAGTGGAGCTTCAAGTGGGTTTGAGGCGCTGCCAGCCACTCACTGGCTCAGGTACAGGTGGGGGGTGAGGAGGGGGATGAGACGAGACACAGATTGGGACCAGATCACCCGTATGAAGGACTTCGTAATTTTTTGCGTGGTGGGGGGTACTGTACAAAACCTGATGTGTGAGTTTTGTGTTTTGAGTTCTCTGGCAGCAGGTAGAGATGGATAAGGGAACCATAACAGGCCATGCTCGGCCACTTAAATCATCAAGGTGTCCAGACCACACAGGGCAGGACAAAGAGAGGGGCGGGGTGGCAGATTGAATTGGGGGTGGTGAGGACACTGGGCTGGCCCTTGGGGGAGAGCTCCTCCTGAGGAGCAGGCAAGGCCTGACTCTCACACCCAGACAGGAAGCCTGGCAGCTGTTCTTGCTAGGCAGCCTCAGGGTTAGTGTGGAGGCCAGTGCCACTCTTTCCAAAGTGGAACTTTCTGGGTTTACCCTAAAACTACATTGTTCAGACTCTTCCTGATGAAAGACTTTTCTGGGGCTTTAGGGTTTCTAAGTATAACATTTAACACACATTGAATAGAATAGTGGCCTTTAGTTGTGTCCCAAATGTGCATTCCTCTCTCCAGAAAGAAGAGGGGAGGGAGGGAAACCAGCGTGTATGAGCGCCTGGTTCTGTGTGCCAGTAACATGACCCACACAGCCACAGTATTGTTTGTAAGTGCTTGCTTTGAGCATGGCACTGGGCTCTGCTTGCTGTTTCCTCCAAATTCCTCAACACTGGCTAGATCGTTACCATCTTAGCTCAGAGGAACTGAGGCGCCAGGTGCACTATGGGTGGCAAAACCTGTGCAGAACCCCGGGCTTATGATTGCCACATCATGTAGACTGTGTATTCCTTAGTGCGTGTCTGGGGGCTGCCACCTCTTACTGGGCAATGTTGGGGGAGGCACCTGGGTAGAGGGGTACTGGGCTTTATGTCAACCAGCATGATGGAGGGACGAAAGCCCAGGCCTCCTTGGGTAGCATTGCATTTAGGCTCTAGGTTTGAAGAAGCCCCAGGCCTCTGATCCAGCTCTGTACTTTGCCCCCCTTGCGTAGCCTTTATCAGGCGACTGCAGGGTTCTGCGGTCAGAGTACCCAGAGGAGTAGGTACATGTTGCAACCTCTTCCAGGCACTGGAGGAGTAAAGGGTGCTGCTCCCTGGGAAATGCTTTCTCTTAGGAAAAGGACACAAATAGGAGAACCTTCAGGCCACCCCCTGGACCTGAATCCTCAAGTCCCCTCTGTCCCCAGGGTTGACTTCCCTCTTTCCTCTCAGGGTGTTCCTGATAGGTAGCATCTAGACTAGAACTATGAGCTCACCTCTGGCCTCCCTTAGCAAGACCCGGAAAGTGCCCCTGCAGTCGGAGCCTGTGAACCCTGGGTAAGGAGCTGACCTCATGGGGTCCTTGTCACCCTGCCTGTCTCCTCTGTGACCCCTCTTCCTGTTGGTGTTATTGGGGAATACAAAAAAGAGTCACATAACTTCTCCAATCTCTGTCTGTCTCTGTCTCTGTCTGTCTGCCTCCCCCTAGACCCCTGCCCCAGTACTAGAGATTGAACCCAGGGCCTTCACAGTGAGCTACATTTTCAGTGCCCCCCACTTTATATTTTGAGACAGTATTGCATTAAGTTACATAGGATCTCATGTAGTTTCTCAGTGGCCACTTGCCTCAGCCTCTCTCCGTGCTGGGATCCCAGGCAGGCACCACTTATAAAGGGGCCAGCACCAACCCTTTTTGAATTTTTTAAAAATAATTTATGTATGACTGTTTTGAGACAGAGTCTCACTATGTATTTTGGGCTGGTCTTGAACTTGCAACAATCCTCCTGCCTTAGCCTCCTGAGTGCTGGAATACAGGCCTGTGCCACCACATCTGTTCCTTTCACTATATCCCTTCCTCTGGGAAACGCCCCTTTGTGCTGACCATAAACTGTTTTGCACCTTTCTGGAAGATTCAGGCCCTGGAGGGGTGGCTCGGTGTCTGTCACTGTCCACTCTTCTGCAAACACCAGTGACCTGATGACCCTGGGCCAGGCTGCATGAGGAACTGTCGGTAAAGGGACTCATTTATATCTGTTTCACACTTTCATCTTCAGAAAGATGCCTTGTTTCCTTCTTGATCTTCTAAATACTGCTTGGAGCCATTCAAGGTTAAGGCTGTCCAGAGAGGTTAAGCAACAGGTCAGGTGTCCCACAGCCACTTTTGAGCAGAGCGAGCACCCCAGTGTGGGCTTTGCTACCCTGGTCTGTCCCACATTGTGCAGCATTCTCTCCACTGGGAGGAGCTGGCATTGGGAAGCAGGTGGCTTGGCTCATGTGGCTGGGGCTGGGCTTGGGGCTGGATGTCCTCGGGAAGCAGAGCCCCTGCCTGCATCTCTGGCTGTGGCTGGAGCCCGGGGCTGGTGGCATTAAGGGGGTCTTAACCCGTGTTTCTTCCTTCTCCTTTCTGCCTGGCTTCCCAGGAGGCGAGGGATAAGAATCTACGGAGACGGTACGTGCAGTTTGGCCTCATGTCCTCCCTGCCTCCTGCCTGCCCGGACCTCCTCACAGCTGGGCAGATGGAAAGGAGACCCGGGGAAGGCCCCTTTGGCAAAAACTGCTTACCAGCTGCCACACGCTGTGCAGCTGCCAGTCCCTCTCCGTGCGGCCTGGGTTTCCCTCACACTTGATCCCTTTGACCCACTCCCATGGCCCCCCAGGTCCCTGTGCCCACAATACTTCCCTGGCCCCTGTAGGCTCAGCATTTGGATCCCAGCCCCACTTTCGCCCCACCGTGGAGCTGCTCAGGTCCCCTGGAGAGGGGCTGGGAGAACTCGTAAGAGGCCCATTGTGGTTGGACTCTTTCTCCTCCTGCCTCTGGGGTTTTGTGTCTTCATAGTTGTGGGGCACAGTGTACAGCTGCTTCACCCTGGCTGGGGCCCAGCTCCTGAGCTCCCTTCAGGCCTTGGTCCCAGAGCAGTGACCTGGGCATCCCTGTCTGCAGAAGATGAGGTGGACATGAATGATGGACCTGACTCTGAAGAAACGATCTCTGTCCCTTCCCACTATGGCAGCATAGCTGCCCCTGAGAGGAGCCAAGGTGAGAGCAGAGGCCTAGAGGGGACTGGGTCTTGGCTATAGGAGGGGCCCAGACAAGTGAGAGTCCCTGGAAGCCACAGCTCCTCCGCTCACCTGCTGGGTCTGATGCAGCTGCTCCCACTCCTGGTCGACCATGGCCATCTACCTGTAGCCTCCAGCCTGTCCTGGACCTGGTTTGGCCATGCCCCTGCCCACCTTCCTCCAGCCAAGCTAGACTGTAGTGGAGGCTCTAGAGACCCCATCAAGTGTGATGTCTGGAATTACAGATCAGAGAGGGAACAGGACCTAGGGAGGACTAGCCCCTGGCTGCCTGCTTCTTGTGTTTCTAGGGTCCAGATGGGCCTAGGGTCCCCTAGGTGGCCCATTACGCCTGGCCCACAGCATCTGCAAATGGAATGACCAGGCTGCTTCCCAGAGGAGGGAGGAGGGAACAGGTCTCATGAAATGGGACCCTGAGTGGGGTGAGGTGGCCTGTGTGTGGAGCAACGGGTGGGACCAGAGTCTGAGCTGGGAGGTGGGGAGCTGGGGATAAGATCAGAACTTTCCAGCAGCTGTGCTATCTCCAGCAAGCACTTGACCTCTAGGTGAAGTGGGAGTGGGAGCCCCCAGGCCACAGTGTTGGCTGGGACTCGATGATTGCACTTGACAGAGCCCGGAGTCAGTACTGGCCACACAGGCTGCTCAGAGGGGTGGCCTCGTATTAGGAAGTCAACAGAAGGAAAGAACTTGGAGATGCTTGATCAAATCCCCAACCTGTGCAGAGGAGACAGGACAAGCCTATCCCAAATCACACAGCCACTTAACCCACAAAGCCAGGATCTCCTGCACCCAGCAGAGATCATTTAAACAGTAACCACAGCAACCAGCTCCTCCTCTTAAAGATGCTGTGTGTCCTCTGCTTTTCCTGTCACTCTTTACCCCATTCCTGACCAGAGACTGTCCCCACCAAGGCCTAAAAAAGGACCTAGCTGTCCTGTTTCACTTTTCTGCTGAGCAGCTTCCGACCCGTCCCATTCCCTCCTGGGAGTGCCCTGACCCTGGCTGCCCTGTTGCCTGCCACTGCCAGGGTCTTCCCTCCTGGCTCTCTCTGCCAGCACCTCCTTTTCCCTGCAGCTTTTCAGTGTGGATGTTCCTGCTTGGACTCCTGTCTCTCTCCACTCTGCCCCAGTGACCGCATGCACGTTCTGTGTGCTCACAGCTCCCGGGAGAGTGCTTGTCTCTCAAGAAGCTTTTGACTACACGTCAAAGAGGGCCCTCACTTAGCCAGCATGAGCAGCAGGGAGATTTGTTATCCTGTGTGCTGAGAAGCCCTGGGGAGGCAGCTCCAGGGCTGGGAACTCAGTGACTGAGAGGTATCTCCCAGAGTTCAGGTTTCTCTGTCTGCCCCTGAACCACCTCTCATCCTGCAGTCGCATGACAGTGGTTGCAGTGCCAGCCTCTAGGACAAGGACAGTGACAAGAATGGCTGTTTAAAAATAGAAAAAAAGAATGGCTGTTTATTTCTTCTTCTATTTTTTTTATTTCCATCTTTGTTTTGAGACAGGATCTCACTAGATAGTCCAGACTGTCCTTGAACTCACTAAGGAGTCGGTATTGTCCTCGAACTGGCTAATCTACTGCCTCAGCTTCCTGATCACAGGCATGCTCCGCCATGCCCAGCTCTCCTAAACGTTTTATTTTGAATTTTTTTCAGTATACACTGAAATAATAGCACAGTGAATATTCCTGCATCTCCCACTTCTGTACCAACTGACGGTGTGTTACCACGCTTGCTTCTCTCTATCTACACCTGTGGATGAATGTGAATGTGTTTTGGTGAACAATTTAGGAGTAATTTGCAGAGGTCATGACGTTTCATTTCTACTTTGATTTGTTTTCTAAGAATTAGGAAATATGATGCATGCTGGTCATCCTGGCACTTGGGAGGCAGGAGGATCGTTGCAAGTCTGAGACCAGCCAAGGGTACAAAGTGAGCTCAAAGCCAGTCTGAACTGCACAGTGAGATCCTGTCTCAAAAAAAGCCAAAAAAAAAAAAAAAAAAAAAAAAGAATAGGGAAAATCACAATGTTGCTATCACCCTTACGAGCATGAATAATTCATATAACTCTAACCTTTATCTCTTCCACATTTAAATCTCCCTTGAGTTTCAAAATCTCTCTTAGAACACATTTCCTTCCCCATTTAGCACCTGAAAGTCATGCACCCCACTGTACCTCTTTAGCACAGTCTCCCTGTCTTGTAAAACAGTGACTCCCAGCATGCATCTTGCAGGAGGCCCCCCACTGGGGCGTTGCCTGTTGGTTTTCCCATGGTGCTGTGTGCCTGCTCCCTTTTCCACTGCACTGCCTGCAAACTGGAGAGTAGATCTGGAGGCTTGATTAGATTGGATTTAAGATAATCTTTCTAACAAGACTTCAAAGTGATACAGCCCACGGATTGTACCGTTCACTCAGACACTTAAGGCACTTAATGGACTCAGGTTCACCAAAATGGCTCATTTACCTCATGGGCACATTGCATGGATTACATAAGCTGATCTATATAGATTCAAGTAGTCCGTGTCTTGTGAGTTAACTGCTGTTAGTACGTTCATTTCTGTTTTTGGGACCCTTTCCCTCTCCCTGGGGCACCTCACCCCAGCTTTACTCCAGACCTGGGCTCCAGAGGCTGTCTGCTCTGCAGGCCCTGGCTTCCCAGAGTCGGAGCTGATGACCTCCATGACAAGGAAGATGCAGGAGCTGGAGCAGCAGGTGCAGGCCCAGACTGACGAGATACTGTCCAAGGTAGGACCCCAGGTGGGAGGGCCCGGGGGGTGAGTGCTGGACCTGGCAGGGTAGGTTCCAGGGCCATCTCATCTACCTAGCTGCCTAGTGTGGTGGCTTGGGGTGGCCCAGGATTGACCTGGATCCCTCTGACTTCAGCAGAAAGGCTGGAGTCTTTGGTGCAGCTGACTAGGGTCTAGCAGGTCTGGAGCCAGGCGGAGCAGCAGGCTGCTGAGCTGAGCTGCTCCATAGCCAGTGGGTCTCCTGCATGGCTGCACCTTCCCCTGCCTCAATGGGACTGCAAGAGGCATCTCAGGCTCAGGAGCAGTGGCAGGCCAAAGATGGTGGTGGCAGGGCTCTGAGCTGCCTAGTTGCCTCACATAGGCAAAAATTCTGGATCCTGTCATTGGAAGGCCAAAGGGACACACCAGACCTTGAGTTTACCCTGTGTCTCATTGCTGCAGGACCAGAAGATCCTGGCCCTGGAAGAGTTGGTAAAGACCCTCCAGCAGCACCAGGGTAAGAGACCTGGGGCTCAGCACCTCCCTTGAGCCTGTGGCTTTTGATAGTTAGGACAGTGACCCTGGGCACTGGAACTCAAGAGCATCAAGAGATCTGGACAGCTTGGCCTGCGGAGAAGCAGTGACAGCTCTGGGACAGTGCTGCAGCCACCCAGTGCCCCCCTATATACGACAGTCCCTTGCTACAGGGCACCTCATCCAAAGCTCCAAGGGGAAGAGTGGCCCCTCAGGAGTCGGTGCGCTGCCCAGGATGAGAGATGAGGGAGCAGAACAGCAGTTCTTGGGGATCCTTTGGGGCAGAGTACCTGGCAGGCTCTGGTTTGGGGCAGCTGAGGCACCCCCTCTTCCCCTGAAGGTGAAGTGACCATGCAGCGGCAGGAGGAGCTGGAGACCTTGTGCACACAGCTGCAGCGGCAAGTCGGGGAGATGGAGGTGAGCAGAGCTTGGTGGTGGTGACCCACTTGCACTCACTATGGAGCCCTGGCTGACCTCAAACTTGTGGCAGTTCTCCTGTCTCAGCCTCTCATGGTGGGCCTACAGGCATGCACCATCCAATCCAGCTTCCTCTTTCATCTCGACCCATGCTCCCTGTGAACACCAGTGCCTGTCCTCTATCTTTTTTTTAACATATAGAATTCTCTCCCAGGATCCTGGGCCGTGCTGTTGTTCCCTCTACCTGAAGTGTTTTTCCCACATTTCCCTGGCAAGTTTTCACTCATCCTCAGTCATTTTCTCAGGGACCCTTCTGGCCTCTGACTAGGGCAGGTTTCCTGTTTTCTGCTTTCTTTTTTTGTACTAGTGATAGAACCCAGAGCCTTTGTACTGAATGCATTTCCAGCTCCTTTTTTCTTTAACTTATTCATAGATTGCTTTTTTTGGACAGGCTATGTAGTTTAGGCTGACTTTGAACTCACTATGTAGCCCAGGATGGCCACGAATTTGTAGCCATCTTCCTGCCTCAGCCTCCCAAGTGCTGGAATTACAGATATGTGCCACCATTCCCCATTAGGCCGTTTTCTCAGTGCCTCATCTCTCTTCCTGCTGGGTTGTGAATTCTACTAGGGAGAGACCACTCAGGCCCAGTCCTGGGTCATCTCCTGCCTCTGAATGTGACCTATTACTTACCCTCCAGTGACTCGGTCATCTCGGGTGCTTTCCTATTCCCATTGCATACCTAGTCAAACATCAGGGCTGGATACAAGGAAGGGCACAGCTTCCTCAGCAGCCCACCCCTCCACTATCCCTGTCTCGAGTCCTCCAGCAGCCTTTCCCTCTGCAGAGTGGGGTTCTAAGGCTTTGGCCTCACTGTGTGGCCCAGGCTGGCCTCATCTTCCGGCCCCGTTCACGGTGACCCTGTTTGTACTTGGCTAGAGCCAGGGTAACACAGCTGCTCCTGAGATGCCAGCTGGGAGTGCAGGGCCCATGGGGCCTCGCTGAGCAGCTGCACTGGGCAAAGTGCTGCGCCTCAGAGCCCCAGAGGCACCACTGGCTCACACATGTCTCCTGCTCACCGTTCTTGCTTCGGTAATTTCACAGGCTCCAAGTACCTACCGTGTGTCTGGCATGCTGTCAGGCACTAGGTACAAAGAGTCGTGGTCCCCACTCTGTAGCAAGAGGGAGACAGAACCAGGTATCCAGAGAGGACACAAATGTGGGACACAAGTGTGTCAAAGTGTAGGGAGTAATGAAATTGGTGACATCATAGAGACAAGTTGGGGGATGGGCCACTGTGAAGGGGGCCTCAGGTGTGAGACCTGGTGCATAAGGAGAGGATGGGGGAGAGGATCCAAGACATGAGAGGCCCCTCCTCCAGCCAGGTACAGGTGGCCACGAGCAGGGCAGCGAGGGAAGCGTGAGAGACAGGCAGAAGCAGCCCAGGATTCTGCTGGGACGGAAGGGGAAGTGGCTGGGAGGCTTCCATAGAGGAGACCAGGATGGAAGGGCTCCATGCTGTGTGGGGTGGTGGGAGGCAGGGGCCAGTGGCCCTGTGTCCAGGAGAGCGGTGGCACAGCAGCTTGGGCAAGGGAGCTGGAATGACAGGGACAGTTTGAGCCACTTTGGAGGTGGCACCTGTGGGCCTTGCAGCTTGTCACAGTTCTACAGGAGAGAGCAGACTGGGTCATGGATGATGCCGAGGTGGAGGAGGTACAGCTTCTAGGACAGAGGAACCAAGAGGGAAGAAGGTCTGGGAGACGCACACAGGGAGCCAGGACGGTGGGTGTTTGCAGGGTTAGGGTTAGGGTTAGGTTAGAGGTGGGATCTGCACTGAAGGTGGATTTAAGTTCTCTGTTTATATTTGGAAGTGATCAAGAACCATAGAGTAGAGTAGAGATGGGGACCCTCCTGGGCCAATGCGGTAGAAATGGGGAACCAAGCCGAGTATAGTGACACATCTTGTGATCTCAGCTATTTGGGAGGCTGAAGCAGGGGGATCCCATGTTCAAGGCAAGCCTGTGTAAATTTCGGAGATCCTGTCTCAAAATAAAAGCCAAAGGGCTGGGAATATAACTCAGTGGGAGGCTCTGGATCCATGCCTCAGCACCACCAGAAAAGACAGAGAGAAACAGCAAAGGAAATAGTGGAGGGGCAGCCCATGGGTAGGAGGAGGCCCAGCTGGTGTTGAAAGAGATGAAGGCAGAAGTGCGTCCCCTCGATTTGGCAGCAAGCAGTTGTTGCTGGCTGCACCATGTGCAGGTCGGTGAGCTGTGGAGGAAAGAAGGGGCCCTAAGGAAGCCGCAGCAGGGGTGGAGACAGTTTGGAAGTTTTTCTTCTGCAGAGGGGAGGTAAGGCCTAGAGAAGCTGGCCTGGGGGGTGGGGACCAGGGTGTCCCTGTCACCTTATGTCAGACCAACAGACATAATGAGTTCCCCGGGTGCCAAGCCCTGTGCCAAGGCCTCCCCACAAGCTAATGGGGCAGGTGCTGTCACTTCCACATTGAAGAGGAGCCCGAGGCTGCAAGAGGTACAAGGCTTTGAAGGTCACAGCTGGGAAGTGGCCAGGGCCCCCCACCCCATCCCTTCGCTGATTCTGGGCTGAAGACCGACCGAGCCTGGGATTTGAGCTGATGCTGCTTTTTCCCTGGGAAGGGGCTGAGCTGACAGAGCCCTGGGCTCTTGTTTCTCCCCAGCGGTTCCTCAGTGACTATGGCCTGCAGTGGGTGGGCGAGCCCATGGACCAGGAGAACTCGGAGGACAGGACAGGCCCAGAGGATCATGAGAAGGACTGGATGATGGCCAAGAAGTTCTGGAAGCCAGGTAGAATAGCAGGAGCACCTGAGCCTTCCAGGGGCTCTCCAGTGGGGTCCTGTTGGCCAGCCTTCTATGGAGACCTTTCATTTATGCCTGGCCTCAAAGCAGGCGGGGCCCCTGTGGGAACCCACACTTGCTCCTGACCCAGGAATGGGAAAAGGGAGGCCTCTAATACTGCCCATCCTACCTGTCACCCGTCGTCCCCTCCATTTTGCCTCCATCTCTGCTTGCCTGTCAAAAATTCCAGAGAGCCAGGGATGCCAGACGTAGTAAGATGCATTATCTCGGGCTCCATAGTTTACAAAATGTCACCCCTCTAAAAGTATTGCTTAGGGCAGTCTTCCAGCCAGGTGTGATGGTCCAAGCCAATAATCCAAGCCTTCTGGGGTGTGAATCAGGAAGAGCCTGACCTTGTTTCAAAATAAAACAAGGTCAAAATAAAAAATAAAAAGGTTTGGGAAAGTAGCTTAGTGTGAAGACTCTGCCAGTGCCACAAAAATAAATAGGTGCAGGAATGTTGCTCAGTCATAGGATGCTTGCCTTTGTACTAGGGAGGGAGAGGAGAGGAGAGAAGAGACAGAATCAGGCAGCAGATGAGGTGATGTTGGTGAGGGGTGGATTGGTGAACAGGGGCAGAGAGCAGAGCTTGAGAAGGTGGTGGTCATGCCTTGGTGATGGTGCGCACAGACTGACAGGAGGACTTGGCCAGGCCAGCAAGTATGGCTGTGGGAAGATGGCTCCTCTGTGTGGGACACAGCAAGCTGGGGAGCCGTGTGCCCCAAGAGGTGCTGAGGGCAGAGTTCACCAGGGACCTGGGACCCATGGTTGAGAAGTGACCCCCTAACGGGTGCTGTGAGAATGTCCTGGGTCTAGGACCATGTGCTCCCCCATCTTGCTGGAGAGTCTCCTTCTTCCTGGCCACTGGGGACGTCCAGGCTGGAGGGTGTGTGTGTGGTGCAGACCAGATGGTTGCTTTCTGGTTCTGCCTTGCTGAGCTACTCATCTTCCCCCAAAAAAGAGCACCTTCCAACTTGCTTTTCTTGGTTGTCAGTACTCTAAGCAAGGCTGGTTCCAAAGCCAAGCTTTCAGTCTAAAAAATTCTGTGGAAACTAATTCAGGTCCATCATGGAGCTTCCTGGCTACAGGGACTTCTGCTTCCTTACTTTTTGTTTTGAGACTGAGTCTGACTATGTAAGCTAGCCTCAAACTTGAGGCAGTCTTCCTGCCTCAGCCTCCTGAGAGCTGGGATTGTGGGTGTATGCTACAATGCCTGACTTGCTTTTCAACATAAGAGGGGCTTTGATTTAGCTAGATGAAGATGTGTTTTCCCCCAAGGGCCCTTTGTCCCCAACCCTGACTTTTGCTGGCCTGAGGCTCTGTCTTGGTTCCCTGGTTCCTTTCTGTTAGATAACTCTCCCCAGGCACTCTGGGACAGTGGCCGATGAATGAGCATCATGATTGTAGGAGGAGGTGATTAGAATGTTCTAGAGTTGGGGGTTCTTGCTCCAGGAAGGAAAGTCAGTGGCACTTAGGAAAGGGCCCAACAGAGAGGTAATCTGGTCCCTCACATCCTCTAGGATGCTGAGCATCATACAGGGTGCTGTGCTAGGTGCTTCAGGGTATGTGGAGGCACAAAAGGGACAGTTCTGCTCTGGTCAGGAATTGGTGCTAGAGCTCCCAGCATTCCTGAGAAAGCCACGCCTCTGTCCTTCCTGTGCTCGCATCCTTCTGACTCCAAGGGCTGCTGAGCACATGGAATGAGAGAGCTCCTGCCCGTGGGGTGCTTCTCATGGCATTTGTGATAATGACCCTGATGACTAGCCCAGGTTACTTAATTCTTCGTATGCCCCAGCGCACTTGGCACAGGGCTTTCTTGGCATGGAAGCCAATGTCTACATGCCTGCGTGTAGACACGTCCAGTATCCCCAGGCCTGGATCATCAGGGCACAGTGTAGACCGCACACAGAATGAGGTGGGAATATGGGTAGCACTGACCTCAATGCCCCAGCCCAGGCAAGCTGCAGGTGGGATCCTGCAGGCCTGAGGTCAAACCCCTCTTGGCACAAGCTGGTTGTGTGCTCTGGCAACAACCAGACTCTCGGAGCCTCTGCTCTGTGTTGGCTCCTGAGGAGCTTCGGGAAGAGTCCCCAGAACAGTGGGTGTGGCTTGCAGACACGTGGTGATAGCAGTCCATTTCCTGTTGTAAGAGTCTTTGCATGGTGGTGGGGCTGGGGAAGCAGAGTACCTGAGAGAGGCAGGGGCACCTGGCGCTATGACAGCAGGGGTCCTCCCAGAAAACCTGCAGAGCCACCACCCACCCGACAGTGGCAGGGTCTAGGATTGTTCTGGACTTCACAGTACATGGTGACCCTTACACCACATGCCACTGTCAACTGTCTGTCATCCTGTATCCTTCACTGGGTATGAGCTTCAGGAGAGCAGGCGTTTGGGCACGAGTGCTGCCATGATGTGCGGGCCCAGCTGACTATGTGTGTTCCAGATATGGGCGCATGAACTGATGGAGGGACAGAGGGACCTGAGCACCCACCTGGCCGGCCTGTGTTGAAGGAGTGGCCAGAACAGTTGAAAGGCAGCAAAACAAGCATAGAGTAACAACAGCCTGCCACAGGGCAAAGGCATGGGCTCAGGGGCCCCAGGAATCCAGCCCTGCGGGAAAGAGGCAAGGCAAAGCTCCTCTGAGGAGGTGAGGGTGGGTGAGCTGACCTGAGCCAGTGATAAGAGGAGTCGGTGACACCAACAGCTACCATCTGCCAGGCACTTCCTCCCAGCCTTCCAGCAGCCCTGTGAATCAAGGACAGCTATTGCCCATGTTTTACAGAAGAGGATGTTGAGGCTCAGCGGGGCCTGCCTGCCCAGGGTCACAGAGCTGAGGGCAGCAGCCCTGGACAGTGTGGTTCCAGGGCTGGAGGAAGCATGCTGAGGGTGGCTGGCTGGAAGGCCTCCGTAGGCCTATGACAGTGATGGGCTCTCAAAGTTAGGGAAGGCCTGGGAAGTGATCTCCTGGCTGTAACCTACTCTAGCAAGAGACCCTGCTGAGCATTGTCCTAAGAGCTAGCACTGAGCAGCAGCCTTCAAGGTCACTGAGAGCAGAGGCTGAGTCACCATGCAAGCTGCATGACCCAAAGCATGTGTGTCAAGGCACCACGCTCCTATCTGTGAAAGGAAACGATAACGCCCACCTCAGGAGAGCTAGCACAGGCAGCTCTGGGCAGATGTGGCAGGACAGGGCCCCGGCTGCCCATATCAGAGAGGAAATACTGCCACACCACAGGCCTGCCACTGCTAGGGCAGAGCAAGGGCTGGCGCTCTGGTCTCTTCCTGTGTGTGTCCCACTCACCTCTCTCCTGGCATGGGCTGGGCCTCCGCTGCACACCCCAGGTACTGGGGCCCACTGGCCTCATGACTGCGTGTGACTCTTCTCCTCTTTCCTAGGAAGGGCTCTCCCACTGACTACACCCCCAGCCTCCAGGGTCCCTTTGGACACTCTCCCCAGGGCTTCTGCCTGACCCCTTCCCTGGAACTCCTACCCCAGGAGGGTGCTTGGAGCAATGGCAGAAGCACTGTGTTAGGAGTCAGTGTGTCTCAATGCTACTCCTGACTCTGCTCTGTTGACTGGACCAAGCCCTTGACCTTTCTAGGCCTCACTTCCCTGGCTGGAGGAAGAGTAGTGGCCTTACAGGAAATGGCATTTAAAAAAAAGTTTTATTAATTTGTTCCTCACCCTTTCCTTCTCCCTTTTCTTTTTCTTTCTTTTATGGTACTGGGGATTGGGCCCAGGGCATTCCCACTGAAGTATGCCTCTAGTTAATTTGCTAATTGCCTAGGTTGGGTTGGCACTTGCAATGTTCCTGCCTCAGCTTCTCTGAATACTGGATTATAGGTGCGGGCCACCATGCCCAACTTTATGCTAATTTATGTGTTTAGTGTTTATGTATGTATTTGAGAAGGATCTTACTGTGTAGTTCAACCTGGCATTGAGTTCACTATGTAGGCTGGCCTTGATCATAGTGACCCCCCTGCCTTCTGAGTGCTGAGATTACAGGCATGTGCCACCATACCTGGCTAGTTTATTCCTAAAGTAGTTAATTGTTAAAGGAAAATAATGTTTTAATATCATTTGGAACCATACCAAGGATGACCAGCACATTCTGTCCTAGAATCACAGGGACTCTGGGGGACCCCAGGAGAAAGGGGGCAGGTATAGCCTCTGCAACAGTAGCAGATGATGGGAGGGGGAATGTCTGGCCCAGATGCCATTTTGTATCTGCAAAGCTGACAGGAAATACAACCATCTGCATTTGTACTCCTTGGCACAGCCGCCACAGCACTGTGAGGAAAGAAGTTGGGTCTCCAGAGCCCTGAACCGTATCCTGCTACAACCGGGCTGTCCTGGTCATAGATAACTTCCAAGAAGGCCCACAGAGTCATCTGTGCAGGGAGGGGCACACCCCAAAGACTGACGAGCAGGTCCTGGCCTGTCCCCAGCCAGCATCTCTCTCGCCTAGCACTCCTGCTGCTCTAGCATCTGTTCGGACAGTCCCTACCATCCTGTCCACACATCCTGAAGTGTATACATGCTTGTATGGGTAACACCATTTCTAGGAGGCTGAAGCTTTGCAGATGTGCAAGGGGATCTGTTGCACAGAAATACTTGCAGAGCCTATGGCCTGCCTCATATCTGTCCTGTCCAGCAGCTGCCCCAGCGTCCCCCTAAACAGCCATTTGCCTTTATCTTTGACCTCCTCCTCTTGATGGTATATGAGTGGGAAAAACAGACTCCATCTTAAATCCTGAGTTATCCTTTGACCTGCCCAATGGGCTGGGGCAAGTCATTTTTCATCTTTTCCCCTGCTTTCTCATTCGTAAAATGGAGATAAGTAGCCCCTGCCTCATAGCCTCAGGGGTGCATAGGGACCATTTGTACTAGGCAGAGCTGGTGGCAATCTAATGAGGACAGAGTGCTTCTGAGTTGGCCTTACATAGTCATCTTCCTGGAGCCTTCCAGCCCCTTGGGGGGCAGACACAATTGTCATTTCATTCTAGAAGAGAATGTTCTTTTCTCTAGAAATCTAGAAATGATTTGCCTAAAGTCATGTGAGTGGAAGTGGAGGAACTGGGACTTGAACCTGAAAGCCTTCATCCAGATGTGGGAACTCTGTCCTTTGATTTTCAGAGTTCAGCTCCTGACACACATTAGGAATCAGACCTTGCTTCTGCCACTTATTGCTGTGCATTGCTGAGCAAGTTGTTTACTCCTGCTAAACCTGTTTCCTTATCTGGAAAATAGAGGTTATAATCCTTCTAGTGTAGGGTTATTAGGAGGGTTGGGTGGGTACTAAATCTCTGGCACAAAGAAAGTAATCAGTGAAAGACAGCTGTTACTATCTAGTGTTAGTTATCCTTCCTTTTCCTCAGGTGGCCACTTAAGGACATAGGCCAGTGTCCAGCCTAGGAGGAGGCCACTAAAGCTGTTAGGATACATGGCAGCCATGAAGCTCATGGCTGTCTATCATCTTTGCCAGGGGATTCATTGGTGCCTCCTGAGGTGGACTTTGACAGGCTGCTGGCCAGCCTGAAAGATCTCAGCGAGCTGGTGGTAGAGGGTGACACACAGGTGATTCCAGTTCCTGGTGGGGCACGACTCCATGCCCTTGAGCCCATCCCGCTGAAGCTCTACCAGAATGGCATCGTGATGTTCAATGGGCCCTTCCGGCCTTTTCACCACCCTGCCACACAGGTAGGAGTGGGGGTGAAGCTCCGGGGCCCCTTCTACCTATCATTAATCAGAGATGGTGGAGCCAGCTCATGCCAGGCCCAGCCTGGCTTCCACAGGTCCCTCGGTCCCCACTCAAATCCCAAGGCTCTGAGTATTTCCAGAGTGTGAGGCCCTAGGCTGGGGCACTGTCCAGATCCAGCTGGCACTGCCCTTCTTCCTACTGCAGCGCTGCCTTCGGGACATACTAGATGGCTTCTTCCCTTCAGAGCTCCAGCAACTCTACCCCAATGGAGTTCCCTTTAAGGTGATAGGCTGCTCCTCAACCTGACCCTTTGCTGTGTGGGGTTCTGGACAGAATGGGGATAGCTTCCTTGGGCACAGACATTTGGAAGGGAACCACAGC
This sequence comes from Cavia porcellus, assembly GCF_034190915.1. Lineage (NCBI taxonomy): Eukaryota > Metazoa > Chordata > Mammalia > Rodentia > Caviidae > Cavia > Cavia porcellus. The sequence continues at coordinate 19,861,257 of NW_026947508.1, read as the reverse complement.
CTGAACCAGGGGACCCCAGGGAGATGAAGTCCAGGAGGAAAGTGAGCCTGAAGAGGACTGCGGAGTGAGCTGCCCCAGCCAGTGTTGTGAGATTCCCCAGGCTGAGCAGTAGGCAGCGCCCTCTGCTGACATGCTGAAGGCGCAGCCTTGGCCTCAAGCCCTCTGCTTTTTTGCTACTCCCAGCGTTAGGGCGCCTTGACAGACCTTGCACAGACCCTGGCTTCCCCTAGAGGGTCCTGAAGCCACTTGGTTGGGGTGGCAGTGCTGTGAACCACAAATAATGAACAGAGGGGCAAGTGCTGGACCTTGACACCATGAGAGAAGCCAGTCGGTGGCCAGTGGTGTGAGAATACGGTGTTGCCATGGGCTCCATGAGGCAGCAGACTGCAAAGACTTGTGAGGGAGTGTACACTACAGTCACAACAGCAAGATGGGGCCTCGGAGCTGTGCCTTGATGACACGAGTGAGGTGATGTGTGCAGTGACACTGCTCTGGTAGGGGCCTCTGAGGACAGAGCACTGGGGCTTCAGCTGGCATGGGTGCTCAAAGCATGAACTGTGAGTTTCCTGCTCCCTCCCAGAGCCTCAGTTTCCTTACTTGTAAAATGGGGATCAGGCTTGTTCTTGGAGCCCCTGGGCTAGCAGGATGGGGGTAGGGCCACAGCTGAAAACCAGGGGGCTTGTCGCTGTCATCCTTCCTGCTAGGTAAGCGACCTCCGTGACCAGGTCTACCCAGAGCATGGGCTGGGCCCATTCCCAGGCGAAGGCTGTGTGGTGGGCGGGCAAAGGATGCTCCAGGCCCCAGATAGGTTGGAGGTGCCCCCAGGTAAGCTGGGCCCCAAGGCTGGGCTGGGTGGCCAGGAGGCTGTGTAGAACAAGCCTGAGGTGGTGCCCTCCACCATCGCTCAGTCCCTGCCTGGGCTAAGGTTCCCAAATGCCCTTCCTGCAGGGATGACTGCTGAGAAACTTCTGAACAGGCTCCCTAAATTTGTGATCCGACAAGGCGAGGTGATTGACATCCGGGGCTCCATCAGGGACACCTTGAAGGTGAGGCCAGACCTAGTTCTCCAGTCTTCTCGGGAGTGCTTTACCACTGACCCTGGCTCAAGGTGGCAGAACAGTGTCTTGTGTAGAGGCTTAGCTTCGTGGGCTGGAGTGAGGGCCAATGGAGAATTGGGAAACTAGAGAGCTGGAAAGGGTGCTGCAGTGGGGCCAGAGTACCTGGCTTGGGTGTCAGTGGGGATAAAATCAGAGTTGGCCCAGGCGCAGGCCATGTCCTCACAGAGCAGTCCTGCATGCCCTGCAGGCCCTCACAGAACTCATCTTTTCCTCACTGCCCATCCTGCTGATCTTCCCAGGCCACCACCCGAGAAAGGTGCCAAACCTCTGCTTCTCAGGATTCCCCTGCCACCTCCAACTCCATGTTGTTAAGTCCTGCCTGTCCTGGATACTGCCAGAATTCCCAAGCCCATCTCTTCTCTCATTCCTACCACCTAATCTAGGCTCCAGGGTCTCCCAGGCAACCTCTCTGTGCCAGCCTCCCACCCCCACTGCTGCCCCTGCAGCCATCCTCCCACGGCAGCCTTTCCTGTCTATTCTTGGATAAAACCAATTTCCTTATCCTGGCTTTCAAGGCCTATCCTGCATCTATCAGCTCAAGCATGAGCCAAGGATTGGGGGATGACTCAGGTGGGTTCCAGGGCTCTGTGCATGCTCCATGGATGCCTTCCAGAACTACTGCCCATTGCCTGTTCCGATCCAGGAGATCATAGTGGAGACACCTGCTTTGGCTGCCGAGCGACAGAGGTAAGGGCAGGCAGAGAGGTGGGGGCGGTGGGAGCTGGCCACTGGGACACTGAAGGCCTCTAGGCCTGCAGGAGCCAGGAATCACCCAACACAGCGGCACCCCCACTCTGCATGCTGCGTGTCAAGTCTGAGAATGGGGAGCAGGCTTTCCTATTGATGATGCGGCCTGAGGACACTATTGGTGCCGTGCGTGCCCTGCTAGCACAGGCCAGGTGGGAACAGGGCACGGCTGGGGGCTGCGGGGAGGCTCTGACGCTGTGGCCCAGCCTGATCCATTCCGCTGGGCCTTCAGGGCCATGGATGCTGCCACCTTTGAGATCTTCAGCACATTCCCACCCAGAGTCTACCAGGATGATGCACTCACACTGCAAGCCACAGGCCTGGTGCCCAGTGCAACACTGCTATTGCGGGCACGCAGGGCCCAGCTGCCCAACCCTGGCTTTATTCCCATCGTGGGTTCTGACCCCACCCTTGAATAAAGTGCTGCCCCTGACACAATCAGCTCTACCAGGCTCTCTGGGAAAGGCAGTTTCCAGGGGAAGGGGCAGCCCAGCTGGGCCAGGGAAGGGCAGTGCTGACCCTCTCCTCAATTAACTTGAGCCCCAGGTGGTTGGCTCCCGCTGGGTCTTTGTCCTGAAGGTTCCTCTTTCTCCCAGGAAGGGCTAAGTGGTGTCTGTGAAGGGAGAAATTTTGAGAAGGGAGTGGCCAGGCCTGCTGGTTTGGCATCTTCAGCCTCACTGTGTAAGTGTGCACTGCTGCACACAGACCCACATGCTTGTGGGGATACTTAGTCCTTGGCACCACACAGAGCCACTGCCACTCCACACACCCATGGCCTCAAACCTACAGAGCTGCAGTTGTGCACCACACCCACAATGTACCCACACTTAGTATTCTGTTCTAACACAGGCAGGCAGCCACTCAGCACATGCATGTGAACTGGAGGTGTCCCACCCACTATCTCTAGAAACTGCTGGTCCCATACACGCATGTACACCAGACATATATCCAGAGACACCCACAGACACACACACACACACACACACACACACACACACACACACACACGCGTGACAGCCACATAAGCACATTTGGCACAATCACAACTACCAGCTTTGCCTAGGACTGGGGCCCAGGATGCCCAGGCCACAACCAGACAGACAGTGCCAATGGAATGGGCATTTAATTGTTCTAGGGTGTTCCCAGGAAGGGGACTTCGGGGCCTTTGGCAGAGCTCTGGCTAATGGAACTAAAAGAACTGCCCACCAGCCAGTGCTAGAGAAGAGTGGCAGCCGCAAGGCTTGACTGAGGACAGCCAGCCCGTGGGCTGTTACTTTAAGACAATTTCTGAGACAGTAGATAAGGAATGTTGCCTTTGAATGGAGGAAAAGGAGCTAGCAAGGGGGAGGAGAAGAGGTATAGATAGGTTGGGCAAGGGACTCCAAGGTAAGAAAGTTAGGAATGAAGGGAGTTGGTCATGAGGTCCTTCGAGACTGGGTGAGACCTGTGGGGAGAACATGCTGCGTCCAGTGGGAAGTGGGGGCGAGCTTGATTCAGGCCAGTTTCAGGAATTCCTGCAGTGTGTTCTGTTCTACAGCCTCGACGAAGAGCTCATAGTCCTGGAGGAGAAGGACAGGTTGGTCAGCCGAGGGCCAAGTGCTTTAGTGTGACCCTTATTGGAGTCCACAAACAACACCCTCCAAATCCCAATCCCCAGGGCCATACCCCACAGTACTGGTCCCCATTGACAATCTGTGGTGGGGTAGCCTTGGGATTGCCTGCCAAGGTTCGCATCTCATCCAGCAGAGCGTTGTCCAGAGAGATGTCCACTAGCTTGTACTGGATGCGCTTCCCATCCAGGATGCGGGTCACCTCACTCTGCTGGGACTTGATCTGGGGGGCATAGGGTGGGTAGGGTGAGTGAGTAGGGTGGAATGAGAGGGTGGGTAGGACTCTGAGCAGATGTGACCAGGTGCTTTTGTCCCCATGTCTCTTGCCCACTCCAGGGAAAAGTTGCAGTCACTAGTAGTTGGGCGAGTCAGGGTCCAGGCAGCACAGAATGAAGGACTACCACCAGGGGGTTGGGGGGGGAATCAGAAATCAGGAGAGTCATAAAGTTCAGGACAGGGAAAGCAGGAGTTCAGCGGGGTAGAACAGAGCAGACCTGGTTGGTGGCCACACGGTGGGGGTGAGGCTCGTAGGGCTAAGGACGGGCTAAAGAGTGCCAGAGAATGGGTGTCCTGGGGGTGGGGGATGGGCATGGATATTCATGCTGGGACTGCTGAGGACCCAGGATATGTGGCGGCGAGGGGCCCAGGATAGGGTTGCGGCCGCGAGCCGGGGGAGACCCCCAGCACCTCTAGGCTCCCCACCCTGCTCCGCCCCCGTGGTGGGGGCGGCTCCCGGGAGCACCGGGAAACGGCTGCGCGCTCCTCAGAGACAGGGGCGTACTTACTTCTCGGGAGCCGGTGACCGACGTGCTGTAGACCCGCAGGCCGCTCATGCTGCAGGCAGACAAACGTTTGGACAGGCGGAGGGGCGGTAGTAGCGGCAGCTGCACTGCCGAGAGACGAGGCCGCCGTGCTCGGGAGCGGTTTCCTTCCTGCTCCGCCCGCGAGTCACTGTTCTCCGGGCCAATGGGTGACGCGGGCGGGTAGGGCGGGGCATGCGCGACACCGCCCGGCCCCTGGATGGAGATGCCCTCCCTTCCCCCAGGGTTGGCCTGGCGCTGGCCAGGCATTGTGAGGACCCCAGTCCTCTGCAGCTGTACTGTCGACCCTGTCAGCCCTTCCCAGACCTGAGGCGCACCGGGTGAAGCTGGGGAGGGACCAGATGGCACGAAAGGCCCGGGAGGCGGTGGCAAAGGCTTAACAAATGCCTCCCCAGTTCACCCAGGTTCTAGTACACAGGACCAGTGCCAAGGTCTGTCTCCATCATAGTATAGCGCACCCTGGGACTTTATAAGATTTGTGTAGTTTCCAAACCTAAAGTTCTGGATAGGAGATAAACCAGCACAGGGCTGCCTCTGCCAGATTGTTCCTACAGCTTCTCAATCCAGACAGGTTTAGACAGGAATAGTGGCCTGAAGCAGGGGCCACACCCTCCAGGAACTAAGACATAGATGCTCATAGTTTTGGGAAAAGTGGGGACAAAGGTTAAAGCCTGGATTCTCAGGCCATGGTTCAGGTTGGCCCCCAACCCGACACTACCCCATGGGTGTTATCTTCACAATAACCTGGGGAGTTCAGAGGCAGCAGACACTTGCAGCAACCAGCCCCAATTGGGAGACTTGACTTTGTTTGTGGTTGGATGAAAAGCCCCTGAGGGTTCAGTAAGTGATAGCCCCTAAAGACAACCCTAGCTCTGAGGCTAGCAGTACCTGTTTTGCTGAGATACCACTTCCTCATAAAACCCCACTGACTTCCTCAGAGAACCCTGCCGACAAAACTATTCCGTGTCAGCTTACTCTATGACTAAGGAGAGCTCTGCCAAACAGAAAATAGTGTGGGTAGAGATCTTATTTGTCTCCAAAAATGACAGAGAAGCAGAAGTGGTAAAGATACGGACACAGAACCAGACCTTGCTGCAACCTGGGGAACTGAGATAAAACAGCCAGCCTTTGGCTTCAAAAAACCAAAGTGAGGGGCAAGGTCAGGGGATGTCAAGGGGGAGTCATAGAAGGCTATGGAAAACAAGTATCTGTTAAATATTTTATTCTGTAATCAAAATAGGCAATACAAACCAGTTGACATAACAAATATTCATATAAATAACTGCTTATAAACTTTACAAGGAAAAATACCCCTGAGCATGGTGGCTGGGCTCCCAACACAGGGTGGAGACCAACCAGGCAGCTCTGCTTTAAGAGGCAGGAGCCCAGAGGCTGAAGGGGTGGCCAGCCAGGCGGGGCCGCTCTGAATGGAAGGGATAAGTCACTCCACAAATAAAACACAAACTTGTAAAAACACTTAAGAAGGAGGCTCATTCAGGCCCCAGAGTGAGGTCCGGGATGCTGCCAACAGCCCAAAGTCTTGTGGCTGTCTTTAGGCTCCGGAAATGCTTTGCTCCTCAGAATCCAAACATGGCCCCTGCTTGGCCTGGCTCCAGATTTCGAGGTCTGGGGCTGGCCCAACAGTCTGATGCTAACAACTGGGAGATGCTTCCTAAACCCAGAGGCAAGAAAACCCAGAAAGCAGAGGGTCCAAAGACACCAGAACAAACAAAAAAACTTCAGGAAACACTGAAAGCTGTATCTTAAAGTTGACCCACACTGGGTACTGTCCTGGAGACCAGAAGAGAAAAGGGAGAGAACTTCCCCAAACGTAACAAGCACAAGAGGGCCTAGTATAGGTCCTGGGGGGAAGGGAAAGCAGTAACTTGTTAGTTAACTTGGTGGCCTGGGGGAAAATTCTACCCAACCCCTGAACCACAGTGAAGAATTTACACTCAAAGCCCAAGAAAGGAGTACCTGGAAGCCTGAGAACAAAGGAAGATGCTATACAAACCACATGGCCAGGACTCCAGGGACACAGGGCAGTTGAAGAGTGGATCTCCAATAGATAAAAAAAAGCATGGCAGACAGATTAAAGACCTGTAACTATAATCTCTAAGCACCCACTGCTAGTGGTTGCTTTGCTAATGAACAGGTCACCCTGAGGCTTCTGTGAGAACTACAGCCCTGAGGAAGAAGTTATGGGACTGGGTTGAGAAAATCCCAAAAGCCAATCCAGTTTCAGAAAGAGTGGCACATGAAGCCTGAGAATTCTCTAATGGTCATCGCTACTTATCTTTGGCCTTTCTAGGCCTCTCTAATGAGTTCTAGGATCAGCAGAACCAAAAAATGGAGTAGGAATGAATATGGATCCATCTTGGATGACAGAGAAAGGAGGTAAGCAGATTGCAGTGTCAGTATAGAGCTAGGAACATAAAGACCTATCTGTTGAACCTGAAAAAGTAACTCACCTCAAAAGGTAAATTAGGTTAAGAGGACAAACATAACATAACCAAGAAAGCCAAAGCTAGTCTAAGGCAGGGGCAGGTACACTCCTTCCTTCAACAGTCCATGGCCCCCAGAGGCAAGGTGTTCCCTCTCTACCTCTCAGACTCCTCTCTAGGAAATAGCAGCGGGCAGGAGGTAAGACTGTCAGGGTTGGAACCTGCTGGCCAGGCTCGTAGCAGCTCAGGTTCTCCTAAGGAAATACAGCCTGTCCACCCCCAGCACTCCTCACTGTGTTGCACAGTTTTCTCCCATGTCCTGGGCATATCTGTCTGACATGGTGGTCCGTAAGTCCTCAATGTCCCGACGTAGTTGTTGAACCTCTTCTAGTTTTCTCTTGATCACTTCTGGCTTCTGCAAATCTGACTGAGTCTCTCCTGGGTGCTGTATGGCTGAAAAGGAGAGCATTTCCATTGTCAGTTATCTGGTACACATTTTTCTTGAATGTGTGGTGCTGGGGATCCAACCTAGGGATTCAACTGAGCCATGCAAGGTCAATTGTTCTACTGCTGAGCTACATCCCCTGCCCCAAGGCCATGCTGTTTTTTAAAAAACACCAGGAAAGGCCTTGTAACTTGCTACTGAAGACCCACTTTTTGTTTGTTCTTCATGCAAACACCCTGTAAGGATGCCTGTTTGCAAAACACTTACTGAAGGCCTACTCCATCAAATATATATTCCCAGAGGGCAGTGACTAGTTCTGTATACCTAGTTTACCCAATTTACCAGTAGAAAAGTTAGATGCCTCAAGAATAAAAGCCCCTCTCTCAAGGATCCCAGATCGGCTGGAGAACTTACAGTGAATGCCCAAGAGCAGAGACAGATTGGGGTCGTGGCCCTGGGCTCTCTGGGTCACAATACTGCAGACATCCTGCAAATCTTGAAGGCAACTGGCCAACTCTTGGTGCAGCTCAAATGCTAGCTGGGCTGCATCTGAAGATGGGGACCTTTGTTGGGCCAGGCGCAAGTGTTCCTGCAGTGTCAGATTCTTCTCAATCAGGTCCTGGTTTTGCACTGAGAGCTGAGCAGACAGAGGGATAAGCGTATTAACTCAGCAGTAGGGAGAAGAATCTATACACATGTGTGCTTCACAGTGGCAGCACTGGGGGAGTTGCAGGTATGTGTGTGGAAAGGAGGTATGAATCATAGGCAATGCCCTCCCTTCCCCACCTCTACCAACAGGAGTAGTATTCTGGCCTCCCCACCAATACTAGGCCTAGTTCCTACTGAGAATAGGATAGGACTAAAGGGATCCAGCAGTGAAGAGGAAGCTACTGCTCAGCAGGCTCTGAGTCATCAGCCTCCAGGTTTCTTCCAGGAACCAGAGATGCCCCCACCCACAGGAACTCTATCTGAAGCCAGTCCCTCAGCCAACTCTGTTAGCCAGGCTATTAGAGATGGCCTAATGTGAACAGTGAAATCTGAGGAGACACTGGTTTCAATCTCTCCCTGCCACCTTGACCAAAGTGGCCACTAGCCAGCCTGATCATAGGCTGTCAAGAATAATAAAGGGGGTAAGAAATGAAGCTAGAGAAGGTGGAGACATGGAAGATACAAGGCTAAAACATGTCCTGCTTTACTATCTAAATGGAGTTAAGCTTTACTACAAAGACCTGCCATGTCTTTAATTTTTTGTGTGTGTCTTTGTATGTCTGTGTCACTTTCCCTGACAACTTAATTAACTCTTCTTTCCTCTATTTTGTTTTTGTTTTATTCTGTATACAGTACTGGGGATTGAAACCCATGAATACTGAGTGCTCACCTGACCAAATCCAAGGTCTCAGTCCACCTAAGACCAGAACAGGTCCAAACTTGTGATCCTCTTGCCTTAGCATTGTCTGAGGATCTAGATCACAGGCATGTACTGCCACTATACTGGGCTTCTATTCTGTTTTATACACTCTGTTCTTTCTCCAGTCTAGCACTTCACCCATAGTGGGCCATGTGACAATTTTAGCTCTGGGAAACTTTCCTAGGCACTTGGTCAGTGAACCCAGTGGTTCCCTGCTGACAGTTGTATGTTGCCTGAAGATAAACATATTAAGTCTTCTTGAACCCTTCCACCCTTCTGCCCAAACCCCACAAGGCTGTGGCTACAAGACAAAAGGAAAAGAATAACTTCCTACATCTAGAAAGTACTTCTCTATAATTATGGCCATTCTAAGGGATATGGCCTGCAGCATAAAGCATGGCATCATGTTATCCTCCTCTCCCCACAATGGGGTTCTTGTGGGGAAGGGAGGGTACACAAAAGTCAGTTTTGTGGATACTGTACCAAGAGGCCTGGCCAATGCTGCTTACCTCCTTCACAGCTGTACGCAGCTGCTGCAGAGCTGACTCCCTCCGCTGGGCCTCTTCTTTCAGGGCCTGATTTGTTCCTTCTTCTTGAACAATTTCCTGCTCTAGGCTCTGAATTCCATAGCAAGGTGTTGTGGAGAACGCATCAAGAGTGGTTAAGTCTGATTAAGGCTGAATCACTTTGGGCCTGGACTATATAGTATATACTGAAACCCCACCCAACCCACATATTGCTTAAATTATTTTAGAGCAGTGATGGTGAACCTATGGCACATGTGTCACATCCAGCTGTTTATTATCATGAAAAGCTCTAAAAGATTTGCCATAATCGTTTATATGACCTCGCATTGAAACTTTTTTTTTAGGCAAGGTTTCACTATGTAATGCAAACTGGCCTTGAATTCATGGTGATCCTCTTGCCTCAGCATCCGGAGTGCTGAGATTACAGGTGTGCACAACCACACTCAGCTCCTCATTTAAACACTTAAACAGCCTCTAACCACATACCAAACTGAGATCAACTTCTTAGCAGGCACTTGGAGTCATTTAACTGCTGTTTATGTTCCTATCACTGTCTCTTTTCACCTTCCACACAGCTTCCACTCCAGTCACACCGAATGATTGGTCTTTATCCTGAAAGACTCCAGCTTCAAAGTCTTTCCTTACTCCTCTTTCCCTTTGTTCAGACTGCTCTTCTGCTCTGCCTGTCACTCTAGGAAGCCTGAAGGCCTACCTGAACCTTCTTCAATTTGCAAATCAGATCCAGTTAATCCTAACCCCAAGTTTCACTCATACTTCTAACCTCAACTCATGACTATATCTGCTTAATATTATGTGGGCTGTATTCAGACTTTTCATTTCCATCTGAACACAACTTTGTTGAAAGTGGAGAATGTGCCATTCAGTTGAGTTCAACATTTGTTCAGTACTTCTTATGATAGGTACTGTAGATACTGGAAAGAACACTGAATAGTGCCTGCCGATTAGGAGCTACAGGCCAGTGCTGTGTATGAAATGTTTTGGAAAATGGAAAAGAGTGTGTGTGTGGGGGGGGCAAAACCACAAGCAGAGAAAGAGAGAGAGAGAGAGAGAGAGAGAGAGAGAGAGAGAGAGAGAGTATGTGTGTGTGTGTGTGTGTGTGTGTGTGTGTGTCTGTGTGGTGGTCAAAGTCACATTGAGGGATATACTTAAAAGCTTTTTATCTTATTACCTCTTTCTTCATTCTAACACCTTTCCCAATTGTAAAACTAATTTGAATAAATAACATATATTTTAGTTCCCCATTTTATATTAATAAAAAATGTAACTATCAAGGAAACCTCATGACCATGAAACACTCAAGGTGACCAGGATTAATCTACTTTATTCTCAGAAATTCATCTGTGCAAGAGGTGCAGTTTAAATTTGCAGACCCAAGGTGACGGTGCCTCTGCAAGACATGGTAGTGGAGGGGAGCAGATGTGAGGGACTGCACTGGCTCACAATGAGTGCAGAGGACTTAGTCCTCCCATGGGAGAGAGCAATTAGCTGAAAGTCATCTTGGAGATGGACTGGTTGAGCTCAGAATCCAGAACTGCAGCAGGCTCCATCTAGCAGCTCCTAGCTCGACTCAGACCCATGGGAACTGTTGGACAGTGGGGAGCCCAAGTCTGGTCTTAGGGCAGGCCTGCTGAGATTATCCATTACCCCACCAAAAAGCTACTGATAGCTGGCTGGGAGAGATCTGCATGAATTGGGACTCTGTCTCCACACGTTGTCTACTAGTGAAACAAGAGAGAACCCTAGAAGTGGACTTTTTCTTCCCTTTTTTTTTTCTCTTTCTCCTTCATTGTTTGATCTTGTTTTTATATGTGTGTGAATCTGGTTCCTAGCCTCTTTGTGGTTGTGGTTTTGTTCTTTCTTTTCTCTTCCATCTCTCTTTTCCTTCAGTCTTCTGTACCAGTCTCCCAAAGTTGGCATGATCCCCCTTTGTCTTCCAACCTTATTTCTAATCTCTTCCTCTTCTACTTTTCTATTTTCTCCTTAATCCATTTTAAATTTTAACCCCTGAGGGCAAAACTGACATGTATACTGCATATAACTTTCTGGTTTGCTTTAGATTTTGTTATATAACCACAAATCTACTTCATACAGTTAAAAGTAGCACATTAAGGGTTAGCTCAGTTTGTCATTCTCTTGGATGTGTCTGATGCTATTGATTGAAACAACTGTTCTAAACAGCTGTTCATCCTGGTTTTCCAGGAGATTGACCAGGGGTCACAGCAAATACTGTGGCACAGTCTAAAGAACCAGGGGCTGGGCCAAACAAGTAACAACTTCTCATCTCCAACAAACTTTAGAGATAAGATCTTCCAACATATTTAAATCCAAGATGATACCTCAGAGAAGCAGTTATCACCTAGAGATCCTAGGTGCTAGTGATAAAGCAATCTACCATAGGCAATTTACAAGCATTACCACAGGAATTAAACTAAGAAAAAAAAAAATGAAAAGACACTTAAACAAAACAAAATGTAACCCCAGACATCAAGTTCACCAAAGGCAAATCCACTGGTCAATGAGGTGAGGTGGGACATTGTGAAAGGCGCCCACCTGGCCTTTCTGAAGTAACAACAAATCAATTGAATGAGACTCTGAAAAAAATGAGATCAGAAATAATCTCTCAGATAAAGACCTCGCTTAGTGATGCTAGGACAGATACAGACCAAAAAAAAAGACAAGCTTAAGAAAATTATAGAAGCTCAGCATATGAAAGAAATGGAATCCATAAAATAGATTCAAGCAGATATCCAGGATAGTTAAAAATTCCATTGAAAGTATTTGAAGCAGATTAGGAAAATGTGAGGACAGTATCTCAGAAATTGAAGACAAGTTTGCAGTTAGCAATCAGGAAAAGGAAGATTTCTCAAAAATAGCAAAGGATCGTAAGAAATCAATCCAGCAGCTGCTAGATGAGACAAAAGAAAAATAACTTAAGATTAACTGGAATCAATGAAAAAAAGCAGGCAATACCTGCTTAAATTAAAAACATGTTCACAGACATCGTGGCAGAAAACTATTCTGGTAGAGAAAAAGAATTTGACATATAGGTAAGTGAGGCATATGGAACTCCAATTAGCCATGATAAAACTCTATAGCCAGGCATATTATACTCAAGATTCCAGAAATATGAAATATTCCACCTTCTCCTTTAGAAACAACTTTCAATTTAGACTGATGTACCCTGCAAAACTCTTTTAAAACTTATGGAGCAATAAGATACTTCCATGACACAAAACATCTGCCCACAAAACTAGTACTCCAAAATGTTCTGTAGAAAGCGATAATAAGGACTACAGCTCCATGAGCCCAAACAGAAGAAATCCACTAGGGCTAGGGGTTTAGCATAATTTCAATAGATGCAAAAAGTCCAGCATTCAATCATGATAAAAACCCTACAGAAAATTGGAACAGATGGTCTTTAGCTCAATCTGGTAAAAGGCATCTATGAAAAACCAACAGCCAACATCGTATTAAATGGGCAAAAAATGAAAACTATCTAAAATCAGGAACAAGACAAAGATGTCCACTGTCTCCACTCATTCAATACAGTCCTGGAAACTTTAGCTGGAGCAGTAAGACAAGAGAAAGAAATAAAAGGAATAAAGATAGGAAAGGAAGAAGTTAAACTATTGTTTTTTGCAGATGACATTATACTCTACACAGAAGACCCCAAAAACTTCAATAAAAAAACTGGTAGATTTAGTAAGCAAATTCAGTAAGGTAGCTAGATACAAAGTCAGCACTCAAAACTCAATAGGCTTCCTGTTGCATGAATAACAAACTCACTGAGAAAGCAATCAGGGAAACAAATACCTTTCACAACAGCATTCAAAAAACAAGAACTATTCAGGAATCAGTCTAACAAAGGGTGTAAAAAACCTCTACATTTAAAACTACAATACTCTGAAATATGAGACTGAAGAGGATATTAGAAAATGGAGAGATATCCCATGCTCTTGGGTAGGAAGAACTAATATAGTGAAAATGGTCACACTTCCAAAACTGTTATACAGATTCAATGCAATCCCAATCAAAATTCCAATAGCATCTCACAGAATTAGAGAAAACAATCCTTAAATTCATCTGGAACTAGAAGAGACCTAGAATAGCAAAGGCAATCCTGGGCACCAAAGGCAAGGCAGGAGGCATCAAGATCCTGAACTTGAAAATATACTATTAAAGCTACTGTAACAAAAACAGCATGATACTCGCAAAAAAAAAAATAGACCCGAAGCCACCTATCTTTGACACATTCACTTGAAGAAAGATAGTCTCTTCAATAAATGGTGCTGGAAAGACTGGCTTTCACATGCCAAAGATTAAAGTTGGACCTATATCTTTCACCATGCACTAAATTCAGAATGGATCAAAGATCTAAATATTAAAACAGAAAAATTACACCTACTGGAAGATAGAGTAGGTAAAACTCCTGAAGGCACTGGTGTAGGCAAAGACTTTACGAACAAAATCCCGATTGCACAGGAATGGTTACCAAGAATCAACACCTGGAATTTCATCTTATTGAAAAGCTTTTGCACAACAAGAGAAATCACCAACAGAGTAAAAAGACAACCCACAATGTGGGAGAAAATGTTCAACAGCTGTTCCTCAGACAAAGATTACATTAAGAACATACAAAGAACTCAAAAAAAGTCCTCCCAGATTTAAAAACCCGATCCAAAAATGGGCATCCAAATATTCATCACACTTCTCAGATGAAGAAATACAAACAAATAAATATATGAAAAAATGCTCAACATCACTGGTCATTCAAGAGATGCAAATTAAAACAATACTGAGATTCCACTTCACCCCAGAAAGAATGGCTAAGCTGGAGGGGCTGTGAGATAAATGAATCTTTCTCCACTGTTGGTGGGAATGTGGACTGGTGCAATCAATCTGGAAATCAGTGTGAAGATTCCTCAAAAAACTAGGATTGGACATTCCATTTGACCCATTTATACTACCTGGGTATCTTCCCAAAAGAATTAAAAATATCATACCACAGTGACATTTTTAAACCTATGTTCATATTCATAGTAGCACAATTTGTAATAGCTACATCTTGGAAACAACCTAAATGCCCACTGACTGGGAATGGATACAAAAGATGTGGTACTTTTATTCAGTGGAGTACTACTCAGCTATAAAGGACAAATGAGACTTTTACAGGTAAATGGATGCAACTTGAATCCATTTTCCTAAGTGAAACAAATCAGAATGCATGTGTGAACATCGTATAGTTTCACTAGTATGAGAAGCTGAAACAGTACATGTACGTGTGTGTATATATAAAAATATAGTTAAGACAGTAATACGACTGATTTCTGAGTTCACTGAAGAAGTTTGTAGTGTTTGGACAACTGAATGCAGAAGTCTTGTGTTCTGGGTGACCGATTTGGGGATGGCAATGTGTAATATACATATCATTGTTGTTCCCTGACTATTGCGTCTTGAAATTTTATTTTTTTTTCCTCTTTAAAATAAAATGGATTTGGAAAAAAACTCTACTAAAGACCTGGCATTTAAAATTTTTATTTATCTATTTACTTACCTACCCATCCACCCACCTATTTATTTTTGCAGTACTGGATATCAAACTCAGGATTTTCACACTGAGCTACATCCCCAGTCCTTTAAAATTTTTTTTTTAAATTTTAAGACAGGGTCTCAAATTGCGCAGGCTGGTTCAAACATGCCACTTCCTGCCTCAGGCTCCCAGAATGTTGGGATTACAGGTATGTACAGGCACACTCAACTTTTATTTGAGACTGTCTCATTATGTAATTGAGGATTACCTGGGATTCACTATGTAGTTCAGGCTAGTCTTGAACTAGAAATACTCCTCCCTCATTCTCCCCCAAAACCTGACATTTAAACTAATATATGATATGCTACCAGGCTTGACTTCATCCTCACAGGACCTGGAAGAGGTAAACTAAAGAAACAGTCTAACCCATACAATGGCCAAAAGCAGGACTACAGCTGGCAGCTGTTCCTCACAGTAAGTGCATTTCATATAGTTTAAAGACTAAAGAGAACTTGAATAAACCTGCTTCACTCAGAATTTCTTAAAGAACCCATCCCCACTCTGGCCCAAAATAGAAATCAGGTGCTATCTTTGGTTCTTCCCTATTCAATACCTACATCACAGCAGTCACCGATTCCTCCTAAAAGTCACTTCAATCTGTCTTTTTATCTCTCCTTCCTGCTATACATCATCTCACTCTGAATTCTGCAAGATTTCTGGTGGTGCCTCTCTCCAGGATACCAACCTGCCATACTCAAGCCTAAGCTGCAAACCAGACAATATGATGCCCTGACTAAATGCTCTAAAAGAATTCCATCATCTACCTGAAGATTAAACACCAACACGGTTGGACAAATGGCCCTCTTTTATAGGCCAGACCTTTCAGCTCTCCACTTACTGCCTTAAAAATAGTCATGCACTGCAAAATGCTGTTTTGATCCATCAACTGCATATATAACAGTGGCCCCATAAGATACTGTCTAGAGATGCAGCTGTTTCAGTTTATGAAAGTACATTCTATGTTTGCACATTGATGGAATCACCTAAAACAATTTTTCTCAAAAAGAAAAAAGGTATCCTGGTTATTAAGTGGTAGATTACTTCCATAATATCAACCTCTTTTTAAGTCCACATTCAAACCACACTGTTTAAAAAAAAAAAAATCCCACACTGTTTCACACCTCCATGTTCTTCCTATTGGAATTCCAATGCCAACCTTCCCATTCTTTGCCTAACTACTTACCCCTTTAAGGTTCAGGCTCACCAGAAACCTTTCCTTGCCCTCCTTTCCCACCACTGATTCTTCTGTGCTCACTCCCAGGGTGATGTGAATACTTCTTTTACAGAACCATGGTAAAGTTTCTCTCATATCTGTCCTACCTATAAGACTACAGGCTCTAAAGCACTGACCAGATTTCATTCTTCTTGTATTCCTAATGCCAAGCAAATTGTATATCAGAGAACAGAATGAAATATTAGGTGAATTCTGGAGTTTCCATCATTACGTCCTACCCACCAAAGTCCAGTGACTCATGGCTCACCTGTACTTGTAAGCTCAACTGATCCATCTTTTGCTGTTGCTTCTCCACAATCTGAAAGGCAAAATTATCAAGGCAGACTCCATATGCAAGGCTAATGTTGAGGTCAGAGAACAAGGGACTACACCAATGTCTGTGATTTAGGCCTCAGTACCTCTAGCTACAGCCCATTACTTGTGAGAACAGGGTAAAGACTTTAGTATTACTTATAGAAATCTTACTCAGACTGATCTTGACTATCCAGGTTCACACTGCTATGACTTCTGTGCTTCAATCACACATATGGAGTCATGACCACTACTGGAGGTAAAGGAACTCTCACCCTAAAAACTGCAAGTCAGTGGAATTAACTGTATACATGGCCAGTATATACTGTGATTCTTGGCAAAGGAGATAGCTAGGAATTCAGTTAAATAAAGCCTGCCCTATGCAGGGCTGTGATGGTTATTAGTGAGAACTATGATCCAAGGAGAGATCCTCAAAAGCCCCAGGTTCCTTAGGTGTTCTCTGAACCACTTTTGGGTGTTTTTTGCTGATCTGCACAGTCTCATAAGCAGGCTATAGACTGCCTCTTTTCTGATAACTGAGAAACCAGGCCACTTCACTGACTAGAACTCTGCCTAACACAAGTATAGACTTGAGCCACAACTGAGTGTACCAGGCTTTGGTGCACCATTTTAGGTTATCTACTCTGGATACTGACAGGTATGTTCTCCTATATTCTTGTTTTGCTTTGTTTTTTTAGTGGTAGTGTTACTTTCTGTAATACTTATTGACTTATGAAGGAGTTCTAGGCTAGAATTGTTTGTAAATTGGATTCATTCATAAACTGAAGAAGTGAGTCTTATGCAGAATACCTGGAAAAGTTTACAACTTTCACATTTATAAAGTAGGGAATTACTATACTGGGAACTGAACTCTGGGCCACTGCACTGAGCTACATCTCAAGCATTTTTAATTTTTCAGTTTGAGACAGGGTCCCACTAAATCACTAAGTTGCCCAGGCCAGGCTTGAAATTACAACCTGTCTAAGCCTCTGAGAATTGCAAGGATGTGCCAACAAGACTAGTTTCTCCCAGACTTTGGTCTACAGTATTTCTATGAGTACAGTTTTCCTATAATAGGCTGAATGTCTAAAATGCACAATTAATAGGCAGGGACAACTTCTCAGAAAAAGAGAAAACCTACTGGTATTCGATCCTAGGTAGCCTAAGGCCAGGAATTTGTTTCTTTTTTTTTTCCAGTACTGGGTATCAAACTTATGACCTCACACTTACCAGACAGGTGCTTGTATCATTGAGCCAAATCCCCGGCCTCAGTCTCCCAAAATACTGGGATTAATGATGTGGGTCACCAATACCCATATCCGGCTCTACAATCCTCTCTTTTCTCCCAGCCTAAACTTTATTATGATAGTCTAGACACTCATATTTACCTTTCGGAGAGAGTCACATTCCTTCTGCAGGGACACTATTTCCACTTTGGGATCTTCTCCATCAGCTCCTTCCACAGACTGCTTATCTTGCAAGCTGAAAGACATGGCCTCTTCAAGGACTCTGGAGTCAAAAAATAATGTGGCTTTGACTTCTGGTTCTGCTGTTGACATCTGCAATAAGACACTTGGGCCCTTCTAGGTTGTAGCTGAGGATGATGTCTTAAGTCTGTTGTACTGCAGTGTGAGCTGTAAGAAACTACTCTGCATATTGGTTGTCTGCCCTGTAAGAATCTACCAATGTGCCATCAATTCTCTACTTGTCAAGCCGAGCATGGTGGTGCAGGCCTGTAAACCCAGCACTCGGAAAACTGAGGCAGGAGGATCACTGAGATCAACCTGGGCTACAAAGTGAGCTCAAGGCCAGCCTGAACTGCACAGCAAGACACTGTCTCAAAAAGAAAAAAAAAAAAAAAAAAAAAAAAAAAAATAATTCACTGTATATATTTAGACCACAGAAGTCATACATGTACACAATAGAAATTAGGGGATTTAGTTCAGCGGCATAAGTACCTGCCTTGCAAGCAGGCAGTCATGAGTTCGATCCCCGGTACCAATAAAAAAAAGAAAGAAAGAAAGAAAGAAAGAAATTAGGGAAAATACAAAGAACTTTTTTTTCATATATATATATATATAGATATAGATATAGATATCTATATCTATATATATATCTATATCTATCTATCTATCACACTAAGGTATAGCCAACTTTGTCCCCTAACTCTGCTTTTGGCTCCAACCAACAACCTCCTCTAGTGGGTCCCTCAAAATCACTTCCAGCATAGCTCATCTGCTGATATAAACAGGGTCAGTATGGTTAATATGGGATGAGAAATCCAATCCACCCATTAGGAACTGGATTTAGTCCAAGAGGCTATTGAAATACAGTCATCATTTTCAGAAATTGCTATTAATATAAAGGAGGTCCCAAGACACTCTGTGAGCACATTATGGCATGTTGTTTTGTTCTCAGAAATTGTCCTGCAACTGAAAGCAATTCTAGGACTGAGAAGAAACAGATGATCCTGGTAGCCTGTAGCATAAAAGGTTCAAAAGGTGGATAACCCCAGACCTCAGTACCAGGATTCATTTTTCAAAATATATACTCTTGGTTCCTAGTTATTTATAAAGCATTTTCATTCATGTTATATACACATATTTTTTTCAAGGATTCTTATATACCAGGCACTGAGATAGATCCTCCCCAAAAGACAGTGAGAAGCACTATACACATATTCTATCCCATCCCACACAATCCCGGCCCACCATTAGCTTTTTTATCATTCACAATCCAAAGAAAATGAAATCTTATAGGTAAGTAAGTGGTAGTAACGAGGACCAGAACTGAGCTCTCCCCTCCTTTCCTCAATCCCACAGGGGCATTTACTTATGTTTAGTGGATGAGAATTCTGCTTCTCTCTGCCTCAGGCTTTCCAGCTGAATCTCCTTCTCTCTGCAGGTTGCCTGGGTCTCCTCCAGCAAACTTTCCAACTCAGTCACTCTCTCTTGCAACTCTGCAGTCTTCAACTCAGAATCCTTAAGCTAAGAAACAGGATCCCATGCTTAGATTAATAAGCCACAGAAGATTCTGAATGGATACCTCAAAACATTTTGTCGGGGCTGGGGATTTAGCTCAGCGGCATAAGCGCCTGCCTTGCAAGCAGGCAGTCCGTGAGTTTGATCCCTGGTACCAATAAAAAGGAAAAAGACAAAAAAAACCCCCACATTTTTAGTCCAGTTTTACAGATATGAACCTAGATATAATTGCTTTAGAATTTTCCTTTGAGGAAGTAGCCTTTCAGGTAGTAACAGCAAATCATGGGAAAGTCCTCCTGCTTGGTTCCTCAGCTTTGCCTAGGTATGGATCAGACATTGCTATTACCTGCTGGCTTTGCTTCTGATGATCTTCTAGTGTAGGTAAGTCAGCCAAGTAACGCTCCAAGGTTTCAATACGCTGCTGTTTCTCACGGTTCTGGTCAGATTCCTTCTGACATTTTTTTTTCAAATTATTGATATGTTTATCACGACCTTTGACCTAGGGAAAGAAATGTTGAGTCTGTCTCGATTCACTCCTTTAGGACCCTGATCATCAACTTTTTTCAAAGTGACCAGTGTCTCTGTCTTTGGAGGTGTACATGTTGTTCTACAGCAATGAAGGCAAGAAGTTCCAACAAATTCTTCCATTTGGGATTGAGGCATAAACTGCAGAGTTAACACAACTGAATTTTCCTGTCAAGGGCAAGGACGAAACACCCTGGAAGCAGTTTTTAAAAACCGGTAATACTTCTGTTTCAAAAGAAAGAATTTGTTTTGTAGGTTCCTGGAGGTGATCTCTGAACCCTTGGAATTTTTTGAATAGAACAATGTCTTTGTTATGTGTAGAGGATTAGAGCCTATCCCTGAATGAATTTATTCTGAAGGAGCACTCAAGAATGGGGTTGTTCATCAGCAAGATGAACCCACTTTTGAGGAGGAAAAGCTAGTTAGGCTTAAACAATGAAATTCCAATAAAAACTCTAGACACTTGAGCTTGGTGGGCTTCCTGCAGGGTAGACATGTGACCTATGCTGGAAGATTCCACATATTCTGATTCCCCACAGAGATGGAGCTGCTTTTAAAGAGCCTCCTAGACCTCAGGCTACATCTCTCTTCATCTGGCCACTCCTGAACTGTATGCCTTTATAGTAAGACTGTAAACAACAGTCTGGGTGGCTGAGTGGGAGGATTACTTAAGTGGAGGGATTTGATTTCAGCCTGGGGAAAAGTCTTAGACTGCAATTCAAAAACTACAGATAGCCAAACTATAATCATAAGTATCTTTTCTATACTTCTGAAAATTGGTCTGGAAAATTACTGAAAGGCTCACAAAATCTCTGGATTTTTAAGTTGGTCAGTACAAGTGTTGTGTGGACCTCAGAACTCATAGTTGTTGCCTGAAGTAAATGCATCTTGTTGGGCACGATGTCCTTAAGCTTGTGTGGAGTCTCGCATTCTGCCTCGGAACTAAATTTCTTTTTTTTGGTCTTTTTTCTTTTTATCGGTACCAGGGATCGAACTCACGACTGCCTGCTTGCAAGGCAGGTGCTTATGCCGCTGAGCTAAATCTCCAGCCCCGGGAACTAAATTTCAAAAGCACACACAACTTCCCTGTACAGGAAAGTTCGGTTTTGTTAACTCTGCATGTTCCAGTAAGAAAGACACTCTTCCTTAAAAAAACACACATAACATAAATCTGAGTAAACATGTGAAAGGGCTAAGAGATTATAAACTCTGACAGGAAAGCCTAGATTCATTTTCCTATATCATATTCATAAAGCATAATATGATTCTTAGCAAAGAGCAGTCTTTTTTCTCAAGCTCAGCCTGGGCAACTTAGCAAGACAAAAAATAAAATGGGCTAGAAATATAGTTCAGTGCAAAGACACTGGGTTTAACTCCCACACAAGCACACACACACAAGCACACACACATAAACGTGTATCTGCATATGAGGAACTGAAGAGAGATTTCTTTGGTTATGAAAAGGAAAGTTTTTGACTCATGAAAAAGAAAGCTGGAGGTGCAAAACAACAGAAAAAGTGAGGCTGATAACTGATATCAAAAAAGAGCACAGGCTTACTTCCACCCAAAGATATGTTGTAAGAATGATCTCTGAAATTCAACTCAAAAAACTACCCCAGGTCTAATCTGCAAACTTCAAGCTTTAAATCTGTGATTTTAACATTTCAATATGCATCAGAATCACTGGGAAGCCTACTGAAAAATCATTTTTGATTTTAAAAAAAGCAAAATTGACCACAGATGTTTATCTTTTTTTTCTTCCAAAACGTATCTATCAAAAGATAGGGAGAAGAAAAAATACTAATTTTTTTTCTAGTCAGCATGTAGCCTAGGCTAACCTTGAACTCATGACACTCCTCTTGCCTCAACCTCCTGAGGGCTAGGATTATAGGCATGTGCCACTGCACCTGGCTTAAAATACTAGTCTTTACTAATCTTAAAAAAGACAGGTCTCACTATGTAGTTCAAGCCAGCCTTGAACTCACTATGTAGCCTAAGCTAACCTCAAATTTGTGACCCTTATGCCTCAGCCTCCTGAGTGCTGGAAACACAGGCATGTGTCATCATGCCTGGGTTTTCAATATGTTTTCAAAAGATGAAAAATTAGGATTCCTCTGAACTTGCATCAGGAGTTTTCATTAAGAGAAATTTATTTTCATTGTTTTCTTAATTCAGCCTCCTGATTGCAGCTGGAATTACAGACATGTGCCACTGCATCTGGCCTAAATGATACTTCACCTCACCCCATCATTCTGGATACCTGAAGACTGAACCCAGGGCTTTTAGAATAAGCTACATTATTAGGCCTTTTTGTTTTGTTTGAGACCGGTCTTGCTATGATACTAAGTTGCCCAAACTGAGGTCAAACTTGCAATCATCCTATGTCAGCCTCCTCAGAAGCTGTAATTATGGGCATATGGCACCACAACTAACCCAAGTAATTCTTAAAAGTCTGAAAAGTCAGGTTGTGTGGCACATATATGTAGCCTCAGTTAATCCAGAGGTGAGGCAAGAGGATTGCTTAGGTCCAGGAGTTTTGAGACCAGCCTGGGAAACACAGCAAGTCTATGTCTTTACAAAAAAAAAAAAAAAAAAGTTGAGAAACACTATTCTGGTTGATTTTGAATGTTCCAGACCTAAACACTCCCAAACTTTCTTCTAAGAATGTGGGCTTTAGAGGAAAGTCCATGGAGATTCTAACATTGGGAGAAAAAAATTCCCAAAGTAGCACGTCTACTTTTTTAGATAGGATGAGATGAAAGTAGACCAAATGGAATAAATTTACCACAGGTATTCAAATGTCTTGCAACAATGCCACCTGGTATGACTACACAGGCTGGTTTTCCACCAAAGACATTTGGAACAGCACCTTACAACCTGGGACAAGTTTTCCCTGACTAGGGTATTTCTGTGAAGATGAGGCAGAAAAGAAGTGTTCTAAGAAGGGTACATAGGTCCTGCGTGAAGCCAAAGAAGGGTCTCTCCTAACTGGCTTCTCCTGGTTCCAAGAATGGGGCACATACAGCTTAGGCTGTTGGCAGAGAGGGTTGACTGCCAACACCCTTGTGGATTAGAGAGCCATCAACTCTTCTGCTCACCCTTTCTTCCTGTTTCTTCCCCTCCTCTGAATGCTTATGTAGTGTCACTTTGAGAGATTCTCTGATGAGCTGGACTTCAACTTCTGAAGCAGAAAGTTTCTTTTCAAGCTCGATCTTTTCTTTGCTCAAGGCATCTGTCTTCTGTGCAAACTGTGCACGTAAGAAAGTGTTCTCTCGCTGCAATTCCTGCCAGACAGATACTTCATACGTTAACTGTTCCCTACCCTTACAACTCTATATACTGTACTTTACTTATTCCCAACACACTTCATGGTCAAGTATCACCTTTCTCCAAGCAGTGCTTCCCAAAATGTGGTACAAGGATAAATAGTATCATCACCTGATGGTAGAATTTGTTTAGAAATACAAATTTTAGAGCCTTACTTATAGGCCCACTGAATCAGAAACTCTGGGGATGGATCACTATAACCTGTGTTGTAGTACACTCTCAAGTGATTCTGATACATACTGCTGTTTGAGAACCACTGCTTTAAAGCAGTATCTAAGGATTTGTTATATAATGGAAGGAATGCAGGACAAGACATCCTAGGACTTGGGCTTGAGGCCTGGCTTCCTCCACTCATTCATTGTATGATCTTAGGCAAGTACTTTCTCCTTCCTGGAGTTTAGTCATCACTAAATTAGAGGGCTAAACCAGATTTCTGCTAAAGAGCCCTCTCCATTCTAACATCCTGATTCTTTAAGATGGGACTGTCTTAATAGGCCTACTATGTGGCAAAGCCAGTACTAGGGCCTAATACTCATCAGTCAAAAACCCAAATTGTGAAAGCATGGTCAGTAAGCAGGCTTCACTGGGTGTGGCAGTGCATGCCCATAATCCCAGTACTCAGGAGGCTAAGGCAAGACTGCACTGAGTTCAAGGCCAGCCCAGCCTACACAGTGAGTTCAATGTCAGCTTAGACTATACAGTGAGACCCTGTCTCCAAAAAACCACACATAAAAAAAGAGCAAGGGGCTGGGGATTTAGCTCAGCGGCATAAGTGCCTGCCTTGCAAGTGCGCAGTTGCGAGTTCAATCCCTGGTAGTGATTAAAAAACAAACAAATAAACAAAAAAAACCACCAAAAAACCCCAAACCCATATATTTTAAAAAAAAAAAAAAACAAGCAGTCACCAGACATGGTGGCACGTGCCTATAATCTCACCACTTGGGAGGCTGAGATGGGAGAATCACTGCAAGCTGGAGACCAGCCTGGGTTACAAAGTGAGTTCAAGGCCGCTTGAACTGAACCGCATATGGAAATTTCGTATCAAAAAAAAAAAAAGCAGGCTTCTTTTCTTTTTTTGTGTGTCTTTTTTCCTTTTTATTGGTACCAGGGATCGAACTCAGGACTGCCTGCTTGTAAGGCAGGCGCTTATGCCGCTGAGCTAAATCCCCAGCCCCAAGCAGGCTTCTTTTCAACAACTCAAATCCCATATACACTGACCTCTGTAAGAGTATGGTTTTCTTCAGTTGTTCCTTGCATGGAAGAATAAAAATAATAATCATTGTAAATTTCCTTTGCACTTGTCTCTCCCCATTTGGACCAGGGCTCATAGATTAAGACGTCTCACAATACACCCAGTGCCAGAAAGGTACCATCTACTTCATTCTGCTCTCCTTTCCAAGTATGTCCTGACACCAAGACATCCAGAACTTTACCTGACTCAAGCCTTTTCTATCCTCACAAGGGCACAACAAAAGGTGCTTTTTATTAGGGTTACTCTATGATCTCTTTTGTATCTCTTGGGTAACTAATGGTGTCAAGCTCAGGAAAAACACTGAGTTGTGACAAGCAAAATGCCATCCTGGATGCCAATCTTACCTGCAGTCTCAGCAAGCAGACATCCCCAAAGGGGGCAGGGTGACCCAAAAGAGCACTGTGGACTTGCAGCTCACTTTCTCGTACTTTCTGTTCTAGTTGAGAAATGTGTTTCCTCTGCCTGCAAAAGCCAATAGAAACATCTCTGGGTCCTAATACTAAGCTCCTTATAATGCAAGCCCTACTTTTCTTAGACAGAGGAGTAATAATCCCTACAATTTATATAAGCAAAAACTTTGACTCTGGATATTAACTCTGCTTTTGAAAGAAAACAAATGAAAAGTATGACTAGCCACATTTGGTGGCATACGCCCATAATCTCAGCACTTCAAGAAGCTGAAGCAGAATTGTTAAGTTTAAGTCTTAGAAAGGCAACTTAGTGAGACCTTGTCTCAAAATTAAATACATACATATATACCTACATATATGAATAAGGCTGAGATGTAGCTCAGTGACAGAACAGTCCCCCAGTATACCCACCAACAGACAGACAGACAGACACACACACACACACACACACACACACACACACACACGAAAGATGACTGAAGGAAAATGAAAAAAGATCAATGGCATCCCCTAAAGCCCCTACAGTGGTATAGGACTTGTATTTCACACATAAAACAAGATATTTATCAATCTTCAATCTACCTCTATTATAAAGCAAGATGTGAGCCGGGGATTTTTTGGGTTTTTTTTTTTTTTGGTACCAGGGATTGAACCCACGACCACATACTTGCAAGGCAGGCGCTTATGCCGCTGAGCTAAATCCCCAGCCCCAAGCCGGGGATTTAACTCAGTGGCATAAAGCACTTGCCTGGCAAGCGCACGGTCATGAGTTCGATCCCTAGTACCAAAAAAAAGAAAAAGAGATATGGGCCCATACACAAGGAAGTGTACTACCCTTGGGAGGATCTCATTAGGTGTCCTCAAAGGGACATGGAGGAAGAAAGCCTGGACTTGCAGTATCCCTTGCCACCTTACTTGTCAATGAGAAGTTCCTTTTCCTTCAAAAGGTGTTCATTACTGTTGAAGATGCTGACCCACTGTGCTGGTTCTATGGTGGGCAATAAAGGAGGAAGAGCAGCAGGATGATGGCAGGTGGCTCCATTCTGAAGCTGGAAACAAAAAGGACAGAGGGGCTTGATCTTGACTCTAAGCACCTAAAAACATCTGGGTGGTACCTAGTTAGCTCTGGAATCAAGGCCCAGTTTGGCTCAGCCTGTTAAGGACAATGTTTATGAAATAATTTTAGTCCTGATGCATGACTGGAAAGAACCTGCCAGAGAGGTTTCTGCCAACTAAACACCCTCTGTTTGGACACAGTCTAGTTTCTAAGGTCAGTTATCTTTTATTATCTGGCAGTAGAGGCAAACTAGGAGCTAAAATGTCCTCACCAACCAGGAAAGGTACGTATGTTCTGCTTTCTTCCCACTCTTTAGCTGTACAAGGATACAAAAAGAAATACAAAAGTGGCATAGTGAAAAGAACACAGGTTCAAAGATGATTTTAAAACTTTAGCTCTGTTACTTATCAGCTTTGTAAGATTATTCAACGGACTTGGTAAGTTGTTATATTTACCTCATCAGGGAGCCATAAGAACTCAACAAAATTCTCTATAGTGGGGGCAGGAGATTTAGCTCAGCGGCATAAGTGCCTGTCTTGCAAGCAGGCAGTCGTGAGTTCGATCCCTGGTACCGATAAAAGGAAAAAGACCCCCCCAAAAAAAGCACCTAGTGTAGTGACTGGTATATATATAATCATATCTTGGTGATTGCTCTAAAACTTGTTGAATTTGGTACTTGGTACCTTCTGACATGAAAATTTTGTCTTGGTCTTGTCATCTGGTACTTGAAATGCAAGCTGGAACTGGTGTTGATTGCCTCATGACTTGCTACCTTTTCCAGCCAAAACAATTTGGTACTTGTTTTTGTACCAGCCTCCAGGAACCTTCACAAGCCGGTTGATGATGAGTACCAAGGTACCTGTTTGGGTTTTCCCTTACAATCTTGTACTTTAATGAGTGTTTATCTGGTGTTTGATTAGACCACTGACATGTTCAATAGCACAGAGCTCACAAACTTTCATTTTGTATCTACAAGTATCTTCCTTATTTCTTAACAACTGTTCTCTGTGAGTTAAAATTTATAGGGCAGAGCTAGGAATGGCGGTGCAAAACTGTAATTCCAGTGCTCAGGAGGCTGAGGCAGGAGGATCACCATGAGTTCAAGGCCAGACGAGGTTACACGTCAGTTCAAAGCCAGCCTGAACTACACAGTGAGTTCAAAACACACACATAAACACAAATGTACACAGTAAACTGGGTGTGTTGGTATACACCTATAATCCCAGTGCTTTGGCAGGCTAAAGCAGAAGGACTGCAAATTTAAGCTCGCTGGGCAATTTAGTGAGACTCTGCCTCAAAATGAAAAATAAAACAACAAAAACTCATAGGATAAATGTTATACAGCTTAAGAATCACATACAACCTACATACAACCAAGAAAAGAAGGGTTTCTACCTGCATTTGCTCCATCTGTAAACGAATTAATTCCAGCTGCTGTCGACAAGTACTGAGTTCACAAGACTGTTCTCGAGGATGCCAAGGGTCAGGACTTGGTTGCCACACTTGAGAAGATAGAGGCTTGGAGAGTCCAGGAGCAGGCTGGAATCCCAAAGGGAGCATTCCACTGCTGTTAGAGTGTGGTCCATTCCTCTCAAATACTGCCCCACTGCCTGGTGCCTTCTTAGCCTCAGGTAATACTTTATACACTTCCTTGTTTGGATCAGTTCTTGGGTTGTGGAAGTGCACTCGGTAGTGGGGATCTGAATAAAGTGTATCAATCATGGTGGACTGATTGAGAGTAGGTTCCATGCTAGGAACATCAAACTTCCTCATCTCCTCCTCTCTTTCATGGCCCACTGCTGGAAACCAGTGAGACTGCTCGATTCCATTTTCCCCTGTAGCACCACAAAGATACATGAGATCTCTAGACAGGCCTGGAGAACGTTTCACTGCACCAAAGTCTCCATTTCTTGTCATCCCCACACTTTCAGCCAATCCTGACAAAGGAAGTTTTGAAGAAGATGATCCAGCAGATGTAGAATTTGGCTTGGCAGGAGAGGTCCCCAAAGTAGAAGGCATCACATGGGCTGTTGGAATGGTTATGTGGCTTTTAATAGGTTGAAAAGAAGGGCTGCCACTTGAGCTGCAAAAATCTGTGGAGAGAACAGTCTTCTGTAAGTCAAAACTGAAGCAGCAAATTTTCTTGAGTTTTGCTGTTAAGCCAGATATTCTCTGCCTGTCTTTGGGCTGGGCAGAGTGGGCAGAGAGGACTGCAAGTATGAGGCATAAAGACACAGCAACCTAACCAATACATGTGTGTTCCAGGATTTCAAATACAATACACAAGGTAAATCAACAAAAGGTAATAACAACTTTAGTTTATTATTATTTTTTTTTAATCTTTTTGAGACAGGGTCTACAACAGCAGCTCAGGCTGGCCTTGAGCTCACTTTGTAGCCAAGGCTGGTCTTGAACTTGCAATGATCCTCCTGCCTCAGCCTTCTGAGTGCTGGGATTTCAGGTGTGTGAAACCACACCCTGCTAACAGCTTCACTTTTAACTTATACTCTTTTGTACTTGATTTAAAAATCAAGCAATCAACAATTAAAACTGGAAAGTGAACTTAAAAAAAGAATAACCACTTACTTTAAGGAAAATGGATTAGGTCCTGCTCTTCTGAAAGCTGGAAAATTCTACGAACTGTAAAATCTAAAAATATTCTTTCCAAGGGGGTACAAGAATCATCTGTAGCCTCCAAAACTTCCCCAGTGAAAGTGAGTAGTGAATCTGGACTATCCAAAGAATAAGGTGAACCAGACAGTCCTGCTCTGTATGCAAACAGGGAGCGCAGCATCTGAGTCAGGATTCTGTTCTCTCTCACACACCCCAGACCTGAATGCCTGGATATGAAAGTTATTCTTAGTAACTCTCAGGTTTCACCCTAGCACAGTGAGCACTCTCAAGTCAGTACACACTGAAATCCTCTATTTTACAATTTGTCTTTCACTTTCCCCTTGTTTTTCATTTTTCCTTCAGACTACATTTGTCTTTCCTATGGCTTCTTTCTAGTCTTGGGAGACAACTCTAATCAGCCTGGCTGCTAAAGTTTCACATTTCTACCTATTTCCAGCTTTCAAGTATACTTTGAGAAGAATTACAAGGTTATAAAATGAATGTGCTAGGACAGTGAGTTGCAGATAAGATGGGACTATAAGGTCACATATCTACTATTACTTTCAACAGGCAGAAAACTGAATAAGGAATCTGGCATGGTGGTACGTGCCTGCAAACTCAAACTTGGGAGACTGAAGCAGGAGGACTCCCACAAGTCCTCCTATGTAGTGGGACTACATAGTGAATTCAAAGCCACCTAGAACTATACAGTGAGACCTTGTCTCAAAAACAAAACAACACAACATACAATCTCTGTGTTATAATCTGTGTAACAATGTAAATTACATACAGTCAGTCAATTTACTGGAGGGAAAATCCAGACCAATGTTTGATTTCTAAAAATACCTGTCAAAATGAAAAGGTCCCATTATTGTACATATAAGAGAAAAGTCTTAAGTCAAAAATAAATACAGCTGGGCATGCTGGCACACACCAGTAATCTCAGCACTTAACAGAGTGAGGCAGAAATATTACTGTGAGTTCAAGGCTAGTCTGGACTACATGATGAGACCCTGCCTCAAAAAATAAAAAATAAAAATAGAAAAAATTTTTAAAAAGAGAGAAAATAGCAACATTCTTTTTTTGTCTTTTTCCTTTTTATTGGTACCGGGGATTGAACTCACAACTGCCTGCTTGCAAGGCAGGCACTTATGCTGCTGAGCTAAATCCCTAGCCCATAGCAACACTCTTGATTGCAAAACTGATGGAAGGAATATTACAGCCTGGGCTAGGGGTGTAGCTCTGGGGTAAAGCACCTGCCTCTACAGTAGAGGAAAAACAAAACCTTCCAGTCAGGAGATCAGAATATAATAAACAGCTGAGGGACCTTAGGCAAACTGTTTAACCCTAAGAGAACTGTTATTCACTAGCAACAAGGAGTTAAGATTGATTTTTAAAATCCTGTCTACTTCAAAATCTATAATTTACTGAGCACAGTTCACATATACATTCAGTTATCAAACTATTAAAATTAGTGACAGGTATCTAGGAGTTACTATTAGATACAGGATTTTCTGTTATCTCCTTTCCCTTTTCATTCCTTTTTTATTTTTTCCAAACATTTCTATTCTCTTTTATTTTGTTTCATTTTTCTGTTTTTTGAGACAGGGTCTCAATATATAGTTCAGGCTGACCTTGACCTCAAACTTGTGGTGATCCTCCTGCCTTAGCCACTCCAATGCTGGGATTATAAATTTGAACCACCATATCCAACTACTCTTTTTTTCCTTTTGCAATGCTAGAGATCAAACATATGCTAGGCAAGCATTCTCCTACTGAGCTATACCCCCAGCCACATTCTTTTAAGTAACTTTGAGATGTAATTCATATATCAGAAACTCACCCACTTAAAGTATACAATTCAATGATTTTTAGCATATGTATAGAGCTGTGTAATTATCACTGTTTAGTTTTTTTTAATTTTCATCATTGTAAAATGAAACCTGTTGCTTTTTAGCAGTAGCACTCCACTTCCCGTAACTTTTCCTAGGCCATTCACCTATTTTTGTACATTTCATCTAAATGATCATGCAATAGGTGGCCTTCTTTCTGGCTTTTTAAAAGAATTAGCATAATGTTAAGGTCGTCAAACTGGCATCATCTGAGTACTTAATTTGTTTCTATTACCAAATAATCTATTGTACTATAGGGATATATTACTCATCAGTTCATCAGTTGTGAATATGCAGGTTGTTGCTACTTTTTGACTGTTATTAGTAAGCTGTGAGTATCTGAGTATATATTCTTGTGTGAATTTATGTCTTCATTTCTCTGGGGTATATATCTAAGAGTATAATTATTGGTTCATTAAATCATCATGTTTAAAATTTTGAGGGGCTACCAAACTACCAAAACAACCCTATTATTTCATGTTTCCACCAGCAATATATAAAGGTTCCAATTTCTCTATATTCTCACCAACATTTGTTATCATCTTTTTGATCAGTCATCCTAGTAAGCTAAAAGTAGATATATTTATTTATTTAAAAACTTTTTTGGTACATGTTTGCAGTATATAATGATCACATTCATTATGAAGAGTTAGTACATAGACATTAACACATCATAATCATTTTATGTCCCCTTCTCCCCAGATATGTATTTAGATGACATGGTTAAGTGTCAAAATGACTAGATTTGTGGTTGTAATCAACTCATTCAGTCACTTTGAAATTCAGCTTTTTCATCTATAAAATGGAAAAAATAAAATAGTTCATAGTTTTTTTGGGGAGAGGGAGGCAGAGTTTCACTATGCAATTCAGACTAGCCTTGAATCCACTTTGTAGCCTCAAACTTGCAGCAATCCTTCTGCCTCAGCCTCTCAAGTGCTAGGATATAGAGGTGTTTTTTTTGGATACCGGGGATGGAACTCACGACTGCACACTTGCAAGGCAGGCGCTTATGCCATTGAGCTAAATCCCCAGCCCTAGGATATAGAGTTCTCAAGAGTATTAATGAACAAATGCAGAAAAATTTAGGATAGTACCTATCACAAAGTATGTAACAGTGGTTAATTTTTATCATTAGATCTTCTGCCCTCTAGGAGCTCATCATCTAAATAGAAAACAAAATGCCCTTGTAAACTACTATCTGGCAGTTTGTACTTAATTTAAGTAAAGAAATATAGCCAAGCATGGTGACATACGTGTGTCACCCTAGCATTCTGGGAGGCTCAGGCAGGGCACATTATAGCCCAGCCTGAGCAATTTAGAGACTTAGTGAGACCCTGTCTTAAATTTTAAAATTTTTTTCAAAGGGCTAGGGATACAGCTCCATAGGAAGGCCTTGGGTTTATTCCCAAGTAACAATAGGGGACAAAAAAGTACAGAGATAATAATATATAAGAATGCAAAAAGGGGGGACGGGGATTTAGCTCAGTGGCATAAGCACCTGCCCAGCAAGCGTGAGGTTGTGAGTTCAATCCCTGGTACCAAAAAAAAAAAAAAAGAGAAAGAAAGAAAGAAAGGAAGAATGCAAAAAGGAAGATCAGCTAGCCATTGGCACATTCCTGTAATCCCTGCACTCCAGGAGGCTGAAACAGACTATAAATTCATGCCCAGCCTAGAATATCTAGCAACTTAGTGAGACCCTATCTCAAAGTAAAAACTAAAAAGAGCTGGGAATGTACCTCAGTGCAAAAGCCCCAAGTTCAAATCCCAGTACTGCTTAAAAAAAAAAATTACTTCATGTGCTAGGAATGTAGCTCAGGGATACAGTGCTTGCCACCATGCCTGAGGTCCTGGGTTTGACAATACAAAGAGAACCATAGACCAGATGGGAGAGGAATAGGTTAAGAAGATTCAAGTAGCCAGGCATAGTAGTGCATGCCTGTAGTCAGATACAAAGATTACTGAAGTTCAAGGCTAGCCCAGACTACCTAGTGCATTCAAGGCCAGCCTGAACTGCACAGTAGGATCCTGTGTTAAAAATCAATCTTACTGGGGCTGGGGATTTAGCTCAGCAGCATAGGCACCTGTCTTGCAAGTGTGTGGTCGTGAGTTCGATCCCTGGTACCAATAAAAAAGAAAAAAGACACACACACACAAAAAAAAACACCAAAAAAACCCAACCAATCTTACCTTCTGCAATGTCTGAGCATGATGTACCAATGGCTGTGTCCCCACTGTCAGCTACACTTGAACAGCGGCTAAAGCGGCTCCGAAAGGCCTCTGAGAGAACTGGAGTTTGCCATTCAGTCCCCAGGGAGCTTCCTTTTTGAATCACATTGGAACCTGAAACAAGAGGCATTTTCCACCTTTTGTATGGAACTAGGTGAGATCATTTTTTAAAAAATCAGTTAAACCTATAGAAAACAGCATCCTATCCTTTTTTCTTAGCTATGCCTATTGCAGTTCCTCTGACGTGGCTGATTTTAAGTAAAGATAGCATAAGATGTGAGAATAATCAAAGACAGAAATAATACCTACCAAGAATCCAGAAGTACTGGGACAACAAATACTCCTATTTAATAGCAGCTAATTTATTGAAACCTAGAACATTTTTAGAAACATCATCTCACCTACCTAATACTTACTGCTAAGTATTTTCCTTAGTTACAGAGAAAAAGAGTTGACACTTGAACCCAGGTCTTTCTGATTCCAATTTTCCCATTCTTTCCTTTGCAGGGTCTTTTCCACCCCCTTTCTTTGTTTGAGACAGAGTCTTCCTAAGTAGTTTAGGCTTGCCTTTAACTCACAGTGATCCTTCTGCCTTAGCATTCTGAATGCTGAGATTACAGGTGAGTACCACCACAACTGGCTTTATACTACAGTTCTAAGAGACATTTGCTAAAATAAAAATTTTGGGGGTTGGGATGCAGTTTAGTGGTAGAGTCTTGCCTAATGTGTGAGGCCCTGGGCTGGATCCTCACCACCATACATACACCAAAAAGTTTTGATGCATTTAGTATAGAGGCTTGTGCTTATTTCAAATTTAAGTTTGACAACTGATTTCTTTGATTAATTAAATCCATCTTTTTAGAGACAAGCTCTTACATTGCCCAGGCTAGCCTAGAACTTCTGGGCTCAAATAATCCTGCTGCCTTAGCCTCCTGAACAGCTAGGATTATAGGTATACACCAGCAATATATTCAGTTTCTACTGAAATTATTTTGTGTTATATTACATATCCTTATCAGGCTAGGGATATAGCTCAGTCATTATTTACTTGTCTAGCATGCTCAAGGCCCTGGAACCAAAAGACAAAAGCAGCAGCCTTATCAAATATTAAAAATTTTTCTTTTGTGGCAAAGTCTTTTTTTCTTTTCTTCTTTTTCTGCATCAGCTATTGAACCCAGGCCCTTGCACATGCTTGGCAAATGCTCTACCAGTGAATTACAGTCTCAGCCCTTTTTATTTTTGAGACAGGTGTCACTAATCTGCCCAGGTTGGCCTTGAACTTGTGATTCTATTGCCTCTGTCACCTGAGTAGTCGCAACTGCGAATACTGTTTCCTACTATCTGGCACAAAGACCATTATTAATCTGGAAAAGATACTACTGAAAAGAGACAAAGTCATCAGAAAACTATGTAGCTCTGTTAAAAATTGCTATATTCCAAAAAACTTTTATTGCTGGGCATGCTGGCACATGCCTATAATCCCAGATTTTGGATGGTTGAGGTAAGAGGAGTGCTGTGAGTTTGAGGCTGGCCTGGGCTACATACTGAGCTCAAGGCAGGCTGAACTATATAGCAAGACTGTCTCAAAACAACAACAGGCGGGGCTGGGGATTTAACTCAGCGGCATAAGAGCCTGCCTTGCAAGCCTGTGGTCCTGAGTTCGATCCCTGGAAAACAGGCTCGCTCTCTCTCTCCCTTCTCCTCTTTCTCTCCCCTTCCCTTCCTGTCCTTCCCTCTTTCCCCTTCTCTCCCTCTCCCCATCTCATTGATTTTGAAAAAAAAAAAAAAAAAAAAAAGATTCAAAATAATAATAACTTAAAAAACTAAACAAACAAAAATTCCTCATTGAAAGCTGGGCATAATGGTGCACCTCTGTAATCCTAGCACGTGGGAAGCTGAGACAAGATCATTGTGAATTTGAGGCCAGCCTGAGTTATACAGTGAGTTCAAGGTCAGCTTGCAATATTTAAGAGACATTCTGGCTCAAAACAAATCAATTAACCCACCAAAAACCAAAAAAGCCTTCCTATTACATACATAATTGTCATAAGAAACTACAATCTAGCCTTAAGACGATGCATGCCATATAGCGAACAGTCAATAAGTACTTAACCGAATGAATCTTTGTGCATGTGTATGGACTAGGGAGTGAACCTAGGATCTTCAACTAAACTACATACCCAGCCCTTTTTTGATACAGGGTCTTCAATTAGTCAGTATGTTGCCCAGGTTGGGCTCAAACTTATGATCCTCCTGCCTTAACCTCCCAGAGTGCTAGGACTACAGGTGTATACTACCATTTCAAGGTGCTGTATAAATCTTGAATTGATTCAACACTTAAAACAATGCCTGCTATATGAAAAGCAGCAAGCCTAAAAAATTATTACAAATACATACTACCTGTCAACCATGAATAAGGTACTATAGGATTTTAAAGTTCAAGAAAACTATACTTGATTGGGGCTGGGGATTTAGCTCAGCGGCATAAGTGCCTGCCTTGCAAGCGCAGTCATGAGTTTGATCCCTGGTACCGATAAAAAAAAAAAAAAAAAAAAAAACTATACTTGATTGAATAAAATTTGTCCTTTTCTTAGCTTAGCACAGTGGCACAGGCCTACAATCTTAGCACTTTGGAAGGTTGAGGCAAAACGGTGTCTCAAAATAAAAAACAGGCCAGGGTATAACTCAGTGCAAAAGTTTTGGGTTAGATCCCAATAATGCAAAGAAAATAAATATACTAATTTTTTAAAAATTGTAAATGAACATAAAAATGGTGTCCTTTTTTCTTTTTTTGGTACCTGCGATTGAACTCATGATCTTGTGCTCATTACACAGGTGCTTATATCACTGAGTTAAATTCCTAGCCCTAAATGTCCTTTCCTCAATACCTCAAAACTTTAAGATTATTTTTAAAATGCTACTTATTTGAATTCTATCTCATCTACTGAATGTCTATAAGTAAATGTATATTTCCTTAATATATTTAGTGTTTCTACTGAGCTCTCACAATTTTTAAAAATTTTTTATTAGTACATGTTTGCACTATGTAATATAGTCACCATATGAAGTTGGCACATGTTTACAACACATCTTAATTCTTTTTATTTTCCCTTCTCTCCATTTCTTGTTCCCCTTCCTCAAAATCTTCTTAATATATTATAGAGATAAATTTCTGAGTCTTCTGTACCAGCACAAGAGACTGCTTGCATCTAAGAATTCCGATCTTTGTGGGCTAGCAGATGACTGAACAACTCAGAGGATTACAAAGACAACACAGAACATAATAGTTTGTGCTGTTTTTCTAATTTCAAATGGAACTATGTTCCAAAGTTTTTCTGTTCTAATTCTTTATGTGTCCTCCCCTCCCAACAGTCACATGGTCTTGCTGGAAGCTATGCAGGACCAGAGATAAATAATTGTTCCCTCAGAGAGATCCATTTTTATATTCAGTATAGCCTCATGGTTTTTGTACTGAATGCTTATATACTCAGTGTCTTAAGGAACATGAAATATAAGAAAAGTCAGAAATTAATCCAGACAACTTTGACTACTCACCTGGTGAATTAATGTGAGATGTCCTCTCATTTGAGTATTTCTCCTGCATGGCCATGTAAAATTAAGGAATAACTGTAAAATTAAAGAATAATCCATTAAATGTCTCTAGTATCTTAATTTCCTGTAACTCAAGTTTCCATTCAGCTGAAATTGTCAAACTCATTCTGAGGCTGTATGAATTAACAAACGCAGTTCTTCACATTACAGTATACTCATTCTCACAACATGCTTCTGACACCAGATTGGGAGCCCAAGGTGTTTCTCTTACACATCACATAAGTAGTTCTGCAGGGGACACCAGCCAAGTATCTTCTAACTCAATTATGACATTATCTATCTGGTGACAGAATCAGATTCCACAGACTAGGGCTTCAATCCCACAAGACTATCTCACTTCAAGTACCAACTGTGACCTACCTCCCAGATGTTTTACCTGTACTTCAGACCAACTAGCTATAAATCAGAGTCCCTTGCCAGGCATAAGTGGCATATCCTTGTAATCCAGCATTTTGGGAAACTGAGGCAGCAGAACAACAAATTTCAGCCAGTGTGGGCAATTTAATGAGATCCTATCTCAAGGCAGTGGCACTTCAGGATGTAGCTTACTGTGAAAGCCTTAGGTTTAATCTCCCATACTGTAAAAACCAAGAACTTCCCATGACCCCTTAGCTCCTCTTAAGATGCTGGAGTAGCTAGCATTTGCTAGAGCAGCTCACAGAACTCTGACACACTTTAAAGGTACCGGTTTATTGTAAAGGATATTACAAAGGATACAGATAAAGTGTATAGGACATGGTTTACTGCTTCCATGCTGTCTTGGCTATGCCCTCCTCTAAGACCCTCCCTACTTTTAGCTTTCCAGAAGTGCTCACAATCTTGTCCTTTTGGGTTTTTATGGGGACTTCTGACAGACTAACTAAATTTTATTACACAGGCAACTATGATTAAATCACTGTTCAACTTAACCTTTGGCCACTACCCTCCCCAAAAGTTGGGGCTGCAAGCCTCAACCCTCAAATTTTGTCTTGTTCTTTCTAATGACCAGCCCCCATCCTGAAGCTATACAGGAGTAGCCAATGGTCAACTTATTAGCATACAAGGATTTTATGGCTACGCCAGAAAACATGATGAAGAAGAAATACCTATTTACAGTATCACAACCATATACCGTATTCAAGTATTCATACTTTTACTCATCACAGGATTTAAAAAAGCAAACACACATCCAGGCAGCTGGCATATATCTGTAATTCTAGCCTCTGGAAGGTTGAGACAGAAGGATTACTGGAAGTTCAAGGTCACCCTGAACTACATGGCAAGACTATATGTCTCAAAAAACCAGAGAGAGGCCAAATGTGTGGTGCATGCCTGTAATCTCAGCACTCAGGAGGCTGAAACAGGAGGATCACAGTGAGTTCAAGGCCTGTCTGGGCTACAAAGTAAGTTCAAGGCCACCCTGAACTGCATAGTGAAACTCTATCTCAAAACAAAAACCCCAAACAAACTAACAAAACCAGACACAGACAGACAGACAGATGAACAGACGGAAGTAGAAGGACAGGGAGAAAGGAAGACAAATAGTGAGAAAAGTAGGATACTGAGAGCTGGCTGTTTTCCTATTCTTTCTAAAGCAAGCAGAGAAAATGCAGAACCAAATGGATTCCCAATATGGATCCAAGAACCCATACAACTGTTATATTACAAAATAATAACTACCT
The DNA here is from genome assembly GCF_034190915.1 of Cavia porcellus. Taxonomy (NCBI): domain Eukaryota; kingdom Metazoa; phylum Chordata; class Mammalia; order Rodentia; family Caviidae; genus Cavia; species Cavia porcellus. Next base: position 19,823,445 of record NW_026947508.1, on the reverse strand, counting down.
TTTTTTTTTTTTTGGTACCTATGTATTGAACTCACGACTTTGGGCTTGCCAGGGAAGCACTGTGCCACTGAGCTATATTCCTGGCCCAAAATAGTATTACTTTTAAAAATTAAACTTTGCCATGGAACTTCTTAGCCATGAGATATCTGATGGGAGGGGTGTGATACAGAAAGAACTAAAGAAACAAACCACCAGTGAAACATAACCACAATTATGATTAAGATAAAGCAAACCATAGGTTCCACTAGTAATGAAAGCCGCATGTTACACAGAAATCTTGGTCATAAATACAACTTCAATACTTAGCTGGAAACACATGGTTTTCTTCCCATTTCCCTTTCTCTTAAAACATTTATGTTTAAACGTATCAGAATGGCATAACTGATAACTCACTGGAGACTAATTACTATATGTGTAAATAAAAGCTTTAGTTATTACTAGTAATGACAAACAGTATCTTCCCAAGTGGCACAGTATCTATACAGTAAAGTTCAGACCACTGACTCAGATCTGACTTGATTTAAAGCCTGAAAAAATAAGCCCGAGCGCACTAAACTTCCAGTTAGCCATTTATTAGCTGTGTAATCTTGGGTAAATTTCTTAATATATCTGTGCCTTGGTTTCTTCATATGAAAATGATGGGTGGCTGAGATCACAGGATTATAGGTTGTGCACCATACCAGGTTAAAAGGTATGAGTTTAAACTATGAATTAATAAGCACTTCAAAAGAATTTGGGACAATTCACAAAATGATTTTTAGAGAGGAAATTCAACTTTGCAAAAATTTTTTACAAGGTCAAATAGTACTAATTCTTTAATGTACTTTACTGACCTCTACAGTTTTATCTTGGTAACAACAACCCCAATGGTCACTAATTCACCACATCCATAACAGATATGCTACCATCCTCCAAAATGTCACTTCTTTACATACACACAAGGTGAAACAAACTTTGTTCAGTAATAAAATCTTCAACGTATAGCTATTATCATTTATAGCTAGACAATTTATAGCTAAATTAATCATAACACAGGATGATTACCTACCTAAAAGTGACCCCTTTCCTATCAAAATCCTTTCCTTGCTAGGCTTGATGGAGTAAGTCTCAAATCCCAGCCACTTGGGAAGCTGAGACAGGAAGATCTCCAGTTTGAAGCCAGTTTAGGCAACTTAGTGAGACTGTGTCTTAAAAACAAGAGGGATGGGGAGGATTTGGGGCCAGGTAGGGTGGTGCCTACCTGTAATCCCAGCACTCTGGGAAGGTGAAGCAGATTTTAAATCCAATCCAGAATTTAGCAAGATTCTGTCTCGGTAGCTGGGGCTGTAGCTCAGTGTGCAGGTCCTGGGCTCAATCTCCAGTACCACAAAACAACAAAACTAACAACTGGGAAGTTGAGGCAGGAGGATCACAAGTTCAAATCCATCCCAGGCAACTTAAAAAAAACATGGAGAGATTGTCTCAAAGACAAAAAAAAAAAAAAAATAAAAAAATAAAATGAGCTGAGGATGCTGGAAAGGTCCTCCATTTAATCCACAGTACCAAAAAACAAAACAATTTCTTTACCTCTTTTTTAAAAGGTTAACATAATAGTAGACCCGACAAATTCACTTTTCCAAATTCAGATGAGTTGTGAATAAGGTGACAAGAGAACTCTCAGTTATGACTCAGTAACTCTATTCTTACGTACACTGTGATCCATCTGTACCTATAAAGGACTGGTTTTAGGAACTTACAAAAATCCACAGATGCTCAAGTACATTACATAGAATGGCATAATAATTGCATAAAATACCTAAGCTGCTTTAAATTACCTTTACAGGATAGGTACTGTATTACAGGCATGTAGTCCCAACTACTTGGGAGACCAAGGCAGGAGCCTAGGCAATACAGTGAAAGACCCACTCTCATCTCAAACAATATCATCATCATATCTAGATTACTTAAGTAGCTAATATAACATGAATGCTATGTAAATACTGCTTTATTGTACTATTTAGGAAATGAAGTCTGTACTGTACATGTTCAATACATATGCAGTTCCCTCTCCCAGTATATTTTCAATTCAGTTGGTTGAATCTATGCATGCAGAACTCACGGATACAGATTTAAAGGCCTCTGTATTAATAAAAAATAAGAAAACACAAAAAATGTAAATAAATGTGAATAGTGGTATTTATTTTATTTTTTTGTAGGTACTAGGATTCAAACTCAGGACCTCATGCTTGCCAGGCAGGTGCTACACCACTGAGCTATATCCCTGGCCCAGCAGCATTTACAACAGACAAAAAGTATAAGCTGGCTATGATGGCTGCACAGGACTGCAATCTCAACCCTGTGGGAGACTGAGGCAGAAGGACCTAAGTTCAATTCCAGTTTGGGCAATTTGGCGAAATCGTGACTTTAAAAAGTTTTTAAAAGGGCTGGGAAGATGTTTGCAATGGCACATGCCTACAGGGGATCAGGAGGCTGAAGCAGGAAGATCACTGTAAGTTTGAGGCCAGCCTGGAACACACAGTGAGTTCAAGGCCAGTCTGGAATACATAGTAAGATCTCATTTCAAAAATGAAAAAAAAAAAAAAAAAAAAAAAAAGGATGAGGCCTGGGAGTATAGTTCAGTGCAAAGGTCCTGGGTCAATTCTCAGTACAAAAAAAAAGTATATCAACTGAACAAAGGATAAATAAAATATAGTATATTGTAGAGGACCACCTTGGACAACTCTCCTTGAATATAGAATAATTACCTCCACTTTGGCTAAACCTGCACCTATCTCCATGTATTGATACGTACAGAGCTGGGTACTTCCTCTTCTTGTCAGCTGGCTCTAAGCAATGTCAGTAGGGCTAGCTGAAGTATTGATGAATAACCTTTGAAGCTAAACACAGTCACTATTTCTCTGCCTCAGTGTCTCCCTAAATGGCAAGCGGGATGCAGAGCTAATGCTCAGGGCAGTGAGACTGGGTTCGAGCCTCAAGACAAGAGGCTATATAATGACTTCCCAGAGCACAAAAGTTTGCACATCAGAACTGAGGCACTGCCACCTAAACATTAAATGATACCTCAATTGTGTTATGTAGATCGGTCTTTCTGCCTATCACTTTCTGACCTCCTAGCTAGCCCAGCTCACAGTACTCACATATATCCCACCATTCTCCCAGTCACTCATTTCCCTAGCTATTCCCTTCTTCACAAATTAATAAAATCCAGGTCAGGGCCTGAGTCAAAGTCTTTGTTTTGATAAACCTTCATATGGGCCAGGCTCAGGACCCCTTGACCCCCATAATTATAAATGTCTCAGTGTCTTTATTCTCGCCATGGATTACACTAGAAGGGATAGATTGGAATTAACTCACTATAATTCCAATAATATTTTCAAGAGATTACAAATATAAACTTATTGTACCACAACAAGAATGGCAAAAGGGACTTCTACAGTCTTATACACACATAATAGACTATTATTTGGCAATAAAAAGGAGTAAAGTCAGTACACGCTACAACATGAGTGAACATTAAAAACAATCTAAATGAAAGAAGTTGAACATTGATAGGAAATGTCTAGAAAAGCCAAATCTATAGACACAGCAGGTTACTGATCATCAAGAAATGAGACGAAGGGGTGAAGGGTATAGAGAGTGGCTATTTATGGATATGCAGTTTCTTCTCAGGGTGGTCAAAATATTTTGGGATTAGATGGTGGTAACAGCTGAACAACTTTGGGAACATACTAAAAACTACTGAATTATATATACATATAAGATGAATTTTATGGCATACGAATTATATCTCAGTTATTTAAAAAAGTTCTCCCCAAACAATATAGACTAAGTCATTCTTTTTTGTCTTTTTCCTTTTTATCGTTACCAGGGATCAAACTCACGACTGCCTGCTTACAAGGCAGGTGCTTATGCCGCTGAGCTAAATCCCCAGCCCCGACTAAGTCATTCTTAACTTTTCCCTACTAAGCTCAGAATTAAATGACCAGCTAGCGGAGATCTTTAGGACCAACTAAAGGACATACAGATATACTAGGATAAAGCTGAGAGAAGTGGGTGTACAAGGAGCAATATAAACAACCAATTATAAAGTTTAAAAGGTAGAAATGAATGAAAGCAGACAAGGAAAAAATACCCTCATCATGTTTGGTTTCTATATTCAATGCCCTTTACACTACCAAAATAGCTATTTATTCAAAAAACTTAACATGTATTTTAACACTGACCTATCCAGCACAATGCTTCACACTTTATAAGTATTGTAGGTCTTGTTTAATACAACAAACTATGAAGCAGTTACTATATATATATATATATATATATATGGTTGTTGTTGTTTTAGTTTTTTTTGGGGGGGGACAGGGTCTCATTACATAGTTCAGGCTAGCCTTGGACACAGTATGTAATCCAAGCTAGCTTTGGGTTACAGCAATCTTTCTGCAACCCTTTGGGACCTTCTGCATCAGTCTCCCCATTGCTAGGATTACAGGTGTGCAACACCACACTTAACAAAGCAGTTACAATGATTATTCTAATTTTACAGATAGAAAATAAAGGTTTAGGCTGGTGAAGTTCATAAAACTAGGAAGAGGCTTCAAAGCCAGAACTGTGATCTAATGCTTTAAGAGTTTAGTTAGCATTCTTTCTGTGTACGACAACACACAAAAAGAGAAATGAAGGAAGTTACTAAGGCACCACAAGTCAAGAGTTTCTGACTCAAAACACCCAGAGCTGCAAACCTTGAAGTTTGAAGCAGTGACAATTGTATACTTCTCGTTTCCCCCTTGCTCATTACTCAGGGTTCTGTGTACTAAATTGCTAATCAACAACTGGATTTTGCCTATTAAATAGTATTTCTCCTCTTGAAGAATTACAATCTTAGGATGGAATGTCACATATAACAGCTGTTTAGAGAAACACATCAAGACAGGAACGGTTTTCAAAGGATATACAAGCAGCTGACAGATACTTAAGAGAATCTCACACCAAGATGGGCGTGGTGGTGCACACCCAGCACTGAGGGAAGTAACTGGAAGAACTGCCAAATTCAAGCTCATCCTTGGCTCTTAAAAAACCCCAATCTCAAAGCAAAAAATAAAGTGCTGCGGGTGTAGCTCCCAGTTGCTCATTAAACAGATCTAGTGTAAAAGAAGATAACCCTTGCCAAGAAGTAGTCTTTACAAAGAACAAGTCTGTGATCTTTCCGCTTTAGCCTCCTTAGTGCTTGGGTTACAGGTGTGTACCATCACACCCTACTCAAGGTCAAGGTATAGTCATCCTAATCATCCTTAACATTGTATTCAATTCATCAATCAAATTTTACTGAGTACCTACTGTTTGCCTGGCCATTTGTGCCACAAGCTGAAAATGTACTGTTGTAAAAGAAAGACACGGTTCTGTTCCTCCTGGTTTACTGAGGTGAAGCACAAAAAACGTTGCGTTTGACAAATACACCTGAACACACTAAACTACCAGTTCACCCCAAGCACAAGCTCCTTTTTGCTATAGCAACACTTCTTAAGTTCGACACTACTGACATCGAGCCTCTGCTAATTCCTTGAGGAGAGAAGGAAGCTGTTCTGCACATTGCCTGATGCTTAGCAGCATCTTGGCTTCTTCATACTAGGTATTAGCAGCTATAACTCTTGACTTGTGATAATTAAAGATGTCTCCAAACCGAGCATGGTGGCTCACGCCTGTAATCCCAGCACTCGGGAGGCTGAAGTGGGAGGATTGTTCAGAGTTCGAGACCAGCCTGGGCTACAAAGTGAGCTCAAGGCCAGCCTGAACTGTATAGGGAGACCCCGTCTCAAAAAACAAACAAAAAAAAGATGTCTGCAAACACTGTCCGATATCCCAACAAGTGAAATTCCTCTGGCTCAGAAGCAGCGATGTAGTACTTCTAGTACTGCCTGTGACCCAGTCTTTTGTTGTTTACTTTGTGGTACTGAGGATTCAATCCAGGGAGCACTGAGCGACATCTCCAGCCCTTTTAATTTTGAGGTTGGGTCTCAAGTTGTCCAGGCTGGCCTCGTACCTGTCATCCTACTAGCTCAGACTGCCGAGTAGATAGGATTACAAGAGTGGGCTGCTGATCCCCCAAACAATCTCCTCTAGGCATCCTTCCAATCTCAGTTAATACTCCACGTGCCCAGGGGACGGTTCCCAGGTCACCCTGGCACAAGTCTAGAAATTTCCCAAGCAGTGCCTGTTCCCTCCTCCCCCACTCTTTTATTCCCCCGGAGAACAGCTCCCCTCCCCCGCACTGGGGATCGAACCCAGGTCCTCATACGCACTAGGCAGGCAAACCGCCATCCTTAGCCCCTCAGCTCAGAGCCTTAGTTTGCGTTCTTCGTAAAATCTCTCCACCCTACACTTACTGAACGCGAACTAAGTCATATTTGCTTCACATCTAGTCTCCCACGGGACTGTGTGCTCCCTGAGGGCAAGGAAGGCGCTAACACAAATGCTGTGGAGGGAATGACAGAAACAAAACAAGACAACCAGGGAGGGCAAGCGACCGGGCCACTAGGAATCAGGGGAGGGTAGTATTTCAGAAGGCTGAGGCAGAGAAACCCGACGGGGGTGCGGTGGGGGAGCCCGAGTTAGTCAGTCACCCTGCGCATGCGCGCTCCGCTGTCCCGAGTCCCCCAGAGAGGCCGGGTAGCTTCGCCAGAGCTACGCGAGGAGGAGCACAGTGTGCTACTCCGACTCGAGTCCCAAGAAGAACTTACGCGGGCCTGTGAGCTGGCGGCGAAAGCCCTCACTCAGAGATACTGCCTGCGGCCACCACGTCTGCCTCAGGCGGCGGTTGCGTCCCTCAGCTTTAACGGCCGTTACACACGCGCAAGGCCGCACACCCAAGAGCGCGCGCCCTCCAGCCCCGCCTCTTTCTGCCTACCCCTGACCAATCAGGAGTCAAGCCGCGTGAGTCTCCCGCCCTTTTCTGCCCACCTCTGACAAATCGAGAGTGCAGCCGTGCCGGTGTCCCGCCCCTGCACGCTCTACTCGGCGCGGGCCAGCCCAGTCGCTCTGCGCATGACCCCGCGGCCCCAGAACCTTCTGCTCAGGGCTGCGCGGTGCTACCTGGCGTATGAGGCGGCGGGGGGTCGTGCGCGCGGAAGGGTTGGCTGTGCCTAGGCAGGTTGCGAAACTGGCGGCGAGGGCACGTGGGAATCTCACCCTCCTCCTTTCCCACTGCTACCTGTCTGCCGTCCTCCAGCAGCGAGGACTCCTTGTGACCAGGGTTTAGGGTGGCGCTTGTGTCTCTGGCTAGTAAGGGTTAGAGCTTAGTCTGTGGTTGGGATATCAGCTTAGATGAATAATAAACTTGGGTGTGACAAGATAGGTGAATTTAGGGGACAGTCGCTGAAATTAGGACCTGTTGTCTGGCGTGGTGGTGAATTCCGGGAGACTGAGGCAAAAGGATCTGTGAGTTCAAAGCCAGCCTGAACTAGGTAGCAAGACCCTGTCTCAAAAAGAAAAAAAGAAATTATGACCTGTTAATATCAGTGATGTTTGAAGGATTCCACTAGCCACTTTCAGACCTTCATAAATTCTTCTGAGTCTTCCATCCTGACCCCACCATCACCATTGAAATGACAGAAAGTCGAGTGTGTCCGCACTTGATGGTTTTCATTTCTTTTGTGAGGAGTTAGGGAACAGACACATGTGGAAGACTTTAGAAAAATGGGGAAAATTTGAAGAAATGCAGAGATGTGAAGAGGAAAGAGTTGAGATTTAAATTTACAAATGGCTGCCAAGAGTTGTGGTGCACTCCTGTAATCTTCATTAATGGGTAGGCTGAGGCAAGAGGCTCTCAAATTCTTCATAGCCACTCTGAATAACTTAATGAGATCTTGCCAGAGAGAGAGAGAAAGAGAAAAAGAAAAAGTAAAAGTTTGGGGATGCAATTCAGTAGTAAATCACTCTCCTCCAGGCCTTGAGTTAAATCCCCAGTACAATAAAAGTACCAAGAGCTGGGGAATTAGGTCAGCAGCATAAGTGCCTGCCTGGCAAGTGTGAGGTCGTGAGTTTGATCCCAGGTACCAAAAAAGAAAAAAAATTTCCAAAAAAGTACCATTTGTACAGTTTTCTTCAATGGTTATCTATAGCATAAGCACTACAACAAATTTTCAAATATGAATAAGTCCTTATTTATATTATAGTAGACTTTGGCTCTAATTTCACAATCAATTTTTAGGTATTCTTAAATCTTCAGTTATTTTTAGCAGACTTGCTGCATATTTAATAAAATATATCAGTAAAAGTATGCCACCTGACATGACTGAAAGAAAAGGGACTGGATTTGGCCAGATATGTTTGTCCCAATTAAAGTGAAAATTGGTTATGATTAGATCTACCGCTTTCATGTGCAAAATGTTTCCTGGTAGATTATTGTGTAAGCATTTGTTGTTACACAACACCACGTCTTCTTGAACATGGTCAACTAAGTCTAAATTCAGTAGCTTCCTAGTGTGCTTAATAGTTTGTTTTGTTTTGTTTTGAGGCAGGATTCCAATATGTAGTCGGCTGGCCTTGAACTCACTAAGTTCAAACAGGCTGGTCTCAAACTCTCACTGATTCTCCTGTCTCAATCTACTGAGTGCTGGGATTACAAGCATGCACTACCACACCTGGCTCAATTTTGTTTTATTCTAATTTCTTTTTTAGATATGTGAGCATAATATAATCAAAATTTTGCCCTTCAAGATGTCTTTTAAATTTGAAAATAAAGGCAAGAAGTCTTTCACTAGAAGGACTTTTTTTTTTCTTTTCCCTAAAATGGTGTAAGATACCTGGCACTCACAATTTAAAGGAGGAAAGGTTTAATTTGGTTCCTGGTTTTAGAAAATTCAGTTCAGACCCAGCTAGCTCAAAGGCAATAACAGCACAGTGGAAAACTGTGGCAAAAGAGAGCTGTCCTATGTCAGCCAGAAAACAGAAAAGTGGAGCTGGGAACAAGAGTAACAGCCTACCAGGTCAGGCCCCCAGTGGTCAGCCCTCTCCTACTAGGAAGTACAAGATCTTTTTTTTTTTTTTTTTTTTTTTGTCTTTTTCATTTTTATCCGTACCAGGGATCGAACTCATGACTGCCTGCTTGCAAGGCAGGTGCTTATGCGGCTGAGCTAAATCCCCAGCCCCTGAAAGTACAAGATCTTTAAGGAACATTTTAGTTGTAAAGGACAGCATTAAGCCAATAAATAATAAAGTGTTAAGACTGTTAAATCTGGGGACTGGTGGAATAGCTCAAAGATAAAGTAATTCCTTAACCTGTTTCAAAATCTCAGGTTCAATTATGAGCCCTAAAAAAATATGTTAAAAAAATTTTTTTTAATCGGTACCGGGGATCAAACTCATGACCACCTGCTTGCAAGGCAGGTACTTATGCCGCTGAACTAAATCCCCAGCCCTCAACTTTTTTTTTTTTTGAGGCAATCTCACTTTGTAGTTCAGTTTGGTCTGGAACTCATGGCAATCCTGCCTCAACTTCCTAAATGCTAGGATTACAGGTGTGTACCACCATGCCTGGTTAATTTAACTTGCTTCTGCCAACATTTTCCCTCTGGAAAAATTATATTAACATAATCATCTATACCAATAAAAATAGTATTTCAAAAATAAAACAGTCAGGCATGGTGGTACACCCTTGTAATCTCAGCACTCAGGAGGCTGAAGCAGGAAGATTGTTGCAAGTTTGAGACTAACCTGGGCTACAAAGTGAGCTCAAGGTCAGCCTGAACTGCATAGTAAGACCCTGTCTCAAAAAGGCAATAAATAGGGGCTGGGAATTTAGCTCAGCGGCATAAGCGCCTGCCTTGCAAGCAGGCAGTCGTGAGTTCGATCCCTGGTATCGATAAAAAAACGAAAAAGACAAAAAAAAAAAAAAGGGCAATAAATAAATAAATCAGACAAAGAAAGATAAGGGCCTTTCTGTGCTTTGGCGGGTGGTACTTCATGAGTAGGTCTTAAAGCCTGTACTGCTTCCTGGTCCACACTAACCTGCACTCAGCTGTCTTCTCTGTGAGGTCAAAACTGGGGGCTTGTGTACTGCTGTCTCCCTATGGCCTGAAATAGGAACAGTTATGTGACAGATTCTGTTTTTGAATGAATTCATGATAGTAGCACAACACTGCTGTCTATATCCATCCTCTACTATGAAAGGGGAATTAATGAGATGAAAAATAATGAAGGGGTCAGAGGAGAAACTGTAGGTAATACAATAGGAATACATTTAACCCTCATTCTTGAATTACATAGTTCCTGCCCGTTTCACAGAAGACAAGGAACTTAGGGCCAGCTGGCCGTGGTCCCAGAACTTCCTCTGGAATGAGACAGAATTCCCATGTTGAAGCAGAGATCACCTGGTCAAAAAACAGTTCCATTTTAAGAATGAGGAAACTGTAGACCCATAAAGAACTAAATGACTTCTCACCCGCCTCTACCTCCAGTCTTTTAGCCCCACTGACCTGGAGCACTGCTTTTATGGTCAGCTTGTACAGTAAGGAAAACACAATTGGCCATACCTGCCCTACCTGTCCCTATCACATGGAGCAACCTAATCTCCCCACGCCCTGATGAAGAACTCCTTAGATGGAGACAGGGCAGGGTGAGCAAGGACAACCCAGTGTGCTCAGCAGGTGTATTCCTTACAAGGCAGTTTCTGGCTCCACACTAGCCTGGTCTCTTAACTTCTGGTCACTACAAGAGGATGAGAGGACAAGAGGATGGATTCCTTGCCTCTCTTCCTCCTTTCTACCCTTGCTTCAGGCAAGTGAAGTAGAAACCAAGCATTAATGTTGAGATTTTTATCTCAGCATCCGCCCTGTCCTCATCAGCAGCAAGATAAGCGTTTGGGCTCCTGCAGGGAACAAGGATTATAAAATAGGATCTTGAAAGCCTGAAAACTTTTGGGGCTTCCATACATAACTTTAAATGCTTTTGCCTTTACTCTAAATCATTTTTGGATGGTGTTAGATTCTGACAGGTACTGCTGAAGAAGGTCAGACTTGGTGAGGCCGACTTCCCTCAAGTCACATAGAGTTGAGAAGAAATGGAATCCAAGAGCAGCACCTGCTGAGACCCAGTGAGACCCAGCAAGCCCCTAGACCTTGATGCAACCATCAGAGACTCCTTTGTACCAGCCTGCTGCACTCCAGCTGCTGGAGACTTTGAACTCTGCCACCACAAAGTAACAAAGATTGAACTTGAGGTGTCATCCTCACAGGCTGAGGCCAGGCCTCCCATGATTTCATCAGGATTGAGCATAGATTGGTACTTTTTGGAAGCTAGGATTCTGAGGGTGGGATGATGTGTCCCCAAAGAATAGATTTACTAAAATGCTCTTTCCCAGGAGGGTTAGGGCATTGGAGGACTGTTATAGAATAGAAAGAAATGTTCCAGTCTAGCAAAACTGACCCAGGAAAAGGCTGGTGAGAGAGACAGCCTGGGAGAAGAGTGATCTGGTGTCACATTGCGCAGACAGAGAGGAAAACCTGGCTCAGACTTGAAGTTTGGAGAGAGAACAGGATGCAGAGAGTGAAGGGGACCCTCTAGGGCAAGGCGAGAGCCAGGGCCAATGTAGGCCCAGGGAGGAGACTCAGATTGGAGAAGTGTGAAGGCACGAAGGTAGGAGGGGAGTTGGTGAAGGGCCAAAGACTGGGGGAGTGGGAAGCTCCAGAAGATAAATCAGGGAGGACCCACAAATGATGGGTGCAGTTACACCTGCCAGCTGCCATATTGCCCGGGCCTCCACTGCTAAGATTAGCCAAGCTGGGATTTTGCTGGAGAGCCCTAGGTACACCTCTCCCACCACCACTGAGTGAAGTCACCAGTCTACATGGCCTGGACCTTCAAACTCTTTCCTACCAGCCCAAACCCTGCCACGCCACAGAAGGATAGAGAATCCTGACCACCACATTCTCTGCCCTGCCTTGTTCCCCAGTTGGAGTTGGGCTCCTCAGCTCTCCTCCTTGCCCTGTTTGGGACACCGGCTCACTGGCAGAGTACATTCTTAGCAGGCTTGAAACCTTGGGTTTATTTCAAGAAGTGTGGATGGGGTGCGGGGTGGGGATTAGGTTGAATTCAGTGGGCATGTTTCAGGACCTGAACTCGAGCATAAGCAGTCCTTAGTGAAGCTCTTTGAGCCTTGCAGTTCTCTCATCCGTAAAATGGGGAATATGACATTAAATGTGGTTATTGTTGTTATTTTTTGAGACAGGGTCTTGCTATGTAGTTCAGGCTGGCATTGAACTCACTGTGTAGTCCAGGCTGACCTCAGAGTCATAGCATTTCTTGTGCTTCAGAGGCCTCTCAATTGGTGTGCGCCACCACGCCTGACCCAACTGGTTGTTTTAAAGAAGAAATGTTGCAACGATTCATTGTGCACTGTAAGAACTTGGCTTAAAAAAATTTTTTTTGTATTAGTACACATTTGCCAAACATAATGATTATGTTCATACTGGGGAGTTGGCACATGTATACACATTTTAATGCTTTTTATTTCCTTTTCCCCTCCCTCTTTCCTCTTCCCTCCATCTTTTGGTCCCCTTCCTACTTGTAAATGATCTATCTGTGTTTCCTATTATCTATCTTTTATTTTGTCCTTTAATTTATTTCTCATATATACAAATATGTGATATTTAAGCTTGTATGTCTGATTTATTTCACTTAACATTATGGTTTAAATATGCATCCATTTTCCTACAAATGACTTAAATTTGTCCTTCTTTATAGCAGAGCAAGTAGTACACTATTGTATATAAAAATCACATTTTCTTTATCTGTGCATTTAGACTATTTCCAAGAGTCACCTGTCAGGAGTTGTGCTGCTATGAGTGTGGTAGCTTTAACTCTTTCAGAAACGTACCTGGAAGGGGAATAGTTTGGTGAGAAATTTCTAGCTTTAGTTTTTTGAGAATTTTCCATACCGATTTCCACTGTGATTGTACTAGTTTACATTCCCACAAAGAATGTAGAAGGGTTCCTTTTTCCTCAAAGTCTTGCCAGCATTTATTATTATTTGGTTTTTGTGATGGCCATTCTTTTTAGGGTTAAATGAAATCTCTGATTTTTTAAAAATCAGCTTTTTTTTTAACCAGCTTAATTTTTTTTTTTTTTTTGTCTTTTTGAGACAGGGTCTCACTATGCAGTTCAGGCTGGCTTTGAGCTCACTTTGTAGCCCAGGCTGGTCTCGATCTCGCAACGATCCTCCTGCCTCAGCCTCCTGAGTGCTGGGATTACAGGCATGACCCACTACACCTGGCTCAATATTGTTTAAATTTGGATTTCTCTATTGGTCAGAAATATTGAACATTTTTCAATGTATGTATTGGCTGTTTGTATTTCTTGTTCTGACAAGTGTCTGTTTATTTCAGTTTCTCATTTTTTGATTGAGTCTTTTATTTTGGAATCTCTAATTTTATTGAGTTCTTTATATATTCTAGATATTACTTCTTCATCTGAGGAGTAGCAGGCAAACACTTTTTCCCATTCTGTAAGGAATGTCTTTTCTCTCTGTTGGTTGCTTTCTTTGTGTGCAGAAGCTTTTTAATTTGATATGATCTTGTTTGCTGAACTGTTATTTCTTTTTTTTTGTCTATTGTTTCTTGTGCAATTGAGGTTCTGTTCAGAAAGCCCATGCCCATATGTATGTCTTGAATACTTTTGCCTATTTTATCTTGTCAGATGATTTATTTTAATATTTAGATCTTGGACCTTTTTTTTTTTTTTTTTTTTTTTTGAGACAAAGTTTCTCTATACAGTTCAGGCTTGCCTTGAACTCACTATGTAGCCCAGGCTGACCTAAGACTTATAGGATCCTTCTGCCACAGCCTCCTGAGTGCTGAGATTACAGTCATGCACCATCATTTATACTTTACTCTAGTATATGGTGAGAGATATGAGTCTAAATTCAGTCTTTTGCATGTGTGTATCCTGTTTTCTCAACAGACTTGTTTTTTGAGACAGAGTCTTGCTGTGTAGTCAGGCTGACCTCAAACTCATGGAAATCCTTTTGTCTCAGCCTCCCAAGTGCTATAATTACAGATGTGCACCACCATGCCTGGCAGAGTTATTAATATTAATTAAATATGACATAGAAATCCAGAGACTAGGTTTTTCCCAGATGTTGAGTGTAAGAGCTCATCCTCTGTGTCCCCAACACTAGCAAGGTCTGCCATTTTTCAGTTGTGTGAACTGAGCCTTAGGTTTCCCATGTATAACTGAGAATGAAGACATAACTATGCCATAAGAGTGTGTTGTAAGGTTTGAATGGGTTATATATGTACAGTGGTTTAAACTGCCTGGCAAGGGGCAAATACCATGTCAGTATTAGCTATTAAATGTGATGCCTGTCCATAACACTCTGAAATCTTAGTGTTATGTTCTCATCTTGTCATGGGAAGTCCTCAATAATTAATTGAGGATGACTGGGGATATAGATCATTGGCACAACACCTGCCTGGCAAGTGCAAGGTCCTGAGTCTAATTGCCGGTACCAAAAGAAAAAATTAATTGAGGAAAGAAAAATGTTTGGCTGTGTGATCTTGAACAGGTTTTAGTCTCCCTGAGCCTTTATTTACTCATCTGCAAGGTGGGAATAATAAGACATGAGAAGCATCTGACTCTCCTTCTCCTGTTTGGCCAGAAATGGGTGGTTTGGCTAAAGACTGTCATGTTCCTCTTCCTCTTCATGTCCCTTCATTCTCCCTTACTCCTCTCTCACAATGGACTGGACAACTTGCTCCAGTGTCCTCCTTTGTTACTTAGCCACTGTCCTCCAGGGTCCCCACAGGGGTGTGGCTGGGCTCTAAGCAAGGATTTTCTTTGAAGAAGTGAGGAGGGAAACCAGCCTGCCATAGCTAAAATCAAGGGCAGAAGGAGCCAAGCCTATTTTTAACACCCCATCTCCCAAACACCAATAAGCTGTGATGAGCACAACTAGCCTTCCCAAAGACTTCCTGGTTTCAGACTTGCCATTTTTCCCAGAGAGGGGATACTGTCAATCACATGGCTCAGCTGCCCATTCTTTGACTGAATCACAGTGTTGACAGCTATGGCTATACTGGACCCCTGCATTCATTTGAACCAATCATTGGCCTGCATTTAGACCAATCAGCAGACCTATGTTTGAACCAATCACAGGTTTACACGTAAAGCCTTCACAGGCCTGAAGGTGGTATATAAGCAACACTCCTCTTAGTCTTCTCAGGGTAGTCTAAAAGGGCTTCCTCCTAGGTACTGATACCCCTGTGCTGTTGCACAGGACCTGTTAAAATAAAGACACCCTCTGATGGTTCTATAGAACTGCTTGGGATTTATTTCTTGGGTAGTGTGGGCTTGGAAAGTCTTATACATCTACTCCTGGGTAGGGTGAACACAACAGTTATTTAAGAGCAATAAGCACTAGGGGCTGTTAGCTCTGAAGAGCTCCAAAGACCAGTGGCTGGCAGAGCCTCCCAACACCTGTTGAATTCACCTGACTCGAAGAGACCGGCCTCTGGTTATGTTGGGTAACATCATGTAGCATTATTTGGCATCCTCAGGGCACTAACTGAGCTATACTTTATCTATTTATGATTTCTATCAAAATTGAGCAAAAGAACCCTCAATTGATTGGCCACAATAATACATTCATTCAACAAACTTTCACTTGGCATTTATTTTCTCTCTGAGATACAGAGAAAAATGATAGGATGTATGCTCATGGGTACAAAAACACCCAGCTTGAGCGCTGGTCTGGCACTAGCAGATTACTGGCGTCTGACACACTTACCTCTCATTCACAGAATGGTGTGTGGTCTTGATAGATGTTGGTACTGCAAAGAACTCAAGGGCCACCCAAATGAAAAGGTTGAGGTCACTGCTTGTAGCCCTGAAGATCACAGAGTGGTGTGCTGTGGGGGGTTATTCTGTTCTTGAGTGGAATCGAGAGCTATGAATGTGTTAAAATGCTCATCATGTAATGGTGTCCCCAGTCCTTACAGTGGAACTTCAGAGGAGTTGCTTGCTTACTTGCCCCACATCCAAAGCTATTGCGTACTGGTAGCCTGGAGAATAAGGGGAGGGGAGCGCCACCTAAAAATGAAGTGCCACCTCATAGATCCTGGTCCCTAGACCAGGATCCTTGAAGCCTTCATACCCTACAAAATATGCATAAGCAACCTATAATAAATTGCTATGTGGAAACATCTTTCTTCTCCCTCTAAAGCTTTGAGTTGCCATCTAAGAGGTGCCTGTCTATGCCTGATGAATGGACACAACAGCCAGTGTCTTCAGAGTGTTGACTCTTCTGCCTGGATTAAAGGTAGATATGAAAGCTCAGAAGCCTCCCAGGGCCCAGCCAAACAAGTGGCCTCCAGGAGAGCGCTCAGGGGAGAGTCCAGTTGGTAGGGAAGAAACTGGCTGATGTTCACCACCAGTGGGTATACACAGCTGATGCAGAGATTTGGAGTCAGTATTATTAGAGCCAGAAAGGACCTGCACAAGCTGCAGCTCCAGAACACAGGCCTGGCTATCACTGGTCTAAAAAAACAGGGAGCTGGATGTGGCGGCACTTGCCTCTAATCCCAGCATTTGGGAGGATGAGGCAAGAGGATTGCTGAGAGTTTAGGCCAGCCTGGGCTACATAATGAGTTCAAAGCCAGCCTAAACTACCTAGTAAGACCTTGCCTAAAAAAAAAAAAAAGAAAAAGAAAAAGAAAAAGAAAAGAAAAGGCAACTATTACCCTTTAATAGTCTCCATCCTCATTGGTGTGGAGAGAGGCGAAAGCTGGAAATTAATCATGAGTACAGGGGTGAGGCAAGGCCATCTGAAAAGAAAGAACCCCCTAGGTGGGGGCCAGGTAAACAAGCTGCTATAGTCCAAGGTTGCTATGCAAAGGGGTTTCATGTAACATCAACCTGCAAAATGTATAAATAAATGCACTGCTGCATTGGTTAAGCAGTTCCTTTCTTCTCATCCAGAGAGAGGGCTCCACCAGACTTCAGCTTGCTGTGTATTGTCTCTTATCTTTATTTCTCTATCCTCTCACCCTCCTTCCCCTTGGGAACTTTGAGAGCTACACAGGATGTGGCACACTGGCAAGTGATTATTTAAATAAATATAATAACTAAAGTTCACTGACCTTGTTATAAAGCAGTTTATTAAAAAGAACACTAAAAGAGGGTTCTAGAGACATAGCTGTGGATTTTGCAACTGTATTTTATACTTAAGCAAGAGACCCCATGAACTCCTGGGTGGCAGAACCAGAAGTATCAGCAGATGACTAGGAGGAATAAAGACACCTCTTTTGCAGTGCTAAGGACTGAATCCAGGGCTTTGCACATGCTATGCATGCACTCTACTGAGTTACATCCTCAACTTTTTGTTATTTTGAGACAGAGTATTACCACATTGCCCAGGCTGATGTACAACTTGCCATCCTCTTGCTTCAGCCCCAGTAGCTATAGTTACAGCCAACTACCATCATCCCTGGCATTGCTGTCATCTCTTTAGAGCAAAAATGTTTTCAGCTGAACCCAGAAAAGCTCACAGTTTCCTTGAAGGGGTATGAAAGGCCTTATTTGTTGGGAAAAAGAGGCCCAGCACAGTACTCCTGGAACAACAGGGATTCAGACCCATAAGCTTCTCTTGTTTGTACCTCTCTCTCCCCCAGAGACTCAGCAGTCCTGTTCAGGGAAGGGGAATGGCTAGGGTGGGAAGAGACATTTCCAATATGGAAAGAATGAATGCCGTGATATCGGCCACATCTGGCGCCAACTGCTGGATGACGCTGTCGATCCCGGCCAGGCCCTCTACTCCCATGCACACGTCCACCAGCCCTGTGGCAGAGCCTCTTGGGGTGGCCCTTGATCTTCACTCAGTCTCCTCCCTCCCCACAGCTCCCCCAACAAACTGCCCAGTGATACAGAGCTGAGTCCCAGCTGGTAACAACTTTCCTTCTCATTCCTATAGGCCAGACAGGTCCCCTTCTTTTCTCCAGACCTCCCAGCCAGCTCACCTGAGAGTGTAGGTGACAGAGAAGATATTGACTTCCTTAATGAAGAACTGCAAGCGTGATGATAGCGAAGCTGAGAATGTCCCATTTGTCCTGGGAAGGAGTTGGATCGATCCTAGGGTAGTCAGGCCCAGCCCACTGGGACCTTCTTGAGTTTGCCCTCCCACAGCACAAAAATAGGGGGTCAATGTCCTGCTTAGAGCAGGGCCAGTCAGCCATCATCCACTGTGATCACACCCTGTCATGTCTCAACAGCCAACTTCAGTCTCAGAGACTCACAGCAAAGATCTTCCCTCATGTATATACAGTCAGCCCCCTTTGGCAAGTGAACTGCAGAAACTGGCTTGTAGGTGTGTGGAACACACACACCTGTGACTCAGGAAGCTGAAGCAGGAGGATTACTGCAAGTTCAAGGCCAACCTGGGCTATGTAGTGAGTTCAAGGCCAGCCTGAACTACATGGCAAGACCCTGTCTAAAAAAAAAAAAAAAAAAAAAAGAAAAAAGAAAAAGAAAGAAGAAAGGGAGATTGTCAGGATATAGTAAGTGACAAAAACAAAGTGCAGAACAGTGTTTAAAGTATATTACTCT
Organism: Cavia porcellus; assembly: GCF_034190915.1. NCBI lineage: Eukaryota > Metazoa > Chordata > Mammalia > Rodentia > Caviidae > Cavia > Cavia porcellus. The sequence goes on along the minus strand of NW_026947508.1, from coordinate 19,804,860 downwards.
CAGGAAAGGGAGGACTAAAAATATCTATTTGCTTATGTCTATAAAAATAACTACCAGGAGGATAAACAAGTTACTATAAATATAAGATCACCTAGGGAAGTCAGGGTGGGGGAAGGGGACGAGTAAATTAGAATGAAAGAAAGAATTCTATGTTAACCTTTCAATTAGTTTTTGAGAAATATGAATCTGTATTAAATATTCAAAAAGAAAAATGTAAACCGGGCATGGTGGCTCAGGTCTGTGATCCCAGCACTCGAGAGGCTGAAGCAGGAGGATCCTTGAGAGTTCGAGACCAGTCTGGGCTACAAAGTGAGCTCAAGACCAGCCTGAACTGCATAGCAAGACCCTATTTCAAAAAGACAAAAAAATGTATCTTTTTTCTGAGACAAGGTCTCACTCTGTGGTTCAATTTGGCCTTGAACTCACTAAGTAACCCAGGCTGGCCTCAAACTCATGGTGACTCTCCTGCCTCAGCCTCCTGAGTGCTGGGATTACAGGTTTGTGCCACCTCATCCATGAACACTGTATTTTAATGGAAAAATGTTCTTAAATTTTGGAGGCAGCTCAGTAAACACAAGTCATCCTAGTCTCTTATACTCAGCCTGTGCCCATGTATACATAAAGGGGCATGAGTTTGCCTGTCTATAGATCCATCCCTGTTATTCATTCAGTATTAAGCACCTAGTGGATGCTATGACCTGAACCATTTCCTGAGGAGACAAGGTATCTGCGCTGCTGTGCTCCACAGACTATGCTGAAGGGATTGGAGAGAGGCTATATTTTAACTCAATATCTAGGTACACAGTATCATGGAGCAACACCTTGCCTGGCCTGGGAGAGATGAGAAGAGACCCCAGCAAGAAGACATTCAGTCTGTAAGTTGGAGTAACGTAAAGTAAGAGTGCGTTATGAAATATGAAAATTGTAGGAAATTCAAAGTCCAGTGCTCATGCAGAAAGTTTGACTGGAATAGAGCCAGGCCTATTACAGTGGGCCTGTAATCCCGGCTACTCTGGAGACTAAGGTAGGAGGATCACTTAGGCCCTGTGTTCTGGCCTACAGGAATGGCCTGGGCAACAGTGAAATCTCATCTTAAAAATGTCCCCACCCTCCTCTGGAAAAAGTCGCATGGGAACATAGGCACGTCCAGTCTTGTATGTGCTGTGTGGCTGCTTTTGGGCTGCCTGCAGAGGTGAGTAGTTGCATAAGACTTGAAGCTTAAAACATTTATTATCCAAGGCCCTCATGTGTGGAAAAAGTTGGCTGAAGAACCCTATAAATGTCATTTCTCAAACACAGGTATCAAGCTTAGCCTGACTGCAGATCTTGGGGGGGCTAGAACAGGAATTGGAATTAGAATCCAAGGAGCACACACTTCTGGGACAAGTTCTGTTCTGCCACATCACAGACATAATCAATCTCTGTCTCTGTCTCTGTCTCTCTGTCTCTCTCACTACACAACACACACACACACACACACACACACACACACACACACACACACACACAGAGTTTGCAGGTAGGGGACTGTATGGAGTAAGTCCCCCAGGGAAGAATAGGGGCGAATGCAGGGAGGTCCCAGAATCTTACCTTCCAGAAAATCCAGAAGCCACTGCAGCAGTTGAGAGAAACCTCACCAATAAAGATCTCACCTATGGTAGAGAACAGCTCGGTGTTTCCACATGGGAGACAGAGGAGACCCGAGGTACAGAGATGTCAGTAAGCAGAACCCGGTGAGGCCAGGGAGATGAGGTGTTCGCAGGAAAGGAGAGGCCTGTGTCCCTGCTACTTTTTGTCCTTAGCACTCTAATACTTCCTTTAGGGCACACCTTGGGTGCACATGTCACACCATGCATTGTTTCTTTTTTTTGGTACTGGGGATCAAACTCACCACCCCGCGCTTGCCAAGGCAGGTGCTTATGCCACTAAGCTAAACCCCCGGCATGCGTTGTTTCTTGTGACTCTCAACACTGATGCAAAGCAAGTCCCATTGGTATCTGCTGGATGGAGAATAGAGACGGGCCTGTGTGCACAGCTGGTTGCTAAGGAATGTTGTCTACCACAGACCTTTGCTCCTAATTTATTTATTTATTTTTGGCACTGGGGATTGAACTCATGATCTCTCACTTGCAAGGTGGGTGCTTATGCTACTGATCTAAATCCCTGGGCCTGTTCCTAATTTCTAAGGTAGGAGTATTTGGGGAAACAAGGTGGGGCAAGAGGTTGAATAGGGTTAGGGTTAGGTTCAGGAAGAAAAGGCCTGATCTATGCAGCTGGAGGACACTAAGCCCCAGGGCCTTGTTGCAACCATTTCTGCTTGTTGCAACCATTGCTGCTTTTCCGTGGCCCCATCCACTTCTGTCACTTAAATTCCTGGTGTCTTTTCCTTTGTGGGTCCAGGCCGGGTACCCTGTGTGGATGACTACGGTCTGTGCAAAACCCAATTTACTTCGGCTCAACTTCAATCCTACTCTTTCAGCTTCTTTATAGCTGTGACCCAGCTAACAACTTGTATCCTCATTCCATTTGAGTATCACCAAAGTCACTCGGTCACTCCCCCCCCTTTTTTTTTTGTGCTGGGGATTGAACTCATGACCTAGAGTTTCCAACCAGGCACTTAGGCCTCTGAGGTAAACCCCTGGCCCATACTCCCTTTCTTTACTCCAACTCCGGCCAACAGACTGAGCCTCTTGAGGCTTACTGCCATATGTGGGGGGCCTTCTGCTTCTTCTACTCAGCTGGGGGATAAGATTTATGGCCTTTCTTCCTCTTCCAAATTCCCAAAGCACTGTCAGGGACCATGGCTGTTGGCTTAGAGGACAAGCTACCCACTGGGCCTTGTGGCAACTTAAGTTCCGACATACAACACCAGCCCCAGGCCAGATGAAGTGATACATTCCTTAAATCCCAGCACTCAAAAGGTGAGGCAAGAGTATCTCCATGAGTTTGAAGCCAACCTGGGCTCTGTAGTGGGTTAAGGTCAGCCTGAACTGCATAGCAAGACTGTGTCTCAACAAAACAACAACGACAACAAATAGCAGCCCCTATGCTATTGCCAAAGCCAGAAAGTTAACTCCTGCTATCCCTTTGTTTACATGCATGAGGTGATGTGTAGGCACAAGCAGCACAGAGTGAGCTCTCCTGTGACGGATCAGGAAGGTTACTGGTTCAACTCCCAGAGAGCCTCCAAACACATCTGCCCTTTTCTTACCCACTGCCATGGTCCTGGTCCCAACATCTTTCACCTGCACCTCTTTTACCTGTAATAGGGTCCCTCCCAGCCCTTCTTTCCCTAGTCCTTGCCTCTTCCCTTCAATGGTTCACATTGCAGATTTTCTAAAACACTTGTCTGGTCATCCCTCCACACTCACTTCATTTTTGAGACAGGGTCTCACTTTGTAGTCCAGGCTCGCCTCTAATTCATGATTGTCCTGCCTCAGTCTTCTGAATGCTGGATTATAGAATAAGCCATCACATCTTGTTGCCTCATTCTATACTCTTACTGTGTCACCTTCCCCAGGAAACCTTCCTTGACCTCCCAGATGAGATTTATTTGTTGTGATTGAACTCCCTTGTATCTTGACACTCAGGTCTTTTTTTTTTTTTTCTGGTGGTGGTGGTATTGAGGATTGAATCCAGGGTTATGGCACTGAACAACATCTTTGGCCCTTTAATTTCTTTTAGACAGGGTCTTGCTAAATCACCACATAGTCTGGGCACAAACTTGTAATCTTCCTGCCTCAGCTTCTTAGAGTGTGCCACAAAACCCAGCTATACTCAGGTAATTTTTTTTCCAGAGTTTTGCTATGGAGTTTAGGCTGGCCTTGAACTTGCAGCAGTCCTCCTACCTTGGCTCCTGAGTGCAGAGATTACAGGCATGTGCTACCATGCCTGGTCTACTCAGGCATTTATAATGGTGTATTTTTCTGTCTGAAATAGTAACAGGATTTATTGTGCTTTTACCTGGAAATTTGGCACTAAGCAGAGTCAGCACCTGGCCCAGAGTGAGTCTCCCTTAGGGACTATTAAGATTGATCCACTCTTTATAAGCTACCCATTGTCTGCCTCTGCTCACACCATTCTGCCTATCTATAGCACACCCTTCAAAAGTGGGCTCCATTGTTCTTCCACCACGAAGTCTTCCTTAGCCTTCTGATTCTTGGAAATTCATAACGGAAAGATACTTGGAGAGCATCCAGCTTAGCATAGAGACAGACAAGGAACCTGTGGCATGGGAGAAAATTGTCTTGTCCTAGTTCTCCTTTAGAGCCAGGAGAGGCAGAGGTCAGGCCGGTATCCCATGTGGTTAAGAGAGCAATGGTGATGGCGCTGGTCACCAGCAGCCAGGCAGCATCAACTGGAAGACTGGATGCTGCAGCAGCTCCTTGATGCACATGTGAATGATGAACTCATGTGCCCTGAGCATCCTGGGAGAGGGTGGAGACTTTCTTCAGGCAGGTGTCACCATGAATGACCTCTGCCTGGGCATTTACTCTCAGTGGGGAGCTGGGGGAGATCCTGGAATGTGGGCATCAACGTAGTGTCATGGCTGGCTCCACATCCCTCCTGTCCTTACCTTTGCGCTTATGATGTTCTGGTGGCTGGTGAGCATTTGCTCCTTTGGCCACTGAAGGGCGGCTATGTGTTCCTCCGCAGGAGAGAGGAGCCAGCACTCAGTGTGGCTGCTGCCTCTGGCCACCCCAGACAGCCACCTCAGTGGGGGAGACAGGCAGGGGCCACCTACCAGGATGTGTCTGTCCTTTGCTGCTACCAGGTTATTGCTGCTTTCTCCTTTCCCTTCGCTCAAAGCAAATTTGCTCAGGGCAGTTTTGGCCCCACAGAGGTAGTTGTGACCTCCAGCCTTCCTCATTCTATCAAGGCTAGCCAGCCAGAGGAAAGCCTTCCCACTGCCCCCTCTGTCACCTGCAGAGCGAGCCAGGGACACCTGCCAGCAAGGGGCTGCCAGGCCAGCCAAGTAGGGCTCAGAGCCAGAGGTTGATAGAGTAGGCCAGGTGTCCTGTGTGGCGCGGATGGAGTCAGGGGATGTGGTCCTACTCTGGGTATAGAAGCTGGAGGTAAGGCTGAGCTGAGGAGAGATACTCTGAGAGCACCTTTCTTCCCCATGGGAGCTCCCACTTGCATCCTCCCATCTTTCATCTACCTGTTCTCCCACATATCTCGGGGCTGCACCCCGTGTCCTTGTTTCTTCATCTGCCAAATCAAAGTTTCTCACTTGTTCTTGCTGGTGATAGGTCAGGGGAGCACCTCTGGCCTCCCAGGGCTGGGAGAGGTGGATGTGACTTAGGAGCCTTCCTTAGCTGTGGACCAAGCCCTTTACCGTGGCAGGAAGGAGCTTCAGGTGCTGCCATGGGTGTGCAGAGGGTTTGTCACCCACATTGGGGCTGCGAGCATTCACCCCAGCCCTACAGCCATTCCTTCCAGTCCTCTCTGGGACACAAGGTCCTGGTTCTAAAGTAGAGGCACACAAGATTCACTTCAGAGAAATCACTTTATTCACTGGAAAAGTGTATCTCATGTAAAATAAACACCTGCCCAGAACCAATTTGAGGAGATGAGCAGTGCTGAGAGATGGTAGAGGTCAGGTTGTGTCCCTCAGATTTGAGGACAGAGGCTTCTCAGGAAGGAGGGTGGCAGAAGCTCACTTTACCCCGCTGCAGGGGAGACAGGAGCAGAAATGGCATTGGCACTATTTCCAGCCCTGAACAGAACCTAGGGACAGGCTGCCCTAGGTAGGTGTATCAGAGGCTGGGGATGAGGTGGCCCTTGGGGTCAGGGGTTAGGAGCTAGGGTACTGGCCAGGGTCAGAAGTCAGGAGGCTGGAAGTTGTTCTCTGGGGTCAAGGGGCAAAGATGGGAGGGCTCCTCAGGGTCAGAGGGCAGGGGCTGGGGGGACTGTTCTCTGGAGCCAGAGGTCAGGGCTTGGGAGCTGTCGTCAGCATGTGCCGCTCTGCACACCCCCAGGCACTCTTCGTACAGCTCCTGGTTCTGCTCTTTCCACCTACGAAACTTCTCTGCTGTCAGTTCAGGGTCATCCAGCACTTCGTCCAGGGCCTGCAACTCCTGCATCTTTGCCTGCAAGGGGCACAGGAGGTAAGAAGCTATGATCACCCAAGGAGGGGGCACAGCCCCAGCGCTGAGCTAATTCCAGAGTCCTGGGGCTAGAACCCAACACCTGGCCAGCCTGGCACAAAGAGAACCTAGCTGCGCACTGAGCCCAGACTGGAGCCTGGAATCCACAGCTGAGCCTGTGATCTGGAACTCAGGGCAGAGCCTAGAGCCAGTAACTACAGCCTAGAGCCAGTCCCTCACCACACCCGGTCGTCCCTCACCACCCAGCTGACCTTGAGCGTACTCTGTAATGCCCGCACACGGTGCACTCGCTCATTGAGGTGGGGATCTTGATTGCGCCGCATGAAAGAGCTCCGCCACTGTTCCTGGGTCAGGGGCTGTGGCCGGCCCAGGAGGGACACACCACCCTGCCTCAGCCCCTGAACCATTCCTTCCAGTGCTCCCTCACTGCTGTCTGTGGGGACAGGGAGCAGGATGAGGCTGTGCCCATCACAGCCCCCAGTCCGGTGCCCCCTCTCAGCTCAAGTGCAGCACCTGCTAGGGTAGCCAAGGAGGTCCTTGGGCTGCGCTGCGTTGGGGAGGCTGCAGGCGATGTGTCTCCATGAGGTGAACTCCAAGTCTGCGCTGGGCTGGGCTGAGAGTGGGGAGAAGGAGAGGAGGGCACCAATCTGAACCCCTTGTCCATCTACTCACCCCCACCCTCCTATCGCAGAGCGGTCCCCTACTCACTGAGGCTGAGCGGGACCCAGTTTCCTCATCGTGGTCTTCTGCTTCGGTTTCACTGTAGCAGTCTGGGGTGCAGAAGAGCAGTTGGGGCTCTAATGAGAGCAGAGGCTCTGAGACCCAATCTCCTCTTCCCACTCCTGTGAGAAACCTACCTTCCTCTTGAGCTGAGGGAGTCCGGCCTGGAGACTGGTACTTAGAAATGCAGGTGATGAGGTGGCGTACCCACCTGTGAAGGCATGGACAGGGGCTCATACATGGTAGGCAAACACTCTGACATTATGCTGTATCCCCAGTCCTTTTCATCTTTTGACACAGAGACTCTCTAAATTGCCCAGGCTGGGACTTAAATTTGAGATCCTCCTGCCTCAGCCTCCTCAGTAGCTAGGATTATAGGGATGTACCACCATGCTCAGCTGAACTTCTTTTTCATCAGAGGCCTAGAATTTGATCCTAGCCCCCCACCCCTCAGAGGCTGGGAACTTTGTGGGAGTAAGGTAGGAGTGGTACTTACATGCTCAGATCAGAGAGGGTATCAGCCGCAAAGACAAAGGGTTTGTACACATCATGCGTGAGCTGGAACACACTGCCAAGGAGCAGAAGGGAATCACTCAGTCTCTTCCAAGCTGTGCCCATTCAGAGCCCAGAGCCCTGGCTGGACCAGGAATCCTGCTGCCTGCCACACACCCACCCCAGCCACCACTCTTTTTTGCCCCACTCCCCATCCCATCATACCCCAGGACTTAACTATTTTTTCTTCTGATCATGTGCACTTTCCAGACTATAGTTGGAGATATTGATGAGCCCCTGGGCCTTTTCATCCTGGGGGAGGGTGGAAAATCATAGCTTAGAGGCTGGGTACTCCCAGGACCTTGTCAGCTCCTTAGTTAACTCTCTGGGTCTCAAGGGAAGTAGAAAGGAAAAGGGGCTTGGAGGATTGTAACTTTCTGTTTCTGAGGCTTTATGACAGGAGGCACCTCTGAGCCAGGAAAGGGAAACAAAGACATCCCGAGAAGCAGCCCATGGCTGGGGATGCCTGCCCAGCATGTACTAGGCCCTGGGTTCAATACCTAGCAAAGGAAGGAAGAGTGGAAAGAAGGAGAGGTAGGGGGAAGAAGGAAAGGCCAAGGGAGAGAGGGAGGGCTAGCCAAGAAGGCCAAGAAAGGGAACCTGCTTATGTATTTGTTCCTTTTTCTTTGTTTCATACCAGGGAGCGAACTCATAACCTCACGCTTGCAAGCCAGGCACTTCTGCTAAGCTTAACCCCCGGCCCCTGCATTTGTTCCTTTGTAGAGACCCATGAAGCTGTTCAGGCCAATGAGGTAATACCATCTAGGTATTGCTTTCTCAGAGAAGCTCCTAGACCCCCATATCTGGACGGGACTCCTCTACTGGGCTCACACACATTTCTTAAGCTTTTCCTTTCCCTTAACATGTGTCCTCCACATTGTCCTTGAGAATGTATTCATCCCTCTCCCCTGCCAGCCTCTAAGCTCTGGAGGGACACAAACTGTCCAAATATTTCCTGTGTCCTCAGGGTCCAGTTCAGGGCTGGGTTTATGTTGAATGAAAAAATGATCAATTGACTCATTACCAGGGTGGACAGAATATCAGAAGGAGGACAGATGAATAGAATAAAGGTGGCTTTTTCTATATTTTCTGTGATACCTTCTCCAAACTTCTTTTTTCAGGGGTACTAGGAACTCAAACCTTATATATACGTAACACACACTGTATTGCTGAACTCTGACTTCAGCCCCTCCAAATTTGTTTGTTTTGTTTTGACATTGTCCAGAGTGTCACTTGCGATCCTCCTGCCTAAGCCTCTTCAGTATTGGAATTGCAGCCATGCACCATTATGCCCAACTCGCCCCAAACATCTTTTACACACATAGGAACACATCCTCATGAACAGATGAGAACACTGAGGCCTTGGAAGGTCTGGGGCCCACCACTGGGAGTAGAAGGTGGAGAAGAGACAAGAATCAAATCTCTGAAGCAAATCACTTGCTACCTATGTGAGTGTGTGTGGGGGGTCTCACCTGGGGCTGGCGGTACCAGTATAGCATGTGTCCCTTGAGCACGAACCAGCAGCGGCGCCAGCGTGGACCCATGAAGCCTCCGGGTGTCTTTCGCAGCAGGAGCCAGCCATCACAGTCTGGCCGGCCCAGCTCACGGCACGACACCCGCCGGCGGCTCAGCTTTGTGGCCACGCCTGCAGGAGCACAGAGCAGCTGGGGTAGTGAAAAACGGCAAAGCAGACCTGCTCCCCAGACCTCCTAAGCATCACTAGAGATGTCTGAAGCCACATTCTGGGCTCAGAATGTCACCCATGTCATCTCTGAGGTAGGGAGAACTGTTTCAGACATGAGTCAAATGAACATCAGGGGACCAGGTGTTTGGTCAAAATCACAGAGCTGATAAAAGGCCCTGGTTATACCCCCCACCCCCCCACTGTTAAATTTGACTGGCTTAAAAAAAAAAAAAAAAAAGGCCCTGGTTGGCACCATGATCTGCCTGACCCACATCAGCGGCATCTTCCCAACACAAAGATTTCTGAGAAGTTGTCAAATAAGGGGATCTCCACCTGCTCAGGGCACTCATACCTTTGGATTTCTTCCGACCAACAGGTGGGTGCTGAAAGGAACAGGCAGGGGTTAGAGAAGGTTTAGATCCAGAGCTCACGCTGCTCCTTGCTGATCCCCTGAGCTTACCTCGTCAAGGCGTCCTGGCGACCCGGGAGTCTCCGCTATTCCTGTTGGGAATGTGGCTGGAGATGCAGAGGTGATGGGCAGGGGCTCAGGGTCAAAGGAGGTAGAGTCTGTCAAGAGCAGTGAGGGGAAGGTCTATGAAGCCTATCCCAGGCCTGGGAATCAGAGCCAGCTGCTCAGGTGCCTTGCTGGGGAGAATCTGCTCTCTGCTGGGGCTTTGACACTACCTGTCCAAGCAGGGCTGGGAGCAGAATATGGGTCTGAAGTTGGATCAAAGGCAAAGACTTCTTCAGATGGGACCCTGTGAAAAGCCCACAGAGATGAGATGAGCTCATGGTCCCCTCCACTAAGGAACCCCCAAAATAGAGTGTGTTACCTGGGAGGCAGGGGGGTAACAGCAAGTGACTGGTTTCTCAGGTGAGGGGAATCCAGGGGCGTCTGGGAAAGCATTAGAATCAAGACTATGGAGCTGACCAGCGGAGTCTGAAAGCAGGTAGGGGTGGGATGGGGGCTGGTTACCTGTGGGGGGGTCTCTGGCACTGGGATCTTCTTCAGCACTAAGCTGACCCCAGCAGGCTTCCGCAGCAGCTCCTTTACCACGTTTTCATGGGGCCAGCCCACCTGGGGGACAAGGGCAGGGGATGGGGCAGAAACACCGGGCTGGCATCAAGCTGGCCAGGAGGCTTTGAAGCAACCCAGCAACACTTGCCCTTGCACTTGGAACTCTCCCGGAGCATTGTCCTGTTGCTTTACCTACACTGCCTCCAGGGAGCCTCCATAAGCCCCTTTGTCTCGGCTCTGCCGAGGAAGCTGAGCAGGCCTTGCGATGTGTAGCCGGCAAGGGTATGAAACTCTCACCTGGAGATCAGTTCTGAACATCCTGGCAGGCAGTGTCCACAATCCTACTTTTGCTTAAGGGGCAGCACCCTGGGCTGCTCTCTCCACCCACAAGCCCAGGGCTCCACTCAGGTCTCACTCACCACCACCTGCTCATTGATCTGGACAACCTCATCTCCAGGTAGGATGTGCAGCTGGGAGTTGGTAGGTACCTGGTATGGAGGGAAGAGGAGACTCAGAAAGTGGGCTCTAAGGGTGTGTGGCTGAGGAGGGTGTGGGCTCTCACCTGGGAGCCCACGCAGGACACAAAGTGCAGGCAGTTGCTGGTGGTTTGGATTTGCAGGCCCTGCAGAAGCAGAAGTAGAGATTGCAGTCACTGAAGGATTTGGGGCAGCAGGGCAACTGGGCCCCAAGACTACAGTGGGTAGAAACAGGGGTGGGGATAGAGCTGGCCCCAGGTTGGCACTGCCCCAACTTGCTGCATGACTTTGGGTTTGCCACACCTGTCTGGGCCTCTGCTTCCTTCTCTGAAAAGGCCAGAGGGAAGCCAGGATCACTGATTTCTAAGATACCAGGTTCACAGACTTTCCTGAATGGAGAAGGACAGGGCAGGATGGGGCAAGGCTTGGGGCTCTGGATTCCCTAGCTCGTCAAGATTAAAGCAATAAAGTTCATATTTTTCCTCTTCCTCCTAACCTGACCTTGAGACCCTGCTAGGCCTATGTCACAAGGTTGGAATGTGCAACCTGAGACCATACTGGCATAGCCCCTCAGGACCAGGGAAAGTGCTACAGGTAGGTTCTCTGGGTTTCTTGTTTTTTGTAACTGGGAGTTGAAGCTAGAACTTTGTGCATGATGGGCAGACAGTTTACCACTGAGCTATGCCCCCAGTTATTTTAAAAGTTTTCTGTTTGCTTTGCTTTTACAATGTAGTCCGTAGCAACAGACCATGTAGGGCCTTGAACTCACTATGTCTCCTTGGCTGGCCTCGAACTTGGGATCCTCCTGCCTCGGCTGCCCAAGTGCTAGGATTATGAACTACTACTACTACTTCCGGCAAAATGTGACATGAGTCCTTAAGTTTTCAAATTTTTTGAGCTGTCTCACTACATTGCCCAGGTTGGCTTTGAATTTGTGCTCCTCTTGCCTCAGCCTCCTGAGAAACTAGGATTATAGGTATGCACTACCATAGCCAGCTGGACCTCCTTCTTAACACCTATGCACAATAGGCTTCCAGCTAGCAGTAAAGGATGTTGGAGACCCTAGACCAGTGATGGCAAACGTTTTAGTGACTGAGTGCCCAAACTGCAACCCAAACCCACTGATTTACTGCAACATTCCAATACTGAAATTAAACCTGAACACTGAGGTTTTAGTTTAGAAAAAACAACTGTTATCCAATGCTCAACTGGCAGGGCAAACTGGCTCGTGTGCTGACAGAAAGGGCTCTGTATCTTTGCGGCAGCATGCATGCCGTTGGTTTGCCACCACTGCCCTAGACCATATTCCAGGGCCCAGACAAGGCTGCCAAGGGGTCAGAAGGGAGGTGCAGATCAGGGCTCACCGAAGGATCGTCCAGCTGCACCTGCTCTAGCACAGCCCTCTGTTCCAGCAGCTCCTCTGGGGTGCAGCTCAGGATGTTGTGACAGATTCCAGACACGTGGCTGCACTGGGGGAGGGGCAGGCTGTATGGCTAAGCCTGATTCCACTCCCACCTTTCCCCCACCCCACTCTCCCTCTGCCCCCACTCACGATCCTCAGGACTTTGCTCTCCTTCTCAGCCTTTGGACAGTCCTGGAAGTAGAGTGAAAAGCAGGAGTCTCTCCTAAGTAAGGGTGGAGAGGCCTGCCTTTTCCTAAGAGCTTGTGAAGGATCCCCTCTTTCCCTTCGAGCTTCACTAAGGGGCATCAGAGCTTCAACCTTAAGTTCTCATTCCCCCAACACCAGGCCCCTAGTCACCACACATGCGTGCCCTCCCCCTTCACCCCCTTCCAAGCTGGCAAATTTCCTGAGCTCCTCTGCCAGGGAGGCAAACCCTGCGGCCCCCTCGCCCCATACCAGCAGCAGGGCCTCTGCTCCTCCTGCGCTCACTCCCTTGCCCCGGTCCTCGCACCTGACCCTGCCCTGATTCACAGGTTATAAAAAGCTCCTGCCTGGTTTGGCCTCCTAGGCATGGGCCGAGCCTGGCCCTCATCCTCCTACCTCTTGCAAAGCCTGGCTCAGCTCCCCACACAATGCCCCGATCTCCTGGCAGGCTGAGAAGTCGTTTAACTGGGAGAAGAGGAACCTGGCAGGGGAAGCATGGCACAGTGGTTCAGGGACTGCAGTGTAGCACTCTGAGCCCAATTCTGACCTGAGATATGGGGACAAGGTTTGCCATGATGGGTTTTCCTTTGGAGCAAAGGAGATCACAACACATCTAAGAGTTTGGCACGGGACTTGGTTTTTCATGATCCTGCTATATGTAGGCCCTGGTTTAGGCAATGGGAGACAGATGTTGAACAGCAATCATATCAATAATTTAATTTCACCTGTCATGAGTGTTGTGACATGTAGAGCTCTGACAATGGATAACAGGGGAGGATTCCCTGAGGAGATGATATTTAAAGTGGGACCTACAGGACAAGTGGCAGGGAAGGTCTTTAATAGCTATCAACAAGACTGTTGTGATTACAAACCCAAGACAGATGGGGACCCAGGTGGCCCTGTAGACAGAATGATTCTTTCACCTGCTCTGCCAAATCTCAGCAAGAGCCAAGCATTGTTTTCCTCCCAGGCCCTGGAGGAGGCCAAGAGGATAAGGGTCCACTCACTAGTCACCCCAACCCAGGTACCTGTTGAGCCAGAAGAGGAGAGCACGGGCCTCACGCACCAGCTTCACAGCCGCACTGAGGACTTCGGCAGGGGTCTCAGCAGAACCCTCCAGGCGTGCTTGGAATAAGCTCTGGAAGGTCTGGGTCCTCTCCAACAGGGCCTCTGCCAGGCTCTGCAGGTTCTCTGTTTGTAGCCCAGTGCTCTGTGGCAGAATGGGACAGGTCAACTCTCTGGCAGCAGCCAGCCTCCTTGGGGGACACTCACCCAGGTTGATGGATGCTGCCGCCAATGTGGCCAGTGCTCACTCACCAGGGCCCGGAGCTGTTCCACCCCATCCAGAATGAGCTCCTGGTGGCCTACAGGCCACACTGTCAGAGCCTCCAGGCCTCGGGGGCACAGCTGGAGCAAGTACTTGCCAGGCAGCTCCCAGTCCTCAAAGGGATAGTCCTGCAGGGAATCGTCCAGGCCTGGAGGGACCGCAGGGGTCAGTGTGAATGCGTGTGCGGGTGTCATGGCTTTTCAAGCCACATCTTTATTCTAGCAGAGCCCTTTTCCCTTCCTCTGTGGGTTGAAGACCACACAGAGTAGTGGCTCTTGGTCCTCGGAGCAGCAGTGACAGCGACCTCACTGGGAAAGTTGTTAGAAGGGCAGAATTTCCAGCCTTTGCCCCACAACTGCTGAAGCAGATGCTATTCAGGGGTGGGGCCTGGCAGTTTGTGTTTTAACAATCCTGCAGGTGACTCTGATGTTCCCTTAAATCTGGGAACTAGGGAAATAGAGGTAACTGCAGGGCTTTTGGAGTCAGGCAGACCTGAGAGCTAGTACTAGAGCAAGTCACGTAATTGCTCTGTGCCTCAGTTTCTTTACCCGTATGAGAACAATAAAAGAATTACATGTTCTATGTTTGGGCGTATGGTAGGCAGGTAATAAGTAAAAGCCACTGTATTGTTACTGTGAACTGTACCATGACCTACACGGCTCTGCATGATTGGACCCCCACCCCACCCCCAGGGCCTTTCTGGTGTCCCAGAACAGCCCCTCCAGCTCCACACTCCAGAGCCAGAGCACCAACCCCTTTCGGCCCTGGAACACTTTTGCCTCAGGTTCCCTGCAATTCTGTTCCTTCTGTCTGGACTGATAGTCTAGCTCCTTCACTCCTTGGGTTGAATTGGGGACCCCTTGCTGATGTTCCCACTGTCCCCTGAGCCTCCACGCACTCTGGCACTTGACCAGTCTCTCCTGCTTTATCCCAGTCCCTTAAAAGATCAGGTCTTAAATAACCATTTGTCTCTAGCCTTCAGCCTGTGCCAGGCACAAGGCAGACTTCCAAATATAAGAAAAATAATCTACTGAGTGCTTACTTGTGCTGGGTCAAGTTTTTTGTTTTTGTTTTTCTCCTTGCAATACTGGGGATTGAACCCAAAGGACTTCAAATGGGGTACATCCTCTGGCCTTTTCATTTTTATTTATTTATTTACATTTATTTTGAGATAGGGTCTCATCAAGGTGCTAAACTGCCTAGGCTGCACTCAAACTTTTGTCTCCTGCCTCAGCCTTTTAGACTGCCGAGATTACAGGTGTGTGGTACCATGCATGGCAGATTTTAAGGGTTTTTCACATATTGACACGTGATCTTTGCTGTATTTCTGGTACATGATGACTACTCTCACCACCATTAAACTAATGGGAAAACCGACTGGAATGGAGAGGTGGTAGCTTATGAGCTCTTAGAAAGAATTCTTCCCATTCCAAAGCAGGCTTTGTTGCTGGGGAGTGTGTGTGTGTGTGTGTGTGTGTGTGTGTGTGATCAACTGCTCCCTCATTCCCTGGGGTACTAAGAGCACAGGATTGGGAATTCCTAACTGTGTTGTTCCCTGGCTCTTGGCTCTTGAGGAGCTTCCTTCCTAAGTTCAGTATGTGGCTGCATGTTTCCCAGTGGACCCCAACACATCCGAGCCACAGAAACTGAGGCCTGTGGTCACAAAGTTAGTGTCTGCAGTTTATGTCTCCTGGCTGTTTCGGCTCTCTGGCCCTAGGAACGCCTCTCCCTGGGGCTGTGTCACCCCCTTCAGTCTGGCTGAGGCTTCTGCTTCTCTCACAGGCAGCTCAGAATGGGAAAAGGTGAAAACGACACCAGAGCTGGCCCTGTTCCAAGCCCGAGCAAATCAGTTTCAGGCTCTGTGTAGTTTCAGTTCTGAAAAGAGGCTTAACAGGCGCTGGGTCCTGGGGCACCGGCAAGATGAAGGAGATAAAGGAGGTGTGGGAGGGAAAGCACTGCCTTCCGTTTTCACTGACTGGCTCATCTTCAGCACCCTGTGGCCTCTTAGGATGTGGGGTGATGGGGGACCCCAGGGCCTCCCTCCTGGGTCACTGGGCTGTCTGGGTGTCACGGTACCTATCTGCCCAGTACAGTATCTGGTACATGGCAGACGCCCTGTAAATATTTGGTGACTAACAGACTCCTCAGACTCTTTTGTTTTCCTCTCCCGAGCTTCTGCCGCGGGACACCACACAGGCTCCCTTCATGTCACCTCTGCCCTACCCCACGTACCTCTCAGCCAGGCTGCCACCTTCCCTGGGGTCCAGGTCTCTACAGGGTCCATGACGAGCTCCGAGCTCCGTCTCCAGCGTCCAGCCGACGCAGGAATTTCCGCTCCCAGAGCCCGGGTCCGGGGCGGGGCAGGGCCGGGGCGTGGCCGCCACATACCTGGGCCTGGTAGTCGCCCAGGTGAGGCACTGCCACAGCCATTGGCCCACCACCTGCCCACCCTCTGCCCCGCCCTCAGACCTCTTAATAAGACTTTGGCAGCTGGGCACCCAGCCAGACAGGCAGCGCCATGGAGTGTGACTCTGACGATCTCAGAGGTGGCCTGAGATTCCGCCCCAAACTGGCCTCATAGCCCAGAGGGGCTCCTGACACTGGGGCTCCCCCAAAAGGGACCACAAGGTAAGTGGTAAGCACAGCGGCAAAGCACAGGCCAAGCGGGGGCTAAGGGTCAGGCCCATGATAGCTCTTGTTGGCAGTGCAACCCGGGTCGGACCCCAGCCTCTGTGCCTCTGCCCCAAGTCTGTAAAAGACATAAAGACCCTACTTTTGAGGGCATTTGCAGAGTATGTGAGTGAATGGCTCTAAAACCTTTACAACTGGGAGCTTTAGCCCTTTTATTTCACACTTCGGTAGCCTGTTGAGGATTATGGACCCTTTTCCAGAGTAACACTAATTTTTAAAATTTATGTATTTTTTGAGATGAGATTTTTGCTACATTGCCTTGGCTTGTCTCAGATTCCCTAGCTCAAGTGATCCTTCCATGTCAGCCTCCCAGGTAGGTGGGACTACAAGTACAACACCGCCCTACTAGAATAACACTTTCTTCTACCACCACCACCTCCCCCTTCTCCTCCTCCTCCTCTTCTTTTTGAGACAGGGTCTCATGTGCAGTTCAGGCTGGCCTTGAGCTCATTTTGTAGCTCAGGCTGGTCTTGAACTCACAATGATCCTCCTGCCTCAGCCTCCCAAGTGCTGGGATTACAGGCTAGAACACTTTTTAAAAGGGGCATCATGGTGGGTAAAAGATGCCCTGACCACACTTTTCTAATGAAAATATGTACTTTAGCATAAAGATAGCCTAGTAACTGCACTGGGAGAATACAGGCTGCCATCTTTGGGTTCAACTACTTGTTTGATGAAGGGCAAGGTGTACGCACATGCATCGAAGTGTGACTGGGTTTTACCCATGTTACATTTTTGTGTATTTATTATTATTGTGTGTGTGTGTGTGTGTGGTGCCGGAGACCAAACCCAGGGTCTTGTGCATGTAAGGAAAAGCTCTACCACTGAGCCACATCTCCAGCCCTATAATTTGTCTTATTGTTTTCTTTTGATTTTTTCATGTAGGATTAGCCTGTTCAGCTCAACATCACATGAAAATCCACTACGACAACTTTGAGAGGAGGTTGAAACTTATCAGGTGACTTAGCTACCAATGTGGACTTGGATCATGTAAGTCAAAGAAGTTAACAAGATAGGACAGACAGAGAAGTAGAGAATGAAGACCTTGATTTGGATGAAGAGAAAAACAGTAATGTAAATAAATTTTTTTTTTTTTGGTACTAGGGATCGAACTCATGACTTTGTACTTACCAAGCAAGTGCTTGAACCACTGAGCTAAATCCCCAGCCCTATATTTAAGTAGTCAAAATGCTACAAAATAGTCATGTATACCTGAACAATCCAACATTAGGACTAGGTTGGAAAATTTTATTAGGTTCTTGCCAGGAATGCCAACACTGCAATTCAATGCTGGAAACTGCCTGTAACAGATGATATGCTCCAAGATGTTTTGAAATACACTAATAATAAAATAGAAGTAAAACATTTTATAAGCATCAATAGTAATACTCAAAAATATATCATGGTACCTCATTATCTGAAGCCTTCATCAGCAGGACTTTATTATTCTAATTGTCAGAATCTAGAGGATTTATGGAGAAGTGATAGATGTGGTGTTGAGATTTTTAGAACAATACTGACATACAATAGATTTAGTTTCTTTCAAAACTGTCACTTTTTTTTAAAAATTGGTACCGGGAATCAAACTCCCGACTGCCTGCTTGCAAGGCAGGTTCTTATGCCGCTGAGCTAAATCCCTAACCCCATAACTGTCATGTTTCAATGACAAAAAGACCCACCAAGAAAGGAAAAGCAGTGATCTGGCTGCTAATTTTTCTGAAAATAGCAGATCACTTTTTGAAAGCTTGTTTTGAACTGTCAAGCAATTTATACAATGTCCAAATATATGACAACTGATGAACAACTTGCATCATTTCGTGGTTGTTGAAAGTTTCAGCAATATATGCCAAATAAACCTTCTAAATATAGTCTAAAAATATATGCCCTGGTAGATTCAAAGACATTTTAACTTTAATTTAGAAATTTATCCTAGAACTCCAATACCAGGTGTTTATTTGTGCAGTAATAAACCATATGGAGTTGTAAACAGACTCTTCCATCTATTCAAAAAGTAACCCAGTGTCACATTGGACAACTGGCTCACTAGTTACTCATTGATGTTACATGGGCTAAAAAAAAACACCAGTTGACCAGACAGGAACTATTCACAAGAATAAAATGGCGATTCCTTTAAAAATGCTGCAAGTTCAGAGAAATATATAGTACAATGTTTGGATTTCAGAAAGATACAACATATATAGCAAAGAAAAAGTAGTATCGATACAGTTAATATTATACCATAATGATAAGATTGTTGTTTTTTTAAGACAGGCTCTTGCTATGCTCGCTATACAGTTCACACCAGCCTTGAATTCACTTTGTAGCTGTGCTGGATTGACAACTGGTGGTCAACTTGTAATACCCAGTTGAACTCAATCAACATGGTGCTGGGTGTGGAAGGCCCAGTTGAGCAGGATACTGCCATGGGATCCAGACCCTCAGTTGGATTCTAAGGGTCCAACAGCATGAAAGAGAACTAGAGGGAAAGATGGTGTGCTGTTGATTCTCCTGGAAAAGCATGTCGTACTGGTTTCCTGATGTGAACTTGGCTGTTACCGGAGGAGCTCAGGGACTCAAAGGGGAGGAGGGCTGTGGTTCACTTGAGGGGAGCTCTGGTCCTTACTTTGAGCATTGCTTCCTGGCTCCACAAGGGAAGATGGTGTGCTGTTGGTTTTCCTGGAGAAGCTTGTAACATGGGCTTTCTTGATAAGAACTCAGCTGTTAACAGAGGAACTTGGGACCTAGCTGTTGCTAAGAATGGCTGTGGTTCTTTTGGGGGAAGCTCTAGTCCTTACCTCGAAGCTAACTTCCTTCCCTCAGCCTGCTGGCAGATTCTTCATCCCATTGGCATGACTTTCTAGCTTCCACCACAGACCTTTGGGCCTACCCAGTGCAGAGCCTTGATGCAGACTTGCATGGGATACTGTCATGGGCTCTAGGCCTCCTAACTCATGGAGGACACTGTTATGGGCAGTAGATTTCCAGTTAGACTCATGCAGTATACTGCCATGGGATCCAGACCCTCAGTTGGATTCTATGGGTCCCTAGTGTGTGGACAGATTTCCTGCACTCCTTTTTATTTGTCTCTCTGGATGACAGTTATAAAATAACCTTATAAATTATGTGTCTCTGTTATATCTTTTCCCTTGAAAACCCTGACTACAACAGTAGCCTAGGCTGGCTTTGACTCGAAGTGGCCCTCCTGCTTCATACTGATAAGATTGATTGTGAAGCCAGGCATGGTGGTGTATTCCTGTAATCCCAGCACTTGGAAGACTGAACCAGGAGGATCCTGTAAATTCAGTGTCAGCCTATGCTACATAGTGAGTTCAAGGCCAGCCTGGACTATATAGCAAGACGCTGTCTTCAAACAATCAAGATTGATAGTGAATCCACAACACAAATGAAGTCACAACAAAATGAAAACCAGAGTAATGTTGATCTGTTATGGAGCATCTATGATGTCACTTGAAACACAAAGCACTATCCATTGTTGATTTACTTGATCCTAAATCTGTCAAGCATAATTAGTTTCATAGTTTGCAAAGAAAATAACAAGCACAAAATATCACAGAGAAATCTTCTTGGAGAATTGGGACTGGAATTGATCAATTCCAGAGGAATGATGGTATGTATCTGCCCAAAACACTCACAAGGAATTCTGGAGCAGACCAGCGCATAGACAGGTGAAATCTCACAAGAACCACCTAAGAAAATAGGAAGACCATCAAGATGTCAAGTATGACCTACCAAACAAGACGGGAAAACAATACACCGGTGGTGTCAGTGCGAGACTTGTGTATGGAATATACTGCATCATGTGTGAAGACTGCTTAAGGTGTTACATTAGAAGCAAAGATTATTTCTGTGGTAGTTTTGTTTGCATTTCATTGTACTTCATAGAGGAATTTATTTCTGCTGTTGTAAATTTTACTTATTTTGAGACAAGATCTCACTGTGTAGTTTAGGCTGGCCTTAAGTTCACTATGTAACCCAGGCTGGCCTCAAACTCAGTGATCCTCCTGCGTTGCTTCCCAAGTGCTGGGATTATAGCCATGCGCTATCTCATATTTAGATCTTGTAAGCAAGTAAACAGTTGAAAATTTTGAAAGTGTTGTTTCTAAACACTCATTATGTATTAAAACTTTAATATTTTATTGATATTTTATCAAAGTACATATTATGTAATAAAATTCATAAAATTAAAAATTCATCAGTAGGGCTGCGGATTTAGCTCAGCAGCATAAGTGCCTGCCTTGCAACAGGCGGTACCAGTTCGATCCCTGATACCGATAAAAATGAAAAAGACCAAAAAAAAAAAAAATTCATCAGTAGAAACAATAAAAAATAAACTGGGCATTATATACCTCACATAATGTGCCTTTCAAAAATTTACAATGAAGGCTGAGGCAGGAGATCACCTAAACTAGTATCTCAAAAAAAGTCAACCTGCACTAGTGCCTCAAAAAAGACAAAAAAAGAAAGCCTAAAACAGAACACTTAGGATTACAAAAACAATTATTAACAAAAATTTAGGGCCAGGGATACAACTCAGTGGCACAGCGCCTGCCTGGCAAGTGTGAGGTCCTGAGTTCAATTTATAGTACAAAAAAAAAAAAAAAACAAACAAACATAACCCAAACATATAAAAGCTGGATGTGGTGGTGGCCCATACCTGTAATCTCAACACTTAGGAGGCGGAGGTAGGAGGATTGCAAATTCAAACCCAATCTGGGCAATTTAGTGACTTAGTAAGACCCTATCTCAAAATGACAAAAAATATCTGGGGATTTTGCTCCAGGATGAAGGCTCCTGGCTCAATCCCTAGGACCAGGAAAAAAAGAAAAAGAAAAGAAAAAAATTTTTGAGACTATCTTAGATTACATAGCAAAACCCTGAGTCAAAAAACCAGACCATGCTGGGCGTGGTGGTGCACGCCTCTAATCCCGGCACTCAGGAGCTTAAGTAGGAGGAGGACTGAGTGGAGCCCAGCCTGGGCTGCACAGTGAGCTCAAGGCCAGCCTGGACTGCAGAGAGATGTCTCAAAAAACCAAAACCAAAACCCACACAAACCAGAACAAACAAAGACATATAGAACACAAACTTGTGGGCCCAGGAATTTAGCTCAGCGGCATAAGCATTTACCTGACATGCATAAGACAAAACAAACAAAACAAAAAACACAAACTTGTGCTTTAGTGAAAGGTTTAATGCTAACCGACCCATTTTAGTGACATCAGCGCACTGCTGCTGAGCTTGAGTATACTAAGCTTCCAGGGAAGTCTCTGACTCATAGTTTTTCCCATATTGATCTGCAAACAGCTAGAGAAAGGGAAGCCTAGATCACTTGAGAACAAGCAGAACCATTATCTGGTCACTGAGCCTATAGGCACAGAGATACTGAGTCACAAGAGGTTCTGAAATGCAGCAGCATCTGGGTTGGTTCAGTGGTGGCTTCACAGCTGCCATGATTTTGAATGTTACGAACATAAACATTTCAGTACTTGCAATAATTACATTCAGTATGAAAATATCTATAATTGCTGTATATGTGTAATACTGGGACTTGAACTCTTGGGGATACCAAGCTACAAGTTATATCCCCAGCCTCACTGTTTTTTTTTTTTGGGTCTTTTTCATTTGTATCGGTACCAGGGATCGAACTCACGACAGCCTGCTTGCAAAGGCAGGCGCTTATGCTGCTGAGCTAAATCCCCAGCCCCCTCACTGTTTTTTTTTAAACAGGATCTTGAACTTGCAATCCTCCTGGTTCAGCCACCATAGCCGGGATTGCAGCCATGTGCCATCATGCCTGGCACTATCTGTGATTTCTATTGGCAACAAAGCCAAAGACAATGCTACTTTAACCAATACAGAAGGAAATGGTAGGTTTTATTTTTTTTAATTTTTTTAATTTTTTTGTACCCCAGATTGAACTCTCGACCTTGTGCTTGCCGGGCAGGCTCTTAAGCCACTGAAGTAAATCCCTGCGCCTCAGTGGTAGATTTTTGTTAGGGGTTACTGAAAAGATTTCTCCCATCTAAGTTTACTTATCCCCTGAATTTTGAACCCCAGATTAAGAGCCTTCATCTTAGAAAAATGTCTGGAATACATGAAGTATTCATCATTGTCATCATCATCACAGGCCAGTGGACTCCCAGATCTTTGGAATCAGATGAAACTAAGTTTCACACCCAATTGCAATGTGACCAAACCAACTTCCCTATCTCTCTCAGAACCCAGTTTTTCCTCTCAAAAAGGGTGACACCTAAACCACAGAGCTTCAGGACTTCTAAGTACTTTGAATCTATGATGTGGAGCTATTAGACCTGAGTTATTCCTTTAATTTTGGAGGGAGAGACTTGAGAGGCCTTCCCAGAAGCTGCCCCTCTGTGATACCTACTTCGGAATCTCTTCCAGTGTCTCAATACCGAACCTTTAAAGCCACTCACTATCTTACCTGTAACTGAGAGATTCACAGTCTCAACTTAATGGCCCCACAAATAGCTCACACATTGTATATGTGTTCACATTCACTGTCATCATTTAATAATTTCATATACAAATTTTGATCTCCAAGTCTGAGAGTGGTGGCACATATTTCTAATCCCAACATGTGGAAGGCTAAGGCAAAAGGATTGCAAGTTCAAGACTTCATGAGTTTAAGGTCAACTTGGGCTACATAGTGAGTTCAAGTCTGAAGTATACAAGAGCCTGTATTGAAAAAAAGAAAAAAAGAGAAAGGGAGAAATAAATCTCATTTCTGGAACTTTGGTCAGCTCTGATGACCCACCTCGCCCTCATGCTTGGCATCAAACAGCAAGCTGCTTCCTTCATATGAAATGGTAGATAGACTTCAAATCTCCAAGTCTCCTCACTTCTCTGGCTTTGTCTTTATACCCTGTACTGTCATCCTGCAACAATCCCTGCTGTGTTCTCCTATAACATTTTTGCATCTTCCTATAATAGCCTTCCTGGGACATTCTGAGGAAGCCATGTAAACTCTAATAGAGCCTTTTTACAATAGGGTTGTGGACACAGGTCTGTCTCCACCATCCTGATTTCATCAAATGCTTATCCTGAGCTGGCGCACGTGCAGACACGAAAACCCAAACTACCTGGCTCTAACAACTCCCCACCACCTACTCTCCTAGGACTGGCAGCCTAGCAACTCAACAGTGCCTTTACTCTGTGCCTCAGATCCTGAAAGGGCTAGGCAGTTAAAGGCAAAAAGGTTTTATGAACATAGAAGTTCTATGTATTTGCTGTAAAAATTTCAAAGCCCCCCCCCCAAAAAAAAGATGTAGCTAGAAACTGTGTGCGGATGATTTAGCTCAGTGGCACAAGCACCTATTTGGCACGTGTAAGGTAGTAAGTTCAATCCCCAGTATAAAAAAAAAAAAAAAAAAAAAAATAGATGTAGCTAAAAGTTTTGAAGGCCACAACAGGTTATTAAATGAAGAGATGTGCCATGTTCTTGGCTTCCCAGTGGGGGCCACTGCTAAGTTTTCTGTGTATTCTTCCATTTTCTATAAATGCAGTTATTTTGAATACTATTCTGGAAATTGCACCTTTTATTCACCTTATGATAGCCCCAAATTAAAGAATTCATGAAACATATTTAGAATAATGATCAGCACAGTTGACTATTTTAAAACATAAGCATTCTTAGTCAGTACAGATAAGATAATCTTTTTTTTTTCTGGTCTTTTTTTTTTGAGACAGGGTCTCACTATGCAGTTCAGGCTGGCCTTGAGCTCACTCTGTAGCCCAGGCTGGTCTCGAACTTGCAATGATCCTCCTGCCTCAGCCTCCAGAATGTTGCGATTACAGGCGTGAGCCACCACGCCCGGCTGATAAGATACCCTTTTATTATTGTCCCCAAACTGACAGTAGGAAAGCCCTTGCCTATCTGTAGGAAAGAGATGAAATATATACTCCCTCAAAGAAGAAGTGACTGATATGGATAATGTGGTACACGCCTGTAATCCCAGCACTCAGAAGGCTGAGGCAGGAGGATCACGAGTTCAAGGCCAGACTGGGATACATAGTGGGTTCATGGCCAGTCTGAAGTGCATATTGCATGCTATTGTCTCAAAAAACAAAAGAAAAAAGTAAAAATGCCTGACCTTATAAAAACCAAGTGGAAAAAGTACATTGCTGTTGAGAGGGAGGCTAGTGAAATACACTGTCCCTCCTTTGCTGAATGCAATTGGTGACATCTAATCATCTGAGCTAGGGATAGAGCATGGACCAGGGTGGAAGGAGGTGTGCCCAATACCTGGTCCACACTGGGGACTCCTGAGGGCTGCCAGCCAAGGCCTCTCCTACCTACCAGGCCTAGTTTCCCTGGTGTGGGGGAGGTGCTGCTCAGGCCTGATGCTGATCTCTCCTGACAGATGCTCCTAAGGCTGGCAGGACAGCATGCAGCGGGGGGTGGGGCTACTAGATTTAAAAAGATTCAGCTGCCCTGCCCCTTGCCAGACCTGAGCAGACCTGCATGGGTGAGCATCCTCTGGAGCCGGGGACCCATTTCTTGTGGAGTGTGTACCCTCCACTTCTTGGTACCATGAATACCACTGTTCTTCATGTCTGCTCTTATGCCACAGGTCACCTGGCAGACCAGCACCCCCAACCATGCAATTTAGACGCCTGACCCCTAGCTACTTCCGGGTACTACAGGTAAGTACTCCCAACTGGTATGGCTTCTAGAATCGCTGATCTCTTCTCCCCCTATTATTGCTGGACTGACACCCCTAACAGCCAGGTTGTCACGTTCACTGCTGCCTGACTAGCCAAGGCCCAGATGGGCAGTGAAGCGAGAGGGATCGGGGTGGAATCTCCCTGGGGCAGCAAAGGCGTCCCTATCTCCTGTACCCAGCTATACCTTCTCAGTTCCTGCCTGCCTAGAAGTCTCAACTAGCCCCTTAGATGTGTCCTCGGTGTACCCCTACTAGATGCAGGTGGCTGGAAAGCTGAAGGCAGAACCCCGTAGCCCGCTGGCTGGGGTTGTGGCTACACTGCTAGCTGTGCTCGGACTGGGCGGCTCTTGTTATGCTGTGTGGAAAATGGTGGAGCAGCAGCCACCATCACAGGTCCCATGATGAAGCAGACCGCCTCTCCTCTGAACTCTTGAGGTAGGTGATTCAGGGGCGGGTATTGCAACCTCAAAAATCCACTTTTTTCCTAGAGATCAGTCCATGCCCTCATTAGAAACTGGGCAGAATAAATGCAATCATAGGCCTGGTAGGCAGGAGAGGCCTACCAGGCTGGCAGCCCTCAGGAGTCCCCAGCATGCACCAGGTATTGGGCAGACCTCTTTCCACCCTGGTCCATGTTCTTTCCCTAGCTCAGATTAGATGCCACCAATTAGATGCAATCCCCACTTCACACTGCACCTGGGCTCCAGCTCAGTTGCTAAGACCCAGGAAAGAAGGCCAGAATGTAGGCTCCAAAAGTGAGTCAAGTATGAAGTAGACAGACATGCTAGTTCCTGTACACAGAAAGTAGCAGAGAAACCCCCACGGCAAGATTTTGTAGTTGAGATTTGAAAGTTAAACTCAGAGGTAAGCCCTCTTTTCTAGTTCCTTTATTGGGGGGAAGCCAGCCAGAAGAGGCTATCTACTCACAAAACCCAGAGCCCCAAATGGTTTGCTTCCCTCACTTCCAACCTAGTCCTGGCACCACTGTCCATGGGCAGCTCCTCTGCCTTGCATACTCAGGCCATGTCAGGTAGACGTGTCCATCTCAGGAACCTCAGTGGACACTTCCGTAGGCACTGCCAGCCGCTGGGGAGGCACATATGAGCCCATACCGGCTGCCCTCTCCGCCTCTTCCTGACTGTAGGGTTCGATGGTTAGCTGCTTCAGCCTGGGAGAAAAAGAGTTGCAGCTGACCGAATACAAGCCCTGATTGCCTAGCACCCTTTCATCAATCCTCTCCTTACTCCATACCTCTTCTTGTGGTCTTTGGATCGGAAATGGGTCTTCAGATTGGCGGAATCGATGAAGTACCTCCTGCAGAGATGAGGGTGTGGAAGAGAAAATAAGTGATGTCTCTCAGGTATGCCTATCTCGCTAAGCCTAGCTTGTTCTCTGGGCCCCCTGCCTGAAGGGACTGGAAGCAGGCTGACTCACAGGTCCCAAGAGTGCAGACCCTCCTCCGCTCGGGGCTGGGCTCAGCCAGGACTCACGCGCAGGCCAGACAGCGATGCAGACCACCCCCCGGCAAGTCAGGGTCGGGCTCGGCGTTGGGGTCAGGCTTGGGCCGTGTGGGACCCTGTGGCCGTAGCTCCCGGTGAATCTCATCCAGGTCCGGCCGCCGCCGCTTGGCCTTCATCTGGCGGGCTAAGGAGTGCGCTCGGTGCGCACCTGTACAGCGGGAGCGACCCATGGCCAGTGACAGCAAGGCCAAGGGGCCGAGAGCTGCGAGGGACCACACGTGCCTGACACTTCCGGAACGCTCGATGACGTCATGAGCCGCCCGGGGGCGGAGCAGGATCGACCCGACCGCCTCTGATGACGTCACTCTCAAGGCCCGCTACTTGAGCGCCCCCAGGCGGCAATGGACGTTATTGACGGGACTCCTGGCGCAGCTAAAAGAAACTTGTTCACACCTGGGGAGAAGCCTTAGTTTTCAGCTTCGGGACAGGGTGTATGTAGCATGTGCTTGGAAGGCTTGGGGCTTGTCCTGCACCTCTGTCCATTTCCAGGTGGACCTGAAATTCCTTCCTACTTTCCATACCTTAAGACTCCGTAATGGGTGTGAGATGCTGTAGCCACCTCTCGAAAGGCATAGATAATATCTGTGATTTAAATAAATTAATAAATGTTTAGGGTAAGTTTGGGGGTCCTCGCCCTAAAGATACCTCCAACCCTTGACAAATCCTTTACTATTTCTCATGGTTCCATTATTCATTCCCTTGCGTCTCTTTTCTCCATCTGCACCCTCCCCCCCAATCCAGGGGGAGGGAGTTTCCTGCCCAGAGGTCCCAGCATTCTGGAGCCCTGTCAGGTAAGAGGGAGGGTTCAGCTTGTTTGGTAAGAAGTTGTGCCCTAAAACCGGACATGGTGGTGGACACCTGTAATCCCAGTGCTCAGGAGGTTGAGGCAGGAGAATCACAGATAATTTGAGGCCTGCCTGGGCTACATAGTGAGTTCAAGGGCAGCCTGAACTTCATGGTGAGACCCTCTCAAAAGAAACAAACAGCCACAACAAAACAGAGGTACCCTAGAAGCAAAGCCTTATTTTTGCTTTCTGAAAGGAGCCCAGAAGACACCCAGAGGAGAGAACATGAGCATGGCCTCCTACAGGAGGACTGGCAACAAGGGCAGACATACAGCCGCGGTGTTGTATGGTGAATGCAGAGAGGGCCTGGGGCTTCCCAGGCTGGCCAGAGCCAGTTCCACTGGGCTGGGCCAAAGAGCTCAGCAATAATTCAGAGGCTCCAGTTCTTTGGAACTTGTTGCCAGGGAACAGGGAGACCGGCACATGCATCCCCAGGGAGAGGACTAAGTATCTAGGGCAGACAAAGCAGTGAAATGTAAAACCAGGATGCCGACTAGGGACCTAGGGAATTTCCCACTCTGGTTTGAGGAGCCTGAGAGGGGACATATGGTGGGGCCCTGCCCAGAGCATGATTGGAGTAACTATAGTCACAGACCTTGCCAGGGTAGGTCCTACCCTAAGGATTTGGTGAATGCAAGATTTCTCTGGAACCATTTGAAGACCTGACAAACTCACATATTCCTAGGCCCAGGGAGGTAACCTTTCCAGAGAGATGTCTTCATTATCCTTGGCCAATGTAGGTCAAGACAAGGGATGCCTCCCCCCACCCCTCAGACTCCTTTGGATCAGGTTCACCTGCTGGGCACTGTGCTAGCTCGGGAAGTTGGTGCATCTTTAATGAAGTCACTCAATACCTGGGACAAGCTTTTGGCTCTACCAAGTTCCTGAAGCCAGACCTACTGATACCCACCAAGCCACCAACTTTCTTGCCTGGGTCCCGGGACTCTTTATCCTTCAACTATGAACCAGGCCTTCTGGAAAACCTACAAGTCCAAAGTGCTACAGACCCTGAGTGGGGAATCTGAGGAGGACCTGGCAGACGAGGTGGGTACCCTTCTATGCCTGAAAATGGGGCGTGGGCAGAGGGGGAGCAGCAATGAGAGGTACAGAGGGGCTACAGACAGGTTCTGAGAGAAGAGGAGGCACATTGGTGCAGAAGTCCTGCACCCTCGAGGATAGCAAACAGCAGGATATGGTATCTCAGAGCCATGATGCTTGAAAAAACTGAAGAGGAAGAGAAGAGTGACCACCAAGAGGTCCCAAGAGAAGCAACCACTGTCTCTGTGGGTCTCAAGGGCTGCCATATGGAACAGATTCTTCTAGGACCAATAGGCAGTAGCCTCATGGGGTACTCTTAGCTGGACCCAACTTTCTAATGGTAGCCTTGAGCCAAATGGGCTTGTCTTACAAGATAGTAATTTGTTTTTTGTCTTTTTGAGACAGGGTCTTTCTATGCATTTAAGGCTGGTGTTGAGCTCACTGTGTAGCCCAGGCTGGTTTTGAACTTGCAAGGATCCTTCTACCTCAGCCTTGGGAGTGCTGGGATTACAGGCGTGCGCCACCACACCCAGCTGCCTTGACAAATAGTGAGCTCCCTGTTTCTGGAGTTAGAGAACGAGCACCTGGTACACTGAGGACCACGTTAGCAGCCTCATGTGAAGCTATATTTAAACCATGCTTTACTCTGATTTGTAAACAGTTAAACAAACAAGAGACCTGGAATATAGCTCAGCGGCACAGCATCTGTCCAGCAAGTGCAAGGTCATGAGTTCAATTCCCGGTTCTAAACAACAACAGGAGTGGTGGCATGTACCTGTGGTCCCAGCTGCTTGGGAGACTGAGGCAGGAAGGTTGCTTGAGCCCAAAATTTCTTTCTCTTTTTTAAAAATTTTTCTCCCCAAAATAAAACTAATCTGGACAACATAGTGAGACCCAATCCAAAAAAGAAATCAGGGCTGGGGGTATAGCTCAGTGGCAGAGCACCTGCCTGGCAAGTACAACAAGGTCATGAGTTTGATTCCTGGTGCAAGAAAAAAAAACAAAACCAAAAAGGCTCTGAAACTAAGAACTCTCTTAGGTCTAGAGGCTGTGATAAACAGAAGTGATGCAATTAGATGTGGCAGGGGCAAGAGCTAGTGCTTTGCAGGTCTAAACAGGTTGGTGTCCAAAGCTGGGCAGAAGTATCGTGAGGTTGGCATCTGGGTAGAATCTTCAGAGAAGGTAGATGTGCAGGTGTGAGCGGAGTCTAGGTATTTTCAGGTGTTCGAATTTGGGGCAGGAATCTGCCTGCATCTCTGGGCTGGCATTTGTAGGTGTCACATGTATGGTATGTGCATTTGGGTGTCTGTAAATGGGTGGAGAGGTTTTGTGTGCTATGGATGAGCCTCTGTGCAGCTACGTGCAGTTGTGTAAAGTGTAAGCACGTAAGTGTGAATGTATAATTGCACGCGTGTCCCTGTAAAGGGGCTCACTGCACATCTGTGCTCAGGTGAAGAGCTGTGGCCATGTGAAGGGATGCTCTTCTACAAATGTGTGTCTACACCACTGGGCAGCCCTGTCCATGTTTTGGACATGTCAGCAGGAAGGCAGCTTTGTGTGCTCTAGGGACCTGCAGGGATTTTGCCCTATAGCTATGTCTGTGTATGTGAGTGGTGGCTTTGTGCAGAGGCACATCTGTGTGACCCCCATGTGCCCTGTGGAAGTGTGAGAAGTCCAGGTGTGTGCTTACTTTACGGGTTGTGGGGTGCCTGGTCTGTATCTGCTTAGCAGTGAGGAGTGAGGTCTCACTTCTCTGGAGCTTCTCTCATGGTGGTGGTGCTCTTGTGTCCCAGAGGGAGAACCCAGCATTAGTGGCATCTGAGACAGCAGAACCCACTGAAGATGCCTTCAATGCCATGTCACAGCTGGCCCGCCGGGTGAGTTCCTTTCCCTTTTCCCATCCCAAGCCAGGGAAAACCAGCAGAAGCTGGTGGGGAGCCCAGACAGACTGTGCTGGGGGTCTTCCTTGACACCCAGCCCATCCCTCCCAGGTTCAAGGGGTCGGGGTGAAAGGCTGGCTGACCATGTCATCTCTGTTTAACAAAGAAGATGAGGACAAACTGCTGCCAAAGGAGCCCTGTGCTGACCAGTATGTGTGTGTGCTTAGGGGGTGGTTTTGGGTGGCACCTGGGGTTCCTCTTTTCCCCCTCTTTGGTCAGTTCTTTCAGGTCCTTGGTCTGTCTTTCTAACCACAGAGGATCAGAGGATACTGCCCATTCATTTCTCTCAGCAGGGCAGAGCCACGTTGGTATCTGGGAGATTAAATTAGATCTGCCAAGGAACTTACCAGCTGTTGGGATTTAGGTGCTGGAAGGTGTTTATGGCTGTCTTCCCATAAGGGCCATTTTCCCAGAATCCAGACACAGAGGAGGGCCTTCAAGTGTTTGCAGATTCCTGGGCCCTCCTTCAAAGATTGGAATTCACTAGGTGTAGACAGAAGCTGGGGGTCCCAGGAAACCCCGAGGCACAGGGTTTGGTGTGTTTTATTTAATTTTTATTTATTTACTTGTTTATTTATGTATTTCTTTATTGGGGGGGGCAGCGTCTCGCTACATAGTCCAGGCTGGCCTAGAACTCCTCGTGATCCTTAGCGGTCTTTAATGTTGAGAGCTGAGGGTGGGACTCAGAGCCTCAGTTTACCCCCTGGTTCCACCTCTCTTACACACTGCATCTCTACCCTTTCCTCCAGCCTGGTCATTTCTTTGTGCTCAGGGTCCCCCATCCCCACATATCCCTCTCTCCTGCCCCCCGCATTTTCTTCCCACCCCCACATTCCTCACCTTCTCCCTCCTAGGTCCCAAGACGTCTCAGAGACCTGAGGCTCCAGCTTCAAACCTCCTACCCCTCCATGACTGCCCTTCCTTCCCATCTCCCGCCTACCACGCCCACCACCCCAAGTTTACCTTCCTCCAGCTTCTCATCTAGGCTTTTCTCTTTCTTTAGAGTCGCCCCATCGTTTTTCCTCTCATGTCCTTGGTCCTTACTTCCCTCTATCCAGGGGCTGGATCCCTCCCCACCCTGTCTCTTTTCCTTCCAGTAGGATCTAAAGGAACCCACCCCACCCGGTGCCGGGCTCCCACTCATCCAGCCCCAAACCCTCTCAGGGCGCCTTCCCAGACTTGGGGCCTCCGGCTGCCCTCCCGCTGGTCTCGCCCCTTCAGCCTCGGGATCCCCTCTCAAACCTCCTAGCTTCTCTCCCCGGGGATCCCGGTCCCTCATCCCCAGGCCAGTCTCCTGTTTGACCCCGCCCCACCTCTGCCCTCTTTCCCACAGCTCTAAACCCTCCCTTTGCCTCCAGGCCTGACCTCGCCCTGACCCTCCCAGCACCACTGCTGGTCCCTTGTCCCCGCCTCCTGATGTCCTTTGTCCCTTTCCCGGACTGTCCTGCCAGGCTTCTTACCCCGCCCCTCTCCCGCAGCCCGCTGGCGGCACCGCCCCCCTCGCAGGCGGCGGCGGAGGCGGAACCGCGTGGCCCGGGATTCTGGGACGCGTTCGCCAGCAGATGGCAGCAGCAGCAAGCAGCGGCGGCGTCCATGCTGCGCGGCGCCGAGCCCAGCAGGGACCCGGACCCCGAACCCGGGGACGAGGCCGCCCAGGAGGCCGTCGAGCACCCCGGGCCGAGGGAAGCGGACCCCGCGGCCGGCTTCAAGTGGGGCTTCCTCACCCACAAACTGGCCGAGATGAGAGTGAAGGCCGCGCCCCCCAAGGGCGACTAGTGGGCAGGCCAAACTGGAACTCGCCCTTCCCCACCCTGTTAAAAAGTACCCTTGGCCCAAGACCTCATGTGTCAGCGTGGTTTCATTCTGACAGTGGCAAAAACAGCGTTGGGGTAGGCGGCCCCAGCGCAATCTGTCTGGAGAGGTCCTTCTTTATTTCCCTACGAAGCTGCAGGTGGGCAATGCCCAGCGACAGCCGAGGTATCAGGATGGAGGCTGTTTAGCGTTAAGGCACAACTTCCTAGAAAGCAGAGGGTACCCAGAGGACAGGCTTTAGCGTCCTGTCCAGCTTTGTTTAGTTGAACAAACGTTACAGGCGGGCCTTTTGCCTGCGTAGTCCTTGCGTTATGGACAGATCACAGCCAAAACAGAACACAGCGTTAGCAGGTGCTACAGAATGTGACACATTCGACATGAAAATAGGGGTGCTAATGGTAAGTCAGAAGGTGAGATTGCTTGAGAATTCGGAAAAGCTTCCTAAAGAATAATATGTTAGGGGCTGGGGATTTAGCTCGGCGGCATAAGCGCCTGCTTTGCAAGCAGGCAGTCGTGAGTTCGATCCCTGGTATCGATAAAAATGAAAAAGACAAAAAAAGAATAATATGTCATCCTAGAAGGGAGAGTGGGAATCTGGGCGGAAAGAGGAGAGATGCGGATTTGTGAAGAAAACAGGCGACTTTATGTGTCCTCGAAGGAAAAGGAAGAGAGTTGCAAGATGGGAGGTTTCCAGCTGGAAAAAGCCTGTACCTTTCTTTTAGTGACCTTAATTTGCGATCCTCCACGTTTCAATCCTTCATACCTACTGACCACAAGGGAGCAGCAAAGCTCCGGAATAGGAGCCATGTAGCGGCCGGCGGACCCCGGATTTGTCGGAGCAGACCCTTCCCTAGGTATCTCCAAATGTACTATTCTCAGTTTTCAGGTCCAGTTTGGGTCGACGTGATGGTCAGTGACAGAAAAGATCACAGTAGTGTTAGTACTAAATTCGTAGTAGTCAAAGCAGCCATTCTTTATTGAGCACTTTGTATATTCCAGGCACACTGCCACGTGCATTACAATAATTTCAAGACATTTTACTTATCTACTACCCTGTCCCCTCTTTAACAGCCGAGGGCTGCAGCTTTGGTTCAGAGAGGCTGTGTAGTTGCCCAGGGTTTCAGCCTGAGACCCACTCTCCAAACCCACACCCTTCACCACCCCCTTCCTCAACACCTGCCCCCAAATCCAAACTCAAGACCCATTTAAATACCGTTTTAGCTTTATTCAGTAGGTTTGCACAGCTCTCTCTTTTTTAATCAGCGTTCCCCAGACCCGGTCTCCTCCGCAGGGGTCTCGAGGCCGCTCCGTCCCTCTCCACCGCCCGCGCTGGGAGGGACTTCGGGCTCATTGTGTCCTACCTCTCCTCCCGAGGTTCGGAGAGGGCAACGGAGACCCCGAGGAAGGGCTTGCCCAGCTCGCCGTGCGCGTGGTCCAGCCCCGCGTGCCGAGCGATCCCGGAGCCGCCTCCCGAGCGGCGGCGGTCACACCTCGGACTCGCGCGGCGGGCCGCGGGCGCGCTGGCAGCCGTACAGCCACTGGATGACGCGCGCGTTGCGCTCCACCACCGACACCGGGGGCCGCTCATCCCGGGCAGAGCCAGCCGCCTCCGAGCCGCCGCCCGCGCCGGCCGCACAGTCCGGGCTGCCCGCGCCCCCCTCGCTGGATGTCCAGTCGCTGGTGTCCCCGGAGCCAGGTGGCGGCGACGTTCCGGCCTTGGGGCTGGCGTCGGCGCCCCAGCTCTGCGGAGAGAAGCGCTCGGCGCCCAGCACCTCCACCAGCGCGCGCTCCAGGCCGCAGTAGTTGAAGAAGCGCTCCTTCTCCGACAGAGGCAGCGAACACGTGGGGCACAGCGGCCGTTTTCCCGCAGTCTCCGCGACATCTTGGGGCGCCGCCCAAGCCCCGGGAGCTGCCGGTAGCTCGGTTGGGCCAGGGCTGCTCGGGGCGTTGTCCCGGGAGGCGCCCAGAAAGAGGCGGCGCACCAGCCCCTGGCCCTTGGCGTTCTCTTTGTTCACCGAAGCCTTGCAGTCCCGCTTCTGGCGGTAGAAGATGAGGGAGTCTGGCCTTGGTTGTCGCCTGCCGCTGCCCCGGCGGGCGGGTCCGGGTGTCCTGGGCGATGTAGGGGAACCCAGCTCATTGCACACGTGCGGGGTGAGTGGCCCCAGAGTCCCCCGCAGAGCGGGTTCCTGGCGCCGCACTATCACCTGGTGCGTCTTGACGTACTTGGCTTTGTCGGCCTCCAGCCTCTCCACTGCGCTGGGGGTCCGTCCCCTGGATGGGGTGGAGGGCGAGGCCAGGAGCATTTTAGCAGAGCTGGGCAGGACAGTGCCCCATAAACCGCTGGAGGCGCACTTAGGGAGTAGCCCAGAGCAATTGGCTGAGATTCCCTGAGACCTGCAAAGAGAGGGGAATGGTTGGGAGATATCCCTGCCCCTCTCAGGCATTCCTAGGTATAGAATCAGCTAAACACCCAGCCCCCACCCATGTCAGCCAGGTCCATGTCCAAGGAGGACAGGTTCAGGCCATGCCTTCCCCTACCCTTGAGAGACAGTGAGGGAAGACTCTGGCTCCTAAGAAACATAGCCCTTTGTGGGTCCCCCCACCGTGTGTCCCACAGGGCCGTGCAAGGAGGTGTTCACAGGCAGGACACTTGGAAAAGGAAGTGGGGCTGGTCACAGCCCAATTCCCAAAAGTAGCCTTAACCGGAAAAAATACCTCTTCCCAATCCTGCAGCTTTAAACCCAAGACTGTGAGTCCAGCCACAGGCTGGCCCCACAGGCCCACCCTTCCTGCCCCAAGTGCGAGGTCAGGGCTATAACCATAGGGTAGGAGCCTCCAGTAATTGTAGCTAACTGTCCCGCCCAGGTCTAGCAGGGCCATCCAGGAAGGAGCAGGAGGTGGTCCCTAGGTCACGACTGCCTGTTACTGTCAGCTCCTCTGTACCAAAGCCAAGGGGATTCCAGAAAGCCATGCTGTAAACATCACCTTATCCAGTTTCTGCATTTTTGTGTCATAGACCAGAAACTGGCCTAAAGAACAGGGGGCTTGCTTCTGAGAATTAGGGATCTGGACTGGAACCCAAGTCTTTTGCTGATGGTCCAGAACCAACTCAGAATGGATCCCTTGCTCAGCTATGAGGACTTCCCTCTGGTATTTTGCTTCTGTTCCTGCTACTGTAAAACCAAGTGATTACCGTTTGAGAGAGCCTCACGGTTGTTTCTCTGTAACTCGAATGCCCAGAAATCTGCCCTCAGGCTCCCTGCTGTGTTCTCATCCTGAGACCTCTGACCCTTCTCTCTCTCTCTTCCACCTCCCTGGTGCTGGGGAAAGGGGCAAGGAGGGGTTGTAAATCAAAAGCTGACAGTTTCCTTGGTAGTTAAAAGAATGGGCCACCCACAAGGCTCAGCACATCCCATCCCACCCCATCCTTGTCCCCCTACTCACCCCATCCCCCAGCAGCTAAGAAGGTCACATTAGTGCTAGGGACTCAGGGAAACTTAGATCTGGAGGCAACAAAGAAATAGACCAGCCAGAGATGCAAGGGGAACGTGTTAGGTGTGCCCCCCTCCAAGGTCTGGGGGCAGACACCCTGCCCACCCCCAGGCCTAACCTGTTCAAATTTTCTCAACCCCCCAGCACCCCTGCTCATCTAATTCACAGTGAGTCTGCTCAGAAGCAGTTGGTGACCGGAGCCCAGACAGCAAGGACTGCCTGGTAGTGTCCCTCTTGTCTTCTCCCAGGGGCTGTACAGACAGTGGGTCAGATTCCAAGGTCCCAGGAGGGAACACTGTCTGACTTCATAGGTCTTCTGTCCCCTCCTCTTCTCCCTGTCCCTAAGTAGGGAGGCTATAAAAAGTCCCTAAATACAAGGACCAAAATAATCTGCTGTCTCCTGCCTCTGGGCAGGCTTTAATGCTAGACCACAGACAGGCCTACCCTGGAAGCCTGATGGCAGTCCTTGTCCCCTTGGTCCCTTTGCCTGTCCTCTTACAGTCCCAGTCCAACTCTGCCAAGGCTTGGACTCTGGGCCTGGGCTGGCTTCTAGGTCAGTGGCTTGGGACTAGCAGGCCCCTGCACGCTCCCCCCCCCCCCCCAGCACTGGGCTCAGGATACACTCACCTCTGGGTGAGGAGGCTAAGTTGCAGGGGTCCCTGGGCAGGTCCAGACTGAAGGCAGGAGGGACAGCAGGGACCAGAAGTAACTTTGGTGGCAGCCAAACCTCACTCATTCTCCACAGGAAAAGCTGAGCCTCCACCCCCACCTCCCCAGATTAACCCTTCCTGACCCAGAGCCTGGCTTCAGTTAACTCCTTGATCGCAGCGCAGCTCAGTGAAAGGACTTGGAACTAGGTCTATCTTTATATTACTGGTGCTCAAACAGGCCCCTCCAGGTTAAATGGTTTGCCCTGGAGGTGCCTTAAATTTGGGAGCAGAGCTAGGGCTCCAAGCAAGGTCTCTGGGTCTTCAGGCTCCCTCCAGAGGCCTGGGGCAGGAAGGCTGACTGGGAGGCTCTGCTGAGCCGTGGCAGATAGGGGACAGTGGGCTGGAAGACAGAGCAGGGTTCTAGCCCACTTGCTTTTTTCCGTCTGTGGCAGGTCTAGGCCAAGTCTACTCTCCCTAGGGGCGAGTCCAAGCATCTGCAGCCCAAGGCTGGGGCACTAGTACTACAGATCCGAAGGTGAGCTTGGCCTAGCAAAACTGAGTCCTTTGCAGGTGCCCCTGCATATTGTTCCCTGATGGCAAGAGGGACCAGCAGGCCAGAAGGACAATGATGAGCGAGGTTTCTGGGCCCAAACCTCTATCTTTTGGCCACCTTCCTCCTCTTACCCCACAGGGGGACTCCTAGAGCTGAGACAGTCTCTTCTGGGAGGATTTTTTTGTTGTTGTTATTTGAGGCAGGGTCTCAGTATGAAGTTCAGGCTGGCCTTGACTCGAAATGCCTTCCTGCCTCAACCTCCCGAGTGCTGGGATTATAGGTATGCACCACCACACCCGGTCTAGGAGGATGTTCATCTCAAAGAGAAGATTTACCCCACAAGAGAGCCCCCCCTCCCAACTCCCTCTAGCTAAATGGCTCCACACACCTGGGATTTAAAACCAGGGCTCCTCCCAAGGGTCCTGGCCCCTTCTAACTGGTCGCCTAGCTCAAGTCCTCTCCCCACCTCTAGCACTTTTTAATGTTAGCACAGCATGTTCACTCCTGTGCTCTCAGATTTCCCTGGGCCCCCTGTGTGGACTCTAGACCTGGGCGCAGCGGGAGACCAGCTCCACTTAACTGTTAAGGAAATGAACAGAAAAGGCGACAATCCAGAGCCCATTTCCAAGTCTACTCTTTCCTCTGAACCCTCTGCCTGTCAGCAAGGTAATGAGTATGACAACCCAAAGGCCATCTGCTAAGAGATTGTTACTGTATCTAGTTAAAGGGAGAGTTTTTGTTTGTCTGGTTTTTTGAGACAAAGTCTCATTATATAGTTCAGGCTGGCTTTGAACTCACCATGTAGCCCAGACTGGTTTTAAAATGGCAATCAATGGTCCTCCTGCCTCAGCCTCCTGAGTGCTGATTATAGGCATGTGCCACCATGCTCGCCTGTTTTTTTTTTTCTATCTTGTCTTTGTCTATGATAGTTCTATATTGTATTGTTCTAGCACTTTACCAAAGGTTTTCAGGTACATTTTCAAAATTAATCCTGAGGACAGTCTTTGAGGAAGAGTTTTATTATTTTTCCCATTTGCAGCTGAAGAGACTGAGGCTCAGAATTATCAAAGCACACACCATGAGGAATAATAACTAACCTTTACTGAGGGTCTAATATATCCCAGGGGC
Source organism: Cavia porcellus (assembly GCF_034190915.1). NCBI lineage: Eukaryota > Metazoa > Chordata > Mammalia > Rodentia > Caviidae > Cavia > Cavia porcellus. The sequence continues at coordinate 19,766,996 of NW_026947508.1, read as the reverse complement.
TGTTCCAAGGGCTCTGCACAATGACCAGCATATTTAATCCTCAGAATGACCCAGTGAAATGGTTCTTTCAGTCTCCTAATTTCACAAGCATGGGTGGGGTTACCGGCCAGTAGCTCTGAAGTCTGGGCATGAAGGGGTTAAGCTGGGAGAGGCTGGCTGGCCCAGCTGGGATGCTGTCAATGGCAGGAAACCTGGCCTGCCGGGGGAGGATGGGGCTGTGGTGTCTGACTGAGGCAACCCCCATCCCCTTTGGTCTGAAAGGATCATCCAGACTGGGTGGAAGGAGGGGAGCTTCACAGCTCATTCTGGGATCAAGGACATGTTAGACCTCAAAAAGAGGGGATTCCAGAGGGCAACACAGGTGCTGTCTGAGGGGTGACTCACCCTCAACCTGTCAGAAGTGATCCTGGCTTCCTCCACAATGCTTGCTGCCCACTCTGGGAGCCCAGTGAGTCCAGTCAGCATGGCCAGTCAGCATGGGTCTCCTTGGGGGAAGGAAGCCTTGCACCAAGCAGTCCTGCCCGAGGGTGACATACCTGTTGCAGGACATAATGGGCAGAGTTCAGGAAACAGACACAGATGCTAGACCACACATGCAGAGCCGGGCCTAGGGAGTGGTGAACAGGAGTGGCTTTCTGGGTGAGGGGCACTGAATGAGTTGGGGGAGGCAGAGGAGGTGCCTGCTGAGGGGGTGAGGTGGGCTGCCTGCCTGGCCTGCCTCATCTCTCAGCGGTGCTTGCCAGGAACCGGACTGTGGCTTCTGGTCATGGGCCCTAGGGAGATCCTTAAAGTGGCTCCTTCCTGCCCTACCTTGGGGAGCCAGGAGGCCAAGTCTGCGGGCTGTTTCCTTCCTATTTCCAACCTCATTCCCGTCACCTCTCTCAGGAATGGGCCTGAGTCAGAACTGGCTCCTTTCAAGAGAAAGTGATGGCAGGATGGAGTGTGGGGAACAGTGAGCCCTGTGGGGAGGCTCTTCAGGTCTGGCTAAGACCCCACATCCACACAGTCACAGGGGAGACCTGTGTCCCCTACCCCACACCACAGCCATCCACACCTCAGTCCTGCCTTTGATTTTAACTGTGGCCTCCTCCTGTGAGAAGCGCACCTCTCTGCCTGTCCTTCCACCTCATGGGAGTGAGGAGACCTCCCTCATGGGCTGTAAGAGGACGCCAAGACACAGGGCCTGAGAAAGCACCTGCACCTCAGGGTGCTCTGGAGATGCTGGCTTTGCCTGACTCTTCAGCTTTCTCCTTGAACCGACACCTTCTGGACACTTCTGGGATAAATGGGTTTTCCAGTCGCCAGCTGCTGGCGATAAATCATTTGGAACACCTGCGCTGTGCCAGGGGCCACAGATGGGTCAGAGGTGGCTTGGGCTCAGGAGCTCAGCCTGGGGATGTGGAGGGGATGCGTGAAGGGTGGATTAGAGCAGAGAGGACTGTGGCAGAAAGATGAACAAAGCAGATGACTCGGGGAGGATGGGGGTGTGTGATTTGTTCTGCTGGGGTGGGAAGCTTCAAAGGACAAGGAACCTCAGCAGGGCCTGGAGGGGATTTGGGATCCGCTGGGGAAAGGGAGCCCTGGGCTAAGAGGACAGCAGGGGTCAGGGTCTCAAGGAGGGCAAGAGACCGGGGATGGGCGGAGTTGCCCAGGATGGGATTGATTGGTAGGGCTCAGCAGTAAGAGGGGCTGCAGAGAGGGGAGGGCTCTGAGAGAGGGGCGCTGGCTGGACTGGCCTCGGGGAGCCCCGCAGACATCAGAGCTGCAGCTCCCTCTAATTCAGGCTCTTTCCGTTTTGGGAAAGAATCGCCACAACAACAGCCTGGCTCCAGCGCCTGTCCCCGCCCTCCAGGGCTATGGTTCTGGGTACAGCCAGGCGCCAGTGCTGCAGTCTGGGGCTCACTGGGCGGGGAGAGCAGCCAGGCAGGAGACACTGTGAAACCTTTTTTTTTTTTTTTAAGCACCTTCATGTTGCTAGTGAATAAACAAATAAGATTTCTGCTTTCAGAGTTTATTGACACTGGGTGTGATAATTCTCCCACTTTTTAAAAATTTGGAGACTGGATCACACACTACCTTACTCAGTTTGGCCTTGAATTTATTACTGCCTGCCTCAGCTTCACTGAGTACTGGGAGTACAGGTATGTGCCACCATGCCCCCCTGCCCATTCCCTTGTGCTCTCTTCCTTTTTCTCTTTCCAGACCAGGGAATGAACCCAGGACTTCACACTGACCTACAACCTCTCTCCACCCCTCTTTTTTGAAACAAGATTTCACCATGTAATTCAGGCTGGCCTTGAACTCACTATGTAGCCTAGGAAGTCCTAAAATTCTTTGTAATCCTCCTGCCTCAGCCTTCTGAGTGCTGGGATTACAAGTGTGTGCCACCCTGTGTGACCCTATACCTTTTAAAATTTATTTTAAACTGGACATGGTTGTCCTTATTTGTAATTCCTGCACTCAGGAGGCTGAGGCAGGAGGATTACAATGAATTGGAGGCCAGCCTGGGTTAACAGTTCAAGGCCAGTCCGAACTACATAGCAAGACCTTCCATCAAGAAACAAAACAAAATTGCTATGGTTTGTGTCTGAATGTTCCCACCCCAAAGCCTCATGCAGTTATGGGAGCATAATCTAGAATCTAGAATCTAGGTCCAATGCTGGAATTATGGGGATGAGTGCTATACCCAGCCGCCCTAGGGACAGAAGAGTCTTGTCTTCATGCTCCTCCCACTTTGCTCTTGTAGTTTTTGGTGTCTTCTGCCATGAACTGTTGCCCTCTGCCATGCCACTGTGCCTTGGACTTCTCAGATTATGGGCTAAAATCTCCACAAACTGAGAACTAAATAAATCTTTTGCTCCTTAATTTTGTCTCAGCAAGGGAGAAAGCAACCAACACAAGAACAAAAAACATAAAGGTAAAACATACAGCCTGTTATTGCAGAGTGCTCCTCAAATGACTGGGAGTGCAGCTCAGTGGTAGAGGGTTTGCTTAGACATGCAAGGCTCTGGGTTCCATCCCCGGTACTGAAAAACAATCCTCAGCCAGCCTACTGCAAATACCATGCTCCACACTGGAACAGGAAGTGATGCAAGGAAACGAACACCTTGGTACTGCAGGAAACAACACTTCCTTCTGTGTGAGAGAGGATTCAACCAGCTATTCAGTGTGTCTGTTCTCTTACCTTGGTGTCTTCACCACCCAGATCTCCTTGCCCTCCAAACAGCGCCTATCTCTTGCATCAGGGACGCACCCTGTGAGCTCCTGTGGCCTTGAGAACAGCTGTTTCTGTGCAGAAGTGTTTCTTTCCCCGGGACTGAAGAGTGACAGATATGAGAGCAGACCTGTAAGGCGACAGTTTACACTATGGAGTGCTGAGCATTGGTCCCAAGTGACAGATGTACATGGTTTAGTTTTTGTTGTTGTTGTGTGGGAGATTAAACCCAGGACCTCTAGTAAAGTAAGGTGCTACTGCTGAGCCTCACCCTCAGTCTGGGAATCCTTAACAAATCCTTAACAAATTTTGGATACTTTTGATAACTGAAGTAGGGGCTGCTTTAGGCAGTTCTAAGGCAGCTACTGAGCTGCGGTCAGGAAGGTTGTTTGTAGTCAGGGGTTGTGCAGAGAACAATTAGAATCAGGACATGGAGTTTATAATATTGTTTTATGATGGTCACCCAGAGTTAACACAAGAAACTGCAGGAAATCTACCCACAACACCAAAGACACAGAATATTTAGTCAAGGACCTAAGTCCCACAGCAATGTCCCACATGAGTCCAGATGAAAACCCAGAGCTCATGACAATGCCTCCCAGGAGTCCAACTGGAGGTCTAGAGCCACAAGAAGGACTCACCAATCTGTTTTATGGATCTGTGCCAGGAAGGCCTAATGGTCAGTGGTGGAAGCCAGAAAGTCCATGCCAGTGGGGTGAAGGAGCTGTGCTGGTGGGATGAGGGTTCTATGCTGGAGCCGAGAAATCACACTCACAACAAAGACCTGGGATGTCCTGAAAGGCACCACAGTCATCCTTAGTGACACGGAAGCCCCAAGCTCCTCTGACGATAAGCACAATTGAGTACATGCCAGGAAGCCAGCATGACGAGTTCATCCTGGAGACCAAGCAGCACACGTCTTCCCCTCCAGAGCCAGGAAGCAATGCTTGATGTGAGGACCAGAGCTTCTCCAGGAGAACCAGCGGCTCAAACAGCCACACATAGGAGAACCCACAGTGCCTCAACCCAATAGCTTCTCCTTCTCCACATCTCTATTTATGCTGGCATCTTTCCTCAGGTAGAACGTCTACGCTCAGTGCCCTGCTGGTGTAATCCAGCTGACATTGTTGACCACCAGTTCTTAATCCATAACAAATGTGTTTTATCACACTGAACATCCTTAGTCATAGGAATCGATCCTTTTATATCTGAGGAGGGCAACTTCCAGAGGTGGAGGTTGAGAGCTGGGCAGATATAGCAAAAGGGGGGCATTATAACCACCATTCTTAGTAAGTACAGCAGATAACTATAGGGCTGGGTGTGTAACTCAGTGTTAAAGCATGTGCTTTGCATAAGGCCCTGGGCTCAATCCCCAGCACCAATACATGAATAACTAAGAAGATCACTGGATTTTACTTTTTACTTTCTCCACTGTCACCTTCAGCTTCCCTGATCTTCCTAGTGCCATGGACAGGTGTGGCTTTTGGTGTCCAGCAATTGCTCCTTTTTCTCCTAGTACTTATGCTCTGATCTTGGCTCTCTCTCTCTTCCACTCAGACTGCTTGCAGAGTTGGGTAACCTGACTCAGGCTGGGGCACGTGACCAAAGTGAATGTCAGAACCTTAGCACATTTCTCCAGCTCCTCTTTGTTGCAGTGTTTTGGGCTCAACTTTAGCCAATGAGACTTTGACTAGGAGTGCTGAGACCAAGGTTGTCTGTCCTATGGTGTGCAAGTACCTGAAAATATAGCCCTGAAGGCACAGACAGCCCAGGATAGAGGCCCTCAGAGGAAACAGCACTGCATGTTTGGAGAGAGTAAAAAGCAATTTTGCCCAGGGGGGTGGCACATGCAAGTAATCTCAGCACTTGGGAGACTGAGGCAGGAGGATTGCCCTGAGTTTAAGGCTAGCCTGGGCTATACAGTGAGTTCAAGGCTGGCCATCCTGAACTACATGGTGAGATCTTAACTCGAAAGACTAAAAACTTGGGCTGGGAATTTAGCTCAGTGGTGTAACCACCTGCCTGGCAGGGATAGAGTCATGGGTTCAATCCCCATACAGAAAAGAAAAAAAAAAAAAAGGACTAAAATCTAAAAAAAAGAAAAGAAAAGCAATCTTGATGATTTCAGCCTCTGCACAAGGGTCAGGTCTGAACCAAATCTATGTATACTCTTTATGGTTGGATAAACCAACATTATTTCCCTCTTTATCTCCCTCCTTCCCATCCCATCCTATTCCCTCCCTCTTCCTTTCGTTCCTCTTTCAAGGTGCTGAGGATCAAACCCAGGGCCCTGTACCTGCTAGGTGTGTGGTCACTTACCTATCTCCAGGCTTATTACAAAGCTGGACTGGAAGAGCAGATCTACCTAAAGGGTCAGGAGACCAAGCTCTGTTCTTGATTTTGCCACCACTTTCTTTTTTGAGTTTGGGTTTCTAGTCTGACAGCAGGAAAGGGGATTAGACCAGTGATTCCTAAATGCTATTCTTCGGGTGGGTTTCAGTTGACTACATAGGATTTACCTGGGAACGGTTAAGAGACGGGTGCTAGGCTCCCCACCTCATAGAATCCGAGTTAGTAGTTCTGGGGAGGAGTCAGGGAGGAATGGGATGACACTGGGTCAAGCTGGAGTCATTGGTGTGATCACCCGTATCAGATATTCTAGACGTAACGTACCACGTCCTGCAGTTGAGTGTAACTGAGTTTATTTGTTTGGTTGACCGAACCTAGTATTCCACATGACCTATATCAGTGAAACTGAGAAATCAGCATTTCTCTGGCTAAACTGCTTAGGCCGAAAAAGATGGAAATGGAAATGTTGAGATTTATCACATCAAATTGCTTTCACTCACTAATCCCAGAAAGTGGGAGATACGCTTGTCACCCAGATATTGCAAAAACATTTGTGAGAGCAGCACCAGGTTCTTTATACATTTTATGGTGAATGTCCTTTATAGCTTGGATATATTAGAGAAGGTTACCACTGAAGTGGGTCCCCTGATTTCTTGAGGACTGAGGGATTCCCCCAAGGGCAGAGGCCAAGGACAGATCTGAACTACCAAAGGCCACAGGGACCTACCCTTAACATGGATCAGGAGGAATTGTTAAGCAGAAGTGCAAGGATCTTTGATCTTTGATCCCTGGGAATGAAATAGACAGGCAGCTTATTAAACACTGTTGAGCTGTACAACACAAAAAACCCTCATGTCTAATGGTCAGAAGCCTAAGTTGATCATTATCATAATGGAATGTCTTAGTCCTGCAGCTGGTTTCCAGATTCCAGGATCAGAAACCTGAATCCTTGATGAATAGGAGGCCAGGTCCCCTAAGGAAGGAGCCTGCAGCATTTCCACCAGCACATTCTGTGATCTGTCTCAAAAGAAGATGAAAGGGAACAACCAAACCTTCTAGGAATTACTAGACATTGGCTTTGAATTAATGCTGATATTTTAGAACCCAAGAGACACATGTTCAGAACTAAGCACCTGGGGCTGGGGGTTTAGCTCTGTGGCATAAGCGCCTGCCATGCAAGCAGGCAGTCATGAGTTTGGTCCCCTGTACTGATAAAAAAAAAAAAAAAAAAAAAGACAGACACACACACAAAAAACCAAAACAAACAGAACTAAGCACCTAGCAGGGTGTGGTGGTGCATGGATGTCACCCCAGTTACTTGAGTGGCTGAGGCAGAAGGATTGATTGAGGCCAGGAGTTAGAGCCAGTCGGGGCAACACAGAAGATCTTGTCTCAAAGAAACAAAAACAAAAGCAAACAGACAACGAAACTCCTAATCTATCCCCCCCCAACCATTCTATTCTATTACTTCCTCATCTCAATTGTTCTCCGCAATTCAGTATCCTTTTTGCTGAGGGTCAACTTTGGGGTACCCTGAAGCTCCTCTGTCTCTCATGTCCCTCATAACCTGTGAGCAACATCCACTGGCTCTATCTTCAGAAGATACTCAAGTCTACATCACTTCCTGTGCCACTCAAACCATACTGGGCCAAGCCACTATCATCTCTAACCTGAGTTACTATGATAGTCTAGCTCTTTTCTTTTCTTTTTTCTTTCTTTCTTTTTTTTTTTTTTTTTTTTGGTACTGGGGATCGAACTCATGACCTCTCGCCTGCCAGACAGGAGCTTATGCCACTGAGATAAACCCCCAGCTTTTTTCTTTGGTTTCTTTTTTTTTTTTTTTTTTTGGTCTTTTTCGGTTTTTATCGGTACTAGGGATCGAACTCACGACCACCTGCTTGCAAGGCAGGAGCTTATGCCGCTGAGCTAAATCCCCAGCCCCTTTTCTTTGGTTTTTTAAGGCAGGATCTCTACATGGTTCAGGCCAACCTTGAACACTCAGTGGTCATCACCTTAAACTCCTGAATGCTGGAATTACAGGCAGGTGCCACCATGCTTTCCCCTACCTGCTTCTCCTCCTCCTCCTTCTCTTTTTTTCCTTCTTCTCCTTTTTCCCGTCCTCTGTCTCTTCCTTGTTTTTGGGACTAGGGACTGATTTCAGGGCATTACCCAACCTAGGCAAAATTTTTACCATAGAGTCATATCTCTGGTCTTTTTCCAAATTTTAGACAGGGTCTTGCTGAATTACTCAGGCTGGCCATGAACTTTTGATTCTCCTACCTGAGCCTCACAAATAGTGGGGTTACAGGTATGTATCACTACTCCTAAATATTCCTTCTTCTAAATTTAGCCTCCTAGAGTATGCTCTCAACACAACAACCACAAAAATCCTTTAAAAAATATAAATTAAGATCCAGGCATGCTGGTGCACGCCTGTAATCCCAGCATTTGGGAGGCTGAGGCAGGAGGGTTGCATTGAGCTGGCATAAGCTAGTTCAGGACCAGCCTGGACTATATAGTGAGACCCAAAAAAATAAAAAACAAAACAAAACAACAACAACAAAATGACTCTGGGAGCACAAGAACCAAAGCGTAAGAGCAAGAGTAGTGGGGCTGGGGATTTAGCTCAGCGGCATAAGCACCTGCCTTGCAAGCAGGCAGTCGTGAGTTCGGTCCCCGGTACCGATAAAAACGAAAAAGACAAAAAAAAAAAAAAAAAAAAAAAAGAGCAAGAGTAGTGACCCCACTTACCTTTACTAGCGGATCCAGTCGGAGCAAACTGAGACTCTTTGGTGCTGAGGGTCCTGGTCCTTGCCCCTCAGAGGTCTCACACTTACCAAAAAAGAGCTGCACTTACTCATAATCCATGTCTACCTCCTGATTTCCGTAAGCCCCTTATCTAGTGTCAAGCATCCGAAGAGGGGTCTTAAAAAGAAGAGGGGCTGGGGATGTTTGATTCCCAGTATACACACACACACACACACACACACACACACACACACACACACACACAGAAGAGCAGTCTTGGCATTCCTATCCTAACAGGGACCTTTGGTTCTGATTATAAATAGGGCAAGGGGATAGGATTGTAGTGATGGTAGAGCAAGCACTTACCTACCATGTATGAGGCCCTGAGTTCAAGCCCTAGTATTGATCTTTAAATTTTTTTTTTTTTTTTTGTCTTTTTCTTTTGGTACCGGAGATTGAACTCATGACTGCCTGTTTACAAGGCAGGCGCTTATGCCACTGAGCTAAATCCCCAGCCCCTGATCTTTAAATTTTTTTAAAGAGGAAAAAAAAATAAAACCAAAATTTCAAAAATAATTAGAGGGTAATGGTCTTTTAATTTTTTGTGGCTTTTTTTGGTATCGGGGATCGAATTCATGACTTTGCACTTGCCAGGCAGGTGCTTATGCTGCTGAGCTAAATCCCCAGTGGTCTTTTAATTTTTTTTTTTTCTTTTTCTTTTTTATCGGTACCGGGGATTGAACTCATGACTGCCTGCTTGCAAGGCAGGTGCTTATGCCGCTGAGCTAAATCCCCAGCCCCGGTCTTTTAAATTTTTTCTTTGTTTTATTTTTTGAGACAGAGTCTCACCCTGTTGTCCAGGTTGTCCTTGAACTTGCTATGTAGTCCAGGCTGGCTTTAAACTCACGGTGATCCTCTTTTCTCAGCCTCCCGAGGGCTGGGATTACAGGCGTGCACCACCATATCTGGTCTATCTCTAATTTTGGAGAAAAAAAAAAAAAAAAAAGAGAGCAGATAAGGCTGCTGTTGTCCAGTGGGGGCAAGGAGGGATATGTGTGGATGCCAGCCCGTTTACCTGGGCGTGTCTTGGTATCCCTGTCCTCATTTGTAGCTGTAATGGACAGGTGCTGTGACCCTGGCTTGAGAATGGCATGGAGACAAGGGCCATGTGGACTGTGACAATGAGGGTCCGTAGAAGTGGTGGCAGAGGTCAGGGCAGGCTCAAGTGAGGGGAGGAGGAGGGAGATGAACCTCCACTGCAGCCCTGAGGCTGACCACAGTGTGGAGGCAGCTGTCTGGCCCGCTCACATTCTTCGTCTCTTCTCTCCGAAAGAGCCCAGGGGCACCTGAAAGAGCTGCTCCTTGAATCCTCGTGTAGTTTGGAGTAGACACCAACTTTCAGGGAAGAACTTGCTGTGCATAGGTAGCCAGTGCCATTAAGCAGACAACCTACAGCGTCTCCGCCTTCATGTCCACCTTAGCTGACCCAGGGCAGCCCAAACCTGGTGATCGGAGGAGAGGTGGGTGTGAAGGTGAGTCCCTTCTGGCTTGATGTCTGACTCAGATGATAATAGTTTCTTCAGGGCTTCAAGTCAGGTCGAAGGAGCAGGGTTTTTCCCAGGCCATCGTGGAGTTTGACATCTGTCTCTGAGTCTGTTTTCAGAGAACTTAGCCTCTGACGCCAACATGGTATTCCCTCCTAGACACATCTAATCCTCCGAGGATGCCAGACTCCAGGAGATTACAAGGCCATGGTTAGGGAGCTCTGGGGAAAACACATCTCCTTCTACTGCACTTGAAATTTAGCTGCCCTCCTCACATCCTCCTTTCAACATTCATTCTACAAACAAGGAAGCTCCCACCACGTTCCAGAGCCTTGAACATTTTCCAGTTGCTTTGGGAAAGAGCCATGGATAAATCATTGTGCCATAAATGAGCTAGACATTGAGTTTTCCCCCCACTGCACTTCTGAGATTTACGGTGGAAAGTGGCCACCTTTGCCATCCCAATGGTCTGAAAGAGAACTGGCCCTTAAGGAATGGGCACCCCTTTCCATGTCATCCGCCCATAGCAATTTGACGTATGGTAAACAGCTCTCCCTTGAATACCCCCTAACAAGAAAGACACAGCCCACAATGGTAACTTGTTTCCAAAGTTATCTGACTGGCAGGATCTCCAGGAAAAAAGTGCACAGAGTTAGAGAGATGTACACACTCACTAGGGAGAGACTTAACCCCCAGGACGCCCAGAAAGGACATAGCTGTCCGGCGCATCCACCAGAGGGAAGGCAGCACCTAGCAAGAAGCCCTCCATTCCTCTTCTGTTTCTCTTTCCTATACCCCCTTAGCCCAAGGGCCACACCACACTGCTTGCCCTCGAGGTCCCTTGCCTCCTGCTCCACCTGGCAACTGCTTGGACGGTTCTGCAGCTTGGCAGTTGGTACTTTATAATGCCAATTAACCAGTAAGAAGAGTCATTCCTGAATTTTTATTGTTCGTTGTAGTTTATGAATTATCTTCATCGACATTATTCAAATTCGGTTTGCAATACAACCTGGAAAAAATCATTTGGATTGATGGCCATTTTTCAGAAGTAATTCAGTAACTCAACTCAGGCCAAAGCTACATAGTAAGGCACCGCTGCCGCCACCATCACCGGCATTTATGAAGTACTTGTAGGTGCCAAGGGTGATGCTAAGGGCTAACTCACTTATTTTATTTTATTGTTTTGTCTTTTTAAGACAGGGTTCATTATGCAGTTCCAACTGCCTCGAACTCACAGTGATCTTCCTGCTTCAGTCTCTCAATTGCTGGAATTAAGGCACGGGCCACCATGCCTGGCTAAGGGTTAATTTATTTAATTCTATAGTGAAGTAGGATTTAAAACAGTGAAGTACTGTATTGACACAGGGCAGACAAACAGGTGACTAGAACATGATAAGATTTTATTGGTTGGTTGGTTCCAATTGCCCATGACCTTACTGAATTTTCGTTTATTTGTTCTATCAGTTAGTAAGGGAGATGTGGTAAAATATCTCACCGAGGGAGATTTATCAATTTCTCTCAGTAGCACTGGAAAGCGATATTACTAGATGTATATGAATTTTGAAATGTTAACTCTTGGGGGCTGGGGATTTAACTCAGCGGCATAAGTGCCTGCTTTGCAAGTGTGTGGTTGTGAGTTTGATCCCCGTACCTATAAAAAAGGAAAAGACAAAAAAAAAAAAAAAAAAAAAAAGAAATGTTAACTCTTTTAACCCAAAGAGGAGCTCAACAACAAAGTTAAAAAGAATTTAAAATAAAAAACTTTACATAAAAAACTTTATACATTTTCATTTCTTGCATCAGGAGGATCTCTTGGGTATCTAATTGACCATATTGTTTGGGAAATACTTTATTATTTATTGTCTTTTTGAGACAGGGTCTCACTATGCAGTTCAGGCTGGCCTTGAGCTCACTTTGTAATCCAGGCCGGTCTCAACTCACAGTGATCCTCCTGCCTCAGCCTCTAGAGTGCTGGGATCACAGGAGTGCACCACCATGCCTGGCTCTGGAAAAAATTTTAAAATGGATTTTGTTACCATAGGTTGCATTTATTTGTTTTATGACATTTATAATTTTTAAAGCACTTTAATGTTATAAATTTTAGATAGATAGTATGACTAGGTTATATTATGATTTATAGTGATAGTGCATCATCACTCCTGTATAAGTATAAAGTTATTTTACAACTAACCCAGAGGGTAGATATTATCTCTGCATTATAGATAGAAAGATATAGGCTCTGAGCTTTAAGAGTATAGCTACAGCTGGGTGTGGTGGTGTACATCTGTAATCCCAGCACTCAGGAGGCTGAGGCAGGAGGATTGCTGAGAGCTCAAGGCCAGCCGGGGCTACAGAGTGAGACTCCCATCTCAAAACAACAACAGATCCTATAATATAAGGTCAAGACTGCCGGGGTTCCGATCCTGGCTCTCTAACTTGGACCTGGGTGGGTTTTCTTACTTCTCTGTTGCTTTTCCAGTACAAGGGGCTACAGTACATTGTTGGGAGGCTGTGGACGTCAACACATGTGAAGTACAGCAGCGACAAGCACAGGGGAGTCGCTTGCCGTGTTTTTACTGTTACGTTTCTGTCCTATGGTGTGTCATGGTTTCCCAGATTGCATCCATAAAGCAGAAGATTCTTGTAAATAAAAGTTTTAAGACCTATCCAGCAAAGTACCTGGTACACAGTAGGACTAGTTTTCTCGAAAAACAGTTTTCCTTTTGTCATTTCAAGAAGAAAATAGTATTGGGGACCCACCCAGGGCTTCTCAAGTGTCAAAAGCAATGAAATTGTTTAGTGCTGAGACAGAGGCTTGTTTTACTCTATCCACCTCAGCAAAGGTGGTGTCTCCTGGAACTGGAGGAAATAGACGGTTGATTTGAGGAGGACTCAGATCAAGCAGTGACCCATGACAGCAAGACGCCTGATGAGATGGAATGTTTTGCAGGTCACAAAGAGGCCGCCCCACAAGTGGGAAACACTGTAGACCTGGTCGGTATCTCTGTGGACAGACTGCAGAGTGGTGGTCTTTCTTCTAGTCTTACAGATGACCTTGGGGAAGAATGAGATCCTCCTAAGATATGACAGAAGCTCTCCCTAAACTTGCCTGTTTGAGGAGGATGTTTCTTACCTATGTATCTCAGAGCAAACTTATAACATGGTAGCCTTGCCAGGCGTCTCAGCACTCGGGAGGCTGAGGCAGGAGGATCGCTGTGAGTTTGACACCAGCCTAGGCTACAAAGTGAGCTCAAGGCCAGCGTGAACTGCACAGCGAGACCTTGTCTGGAAAAGACAAAAGAAAACAAAAAACATGGTAGCCTTCCTGCTCTCCCCCTCCTTTCCTTCCTCGCTTTCTTCCTTTGTTTGCAGTACTGGGGATTGAAGTCAGGACTTTCCTTGCTGAGCTACACCCTCCCCCACTTTTAGTATTTATTTATGTACTTTAAAATAGAAAAATTTATTAGGAGAAATAGCTCCTGAGAAAGAGGAGGAGACCCAAAAGTGGGTTGCCTCTTTTATTTTTGAGACAGGATCTTGCTAAATTGCCAAGCTTCCCAGGTTGGTCTCGAACTTGCAGTCCTCCTGTCTTAGCCTCCCAGAGTGCTAGAATTATAGGCATGGGTCACCACATGTGACTTTTCTAATTGTGACTTGGGCATGTTATTTTCACAATTGAGGGCATGGGCTGTGAGTCAATTAGTCATTTTCCAAGAATGGGTCGAATCACTGAACTTCAAGATGAACAGTTCTTAGAAGTTATTGCTACTTCCTGGTAAGAGCAAGGTCGTGAGTTTGATCCCTGATATCAAAAAAAAAAAAAAAAAAAGAAAGAAAGAAATTATACTTACTTAGTGGTGACAATGACTAATTATTATGAAGATCTTTTGAACTCTTTTGTCCCATGTCCTTAAAGGGAATCCTGAGGTTAGGAAGTTTCTCCTCTAAGAACTGAGCCTAGGTGGAAAAATCAGCCTAGATAAACACTTCATTTAGCTCCAAAGAATGGGTTCCTATCCATAGCTCTCTGTGGCCACAGGCATGACACGCCTTTGGGAAGAACAAGAAGAGCCAAGTGTCTGCCCCCATCCTCAGATGTGAGATGATTACTGCTGAGCAGTGAAGAGCCCTCCAGGTCTCTCAGCTTCAGAAAATCATCCCACTTACCTGGAAAAGGCAGGCCCAGGTCAGGACCCAGGAGGAGGATGGTGGGTCTGGGAACCAGCTGCAGAAGGCCCAGTACTGGGGCAGCCAGAATAGCTGTGTTCTGTGTAGATCTAGATGAGAGCTGTCACTTCCCAGGAGTTGGCAGATCCACCAGGATGCCGCGGGCCAAATTGTGACTAAGCCTCCTCCCCACTCACCCCCTGCACCAGTTCCTGTGCAGTGTTCCCCGTGCTGCTCCAGTGCTGATTCTTAGGCATTTGGATTCCTTTACAAATCTGCTAACAGTTATAGGCCCTTAACTTTGGTTGCAGTTTTAGTGGGCCTGCTGACAGTCCTGAAGTTGCTGGAGTCCCTTCTTAGATGCCAGTTTGAGGAGTCTTGCCCCAGAACCAAATACCACAGATTTGCCTTTTTTTTTTTTTTTTGCTATTTCCTGGAAACTCAGGGAGGCTCTACCTGGATGGGGAAAGTGATGAATGGTGAAGATGTTGCACCTGGAAGAAGGGAAGTGAATTCCAAACATGACATCCTTTGACCTTCTCTACCTGTCCCACAAGCTAACGTTATTTCACTGTTTTCACATTTGAATCACTAATATTGTGTTTTAAAAAAATCAACACAAGGGCTCCACCTACTGAAATTCTCATATAATTAATGTGAAGTAGTTGAGTGGTGGCGAACACCTGTAATCCCTGCTTTGGGAGACGGGGGCAGGAGAATCACTACAGTTTGAGGCCAGCCTGGGCTACATAGTGAGTTCAAGGCCACCTTGAACTGCACAGTGAGACCTTGTTTCAAAAAAAATTAATGGTTATCAGCTTTTTAAAACAATATAAATAAAGTACACATAAAAAGTATAGTGCAAGTGTCATGCCTGCTGCAGGGGAATCATTTTTCACCCTGATGGGAACATTCACCAACACAGATGAAAACTGAGTTGCAGGATGGAGAGAGCTGGAGACCATATGACATCTTTTGAGTACCTGAATCCCATCATGCCTTAAACTAGTAAAACCATGGATATTTCCTGTACATAGATCTACAGCTGCTTTTTTATCCCCCATCTTATTGAGAATTTGATTTTGATTTTTGTCACCTGTAGCTGTGCCTTAACTAATCAATGTCCCAAATTATATATTAAAAAACAATAAAAACAATGCAGAACGTCAAAGCAAGATGATAGGAAATTAACAATGGTTATTATATTGTTATCTTCAAAAAGTTGCTCAGATTATCAGATTTGGGCATGCAAAACTGATCAAACCAAGCAATCAGCCTGCCTCCCTGTTAAGCAATAGTGAGCTTACTGGTACATGGGCTTAGAGTCAAACATCCCACCTCCCCACCCACCCCCTTTTAGCAAATGGGAACCAGAGATCTGAGCATCTCTTGGAGGTTGACCATATGCAATATAGCAAATAAGGGGGATTTCCTTCTACCATCTTTTTTTTTTTTTTTTTGTCTTTTTCCTTTTTATCGGTACCAGGGATCGAACTCACGACTGCCTGCTTGCAAGGCAGGCGCTTATGCCACTGAGCTAAATCCCCAGCCCCTCTACCATCTTTTTGAAGGCAAATATTTTTACTACTGTTTTGCTTTATTCTGATTAATGGTACTGCTCTATTCAATATTCTGTTTTGATAAGTTCTATAATGTTCTGTACTTCATTTTATTTTGCTATACGTGATTGAAAGAACAACTATTGTGATGATAATGAGATATACTGTGATATCTATTGCTGTTATCCTGGTAACCTGTTGTGAAATTCTGTACCAATTTCGCTACACTGTCTCAATTGGCTTTGTTCTGTCTTGCTTAGTTGTATTTTACTACCTTCAAAATAATTTTTTAAAAAACCATGAGAAAAAACAAACAACAACAACAACAACAAAAAAACAATAAAAGCACTAACTGGTCCTTTCAATGAACTAATAGAATTAGTAGTACCATTATCTTAGCTATCATGTATATGCATACCTTTTTCCCTTCCTTCTTTTCTCCTTTTCCCTATTCCTACTGCTCTTTCCTTTTGAGCAGTTTCTTTCCCTTTCACAGTATCTATTACACCTATTGGATCTTATTTACTGTTTCAGTTTCTTACACCAGGGAGACAATACCATGTTTATATATGTAAGCCTGATTTATTTCATTGTGAATATGGTCTCTAGTTGCAGCCATTTACCTATAAAAATGTCGAGTTGATCTTTCTTTGTAGATGAGTAATACTCCATTGTATAAAAATACATTGTTTTAATACATTCCTCGTTTGATGGGTATTTGAGTTGTTTTCAAGATTTAGCTATTGCAAATTGTGCTGCTATAGACACGGGTGCATGTGTATTGCTGTGATATGATGTTTTCAATTCTTCTGGGAAGATACCCAGTTTTTAAATTTAAAAAGTTAAATAAGTATAATTGATATAAATAAAATACACATATATAAAGCGTATAATTTGGTGAATTTTGATATGTAAGAAATAACATATTTACTCACCTCCAAAATGTTCCTCATCCTCTTTTGAAATCTATCCTACACCACTCCATGCCCAGACAACCACTGCTCTGCTTTCTGTCACTTTAGAGCTAGGTTTCTACATGAATATAACCATACAGTACATACTCTTTATGGGAGGAAGGCCTATCTCATTTTATAATATCACTCAGCATTCACCCACATATACATTTATTGATGGTTTGTTCCTTTTTATTGCTGACTAGTTGCAGGAGGGTTTAAGTAAGTGGCACAATCTGAAGACAGCCTTTCCTGTCTTCAGATATGGTCACAAGCACAGGCATCCCTAGGGTCACCCTCTCTTAGGCATCCATATGACGGCCCTCAGGTTCCATCAGGTATCTGATTCACTGAACTCAAGAAAGTGCTATATGTACTTATAACTACAGTTGCATTGTAGCAATTTATAATAAATTAGAACCAAAGGAAGAGACACATTGGGCATAGTCTTGGAGGATTCTAAATGTAAACTCCTGGGCCAGGGATATAGCTCAGTGGCACAGCACCTGCTGGGCAATCACAAAGTTATGAGTTCAGCTGGGGGTTTAGCTCAGCAGTGTAAAAAATGCCTGTCTGTCACGCACGAGGTCGTGAGTTCAATCTCCAGTACAATAAATAAATAAGTAAATAAAAACAAAGTTATAAGTTCAATTCCCAGGACCAAAAAAAAAAAAAAAAAAAAGCTCCTGTTGCCTCAGTTACCCTCCTGACATTAAAGTGTGATGGTACTCAGAGTACTGCCAACCATGGCAGCTCACCTAAACCCTTGGTGTCAAGTTTTACCTGGGGCAATCACATATATGTTTGACACTAAGTTTCCAGTTCATATCCATATGGCACATTCAAAGCCTCTATCATAAATCACATTGTAAAACTGGGAGTGGTGGTACAGGCCCGTAATTCTAGCATTCTAGGAGGCCGAGGCCAAAGGACTTTGAGTTCCAACCCAGCCTGAGTAATTTAAGGATTTAGGGAGATCTATTTCAAAATTTAGAAAAAAATGTAATGGAGACATAGTTCTGCAAAAATTAATCAATCAACTAATCACCTGTTGCTGCTTGCCCTCTTTTTTTTCTGAGACGGAGTTTTGCTTTGTAATGCAGGCTGACCTTGAATTCTCAGCAATCTTCTGCTTCAGCCTCTCAAGTGCATGCACCACCACTTGGCTTTTTTGTTTTGTTTTGTTTTTTGACCCAGCTATGTAGCCAAGACTGGCCTTGAACTCACAGCAATCCTCCTGCCTCAGCCTTCTAAATGCTGAGATGACAGGTGTGTGCCACCATGCCCAGTTCTGACATCTTTTTATAAGTGAGTCTCCTGTGCATGAACATGAATTAGTTCTCCATTTATCTTCTTCTGTGATTTTTTCAGCAGAAGTTTACAGTTTTTTCCATATATGACTTACGTGTTTTTTGGTTTGTATTTTAAGACAGTGTCTCCCTATGTAGTTCAAACTGGCCTTGAACTTGTAGCTATCCTTTTACCTCAGCCTCCCAAGCACTGGGATTACTTGTGTACTACCACACCTGGCTGTATGTATTTTGTTAGGTTTATACTTTTTTTGTTGTTAGGTTTATACTTAAGTTTTTTTTTTTTTTAGTTGTTTGTGTAAATTGCTTTTTTTTTTTTTCTTTTTTTGGTCTTTTTGAGATGTCTCGCTATATATATAGTTCAACTGGCCTTTAACTCACTTTGTAGCCCAGGGTGGTCTTAAACTCGAAAGGACCCTCCTGCCTCAGCCTACTGAGTGCTGGGATTACAGGCATGTGCCACCATGCCCAACTATTGTAATGGTTTTTAAATTCTAGTTTTACTTGCCTATTGTTGTTAAGTAGGAAACTGATAGACTTTTGCACATCACTTCATCTGCAAACATAGTTTTATTTCTTCCTTACCAGTGTGCATACCTTTTCTTGTGTGATGTTTGGTTAGGACTTCTAGTTAAAAAGCAGTGGAGGTGCCATCCTAGCCTTGTTCCTGATCTCAGTGGGAAACCATCAGATGGTTTGCTACCTTTTAGCTTGATGTAGTCTACACATTTTTAGATTTTTTTTTTTTTTTTTTTTTTTTTTTGTGGAAGAAGAGATTAAACTCTGGACTTTGCCCATGCTAGGCAAATGCTGTACCACAGACCTACTTCCTCAAGCCTTTCTTAAAAATTTTTTTTTTTTAAATTTGAGACAGTCTTTTTTTTTTTCGTTTTTGACACAAGGTCTCGCTAAGCAGTTAGCCTGACTTGAACTCACTTGGTAGCCAAGGTTGGTCTCAAATGTACCAGAATCCTGCCTTAGCCTCCCAAGTGTTGGAATTACAAGTAGGTGCCACTATACACCCCTCAACCCCCCGCACCCCTTTTTGAGATAAGATTTCCTTATGTGTTTTTTTTTTTTTTTTTTTTTTTTTGTCTTTTTCGTTTTTTACTGGTACCAGGGATTGAACTCATGACTGCCTGCTTGCAAGGCAGGTGCTTATGCCGCTGAGCTAAATCCCCAGCCCCTCTTATGTGGTTTTTAAGCTGGTCTTAAAGTCACTATGTAGCTCAGGCTGGCTTCAAACTCATGATGATACTGCTGCTTTTGCCTCCCAAGGGATAGGATTACAGGCATGTACTAACATAGCAGCCTTGTTTCTCACTTGTTGTCATTGATGTTCTATCCTACGAGTTCTATCTGGTTCGGCCTCCCTGAGCTCTGTCTTTTCAACATCTGGAAATGGCTGGACTCTGTTTGGTATTCCTCCTCTGCACAGCCTGAAGATTCCCTCCAGCGAGCCCCCAGGGGCCTCTCACTTCACTTGATTCCCTTCCTCAGGAGATTACTCTTTTGTGCTGTCATCTGTCTAGTCTCTAGCATTTTAGTTGTTCAAGACAGGAAAAGAAATTGAGACCCTATAACTCCATAATGTCCAGAAATAGACATCATCTTTTTTTAAAAAACCTTTCCCAATCAAGATGAGATGCACCGCCACCTACATCTATTTATCAGAGTTCAGTCATCATTGCCGTGTTCTCACCTCTGCCGCAGAGCTGTGCTTCTACTGTCACCTCTCAAAGCACGACATCCCTGCCGTTTAGGAGAAACAACACATCATTCTACTATTTGGTACTTGGTAGGACTCTTCAGATTTCCAGGCTTGGGCGTCTATGTCGGAGAGACAGCATAACACATCTGAATTACTATCCACCATGAGATCAGCAAATAAAAGAAAGAAAACAGGGCTAAGAAGATTTTTATTTGAGAACTGTATTTGTAGAGGCCTGTGAGGCAAGGAGACAGGAGGACACTGTAGTAATGACATATAAAATTGTTTTCTAGTAGTGGCAAAATGTAAGCTAAATTAAACAAAACACAAATAAATCCGCTACCTACCAGCAGAGCAGATGGGCAGTACAGGCAGCTGAGTCATTTCCTGTCCAATCTCCTCATGGAGAGCAGTGACATTAGTTGACTATGACACGCTGCATTCCTCCATGGAACAGCTCCTTGCCGAACATCTTCACAATGCTCTGAACCATGGCTCAGCTGTTTAAACATGGGAGAAACAAAGCATCTGAGAAGTTAGTGAACTATAAAGGCACATAGCTAGTAGAAAGGTAAAATGGCTGATTCTTTCCTTCCTTCCTCCTTCCCTTCCTTCTTTTGTGGTACTGTTGACTGAATCCAGGACATTTACAGTAAGCTTCACCCTTAACGGTTTTCAAATTTTGAAGCAGGGTATTGCTAAATCACTAGTTGCTCAGATTGGGCTTGATTCTGTGATCCTCTTGCCTCATCCTCCCTGGTGCTGGAATAAAAAGTGTGGGCCATTATGCCCACTGATTGCAAAGTGTGTGCTCTTTCTCTCTGCTTCTGACAAGGCCTATCACCAAGGTAGTCTTTGGCCTTGATGTACTTTTTTTTTTTCAGTGCTGGGATGGAACCCAGGGCTGTGTGCATCCTAGGCAGTGTTCTACCACTGAGCTATGGCCCTAGCCGCCTATTTATTCATTTGTTTGTTTGAGACATGTAGTTCAGACTGGTCTTGAACTCAGTATGTACCTAGACTGGGCTTGAACTTACGGTGATCCTCCTGCCTCAGCCCCCCAAGTGCTAGGATTACAAGCATGTACCACCCTGCCTGGCTCATATTTAATTTTTTAAGTAAAATTTTTATTGCAGTATATAACTCCCAGAGAAAAGTATAAACATTTAATGTATCTGACTGGGGATGTAGCTCAGTGGTACAGCATTTGCCTAGAGTACACAAGACTATTCCCCGTGCATGTGTACACTCTTGTGCGTGCACACATGGACAGACAGTGCAGCTTGATAAATTTGCATAAAGCAACATATCTTTTACCAATACTAAATCAAAAACCAAAACAACATAGATTCTTTAGAATCTCCTTACATGTGGCCTCTTTGACAGGAGTTCTAGCACAGAGGTGCTAGGAGAGCCTAAAGTTCAGGCTCCTTTATCTTTGGGGTCTATGTGGGCTTCTGAGATCCATAAAATCCCTGAAATGATAAATACTTTCCGAGAGGAGGAAGTGCCTTCCTCAGGTTCCCCCAAAAAGGAAGACTCAAAGCTACAACTGAGGACTGGATCATTTGAAATCCATTCGTTCACGATATAGTCAAAACCAGAATATAGCAACTGTCACCATTTGACAATTGAATGCACCAGGTTCTATGCTACGTACTTCCTTGTACTTGCTCTGATCTTTCCAAAAACTCTAAACTGTAAACACCATCTCTTCTTTTTTGTAGATATGGGAACTGTGGCTCAGAGTGAAGTGACTTACCTGCTGATACGTGTTACTTATATATTTGGAAGAGCTACTATTTGTATCAGATCTTCTACAAAGCCTGTGCGTTTGCAGCTAGCCCGCGATGTCTGCTATAACATCAAGTTGCTCAACTTTTGCTCCAAACAAGTAAAGTTTGAAATATCAGACTGAAGAGGAAGTGAAAGTGAAATCCAAAGGCCAGACTTTTTTTTTTAATTTTTAAAACAATTCCCTTCTAACCAATGAAAACTCACTGTAAAGGTGAAAGTGCTACTTTTAAAAGATACACTATCGTCTAGAGGTGTGGCCTTGCAGGTTTTCTCAAGAGTTACTATCTAACCACAAACTGTCTGTCATTACGCTGCATTTCAGAGGATGTCTCTGATTGGCTGACCGAGAGCAACATTTGAATTTAAAGATGAAACTAAAACAACCAAGTGTTACTTCATTGAGAAAGATAAAGCTTTTCGTCAGAGAAAACTCCAACTGGAGTCAAAAGATTAGGCACTAAAACCCTGTCCTAGCAAAACCATTATCCTTACCTCAGCAACTGGTGTTATTACTATTTATTTATGAAGAAATTAGCCCCTATTTTAAGTAAAAGATACAATATGAAAAGACATAACACTGTAACTACAAATATTTGGTTTAAAAGATTTAATCTCTAAGTAGAAAGTAAACTTTGCCTAGTGACAAAAGCTATACCAGGAGCAGGTGATAGTGAGAGGAGAGGCCACAAATGCTGGTGTCTACTTTCCTAATCATTGGACCATGTACAAACAAGGATTCCTGTCTCCTCTACAGTACTTTTTCCTGCTATTCTATGGGATCATTGAGTGGACTGTACCCTCAGGCATGCATTAATAAAATCTATAAAGGAAAACAGTGGGCCACACAGATGACTTCATTCTAGAAAAGAAACCATGGCCTCACACATCAATTGAAATATTGCATTCTGTTAGAATATTTAATATACCTCATTGAGTCTAGAATGCATACTCAGCTAAATGTAGGAGAAAAGAAAAATAATTTAACTCAAGCAATATGTTTTTCTTATATAGAAACAAATGAAGCAAGACAGAGAATTAAAATTTTATAGAACGTGAAATGCTGCAACTCAATCATATTTCCCTTATCAATGGATTCTATTCATAGTATCACTTAATTGATAAGTCTGAAAAATACATTATTTCAAGTTTCATACCCTCTATTTTATGTTCATGAAATAAAGCACTACAGTACCACTCAAAGCAGGAATGTAAAATTTTCAGGATTTTTTGTTGAAACTCACTTTATTAAAAAAAAAAAAAAAAGAAACTGTCATGAACAATAAATTACAATCATTTCCCCCTTTATAAATTCTTCATAAAATATATTTGACAATTTAAAAAGAAAATTTCAAAAGTTGCTTTCATTTCTGAAGTGCTGATGACTTATTTTTTTGACCATTTTGTCATGCTGGTGAATTATTTTGTAGCTGCTACAATAGTTTGATAACATTTTACAATTAAAAACAACAACAAAGAAAAAAAAAACCACACTAGCAGAAAGAACTATTCTGTGTGCTATTTATCTGTCACTTAACATTTACTTCATCATAATGACAAAGTATCCCTTAGCACCACAAATCTACAGGAACCCCATCTTTCTAAGTGACAACTAGTGCAAAATAACATTCTAGGAATTAACTGTACAAACCCTATATTTTAACTGGACTCCGCTGCCTATAAGCTTATTTGAATATTTGGTCTTTTTCAATTAAGACAAATTCCATGAAACACTATATAAACCATAGCAAGAGACTATGAGAAATAGTTGCTTATTGAGTACCTATTATGGGCAAGGCACTGTGCATGAATTCTTGATTTCATTTTTTTCCCTAGCAAATATCTGGGAATTTCCAAGTATCACCAATCTTTTACTTTTTATTCTTGGCTGGGAAAGACTTGTGTCTAAATGCCATTTTTAAATTAACATTTTTATCAATTACTTTCTAGTGCTGAGCACACAGTAGGTACTTAATATTAATACCTCTGACTGAAAGAACAAAGGAAGACAAGAATTTATTATCATTTTGGCTACTTTAGAATACAAGGACTTGAGAAAATTCCAGAAGAAACTTTCTGATCACCTCATACCATTATCCTCAATGAAAGCAAAAAAAATTCTATTTTGTAAGTAAAATTTTTCAAAATAAACATCAGGGCTGGAGAAGTAACTCAGTGATAAAGCGCCTGTGTAGTATGTAAGAAATCCTGGGTTCAATTCCAAGCACCACAAAAAACAAAATAAATTATAATCATTAACTCTTGTAAATGAGGCAGGACCAAAATCCACGTACTTAGGAAACTGTGGCTCCAAGTACACAGATATATAAAGAGCAAAGGAAATGCAAGATATTACCCACCTATCTGCTGAAGTGCCGCATTATTCACAAAAGATCGTAACGTGCTTTTTCTTACTCTCAGCAACTCAATCCCCTTGGACAGATCTGTTAAACTAATTGGATGAATCAGAGTGTCATTACCATGAAGTTTCAGTGTATGGTCACTTCTACTTTCCAATCCAAAAGTAGAAGCTTGAAATTTAATATTTAATAGTTTGAAAATCATGTTCGATGTATATGACTTTTTAAGGTTTTATTTCAATAAAATCTTCAGTCCAAATTTTAAACTTCCAGATTAAGTAACACATTGTCTAGAAACTTAACGTACTCCAAAACTGTTTTTTACCTTCGATTATTCACTGAACACGTTTTGTTATTTTAATTAATTAATTGAGACAAGGTCTCACTTTGTAGTTCAGGCTTGTACTAAACTGTATGTAATCCAGGTTGGCTTTGAACTCCAAGCAATCCTCCTGCCTTAGCCTCCCAAGTGCTGGGATCATAGGCATGCACTGCCACGCCCAGACTCTGAACACATTTTATTGTTTTTTGTTTTTTCTTGGTACTGGGAATTGAACTCAGGATCTTGCACTTGCCAGGCAAGTGCCGTGCCGCTGAGTTATACTCCCAGCCCATCTGAATACATTTTAAATCGGGAATAAATGACAGTAATATTCTAAAAGTTGTAGAAGTAAAAAAAAAAAAAAAAAACTCAAGGAGATTATGCAAATTATCAATAATTTCAATATTCTAGTACTATTTTGATTTTTTGGACTCTAGTGCTTTAGAAAGATTCTACTGCTTTAGAAAGATTAACATAGATACAATGTAAAGTCTATTTAACCCCAAAGGCTAATAGAGTCTTGGGAAAGCATTCTTTCTTTAAATTTTAACTATCTGCATTTACAGAAAAACAGGAAACAACCATACAGTTAAAACTGAACTAACTTCAAGAGAAACGATAGCTTCTTGTTTTCTTATATAGTTCATATTAAATGATTGTATAAAATCAGTAACTTTTCTATTGGAAAAGTAGCTGACTCCACAGTATTTTATCCACTTGCCAAACTGTGTATGTATCATCTTCCACTTAGAAAAAAGGTGTTAAGAGTTAAGACAACTATTATTACTACCATTACTATCTCAAAGGGATAGAGGAAAACAGCATCAGTGCCAAAATGAAAGGAACTCCAGTGATTCAACAAGAGATAATACCAGGGCAGGAAACATGGATGCAGAATTCATTTGGTTTCTTCAACTTTATGCTGAGACTTAGATAAAGTCTTAAAAAATTAATATATCAAGTATTATAGTTCATTCATAGCAAAATTTTCACAAACAGAAGAATCTCATGTTCAGATTTATATCAGATTAACAATGCTCAAGTACAGACATATCAGCTGGGTGTGGTGGCACATGCCTATAACCCCAGAACTCAGGAGGCTGAGGCAGGACTGCTCTGAGTTTGAGACCAGCTGGGACTACCCAATGAGACCGTCTCAAAAAACTAAAAAGGAATAGACATATCCCAATACAGTGGTTTAATTAATTAAACAAATACTCAGTTACCTAAGGTATGTCTGAATTATCAGTGTCCTTGCCAACTCACTACTATGATTGCATAATTAATTCAATTCTAACAGCTATAGGGCACTGAAGAATTCAAACATACTTCAGCAGCTTTGGATTACCTAATTCAGTTATGTTTACTCATAATTTTAGTCCTCCAAAATGATGGCTTCGAAAAACAAAAACAAAAAGCAGTACTAGTACAAAAAAAAAAAAAAAAAATACCCAAAGCTTACATTTCATTACAGGGAAGAAGATGAGGGGAGGTTTATTTATTTTTCATCACTGATTTCATCAGCAAATCTCAAAAACTCAAACCTGAAACAAATAATTTAAACAGAAGTGGCATTTTCTTCATCTGGAATACAAAATGCACACATTCACATACTTACATATACATAAATATATACATATATGTTTCCTTTACAAAGCTTTAAAGGTTGCATTACCAGCACGCAAACCTCTTCTTCCATGGAAATGCCTAATACTGACAAGGAATGTCTAAAATACTTGAGACATTTTCAGAAAACTGGACTCTTTTTTCTTGGCTCTTTTCCTGCCAAACTTCTACCAATGGTCATTAAAAAAAATTTTTACACCTACATTGGTAATACACATTCAAAACATACTAATAAAATGGCCAGCTTAAATTCAGAAAAATAAAGAAACAGCCCACAATAAAATCTAAACCCTTAGAACATGGAGTTAGCTTTTTGTATTCTTTTTCAGCCACATAATGTTGCATCACTGTTAAATGAGAAGCAGCATGTCATCCACGATATTTGCAAATAATATGTCACGTTTCCCAGCTGCTATCTTTAAATGCGATTTGTACTAATCTGAGTTCTAATTCAAAAGCATCTGGGCGATCCTGAGGGTTTGCAGCCAGCATTTCCTTAATCAGTTGTTTCATTCGCCCATTCATAGACTTTTTTTTCACAGGAATGAGAAGTTCCATTTTGGGATTTTCCAGAAGCGCCTCTCCAACAGGCACAATCTCAGTTCCTTGCTTTACATAACTCCCCAAGAGTTCCTTCTTTGTCTCTGTGTCTATGAATGTGATCCTTTCCAGCATGGCCCAGATGATGATCCCCAGTGCAAAGATGTCTGCTTTTGCTGTGTAGTGTCCTTCCCACACTTCAGGAGCCATGTAGAAATCAGTTCCACAGGCAGTGGAAAGGAAACACTTATTTACACTCACAGGTTCTTCTGGGTTTTGCCCAGAGGCTGAACAAACTTTACTTAGACCAAAATCAGCCACTTTCAATGTGGGTTCCAAGTCACTTGTATCCAACCTACTTTGAGAAATCAGGATGTTATCAGGTTTTAGATCTCGGTGGATGATCTGGTTTTTATGCAAAAAAGCTAGGGCACTGCTCAGCTGAAGCATGAAGCTGGTGTTAGTTTTACGATTGGGTTTTCTGGACAGCAGATATTCATTCATATCTCCTCCATCACAAAAATCCATCACAAACCACAAATAATAGGCGCTTTGGGGATCAAAGGCAATCTCTCCTTTTAGTGAAGTCTCTACAAGCTATAAAGAAAAAAAGAAACACTATAATCATCTACATAGGTTATACAATTCAGTTATAGAAAAATACCTGACTCAAAAATTAAGTCAGTCTTCAGTTTTGTTGTAGAAATGCTGGGGATAGAACCCAGGTCCTGCACGTGCTAGTCAAGTAGTCTACCACTAAGCTGTACCCCTAGCCCTAGATCGCTAATTTTAGGTGGAAACTCCATGACTATTTTATTTTCTCTGGACTTTGGTATGTGCACTTTAAACTTTAGTACCTCAAACTGGCATTTTTTTTCCTAATGAATATATATATTCAATCTCCCAGCTAAAAGAGGTAAAACTTTGAAAATAGATTTTAAAAAATGTCTAGCCAACTGTGATGGCACATGCCTATAATCCCAACACTCAGAAGGCTAAGGCAAGACGATCACTATGATGGTTCAAGGCTGGTCTGGGTTGCATAGTGAGTTCAAGGGCAGCCTGAACTGTAGTGAGACCTTGTCTCAAAAAAACCAAACCAAACCAAAACAAGAACAAAAAACTCCAAAACTCTTTAAGCAATACAGAGGCTCAATAAATATTTAAATGTTTTTTAAAAGGCAAGACAGTAAATATTTTAGTCTTGACAAGCCACATAAGGTTTCCATTTTCATTCTTTCCTTTTTATTTAAAAGAACAAAAAACACACCTTTCCAGGCATGACGGTACAAGCTTATCATCCCAGCACTTGGGGAACCTGAGGCAAAAGGGCTAACACAGGCTTGAGGGCTATATAATTGAGTTCAGGGCTAGCAAGACCCTATCTTAAAGACAAAAGTAAAAAACTAATTCTAGTGTCCAGACCATATGAAAATAGCCATGGGCCTCTAGCTTAGAGCTACAGAAATACAATGTCCAATTTCCTTATTTTTGGTATATAAGGAACACTACCATGCACATTAGCTATGTACAGTCCAAGCTTTTTAACAAGGGCTATGGGGACCTTGTGTGCTAACTCCAGCTGAGCCCTCTAGCCTCATCTAAAACAGCTCTCTGTACATTGCTGTTTTAGTGTTCTTTCAATTCTTTTTTTTTTTTTTTCTTTTCCGTTTTTATCGGTACCAGGGATCGAACTCGCGACTGCCTGCTTGCAAGGCAGGCGCTTATGCCGCTGAGCTAAATCCCCAGCCCCTGTTCTTTCAATTATTAAAATGCCCTGTTTTTTTGTCTTTTTCCTTTTTATCAGTACCGGGGATCGAACTCACAACTGCCTGCTCGTAAGGCAGGCGCTTATGCCATTGAGCTAAATCCCCAGCTCCTGCTTTAAGATCTTTCTATATACATTTCTTTCTGCATATCACTTACTTAGCCAATGCTGCTGAGTCTAGAAGTTTTAAACAGCTCAATTCCTGAACCCTAGGATTATGTCAGGTTCCCTATCATATGCATCTGTACCACCCTGTAATTCTCACCCATGACACTTGTCCCAAGTACATAGATTGGAAACTAAGTTCCAATATGAGATTATACCTTCTGTTAATTATTTGTTTGACACTGTTTCCTAAGTGAGGTTTTTAGTTATCAGGAGTGGATTTAATGATTGCTGCTGAGAATAAAGAAAAACATATCTGGAAAAAAGAGAAAATTACAAATTTTATAAAAAGAATAGAGAACACCATGCATAGGGACTCTGGTCACACTATCTTTACCACATGTAAATATTGGCTGTCTTTATCAAATAAGAAGAGTTTATAGAAGGCAGTTACTAAATGTGTTTGGGAAATGTCCGATCAACTGAATTCACAGAAAGACTATTCTAATACAGTTACTTATTACTGAGTATATCCTATATGTCAAGTATTATTTCTGCCTCACCTCTAATATTCAAAATTTCCATGGAAAGTAGAAATCATTACCCATAATTTAGCTATAAAGAAACAGATCCTCAGGAAAGCTGGATTATTAATTCAAGATTTTCTAAAAGCGAACAGTGCCTGAAGTCTAATACAGATCTATTGGACTTTACAAGATGAAAAGGTTTACAAAACAAAAAGACAATTTAGAATAAAACAAAACAAAACACTGAATCAGAATGCTGGGCATGGTGGTGAATGCCTGCAACCCCAGTGCTCTGGAGGCTATGGCAGGAGAATCATCAGTCTGAAGCCAGTCTGGGCTATAAAGAGGTATCTTGCTTTAAAATGAAAATAAAACAAAACCAATCAATCAATCAATCAATCAAGTCTGATAGTACTTTACATTTTAGAACCTTGAAAAACCAGGCATATTGGCAAACACTTATAAATGCCAGCACTCTGGGAGGCCAAGGCAGGAAGATCTCAAATTCAAGCCCCACCTGGGCTGAGCTGGAACTTTGTTATCTTCCTATGTCAGCCTATGGAGTAGCTGTTAGTTCTACTTTTAAGAGACAGTATGGAACCAGATGCAGTACAAATGCCTATAGTCCTAGCACTTGGGAGGCTAAAGTAGGAGGGTCACAAGTTTAAGTCCTGCCTGAGCAACTAAGCATGGCCCTATTTTTCAAGATAAAAAATAAAAATAAAAAAGCCCACCAGGAATTGGCTGAGCATGAACACCTTGGGTTCAGTCCTCAGTACCACACATATTTTCACACAAATAAGACTTGAAGTGTGGTGGCACATGACTATAACCCCAGAAACTAGAGGCTAAAGCAGCCAGGGGAATTTAGGAAGATGCCCCAAAATAGAAAGGGCTGGTAATGTAGCTTAGTGTTCCCTGGTACCACACACACACACACACACACACACACACACACACGCACGCACACACACAAAATAAGAGAGAACTTCGGTGCATGTGGTGCTAAACTGCAAAGCAAATTCTCTCATTGTACAATGTCAAATACAAGTTTCTAATTACACAGATCAATTTATTTTTGTTATTCCTAGTTTAAAAGTGTTTACTTATAGTTTTTTTTTGAACCAGAGATTGAACTGATGACGTAGTGCTTGCCAGGCAGACGCTTATGCCACTGAGCTCAGTCCCTGGTTTATTTATAGTTTTTTGAGATAGAGTCTTACTATGTAGTTCAGGCTGGCCTTGAACTAGTGGTGACTCTCCTGCCTCTGCCTTTTCAGTCCTGGGTTTATAAACTAAAAATGCAAACCTTTGAGCTTTCAATGGTAACCATTGAAACCATGCACCATGTGTGCCATAGGTTCATCACTGTTTTTTAGTGTCTTTTAAATGTTTTTTAGTGTCTTTTTAGTGTCTTTACCCTCAAAGTCTGAGGGTAAATTCTGTATTTTGATACATTCCAGGTGGCTGTATGTGGTGGCACACACCTGCAATTCCAGCACTTAGAGGCCCAGGCAGTATTGCCTCAAGTTGAAGGTCAATTTGGGCCACATAGTGAGGTCAAGGAGAGCCTGAACTACATAGGGAGACCCTGTCTCAAAAACAAAAATCCACTCAACGAAAGGTGTTTCCTTTTCCTTTTCCCAGAATAACTGGTCTTAAATTCTGCTCTGAAGGGGCTGGGGATTTAGCTCAGCGGCATAAGCGCCTGCCTTGCAAGCAGGCAGTCGTGAGTGAGTTCAATCCCTGGTACTGATAACGAAAAAGACAAAAAAAATATCTGTTCTGGCTTTTCACTAGCAGTCTTAAGTATCTTTTCTATAGTATGAAGAGTGGTAGAAATTTTCTTTTTTTTGTGGTAGGGATTTTGATTTAAGGCAGAAGCCAACCCTAAAAAAAAATATTTTCAAACCAGGTGGTGGCACACACCTGTAATTCCATCATGTGTGAGGCTGAGGCAGGAGAATCACCATAATTTCAAGGTCATTTTGAACTACATAGCAAGATCCTGTCTCAAAAGCAAACAACCCAACTTTCCCAGTCTTACAAGAGTAATTCGGAAAGGACCATAACCTTTAGCTATTAATTGGTTTTAGGTTCAGCTCCCAATCTGCCACTTGCTAGATAGGTGACTTTATATAAATTCATTAGTCTAAGTTTCAGTTTCTTTATTTATAATTGAGAGAATAATAAGACTTTCCTCTTAGGATTGTTTTGAGCAAATGCCTCTAAAGCACTCAGCACAGAGCATGGAATTAAGTAGGGAACCAAACATTAGCTATTGGCACTGTGAACATTCAGGTGTGAAACATGCTTTGTAAAATTTAGCTGAAATTAGCCAGGCGTGGTGGCTCACGTCTGTAATCCCAGCACTTGGGAGGCTGAGGTGGGAGGATCGTTGCGAGTTCGAGACCAGCCTGGGCTACAAAGTGAGCTCAAGGCCAGCCTGAACTACATAGCGAGACCCTGTCTCAAAAAAAAAAGACAAAAAAGAAAAGAAAAAGAAAATTAACTGAAATTGAATGGGTAAGAAACCATATAACCCTGTAAAACAGCAAAGGCTTATGCTTAAACCAGTATTTTGTAAAAAAGGGTCCAATTATATATGCGTGCCAATATTGGTTGTGGTTTTTCTTTTAACTTCAGTTCCAAAAATACTGATTTCAAAGAAATAAATTTCTTCGACTCTAGTTTCAAGCACATTAGCTCCTCTCTTACCCTATTCCCATGCAGACTGACAAGTATCATGGAGTAACAGGTGGCTTATGATATTTTTAGGTATGTACATCACAAGTTTAAATAAAAGCTTGTTTTAAAGCAAACATCTATGCTATACTTGGCAGACCTATCTACACTTAACTACAAAATACCTGCATTTAAAGGAAGTTCATCTGACTCTTTGATTTCTTTCTTGCAAACCACTGTCATGCCCAAGTCATTTCTACTGTATTTCATATCCAACGACACATACCTGTAAGTAAAGGGAAGAATTAGAGCCATGGGACATCTTTTGCACCATCCCATCTTTTTGTAGGATGCACTCCTCCAAGTGAATCACATTTGGATGTTGGCTCTTGATACTGCTTAGTGCCCAGAACTCACGAAGGGCTAGTTCAACATTTTCAGGTGCGTGGCATCGAATTTTCTTCACTGCAACCCGTGCAGAAGTCTTTCTGATGACGGCTTCATACACAACACCATAACTACCTCGGCCTACCTCCCGTATTAGATCGTACTTTGGCTGGCTACTCACCATCTTCAAGGTCGAGGTTTCTACAAAAATCAACAAAGTGCTCTTGAAATTAGGTATACCTACTAGCTTGCATTTCTCTTTATGTATAATTTAGTTACCATCTCTCTCATTCTTGCAATGCTTGAAGGATATTTGATGTATCTTGGTCAAATCTAATTCTTATAACAGAGGTAACAGGTAGTATTCATGCATCAGGACTATTTCAAGCACTTTATAATATTCATTTAATTCTCACAATAATCTTATGAGGTAGATATTATTATAGTCATTTTAGAGATGAGAAAATTAAAGTACAGAGAGATTAAGTAAAATACCTAAGTCAAAAAGCTAGTAACTGGGGCCAAGGATATAACTCAGTGGAACAGTGCCCAACTGGCAAGTGCAAGGTCATATCTCCATTCCCAGCACCAAAAAAGAAACAGAAAACAAACAAAAAAAGCTAGTAACTGGTGAACCTGTGATTTGAAATCAAGCCATGTGGCTCAGGCAACTAAAATTTCAGCCACTAAACTATACTGCTTTCTCATAAGAACTGCCTGAAAATGTCACTGTTACAATTAAGTCCCTGGACTTTTCTTATCTCTCAAGAGTTCTCGCTCTCTCTCTCTCAATTTCCCTACTTTTCTTTGTAAGGACTGAACTCACGACCTCGTATTTGCCAGACAGGCTCTTGTGCCACTGAGCTATACCCTCAGTCCTATCTATGCTTAAAAATAAATAAATAAATCCCAGGGCCAGGGATATAGCTCAGTGGCATAGTACCTGCCTGGCAAGTGCCAGGTCCTACGTTTGATTCCTGTTACAAACTAAGCAAAAAAAACCCCCCCAAATTCAACATTTTTATTTATTGATCATGAATAAACAAGCAAGAAAACAACCAGCTTCTCTTTAAGCTTGACACACAAAGTTATAAAAACAGTAAAAAGAAAAACCCTCACTGAAATACAAACACTTGGTCTATACTTAAAGACTGAAAGTGAACCATATCACTTATAAAACTCAAAATATTTAGTTATTTTTATTACTTAAAAGTATTGTCTATGGGCTGGGGATATAGCTCAGTGGCATAAGTGCCTGCCCCGCAAGTGCAAGGTCCTGAGTTCCATTCTTGGTACGAAAAAAAAAGTCTAAGCCAGCCATGCTAGTGCATGCCTGTAACACCAACACTCGAGAGGCTGAGGCAGGAGAACTACCATGAGTTCCAGGCCAGCTTGAACTACACAGGGAGACCCTGTCTCAAAAAAAAAAAAAAAAAAAAAAAAAGGAAATAATCAAACCACATATGTTCATATTTTGTTATTTTCTTATTGCAAAATAGGTGAAAATAAAGATTCTGAAACATAACTTTTTAAAAAAGTAATCTTTTTAGAATATAACTCCTGTACCTTTTTGTTAACAATAGCTACTTAGTTCTAGGTCATTTTTGCCAGGAAAAACTATCCTACACATCAAGAGGCATTCTCTGACAAAGTTATTCGGAATTCAACTTGCTACATCTAAGGCAAAAGCAAAGGTCTTACACGGAAATACTCATGTGTTGAATGGATAAAGTCTACAGAGTGTGCTTCTCTACTGTCCAAATTCTCATTTGTAGATTGTCGCCATAGGGAAGAAAAATAACTTGGGGTTGTAGACATTTATATTATGGAACTGGGGAGATGAAATGCGAGTGGCGCTGGATCCCGAGAAACTAGGCAACGCTAACTTTCAGGGACAGATTTAA
Source organism: Cavia porcellus (assembly GCF_034190915.1). Taxonomy (NCBI): domain Eukaryota; kingdom Metazoa; phylum Chordata; class Mammalia; order Rodentia; family Caviidae; genus Cavia; species Cavia porcellus. The sequence continues at coordinate 19,733,423 of NW_026947508.1, read as the reverse complement.
TAAACAAAACGACTGCTTCTGAGATTGCTTTAAGTCTTACTTCCTCTAATTGGTCATCTACCTTTCAAATTCTTACAGTATTTCCTAGAGTCTGATTTCCTGTGGCGGAAGCACGGGCGGGCGCGCTCTCCCGCCCTAGGTGGGCTGCCTGGTACGACGCATTTCCAAGTGGCTCCCCGCCCTGAAGCAGCCCCATCTCCTCCACGGCCGGGTATAATCTCTATCCAAGCAGAGTGCACCTTCCAGAATAAAGCAGAACGAAGGCGGCTTTGAAATCCCTGGGATTCTGGATCAAAAGACACCACGATGAGCCACCTTGTGCGAACCTAAGTGACAACCACGCGTTTCCCGGGGACCTCCATCCTGCCGCGCTCATCGGCGCAGGGCGCGGGCCGGCCGGGCCACACACCTGCGGGTGCCGGGCCAGGGCCAGTTTGGGTCGGTGGTGCTGCCGGGCGCTGGGCTCAGGCCGCGCTCGCTGCCCGGCCGGGGGGCAGAGGAAACGCGCGGGAATCCTGCCGCGGCTTTCATCCCAGGAGCCAGGCCCGCAGCGGTTCAACTCGCGACTGCAGGCGGAGGGCCAGGGACCGGGGAGTGGCCCGGCGAGAGCCAAGGCCGCAGCGGGGGCCGGTGGCCTGAGGAGCGCAGGGCCTTCCCGGGGACGGCTCTGCAGACAGGTCCGTGACAGGCCCGCTGGGGAGGGAGATACATGCAGGGCCGTCGGCTCTGCGGCAGGGCCTCGGCGCCACGCCGAGGGGCCGCATTTACCTCAGGGTAGCCGCCGCCGCTTCTCCCTCTCACGGGCTCTGCAGGCCGCCATTATCGTGCAACTCGCGCCTCTGCCGCTGCGGCCTCCAGTCAGAGGCCGGCGCGCGCCCCCGTGGAGCGCGCGGACACACCCCCTCACGCCGGCGGCCCGCCCCCCTCTGGCTTTCCGTAGCGTCGCGCCGCCGTGCGTCGCCTCCTGCACGCACCGGGCGTCCACCTCGTAGCTCTATTTTCCCTAGCGATGCGGATCCTGGAGCGGTTGGAGGTGTGTGCGCTCCGGAGCGCACCACTGGTGCGGCTCCCTGCAGGGGTGGTCAGCCAGGAACTGGGACGCCATTCCACTCCTGGGTTCGGCCGTCCTGCAGCCTCAGTGGGCACACATGACTCTGGGGAGCGTCTAGGGCGGCCTCCTGTCGCCCCCTTCCGACCTACTGAGACGGGGGCTGGCGTGCCGGGGTGGGATGTTTGGGGCATTTTCGTCTGTGCGGGTTTGGAGTGACTGCAGGACGCGGATCTCTGGCGGGCCAGCGGGCAGGTGCGGCCCGAGCTGGAAGGTTTGACGTGGGCCCCCTAGGAGGGAGGCTGCACTTTTTGTCCAAATCATTGAGCCTTGCTTGCAGGAGGCGCGGTTGCCGAGGTGGCTGTGGCGCGGGGCCGGGTGCGAAGATGCCGACCCCTGCCCCTCCAGCATGGTGGTATGTCCCTTAAAGAAGCCGGCGCCGCTTTGTTCCCCGGCCTTGGCCACGGGTGTTGGGGGCGCTGTGCTCTGCCCAAGAGGGAGGGCGCGGCGGCGTCCGCAACTAGCTTCGACGCCCGGAAGGAGGGCCAGGATCCGGCCCGTGAGGCGCGCGGGAAGGAACCGCTGTCCGAGCTCGGCGGGGCCGGGATCGATAGCTAGGACTGCGGTTTTGGGCACCTCAGCCTCTGGAGTCCTTTGGCTGCCCCAGGGCTGGCCATCCTGTCCTCGCCAGCTGTCTGCCCCAAGGCCAACTCCAGGCTGATGCCACTCAAACTAGAACCAGTCCGCCATTTAGTTAGTTACACAGATGTGTAAGCATCCGCCAGAAACGTCCATTCCTTCCCAGATTTTGCAGCACTCTCGTTTGGTAGTAAGGTGGGCCTTCCTGCTCCTGGTGCTAAAGCTTGATAAGTAAAGAAACCCCAGCGCTGCCAGGATCAACCATTTTATTTTTTGCCTTCCATTTATGGATCTTCTTCCGAGTCTGGGACTGGCTTAGGTTTTTACGTAAATGAGCTCACTTAATCTTAACCAAATCCTACAACAGGGAGGTCTTACTATTAATCCTACTTTTCCAAAGGAGGGAGCCAATCTATCTCTGCTCCAGTTGACCAGATAGTGTGCACTGTAAATACTTTTTCCTCTAAGATAACAGCTCTCCAAACTTCCTGCAGTCTGTTGAGTTTTGTTTTTTTGTCCTGAGTGTCATCTATATACCTGTCTTCACCTGATTTTTGCAAACACTACTGTCAGTCAAGATATGTTTCCTGTCCTGGCAAGGAGAAGAAAAATATAAAAGGCTCTGTGTAGACAGCTAATCACCAGTATGGCTTACTGAGAAGAGTCAAGTGAGGGAGATCTCTGGCCTTTTCATCTTTCTAAATATCCTAGGAGCCCTTCCTTTCGAGCTGGTTGCAGAACTGAGGTTTGAAATCGACACCCCAAGAGAGTCTGAAGTGGATTTAAGTCCTTTAGGCCTGAAATTAAATAACTTGAGATGTTCACTTTAGGAAAAAGATAACAAAATGGCCATATCACGTTGCTGGGGTCATTGGAAAGGCTCCCTGCAAGTAAGGACTCTAAGCTTCATTAGTTTTAGGGTAAATCTGTACCTTGCTATTTAGGTCCTGTCATTTTATGTTTGTTGTTTACCTTCTGCTAGAGTTTGGAGATAAGAACTTTGTGATTCACCTCTGCAAACCCCCCCCCCCCGTATATCTCCCCTGAATTTAAAGACCCAAAAAATGGGCATCTAAAGTGAATAAACACTTCTCAGATGAAAAAGTAGAGGTGATAAATATATGAAAAAATGTTCATCACTGGTCATTCAAAAGATGCAAATTATAGATCTGTCCTTTCTTGGCAAAAAAAAAAAAAAAAAAAAAAAAGATGTAAATTAAAACTGCTGAGATTCCATTTCCAGAAAGAATTGGCTATTATCAAGAAATTAACCAGAAACAAGGGCTAGGGATTTGGTTCAGCAGCACAGTGCTTGCCTGGAAAGCGTGAGGTCCTGAGTTTGACTCCTGATACCAAGCCCCTTCCCCACAAAAAAAGTGTATTGAATGCTAGTGTGGCTGTGGGAGAAAAGGAACCCTTCTCTCCTGTGGGTGGGAGTGTAGCTGGTGCAACCACTGTGGAAATCAGTGTGGGGATTCTTTAACTCGGACTAGAGGTCCCATGAGATCCAGCTATTTCTCTTCCTTAGTATCTTCCCAAAAGAATTAAAAGGATACTACAGCAATGTACTTACAGCCATGTTTATACCACACAGTTTGTAATAACTGAATCTTGGAAAAAGCCCAAATGCTCATCAGTTGATGAATTATAAAAGATTAGTTTCCTACAATAAAGAACTACTGTACCATAAAGAAAGGTAAGCTGGAGATATTCCTAGCTAAATGGCTGCACCTTGAGACCATATATACCTGAGGTGGTATATATTGCTGGTAGGATAGGAAAATGATCTAACTTGTCAAGATACAGCCACATTATTTTTGTATTTACCCTTTGACTCAGTAGCCCTAGGTTAAGTCCTAGACTTCTGGGAATATATAAGCAAAAATACAGAAACACTGCACCATGTTCTTCATTATAGTGTTAATGAATGGCAAAATATTAGAAAAGATTAGAAACTGCCCTTATGTCTAGCAAATTGATCACATAACTTTTGGGGGAGTCCGTTTGAGGCAGTCTCATTATGCAGTTCAGGTTGACCTTGAGCTCACTTTGTAACCCAGGCTGGTTTCAAACTCACAATAATACTCCTGCTTCAGCCTCCTGAGTGCAGGGATTACAGGCAGGTGCCACCATACCCGAGAATGGATGTGCAGCCATAAAATGATATGGGGAAGGATTATCCTGGGATTCTGGGAGGCTTAGGGCAGTAGAATTGCCAGGTCAGATTCCACTTGGTCAATTTAGTGAGGCTCCATCTCAAAAGCTTGGCATGGTAATGACACCTCTAACCTACTCTCAGAAGGCTGAGGTAGGATTGCTGTGAGTTCGAGGCTGGAATGAGACTTCATCTTAAAAAGAACAAAAACAAGGAAACTCCCAAAAGGCTGGGGTGTATCTCAGTATGAAGACCCTGCGCTTAATCCTGAGTATGGAAAAATGAGATAGGGGAAGAGTTTATATAGGTACTAAGAAGCATTAATATGACAATTCACTTGGTCTCTCCATATACATATATATCACACACACACAAAAATGTATGCACAGTTCAACAGCTACACTAATAAATGTCTGGAAACTAATGGTCACCAATGTGAGCTCTTCTAATTATAAAGGCCAAAGGTAACTTGGCAACTTGTATTAATCTCATGGTGTCTCAATAAATTTAATACTAAAAGTAAATAAATTTGGTACTAAATTTATTTTTGAGACAGGATCTTCTGTTATGTAGTTCAGGCTGTCCTTGAACTCACTATAGAGTAGTTCAGGCTGGCCTTAAACTTGTGGCCACCCTTCTGCCTCAGTCTCCTAAGTGCTGGGATTACAGGTGTGTACCACCACACTCAGTACTAAAATATTTGTAAAAAATTTTCCTGATGCATACACTTTTTGGTGGCGAAATAGGCTGCATACTGGTATTTATAGTATGCTATCTTCTATGTGTGTAATGGAGAGCTATACCCATGCATTAATTACTTATATTTAAAAGATAAACAATGAAAGGACATATGCCAAACTTTAAAAATGTTTGCCTGTGTCTGAGGACAGCATACACTGGAAATGAGACTTCTGTGTAAGAACCTTATATAGTTGCTCTTTGAAAACTTGTAAACATTTTGCGTATTTGTAAAATACTTCTATTAAAAGAATATAAAAGTTGGGGTTGGGCATTTAGCTCAGCGGCATAAGCACCTGCCTTGCAAGCAGGCGGTCGCGAGTTCGATCCCTGGTACTGATAAAAAGTTAAAAAAAAAAATAAAAGTGAAATGGAAGCTAACAAACTGTGTCAGACTGATGGCATAAGCACACAGAAAATTAAGTAGCTTTAGAAAATGTTTTTGTCTTTTTGAACAGGGTTCGGATATGCAGTTTAGGCTGGTTGTAAACTCATTTTTAGCCCATGCTGGCCTTGAACTCTCACTGATCCCCCTGCCTCAGCCTCTTGAGTGCTGGGATTACAGACTTGCACCACCTCACCTAGCCTTTAGAAGTATTTTGACCACTTCTACAATGAGATATAATACAAGGACACCTAAAAGTACAGAGAAATACAGTTGTTGCAGGGCATGGTGGTGCATGCCTATAATCCCCGCACTTGGGAGATTGGGGCAGGAGGAGACCAGTCTGGGCTACCTAGTGAGTACGAAGCCAGCCTAGACTGCACAATGAGACCCTGCCTCAAAAACAAAAACCCCTCCATATAAAATTGTATATTGTCTTATTTTTAGGAGTAATATTGCTTTTTGAAACTATGATGTAAGATAAAGCAGATTAAACAATTATGTTATTGGCATTAGAAACATAAACTTCATTATACAGGGAAAACTTACAAGCATAAAAGAATAAACATCTGAATCAAATAATGGTATAAAGAATGGATTTTTCTCTTTTTGAAAAATTTTTTATTATCTTTTGAGACAAGGTTTCACTATGCAGTTCAGGCTGGCCTTAAACTCTATAGTCCACGTTGACCTCAAACTCTGAATAATCTTCCTGCCTCAGCCTCCAAAGTGCTGAGATTACAGGCATGTGCTACCATGGCACTTACTCTCTCTCTCTCTCTCTCTGGTTTTTCTCTTTTATTTTTATTTTTTTGGTACGGGGGATTGAACCCGTGACATTGTGCTTGCTAGGTAAGCACTTTGCCATTAAGCTAAATCCCCAGCTGGTTTTTCTCCTAAAAGGTATATTTTCTAGTTCTCTGCTGAAGGGGCCTAGAAATGATGACCTACTTAGTAGTAATGAGCAACCCTATGCACAGATTTGATTGTTACATAGCATTTTCAAGTTTAAAATTTTTTTTAAAAAAACCAAGGTTGATCTAATGGTTGATTCCAGACTGGAGCAGGAAAGATGAGCTCAGGTCATTTTGCACCTGGAAGCCAGGAAACTATCAGAGGCCAGTGGGGTCATGTAAAAATGACAAGGAACCAATCCAAAGGGGCCTCACTGGCCAGCGATGGAACAATTTGAGTATAAGAGAGAAATAATTGCTACTTAAGATTACAACACATAAAATTTGTAGAAATTCACTTAATTCATAGTTACACTTAAGGAAAAACCTCATTACCACTAGCATAAAGGAAATTAAACATTTTTCTGGTCTTTAGAATTTTCTATGGAAGAATTTCAGCTAATAAATGTAGAAGAAATAATAGGCTTACAAAAGCGCAGTTTTAGCCGGGCATGGTAGTGTTTGCTTATAATACCAGCACTCTAAAAGCTGAGGCAGGAAGATACCCAATAGTTCCAGGACAGCCTTGACTACATAGTGAGTTCAAGGCCAGCCCGAGTTGCATAGTAAGTCCCTGTCTCAAAAAGCCAAAACCAACCAACCAAACAAACAAAAAAACCCCAAAACAACAAAACTCCAACAGCACAGTTTTTCAAACCCCAGTGAACTGGGTGGCACATGCCTGTGATCCCATCACTCAAGAGGCTGAGGCAGGAGGATGGCTACAAGTTTAAAACCAACCTGGGCTATGCAAACAGTTCAATGCCAGACTGTACTATGTAGCAACACCCTATCTCAAAAACAAACTAACCAAAAAACTAACAAACACCAAAACCAACAACTGAAAAACAAGAGTGGAAACCTAACCAAACCAAGATCTAACTATGGGGGACAGGCAAAATCGCAATCATCCAAACTCAAAATGTAGCATAGCCTGCAGACAGATATCCTGGTTTCTTCAACACATTCACTGCACAGAAGTTGAAAAGAGAATCATAAAGCTCACGAGAAAAGAAATAAAGCTCATGAGACTTACCAAATGCAATACAGTCATTTGGAGACTGATTCATACGAGCCAGCAGTCAAAAAAACATCTTTGGCAAGGGAAATTCGAATATGAACAGGTCGGTCAGGTATTATTTTTTCTGTTTAGATGCAATCATGAGTGTGAAAGTAAAGGTTTTTTGGGCTGGGGGTTAAATCAGTGGCATAAGGGCCTACCTGGCAAGTTTTGAGTTTTGAGTTCAATCCCCAGTACCAAAAAAAAAAAAAAAAAAAAAAAAAAAAAAAAAGAAAGAAAGAAAGAAAGTAAAGTTTTTTGTTTTTTGTTTTTTGTTTTTTTAAGCTGAGGTAGCATGCCAACTTACTTTGAATGAAATGACGTTGGAGATATTTTAAAATACTCCAAAAACAGCACAACAAACAGGAAGATTGGCAAAGTGTTCATAGTTGTTGAAGCTTAGTGACAGGCACATGCTCCATTATGCCATTTTACTGTCTTGTATGTTTGAATTTTTTCAAAATAAATAGTCAGCTGGGCATAGTGGCACAGAACTGTAATCCTAGTATTCTGGGAGACTAAGGCAGGAGGATCTCAAATTCAAGCACAGCCTTGACAACTTAATGAGACCTTGTCTCCAAATAAACAAAAATCTGAGTGTGTAACTCAATGCAAAGGCCTTGGATTGAATCCTCAGCACAGGAGAGAGAAAGGTGAGAAATTATGGTAGAGAAAGAAATTATGGTATTAAGAAAGGAAAAAAAAAAAAAAAAGTACTTGGATGTAGCAATCCTGCCTCCCTGTGGCGAGTTCCATTAATGCAGCTTCTATCTAAAGTGGACTTGAATTCCCAGACCGAAATGCCAGACATGTCCAGGGTCAGACTCATTATCTTGTAAGAAAATTACACAGGGAATAATAGAACATCATTTTATAGTTAAAGAAATGGAGGCTCAGGTTCATAATAATTTACATGTGAAGCTAAGGCTCCTGGATTTAAACCCCATAATTTGTTGTATTTTTGGACCTTACTTTTCCTACTTGAATAAAGAGGTCATGTAGGGCAAATGGAGATGCTTGTAGTTAGTATAAAACCACAGGAAGCAGGTTATCAGGAAGCAAGTTCGTCTACAAACTGTAGGTGATAAGTATAACTAGGTGATACAAATTAGGAAACAGGTAGTATTTACATTACTTACTGTGCCAGGTATGGGCAAAGTGCTGTCTAGATATGATCTCAGTTCAGCTACAGTTACCCTGTGAGGCTTATCGATGCTTCCTTTTGGAACTGAGGAAACCCATAGTCTAGGAGTAAAGAGGATTTGTCCAAAGTCACATTGCTGCCAGGCGTGGTGGTGCACAGCTGTAATCCCAGCATTTGGGAGACAGAGGCAAGAAGATTTCCAGTTCAGGGCCAGCCTGAACTACATAGTGAGACTGCCTCAAAAACAAAACAAAACAAAACAAAAAAACAGCAAAACAAAAATTAAATAAAAAAAACAGTCACACTGCTAGGAAATGTCAAAACTGGGACTGAATTCCTGTCATGATGGAAGTTTAGGTTTGATTTTGCTTTCTCTACTGCGAGTTGGACAAAATTGAGTGGAAGTTGCAGTTCTTATATAATCACTATCCCCAAATCCATGCTAGGTAAGTGCTCTAGCAGGGAACTATACCCTGCTAGGACTTTTTGTCTTCCCCTTGTTTTGTGGTGCTGGAAATTGAACCCAGGGCCTTCACACTGAACTGCATCCCCAGTCCTTTCATGAGACAGGAGGACTTACTAAGTCACTAAGTCATCCAGGTAGGGCTTGCACTTGTGATCCTCCTTCCACAGTCTCCTAGAGTGCTGGAATTACTGGCAGGTGCCATCATACCTAGAACCCAGGCCTCTTTATTTTTAATTTAATTTAATTTTATATTTTTTGGTATCAGGGATTGAACTCATGACCTCGAGCTTGCCAGGCAAGTGCTTATACCGCTGAGCTAAATCCTCAGCCTTTATTTTGTTTTGAAGCAAGATGTCACTAAATTTCCGGGTTGGCCTTAAATTTGTAATCCTACTGCTTCAGCCTCCCAAGTATCTGGGATTACAGGCATGTATCACCATGCCTGGCTTATATGATATGTTTTTAAAGGCTTTAATTTTAGAGAATTTTAGGTTCATAGCTAAATGAAGTGGGCAAGCCGGGGCTATAGCTTAGCACCTGCCTAGAAAGCACAAGGTCCTGAGTTTGATTTCTGGTACAATAAAAAATTTTTTAAAAGAAATGAAAATTGAATGGGCATTTCAGGGGCCCCAAACACATCCAGTTCCTCTTCCTAGCAAATAGCTAACTGCTCTGTAGGAATCCTGGAGGCATTGCTGATGCTTTGTTAGGAGCTTAGTACCCCTGAGCCAGTCTCAAGGGGCTATAAAAATGCTGCAATGAGATTTTGAAGGATGACCCATCAGCCTTCCACTGAGTGCTTTTGTTTTTAAGATTGAGTCTTGGGCTGGGGATTTAACTCAGCAGCATAAGCGCCTACCTTGCAAGCAGGCAGTCGTGAGTTTGATCCCTGGTACCGATAAAAAGGAAAAAGACAAAAAAAAAAAAAAAAAAAAAAGACTGAGTCTCAATATGCAATTCAAACTGACAGTGAACTCACTATGTAGCTAAGGCTGGCTTCAAATTCGCAGGATTCTCTGGCCTCAGCCTTCCAAGTGCTGGGATTGCAGGCGTGTGCCACCACATCTAGCTTCTACAGAGTGCTTAGAGAACACCTCCTAGCTGCTACAGTAGAGAGAATACTCATCAGTGGCCCTTTTTCTCTCTTTTCTAAGTCAGACTCCAGTCCCAGCCTCATCTCTGCAGTATGAGACCCCTTTTGAGAGAGCACCAGCCCTAGCACTGACTTGCTGTGTGACCCTGAGCCAGCCTGCCTCCTGCTCTGGGCCCGTCTCCCCATCTGCCTAGTATTATTTCTGCTGCAGCTTCCTGACAAGTGATGAGAAGCCATGTGGCAGGTGTAATGTTAGCTTTGCGTGGGTCCTGGTTACCTCCTTGGAGACAGCTGGAGCAACTGGCATCTATAACCCATATGACGTCTCCTGCCCTCCTTGTCTCTGTCTGAAAACTGGTGACGAGGGGTTGAGGGCTTAGGGAAAGGTCCCAGGGACATCCCATCCCGAGGATTCACTCAGCTCCTATCAAGTCCTGAGGTACTTGGACTTCCTGTGGCCTGTCTGTTCTCTCTGGATTCTTCTGTTGCAAGGGTAGAAATTCAGCTCCAATGGATTTGAAAGAAGTAATTGATACACATGCCTGAGAAGAGTGGAGACGGGAGGGTTAGCTTCAGGAAGGATTTGATTCAGCATCTCATGTCACCAACGACTCTTTCCTCTGTTCTGCTTCTCAGGATGTTGAGCTCATCCTTTTTTAAAATTCTTTTTTACAGTACATGGTTGCAGCACATAACAATTACATTCATTCTGGGGAGTTGGTACAAGAACTCAATTTTCTTTCTTTTTTTTTTTAGACAGGCTGGCCTTGAACTCACAGCGATCTTCCTGTCTCAGCTTCCTGAGTGCTGAGATTACAGATGTGCACCACCATGCTTGGCACAATGCATCTCAATTCTTTTCCACCCCCTTCCCTTTTCTTCCTTCCCCCTTTGACCTCATCCTAAAACTGCATACTAGCTTTTCATTACTATAGTGAAATACCTGAAGGAGGCTACTTTATAAAGAAAAGACTTTTTTTTTTTTTGACATACAGCTTTGGAGGTAGAGTGTCAAGGCACAGGTTCTGGGGAGATCCCCTGAGCTGTCTCACTTCTTGGTGGGGTGCACATGTATCTCTGTATGTCTGGTCTCTATCTCTCTTCTGTTAAAGCCTTGGGCTTCAATTACGGGGAGGGGAGGGGACCACCCTGGGATTAGAGTTTATCTAATCTTAATCACTTTCCAAAGGCTCAATTTCTAAGCACCATAATCAGATTAACTTTTTCATCTCTTAATACTATTTAGGAGGAGGGATGAAGTTGGGGGTGAGGAGTACAAACTGAAAAACCATAGCAGCTGGCTTTCCTGTTGATCCTGGTGTTCCTAGGGATTCAGCCTTTCAAATTCACATTCAACAGGAGGAAGAAAAGCCAGGTGTGGTGGAGTATGCCCATAATCTCATACTCTTGAGCCTGAAGCAGGAGGATCACCATGAGTTTGTGGGGGTTTTTTTGTTGTTGTTATTGTTGTCATTCTTGGAGACACCTATGTAGTCCAGGCTGGACTTAAACTCACTATGTAGCCCAGGCTGACCTTGAACTTGCAGCCATCCTCCTGCCTCTGCCTCCCAAGTGGTGGAATTATAGGTGTGAGCCACCATGCCCCATAAATCACTGTGAGTTTGGTACCAGGGATTGAACTCATGACCTTGCGCTTGCCAGGCAGGCACTTGTGCCACTGAGCTAAAACCCTGACCTTCACTGTGAGTTCGAAGTCAGCCTAAATTACATAGTGAGGCCCTGTCTTGCCATTTCTCGTCCTCCAAAGAAAGCAGAGAAAAGGAAATCAGCTTCTGTCCCTTAAACAGCAGTCCTAGGATGAGCACTGTTGGAGCTGATTGGCTGGTGAGGGGGCAGCTGGTCCTTCTGTGACCCAGCTCTGCTCCCAGGGCCCTGGAACATGCGGCCTGCTGACGGGTTTAGCTCCAATAGTCAGGGCGGGGTGCTAACAAATGCCACTCTCTAGGCCCCTCCTAGGAGCCACTAGTGTCTGGCCCTTTCTGCATTAGATCCACAGTTATTTAATGAATATCTATTACATGCGATAAATGGAGCCTGATACTGATGCTGGGGAGAATGTGGTGATCGAGCAGATCCGTGGCCGCAGGGCCTCCTCCAGTAAGGCTGACAGACCCATTCATGGCCATAGTGCCAGAGGGAGGTTACGTGACGGGGACTTGGGGATTCGAGACGGGGAGGAGAGGGATAGAAATAAGGAGTCAATAAAGGTTTTATTGTTTATACATTTTATTTTTTGAGATGCGATATAAATTGTATATCAGATCAATCATTATTATGTAGGTCAAACATATACTAATAAAATGCCAAAATGTAAAATAAAATAAAAATGTTAAAGGCCTGTGATGTACCAGGTGCATGCCTGTGATCCCACCATTTGGGAGGTCGAGGCAGGAAGACTGCTGTGAGTTTGAGGTCAAGCTGAACTACACAGTGACATCCTGTCTCAAAAACCAAAAAATAGGGGCTGGGGATTTAGCTCAGCGGCATAAGCACCTGCCTTGCAAGCAGGCAGTCGTGAGTTCGATCCCTGGTACCGATAAAAAAGACAAAAAAAAAAAAAAAAAAAAAAACCAAAAAATAAAATAGGCATAGAGATCAGTGGCATAGCGCCTGCCTGGCAAGTGCAAGGTCCTGAGTTCGATTTCTGATACCCTCCCTGCCCCCCAAAAAGGGTTGGGGAGTGTAGCTCAGTGCAAGGTCCTAGTGTGTCAAAAAAATTTTCTTTCTTGCTATGCTGGGGATGGAACTCAGGTATGGTAGCCAAGCACTTTGCCAGCCTGTGATGTGAATACAGATAACTAAATTTACCAGCGTAGTCATTGTTAAGAGTGCATGTAATCATTCAAGAGTTTGGCGGCATTAAGTATGTTCTCTGCGTTTAGGCGAGATGTTATCAGGAGGAGCACAAACACACTTACATTCTCGTTGTGCCACTATCACCACCATCGGATCGTCTCATCATTTCAAAGCGAAACTTTGTGCCCATTAAACACTAACTGCACGGCCTCCCTCGCCCCTGACGCTGGGAACGCGCTCCTTCTGCTTTGCCAGCGAACCTGACCTTGCTAGCGAGCTCGCATGGTGCGTTTCCTTTTCAGACTGGATTTTTTCGCTTAGCACGACGTCTTCAAGGTGCATCCATGCTGCTGCGTGAGATCGGAATTTCCTTCCTTCTAAAGGCTGAATAATATCCCATCATATGGCACCTCCCACGGTTACCCATCCACCCATCTACCCACCCATCCATCCATCAGCTGTTGTGTGTCTATCGATCCCCTTCCAGACACTCTGCCTTCATCTGTTTGACCGGCTAGAAGCTCCCAAACCCCGTCCTTTTTGGGTTTTTACGAGGCTTCGTTCATTTAGACCTCACAATTCCTGCTTTTGGGGAACCCAGACTAAGACATCAGGAAACGTCCCAATGATGGTTTGGCTTCTGCTGCTCCGTCTAACACCACGCCAGTCTTCTGACACGAGCGTCCTTGTTTTCTGTGTGTCCTGAGGCTGACACCTGCTTGGGGATCTAATCAGACTCTGTCTTGTGGTCGCTGTTGATCCATTGATGAAAAGCGAGCCCATTCTTAGTCTGCTGCAAAGAGGCAGAGGCCTGATGCTGCGACTCGGTCCCGGGTTCCCTGCTAGGCTGACTTCACCACGAGAAGAGCCAGGAGGGGGTGGGGGGTGACTGAGTTGAGAGGGACCCTGGTTATGCAGCTTGCTCTGCCCACTGGTCTGGCACATCCAGTCACTGCTGATGCCAAATAACCTTTTTGGAAAGCAATCTGTCAGTGTTTCTCAGGACTTTTTTTTCAGATTGAATGCAGGACCTTTGCACTGAGCTGTTTACCCCATCCTTTTTTATTTATTTATTTTGAGACAGGGTTTTGCTACGTCATTGAATTGCTCAGGCTGGGCTCAAATTTGTGATCCTCCTGCCTCAGCCTCCCAGAGTGCTGGTATTATAGACTCAACTATGCAAGCATCATTTTACCAAACAGTCCCACTTCTGAGTGTTTAGTCTTTTTTGTTTGTTTGTTTTTTTCATTTTTATTGGTACCAGGGATCGAACTCATGACCGCCTGCTTGCAAGGAAGGTGCTTGTGCTGCTGAGCTAAATCCCCAGCCCCCTGAGTGTTTAGTCTTAATGAAATAAAACATGACATTCAGTGCAGTTTATTGATAATAATGAGAAATTAAAAGCAAAATATTTACCAACAATGCAGTCAGCTTTCCGTATCTGGCGGTTCCACATCGGTGGATTTGACCAACCACAGATGGAAGAAGTTCCAAAGAGAAAGACTTGAATTTGCTGCTCTCCCAGCACTGCTGAGCCTGAATGGAAGAGATGCTGTGGCTCCCACCGCTTCTCAGACCCTGGTCTCCAGCAGACTCGCTCCTGGAGCATGCATGCCTCACCTGGAGGACGTGTGTGTAGTTAGGCCTGCAATGGTGGCATCTCTGCTGCACAGGAAAAGACTTTTTTCTCGTCACTGTCTCCTAAACAATGTGTAGCATTTACAGTGTGGTAGGATTTTTTGTTTTTGCTTTCGTTTTTGTTTCTTAAGACAGACTCTCACTGCATAGTTCAGGCCAACCTTGAACCCTTGGTGATCCCTCTGTCTCAGTCTCCTGAGGGTTAGGGATACAGGTGTGTGTGTCACCACATTTGGCCTGTATTAAGTATTTAAAGTAATCTAGAGATGGTTTAAAGTGTACAAGGGGATGTATGTAGGTTACATGCAGCACTATGACATTTTGCATAAGGGACTTGGTAGATTTTTGTAACCTCAGGGGTTTTAGAACTAATCCCCCATGGATACTGAAGAATGATTGAATATCTAGAGGTTGAAATATTCTTTTTTTTCACCTTTTTTTTTTTTTTTTTTTGAGATAGGGTCTTACTTTGCAGTTTAGGCTGGCCTTGAACTCACTATGTAGCCCAGGCTGGCCTCAAACTCTCAGCAATCCTCCTGCCTCAGCCTCCTGAAGGCACCGTGATGTGGGGCAGGCTGAAGTACTCTTCAGCCATTAAAAATAAGCCATATATCCTGATGGACTGAATCCACAGACTTTTTCTTAAGCTATATCCCTAGCATCACCATCTACATATAACCCCCATTGTTTTGAGACATCTTGCTGAATTTCTAAATTACCCAGGTTGGGGTCAAACTTATCTTCCTGCCTCAATTTCCCAATGTGGGATTATAAGCAGGTAGCACTACCTCACCTGGCTTATTTATTTATTTAGGAGGGTCTTGCTAAGTAGGCCGGATCTCAGCTTCCTGAGTGCTGAGCTTACAGGTGTGTGCCGCCACAACCAGCAAAGGAGACCTTCTCAAAGGAGCAGATTGGCTTCTGTGTCCCCCTCTCCCAGTGTTGAAAACCTGTAACTTGTCCTAAAAGCACTGAGGTTAAAAAATAAGATAAGCTCATTCAGGTAAATTCAGGTAATGGGGATCAAAGGCCGGAAGGTTCCCGAAAGAAGGGATTTTTGAGGTGAGGAAACCTTTTAGAGTAATATACATGTTCTGTGCTTTGATCTTGGTGGCACTAACATGGGTGACCATGCACACAAAGCTTCACTGAGCTTCCCACGCCCTGTCTGTGTGCTCTCACCTGGCGAATTAGATGCCACTGTGAGGAGAGAAAGGCTTTGTCTGCTCTGCTGCTTGCTGTGCACTGAGTTTGGAACAGTGAAATCCTGTCTAACAGATAAATAAATAAGTTAATTTTTGATTATGGAGAGATGGAATGTTGTAGGTAAAGAGCCAATGTTATTTTCAGCTACTGTGAGTCCTTTGAAAGAAACAACCATTATCTTTTTTTTTGTCTTTTTCATTTTTATCGATAACAAGGATCGAACTCACGACTGCCTGCTTGCAAGGCAGGCGCTTATGCCGCTGAGCTAAATCCCCAGCCCCTAACCATTGTATTTTTAATCATTTTATTTGTCCTAATGTTCTTCTGACTACTAGTACTCAGGATGTTTTGTTTTTATGGTTTTTTTCAGGGTTAATCTTTCCTTTCTTTTTTTTTTTTTTTGCATTTTTAAATTTTATTGGTACATTATAGATATACATAATGATCACATTCATCATTAGTCCTTATTTAACTTACGTTTTCTCGCATTAGAGAAACAAATGGTATTTAAACATGTGTTTCTGATTTTCTTCACTTAAAAGTATGACCTCAGCTGGACGTGGTGGCTCACACCTGTAATCTCAACACTCTGGAGGCTGAGGCAGGAGGATCATTGTGAGTTCAAGACCAGCCTGGGCTACAAAGTGAACTGCATAGTGAGACTCTGTCCCAAAAAGACAAAAAAAAAGTATGACCTTAAGGTGACTCCATTGAGCTAGAAATGGCTCAAGCTTATCCTTCTTGGTGGCTGAGTAGTACTCCATTGTATTTTTAAAAACCCATATCTTCATTCATCAGGTGAGGGATATTTGGGCTTTTTCCAATATTTAGCTGTTATAAATTGTGCCTCTAAAATATGGGTGTACATATATTGCTGTGGCATGATGCTTTTAATGGCTGGGTCAAATGGAACCTCTAGTTTTAATGTTTTGAGGACTCTCCACACTGGTTTCCAGTGTTGCGCCAGTCTGCATCCTCACCAACAGAACTGTTCCTTTTAACCCACATCCCTGCCAACATTTGTTATTGGTTGATTTCTTGATATTAGCCATTCTTCCTGGAGTGAGATGGAAGCACTACTACTAAATTTATTCCTGGAAGCAAGTATCACCCTGATACCAAAACCAGAGAAAGATCTAACCAAAAAAGGGAGCTAAAGGTCTGGTTCCCTAATCAACACAGATGCAAAAATCTGTAACAAGATTCTGGCAAACAATGTAACAAATCGTCAAGATTATTCAACATGACCAAGTAGGATTCGTCACAGGGATGTAGGAATGGTTCAACACACACAAATAATAAACATAATACACTGTATCAACAAAGCCAAGGACCAAAGCCATATGATCATCTCAGTAAATACAGAAAAAGGGATTGACAGAGTGAACACTGATTCATGATAAAAACCCTTCCGGGCCAGAGAGGCCCTCACTGCAGTGTGCCTTTGCAAAGTCCTCACCTGGGCCCGCATACGGATGTGCAGGAGGATGGTAGGGGTCCACAGCCAGCTCCCCTGGCTGCACGTGGGACCCCCTTTCACCGCAGGCCGCACACATGTCATTTGGGGACTAGGAGGACTTTGAGTTCATCCGAGACCAGATGCCAAGAAGCTGGAGGATCAGAACGAGGCGATGGATGGAGAGTTGGAAGGACCCCTGATTCCAAACCCGAAGTACTCGGGACAGTGAAGACCTCAAGTCACTGGGAAGCCCAACAGGAGCGGATTCATCCAGAAACAGACAACCCCGAATGTAAGCCGGGTCCCACTCTTTGCCAGTATCATAACACCGGTGTTCTCGACGTTGACCTGCGGCTGGTAAAATCTGACAGCATCTTCAACAGCTTCCTTCTCACAAAGGATGAAGAGGTCACTGAAGAGGTCGACAGGAAAACCTGAGGAGTAAGGGAGGAGGTGGGGAAGCAATGGAGAGAGTTGTAGGAAGAAACGGAAAAGAGAAGACAAGAAGAAGAGGTGGAGAAGAAAAAAGCAAAGGAGCAAGAATGAGAAGATGGTATCTGGGGACGTCACCCAGAGGAAGAGGACAGGATGACGGGAGGTGGAGGAGGAGCGTTCTGGGTGAAGATGGAGCCCTGCGTGCTGAGCTTCCGGAAGGGTGAGCCGTACCTGGGGGGCGCACAGGAGTGGCTGGTGGGGTTACCTGGAGAGGTGGGCACACGGCTAGCAGAGTTTGGAGAGCAAGTTAACTTGATCTTTGGAAATAAAGTTGGATTTGTATTGCTACTCCGCTCTTTTGTGCTGTATAAGCTTAGAAAGTCGGGGGCTGGGGATTTAGCTCAGCGGCATAAATGCCTGCCTTGCAAG
Source organism: Cavia porcellus (assembly GCF_034190915.1). NCBI lineage: Eukaryota > Metazoa > Chordata > Mammalia > Rodentia > Caviidae > Cavia > Cavia porcellus. The sequence continues at coordinate 19,715,758 of NW_026947508.1, read as the reverse complement.
CAGGCAGTCATGAGTTCGATCCCTGGTACTGGTAAAAAGGAAAAAAACAAACAAACAAAAAAGTCTTAAAAAATCACATCCCATCTTGGGACTATTTCCTTATTAGTAAAAAGAGTGATAATTTCTATTTCCGGAGATTGCTGAAGGGAATAAATGTGGTAATAAAGTGTGTAAAGTGTCTAACACACTTAAAATCCACAACTTGTGTCATTATTATGGTGTTTATTAAATTAATTTCATTTGGTGAATAAGCTTCTTTATAAACTTGACCCTCACTTTCAAGTTATTCTACCACATTTGGGAATTTTATTGTGTTTCAATATCTGTGTCTCTTACTGAGCAGTGATTTTTCCGCTTACAAGTGTGTTGAATCTATCAGACTTTTTAATTTTAATTTCATTTAATTTTATTTTATTTTTGAGATAGAGTCTCACTGTGTAGCCCAGGATGGCCTTAAACTTGCAGTGACCCTTCTGCCTCAGTTTCCCGAGTGCTGGGATTACAAGTATGTGCTACTGTGCCCAGTTAGATTTCCTCTTTTTCATTTTTTATATTAAATAGTTTATAAAGTTAAAATTTACAGTAAGCTAAGGCTAGTTTATTATTTTCATTTTCATTCTTTTTTTTATTATATTGAATATCATTATCTTCAAAGTATTACTCAGAGTACAAGATATAAACCAAGAAGGTTCTTGCAGAAAAGAAATATAACAAAAGTCTTTGTCTTCCATGAACTAAGATAAACTATCAACATTTTTGTTTTTTGGTACCGGGGTCAAACTGAGGACCTTGCCCTTGCCAAGCAGGCACTTTGCTGCTGAGCTAATCCCTGGCTTTTATTACATACATTGAAACACTTTTAAAGCAATAGAATTTGTAGTTTGGGAAAGTATCTGAACTTCGCTGTGTTTCCTAGTTATCTCTCTTCTATTTTGATCTGTATTTGTGTTTCTCCTATAACCCAAGACATTTGAGCTTGTGTATGGGACTGATTTCACTTAACATGATGTCTTCTTATCCTAAGGAAAAGTACTTTGCAAAAGTCTTCTTGATTCTCTATTGTTCTGTGCCCAAATTTTCAAATAATTGCTACTTATTTGCAAAAAGAAAAATGAAAACAAAAAATAACTCCACAGAAATTTGGAATAGTATTTATCTCAATATGATAGAAGCCATTTATGGCAAACAACTAACATCATATTAGACAGAAAATGAAAGCTTTCGCTCTAAAATCAGGAACAAGGCAAGGATGTCCACTATTACCACTCTCATGCACTATAGCTATGGAACATTAACCAGAACAGTTGGACAAGAGAAAGGAATAGATGGAATACGGATAGAAAGGAAGTTAAATTATCATTATTTGCAGATAATACGATGCTGTGCATAGAAGACCCCAAAAACTCCACCAAAAGACTTGCAGATTTAATAACTAAATTCAGTAGCTTAGCTGTTTTTGTTTTTTTAAAAACAGGATTGTGCTATGGGCATGAACTCAACGTGGTCCTCCTGCCTCAGCCTGCTGAGTGCTGGAATTATGCGTGTGTACCCACATCTGGCTCAGAATGTGTTAAACTTAACTGGCCCTGTCTCCTCTCCCTACATCTAAAACAAGAATACAATAACATTAAGGTAAAAAAATGCAACAGCACCCGAATCCTACAGAAGAGATTTCCTGCCTGCCTGATGCTCCCCACCTATGTATTTTGTAAAAACAGTTATTTGTGATTTAAATTTGTTACTCTAAAGGCACACATAGCCTCTTCCAGTATGGAAAATGTTTTTTAAGGTAATTTGAATCCATGTCCTTGGGGTCAGGGGCACTCATATTTGGCTTAGAATGAACCATTTAGGGCCCGGGATGTAGCTCAGTGGTGTAAGCACTTGCCTGGCAAGCACCAGGTCATTTGTTCAGTCCCCAGTACCAAACAAATAAACAAAGTTTAATTATTTTTTTAGCATTCTTTTATGTTGATGCTCCTCAACTTAGAGATGGGGAAACTGAGGCCCGGAGAGGTTAAAGAATCTGCACCAGTCCACAGTACTAAGTCGCTGACCTGGAAAAGGTGGCCTGGCAGCAGTGAGGTGCTGGGGGCTGTGGGCTTAGCTATGTTGCACTGCCTCTGAAGGCCAGTGTGGAAAGCCTGGGGCCCTAATGACTGCCAGGCCAGTGCCTCCTAGGAGACTGGATCAGTGCAGCACCTCAAAGGAGGTGAGGGATGGACACTCAGACCTGGAAGGGAGAGGGGCACAGAGGTGTAAGGGCTCTGTCCCTGCTGCTTTGAGAAAAGCTGCTTTTCCTGGGCAGGGACTGATCCTGTCACCTGATCTCTCACTCCAGAAGCCCGGGCAGGGCCCCTCTCCCAGGCTGGCCCTGTCTCTACCCCCTGTGGCTGTCACAGGCCTGAGCCAACAGGCCACGTCCTGCTGTCCACCCCTGGGAAAAGTGGCTTCCAGGAATGCCCCCTCACTCCACCCCGCCTGTCTCTGCCCACTTGGTTCCTGGAAGTTGGGGAACCGGGCCATGGTGTGTACTGTGCAGTGCCTAAGCAGGACACCTTTCCTTGGCTTTCACGGCTCACAGGAGGGGAGAGGACTAGGGCTTGTTGCTGCTGGCAGATAGGAGTCACTCACTTGCTTGGCCGGGGCAAGCTGCTTGACCTCTGAGAAGGCTCAGTCTATCCAAATAAGAATTGGAGATGCTAACAATACCTGAAGGGGAGCTGTGGAGTTGGCCACAGCAGCATGAGGGATGCATTTGGTTTGCAGCCTGGAACCCTAAAGCACTCAAAACGGAGTAGCTATGGTGACTATCATCCTGCCACCTTCAATCTCTGTGGGGACAGAGGCCCTGCGTGATGGGCTGATGGTGCTCACATGTCTTGGCTGAGGATGAGGAGACACTCTTCTTATCAGCAAAGAATTTGGGTTTTGTTCTGAGCAGCCCCAACCAGTGCCAGCGTTCCAGAGACCTGCACTGGAGAGAGGAGGGTGGGCTGAGCAGGTGGCTGGGCAGGAGGAGGAGCTGCTGGCCTTCCTCTGGGAGGGGAGGTAGTAATCCTCGCTGGCCTAGCAGGGAGTGCTTGGTTCCTTCTTGCCACACACACTTCACCTGCAGTCCAGGGCTGGGAGGTGTGAAATTCCTGTATTGAGTCAGGCTGGGGCAGGCTCTTCTTCATTTCTGAAGAGCACAGCTCTGTACTTCCAGGGATCCATTGCCCAAGAGGGCAGGGCAGCCAGAACACCCAAATCCACACGTGGAATTATGGCCTGGCTGAGTTAGGAGGGGCTCAGAGAGCCCCAATCTGCCTTGATGGCTTCAAGCTCAGCTTATAGTCAGTCACCACCTGTACCTGCCGGCCTCAGTTTCTCTGAGAACAATGGCTATGAACACTCTCATGTAATATGAAGGGTTTCCTTGGCTATTGAAAGAGCAAATGAAGTCATGTATACAAAGCTCAGGAATTCGTGTGTAATCGGTGTCTGGTAAATATGGGTGCTTGTGGCCACCTCCTGTGCCCACACGAGTGGTGGCAGGACTCGACTCGAGGAGCAAAAACTCCCAGGAATCTCCCACCCCTCCACACAAGATGGTCAATACTAGACTGATGCTACTTCGGTTTGGAGGTGCTAGGGCTTGCACCCAGGGCTCGTGTACGGTAGGCAATCGCTCTACCGCTGACTTTCAGCCCAGCTCTTTTAAAAATTTTGAGACAAAGTGTTGCTAAATTGCCCAGGCCTCTCTCAAACTTTTGATCCTTCTGTCTCAGCCTCTTGAATAGCTGGGATTATAGGCATGTGCCTTTGCATCTAGCTGCTTGTTAATTTTTAAAAATTAATAACCTTTATTTATTCATTATTATTAATATTATTTTGGTACCAGGAATTGAATTCAGGACCTTGTGCTTGCCAGACAGGTGCTGTGCCACTGAGCTATAGCCCCATCCCTATTTATTCATTTTTAATAGTAAATAGCATTGATGACTACCACAAGGAGCACACCTTGTGTGCATTATCTCAAATTTACATAGTTTCCATGATATGTTATTATCATTCTATTTTACACTAAGAAACACAAGCCGTAGAAAAAAATAATTTGTCCAGCGTCTTCCAGCCATGAAGGCGTTTTGGGTTTCCGTGGTTGCATCACAAGCCATTGCTGTGCCATAAACTATTTTGCTCACAGATCTCCAGCTGGGCAGGGCTTCATGGGAACGGTTTGTCTCCAGCCCTCCTGGCAGCAGACGGCAGCGTGGTGACTGAGGTGTGAAGTCACCTCAGAACTCATTCCTTCCTGTGACCGGCAGGTGATATAGCTGCTGCCTGGAGCCAGCCAGAGTTACCAGCTGGAGCTTCTCCATGGGGCCACCAGGCGGGTTCTTAGGTGGTCTGCGTTTCTATCCGCACACCTCAGAGCCGTCTTTTGTTTGTTTATGTGTGTTTTACACACAGTGTTTTGTGTACAGCGTCCAGGTGTTTAGTTGTAACTGTTCCACGCCTCATGGTAGGGAACCCTCAGACTGTATCATGATCATCGTTCCTACAACCGGGAGTGAGCTTCTTTTTTAAAATTTCTTTTGAAGGGAATAAAACAAAACAGAACAAAACAAAATGGTGAAAACAATATTGGTTTTCAAAAACAAAACAGGCTGGGGATTTAGCTCAGTGACCCAAGTGCCTGCCTGGCAAGCACAAGGTTATGAGTTCAATGCTCAGTACCAAAAACAAACAAATAACCCAGAAGGAAATCCCCTATAGATGCTATATTGTATATTGTTATCCTCTAAATAGATGCTCAGACTACAGGCTTTAGGCCTGCAATCAAGCAGTTCAAACACTAAGTTGTGTTTTTACTTCACTTGCTATCATTGCAGCCTGTGTTCCTCGGAATCAGCCAGCTGCTTATAGGGAAGGGGCTCTTCCTGTCTCCCGGCCCATGTGCTGGCGGGTTCACAGGCGGGCACAGCTTCTTGGTTCTCCTCCTGGCCCACATGGCTCCAAAGTGAGCTTCTTATGGGAAGAGGTCAATTGTCTTTGAATTCCCTGTGCCTGAGACAGTTCTGGAGGCTGGGAAGTCCACGGGCAAGGTGCTGGCACCTGGTGAGGGTGCTGTGTCTTACCATGCTGAAGGCAAAAAGGGTAAGCCCATGTGTGTGTGTAGGGGGTACTGGAGATCGAATCCAGGGCCTCTGCACTAAGCTGTATTCTCAGCCCCTTATTTATTTATTTAATTTACCGAGGATTGAACTCACAACCATGCGCTTGCCAGGCAGGTGCTTATGCTGCTGAGCTAAATCCAGCCCCCTTTTTTATTTTGAGACAAGGTCTTGCTAAGTTACTAAATTTCCCAAGGCTGGGTTAACAGGTATGTGCCTTCATGCCTTGTTTGCCATAGCGTTTATTTAGTTATTCATTTTAAAATTTTATCGGTATATTTTAGATGTACATAATGATCACAGTCATCATAAGAAAATTTGTACCTGTACGTGATATGTCTTTTTTTTTTTTATTGGTACTGGGATCAAACTCATGACCGCCTGCTTGCAAGGCAGGTGCTTATGCCGCTGAGCTAAATCCCCAGCCCCTCATGATATATCTTGGTATTTCTTTTTTTCCTATTTCTCTCCCTTCCTTCAACCTCTCTTCCCTGCTTATTTACAAAAGCTTTGCTTCTGTTTTTTTCTTTATGTTCTTTTTTCTTGTCTCTTCTTTCCTTTCCCCACCTCCTTCTCTTGTTTTCCTCTTTTGAACATTTTCTTCCCATTTTCCAACATCTGTTATACATTTTGGTCCTCACTTACACTTTCAGTTTCTCATGCCAGAGAAATAATGCAGTATTTAAACATATGTGCCTGATTTATTTCACTTAACAGTATACTCTCAAGTTGAACCCATTTAGCTAGAAATGTCTCAAGTTTATCCTTCTTTAGGGCACAGTAGGACTCCATTGTATACAAAGCCACATTTTTTTCCAAATCCATTTCATTTCAAAGATAAAAAGAAAAAAGAAGAAGAAAGAAAAACTACAACAAAATTTCAAAACATGTCAATCAGGGGGTGACAATGGTATATACACTGCACATAAAAACATCTTTATCCATTCATCGGTTGATGGACATTTGGGCTGCAGCAGCAGTTTTTCAAAGAGCAGTTTTAGGTTCACGGCAATTCTTGCCTAAACACTTCAGTGCCTCCCTCCTTACTCACCTCCCCAGGGGGGGTTAAGGGTGAGTCTACACTGACACATCGTTATCATCCAAAGCCCATCTGTACATTAGCACTCTCTCTCGGTATATATTCGTTGGGTTTGCACAAATGTGTCCACCATGAGAGTGTCGTTCTCTATGTTCTGCCTAGTCTTCTTCCCTTCCTCTCCCTGGAAGCCTCCAATCTTTTTAAGGTCTCCATAGTTTTCCTTTCTGTAGAATAACATGCTATGTAGCCTTTTCAGATTGGCTTCTCTCACACTTTAATAATACATACTTTAAATTCTTCCATGTCTTTTTATGGTTGGCAGCTCATTTCTTTCTTTCTTTCTTTCTTTTTTTTTTTTTGTCTTTTTGAGACAGGGTCTCACTGTGCAGTTCAGGCTGGCCTTGAAGCCCAGGCTGGTCTTGAACTCGCAATGATCCTCCTGCCTCAGCCTCCCGAGTGCTGGGATTTCAGGCGTGAGCCACTATGCTCAGCAGCTCATTTCTTTTTAATGCTGAATAATAGTCCATTCCTCAGGTGTATCACAGTTTACTTATCTGTTTGACTGCTGAAGAATGTCTCAATTTTGGCGTTTAGGATTAAAGCTGCTAGAAACTTGCTTGTGCAGATCTTTGTATCTTTCCAAATGCTTATTTGCCACCTATGTATGTATCTTCTTTGATGAGATGTCCGTACAGATCTTTTGATCATGTTTTAATGGAATTCGTTGACTTCCAGGGAGATAGTGGAATCGTGAGCAGTAAAGAAAGAACCTCTGTGAGATTTGTGTCCAGATGGTGGGATATAACAATATAAGGAGGAAAAAGAGGGAAATGGGTTTCTGGAACACAGCAAAGATCCAAAGTGAGAATTAAAGCCCTTGGAGAGAGTGAAGAGAGAGACTTCAACAAAGAAGAAGGAGGTGGCAGGCAGTGCTTTCGCCCTGAGCCCAGACTCACTGTGTGGGAGAGGTGGCTCAAACCCCTTCCCCTACACACACACACACCATGCAAGTGACAGCTGGGGACCTCAGAGGCCTCCATGGAGAAATGCATGGTGGGACAGAGCAGTGGACACAGCAGACGCCCCCAGGGAGAGGGAGATGGACTGGTGGTCATCTTGGAGAGAGGCCACTGAGCTCAGGACTCAGAACAGTTTTGGGCCAGCTCTGTCTGGAGGCTCCCAGTGTCACGATGAGGCAGAACCGAGTTTAAGTCAGCAGGAGGCACGTGGAACGTTACAGGCCGAGCAAATTGGATTCCAGCCTCACAGCCAGAAACCAGGCTGAGCTTCAGTGGTACTGAACATGCAGGCTTGCTGGGATTATCCCCTGACCCACAGTAAAGCTACGACTCACTCGCTGGGTTTAATCAACTCAGATCTGGACTCTGTATGCCCGTTTTATCTACCAGTGACAAGTGACATAGAGACATGCCCTGAAGTAGACATTTTTTCTTATTTTCTTAGTTTTGCTTTTTCTTGTTTGCTTTTTTTATATGAATATGAACATGGTTTCTAGCTTCTTTGCTGTTGTTCTGTTCTGTTTTTATTTGCTTTCTTCCTTCCCTCTGTCCTCCTGTCTTCTTCACAGTTTCCCAAAGTTAGCATAATCTTTCTTTGTCCTCCAGCCGTGCTTTGAATCTCTTCCTTTTCTTCTATTTCTCTATTTTTCTCCCTATCCCTTTTAAAAAATTTTCCCTGACCGGGAGTTAGCTCAGTGGCATAAGCGCCTGCCTGGCAAGTGTGAGATCATGAGTTTAATCCCTGGTGCAAAAAAAAAATTCCCCTGAGGGTAAAATTGCCATGTTGAGCTGGGGATTTAGCTCAGCACCCAGCACAAGTGCCTGCCTGGTAAGCTTGAGGTTGTGAGATTGATCCCTAGTACCAAAAACAAAACAAAACAAACAAACAAAAAATTGCCGTATTGAGAGTTTACCTACTGTGTACAATTTTCTGGTTCATTTTACTTAGGGTTTTTTCTTTTTCTTTTCTTTTTTTTTTTGTATCTGGGATCAAACTCATGATTTCATACTTGCAAGGCAGGCACTTGTGCTACTGAGCTAAACCCCCAGCCACGGTTCATTTTAGAGTTTGATATATAGCCACAAGTCTAGTTCATATGGCTAAAGGTCGCAAATCAATAGTTACCACAGTTTTTTATTTTCTTTTTTGTTTGTTTGTTTTTTTGCTCTTTGAGACAAGATCTTGTTATGCAGTTCACGCTGGCCTTGAGCTCACTTTGTAGCCCAGGCTAGTCTCGAACTCACAAGGATCCTCTTGCCTCAGTATCCTGAGTGCTGGGATTACAGGTGTGAGTGTCACCCAGCTTATTCTGTTTCGTTTTATTTGATTTTTTTTTTCATACCAGGGATTGAACTCACAACCACGTGCTTGCAAGGCAGGTGCTTATGCCATTGAGCTAAATCCCCAGCCCTTGTTTTATCTGATTTTACTGTGTCTGAGGAGATGGACTATAACAAGCTCTATTATGGTAGCCACTGTTGAGACCTACTGTCCTGTTTTGAAGTTATGTACCACTTTCACTGCTTTGTTTTGATTGGCTTTATTCTGTTTTCTGTTATTGGGCTTTATTCTCCTTAAAATATACTTGGGTCTTTTATTGAATACCTATTTTGCAAATATTTCCACCTAGTTTGCTTGTCTTGTCATGATCCTGATTGATTTTTATTAATGGTTCAATGATTTTTGGACGGGGTTACTAGGGATCAAACTCGGGACCTTGCACTTGCCAGGCAGGTGCTTTGCTGGTTTTTTCTTCTTTCAATAAAAGAAGCATTCTCTTAAATGTCTGTGATGTGATAGCTGTCTGGACCTCACCAGGGCCCTTGTCTATGAGGGAGTATGGCTTTTGGCAGGTGAGGCTGGCAGTGTGGGATCCTCCGCGTGCCCAGAGAGGGCCAGGGCTTGCACACTGTGCTCACCTAAACCGTGTGTCCATCTCACGTGCAAAGCCTTCATGACAATCCGGAACTGTCTTCTTTGGTTTGTATGAGACTCCTGGAATAATATTGCATTGTTGTCATTGTTTTCCAATTAAAAAACAATACTGTAGCAATGTCAGGTATTTTTTTGGAAAGGACAGAATGAATACTCCTAATCACGCTACCTAAATAGACTGTTTTGCTTTTCTAGGAATTTCATCTGACAAATATTGGGCTCAGGCCTGCTCATGTATTTTATTTTATTTTTTGCTAAAATTCCCAGGTTGAACTCAAATTTGCAATCTTCCAGCCTCAACTTCCTGGAGTTTTAGGATTACAGGAATGCACCACCATGCCTGGTTTAGGCTTTAGCTGCTTTTTTTTTTTTTTGTCTTTTGAGACAGGGTCTCCCTATGCAATTCAGGCTGGTCTTGAGTTGACTTTCTAGCCTAGGCTGGTCTTGAACTTTCAATGATCTTCCTGCCTCAGCCTCCGAAGTGCTGAGATTACAGAGTGCCTAGCTCTCTGGCCTTGGCAATTGAGCCTTAAACTCAGGGCCTTTGTGGTGAGGTATATCCCGTCTTTAAAGTTTTTTTTTTTTTAATTTCAACTTAAATTCAATTTTTTTCAGTACTGGGGATTGAACCCAAAGCATTCACACAGAACTAAATCCCTAATCCTTATTTATTTATTTTTGAGACAGGGTCTTGTTAAATCTCTATGTTGCTCAGGCTGGGCTCAAGTTTGAGATCCTTCTGCCTCAGTCTACCAAAGGGTGGAATAATAGGCGTGTGTCACAATGCAAACTTTTTGGGTGAATTTTTTAAAATAACATTTATTGGGGCTGGAGATTTAGCTCAGCAGCATAAGTGCCTGCCTGACATCTCGAGGTCACAAGTTTGATCCCCGGCACCAATAAGTAAATAAATAAATACTATTTATTACATTCAAATTTATCCTCATTTATGTATTTATTTAGTCCTTTTGAGACGAGTTCTCCCTATGCAGTTCAGGCTGGCCTTGAAGTCATTTTGTAGCCCAGGCTGGCCTTGAACTCACAGCAATCCTCCTGTCTCAGCCTCCCAAGTGCTGAAATTACAGGTGTGTGCCACCATGCCCAGCTATCTTCACTTACTGTAAATCTAGCTTCTCCTACCAAAGTATAAGCTGCTTGCTTGTATTGTCAATCCCTGGAACAGATCCTGACGCATAGTAGGATTCAGTAGATAAGAATCTAACTGAGAATTCAGTGAACTGCACTTTACAAATTGGTCACTGACTGCTATTTTATCTTCTTAGCTGCTTTTGCAATAAACATAACGGAGAGCCCTGTGTGAAGGGGTTTTGGAGGAAGGTTTTAGCAAGGGACGTGGGCTCCTCTTCCACCTGTGTCACTTACTAACTTTGTGATGTTGCCCAGTGTATTTAACTTCTCTGAATTTCAATGTCCTTACTTGAAATGAGGTAATATTAGTACTTACCTATCAGGGTTACCATGAAGATTAAATAAAAAACAAAGCCTGTATGATGCTAAGCACTGTGACCCCAAAACACAGAAGAGACCATCTTGCCAGCCTTATCTCCTCTGCCCCAGGCTCTGGCTGCTCTTAGTATCTTCTAGATGCTGGTACACATAATTTTCAACATTGCTCTGCTGGTTACACAAACATGCTATTTTATGAAAAAATTCATCAAGCTGCACACTTGTATACTTTTTTGTCTGAGAGTTATAATAGATAAAAAGTTTGCAACAGCAGTTGCCTATGAGGTATGAGACTTTATAATGTCCATTCTACAGATGAGGCAACTGATGCTCAACGAAGTTATGTTCTTGGCTCAAGATTATATAGTAAATGGTGGGGTGGAGAGTCTGGGCCTGTGCTCTTCCCTCCCCCCCCCCCCCAGTTTTTTGAGACAGAGTCTCACTATGTAGTTCAGTTGGGCCTTGAACTCACGATGTAGCCCAGGTGGCCTCAAACTTGCAGCAATCCTCCTGCCTCAGCCTCCCAAGTACTGGGATTACAAGTGGGCACCACCATGGTCAGCAAGCCTGTGCTTTTAACCACAGCTTCTGCCTTGTGCACGGCCTGACCTGTTCCAGCACGCAGTAAACTGTGGGATTTATTTATTTATTTATTTATTTATTTATTTTACTGGTACCAGGGATTGAACTCATGACCACGTGCTTGCAAGGCAGGCGCTTATGCCACTGAGCTAAATCCCCAGCCCCAACTGTGGAATTTATTATTATCAATATTTAACATCTTTGCTGTTTTGAATTTTTCCACTTTAACTAATGCTTCAAAGTGTACCGTTAGATTTTAGGATTTTTTTTCTCTGCTCTTGAATTATTTCCTCTGGCTAGTATCCCAAGTATGGAGTTAACTGGGGGAGCTGGAGCCCAGAAGTTAGAGTGCTTTGCTCGGTGTCACATCTAAGTAGTGGTGCTCGGTGCAGGGCTGGGCCATATAAGTTGCATAGTTAGTTCACCTTGCAAGGGTCCTGGGTTCCCAGAGGAGGTCCAGCTGGAGCTTGCTCAGGGTCTAACGGCCAGAGGCCATTCCACATGACACACGTGGAGCGAGGGATGAGGTGGTGGAAAAACAATGAGAAACTGTTCCTTACATCTCAGTGGCGCTAAAGTTAGGGAAAAGAGGCTATCAGAAGACAGATGGAAGGGGATCCTTCACTCCACAAATATTTGCTAAGCTCCTGCTGCATGGCAGGTGCCGTTCTGGGAGTGGTTTCCCTGTCATCTTTGTACAGATATTTTCTTTGTATGGGGGGGGGGTGAAAGGGTGGGTAGGAGGTGACAGACAATTAACGAAGAGAAATTGAGTAAAACAATTACAGGTTGTGATAAATATTAGAAAAGAGCTAAGCAGGTGCTGAGTTGGCTTCATTGAAGTGGTGATCTCTCAACTGAGCAGAGGAAGATTGTTTTAGGAAGTATACATAGCACATGCAAAGGCCCAGGGGTGTGGGTAGGATGCTGGGCAGCAAGCATTCAAAGCAAAGCAGAAGAGAATTTTGAGGGGTTGTAAGTTCAGAAGTCCTTTCAACAGTCTTGAGCAAGGGGATCTTCCTTTCACCCCAGCCTGATGTTTCTTCGGAGTTCCCATAATTTTCCATGTGCCTGCTGGCCAAGCTCATAGAGCGGTCACCAGGAAGACATGTGCCTTTCCAAGCAGCCCTTCCTCCCATGCTCCTCTGGGTCTCTGTACTCAGTACTCATTGTTACCTAGCACCTTATTTCTTCGTTGGTCTCTTCTTGGTGACACTTCCCTGCCACCTTCTTGGACCAGGGGGCAGCCAGGGCCATGGAGCAACAGGCTCAGACCCAGGGTCCGATCCCAGCTCTGCCATTCAGTTACCAGCATGGGACCGGGCGAAATGCCCGGTCTGGAGGAGCTGTGCCTTGAGGGTGGCTGGAGTCAAAAGGGATATGACATCAGTGGCACAGCTGGCATGCGGTAGGCATTTGATAAATGACAGAACCTTGCCCTTTCCCTACCAGTAAGGGACTGTCTTCTTGTTTTCGTAGCTTGGCTCTTTATATATATGAAGCAAAGAGACGGGTAAAGTTTTAGGGGTCTGCTCCCAAAATAGCTCTCTGAAGGAATACAAATCCTCCAACTACCTCTGCTTTGAAGACTTTTATTTTATTTTATTTTTTGGTACCAGGGATCGAACTCATGAGCTCACAGTTGCCAAGGCCAGGTGTTTATGCCGCCAAGCTGAACCCCCGGCCCTGAAGACTTTTAAGAGGATAGCTGAATTTATAACATAATCTTGGTCATTAACTGAGAATTTACTGCCTTCTGGGCTCTGTCCTAAGCACTTCCTTTTTTTTTTTGTCTTTTGGAGACAGGGTCTCACTATGTAGTTCAGGCTGGCCTTGAGCTCACTTTGTTGCCCAGGCTGGTCTCAAATTCCCAACAATCCTCCTGCCTCAGCCTCTCCACTGCTGGGATTTACAGGCATGAGCCACCACGCCCGGCTGTGCTAAGCGCTGTCTGCTTTCATGTGTCCTCTCTGTCACAACCCTGTGGAGGAAGTTCCACTGTCATCCCCATTTTACAGTTTAGGGAACCAACGCCCAGAAAAGTGAATTGACTGGCTTCAGGGCACCCAGCTAGCTAAGGAATGAAACAGACAGGTTTCATTCTGGTACCCCAAACCTGTGTAGCCAATCACAGACTACGCCACCTCAAGCCCACCTGGCACAGGTCAGGAGAGAGGACCAGTTTCATTTCCACTACAACAGGAACTCCTGAGAGCTGTGTCAGCTTCAAAGAGTCCCATTTAGACAGGACACGGAGTCAGGCCCCAAATCTGCCCAGGCAGAGAAAGCGGGAGGTGTGAGACCTTGGGGTGGCCCAGACCCTCCCTGGAGCTGGAGGCTTCTCCAGGGCAACAAACAGGACCAGAAGCACCAGCGGTGCTTTCAATACAACACCGAGCCTGAGTCACGGAGTATTTATAGCCAGCCTGCTTTTCTCTCCTCCTGCGCTGCCAGAGCTTATTAAGTTCACTTGGGGCTTGGAGGGTGACAACCTGTTTATCATCCAAGGTGCCCAAGCAACTGTTGAGACATCCTCTGAGAGTGAGGTTTGGTAGCCGGCCCGTGTTCAGACCTGACCTGACCCCTGCCCCACCCGGCTGAGGCAACTGTCTCCATCCCCAGCTTGATTGTTGTAGCTCCCCCAACACGCCCCGCACCCTGCCTCCAGCTCAGGCTTTGTTAACATGAGACAGAATGCTGCTTTCTCCAGGAAGCCACCCTGGCTTAATTGGGGAAGGTTACAAAATTTCCTGGCCCCGCTGCTCCTAGAAAATGAAACTTCTCATCAGTTAGATAATTAAACCAATCTTAACGTTTCCAAGGGCCTGGCATGGTGGTGCACTCCTGTAATCCCAGCACTCAGGAGGCAGAGGCAGAAGCATCATTGTGAGTTCGAGACCAGCCTGGGCTACAAAGTGAGCTCAAGGCCAGCCTGAATTGTATAGCAAGACCCTGTCTCAAAAAGACAAACAAACAAATAAACACCCCCAAAACAGGGCCGGGTTCAAAAGCTGAGTCTTGGGTTTCAGAGTCCAAGCTGTAGGTGAGTTTGGGCAAGTTACTTCCCCTTGAGCCTCAGTTTCCTTACCTGTAAAATGGAGACATTGCTATCTACTCACCAGGGTGAGGACTGAACTAACCTGCACACAGGAAGGTCTCAGCCTCTGACTACTGTCTCTCACTCCTTTGACAATCAGTAACTTGTCAAGAATAACCTACCATGGCTGACTTGGGCTTCTGGGATTTGAACCTAGGAGCCAGGCTGTTTTCTGTCCTCCATCTTTGTGGCTCTTTGGTACCCAGGCTGAAGTCGCGAAGGACTCAGAACCCAGGGGCTGGGTAGGTAGCTGAGGAAGGAGGAGAAAAAGGAGCATGAGTTGGGGTGTTGGGGAGGGGGCAGCAGCGTGCAGAGGCAGGCAGCCTGACCTGGCTCTACCCAGGACCCATTCCAGCTGGCCTCCAGGCTGCTGGGAGCTGGAACCTGAGGTGTCAGTGCTGAATTCACAGAACGGCCCCTGGGGCCAGAGTTAGTGCCCGAGCTCTGACCTCAGCTGTGGTGAGGCTGCCCGTCCTGGGCTGCAGCTGCCTTTGTGACTCCTGCATCTTTGTGCCGAGTGTCCTGTTCTCAGCCATCCTCACTGCCCCCTCCCCAGGCAAGTGTGGGTGTCCTGTGGGCTCCGTGATGGCTCGGGGTCCCTGGCTTAGGGGTGTGCTCCTCCTGCTCTCTCCCACCGCTGGGACCATCAGGACTGGGCTAGTGGGCTGGGGCTTCTGTCCTCATCTCCCTGCAGGGCTTTTGCTCCTTTTGTCCAGGTCTTGACCGGGTTGGGTCATTCTAAGGGCCCAGCTCTTTTGACTACTCTGTTCCTGATGGCCCAGCCCCAGCCCTGCAGAAGTGAGGGCCCAGCCCTGCTCTGCAGAATTCTGGTTTCTCCTTGGGGTTCATTAAAAGCCTAGTGAAGCAGCTCGGACCCTTTGGGCCCAGATCCATTAAGAAAAGTGGCTTTTTAACAGTTTAAGAGATTTCTTTCCAGCCATTTTTTTATGCCTCTATAACATTTTTGGTTGACTTATCTATTTATATACCCACACACAATCATGTTTTTAATAGAGTAGAATCTCCTTCCATATAATTGATGTGTATCTTTCTGTTTGTGTCTAATGATATATACTAGCATCTTTTCTTTTTTCTTTCTTTCTTTTTTTTTTTTTGTCTTTTTCCTTTTTATCGGTACCAGGGATCGAACTCACGACTGCCTGCTTGCAAGGCAGGCACTTATGCCGCTGAGATAAACCCCCAGCCCCGCTAGCATCTTTTCTATTGGTAGGAAAAACACATTACTTTTTAAAACTGCAGGATGAATATATTTGTATATTTCTACATATATAGTTGTAATGTTTATTAGGGTCTGCTTTTGATTGTTTTGATAAACTTCTTTCTGGAGGGCAGTTTGAGAAAGAGTTTCATTATAGCTCAGGCTGCCCTCAAGTTTGCTACATAGCCAGATGTGGTGGCTCACACCTGTAATCCCAGCACTCAGGAGGCCAAGGCAGGAGGATCGTTGCAATTCTGAGACCAGCCTAGGCTACAAAGTCAGCTCAAGGCCAGCCCCAACTGCATAGAGAGACTTTGTCTCAAAAAGACAAAAAAAAAAAAAAAAAAAAAAAAAAAAATTGTTACATAGCAGAGGCTACAAATCTTCCTGCCTCAGCCTTCCAAATGTTGGGTTTATAGGCCTGTGCTGCATGCTAACCTTTTCTCAAGTATAATTCCTAACTGGATGGTTCAGGAGCTCTCCCAAGGTGAACGTGCCTGGGTAACCCACACCTAGTTCATGACATTAGCACATTGCCGGCTGTGACCGAGGGTAGCCTCTGTTCTGACTTCTAGCAGCTCGAATGAGTTTGCCTTTTTTTGAACATTACAGGAACAGGATTATACAAGATGTACTCTTTGGCTCAACATTCTGTTTGTGAGTTTCATCTACAGTGTCACATGCAGCAGTCTGTTTATTCTAATTCTGTATAATCTTCCACTGTGTGACCATTTATTTATATGTCCATTGATGAGAACTTAGGTTTATTTCCAGGTTTTACTATTACAAACAATACTGAAAAAAAAATCCTAGCACAGGGTCATGATACCAAAAAAAAAAAAAAAAAATTATTTATAGGGCTGGGGATTTAGCTCAGCGGCATAAGCACCTGCCTTGCAAGCACAGTCATGAGTTCGATCCCCGGTACACATAAAAAAAAAAATCCTTGTGAGTAAAGAAATCAGTATGCCTGCATATGTCTGCAATTAACCAGGCACGACAGCACACATCTGTAATTTCAGCACTGAAGAGGCTGAGGTAGGAGTGTTCTCGTGAGTTTGAGGCCAGCCTGAACTGCATAATGAGATTTGCCTAAAAAAATCAAATCAAATCAATCAATCAATAAATAAGACAATACAAATTTTGAAAAATCTATTATCATTCAATTCATCTATCCATTTCTTTCTGTCATCTTTCTAGCTTGATATGCTAGATTCTTCAAAGTATAATTACTAAGGGGCTGGGGATTTAGCTCAGTGGCATAAGCGCCTGCCTTGGAAGCAGGCAGTCATGAGTTCGATCCCCGGTACCGACAAAAAAAAGTATAATTACTGAGTCATGTATATGAATGTTTTACATTTTGACTTTATTACATTGTAAATCACGCCCCCCCCCCCAAGATCAAGAAGAGAGACGATGTCCATATCCCTACCCTTCCCCAAACTCGGAAATTTTTAATCTCTAATCTGTCAATCTAGTAGAAGAAAAACTGGGTTTTATTGTTTTTTTTATGTGATTATGGGGGGACTGACATTTATTCTTTTGTGAATTGCCTTTTTGTATCCTTTTCTTGTTCTTAAAATTTATTCAAGGCCATGGACTCTTGGCCTTTACACGTGTTCCTCATGTTTTTTCCCCAGCCAGTTACTTGTCTTTTAGCTTTGTTTATGGAGCAACTGCCGGTTTAAATATAGTCTGTTTTCCTCCTGCCCAGTGTTTATGATCCAGACACTCCCCCAGGGTGTGTGGGGCAAGCCCTAGGTTCAAGTCGGTGGGGCAGCAAGAGCAGCAAGTCCTGAACCCCAAGACTGTCTCTCCAGGTTACAAGCAAAGGGACACCAGGGTCAGCAGCAAGACCCTGGCCTGGATTCTGCCCGATGCTTCCTCCAGTCTTGTCATCAGCTCTTCCCAGTGCCATCTGAGAGTCCCTGCCAGGCCTGAGGCCAGGGCGGTGTCATGGGGAGAGAGAGAGGGAAAGATCAAGACCAAGCCCTGAGCCACCCAGATTTAATGCCTGCATCCGTCTGCTCAGCTGCCATCCCAAAATACCACAGATTGCGTGAATTCAACAACTGAAATTTATTTCTCCCAGTTCTGGAGGCTGGAAAGTTAAAACTGAAGGTGCCAGTGAGGGGTGCCCCCTTCTGAGGCCTTTTCTCTTGGCTTCAGGAGGCTGCCATCCGGCTATGTGCCGCTGCTTATGTGTGCATGGAGGGGGAGGGCAGGCTCTCCTGTGTTCTTTCTCATAAGGACGCTTCCCTTTGTACCAGGATTCTATTGTCACAATCTCACAAACCTTAATTACCTCTGGAAGGCCTCATCTCCATGTAGCATCACATTGGGAGTTAGATCTTTCATATAAGAATTTGGGAGGAACACAAAAATTCAGCCCCCCCCCCAAAAAAAAATTTAGCCCGTACTTATGTCCTGGATCATTCCCTAGAGGTGTAACTTGGATAAGTGACCTAATCTGTCAGTGATGGTTTCCTCATCTATAAAATGGGGATGATAATGATACAGGGCTCGTGAATTAATAAATTATTTAATATCATAAAATATTTTGGACAGACTGATCACTAGCCTCCATCATAATCCTTGCCTCTCGGTACTTATGGCCTTCCATAAACACATTGTATCGTGGTTGGTCTGGAGAGTAGAAAGGAGAATGCAGTTAAAATGACAGTGCATGACCTCTAAACTAGGTCATAGAAGACACTGCCATTCTTCCTGGCTCCTTTGGATCACTTGTGTGAGGAAAGCCAAGCACCATGTTATGGGGATGCTCACGTAGCCTTGTGGAGAGGTACAGGGCTGATCATATGCATGCGCCATCTTGGAAGTGGATTCTCCAGCTCCAGTCAAGCACCAGCCAACATCTTGACCATGACTTCCTTAGAGATCCTAAGCCAGATGCACACAGCTTAGCTGCTCTTGAGTTCCTGACCCACAGAAACTGCGTGAGATAATAAATGTTGGTTATTGTTGAAAATGTTAAGTTTTGGGATAGTCGGTTAAGCGGCAACAGATAACCCACAGATGGCGGGTGTACAGGTGTCATGGCAGGTCCCTGTCATCCCAGCTACTTGGATGGTTGAAGCAGGAGGGTCACTTGAGCCCAGGAGTTCAAAAACAGATTTGTCAGCATAGTGAGTATCTGTCAAAAACAAAACCAAACAGGCCATCCTCTGGCCAAGGACGCCTTCCTTCACCCCAACCGTCTACCTGCCCACTGGTGTCCCTGACAGTGGTCACAGCCCCCCAGCTGTGTGTGAATGCAACAGCCAGTGACTGAGTGAAAAACCAGGCCTCATGGGAAATACTGAGCAGAGGTTGGAGAACTGCTTCTCAAGAACTCAGGAACTCAGGCATCAGAAAAGGTGGCTCATAAATAATACCAAAAGAATATGGCTTCACAGATACCAGAATCTGATCAGATAAAACAGTTTGAGGAATCCTTGGGAACCTACAGTAAACATACAGAAACTTGCTTTCTGGACTGTGTTAAGGACTTCACAACAAGAGAAGTAAAACCTGAAGAGATCACCTGCTCAAAATATTGCTTACAGAAATACTTTAACATGATGCAAAGAATATCTATGAGATTTCAGGAATCCCATATTCAGCAGAACAAAGCCCTGGCAGCTAAAGTGAGACTTCTTGGCCAGCCGAGACAGAGGAGTCCCAGTGGATGACTCTGAGAGGAGGCCTCCATAGGTGTTGGGCTGGGAAAGAGGACCCATCTGTGGAATCCCTGGAAGCTGTGGGCACCATGTTAAGCATCTGTCATGACTATTCAGCAAATGGAAACCACTGGAAAACCAAAACTGCTGCTCACCAGGAATAATCAAAATAAAAGGTCTTATTGTTCAGTGAAAATAGTAAGATGCAACCTTTGTTGGGGCCTTGAGATTCAGCCACTTGGTCGCTTTATTAGAAAGACAAGCCACTGTTTCCTCACTTACGACTGTTAAATTTAAAGCAAAATATTCAACCATGTAAGAGCAGAAATTTGTTATTGAAAGTGAAATAAATGGAAAATATTACTGACTAGTTGTTTATAATATACAGAACTATGCATTTGGACTGGACTGTGGACATCTTGAAAAGTTTCTCAATCAAAACAAAACAAAACAGGGCTGGGGATTTAGCTCAGTGGTATAAGCAGCTGCCTGGCAATCACTAGGTCATGAGTTCGATCCCCAGAACCAAACAAAAACAAAACAAAACAAACTCACACAATGAAAGAAAAAACAAACAAACAAACAAAAAAACGAGAGATAGTTTACAGACCATGAACTTATCCACAGTTTCTGTCCAATCAGCAATAGCCAGTGTCATTTGTGACTGTACGAGGGTTTGCTGAAAGTCTGTCCTGTGCCGGACATGTGCCTGCATCCCGGCAAGTTGGCGTCCACCTCCGAGCTATCAGTTTTCAGCATGGGACAGAATGCAACAGTCACCCAGAGCCCTCAGCTCTCAGAGGTAGAGAGGCCAAGAGATCATGACCCTACCTGGCTCATTTCAAAGATCAGCGGAGGGACACACAGAGAGCTTAGGCAACTTTCCCAAGGTGACTGACGCACTGTTCCATGGAGGAACCTAAACTGACCTCGGAACGATTGGTCCCCTGGCAGCCTCCTGCTCTTTTGGGCAAGAGTTTATTGCATCTCACTGTTCAAAGCACTTACACTACTTTATGTTAGGCCACCAGTGCAGAGAGCCCTCCAGACCCTATGGGTCTCCTGAGGGCATTGCCTTTCCCTGAAGAACCCCCTCCCCAAAGTTCTGGTAGCCAACATGAGTGTTGTCTCTTTCTGGGGACACTGGGAGAGACCTTGGGGCCCTGGTCCGGGCTTGAGTGCTGAGGTCCAGAACACTGTGCTCCCTGTTGTGGCACATGGGCCAAGCCCAGTGGCCTCTGCTCTGGCACCCAGCACACCCCATACCCCAAGGACATGTCTCTGCTTCAGCCACTGAATCAAGTGACCACTGGTTTGATCCTGTGATTTAGGACGATTCTTTGATGAGGACATCAAAGCACATGGCAGAGATCTCAAAGCCAAAGAAAAACAGTCCCTGTAACCCCACCACCACCACCATGAGGGGGTGGCAGGGACAGAAGCTGGGGGGACCCAGAGCAGGGGCAGGGCCAACCCCAGCTCCCTGGGGAGGGAAGGGAGTGTGACAGACACCCAACAGGGAGACCTGCCCTGTGATGTACCAAGGAGGCATTTAAACAAGCCAGGAGCACAGAGCATGAAAAGGAAGCCAGGGCCGATTTCCTCCCCGGCACGGCCACCTGGGGCCCAAGAACCCAGGCGTGGGGATATGGAGGGGCTCTTGTGGATTATCGTCTGAAGACTCTAGGGTGGGTGTTGTCGGCAAGTCTCCAGCAGAGATGAAGATGGAGCCCAGATGTCCTGCCCCCTGAGCAAGACTCTCAGGTTTCTAAAAAGCCCCCTTTCTGGTATCAGTTGATTTAGGGGTTCAAGGACCATTTTTGTTTTCCCTCTACTAGCTGTGGGACACATGGCAACTCTACAAAGTTCTGTGCCTCAGTTTCTTCATCTCTAAAATGGGGGTAATAAAACAGGGCATGGTGGCACAGGCCTGTAATCCCAGCACTCAGGAGGCTGAGGCAGGAGGATCACAGCAAGTTTGAGGTCAGCCTGAGCTACAAAATGAGTTTAAGGATGGCCTGAACTACATAGTGAAAAGTTGTCTCAAAAAAAAAAATGGGGATAATAAGCATGACCTATATAGTTGAAAATTGCTTAAGAGTAGATTCGAAGCACTCTCACCACAGTAAAATGCGAGAGAATACACAGTTAAATAACTTGATATAGCCACCCCATTGTGTATTTATATCAAAACATCATGTTGTATGCCATGAATATACACAATTTTTACTTTTCAATTTAAAAATACTGTATTTTTAAGAACACGCCCACTGGGTGTGGTTGGTAGCACATACCTGTAACCCTCAGTACTCAGGAGGCTGAGGCAGGAGGATTGCCCTGAGTTTGAAGCCAGTCTGGACTACATAGTGAGACCCTGCCTCAGTGGGGAAAAAAAAAGAACATGCCCTTTGTGGTTGTTGTAAGGACTGAATGAAACAGGGCCACGAGACTGTTGATACTCAGCTACTATCAAAAATAGTGTTGTGTACTTGCCTCGCACATGTGAGGCCCCAGGTTGACTCCCCAGCACCACCATAAAAAGGAGAAAGTATTACAACTATTATGGCCTTCTGGTTTCCACTCCCTTGTCAAGCCCAGCTCACGCTCTTCTCCTTGTCAAGTCTCTGACCATCTGCGGCCCTCTGGGGTGCTCATCTCCCTGTAGTGACAGACTTCGGGGATAGTGCCTCACTCATGTGAGAGTTGTCCCTAGCTGAATGACTTCCTATGAGTTATTTCTCCTCCCTGAACTTCCCTTCCTGACGTATACTTTAATGTGTTTGAAATGTTCACTGATGAACAGTAAAAGGAAATAAAGGACGTGGCTGACAGAGAGGGAGCCAGCTGAATGTAATGGTCAAGAGTTCTGGGCCCAGACTTGCCAATGATAGATATTCCGTAGCTTTATAGTATATTCTCGTAACTGGTCATGAGAGTGGCTTATAACTTTCCAATTCTGATGCTGGCTGTGTCACTCACTGCTGGTGGACCTTGGCCAAGTGACTTAACTTCTCTGAGCCTCTGCCACTGGGCTACAAACAGGAGAAATCGTGATCCCTGCCTCCCGAAGTTTATTTGGACAACCGAATGACAGGAGAAGGGAAGGACTTAGCAAAATGCTCAGCACATAATAAGCACTCAATAAATGCTTCTGCGAAGGAGCAAAGGTTTGGGAATCAGACTACCTTGGACATGAATCCTGGCTTGGCACTGCCCTTTGTGGCTGTGTGACTTCAGCCAAGCCAATTAACTCTCTGAACTTCATTTCCTCCTGGGACAGAAATGAAGCTCGTAATACCTCCCCCACGGGGCTGTTGTGAGGATTAAATGACCAGACATGTTTTGATGCCCAGCAGAGCCCACGTGGGAATTTCCCTTCCTCCCCCTCGGTTCTCAGCAGCAGCACAAGCCCTGCCAACGCTGGGCTGGCGCCCGTCCCACTGTCCGTGTCCATTTGCACGACTTCTGCTTCGGCACCAGGGCTCCAAACCTCTCCCCCACCACCCCGCACCCTCCCCGCCACAGCCCCAGAGGTTCAGCCAATCTGCCTTGAGTTCCAAAGATGCAGCAAGCAGCTTTCTCTCTCTTCCTCCTCTTCTCCCGTCTCCCACCCCAGAAGCTGAACTCTCCCTCTTCCCAGGCCCACGGGGTTTGCTCCAACCTCACCTCAGTTCTCGTACCTTCTCTCCTGTGTTGTCGTCCCCATTTAGCCAAACAAGCTCATTGGAGTATATTAATTTTTCCCCAGTCTGACCTCGACTCAGCTGCTCCAATGAGTTGAACTCACTCATTCATCCATCCCCGTGAGAACCAGTTGAGCTGGGTGCGGTTCCACCTGCCTGTAATCCTAGTACTCTGGAAGGCTGAGGCAGAAAGTTACAAACTCCAGCTCTGCTTGGGCAATTTAGCAAGACCTTGTCTCAGAACAGAAAATAAGAAAGGCCGAGGATGCCCCTCAGTGCACAGGCCCTGCGTTCCATCCCCAGGACGGGGCAGGAACTGGGGGCGGGGGTATTTGTTGGATATCATGTGCTGGGCACTTGGGGTACAGAGATGAACAGAGACAGACTCTGCCCTCAAAGTTTTCAAAGTCTCAGGGAGACAGCTGGGCTCACAGACAATGGCAGCATGACAATGAGCTGCAGAGGCTGGCTGTGTGCAGTGCGGGAGGGGAGCCCCAAGGGGCTTTTGGCTCCATACTTGTCCCCACATGGGTGGTTGGTAGAGTGGGGAAGCCGGTGTTCCCTTTGGGGCGGGATGAGTTTAAGGTGCTAGTGGAGCTGCTCAGTAAGAGTTGTCACAAATATTCTCTTTAGACGAAAGAAAAGTCTGACCTAGAATTCGAGATTTGAAAATCACTGGCCTCCAGGAGCTGGAAGCATGAACATTTCTAGGGTGCTTTCCGCCACAAGCGATGAGCCATCACAGTTTCTGGCATTTGTTATTTTATATTGTGAGTCATCAAGATTTAGGCAGTTCTGGGGTTGGATAAATTGCAGCACAAGACAGTAGCAGTAAGCCAGGGGCTTTTTGTAGTTCACTTCTGCCCTCTTCAGAGTGATGACTTCTACCTCAGACTTGTCCCCTCATGGTTGCAAAGTGGCTGCCTGCCCTCTCACACTCCATTCCTTTTGCGTTTTAAATTTTATCATGGAAAAAATCCTTTACCTCTATCCAGCAGATTTGCCCTGGTCTCATTAGCCATAACTACATTGTTAGGCAAAAGGGTGTAAGATTCCCAGGGTGCCCTTAACCCCTTTGTTGTTTATCTCCCATTTGCCAAGGAGATGCCACTTTCCTTGGACACAACACTGTGGAGATTTGAACAAACCTGAGTCATGTAAGCTGGAAAAAGGTAGGACTTTTTCCCAGCCCTCTTCCTATTCCGCCCCTGGCTGGACTGATGATGTCAACGTGCCTCAAACATAATTCCCCAGGACCAGGAGGTTTTCTAGGGCCCTGAATCATTTATCTAGGTTCATGTTGCTTGCTGTGCGACCCCCAGAGGTTACTTCACCTCTCTGGGCCTGAGCTTTCACACCTGTGAAGTGAGGAAGCAGTGGTTCTTGCATCAGAAACTTGCTGAAATGATGAAATGACATAATGTATGCAAATTGCTTAGAGTAGTACCCGGCATATAGTAAGCACCCTGTAAAAACTAGCCATTAGTATTTTTGGTGGGGAGAGACCACTCTCTCCTCTGAATTCGCCTGTCCTTTGTTATTAAGGCCTCCTCTCTCTGTATCTGGTTCTTCCTCTGCCCCACTAGGCCTTCTTTCCTGAGGTTGGCCCCTCTGCCCTTGTGGTTTATTAGGTCTTGTTTCAGGGTTTGGCTTTCTCCTTTTTTTTAAGGCAAGATCTTGCTACAGAGTTCACTATGGCCTTAAACTCTGTGATTCTCCTGCCTCGGCCTCCTGAGTGCTGGGATTACAGGTGTGCACCATGGCTCTCAGTGTTTGCTCCTTTCTCAAGGCCCCACATACTCTTCCTGTGTGTTTCAGGGCCTCTTAGGCTCACCCGGGGGCCTGCCCTAGACTTCTGTCTACCTCTTCAGATCAGGTGTCCCCAGAGTCCCTGCCCTGGTGACTTAGGCTTACCAATGTGGAAAATGTCCTAATCAGTATGGAGAAAAAGTAAAATTTGTGCAGAGGGCCAAGGGGAGCTAACTCCTGAGTATCCAGGCCTGGCTTTCTGATGCTGCTTGAGTTATTCTACCTGCTTCTTCCTGGGCAGTGGGCATCTCGGGACAGGGACACAGATCACCCATCTCTCTGTCACCTTAATGCCTGCTGTATATAGTTAGTATACAGAAAAATTCCCAATGCATGACTAAGTGTCTCTGCCACTTCCTTTCTAAATGACTTTGTACAAGACTCTTTCCTTTTGCAGACCTGATTGCAAAATCTACCAGGTAAAAGACCAGGCTACTTCTCAAGGCATGGAGAGATGGGCTGCCTGGCATGGCCTTTTCAGGGACTCTGGTGGGGTGGGGTGGGATGGGAGGGGCTCCCTGACTCATCTGACTAGTCGATTGAGACTCTACCAAGGGGCATTGGCTACTGACCTCTGCAGACCCAGTTGCCCCCTCTCTGTCTCATCCCCTGGCTCTCCAGCTTAGCCAGGGGACACCCATTTCTGCAGGAAACCCTGGGTACCAACCCTCCTCTAAGGCCTCCGGACAGGCTGTTCTTGTTTACGACCCCCATCCCAGGGGAACAGGATTGCTCACCCTCACATGTGATTTGAGAGGGCTGAGTCTGTGAGCCCTGGAGGAAACTCAAGCCCCGCCAGCCACTTGGCATCGGAATGCTCAGCTGGTCCCCTCTTGGGGCTCATGTGACCGAGGCTCAGCTATAAATATCAAAGGGGCCTCAGACCAAGACAGAATTTGGGCACCAGGAAGAGTCGGCAAAGAGGATCCGAGCTGGTGTTTTGTGGCCCAGGCAAGAGCCTCAGGTCAGTTGAGAGAGAGGCAGGTGGAGGCAGCAGCCGTACCTGTGGGCAATATGGATTATAAGTCCAGCCTGATCCAGGATGGGAACCCCATGGAGAACCTGGAGAAGCAGCTGATCTGTCCCATCTGTCTGGAGTTGTTTACGAAGCCGGTGGTCATCTTACCATGCCAGCACAACCTCTGCCGGAAGTGTGCCAACGACATCTTCCAGGTCAGTGGGGACACAGCTGGCTCCCAGGGCCCCATTTGCTTATGCGGCTTCCCTTCCCTCTCAGCCTGAGACTCCTGTAACCAGGCCTGGCTCTTTCTCTGCTAAGTGGACCCTAGCAGAGGCCACTGGATTGGGCTGGGGGTGGGGAGCCAGCTCTGGCTGTCCCGTTCCTTCTGCATGACGCATGTCCCGTCCCCACCCTGTCCATGCTCCCCAGGGCTGCTCGATGTCGAGAGTCAAATGCCTCAAGTGATAAGAGGGGAAGGCAGGCAGAGAGGAAAGAGAAACCAGACTCCTGGGCCAGAGCCAGCTCTGTGCTGACAGGGGGCCCAGCGCTTCGGGAAGGGGTGACAGGGAGGCGCTAGGGATAGAGGCATCTTCCCTTTGAGACTATGTGCTCTAGTCTGGGGCCAAGAGGGCTCCACCTCCCCTCGACAGAAGGATAGATGTCCAGGCTGGGAGGCAGGATTCAAGGTCCCCAGGGGCACAACACACAATGTCCTTTCACTGCCCCCCTCTGAGGGTGTGACCCCAGCTTGCTCTCCTCATAGGGGCCATCTCACAGGGAAATAAACTGAGGCACAGAGAGACTAGGTTGCTTGCTCAGTCACTCGTAGAATGAGTGTGACTTGAAAGGAAGATCTGTTGCCCACTGAACTGGCCCATTGTGGGCTGTTCTTCAGGTGTTCCAAGACGGGGAGCTCAGGGCCTTCGATGTGACAGACCTGGTTGGGGTAATAAGGCAGGGAGGAAAGGACTAGGAAGGGAAGGAACTGAGGAGGGAACGCAGGCCTCACTCTGCCCTGACCACCTGCAGGCCGCAAATCCCTACTGGACCACCCGGAGCGGCTCGGTGTCCATGTCTGGGGGCCGCTTCCGCTGCCCCTCTTGCCGACATGAGGTGATCATGGATCGTCACGGGGTATACGGACTGCAGAGGAACCTGCTGGTGGAGAATATCATTGACATCTACAAGCAGGAGTGTTCCAGGTCAGTGTGTAGCTCTGCTCCTCCCAGGCTGGACTCCCAGGCCCCTTTCGTCTCCTATCTGCCCAGGACCTGGTACCAAAAGCCACTGCCCTCCTCTCCAGATAGGGTCAGTGACCGAGAGCTCTCAGCCCTGCTGTACTGGAGCAGGGACCCAGAGATCAGGCTGCTCTTCTTGGGAGACACTGGTGGATTTGAGAGAGAGAGGGGTCTGGGGTCAGCTCAGCGGCCCTGGTCAGCAGAGGCAGCATGCAGTTGGAATGCATCCGGTTGTTTCCAAGGTTGGCCAGAGTGGCCTGTGTGTGGGCAGCACCATGAGGGACACTGAGGGTGCTTCATGGGGCCTCACAGCAACCCCGTGGATCAAGCAAGACTTTATTATCCCAGTTCATGGAAGCAGAGGCTCAGGGAGTTGATCAGATCTGTCTCACTCCAATGAAAGGGCAGAATTTGTGAGTGCTGGGGATTATGCTGTGTTGGGCCTCAAACTGGAGAGAAACAGGGAACAATCTTTACAGAAAAGAACATCCTGGCTGAGGATGCAGCTCAGGGAAAATGTGTGTTAGCACCACAAAAACAAAGCTCAGACCCCTGGGATGCTGACTTCGTGGCTTTTATGGTCCGAAACCTTCCCCAGGCAGCTGGGTTCAAGCAGTGCCCTGCACCAGGGAGGGTGACCCACCATGCCCATGGAGTTAAAGCCATGGCCTGGGCCACAGTGGGGGATGTTTTTCTTCTGTTAGTAAGGCATCTGAGGCTCTTGGGTGAGTCTCTGGGAATTTATTGCTCTTGCTTCGAAAGGCGACTGACAGTAAGGTCTGTTTTGGAGATTGTCAAATAGGGTATTTATGGGAAATGTTACAAATATCACGTTCAGTATTCACTGAGCACCTACTGTACTCCACATGGTACTCAGTACTTTTCATGCATTTTCTCTGTGCAATCTTCACAGTAAACCATGAACACTCTTACCTCCATATTATCAAGAGGAAATAGAGGCTCGGAGAGGGCCAGAGGTTTACCTAAGCACATAATGTTGACGCTGAGGGAAAGTGTCCATGGTGAATATTCTTAACTGCTGTTGTGCTCGATTGCTTCACATGTTGGTCATTACAGTAACAACACGGGCTACGCAGCACCAAACATCCCTCCTCCCCCTGGTTGACCTTGGAAGAGCGTGTTGTGCTTGAACCCTTGACAATGATTGCTGCTTTTATTGTGCCATAAATAAAATCGTGGGTCATATTCTTTACAAGCACCTTCTGCTGAGCCCTTGGAAAAACCTCAAAATGAACAGAGGGCAGGACAGTTGGGTTTGAACCCGGCGACTTTAGGAGGGTGGGCACTTGGGGAGTGAAGTGGATTTGTGAGCAATATAAGAATCCAAGCAGCCAAATTGATAAAGTTGGAATTTTATTAGCTGAACTCAGGACCACTCACATATGGACCCCTGTTTCAGAGTCCTACCAAGTGGCCCCAAACTGGAAAGTTACAGAGCTTTCAAAACAGAAAACTACAAAAAGATGTCCTGTTGGAAACAATTTAGCTAGGATCTTATATTAATTTTTGATTGGCACTTGTATCCTGCTTCTTTGTTAAGAACTTGTGGGTACAGCTCATTTTCCTTTTCTTATGGGAGTGTACTCTAGGTAATTTTTTATTCTCCTGGGTCAAAATGGGGCACTAGTTAAATGCAGGCTCAAGATGGCGTCAGTTATGCCAAGCTGCAACAGGAAGGAGATGGGCACAGGGAGTGGGCCCTTGGGCTCTTGCCTCACCTCTGCACACTGCCACCCCAGGGCTCCCTGCCCAGGGTGTGGAGACGAATGACAAGGTGGGACCCTGACAGCATGGAGACGCAGGCTCAAGGATGCAAAAGGAGAAGTCTAGCAAAGGGCTCATTTCAGAGTGGGGGAAAGCAAGCCTGGAAAGCGATTGGTCTATTGGGAGGTGAGGGACTGATGCCAAAGTGGCAGTCACTGTTTGATGTTTGCCAGATGCCCGTGATTTTAGGATCTGAGGATCAGAGCTGGTGTTGATATAGGGAAAAAAAAATCTAACTCCCACAGTGCTAGATGTCAGACATGCTGAGTTTGTGTTCTCCAAAGTCAAAGGATAAATTCTAAGGAACAGTTGAGATTAAGAGTAAGAAAATTGGGCTGGGGATTTAGCTCAGCGGCATAAGCGTCTGCCTTGCAAGCAGGCAGTCGTGAGTTCAATCCCCGGTACCGATAAAAACAAAAAAGACAAAAAAAAAAAAAAAAAAAAAAAAAAAGAGTGAGAAAATTTATTGGAAAATAGGAGTAGCTCCTGAGATGCAGGAGAGGTCTTCAATGGGTTGCCAGCCTTCTCTGAGAAAGTTTCATAGAGCAAAGTCATGAGGTAGGTATAATGTGGGTCAAAACAAGATTCCAGGTATGGGCCGCTTGGTCGATATTGATCCAATGGTAGCAAGGGCATATGGATGACATCCTAATCTTGGTCAATAATCTATTGTTTTAGCCTTGTTTTTAGTTTTAGTCTTAGTTTAGCCTTAGTCTTAATGGGTGGGAGAGGATGGCCCAATTTAGGGTTGAGCTAACAAGATATAGAGGAAATCTCAAAAGGGGTAGGACCTATACTCTGAAGCTGCCATTTATCCCTTAGGGAAGCATATCTGGTCATTGTGATTTTAACCTTCAGGTGTGTCTCCAGCCACATAGTTTGTTTTATTTATTTTAGCCTTGTTTTTAGTTTTAGTCTTAGAGTCTTAGAGAGGCCTCAGCCTCCCAGGTGCTGGGATTACAGGCGTGCGCCACCAAGCCCCACTCAACCACAATTTCCATGTGTTCTTATCTTCTGCTCCTCGAGGGCCTATCCCTGTCTGAGTGCCTAGAATATTTCTACCTAACTTAGCTGTCTATAATAGCGTAGCCTGAATGAGTGCTTGTTTCGCTGGAGTTCCAGAAATCCGCGTAGGTTGGGAAATGCCCCCTGCCCTGAGAGATGCACACAGGATGTGCCAGATGCGTGAAGTGGAGAAAGCCATACGTGAAGAAAGGCGTTCTAAGGATGTGTGTTACCGAGAATAGAAATACACAGAGCGAGAAAGCGATTGCTCTCACCTGTTTGATTCAATGTTTTCTAAAATACAAATGCCAAGAACTGGAAATGAAAAACAAAGAATGTGTTAGAGAACCAGAAAGGAGGAGAGGCTGGGGATTTAGCCCAGCAGCACAGCGCCTGCCTGGCAAGCATGAGGTCTGAAGTTTGATTTCTGGTACCAAAAACATAGAAAAATGAAAAAAAAAAAATAAAGCTTTCAAAGAAAGAAGGAATGCATGCTGTGCAGAGAATCTCTGGGTGAGGAGTTAAGCCTGTCCTGAGCCATCAGACCACCTTGTGCTACCCACTTGTGTCACTTGAGTACAGACACTAACTCCTCAGAGCCTGGGAGGCACCCCAGGGCATGTTTAACTAGTTTACTCTTTCTACCTGTACTTAATTACCACCTCCTCCATGTAGGAACTGTATACTGTAGGCTCAGAGGTGAAGAAAATAGGCAATTTTCCTTGCCTAGATGGAAGGGTACAGTCTGATGGATTAAATATAGAATTCAGTGAGGCTGTCAGTATAAACTGCTTAGCTCAGAGCCCGGCCTGTACCAACTAAGCTATGGGGACTATAATTAGATCGAAGGACCTCTAGCCTCCCCTGCCCTGGCTCTCTGTGTGACCTTGGGCAAGTGAGTTCACTTTCCAGAGGTCCCATTTCCTGTTCTCAAAAACATCGCCAGGTCTGAAATTCTGAGCCCTTTCCCAAGTCTTTTGTGCTGACAGAGGCTCTGGCCAACTCTAGCTCTGGGGTTTGAGTCCCCGGATGTAGGAACAGGTTTGGTGGGTGTCACTGGCTTCTGTGGTCCTGGGTCCCTAGAAGACGAAGGGTGTAAGAGCAGCCAGTCACTGAGGGCTCAGGAATATGCCTGGGGTGGCCTCCTGTGACTGGAACCAGGGAAAGAGACAGGAACTCTGGAGCCCTCCCCCAACCTGTGACTGTCCTCTCCCTGCTGCAGTCGGCCCCTGCAGAAGGGCAGCCACCCAATGTGCAAGGAGCACGAAGATGAGAAGATCAACATCTACTGCCTCACATGCGAGGTGCCCACGTGCTCCATGTGCAAGGTGTTTGGGGCTCACCAGGCCTGCGAGGTAGCCCCGCTCCAGAGCGTCTTCCAGGGACAGAAGGTACAGACCCCAGCCCCTGCTTCCTCCAATGATCCCCAGGAGTGGATTTGATCCCCTGTGATCTGCTGAGCCGGCCTTTCAGGAATAGTCCCTCTGGAGGGACTTCCCGGGCCAAGGGACAGCGCCTTTGCCTCCTTGCGGGGAAGTGGCTGAGCTCATGGGTTATACTTAGAGCCACTTGAGAGCACCTGGGTGTGGCCAAGGGGAGAGGTCTCATCCTGGGGCCAGGCCACGAGGCTCTCTCAGGCCATGGTTTCTCCATCCCGAGTGTTTGGGCCCCAGATATCTCTGAGCCTCTCACTTCTCCCAAACTCCCCTGGAGTGGAAAACAACTTAGAGCCCTCTCCCTGGACCACTGGCAGCCCCACCAGCCTGTCCAGGCAGCAAGCGGTGGCCCCTCTTTCTGTATTCTTCCCCATCCCCCACTCCTGATTTCTCTCTCTCTTCTAGAACTTTCCAACTCTATTTCTTTTCTCCAGAACTAGTCTGTCCTCTCTTCTTAGTACCTTCCTGTGTGTTTTGAATAGTTTTCCCCTGGGACTTCATCTGAAAAATAAAGGATTCAGAACTGGGTGTAGTGACCTGTAATTCCAGCACAGAGAATCACCATGAGTTTGAGGCCAGCCTGGGCTACATAGTGGGTTCAAGCCCAGTCTGCACTACATAGCAAGACCCTGTCTCAAAAATCTAAATAAATAAGTACAGGATACAGTATCATTGTGCTATTCTCTGCTCTGGATCTGAGCTGCACCTCAGAAAGAGGAATCGTACCCTACTTTCTAGAAGAGAGGACTCCTAGGCTGCCGTGTTTATGCTATGTCCAAGCAGCCTGGTCCTTATGCTATTTCTGTCTCTCCTCTTGTGCTTCCTCCCTTCATCTAGACTGAGCTGAGTAATTGTATCTCCATGCTGGTGGCAGGGAATGACCGCATGCAGACCATCATCACTCAGCTGGAGGACTCCAGTCGAGTGACCAAGGTGAGGGGACAGAATAGCAATGTTTCGGAATTTGAAGTCCCCCAGTGGAACTGGTCTGGCAAAAGCTCTCCCATGGGTTGAATAAAGGTTGGAACAGGAGCCTGGGGTGACCAACAGGGTGGCAAGGGAGGGACTAATCCACCATCCTCTTACTCAATGAGCTGAATCATGCCCTGCTCAAAGTGCTGGGGATTGAGCATGACCAAGACAGATCTGGCCGCTGACCTCTGGGAGTATCTCACCCTGCCAGTTACCCCCAGCACAAATGATTTTAAGAACATTATTCTCCAGAGGGTTTTAGACTAGGGCTTTTCAAGTTTTAAAGGGACATACGTCACCCCGGGTCTTATGAAAACTCAGGTTCTGGTTCAGTAGGTTTGGAATGAAACGTGATTCTGTATTTCTAGCACATGCCCAGGGGTTGCCCTGGCTGTCAGGGCCACAGGCTATATATATATACTTGGAGTCCTAGGCTGCAGAGGATAGACAGATTCAGCACCCAGGATCGCACCAGAGTGGCCTGGTCTAAGAGGGGCTACTGTCATACCCACGTGACACAGGAGGTAGTTAAGATACGTATCAGTGTTGGAGAGAGGGGAGCTTTGTCCAGATGGGTTGCAGGGGGCCACTGCCTTCCCATCTACCCTGGAACCAAGTGATGCTGAGTCCAGCCTCAGTCTTAGCATTGAGAGAAGCGTGTGACTGGGACACTGGAAGGGGTCGAGCCATATGACCTGAGAGTCTCCATTTGTTCTCCGTGACACCAGTTTCTGAGTGTCACAGAGCAGCTGTGAGACCTTACAGGTGCAGTGCTCCTGATAGCTTGCCTTCTACCTTCTGTCATATGGGCTTGAGGTTGCTGGCTCCTGGGCACACCTGTCCTGGGAAGGAAGGTGACTGTGGGGCTTCTCTCCTCAGGAGAACAGTCACCAGGTAAAGGAAGAGCTGAGCCAGAAGTTTGACACTCTGTATGCCATTCTGGACGAGAAGAAAAGTGAGCTGCTGCAGAGGATCACGCAGGAGCAGGAAGAGAAGCTGAGCTTCATTGAGTCCCTCATCCAGCAGTACCGGGAGCAGCTGGACAAGTCCTCCAAGCTGGTGGAGACAGCTATCCAGTCCCTGGACGAGCCTGGCGGGGCCACCTTCCTCTTGGTAAGCAGGACTTAGAGTCCAGGCAGGCTCCCGTTGTGCTCCCCAGCTGACCACCCATAGCTCCTTAGACAAGTCCTTTAAATCTGTGAGCCTAAGTTTTCTCATCTGGAAAGCAGGCAGCTATAGCCCCTGCCTTCATCCTACTGATTTATGAGGTTCAAACAAGAGGATGCACGTGAAGCTATGGAAGCTGCAAAACACAGCCTCCAACATGGAGACCATTAATTGAGCATGGATGACCTTGAGAATCTGGTTTCCTGCTAGAACAATTGGAGAGTCCTGGGTGCTGACCAAGACTTATGCAGACCATGACAGAGGGGGAAAATATCCAAGTTCTGTTCAGAGTGGGGCAGGGAGTGGGCCAGGCTAGGAATGACATCCAGTGACTATCTGGAATACTCAGTGGCTGGTTTTGCTTGGTTCCTGGGGTCACCTCTCCTGCCCTCCTGACTCTGTTTTCTCTTCTCCCACAGAGTGCCAAGCAACTCATCCAAAGGTCAGTGTCTTCTCTGGGGCTCTGACCTAAGCTCTCAGTTCTTGCAGGGCCTCTGGTGAATGTCCAGAGAGACCCTATGCAACAGTTCTTGGGGGGGGGGGTGCTCCCATGGGCCAGCCTCCCTGGCCTTTGCATCCCCCACTTCCTCGGTCCATCCGTTCTGCTTGGGACTGAACAGGAAACACTCCACCCTTAGGGTGGGGGCTGTCTCTGCGAGGTTGGGTATGAGCCTGGCATGGTGCAGGAGGACTGGACTAAGACACCCCTCCCTGTGCTGAACCCCAGATCTCACTGCACCTCTCTCTCTCCCTTCCAGCATCGTGGAGGCTTCCAAAGGCTGCCAGCTGGGGAAGACAGAGCAGGGATTTGAAAACATGGACTACTTTACTTTGGACTTAGAGCACATAGCGGATGCCCTGAGGGCCATCGACTTTGGGATAGGTAAGGGAGGTGGTGGTATCACTTGTCTGTTTACCTGTTGATTCCTGAAAGCCAGTGTCCCTCCCACTGAGCCCTGTGGGGAGGCAGATCCACCAACAGAGATCCCAACTGTCCAGCCAAATCCACAGCCAACTTCTAGATGAGTACCCAGCCCCGTGCCTCATGCTTAACTGTCACTCAGTAAATTATCCAATCCTCACAGCATCTGGAATCAGACAGCTCTGAGTTCAGATTCTGATTCTGCCATATGTGTAATATCTGTGCAGCCTCTGGCAAGCTCCTGTCTGCCTCTCCTAACTTAATTTTTGAATTTTAAAACTTAAGTTGAAAGTGCGCCTTCTAAGGATGAGTTTTTCTGGTGCTGTTGCAACAGATCAGATATGGACGCAGGAGGGTTTTGGGGGTACTTGACATAGTGTAGAGGTCATTGCCTAAAGTCAATCTTAGTTTCAGTCTCTTAATGCTGTCACCTATGATACTCATGCTGTTAATTACCTATATTATATCCTCTTTGTGTTTATAATTATTCTTCTAGGGTGCCTATTGCCACTGTAACCATAACAATAAGTAGAAAGAATAACAAAACTGGATGATAAGTAAAGATATTAATACACTGAAGTTCACACAGTTGAAAGGTAGCTGTTTAGCAACAGAGAAAAAGGGTTGCTTCAGCCAATCTAGTGTGGAAATCACAGCATGCACTAGTGTGCCTAGTTTGTGCGGGCTGCCTGTTGCCCTGGTGTAAGAGTTAGTGCTCTGATGTACAGTGGAGAGTGGGGGGAAGAGAGAGGACATACAGGAATGAGGAAGAACTGTAAACACACTGGTATGGAGAGAAACTGCTTAGCAACCTCCCCCCCGCCCTCCATAGATCTCCACCATACATTCAGGACTTGTATTAAATTTATTTTCAGAGCCAAATGTGGCAGTGGATGACTGTAATGCTAGCATTCTGGGAGGTTGGGGAGGAGGATCACAAATTTCAATTCGGCCTCAGCAACTTAGTGACTTAGTGAGACCCTGTCTCAAACTAAAATTTAAAAGAGCTCAATGTAGTGGTCTTGGATTCAATTCCCAGTATATATATGTATATATCCCCAGGGCAAAAAACAGAATCTATTCTCAGAGGCCCAGATTTATCTCATTCATGAAAAAGGGACAAAATATATCCCAAAGGTAAGGCACCAGTGGACTTGGATCCATCCTTGACTAATGATTATCTGCTCCATGGCTACTATCTTGGTTACTTTTCTTGTTGCTGAGACAAAATACCAACACCCAGAGTTAGAGGAGGAAAAGTTTATCTACAGATTGTAGAGGTTTCAGTACATAGCTGGCTGGCCCCAAGGCAGTGTGACACGGCAGACAGGCATCAAAGAGAAAAACCAGTTCATGGCAGACAGAAGACAGCAAAAGCAAGCAAACAACCTCTTTGTGTCTCTTATATCTTATCCAGGCCGGGTAGCACTCACATCCTTAATCCCAGCCCTCTTAATCCTAGCATTGCACCATAAATCAGTCACCTCTGAAAAGCCCCACCTATGACCGCATGAGGCTTTTGGAGGGAGGTCTAGACACAAGCTTTAACAGCTAGGAGGCCAAGAACTTCTACAGGTGACCACCAGAGTGGTCACCTGCTCTGCCCTTGATATCAGCCTGAGCCTCAGTTTCCTCAGGCTGAGGAAGTAGCAACAGGAGACAGTAGCAACAGGAACCATTTATCGAGTCCATTTGTCAGACTGCCCATATTTTAGGCACTAATTCTTAACATGGATTCTATAATTTAATACAGCTTTAAGAGATAGGTTGCTATCTCCCTTTTTGAGGTTGAGAAAGTTAAAGTTTAGAGAGGCTAAGTGACTGATTCAAGGTCACACAGCTGGTAAGGAGCCCACATGGATCTCACTGAGGACCACTGAAAAAATAAGATTAATAGGTTTATATGAGAATGTCCATGGCGCTTAGCAGAACACTGACCACAGGGGCTGGGGATTTAGCTCAGCAGCATAAGCACCTGCCTTGCAAGCAGGTAGTCATGAGTTCGATCCCCGGTACCAATAAAAATGAAAAAGACAATAAATAAATAAATAAATAAATAAAGTTTCATTTAAAAAAAAAAAAAGAACACTGACCACATAGTGAGCCCCCAGAGCAGGCCATCATGAGGAGGAACTGTGACAGTGATTAAACAGCACAGCAAAACTCCCTAGGTTATGCGTGGATCTCAGGTACCTGGCTGGGATTTTGGCTGTCATCTCAGAGCCATTTTGGAGACACTCTTGACAAATTCTCCATGCAATCCCCTGGGGGCCCCAGAGGATTAAGGAAGTGGGTGGGCAAGGGTGACAGGGATGGTGAGTTCCCTGTTGCAGCTGAAGTTGACATCACAGGAGGAGAAAGCGAGGACATAGGTTGCAGCTCTATCGCTGTCTCTCCCTTGGTCAGCTTCAGCAAGCTCTGGAGCAGAGATACCCCAAAAAGCCCCCCAGCACATCCTTCCTGTCTGTAGAATGACAGTGGAGCAGGTGCTGAGCACGCAGGTTTCCAAGGCTGAGCATCTCCCTTCAAGACAGGGACTCTGATCCCTGGGAACGAGCAGTCTCTGTCCTGCTCTCCCTGGGTGATTCCTGTCTGTCCTTATGCTTCGTCAGCCTCCTCCAGGCTCCGGGCCACAGGTTGAACCGTAGTAAAAGTTGCTGCTTATTGAAGCAAACAACTCCTAGAGGGAAGAGGCAGGGGGCATCACAGTGGGCCTCTGTCCAGCCTGGCACCTCTCATTGCCCGTTTGGTCCTGACTTTGCTTGGGGCCGAATGCTCCCTGCAGCCTGAGTCCTCTCCCAGTAGCTGCTCTGAGAAGCGGCCCCATCCTAACACAACCGGTCTTTGTCACAGAGGAGGACGAGGAAGAGTTTTTCGAAGAGGAAGAAGTTCAGGAAGAGGAGGTGTCCACAGAAGAGAAAGCAGAAGGTAAGAAATCCGTCTACCTCCACTCATCTTCTCCCTCCCTCCCATCTTCCTTTCTTTTCTTTTCTCTTCCCTCCTTCCTTACCATGTGCGAAGCTCTCTACAGGCCACTGGTGCTGATGCCTGGTTCTATTCCCAGTGAGAGCTTAAACATTTTAAAGGTAAAAATCTCATTATCTTGACCTTTAAATAAATCAGCAACAAAAACACCAAATCATTTGTGCTAAAAAGCTCCCATTTTATAGCTAAGGACACTTCTCAATGATAAGGAGTATACCACAAAAAGGGGAAAAGACACCAGGCTCAGGAGCTGGGCTGAGCCCACCCATCCATTGCTAATGTTTTAAAATTAGGAAATTATTTTTAAGGATTAAAACAAAAGGAGATTTCAGTGCTAGGAATCTGCACTTCCACTTCTGCTGGACTTGAACTTCCCCTCAGTCCCAGAGAGGCACTCTGGGCAGGACTGTCCCCTTTAAATGGGACATGGCGGGGTTGCCTGGCCTCACCACCCGCCACAGGCAAGCCTGCCTCGTTCATGTTGTCTGCTGGTCCCGCAGGCCTCTGACATTGCCACCTTGGCAGAGACTGGTTAAGAGCCTGGCACCTGAGTCACGGATCTACCCAGATGAGTGTGTGATCCAGAGCAGGTCTCGACTTCTCTCAGGCTTTGCTACTCATTTGCTCACGAGGGTAAAGCACTTGTTAGCATTTGTCATTGTTTTCCGCAGTATTGGAGATTAAACCCAGGACATCACGCATGCTAGACAAATCCTTCATCACTGAGCAACATCCCCAGCAAATTGTCCAGACTGGTCTAAACTAGTGATCCCACCTCTTCAGCTTCCCAATTAGCTGGAATTGTAGGCATGCATCACCATTCTTGGTTGTTAATGTTGTTATTTTTCCAAGCTTAGTTTGCAGAACTAAGTTTGGAAAAATACAGTCTTTGGAGCTTTGAATAAAATGTAGAATCTATAGTGTTTTGGCAGCTAAATTCTATTTTGGTTTTAAAAGGAAAAGACCAGGCAGGAAATGTCATCTGGTAGTCTTACCTTCCTGAGTCCCTGTCTGATGTGCCTCTGTCTTTTTATTTCAGGACACCAGTAAGGAGCCGGATGTGTGAGAGACCCTCTGGATGCAGAGACTAGGGGAATGGGCCCAGGGTGGGAGGGACAGGGCCCCTGGAGGGGAAATGGGGAATTGTGTCTCCTCTGCTCAGAGAGCAGGGACTAGAATAGGAACCCCACCGCTGTGTCCAGCAGTCACTGAATCAGGATTGAAAATGTGCTTGAAACAGTCACACAGGACACTTTTCTACGTTGGTGCAAAACGAAATATTTTGTACGTTTTTAAAATGTGATTTTTGTATATACTTGTCTATGTGTGCCAATTTGGTGCTTTTTGTAAAGGGACTTTTGTATAATAATGTTTGGTCACTGTGGACTGGCTATCGTGAAAGAGGGAAAGGAGGCCAGGTCAATGGAGCTGCCTGCTTTCTTTCCTTGTGGGAAGGCTGGGTCACACTCGTGGACCTAGAAGGAGATAACGTACTGTATTTCAGTGCCCATCCCTGATGTGGGGGAACTGAGATTGTTAAACGTTGTTTTATTTTATTTTTTTGGTACCGGGAATCGTAACTCAGGACCTTGTGCTTGCCAGGCAGGCGCTGTGCCGCTGAGCTGCATCCCCAGTCCTATATGTTGTTTTAATAAATGCACAGTGCTCTCTTCCTGTTATTACAATTGAGCTGAGGTTTCTTTCATCCTGTTTTTTTTCGGGAGAAGAGAGTTGAGCGCGGATGAACAGGTCTGACAGGTAAAAGGCATGGGCAAGGCTGGGCTTATCCCTTCACAGGGGAGCTTTACACCAGCATTTCCAGCAGGCTTGTCTTAGAAATCTGGCCCTAATTTCCACCTAACAGGTTCAATGCTTGTTGCCCTGGTTCTCCAGAAAACAGGCCTGAGGCAAAGTCTGAAGGCTTCACCTGCCATCTTCACTTCTGGAAGATTTCCTAAGGCTAATTCAGACCTTAAATCTGAATTTCAAGGAATCAGAATTGGTTCTCATTTCTAGCCCCTCTTCAGTATTTTGTTTTAATTTTTAAAAACTTACGTAGCACTCACATGCACTCACACAGGTGCACAAAACAAAGTAGAGTTTTAATAAATGAAGCCTTCAGGGGCTGGGGATTTAGCTCAGTGGCATAAGCACCTGCCTTGCAAGCAGGCAGTCGTGAGTTCGATCCCTGATACCGATAAAAAGGAAAAAGACAAAAAAAAAAAAAAAAAAAAAAGAAGCCCTCTGACACAACTACTTAGGCCAAGAGAAAGATCATTTCAGCCCTCCTTCTGCTTTTGGGAAGCCGTCTTTTTTGACAATCACACACTTGCTTTCCTTTACAGCTTTTCTGTTTAAACTCAGAAAGACAGAGGCCCGCACTCCCTGAGATCACAAGAATCAGAACCTGTGCACCTACCTCTGCAAGTTAATGATTGCATGGAAAGCAGGCATTTCAGGTCCATAGCTGTTCCCACTTACCAGGCCAGCCAGAACTTTGTGGTCCGTTCGTCTAAGTTCTAGGAGGGTATCTGTTCACCGCAGATAAAAGGGTTCCTCTGCCACACAAGGGATTCTGCCTGTCCTTTCAAACCTAAGGCTGGTGTGAACGATTATTTTGCTTTGTTTTCTGGTGTTGGGACTTGGACCCCCGGCCTAATGAGTGTCCAGTGTGTCCCATTGGGGGACACACCCCAGCCCACATGAAGGGTGCTTGATCAGCAATATTCCTTTAAGATCTTACTGGCTTTGAGGGGGTTCCTTTTCTTCCAATGAATCTTAAATACAGTTCCACAGGTTGCTATATCGGAATCACCAGGCAAGGTTTATTTTTCCCTGAGCCTTTAATTCTGGGACATTTTTTACCTATTGAAAAATAGAACACAACAGCATTCTCACATGTATGCTTTGCTTTTCGTTAGTTACTGACAGAAAGTACCTGTTTCTTCTCCTCCATTACCCATTCCCCTCACTGGGAGGACTTAAAAACAAGTCTTAGATACCTCTTTATTCTTCCGTACTTTAGACAATTATTCTTTAAACAATCATAACTATTTATGTATGTATTTATTTATTGAGGCAGGGTCTCACTATGTGGTCCAAGCTGGCCTTGAGCTCACTTTGGAGCCCAGGCTGGTCTCCAACTTGCAACAATCCTCCTGCCTCAGCCTCCCAAGTGCTGGGATTACAGGAGGGTGCCACCATACCTGGCTATAACTTTTAATTTAAAAAAATTTTAAAAATCATAACCTTTAATCTATACCACAAAAAACTTTTTTGCATTTAAAGGAACAGAACTTTATAAGGACTCATTGTTTATAAAGATGTTTTGACCTCAGATAGTTATAAGATAGGAACCTGAACAGAGGGCACTTTGAAACTACAAACTCAGGAGATATGATTGCACATGCCTGTAATCCCAGCATTCTGGAGGATGAGGCAGGAAGACTGCCTTGAGTTCAAGGTCAGCCTGAACTACCTAGCAAGACCCTATATTTTTTTTTTTGTCTTTTATGTTTTTATCAGTACTGGGGATCAAACTCACGACCACCTGCTTGCAAGGCAGGTGCTTATGCCACTGCGCTAAATCCCCAGCCCCTCAAGACCCTATCTTAAAACACACACACACACATAGACACACACACACACACACACACACACACACACACACTACAACCTTATATCCTCAATCACCCAGAAAAAATTGCCATGAAGCACCTGCCTCACTGTCATATAATTAAGTGAGCAACCTTAGAGGTTTCTACTTATCTCAGGCTAATTTATGAGTATTTAATTTATGTGCCTTGTAAATGGTCAGAGCTGAACTAAAATGTGACAAGTCATCCCTGCTGTCAGTGAAGATAGCTGACTACTTGTCGAGATCCCTTTCCTCTCCTCGTTCCTGTCCTGGAAGTTTATATTTATAATCCTATGGAGAAGTTATTGGAATTCTATGAGTTAATTCCAACCTACCACCTCCAGTGCAATCCACAGTGAGAATAATGACACTAAGACATATAGTTATGAGGAGCCAAAGGAGGTCCTAAGTCCAGCCAAGATGGTGGTTCATTGGAACAAGGGCTATGACCCAGGGCCCAATCCAGGCTGTATTAATTCTCCGTGAAAGCAGTGGCTTGGGGATGACTGACAGTCAGAATGGCGGGAAATATGTGATTGCTGTGAGCTGGGCTAGGTAGGTGGCTGATAGTTCACCTCTGCAATATGCAGAGTTTAAGAAATGCAGAGTAGCCGGGTGTAGTGGCTCATGCCTGTAATCCCAGCACTCAGGAGGCTGAGGCAGGAGGATCATTGTGAGTTCGAGACCAGCCTGGGCTACAAAGTGAGCTCAAGGCCAGCCTGAACTGCACAGCAAGACCTTGTCTCAAAAAGACCAAAAAAAAAAAAAAAAAAAAATGCAGAGTAATCTGCATGACATAACTGAGGTAGTATCTAATATTTGGGGTCAGTGCTTCAGCTCTGATGCACGATCCTTTTTTGCCCTGGGAAGTCACAGTCTTTCTTGGGGCTTGATCCCAGCTGATAGCATGAAACACAGCTCTTCATCCCACCCACTACAATCATGTTTTTCTGGGAGTCACTGTTTGCTTCAAAGAGTACACATCAGCTCCTCAGCCAGCCCAGTTTTCATCACTGAAAGCCAATTGAAGGGACAAAGAAATAGCCTAGCCAGCTCTGTACATATCAATACATGGAGACAGGCCAGGTTTATCCAAAATGGAGATGGTTGCTCTTTCAAGGTGAGTCTTCTGGGTAGTTCCCAGAAGACAACTTCTAGTCTGAGATCACCTGCAAGAATTTCCTAAGAGGTCCTCAAACCTTACTGCATAGGCACGGCCTTCTCCAGGTCCCATGTCCAGAGATTCAGATTTAATTGGCCTGATACAGGAATCTGTAACCTGCATTTTAGTTTTGCCAGGAAACACTGAGCCTGCTGGTCCTTAGCTACATTTCAAGAAAACTAAAAAGTCTTGCCGGGGGTGTAGCTCAGTGGTACAGTGCATGCTCAGCATGTACGAGACCTTGAGTTTTGTACTCAGCACTGAAAGACAAAACACACACACACACACCTAGGAACTCCAAGATTTCCTATCTTCAGAGTCCAAAGAAGTGGAAAGGCACTGAGCAGGGACCTGAGCAAGGCAGATGTGCTCAGTCAGCCCCAGTCCTTGCACCCTGTCCCTTACAAAAAAACTCCTGTAGGTGGACAGACTGAAAGAGTTCCTCCCTGTCCCCAGTGGTGTGGGCAAGAGGCCCACAACCCACATTCTCTTTCTTTCTTGTTTTGTTTTGTGACAGGGTCTTTCTTGCTATGTAGCCAAGGCTGGCCTCAGCGTCTTCCCTGATGGAATTACGGGCATGTACCACCATACCCAGCTTCCTCCCTCTCTCTATTCTCAGCCTTCCTTATGGAGCTGGGAATTGATCCCATAGTTCTGACACAGAGGAAGAAACTCCCAGCCTGCTAGATGTCTGGTATGAGTTCGTGTTCTCTAAAATTGAACAATGAATTTTAGGAACAATGGAAATTAGGAGCAGAACATATTTATTGAGAGAAAGAA
This sequence comes from Cavia porcellus, assembly GCF_034190915.1. NCBI lineage: Eukaryota > Metazoa > Chordata > Mammalia > Rodentia > Caviidae > Cavia > Cavia porcellus. Next base: position 19,673,021 of record NW_026947508.1, on the reverse strand, counting down.
AGCTTCTGTCAGAGAGAGAGAGAGAGAGAGAGAGAAACAGACAGACAGACATGGTTCGGAGTGAGTTGCTGAGGATTCTGCCTTTTCCAGGGATTTTATAGAGCAAAACTATGAGGTGAGGTAGGTCCAAGGTGGGGGAAAATGGGAACTCAGAAGGCAGGTGGACATGAGGTGGGACAGAATTATGGTCAACCAGTAAGATCACAAGTAAAATTGATTAAATTGATCAGGTAAAATTGATTAAATCTGGATCAAATGGGGAGGCGAGTCATATAACAAGTAGATAAGAATACAGAATAAAGGGCTGGGGATTTAGCTCAGCAGCATAAGTGCTTACCTTCCAAGCCTGTAGTCCTGAGTTCGATTTCCCAGTACCAAAAAAAAAAAAAAAAAACCAAAAACAGAATAATACAGACTAGGGTCTTTGCTTCTTTGCTAAGGGGTTGGATTAATGGCCCCTTCTGGTTTCTTCAAGGTGATTGATACCTATTTAGAATATCAATCCCTGATGTTTATACTTAGGGTGTGGTTACATTTGTTTTATCTTTTGTTTTGAGACCTGGCCCACAGCAGAAGCACAGAGGTGTCTCCTCAAGGTTGCAAGATCTCTGGTCTTCTGCATTGTCTAATTTGAGGCCCCACCCCCATCTGCCTGCCTGTAATATATATAATCCAGCTGCCTAGCACAGTTTCACAGCTTTACCCCTGAGCTACACTTCCAGCACTATACACTTGTTTCTGTGACAGGCCGAATCTTCCAAGCTATGGTCCTAGTGCCCAAGGATGTTGCAGGAAATTTCCCAAGCCAACCCAAGCCAAGCCAAACCAAAAGGAAGACTCTTTGCACTGAGGAGATAGGAAGACAGCATTTAGCTTTCTTTTTTTTCCCTTTAGTACGGGGGATTGAACTCATGAAGAAGGCAGCATTAATTTTTACACCAGTGAACTGTTGGATTTTCACACCAGTGGACAGTTGCAGAGATAATTCCTCTCACATGACTGCTCTCAATCAGGAAGGACTTTAGTTTATATAGAATTAGAAGTGAGTGGTACAGAGCAAGTGACCAAATGTTACATGATTGCTTACATACATTGAATCATATATTGACAGACAGGATATCTTGAAATAATACAAACATTCCATGAACCAATGGAGGAGGCTCTTACAGAATAAGTATACTTAAGGTCATTACCATAATATAGGAATTGTTCAGGAGAAAAAGCTGAATGAGCACTGGTCAGCCCAAGGTGCTTTAAGGTATAGGAAACTGCTCTGACATTGTCTGGGTCAACTGAATTTACCAGAGACAGCAGAACAGCAACTTGGTCAGAGCCCGCTAGAAATATCCATAAATTTACCATCTCATGAATGTGTTTCTACATTATAATTGTGCTCCAACATTGGCACTGGGGCTCATGAGCTGACTTCCCAGGGAAAGTCACCAGCTTTCTACACAGGCACCTGTTAGAGGCCAACATAGAGGCTCCAGGCCCCACCCTGGGACCTGGGTGGTGGGACACTGCTTCAAGTCGGCGGGGCACCCAGCTGCCAATTGGGCACAGGCCAGGTTCTTTCATCAGTACCACCATGCATGGCACCTTCTGCCTTCATCTCCCAGATTATTTGTTGATGTTGTTCCAAATGTTTACCTGTAGAGCTTTCTGGTGTCCCTTAATTTGCTTCAAGGGATGGGAGAAAGTGTGGTGGTGGTGGTGTCAGCTCTGGACAGACGGTGACTGTTAATGAAGCATGACACTATTCCTTATAGGGGTGCAGATAAGGGTGGCCACAACCATTGGCACATGCCTGTAATTCCAGCGCTCTGGGAAACTGAGCTGGAGGACCACAGTTTGAATTCCAACCTGGGTAACTCAATTGATTTAGTCTCAGAATAAAATACGATTTTATTTTATTATTATTTTTTGTACTGGGAATTGAACTCTTAACCTGGTGCTTCCAGGCAGGCACTGTGTTGCTGAGTTATATCTCTGGCCCCACAAAAATAAAATAAAAATCGTTTGGGGATGCAGTTCAGTGCAAAGGTCCTAGATTCAATCACCAGTTAAAAACAAAGTCCCTCCAAACAAACAAACAAAAAGCTGGCCACTGCGGATTCTAATTAGAGCGCACTAGAGAGGAGGAAAGGGTGCCACTTCGGTGGCAAACCAGTAGGCCACCCCAACCTGCCAGGGTCAGCACCGCCCCAGCTGAAGGGAGACTATTCCACGCCCAGCCGGAGGGAAAAGCGGCAGCTGGTCAGAAGTCTCCTGGCTGAGAGGGGCGAACGATTCAGCAGATCCAGCACCGTCGGAGGTCGCCGCCGGCCCTGGCCGAGGGAGTCGCTATTCCGAGGCACGGGGCCACATTCCTGCCCCCCGGGTGTCCGAGAGACCAAGGTTCCGTCCCTCCTCGGTGGGTCATGGCCTACCCACGCGGGAGAGTGGGCGCAGAGGCTGTTAGGATTTTCCTCGCGGGCAGCTCGGCCTCGGGGCCCCTCGCAGGCCACCAGCGGGTGGGGGGCAGCCCCGCGACGCCCTTTGCAGCCGGCCACCCTCCTCCCTCCCGGGGAGCTTTTGCACACGACGTGCGGCGGGCAGCTTCACACGGGGCGGCGAGGGCCGGGATAAAGCGGGCGGCGCGCACACGTGCAGCGCGGAGACGCGGACGCGGGGTCGGGGGCGCCGAGCGGGAGCGGGAGCGGGAGCCGCCGGTGTGCGCGCGGCGGAGCGTCCGGCGCGCAGCGTCCAGGCCGCTGTCGGCGAGGCGGGGGCGCGCGGGCGGCATGGAGGCCGCGGAGAAGCAGCACCTGTTGGACGGCAGGCGTGGAGTGGGGTAAGACTAGAGTCCGAGAGTCCGGGAAGGCGAGCCCCGGGGCATCATCTGACCCACCCCATCCTCCTGAGGTTGGTTTTGGCTGCAGCATGACCTCGGACCACGCCAGAGAGAAGGGGTGAGGCCAGAAGGGGAATTGGCCGTGGTCCCCATGCCCTGGGAACCATCTCTGCCTGTCTGCCGTGGAACACAGATCCTGACTCCAGTCTGTGGGAGCGGATAATGTCTGGAGAGCCGCCCACAGCCAGCCCTTTGCCCCCAAGAAGCCAGGGGAGGCTCTGTGCCCTGAGTGAGCCAGAGAGGAGCTCGCTCTTCACCCTGAGCCTCCGCTCTGTTCCTTCTCCACGCTCCACTGGACAGCGTACCTCTTGGCCAGTTCCCAAAGACTCCTCCTCTAGTCCTTGGAAGGAATGGGGGAGGAGGGAATGGTCAGGGTCCAAAGCCCCAAGACTTCCATTCCTCCAGCATCTGACCCCCAGCACAAGGGCTTCTCACCTTCTGGCCACTCCATTGGGCCCAGGAACTTCCTGTGTTCTTAGCTCTTCATTCCACTGGACACACGGGAGCACCAAGGGCCCCTGGAGAGATGGCTCCGGAGTCAGCCCTCTTTGTCCCTGTCTACCAGCCTGAGTTCCCTCTCTCTTCCACCCTCCCCTACCGGGAGCCAGGTCATACACAAGATCTCTGTGGCAGGACAAGGCTGGCTGGTTCCCTCAGCTGCAGCCTGCCCAGGACTTCCAGGCTGTTGAGCTGGCTGCCCACAGCAACCATTACTGCCATGCCCAGGAGAATCCAAGCAGTCACTATGACCCCAAGAAGGAGCGGGCCCGTCGCCAGCTCTACGTGGCCTCTGCCGTCTGTCTGGTGTTCATGATTGGGGAAGTCATTGGTAAGAAGTTTCGTGCTATTTAAATGAAATTGATGCATGGAAAGCCTGAATGGTCCCAGAAATACGAATACCGACAGCCCCACTGATTGAACCCTCTTCATTGAACCCTAAGCCCTGCATAAATACATTAGCTCAAATAATTCTCACAGCCAACTTCTGCTATCAACCATGCTATTTTCACCCCAATAAAGGAGGTTCAACTCAGAGCTTTCATACTGAGCTACATCTCCAGCCCTATTTATTCATTTATTTTTATTGTGTTTTGAGACAGGGTCTTACAAAGTTGCCCAGTCTGGGCTCTAACATTTAGTCCTCTCAGGATACTGGGATTCCAGGCATGCACCACAGTGCCCAGCTTATACTCTTTATTGTACAGATGATGAAACTGAGCTATATGAAAGTTAAGTAACCTGCCAAAAGTCACATACAGTGGGTAGGGAAGGTAAGTCCCGGATTTCTAGAAGAGAAGCTTATTTACTGAGTAACCATTGTATTTTCCAGCCCATATTTGAATTTGATTTTCATATTTACCATCTAAGTAGATGTTGTGAACTCATTTCAAAGAACGGAAGTTGAAGCTCAGAGAATTGTAAGCCCCTTGTTTATGGTCATACAGCTGGTAGACAGAGAGATCTTGAACCCAGTGTCTTTTTCCAGAGCCTGTGTGCTCTGCTGCACACACTCTGGGGAGTTGGCTCAGCAGAGAACTGACAAGGACCCTCTCCTGGCCCTGTCCCTGCAGGTGGGTACCTGGCACATAGCCTGGCCATCATGACTGATGCCGCCCACCTGCTCACTGACTTTGCCAGCATGTTCATCAGCCTCTTCTCTCTCTGGATGTCCTCCCGACCAGCCACCAAGACCATGAACTTTGGCTGGCAGCGTGCTGGTGAGGTCACCTACTGGGCTAAAGATGAGATTGAGGAGAGAGAGGGTGGATCAGAAAGGAAGTTCTTAGGGCGGTTTGGAGAGTCAGGCCTGACTGAGGTCAGCAGTGTGACTTGGGTGGGGGAAAGGATGTCAGCCATGGCCTCAGTCCTCTGGGAACTCAGTCCATAGGACAGCTCTAGTAAGAGTCAAATCCTAGGCATCCAGGAGCTCTGATTCCCAGGGAAGCAAAGTTCACCTTCCTATGAATACAGTGGTGGGCTGGGGATTTACCTCAGTGGCATAAGAACCTGCCTGGCAAGTGTGAGGTCATGAGTTCAATCCCCGGTACCAAAAAAGTAGTGGCTCAAGAACTTCAACAAGGCTGAGGATTTAGTTCAGTGGCATAAGCGCCTGCCTAGCAAGCGCAAGGTCATGAGTTCAATCCCCAGTACCGGAAAAAAAAAAAAAAAAAAAAGTCTCTTTGAGCTGGGCGTGGTGGCAAGCACTCGGGAGGCTGAAGCAGGAGGAACGCATCGAGTTCAAGACCAGCCTGGGCTACAAAGTGAGCTCAAGGCCAGCCTGAAATGCATAGCGAGACCCTGTCTCAAAAAGACAAAAAAAAAAAAAAAAAACTTCAACAACACATGACAGTGGCATTAGCGCTGTATATAACTCCATGGATCAGCTCTAGGAGGAGGGAGAGATCAGTTTCACAAGCCTTAAATTCTATCAGCTCACTTTGGAGCTGCATTGTCATTTTCCTCTACTGGGAGATGACCCAGCCTCCCTTCCTCAGATGCTTGTTTGCCAGCTGATCAAAAGGTATTAATAAGTCAGTTTCTTTCCCTATAAAACAAACAAGGTTGACCTGGGTGACTTCTTCAGTTCCTTCTATCGCCCACATGCTCAGACTCATGAGTGGTGGGCTAAGGTGTAACTATTCCAGCCACGCCTTCAGCGGGACCCAATGGGACTCAGGCCCTAACTTTGCAGTGGGGAGGAGAGACCATGAAGTGGGGAGGCCCCCAGGCTCACTTTGGTCCTGGTGGTTGGGTCTTCCCCAGAGATCTTGGGAGCGCTGCTCTCTGTGCTGTCCATCTGGGTTGTGACTGGGGTGCTGGTGTACCTGGCTGTGGAACGACTGATCTCTGGGGACTATGAGATTGAAGGAGGCACCATGCTCATCACGTCGGGCTCCGCTGTGGTTGTGAACATCATGTGAGTGTGGCCTCGTTTCCCTCAGCATGCCCCCCTCTCTGAGCGTACTTTGCTGTCACTGGAAGGCTATGTCACAGTCCAGCACAGGACAGGGGCAAACATTCACTAATAAATACTCTAGTACCTGCGATACCTGGGTTCTGCCTCAAGCTTAGGCCAAGGACACTGGGGGCTGTAAATCAGGGTTCACATCAACTCTACCCACTTCTCCAAACATATCCAAATAACCTTGAAGCCCTCATACTTGCAGTGGGGAGAGATGAGTGTAGATGTCCTTGGGGAGCCTAACTCACATCCTTTTCAAGCTGAAAAGTTGTAGCTGAAATTGATCTTGGTGTAGGAAGAGATGTCTTGAGCATGGATGACTCATTTGGACCTTTTACCTCTCTTGCTTAGTGACCTCAGTTTCCCCAACTGTGACATGACAGGGTGAACTAGATGACCTCCACACTGCCCTCCTGCTTTGAGGTTGTTACCAGCCTCAGCCTAGCCTTGAAGCTGAGCCCTTTCTCCTGTGGTTCTGAATCAAAACCACGTAGATGAGGCTCTTCTTTTGGCCAAAAGAATCACAGAGCCTAAGGGCCTGGAGATTTTGGCTCCAAAAGGAGGTTAGCCCTATAGGTATCTTCTATATTGCTGATTTGAAGCCTGTACTTCTACCTCAGTAACCCCTAGGCTTTGTCTCTACTTGTGTAGAATGGGGTTGATCCTGTACCAGTCTGGCCATGGACATAGCCATGGCAACGGGCATAGCCATGATGACACCAGCCAGCAGCAGGAGAACCCCAGTGTCCGAGCTGCCTTCATCCATGTGATTGGGGACTTTCTACAGAGCTTGGGTGTCCTGGTGGCAGCCTATATTTTATACTTCAAGGTCAGAGCTGGGGACAGAAGCGGGAGGATGGGGCAGGGGAGTGTAGATCATCTCAGCTTCCTCTCTGCATTGGGCACCTTCTAGATTCCAGCCCCTTCCCAGCTCTGGGCAAAAGATGGAAACAGAAAAGGGAATATCTTTCGAATACCTACTGAGTACCAGTACCTCTGTTCTTTACAACTGCCCCAAAGAGCAGGCGGTAATGTTTTATACAGCTCAGAAAGGCTTAGGGACTGGCACAGTGTCACACAACTGGCAAGCCAGATTCAAACCCAGGATTATATGTTGCTAAAGCCTGGACACTGCCCATTACATAGTAGCTAGGAGGTCTCATGGAGTCAGGCACTGAGTTTGAAGCTGAATGATGCTGAGTGAGTTGCTTGCTCACAGTGAACCTCAAATTCCCCATCTATAAGATGGGGATGTCAGGTCAAATGCTAAGATTCCTTTCAGCACTGTTTATGTTGGGCCCCTCAGAGAAGGGAGAGCTGGGAGATCCTGAGCCACATCCTGAGCTTCGGTCTGTCTATCTGTTCTTCCAGATGTGGAATAAAAGGCAGAAAGTAGGAAGCAGGCTAGGGTGCGAATTATGCCCACCTTGCAGAGAGAGCCCTGCTCCTCCACGGTGCTGGGGAGAAGAGGGAGTGGAGGTGTTAGTTGGTGAAGCCCAGATCTTCCTTGCTCTTTTCCTGTAGCCAGAGTACAAGTATGTGGACCCCATCTGCACCTTCATCTTCTCCATCCTGGTCCTGGGGACAACCTTGACTATCCTCAGAGATGTGATCCTGATACTAATGGAAGGTAATCTGGATGGTGGACTTTGTAGGCTTCATTTTGGTTCTTGGCTCTCAAACCATAATCTGGCTCAGATAGTGCATGTGGATATATTCATGTGTGTGTGTGTGTGTAAATCCCAGCACATGGGTAGGGAACCAGGTCCTGGAACCAGCACAGGCTGGAAACCTCTGGGTCCCCCAGCTGACCTTGGTCTAGAGCTGGGCCCTCAGGTCACTTCCTGGAAAAGTCCTCTGCCCATCATTGCTCTACTGCTAACCCAAGGGTGCCTCCTCCTCTGCCAGGGTGTGTCTTGCCCGCCTAATCAAGTGGCTTCTGGGTGGCCTCTGTAGTACGTGGAGCTCCAGCCTGACCATATATCCATACCCAGTCTGCTGCCTTCCCAAGAAGAGCGGCTGAGATTGTGTTTCCTGTGGCACAAGGAATGGCTGAGGCTTACAAAAGCACCATCAGTCTGGGATGAGGCTACTGAATCCACCCCAGTTCAGTCTCCGGCAGCCTCCTAGGGTTCAACACATACCCCTGGCTCAGGAGGCCCTGGGACTTGCAGGGTGGTGGAGAACGATCTGCCCTGCCACTCTACTTCACCTGGGCTTTCTTATGCTTTAGGGATTGGGGCTTGGGCCACCCATGGTTCTCTGCATGATCCAGATCAGTTTGGTGTGAAGTTGGGTGCTGCGAGTCTGGGGTTGGTGGGAGCATTTGGCTGTGGTTCAGAGCTTTTTCTCCAACAAAATGACTTGGATAAAAGTGATGACGATACCTCAGGCAGGTACAGGCACTCTCAGGTTCTGTTCCTTCTTTCTTTCTTCCATTCAAAACACTTACAGAGGTGCTGTTCTAGGCACATAGGATATGGTGGTGAACAAAACGAGCTCTGCTCTTGTGAGGCTTCCATGCTAGAGGAGGAGACACATAAACGGTCTAACGAGATGGTTTCAGATGGTGTTAACAGAAGAGGACGCAGCAGGATGCATGGGGAGTTGGGGAAGTGGGGTAACATCAGCTCTGTGGGCCAAAAGATTTCTCAGAGAAGGATGAGGGGGCAAACAGCACCTTTTAGCCCCTGTCCCTGCTGCCTTCAGGGACTCCCAAGGGCGTGAACTTCACTGCCGTGCGGGATCTGCTGCTGTCCGTGGAGGGCGTGGAAGCCTTGCACAGCCTGCACATCTGGGCGCTGACCGTGGCCCATCCCGTGTTGTCTGTCCACATTGCCATTGGTGAGTGGTTGGGACTCTCAGGACAGGGTGAGCGAGGGAGGCAGCCTGAGGCCACCCCTGTGGATCTCGCAGAGTCCCTCCCCTGGGCGCTTACTTGGAACATACTACATCTGTGCATCACAAGCTCATTTACTCAAGAAGTTAAGGCTGGGGGTGATGTTGGTCAGGTCCCTTGCCTGGGCAAACAAGTCCCTTGTAGCAACCAAGTGCAGAAGAAGGCAGATTCCTGGGCTCTCGAGGCTGGTACTTTTCCTGCTCTTTTAGGTCTGGGCCAGATATGGACTTCAAGGATTTGCCTGACACAAGAGATGAATCTGAGGGCTTTTGTGATACTAGGGATCAAACCGCAGTTACTCCACCACTGAGCTACATTCTCATTTCTTTTTTGATTATGAGACAAGGTCTCACGAAGTTGCTCAAGCAAAACTCACACTTGGGATCCTCCTGCCTCAGCTTCTTAAGTGCTGGGACCACAGAAGCATGTGACTGTCCAGCTTCTGGGGGCTTCTTCATGTTCATGGTCCCATATCCTGTTCTCCTGGGGGTAGGCAGGAGACTTGGGCTCATGTATGCGCCCAAGCTCAAGTAAACAGGTCTCTGGTTCTCCTCACCACCACCTATGTTGCGTCTCTTGCCCCAGCTCAGAATACAGATGCCCAGGCTGTGCTGAAGGTGGCCAGCACCCGCCTCCAGGGGAAGTTCCATTTCCACACTATGACCATCCAGATCGAGAACTACTCCGAGGACATGAAGGACTGTCAGGCGTGCCAAGGCCCCGCAGACTAACGGCCTGGCAAGGCACCAACTGAGGCTCGACTAGGACCTGCAAGTGGCCAGACCGAGTGTCCTACACACCCAGCCAGGACCCTGCCTACCCCACACCTCTCTCTTTCAGGTTCAGTGTGGAGCTCTGTCCCCTGTAGGAGTGGGGCTCTTCCTGGCCTCCCCATCTACCCACACCCACCCCCAGGGTAGAGACTAAGGAGCTAGCCCTGTCCTCCACCTCTAGGTCAGCTCCCCACAGGTCTTGTTTGAGTCTGATCCCCAGCTGGTACCATCCTGACACCCACAGTAGGAAAGTCATCAAGGCATAGCCTGGGGTGACAGAGAAGAGACTGGCCTGAAAGTTCCCCCACTGGCCTGCATTTCCCACCTGCATCCTGACTGCCCTGGAATGAAGCTCCTCCCTCTGCCAATAAGGTTTGAGGAGGCCATGGGGTTTGGGGTTATGAAGACCCTTGGACTCACATGTGCTCCCCTGAGATGTGCAGCCACAGGCACCTGAGGTCTGCCTATTACTTATTACTGTCACCTTACTTTTGGGCAAAATGCTTCCTTTTCCTGAAGGGGGAAGCTTCTTACTGGGTAACCTGGCTGTTTTCCTTGTTTCCCCCACGTTAGGAAGCTGGGCCAATGTACAGATACCCTTGACACAGTTTGAGGGGACAGGTTGCAGCTGTGGTCTGGCCCAAACAAGTCCTGAGGCCACTTCTGTCACCGTGACAGTGTTCCAGGGGATTATAGAGCCTGGAATTAGACATGACTGATCTGGCTCTATTGCATATATGGCCTCACATAATCAGAATCAGGAACAAATATTGCCCAGTATCTAACTAGGAAGGGAGAACCTGTCTTCTGGGATTTTGTGTACGATCACTCCTGAGTTAGGGGCTGACTTGTGTTTAGAAGAAGCAAGTGGGAATGTGGAGGACCACCTGGATGCAGCTCCTAGGAAGAAGAGCAGTTGTCTCCCTTTTGGCTAAACCTGGCCCTATTTCCATGTACTGATATGTACAGAGCTGGCTAAAACTTTTCCTTATCTCCTCAGTTGGCTTTAAGCAATGCAGATCAGTCCAGTCCAGGTGCTGATGTGTAGTCTTTGAATCAAAGGGACAGGGGAGTGTTACCCCATCCCTGCAGCTTCCAAAATATGTGTGAGCTGGGAGGGAGGGAGAACTGTGTTCCATTCAGTTGGTGGGTTCGAGCTTCTAGGTAAGAGGCTATGACTTCCCAGGGTATAAAAGATTACACATCAGAGCTGAAGCACCAACCCCCAAACATTAGATACTACCTCAAGTTGAGTTATGCAGATGACTCTTTCTGCATATCCTTCTCTATGCATAGTGCAGAGGTGACTTCAGGCCTCCTACCTAGCCCAGCTCACAACACTCATCTACTTCCCGCCATCTGCACAGCCACTCGTCATCAAGCCACTCCCTTCTTCACGAATGTGTAAAGCCAGGGTCCAGCCCTGGGTCAAGGCCTTTGTTTTGGTTAACCATCACCCTATCTGAACTTAACAGTCCTCCGTCACTCCCCACGACTATAAATATGCCTTAATGCCTTTATTCTGGCACTGGTTACGCTGGTAGTGGGAGATTGCTAGAATTCCAATAACTTTTCCATGGGATTGCAAATTTAAACTTCCCAGACCAAGAAGAAGTCTAGGAAAGGGCTCACCATCTCACAAAGGCAACCAGCCTAGTTAAGCAGGGAGCCTTGTGCCTAATGTCTGTCTCACCTGATGTCCACTCCTGCTGTTATGAGCAAATGTCCTTTGGCCAGTTGACCTCCCCATTCTTATCTGAAGACCGAAAATGGGACACCTACCTCACAGGGCTGTTGTGAGGGCAGAGCCAAAGATCTGGTCACCTGGCCAAGCACCTGGTAGTTGTTGGAGTGTTTACATTCACTGTCATCCTGGAAAAAGGGTACCTCTGTGGCCAAAGGTTGTCAGGTTTCCAACCTGCCTGGGGCAGAATTGAGTCTGTCTTGACTGTCCAGGCCATGGCAGAAGAGGAGGATCTGCTCACTACCCTTCTTTAAGCCTCTTCCTAGAGGACCTTTGTGTCTTTCCAGAGCTGTCATTGGGATTGTCTGTGACCTAAGCCAGGGGTCCTTCAGCCTCTGAAGGTAATTGGGAAGTCACCAGCATTAGTCTGGAAGTGGTAGGAGGCAAGAAGGACAGCTGATGATTGTGCTGCACACCACCAGAATCAAATGTCTGCTCTGCAATCCCTGCAGGCCAGCAACTTAGACCTTGGGCTTCCCTATGTGCCAAGTCCTTGCACCCCTCCCAGAGACAGTCACTTGGTGTCTTCTGTTTTTATATATGAGAAAAAGACTCAGAGAGGCTAAGTCACCCAGCCAGGGTGGAGCAGGTCTGGAATTTCTGCCTCATTCACTGGGCCACTTTGATAGCAGGGGCTGGGGACCTGCTCTGAGTTGGAGGCTGGTACAGTCAGCCCCTGATTTCAACAGTGCCCATCCCACAGGCAAGGCAGTTCAGCGCCCTGGGTGCTGAAGCCACAGTTGGAAAGGTACCGCTTTGCCCTGGCCGGTCTGGCTCTGGGTGCGCTCTGCACCTTGGAAGGCCGCCCAGCTGCAGCTGTGTGCTTCCTCACTCCCCTCCCCCAAACTGTCTGACCCTGGGCCAGACTGCTGCCCTCCCACTTTTATTTCCAATCCCCCTGCACCTGCAGCATCCATAGCACCCCGCCTCCCAAGGGACACCCACTCTATGTCCAGCAGTGTCCAGTCTCCAGGGAGGACTGAGTCATACAGGGGCCAAAGGTCAAGCTTGGAGGATGGGGGTGGGAGGTCTGGACAGGCCTTAGGGACACCATGTTCCCAATGATGACCTAGTCATGGGAGTTTCCACAGCAGCGAAGCCCTCAAAGCAGGAGGGCACCCGACACCCTAGACGAGACTGGACCCCTCACCCCCACTCTTTAGTCACCCGGGCTCCTGAAGAACCTCAAGAGTCCCCCTCCCGGGCTGGTGCGCACAGCTGCTGTACGTGTATTTATAGCCTGCGCGTGAAGGGGCAAGGACGCGCGTTTTATTTCGGAAGTGATAATTCCAGTTCCAGGTGGACTAAGCCAGGAGAACCAGTGCCCTGCCCCCCTCCACCCTCACAGGGCGCTGGGAACAGCCCTCCTGCCCAGTTTACCTGGAAACAGTTCCTTCTAACGGGGTTCCGAGTGTGCAAGCCAAAGGGGTGTGGCCGTTCTTTCTGATAATTCTCTTGTTTGCAGACCCGGGCGGTGCATACATAGTGCACACCGGTTGACCCTCCACGCCCCCGGCCCGCCCTCTCACCCCACCAAGCATAAGTTTAAACGCCCAGCTCTTCGGTGGAGGGAGTGCGGTGCAGCACTGACCCCTAGTGGTACAAATCGATAATTCAGGGAGGCTAGTCGGGCCAGAGCCCAGGACCCTGCGCAACAGGGACGTGTCACCCACGTTCCCATCCCTCGCCTTTCCCTGCCCTTCTTTGCTCCTTCCCTGGGGGGCGAGGATTAAGCCTGACAACCTAGGCTTCTTCACATGGCTGTCTTCCTCGCCGACTAGGAACGCCGGGGTGGGAGGGTTTTTCTCTCCGCACGCAGTGTCTGCGGTGGCTTAAGGTTAATGTCTCTCCTTTGTATCTATTAAATGTTTGCGCGCACCTGCCAGACTGGGGAGAAGGGGGCGCGACCCGCCCTCCGGACTCCCAGGCTGCCTGGGGGCCTGGCGGCGAGCACGTTGCCAGCCAGCGTGAACAGCGATGGGACCGCGGCAGCATCAACGACATCGATCCCTGGAGGTCGCACATAAATATCAGGCAAGGATCTGAAAGACAAAGAAACGTAGCTGGGCCAGCGGATCAGCCCGAGCCGAGCCGCAGCAGCAGAGAGCCAGGCTAGCGCCGCCTGACGGTGGGTGACGCGCGCCCTGGGAGCCGGGCTAGGACCTCCTATGGTCTCTCCTAGGGCTTCTCCAGCCTGCGGTACTTCTTGCGCTGCACAGACACTGGGTCCTTGAACAGCACGGGGTCCAGACGCAAGCGAGAAGGGACCAGAGGCATGTGGCCGAACTCTGCCACCATCCGGTTGATGCAGTCTTGATGTGGGGGCTGAGGCTGAGACCCGGACGCCGGAATCCTAGGAGCCTGAAAGGTTGGGGAGAAATGCCTCGATAGGCCTTTCTATCCTTCGAGGCTCCCACAACCCCCATCTTGGAGCCAGAAGGATTTGGATTGGACAGAGAAGGAGCCCCGCCCTGCCCCGCCCCAGACATGCTCTCCCAGTGCCCCCCTTCCCTCCCCATGGCCCTCACCAGTGGAGCAGCCCCCCGGTGCTGCTTGCTAAAGGGCACTTTAATAGGGGGCAGCTTGGTGGCTGCCGCTACTAAGAAGTTCATCAGGACGTCCACGCAGGCGGGTGCCTCATCTGCCAGGGTCCTCAGGGCCTTGGGCAGGGAGTGGGTGAAGAGAGTGTGGTAATACCTGGTGGAGAGGGGAGGACAGGGAGAGACTGCAGCTAAGTCCCCAAGTCCCTCTCGCCCTCAGGCCCTATTCTCCTCCCTGCTGACCTCACCTTAGCCTTCTGATCCCTAAGCCTCTTTCAAAAGCCCTGCTCCCTGCCCTGGCCACCTCAGAGAACTCCCACCTGAGTTATGAGCCACTCTCCACTGGCCCTGGCTTGCCTGCAGGCAATGGTGTACCCTGCTCAGGCAGGGCTAGACTGTGGGGGCCAGACAGGGGAGAATCAAACATGACCACCCAGATACCAGCTCCAGGAAGACTATGGAATAACTAGGCAAGGGGATGCTTCACGCGGATGCCCCACAGCACAAGCTGGGTCTGCCCTGCAGACATTAGGGATGGCCTACACCTGGATGAATCTGCAGAGATCCGGGTTACACAGATTGGTTGAAACATGCTGAAGGAATTGCTTTGAGGAGCTTCTCCACGGTGCAATCACTATGCCAAGAGTGAGGCCCTTGGGTACCTCAGGCACCCTGGGAAAGGCCTGGGATGGTCCCGAGCCCAGCAGACTCTCCTTTATAACACATCAGAACCATTCTCCTGTTACCCCCTCACCACCATCCCCATCCTGAACACTGTCTTTAACACACTGAACACTACACTAGCTATTTGTTGGCTGTGTGTGCTGGGGACTTGACTGGATGATCAACCATCCCTGTGAGGTGAGCACATCCCATTTTACAGACAAAGACGCTGAAACTCAAGTGAAGTGAGAGACTTGCCTGGGATGATGTTAAGTGGAAAGTGGCAGATCCAGGCCTTGAAGCTGGATCTCTGGGCTCTAGGCCACCCTAGCTCTGTTCAGGCAGGGAGTCTCAGGCCCTCAGATCCCTGCACCAGGCCAGCATTTGTACCTATGGTAGAAGGCAGCTGCGGTGAGAACCATGGAGAATTCATTGGCCATCTCAGCAGTGTAGCCCCAGCCGCTTCGAGTCTCATCCCAGAAGTGGTTCCATGTTAGAAAGCCCACCATCCGCTCTGGGAAGCTCTGCCACACCACAAAGGCAAAGTCTACCTGGAGAGAGATTTAAGTGGGCTGTGAGGAAGGACTTCTCAACCAACCAGAAACATCCTCATATCTTGTGGAAGTGAAGCTGGCCTGACTGAGGGCCAGGACAGGGTTCAGGGGAGACAGGATGGGAGCCATTGCTTGGAGTTGACTAGAAGTGTAACGTGAATGTTTCAGGGGCATCTTTAGGAGGGAATTTTCTCAGCTGGAGCCACAAAAATACTGTTCAAAAGGGTGTAAGAGGAGGGGCTGGGGATTTAGCTCAGTGGCTTAAGTGCCTGTCTGGCAAGTGCAAGGTCATGAGTTTGATTCCCACTACCAAAAAAAAAAAAAAGAGTGTAAGAGGCCCAGCATGGTGGTTCATGTCTGTAATCCCAGCATTCAGGAGACTGAAGCAGGAGGATCACCTTGAGTTTGATGCCAGCCTGGGCTACATAGTGAGTTCAAGGCCAGTCTGAACTATATAACAAGACCCTGTCTCAAAACAAAAGCTAAAAACACCCCAAAAAAGAGAGTCTGAGAGCCGGGCGTGGTGGCTCACGCCTGTAATCAGGATCTCTGCAAGTTCGAGACCAGCTTGGGCTACAAAGTGAGCTCAAGGCCAGCCTGAACTGCATAGAGAGACCCTGTCTCAAAAGAAAAAAAAAAAAGAGTCTGAGAACATCTCTGTTAGATTTCTAAAGAGGAAGTCCACTGGTTTGCTACAGTGGTTCCCCAACCAAGAGGCTGTATCTCATGCCCTGTGGCTCTATCCTCAGGCTCTGTGCCCACCACATTGGCTCCTCTTGGGCCCAGCTCACCTCACTTGTAGAAAGACTGCTGTGGGCATCGAGGCTGAGGATAGCATCAGTGCTGATGGCGCTGTATGGAAAGAAGCGGTCGCTGACCTGTAGTGGGAGAGGGTGAGGTGACTGTCACGGGGAAGCCCTGCACCATGAATAGAGCTCTTCGAACATGGTGTAGAGGAAGGGCTGCAAATACAAGCCCAAGACTCATTTAACTCTGGATTTCAGTGTCTCCTTTGGTTAAATGGAGCTGGTCTCTAGGGGCTCTTCAGTTGTGACCCCTCAGGTTCCCTCCACTGTCATATTAGATTATCACGCCAACCCAGAGTGGTTGTCAAGCATCCCTCATTTGAGGAAATGGGTCTGGGAGCTGAAGGGATTTACCCAGAAGCACACGGCAGACAGGTGGTGCACACCACCTTGCTTCTCAGAAGCCACCGCTTCCTAGCCCCATCTCTATCCATATTTCTCCAAGATCCCAGGTCCCCCTGCCCCATCCACACACTGCTCTGCCTACTCCCCTCGCAGAAAGCCTCGTACTCTGGCTTCACAAGGGGTGGGGGTGGGGGATCATTTCCATAGGTCCACAGGTTTGCAGCTGGAACCCAAGGTCTGATTTCTTCAGGCCCATCTTGAAGCCTGGCTTTGGTTCAGGCCCAAGCAAAAGGTGCTGGATACCTCCTCCGTTCCCAGTACACCCAGTGCTCACCTTCCTGTGCCCATCCATGACCGTCAAGGGCACTGTTGTCTCTGGCCACTTGAGAGGGAGTGGCTTCTCACTGCTCCAGAGAACCAGGATCTAAGAGGGAAGGGGTTCCTGAAGTCTGGGGCCAGGAGGGAAAGGTGGAAGAGATGCTTTGTTGGATCTGGGGTTCTTTCACTGCTGCCCTGTCCTTGCCTTTGGCCTTCCAGAAGGCAAGAAATCTGGTGTGGTTGTGATGGCCGCCAGCCAGGGCCCTAACTCCATGACCCCTTCCCATCTTTTCTCTAAATTTTGCAGTCTGTCCTCTGGCTTCTTTTCATTCTGAGCCCAGCCCAAATGTCCCTCTGAGCAGCATCTGAGCAGCAGTCCTCTTTGAGCATCTACCTGGCTTCTCTGGAGATGTGATTTGATAGTCTGTGAGCCAGGACATGCCAATGTGTCTGAATCCTGGGGCGGAATCTTGTGTTGGTTTTGTGCTGGGTTTTTTTGCATGCTCAGTGTCACCCCCCAGATTCTGAGCCAGAAAATAACGGCTGAGTGAATTAATGAATGTTTACTTCTCCAGCCTCCTCAAGAGGTACCAGCTGTAAAGGTCTTCGGCAATTCCATGGAATTGGGGGAAAGGGACAAAAAATGTGGTACTCAGGAGGAAGGCAGCCAGAACTCTTGGAAATCACTTGCCTCCCAAGAAAATATCATCCTTGGGCTCTAGGTATCCTGAAGATCCCTGTCATGCCCTTTACCCCACCAAGATCCCAGGACTCCAGCTGGTCAAGGGGGCAGACCTGGGCACAGTGCTGGGATCCTGCCACCGCCTGGATGAGCTTCAGGGGGTGCTGGCTGGAGGTCCCCACCCAGATCAGGGCGCTGAATCTGCCCTCAGGGCGGGAGCCTGGGGAAAGGACACATAGGCTGTTAGGGTGGATATAAACAGAACCCTCTGAGAATTCCTGAGTAGGGGACCCCAAGAGCCAGTATCCATGTTGGAGGCTTGGGAAGGTCTTAACAAGGGCTTATGGGTGAGGCCAGAATAGGCCTGGGGACAGATGAGCGGCCTTCATGTCCTATGTCCAGAACATACCCTGCTGCAGGTGGTAGAAGGGGAAATCCTGGGGGCTCCTGGAAAAAATGGACAGGGCCAGGAGTGCCCCTGGAGGGCTATTCCACAACAGTGAGGGGTGGGCAGATGCACCCAAAATCCGGTCCTGGATAATCTGTGAAGTGAGAGAGGAGGGATGGCCAGTGTCGCCCTAAAACTGCAAACCCTGAGGGCACATACTCAACCCTGAGGGTTAGGAAGTCAAGGCCAGGCAGAGCTTTGCACCTGCCCCTTAGGATTCTGAGGGCAGCAGCAGTGGCACCAGATCCCTGGGGCCAGAGGGTTGAGAGGCTGCAATCTAGAAGAGTTAGCATGGGTGATAGCCTCTTACAAGGGACAGAATTACAGACAGCTGAGTCAGACAGAACTCTAGGGCTTGCCCTTGAAGGGGTCAGGGCAGAAGATAAGTCACAGTTGTTGCAGTTCAGCCTTTAAGGTAAAAACGGAATGACTACACCTACATACTCCCTGAGGGATAAACAATACGATGACCGCTATCCTAAATAGGCATCAGTTACCTGGGTGGGCGACCAGGACCCCATGATCGATTCCTTCCAAAAAGGTCCTTGTTCTCTTCATGTACACTTGCTATATGACTTGCTTCCCCACTGATCACCATTACCCAAGTGACTATATTTGTAATCTTATTGATCAAAATTTTGTCCGAGATGCACCTGCCTTGTGATTTTGCTGTATAAATCTTCCTCCATGAAAGTGGAGTCCACAGGAACCCACCTTCTGGGTCCCTTCCTGTCTTCCCCTCAGTAAAATTTCTTCCTCTCGACCTCTGTTTTTCCTCAGAATTCATTTTTCAATTTCGGGGAACACAAACTCAGCGTATGGGACATCTAGCAGGTTCGGGGTTGTATTTCCCGGGCCCGTTTGCAGGTCCAGTATCACCAGACATGACAGGCTTGCTGTCTTCCTTTCCTTGGTCACTCAGCTGACAAACTAACAGATCATAATATTTTGGGGGGACTCAGAGTCCTGAACCGTCATGAGATTCTCCTCTCTACCCACCATTGCCATCCAGTGAAAGCAGCACGCCCTTTGAGTATGTGCCATAGCAGGGTCTCCTCAATAGATAAGGAAACCAAGGTCAGGATTAGAGAGGAAGGGGTCTCAGATCCAGCCCACAGGCAACTTCAAGGCGGAACCTCAAGACCGGGGAAAGAAGGGGCTCAGGCAGAGGAGTTTAGAGCCTGGGCAGATGAAGTGGGAATCCGGGGCAGGGCCCGGACAGGTGAGGGTGCCTCACCTCCAGAGTGGTGTGGATGACTTTCTCTACTGAGGAGAAGTAGGCGGCCCACAGGAACTGGGTCTGTTGGCGCAGGGCGAGGACCCGTGCGGGAGCCATCTCCTGGAGGGCAGCCAGGACCTGGGCACAGATGGAGAAAAGGCAGCGGCCTGAGACCTTGTCAGGCCCTGGCTGACCTTCGGAGAGACCTGAGAACCAGAAGGCTTCTACCTGCAGCTTTCAGCAGACGCTTTTGCCCAGCTGAGTTCAGGGGTCACACAGAGCTGGGTTTAAATGACAGTTAGAAGCCATGTGACTGGGTCCAGTACCATTCCACAGCAGCCCCAGAGGGAGGCTCAGGGCAGAGGAAATTTATCTGGACATGTAGATGAGGGATAGGAATGTGGCCTGAGGACAAGTGACCTGGATCTTGGGGTCCCTCCCAGGTCCTGGGTCCAGTCCCTCGCCGTGGGCACAGCCCTGAGCTACCTGAAGAGGAAGCCGCTTGTCAGCTACAATGGCCGCCTTGGTCCAGTCGATGACCTCAGAGAACGGCAGCTCCCAGTGGGGGCTGAGAAGCACAGGGATGCAGCCAGCCTGGGGGGCAGGGCAGTCACTGGGCAGCCCAGTCCCACCCCACACAGATTCACCCCCTTCCCAGGTCCAGGTCAGCAGCAGCTGCTCTTGGGGGCAGAGGGCAAAGAGGAAGGGAAGAGGGTTTAGCGGGGACGGGGTGTTGTTCTGCAGGGTGCTTGTGAGCGTGGCCATGGGTAACCCTGAGCCTCAGTGATGAAGTAAAATGGTGACTACCCCTTCCCAGGGGCCTGTGCCCATGGACTTAGCAGCTCAAGGGGAGGGGGACAGACCACGGGGATGCCCAAATTGGGGCTGTACCTGCAGGGCTTGAAGGAAGCGCGAGGCTTCAGCACGCTGGCCAGGGATGAGGCAGAAGGTCGCATTGGGCAGCTTTTCCTCAGGTCTGGTCCTAAGGAGGCACAGGACTGGGCCTGCACAAGTGAGCCTGAGAGAGCTGCCCCTCACCTCACTCCGACACCCAAATCCATAGTGTGCGCCATTGCGTGCTCACGTATTAGCAAACATGCATGGCACACGCAGCCACACTGACACACCACAAGCTGTGCCCCAGGAGACCGGGTCCCTGGGTTCTAGCTGTCTGCCCTTGGTGACTCAGACACCTCTCTTCCTCTCGCTGGGCCTCAGTTTACTCATTTGCAGAATGAGAGGCAGTGGGACCTGATGTTTCCCAGGTCCCTTCCCCTTGCACTCGGCCACACGCAGTCTGTCAGGCACCTTCTACCTGAGCGGCCTCCCACACCGGGAGGAGCCCAGGACTGTGAAAGGCTTCTCTGTCATGCGGTGGGCTGGGCCTGCAGCCTGGAACCACGCAGGAAGCTCTCGCCCAGAGGTCCCCTCACCCCCGGGAGGACAGGGCGCCTCTGTTCCTCTCCCTCCTACCCCCAACCCCAAGGCCACACTCAGGCTGTGAGTGCCTGTGGGGGAGGGGACGGAGTCACAGCCTCCTCAGAGCCATCTCCTTGGGTCCACTCACCCAGGGAGCCATTGTCCATGAGCCAGGTAGGGAGACAGGGTCTGGGAGAAAGGGGCTGTGGGGGGACCAGGACCCTTGGGCTACATAGACTGAAGCTGAGGGGCGGGAGCCCAGAGGTTCCCAGGCCCCTCCTCTGCTGCAGCCCATCTGGTTGGCAGTCCAGTCATCAAGAAGCAGACCTGGGAATGTCAGGCAGCATCTGAGGCAACCCCCACTGAACAATGGGGAGACTGAGTCCCAGAGGGGTTGGGGCAGAGCAGTGTCAACCCTAACCCCAATTAATGAACTGCTTAGGGGTCTCCAGAGGACCCAGGTCTCCTTTCTCCTCCACTTGAGACTCGGGTGTCCTCCAGGTTCCCCCAGAAGAAGTCAGGGTTAAACTTTGGGATACCCTCTGTCACATTAAAAGTCAGCCACCTGCCAAGCAGGTAGAGTCCTCTTCACACACCCCTCCCCGCACCTGTAAACTCTGAAGGCCTGAAAACCCCTAGGTTAGGAGCCCTGATGACTGATGTGCACCCCTGGCCCTGCCTCCCTGTGTCCACCTCAGTGCCCTTGTCTACCTGCATCCTTTCCTGGCACCTGAATATGCCTCCCTGCCTCATAGACCAAGGAACTCCTCCTACTCTGCATTAAATTCTGAGCTTACACACTGCCTCCTATGGGAAGCCCCCCTTAACTTCCAGGTAATGTTAATGGGACATACATTTTGCTCTCGACCCACTTCTGTGTGCTTTACACTGACTAACTATTCTCATAGCAATTCTATGAGATGGGAAACATGTGCTGATATTATCCTATTTTACAGAAACAGAAACTGAGGTCCAAAGAGGGCATTTGACTCTTAAGCCGAGGAGCCAGACAGGCAGATAGATGTGCAGCCTCTCTCTGATTAACAGTGTGAATCAAATCGTGGAATTGTTTGTCTCTCTTATGATACTGACCTGCTTGAGAATAGGGGCTACGTCTCCTTCATCTTAGCATCCTAGAGCCCAGCAGGGTGGAGACTGAACACTCAGTGGGTGCTAAATTGATGCATGTTCAGTGTGGCACTAGAGGATAGGGCCAAGACCAATGGACAGGAACCCAGGGGGCTGATTTCAGCACAAATCCTAGTAATGAAGCTGAGGGTACAGATAGTCATGGGAGGTGGTGAGTTTCCCATCAGTAGAGTTAAGTAAGCAGAAGCTCAATGTGCAACCTCGTGGCCCTTGGCGAGAGTGTGTCACAGAGGGCTGCATCGGTGGAAGGCCAAGGAAGTTCTAGGATCCTACGACTCTGTAGGGTGTTTGCCATAGATCCAGGACCTCAGAGTCCATGGGTGCTCATTGTGGCCCTGCCCATGGCCACAGGGCTCCATTTTGGTCTGGCCACAGGCAGGGAGGGCCACATGATAATAACTTCCATGTGCTTTAAGTACTTTGAACTTTGCAACTGGTCCTGCTATGAAAAAATATTAAAATTATATTTGATACTTATGTTAGTATAAAGTCAAACTTTCTTTTTTTGAGACAGGATCTCACTTGGTAATGCAGGCTGGCCTTGAACTACCCCAGCCTGGCCTCGAACTCACAACCATCCTGCTGCCTTAGTCTTCCAAGTGTTGGGATTCTAAGTGTGTGCTGCAATGCCTGGCCCAAATAATATTACATGTTAAACTTTTTTCTATTTAATTGCTCATTTTTTTCCCTTTGAAAGCATTTTCATGCACTTTAAAAACAGGAATGGAAGAGAGACTTTTACTGTGTACCTTTTGTGCCTTTGGAATTTCATGCCCTATGAATGAATTCCCTATTCATAAAAATATATAAGTAACAATTTCGGTGGGTGGACCCTCCTTCCGAAGCAACAGAAGACTGTTCAACCAAGGTGGAAAAACTTAGGCGCTGGAGCCAGAAGTACGGGGTTTAATCCCAATGCCAGCCCTTCCAGGCACCAGATCAGAAAAGCGAGGGGGCCTAGGCACAGAACTGTGTCACCTAAGGGCTTGGTTCATTCATTCCCCCTCTCTGAGCTCAGGTTCCTGTGCCCTGAAACAGGCTAACAATGGTTGCCTTGAAGAGCGCTGGAGAGAATTTGCAATGGCAGGTAAAGTGCCTGGCACGGCACCAGGTCAAGGCTGAGGGATGTGGGACAGTGGCGGGGACTGTGAGTTGCCTGTTCTTGGTCAGTGCTTGTTTATTCAGGCCACCCTCTGAGGGCTGGCCCCGTCGCTGTCGGCCTCCCTCTCTCTATTCCTGTACTGAATGTCTGTCCCAGGAAGCTGCTTGGCTGGCACTCCAGAGAAACTGAGGCCCCAGCTAACACAGAAACAATAGACCCTTGTCACCTAGAGTAGGCTGAGGCCAAAGTTGCAATTCCTTGTGTTCAGAGGCCAGTGAAAAGCTGCCAAGCTTTGGATTTTGGATATAAACTTTTCAAAGATGCTACCCAAACCTGGGGCAGTGGTGCATACCTATAATCCCAGCTAGTTGAGACAGGCTGAGACAGGAGGGGAAAAGTTCAAAGTCAGCCTGAGTCACTTAGCAAGACCTTGTCTCAAACTAAAAACATTAAAAAGCCTAGAGAGGCAGCCCTGGGTTCACTTCCAGTGCTGGAAAAAAGAAAACCCAAAAACAAAAACAAAAAAATCCCCTCTCCTATCCAAGGGCAGCCCATACGCATGAGAAAAATAAACTGTGACCAGTTCTGGCCCTTTTTAGATCCACCAGTGAATATTTAGTGTGCGCTCACCTACTTACTGAATGCAACTTGCACTGCTCAGAGTTCAGACTGACACAGCTCTGCGTTCACCAATAACCAACTGCACTTAGCAGCCGCCAAGCCAGCCGAAGGGGAACTTCCTACAAGCAAGAACGGCTGAGCAGTGTGCACTCGGGCGGGTGGCTGCTGGGGGAGGCGGGATGACCAGGCACCTGGTCACCAAGGGTGGGTGTCCATCTAGGTTCTGAGCTCTGAGCCTGCGGAGCCTCGGGAGAGCCCCACTCCTCGCCTCGCTGCTTAGGATGGATGATAGGGCTGGGTCCCCCCAGAAGGGATGATGGGATCGCAAGGCAGTTCCCTTCTTACCCCTAGCAGAGCGGCTCCCTGGAGGCCTCCAGTCGCCTTTAGGAGGTAAGCAAATTTCAGTCCCGCAAGAGCCTTCGCTGAGAGGAACCCCGGGGGACCCCCCTGGCCACGTGAAGAATTCCCAGGAGGGAAGCGCAGCTCAGAATAGTCATGTTCGTGTTTTGGCACAGCACGAGAAGCAAGCCCCAGGGAGGACTCTCCAGAAGGACAGGGGAGGGACCGTTTCCAGCACAGGTCTGCTGGAGGACAGGATGGAGAGGGAGCCCTTTGCTACCAGGGCCAAAAAAGCTGAGACGGAGCTTCCACTCTTCCCCTCCCTTTGGAAGCTTCCTGGAGATGCAGGGGTTTCCAGAGCCTGGATGCTAACCACTTCATCACCTGAGGTGTGTTGCCCCAGCCAGTCTGGGGGAAGGAGGTTCCTGCAAAGCCATGTTCCACAGGCCTCTGTGACCGTATTTACATCCAGGCACTCTCACCGGCAGGATCAAACCTAAGTCCTGTTTACTACAACCAAATGCTGTTTTCCTCAGAGGTAAATCCCCCCAAATTAGACAGGAACAGCTTCCAGTTGTGAGCAGTTACTAATCTCCAAGATCCCTTGGGAGCATTTGACAGGGCTGACCATAATACTCTTGCTTAAAACTCAAACGTCTCAAACAGAAGGTTCTAGAAATAGGTAATTCTAGGGCCGGGAATATAGCTCAGTGGCACAGGGTATGCCTGGCAAGCATACGGCCCTGAGTTCGATGCTTTGTACCAAATTAAAATATTGGCTATGCTCCTGTGATCCTTTTGGCTGTGTGACCTCAGATAAATGACTTAACTTCTCTGAGCAAGTACCACCTGATCCTAGTGTCTGGTATATGAACACTTAGACTAGTATTAGTTTATTATGTATAATCATTATTTATAAAAGTGCTTATCACAGAGTAAGCACCATGTAAGTGTATGTTACATAAAATGTTAGGGTAGGAGGGACTGGAATAACAGAAGGGAATAAGTACTTGTGAGTCAGGCTTTGTTTTTAAAGATTCCCAAGGGAGAGCTGCAAAATCTGCCTTTGACACTTCAGAGGTAAATCACTGCCTTGGTGGAGGTACACTCTGTTATTTAACCCGACTCCCTTCTGCTCTAGCAGACCTAAGTTTGCTAAGACCAGCTGGTGCCCTGTCTCCGTCCTGCCCATACTCTCTGCTCTAGGCTTCTCCTACCACTGCCTTCCTCCCGTCCAGCCCCACAAAGGGAAGGTTCACTTACTGCTTGGGTCCAAGGTCTTGCTCACAGTGCCCATCCCAGGGGCAGGTGGAGGAGTAGGTGCCTGCTGTACGCCACCTGCCCCCCTCTTCTGCCAGGGCTAGCAGGGCTGCCCTAGGGTGGGGGCTGTGCTGTTGCAGCTGGCCAGGAGCCCCACCTCGAAATGGGTGGGCTTCAGGGAGAAGCGGGAGTGCCACATCGAAGCCAGGCCGGAAGGTGTCCACTCTGGGGCTGGCCTGTGCCACCATTGCCTGTCCCAGCTGGGAGGCCTGGGGGCAGGGGTCCGGGTGGAGACGGATGACCAGGTGGTTCCTGCCTCCGTTCCAGTGTTGAGGAGCAGGGCCACACTGTCCATCTGGGTCTTCTGGGCTGAGGACGAAGAGGAGGCAGGCCTCTGTGAGATTGCGTGTGTGGTAGCGGGAGCCTTCCAGGGAAGCCAGGATCCTGCGATGCATCTCAGAGGTTGGTTGAGCAGCTGCATGTGCAAATACCTTGAGGCCATCACCCCTGCATCTGGAGGTGTCAAAGCAGATTCCCCAGCTGCAGCTGGTACCATGGGGGGCTTGAGGAGGTTGAGGGACATCTTCTGGGGGCTCTTCAGGCTGGGAGAAACTCCGCAGGGACGCTGTATCCAACCAGCGGGGCCAGCCCTGGGGAGCGGCAGGCTGAGGTCTGGGGGACACTGCTAGGCGGAGAAAGGGGAAAAACCCCAGGAGGGTAAGGAGGAGACTGGAAGCTGACAGTGCCAGCCAGAGAGACCTTCTTCTCCAGAACTGCATTGGCCACCCACAACCAAGGCTGGGGGAAGCCAGGTGCCTCTGCCGGCGAGCAGGATCTGAGGGTGACCAGGGCTATGATCAGTCCTCTAGTCCAGCATTGTCATTGCACAGACGGGAAGACTGAGACTCATGAGGGCAAGCTTCCTGTAGAAGTCAAAAAGCAAGTCACTGGCCACCCAAGAGGGGTCAAGGCGAGCCAGCTTTCTGGTCTTGCTTTCCTGTGCCCAGAGCTCCGTTTCCTTGGCATCTGCACAACCCAGCCAGCCTTTGCCCCACCAGCAGGGCCACCTGCCCCTGGGTACTACTCAGACTGATGCAATCCTTGTCCAGACTGCAAAGCAATGTCCCTCTGCCCTCGTGGCTGCACCCTCTGCCCCTGCCCTTGACTGAGAGGAGGGCTGTCTGCCAGGCCATGGAGGATCGGTCAGGGCTCCCACAAGAAACACGCTTGCCAGGCTCAAGGTTGGAAGGAAGTAGGGCTGGTCTCCTCCACTCCCCCACAGCCCGAGTAGTCCCTGAGCGGCTCAGGCTACCCCTGCACCCACTGCCAGGCACTCCTGTGGCTGGAGCTAAAATTAAACTCTGTGCCCATGCAAGGCCATCAGAGTCAGCTGAAGTCAGAGCCCTTTGCCTGGGGGACCAAGCGGACTCAAGGCTCTGGTCCTCTTACACTCTACTCTACAGCTGCCCTCGCTTGGGCAGCACCGCCGCTCCCCAACCTCACAGCCACCCTGGACCCTCGAGCTTGGAACTCTCACAGAGTAAAGGCCAGGTCCGCTGAACCCTTTCCTGCCCCATGCCCCCCAAGCCCTGCCAGCTCCTCTGTCTCCGGTCCCTCTCCAGGCAGCATCTGGCAGGTCTAGGTCTCTTTCCTAGCAGCAGCCTGGCTCCGCCCCGGCCAGTCCTGATTTGCTCCTGGCTGGGAGGCAGGGTCTCCACTTAACCCCTTCCAAACCAGCTCCCTGGGTTGCTAAGGATAATAACCAGCAATAATAAGCCTCATGGCTGGCCAGGAGCTATCACAGCCTGTCTCTGAATCTTACAGCCAACTCCCAAAGCAGCGATTTCTCTGTCATTTTTTTTTTTTTTTAACACATAAGAAACCTGAATCTAGAGGCTGGGGATTTGGCTCAGTAGCACAGCATCTACCTGGCAAGCATGAGGTCCTGAGTTCGATTTCTGGTACCAAAGAAAGAAAAAAAGAAAAGTGAAGCTAACACAAGGAATGGAATCTCTTGAGGTAATTCAGCTAAGTCTCTGAGTGGAGGCTTGAACCCTGAGCTCCTGACCACCGGTCACCGTCATTGTGTGTTTGAGTGTGTGAGCTGTCAAATCAGCAGATGGGAAAATCAACACACAAGGGGTTAGGGTTGCTGCAGAGGAGTTAGGGAAGGTATTTTGGCCTGTCCCAGGGATTGGTCCCCTCTTCCTTTGGGGTCCCTGCCCCATGCTCATCCAGCCCCAGCTCTTTGTTCCATCAGTGTAGCAAGTTGTTCCCGAACTCCATGCCTTTGAGTGCATGCCTCCTCGAGAGAGTTCCTGGCTGCTCCTTAATCGGTGTTCCATTAGAAGAATCTGCAATGTGCTCTGCCACACACTGAGGAACAGCAGAGGTTCTGGGGAGACCCAGGAGCACCAGGTTGGTGACTGAGGGCGGACAGGGAGCCTTGGAACTGGGCTCTGGCACTCCCTCCCTCTGCCTCCCCATCTATGTACAACTTGAGAGAATTGCCAGGTTAGATCCAGACCTGTCCCCTGAGGCTCCCACTACAAGGGGTGACCTTTTTCCTTGTTTGTCTTCCCCTGAGCTGAGTGCTACTAATTTGATGGGGGAGCTCCCATGGGAACATTCTACCCAACATGAGCACCCAGTGTAGGGGTGGGACATAGTCCATATAGCCAGGAATGTCCTGAAGATGCCCAGGAAGGGAAGCAGGCCTTCCTGTTGACAATGGTGGCTGACCATTCCTGAATACACCGAGATCTCTCCTACTAAAGCGTCAGGCATTTGCACAAGCTACGAAGGCCTTCTGCTCACCTTCCAGGAAGTGGCAGAGGCCTCCTTCTGACAGGAAGCCACCCCAACCCTCTTCGGACTGAGTCAGGTCCCTCCTCCAGGTCTTCCCTCGATCTCTGTACTCATCCATTCATACACTCCTCCACCTGACCAAGACATAAGAGACCAGTTCCGGGACGGTTCCACAGGGGGCACTGAGGATGCTACGCTGAGCAGGGTAATAAGACAGGAAACAGGAGGAGGTGTCTGGAGGAGAATAGAGAAAACTTGTTCCAAACCACAGGAAACATCTGCCTCTAACAACTAGGACACACCTAGTGTTACTAGTTGTCCTAGTCAAAACAAGGGGGCACAGAAACTGCAGGCTTCTAGAGGAGCCCCAGATGGCTTTCCGAAGACTACAGAAAGCATCTGGTTCTAACAACTGGACCACACCTGGTAAACGCAAGGGACTCATGTACCATAGACAATCCTCAGCACCCAAAGTGACCTCACATTAATTATAATTTCATTTGCATTGCCATCTTGGTCCTTCCCATCATGGACTTTGGGCACTATGACAGTTCCACAAAGGTCCATACACAGACAAAAAAAAAAAAAAAAAAAAACACAAAATACAAAAAAACTACATCAGAAAGAAAGAGACTTGCTCCTAATTGGAATAATTAATTTCTTTTTCTTTCTTTTTTTTTTTTTTTTTTGTCTTTCTGAGACAGGGTCTCACTGTGCAGTTCAGGCTGGCCTTGAGCTCAATTTGTAGGCCAGGCTGGTCTCGCTCTCCCAACGATCCTCCTGCCTCAGCCTCCCGCGTGCTGGGATTACAGGCATGAACCACCACGCCCGGCTTGGAATAATTCATTTCATCAGCTTAAAGAGTTGCCTCTTTCCTGAAAAAGAAAAAGAAAAACAAACACAAAGCACCACACACAGGCCCTGGGATCTGGTTTGTTTGGAGCCGTGAGCTCTCCTCACTGGCCCGCTCCCATCCTGAGGAGCGTACTTTCACTCTAAATAAACCTGTGCTGCTCTCACTCTGTGTGATTGGTTCAATGTCTTCCTCAGGATACCGAGAATCAGGGACATCCTCCCCATCTCAAGTGTCCCGTAGTAGTAACAGCCGACATGCTAAGTGTGCTTGAGGTGCTAAGGCACCAGCTCACCTAGTCCTCTCCCCCTCCCTTTATACAGGAGATACCGTTCTTATCCCCATTTCATGGGCACAGACACTGAGGCCCAGGGAGGTTAAATTGCTTGTCTACATTCTGTTTCTTTAACCATTCTACCTGCTGTGTGAGACAGATGCCCTCTTGCCCTCCTGAGCTCATTCTCCAGAAAGAGAGGCTGGTACCTGGCAAGCTCAGAATGGTGGTGGTGGAGGGGCCTTGGAAGATTACAGGCAGCTCCCTCCCCCAGAGGTGGAGATGGCTTCTGAAGTGATACCTACCCCAAACCTGAAGGGTAGCAGTGTGGTGTTTTGGGGTTTCTCTTGTTTGCGGTGCCAAGCTCAAAGCCAGGGCTTCATGATAGAGGAGTGATCCAGCATGCACTTCATCCCGTGGAGACAGGCAGGAAATGGCAGACATGTGGGCAGATTGGCTCTCGATTTCTGGTCTTGTCCTGGTTTTGACCAGGGCACCTGACTCTGGGGGTCTGACAGACTGCATTCTGCTATCTGCCGAAATGAGACAGGGATTTTATTCTCAGTGTGGTCACGCTGAAACAGGGATGGGGCCAGCGTCCTATGCCCTGCCTTGAGGGCAGTGACAGAGCGTTAGGATCCTATGGGGTAAAGTACAAAGCCCGGAGGGTTGGAGGAAGAAATAGGCACAGGTAACCAGTCTGGTGAAGCTGTGATCCGACTGGTCAGCCTCTCAGGTATGGGTTCTTGGAGGTCCTGCTGGTTCTGGGTGGGGAGGTTGGTTTCTGGCACAGTAACCGCTCCTTCTTAAGAGAGTCGTCTTATCATGGGGTAATCTGCCTGTAAGGCTTGCTTGCTATTCCTGGCATCTTGAAAATATCTTACTCTTATCTTGGTATCTTTGGTCTGCAGGGAGAAGAGAGAAGTTAGGTAAATTTAAGACTAACCATCCTGGTATTACCAGTTTTTAAACAGACACTCCTTAAATGATGCTGGCCTCTGCGTGCAGAGTGGAGCAGGCCAGCTGTCAGCTCTGCTCTCCTCTGACTTTCTCCTCACTGGCACCAATAGAATAAATGTCCAGCAAAGGCCCATTGAACGGTGAAGGATAAATGGAGAAAGCCAGCAGCTAGGGGGGATTGCGGACACCTGATCCTGGTCTGGCTGCGGGCTCTACAGTGGGCTTACATCCAAGCCTGCTCTTGAGCAGACAGACAAGCCCTCTCTTACCTTTATGCCCGCAGGAGAGGCTCTCTGGCCAGCTGGGTCTGGGCTTGTCTGGAACACAATTCACATGCCTGCCCGGCTTGGATGGGGGAAGAGAAGGTGGGGCATCCTGGCATGGAGGACTGAGTTGAGCTCGTCCTAAAAATAGATCTCTGTGATCTTCCAGGAGCTCCCAGGCACTGAAAGAGCTCTGCGCTCATCAAAGCCTCTGGAAGACACTCTCCTGTAGCAGTGCTGACC
The DNA here is from genome assembly GCF_034190915.1 of Cavia porcellus. Classification (NCBI taxonomy): domain Eukaryota; kingdom Metazoa; phylum Chordata; class Mammalia; order Rodentia; family Caviidae; genus Cavia; species Cavia porcellus. The sequence goes on along the minus strand of NW_026947508.1, from coordinate 19,642,884 downwards.
TGTGGAACTGATGCACTGGGGAGGAGGAAGTGGACCAGGGCAGGAAGGAAGGGGCAGAGGCCTGGCTTCCTGGAGGAGGCTGGGCAGGCCTGAAGCAGGCCTTTACGTGGATGTGAGGTCCAGGAGGTGCTCTGGATGGCAGCCCAGAGCTCCGGGCACTGCAGGATCTTTTCTACTGCAGAGGGGATCCCACACCTTACCCTGGAGGCTTCTGGGTCAGAGGTTGCTTCCTGCCTGCCATGGCAGGTATCACACCGGTCAAGGTGCCCCAGGCAGAGAGCAGGGACTGACACCATCAGTGTGAACTGAAATATTTCCTCTGCATCCTGTTTCGGCTTTCCCGTCTCCACTCCTTCTGCCCAGGCTGGGGCCAAAATCTCCGGAAAGAATGGCAATTGTGTTTAGAAATTCCCTAAGGCCCAGCAAGTGTGTTTAGGGGTGTTAAATAGCTGACTGTATCAATGTTTTTGGATCATTGAACACAGCTGTTTGCAGTCTACCTGTTTGAATGTCCACCTTGTATTCTTTGATACTGTGATTTGAGGAACTATTTTCAAGATGATAATATGTAATATACTAACAGGTGATTTCTTACTGTTATGTTTTTTTTTGGTTGTTTGTTTTGTTTTTTTTTGTTTTGTTTTGTACTTCTGTATTACGTGTACCCTTACACCGCTAAAAAAAAAAAAAAAAAAAAAAAAAAGAAATTCCCTAAGGCCTGCAACACTGTGTGCTGGGGTTAAGAGTGCAGCCCAAGCGCCCTTACAGAACTGTGAGTTCCTTAACCCCTCTGTGCTTCTGTTTCCTCGTGTAAGATGTGGGTGCCCATAGAAACTCCGCTTTAAAGGTTTGCTGGGAATAAATGTACGTGAGATAAGGAGGGCTGCCTTTGGCACGCCATGCCTGGCACGAGGTGTCCTCCAGCCCTCCTCAGGCCCAAGGGAAGCCACACAGGGGTAGATCAGGACCTGAACTTGGAGTTCCCTGTGCTTGCTGCAACTCCACCTCTTGCTGCAGGAAGAAGATGCTTGAACTACAGGTGATGATCCCTGTGAAGCTCTGTCTGTGGCTGGCTGCTCCTCTGGCTCTGGACTGCCAGGGTGTCTCACTAACGGGTGCTGTGAGGCCTGAGATTTCAGCAGGCTCAGCTCTATTCGCTTGCTCTAAGATGACACTAAACTCTCAGGAATCTTCACAAGACTCTGCAGCATCAGTCAGCTCTGGCTCAAGTGAGTCTTCTCCGGGGCCCAGAAGGATGTGGAGCAGTGCCTACTGACAATGGGTCAAGGGAGATCTGGGTCAGGCCAAGGAAATAGCCCCAGGATCAGGGATGAAGGGTCGGACAGCAGGTTCTGACCTCCGCTCCTCTCCCAGGCCTGATTGTGTAACTTTGGAAAAATCACACTCTTTTTCTATTTCTTTTTTTTTTTTTTTTTTTTTAACCATCAGTCTAAAATTGTAACAGGACTAGGTTTTCTGGATCAAAAAGTTCTTTCTTGGGGCTGGGGATTTAGCTCAGCGGCATAAGCGCCTGCCTTGCAAGCAGGCAGTCGTGAATTCGATCCCTGATACCGATAAAGACGAAAAACGAAAAAAAAAAAAAAAGTTCTTTCTCAGAGGTAGTCCTGAGAAGGATGTGGTGGCACATACCTGTGATCCCAGCACTCAGGAAGCTGAGGCAGGAGGACTGCTATGAGTTCGAGGCCAGCCTGGGCTACATAATGAGTTCAAGATCAGCTTGAACAGCATAGTGAGAGCCTGTCTCAAGAAAAACAAAATAAAACAAAACAAACAACAACAACAAAAATATTTAAGATGCTAATTCATAGAAAAGACAAGATACAAATGATTTTTGTTTAGTAGTGCTACAAATGCTTTCTGATCAGTAGAGATAGCTCCAAACATGATGGGCCATCCACTGGTTGGGATCTCATTAATAATTTTGGTCCCATTATTTTCCTATGCATCACAGGCTACATTATCAACAGACTGAACAAGCACTGTCAATTTGATAGTTTTCTTGGCAAGGAGTGAAATACAAACTTGCTGCAGCCTGCCATGCTGGGGATCCAATCCAGGGCTCTGCACACATTTTGCCGCTGAGCTAATACCCAGCCCCTGAAATAACTTCAGTGTATGCTCGCTATGAATTTGTACACTCAGTTTTTTTTAATGTCTAGAGGATTATAATTGGGTAATGCACCAAGCCTCATCTGCTTCCTCCTTAAAATGGGTGACTTAGGGAGGACTTGAGTCATCTACTGCAAGCATGTGCAGGCACTGTCCACTTTATGTCCATGCTTGCATGTAAGTCTCATATCCTAACACTATGGGGCAGGTGGCTGTCCTCATTTCACAGGGGAGGTTAGTGAGGTTCAGAGAGAAGAGCTGACATGATTGCCCCAACGGCACACCATCGGGGCGGCACAGAGCCAGGGTGTCCATCACTGCATTGTCCATCCACTTCTCCATTTGCAGGTTTAGTGTAGTTCTCAAACTGGACACATAGATATGCATGTGAATAACTGCAGTCCAGCCAATTCTGCCTCCTAACCAGCCATATCTACCCACAGGCCAGGGTCTCGGCTTGCCCCCTGGAAGGTGGGTCTCTGCTGCCTGCATGACAGTGGTACCCAGAGACAGCCAGAGGTCATCCAGGTGAACAGCGTCACACACAGAACACTGTTCATGCCTCAAAGTGCAGGCTGAGCTTTTAGCCCTGGCCTCTCCTTTGGGGTGTGTATTCATGAGGCAGAGGTTTGCTCAAGAAAATTTTACATCCTGACCCTGAAATCATTTTGTTCTTTCTTCTAGAATGTTTCCCCTGAATTAACCTTCTGTGAAGGCCCCAAACCCGTGTCCAGCCTTTCCTCGAGGTAGCTCCTGGGTCCTCCTGGAGCAGCTGGACCCCGATACCTCTGCCCTGGTTATGGAGGGGTTAATCATCAGAGCCCTCCTGGAGAGGGTTTACCTAGCTGGCAGGCTGTGCAAACCCAGGTAATTAACAGTCTGCTTCCCAAAGAAGAGGCAGAAAGATTTGTGCCTCCTCTCTTCCCTCCCCAGGGGTGCTGCTGGGCAGTGCAGGCACTACTTTCGTTAGACTCTTTGGGGAGACTCTCTGTCGGGTAAGCCTGCTGGGGCAGAGGTCAGGCCTGGGGGAAGCAGGCTCCGAGGTGACCCGGAGGAGGAGAGAAAGGGGCTCATCTCTGAGTCTTTCTATACCTGAGTTTTGGCCCCAGATTGGTTATCCTTAATCCATGATAAAAGACAGAGCTCCTCCAAGCACTGGGCCAAGGCTGGGAGCCTTACTACATTCCCTGTCTTAATTCTCACATCACTGGAAGAGCTGGGAGCTCTTATCTCTGCTGCCGAGAGAAGGACAGCAAGAGCGGCAGCCTCATTTGTCTGAGTCACCCAGTCAGCGGGTAGTAGAACTGGCGCTCATCAGATCCACCCAGCTTTCCACTTTCCCTGATGGGATGAAAAGCTGTTGGTAGCTTGCATGCCGGCACTGCGCCTGGCACTGTTGAACACTATCAGTCACGAACCCTGCAGTATTACATCCCTGGAGGCCTTCAGTAAGCCGCTAATACCACAAGTGTGACATAGTACAGCCCAGGACCAGGCAGGAAGCAAAGCGTTTAATTTATTGCTAAATTTAATTTGTGCTATTGCTTTATTATATTTTATTAATTCTATTAAATATATTAAATATTTTATTAATTTAATTTATTAATGTATTAATTTATTTTATTGCCTTCATACTGAGCTACATCCCTAGCCCTATTTTTTTTTTTTAATATTGAGACAGGATTTGGCTAAATTGCTGAGGCTGGGCTCCGACTTGTGTTCTTCCCACCTTAGCCTCCCAGAGTGGTAGGATCACAGGTATGCACCACCATACTTGGCTTCGCTGAATGTTCATCAGATCCTGGCATCACCAGCTCCCCACTAACCCTGAATCCAGGCTTGCTTTCCCCACTGCCCCAACCCCAGGTCAGCAGCCATCGTGTGGCACCCAGATCGTGGCACTGGCCTCTGGTCTCTGCATTCTCCTTGTCTCACTAACATACCTTCTCCTCACAGCGGCTGGAGGGCTGTGTTAAGTAGAAGCCCCCTGCCCTCCTTGGCTTTAACTCTGTACTAACCATGTCTTTTTTACCTTCCACAATTTGATGCTTCGACGCTGTGGGTTTGGGTCTCGCAGTCTCTCTCTTGTTAGCCTCTCTAGAGGCTGCAAGTGGACCCCAGAAAGTCACTCAGCAGAGCTGACCCAGCATTGTTGGTCAAGTTACCATCCCCATGCATTCCAGCTTCTTCCTGTTTCCCCAAGCCTGTGCAAAGGTTGGTGCCCAGCTCTGAAGGATGGCAAGGCCTTGCTAGATATTTGATGGGGCTGGATGATAACCAGGTTGGAAGCTGCAGAGGACCAGGAGCAGGAACTGGGGCCTGCCTCACCCTCTGGCATCCCTGAGCTGGTCCAGCTTCCACAATTCTTTGTTGATGAGAGATTCTGGGAAGCAGGTCACTGCCGAGGCCACATAAACTATCACAAGCCTGCAAGGAGCCAGAAAGGGTACTGCCCCCATCGGCTCCCCTCTCTCGGGTGGAGGTGGGCAGGACACCCTACCCCTCTGTTCGTGGAAAGCCCCCTCTGCCTGGGATCCTTTCTCTAGGCTCCACAGTCCCTGCGCCTCCCAGCCAGGGCTCTGGTGACTGCCTTGGGGGACTTTTCTCCAGCTCTAGTTAGGTCTGACAGAGGGGCGATGTGGGAGCAGCCTCCCAGACCCCAGCATTTCTCCTTTCCCTGCAGCCAGGCATTCAGTTTTGGTAGCAGAAAAGGCAGATTGGAGTTTTCACCCTGGCTTTGTCAGTCATTGACCAGAGGACTGCGGGCAAGCAGCCCAGCTTCCATGTGTCTCAGCTCCCTGCATGCAAACTGGGGATGGTGCTACTGATCTCTTGGAATTATTGCCTCAATTAAATGAGACAAGATTTGCCAAGCCCTTGGCACCAATGAGCTCCTTCCCAGCGCTGGATTCCAGTGTTCGCAGTTCACAGTTCACCAAAGGGAAGGTGGCAGGCATGGAGTGACAGTGCCCACGGGTAGGTCATGTTGTTTCAGCACCTGTTCTGCAGAGGAGACAAGACCCGCAAAAGCAGGGAGTGGAGTCAGGGCGAGACCGGGGAAGGTTATGTCCCGGGCAGTTTGATAAGCCTGATGTGAGCAGTGGCCAAGAATGAGGAAATAAAACAAAACAGATCAGCTGGAGTCAAGATGTGAAGAAGGGCTTTATGCCAGGTTTCATCCTCAGGCCTCAGCTGTCACATGCAGAGCAGTCACGACTGTGGGAATGTGACCTTGTGAACCTGGATTCAAATTCTAGCTCATCCACTTGATTGGGTAAAAAAGCAGACTCTGAGACTTGGATGCTGGGACTGTATTTGGGAAGCCGATTCTGAGAGCAGCAGGAAGCACGGTAGAGGAGGGAGAGGGTAGTAAGGGGCATCCTCCTGCTGGTTGCTGGCCAGTTGGGGGGCCGTGGGGAGGGCGAGCTTCAGACCACAGAATCACCCTGTCTGAGGGGAGCCTGGCACTGAGTATCAACACTCTTGATGGTTGAGGGTTGTTTTGAGGGTACATGACATCCCCCCACCGCTTTCCTGGTTCACAGATAACTAAGCAAATCCTCAGCTCAGGGAAGCAGGACCTGGAGTGGAGGGGCTCGGGTGAGGGAAGTCTGGAGGGGTAGGGGTAGCAGAAGGTGGTAACAGTTTCTACTGTCACTCCTTTGAACCTCTGTTTTCTTGGCTGAACCACAGAAACAATACTTTCTCTATTTTTATTTATGTATTTGTCTATTTTTTTTTTGTTTGTTTGTTTGAGATAGGGTCTCACTATGCACTTCAGGCTGACCTTGAGCTCACTTTGTAGCCCAGGCTGCTCTCCAACTCACAGCGATCCTCCTGCCTCAGCCTCCAGAGTGCTACAATTACAGGCATGAGCCACCACTTCTCATCTAAAAGTGAAAAGACACACTTCAGAAGACAGTTAAATTAGGGCTGGGGATTTAGCTCAGCGGCATAAGTGTCTGCCTTGCAAGCAAGCAGTTGTGAGTTCGATCCCTGGTACCGATGAAAATGAAAAAGACAAAAGAAAAAAAAAAAAAAGAAGACAGTTAAATTAAGAAAAGTCTTTGATGGTACTAAAGCCTGCATGGCAGTAATTATCAGTAAGCGGCAGGTATGGCTGGGTTCCGTTCAAACACCCGCTCCTCAGACTCCTTCCCTGACCTGACCTGACCTGACCTGACCTGATTGACAGCAGCTCACTTCTTCATCCATCGAAGAATCCTGTTTCCGATAGAGAATCTTTTTTTTCAAAAATCCCTTTAATTCAAAGAGGGTAAAAAATAAAACAAAATTCAAAACATGTCAGTCGTACACACATCGAGTGTTATCACCCCAAATCATTCACCCAGGGCGCGATACATCTGCAGTCAACTGTCTGAACAATATCAGCACAAAGCTTTCTCTTCATTTACCTCATAGAAATCAGTAGTAAAACTATCTTAACTATTTTGGGGGGGTACTGGGGATCAAACTACTGATTTCTCTGAGGTAAATGATCAATGATGTTGAACACTTTTTCAAATATGCGTTTGCTATTTGTATTTCTTCATCTGAGAAGTATATGGTCATCTCAGATGCCCATTTTTGGATTGGGTCTTTAAATCTGGGAGGACTGTTTTTTTTGAGTTCTTTATACATTCACGATAGTAAACCTTTATCTGAGGAACAGCTGGCAAACATTTTCTCCCACATTATGGGTTGTCTCTTTACTCTGTTGGTGGTTTCTCTTGCTGTGCAAAAAGCTTTTCAATAGAATGAGATTATAGTGGTTGATTCTTTGTGATAGTGCCTGTGCAATCTGGGTTTTGTTCATAAAGTCTTTGCTTACCGGTAGAGAATCTAATGCAGTGCGTAGTTGTCTTGGGTATTGCTGATTTTTATCTGTCTCTCCTCACTATAATGAAAGCAAAATGCAGGCAAAGTAAAAATCTCTCTTATTCATTGCTTTTATATTCAGGCCTGAGCCCAGTGCCTGGGACATAATAAGGGGAATCAATAAAAAAATTTTTGAGACAAGGTCTTACCATGTAGTCCAGTTTGCCTTTGAACTCTTTATATAGCCCAAGGTGACCTCAAGTTCACAATTCTCTTGCCTCAGCCTCCTGAATGCTGGGATTACAGGCACGTACCACCATGCCCAGCTCAATAAATATTTTTTTGAATAGGAAAAATTTTTTGAGGCAGCGTCTTACTATGTAACGCAGGCTGGCATTAAACTTGCTTATGTAACCCAGGCTGGTCTCAAACTCACAGCAATCCTCATGTCTCAGCCTCCCGAGTGCTGGCTTATAAGCACCTGACTGAATGGGAGAATTATCAGAGAAACTATAATGGAGAAGGATTGTTCCTGTGCTTGACCTTTACTAAGCGCCTATTCTAACTTTTAATATCTTCTGGAGGATTCATTCAGACTCCAGCTGGGTCCTTAATGCTAGAACAATAGGCACAGCTCTATTCAAAGTGACCCAAGCCAAGCTCTCCATCAGAAGCTTGCTGCCAACTCCTGGGCTGCCCTATAAGAGCGAGCTAAGGACAGCTGAGCAGGTTCCACCTGAGGGCCCGGGTACACTGGGAGCAGTCGTCTGCAGGCAGCAGATTGAAAAGAATAAAGCTCTAGTATAACTTTGCTCCTGCTCACTCAGAGTGGTGGAGAGGCATCAAGCTGAACCTTCAGCCCCACTCCTGAGGCTTGGCAATGCGTTCACATCCTCATGTAATTTGTAAATTTAGTAAAAGTAAGATATTTTAATATTCATTTTCTGAAAGAGGGCTTTCTCAGAATTATATGAGCTTCAGCCCCACAAAACCTAGATCCACCTCAAGCTCAAGAAACTAAGGGATGGCCAGGCATGGAGAAAACATACCTGTAATCCCATCACTACAGATGCTGAGGCAGGAGGATCGCCACGAGTTTGAGGCCAGCCTGAGCTCCATAGTGAGTTCAAGGCCAGCCTGTACTATAAAACAAGACTATGTCTCAAAAAACAAAGAAACAAATAAAACAAAAAACAAAAACAAAGAAACCTGTCCCTCCCAAACTTGCTGAAAGGTTAAAATTAAGTACAGAGAAGATCTTCCCTGTTCATAACGCAGTCCCATGCTTTGTTGTAACGCTTACCTGTTGGGCCGCCTTGGCAGGATATCCTGACCTAAAGAGAAATCCTCGTGAGCCTGCTCAGCTCCCAAAGACAGTCCCTTACCTCTCTAGAAGACATAGATGTTTGTTCCCTTGAGTACTTGGCCAGTTTCTGGGGGCCATGAACTCCCTGCTTCTGTTCACACATACAGCAGGGACACCATCACTTTTGCCTCGACTACTAAGGGACTTCACTGGTGGGGGACTTTGGAGTCTCATCTGTGGAGAGGAGACTCTCCCCAGAGCCTTCCCAGTGACAGCCCCGAAAGCATTAACACAACTCCCTCTCATCTGGTGATGTAACTTTTTTTCTGTACTTTCTCTTCCTTCTGTGTAAGTCTCTCTCTCTCTCTCTCTCTCTCTCTCTCTCTCTCTCTCTGTCTGCCTCTGTGTATGTGTGTGTGTGTGTGTGTGTGTGTGTGTGTGTATGTGTGTTAACAGTTTATTAAATTTGTTTCATTGCTTTTACCTGGTTGTCAGGGGCTTTCGTTTGTAAATCCAAACCTCTAAATTAAGCAGCTATGACAAACTGTTGTCACTTTAAAGCTGTACTTACAATAACAGCATAAGTGAATATCACTGTTACTTGGCGTTCAAAGAAGTGGAGGCTTTGAGAACGGTCACTGTCCCAGGTCTCACAGAAAGTGGAACAGCTGGGATTTAAGCTCAGTTTGCACCCCTGGGGGTGTAGCTCAGTCATGTGCAAGGCTCTGGGTTCCAATCCCAGCACTATCAAAAACTCTTCAGGGGCAGGGATGTAGCTCAGCGGCACAGCACCTGCCTAGCAAGTGTGAGGTTGGTTGTGTGCTCGATCCTCAGTACCAAAAATAAAATAAAATAAAATAAAAAAACCCTTCAGTCTCTTGGTTCTGGAACCATTACACTTGATCATCTAAATCAATTTTTTTCCTTTTCTTTCTCCCTTTTCCTTTCCTTCTCCTCATCCTCATCTTTTTCCTCCTCCTTCTTCCTCTCCTGCTCATCCTTCTCGCCTTCCTCTTCTTTTGAGGTACTGCAGATTAAACCCACAGAGCACTGGACTATATCCTCAGTCCTTTATTTTTTTATCTTGAGACATGGCCTCACTGAGCTGTCCAGGCTGGCCCTGAACCGGCCATCCTCTTGCCTCAGCTGTGTGGTATAATAGGCAGGCATTACCACACCCAGCGAAGAAAGTCACTTCTACGTACTTGAGTTTCAGCGCCGAGAAGACACCAACACATGTCAGTAAGGTAAGAAAGAGAAAGAGAAAGAGAAAAGCAGCCCTGAGCTCCAGGGGCCTGCCCGGCACTCAGCTGGCTTTGGTGCTCTCCTGCTGAACATAAACTTCACAGAAGAACAACAGCAGACCATGCTCACAGAGAAATGGCACACACAGGGCCACTCTGTTATCTTGTCCAGCCACGGACAAAACAGGAACATTGTCCAAACTACAGAAAAGAACCAACCATAGCCCATCCTTGCTAATAGGAAACTGTTGCTTCTTACCTATGACACCTTTAGCCTCCACCTCGCCCACCCTCCCTCCCTCTAGATAAACTTTATAATGAAACCCAGTCCTCAAACTGCACTTGCCTCTTGACAGCATCCAACCCAAGGGAAAGCCCCACTTCTTTAAACTCTCCCCAAACTTACATAACAAAAGCCCAGATGCTAAAAGTCCTTTACAATACCCTCTTCCTGTCTGTTTTCCGAGAACAGCACCCTCCTCCCACTGCTTGGAGCCTAAGTGCAGCTTGAGCAGTGACAGGTGTGTTCCTGGCCATCTTTGACTAGAAAGGCACTGACATGAGATCATCCACTGGTGCATCACTGAGCACAAAATATTGCTGTCAGAAGTCACACAGTGTTGCTTCCGCCAAAACTAGCTGATGATGAAAAAGAAAAACGACAGTTTCCTTTACTAGTTGGGAGTGATTTATTTTATTTATTTATTATTTTATTTTTAAAATTTTATTTATTTTTTATTTTTATTTTAATTTACTTTTTTTTTTTTTTTAAATCAGTACCAGGGATCAAACTCATGCACTTGCAAGACAAGCACTTATGCCGCTAAGCTAAATCCCCAGGCCCTATTTTTATTTTTATTTAATTTTTTTGCCATTTCGTCTCAGTATGCAGTTCAGGCTGGACTTGAGCTCATTTTGTAGGCCAGGCTGGTCTCCAATTCCCAGTGATTCTCCTGCGTCAGCTTCCCGAGTGCTGTGATTAGAGGCATGTGCCACAAGCCTGGGTGTGGATGATTGGTTTTAAACAGAGAAGGCAACTTTTTAAGGCATTGGAATTGGTTTACTTTTTTTTCTTTTTGAGACATGGTCTTGGTATGTAGCCCAGGCTGGCCTTGAACTCATGGAGAGCCTCCTGCCACAGTCTCTTGAGTGCTGAGATTATGGGTGTATACCAGCAGGCTCAGCATGGTCTACATTTTGAACTAGGTGGTAGTTATGACAAACATTTTAAAAAAATTGTTGAGCTATACTCTTAAGGTGAGTGTGCTTTTGAATTTTATTTGAAACCTATTATATCTGATTTTAAAAGTGTTATCCACTAACTTGGACAGGTACTGAGGCAGGAGGCCAGGGTCTGACACTTCCCAAGAGGTACTTTTTATTTTTGCTGTTGAGGCTGCCCCAAATGCCTTCTGGACCATCTGGCTACATCTGGTACCCACAACCAGTCAGGCAGACGTTTACTTTGGCTGCAGCAAGCTTCCTTCTCCAACGAATCTCGGATGATCCTACCCTGCAGGCCCTATGGATAACACACCCCTCAGAAGCCCCTTCCCCATCACCATCAAACAGAAGGTCTGACACTACATGCAAACCCTTCTTTTCCCTATCTAAGCAACCTCCCTTTACTTTTTGGTGGCTCAGTCTGTGTACTGTTCCCACATTATGCTGCAGCATAGGTTCTAATAAAACCTCTTTTGGCTAGCATAGTTGTGCCTATTCATGATTTCTATCTTGAGCAGAACATACTGAACTAGTACAGTAAGAGCTGTGATCACTGAACGTGACCAACTGCCACCTCCGGGGGCTGAAAGAGATCACAAGCCCTGCTGGTGGCTGCTGCCTCTGTGTACTACTAGGAAGAGCCCCTAACACTAAGAGCTGATAGCTGCTGACATTCAAAGTTCAGGACCACTGACCTTACAAGAGCTACACTTTGCCAACTCATAACCTCAATACAAATTGAGCAAAAGAACCTTCATCCAACTGGTGACTTACTGGTGGTCCACGCGGCATCCTCCCCTTCAGAGGGCTCTAAAGAAGGAGGTGGACAACATGATAGTCGTCAGCAATGAAGAAGTTGAAGAACTAGCTCATCTCTGCTTCCCATAGTACACGTGGCTAAAGGCTTACTAGTTGGTGACAGCAGAAGGAAAAACAGGAACTGCAAAGCTGGTCAGCCAAATACCAACTTAAAATAGATTAACCACAAGGTAACCCCAGGGTTGGGATGGTAGCTGATTTGAAGGAAAACTTTGGTTACTAGAAGTCAAGATCTATGATTAAAAAGACTGGGAAATTGGGGCTGGGCATTTAGCTCAGTGGCATAAGCATCTGCCTTGTAAGCAGGCAGTCGTGAGTTTGATCCCTGGTACTGATAAAAAAGAAAAAAAAAAAAGACTGGGAAATCAACTTGTGGATGATTTAAAAGCATTTGGTTGTTCATCCCAGAAAAGACTACATGAACTCAGTTTATTTTGCAACAGAAAAGAGTCTGGGTGGGCCCACAGACATCTCCTAACAGTGACAAATGAGGTGCAGCAGCCCGTGACAACCTGGTTCCTGGGAAATTTGAACTCATCTGACCAGCAAAGGCCCCAACATGCCCTGGGCTGTGAGTAGGAGACTGGCATAAATGACCTCTGACCTCCAGCTGTCCCTCTCATGACCAGGGCCTCTGCTTTGTCATGAGTGTTCTGGGTCAGCGGCATAGCCTTACCTAATTACTCAAAGGGAGCCCTCTCTATCCACACTAAGCTTTTTATGTTCTCTGGCCACTGCCACCAACCTCAGCTTTAATTAAATCCAAGGATTAATTCCCACAGGGCAGTGCTGTCATCAGCCTCCTGATAGCTTGTCTTCCAAGTAGGATGGTGGTGGAAACGGTTTCATGGAGACAGATGAGCCTGAAAAACCCGTAGCAGGGAATCTAGATTCTGAGGACCTGGGGGAACATGCAGAGATCATATGTGGGACTCCTTTCCTAAAAGAGCTCACAATGTGTGGGAGACATAAGCATTCCATCCTGGTAAATGGCACAGGGAAGGCAGTGGTTCTTTGGGCTGAGGGGATTAGGGAAGCTTTGTGGAAAAGGACTTAAAAGGAATTTTAAAGGCAAAGCAGGACAGATCACCAGGCAGGACAGCACATTTCATGGCAGCAGAGTCCCCAGTGGAGCAGACAGCATGAGTTCAAGTGTAGGGATGTAACAGAGATTTAGAGGCTGGGCCTGCAGATGCCCAGTGAAGCCCAGTAGGCAGGAAGGAGCTTAGCATCTCTTTGTTTTCTAACTCTCTTTTATTACCTTAACATTTTGGCTCAGATCAGCTCAGTTCTACACATAGGCATGATTACCTAATACTCATCTGTCTGAAAAACTAGTAGGACAAGATATATTATCTCTAAATTTAGCCTACATTATTCTGCCTCCGTGACTGAGGACACCAAGATCAGAGTCCCTAAGGTAGTTTTCAGGATCTGCAGTGACATCCCACTGCAAGCTTTTACAGCTTCCGGTTCTACGCTCCTTGGAGGGATGCCCAGAAATTTCCAGTCATAGTCACCTTGATTCCAGGAAAATTAAAGCCTCGCATACCATCTCAAGTTGACACCACCCCCTCCAAGCAAAAGCAATTACCCCATGATAGGAACGAAGGCTGCAGACAGCTAAGTTAGGTAGAAATATCACAGGCAGTCAGACAGAGCTAGGCCATCGTGGGAGTCAGTGCAGAGGATGAAAGTATATTACAACTGTGGCTAGAGGGACATCTGTTGAGGGCCAAACCTCAAGATAAAGATAGAATGACCTGGCATACATCCTCCCCACGGGATAAGCAATATACTATAATTGGTACCACCTGGGCCAATAAAGTCTAACAGACATCAGTCACCCAGGTGGGTAATCAAGACCTCATGACTCATCTCTTCCAAAAAAGTCCTTTTTCTTTCTTTTTTTTTTTTTTTTGTCTTTTTCCTTTTTATCGGTACCAGGGATTGAACTTACGACTGCCTGCTTGCAAGGCAGGTGCATATGCCGCTGAGCTAAATCCCCAACCCTAAAAAGTTCTTTTTCTTTTCATGTTCACTTACTACATGATTTACTTCTCTACTGGATCGATATTATCTAACTGAATACACTTTTTTTTTTTTTTTTGCACTGGGAATCGAACTCGGGATCTCATGCTTGCCAGGCAGGCACTATGCCATTGAGCTATATTCATGGCTACTTATGCTTTTAATCTTATTGGTTGATCATAGTTTTTGTCCCATATTATACCCAGCTTGAGATTTTGCTCTATAAAACTTCCTTTGAGAAGAAAGCTCATTGGCAACCCACTTTCTGGGGCCCCTCCTAACTCTCAGGAATAAATTTCCTTCTGTTCAACTCTGTTGTTCCTTAGAATTTATTCTTCAATTTGAGGAACATGAAGTCGGCATGTTGGACACCTAGCAGGTTGAGAATTATATTACTTCCCTATATCATTTGGTGGTCCTACATCACTCCCAGCAGAATCCATCGTGGCATGATGGGGATCAAACTGTCGCTCCAGCAGTACGGCACTCCCAGAGCCTTGCTCGAGATACGAATCAACCAAATCACACTATCCTTGAGATGGAAACTTGACCAGGATTAATCATCTTGCTGCTGTGCAACCCAACCCTTGCCTTTGCTCCCTTTTTTCTATAAAATGCCAAAGTTTGGGTCAGCTCCCTGAGGACAGGTCTCGAACCTCCTTTTCGTCCTGGCATGGCCATCCGGACTACAGCCCCCTTCCTTACCTTCACTACTGCTAGTCTCCTTGATTGGCAGTTTGGGAAGAGTGGCTGACCCTAATCTGTTGCGACCCAGGAAGCCAGGACTTTATTCCCCTTAAAATTCTGGTAACAGAGAGAACAGTGAGAACCTGCTTCATCCTGAGAATGGTGAGCAGCACTGCGGCTGGGGCACAGGCAGGGGCATGAGCACACTGGCAGAGTGGTAGGGGAAGACTTTGAATTCCAGGCTAAACTGGGACCTCATGAGTAGGTCCTAGAAAGCGGTTGAAAGTTTTTGAGCTCAGTAATGATGCAAATTTCTTAAGGAAGCGTAAGGATTTTGGAGGATGGGATCCAAGGTAATTCTCTCCCCATTCTTACCAAGCACACTCTGTGGTCCGCAAACCCTGCATTTACCATTCTTCACCCGTCCTGTAGTCATGGCTAAGTCCTTTCCTTCAGGGCTCGATTTTGACATCACTTTCTCTAGGAAGCGTGAGGACATAGCCTCCTAGCCCCCAATGTCGGACAGGTGTTCCTTTTCAAGACTCCCACACTCACTGTCCCCCTGCAGCACACATCACTGTGTTGTAATTATTCCTTTGTGTGAATTCTCAGCGAGTCTGGGAACTCTGTTGAGGCTAGAGACAGTATCTTTTCCATCCAACTTTCCCCTAATAACCAGCATAAGGCAGTAGAGAATGAATGAAGAGACTTATGTGGACCTGCTGGTATTTCAGGTTCCTCCCTAATCAAAATGAGTAAGACTGTGGAGGACAATGGAAAATCACCGTTGTCAACAGTTGCAGGTTGGTAAAGAATATACCCTTGACATGGTCAGTCTTATTCTCATAGGAAGCAAGGGGGAACACAAACAATGCACGACCTCCCCTTCTTTTTCCTGAAAAATAAAGACAAGTCAACATTATTTCCGGGCACGCCCAGGAGCTATTTGAGGCTCGGTTAAGCGGAGGGTTACTCACCGGGACTTCAAGCTATAATCCTCCGCTCGAAATCTAGCCTCGTGGCGGCTGCTCCTCAGGCTACCACCAGGGGGAGGAATCGCACCGCATCCCAGGGCGTTTCGCAATGCGGAGAACTCTAGGTATTGTAGTCCTGGGTCTACAAGGAGCGGTCTCTCGTGGTGCACCTCGGGAGTTGTAGTTCCAGGCAGAGAATTGGAACATGATTTTAAGCGTCCGTGTTGAGTTCTTAAAAACTACAACTACCAAAGGCTCACGGGCTCCTGGGTGGTTTCTCATTTCCTTGGAGTGAAACGTCTGTGTTTGAGTCTAAGGGATCACCTCGACTGGGTAAGTTTGGTGGGAGAAAGCTCTCCTGACTGAGGTGTCCGCAGACTTTCATATTCCAGTCTGATTTATGGCCTCCTCGTCTTTCAGTCGCAGAAACTGTACATTAACCTTTAATCTTCGTTCTTTCTGTGTCCCGTTCAGACACCTGCAGTATCCACTCACACCCTAAATTCCCCTCCGTCACCTCTCGGTTCACTCTGCCAGTCCTGGAATCCCACTAGCCTCAGCCTCAGCCTGACCCCAAAGCCTCACCTACCCCAAACCAAGGCTGCTTTCTGTGTTCGCCGTACCTTGTATGCTTCGCTCATACATGTACTGTCCTGTTTTTCATGCTGGTGAAAGAAAGGTTCCATTTGTTTCTTTCTTTTTTGGTACGGGAATCAAACTCACGACCTCGTGCTTGCCAGGCAGGCGCTGTGCCGCTGAGCCCCCATTTCTTCTTAACGATCCTGGGAACTTGGAAGTCAGCCCACGGGGGTTCTAGTCCAGCTCAGCGTCCCGCTGTTTGTGACTCTGGGCAAGTCATACAATTTCTTTGAGACTCAGTTACTTCATCTACAAAATGAAGATGTCATAGGGAGAAGCTGCGGTTTGGAGCCAGTAAACTAGTAGCTGTGAAAGTGCTTTTAAACTGTAAGGTCTCTGCAGGTGACAGAAGTTATTACGTTTATTATAGCTTGGAGGGCCTTGTTCAGGGCTGAGTTATGTCACCTTGTTACTTAAGCCTGTTCGTTGAGTTTTGATGTCTCCATCTAAGAGCAGGATGGTGTTTCCTCACTTCCTCCAGAGATTAACGATCAGACAAACCAATGAGCTTTTTAGTCTCCAGGGATCTTTGAAAGGAAGCACTAGTGAGGTGCTTATCTTGAACCCTGTCCTGAAAGAGCCAGTGAAGAAAGGTCCACACGGCTGGCAGGGGGCAGCAGGAAGACAGCTACAGTGTTAAGCCCTGTCCATTCCCTTGTAGTTCTTCTTGTCCTGTTTTGTCTGTTTGGTACACTCTGGCTTTGGCAGGGGTGGCTCAGGCCTGGAAAGACTGAGTAGAAAGAGTCCTATTTTGCTACAGGGTTTGTTTTTGTTTGTTTGATTGTTTGTTGGAGCCAGGAGTTGAACTCATGACCTAGTGCTTGCTAGGTGCTTACACCGCTGAGCTAAAACCCTCAGCCCCTTGCTGCAGGTTTTTTTTTTTTTTTTTTTTTTTTCCTTTTTGAGACAGGGTCTCGCTATGCACTTCAGGCTGGCCTTGAGCTCACTTTGTAGCCCAGGCTGGTCTCGAACTCGGAACAATCCTCCTGCCTCAGCCTCCCGAGTGTTGGGATTACAGGCATGAGCCACCATGCCTGGCGCTGCAGGGTTTTTAATCCAGGAAAAATGAAAGAGATTTTGCCTGGGTAGGTTGAAAGAGAGACATAACATTATTAGTTCTTGACATTTTCTGAACACTTAAAATGTACCACGCCCTAGACAGTGTCAGTCTCCATTTTTAAATTTCACTTATGAAGTGTTCCCATTTTACATATAGAAAGCTGAGGTTCAAAGAAGTCATGTATTTAAAGTTGTACCTACCTTCCGTGGCTATAGTGCCTTTCATACAGCAAGTGCTTGACATACATTGTTTAATCTTTTTGACGTTATGAGTAGTTGTTTTTCTGTCAAGTGGATCATTATCAGAGTTTTAGAGTTTAAGGAACTTTGCTCAAGATCTCAGAGCTAATAATTAGCAGAGGTGACTTTCAGATCATCCAAGCTTTCTTTTTCTACTCTAACCTTATTTTTAGGTCAGAAAGACAGATTCTATTCTTCAAAAATGGAGAGGGTTTAAATCAAAATCAAACAAAGGTACATTTATCGGGTCCCTACTATTTAGAAAGCTTGTGGATAGATGGTTTGACCTACGAAGAGCGTAGTCTTTACCCTGAGTTATATCTGAAGAGAAAAGGCGTAAATCTTTATTGAACTGAATAGCATTCATTGGATAAATTAATTATTGAGATCAGCTATATGCAGAGCACTACATTAAGTCAAGTAACAGGTACTTTTAGGTAGTCATGGAGATGACACTCAGTCATCTGAGTGTCTCAGTCATTGTCATAAAATTGGGACCAGAATGTAGCGAACACTATTTGTTGGTTGTGTGCACACCTGTCTGAAAAAACTGTATGGACCGGAGGTTTTTAAGCCTTCCTCAGCAGAAACACTCAGGAAGCTTTTTAAAGAACTGATTGCAGGCTGGGGATATAGCTCAGTGGGAGAGTGTTTGGCTGGCAAGTGCAAGATTATGGATCCCATCTCCAGAAATCTCGGAATGCAGCCCTAGAACACACATTTTTAAAAAAGTTTCCCAGGAGAAGCCAGGCATGGTAGTGCATACCTATAATCCCAGCATTAAAGGAGGCTGAAGCAGGATGATCACAAGTTTGAGCATTGGCCATTTTAGCAAGACTGTGTCTCAAAAAGGGCTAGGAAAGGTAGCTCAGTGGTAAAGCACCTCTGGGTTCAGTCTCTAGTGCTGAGGGGAAAGTAAAAAAATTCAGTAAGCTCTGATCTAGGTTTCACACTGTGACAGGCATATCACTGATTGAAAACCACTAGGCTAGCTACTAATCCAACAATGGCCATAAGGCAGTCTGTGATTGGTTTCCAGGTGATGGGGACCAGACTTAGAGTCGAGAGGAGAAGTGGGAAAGACTTGGGAAAGCTCCCCCAAGAGGACTTGGAGATTTCACTGGACTATGATGAAAAAAATTTTAAATCAGATTAGGTTTCCCCATCTTACCATACTTGACCATCAATCCATGAGTCTAAGGAAGGAACACATTCATTTTAATGTCAACCTCACTGGTCTTTTTTGTTCGTTTGTTTTGTTTTGTTTTGTGGCACAGGAATTGAACTGTGCCACTGAGCTATATCCCCAGTCCCTGGCCAACTATTTTTATTTCCAAGTAGAACTTAATTGATGGCCCTCTCAGAAATTTGTGAGAGATCTGCTGCCCTTCCCTGTGTGTGTGTGTGTGTGTGTGTGTGTGTGTGTGTGTGTGTCTGTCTGTCTGTCTGTCTGTCTGTCTAAGTCCACTTACTCTGATTCCTGGTCCAAGGACTATTTTCAATGCTGGATGAGACAAGTCTCTTCCCTCTTCCCATAAGAAACTACTATCCTCCTGGTCACAGGATCCTGAAACCTGATTATGTTTGGCTCTTCTCTCCCCATTGACTTTGCACATCCACTCAGTTGCCAAATCTTATTGTTTCTGCTTTTCACTCAGTCAACAGATATTTACTGGGTACTTGCTAAGAGCCAGGTACTCAGCTAGGTGCTTTAAGTACTTTATTTCGCTTTATTTCCATAGCAACCCCATGAGAATGAAAGAATTCTCATAGTGCCAATGGAAAATCAGGCTTAGAGAGGTCAGATAACTTGCCCAAGGAAGCAAACTAAGCAGCAGAGGAGTCAGGCTTCGGGTATGGGTCTTTTAAGTGTAATTTCTCTCACACCCAGCACTTCACTCCCAGAGCAGGTTCCACTTCGTTAGCCTAGCACTTGAGGCACTGCTGTGTTCTAGGTCTTGTCACAACTTTCCTTTCTCCCCTTCCACCCATCATTTTTTTTTTTTGTATCAGGACTTGAACTCAGGACCGTGTGCCTGCCAGCAGGCACTTGTGCTGCTGCACTACATCCCCAGCCCTGCTACTGTTTTTTGAATACTTTTTTGTTGTTGTTGGTTTTGTTTTGTTTTGTTTTTTGAGACAAGATCCTACTTTGTAGTTCAGATTGGCCCTGAACTCACTGCATAGCCCAGGCTGGCCTCCAACTCATGGTGATCCTCCTGCCTCATCCTCCCAAGTGCTGGGATCTCAGGCATGTGCCACCACACCCCGGCCTTTGAATGCTTTTTTAACATGCTGCCTTTGCCCACTCTTTCTTCTACTTGAAGTTAGCTCTCCTCATCTCTCTTGTTTACATTTCTCTGGTTGCTGAACCAAAATACCAGTTGCCCAAAATTAAGGAAGAAAAGGTATATTTAGCTCACAGCAACAGAAGCCAAAATGGGGTAGAGCGAGCCTCTTTTTTTTCCCTTATTGTGTATGTAGACTGATCTGCCCCCACTGACTAGGTGCCTCTTGTGCAAGCCCAGGATGTTTACAAGGTGAGGAATGGGGCCTCCTGCTGAATTAATTTAGTTAAGCTTCTTCTTTTTTTTTTTTTTTTTTTTTTTTTCATTTTTATCGGTACCAGGGATCGAACTCACAACCGCACACTTGCAGCGCTTATGCCACTGAGCTAAATCCCCAGCCCCTAGTTAAGCTTCTATACTTCTCAGTTCTCAAGTTGACACAAGGCATCAACCATTATAGCATCTTCCTCCGCCTTACTGCTAAGCTTAAGGAGCTCTCCCTCGGAGCTCTTTGACTCTCTTTCATGACAGTTGGAATTTGCAGCTGCTTCAGGGTCATGTGGGTGACATGTGTCTTGTGGCCCCAGTTGTAGGTCATGTGGTTTGTGTCCTCAGCAACAAGAGGGGAGGAAGCGTCTGGCACTATGACTGAGCAGCTTGGATCCTCCTTTGCTCGGGCTGCATCAGGAGCTTAGCCTCTGTTCTATGACAATTGAGTTTATTTTTATTTTTGAGACAGTGTCTTGCTATGTTCCCCACACTTGAGTCTTGAACTCATGGACTCATGAAATCATCTATTCTCTGAAGTTAAACAGAACGACATTAGGATTATTTGGGGCTTTCCATTTTGTGAAGTGGTTTCCAGTGGACAGGAGACTTGGTAGTTGAGAGTCAGATAATCAGGGTATGATTATGGGTCTGCTCCTGACCTTGAACAGCTCACCTACTCTCAGGACCTTAGTTTCTTCATCAGTAAAGCGTGTAGAGGTACTGGGTGGGAAGAGGGAGACGATTGTGAGAACTGACAGAAATGAGCTCTAGGTCTCTTCTTGCCCAGGCTTGTTTTGAACTCTTCTAGAGCATATTAAAGGGAGCAGAGTAATGTGAGTAAGCAGAGTAACAATATGGGATGCTTTTATTGGTTGCAAACAATCGGAGTCTAATTCTGTTGGTTTGTATTTTTAGTTGTTTTGTGCTGCTGCATATTGAGCCCAGGGCCTCATGTGTGCTAAGCTTATGCTGTACCCCAGCCTTTGTTAATTCTGTTGACTTAAACAGGAAAGAGAATTTATAAATCTAAGTAACTAGAAAATCTAGGAGTGGGTTTAATCCAGACATTCTTTTTTTTTGTCTTTTTTTCCGGTACCAGGGATCGATCTCATGACCGCCTACTTGCAAGGCAGGTGCTTATGCCACTGAGCTAAATCCCCAGCCTCAATCCAGGCATTCTTATATTTTCATGAACGCACCTTATTTCTCTGAGGTTTTCCCAGCTCTGCTGTCCACTGTGGGCAGCCTCATCCTCAGAGGTAGCAAAGTGGATACAGTGGTTCAAAGCCACTTGAGAGGTAACGTCTGTAATATCAGGCTAGTCAAAACAACAGAGGAAGAAAAGAAGAAAAAACAAGAGCGTTTTGCACCTCAACCATCAAACCAAAGTCTTGTGCTTTATCTGATTGGACCAACTATACTTACCTGGCAGGGAAGATACCATGACCTGATTGGACCAACTTCACATTGCTATGTCCACTCTTTGTCCAATTACTTCCCAGGGCCTAGAGATGACCGATTGGCTCAGGTCACCCTGGGGCTGGCTCTTGAGGTTAGGGGGGATCAGCCCCACCTAAGCCACAGGTCGAGGATCCTGGGAAGTTCGAGCACATTACTGGGTCACAGCCACATTGTCTGTGACCTGATTCTGGCTCTGCTAGCTGTGTGTTTGCTGGGTAAGTTATGTGATTTACGAAGCATCAGTTTCTTGTCTGTAAAATGAGTTAGTAATACATATATCTGAGGGCTGTTTTAAGCGTTAAATTAATTTAACCCTAGATGTAAAGCACTTGGCATAGTTCCTGGCAGAGTGAGACGATGATGATGGTCTTGAGAAACTGAAGGTTGGGGAACAGTGCCATTAGCTGCAGGTTAGGGACCAGCAAAGGCCAGGAATGGAGCGTAGTGAGACGCAGACATATTTGTCACCAGGAAGCCTCCCGTGTGATCTGCCGGTGTCATCCTCCTGACCTCTGCCTTTTTGTGTTCTTACATTGTCTTGTTTTCTTCCCATTGTCTGCCTTGCCAAACCTCCTCATCTTCCAACGCCCCACTTAAGTGCCACCTTAGAAAGTCACTAATTTAGGTCAGAGTCCATACATGCCTGTTTGAGTCTCCCTGTGAATGGCACTCATCATAGTTAAGAACTCAGTGTCTAGATTTGCCTGACATGGGTTTGCCACACTAATGCAGGGCAATTTGAGGAGTTACCTAACCTCTGTGCTGTAGTTTTTGCCTCTATAAAACAGGTCTTAAGGCCAGCAGCTTCAGAGGGTTTTAGAGAGAATGAAATGAGACAATGGACCTAGTGTGGTACTAAGAAGTAAATGCCTGAATTTAGTGACTCTCAGTGGCTTGATGAGGCCAAGGTCCCTGTTGTCTCTACTGCTATTATGCTGGGCACATAGTAGGTAAACACTTGGAGGATTTTGAAGAAGATGGAAGTTCTTTTTCCTCGTCACTGTTTCCTTACCCTACCAGGAAAAAAACAATCATCCCCTAAACCCTGGAAAGTCATTGCAGCAAAATAGATGATCTGTGTGATACGGTGAGTGACTGGCAAGAGGAAGGTGTGATAGGGGCAGGAAGAAGTAGATAGGGTGGCACGTGACTCGTAAGGAACCAGAAGCTAAGAAGCAACCAGCAAGGGGCTGTTCTGTGTCTCATCCTCCAGCCGTCAAGCCCAGCATCGCCCCAGTCATTTGGTCCAACTGGTGATAAGATGGGGACCAGCCAGTCTGTGTGCTTTCCGCCTGTCTCCGGACCCCACCTTGTAGGCTGTGGGGATGTGATGGAGGGGCAGAGTCTCCAGGTAGGTGTCTCCCTCTCCACCCCTGCGTGTCCTCGTGGCCCTGCATGCACCGTGACTTCATGTTTGCAGGCCCGGTGTGCAGTGCCAGGTAGGGGAGGCTGGGTTACAGCTGTCTGGACATGGTTATTAGCCCTGGTCTGTCTTTCCTGGCCTATCTTCTTCTTCTTCTCTTTCTTCTTTCTTCTTCTTTGCAAATACCTTTTGACAGAGACAACGAGTGCTTTCTTCAGCTAGGAGGAAAGGGGCCCTAGCTTCAGAGACAGCGCCTCTCCCCTGTCTTGAGAGCAGACCTCTAATTATGGAAAGTCTTTTTTTGTTCGTTTTGTTTCATCTCACCCTGATGCACATGGATAAGAATAGCAGTGGCCACGCCTGTGTCATTGCCCTTGAGTCCTCTCCTGCCATCTTGCTTCTCTCTTGCTTCTTCTGGACCTTCCTTCCAGCAGTCTCGGCTGTATCCTGAGAGCCAGCCGGGAGGGGCAGAAAGGCACATCTCCAGCTCCCAGAGGTTTTCCCGACTTGGGCTCAGAGCCGGACTTAAATCTTTCAGTGTCCCAAGCACTCAGATATTTAGTGCCCCTCCATCTAAGGTGTGACTCAAAATAGCCATTTGAAATAACACAAGGCTTTCATGAGTGTTGAAAATAAAATTGTTTCTTTCTGGACTTCCTGAAAGTAAAGGCTGGGGACGATAATGAAACCTAAGTTTTCCTGTGTTGGTGGCCCTTCTGGCCAGTGCCACCGCGTGTGTCAGCTGAGAAGTCTTAATGGTGCTTGGATTTCTTTTTCTGAGCTGCTGCTCTCTTTTTTTCCTACAGGGAAGCTTCTTTCGACT
The DNA here is from genome assembly GCF_034190915.1 of Cavia porcellus. Classification (NCBI taxonomy): domain Eukaryota; kingdom Metazoa; phylum Chordata; class Mammalia; order Rodentia; family Caviidae; genus Cavia; species Cavia porcellus. The sequence continues at coordinate 19,619,508 of NW_026947508.1, read as the reverse complement.
CTTCTACCCCTGCCAAGAGGCAGGGGCGAACCTGGAGCAACCCCTGTGGATTCCCCGCTATGAGTACTGCACTGGCCTGGCTGATTTCCTGCAGTTTAATAAGCGCTGGGTGGGGTTGCTGTTCAACTTGGCTGTGGGTAAGGCTGGCCTGGCCCTAGGTGTTTTCTTTGTTGCCTGATTATGTCCCTAGAATAACTAAAGTGCCTTTTAGCTTGTAGAGTCTCCTTTTAGAGTACGTGGGATTCGACAAGTTACCCGAGCTGAATTCCTGCCTTTGCAGGGTTATGTGGGATGTATAGAAAGTCTCTAGTGCAGTGGCTGGGGCATTGAATGGGTCCCATAAGTGACAGCTATGAGTCCCTCTGCAGCAGCTGTTAGTTCCCACTCTGCCAGCTGTTGTGTAGATTAGCCATCCTTAGCTGTCAGGGAGCAGACAGCCTCCTGCTGCTCTCCCTCTAGTCCTCCCCTCTTCTGGGTGGGGTGTCATTGAATCATCTACTTCCTCCAAAAGGCCCAAATCCAAAACTCTCCCTACTGCCTTGGCATCTCAAGGATCTGCCCAGATTTGTGTAGGGTTGCCTTTTTTGTTTGCTTGGTTTCTTTGTTTTGGTCTCGTTGGACGTGGAATCCAGGGCCTTGTACATGAGCATGTGATCTACCACTGCTTCATGAACCTGTTTGGTTTATCTTCCTGTTTTTTTTTTTTTTTTTTTTGTGTGTGTGTGTGTGTGTGTGTGTGTGTGTGTGTGTGTGTGTGTTTTCACTCTTTGTAGGAGAAAGAAAGAGAAAAAGAGTAGATAATGATTGCCCTGGGGTGCTTAGGGACACTTTGGGGTTCTCCACAGGGGAGGGACACAAATGCCTGCTATGCCTGTGCTTGGTCTCCCCTTGAGATTCCAACTTCTGGGCATCCAGAAATTCTAAAGTCTGTGTCTCTGCCAGGATCTTGTCGCCTGCCTGTTAGCTGGAATGGCCCCTTTAAGACAAACGACTCTGGATACCCCTTGATCATCTTCTCCCATGGCCTAGGAGCTTTCAGGTAAGAATTTCAGAAACCCAGACTTTGACGTATTTTTAGTTACAGCTGTTGAGTCTTAAGTTATCCTTACAGGGCGTTTCCATGTGCCAGATGGTTTCGTCTACCATCTGCTTCATACCAAGCATCGTGTCCCTCTCTTGCCTCTCGCAAACCCCTTTCCCTGGTGGAGCCTCACTTCTCATTTCCAGCATTTATGTAAGTGGACACTTGTGCTGCCTTCCTGTGCTGCAGCCCAGCAGTTGTAGGAAGAGCTGAGCTTTATAATCACAGGATCATATATTCAACCTGTGTTGAGGGACGGTTCTGTGTGTCGCACTTGTATGGTGGGGAATATGACAGACTGGGCTCCCTGCATTCACAGAGCCAGCAGCCTGACGCCCAAACCTCAGCTCATGCACTATGTGGCCTGGAGCCGGGGTTTTTGGGGTCTGTGGAGCGAGCGGGCCACTCCCACAGGGTGGTCTGTGAGAACACGCATTTGGGAGGATTGACGCCTGTCATCCATCCCCACCGTTTCTTCATGTGGAGGGACAAGGTGATCTCTTTCACTAGACTTGGGAAACTTTGATTTATGTTTTAGGAATCTTCCTGTGAGTTCTGGTTTCCACACTATGGCATATCACATACTGTAGCTTAATAATTACAGTGCAACTGTCGTGGTCAAGCTTGTGAATGTTCATCCATCAATGTATCTGTCTAGTTTATGGTGTGGTGTGGGAGCATCTCAGAGACTTCACCACACCCAAACCATTGTCCACATGATAGCCAGGTCCATTTTAAAACCAAATGTGACCTTGTCTCTTAGCACCTTAAACAGTATCTGGCATGTAGTTAATGTTCAGTAAATGTTTGTCGAGGGAATGAATGGCTGTTCTTCCTTTAATTGAAACTTTTTACTAGCACCTTGAACTTAATTGCATTCTTTTCATGGTCTTACCTGGATGCAGGCCCAGATAAGAGTGTCTAGTTTCATTTCTTCCTATTTCCCCTCTCCTGCTCTGTGGATAAGCTGATCTTCTTTTACTTAATTTAGAGGACTGTGTTATTTCCTGTCTTGGGGTCTTTCTCTGTGCTGTACTTCATGGCTTTTTCCTTTGTCTGGAATATTTGCTGTCTTTCTTATCGCATTCTATACTCCCTTTCTACTTCTCTTGCCTAAATTCCAGTTACCTTTAAGATCTGAATTAGGGATACACACCCTGTCCCCTTTATTATATTAGGTTAAGTTTCCCAGTACAATTTTTGCTTTTTAGTACTTAACATGATTGTAATAAATTTGTTATTTACGTAATTATATTTGGGAGGGGCATCTGGGGATTGAACCCAGTCTTTGCACTGAGCTGCATCCCCTGCCTTTTTTGAATTATTTACCAACCCTTGTCTACCTCTAGCTTTTATGAGAGAGACTTCATCATGGTTTAGTCACTGTTGCTGGGCGATTCTGTGTTAAATACGACTTGTCCAGATCCTAACTGATATGGGCAGATTGGGTTCTTATGTTTCCTGCAGGTTCCCCACTTTCCTGGGGAAGGCAGTGAACCAGACTTCAAAAGCAAAGAACCCTGGCACAGTGGCACATGCCTGTTGTCCCAGCTGCTTGGGTGGCTGAGGTGGGAGGACCCTGAGTCCAAGGCCAGCCTGGGCGACATGCTGAGACTCTGGTTAGAGAAAAAGGAGAAGACAAGTTGAACTTTGCTTACAGGAACTGTGTTATTTCCTTTCTTCGGGTCTTTATCTGTGCTGTTCATCTCTTCTGTTCGCCCTGTCATCTCTTGCATAAATCCCAAACACATTAAAAGTCTTAATTTGAGTTTTATTTTCTTAGAAAAAAAGAGATGGGGCACTAAATTACCAAGTTGCCCAGACTAGGCTTGAAGTTGTGACCCTCCTGCCTTGGTCTCCCAGAGTGTTGGGATCACATGTATGCATCACCACATCCAGCTATGATTATTATTTAATGTCTATAAAGTCCATGAAGGCAGAGACCATGTCTGTCTTTTGTCATTCTTAGTGCCTGAAAAATGATAGTTTAAAAAAAATTAATCGTATGAATAGAAGTGCTGTGTTTTGCTGAGTTCTTACTCAGTGGATATCTGCTGAGCTTTGGGCCAGATGGGCCAGATTTCTCATGGGCATGAGAGGAAAGCGGGGCATCCGGAGATAAACTTTCCAGGAAGTTGCGTCCACTAGAGAAGCTGGCATGCAGACCTCTGTAACTGGCCTTCACTAGGAAGCAGAGAGCAGATTATGGAGAAAAGACTGAAAGGCAAGGAGGTCGTTTTCGGTGTTATTTCCTGATTCAGTGAGCTGGATACGTGCTCTATGCCAGGGCTGGACATCGAATAGTGAGTAAGAGAGTCCCTGCCTTCAGAAAAATTTTCAGCTGGCAAGGAAAAGAGACAAAGATGTTCCCTCCTACACCCAGGGGTATAGTTTAGAGCGAGTAAGCTCATGACTTTGGAGGTCATCTTTTTGGTCTAAGCATCTTTGTTGAAATTTCATACCTCAAGCCCAGAGTGAAGTAGTTATAAATACTCTTCACTAACCAGAGCATCCCAGCACTCTGGGAGGCTGAGGCAGGAGGATCACAAGTTAGAACCCAGCCTGGGCAATTTAGTGAGACCTGTCTCAAAAAATAAAATAAAATAAAATAAAATGGGCTGGGGATGTAGCTCAGTGCAAAGATGCTGAGTTCAATCCTTAGTACTGAAAAAAGAGAAGTAGGAGGGAAAAGGAAAAACCCCCAAAACAAATGACATTCCAAGAAAAGGGGCAGGGAGGGCAAGGGGCACTTTCTTTTAGTCGCATCTCTGGTTGATTTAGCTGTGAAGCCCTTCCCATGCCAGGGAGCTGTGGTTCTTTATCCCAGCAGGGAGTATGTGCATTTAGGTGCTGCCTGTTTGTAATGTGCCACTGCTTATGTGGTTCCCATGCTGCTGTCCCAGGCAGGGAAGCGCATTTTACAGCTGAGCAAATGTTTTGAATGACAGACTTTCCCACGGTTGTAGCATTCAGACTGGGAAGGAATCAGAAAGCCTGAAGTCCTGACCCCTTCCCTACTTCTCCCCCACCACCCCTGAGACACGGTCTCACTGTGCAGTGCAGGCTGGCCTTGAACTTGCTTACGTAGCCCAGGCTGGCCTCAAATTCACTGTGATCCTCCTGCTTTGCCTCCTGAGTGCTAGGATTGCAGGCGTGTGCACCATACCTGGCTTTTTTTTTTCTTTCTCTGAACCAGGGTCTCACCATGTCACCCAACCAGGATCCTCCCATCTCAGCCACCCAAGTAGCTGGGATAACAGACATGTGCCACTGTGCCAAGCTTTTTTGCTTTTAAAGTCTAGTTCACTGCTTTCCCTGGAACAGTGAGAAAAGCTGAAAGGAAACCTGACTTTCCTGTATCAGTTAGGATTCGGGCAAGTTGTATTTAACAGAAAATCCTCCAACTGTAGTGACTAAAACATAATAAGGTTTCTCTCTCAGATAAAAGCTAGCGGTAGACAAGGCTGGGTATTATAGTTCCATGAAGTAATCAGAGACTCAGACTTGCTTTTTAATCTCTTTCTGCTGTGTGCGTCTCCCTTCTCTAAAGTTATTTCATGAGCCAGGATGGCTGCTTCAGTTCTAGCCATTACATCTCCAGCTCAGTAGTAGGAAGGGAGTAAAGGAAATCTGGAAGTTCTTTTCTTTTTCTTTCTTTTGTTCGTTTTTCTTTTTCTTTTTTTTCTTTAAGGTAATGGGAACTGAACCCAGGGCTTTCATACTGAGTTACATCCCCAACACCACCATCCCCTGCTTTGTTTGAGACAGGGTTTGAATGAGTCGCCCGAATTGGGTTTGAGTTTGCAGTCTTGCCTCAGCCTCCCAGAGTGCTGGGATTACGGTTGCAGCTAGCTCCCGAAGATTTATTTAATACATCTTAACTCATTCGCTACAGATACTCTGTCCTTTATAGTAGTGTCTGGTTTCATGTGACTGTTGGACCCTTGAAATGTGACTGGTGCAAACTGAGATGTGCTGCAAGTGTAAAACATTACTACATTTCAGTGACTTCATGTGAATAAAAGAATACTGTATTTTGTTAATTAAAATTTTTTGATTACATGTTGAAACTGTAGATTAAATAGGTATAATAGATAAAATTAAAATATAATAAATGTGGTAGAGTGTTATAGTTTAAATAAAACATGATCAAAGTTAATATCTGATTCTTTTACTTTTTAAAATGTGTCTGCTAAGCTGGGTGTGGTGGCACACACCTGTAATCCCAGCCCTTGGGAGGCTGAGGCAGGGGATTGCCACAAGTTTGAGGCCAGTCTGTGCTACAGAGTGAGTTCAAGGACAGTTTGAACTATATAGTAAGACCTTGCCTCAAAAACAACAACAACAAAATTGAATTAAAAAATCTGCTAGAAATATTTAAATTACTTTTAAATTTAGTATTATATTTCTGTTGTATCATACTGGGCTATAGCTTAACCACATAGATTAACCTGGCTCACAAGGGAGGCTGGGAAGTAGAATACTTTGACAGTGTCATCAAAATCAGCTTCTGTTGCTGCTGCTGCTGCTGCTGCTGCTTCCTTCCTTCCTTTTTTGAAGCAAGGGTGTCACTATATAGTAGAGGCTGGCCTTGAACTCACTTACGTAGCCCAGGCTGGCCTCCAGTTCACGCCAATCCTCCTGTATCAGCCTCCACAAAGCTAGGATTACAGGCATGCATCACCATACCTGGCACGAAATTCATTATTGAAGAAGGAAAAAACAGGCATTTGTAGTGAGCACTCAATGGTATCTACCATATTCTTTTTTTTTTTTAATGGAAAGTTTGAAGATAGACAAAAAATCTGTATGCTAAATTATAAGTGATTTGCATAGTAAAGCAATAGCCAGTCTCTGTTCTCAAGGAGCATAATAACTTGTTTGGAAGACATACATTATATAGGCAATAAAAGTGCCGTTGAAGAGGTACATTTAGGGGCTGGGGCTGGGCTGTCTCAGTGGGATCAGGTGGGTTGACCTGCATGTGCTTGCTGGTGGAGGACATGGGCATGCTGGGAGAGGAGGCCTTTGCCGGGAGCTGCCCCACACAGACTCCGCCTGTCAGTCCTTTGAGATGGTTGGAATGGGGGTGAAAGTGGGGCTGTTCTTTTGATCCCTTTCTTTCTGTTCTTTTCTGAATCTCTAGGACATTGTATTCAGCCTTCTGCATGGAGCTGGCCTCCCGTGGCTTTGTGGTAGCTGTGCCAGAGCACAGGTGAGAGATGACAGCTGCACTGACCTGTCATGGAGTAGGTGCCTGCAGGGAGCTGGGAGACAGGCTAGTTCCCTATCAGTGTGTGATTTCTTTTACTTTTTCAAAAGATTTTGTTTTGTTTTACAGTTCTGGGGATCAAGCCCTGAGCGCACTAGGCAAGTGTTCAACCGCTGACTAGCCCACCAGCTCCAATGTATCATTTCTAATCCTCCCATCGAGACAAGGTGTTGTAGTTATTTTTAAAAGGAGAAAACCAGAGTTCAAAGATAGCTTGCAGAAACTGACACAGCTGAGTCAGTATTCGAAGTCTAGGTCTGTCTCCAAAATTCACGTTTTCTGTATTCTCCTTTGCCTCCCCTCACATTTCCTTCAGCCTGTCTCTCTTGGCTGGAAGGGAGGAGTTGGTAAAGGAGAGACGTAAGCTGATGAGTTTCTCATGCTTTCTGTCTGGCGGCATGTGTGTTTCAGGGACCAGTCAGCTGCTGCTACCTATTTCTGCAAGCAGGCCCCAGAAGAGAACCAGCCCACCAGTGAGTCACTGGAGGAGGAATGGATCCCCTATCGTCAGATTGAGGACGGGGAGAAGGAATTCCACGTTCGAAATCCCCAGGTAGACTTACGCCAATGCGGGAGGGAGAGTTAATAACCCTGTTTTTTTGTGTTATACCCAGTATATTATCAGCTTTCCATCAATGTAATGAGATACCTGCCCTAATTATAAAAGCAAAGGTTTACTTAGGTCATAGTTCTGAAGGTCCCAGTCCAAGGTCAGGTGGGCCCACTGCTTTGAGCCTCCGGGGGTGATAGAGAACAGTGCTGTGGTGGTGATGGTGGTGGTGGTGGGGGGGACTCACTTCGTGAACTCAAAGCAGAAGAGACTGGGGGTCCCATCATTCTTTGATGCCATGTCACCAGTGATCTGAGGGCCTCCTAATAGGTCCACCTCCTAAAGGATTTACCACTTCCCTAAGTGCCACCCTAGAGACCAAGCTTTTACTAGTGGACCTTTGGAGGCTGCTTATCCAAACCATACCAGTCAATAAGCAAATGTTTTAACCTCTCTTGAAATCTTTATCATGGTGGTTCTAAGCTCACTACATCAGTGGGAATAAATGGGATATTAACCACGTCTTTTATAATTTCCAGGATCAGAAAGCCAATTTAAGCTTGTTTATATGAGAAACAGAAGTAATTGGCTCACATCATTAGACTATAGGAAAAACAAGACCCCTGGAACCAGCTTCAAATGGTTAACACCTGCTCTCAGCACTGGCTCAGCTCTCTCTGTGCCATTGGGCTCACCTGTAAATTGACTTGCTTCCCACGGTTTGTGTCACAGTTCTTAACAGGTCTGAGCTTGCATGTGTTCAGCCTCATCATTGGAGGATAGGGCTGTACAGGGATCCTCCCCAGTCTCCCACACCTGCACCAAGCTAGAGTTTGAAAAGTTCTAGAGAGGGATTTCTAGCCTGGGGAGAAGTACCAAGATGAAAGTTCCCCCCAGAAATATCTCATTAGATTTGGCCCAGGGATGGTCCTCAGAAAGTGGGGTAGCAGGAGGAGGGAGTTGACTGGTAAGTGCTAGGCAGACAAAAGCAACAGATGTGTGCTATAAATGGGCAAGAACCCAGCACTGGGTTGCTAGTAACACTCTTGATTCCTTTTGTTTTTAAAATGGTTTCATGTACATCATCTCTTAGATCTTCCTGACCGAGTCTGAACAACAGGACTGATTCGATCATGCCATTAGGTGGTGTTCTCGTGAGCCACAAGAGCTGATTGCTGAGATATGCGCGGGCAGCTACCCCTACCCGTACGGTTCTTGCTAGACGGTTGTGGCATGTTCCGGCTCGCATCACCCTGTCTCTGTTGCAGGTACACCAGCGGGTGAAGGAGTGTGTTCACGTGCTGAGGGTTCTGCAGGAAGTCAATGCAGGGAAGACTATCCACAACATCTTGCCTGGGGGGTTGGATCTGATGACCTTGAAGGTATGGCAGCCACTAGTATGACTCAGCCCACATTACTTTCTTGGTTACAAGTAACAAACCCATCTCGCTAGATTAACCCCAAAGAGAACTTACTGGCCCACACAACTAGCAAGACCACAGGCAGATTTCAGGCCAGTGTCAGTGCATCCAGGGCTGCAGACATTGTGTGAAAGCCCTGGTATCCTTCCTTCCTTTATGGCTTAGTTTCTGTATGTGCATGTGGGCTTCTTTCTCATTAGACATTCTCCTTTAGGCAAGAAAAATAGTTGCCAGCAGCCCAGGCTTGTGTCTCAACTCATAGCTCCAGAATTAAAAAGCAGAGAGCTGGATGTGATGGTGCATACCTATAATTCCAGCACTCTGGGAGACTGAGGCAGGAGGATCATAAGTTTGACTCCACCCTGGGCAACCTGGTGACTTACTGAGACCTTGTCTTAAAAATTTTTAAAGGGGCTGGAGATATAGATCAGTGTGAAGGCCCTGAGTTCCATCCCCAGTATCACAAGATGATGGATGGATGGATGGACAGATAGATAAATTTGTTTCTGGGCTGTGACCTGGTATGGATCACATCCTCTTCATCATCCCCAAGCCAATCACTGTGCTAGAAGGAAAGGGTATTGTAATTGGCCTACGAGTATCCTCTTCCGGGTCATGGGAATCTGAGCTCTGGAATTGATGCCCCACCAGGGCCACGTGCATAGAAGAGAGTTGGTTCATTTTCCAGGGAAGTTATGGGGCAGTGACTGCCTACTGCAGGCTAATTCTTTCCCCTGGGGACATCCTGGCACCCTCGCAGGAGGATATGAAACCACCCTGGCTGTGGGGTTGGATGCCTATGAAGGTACAGTCTCCACTCCTACCCAATCTTTTTCCAATTTTTTTTTTGTCCTGGGGATCAAACTCATGACCTTGCACTTGTCAGGCAGGCACTTGTGCCACTGAGCTAAACCCCTGCCTCTTTTCCCAATTTTGAAAATAATTCAGACTGTATTCAGAGAACCAAAAAATCACACAAAAGAATAAAGAAAAAAAACCTTCTAAAATGTTTTTGATGTCTTTCTAGTTTTTTTTAGATTCATTAACATGTATCTATCCATCTTCTCAAACTATCTATTAGTGTGTCTAATTTCTGTGTGCATGTATGCATGTGTATGTTTTGTGTACATGCATTATGGAGGATTGAACCCAGGGCTGAGCTGCATCCCAGGCTGGGATAGAACTTGGTGGTTGTCTTAGCTACTTTTCTTATTGCTGAGACAGAATACCTGACACCCAAAATTAAAGGAGGAAAGATTTTTTTGTTATTATTTTAAAGTGAATAAAACAAAACAAATCAAAACTGATAAGACAGTAGGAAATCCATGATAGTTACTACGTTGCATGTTGTTATCCTCTAAAGAGTTGCTCAGACCACAGACTCTAGGCTTGCAAAGTCAATCAAGCGTTAGGTTGATACTTTACTTCAGTTGTTATAGTCTCAGCCTGTGCTCCCCTGAATCAGCTGTTGCTTTTGCGGGGTGGAGGGGTTCTTCTCTCCCAGCCCATGCATCTGCTGTCTCATGGGGGAGGTGGTTGCATAGTTTCCCTTCTGTCTCTCTCCAGGTGGCAGTGCCACCGCTGATACATCAGGGGGCTGTGTAGCGTCCTTCCTGTTTCTCCCCCAGGAGGAAAGATTTATTTTGGCTTACAGTTTGTAGAGGTTTCACTCCATAGCTGACTGGCTCCAAGGCATGGTAGCTTGGCAGAGGAGCACTGCAGAGGGAAAACAGCTGATGTGTGGCAGGGCAGGGAGAGGCAACAAAGCGGCAGCAGCAGTAAGCCTGCCTTTATATTTCTTCCAGGCTACCTGTGCCTTGGGCAGTGCCACTCACACCCAGCATGGGCACCCTTAATTCCAACATTACACAGTTAATACACCCTAGATCCAGCCACCTCCAAAAAGCCCCACCTGTGACCACAGCAGGCTTTGGAGAGAATCTAGTTACAAGCCGTAACAGTGATCCTCCAGTCTCAGCCTCCTGAGTAGCTGGGATTATAGGTGTACACTACCATACCCCAATTTTCATATATATATATGTGTGTGTGTATTTTTCAAGTCCATTTTATTCAAAGGTTAAAAAAAAAGAAAAAGAAGATTAAAAAAAACCATAACAAAATTTCAAAGCACATCAATCAGGGGCCAACAATGTTATATACGTTGCGTATTGTCATCCCCAAATCACTCAGAGCACAAGACATCTACCATATATATTTAAAACAATAATGTTATATAATTTTTTTTTTTTTGAGTCAGGGTCTCACTATGGAGTGCAGGTAACCTCAAACTCACTTATGTAGCCTAGGCTGGCCTCAAATTCACAATGATCCTCAGCCTCCCAAGGCTGATGCCTCAGCCTCCCAAGTGCTGGAATTACAGGTGTGTGCTACTATACCCAGTTCAATCATGTTGTCATTTAAAACAATTTTGTGGCCTCTTTTTTCCACTTAGCAAAATAGTATGAGATTCTTCTTGCATTAATGTTTTTCTATTGTATAAATTTTAATAGTCATGTAATATTCTTCTGCACAAGTAAGAACATACTATACTTTGATTAATCACCATGATCAGAGTCCCTTACACAAATTTATGAAGTCAACATTATTATCTCTGTATATTGAGAGAAACCAAGGGTCAAAGGCTAAGTATCTACCCAGAATTACAGCTAAGTAAGTGGTTGAATCAGACCTTAAACTGGGGCTTTTTAAATATCAAAAGCTGTGCCCTTTGCCTCCAAAGTCTCTTAGAAAATCTCTGTTACAGCCTCTAACTTCTAGACACATGCATCTACTTGGTAGGCCCTAGAGTGCTTTGCTAACTACTTAGTGTTATTAGACCCCCACAGAGAAGCAGCACTGAAGTGAGGGTCCACATTGCCTGGGAGCCTGAAGTAGGCCTCAGGAAATAGCAGGCTGCAGTCCAGGTGGGTTATTTAAAATGTACCCTTTTGAAGGAAATACAGAATTAAAAAGCTAAGTAAATTTTCACCTACCAGATTGAATAAAATCCAAAAACTAATTATTCCCTCTGTTGACAAGCTATAGGGAATTAAGTATTCTCTATATCGCCAGTGAAAGTACAAATTGTCCCATGGAAGGCAGTTTGGCAAGAGCTGTCAGTATTACAAAAGCAAGTATTCTTTGACCCAGCAGTTTCCAGTTCTAGAAACTTAACTTATAATACCTGCACAGCCCACATGCAACGTGATGTGTGTCTAAGGTTGTTCATTCCAGTGTTTATAATAGAAAGAGATTGATAATAGCCCGGATGTTCACCTGTAAGAGGACTGGCTAGTAGATTATGGAGAAGTATACATATTATTTGAGTAATGTGCATTGGTATAATACATACATAAGGCCCTTCATATTTCAGGGCCTTACTACAGTAGAAATTTCTCTGCTACATAGTGGTGACAAGGTGCTCCTCACTTAGGGATCCAAGGTCCTTTTATCTTAGGGCTCCACCCTCTTTCACTCATGAATTCAGATTTGCTGTGTATAAGCCAACAAAATGGGAAAGGGTACAAGAGAGATTTTGGGGACCAGATCTGGGCGTAGATATATTATCTTGGCTCATGTTCTCTTGGTTAGAACTCCATCACAAAGCCATATCTACGGGCTGGGAAACTGTCTGTGGTGATCAGCCAGGTATCCACCTAAAGTGAAGTCAAAGGGAGCTGTAAGAAAGGGTAAGGAAGTTGTACTTGTACTGAGACTGTTACACAAATACATTAGACAAAGAAACACTTATAAAAAGAGGGGAGCAAGTATACATTCATGTTTACTTTACATACATAAACAATCTCTGCCAGATCACGTAAGAAACACTGACCTGTTTTAGGAGAAGGAAGTGGCCACTGTGGAAATGAAGCTGAGAAGGTGGCAGGCTTGTCTATATACTTCTAATTTTGGAGGTATGTGAGTATTTTCACTAATTAAGAAAAGGAAGGAAGGAAGGAAGGAAAGAAAGAAAGGAAAGGAAAGAAAGAAAGAAAGAAAAAAAAAAAGATAGAAGAAGAGGGCATCTACCCAAACTCCCAATCTGAAGGAAACTGAGTGAAGAGGCGGATTTAGGCCCAAAGCCTCGGGTTAGAAACCGGGGAGAGCGAGGCTTCTGAGCAGAGACAGCCTCAGAGCCTGGAGAGATTTCCAAGGCCCTCAGCAGGTGGCTGCAGTGGCTTTTTATATAACCATGCCCTGAAGGCTTCTGAGGATAACCAGAAATAGGCACTTGCAGAGCAGTTAGAGCGAACAGACTTTCTCTGCTCCTGGGATTTGGATAAAAATCAGGGCAGATACCTAAGAAGAAGTTGGGCCTGAGTTCGTTTCTGCACAAGCAGTCCTTGCTCCAGAGCAAAGTGGAAGGATGGCAGGAGCGCCCCCTCCTCCCCGCAGCGTGGTCCTAGTCACGTACCCAGGACCAGTGTGTGAGGCAAGGAATCCAGAGCATGGAGATCGTCTCCTGTCTCAGCACACTCCTCCACTGTGTGGAGCCTGACGGTTTGTCTGTTCACTTATCCAGATATCTGAGTGTCTACCTTAGGCCAGGTGCTATTGGTTAGGTGGTCAGATCACCCCCACCCACCCAAAAAAGGTGCAAAACATGGTTCTCAGAATTCCTGATTACAGAAGGCTGTTTATGCCAAGGAAGGATTGACTATTCTCTAATAAGCAAAAGGTTCTTTTTCTCCTTGTTGTGCTGTGGATCAAACCCAGAGCCATAGGCATGCTGGGCACGTGCTGCGTGTCTGAGCCACGCCCCGGAGGTCTGAATAGTTCGGTTTTGCCTCCACTTGTGCCCACGCCTCATTCCCTACTAATTCTTCTTCTTGCCCCTGAGAGGTTCCCTAAAAAGCATTCCTGAGTTTCTGGTATGGCTGACCTCTCTGCCTTCCTCAGGGCAGCATCGACATGAGCCGCGTGGCTGTGATGGGACATTCATTTGGAGGGGCCACAGCTGTTCTGGCTTTGGCCAAGGAGCCCCAGTTTCGGTGAGTTTCGGGGTGATGCCGTTGCTCTTAGCACCACACACCATTCACTCATCCAGCAAGGGTTTATTACACAAGTGTTATGTCCTGTGCATGTGTAAGGGGCTGGGGAGTCAATGGTGAAGTCCGGAAAAGAGACCTAGCAGGACATGGTGGCACACGTCTGTAATCCTAGCTACTCAAGAGCCTGAGGCAGGAGGATCACAAGTTCAAGAATAGCATAGGCAATTTAGTGTGACCTTGTCTCAAATTAAAATTAAGAAGGGTTAAGGCTGTAGTTCAGTGCTTCTTAGGTATAATCTCCCTTTACCGGGAAAAGAAAGAAAGGTGAGGGAAGGAAAGATTGATATCATAGAATTATGTTATTAGAGGAGAGGATAGATTAGTAAAGAATTTAGCAGAGCCAGGGATTTAGCTCAGCGGTTCAAGCACCTGCCTGGCAAGCATACAGTCATGAGTTCGATCTCTGGTAAACCCCCCCGCCCCCAAAAAAGGAGTTAACAGATAGTAAAATCCCCAGTACTTAAATGTAGTGGGGAAGATAAAACAGGCTGATACACTAAAGTGACTGGAGGCTTCTCTGGAAAGGGACATAGATGAAGTTTAAAAGGCTTAGGAGACCACTCTGTCTAGCAGGAACAGCTAATGCAAAGGCCCTGAGGTGGGGAGAAGCTGGCTGTGTCGGTGGGGGAGGAGTCTAGTGAGAAACAGTGATTTAAGACATGATCATAGATTAGCGGGGGCTATCACAGGGCTTTTTGACAAGGATAAGGATATTTATTTTTATTTTATTTATTTGTCTTTTTGAGACAGGGTCTTGCTATGCAGTTCAGGCTAGCTTTGGGCTCACTTTGTAGCCCAGGCTGGTCTTGAACTCACTATGATCCTCCTGCCTCAGGCTCCTGAGTGCTAGGATTACAAGAGTGCGCCACCATGCCAGGTTTAAGATAAGGAAATTTAGATATTTTATTCTAAGTATAATGGAGAATAATTATAAACAGAGAAAAATCAGTATTTACATTTGCAAAGAGCCTTCTGTGTACTATGAGGTAGCCAGGCCGGACTGAAGATTAGCTGGAGGCAGGCTGTGTGAGCACAAAGCTAAGAGGATAGGTTTTGCGTTAGGGTAGGTAGAGAAGGAATGGAATCAAGATGTGTGTTAGAGTGTTCAGGACTTAGTGATGGGTGAGGTAAAGAAGAGGGCAAATCAAGATTTTCCGCTGTGTATCTCATCTGAGTGGAATTTGAGGGTCCCTAATTGAGACAGAGAAGACTAGGGTGAGAGGGGCGTGCCAAATCTTAGGGCCACAGTTTGCCACAGATGACATTGTTTTTGCCTTTGGCACCACGGAGGCCTTTGTTGACCTCCCCTGCCACATGGCTCTGGGCTCACATAGCACCTTGTGCAGTTAAGGCAGTAAGCTGTATCTTTTTGCTGCCTTGTTAGTCTCTGTCTCTTGCTGGCAAGGGAGCTCCTGGAGAGCAGGAACTCTGTCATTTATCTCTGTGCCAGAAGCACAGGTTAAACATGTCGTTGTAGGCACTGTGACTTGGTAGATGCATGAAGTGCCATTCTGTATAACCTGAGTCTGCCTGACCTAACCTGAGATTAGATCCAGGGAAGAGATCTGATTCTTGAGGAGTGTAAACTCTACAGGGATCTTTGATAACAGCTAAAAGTGAACTCTCTCCCAAGATTCTAACTGACGTGTATGGACCCTGGTGCCCTCTTCTGATTGACAATTCAGAACCCCATCCCTTCTCCTATACCCTAACTATTCTTGCCTGGGTTTCTGTGTGGCAACTCGCAATATCTGGTCCTGTTCCAGGTGTGCTGTGGCCCTGGATGCTTGGATGTTTCCTCTGGAACGGGACTTTTATCCCAATGCCCATGGCCCTGTGTTCTTTATCAACGTTGAGAAGTTCCAGACAGTGGAGAGCGTCAACTTGATGAAGAAGATATGTGCCCAGCACAAACAATCCAAGATCATAACTGTCCTGTAAGTGAGCCCCAAAGGCACGATCCCAGTGTCTTCTCCATTTCTCACTCAACTATGTTCCCCTGGATTTCTTCTGGATCATCCAGAACTTTCTACCCATTAATGGACTATATGAAAAAAAAAATAGACTATGAATACTTCCTAAACTGCAGTCTTATGTGCTTCAGAATTTCCTATCTGCCCATTTTTCACTTAACTCTGCCCACAGTGATTTTCTTCAGTGAATTATATGGCTTTCTGATAGGGCTTCTCTGGTGCCTTCTGGGATCGTGAGTTGGCAAGGAAGGGAGGTGAGTCTGAATGGGTTCCAAGATCATTTTGGAATCTTATTGGTCTTTTGAAGAGTATGGCAGTAATAGACCTTAGATATTCACCAGAAGGCTGCTTAGAAGTTTCATGCATACCTAAATTCAAAGATACTACTCCAACATATATTTTCTCCCATAAACCATCTATATTCTGGCCAAGAGAAACTACATTCTCCTTACTGCCATCACTGACATTATTGGTTGATTTTTTTTTTTAGGGCCATTTTTTTCAGAGGAAACAATTTTTAGTAACCTTGGGACAATGACAGATACAGGAGGTGTCATGGAGCTCCAGAACCAGAGCTGGGGTCTCCCTGGTTTACTGCCACCCTGCACTTGAGCCACACAGCACACATGCATCAGGGATCCCAGGTCTCATCTCAGAAACCTGTGGCCCTCTGAAGTCACTCAGGTGTCAAAGCATAAGCCAAAGCCCTGCGCACCAGCAGTCTCTGGTAGTCACTGTCTTCTGCCCTGGCCTGCATGCTAGGCTCAGCCCCTCCCCTGTCATTTTGATGTTGATGCGTTGGAGAATTCAGGCTGAAGCATCTCGAGATCCATCCAAGTTTTAACTGTAGGGACCTGCAGGGAATGGGGACAGTTGGAATGGGCTCACAAGCAGGACTTAGCTCCTGGCAGCATGTGTTTCTTTTTCTCTTTCTTTTCAGTGCTGTGGATGGAACCAGGGCCTCATGCATGTTAAGCCAGTGCTCTACCCTGAGCTATTCCCCACCAACCTGGCAATGTGCTATTTCTTAAACTGAGTGCTGAATACTTAAGTATTCATTGTCCTGTACATTTTTTGTGTCCCTTAAGTAATGTATTTTTTAAATTAGTTTTTCTGCATGGTTGCTGTTTTTGATAGTTTTTCACTATTTTTTTGTTTGTTTGTTTTGGTATCAGGAATCAAACTCATGACCTTGAGCTTGCCAGGCAGGCACTTACACCACTGAGCTAAATCCCCAGCCCTATAGTTTGTTTTTGATAGTTGTTTTGTTTTTAATAGTTTGTTTTTGTTTTTGTTTTTGAGACAGGGTGGAATTTGAAGATCCCTTTAAATTCACGTTCAGGCTGGCTTTAAAATCACAGTAATCCTCCTGCTTCAGCTTCCTGAATGCTAGAATTACAGACATGTGCCTCCATTCCCAGCAGCACAGTATCAGAGGGTATAGCATTTAAATCTCCCCCCACTGAATTGTGTAGTAAATTTAATTATGAGTAATTTATCCCAGAGTGAACCTGTTTTCAATCCTGTAAAAAGGATTAAGCCAAGTTTTTAGATTAAGCCAAAGGACTTAATCTAAAAACTCATTGCTACGTGCACTTACCCTCAGTTTTCTGACTATTTAAATAAGAGCAAGTAGTTCCTCTTCTCTGTTTACTCCATGATACAGTATTTGGAAGACACCGAGTAAAGCTATAACGAAACAGACTGAAGTACCGTGAGAATGGCAGGCGCTAGATACCTGCCTGGCTCCAGCAAGCGCAGCCTTTTCCCAGCACTGTCAATTGTAGTCTAGGAGTTGAGCCAGCCTTGCGGCCGCTCACACCTGAGTTTAAATCTTAGCTCTGCCCTTTGCTGTCAGCATTTCTGAGGAGACCGGATGATGCGGCCTTCACAGGGCTGATGTGAAAATTCCGCATGGTAGTGTGTGGAAAGCACCTTGCACACAGTAGGTGCACATGTGTATGTCTAACCTCCGGCCCCTTACAGTTGTTTTTCTTTTCCTCTAGTGGCTGCATCCATCGGAATCAAACTGACTTTGCTTTTGTGACTGGCAATTTAATTGGCAAATTCTTTTCCGCTCAAATGCGTGGCAGCTTGGACCCCTACCAAGGTCAGGAGATCATGGTACGGGCCATGTTGGCTTTCTTGCAGAAACACCTCGGTAAGGAGTGAGCTGGGGCCTGTGGGACCTATCTGGGATCCTTGAGTTTCTCATAGCGCAGTGGTCTATCCTGATATGACTGGGGTCTGAGTGAAAGGAGACATACATAGAAGTAGAGAAAAAACATTTACCTGAAAGTCTGGAGACTCTGCTCTAATTTAGAGAAGGTAAATGACCCGGGCCTAGTTACTTTACCTTTCTCAGCTTTGATTTCCTCACTGTAAACAGGCCACTCACCTCTCTGCTCCACCATGACTGTCCTGACCTAAACTTAGCTGCCACTTGATGGGCGTTGTAGGGAGCTCGTCATGATAACTGGGCTAAATATATGGAAGTGCTGTAAAGAACCAAGCACGGAGGGATTGTGACTAATGTCCTAAGTCACAGACTGGCTGCCTGGCAAGGCCCTTAGAGGTCTCCGGCCCAGCTCCCCCAGAGGAAGTGTCCTCTCCTCCTGTGTCTTCCCTGTTGCAGTCAAGCCCCCCTCACCATGTAAACTTAAACAGTTTTAAGAGTTGAAATTCTAGGTAAGATTTGTGGGCTGTAAAGACTGGACATTCACTACTTTACCTTTATCTTGAAGTTTGTCTAGCAGGGTGCAGCTGGACCAGGGCAGCCGTGCAGAATTACAGAAGCTAGGTCACCTGCGGGACTGAGCTCGCACGCAGTCTTCCTCCCTGGCCCACCTGCAGTCCCCTCCGCTCAGCTCTCTGTCTTCTGTTGTTGTGGTGGTGGTGGTCCCAGGTTACCCTTTTCTTCCTTTCTGCTGTGTGTTTTCTCTTGCTGATACCATCTGTTCATTCAGTTCTGCTGCCTTATAACACCACGTGGCTTCAGCCATGTGGCTTATTCTCTGTGCCTTGTGGGCTTACGCCTTTCCCCTGCTCATCGCCGTATACTTTGGACTTCTTAGACAGATTCCCAAGAGAGACAAGTCAACCTCTATCAGCTCATCTTCGCCTATCAAAACATCGTAGGCCACTGACCAACCTGGGCCTAGAGCTCAGCTGGTCAGATGTCTCTTTTCAATGCATTCAGAAGGAGGGGGATACCGTTACCTGTGTGAGGCTGAACCCTCCTCACAGCGGGGCCTGAGCACAGGAGGGCCTCAGCTCTCCTGGACTGCCAAAGTTTGACTTTTGATCTAACAGCAAGATGTGATGCTTTGTACGCTGCTCTTGTCCAGTTTAATCCCTCAAAAGCTGACCAAAGAAGCCTCAGTTGACACATGGCAATTCCTTAAATACTTGAAGTCACTTCTGATGCCCTCTCTGAGTTTTCTGTCATTAAGTTAAAATTCCCAACCCCCTGGACCTTTTCCCTCTTCTGTCCCCCATGTTGCCACTCATTGTCCTCTTCCTTTGGGGACAATGTTATTTGTCAGTGCCCCTTTTAAAGGGTGATCCTTAACTTGAGCATGACATGGTCAAACACCTGGTACAGCGGAACTTGTCTCTCTGTGCTCTAAACACTTAAGCCTCTAGTTGGGAGACCTAGATGGATTCACATTTCCCACCTATGTGCAACAAATTTGATTTGGATTGGATTTGCCTTAGAAACATATATGTCCCACCAGGCAGGGTGGCACATGCTTGTAATCTCAGCACTCTGGGAAGCTGGGGCAGAAGAATTACAAATTCAAGCCCAGCCTAGAGATTTAGTGACTCAGCAAGACCATGTCTCAGAATTTTAAAAAAGTAAAATAAAAAGGGACACAGATATAGTACAGTGTGAAGACTTCATAGAGGGGGTACTACACATACATCGTACTGTATGTGTAGTACTGACATTCTGGACCAAATTTGCATTTGTAAATTTACACCAGCCCATTCCAGCTTGCACATCCTAGCCATTGTCCCAGCCTGATTTTAGAGACTTTAGGGTTCATAGAGATGTTAGAACATCACTTTTATCACCTGGCAGCAGAGCATGTGGAGACCTGCAGCATGGTGAGGGGCAGCAGAGATCAGGTTGTAGGAGGACTCCTGAGGACTTGACGTATGCCAGGTACTTTATGCCAGCAGTGCTACTCAGGCTGTAGACGCATGATTGCCTGCAATTCTGAAGACAGCCCTTTCTAGGAGGTACTTTTGTTATTAACTTCATTTTCTGGATGAAGACACCGAAGCTTAGAGTATTTGTTTAATTTGTCCGAGATTATCTGGTTATTAACTGGCAAAGCCGGTGTGCAGCCGAGGCCGTCCAGTTCCGAAGCCCATGCTCTTCCTTGCTGCACTCTCCTCCTGGTGACTCTGATGATGACTGGGGAGTCCAGGTGACTCCCCGAGACCTGGAGGACAGGCATCTAACTGGTGGGAGAAGGACATCCGGGAAAGGGGCTTCTCAGGCAGTGATGCTTGCCTTTGATGGACTGAGAGAGTCCAGAGGCAGGGAAGGGGCATCGGTCTCTTGGCAGAAAGCACAAATCCTTAGGTGGACTTGGTCAGTTGGGAAACTGGTTAGCATATGTGGAGCTCTGTCTAGTGAGCTTTTGAAAGGCAAAGATAGAGAAGTGGCCAGACGCTAGACATAGAGACCCATGTATTTGCTGGAACAAGTTTGAACCAGGCGTGGTAGTGCATACCTGTAATCCCAGCACTCAGGAGGCTGAGGCAGGAGGATCACTGAGTTGAGGCTAGCTTGGACTACATAATGAGTTCAAGTCCAGCTTGAACTACCTAATAAGATCCCGTCTCAAAAAAAAAAAAAAAAGTAAGTTTGAATTATATTCACAGGCTATAATGAACCATTGGTGGGTTTTCAGCAGAAGGCCATGACTAGACTTGTGCTTGCAGTTGGCCTGGAAATGTGGGAGAAGAGGCAGAGAGCCCAGCTGAAAAGCTCTGAGTGGCCCAGGTGATAGGATATAAGATAGAGACTGATTAAAGGCCAGCGCTCTCTGCCTGGGCTAATTAGCTTTCCAAGGAAGAAAAGCTTTTTGGGAGCCACGCTGTCACATAAGAAGCTAAAATAGACTCTAAGTGGCTCAGTTGCACCTTTCTCCTGAAAAGCACCTCCAAAAAGTGCACATGTGTCCTACTGATTGAGACGCTGCCTCCTGGTTATGACTTGCACACATGACGCCTCCTGCTACCCTGGAAGACGATTTCACACCCTCTCCTTCCTGAGACCTCTAGCACCTCCTCCCCCAGCCTCTCAGCGGTGACTGTGCCTCCCACTCTGTTAACTGGGAGCCTCCTGCACTTCCTCAGCCTCTGCACGCCACCCCCACTCTTCTTCCTGTGGGACCCGCAGTGTCTCCCTCTTTACCTTAGCTCATCAGTTTTTCTCTCTGCCGGCTCATTTCTCTTGCCTTACTTAAAAAGAAGAAAAACTCTTGGGTTGGGTAGCTCAGTGGAAGAGCACTGACCTCGGTGGTATGCCTTCCATTTCTGTTTTCCGTAACAGCAAATAACAGAACTCCTCAAAACAATATCTTTCCACATACCTTTTTTGGTGGGTGTGGGTATGAATGTGTGGTACTGTGTTACTGGGGACAGAACTCAGGCCATTGCACTAAGCTACAGCCCCAGGCCCGCCTTTTGGAGCAGAATCTTGTTAAATTTCTAAGTTGTCCAGGTTGAGTTCAAATTTACGATCTTCCTGCCTCAGCCTCCCAGAGTGTTGGGATTACAGGTGTTTGCCACCGTGCCTGGTTTGTCTTCACTTTTTCTACTTCTCTCTAAAACTCGCTCCATTCAGGCTTCCGTGACACAGTGCTCCCTGAGAACAGGACCAGTGCAGTGCTCACTCCATAATCAGTTCCCACCTCTGCTCCCTGGAACTTGAAGCTCCTGAGAGGCTTGATGATGCCCTCTTCTGGGAAGTCCTGTCTCTGCTTTTGATACAACTGTCAATTTTCTCCTTTCTTGTTGTCTGCTCTTCAGCCAGCATTGCTACGTCCAGGGTTCTTGCTTAGATCTTGGCTTAGCTGGTTTTCCTCTGGTATAACAAAAATGCCTGAAACTGAGTACTTTATAGAGAAAAGAGGCTTATGTAGCTCACTGATCTGGAGATTGAAGAGCATAGCGCTAGCTCCATCCTTTCAGTTACTCAGATCAGAGGCTTCATCCTTGTCTCTGCTCATACACCTCCCACCTAGCCCCTCTGAAAGTCCTGCTGGCTCTGACTTCAAAACGCACCTGAAATCTAATCACCTGCCTCCACCCCCACAGCTACCGTGCTGTCCAAATTGCCTCTCACCCAATTTCAGCAGTGGCTTCCTAACTGGTCTCAGCTTGCTCCAGTCCCCAACAGTCTCCTCGCAGAGCAGCCAGAGTGATTCTTTCAGGAGCAAGTAGATCTTGCACTCCTCTGCTCAGGTCCTCAGTGTCTCCCCGTGATTCTGAGAGTTGAAGCCAACCTTCCCCTCTGCCAGGCCTGCGCAACACAGCTGCCCGCTCCCTCCTGACCTCTCCTGCTGCGCCTCCCTTGGCCTGCGTCACTGAGCCGTAAACCCTCAGTGCTCCCGCCACACACCTGCCTCAGAGCGTTTGCATCAGTCGCTCTCTCTGCCTGGAACTGTACTCCCGGGCATTCTGGCTCACTCCCACCTCCTGCAAGTCTTGGCTAAAATCTCAGTTCTCAGCAAGGCCCACCCCACCACCCTTTTTGAAACATTCCACCCTCCCACCTCCCCTAGTCCCATCACCGCTTCTCTCTTGTGGACTTTTTTTCGTCATAGCCTTTATGCCTACGTCACATCCTACATAATTTAATGTGTTTATCCTTTATCTCTGCTCACTTGATGATGAGCTCTCTGAAGATGACTGTTCTGTTTGTTTTGTTCTTGGACATTTTCTTAGCACCACAGTGTGTGGCACATAGTAAGTGTGCTCTTTGTTTTTTTTTTTGTGTGTGTGTGTGTGTGTACCAGGATCGAACTCAAAACTGCACGTTTGCAAGGCAGGTACTTATGCCGCTGAGCTAAATCTCTGGCTCTTTTTTTTTTTTTTTTTTTTTTTTTTTTTTTTATGGTATTGGGAATTTTTTTTTCTTTTGTAGTTCAGAGTCTTCACACTGGGGTGCATCCTTACCCTCTTTTCATTTTTTTATTTTGAGACAGGATCTCAACTCACTAAGTTGCTCAGTCTGGGCTCACATTTTTTCTCTTCTTTCTTCCTTCCTTCCTTTTTTCTTTTCTTTTTCCTTTCTTTTTTAAAAAAACCAAAGTCTTAGGGCCAGGGATTTAGCTCAGCAGCATAAGCGCCTGCTTTGCAAATGTGAGGTCATGAATTCGATCCCAGGCACCAAAACAAACAAACAAACAAAAAAACCAAAGTCTTTATTATTGTTCAGCCTGGGCTTGAACTCCTGTGGTCAAGTGTTCTTCCTGCCTCAGCCTCCCAAGTAGCAGTGACTATAGGCGTGTGCCCCTGCACCTGGCTTGAGTAAATGAATATGTAACTGTGTGTTGAGGACCTATTCCCTGGCAGGTTCTTGGCGGTGCACTGGGGAGCAAAGATGAATGTGAGAGGTTCTTGTCTCTGTCACAGGCTCTGTTTGTCCCTAACTGTTTGCCTCATCAGCTGTACCCTCCTCTGTTGGCCTGATGACTTGGCCCCATTCTGACTCTTTTGCTGTGTAATTAGTCCTTCTTGGGTCATGCCTGGTGTTAGGCCACTCCATGATGTTGCTGCCCTGTTGCTCTGCTTTGGGGTGACACTGGCCTTACATCTACTGGTGAGGGGACTGGGAACCTCTTCCTGACCCTGGAAGTATCCTTCACTTTCTCTGCTTTTTTTATCTATTTGAAACAGAGTCTCACTGTGCAGTTCAGGCTGGCCTTGAGCTCATTTTGTAGCCCAGGTTGGTCTTGAACTTACAATGATCTTCCTGCCTCAGCCTCCCAGGTGCTGGGATTACAGGAGTGTGCCACCACGCCTGGCTTTCTCTGCCTTTCTGACCTGGGTTTAAATTCGGTCTGTACCACTTAGTAGCTGTCATGACCTTGGGCAAAGCAGGTCACTTCCCTCAGCCTCAGTTTCCTTCCTATAAAGTAGTTCAAACATTAGTTCTTAGCCGATGGGGATATTGTGAAAGTTGTGTGAGTACACATAAAGCTTTTGGTGCAGTCCCTAGAATGAATTGTGCTTTATGAAGTGTTGCCCTCTCGTCCATATCAAGTTGCCATGAATTATGTAAGTTGTTTTTAAAGGTAATGATGCCACCACCATTTTTTTTTTTTTTAAATCGGTACCAGGGATCAAACTCACGACCCCCTGCTTGCGAGGCAGGTGCTTATGCCCCTGAGCTAAATCCCCAGCCTAAGATGCCAGCACCATTACAACCACTGTAGTCAGCCCTTTTGGTTGCTTCTTTCTCCAGAACAGCCCATTGAATTCTTGATAGCAACTCTTGAAGCTAATCTTACAAGAATCTGCCTGACCTTTCTTTTTTCCCCCCATTCAGACCTGCAAGAGAACTATGACCAGTGGGACAACCTCATTGAAGGCATCGGACCATCGCTTACCCCAGGGGCCCCACACCATCTGTCCAGTCTATAGGCACAACTGGCTGCTAGGAAAAGGTTACATGCACTGAGTTTCCATTTGGCGGCCACCTAGAAGCACCCATACCCTATCAGGAAGTAATCAGCATGACCATTTTGCACAGATTAAGAGGATGTAATCCCACTGCTGATTGGATGTGACTGGGTATTCTAATTTTGGACTTGATGTTAAATCTACACTGGGACTGATCACTTGTTGATTGGCAAACTGAGTGAGGCCTGAACCCTGATGGTGTGAGGAACAAGTAGTGGGTTGGGACTGGAAGTGCCCCAGACCGCAAGCTGAGCTGGTGAGACCTGGAGTGAAGACAATCTGGTGGGCCTGGTGGGCCTGCTCCCTCACTGTGTGCCAGGGTTGCTGCTTTAGCAGAAATGAGAAGCCAGGGGACAGAGTGAAAAATCTTTGATGGCCTGGCCTGGCCTGGCCCTCTTTCTTCCTGCCCCTCAGCCTTCTCCCTTGAAAGGGCCATTTGCTGAAATATGAGCACTTCTTAGGTGACTTTCTAGGTTATGGACTGTCATCACTTTTGCCATTTACTTTTAAGTGTTCCCATTGCAACAAACATAGCCTCGGTCACTTAGTACTGGTGACATGAGTCCATGGGATGCAGACAGTATTGTTCTCATGGCACAGGGAGAGACACAGGCCCAAAGATGCTGAGCTACCTCAGGAGCTCTTGGGTGTCTGGGTTTTTGCCAAAAGTATATCCTGACAGGAAACAGCACGAGTAGGCTGAGATGGCCAGTAGATAACGGTGCTCTCAGTGGCCATCCACACAGGCCTTTGCCACAAGGGGAGAACTCAGGACCACTGCTTAGAGAGGTCTGGGATCAGCTTGGTCCTACCTCCTATCTCAGATGCCATGAACCCCAACTTACTTAGCATTGGGGTGCCTTTGTTATCTGTTCTTTTGCTCTGAGAGTCTTGGCCCAAATTTAAGCCCGGATACTAGATTTGCATTCTGTTCCATTTATAATCTAAGTGCTATTGATCCTCATGTTTGCCTGATGATATGTTAGAATATTTTCTCTATTTAATCTGCATTAGAGCAAGATGGGGAGCCATCTGGAAGTGGCTTTTCCTTCTGTCTTTCTTTGTTCACTAACCACTCTGTGAAAAAAATCTTTAGAAAGAAAGGAACTCTTCCTCGAGATGTAGTTCAAAGCTGGATGGGGATTCACCTTAGACTTCAAGACTTCTCACTTTAGTGCAAGGAAGGGGACCCCAGAAGAGGCAGGAACAAAAGGGAAGTGTGCGCCTGCATAGTAGTTCAAGCTTAGGCCCCCAAAGCAACAGGAAGACCTGTGATTTCCAGTGAGACAAAGGGTCAGGATGTTATCATTACAGCCCTGGGTTCTGGAGTTAGATGGTCGGGTTCTGAGTCCTGGTTCCACTGATGCCAACTTCGTAAGTCTGAACAAATGATATTCTTCTCCAGTCTCAATTTCTGCATTTCTAAAATGAGAGTCTACTTGTGAATAGTGGGGAGGATTAAGTGAGAGGTTATTTAACCTATGGGTTATTAAAATGTATGTTTTCTATTTTCCAAATACAGGAGGGTTCTCTAAATTATAGTTGCTATTTTCTAGATGAATTGCTTTGTGGTCAGAGGAAATGACCCATATGATTTCCATCCTTCAAGATTTACCTTAATTGTTGGCCCAGTGTGATGTTGATTTTGTAAATGTTCCATGTATACTTAAAAAATGTGTCTACTCTGAAGTTGTTCATTTGCTTTTTTCTCACAACACACCATGGATTTTGTATGTTAAGAGCACACACGTGGGGATAAGCGCCACAACATGGGGACCAGAGCCCCTCAGCACTCAGGACCAGCTCCAGGCCGACCCTGTGCTGGTACAGCAAATGCTGAAGGGCTGGTTCTGGAGCAAGAGCAGGTGAGACCCAGTTTTTGCCTTCGACCCATAAATAATGCAGGTGGGTTTGCTAAAGCCCTGAAAGGAGCCCTGGCACCTCCTAAGAGAAAGGAGTGGTTCAGCTTCAGAAACCAGACCCTTCTCCATCCAGCTCATGTTCTGGTGAGGACTCATGTATTCAGCAGGACACTGGCTCCTGAATGGTAATCTACCTAAAAGATAGCACACATAGCCAGGCATGTGGCTCAGTGGCATCCCACCTGCCTGGCAAGCACAAGGTCCTGAGTTTGATTCCTAGCACTTTCCCCCACAACACACACACATACACGCACACTTGCACACACACACACTACTTGGTTTTTTTCACATACTTCTTTTTTTTTTCCTGATGCCAGGGATTGAACTCATGCCCTTGCATTTGCCAAGCAGGCATTATGCCACTGAGCTAAACCCCTGGCCCCCATACTTCTTAAAGTAGACTGACCTCATTTAGCTTTTTAGGATATGCATCCAACATGTTAGATTATATGGTGTTTCAAGCAACCCCAAAGCAACAGAAACTTGTATCTTGCCTGTGCTGCTTGCCCTCTGCAGAACACCTGTAAGCCACACCTAGTGTCATGTTTATTTGTTCTGGGACTCACGCTAGTGAAGCTGCCACTCTGGGGAAGCATTGGCAGTCACCATGTAGCACTGGACAAAAGGATGGTGTCATGATTTAGATCTAAAATGTGTCCCCCAAATTTCATGTGTTTGGATGATGATTGGGTCATGGGAATACCCATGTGGATTAGTCACATGGGATAATTGTGGGATATTCACCAGTGGATTTATCAGTGATGAGTTCAGTAACTGAAAGTGTTATTCCTAGGTAGTGCCTGGTGAGCACTACCTGGAAGGTTGTGTTTTTGTCCCTTGCTCTTCCTTTCTCTCTACCTCCTGGCCACCATGACATGAGCAACTTTTTTCCACCAAGCAATCCCACCATGCCATTCTGCTTTAGAGTTGAGTGACCCTTGACTGAACCCAATGAAACTATGAGCCAGAATAATCCTCTCCTCCTTTAAATTGCAGGTGTTGCTGGGTTTTTTGTTTCAGCAACAAGAAAGATGACTAATCCACATGGAGAGGCATCTACAGCTGCAAAAGATTTTATCTAGGAGTGACACTCATTTTTTCCATTCATATTTCATAAGCCATGCATGTCATATGGCCTTCCTTGACATCCTGTGCCATCCGTAGGGGGCTGAAGTATTTGTGACCATATTTCATGTTGGAGAGGTGGTGCCCTCTGGTCTGTGAAAGTGTGGCTTGCTGTTGGTGTCTATACCATGTAGCTCCCTTTCAATTGCTTTCAGGGTTTGTATCATCTCCCTTGTGGCCAGGTCACCAGCTGTCACTCTTCAGAGCTTTTCATGTACCAGCCACTAGCAGCCCTCCCTGTTGACATCAGGGCTGAAACTCCTGATGTGCAGTGAACTGAGAAATCAGTCTTGTTATTTGAGGCTGAGTGTAAAGGAACCTGGGTAGTGGCTGAGTGCGCTTTGGGGACCCTTCCGCTACTAAACTGTGTCACCTTTAGTGCAGGACACTTAGGATCCTCCTGACTGCCTAGGATTTGGACACAGACTGAAAGTTGCCTGGGATGGGCTGAAAGTTGCTATTTTCCTGCTTCAGCCTCCCAGAGTGCTGAGTTTACGGGAATATGCCTTCAGACGAGCAAGGTAATTCTCATACTAGCTGACCTGTGGCAGTAAGTTTCATCGTAATGAATTGTTCCCAAAAACAGATGTGTTGATTTCTTTTGCGTCTTCTTGTTCACCATGCCAGAGACTCCTAATGGGATACTGTGCAGGCACAAGAGGGTGTATCAAGGAGAAGACAAGCAAGTCTAAGATGGGATGAGCTTCCACATCCCACTACTTCCTGGGTGTGTCATCCTAAGACTAGTTAGTTCCTTGTATGTCCCTAACACTGTCCCCAAGCCTTTCCACTATGTCCTGACACAGGCCTCCCTCTTAGCTATCTTCAAGAAGACTATTTATTGGCCTCTTAATGTCAGATGGAGATAGAGATATAGCTCAGCAGCTTTAAGCCCCTGCCTGGCACGTACAAGGTTGCAAGTTCAATCTCTGGTATAGTAAATAAATAAATAAGGAGATTTTTGGGGGTCGGGGGTTTAGCTCAGTGGTTCAAGCGCTTACTTGATAAGTACAAGTTTGTGAGTTCAAACTCTGGTACTTAAAAAAAATAGACCAATAATTTTTGCCGAGTGTGGTGGTACATGCCACCACCATCTCAGCACTTGGGATGCTGAGGCAGGAGGATTATGTGAATTTGAGGCCAACCTGGCCAAGTGAGTCCAAGGCTAATCTGAACTGCATAGTGAAACTCTGTTTCAAAAAAAAAGTCAGATGATGGATCCAACTCCATGCTGTGGCCTCTTGGAGACTTCTGCTCCCTTTTTCTTCTGAGGTACTACTTACCCTAGGCCCACAGAGTGACAGGGACAGAAGAAGCCATATTATACTTTGGATTCTTCCTCCTTAGGAAGCTCACTGTCTCATTTCAGTCAGATGCAGAGGCCAAGTGTCACTGACCGTGGTGATGTGGCAGAATGACAGTGGTGGTAACAATAATCATAATGGTCAGCTGCTCTTGGATCCATACTGTGTGTCGGGGTCATACATGGCGCTTTACATGCGTTTCATGCTTCCCATAGATCAGCTGGCATTAGCTTCATTTTATATATGAGGAAACAGAAACAAAGAAGTGATTTAATTGGGCTCGCAGCAAGAATTTCCAAAGCTAGGATTTGAGCATCAAAATCCAAGCTCATAATCACTGTGTCACAGAACCAAATACGCATCCTTGGTGCTGCATTCACCCCATTTCTTCCAACCATCAGAGCATGGGCAATAGAATTTCATACAGACTAACTCAGAAACATCAAGGTTTCTAGCAATTTCCATATGCCCTTCAATGGGTTTCAGTGATAATGTGAGTCCTAGGAAGCAATGGGTTGAGGAGGAGAACTGAGCCTCACTGAGGACAGTGGGTCAGGGGCTCTGTGGGTTTCACGCAGGAAAAGCACAATTAAGAATATGGTCTTCAGCTGGAGGTTTAGTCAGCAGCACAAGCATCTGCTCGGCAAGTACAAAATCCTGAGTTCAATCCCTGGTAACCGCCCCCTCAAAAAAAAAAAAAATATATATATATATATGTATATATATATACTGTTGCTGTGACCCTTTTTTTGTGATCTTTACATGAAGTAGTACATGATAAACACAGTAATTATATAAGGGCTGAGTAAATGTTATCCATGGCTAGTATTGTTTCACTTGGTCCTCCTTTCCATGCGGTCTTGATTTAACGTCCCATTCTAGCACCTAGTTTCATGATTACCCTCCTGCAATTAGCCTTCTAGATGCCACTCAGCTCTTTCCTGTGGGGGACTTGGCTAGGGAGTGAATGGTTAAACTTCGGGGCAGAAGCATGCAGGCTGTGTGCAACCTGAACAGTTAAACAACAAAAAGCTTCCATTAATGAAGCACGTTGTGTCTGGCCACTGTCTTTTACCTTGAGACACTTTTTTGCCCTAAGTGCTCCTCACCCCCCTGCCTCCACTGATATTCTAAATAAAAGCCAGAGAGTTCTCATCTTTGGGGCTGCTCCTGGGAGTCTCCCAAACTCTGGGTGCTTTCAATTGAGATAGCCCCTCGGGGCCTCTCAGTTCACCATCTCGGTGAACCTTGGTGATGAGAGACAGTTTCTCATTTTCCTGCTCCTCACACCAGAAATCAAAACCCACATCCCATTCTAGCCCCATAGGCTCTGGTAACCCCAGGAGGGGTCCACACTCTTAGGTTCTGGTTTGCGTTTTATTTCAGAACTGATATGTCGGTATAACAAGTGGAAACCAAAAGTCCGAAAATGTCAAGCAGGAGACCCGGAGGAGGGATCTGTGTGCAGGTTGCCCAGGGCAGGACTGAGGCTGGGGAGCTGACAACAAGCCTGTCTGCTGCCTTTAAGACTGGGGAAAGGGGGTGACGTGACCGTGTCCCCAGGAGAAATCCCCTGCCTGTGTACTGTCCCTGCACTCTCTCCCTTGCCGTCGGATCCCGTTTCCTACTAAGGCTTCTTGTTTCTTGGTGCTTGGTGGTTCTCACACCCGGCCCATCCTCTCCATTTCTTTATATCTGCTCTCCACCAACTCAGCCGTGCCAGTGTTTTCAGTTCCTAAACTGCAGTCTCTCTTATCCCCTTGTCTTCTGTTGCCGGATGTGTCTGCTTCTGTGTCATAATACCAGGTTAGTGAGATGGTCAAGTGGAAAGAAGCCCAAACTGGTTTTTGGAGCTCTGGGCTCTTGTCTCGACTTGTGTCACTATCTCTTGCTCTGATTTTGTACATGCTTCTCCTTTGACTTCAGCCTCCCTGTCAGTAAATTGGGAGTGGGGTAGAGGTGGTTAAAGTATCTGATCTTTAAGGCCCCAGTAGTTCTGGAAAGTTTCATGTTTCTATATTGAGTCGTTAAGAACCGACAGGAGCGCCCCTTTCCTGCAGAAGAACACATCTCATTTCGCCACTCCATCTGGTCTCACCCTTCCTCTCCTGCCTGCCACTTCTCACCACTCTTCCCAAAGCATTACAGTGCCCTCCCACTCCCCAGACAGACATTTGCACCCTTTCTCATGATGTCTTGGTGTTTTCAGGGACTCCTCAGCCTCCTTTCTGTATATCCAAATACCACTAATGCTTCAGGCTCATCTCAAGCCCATGGCTTCTATGAAAAGCATCTCGATCAAATTCAACTAACATTTGATCTCTTGGCCTCCCTCTCCCCCTGAGAGCTACAGTCTGTGCCATATTTAGTACTGCACCATATTACATTATTCCAGGAGCAGGGCCCATCTGTTGGATGAGGAAGAGCATCCTCCTGTTGACTGACACGGGGAGCAGGGATCCTTGTCCCCACCCCCATCAGCTTTTTGTTCCCCAGCAGACCTGGGACCAGCTGGTGTCGGGCCAGCCCTCCGAAGTCTCCAGCTTCCCCTGCTTCTTGTCCTTTGGTTTTCCCAGATGCCAGCTGTGGGGCCCCAGCAGAGCCAGCAACAGTTCACCCAAGGGCAGCTGGAGCCAACTTCGGAGCTACATGAACAAGTAACATTTGGGAATTAGAAGGAAGGCAGAGCTGAGCACAAATCACACCAATGTTGGAAATGAGGAAAGCAGTTTGCCAGCTTATTTTTCCCATCTTGCTTTCATCTAAAAAAAGAAGCTGCTCAGAAATACAGCCCTCCTCAGGCTGCTAAGCCAGGTGGCCCCTAGATGCTCAGCCTGCCAAATGCGTACACATAATTATTCATCTTCACAGAATCACATCCAAGTTTGAATTCAGACACTGACACTTTTCTTGCTGTTTGATCTGGAGCCAGAGAATCCTACTGAGTTGTTTCTTTTTTTTTTTTTTTCCTCGTCTGTAAAATGGGGTTACTAATGTCTTGCCTTGCTCACCTCTGGGTATTTTTGGTGGGATTGGGTGGACTTGATGTAAAATATAATAACACTCTGTAACCTACAAAGTGCTAGACAATATATGTTAGGGTCAATAATAAAGTGCTGTTTGGGGTTGGGTTTTTTTTTGTTGTTGTTGTTGTTTAGTAATGTGCTGCCACTTAATAAGCATTTATTCTGCTCCAGATACTATGCTAGGTGTTTTACATGGGATTTTTAGCAATTATTTAATCCAAACCTCACTCCTATAAAGCAGTGCATATTATCCCATCCCACAGATCAGGAAGGTGAGGTCCAGATAGATTTATTGGTGCAACTAAGTCAGCCAGCATGTAGATAGGCAGTGGAGCCAGGATTTGAATCTAGACTGCTGGGCTCTGAAACCAGTCCTGTACACTCCAAACAATAGTTATTTGCCACTATTTCACAAAAACAAAGAAGGTGAAAATAACCCAAACTTTATTCCTAAGCTAAATTCACTAAGCAGTTGAGTCATACAAAGAACTTCTTTTTGTAAAGGATCCCATTGAGTCCTAACAGTAAAAGGTAAAGCTTGAATTGCTTTTCTAGCAGCAAAGATGGGCTGTATCTATCCTTTTTCACCTCTTGGAAAGTGAATAATTTAGGCACAAACGCAGTAGTGCTGGACTCTATAAACCACGGAGCCAACAAGTTGACAGAAAAATTTTCAAAAATCTTTAACCTGTGTATTAGAGACTAGTGATTCCATAATTGCTAATACCATGCTTTGACGTATCAGAATTGCTTAGGAACTATATAAAAATAAAAATGCCCTGGCCACAACTCAGAGATGTAGAGATGTTGACTTTGAAGAGTCCCAGGTGGGGCCCAGGTGTGTGTGGTACGCTCCAGGAGTATTGCTATGAAGCCATGATTTAAGCCTCTTTGCCTATTGTCTTCTCTTTTATGGAACAAGAATAAATGGCAGCAGAAATCATTAAATTTTAGAATGATAAAAGCAATTAAATAATTTGGTCCATGAAGAAAACAGAGCTCAGAGCAATTCGGCAGATTCTTAGCAGATTTGAGTTAAAGCCCAGGAGGTTGGTAGAGTGGTAGAGTACTTGCCTAATGTGCCAGGCCCTGGGTTTGATCCCCAGCACTGAAAAAAAAAAAAAAATCCAGATCTTCTGACTTTTTTTTTTCGGTCTGTTTAGGACAGGGTCTCGCTATGCAGTTTGTGCTGGTCTTGAGCTCACTTTGTAGCCCAGGCTGGTCTCAGACTTGCAACATAGCTGACTTTTAGTCTAGTGTTTTTGGTATATCCATAGATGACAGTCCTGAGACCCACCCACTTACCAAAACATCCATGATTTTGTTTTTTCTTTTTGAGCTAGCTTCGAACTAACTATGCAGCCCAAACTGACCTCAAACTCGTGGTGAACCTTCTGTCTCAGCCTCCCTCAGCCTGGGATTACAGACCTGTACTACCATACCCAGCTCATTTGGGATTTCTAGCAAGCATATTTTGGAGCTTTTGTGTAAGAATGAAATCTGGCCTAGAAGGCCTATGAGAATCAACTCTGCTGACAGTTCTTCAATGTGTTCCTTTACTCTAGAAGCACTTATGGGTGCCTCCTGCAGTATGGCTGGCCCGGCTTTTATGGAACTGCATCTAAAGGACAAGAAAAGCAAGTTACCAGTTAGGTCCATGTGACAAGTGTTGCATATGGCTCAGAAAAGGCACAGATGACTGTGTCAGCAGTGTCAGCAGGAGTAAGCAATCTTCACAGAGTATCAGATCCTCAGCTTGGTATTTTTATTAGGTATCTATGGCTGCATAAAAAAGTGTCCCAGAACTTAACAGCTTAGAACAAATATTATCTCACACTTTAAATGGCTCAGGAATTCTGGAGCAGCATAGCTGGGTGAGTCTGGCTAAAGAGGTCTTAGACTGCAGTCAAGCCTTCAGTCTAAAAGACAGACTCCAGCTGGAAGATACTTTCCAGGATGGAAGCCACTCGCAAGGCTGTTGGAAAAAGGCCTCAGTCCTGCCATGTGGAATTTCCACGGGGCTGCTACTCAAGACTTGGCCCCAGACTGGCGTCTTCCAAAGCAAGTGTTGAGGACAGAAAAAGATGGAAGCGACCACGGATTTTCTTTCTTTCTTTTTTTTTTTTTTTTGTCTTTTTCCTTTTTATCGGTACCAGGGATCGAACTCACGACTGCCTGCTTGCAAGGCAGGCGCTTATATCGCTGAGCTAAATCCCCAGCCCCTACCACGGATTTTCTGATCCACCCTTGGATAATCTGTCAGCATCCCACATCATCTGGCACATGTCAGCCTTGTTTAGTGTGGAAAGGGACTGCACAGGAATATGACTGTAGAGGGTAGGGATCATGGGGGCCATCCTGGCTACCACAGTATTAAAGATGACTAGAGTGTTCTAGCTGGATGAGAAAGAAGAGATGAATCCCAAGCAAAGAAAATAACATGTAAAGGCATAGGCATATAAATACAAAGGCCTAACATGTGCAGGATATTGTAACTGGTGTGGAGAAAACAGGCGAAAGATAAGGATGTAGGAGGACTTAGTGAAGAAACATCCAAGAGGGCCTTCTATTCTAAATGAAGGAGCCAGACTTTTATCCTGTATGCCAACACCAAAGTATTCTGTACTAGGCCCAGGCATTTAGCTCAGTGGCACAAGCGCTTGCCTGGCAAGTGCAAGGTTGTGAGTTCAATCCCCGGTATAGAAAACAAAACAAAACAAAAACCCCAAAGTATTCTGTACTCCCAGTGCCAAAGCTAGACTACATCAATTAAATCAGAAGTTCTGGGAGCAGACTTGGACATCAGCAGATTTTAATAGCTCAGGTAACTCAAATATGCAGCCCCAGTTACAAACCAGTGCTGTAGGCAACATGAAGCAACTGAAAAGCTTGAAGCAGGAAACACTCTCATCTGATTTCCAGTCTGCCTAATCCTAACTCTGTACTGAGGATTGAACCCAGGGAAGTATTCTGCATCCAGCCCTTTTTATTTTTATTTTATTTTATTTTTGTGTTTTTGCGACAGGGTCTCACGATGCAGTTGAGGCTGGCCTTGTGCTCACTTTGTAGCCCAGGCTAGTCTTGAACTTGCAATGATCCTCCTGCCTCAGCCTCCTGAATGCTGGGATTACAGGAGTGCACCACCATGCCAAGCTCTATTTTTCACATTGAGACAAGAGTCTTTCCACGTTGCTGGAGCTGGTCTTGAACTTGAGATCCTCTTGCTTCAGCCTCCTGAGTATCTGTGACTACAGATGTGCACCACCATGCCCAGCTTGATGCTATTGCTTTTTTTTTTTTTTTTTTTTTGAGACACTCCTAGTGATCCTCCTGCTTCAGCCTCCTGAGTGCTGGGGTTAGAGGCATGTACTTCCATGGCCTGTCAGCCATTTCATATTAACTGGTTGGGTGAATTTATTTTTCATGGTCTCAGTTAACCATCTAAAAATGATGACATCTATCCCAGATGATTCTCCAGGATATCAAATCGGACCCTTTGTGTAAAGATCCCTCACTCCCTTACGTTCTTCGTGTAGTTAGTGCTTAATATATGGTACCCATTACTCAGCTCCCCAAATCCAAATGGCACTTTCTAGTCTGTTGTATTAACGTGCCCCACCCCCAGTCTGCTTGGTAGTTCTCACCATTCCTAGGCTATGTGAGCATTTCTAGTTTTTAGCTATGTAGCAAACCAGCCTTCTGGGCCCCAGGTCCCTGCCCCCAGGCGTCAGTTGTGGAGAAACAGCCAACTCTGGCCTTTCCCCTCCCAGGAGCCACCTGCAGGGACCTAGTTCTGCTTGTTTGTGCCTGACCCTGGGGGCAAACGAGAATGAAAGACAAACACAGTTAGCATGCGGGCAGCCCGGGAGGCTCTTGCACATCGTCTTGCCTTTATTCACTCAGACACAAGTACAAACTCAAAGTAACACAGGATCCTGGGTTTGATCCCCAGCATCAAAAATAAAGTAACACAAGATTCACCTGCTTTCCAATATCCATTAATACATGCTCAGGTAAGCAACTCAGTCTCAGCTGTGTTGACTTTTCCCTGGAACCTGCACTGCCTTCTCCTGTGTGCTCGCCAGGGAGGCCAGTTAGGCTTTCATTCTCCTCACCTGGTCTCTCATCACTACACTCTTTTGGGGATGGGTATTGGGATTAAACTGGGGCACTGAGCCACATCCCTATCCCTTTTAAGATTTATTTTGAGACAGGGTTTTGCTACGTTGCTCAAGCTGAACTCGAGCCCACATAATCTCTAGTTACACCCAGCTCAGTATATATTTCTTTGTACAAACTGGTGGAGTCTTTTCTCCTTAGACTGAAGATTGGGGGAGTGAAGTAACTTGTCAAGGAAAAGTCATGCTGCTTTTAGTGACAGCGCCAGGGCTGGAGTCAGTTCCCAGACACCCTGAGCCTTGACCTCCTATCCTTCTCCCTGCCACCAGCCCCAGCCCTACTCACTGGAGACTGAAGACAGGCCCTTCCGGCTTTCTCTCCTCAGGCTGAATGATACAGGTCTCCTGCTGTGCCCTCTGACATCTCTTCTCCCACCCTTTCATCATCCTAGAGGTCCCTCATCAATCTAGGATAATTGCAGCAGCGTCCCTGCAGGTCCCCTGGGGAATGGAAGCAGACGATGACTAATGCTTTGGAGACCCGGACTCATCTCTCGACGCCTCTGCACCTCTGTGGGTTGGCGTGGTGCAGTCAGATGGGGAATCCCGTCTGTCTTTTTCCTACATGGAGTGTGCTCTGATTTCACTGAATCTTTCCTCCTAGAACAGTAGAGTTTAAGGGGATTATAGAGGTTATTCTCCGCGGCCAGGTATGAGAGAGCATGTCTATATCCCCGCGCTCTGAGAAGCTGAGGCAGGAGAGGATTGAAAGTGTGAACCTTGCAATTTAGCAACTCAGTGAGACCCTTTCTCAAAATAAAAAGTGAATAAAAGGATGGGGAAGTAGCCCAGCATGAAGCCCCTTAGCTCAGTCCCAGTAACACACACACACACACACACACACACACACACACACACAATCATTCTCTTCCTCTTCCCCTGTCCTTTAAAAAATGAAGAATTCAAAGTTAAGTGATATGACTTGATCAGCAGCAGATGTGAGACTGGAACCCAAACCTCTGGCTCCCAAGGTGACACTGATGTGCCTGACATAGGCACCTCTTTTGGTGGAAAGTCCTTGACGAATGAAAGAGATGGTCCATCAGTACGGGAGGATAGCTGAGGCAGTTTCCTCTAGAGTAGGAGAGCCCTTCCACACAGATGATCCCTTTCCCAAGTCGAAGATCTGCCCGTGGACTCTGGGTAGGCTGGGCAGGGCCTGTGGATAAGCAGGCTTCCTTGTAAGCAGGATCTTGGGATTCTTATAGATGCAAAATGTGTCAGGGCCCTGTTGCAACAGAAAGAAACCAAACTCGATCTGGTTTTAGTGAAAAGGGATTTTATAGGCATAGGAAGTTTGAAGTAGAGTTGCTGAGAGTTCATATGGAGGCAAAAGGCCAGCCCATAGCCCCAGATTTCCAGTATCCTTTGGTCCACAATCCCGGAGAAGACTCTGGCAATGCTCCTTCCCAGCCACCAGATTATTAGACACTCGTGGAAAGAAGCCAGTGCTGTTTGGATCATGTACCCGCCTCTTGGACTAGTCATTGTGGACCGGAGATAGATACTGAGATTGGCCGGGCCTCTTTCTGTGAGGCAGTTGTGGAGCTGTGACTGTTTGCCTGGCCACATGGGATAGCAGAAGGGCAGGCAGCCCCCCAAGAGGCTCAGTGTCCCCAGTTTAATCCCCAGACCACATGCGATGGCAGAAGGGCAGAATTCTAGGCAGACAGACCACCCATATCTTCAGAAGGACTCCAGAGTATTTCATTCCCAGGAAGAGCTGTCATTTTCTTCTCTCTCTGGGGCCTCTCTATGACCTCTCACTTTGTATCAAAAGCACCTCAATATCATTGCTATTTCCTATACCTCGAAGCTACCATTCAACCATTGACACATTGCTGTAGTCAGGCTTTACCAGAGAAATAATTTAATACAGGATACATAATTTATAGAATTATTTTATAATAGTCACACAAAGAGACAAATGCAAAAGAGTGTGGAAAATCTGTCCACACACTAGAGATCCAAAGAATCCAACTGAGAGCCTGGAGCCCGTGGCAATGTCCTACATGAGTCCAGCTGGACACTCAGAGCCCACAACAATGTCTCATGCAAGTCTGCTTCAAGGATCTGTGCTGGGAAGGCCTAAAGCTCAGTGGTGAAAGCCAGAAAGTCTGCCCAGAGGGATGAAGAATCTGCATTGGAGCCAAGAAACAACATTCAATGTAAGGACCAGAGCTATCCCAAAAAGAACTGTAGCCATCCTCAGTGAGAGGGAGAGCCCTCAAGTTCCTCCAATGATGAAAACAGCTGAGTTTGTATCTGGAAAAGCAGCGTGACCCACTTCTCCAGGAGAATCAACAGCACCTCCTCTTCCTCTCTAGTTCTCCTTTTATGTTGTTGACGACAATCCTCAGGTGGGCCTTCCACACCCAGCACCACGTGGATTTAGTTTAGCTGGTTGTGACAGGTTGGCCACCAATTGTCAGTCCCACACATTAACACAGTACTATTCATACAAGAACATTTACCCTGAAAACTAAATCATTAGGGCTAAATGCTTGCCTAGCAAGCTCAAGACACTGGGTTCAGTCTCCAATACTGTATCCCCTTCTCCCCAAAAACCATTAATCATGTAACCTTTTTTTTTAAGACCAGGACTTGCTGTATCGTTCAGACTGACCTTGAACTCATTATGTAGTTGAGGCTACATCTCAAACTCATGAGGATCCTCCTGCCTCAGCCTCCCGAGTGCTGGGATTACAGGCATGAGCCACAGCACCCATCCTGAACTTTTTTTTTAATCATCAAGTGGTGTGTGTGGGACAGACATCTTGCTTCCATTCTGAGCCTCACCCCAGATTGGCTCTCAGTTGAAAAGATCAGCACTGATCCGCAATGGAGAGGATCAGAGGCAGGATGAAAACAAAGATCAGGAGCAGAGATGAAGTCTGTGGCAAAAGTCAACAGAAGGGTGAGCAACAGAGTAAAAGGAAGGGTTTGGGTATGTCTTTCATAAATTACCTGGTAAATTTTTTTTAACAGTGATTTTGAATTTTAACTGAATTCCAACAAAATGTCTCCTGTGTCAAAACATCCTCTGCGGTAAACTGGCTTTGCCAGTTTGCCCCTCCGTGAGGCACAGTTGGGTCGGGACTCACATCACTGGCTTCCAGCTCACCGCTCTTCTCATGTGAGGCACAGTCTCTGGCAGGATGGGCCCCAGCCCGGACAGAGCAGATTGCAGGCCCTGACTCTGCCCTTGTTTGTCTCTCCGTGGCTTACGGGTTTCAGCCTTACAGGCCAGCTGTGACACCCATCCTCATCTCAGTCCCTACACCCCTTCTTCCTCCTGGCTGTAGATCAGGGAGGTGAGGGCAAACTGGCCAGGGTGAGCTAGCTGGCTGCCCTCCCACCACCCCCACTCCCAGGACCCTGCCTGGGCCTGCCGCACAGCCTCTGGGCCTCCTTGTCTTTGGTAAATATAGCTGAGACCCAAGGAACACCGTCACCTTCCTGCTTCATCCAGTTCAAAACCCAGGGCTGCTGAGCATGTAAGACCTCTTCAAAGGTGCTTTGGGCTGCAGGCACGGCCCCCAGGTCCCTGGACTCCTGGTATAAACAGGGTGACTCTCTCTGTAGGAGCTCAACCTTGAATTACTGTTTTTACTTGTTTTGTTTTAATATATCTTGATTCCCGCCCCAACCCCCTCAGCCCCTCATCCTTTGAAGAACAGTTGCCGTCTTTATCAGCTCAGGCTACCATAACATAGCCCTGAAGCTCGAGGCAGGGGGTAAAACAGGAGCTGATCTCTCACAGTGTGGGAGCCTGGGAGACCTCGGCCAGGCTGCAGGCCGAGTCAGTTCCTGGTGAGTGGCCCCTCTCCTGGCTTGCACATGACTACCTTTTTGCTGTCTTCTGTCATGTTGGAGAGACACCTCTGGTTGTCTTTCCTCTTCTTCAGTAAGACCCTTCCTCTTCTCATAAAAGCTCTAAGCAAGTGCATCATGAGGGCTCCATCCTCATATGAACCTATCTCCTGGGCCAGGGACATAGCTTAGCAGCACAGCGCTTGCCTGGCAAATGTGAGTTTAATCCTTGGTACCAAAAACCCCACCTATCTCCCTAAGGTCCCACCACTGCATATCATCACATTAGAGGGTAGAGCTTCGACATGCATGTTGGAGGACAACACAGACAGTTATAACATACTTACTGGAGAAAATTTTAGGAAGTAAAAAACAGGAAAAAAGGCATGAAATATCCAAAAAAGGCATAAAGCACTACCATCCAAAAGTAATACTAGAAACTTCTAGCCTATTTTCTTTTCTTTTTTAAATCCATTTTATTCAAGGATAGAAAGAGAAGAAGAAGAGGAGGAGGAGAGACTACAACATTTCAAAACACATCAATCAGGGACTAGCCTATTTTCTTCAAGTGTTTCTCAACACTTACTTTTCAAGGTTTATATTCCTGAACCCAACACAGTTACACACTTATAGTACCAGCACTATAGAGTCTGGGAGGCTGAAGCAGGAGGATCACTTGAGTCTAGGAGCTTGAGGCCGGCCTGGGCAATATGGGATATAGCTCAATGGTACAGCATAGGCCTAGCAAAGGCAGGGCTGTGAATTTGATGCTCAGCACCACCAAAAAAATTTTTTTAATTTTACATAAAACTTTGTATCTTATAAGTACTGTATTAGGTTAAGCAATCTTTATAAACATTTTATATGTTTATATATGATTTTTAAATGACTACTGTTTTTTGTTTTTGTTGTTGTTGTCTTTTTGAGATAGGGTCTTGTTCTGTTGTTATTTTTGTCTTTTTGACACAGGGTCTCACTATGCAGTTCAGGCTGGCCTTTAGCTCACTTTGTAGTCCAGACTGGTCTCAAACTTGCAATGATCCTCCTGCCTCAGCCTCCGTAGTGCTAGGATTACAGGTGTGCACCACCATACCTGGCTAAGTGACTACTGTTTTACCCTATGACTATAACAAAATTTATGTAACCAATGCTCTAATATTGGATGCTGAACTTTTGTGGGGGGGAGTACTAGGGATTGAATGTAGATTCTTCATACTAAGCTATAGTCTCATTTCTTTAATTTTTTCACCTTTCTTTTCTCTCTCTCTCTCTCTCTCTCTCTCTCTCTCTCTCTCTCTCTCTCTCTGTCTTTTTTCTGAGACCAGATCTCGATAAATTGCCTAGCTGGGCTCAACCCTGGAATCCTCCAGTGTCAGACTTTCAGACTGCTATGATTATAGGCCTATGCCATCAAACCTGGCTTATTTTTACTTTTTAGTGTAAAAATGAACTTCATTTCTTGTGATGGAACTACTCAGTGTTTTGACTGAAGTGATGGTTCCACGAAATTACAGGTTATAAAACTGCATAGAACCAAATATACACATACAAAGGAATACTCATAAAGTGGTGAAATCTGACTGAGGAGGATGGATTACATGAATGACAATTCTCTGGTTGTGATTATGCAAAATGTTACCTTTGGAAAAACTGGGTGAAGGGTATAAGGGATTCTTTAATGTTATTTCTCACAACTGCATGTTAATCTACAAATCAACTCAAAAAGCTTTTTTTAAAAAAAATAAACACTTTACTGGACATCTTTGATATGTGCATATGCATCTTAAATTCTAATTATTTCCTTCAGATAGAGTCCTATGAGCAAAGTTACTCATAAGAAAATTCAATAAGAAATAAGAGCTCTCAGGCTGGGGATTTAGCTCAGCAGCATAAGCACCTGCCTTGCAAGCAGGCGGTCGTGAGTTTGATCCCCTCAACCGATTAAAAAAAAAAAAGAAAGAAAGAAAGAAATAAGCGCTCTCACTCATGGCACATTAGTATTTACAGGCTATTACCCACAAAGCCTGCGGGCATGGAAATCTGATACCCATGCCTGACAGAGGAAGAGGGTCCCAGCCACACTCTCAGACTGTTCTGCGAACCCAGAATCTGGTTCGCCAGTTGGTAATGAGAAATGTACATGGCGGGAACCAGGACTCCTTGCCCCCTTCCTCTCCCTGGAGACCCTCCGCTGAAGGAGTCATGTTACTGTGGAGAGATCAGGCAGTGATATGAAGCAAGAGGAATTAAATGAAGGCCCCAAATGTTAGCTATTGGCTGACATAGCTGTGGATGTGGTACAGTGATGCTGCGCTTGCCCAGTATGCGCAAGCCCTGGTTCCATCCCCAGCACTGCAATAATCATAATATTAATGATAAAAAATTTAAAAAGACATCAGATCAGATCCAACCCTGATCTACACATCATTATAGCAGGGTTAAGCCATTGCCACCAAGGATGCATGCATGGGTCCCTGTCCCAGAACACCCCTCCCTTTGCAGTGCTGGAATGTGGGTATAGTGTTTGCTTCAACTCTAATTCTAATCGTCCAATTCAAGTCCCCCTATCAATACATTGCTC
This sequence comes from Cavia porcellus, assembly GCF_034190915.1. Taxonomy (NCBI): domain Eukaryota; kingdom Metazoa; phylum Chordata; class Mammalia; order Rodentia; family Caviidae; genus Cavia; species Cavia porcellus. The sequence continues at coordinate 19,577,505 of NW_026947508.1, read as the reverse complement.
ATTCAGGGGTACTGGATATACTATATCTCACAAGCTAGGATTAAATCTTGTTGGCCTGGTAGTTGACCTGTCTCATAGCATTTGTTCATAACTCCTGGTTCTGTGGGTCTCTGGATGGCTCTATTCCCTTGAAATTATATGCAAACCTTGAAGTGTAAGGTCAGTGTGTATTTTCCAGAGACAGAATTTGCAGTGTTTACCCAATTTTCAGAAAAGAATTTCCATTTAATTGCAAATGTGTGGCTCTCATGTTCTGGGCTACATGCAGATAGTTCTACATGCACTATCCTATTTAATCTCCAGTGGGGCCAAGAATCTTGCCTCAAGTGATCAGTTTGGACAAGCTGAAGAACTGCTGCTTTAAAATCTTTGAAATCTCTTATCTGGCCTGGCCAATATTTGCGCTGCAGGGAAGTCTTATTTCCCTTTTATCTTTTCGGCTGAAGAAAAACCTTATTGGTGACCAGCACATGCCCCATGCCATGTGGCACTGTTGGAACAGCTCTGTTGGTTCTTCCCAGAGGCTGAGTTCTGCCATTGGTCCTAGCATCTCTAGTTACCTGGTTTTCTTTTTTGCTCACACATCTCCATGTGTGCTCAAATTAACTTGTGACCTGGCACCTCGTGTCTATGCCTCACTCCTGTTGGCAGCCCGGATGTCCTCTTCTCTGTAAATGCACTTTCTTCCAAAGGTGGCCTATTGTCTGTCTGCGCTCTCTTTTACTCTAGGAGAGTTTAGAAGCTGAAGGTTCCTAAAGGGTCACTGAATTGCTTTTTATCGAATGTGGCATGCATTTCTGTCAGCTTACTAACAGAAAACCAGGCAAGAGGTTATTCAGCAGTCACTTACCCATGGCATATTCATTCACTTTCTAGACACTCTAGTAGGTCCCTGGGATACCAATAAAAATATTTGCCTCATGGAATCTGGCTCCTAGGGGAAGCAAAAGACAATAAACTAGTAGTTTAGAGTCCAGAGCGTCAGATGATGTAATATAAATAAAACAGATGTGGGGCATTCAGCATGCCAGGGATGGGCATTATGTGGTTAAATTAGAAAGGCAGAAAAAGACTTTCTAAAAGTGACAATTGAGCTAAACCCTCTGTGACATAGTGAGAACCTTTGCTTTGAGATCAGGCAGGCCTACGTGCAACTCTTGTCTGGGTGCTTTTCATAGTGTGGCATTGGGCTAGACCCTTACCATCCTCATTTATAGATTGTAGATAAAAGGTATTTTGAGATCGAGATGGAATATGTATAAAGTGTCTGGAACCAAAGACATGGACAGGAACCACTGTCACAACTGTTGCTAGAGGATCTTGAGGGATAGTCCAGGATGTTCTTGTTTGGCTTGGATCCAGAGGCCCAGGGGAAAGGGATTCCCTTCAGAATCCAGCCCCAAGATAAAGTCTAAACCTTCTCTAGCCATGATTTGGATGAAATTTACTCCACAACAATAGTGTTATGGCTTATAGCTGGATGTCCTCCCAAAACCTCATGTGCTTACATCGGTGTGGTTTTATGGAGGTGGCTGGACCTAGGGTGTGCGTTACTGGGGTTAGGGGTGTGTGGTGCTGGATTATTCTACCGATTGATGTATCACAGTCCTGGGTGTGGATAATGGAAAGCCCACCCTGGCTGTGGATGGCACACCTAAAAAATTTATAACCTGGATGGGAGAAAAGGGAGAGGGAGACTTGCTGCTGCTTGCTGCTTTCTGCCTGCCCTGCCATGCACTACTTCTTCTCTGTGATGCCCCTCTGCCATGCCACCTTGCCTTGGAGCCTACCAACCATAGACTGAAACCTCCGCAAACTGTGAGCTGAAATAAACCTTTTTTCCTTAACTTTGGGTGTTGGATATTTTACCTCAGCAACGAGAAAAATAACAAAGACAAATAAGAACACTCCTCTGAAAACAGAGAGGTTTTGTTTTTAAGAAAGACTCCCCATATTTGTCTCTTCTGCCTGATAAAGGTGTGGTCTTAAATCTAGTTCACAGATTGCAAAAACCTGGATTGATTCAACACACTTGGTCTATTTTCATCTCTCTACCGCTTGCTTAAAATAAGGCGCTCATTACTATTCCACACACGGCTGTGTCTAAATCGTAACTGAACTGGGAGTTGAATTCATATTTCTTTCTTCTGCTAAATACTGTTTTTGTCTTGGCTGAGCCCACAAGTCCTTGGAAGGCGGAGTCTACATTAGCTGGACCTGAGAGAAGAGGCAGGTGATCAAGGACCCTCCCCAGGTTAGAGTGAGCTTCATTCGATACAATTGTTTATCTTCCATTGGAAACTCTCCTGCCCACAGAGCCAGCCAAAGCCACCTTCCAGGCTGTTGCCAGAATTTCTCCTTTTGTTCTCACTATTCTTCATTCTTGGTGAAGGTGGAGGCTTGTAAGCCTTTGAGCCTCCAGCATCTCCTTGGCCAAAGTTTGGATCTAACTACTCTCTGGATTCCAGTCATTCCTTCCTTGATTCTCCTAGGAAGGGAAATTTAGCAAAATAGGGAAGACAAGGAGCTCCAAAGGCAGTTTCCTATTTTGTTTTGTTGAAACAGGGACTTGCTATGAAATTCAGGCTGGCCTCAAGCTCACTGTGTTGCCCAGGCTAGCCTCAAACTCTTGGCAATCCTCCTGCCTCAGCCTCGAGAATGCTGGGATTATAGGCATGTGCTACCACGCCCAGCAGAAAGGCCATTCTATAAACAGTACTTAAAAAGAGACTCTCTGGAGATGTAGCTCAGGAGTAGACCATGTGTTTAGCATGTGCATGGCCCCACCATAAGAAAGAGAGAGACAGAGACAGAAAGGGACTTTTGTAAAAGAAGTGATGTTGTGCTCTCAAGCCAGCCTGAAACTCAGGCATTTTCATCTTTTCATCTCTATTCTTTCCTGGTCTGAGCCCTGACTCCCACACAAACCTCTCCTCTCCTCCTTCCCTGTGGAGGGTCAACAGCATTGGTATCACTTCACCGACAATCAAGTGAGCCCTACTGGGGAGGGAGTCATCAGCATGGTCCACATTAGGCTGTGCAGCTCCCTGGAGGACAAACAAAGGCCCGAAGTGTCCCTCAACTGCCTCATTATTTTGATCATTATGAGTTTTCCCTTTCAGCCAGCTGCAGTGCACTCAGGATAAGAAATCCCTTGCCACCCACCGCTGCACATGTCAAGAATAAGGAAAGGCACCCGGGGGAAAAGCAGAAGATCGTTCTCTGCCTTTGGGACAGGAAGGTAACTGGGACAATGGAAAGGGTGCAAACCCCAGAAAGAGAAATACAGGATGGAGTCGGGGCTGGCCTCTGCCTCTTGGCCTTTTGCAAATGGACAGAGAAGCAAAGGGTTTGGTTTCCAGGGGTGGAGGCAGGCAGCAGGGAGCCAAATATAGAATGGCAAGAAAACCAGCCGGAAGCTACCCGCCCTCTCCAATCCTGATCTGCTGTCTACGGTCTGTGTCGCCTTGGACACGTTACTTTGCCTTTCCAAACCTGTTTCTTCATTTGTAAATACAATAATATTATTTCTGGGCCTACAGATTATAGCTCTGTGTAGAGCTATAATCTTGTGTGCCTGAGAACCTGAGTTTGAGCCCCAGCACTACAAAAGAGAGAAAGAGAGAAAGAAAGAAAGAAAGAAAGAAAGAAAGAAAGAAAGAAAGAAGCAAGTTAGCCTACTTACCTACTTTGCAGCCTCATTGTAAGGGGTGTGGTGGCTCACACCTGTAATCCTAGCACTCAAGAGGCTGAGGCAGCAGGATCATTATAAGTTCGAGACCAGCCTGGCCTACATAGTTCAGGCCAGCCTGAACTGCATAGTGAGACTCTGTCTCAAAAAAGACAAAAAAAAAAAAAAAAAAAAAAGTGGCTAGCATAGGACACAACAGTCACCTGTAATTATCTAGTGCCTATGGCCTGCCAGCCACTGAGCCAGTCCCTGGAGATGTTTGTGTGACCGAGGCAGGCTCCCTGCCCTCGAGGAGCTCACGGGCTGTGGCTGGGACTGGCACACAAGTGTTTCTCACACACTGCCCGGGTGCCCGCTGGAAGGGGCAGTGCAGTTGGTTTTCCTGCCTCTGGGTAAAGTTAATCGTGTGAGACTAGAGGCTGCACCCGTGACCTGAGATAATGCGAACATAAAGAGAAAGAATAGCAGCGTGTTAATGAACCTTTTCTGGGAGAAAGCATGAAGTGTCACAGCAGCCGGGGATCTCATTTTATCTTCCATAAGGCCCTGTAAGATTTGAGTAATTAACTGAGGAGGTATGTGTGGCTGTTCTGAGGCCTCAATATAGCTTAGCTGGATGTGGTGGTGCATACTTGTAATCCCAGCACTTGGGACGCTGAGGCAGGAGACTTACTTCCAGCTTAAGGCCAGTCTGGGCTACACAATGAGTTCCAAGCCTGCCTGGGCAACATAATGAGATCTTGTCTCAAAAAACCAAAATTAAATTAAATTGAATTTTAAAAATAAAAGTAATTTTCCTGCACATACCAGTACCTTCTTCTGTTGCCTCCCCCAGTCAAGGCCGTCAAGGCTGGTGCTGTGAGTTATGTGCCCCCTACTCACCCCATGCTGAACAATAAGTAACAAAATGGCCAAATGCGTTTGAGAAGTGGATGCTTGGTCAGAATGTAGTAGAGCTATAAGCCCAGGCAGGCGCTCCTGCCGCTGAGCTAAATTCCCAGCCAACAAATCTTTTTTTATGAAGCCAAGGAATTTAGGAAAATGGTCTCTTGCAGGTTCAAACTGAAGAGGAACTCTTTACCCTGTTCCCTCCTCTCCACATCAGGCAGTGGCAGGAGGGTGGTCTGCCCATCACTGTGCCAGAGGCTCTGCCTCGACCTCCGTCGAGGGAACGTCCTGCCCCAGAGTTGGGTCTGGGCCTTGTCTACCTGCTTATGTGCGCCGTGCCATTTTGTCTCCCCCCACCCTGCCATGCATATGATACTTCATGGGACTTGAAAGTCTTTTCATCCCTGGTTCCCACAGATATCTAACAAGTCTGTGAAGCAGAGACCTGTCACTTCTCAGGAAAGCGAAGCTCAGAGAAAACAACATATCCAAGATCAAAGTGCTAGACAGTGGCAATCACAAATCTAGAGCCCAGCTCTGCTGGCTCTTGAGTGCGTGTTTCCGTGGTGCTCTAAGCTTCCTTTCCAGGGACTATAGCTTTGGGCTCTGATGAAGAAAGGGGGGTTCCCCCGGGGAGCCAAAGGGTCCTTGGTGGCAAAGCTCCTTACCCTTTCCTGCCTTTCATTTGGGAGGTTCACAGGGACACCCAGAAACCAGGAGGTAAAACAAGCCCCACACCCAGATCGGTGGCCAGGAGTGCTCCACCACCTCTGCTCTCATCTTCCGTGGCCTTGAGCAGGTCATGCTATCCTCAGTGAACGGGGCCCTTGTCTGCTGTACAGGATCAGGATCATATTCCTCTCCCTCTCTATCTGCCTCTGGGTATGGTGAGAAAGAAAATAAGCAAGTGAAATCAGAAACATTTAGAGAGCGCCGAAAATACAACAAAAATGAAAGGCATGATTCTTTTGTATGTGGGGGGTGGGGTATATTTTGAGACAGAGTCTTGCTATGCTGGCTTCAAACTCATGATCTTTCTGCCTCAGCCTCCTGAGTACTAGGATTACAGGCCTGCACCTCCATACCTGGCTAATGATTCTGAACTTCTTCATAGAAAGCAAGAAAGAAAGAAAGAAAGAAAGAAAATCACAGATGCTAGCTCTTTTTCCTTCTCTCACTTACTCATTTCTGTGATATTGGGAAATTGTAGATCGACTACTTCTCCTGTGCCAGACTCTGTTTCTGGAATCCCAAAGATATCCTCAGATTTAGAAATTCAAAAAAAGAAAGGACAGATCTAAAAAAGAATTTATGACACATAGATGTGAGACCTTTAAAGAGAAATCCAGCTGGGCATGGTAGTGCATGCCTGTAATCCCAGCCCTTGGGAGGCTGAGGCAGAAAGACTGCCTCAAATTCAAGGCCAGCCTGGCCTACATGGTAAATTCAAGTTTGGCCTTAACTATAGGGAGACCCTGACTTAAAAAGAAAAAAGAGAAATCTACAATTTGTTTTGTTTTGTTTTTGAGACAGAGTCTCAATATGTTGTGCAAACTGGCCTTGAGCTCATGGTGATCCTCCTGCCTCAGCCTCCCAAGTACTAGGATTACAGACATGTACCACTATACCCAGTGAAAAATCCACAGTTGGGAAAATTTAACTGGGTTGCCTAGAAGCCCTGTGGGAGGTGCAGAGTAGAAAAGGAGCAACAATTGGAGCCGGAGAAGGCTCAGAGGAGGACGGCTCTTTCGACAACACCCCAGTAGTAGCTCCAGATCCTACACTTCCACATTAGCATGGTGCTGTTCCAGGTTACGCAGTTCCAAGCCCCACCTCCTTGGGGAGCACCTAGGGCTAGTCAGTGGTGGTTCCTGGAGCAAGAGGGTCCAGTTGCATTGGTTTGCACCAGATTTGTGAGGCAGGGGTTCAACCAAGCCACAGGGCAGGAGCTGGCTTCTTTGGGGGGGGGGGCATCTCACTCCAGTGATACGGGGGAAAGAAACTCCTAACCTGCTAGATGTCTGAAATGGGCAGTTGGGGTTCTCTAAAATCAAGGAATGAATTCTAGGAACAATGCAAGTTAAGAGTACAAAGAATTTATTGAAAGAAAGAAAGGTTTCATCTAAGAGAGACAAAAGGGGCCGGAAAGTGAGTAATCAGCAATCCTGCTTCTCAGGGTGTTTATTGAGCAAAGCCCTGAGGTAAGGCGGGTTTAGGGTAGGGTGGAACTAAAATCAATACAATTACAAGTATAGTTGCTTAGGTAAATACTGATCCAACGGAAAATCAGAGGATGGGTGTGAAGTGGACAAAACTATGGTCAACCAATAAGATTACAAATATAGTCTCTTGGTTATATTGATTAAATGGGGATCAAATGAGGAAGCAAGTCATCAGGCAAGCACAGATGGGACGACAAGGACTTTCCTGGGAAAGGTGGGTAAGGACGTTTGGTCCTCACCCCAGATGACTGATGTCTGTTTAGAGGATCAATCACTGCTGTTCATCCCTAGGGAAGGATATAGGTGAGTAGTTCCTCTTTTTGTTGAAGCCTGGCCTTCAGTGAGTGCGCCTCCAGCCACAGTTGTCCTCTGCTCAGGCCCTAGCCCTGTCTGACTGCCTATAACATTCCTATCTAACTTAGTTATCTATAATACTAGGTCCAAGCCGAACTGGTTTTACCCAGAACTGACTACAGCCCTATGCATTGAGAGCACTGTTCCTGCCCTGGTTCCTGTGTGGGGAGCTCTGTGGACTTTTCCCTTGGGAAGTCCACAGCGAGTTAGAGCTGAGCATTACAATCTGATTTACTTGATTTACCGAGGAGAAGAATAAACTCAGCAAAGGGAAGGGACTTGTTCAAAATTGTATAGCAAGTTAGCCTCAGGCCTAGATCTAGAATCAGGCTTCCTGACTCCAGTCTGGTTTTATGGTCAGTTCAAAAAGGTGGTCTACACTATTGATGTTCTCATGAACCTCCTGCGAAATCCTAAGAAGGGACAGGTCACTAAGGTTACAGTAAAGGTATCCCAACACAAACAGAAAATGATACCGGTAGCCCTCTGACTTTAAATGGCTTCAAGAACACTGATACAGTTAGCCAGATTATTCTGTGCCCAAAAGAGAAATCTGTAAGGCTTTGAGTCTTACCCTGATCCTCTGCAGTCTTCTGAGAAATACTTTTATGTTTCAATCCTATTAGAACCAGACAAAGCCACAGCAGGACCACTGGACCCTGTAGGCCAGCGAAGAGCAGGAACAGCCTGAGAGAATGGAAGAGGGGAAGGCTGGGGACTCCCATTTCCTAAGCCATCTGCAGACCCCTACTTAGCAGCCCAGAGCTGCTAGGGAGAAGTGCAGGGGTCTTTGAAACCCAAATTACCAGTGATTATGAGAGCACTGTCTGAAAGGTTGTTTTCTCTTTCTCTTTCCCAAGTGGATGAAGTTTATAAAAGATGTATAGAGTGTTTTTGTGGCTGGCCCCATGCCCACTGCTCCCACAGGGTGGCTGGGGGACGTTGTCAGAGGACACAGGAAGTGATAATGGCCTGGCTTCCAGAAAGGCAGTTGAAAACCCAGCTCCAAGGTAAGCTCCAGAGTAGGGACCCTGCAAATTAGTCTTTTGGCCTGGTTGCCATGGAGACAGACAGGCAGCAGCTGCTGGGGAAAAGGAAACTGCAGCTTCAGAGACAACCATGGTGGGGGAGGGAAGCAGACACCACCCTTCCTGCCTAAGACATAGAAGCCCCTGCCTGCCCCACAACTCCTGGATTCATAGGATACAAAGCCAGAGACAATGATTATACTGGACCCCGAAGCCTTTTTTCCTGCTTCTAGGCCTATTCCCTCTCCTCTATACCACAGCTGCCTCATGCTCTGCTTTTGGAGCAAACAGATCTTCCTGCGCTGAGCTCCTGGGCCCTAGGAGGCTTCCCAAGCCACCTTCCTGGCAGGATAAGTCATTAGTGATGAATCCCAGCATGTGTGGCCCCTGGAGGCCAGTTTGGCCCAGAGCTCCACCTTCACTCTGGAAAGTCTGGCAAAGGTTGTGTGGGTCCATGTGACCAGGCATTGTCTAGAAAGGGAATCTGAAGCAGAGCCCAGAGGAAACTCTGCAAATGATGGTGTTTATTGCCCCCTCGTTTGAAGCTATGGTGATTAATTTCTGACCTCCCCATCATGCCGCCTGGCTGACTCCCTTCAACCCAGACTTCCCTGGCCTGGTGGAAACAGTCCTTGGCTGTCCTCTCCCCTCGGGTTATCTCTAGAAATTGAAGGTGGAAGAGGAGGGGCCTGGGATCCAGGTCACTTTAGTCCACTTTCCCAACAGAGCTGCCAGGAGGTGGTGGCATCTCAGTGTCTCAGTTTCATCCTCTTCAGTAAAAGGAGACATGAGGCTGGTATTATCTGGGGCTTTGAGTTCCTGCGCTGTGCATGTGAGAGACCTTACATAAGAGAACAGAGACCTAGTGTAGAGGGTGGACAGAAGCAGAGGCTGCTACTGGCCAGCTAGGACTGTGGTATTGCTGGCTTCATTAGGAAGCCAGCCCACAGGTAGGCGTTATTAAAGTGGGGAGGAAGTCAATGCTAGGGAACAGAAAGGAAATTATACACACTCTAGATCCCAACCCCTTATTGCTAGTGAAGCCACTAATAATTTTCTTATGCATCCTTTCAGATCTTTATGTTTTCACTTTCCCTTGTATTATTGTTATTTTTAAATTACACAGATCAAAAACAATTTATGGGGCTGGAGATTTAGCTCAGCAGCATAAGCGCCTGCCTTGCAAGCAGGCAGGTATGAGTTTGATCCCTGGTACCGATAAAAAGGAAAAAGACAAAAAAAAAAAAAAACAATTTACACAAATCATATGTGAATCCATGGTTATAGAGGATGCAAATACCATGAATAAACTTAAAATCAAAATAATTCACCTTTGTTGTCTACTTCCTTTACCAGATAGCTGTAGTTAACAATTTAATGTCCTTGAACACATATATAGTTTGCCTCTTTCCTTAGTATAAATGCAACTATAATATCCATTTTGCTTTGCAAATTGCTTTCCCCATCATGATAATAATTCCTAGATTTCCCCCGCCATGGTAGTAAACCCATCCCATTCTCCATAATACTGCTGCATTTCTACATTATAGATGTTCTGTAACTTATTTACATGATTTCCTCTGATAAAAATATGCTATTTATAGTCCTGTTGTTAATAATAATGCTTTGAGCATTTTTACATCTCTTTATACATGGTTTATCTCTAGAGTAGAGTTGCTATTAACATGTTTGTATATCTGTAGTTTTTCTAAATATCATGGATATTTATTTTTAAGAATTTTAAAAAGTATTTTGTTTTGTTTCTTTAATTATCCAAGATATAAATGCCCACTGCAAGAAAAATGAAAAGTAGAGAAAGTTATTGGAGGGGGTCACTCACAGTCATTCTATTCAGTAGTCACAGCTATTTACATAATTTTTTTCTTTTGTCTTTTTTTTTTTTTTTTTGTGCCAGGGATCTTACTCATCACCACTGGCTTGCAAGGGAGGTGCTTATGCCAATAAGCTAAATCCCTGGCCCTCTTTTGTCTTTTTGAGACAGGGTTTCACTATATAGTTCAGACTGGCCTTGAGCTCATTTTGTAGACCAGGCTGGCCTCAAACTCACGGCAATTCTCCTGCTTCAACTACCCGAGGGGTAAGATACTGGTGTGTGCCACCATGCCTGCTTGTGAATCTAATTTCATTAAGTTCAAGGTTGAATTTCTAATACGTACTTACAGTACAAAATTCAAAAGTAAAAGGTTAGACAATGAAGAGAATGTCTTCCTCCTAACTGGTCCTTCAGTAGTGGCAATCACCTATGTATCTTTCCTCTGGGGAAAAATTTTATATACAAAATAAAGTGACACATATAAATTATATATAAATATATCAATTATATATAATCCACTTTTCATAAAGGAAAGTAGCACGTCAGATACATACTTTTTCATTTTGCTCTTTTCACTTTAATATTTCTCGGTGATCTATATATAAAAGAGAGAGCTTGGAGCAATGTTGCATGCTGTCATCTCAGCTACTAAGGAGGCTAAGTCAGGAGGATTGCAAATTTGAGTTCAGCCTGGGCAATTTTGTGAAATCTTGTCTCAAAATTAGAAGAAAAATTCAAAAACTGAAAGTCTCATTTGGAGAATTTGTTATATCCATATCTTGTACTTTGACTAACTACTTTAAAGATAACAATACTTGGGCCAGAGATACAGTTCAGTGGCACAGAGTTTGTCTGGCAAGTGCAAGGTCCTGAGTTTGATTCCTGGTACCAAAAATAAAATAAAATAAAGATAACAATAATGATACTCAATGTATTGACGATGGTTATTCTCCTATTATTGTTATTTTTTGTTTGTTTGTTTTGGTACTAAGGGTCAAACTCATGACCTTGCACTTGCCAGGCAGGAGCTTGTGCTGCTGAGTTATATCCTCAGCCCTATTCTCCTATTATTTTGTTATAAAATTTTGTTTTACTTTTTTCCATTAAAAAAAGAAGAAGGAGGAGGAAAAGGAGAAGAAGGAAGAGAAGGAGAAGGAGGAGAGGAGCTGGGGATGTAAACCTTGACCTCAATTTCCAATACTGTAAGAACTGAAATGAAAGACTGCCTTATTTTCTAAAAATGATGCATAGAATTTTTATGTCATAATTAAGTCAATACATGTCAATTAATACATGTTAGGTTGTTGTTCTCTTTCATTACTACAACAGTGCAGTAATGGGTGCCCTCACTATCTTTGATTATGTACTGGTGTTGGTGTGGCTGTCTGTAGAATAGATTTCTGTAAGTGGAACTGCTGACTCCCAGGGAGTGGGCACTATATGTTGGTAGTTATTGGTCTCCATAGAATCTGGTGACCATTTTGTCATTAGAAGGCAGAGATAATGTTTAAAGCTCTTGGTACAAATGGCTCTGGAGGCTGAGGTGGGAGGATCCTTGCGAGTTCGAAAACAGCCTGGGCTACATAGTGAGCTCCAGGCCAGCCTGAACTGCATAGTGAACCCCATCTCAAAAAAAAAAACAAACAAAAAAAACAGGCTCTGGTCTCCAGAAGAGTGTCATCTAGTTGTACTGTTACCAGCTCCCTCTTCCACTGATTTGCCCAAATGACAAGTCAAAATAGTATGGCTGTGTTTGCAATGCTTGTTCTCAATACTCATCCTCCCCACGCCACCCCCCCCCCGCAAAGGATGTTTAGATTGCTAGAATGCAAATGCTAGCTTTTTAAATCTTTTTATTTTATTTTCTTCTTTTTGTTTTAAACCTAGAATTTAGGAGAAATTTCCTAATTCCAGTTTTGCCATCATGTATGTGTGACCTTGGCACATGACTTTTTCCTCTGTGAGCACATAATTGGTCGAGATTTGTGGTGAGGAAGACGAAAAATGAGACACTTGATAAAGTGCTTGGTACACACCAATTTCAAAAAATGGTAGTTAAGGTAAACAAGCACACAAAAAAACCCAGCCTGTCAAGTCACCCTAGGCTGGGAGGAAAGGCGTCCCCAGGCTCAGTAGAGGAGGGTGGGCATGGTCCACGGCTTTGTGTTTTCCTTCAGATTCTCATGCTTGTTCTTTCTACCATAAAGAAGAAAACCGAAAGCTGGCTCGCAGTCCTGGGGTGGGGGTGGGGGTACCGGGAGCAGGGGACGCGGGTGGGGGCGGCCTAGGACTAGTCCTCAGGGGAGCCCGATTCCCCCAGAGTTCAGTCCTCGCTCAGCGTGGAGGGACAGAGCCCTGTCCTGAGCTCCCACTGCTGATCCAAGGCTGTGAGCGCGAAGGTTCCTTCCTGGCTCATTTTCACTCGGTTCGGTTTTCCCAAAGCCCACTGGCACGCGGTGGCTGCTGTGCACCCCCACCCAGTCTCGGTCGCCTGTGGGGGCGCGGCCAAAACACTGGCACCGAGGCCGCCTAGGAAAAGCAGGAGAGGGTCCCCTGCGGCTCGCGCTGCCTCCCGCTCCGGGGACCCCGACATGCGACACGGGCGTGTAGCGGCGCTCGTGCTGGCTGGTGCTGGACCTCCGCCGGCATTGGGGCCGCTGTGGAGGCTCCTCGCCTTCATGAAGCCGGCGAGCCTTTCCCCCTCCCCCGCCACCCCACCCTCCAGCACGGAGCTCCTGCTCTGCAAAATCCGCGGCTGGAGTCGCCATTGCTGTTCCCACCCTTGCGGTGGCCGAGGACAAGCCAATCGCAGTGCCTGTGCGCGGTGGGGGCGCCGCAGGTTAGGGGGACAGCAGATCGCGAGGCCATTTTCTGGGCGGATTTGCAGTCATTTCTACTTGCGGTAAACCATGTTGGAGAATTTCAGCCTTTCTTTCCCCCCTCCCCGCCCACCCCTTCCGTGCTCTTTTGTCTTAACCTTAATTTGCCAGAGAGAACCTCTGGGGCTAGTGTGGCTGGGGAGGGGGAGTTAGGTGTTGCCACCAGAAGTAGTTGCCCTGGGGTTACTCTGGGCTGTGACTCTGGGCTGCTCGAGACAGTGCCAGGCGTCAGTCTTTTCAACACAAATGTAAGGAAGGATTAAAATCGGACTGTGGCATGTATGGGTGAGGTTCTGGGGAAATGGATTACCTCAGTTTTCCTTATCTAGTAAAACGAAAAATACCCATAACGCGAGCCTAACAATTCTATTTCTCAGTCTCTACCCTAGAAAAATGCTTACAGCATAAGTGCAGGGAGGCTGCCCCTTCCAACTGCACGGAATAACCCACTGAGAACAGCTCAAAGTGGACAATGGGTAATATGCACATAAAATAGGATCTACACACAGAATGGGTCACTACAATGTCATGGTTGGGAGGATAAACTAGGTTTATATTCAGGGACCTGGAGCTCAAAATATATTAAGCAAAGGCAGAGCGTTGCAGAATAATGCATACAACGCAGTACAATTTTTGCAGCACATCAAATGGAACTGTCGATTTTCTATGGTTATATTCAAACATGTGAAAGCATCTTTTAAAAAAAAGAACAAGAAAGACACACTACTAACTCACAAGAGTAGCGATGTCTGGGGAGAGGAGCAGGGAGTTGTGATAGCAAATAAAGCACAAAAGAAACTACTCCAGCTTCTTTTTTTATTCTAATTTTTTTCCTTTTTAAGAAAAAATGACAGTTTAGGGGGTGGGCATATAGCTCAATGGCATAGCACTTGTCTAGCATGCAACAGGCCTGGGTTCAATCTTGAAGACAAAAAAAAAAACCCATAGGTAGGGTGTAGTGGTGCCCACCTGTGATGCCAGCACTTGGGAAGCTGAGGTAGGAAGATGCTTTTGAGTTCAAGGCCAGCCTGGGCTACAAAGTGAAGTCAAGGCCAGCCTGAACTGCGTAGTGAGACCCTGTCTCAAAAAGACAAAACAAAACAAAATGAGACAAAACAAAACCCTGAAAACAAATTTTTGGTTTGTTTCTATAAATGTGTACTGGGAATCAAACCAGGGCCCAGGTGTGCTAAGCATGTGTTGCACCACTGAAGCATATCCCCAGGCAACTTGTTTTAGATTTTAAAAATACAGGAAAGGGATGCAAAAGTGACTATGTGACCAACCCATCAAGTCCCTCAACTAGAAGACCCTGTGAACTTGTGATTGTAGGCAATTGTCCTTAAGGTTCTAGTACCCCTACCCTACTCCAAAGGGCTCACCTGGGCCTTGGAGTACCTGTTCCAACTTCCTCCCCAGTGTCAAGTTCAACCTTTACCTCTTCCACCTGAAATCCATGGGCTCTAGCACACTCCCTGCAGTTCACTTACTGCACTAGGCTGCCCCTCTCTTCCGGGCATTTAGCTGCACTGTTTCTTCTCTCTCGGACTCTCTTTCCTCTTCCCTTCCGCTTGTCTGCAGTTTCCTTGGGCTCACATGAGCTCTGTTGTCCCTTCTCTTAGCAGGCTTCCCTGGCTGAGTTAGGACTGCTCTTCTGTGGCCCCCTTAGCACTCTACGCCAGAGATCTGACCCAAAAGCACCCAGTAAATAGGGGCCCTCAGGGCCTGACATCTCAGTAATCAGCTGTTGAATGAATGGATAATCAGAATTAAAAACAACAAACTCTTCTCTTGGCTGACTAAATGGTTTGGTGCTCAACCTAGAAACTCTGAGGGTTCTACTTGTTCAAGGTAAGAGGCAGAACCAAGATTTGACCTCAGACACTCAATTTGCTCATGAAACAAATACATATTGAGAGCCCACTATGTGTCAGGCACTGTTTTATAGTAACAAAGAAAGCAAACACAGCCTCTGTTCTCATGAATCTTATAATTCAAGTCAAGAGGTAAGAGTAGAGGAGGACACTGAAAATGACTGTACAAGTTAGGAGACAAGAACCTATATACGAGGTGATATCCTGGATTAGATCCTGGTACACAAAAATGACTGAAGTAGGGAAATGAGGTGTCTCAGTTATTTTTCTCTTGTTTACTGAGACAAAGAACCAAACTCAGTTATTATTTTACCTGTAGAATAATATTTTGGTACACTTTCTTCAATATACTCTGTTCCTAATTGAATTCACAAGTGAACCCACATGGTTTATTTGCTTATTTCATTTAGCATATCACTAATCTTTCCCAATCTCATTAAAACAAGAATCTAGGGCTGTGTTGTAGTTTGATGGTCATGCGTTTTCCTAGCATGCATGAGATCTTGGGTTCCATTCCAGGTGTTTTGTTGATTTGTTTTGTTTTGTAGTACTGGGGTTTGAACCCCAAGAGCCTTCTGCCACTGAGCTATAGAGAACCCTTTCCCATCCTGCTCGTGATCCAGGAAGGTTAATAATTGTAATCTCAAAGAGAAGTTATTGGAATTCTACTGAGTTAATTCCATTCAACCACTTCCAGTGCAACCCATGGCTAGAAGAAAGAGACTAAGGCATATATACAGTTGTGGGGAGCCAAGGGGTCCTAAGTCTAGCCAAGATGGTGTTCACTGGAACAAAGGCCTTGACCCAGAGCCCTTCCCAGGTTTTATTAATTCCCCATGAGGGGAGTGGCTCGGAGATGATTGATAGTGAGAGTGGCTGGGAATTTGTGACTGCTGTGACCACAGTGAGTTGGCTCTGAGATCACCTCTGCAATAAGCAAGAAATCTGTATTATACAACTGAGGTAGTATCTAATAATTTGAGGTCCTTGAGGTTGACTAATCTTGAGACAGATCACAATTAGCTCACAGAGTATCTCAAATGCCATGCCAAAAATCCTTGTACTATAATCAAAGGAAAGGAATCATCAAAAAGAATATTTTTTTATCTTTTTTTTTTTTTTTTTGTCTTTTTCCTTTTTTTATTGGTACCGGGGATTGAACTCAGGACTGCCTGCTTGCAAGGCAGGTGCTTATGCTGCTGAGCTAAATCCCCAGCCCCAAAAAGAATATTTTTAAGTTCTAGAAAATTTCATTTTTCTCCTATTTTGTGCCCCGAAATGAAATATGTCAAATGTTTCAAGCATGATCAGAGCTTCAGAACTGTGCTTGATGATTAACAACATGCTATCACCCGTTGCAGGTTTATTACACATGGATCAGATATATGGACTTTACATATATTAGACCATTTAGTCCTGACTGCAGCCCTTTAGGGACATCATCCCCATTTCACATATGCAGAAACTCAGGCCCACAGAGGGGTTATCACATGCCCATGCTCACACATGAAACTGAATAGCACCTGCAGTGCCGTGCAAAGCATAGGAGTTGAAGTCCCTCTATGACATGAACCAGCTGCAGCATCCCAGGAAGTGTCTAAATGCTTGGATCTTTTTTCTCCATTCTTAAAGTAATAGGGCTATTCTGATAAGACAATTTAGAGTGATAGCTCAGGGCTTGGAGTTGGAGCCAAACTATAGAAGCTCTGCCACTCACACATGGCCTCATTGGCCAAGTAACTTAATCGCTTGCAGGTCCACTGCTGCCAACATCTGCAAACCCAGGACAGGAGGATAAGTGGGAAGTGATATATAGCTATTTTGGAGTTACAAATCAAGCAAACAAACTAGTTCTTTCAAATGTGTATGTTCTATCCTTCTACATCCATAACAGTCTAGAAGCTAAGTGGGTTTTTTTTTGTTGTTGTTGTTGTTCCTTTGTTTTGAGACAAGGTCTCACTATGTTGTTCAGGTTAATCTTGAACTGTCTATGTAGCCCAGGCTGGCCAGGAACTCTCAGCAATCTTGGTGTGGAGTGTTTTAATCAGTATCAGCTGTATGAGAATAAGGGGGCATCCTTTGAGCAGTTGGAAATACGTTGTTAAGAGTTCACTAGAGAGATGGGAGCCAAAAAGAAAATGGAGAATCATTCCATAAAAGGAATCGTTAGGAGAGGGGACAGCCTTCCATAAAGAATGAAGGTTAGTTAGAACATGGACTGAGAAGATGGGGAGGGCTGAGGGCAGTGGCCCCATTCTGCTCACACACTTATACAGAATGTGTGGAGATTTCCATAGTTCATTGACTTGAAAATTCCACTGATTTTAAGTCAGGCCATTATTTTATGTATCACTAAGAAAAGTGCTGTCAAAATAATTAAGACATATTATTTAGTAACCATGAGATCCAACAGATTTCGAAAATAGAAAAATATGGAAGGAAGACACGTTTTAGAATTAAAGTAGCCCAAAGGTGTCACACATCTATAATCCCAGCATTCTGGGAGGCCAACACAGGAAGATCACAAATTCAAGCCCAGCATGGTAATTTGGCAACTTCAGAAAACCCTGTCTCTCTCTCTCTCTCTTTTTTTTTTTTGAAAGGTCTAGGAATATAGCTCAGTGGAAAGGCCTTGGATTCAATCTGGGGCGGGGGGAAGTAAATAAGATTTATGCCAGGCGTTCTATCAGGGAGGGAGGGGAGGAAAATGGAATGCAGCCATGAAAAAGCTCTTGCCTTCAAAAAGCTTCAGACCTCCTGATGACACCTACAGCCACTTCTACAAGACTGACTAAGGCAAGTGGTACAGTGTAGGCACCAGAGCTGGTCTGAGATTAGCCACTGCTTGTCAGGTTATTAATACCCACAGAATTGACGGCCACATCTTTCCTGGGATGTCTGGACCTTCCCCTGCTCTTCTCTAATGCCTGAATTTTCTAGAGACAAACCACTTTGAACAAATTGAGATAATGAATTAAAACACCACATGGTGAGTGTTGAATTCGTACAACTTCTGTGGAAGGCAATTTGGCACTATCCAAACTATAAATGTGTTTGTCCTTTGATTTCTAGGGATATATCTTGCAGATTTACTCACATGAGAAATGCCATATGGATGAGGTCATTCATTACAGCACTGTTTGAAATGGCAAATAGTTGGGAATAACCTAGAAGAAATGGCTAGATCACTAATTAATTAGATCATAGAACATTTGTACCAAGGACAAGTTCAGTTTCTGAACAAGGAAAAGACCTCTGATATACATTGTTAAGCTGTTAAGCACAGAACAGTTCTAGGAGACTACCACTCCAAAAGGAGTGACAGAATGCATATCTATGGACTGAGGGTGTAGCTTAATGGTAAAATGCTTGACTGACATGCAGGAGGTCTCAAGTTCAACCCCCACCACTGCAGATCAATAAAAATAAAGCAGATCCACAAATTTATTCAGTGTGTGCACGAAGAAACAGGAATATACAAGAAATTGATAACAATGATTATGTCAGGGAAGGAGTAGGAAGAGAAATTGGCAGCTAGAAAAGGGAAGAGAAACTGCCACATTTTATTTTTAAACCAATTTAATGTGTTATCTATTCAAAATGTTAAATACCCTATATATATATATATACCCTGTGGGGAGAGTGGGGATGCAATTAGATAGTAGAGAGTGTGCCTAGCATGCTGAAGGCCCTGGGTTCAATTTCCAGCGCCAAAAAGATAAAATAAAGAGGGGTGGTGATGTGGCTCGGAGGTTGTAAGGGACAGTATCATTGTGGTCTAGTGCCAATGGTCCCTCTCAGGTTTTGACTGCATTAAAGTCTGTCCTCTACAATGGAGCTCGCCTACCTTCATCTTTTCCTAACAGAAGTCTAGCATTTAGGAGGCCCTGGCTTATTCCCTAGTACTACCTCAAGAAATTAAATTTAAATGTAAGTAAATAACAGAGCCTATCAGAACAGTTAATCCAATGGCTAGAATTCAGACCAGATGTGGTGACTCACACCTGTAATCCTAGCACTCACCTGTTATCCTAGCACTTAGGAGGCTGATGTAGGAAGAGTGTGAGTTTGAGGGCAGCCTGGGCTACACAGTGAGACCCTGTCTCAAAAAACAAAACAAAGCAAAGCAAAACCACTGACTACAATTCACACTGAAGGGTAAAAGTCTAATATTCATTCATTTAATAATCTATATATTATTAAGAAACTTCTCTAGGAATGCTAGTTAACAAGTTCTGAACACTTAACTAGCATTGTGGGGTAGGGCCAGAACTTCAGGCTCCCATCCTGGGACAGGACCAGTCCTGGGCATTCAGGACACCGAGATAAAGACAGGACCCAATGGTCAAGTGAGGGAGACAGATGTGTGAAACAGCAGTTTTACAGATAGGTTCTGAACAGGAAAGGGAAGGTTAGAGCACAGATCCTGAGAATGAAGGGATGAGGGGAAGAGAGAAGCTGCGGATAAAGAGAAAACCTTTCCCATGACACCTTTGGCCAAAGACAGGCCCCAAGAACAGCAGTGGAAGTCCGCAGCGTCTGTGTGGGAGACAACCCTTGCAGCCTCAGAACCAACAAGAACAAAGGCTGCTGTCTCTCTGGGAATACAGGAGATTTGACAACAGCATGGCGCGTTTCATCAGTGTAGACAACCCTCCTGGGCTCTGGAGCCTGAAGTGCCCTCCTTTAGCTGTCTACACAGATCAAATAAGCTGGATGGCTGCCATATCTAGACTTCACTTTGTGCTAAGCCAGCTTCGTAACAATCCTACCAAACCATCTGAGCAAAAACAAAAATAATTCTCATGGGCAAAGATCGACAGCTCCAAGATGGGAACATTAACTCCTTGCTGCCTTTTCAAAAGGGAATGGATATTGAAGTTAGTTTTAGGAAACCTTCCAGAAGAGAAATGTTGTGCCTCTCCAAAATAGTAACAAAGCTGTTTTCTCTTCCTATTCCAGGGAACCATATTAGAACACCACTCATAAGAGTTAACAATAGAATAGAGGTGGACCTGCCTTTCAGAAAAGCGACCCCACCCTAAACAAGAGGAATTATTCTATTTTACAAGTATCTTTTTATTCATACAGTTATTCTAGGGGAAACCTTATCCTATTCCTCACTGTCCCCAAGCAGCAGTAAGGATCTCAGGAAATTCTTGTCATGAAGACTGGCAGAACCAGGCATCTAACAACAAACCCAGAAGCCAAGTGGTATGGCTAAAAAAGATTAAAAATCTACATGAGTTCTAACATCGATGGTTCCTAGCTGTGGTTTCCATGGAAATAGACATCTGCTCTAGGGAGGAGAAAAAACGGTTGTGGTGGTGGGAAATAGTGTGCTTTAAAGTAATCAGTATTTTAAAAGATTAATTTTTATGTTATAACCTTAAGAGTCAGAAATGTGAGATATTTTGGTGATTTCTTATATTTGAAAACAAAATCAAGTGGGTGGTATCTTTCCTATGCAAACCTCTTGATAAAGTACAAAGACTTCAAGATAAAAGGCTGGTTCAGAGAGCAACAGACCTTTAAGCCTTGGGGTCCTACTTATTTGTGTTTCCGGCTTGTTACTTTTCAGCAAGGTCTAATCCCCATTCCTTTCTGGCTTTTTCAATGATTTCTGAGATTCTGCCTAGAAACTGACAGATGGATGCACCTGGCTGTTCAGAGGCTAAGTTTCAGAGAAAGAGAGGGAGGGAGAGAGAAGGAGAGTGGGGGGAGGCCTTTCAGGGTTCAGAATCTGAATCATTCCTGGTCCTGCTCACATGCTAACCAAAAGCCACTTAGATTGGCTGGAGGAGGCTGACCCCATACAAGGGCGATTGTTGGAGAAAATGCCTTAACAAGCATATTTCAAGCAACAATGCATTGCTAATTGTTTGCTTTGTGTGGTGTTTGCTGTCTGTATGATACAGTTTTCATTGTCCTGGGTACCAATTAATTGTATTTTATCTCTGACACATCCCTAGAGACTAACTAGATATAGGTGTCTTTTAAAATTAGGACCGGTGCTTCTGGACAATTGGTCATGTGTTTCTTGGATTGGAGAGAACAAACTCATTAACAAAATGATATCCTTTTTGTTCAGCAAGGATCTTGAAGCAGGTGCCTCGATGTAATGACCACCACCCAAGGACACAGCCTTGAGTGGGGGGAGGGGGGTGTGGTCAGAGAACCACAAACAATTTTTTCCCCTCATTTTATGGGGAAAAGGAGGCCAGTCATTCTAAGACAGTCAGAATTTGACCAGTTTCCTTTATGCTTCTGCTGTGGCTCTGATCTATCCAGGCCAGAGGAAACAGTGTGACCTTGTGGCTCCTATTGTTTTGATTCTTAAAAAGAGTCCAGCACTGTTCTAGGGAAGCACGTGCTCTAAGAACAAAAGCAACACTTAACTGCAGTCTGTGTATCTAGAACTGCTAGTGTTCTGCTTAACGCGGGCAAAGGCTTGGCAGAGCAGATGCAGTCTACTTTTAAGCTGAGTGGCTTTGTTAGACCACAGATCAAATTCCAGAGTCTCTTGCACAGGTCTCATCACCAGCTCAGGAGGTTGAGGATGATATCTGGCATGCACATAGTGAAGGAAGGGCCACGCCCATGACCCATTAGCACTGAGTGGGTTTAGGGACTATGACGATGTCGTGTCATAATACAGGTGACAAGCGAGTATTCGTGGTAGGGAGCAGGGATTAGGGGACCATACACGGGCGTGGCGGGGTAGTGTCTTCTCACAGGGCTGGGGCGTTTCAGGCTACTGCTGCAGGCTGACGCACCAGAGACGCACCAGAAAGGACAGTGTTCTGTCTCAGCGCTGTCTTGGAGGCGATGCGAGGCACTGGCTAGGCAGAGGAACACTCCAGGTAGCTAAGGTCTAAATGGTGGTGCTGGATCCCTATCCGGCTCCGTCCCGCCCTTTTTCTAGACATGGAGACACCCTTTTAGTACTGGGGGTCGACGGTAATGCTCTCTTCCGTAGTAAGCCGCCGCCCGGGGTATGGCTCACGCCCGGGAGAACCTCCCAGGTACCCCGACCCTCTTCATTGTCCTCCGGCCCCGTTGAGCCGGACTACACTTCCCGAGGTGCGCAGGGGTCCGAGGGTGGGGCCCGCTCGGGCGGGGGAGGGGCCGGCACGTGCCGCCGCGCTCAGCCAATGCGGAGCCCCGCGGGGAGGTCACGTGTCGCTGTTTGGCGCTTTTGTGAGCGCCCAGGTCTGTTGGTGTTCAGAGTGTGGCCAGGAGGCTCGGACCGAGCAGGTGGGTGCAGGGGTTTTAGAGACAACAGGGCGGCGGGCTGGGGATGGCGAGAGGGACGCAGCGGAGGGAGGGGCCGAGAAGAGCTGGGGCAGCAGCCCCCTGTGGAGGGCGACGGGCGGGGCCCCGGGCGGCTGGCGGGCGGGGGTCGCTCCGGTTGTGAGTGGTTCGGGCGGAGCCTTGGCTTTGTCTCGGCTCCCTGGGGGCGCGGCTGTCGTTGGGGAAGGGGCACGGCTGTCGTTGGGGAAGGGGCGCGGCCAGTTGTGTGGGCTCTACATGTGAGCCCCAGGGTGCCGTTGAGACAATAGGAGGCGTGGGTCTCTGTTCTGCCTGTGTCCCTCCCTCCCGGTCCCGGCAGACGCAAATTTTTTGGGGTCCCCATTGTCTAAACGGGCAGGGCGCGCCTCAGGAGCGAAGGCCTCCGGGCCGTCCCTCCTCGCAGTCGCCGTGGCCCGTGACTGAGGGACGATTCCTATGGCGCAGAATTCGGACAGCTGGGGGGCGACAGGTTGGTGGTGGAGACGACGGGAGGCGGTGTGGGGTCCGCGGCGGGGCCGCCTAGCGTGTGTTTCGCCGTCCCGCTCCACCCGTCGAGTTGCAGTGCGGGAGGTGGCAGCCTGGCAGTGTTTTTGGCGGGAGTGGGGGGGGCGTCGCTTCGTGGCGAGCCCGGGAGGGGCGAAGTTACCCGGATAGGACCGTTAGCTCCGCCCCTCCCGCCCCTTCCCACGCGCGCGGGCTCCCGGGTGTTGAGAGTTCGAGGAGATTCGAAAAGGCGCGGGGAGGAAGAGGGTGGGGCAAAGGGTGGAACGCAGGATGTGCTCTGATTGGCCGGAGGCGCCTGCCCGCTTGGCTCCCTTTGGCCAGGGCCACGCCCACGCCCTTTTCGTGCCCGGAGCGGTGGCGAGCGAAGGTTCTGTCCGGGTGCGACGGTCTCACTGCTGCAGATTTCAGTTTCTAGTTGTGGGAACCTGTAGTCCTACGTTTTCGGTACTAGCTTGGGGTTTCCAAGATTCATGATCTTAAAAGAATTGACAACGGGGTGTCAGATTTTTTTAATGAAATAAGGCAGCAAATATTATAATTTAAAACTCAAGGTTCCTAAAATTTAATTGTGCCTGCTGTTGGCCCAGAAGCTTAACCTCTAGGAACAATAGGAGTTGAACATTATTGGTTAATATTAGCTTGGGCGTTTTGTTATCCACCATGGTAGACACAGACAAAGCAAGGGTGGGTGTTTCATTTGCACAATGAGTTGTAGGGAGTACTGTATTAAGATGGCTTCGCTTTCATTGTTGGGTTGAGTCTGTAATATCTTTTTGTGGTTTGAAAGAAAAAATTGGTTTATGGAATTAAATCTTTCAACCTTTTGACAACCTCCTGTAATTTAAAAAACCTAGATGTTTTCTTTTGAATGAGCACCCTTAGTTAACTTTATTTCCTGGACTGGTGTTACTCAGATTGTATTTCCCAGTGTGTTTTCACTGTTTTTAAAGAAATATTTTTCTTCCTGGTTAATGATGTCTTTAATTCCGTGTAGTGATCTTTCTGACATTGATTTATGTGGCAGTGATTTGAAATCCCTTTGTGTCGGATGACATACAGAAATGCAAAGAAATTGATTGCATGCTCTTGAAAATCATTTTCAGGGTGTTCCTTACCAGTGGATTGTGTAGGATACACTGACAGTCTCTTGTCTTCTATTCACCATGGCTTCTTCTGGTAGGTAATCTGTTTAGAAAAGCAGAAATTGTGATGCGTTTAAGATTTTAGAATAGGAGGTGGCTCTAGTCTTTAACTTTTAATTTGGCCGTTATGTTATAGTTTTACCAAAAACCTGTTTTATGACTAGGAGAATTAAGAATAAATTATCACTTGACTGTTGTGAGAGCTTATAATTATTTCATAATTAGATAATTTGGCTTGGTCCAAAGCAAAATTGTGGCATTTGCACAAGTCTTTTTTATTTTTTAAAGTTTTTTATTATTAAAATAATTATTAAATACTGATTTTTCTTTTCTTTTTTTTTTTTTTTTTCTTTTTTGTCTTTTTCCTTTTTATCGGTACCGGGGATCGAACTCACGACTGCCTGCTTTCAAGGCAGGCGCTTATGACGCTGAGCTAAACCCCCAGCCCCATAAATACTGATTTTTCAAAATAATACTTATTCAAAACTATTGAGTTTTGTTGAAGGTAGTAGTTTCTTGCCTACAAATGCATCTTCATCAGACCTAATTCTGTACATTAAAGAGACCTGTTTTTTAGAAAATTACAAAGCCATTTATTGGAATAGGAAAACTGCATTTTTCTCACTTATCATAAATATGATCAACTCTAGATATTCAGGTGAAAGAACTGGAGAAGCGTGCTTCTGGCCAGGCGTTTGAGCTGATTCTCAGCCCTCGGTCAAAAGAATCTGTCCCAGATTTCCCTCTTTCTCCTCCAAAAAAGAAGGATCTTTCACTGGAAGAAATTCAGAAGAAATTAGAAGCTGCAGAAGAAAGACGCAAGGTAAGCTAACAGTTCACAGAAAATGGGGTATTTGTTCATGTAATGGGGTCAATTGTTTTTATTTCCATAACTGGAAGAAAACAGTTATAACTATACTGGTACTATTGCTATGAAAATTACGAATGTCAGTGCTGCAAGAAAATGAGTCATTATTTATTGAGCTCTTAATTATGTGTCACCTCCTTTACTTTTATTTTTCTTTAATACAGTTACTTTATGAGCTAGCAGTTGTTTGAGATAATAGAAATTACAAAATAGTCATAGGAATGTTATTTTCCTGAAGTCATACAGCTAGCTAGTAAGTCTTGTAGTGGAGAATTCAAGCTCAGGTCATTCTTATGCATGCTCTTTGAAAAATAGAAGATTTGTAGGTAGATGATTCTTTGTCTTTTTAGTTTTTTTGAGAGCTATACAACAAAAATATTTTGAATTACTAGTAATGTGATTGTATTGTTCAACTGATACTGTGATAATTTTAAGAATTATAAAATGCTATCAACAAGTACATACTTAAATTTGAAAATAGAAGTTTGTAACTGGGAATTAAGAGCATTCATTATCCTAGTTCTCAGAAATAACCACTGTTTATATTTTGGAGTGTTTCTTTCCATCAGTATTATTCTCATTAAGAACTTCACATTAAAAAGAAAACAACTTTTCATAAATTCTCATTTGTCTCCCCATTCCCACCAACTGACAGAGGAACTAGGTCACAAAAAGAAGTATGGCTAGAACGCGGCTCACTAATAAGGCATTTGGCCTAGTGAGTCCCAAGTTCTATATCCCCAACAACAGAAAAAAGATAAAGTAGTAATGCAACCCAGATCGACAGCTACTGCGATTTGAAAGTTAGTGCTTGTGCACTTGCACACGCCCCTTTTTAAACTGCTATAGCGTGGGTCATACACCTTTCAGTGCTATGTGCTTCGAGTATGTGCTGACCCATTGCCAACAGAGTGAATCATCGCCCTTTCCATGACCTTTCATGTAGTTTTGAGTTCATAGAATAAGAATAAGAAGCAGTACAGCCAAAGGCTGGATTAATGGGAAGATTTTTAGGAGTCACTCTTGGTCTTGGTGATTATTAGCCTATTTTACATAGTAATTGCTAAATACAGTGAAACTGTTGACTAGGGTATTACAAAAGAGAAAGAATAGAACCACTGCACATTGCTGTGTTACAACCTACAAGTTGATGCCTCCAAACACTTGTGAATGTTTGTCAGTTATGGGTGAAATTTGTATAGTGAGCTAGTTTTCTTTGAGAGCCTTTTCAAGTTAAGCAACCAGAATTCATTATAGCGAAGGATCATTCCTGAGTGTCTGTTACTCAGCTCATTTAGATATCATTAAATAATAAATCTTAAAAGGATTGTCTTAAATAATGACCAAAAATAATCTATGGGCAGTTTCCTAAACACAAATGCTAGAAATAGAAGGTGATTTTCATGGTATATTATAAGGATAATTCAGGTTCTAAGTATTTCAAGGGATCCTGGTTTTTGCCTCTAGATCTCCCTGATAAGTAATTTCTATCTTAATTTAATTAATGCTAAAGATACCTAGAGAGAGGCTAGCCTGTTAAACTTTTTTCTAGTCCCATGAAGCTGAAGTCTTGAAGCAGCTTGCTGAAAAACGGGAGCATGAGAAAGAAGTGCTTCAAAAAGCAATAGAAGAGAACAACAACTTCAGTAAAATGGCGGAAGAGAAACTGACCCACAAAATGGAAGCTAACAAAGAGAACCGAGAGGCACAAATGGCTGCCAAACTGGAGCGTTTGCGAGAGAAGGTTAGTTCCTTACTTTGTAGAAGGGTTAAGAACTGGAAGCTTGGCATACCAGTGAATTGGCTTGAACTAATTGCATTGATAAAGATGTTAGATGTCTTTTTGTCATAAATTTTGGGACTTAAGTCATTAAATAAACCTTATTATGAAGATGGAATATTGAACGTTAGGGATGTATGTAGCTCAGTGGTTGAATGCTTGTCCACTATGTATGAAACCTTGAGTTATTCCCTAGCAACCTGAAGAAGGAAAAAGAAAAAAACGTGATAAGAATATTGAGTTTGCTATAACATAATTCTGTGTTGTTTGGAAGATCAGTGGGAGGTAGATCCAGCAGGTTGGAAGATGATTTTTTTTTTTTAAATAACAGAGGATCAAACTCACAATTTCATGCTTGCCAGGCAGGCAGTTATACCGCTGAGCTAAATCCCCGGCCTTGGAGATGATTTTAGATTTTAGAATTCTTCATTTTGTGATTCCTGCAGGCTTCTAATACATGTGCGGAGGCTGTGTTGGGCCTCTTTTCAGTGGGTAGTATAGTTTAACAGGTTTTTTTTTTTTTTAATTTGACCTCTTGATAGTAACATACAGTTTCTTTACAGGATAAACATATTGAAGAAGTACGGAAGAACAAAGAATCCAAAGATCCTGCTGATGAAACTGAAGCTGACTAATTTGTTCTGAGAACTGACTTTCTCCCCCTCCCCTTCCTAAATATCCAAAGACTGTACTGGCCAGTGTCATTTTATTTTTTTCCCTCCTGACAATATTCTAGAAGCTGATGTAGGACTATATAGGTAGATCCAAACTGTAAGATATTGTTTTAGGGGCCGAAGGGGAGAAACTAAAAGTGTTTTACTCTTTTTCTAAAGTGTTGGTCTTTCTAATGTAGCTATTTTTCTTGTTGCATCTTTTCTACTTCAGTACACTTGATGTACTGGGTTAATGGCTAGTACTGTATTGGCTCTGTGAAAACATGTTTGTGAAAAAAGTATGTAGTGGCTTCTTTCAGATTGTTAGATCCTAAATATCTTGTTCATTTTCAATCCCAATTCTGTCCCAATCTTACCAGATGCTACTGTACTTGAATGGTTAATAAAACTGCACAGTGCTGTTGGTGGCAGTGACTTCTTTCTGTTCAGGTAATAAATTGGCAAGTTATGGAGCCCTCCTAGTTTATATTTGTTCCAGACTAAGCCTTTGGGTTGGTGGAAATACTCAGCGTGTATATTACTGCAAATTCTCTGCCCTGGGTTTCTTGCTCCAGAGGAGGTTGCATTGTCTTCTTCCACAATCAACACTTTGTGTTGATGCCTTAGCCCCGATCAGCTGTTACTATATTCTTTCAGATGTTTATTTGCAAACAAGCAGCTTTTGTTTTTCTGTCCCTTTTGAAAAAACTGATTAAAGGCACAAATGATTTTTCTAGAAAATAGTTTGGAGGAAATCTTAAGATCTTAGAATATTTGTTGGTTTGTGTGCTTACTCTTATAGTTGGGGGTGATGGTGCAACATAATACTATACTTCTATAGAAGGATGAGTCTCAAGTTGGAAAACTGATGCAGTTTGTGTTGCTTTAGCAGTTCTGTAACAGGAAACTAGTTTTTTCCAGAATAGTATTTTTGAGTGGTTGAAGTTGGCGGACATTAACATTGTTTGCAGAGGTCATGATACTAAGTTATTAGGGCACTGCCTCTCAATTCAGGGAAAACTTGGGGTACCATTTCTAGGCTTTGTGAGAAATAGCCTTAATTACATAAGATTATTCGCCTCTCCAGGCATCTGTATAAAAACTTACAGAAACCAAGCACCCATAGGAAAAGAACGCTTGCAGGAAAGATTTTATTACAGTGGAGGCTGCGTGGATTGCTAACATAACATGTTTCTGCAGCCCTGGCTAGATCTTGAGTTTTACCAAATTCATTTGTGAGAATAGTAACAATTTCCTGTGTTAGAATTTTAAGTGTGGTATGAATAAAGAGAGAGCATGCTTAGAGCTGTTGAGTGTATACTTAGATAACCTTGGTGTCGAACCTATAGTACATGTGCCACAGCAGGCTGTATTGAAAAGCTCTAAACCGTTTGCCATCACTGCTGTGTACTGATTGCCATTTCCAACCAGAGGCTAATGAATGATCACTTTGAGTTAGAAATGAGACTGCAGCTTTTAGGTGCCTTGAATTGACTTTCAAATTCACAATAGGTGGGGCTGGGGACTTAGCTCAGCAGGCATAAGCGGCTGCCTTGCAAGTGCGCAGTCAGAGTTCGATCCCTGGTATGGACAAAAAAAAAAAAAAAAGGAAATTGCATAAATTCACAATAGGATGGTTGGTTATAGGAGTGGGGCAAGAAGAAACAAGATACAATTTAAATAATGGTAAGGTTCTGAACAGTGGAAAGAGGACAAGAGGTAGCTTGGGTACAGTTCCTTAGCATTGGTCAACCTTGGTTCCTATTTTTAGCACATAGTACTAAAGATTCATGTGGGTGAAATGGTTCCTATGGGACTTTTAGTTTTTTAGTGGCACTATGGGTTGAACCTTTGCACCAAATCACATCCCTATTACCCCCATCCAACACAAAAGGGTCTCACTAAGACACCCAGTTTGGGGTTGAAGTTTTGATCCTTCTGAATTAGCCTCCTAGAGTACTGGGTGGAATTACAGGACTGCCACCACACTTGAACCCTGTAGGATCTTTAAGATACCAGTTGTGAGCAGTATTAGCCTTGAAATAGGAAATTTGTACCTGTGCATGATATAACTTGATACTTTTTTTTCCTATTCCCCTACCCTGGCTTCAACTCCTCTGCCCCTCCTCACTTAAAGATGCTTTGTTTCCATTTTTCTCTCCTCCCTTTTCTTTCCTCCCCTCTTCCCCCGTCTCATTAGTTCTTCCCATTTGAATGTTTTCTTCCTATTACGTTAGGAAGATTTGGAGTAATGCTATTGGTGTCCTACAGATGGCAGTAAGCTCTTTATATAAGGAAAGGAATAGACTTCAGGAGGAAGCAAAGAAAGATCAAAATAGGGTGGAAGTGGAGCCTCCCAGTTAGTTAAAACCTAGCATATTTGAATTCATTTACTCCCAGAAAGCAGTTCCTGGTCCCACCTTGTGACAACAGTGTCATGGAACTGAAGGGATATATCTTACACAATTAGAAATCCAAACTTTTCTGTTTCACCTCTGGCTTGAAAAAGCACTTAGTCCTGAGCTTGGTGCTATGAAGAAGATTGGGCTAGGTCTATTAAATAACTTCAATTGCAAAATTCTTTGTATGGGACTTGTGAAATGGAGTGTGATGGCCACACAGGTTCTGGGGAGTGTCCTCCAGTCCTGGTGTCCTGGGGCCAGCCTCACAAGTGCACCTCTTCTAGTGGGCCTGTCCCTCTTGGCAGCATTCTGTCATATGTTGGTCTCAAGGCTATAGTTTGCAGCCAAGGGCCTGTTGCAATGGATTTGGCTCCACTTTTCATTTTTAGTGGAAAATGAGTCTTGGCTCTTCCTGAGGTTTTAATACTTGTACTTTGTGATTGACTGGCCTCTGTGGAAGAGACCAGTTAAGGAGATGTGAAGGAGGCTCTTGAGTCAGCATTTAACCAGCCTGGACTATATTCTAGGGAAGGGAAGAAGGTGACGTGGGTCTCAGTGCATCTCTGCTTAAAGTTATATAACACAGCTGAGGATGGTACTGTGCATAGATAGTTGACCTAATGAAGTGTTGCTATAGTGCTTGCTAAAAGGAATAATCCCAGTGGCTGGCATGGAGAACTGGTAGACAAAAAAGGATTTAAGCCAGGCCTTCGAGAAGGATGGACCCAGTGCAAACCTTAAAAAGTGCTAAACTGTTCCACACAGCATGTGGCTTGTGGAAGACACTCCTGTGCTCTTTTTTTCTTTTCTTTTTTTTTAAATATCTTTTGAAGGCTTTAGAATCCAGGGGCAGTTGGGGCAGTGAATACTCATTTTAAGGGAGAGAAAATGAAGGCAAGTGATTTGACAGGAGAGTAGATACAGGTGCCAGCAACACTGGAGAGCTGAGGAGGGCTCTCAGGTTAGAGGGCACCTCGGAACTCCAGAGGAATAGATGTGGTTGGTACTACACTGGTAACTGGGACATGTGCTACTGGTCGTGGGAAACCAGAGGATGAGAAATAAGAGGTGACTGGGAAAAGGTGCCAGAATCTGCTACTGTTTATTAAACACTTACACATTGTTATATTGTTTTATCTCCACTGTACAGAGTTTAGAAAAAGAAAAATAACCATTGGACAGGTGATGTAACTTGCCCAACATTCTAATCTAGTAAGGGAATCTTTATCCAGGCTCCAGACTGGATGGGGAGCTCTTCAGAAGGGGAACTCTGGCAGCTCAGCCTTTTGCCCTGAATAGTTTTCCTATGTGCCAAATCTGCACCTCAGACTCAACTAATAGGTTGAAAACCCTAAATTAAGCCATTGCTACCTACTTAGAAAGGTAATTTATGACCATTTTAATTCCACCATGCCTTGGAAAGCTGTTTGTTTCTATCTATTCTGTATTATTAATTATATTTACAGTTCGTTTACCTTTCCAAGTAAATCTGCCATATGAGAGTTTGACTTACTGCCAATTCAGTTACATCACTTGTTACCATAAATGTGACTTTTTAGGAATAATTAGAAGATAAAGGACAAGCTTCTTATAGTAGGTGCCCTGAAGTTCCCTTCCCAATCCAAGACTAATTCTCTGCCTGGTTATTTAAATGTTTTTTTGAGATGGAGTTTCATGATGTTGCCCAGGCTGATGTTGCCCTTAAATTTATGATCTTCTGTCAGCCTCCCGAGAGCTGGTACCACAGTCGTGCCTCACCATGCTCAGCTTCTACACCTGCTTAGATTGCAGACTCTGCGATTTGGGCAATGTCACAGTTACTAAGAATTTCCTCATTGAGCTGAACCTTGAGGCCCCAAAACGTTACTGATGAGCTAAGAATCTTGGTACTTGCTTCTTTGCTCAAGTGAAATAGATTTTAAATGCCCCTGCATCTGAGGCCTCTGTCCGTGGAAGCTGGTATTCCGTCCTTGAGCACAGAAACGTTTTCTGACTTGTTTTATACATCCATCTAGATTTTTAAGTTTCTATTGATAAGCTCCAAAATGCTCAGTCTCAGTGGAGGGACTGCCCCTAGCTGGGAATGCCTAGCCTCCCAGCAAGGCCAGAGCAACCAAATCCTACCAAGATAAGTGGGTTGCTGAAGTTGGATCCAAGGTGGGAAGTGAGCCAGATGCCCCAGGTGGCAACAGATGGCTGCTAAGAGAAACAGCCTCTGGTTGTAGGGGCTTTTGGGCCCGGGGCCTCTAACTTGTGGCCCTTGGCTCCCTCACTAGCAAAAAGCTCAGGTATTCCTGGGAAGGAGGGTGTGTGTTCTGAGGACCTTTTACTCAGCCTTTTCTGCTCTCACAGCTCTGTACTTACTAGCAAGAGCTAATAATTATTTACATTATCTCATTGAATTCCTATAACAATCCTCTCAAGTCCATCTCACAGGTGTGAAGCAATTGAGACCTAAATGATTTGTCCAAAGTGACAACTAGCAAGTGGTGGTCAAATCAAACCCACACCTTTAACCTCCATTCTATACTGCAGCTCCTCGTGTGTCACGAATGTATTTCATTAATTATGAAATTGTTTCAAGTTGTGTCTCTGCAGGTATAATGCTGGATCACCAAGAACAGGGACCATGCCTAACATTCACCACTGGACCTCTAGCTGTGAGCCTCATTTATTTATATACATACTTATATAAATGTGTACTGAATTAAATCTTTAAATGAATGATGAGTCTGTGGTCCATACTGAGGCACCTACTTTGTCCTCATCCTACTAGATCCTATGGGAGTCAGTTCACAATAGAAACAAAGGATGCGATGCCTATACCCCAGCTTTAACACTAGCCATGGAAGTGTCCAATCCTTAGTAGAATCCTTGTAGATCCAGAGACTCAAGTTGGTGGCCTGAAGCTGTTAGTCTGAAAGCAAGCTGTTAGGCCATGCTGTGTGTTAAAATTACTAGTTGATAGCTCCACATGATTTTAGGCTTTTGAAAAACTATTACGAGTGATGCTCCTGGTTATATGGTCCCACCCAAATGCAGTCAGCAGACCTGAGAGGCTGCTGCCCCCTGGAGGTAGGAGTTGTGCTCTGCAAGCCTCCTTTTTCTGCCCCTCTTATTTGTCACCTGTGCTGGCCCTAGGGAGGCCTGGAATTTGTGGTGCCTGACCCAGGTGACAGCAATATGTCAGCTAGCCTGAGATTTCTTTTTAAGGTTAAAAGTCCAACAAGTAAAAAAGGCGATTTAAGAAAAAGTGTTTCTCCCTCCGAGGTTTCTGGCTACCCTACCTGTGTCTCCTTCCACAGATACACTATCCTTTTACAAGTAGTCACCAAACACTGATTGGCATCTCTTATGTACCAGACAACAGCTGGTAATCAGAGTCACATGTTTGTAAGTTTTTTTTATTTTAAAGATATTAAGACAAAAGAAGACATAACAAAGCAGATCAGAACAATGTAAGCAACTAAATAGTAACTACCATGTCTCTGAAATAGTTGAGCATAACTTCATATACAATAGTCTCAAACATAACAAAATAGTATAAAACCATTCAAGTGAATGAAATTATTACAGGGCATTCAGAACCAAATAACAGAATGAACAATGGCTACTATATTATTTTCCATGGAAAATTTGTTTATACTATCACACATAATAAAATCCAACAAGATACAATATGGTAGAGCCAATGGAAACAAGAACAAAAGCATGGACTTCAGAGTAAGATGATATTAAATCAGCACTATTATGTCTTATTTTCTTCAAAATAGCTGTTCATACTATCACAGATAATAAAATCAAACAAACCAGAATAAAATCATTTCAACTAATGAATGCAAATGTAAGGCTTCAAAGCAATGTAATGGAGGACCATGATTACCATAAACTCTTATGTACTCTTACCCTTTCTTATGCTAGGGAGACTGTATGGTATTTATACATGTGAGTTTGATTTATTTTGCTTATGAGTATGGTCTCAAGTTGTGTCCATTTATTTATAAATATCTCAATGTGATCATTCTTTATACCTGAGTAGTACTCCATTGTATAAAAATACCACAACTTTTTTTATCCATTCCTCAGTTGATGGATACTTAGGTGGTTTCCAAGATCTGGCTATTACAAATTGTGCTGCTATAAACATGGATGCACATTTATCAGTGTGGTATGATGTTTTCAGTTCTTTTGGGAATATGCCTAGAAGTGGAATAGCTGGATCGAATGGGACTTCCAGTTCCAGCTTTTTGAGGAGTCTCCAGACTGATCTCCACAGTGGTTGCACCAGTCTACACTCCCACCAATGGTTCAGGAGAGTTCCTTTTTCCCCACAGCCTCTCTAGCATTTGTTGTTGGTAGTTTTCTTGATCCTGGCCATTCTTTCTGGAGTGAGATGGAATCTCAGTGTTGTTTTAATTTGCATTTCTCTAATGACCAATGATGATTAACATTTTTTCATGTATTTATTTGCCGTTTGTATTTCTTCATCTGAAAACTGTGTATTCATCTCAGATGCCCCACATGGTACTTTTTCAAAATGTGGAGAGTCAGGAATTCTGTAAGAACTTCAAAGGAGAATTTCTAAAATTGTGGTCACATATCTCAATTTTGTAAAGCCCACAGTGTTCTCTGTTGCTCAACCAGGCAGAGATCAGTCAACCCAAGATGCAGTGTCCTAAGTGGAATTACCATCATCCAGTCCCTTGTGGTCTGCACAGATAGCTCTGGAGCTCCAACCACCCAAGTCCACTGACCTCAGTGTTGAGATGGTGCTCCTCACAGGGACATCCAGCTATTGTGCAGGATGCCTGAGAACCAAGGCACATGCTAACTCCTCAAACACCTGTTCCCCTCCAGGGGCAACTTCCATGCTAACCATTCCCCTCAATCACAGGGAGGCCTGAGCTATGAGGTGAGGACACACAACTGGCATCTCAGTCCAGATCATTCCTGCAGTGACTTCCTCCAGAAGATAATGTGTGGTCAAGTTTGGGGTGGGGATTAGAAGCAAAGATGGCATCCGGGTTCCCTCTCTTGGGCCAGTAGCCCCATTCTCCACCCACTCCCTGTGTTATCAAACACCACCCTTCTCCCACCCACTGACATGGATGCTTTAATAACAGCGTGTCTCAGAAGGCTGGGGTAGTGGAAGGGAGGGCTTGGCGGTAAGCCAGACCATTGTGCCTGGCCTGGGTTATTTGGATTAGTATCTGGAAGCACCCACTGGGGGAGTCAGGGTGCAGGAGACTGTGCAGCTGGGAAGTCTCATGAGAAGCTCTGCAGAGTGGGAGTCCACCTCTCAGCAGCTTGAATCAGGACTACCACAGTGTAGTCCAAGACCACTGCCAGTCAGGAACATGTTACGGGTCAACAGCACAGAAATTCCAAATAAGCCTTCGTAACAATTTTGCAAGGTTTTCTGAATATTATTAGAGATAAGTGTTTTGTCTCCTTTTAAAATTTCATTTTGTCCTGTTTTTAAAAAGCTATGGTAGGGCTGGGGATTTAGCTCAACAGCATAAGCACCTGCCTGGCAAGTACAAGGTTATGAGTTCAATCCCCGGTACTGCAAGAAAAAAAAAAAAAAAAAAAGCTATGGTAAAATATACATAACACTCAGGCATGGTGGCTCACTCCTGTACTCCCAGCACTTGGGAGGCCAAGGCAGAAGAATCATTGTGACTTCAAGGCCAGCATAAACTACATAGGGAAATTAAAATATACATAACATTATTGTAATCCCAAATATTGTGTACAGTCATCCAAATATTATAATCTTTTTTTTCTAGTTTTCCTCACAATTCAAAAGATTATATTTGTAGTCCCATTGAGACTACTGGAATCCCAGCAAATTAATTTCAGTCTATCACCTCCAATGCAACCCACAGCGAAAGTAACGACAAGGAGTATTCCTCCTAAACCCAATCCCTGCAAGGACATGCAGACAAAGGCCTTGTTCCTAGGCCTCTCCCAGAATTTATTATCTTGTGAAGCAGGGGAGTGTCTCAGGGATGAGTGACAGTGAAGATGGGGAGGGGATTACGTGAGTAACTTGAGCTGGCTGGCCAGGTGGAGAAGGGCATCTCTGCAAAATGCAGAGATAAAGATACCAAAAGGATCAATTCACATACTACAATTAAGGTAACAACTGAATTGTTTTAGGAGACTGTTGCTTTGGTTTCTGATATGTA
The DNA here is from genome assembly GCF_034190915.1 of Cavia porcellus. NCBI lineage: Eukaryota > Metazoa > Chordata > Mammalia > Rodentia > Caviidae > Cavia > Cavia porcellus. The sequence goes on along the minus strand of NW_026947508.1, from coordinate 19,541,902 downwards.
AATTTTTGTGCCCTGAGGAATCATAGCCTATTTACCTTGAGGCTCATTTCCAGTGGACATTCCCTGAGCTGATGGCTCTAACATACTGCTGTGCTCATGGGGAGGAAACAGGAGACTGTCTGATGGCTTTAGAGATTACATATCAGTCCCTCACTAGCCTTATTTGCAATGCTTAGAGCCAATTGAGGAGAGAAGGAAATATCATAGCCAGCTCTTTACATATCAGCATAAGGAAATAAGTCTCCATATAATCAAAGTTGCATTCAAGGCAAGACATTGGAGCTGTCTTTCACAAACATAAGTGGGCCATTTTAACCATCCAATTCAGTGATTACATTCACAAAGTTATAATCATCACCACTATTTAGTATATTTTAAAAACATTAAAAAGTACATTAATTGTTTTTGGTTTGAGACCACTAACCTAAATGTTGACCCAGAGTTTCCCAAAGTCTTCGAGGTTTGGAGGAAACAGGTGCCTAGTTCCAGGGACTAATGGCATTGTTCAGTTTCATCTCCCCAAACTGCTGAGGTCAGTGAAGGGAGTGGGCTGAGGCCCAGGCTCTCCTGGCACTGCCCTTGAAGGAGACCAGCAAGCCATGGTTTGGCCTGCGTCAGGGGCAGTCCAGTGCCTCCCTTTCCTCCCCTACATTCACAGCCTGAGGGGTGTCTGTCTAGAGGCTTTGGGCTTTCTTTCTGCTTGCCTGGGGCAAGCTTTGTTTCCAGTGGCAAGAAGGTCAGCTTCAGCTTTTAGGACTTTGGAGGCTTAGTGAAGCCTAAGCTTCTTGCTTAAAGGAGGAACCCGAGACTGAAGAAAGAACCTGTCCATGATCGTGGACAGTTAGTCATGACCCCAGGTACAAGTCTTAGAAATTCCCAGGCAGAGATGTTTGGAGTCACATGGAATGGGATTCAAATTCTGACTCTAGCAACCCCACATGGCCTTGGGCATTGGTGCCCTCATCTACAAAACTGGATCATTTCCATCCACTAGGTAAGTATGCACCAACCCACCCGATCATCCCCCAACTGACACCTCTCTCCACTTGATTCTTTGTCGGCTGTCTCAGAGGTGGGATGTCTTATCTTTTCTGATATCCAAAACAATTCTAAAATAATGAGATTGGAGAAAAATAATGGTTCAGTTTGGCCATCATGGCCAACCTTGCTGGCTGCTCTCCCATGATTCATTTTTTTTTTTTCCTTGTAGCAAGTCTGGCAATTTTTTCTTAAGAACCGATCTATCTGTCTCCTCTTTATACCTTTTTCCCTTTCTTATCCTCTTTTCCTGCCTGAAATTGAAACATATCTTGAAGTACAGCATCCTTGGGATCCTGAGGGTAACAGTCAGATAGTGTGATGGCTACAGCAGAGGACAGACAGAACCTGGTCCTTAGTGACACTGAACATGGAAACCATCTTCTCTAGGAGGTTAATATCTTTTTACTTAAGTTATTGTTTTGTGGCTTTTCACTGTTTGCTGCTGAATGAAGGCATAACTAATGGAGTCATGTTGAATTTGAGATTTTGGAGGAAGGCTTTTAGGTCTGAGGAAGTGGAAAGAAGTTACCAATAAGCACCAAATTAGCCAAACAAGAATTAAGAAATTTACAAGAGTAAGCCACCACGTAATTCCAGCACTTGGGAGGCTGAGGCAGGTAGGATCATTGAAAAGAAAAGAAAAAAATCTGGGTATGGTGGTACATGCCTATAAACCCATCACTCTGAGAGGCTGAATGCAGTTCAGCAAGATCTTGTCTCAAAAAGTTTTAAAAATAGCTGGTGATGTAGCTTGGTGTGAAGACCCCAGTACTGAAAATAAATAGTTTGAGAAACTACTGAGAATTTTGCAGTAAATAGACAAAAGTTCCTGCCCTTAAAGAGTTTGACTTTTGGTGGTAGGTGGAAGACAGACCTGACCTCTCAACCACTGCATTTTCATTGGTTTCAAAGATGGTGGGGATTGAAGTATGATGGATCAGGTGACAGGGTGGAGTGCAGTATGTCTGTTCTCGCAGTCCTTCCCACCCACCCATCATGTTAGCAAATCAAAATGGTCAGCATATTTGTTCAGTGTTTTCTGTGAGCCAAACACTGGGTTGCATTCTCTTCAAGGGAGATATGATTGTCCCCATTTTATAAGAAGGTGAAGAAAGCCTCAGTCATGCAACTAGTAGGTGGCTTACTGGGTTTGACCCAGGATTTTCTGATTCCAGAAATGCTACATCTCTCTTTGGTACTCTTCCTGAACGTATTTTGTTCCTGTTTGACAACGTATTTCCTGATGTTCCCTCTCTGCTTTGGACAGGGACTGCCTCTTGTTCTTCTCTGTAGTTGGGCACCTAATAAGAGCCTGACCATCTTCATTCATTCATCTCACTTTTTAAGAAGCTTTCTCCATGCTGAGTGATAGGAATGTAGGTCAAGTCTCAGAGACACAGAAGCAGGGAGGGAGCTGGCGATTTGCAAGCACCCCATCAGAAGCACCAGTACAAGTAAGTATAGGAAAGGACAAAAAGTCAGACTCGGGGTAGGGTAGAACCAGTCAGGGAGAGCTTCTGGAGGAGCAGACCGCTGGTGAGTTCCTAGGGAAAAGTAGAAGTTGGGCAGATAAAAGCAGCTGTGGATGTATCCCGTAGGAAGTAGCGGATGGCGGATTGAGAGAGACGAGACGGTGGTGTCCAGAGGTGGCTGGAGCACAGGCAGAGGGGGTAAGGAGACGAGGCTAAGAAGCGGGAAGGTGAGGATTTGGACTTGGTTGTGTAGGCACTGGGGAGCCTCTGATGGAAGAGGGTGGGTGAGGTCTGGCCAGATAAGGCTGGGCACTCCATAAATACTTGGCAGTGGTGTGTGTGTGTGTGTGTGTGTGTGTGTGTGTGTGTGTGTGTGTGTAAAGGAATGATAATCATGGGGTTCCAGGCATGTGTCCTTCAGGGTGAGGGGGCAGTTAAATGACCTGACAGCAGAAGGACGAGTCAGGCAGGTGGTGTGGACACTGGCTAGCTCCCCTTCACTTCCTGCATCATGACTGTCTTGCCTGGGCCACCACTGTATCTGGCTGGGAGTTTTACAGTAGCTTCCATACCAGCCCTGTGGCTTCTGCCCTTGCCCCTGTACCCTGTGCTCCCCAAGTATTTATGCTTACTTGTACTGGTCCTTCTGATAGGATGCTTGCAAATCGCCAGCTCCCTCCTCCTTCTGTGTCTCTGAGACTTGACAGCTCCCACAGGCAGCCAGAGGGATGCTTTAAAGCCAAATCCTGCTCTGGACTTGGCACAATACACTTGCCAGCTCAGTTACATCAGAATGGAAGAAGTTGCTGTAATTGTCATCAAAGGTGTTCTGGCATGAGCAAAGCTGTTCTTAGTGGAAACAGTGTCCTAGGAGTCATAGTACCATGGGACAGATATGTAGACACTGAACTCAGGACAAGAGCAGCATCCTGATCATCTCTGAACTGGCTGGCAGAAAAATCCAGCATCACTCTCTGCAGACTTCATGTTACCTCCTGAAATTCCACCAAAATGTAACCCAGCAGACACACTGACCTTTTGGTCTGAGACCTTCAACAGTCTTTATGTGTGCTGGACTGTGGTGGCTCCTTCCCTGTACCCTCTGTTTTTGCCACTAGTATTGCTAAGCACTCCCAGTGGTGCCAGCCACTCCATGCCCACTTATGTGGGTCACACCCACCGGCACCTATGGGTGTTGCTGATGATGGTGTGAGAAGCTACCTCAGGAAGATCCTCATGAAAAGAGCATCCGCCTCCATTCCCACAGCTGAGAGGGAACTGGCCCAAAAAGGGATGAGAGTACCAGGGGTTCAGGTGACTCCTCCAGCCCTCCTTCCTGGCCTTGGAGCCCAGTGGCTTGTGATAAAACCTCACCCACTTGGATCTGAAGTGTGGCATTGCCATCCAGAAGGCCCTGTGTGCCAGCAGGGTATTGTCAGAGTCCTGCCATTTGCTCTAGAGTTGCCAACAGAGTAAGAGGAGAAATCACAGCCTGGGCCCCTGAGCCAGGACAACAAAGAGGGTTGCTCTTTAGTGCTAGGAACTCTGGGTTGGTGGTGTCCATGCCCACAGCTGTCTCTCCTCCCAGCAGGCATGAATTAGCAGCAGGAAGTTGAGTAGGGCCACTGCTGAACCTCTAAGTGATGAGGCTGCAGAGCGTCTAACTCATGGGTTTACTCTCAAGTGTCAACTTGCCCTGGCATGGCAGTTTCATCTAATGGGGACCGTCTGTACCTGATATGAAGATAAATACGCCGATATGTAAAAGAGTAAGTAAATAAGCAAACTGAAACTGAGATTATATCACTCCACCACCTGAAAGCCTCCTGTGGACTCCCCATTGCACTAAACATAAAATCCAGTCCTTACTATGGCCGGCAGGCCACCAAGATCACTGGGTTCTCTATGGCCTTGAAGCCTTCTATTCTTCCCCTACTCCCCTCAGCTGAGCCTGGGGCCAAGGCCCTGCCTTGAGGCCATTGTACTATCATTCCCTCTGATAATCAGACAGATGTTACCTTGGCAAAGGCAAAGCTTTCTCTAACGACCTCTAAAATAGCCACCTTCTTACCCCCAACATCATTTCCTATCTGCTTACCCTGCTTCACTTTTATTCTTGATGTGCATGTGGAGTCTCACCTGCCTCCCTGCTCTATTAGATGTGTGCTTCAGGAGGGCAGAGTCAGTATTTATCTTAGCACCTTTATTCTCGGCACAGGGAACAGGACCCCTTTACATAGTAGGTGAGGTGCCTAATAAATGCTTGTGGAAGGAAGATGCCTGAACCCTTGATTGCCCCTGTGTGGCATAGAGCCTCAAGTTGTCCCTCATCCTTATATAACCATGGTCTCAGTCTGTCTCCAGCTCTGTGGAGCTGCATCTCCCACCAGCTGTGTCGAGAGAGTGGAAAGTTCCACTCGGAGGCTGAAAGGACATCATATTTCCTGGGCTGGGAGGAAATTTCCACAGCTACAGCCTATGTCTTGTGGCATGGATAGAATGGCTGAGGAGTCCAGGGAGGAGCCAAGACTGCTAACAAATGATTGTGGTGCCTGCCCCCCTGCCCAGACTCGAGATGGTTGTGTTTGCAGATCAGCTTGGGTTTGAGGTGTCCAAGAACCAAAAGAGCCAAAAGGATTTGTGACCATCAACAAGTTCAGTCTCTTCCTTTTTCAGATGTAGAAACTATGACTCAAACAAGGGAAGAAATTCGTCCAAGATCACACAGAAAGTTAATGGCAGAGAATAGACAAACTCACGGCACTGCCTTGGCTTGGAGTTTACTTTTCCTGTTCCATTCTCTCTTTCCTGCCCTTCCTTGCATCTAATATCTCCCAAACACCTACTTGGGAGCACCCAGGGCTCTCTGCTTTTGAGCCTCGTTCATCTTGAGGTTAAATGGCTCCCCTCCTGCTCAGATCTTCATAACTGCTTACCCTTTCTACACATACTCTTGTCCTTGTTGTATACTTTGCTACACATTTTAAACTCCCAGTGCCCAAGTTGTTCCCCATTCCAGTTAGGTCATATGTCTGACTTAGCAGGCATCAATATCTTGTAGAGATCCTGGCGTGATTTCATCTGTAGCAAAGTTTGGGATTATGGTTTTCATCTTAAAAATGGCACCCCTGGCTGGGAATTTAGCTCAGCAGCATAAGCGCCTGCCTGGCAAGTGCGAAGTCATGAGTTTGATCCCTGGTACCAAAAAAAGAAAAAATGGCACCTGTGCCTCTTGTCTCTCGGACCCTGAACTGAAAGTAACCTGGTGATGTTTCCATCCAGGTTTACTTCCTGGATGCCAGTCCTGGGCTCAGGACAGGCTGTGGCTGGGCAATCCTATTTCTTCTCTGCTTCTACCCTTTGCCCAGCCCTGGGCCTCCCGCCAGCCTGGCTTACCTGATTTGAACTGTGTCACCATCACTAGGCAATTAATAAATATCTACTGTTGATAGTAACAGTGATCTTGAGATTGACCAACAGGATCTTTGATATGCAAGAAAGGAGATGTGGTATTGGGCAGACTTGTATTTTTTTTTTTCCTTTTTATCGGTACCAGGGATCGAACTCACGACTGCCTGCTTGCAAGGCAAGCGCTTATGCCACTGAGCTGAATCCCCAGCCCCTCAGACTTGTATTCTAATTCCAGCCAGTTCTGCTTCTTGGGTCTGGGCCTCAGTTTATTCATCTATGAAAGAAGGAAAAGGGATGAAAATGCTTACCTTTGTAGTTTGTTGTAGGTGTCAGAGATACTCTGCTGTGCAAGGGCCCCGTCCTTCACAAGTCTGTCACCTGGGGAGCAAGTGTGTGATGAAAGACTTGTGCAATAGTCACCTCCTGCTCCTACCATCACTCCCTGTTTCTCTCCCTGTCCTGTTACTGTTGTTTTGATACTGAGAATGGAAACCGGGGTCTTGCACATGCCAGGCAGGCACCCTAACACTCAGGTACATTCCCAGCCCTTTTTATTTTTTATTTTGAGACAGGTTCTTGCTAAATTACTCCGGCTGGACTGGAACTTCCAGTACTCTGGCCTCAGCCTCTCAAGTAGTTGCCTTGTTTTTCTTTCTTTTTTAATTTGAGACAAAACTTGCCACAGTGGTACCTTGGCTCATGAACTTAATTTGTTCCATAATTCTGGTCGTGAACTGAAGCAATCACAAACCAAATCAAATTTCCTCTTAAGGTTCAGTGTAAGTAAGATTATTCTGAACATGGTTCCAAAGTGATTTTGGTCATGAACAGAATCAAATTTTCCCATAAGGTTCAATGTAAATAAAGTTAATCTATTTTGAACCATATTTTTTTTTTGTTTTTGCTTCAGTTTTTTTGGTACCAGGGATTGAACTCACAATCTTACGCTTGCCAGGAAGGCACTTATGTCACTGGAGCTAAATCCCTGACCCTACCATATGTATTTTTTAACTAAAAAATATGAAACAAAGTATAGTACAATATGAAGGGAGAGAACACTATCTTGCTTGAGTTGACTTCTATATGGAGACCAAGACAGCAAGGTAGTTGGGGAGGAGGTTATTGTTTGGAGGGAAAGTCCTCCTTTATAAGGACACAGGAAATCTCCTTCAGGAGTTTCTCCTTTTCTTTCTCTTAGCTGCAGAGTCAATTTTGATTTAAAAAAAAGTCTGTCTAATATCACTTATTTTCCTGTGTGCATAACCCTCCAGAAATGATGGACTACATTATCATGTATCAAATTCAACACTGTTAGTTACAGTTTACATTGGGGTGGTGCTTCTCAAAGATATCCTGGCACTCATTCCGTTTTCCGTGATGGGTTTTATCACAGCCCTGCTACCCTCTCCCTGTCTTCCTCTTCCTCAGTGGATGCTCCTCAACAACTGCCTTCTGCTGCTCCCTCGGGTTCAGCCAGTTCCTCATCATGGGCTCCTCCTTGTGTCCTCAGCAAGTTCCTTTGTATCTGCACCATCAATGTCCACACCCAAACTCTTGTCCATGGAGACAATCTCCTCCACTATCTGTGTATCAGGCTTTTCAATGTCACATTCAGTGACACATTCTGGCCATAGTTTCCTCCAGGCTGAGTTTAAGGTCTGGTACGTGACATCTTCCCAGGCTTTGTCAGCTGAGTTTGAGGGAGTGAAGGACATCAGACAGTTTCTTCCAGAACTCTATCAGAGTTAAAGACTTTTTTTTTCAGTGACATTAAGACACCTGGTGAAGAGAAGCTGTGGTGTGCAGTTTCTTGAAGTTGTAGATCACTTGCTGGCCCATGGGCTGCAGAAGACTGATGCTCATACTCAGTGTCCATACCATCCACCAAGGTTGGAGGGTGTGTCAGGGCATTGTCCAGCAGAAGAAGACAGCTTTCAGGCAGTCGCTTGTCAGAAAGACATGTAATGGTAGGTGTGAACATCTCACACAGCCATTCCGTGAGCAATTGCCTTGGAACCCAAGCTTTCACACTGCTCTCCACGTGCCAGGCAGTCTGGCCTTATTCACCATCTGTTCCTTGAATGTAGGAGGGGTCTGAGGATGGTACACCAGCAGGAGCTTACTCTTCAGGATCAGCCCTAGCGTCACATACAGCAGACGTGTCAATCTATCCTTCATGGGTTTGAGGCCCGGCCGTGCCTTTTCCTCCCATGTGATACATTCCTGTTTGGCATCTTCCGGGAGAACCCTGTTTCATTGCAGCTAAACGCTTGTTGAGGGGCGTTACCTTTCTGCCTTTGTGAATTCTGCAAATTCTTTCTTGTAGGCTGTTTCTACAGCGGCCTTGTCAGAACCGGAAGCCTCGCCGTGTCTTATCACCCTGCGGATGCCACTTCTCTCGCAGCATTTCTCAGGCCACCCTCTACTGCCTGACATTCATCGCTCATTGCACTTGTAGAGGGGCTTTCTTGCAGCAAATCCCTAGCAAAGCAGTTTCCTGGCTTTTTCACAGATCATAGCTTCACTAATGCTATCATCTGCCAGCTGTTTCTCATTCCACCAGACTAAGGACAGTTTTCCCATCTCTTGTAGCACTTGTGTCCTTGATTGGCTAACAGCAAACACTTTACTCCTTTCGTCACATTGACTCCTTTGGTGGTATCTTTATTTTTCGAAACAGTCGAGATTGTCAACTTCACCATCTTTTACTCTGAGGCCAGATCAGTCAGATGAATACCACACTTATGCTTTCCTATAATTTCCACCTTCAGTTCAATAGTGATTTTCTTTTCTTTTTTTTTTTTTTTTTTAATACCGGGAATCAAACTCAGGACCTTGCACTTGCGAGGCAGGCGCTTATGCGGCTGAACTAGATTCCCGGCTAATGGTGATTTTCTTTAAAACTGTCTTCTTATCTTTCTTGCTGTGTACTTTCTTGTCACCTTCATTACCACTCTGCACTTTCTTTTTACCACCATGCTGCTCTGCGCTTTCTTTGGAACCATACTAGATTGAATAATACTGAACAGTCCTGTAGTGCTAAAAAGCACATGAAAAAGCTTTACAGCATATGTGCACAAGTCTGTCCGAGGTCACAATTTCAACTAGAGGAAGCCATAACCATGTGTCAGAGCGGGGCAGAAGGCCATGGTCATGTTCATCACCCAGTGTGGAGTTCACAAATGGAAGCAAAATTTTGCCCAATTCTTCTGTTCAAGAGCTGAATTGTTCATGAACAGAAGCATTTGTGAACCAAGGCATACTGTAATTTTGCCCAGGCTACATCCAATTTAGGATTCTTGTGCCTCAGCCTCCTAGAATGCTGAAACTACAGTCATGAACCACCGTATCTCACTTCCTGCCTTGTTTTTTGTTTTTCTTTTTGAGACAGAGTCTCTCTATGCAGTTCAGGCTGGCCTTGAGCTCACTTTGTAGGCCACGCTGGTCTTGAACTGGCAAGGCTCCTCCAGCCTCAGCCTCCCAAGTGCTGGGATTACAGGCATGAGCCACCACGCCCGGCTCCTGCTTTGTTTTTATTCAGTGTTTATGTATTTTCTTACCACCCTCACCCCCACCCCCATTCTATGATGTATTTCAAAGAGCAGAGACAGTTTCTATGCTATTAGTACCTGCATCCTTGGGCTTGCAGAGACCTAGAATTGGGACTCATACATATATGCAATGTGCTCAATAAAAAATAATTGAAAGAAGACGCCTGAACCTCTGACTACCTACCTCTGTTTCCCTCACCCCCACCCTCACCAGGGATGGCCATCATCTCTGTCTCCACTGTATGGTGCTGGCTAGTGAAACTTGGGAAGGAAGATGCCTGTGAACCTGCTGAAAAGGACCCTGCCTAAGGGCGTTACCTCCCAGGGTAAATGAATAGAGGGTACAGAAGCTGAGGGTGAAAATTAGAAGGGATCAGAGAGTGTGTGCCTGCCTGGAAATGCACAGGAAAGTTCCTGATGGGAGGCTTTCCTGGAAACCCACAAAAGTACCCTGGGGAACAGAATCAGCCTTTGGGCACCTCCGTATCCAGAGGCAGCAAAGCCTATGTGTGATCACAGTGCAAGACTGAGGCTTTTCGAGCAGGAGGGCAAGGGGGAGGGGAATAATGAAGACATGATCACAATGTCCCCTGTTCCCAGTAATTCGGGGGAAAACAGGTAAAACTGAATAGGAGAGGACAACTCTGATAGCAAATACGACTGGACCTTTTAGAACCTGTAAGATAGGACTTATGCACCTAAGAGGCAAAAGGAGCAGAAATATCTCACACAGCAACTCCAGAAGAATTACAGGGGCTCTGGCAAGAAAGCAAGGCATTGCCAGTTAACAAACAGATCAAAGGTTTCTCGGTTCCAACCAGGGAAACTGAACATATCACAAACACAGCATCTGAAGCTGGGAGGGCTCAGGAAGTCAGGCGAGTCTGAAAAACGATCTTATCAGCAGAGTAAGGAAATAAAAATTCTAACTTTCATTGTGTAGGCCTTGGGATGCAGCTTAGTGACATAGCTCATGCTTTGCCTGTGTGAGGTCCCATGTTGGATCACAAGCACTGCCTTTTAGAGACATAATTTACACACTGCAAAATGCACTTCTTTAAAAAGAGCACAATTTTGTAAGTTTTTATAAATTTATAGACTTGTGAAACCATCACATCGCCACAGTCTAATTTTAGAACCTTCAGTCATCTCATAAAGATCTCTCAAACTATGCCCACCTCCAGTCTCAGGCAACCACTAATCTGCTTTCTCTTTTATATACTTATCTTTTCCAGAAACCTCCTATAAGTTAAATAATAAGTCCGAGTGTGGTGGTGCACACCTGTAATTCCAGCACTCATGAGACTGAGGCAGGCAGATCATCATGAGTTCAAGGTCATCCTGGGCTACCCAGTGATTCTCAAGGTCAACCTGAACTACATAGTAGGATGCTGTCTCAAAACAAACAAACAAACAAACAAATATCTGGTTTTTGCATTTGCATTATTCTCACTGAGCATAAGATTTCTGAGGTTCATTCATGCTGTGGCATATATCTGTACTTCATTCCTTTTCATAACAAAACAGTATTTTATTTTCTGTATATATCACATTTTGCTCATTCATTTATCAACAAATTAGTTGGTGGACACTTGGGTTGTTTTCACATTTAGGCTATTATGAATAATGCAGCCATGGACTTTTGTGTACAAATTTTTCTGTGGCTATTTGTTTTCATTCCTCTTGGTAGTTTCCTAAAAGTTTAATTGTTGAGTTGTTTAGCAACTTTGCATTTAACATTTTGAAGAAGAGAATCATTTTGGTTACTTGGGTCCTTTGCATTTTCATATGAGTGACAGAATCTGCTTGTCAATTTCTATAAATCTTCTGGGAGTTTTCTAGGGATTGAATTGAATATATAGATCTATAGATATATTTTGTAGATTTTATTGTACAAATCTTGTAATACTTTTGTTAAATGTTGTCCTTAATACTATGTACTTCTTTTCAATGTGATTATGTGCACATAACTTCATATTAAAAAGAAATAACTATTATGACTTATAATATTTAATATTGAGAAAAAAAAACCAGCCTGTAATCCAAGTACTCCAGGACGATGAGGCATGAGGATTGTAAATTCAACCTCAGTGTGGGCAACTTAGTGAGAACTTGCCTTAAAATTTTAAAAAGACCTAGAGATGTAATTCAATGTGAAGACACTGAGTTTCAATCCACAATCTTGCCAAAAAAAAAAAAAAAATCCTGGCTATGCAATATGTGAGAAGTGGTTGCACAAATTATGATCTGATGCAGTGGTCCCTAACATTTTAGGCACCAGGGATCAGTTTCATGGAAGATAAATTTTCCACAGACCAGTGCAGGGGAATGGTTTGACGATGACTCAAGCGTATTACAGTTATTGTGGACCTTATTTCTATTATTACATTAAAATATATATTAAAATTGTTATACATCGCACCATAATGCAGACTTAGTGGGAGACCTGAGTTGGTTTTCCTGTAATAAGATAATTCCACTTGGGAGAAAGTGACACCGAAAGTGTGTTGCTTGTGTCTAATCTACTCTGGTATCTCCTTTTGGTTGCTGTCACTGCAGAAAACCCTGCTTCCAAAGACAGAGTGTTGGAAATAGAAGCAAGTTTTTCAATGTAACAGTCTCCAGATATTCTGCCTTAACTTTAATCCAGATAATAGAGATTTGAAGTTGTCTCATATGTTTAAGGCCATCATCATTTATGATCTCAAGCAATTGACCTTTTTCCTAGCACAAAGAAAGTTGATTCACCTGGCTTATTCACAAATGGGTGTGGATCCAATCTTTCCTAGTTCATGGTTGAGAAGTAATGGCCGTAACAAGAATCAGAATCAACTTTTCACCAATAATAAAGGGTTCTTTACCTTTAGTGATGTGTTTAGCCACCAAGAATGATGTTCTTAGTACAGACACGTTTGACAAAGTCATGGCCTTCAATAATTGGTTCTACTCTTTACACTGATTTTTTTTCATTTTGAAAAACACCAAAGGCTTCTCTTTTAATGGAAGGTGAGTGGTCTCTATGTAGAAAACCAGCATGAGCCCCTGCAACTCACCCAGATACGCCTAGAAGCGTGCTTTACTAATGTAGGCATCTCTCAGGTTAATCAAGTTGACAATCAAGAGAAACCATAGCAAATTCACTGCTTGTTAACTGGACCTCCAAACAGCTCCTAAAACTATGCTTAATCTCCAAATAGAGTCAATAACAAGGCAACATGATATAACTGTTGTGTGTGCAATGCAAAATTCACTGATTCCTTCAAAGTCTCAACATGTCTGGCATTGCTCAAAAGCCAAGTCCAAAGTCTTTTGAGACTCAGGGCAAACTCTTAGCTGTGAACCTCTATAAAATTCTAAAAGAAAGCTATAACCATGCCTGTAACCATACCAGTAAAAGAGGCTGAGGCAGGAGGACCTCAAATTCAAGTCTCATCTCAAGACACACTTTGTTTCAAAATAAAAAACTGAAAAGACAAGGACATATAGCTCAGTAGTAGAGTGCTCCTGCGTTTGATCCCCACTTCCAAACATGCACACAGACACAGACACACACACACACACACACACCCAAAACAAAACATCAAAACAATTCCAAAAGCAATTTATATACTTCCAAGATACAATGCTGCAGAGTGCACATTCCCATTGCAAAAGGGAGGGACACAATAGAAAGGAATAGGACCAATGCAGAAGGGCAAACATTAAGTCTGTAGCTCCATGTCAGGCTCCTGGAGAGCATAATAGCAAGACGCAAGCTCCAAAGGCCCTACGTAGCCCTGCCTTTATAGCCTTGCCTGCGTCAGCCCACACAGTCTCTCTCTTGCACTCTGCTTATCATTTACATTGCCCTCCTGCAAAGGCTCCACATTTCTGCTATCTCTTACTTCCTAGGGTCTCCAGTGCAACTTTGGCTTCACCCTCAGTTTCATGCTAGAGGCTCTGGCAGAGACTCCAACATTGTGACACATTGTCTGGCTTCCCAGGTCTTCCTCTGAAACCTAGCTAGAAGCCTTCATGATACTATAACTCTTGAATTCTGATGTATACAAAACCAGTATCATGTGGATAGCGCCAAGGTCTGCTGCCAGTTCAAGCAGCAGCTGGATCCTGTTAGACCATCACTGCAGTGGCCTGGTTATGTACCTGACTGCTGAGCATGGTGAAATGAATCCCAGGAAATCAGTTCTCTAGGCACCCACGTCTGAGCTGTGGACCCAGGGGCTGTCTTCTCAAAGGAAAACTGTGCTTTTACATGTTTTTATCTGTGATGGGTAGGGTATTGCTGATTCCTCAGATGCCATCAAGACATCTTCCAGTACAAAGTACAAAGCTTTTTCTAATGGCACTAATCTCTTCAACCACACCTCCTTTGGTTCCAAATTTACATATGCTGCTTTTCTAACCAAGCTCCAAGTTTTTCAGGTCTTCCTACTCTGTTGTTTGCTCCTGATTCTCACCGTAAATGTGGTTCAAAGCAGTCAGAATAGCCATGCCACAGCCTTAAAGTTGGGCTGCCTTGAAATTTCCTCTGCAAGGTGAACTAGTCCATCATCTTTAAATTCAGTCTCCTGCAAAGTGTCAGGATGTGAACAAAATATAGACAAGTTCTTTTTCAGAATGTAAGTGTGCATGGCCTAGCACAGTCTTCATTCCCACCTGAAATATGAGCACAGTCTTTACAATCTTATTAGCATTCAGGTCTTCTGAACTTATACTAGAATTTCCCCTCAAGCTCTGTATATAGATTTCAAGGCTTTCTCTGGCTTGCTTTTTTAAACTTTTCTAACTTCTTCTATGAACCAAAGTTCCAAAGGCTTCTGAACCACATGTCAGGTAGTGACATCAATGACCTCACTTCTCTGACACCAATGTTATGTATTGGTCAACTTTTTGTTCCTGGAGCAAACTACCTGATATACACAGGTTTTACTGGGCTCACTTGGGCTCACTGTTTGGGAGGTTTCAGTCATGGCTGACTGGATCCAAGGTGCAAATATTATGGCAAAAGGGCATGGCAGAGGAAAGCTGCTCATGACAGGCAGGAAGTAGAGTGAAAGGGAAAGTGCCAGAGAGGAAGGGGAGGGGGACCAGATACTGACCCCAAGGCAACACCTCCATGACCCACCCAGACATACCAAGAAAGGTTCTTTATAAATTGCCGAGGTGTCTCTCAAGTCAATCCAGTTGACAATCACACTTAGCCATCATACCAATGACCATGAATGCGTATCACCCCCAAGCAGAAATCATAGGAGTCAGCATAAGACTCACACTGTTGGCGCCTAGAGAACAATAGCCCCAAACATGGCACTTATGTTTTTTGGGGGAGCATGACAAGCAATTTTATCTAAAAGAAATTAAAGACCTTGAAAACAACTCAGAATCCAGTTCTCTCTAACTTTTCTTTTTCCGAAAGGACAGAAGGAATTCCCTTAATAGCAGAAAGACAACTACAGTAAAAGGGAACACAATTGGGCTTTCTATCTCCATCCTGAAATCCCACCACTTGTCTGGGAAAAAGAAGGCTGAGGAATAGACGCACCTGGATAGACTTCCATTACAAGACAATGTCTGTTCCTTGGGCCCATTCCAAAACCAGGGACAAAACATTCCCAGAAGAATCAGCTTACAAATTAATTTCTGTATCCAGAAACTTTCATTTCCATAATTGTTTACCATTCTCCTGAATACTGTTTACATTACTCATTCTTCCCCTACACAGGAAGGGATACATACCTTTCTGAATAATCGTGAGCTAGTGGATGATCACAATCCTGTGATTATTCCTCCTTTTCACATTAATTAATCTCTATGCATGTTCTACTGTTTAATTTTTGTCAGTTTTTCCATCAAAACTTCAGAGGGCAGAGAGGCAATTTCTCTTTGCATGGAGCCTGGAGTGAGGATGACCTGGAGCAGAGACAGCAAATGTATCCTGACTTAAGTTACTGAAATATTGGAGCTGGTCACTAACTACTTCATAACCTACTGCATCCTACTGGTGTACCGGTAAATATTTGTCAAAATATAAGTGAAACAAAGTAGCGGAACATTAAATTCTCTGTCTTCCTGCTTCAAACTATGGTTGAACATTTAAAACATCTGAATGGTTGAACATTTAAAACATCTGAACATCCTTAGGCAGTAAGCCTAAGGATTTGAAGAAATTAAAATCAGCTTGCATGTGAGAGGAGATTGTGGGTGAGTTGCTTCTCTTTTAAATGTATTTTAATGAATATTCAGTCTCACTCATCATAAATCAAATGTGACTAAAAGGACACTGAGATTACGTGTTCCCGAACAGATCAGCAAAGACTCAAAAGGTTGAGACCATGCTTAATTGGCAAGCAAAACAGGCATTTAAAATTTTTTTTTTGTACTGGGGCTTGAACTCAGGACCTAGCGTGTGCTCTGAATGCCTGGCCCAACAGGTGCTGTTTTATACTGAATTTATCAAAAACCCCTTTGACTCAATAATTCTGCTTCTAGGATTTTATTCTACAAATATTCTTCTTCTTCTTCTTTTTTTTTTTTTTTTTTTTTTTTTTTGGTCTTTTTCCTTTTTATCGGTACCGGGGATCGAACTCACGACTGCCTGCTTGCAAGGCAGACGCTTATGCCACTGAGCTAAATCCCCAGCCCCTCTACTAATATTCTTGTTCACAATCAAAATGATACAGGCGAAATCTTATTCACTGTAGCATTATTTATAAGCTAAAGACTAGAAACAATGTTAATGCCCCCAAATAGGAGATTGGTTAAGTAAATTATGGTCTATCCATACAGTGGGAATTGTTTATCCATAAAAGGAGTGAGGAAGCACCCATGCACATACACCACGATCGCCAAGACTATTAGGGGAAAAAAGAAGGTAGCAAGCATAAAGCAGCATGTTACCAGTGGTGAAAATGGAAGGAAGGGTGCACACATCTGTGTGAGGAGTGAGAGACATTGAGCAAGGTGGGACCTGTACAAAATGGGATACGCGGTACCAAAAGGGACAGCTTGGTCTTTGGGGCCGGTTTGTTTTCTGTTTGTTTTTTTCCAGATGTGGTCTTGCTATGTAGATCAAACTGCCCTTGAACTCACTATGTGGCCCAGACTGTCCTTGAACTCACTGTGGTCCTTCTGCCTCAGTCTGCTGAGCGCTGGGATTCTACGTATGTGCCCAGCTGTTTTTTGTTTTTGTGACAGGATCTCACTATGTAGTTCAGGCAGGCCCCAGCTCACAGGGATCCTTCTGCCTCAGCTTCCGGAGTGGCTGGGATTATAGATAGGAGCCATCATGCCTGGCTTGGTCCTAGTGCTTGTTGAGACACTTCCTGTAGGCTGGTTCTTCTAGCCCTCTAGCCAAAATCATGAACAATTCCCATGCCTTGACACTCAGATACAAACAAACAAACAAGTCATGAAATAGTTTCATTTTAATAATTTCAGAGTTAGAGCCACAACTTTAGACTACTCAGATATTTCCTCCTCTTGAGCCTAGCCTGCTCTAGGCCAAGAAACAACACCGCCCACCCCACCTGTCCTCCTTCCTTCCATTAATCTCTACTGAGCATCTATTCACTGGGTGCCAGAACATTCTGATCCTGAGATGCAACAGTAATCAGTGCAGCCTTTGACCTCTGGGGCTCACATTCCACTAGGAAGAAGTTGTTAGTGCTGGGGAGCTGAAGTCCTAACAGAGATGAGTCTGGGAAGGGTCCTTAGAGGGTGACTGGTGGGTCAGGAAAGTGACAGGAGGAAGCCTCTCTATTAAGCTGCCATTGAAACAGAGATCTATGGGGAGGAGCCAGCTTTGTGGCTGTGTGACCTGTGCAATCAGTCACACAAGACCCTGCACTTAGAATGTCCCCAGCCTTGGTTTAATACTCTATCTTAAATTCTTTCTTTCTGGGACTGGGGATTTAGCTCAGTGGCATAAGTGCCTGCCTTACAAATTGTGTAGTCGTGAGTTCGATCCCCAGTACCGATAAAAAAAAAATATTCTTTGTTTTTCGAGACAAGATCTCACTGTGCGACTCGGGCTGGCCTTGGGCTCACTTTGTAGCCCAAACTGGTTTTGAATTTGCAACAGTCCTCCTGCCTCAGCCTCTCAAGTGCTGGGATTACAGGAGTATACCACTATGCTTGACTGAATTCTTAAATTGTGAACCAGGGTCTGAATTTTCACTTTGTACATAAATTAGGTATCTGTCCTCTATGAGGCAATGTAAGCTGCAGACAGAAAGAACAAGTACAAAGTTCATGAGGCAAGCAGGTATTGGCATCTGAGAGCCTGACATAGACATAGTCTCCTTCAAATTCTGCCCTTTGTGATTTTGCCCCTTTCCCCCGCCCACTGTGGTCCTGGCCCTTGGAGAGCTGATGCAGGAGAAAAGGGTGAGGTTCCAAATCCAGGAACAGTCTGGAAGTGTTTCTCAAGGTGCATGAAGTCCCAGAGTGAGTTGTCTTCTTTGGGACAGGACCCAGAGTCTCACCAACCGCTCCAGCAAGGATTGTCCCTGGGACATTCACTATCTGTATTTCTAGTCTGTTCCTAAGCCAAGGCCCAGCAGTTTCCACAGATTTACAAAGAGCCCCAAGGCAGCAAAGCAAAGGTTGCCTGGTACACACATGGGGTGGCACCAGATCAGTATGCATGGTGCCATCCACAGCTACTGAGGCTGAAATTTGAGGTAGACCCAGAGGTATGACCTAGGTACTCTTATATCTGCCAGTGTGAGATCACCATCTCCAAAGTCTCATCTTAGGCCATCTCCACTGGCCAGTTGCTTATTACGACTCCCTTTGAGCCCAGGACATCCCAAGACACCTGCAGCTGAGGCCTTATGGCCCTTGGTGACAGCTTTTCAGGCTGGCTGTTTCCTGTGGCCCATGCCTGATCCAGGTTGGGAAATAATGCAGCCATGGCCTGCCTCTGTGGGAATGCTGCTCCTTCCTCACAGCCCCCTGCACTGTAGCCTCAATGGATGGCACCCAGGCTTTTCTCCAAGGGAACTTCAGGCAAGAGTCAGACGCGTAGCTACGAGGTCCAGAGAATATCCGATCTCCTTGAAGCATCCCTGACCCTGCCCTACTCTTTCCAAAAAGAACCTGCTTTCTAATCCCTCCCCTCAGGCCCACACTGCCCTCAGGATAAAGCCCCACTCCTACTGTCTGACACGGCCTGTATCACTGAGTCCTCTCTGTCCCTGCTCCTCAACACGACGGCTCATTTCCTAAACTTACGACACCTCTGCATACTGCTTCTTCTGCCAGGAAAGTGACCTTCCTCATCTTTGAGACTCATCCCAGAGGCCTAATGGCCATGAATCTCTCTCAGAAATGGGTCGTACTGCCCCATGCATGGTTGAGACTGTAGCCCTAAGCCAAACGCCCTGCAGTTGAACCCTGGCTTTGCTGTGTGTATGAGGTAGAGAGATCTCAACTATGTTGCCTAAGAAATCACCTCAAAATTCTGGGCTTATAACAGCATGTCTTTATTGCCCCCACTTGTTTTCCACAGCGGGGTGGCACAGGGAAATAAAAGAAGAGGTAATACATGGCATTTATTGAGCAGTGTCAGAATGATAGGATCTGTGAGCACTCACATGTGTTATCTCACTCCTCACACCAACCATTAGGACTGGGTATGATGATCCTGTTTTGTCACTTTTATTTTAAAGAGAATAAAGCTAATCAAAATAAAACAGAATAAAGCCAATCAAAACAAAACAGTGTAAGTGATACAGGACTTCAAAGCAAGATAATAGGAAATCAACAATGGTTAGCATGATGCTTCTTGTCTTCAAAATAGCTGCCCAGACCTTCAGACATAAGAAAAATCAAACAAAACAGGAAAGAATAGAACCAATAAAAACAAAACAATGAATACAATAAAGGACTTCAAAACAAGATAATAGTAAATACAAAATGGTTACCATAATATATCTTGTTATCTTTGAAATAGCTGCCCATGCCATTGGATATAATAAAATCAAACAAAACAAAACAGAACAAAACCCAACCCAACAAACAGTGGAAATGATACAGGACTTCAAGACAAGATAATAGGGAATTACAATGGCTACCACCTTCAGAAGGAGATCCTCCATATATGCTCCACTGCATACTGTTATCCTCTGAATATATGATCAGACTATCAGCTTTAGGCCTGCAAAGTCAGTGAAACACTAAACACTACAAGCATTAAATTGTATTTTACCTCAATAGCTATCAACACAGCCTGTTGAAAGAAGCCTGTGCTTCTCCAGACCAGCCAGTCACTTTGGAGGGGGTAATCTTGGCTCTTGTCTCCCAGTCCATGTGCAGGAAAAGGCTGGCTTGTGGATCTCCCCACATTGGCCTATGCTTGGTGCTGACTCAAAAGGAGGGCTTGGCTTCTTGCTGGCTTCTTGTTCCTCTTCCCTACAGTCCACAAATTGCACCAACTCATGGGAAAGGCTGGGGTCTGGATCTCCCCACAGTGGCCTCACATGGTGCCCTATGATCCTGTTTTTGAGGTGAGGAGTCTGATGTCCAGAGAGGTTATGCGACTTGCCCAAGGTAACACAGTTGATGAGTGGGAGAGCTAAATAAGAGCTGAACCCAAGCAGAAAACATACATTCATGTGCTTCACTGCTCTGCTGCCTCCAGTGAATGGACGACCTGGGTTTGTGCTGGGGACAGCTCACACACCCCATATAGAGTTTACCGAATCCCTTCCTGAGGGGGCCCAGCTCAGAGTGGGCTTCTGAGGCCTCCTGACTTATTTCAGGTACTTGAATTAAGCCTGGCCAGGAATCCAGGCTTGCTGGAGACCCTACTGCTCTGAAGGCTGAGCCTAGGATCTGGGTGGCAGCTGGATGATACGCGGTTACCCAAGAGGTTCCTCTGCCATGGTTCTGCGCTCAAGGGTTAATGAGGGAAGTTCATGGAGCTTCAGGTTATCAGCCTTACCCAGGCACCCAGACTGAGCCAGGGGAGGGCAGGTAAGGGAAGTTGTCCCCTGGGCTGTTCTCAACCTGCCTGGGTGAAGAAAAGAGCTGGTGCGAGCCTGGCAGAGAAGGTTATGCTCCTGCTTTACCAGTCACTCCTTGATGCCAGCCCTGTGCAGCAGATAAGAGCTGGGCTTGTTTCCAGGCTGGTCACGAGCCAGCCAGGTGGCTTTGCCCAATGTCCTCCCAAGCCCGCTTCCTCATCCACAGACTGAGATAACGACAGAACATCCTCATGGACCTATAGCACACAGGAGGGAATTTGCATGGCGCTTGACAGACAGCAAGTGCTCTGTCACTGATCACTGCCTTACTTGGATTAATCATTCAGCTCTAGTAGACACAGCCAAGTGTCATGGTTAAGTGACTTTTCTCCTAACAGCACACCTCCTGGTCCACTTCTCAGAGCCTAAATACGTCTATAACTGCCTGACCTGGGATATAGTATTTCTTCTCTTTCAGCCTCAGTTTTTCTATCCATAAAATGGGGGTTGTCACACTTGCTTCAGAAGACTGCATGAGGTTTAAATCAGGTAATATAAAAGTCCCTTGTCACCACTCTGAGTATGAGTTTCCTAATTTGTAAATACCTGCCTCCTAAAGTTTTCTGGATTAAGAGGAGCAGTCACAGCATCCATCGGGCACACTACTTGGCACACGACAAGAGCTCACTAAACTTGCTTGAAAACCAGTCCAGCCAGCGATATGTTTCAGAGATGGAAGCTGTTGTAGTCAGCGGATTGCAAGAAGAAGATAATACAGGATACATAATTTATAGTATTACTTTATGATAGTCACCCAGGGTCAAAATACAAGAAATGCAGGAAATTTGTCCACGCACTTAGAGAATCCAGTAGAGGGCCTGCGTGAGTTCAGCTGAAGACCTAGAGCCCATGACAGTGCCTCCCACGAGTCCAGTTGGAAGGCAAGAGCTCAGGACAAGGACTCACGCAAGTCTGCTTCATGAATGTGCACTGGGAAGTGGTGGAATCTAGAAAGTCTATACCAGTGGCATGATGGATCTGTGCCAGTAGGCTGAGGGTTCTGTACCAGAGCCAGGAAGCAATGCTCAAAGTAAAGACCATGGCTTCTCTGAAAAGTACCACAGCTATCCTCAGCGTCAGTGAGGTCCTAAGCTCCTCTGATGATAAGAACAGCCAAGTTCATATCAGGAAGCCAGTGTGACAGGCTTCTCCTGGAGACTGAACAGCACACCATCATCCCCTCTAGAACCAGGAAACAATGTTCAAACTAAGGACCAGAGCTCCCCCAAAGTGAACGGCTGCCATTCCCAGCAACAAGGTCTCAAGCTCCTCTGAAGATGAGAACGACCAAGTTCATATCAGGAAAGAAGCCTGACAAGCTCCCCAGGAGAACCCAGGGAAACAGGAGAACCAACAGCATCAAACAACAATCTTCCTCTCCAGATCTGCTTTTTAGGCTGGCGACAATCTCAGGTGGGCCATCTACACTAGCATCGTGCCGATCCAGCTCAGGTGGTGTTTTAAGTTGACCACCAGTTTTCAGTCCACCACAGAAGCCAAATCCAAGCCAGCTTTCGGGTTGTTAGTTTTTGGAGGTTCTTTTTGTGTGTTAGGAATCAAACTCAGGACCTTGCACTTGCCAAGGCCTCAGCCCTGCTGCTGAACTTGAATGTTTTAATATAGATCCAGACCACTCACTGGCCAGGAGGCTGCCTGAGGAGAGGACTTTCGACTGGAACTTCTATAAATCAGGGTGCCCAGGGTTTGGTGCAGCCACCCCAAGCAGCGAAATGAAGTGGAGGAAAGGTCACGTTTGAACCACAGTATGGGGGTGGGGTGCTGAGCTGGGCTGAGCCCAGGACTCTAGAAAGGTCATTGGCCAGTCTCCTGCTACCACTGTTCCCCGACATCCCGAGGTCGCCCAGAAATTGCAGCCTGAGGTTCTCACCATCCCGAACTGGGAAAAACTGGGCTGGAGCCTCCGCAGCGGCCCGAGAGCGGCGGAGCCTGGACAAGCCTTGTGCTCTCGGGGCCTCCCCCACTGCAGCCCGACAGCGGGAAGTCCCAAGGCGCAGCCGGGCCGGCGCGCGAACCCTTCATCCTGCGGGACGCTGCGTGCGGCGCCGGGTCAGGTGGGGCGCCGGGTGCCGGGCGCAGGGCGCAGGGCGCGGGCTGGCGCGGCCCGCGGAGGCGGCTTCGGCCCTCCGCCCTCCCGGCTCGGGGCGGGGCTGTCGCCGGGCCGCCCCTTTATCTGCGGCCAGGAGGCCCCGGTCGCCACAGCTGGCTCCCAGCGGTGTGTGAGGTGCAGGTGAGCCGGGGCTGCGGAGCGGAGGCCGGGGGCGGGCTGGGGGCGGCGGGGTCTTCCCGGAGCGGCGGCTGTGCCGGCTCCGCTCGCGCTGGTGCGGCTCGCGCGTGGTGCCGAGCTGCGGAAGTGGGGCGAGGCCTAGGACGGGCAGCGCAGCCGCCCGGGGAGCACCTATGTGGGGCGGGACGGAGAAACAGCTCGGAGGGGGCAAAGGAAGGGCAGAGCTGGGGGCATCTGGGGATGGTGAGAGGAGGCGGCGGTGACGGATGGGGATCCCCATCTGCCCCGCCGGGAGCAGGAGGATGCCTTTGGAGGAGAGAAGGAGGAAGGGCAAAGAGGGATGGAGGAGGGAAGAACATCCCTGAGCAATTCGGACAGTGGGCTGGTCCAGGGGTGGGGGCCCTAGGGACCCACAGCGGGGGCTTCTCCTTCCTGGAGAAGAAGTCTAGGTGACACTGGGCCAAGAACAGTGTGAGTGGTCCCAGCTTGGGGAATCAAAACCAAAGAAATAGGCTGCTGAGAGCCCAAGAGGGGTTGACACCACAGGCTCCTGCGGCTTTCCTGGGATGTGGGTGACTCATCTGATGTCCATCTGGTGTCGAAAGAGCTTGATCTCCTCAGAGTGAGGGAAGGGCCCAAAGGGCCCTCCCGCAAGCATTCCCAGCACTGGCCATAAGCCTGTGGGTTTAAAGACCCTGGTAATGGGGGCGCACCTGGAGCCTGTGGATCTACCTCAGGCCAAGACCTTAGAGTGTGATGGATTTTTAGAGCCTGGCTACACTGTTGGAGTGCCCAGAACCCCGACCTGGAGCTCCTGTCCTGTAGGGCCCAGTCTCCCATCATGGGGCTTGTGCTGCCTTGGGAGAGGCTGCCCTTCTCTGGGCTCTGTTTCCCTGCCCAGAGGCCCCTTGCTGGTCAGCAGTGCAACTCAGGTCCCATGCTCTGTGTTCTGTGCTGGGTGACCTGTGGCCAGGCTGCCAGACTTCTCTGGTCTGTTTTCCCCTGTATGGTCCCTCTTTGAGGGCAGTTGTGAGTGTGGGCTCTGCAGAAGAATTTCCTTAAGAATTACATTTTTCATTCTGTTGACATTTCGGAGTACAAGTGGAGGAGTACAAATGCACTTACAAACAAACAAAAAGAGTTTCTGTTCAGTCTTGGAAGACATAGAGGGGCTTTTTCTTAAGACAAAGGCTGGCCTAGCTGGGGAATTGGTTTGCCATGAGGAAGGTGACCCAGTTGCTGTAAATTGGGGAGACCAGCCAAGTAGGAACATTCTGCTTGTCCAATCTTTGTCCACTGCTGGGTGCCTGGGAGGTGACTCCTCAGGCGTGGGATGGTGGTGAAGAGCAGGAGCTGTTTTCAGAGTCCAACAGACCATCCTGACTCCAGGGCAGGAGTACAGCTTAGCCTTGACTTTGAAAGTTGTGAGAGAAAGGGGACCTGTGTGTGACTGTTCTTGGGAATCAGCAAGCCACTGGTAGATTCATGTTTGTGTCTAATAGTAATAGTTCAGGGTCTGCCATACTGTGTCATCCTCAACAGGACCTTTGAGGAGGGTTTGCTTCTGACAGCCCCCATATTAATGCTGGCCTGGCCTTAATGTTATTATTGTTCTGTTTCACTTTTTTGAGGCTGAGCTTTCCTGTGTTGCCTAGGCTGGCCTTGAATTGCTAGGCTCTAGTGATGTTCCTCTCTCAGCCTCCTGAGTAGCTGAGGCATAGGCATTCACTATAGTGCCTGGTTTTATTATTTTTAACTGGTACATAAAAACATGAAATTATGCATATTAATGGGATACCATGTAATGTTTTCATACATTTAAGCTTTGTGTGTGTGTGTGTCTGTGTGTGCATGCACGTGTGCCGCCTTATTTTTATCTAATGGGTTAGACTTTGTCCTGTGTGGCATGACATAATCTTTAAGAGAAAAATGCTGAACAATCAGAGCCCAGAAAAATAACAATGACTATTTTTCATGCCAGGAGGAGACAAAAGAAGAAATGGAATTATAACCAAATAATGCTGATAATAGAGGTTATTTAGATAGGGTATGAATTCCAGAAGAGACAGTATTCATACCACTGTTTTTGCTAGTGGCCCTGAAGTCTTGCCATTAATCCCAGCTTTCTGGGTTTAGTTTTGCTAGGGCAGTATTTTAAGCTTCTCTGTTCACTTTTGAAGCTCTAGCTCCTAGAGCATGGTAGGGTTAAGATCATTATTGCTGGAATGTCACAGAGCTTCAGGGGCCTTTAGCAGTCATTGGTGAAATCACTCTCTCCCTTGACATTTGGAGAAATAGGATCAAGAGGAGGAAGGGACTTGTCCAAATCACTCACGGACTGAGTGGCTAAGGCAGGAGGAGCCCAACAAAACGAGTAGAGCCAGCTCTATGCCAGCCAGCTCTAAGCATCCATCGCTTGGTTTTGTTTTCACAAGAACCCAAGAGGTAGCTCTTTTTATGATTATAACAGGAATCGAGCTCAGAGAGATTAAAAGCTTTTGCACAATTACCTAGCAGGAGAAGAAGGGGTTGCTCCCACCAGAACCCTAGAGGTCTTCATCTTGAGGTCTGGCCAGACTGAAAGCCTTCTAGACATCCTCCACGATATGCCTCTGTCACCAATCATTTGAGGCTTCTTTTGCTTAATTCGAATGCAAATCTTAAACTGGCAAAGTGCATTTTTGCTAGGGCCTGATGACATCAGTTGACACCAGTTAATGGCAGGTGCCACCAATCGACGTTGCTGGTAGCTAGTCTCTGCTGTAAATCTTCACTGGCTGCCACTCACTGGAACTCTCCAAAGGTAACAACCCTGAGTGTTTATTACTCTTTGTTTTAAAGTAATTACTGTGCCCACACTACTCATGATAAGAATCCAGAACAGATTTATAGGACCTTCCAAGCCCACACTGCCCAAGATAAAAATCATGAGCAGATTTATAGACCTACCAGAGCAAGGCTTTATTTGAACCTGTGCTACAGAATGGACAGTCAGTACAATACAGGGGGCCTTCCCAGACTAATTGCAGGACTGTGGGAGGAGCACTGCTTAGGTGGCCCCAGAAGGCTTGTGACTGGTGTAAACTTGAGCCTGCTGATTGATCCAAACTGGTCGAAACCCAGGCCTTGGAATCTGAGCCTATTGAGTGGTCCATGTTCAGTTCTACTTGTTGGTTTAAATCTGAGCCTGCTGCCATTAGGGTAGGCATGAAAAATGGTGGGGCTGAGACTGCGGGATCTTCAGAGGGGCTAGGTGCCTTAATCACAACTTACTGAGGATTGGGGAAAGTTGGGGATGTTAATAATGGGCCTGGATCCCTGACAAATTGATGTTGTGTTAGGGTTTTTCCCTGCCACTTTTTCAGAGCAGAGGGCATGAGGGAGGAGCACCATGGATGACAGCAGAGCTGTACCTCCTGTCAGAGTGGCCCGGGCAGAGCCTGATAGGTGGCAGGAGGACTCTGAAGCAAGCTCAGTCCCTTCTCAGGACTATGAGGGAGTGGAGGGAAGGGAAACAGAGGGGCATGATAGCCCTTGGCCAAGCCATGTGCTCCTCCAGCCTTCGCAGGACGAGGGAGAGTCGTGTGCTTCTTGTCCGTCTCCCCCAGGCTGGGCCACATGCATTTCATTCTGCCCACTGACATGGTTTATCCTCTGTGGCCTCACACCCTGGGACAGGGCCTCTGGGGTTGCAGGAGTTGAGGTCCTTCCCACTTCCCAGACACTTCCCTTGCATCTGTGAGCAAATACCAGTTTCAAGCCTCTGTGAATCCCACAGGAGTTCCTCTGAATGGGCTTTTCTGAGTACCATTTAATTATTAAATAAGGTCAGTGTCCTCAGAGGTCCAAACTCCAGCCAAGTTTTCCTGGCCTCTAACGTCAGGGATAAAGTAAATGTTTAAGAAGACACCGTGGCCAATCTGATGGCACTAGCTTTTGAGGGTTAAAGGAGGACTGAGGCTTTTGGAAAACCCTGAAGAAATCTCTTAGGCTGGGGATATTTCAAATATTACTATTAGTATTCATAATAGTAATGGCAGTCATATACTGAGTCTCTAAACTGTGCTTAAACTTAGTTCTAATAAATCTAATTTTTGCAGCAATCTAAGAGGTAGATAATATTGAAATCTCCATAAGGGAGCTAAGGGTTAGAGAAGGTGAGTCAGTTGTCTAAGGTCACACAGTGCTGTGTTATGTAATCTGGTACTAAACCTGGTCATCTGAATCTGAAGTTCATCTCCTCCCTCAGGAGCTTTTATATATCAGCTTTCTCCTTTATTCTTATCTTCCTTCCATTCTGATTCCTACTAAGTAGGCACTATAAATCGTCCAAGTTCACCTGACATCCACCAGCTAGACCCTGAACACTTGTTCCAACCCAGTTTTGTTCTTTCCATACTGTGTGACCTCAGACAAATGACTTTTCCACCAGCCCTTGGCTTTTCTGCATGTCTCATGCAGAAGTTAATGGTGAGCTGAGGCCTAGCCAGGAGGGTGCTGTGTGGGAGTCCTGAAGGGAGGGGAGAGGTGTGAGAGGTTGTCTTTAGCCTCACCCTCTGGCGACATCATACAAGACATTGCTATCCCTAAAAGCCCTACTCTAGAGCCCCTCATCTGTGGAAGTGCCACCCAGTGCTTGGGATCTGGTCACTTTGTCTGGGTCTACAGCAGAATTCATCAGCCTCCAGGTAAGAGAAACACCCCCAGGTATGCAGAGCAGCCTGAGAGGCCTGGAGGAGCCTGTGAAGGTATAGTATGCTGGGCTGAGCTGTCTGGAAAGGGCAGCTCAGTGGGCAGGCTGTTCAGGATGCCAGGATAGTCCCTGCCAGGCATCCGCCCACTTCCTCCTAGTTCATGACCAATCCCTGCTCCTGTTCCTGCTCCCTCCTTCCATTCAGGATCTCTTTTCATGAATTAAGGGGATGAGAACTAATTCTGAAAATACGGAATAGAGTCTGCAGTATAAAGGAAATAAGGCTGGGCATGGTGGTGCATGCTTGTAATCCCAGCATTTGGGAGGCTGAGGCAGGAAGATGGCCATGAGTTCAAGGTCAGCCTGGGCTACAAAGTGAGTTCAAGACCAGCCTGAACTGCATAGTGAAACCTTGCCTCAAAAAAAAAAAAAAAAAAAAAAAGGAACAGGGCAGTAAGACCTCTGTTACCCTGACATGTTGCTTCTGGGTCTGTGTTTGAGGCCTGCTGTATCAGTGGTGAGCAGTGTGAGTCCGGTAGAGGTGGCCATGACCCGGGACTTCCCTGGTGCACAGCAAGGGCAGAACTGGACCTGAGAAAATCTGAGCTGCTGGAACCCAAAGGAAATAGTTGATAGGAGAGGACGTGGTTGCCAGCTTCAGATCAGTGCTTTCCAAAGGTGTCCGATGGGATGCAGGAGGCAGGGCAGCAGCAGAGTGGCTGTGAGCATCTGTATTCTGCACGCAGAGGGCTGGATCTAGATCTGGTTCTAGAACACCCTCTCTTTCTCTCTCTGTGACCTTGGATAAACATCTTTTTTATTTCTCTGCAATAAAATAGGCATAATAATGCCTCCCCCCAGAGAGGTTTTGAAAACCACAAAAAGACTATAAAAAATGAGCACAGCTGGTTGTGGTTGTACATACCGGTATTCCCAGACCTCTGGGAGCCTGAGGCAGGACAGCAAGTCTCTGTGAGTCCAGTGACTTAGGTGAGATCCTGTCTCCAGGTAAAAAATAAAACAGAGCTAGAGCTGTAGCTCACTGGAAAGGCCCTGAGCTCAACCCCAAGCACTACAACAAGAAAAAAAAAAAAAAAGCCAATACAAAAAATAAACAACACATTTTGGCTTACTTTATAATGCAGTTGTTACTGGGATACAAATTCTTGATCATGTAAGCTGAGCATACAAATAGGATCAACAAAAGTAAGTAAAGTTCTTTATTGTAGGACTTCTCAGAGCCTTTAATGTGATGTTATGCCTTGGGAATTTCCCAGAGTAGAATACAGAGCATAGGACTATATTTAACAGATTATAGAGGCCTAGGTGTCCTAGGTCCTGGATGCCCACTTGGCACCATGAAGCCTCATATTCCCTGGTTCTTCTCTCTGGCAGAATGAAGACTTTTCCAGATCGGACCACTCTGGGAAAGCCTCTGTGTCTCCAAGCTCTGATTTCCTCATAAAACAAGTCACCTGCATGAGATGCTTTCAGAGGTCTTCTCTGTCCCTGAGGTTCCAAGTTAGGAAGACACCGTTGTGGATCCAGATGGAGGCCAGATTCCTGAGGCTGGAGATCAGCCTCTAGGGGAGAGGAGATTGCCTGACCCAGGCTTCCCCACTCAGGTGGCCAGGGAGGTTCCTGTGCTCAGGGAAGAAGTGGACTTAGTCCATTCATAGGGGCTTCTTTCTAAACCTGGGACTCTCTGGAGTGGCAGAGCAGAAGAGTTCTCCAGGGCTCTGTGATAAATGGCAGCGCTTGCACAGTGGTGTGATGGTCGATTTAACTCCGGCCTCCCCACTCACTGGGCTAGGAGAGGCCAGGCCAGAGTTGACTCCAAGATCCTCATGCAGGAGCCAGTGAGGCCAGGCCTTAGTTCCATGCCGCCTCTGGATAGCAAATGCCTTCCATGGCTCAGACTGTGTGTGAATGATTTAGCTGGCTATAGGGGTGATTGCAGTGCTGCTGGTGGCAGAGACTAGGGATTCTTTATCCTGTCCATTCTGAGGCTGGAACAAAGGTGGCCAGAAAACCTAGAGGCTGAGTCCAGACAGCTAATGGGGCGAGGGGCCGGAGCCAGGTTATCAGGTAGGTTTTTTAGTAGATGCTTGAATTCATGAGTTAAGCAACAGGTACCAGGCAGGACAGTTTGTCATTAGGTGATGACTGACAGCATTTGCCACCTTGTCCTGCAAAGGGCAGCTTAATGCAGTGATCAGGAGCACAGTTTGGGTTCAGCACATGTCTCTCCACTTCCTGGTGAGGTGGGTGGGCGAGGTACTTAACATCTCTGTGCCTCAGTTTATCTGGCAGGTGGGAACAATGCTAGTATCTGTGTCACAGGACTGACATGAAGCTTATATGAGTCACTTATATATAAAACTATCAGGGGCTGATCAATCACCCAATCACCTGGCCGAGAGTATTACAAAGGATAAAAGAGACAGAGGCAATAATTTAGAATACAAAGGGGGTCCAAAGGGTCAGAGCATTTATCAGGCTAAGACCAAAAATCTCTGAACTCTTCACACTTTATTGAATGCAGACAGCTTATCTAGGGAGCATATAGGGAGAGCCTGAGAACAGAGAGTGGAGGACACTGACGTGAACAAAGTCTGGTAAGAAACCAAGCATTATGCCATTGGAGCTGGGGATTTAGCTCAGTGGCATAAGCGCCTGCCTTGCAAGCAGGCAGTCATGAGTTCGATCCCTGGTACCGATAAATAGGAAAAAGACAAAAAAAAAAGAAACCAAGCATTATGCCATTGAGTAATGGGAAACTTATTTTACCCTTGGGTATTTACTTCTATAGGATTTTGTTCCAGAGCCAGAGTCCTCAGCTGAAACACCGTCTTGCCTCCTGAGATGTCACAGTGTCTGGGTCATAGAGACCCCTACTGAGACCAGTGTCCAGTGAGAGTTCTGTTACTTCATGCCAACTGCAGGCTTGTCAGGCAAGGCACAATGTGGGCCAAGTACAGATCCAGACTCTTAATATAGAAAGCCAGCTTATGGATTCCAGGATGGTCTCCATCAATAACACGCTTAACATGGTACCTGGCAGAGTGATGCTGGCCAGAACATTTGCAGCTATTCATTTGCCTGCCTCTAATAGACCGTGGTGTTTCCAAGTGCAGGGACGGGATCCTCTCCTCTGCACCCTCTCAGATCTGGCACAGGCTGTGAGGCAAAGCTGGCTCACTGTCTGCTCAATGAATGATTATATGAAAGGATGGGTTTTTTTCTCTGCTTTTTTCCTGCAGGTTTGGGATGGATCCCAGGGGCCTCGCACACACACATGCAAGTGCTCTACCTCTGAACTAGATCCTTAGCCAGCTTTATTTTGAGATGAGGTCTTGCTAGGTTGTCCAGTCTGGCCTTGATCATTAGTATTCCTGCCTTGGCCTCCTGGGTAGCTGTAGTACAGGAAAGTGTGGAGGGTACAGTGAAAGGAAGTTGGCCCAGCGTCTAATGAGAATAGGTGCAGTCTTGAGGGCTTTGAGTGTTCTGATGAGGGGTTAGATTCAATTTATTTGGAATTAGCAACTGTGAGCAGTAGGAGGAGAGGCTGTAAAGTGGGGGTGTCATTGAGGGATGGAACTATTTTAATAGGATTGGTTGGTACCTGAGGACTTGCAGGGAAAAAGTCACTTTCTGAGCTGGGCCTTGAAGGATATGAAATGTGCTACTACATTTTTCTTTAGTTCAGCAAATACTGTGTACCAGCTGCTTGCTAAGTACCAGGGGTCACAAAATAGTGAGACGAACTTCCTACTCTAAGGATTTTAATGGTCATAAAGAGTTTTATACCACAGGCTGGTCTGATGGTAGCACTCAAGTAGATAAGTTGGGAGTCGGAAATCATCTCAGAATGTGGATTCTGAGTGATGAATAGTTTTTTGGGTAGGCAAGATGAGGAAAGCATCTCGGGCAAAGGGAACACCTTGTGCAAAGCTACAGACACGTGAAGCAGCAGCTGGAGTTTTGGTGAGGCTGTGACTGGATTCGAGTGCATGGTGCTTGAGCAGTAAAGCTGCAAAGGAAGCAGGGACAGGAATGTATGTGGTAACAAACTCAGTGGGAGCCCCTGGCAACTCTGAAGAGGCTATAGATAGAAAAGGTGGGTTTGTTAGGATCATTGTCACCACCAGGTTAACCATGATGGTGGCAGAAATTTAGAGGATTAAAGGGCCTGTCCCATGTCATGACAGGTATGCAGAGGAGGAAGTGAGACCCGAGGCCTGCGGCTCCCACTGCTGCTGCGGAGGACACGGACACCAGGCGTCTACATTTGCTCTGGCTTCTTTCCCAGCTCCCCGTCCAGTCTTCCAGCCATGGCCATGGCAGCAGCCCAGAAGTTCAGCCACCTACTGTCCAGCCTGTGGCACATTGGCCCCAGGCAGCCCGAGCCCGTTTTCACAGTGGACCGAGCCCAGGTGCCGCCCCTCTTCTGGAAGCCATACATCTACGCCGGCTACCGGCCGCTGCATCAGACCTGGAGCTTCTACTTCCGCACGCTGTTCCAGCAGCACAATGAGGCAGTGAACGTCTGGACCCACCTGCTGGCCGCCCTGGCGCTGCTGCTGCGGCTGGCCGTCTTTGTGAGGACCGTGGACTACTGGGGAGACCCGCATGCCCTACCCCTCTTCATCATCGTGCTCACCTCCTTCAGCTATCTCTCCTTCAGCTCTCTGGCACACCTCCTGCAGGCCAAGTCCGAGTTCTGGCATTACAGCTTCTTCTTTTTGGACTATGTGGGTGTGGCCATGTACCAGTTTGGCAGTGCCCTTGTGCACTTCTACTATGCTATCGAGCCTGCCTGGCACGCCCAAGTGCAGGCCATTTTCCTGCCCACAGCTGCTTTTCTTGCCTGGCTTTCCTGCACTGGCTCCTGCTACACCAAATACAGTCAGCAGCCAGGTTTGCTGGGCCGCATTTGCCAGGAGGTGCCCCAGGTGCTGGCCTATGCACTGGACATCAGCCCCGTGGTACACCGCATCCTGGTGTCCCCTCACTCTGCTGAAGATGACCCAGCTCTTCTCTACCACAAATGCCAGGTGGTCTTCTTTCTGCTGGCAGCTGCCTTTTTCTCTACTGTCATGCCTGAACGCTGGTTCCCAGGCAGCTGCCACATCTTTGGGCAGGGCCATCAAGTTTTTCATGTCTTCCTGGTGCTGTGCACCCTGGCTCAGCTGGAAGCTGTGACACTGGATTACGAGGCCCGCCGGCCCATCTATGAGTCTCTGCATGCCTCCTGGCCCCACAATTTTTTTGGCCTGTTTTTGCTTACTGTGGGCAGCAGTTTCCTCACCGCCTTCATTCTCAGCCAGCTGGTGCGGCGCAGGCTCAATCAGAAGACCAAGTGAGGGGGGATGGCAGCTCGTAGGGAGGGGGTTTTAGTAGGGGACAGGGTCAGGGCTTGGCCCCAGATGGGAACAAGGCCTGGAAGTTGTGTCTGACCTACACTGACTCCCTGCACACAGCTCAACTACCAGGGTGGCACTGGGTCAGTACTTTGACTTGGGGACTGATAAGAAGCTGCTAGAGGCAACTTGGGGCCTGCCCAGCTCCTTTCCCTAGAAAAAAAGAGATGAGGTTGGGGGCCGCTGTGGCTTGTCCCTCAGCTGCCTTCTCTTGAGGATGGGGGTCAACTTGGGTCAGGACCCAGGATTGGGGTTTTCAGGTTGCCTGGATAGAGGGTGAAATACATAAGCCAAAGTCAGATTTGAGCTGGAGGAAGGGGAGGCCTCAGCAGGCCTCACTGCACTGGTGGAAGGGAAAAGGCAGGCCCAAACACCTGTAGGTTTCTTGAGCCTGGAGTGCCAAGCTCTAGAGAGCCCATAAAAGTAGATTGTGCCAGACAATCCCATTCAGTGCTCTGTGTCCCTGTAGTCAGCACCCCAGACAGTGAGTGCCCCAGTCTCCTAGCTCTGGTCTGTGTCCAGATTCTTTCCCAGTTTTCTTGTTCGTAATTCAACTATTTGCTCAGTGTTTCCTAGGTCTCTGCTCAGAGGCAGGGCCCTGTGGATCAATGCAGGATGACCAAGCCTTTAATACCAGAATGAAACTGTCAAAGGAAACACTGGGATGGGAATAATCTGTGCTGCCTGGGGCTTGGGGCTGGGAAGAATGAGTAAGGGTTTGCAGACAGATGGGTGTGTCAGATGGTTGCGGGTAAACCTGTACCAAGGCCCAGAGGTACAGAAGTTCAGTGTGGCTGCAGCTAGGGGTGGACTGGTCTGATATGTATTGGATACAATAAAGTGACTGTGGCAAGTGCTGACTCTTTATGTTTCCTGTCCCAGAGAGAGGAACCTACCTATAATATTTGGGGAACTTTCCAGAGGAAGCTGGGGCCCCTTGGGGGTGGACACAGGGTTAGAGAAGAGAGTGATTCCTGTTTTATTTTTGCCTGAGTGTGGGTTTGGGCCCTATTATATTTTACATATGTATAGACAGAAATACACATATATACATAAATATGATTCTTTTTGGTAAGAGAGTAGGGGAGAGATTTAATACTGAAGTTTTAAGAATAGTTACAAGCATAAGTCTAAAGTATATATAATTTGACAAAGATTTCAAGTTTTGGTTTTCCCTTCAATCAGGGAGAATTTTTCTATGTTAACACTTCTGGGTTTTGTTTAGTTTTTGAGTCAGGGTCTTGTTACATATAATCCAGGCTGGTCTTTTTTTTTTTTTTTTTTTTTTGTAGACATAGGCTTACTATGTAGTACAGATTGCCTTGAACTTGCTTATGTAGCCCAAACTGGCCTTGGTGATCACTCCTGGTGATCTTCCTGTCTCAGCCTCCCAACTACTGGAATTACAGGCATGCAACATCACTCTGGGCTCTAATTTTTTGTGTATATTAAAACATACAGTATATTAAAACAAACACATGGGCTGGGGATACAGGGATAGTGTGCTTGCCTAACAAGCGCAAGGCTGAGGAGGTTTCAGCTCCCAGTAACACAACAACACACATTCATCTGGAGATGGCAGTAAAGTCTTTGCATTTCCAAAGGGATTCCAGAATTTACAAAGCACTTTCACAAAGGTTACCTCATTGAGCTTTAAAATTCCAAGACACATAGTAAGTACTTGAAAGTAGGACCGAAGGCCAATTTGTTTAAGCCACAGTCTGCTGGTCTAAACTCTTGGCCTCAAGGATTCTCCTGCCTCAGCTTCCCAAGCAGCTGGGAGAACAGGTGCTCAGTATCACATCCAGTGTAAATCTGGTTGAATTTCAAGTTTTCAAAATCATCTTCCATGTGACTTCGTAGTCTTATTATTGTTTTAATTACGAAAGTAATTAACAAACCCGAGGGTTTTTTTTTTTTTTCTTTTTTATCTGTATCGGGGATCGAACTGATCGACCGCCTGCTTGCAGGGCAGGCGCTTATGCCGCTGAGCTAAACCTCCAGGCCCGCCCCCCCCCGCCCGAGGTTTTTTTTTGTACCGGGGGTCAAACTCACCACCTAGCACTTGCCAGGCTGACGTTTATGCCGCTAAGCTAAATCCCCAATCCCCAGAGTGGTACTGAGGACTCCACTTTGGAGTCGGGAACCTGAATCCTCTGGAAGGCTGCAGTGATACAGAACACCTTGCATCCGAGTTTTTTTTTTTTTAACAATGCAGTTAAGAAAAACGAAAGAAACGGGTATCTCTGGCACGCTGAAAATCCATTCATTCCCACGACAGCGTTGCCAAAACACTTCTGCGGAGTCGGAAAGAACAGGAATCTCCCGCGCCCAAGGATCCGCCGCAGCACTGGGCGGCGCTCCGAGACGGGGCGGGGCATGCGTCTAACGGCGGCGGTGTGGCTCCGCCCCCCGCGTTGGCGCGCGATCCAAAAGTCGGCGCAGGAGGTTGCGTGAGTTTCCAGACGCTTCCCTGTGGTACCCTGAGGCCGGGAGACCTGTACGCTCTGTCTCCTCAGCCGCCATGAAGCGGAGAGGCCCCGAGAAGGACGCGTGCGGCGTGTGGCTGGACACTGAGGCGCTGAAGAGGCGGAAAGTGCAGGTGGGTCTGAATGTGGGGAGACGAGAGGGCTTGGGGAGAGGTTAGGGCCTGGAGGCGCGAGAGGAGAGGAATTTGGGTGTCTGGGTGGAGTACCGGGCGGAGAAAGGAACAGCTCTGGGGACTCAATAGCGAGAGGGGTTGGGGTCTGAAGAAAGTTGAAAAAATGGAATCTGGGGAGGGAGGAGAGATGTAAGCGGAAGGAGGGAGCGGGCTTGCAGGCAGTCGGGAGACGGGGCCGCAGGCTTTCGAGGTGCGGGGAGAAGGTGGAGCAGGTTTGCCGCAGTTGAGCTGAGCACACCCCGCGGGGATGGTAGGTTCCGCTGCGGACGGTACTCCGAAGAGGTTCAGATGTGGGCAGATAGGTGCAAAGGCATATTTAGAAATTCTGACCCCAGGACCTGTTTCTGCCCAGCTTGCCAGCTTACCGGCCATCTATCTGCGAGTGACTTTGGGGAAATAAAAATAGAATATACGGGAAAGGGAGCTGGTCTAACATTCAGGGTCAGGTGGGCGCTAGATTCTGTATTTTAGGTACTTAGTATGCAGTGTGTGTATCGTTACTCTTACTGGCAACGGGGAAACTGAGGTTGAGTAACTATAACTCACCTAAGAGAGGGCGCAAATCTAACTCAGATCTACCACCTAAGCAAAAAGTCTTTAGTTATTCAGAACAAACAAAAGTATTGAACGTTTTATTTTAAGCGTTGTGCTATTTCTCTTGTTAGGCCATTTGGTATAACTCTATGTGGTAGACAGTACAGTGATACTCATATATCAAAAACCTAGGCTCTCTGGCCGATGATATACCTCAGTGGCATAAGCAACTGCCTGGCTAGCTCAAGATCCTGCATTCCATTCCGAGTACCAAAAAAACCCAAACAAAAAACAAAGTAAAAAAAAAAAAAAAAAAAAAAACCACCAAGACTCAGAAGAATGCAAAACGTTGGACTCTTGCTGTTAAGGTGCTTACAGTCTATAGGAGGAAAATGAGTGATATGGAAATATAATACTTAACATGTATTGAATGCTTACTAGGTGTCAGGCATTTTTCTGGGACTCTGCCTGCCTTATGAATAGCAGGTGCTCCTCTGCTATTCTGACTGTTGCAAAGGTTAGTGGTCTTAAATCACTAGAGGCAGGTAAGTGGTTTCAAGGGAAATGAGATTTTGGAGACCAGAAAGATTTCTGTGACTTGGGGTTATGACCTGGATTTAACTGAAGAGGAGTTGAGGTAAGTTGGATAGTTTGATCAAGTCTAACGACCAAGTGGCTAACCTAAATATCTAAACCATGATTGAGAATCTTTCCTGTATTTAGTTACAACCTGCTGAATAAAAATCAAATTGTGGGCCCTTAAAATAAAAAGCATCTTAACCAGGTGTGGTGGCACACAGCTGTAATCCACGCACACCAGGTGGCTGAGGCTGGAGGATCACTTCAATTCCAGCTTGGATAATTTATTAACATTTATTCCATCAGCAGATTCTCTGGACTCTGCTTTAAGTGTATTTATGTTGTGTCTCAGGGTGTGCCTTCCTGCTCTGCTGGAATGAGCATCAGCTGGGATCAGAAACTCAACATCAGTAATAAAGGGACCTAAGTTTGGAATGGAGAACACTATTTGTAAAAAGTATGAGATAGTTATTGTTCTTTCAGAAGAAGAAGAGGAAGAAGATGAAAAAGACAGCTACCTTGTGTGAGATGAGGGAAGGGGGCCCTGGAAGATAGATAACCATTGGCCTTTGTCCTCAGCATTTTTTTTTTTTTTTGTCTTTTTCTTTTTTATCATTACCGGGGATTGAATTTACGACCACACACTTGCATGGCAGGCGCTTATGCCGCTGAGCTAAATCCCCAGCCCCTTCCTCAGCATTTTTTGTACTTTGGAGGACAACTCCCCTTTGTCATTGGTTCTCTGGCCTGTTGGTGGTTGAGTCCAGGGCCAAAAGGACCTTAAACCCCAGTGCCATGGCCTATTGCTTGTGTGCACATTCCTGTGTGGGCTTTTGTTTGTTTTCCCTTGTCTACTTGTCCTTGTCAGGGCTTTCTCTCTGGGATTTATAGGTTGGTTAAAAGGTCCTTCCATACAAGGTCAGTTAGTGATTAAGTAAGGGGATGTGTGTGTATCTAATGCAATAATGTAATGACTGGGAATATATATATATTTTTGTACCCTAGATAAAATGGGTAACACCACCTCCTTTTTTGTCTCCTTAGCATTTATTGAAGGTGGGGAGGGGTGGCTATTTTTAGTGCCCTTAGCTACCTCCCTGCACTGCCTATCACCTTTTCCCCTTTTCTTGTTTGTTGCTCACTGCACTAAAGTTTTGACTTTCCAGTCTGTATTAGCCAGAAAACCTAACAAGGCCCCTATTCTATTTTTACTCTACCTACAAACTCCTTTCTCCTGCATTTGGAATCATTAATTCTCACTACCACCTGAGCCAGAATGATTTTTTGCTCATCCATATTTAATCCTATTTCTCCATTAAAAACCAGAATCTTTATAAGGCTCGTGAACAGCATCTGACCATGCTTGTGTTCTCACATTTTTTAGACCTCATTAATTTGTTTCTTCCGGCTACACCCTGCTCCAACCATACTATCCTCCTTGTTCTTCAAGTGAAATACAGCTGTGGTTGGCATTTTTATATTCCTCTATAGGGATAAGATAGCCACATGACTTATCAATGATTTCTCTGTTAGCTCCCATAAAATAGCAATCCTTCCTTTGTCCTTGTGCCTCGTACTCCCTCACCATCTTTTTTTTTTCCCCCAGACAGAGTTGCCTCTATAGGTCAACGGCAGTCCTGCCTCAGCCTCCCAAGTGCTAGGGGTACAGTGCTGGGCAAGTGCTTTACCATTGGGGTTACAACCCCAGCCTTTGTTTCTAGGTTTTCTTGGTATCACCAGCCCAGCTTTGGAGTTGTCTTTTTAAAAAATAGAAAATTTTATTTTATTTTATAGAAACTGAAAAGGATCGATAAAAGTATTGAAGTCCAAGATGTCAGCTTTAGCCCTCATATAAAAGGCTTTATATTAAAAATTATAAATTGAGCTCTTCTCATACAGAGTTAGGGCTTAGTCCCTTGTGACAGTTTCTAGCTATACCCCAGTTTCTCAATATGATCAATCTGAAAACTGCCTTAAACAACTGCTCCCGAGTAACCACTTTTATCCAACCAGGTTAGCCTGTTGGACCAGTCCTGTTGTCCCTCATACCTCACATGTAATGTGCAGATATGACAACCTCTCAGTCTCTGGAATTCACGCCTGATTGTTTTAGACCTACCAATTAAGACTCCCCGGGAGAAGTCTGTTTGGATAACTCCCTGGACTCACTACTGTACTGTAAAGGCATTAATTCACAAGTCCCTCTTTCTCTTTCTCCATGTATTGACTTCTGTGTTTGTGGTCTCCAACTATGCCACTAGGGCTATTAGGAATTTTAATTTCATTTTATTTCTCCTAATCTTTGGAGAAGTATTCATTGTCTCCCTTTTAAAGCTGAAGATTGAAGTTCAGATGTTTAGAGATTTGCTCAAGATTACATCAGAGCACAGTAAATGCAGCTCTGGGATTTGATTCTAGGTTTCCCCCCCCCCCCCCCCCCCCCCGCACTGAGATCAAACCTGGGGCCTAGTACATGTTAGGCAAGTGCTTTACCACTGGGTTACCAGGTTTTGTGGTAGTTTGTTGTATAGCATTAGAAAATGAATACAGATTTTGGTCAGGGGAGGGGACTTAGCAAAAGCCTAAAATATTAATGGGTTTGGAATGTGACAGTGGTGATACCTGGAAGGACTTCGGTGAAAAAGGTACTGAAAACCATGAGTGCTTTTAAGAAATGGTTTCTTAGGCTGGGGATTTAGCTCAGCGGCATAAGCGCCTGCCTTGCAAGCAGGCAGTCGTGAGTTTGATCCCTGGTACCGATTAAAAAAAAAAAAGAAAAAGAAAAATGGCTTCTAGGAAGGGAGCATAGCTCAGTAGTTGAGTACTTGACGTGCATTGGGTTAGATTCCCATCACTGCAATAATCAAAAACAACTAAAGCCTCCTTGTTGTAGAATTATTATGGCTTTTGGGATTGCTATGGGTAAGGGTTTAAAGAAAAGTAGGAAGAATCTCACTGGAAACTGGAGGATGTGGTAGTCCTCTAGATTTGATCTTTTCTTGGAAGCAATTTCTCAGATGTTAGCATTTGTCTGCCATCTAGAGAGTCAGCAGTTTTCAAAGTCAGGAGGTCCAGTCTCCTTTTTTGTTTTTTGGGCTTTTTTGTAGTGTAGGCTGACTTAACCTCACTTACATAACTGAAGCTGGCCTCAAACTCACAGAGATCCTCCTGCCTCAGCCTTCTTGAATGCTAGGATTATAGGCGTGTGCCAACACACCTAGCTTTTTTTTTTAAACAGTTCTTTCTTTAGTTTATCTCTCTTTGGCAACCAGTGGTAATCTCAGTACTCAGGAGTCTGAGGCAGGAGGATCACCAGCCTGAACTAAATAGTGAGTTCAAGGCCAAGCTAGACTACAGAGTGAGACCCAGTCTCCAAAAACATAAACAAAAGTCAGAGGTTTAGCTCAGTGTGTAAGTGCCTGCTTGGTAAGTGCAAGGTCCTGAGTTTGATCCCCAGCATCAAAAAAGAAAAAAACCAAAAAACAAAACCGGATAGCACATTCAACTCAGTTTGAAAATCTTGGTGATATCACCCAGTTACATTTTCTACTTCCATATAACTACAGCCAACAATGTTAAACTTTCTCTCACTGATAATGATGCTCCATCTTCCAATTTATCTTTTTTTTTAGTTTTTATTTGCATTTCTTATTTATACATATATATACACATACACTTTTTTTTCCAGCTTCTCACACTAACAAGACAATGTTTATACATGTGTCTGATTTATTTTACTAATGAGTATGTTCTCAAGTTGCATCCATTTACCTATAAAAGTGTCCAGTTTATCCTGCTTTATAACTGAGTAGTACTCCATGGTATAAAAATACCACATATTTTTTTATCCATTCTTCAGTTGATTTAGGTTGTTTACAAGATCTGGCTATTATAAACTGTGCTGCTATAATCATGAATGCACATTGTATCACTGTGTTATGATGTTTTTGATTCTTTTGAGAAGATACCCAGAGGGGGAATATCTGAGTTGAATGGAATCTCCACACTGACTTCCACAGTGGTTGCACCAGTCTACACTCCCACCAACAGTGGAAAAAGGTTCTTTTTTCTCCACAGCCCCTCCAGGATTTGTTATTGGTTGATTTCTTGATATTAACCATTCTTTCTGGGATGAATGGAATCTCAGTGTTGTTTTAATTTGCATCTCTCAAGTGACCAGTGATGTTGAACATTTTTTCACGTATTTACTTGCTGTTTATATTTCTTCATTTGAGAAGTATGTATTCATCTCAGATGCCCATTTTTGGATTGAGTCTTTAAATCTGGGAGGACTGATTTTTTTTGAGTTCTTTATATGTGCTTAATAGTAATCTTTTGAGAACAGCTGGCAGACATTTTTTCATCCTCTAAATAGAGTATCATGTCACCTGCAAATAATAATAGTTTGATTTCTTCCTTTCTTATCTTTATTCCTTTAATTTCTTTCTCTTGTCTAATTGTTCTGGCTAAAGTTTCCAGGACTGTGTTGAGTAAGAGTGGTGACAGTGGACATCCTTGTCTTGTTCCTGGTTTTAGAGTGAAAGCTTTCAGTTTTTGTCTATTTAGTATGATGTTGCCTGTTAGTTTGTCATAGATGACCTTTATCAGATTGAGATAAACACCATATATTCAAATTTTCTGAAGGATTTTTATCATGAGTGGGTGCTGGGCTTTGTCAAAATCTTTTTCTGCATCTATTCAGATGATCATATGATTTTTGTCCTTGGCTCTATTAATATGGTATATTACATTTATGGATTTATGTATGTTGAACCATCCCTGCATCCCTGGGATGATTATGGTGTGCAGTCTTTGACGATTTGCTGCAGTCTGTTTTCCAGTAGCTTATTGACGATTTTTGCATCAATGTGCATTAGGGAGATTGGCCTGTAATTCTCATTCTTAGTTGGGTCCTTCTCTAGTTTTGGAATGAGAGCAATGCTTGCTTCCAGGAATGAATTTGGAAGTGTTGCTTCCCTTTCAATTTCATTAAAGAGTTTGAGAAGTAGTGGTGTTAGGTCTTCAATCTTGCGGAATTCAGCAGTGATATCAGGGCCTGGGCTTTTCTTTCTTGATAGGTTTTTAATCACATCTTCAATTTCATTTATTGATACTGGTTTATTTAGGATTTTTATATCTTGATTAAGCTTTGGTAATTCATATGTATATAGCAATCTATTTTTTCTGTATTTTCCTTATTAGAATACAAGTTTTCAAAGTAGATATAGATAATTTTCTGGATTTCTGCAGGGTCTATTGTGATTTCACCCTTTTCATTCCTAATTACATGGATTTGAGTTTTTCCTCTTTTTGATAAAGTTGACTAAGGGTTTATGAATTTTATTTAATCTTTCAGAGAACCAACTCTTCGATTCATTGATTTTTTTTTTTTTTTTTGTGCCTTTTTTTTTTTTTTTTTTTGTATTGGGGATCAAACTCACAATCTCACATTTGGCAGGCAGGTGCTTACGTCACTGAGCTAAATTGCCAGCCCTATATTCTTTTTTTAGTCTCCAGTGTGTTCATTTCTGCTCTGATCCTTATAATTTCCTTCTTGTACAAGCTTTTGGTTTAGCCAGCTCTTCTTTTTCTAGAAGTCTGAGGTTTACTATTAAGTTGTTTATATGTGCTTGCTCTGTTTTCCTGATATGAGTATTTACTGATATAAGTTTCCCTCTTATTTACTGTTTTTATTGTGTCCTACAAGTTCTGGTATGTTGTATTGTCATTATCATTCAACTGTAACAACTGTCTCATTTCTTAATTTCATCTGTGACTCATTGGTTGTTCAGTAGGATACTACTTAATTTCCATGTGTTTATGAAGTTCTTGTGGTTTCCTCTGGCATGGATTTCCAGTTTCATTGCACTGTGGTCTGATAGTATGCATGGGATAATTTCAATTCCTTTGCATTTACTTAAGCATGTTCTATGAGCCAGTATATGGTTTGTTTTGGAGAATGTCCTCTGTGCAGCTGAGAAGAATGTGTATTCTGATGTGGGTGGAACACTCTATAGACATCTACTAAGTCCATTTGCTCAAAAATTTGATTTAGTTCTAATATTTCATTATTGATTTATTGTCTAGTTGATCTGTCTTTTTGTGACAGTGGAGTATTGAGGTCTCCCAGTACCACTGTATTAGGGCTTATTTGAGTTTTATTTTATTATTATTATTTTTTTTTATTTTAAAGGTAGTAAAATAGAACATGACAGAACAAAGCCAGTTGAAACAATGCACTGAAATTGGTACAGAACGTCACAGCAGGTTACCAGGATAACAGTAATAGGTACCATAGTATATCTCTTGATCTTCACAAGAGATCAGGTATAGCAAAATCAAACCAAATACAGAGCATTATAGAACTTATCAAAACAATATTGAATAGAGCAACACAATCACAACAAAGCAAAATAGTGATAACAATAACTGCCTTCAGAGCGATGGTAGAAGGAAATCCCCCTAT
The DNA here is from genome assembly GCF_034190915.1 of Cavia porcellus. Taxonomy (NCBI): domain Eukaryota; kingdom Metazoa; phylum Chordata; class Mammalia; order Rodentia; family Caviidae; genus Cavia; species Cavia porcellus. The sequence goes on along the minus strand of NW_026947508.1, from coordinate 19,498,798 downwards.
TTGCTATATTGTATACGGTCATCCTCCCAAGAGATGCTTAGACCTCTGGCTCACATTTGCTAAGTGGTGGTGGTGGGGAATGTTTGATTCTCAGCCCAAGCCTGGTAGGCTCAAGGCTGCCTACCAGGGAACCAAGTGGGTTGCTTTGTTGCCCAGTGGCTTAAGTTCCAACGTGGTACGGATCTTGGGAGACACTGGTTGGTTCTCTCCCAGGGTTGCCTGCTGCTTGTTTGAGCCACGGCTGCTTATCAGGGAGGCGAGCAGGTTCCTTTGTTCTTATTTGATTTTTCATGTCCCTTAATAATTGTTTTATATAGTTGGGTGTACTGTTGCATATATATTTGTGATTGTTTTCTCTTCCTCTTGGATTACCTTTATGAGGATGTATGACCTTCTTTATCTCTCCTAGTCAATCTTGGCTTGAAATTTACTTTGTCTGCAAATAGAATAGCTACTTCTGCTTTTTTCTGTCACATGGAGTATTGTTTTCCATCGTTTGACTTTCAGTCTATGAATTTCTTTTTGAATTAAATGTGTTTCTTGTATGCAGCATATTATTGGGTCTTGCTTCTTGATCCATTCTGTCAGTCTGTGTCTGTTGACTGGTGAATTAAGAACATTAACACTGATGGCTATAACTGATATATATTGACTTATCCTTGTCATGTCATTTTCTTGTTGTTGGCACCTCTCCTTTTTTTCCTTTCTTCTAATTGTTTGCCTCTCCTTGTGGATTCCTTCTGTTGGGGTTCATGGAACTATAGTCCTTATTATCTCTTTCTAGAATGTCCTTTAGAACAGTTTGGAGTTCTGGTTTGGTGGTCATAAATTTACTCAGATGTTCTTTGTCATGGAATATCTTAGTTCTCCATCAATTTTGAAAGATAGTTTTGTGGGATAATCAGTTGGGTTGAAAATTGTTTTCCTTTAGAACTGGGAGCACTTCACTGCAAGTTCTACTTGACTTGAAAGTTTATGCTGAGAAGTCAGCTGTGATTCTGATGGGCTTTCCTTTATAGGTGATTTGTTTCATTTCCCTAGCAGCTTTTAAGATTTTATTCTTGTGTTGTATTTCTGGAATCTTGACTATGATATGTCTGGATGTAAATTTTTTTGATCATTGCTAATTGGAGTTTTGTCTGCCTCACTTATTTGTATGTCAACTTCTTTTTCTCTACCAGGAAAGTTTTCTGTCACGATGTCTGTGAACATGTTTTTAATGTCATTTGTGGTATCTCCTGCTTGTTCATTCATTGATTCCAATTAATCTTAAGTTATTCTTCTTTGTCTCATCTAGCAACTACTGGATTGATTTCTGACGGTGGTCCCTTGCTAGTTTTGAGAAATCTGTCTTTTCTTGGTTGCTAACTACAAGCCTGTCTTCAATATCTGAGATTCTGTCTGCACATTGGCCAAATCTGCTTTGGATACTTTCAGTGGAGTATTTATTTTCTTGGATATCTGCTTGAATCTGTTTTATGGATTCCATTTGTTTCCTATGCTGTACTTCCATAATTTGCTTAAACTTGTCTATTTTTTTGTCTGTGTTTGTTCTAATGTCGTTAAGCATGGTGTGTGTTTTGGTAATCTCTGTAGTTATTTCAGAGGTTATTTCTGATTTCATTTTTGCAGAGCTTCAATTGCTTTTTTGTTTCTACTTCAGAGAGACCTGGTGGGAGGGTTTTGGACTGTGCTTCCTCTTTGCCTCTTGGGTTTGCATTTGGTGAACTAGATGTCTGGGGTTTAATCTTGTTTAAGTGTCTTCTCATTTCTTTTCTAAGTTTAATTTCTGGGGTGATGCTTGTAAGTTGGCTATGGTGGGTAGTATTTAGAACCCTTACTGATTACTTCTCTGAGGTATCTTCCAGGTGTAGCTAGTTTCTGGATTTTGAGTCTGTTGGAAGATCTTACTTCTTCAGTTTGTTGGAAATGAGAAGTTGTTGCTTTTTTGGCCTAGTCCCTGGTTCTTGGCACTGTGCCACAGTATTCTCTGTGACCCTTAGTTAATCTCAGTCATGGATTATCAGGGCCAACAGCTGTTTAGAACAGTTATGTCAGTTTTGGCTGTAGCGGTACCAGTAGCATCAAACACAGCCTATAAAACAACAAAACTGAGCTAATCTTTAATTTGCAACTTTTAACTGTATGAACTAGATTTATGATTATATAACAAAATATAAAACAAACTGGATAATTATATATAATATATAAGTCTTTAATGTGTCAATTTTGCCCTTGGGTTAAAATTTAAAATAGATTAAGAAGAAAATAGGGAACTGGAAAAAGAGAAAGAGATTTCAAGTAAAATTGGAGGACAAAGTTGGATCATACCAATTGGGGGGAACAGGTGCAGAAGACTGAAGGAAAAGAGAGACAAAAGAGATAAAAGGAAGAACAGAACCACACCCACAGAGAGGTTAGGAACCACTCTCATATTCACTCAGAAAAAAAAAGTTGGGGGCTGGGGATTTAGCTCAGTGGCATAAGCGCCTGCCTTGCAAGTGTGTGGTCATGAGTTCGATCTCCGGTACCGATAAAAAAGAAAAAGACAAGAAAAAAAAATTGAAGGAGAAAGAGAAAAGAAAAATCAAACAAACAACAACAAAAAAAACTAAACCAAAACAAGAAAAACAGATAGTCCACTTCTAGGATTCTCCCTGGTTTCTACGACAACCTGTGGAGACAGAGTCCTGAATTGTACTGCTCTATTTGAGCAAGCCAGCAGCTGCTTTATGGCAGATAACCTTAGCAGGCCTGTCCTGAGACCAGAATCACTGAGATCACCACAGTCCAAGCAGTTTCCACAGGTCTGTGCCCAGCTAGGAGATGCTGGAGGACCAGCAGCAGTTCTGGAACCAGGCTTATCCAGCTTGACCCCAAAATGGCTCCTGGCCAGTCGCTCTCTCCCATGGGATGACTGAGTCCTCTGCACTCACCCCCAGCCAGTGCAGTCTTCCAGGCCTGCAGCTCCCCTCCACTGCTGTGTCTCTCTGCAGAGGCCTTTGAGGTCATAGTCACCATGAGTCCTCAGGTTCCAACAGCTCCTCTCACGCAGTGAGTCTGGCTCAGGGAGAAGGTACCACCAGCTACCACCTTCTTTGTTGAAGTTTTTCTTTTTATTCTCTGTTGGCTTCAGTTGGCACTTCAGATTCTTCCTGGATCCAGGGGACCCATTTCCTTCCTTCTTGTCTTCCTCATGATGCTGTATTCTAGTGTCTGGATGGTGACTCTGTTTTCTCTGTTGCTTACTGCTTTGCCATCTTCCCAGAAGTCTAGATTTTAGAATACCATTGACTGGCAACTCACTTGCCACCCTACGTTTTTTTTTTTTTTTTTTTTTTAAAGCCTACAGCACCCGGTATTCCCAGGCGGTCTCCCATCCAAGTACTAACCAGGCCCGACCCTGCTTAGCTTCCGAGATCAGACGAGATCGGGCGCGTTCAGGGTGGTATGGCCGTAGACCACCCTACGTTTTTTGTGATGGGGTGGTTTGTTTTGTTTTGTGTGTGGGGATTTTTTTTTTTTTTTTTTTTTTTTTTTTTGGTACCAGGAATTGAACTCAGGACCTCACACTTGCCAAGCAGGCACTGTGTCCCTGGCCTGTTTGTCTCTATTCAGTTCAGGTTGGTTTCAAACTACAGGCAACCTTTCTGCTTCCGCCCCCAAAGTGTTGGGATTTAAGGCATGTGCCACTTTCTTTTTTTTTTTTTTTTTTTTTTTTTTTTTTTTGAGACAAGATCTCACTATGTAGTTCAGGCTGACCTTGACCTCAGGGTGATCCTCCTGCCTCTGCTGCTGCCTCCTGAATGCTGGGGTTATAGGTGCACACCACCACACCTGGCCTCTATAGCAGTTTTGATATACTTGTTCCACAGTTGTATGTTGGGTACACTGAGGGAAGATAACTTGTCTCTAGTTCACAGGTCTGTGAATTTAAAGAAACTGTACTTAAACTATATGTGCAGACTACATGTGTACTTGTTTTAGGTGCCAGTATATCTGATTTTGAGCTGATGCTGTGAAGGTATGAGACTTGAAGGGATTCAGGAGCAGTTGCTATATTTTACAGATGGCAAAAATGTTAAGTAGTTTATGGCAAGAGGGTAAACTGATGGCTTAAAACTATGTTCACATTTTTCCCTCCAAAAGAGGAAGCTTAATTGCTGTGCTCTTTTTTGTACTGGACTTGGTGACTTGCTTCTGATGAATAGAATATTGAGGGAAGTGATGGTGTGAGTTCTGACTGAGCCATAAATGGTACTGTGGGCTCCTTGGGTCACTTACTGTGAGGCACGTTTGCATCTGTGTTGCTCTATGGAGAGGTCAGTGTAGCCTGAGTATGAAGACCTCTGCTAATAGTCATGTTAGTGAGCTAAGAAGTTAATTCTTCTGCCCCAATTAAAGCTTCAGGTGATTATAGCAGAGCCAACATCATGATTAGACTCAGGAGAGACCCTGAGTCAGAACCACTAAGTTGAGGTCTATGTTCCTAACCTCCTGAAACTGCGTGAAGTAAATGTTTGTTGTTTGAAGATGTTAAATTTTATGGTAATTTATTATATTGCATTAGATAATTCAGAAAATACAAAAAAAGACTTACAAACAGTAGAAACTTTAGCACCATTTTCAGTAATGGATCGAACAGTTAGGCAAAGATCAAAAAGGAAAGACTTGAGTATCACTATAAACCAAGTAGACCTAAGCCAGGTGTGGTGGCACATGCCTGTAATTCCAGCGCTGGGCAGGCTGAGGCAGGAGGATTACCATGTGAGGCAAGCCTAAGCTACATAGTGAGTTCAGTGCCAGACTGAATAATATAGGAAGACCTTGTCTTTAAAAAAAAAAAACACAAGTAGACATAACAGATATATAATACAGAACAGTCCACTTAGCAACAACAGAATGCACAGTCTTCTCAGTTGTATATGGAACATTCTCTAGGAGTTCTAGGCTGTAAAACAAATCTCAATAAATTTAGAAAAATCGAAACCATGTAAGTGATAGTCTCCATAATAGACTGAAACTAGAAGTAAATAATACCAAATAAAAGTGGAAAATTCACAGGAAGTGTTAAAATTCAACAACACATTGTAAATAATTGGAGAGAGGAGTCAAATCAGAAGAAAAATTAGAAAGGACTTCAAGGTAAATGAAAACCAAACACAGCGTACCAAAATTTATGGGATGCAGCTAACAAGTATGGTTTAAGGAATATTCATGAATAAACACATTAAAAAGAATCTTAAAACTACTTTTCCACCTGAACAAACTAGAAAAAATGCAAACTTAAATTCAAAGCAAGCATGGAAGGAAATAATAAAACTAATGTGAAAATAAATGTAGTAAAGACTAGAAAAAATAAATGAGATTAAAAGTTGTTTCTTTGAAAAAGATCAGTGAATGACAAACTTTTAATAGAGTGATCAGTAGTGAAAGGGACGAGTCAAATTGCTAAAATCAGTAATGAAAGAAGAAAAACACTATTGACCTTGTAAAAATAATAAACCTTTTTCTTTTCCTTTGTACTGAGGATTGAACCAGGCCTTTGTGCTGAGCTACATCCTCACCCTTTTTTAAAAAATTTTTATTTTGAGACAGTCTTGCTAAGTTGGCAGGCTGGGCTCAAACTTGTGATCCTTCTGTCTCAGCTTCCCAGAATACTGAGATTCTATACCAAATTTAAGTAATTATATTCCAACAAATTGAGATGAGTTAGGTAAAATGGGTGAATTCTTAGAAAGTCACAGGTTACTAAAAATTAATTTGAGAAACAATCTAAGTAGATCTGTAACAGATTAAGTAGTATAACTTCACTGGTGAATTCCACCAAATATTTAAAGCATTAATACAAATCCTACACAAACTTTTCCCCAAAAAAATGGAAAAGGGGAAGATACTTCCCAATTCATTCTGAGGCTACTGTTACCCTGATACCAAAACCAGGCCTAGGCATCCCAAGAAAACTTGGGCCAATATCCTTTCTGAAAATACATTTAAAAAGTATTGAGCAGAGCGTGCTGTATTCCCAGCACCTGGCAGGCTGAGGCAGGAAGATTGCTGCAAGCTCAAGAATAACCTGGACTGCATAGTGAGTTCAATACTAGCTCGAAACTACAAAGCAAGACCATGTCTCAAAAAAATGACATAAGTGTTTATTGGTAAAGTGCTTGCCTAGCAGGCACAAAGCCCTGGATTCCATCCTCAGCATTTCAAACAAAAAAATAAATAAAAGACAACAAAATACAAGCAAATCTAGCAACACAAAAAGAATTAGAGCTGGGCATTGGTGGCACATGCCTGTAATCCCAGGCCTCGAGAGGCTGAGGCAGGAGAATCACTGTAAGTTTGAGACCAGCCTGAGCTACAAAGTGAATTCTAGGCTAAGCTGAACTGTATAGTGAAACCCTGTCTCAAAAATGACCTACCGCAAAATTTTTTCCTCAAATAATATTCATAATATAGGGTTTTTTTGTTTTTGGTGAGAATAGTTGGTTTTTTGAGCAGTGTTGTACAATGTAGTTTCAGTTGGCCTTGAACTCTGTGTAGCCCAGGCTGGCCTCAAACTTATGGCAGTTCTCCTGCCTGAGCCTCCCAAGTGCTAGGTTTATAGGTATGTACCACCACAGCTAGCCTGTTACTTAAGGTTAGGTTAAATTTGAAGATTAATGTAATATGTTAATATAGTAAAAGATAAGAACCATGTGATCATTTCAGATACAAGGAAAAAGCATTTGACATAAACCATTCCAAGACTGAAACATTCAGTGAGCTGGGCATGGCAGGACATGAGTATAGTCCCAGCACTCTGGGAAGTTGAAGAATGTTCTTTTCTGGGGGTAATGAAAAATGTTCTAAAATTATATTAGCCAATCTTTGTGAATACACTAAAAAATGCTTAACTGGGTATTTAGTGACCTTTGTGGTATGCGAAGTATATCTAAGTAAAACAATTAAAAGCTTTGTGGAAGAAGTGGCATTTTGAAGCAGACTTTAAAGCAAATGTTACATTTTGTTGAAAATACCAACTGCAAGTTTGTGGGCTTTCCAGCCACTCCTAGGTTTGGCAGTTCACTTGAAAGACATATAATTTACTCAAAACTGTTAGTTTTCATTACAGTTTATCAGCAAAGTGATACAGATGAAAGTTAGCCAGTGGCAGGGGAGGTGGGGCACATAGGGCAGCATCTAGAACTCCAAGCCCGAGGCTTCCAGTATCCTCTCAGTGAAGCACTGGACAGCCCTGCGTGCAGCAGCTGTGTGTGATAGTATATACACAGAATACTACTAATCATGGAAATTCACTTGCATCTGGGGGTCCCGAGTTTTTACTGGGGGTCAGTCACCTAGACATGGCTGACCAACCTGTGTGGCCTACCTTAGTTTCAGCTGAAGGTTCAGCTGAAACTGCATAGCTCCAAATCCCCAACACAACTCATTTTGATAGCATAGACAATACAGTGTGACCCAAAGGCCTCTGAGTTAAAAACAAACAAGCAAACAAAACTCCATGAAGAAGTGTGTTCCAATGATTTGGAGAATACTTGTCAGGAGCTGACAGCAAAGGCCGGGATATCTCTTTGATAAGATTCTTCACTACATAGCAAGTAACACAATTTGACTAAAGCACAGGGCATTTGTTGGAGAGTCAAAGGCTGTGTTAGGAGGGTAAAACAGTATCGTGTTGGGAATTAATGCAATTTGATGTAATAGGAGCTCTTTCTTTTTTTTTTTTTTTTTTTTGTCTTTTTCCTTTTTACCGGTACCAGGGATCGAACTCACAACTGCCTGCTTTCAAGGCAGGCGCTTATGCCGCTGAGCTAAATCCCCAGCCCCAATAGGAGCTCTTTCTAAGATTAATGTGGTTATGTATGGTACCTTGAAAGTTTGACTAGAAGAATTTAGAAGATACATGTTTAAGAACTAGAAAGGGCCTAATCTATAATAGTAGTTGAAAATTAATCACTTTTCATTGATTATTTCTCCATAATTACATATCTAAAACATTTTTATCCCTAAGGGCCCAAATGAGTTTGGGAAGGAAGTGTCTGTTAAATATTTTCCACACTGTGGTCTGGTTATCTGCAGCTCTTGGTGTCTCTTGCCTTTTAAAACCTTTTGTGTCTCCAGATCTGATTATTACAGTGACCTCTGACATGTATTACAGTTGTACTACAAGGACTTCTGACATCTTTTGCATGAGAAAATTCTCAGCAGGGTGCCCCCTTTTGTAAGGCTTGCTAATGCTAGTGGGTATAGATAAATCGGGCCTCTAATTTAGGAGTTGTGATAGTTAGAAGGTAATTTATTTTTCTGCCCTTCGGAGATTTTGTTAGGTTTAGTTGAAAAATCAGTGCCAGGTAGTTCTAGAAAAGCCTTGTGATAGTTTTCTGTTGTTAGGTTAGTTGGACTGAAAACTTTCACAGTTTTACAGTACTGTTTTACAGTAAACTTTTTTATGAGTGGGAGTGCAGTAACACTAAAATGTATAATACATAAGCCAGTAACGTTGTTTATTATCATTATCTGGTATTACGGACTTTATAGTTACATATAGTACATAATAGCTAATGATAATAAACCATATTTTATACTATTACACTGAACTTTTTGTATTCTTTTTACATAAATATCAACACAAACGGTGGGGGATTTAGCTTAGTGGTTCAAGCACTTGTTTGGTAAGTGCAAGGTCATGAGTTCAATCCCAGGTACCATTAAAAAAAAAATCAACACAAATGTGTGAATAATTTATTGTACTCCAATGTTACAGCTTTAATACTTTTGCGAGGCTAATGACTATGCTGTATTACTAATTCAACAAAAGTTCTTCAAGAGATGCATAATGATGACAGTCCTGACAGCCTTTCTTGTCCGACTCCTTGGGAATGCTCATGTAGCCCATGCCTAATTTGATACTGGCTTGGCAGTGCTGATTAGATTTTTCCATCTCAGATGCCATCGTATTAGTGGTATGAGGAACTAAAAAGGCAAGAGGAGACTCAGTGATGATGCTGTCAGTGATTCTAGAAGTGGGAAGAAAATGAGCCTTGCAAAGCATAAAGGACAAGGTGGCCTGGCAAAATCCAGTACATAGCACTTTATGTTTTCAAGCCATGTCAGTGTGTGTGGTAAATGTGACTTATGAAAGAAAAGGAAATTGGATCAAGTTATATACTAGTGTCATTACTTACTGGCTTTTGTGCAAGATCAAGTGCATATTATGCACTAATTTTTTTTTTTTTTGAGATGGGGTCTTACTATGTGGTTTTAGGCTGACCTTGAACTCACTGTGTAGCCCAGGCTACCCTCTTGCCCCAGTATCCACAATGCTGGGATTACAAGCTTGTGCTACCTTGCCTGGCTCTTAAGGGCATTCTTACAGGGTAAGAATTGTTAAACCTGGGTTAATGCTTAACAAGGGCTTCGGTAGGTAGGCTTTCTTACACTCTGTAGTGTACACACAGAAGCTGCTTTATATGAGGTAGGAATAATCAGCCAAAGATCCAGCTCCAGATGCTGTGTTCTTACTCAATTTCAATATTCCACTGAGACAAATGCAGATCCCTGAAGGCATACGTGTTCTGAGTTAGAACTGGGATAGTATTGCTTCTGATATCACTTTGACCTAAGGAAAGGATCTTCCTTCAACTGCTGCTAAGTATAGCTAACTCAGTGAAAAGCTTTATTTGCAGATATTCTGCCAATGAGGTCTTATTTTTCTGGTTATCTGTAATTTTCTAGAGTGTTCTTACAGGACTTAGCATAAATGTAGTCATTTAAGTATTAATATCTCATCTGTTTTTCTCCTAAGCTGCAGTTTTCCAGGGTAGAAACAGTTTGTTTTGTTCACTGTATTTCTGATAGCTAGCATATAGGTACTTAAATATGATTCACATTCTTTCACATTATCTGTGATCTGGGTCCCATAAAATTTGAACAGCTGTGTGCCAGGTTGGCTTGCTCATAATGGGTACGCCACATCCCATAAGCGAGCACCTCAAGAGAGCAAGACAAGTGCATGGCATTTTTATGACCTAGTTTTGGAAATCATGCAATGTTTCTATCATCATACTATATTGGTCAAAGTAATCTCCAGGTTCTACCCAAGTTCAAGGTGAGAGAATATGGACTTCTCCGCTTGAGAAAAGTATAATAGATTATAAAGCTAGCTCATCAAGTAGGAAAGCTGGTACTGGTTGTTTTTGAAAAAGAGTTTACAGTTTTCATATTTAGGAAAAGTTTTGGCTACTAAGGTATATTTTCTGTCTACTTCTAATCACGTGTTGAGACTGTGATTATATGTATTTTTTTTGATCTCACGGATTCTGACTATTCAGTTTCTGATTCTCTCTGCTTCACTTTAGATAGTTTGTATTGCTATCTTCAAGACCAGTTATATTTTGTCCTCTCAAAACAGTCTCTATTATTAAGCCCATGTAATGAATTTGCTTCAGTTCTCTCCTTAGGTTCATTTTTTCCCCCTTTATAATCCTTGAGCATGTTCTTAGTAACTATTTTAACTATGAACCCATCTGCTAATCCTGTTATTCCTGACATTGTTGGAGTCTGCTTATATTGACTCCCCTCACCCTAATTATAGGTTTGGTTTGGTTTTGGTACTGGGGATGGAACTTATGACCTTGCTCTTGCCAGTGCTTATGTCACTGAGCTGAATCCCTGGCCCTTTTTTTGTTTGTCTAGCAAGTTTTTATTGCATGCTAAGACCCCATGAATGCTATATTGCGGAGTATCTGGATTTTGTTTTCTTTAAATAATACTGAAAGTTCTGTGGGCAAATAATTACTTGCTAACTAGCTTTATATTTTCAAAATGTTCTTTTAAGCTTTGTTAAGGCAAGTTTGGGAAAGCTTTTGCTGTAAGGCTGCTAAGGGATGATTCTTGAGAACTCTATTGAGTGCCCTTGGTGTTCTAGACGGTGGGAACCAGCCTTGTACTAGCTCTGGGAATTGTTCAGCTTGCGATTTCAGCTTGCAGTATCTTTTTTTTTTGTCTGGCCTTAAATGGAGTTTCACCTTCATGTGTAGCTTTAATGGTCAGTGATTAAAGGGACCTATGTACATATTTCTGGAGGTCTTCTTTGAGCTGTAAATTCCAGCTACCTCAGTTTTCCAAAATCCCTATTCAGTCTACTCAATTCATCAGGACTGCACTGGCCTGGAAAGTGCTTCCAGGCAGTAAGCTAGGCTGAACACAGGGTTTACCTCACTTGTTTCTGTTTTCTCAGGAAACACAGATTACTATTATTCATAGTCCACAGTTTTAAAACCTTTTTTTTTTAAATTGGATTTTTTTTTCCACTGAAGCATTTTATTTATATGTTTTACATCTCTAGAAAAAGAATCCCAGGGTTTTCCCTCCTGTGTGTTTTTGTCGTGCTTCTTAGTGGTCCATGATGCCAGCTGAGGTGGTCAATACAATGAAACCAAACTGACGGGACGGGAGCAGATTATTCTGCCATTTTTCCAGGTCTTTCAGTTGAACATCAAACCTGGGGCTGATCACACCACACTTATTTAACCTGCCTGTGAGGTTCACAACAATTTTTCCAGCCCTGTGATCATCAATAATTTCAAATTCGCCAATGTAACCATGCTTCATCATCAGTTAGAAACCGGACGATGACTTTGAAGCACGGCCTAATAAGGATCTGGCATTTGCCTCTCAGCCAGGACATTCATGCGCACCATTATGGTGGCACTGTTTTGATTTTTTTTTTCTCCTTTAAATTAAAATAAAAATGTATCTTTGCAAGAGGCGGAGGCAGGAGGATTGCTGTGAGTTCAAGGCCATCCTGAACTGCATAGGGAAACTGTGTTTCAAAAAGACCCCCTAAATAAATGAATTAACAAATGAAAATTGTCTTTGATCTAGTTTTCTAGCTAGTTGTATTGGTAGAAGGAAAAGTTCCCTACTAGTACTACACGATTTTGAAATACAAGTTTTTACATACAGGATTTCCTTCTTTTAACCACACAGCTTAGTTTCCAAATATAAAAATCAAATGAAGTCAGCTTCATTTGGGTTCGAGTTTCATCTTACTTCCAATGTGCTATATCAATATTGACAAATCCCACATCTTCTTTGGCTGTTATAGCCAAACTGAACTGAATACAGCTCTACTTCTCAGGCATTCCAAAACAAGCAAATAAAAAGAAATTACAGTAAATAAGGATGAGGCTACAGTCATAGTGGACCAAGCTGACTTTTCAAATCTCTCTTGCTCACTTTCCCTTCTACACTCCAGTGTAAAAAGGCTTGAGAGCCAAGTGTGGCAGACTGGTGTTGCTTCACTGTTCCTCCTGTTACTCAGACAGCTTCTCTGGAGTGCTTTCTTTCTGTGTGCCAGGAGCTGTGTGACTCTTTCATGTGAATTCAGTAAGTTTTCGTAACTGCCCAATGGGTTAAAACTTTGTTTTTATTTTATTTTTTGTCTTTTTCCTTTTTATCGGCACCAGGGATCGAACTCACGACTGCCTGCTTCCAAGGCAGGTGCTTATGCCGCTGAGCTAAACTTCTAGCCCCCTCAATGGGTTAAAACTTTTATTACCACCATCTGAGAATAAGACTTGTACATAACTAAGGAATGGCAATGGCAAAACTAGCATTGATGTAAACCCTGGAGCCATGCTCTTAGCCATTATGTGACTGTATGAAAACTACTGAAAATAAATCACCTGTTACTGGTATAGAATCATTAAGCTGGGCATAGCGCACACCTTTATTTCCAGCTACTAGAAGACTGAGGGAAGAGACTTAGCTTGAGCATAGGAGTTTGAGACCAGCCTAGGCAACTTGAGACCCTGTCTCTTAAACAAAACAAAACATTATCCTTTAAATCTAAAGCACATCATTTCTGGACTCCCTTTAACAAATCATGTTTGTTTAGTCAGCTTGATTTTTATCAGAAAGCACAAACACTGTGCTATAGTTGTAATAGGTGAATCCTTAGAAAAATATTATCAGGACAGCAATAAATGGTGGAAAATGATGTCCAGCACAAACATCTCAGAGGAAGAATAGGTTGTAAGTGGAGCCCAGAGTCCAGGGTGGTTTTGTCACTGGTATTTATTGAATCTTTTGTCTGGCATCTCATTTAATATTATAGATTATCTTATTCTTTTTCTCTCTTTTCTCAGACACATTTAATTGAACCGAGCACCAAAATGCTAACGCTCCTTCCTCGAGAGAGAACACCTACTGTTTCTTTGACTCAAAGAATTTCGTCTGCAGGCAAACAGACCAGCATTGCTTCCTTCTTCACCTTATGGCCAGGTACGGTGACCCACTTGGGAGTACTTCATTGTCCAGGGAGAAAAAAGGAGTGTGTTCATTTCATGTTGGAACACTTATGAGTGAAACCATAGTATTGTTAAACTTAGCTGACATATTGTGTTATAAAAACACAGGTCATTGCTTTTTGGAAAGCAATATACACATGATTTACAAACATAGTTTTCTAGTTCTGTTTTACTCAGTCTAATACTAAATATTTGTATTTGCCGAGGGAGCAGTATCAGAAGAGGCTAGAATTTACACAGCAGGGTTCCTGCCAGGTGGAGTGCATCGGGAGTCAGAGTTGGAGTGTTCCAACTCTGACTCAGGCTTGCATTGCATAAACCTTCCAAGTGCACTGTCCCTTCCCCAAACAAAACATAAACACTCTTTGCTTTACATAACAGGGGAGGAATTTTTTCAAAACACATTTCCTATTTACATATTCTAGTATATTTTATCATTTTTTAGGCAAAGTTGAAAACTCCCACAGAACAGAACAGTTTCTACAGTATAATTCTTATTGGAGAAAGAAAGAGAAAATCATTTTGCTTCTTGTAATTAGACCTTACTTGATTTATGTGGGGTGAGAGTCCCATGTCATTCATCCTTAACAGGATCTATTCTACGCCTGACAAAATGGACAGGCTAGACGTTAGTATTGTTTTTGAAATTACTGTCTTTTCTGGTTGCCTTGACATCCTAAGTATATATTCACTCGCTTTTTTATGAAATGTTTCAGTAGTTGGGAACCTGTGTTGTTCTTACTATCACCAGAAGGTTTCAGATTTGTATAGTTAATGTGACTTTTGAGACCTTACAAAACTAGTGTGTGTTGAGCATTTTTTTTTAAAGGAAAGTATTCAGAGCTACATATTTGGCCAGGAAACTATTTAGTAGAAACTGTAGTAAATAAAAAAGCAAAACTGATATACCTCGTGTTAAGCCACATACGTGAAAACTAAGCTGGAAAAGTAGGCTGTGGTCTGATGGCATGCCATGTTTGACTTTATGAGGTAAAGGTCATGGGAAGCTTCCATATACAGTATTTCATTAGGGTAATATAAGATCTTATTTTAGAAAAAACATTCAGGAAAGACTAATGAGATTGAAAGGAACATCAGCTACAAAGTTATCTGAAGAACCTTAAATAATCCTGCCCTAGGTACTAATATTAGCTGGTATTGATTTTAGAAAAAGCCAGCTATTTTCCTACATTGTAATATTTGTCCACTCCTGTTTTACTAGGAATGAAAGATGTTGGTAACCAGAGAAGTATTTCATCTCATACACAAAGTCAAATCAACAAAGAGTCCGAGAAAGACACAACTCAGCTAGACAGTTTGATCCAGAACTCGGAGAATGACTGCATAGCATCCTCTCTGGCAACTTCAACCCCTGAAGACATCCAGGAAACTGGATTTTCTGATAAGTCCCACAAGACTTCTGGCCACCACAGTGTGAGAACCCCATTTCTGACCATGCCATCTTTGCCTCAACCTAATACCCTAGCCTGTGCTGAAGATAATAAAGCCCCACTGGCCTTTTCCTTCACCCAGAACTTGGAAAGTTCTTGTTTGCAGGACCAAAAGGAGGATTCTTCCAGGAAAAAGGAATGGTTTAATGGATCTGAGAACTATCAGGACATGGCGAGACATGTCAAACCACCTGTGGGTAAATGCCATCAGATCTTGGACAAAGCTAAATCAGAGAGGAAAGTATCTGCCAAAGAAAACAGGCGACCTTCTGTGTACCTCCAAACTTCCAGGGATTTTTGCAGTAGAGAAAACACAGAAGCAGTGAAACAAAACCCCTGTCTGGTTTCTGTGTTTTCCTGGCATAGTGAAAAGAATGACAAAGAATCCTGGAGTCAGCTTTTCACTGAAGACTCTCAGGGCCAACGAGTCATTGCACACAACATTAGAGCTCCTTTCCAAGATGTAAGCAACACTTGGCATCTGGGCCTAGGGTGTTTTTCAGCCAGGCCTCGGGCTGAATGCCAGGCTGAGCACAGTGAGCTAAATCAGCAGCCTGATTTGCTCCTTACCCAGGACTCTGAAGGTAATCAAGTTATCAAGCACCAATTTTGAATGTTTATATAAAGGTTTGGTTCTGAAAGCATCTTAAAAATGGTAGCATGTAAGAAAATACCTTTTAGGTACAGGTAGGGGTTGAGGTAGGCAGCATAGGATTAAGCTGTCATTATCAAGCCCTTTGTATAAATAAAGCAGGCAGCTGCCACTGATTGAGACAGTGTGACTGGAATTGTGCTTTTCTCTTAAGAAGGTGGCTGGTGAATTCCTTGACTGCGTCTGTGGTGAGTACTGTGGAAGCAGGGGATGAACTTACCCCTTCACTGAATAGTCCATCAGCCTGTGCAGAGCCCCCTGTGTCTTTTCAGATGCCTGGCTGGGTCCTTGCTTCTTTTCATCTCTGGCTGAAATCTTACCCACTTGCCTAAGCTTGCAATCATGATTTTTCATGCCCTTTTGGGAGATAAGGCAAATTCCCCAAGCCAGGTGTGTGGAGAGGAGACAGGGAGAATGGTAATAACCTCATTTATTTTTTGTCCTTTTATTTTGTGGTAACTGTACAGCATTTTAAACATATACTTTAATTAAATATCTCTCCCTTAAAGTTCCTGAACAGTAAAACAATCAGGATGTGACTGGTAATTTTTCCTTCACAAGGTGGAAGAGAACTTATTTCCCCTTTCTGGGAGAAAAAAATCCCCTTTGTAAAACATGTTGATGTTTGTTAACGCTGGCTCTGGTGGTAATTAGAACATTACCAATTTTATTTTTAAAAAGCAACTTTTTAATAATATTTGCCATGGGTTCTAACCTGCACAGGAGTCTATCTGGCCTGTCTTCTATCCAAGGCATCATCCAATAGGTGCAGTTTCTCACATTGCAGGAATAGTGCCCTTGGCTTAAACAACCTCTCAGGTAGCAAACCTGCAAGTTATAAATAAGATGGAACTGCTTTTAAGAGTTTAGGGCTAAATCACTTCAGAAATGCCTGGGAAGTGTTTTCTTATTAAATGGCAGGACGTTATGAAGAAAGAGAAGCCAGAAGCCTGTTTAAGAAAGCTTATATACCTTAAATTAACAGGAATCCTCTATTCCTAAGGGATTCAGGGTGAGCACAACTCAGAAATGGACAAAGAAAATTACTCCAAATCCTTCATTTAATGCCAAGTAGTGTTTCAACCAAAACACACAGTATACATACCACAGAAACAGGGGCCCTGAGGGCATCTGAGTCATGCATGATGCAGTAGGTGCAAACCTTGGCCCAACCCAAAAGAGAAGTCAGTCCAGGGCCTGGAAGAAGGATGGTATGTTTTTCCCCTCCTTGTTTTTCTTTCCTACTGGACTTAAAAGTCCTGGAAGAAAAAGTTTTAATCAGTGGAACTGAGGAGGCGCCAAGGCCTTGGAGGGTAGATTTGGTTGTACAGTATTATAAAATATGCTTCAGAAAAAAACCACCTAGGCCTCTCAGTAGCAGCCCAAGTATTGGCTGGTCTAGTGGCCCAACCTCTCCAAGTAGACAGGGAAGGGTGATTACTGGGCACTGGTGTAGGTTTATGATGGAGCAGCATAAGATCTTCCTGCCTTGTGAACATGAATATGAACACAGCCCCTTTCCTAAAGCCCTGCAGTGTTACAAGGAAGCTGCTGAGAGTAACAGCTGGGCACAAAGTGTCTAGTGAGACAAGTTATGGGACCTAATGCAGTGAAGTCATTCATTCATTTAGGACCTATTTTTAACACAGAGGCAGGAGAATACAAGAAACATCTATCTTACCCCATAAACTAAGCAATCCTATACATTTACCTGTAACAAATGTCTCAGCTCAAACCACAGGCCTTAGCTTCTGCTCAGGTTTGAAGTATGGGAAGCACACAATCCAGCTCTTTTTTTTTTTCCCAAGCCCTAGCTTGTTAACAAGACTGTTGTAAAAGATTTCTAACTGAGAGGCAGAAATGCCTGCGGTGAGGAAGGCAGCTATTGAAGAAATTCCAGGAGTGTAAGACTGAGTGCAGGGTGCAATGCTATCAGTTTCCTTTTCTACTGATGTCTTCTTCCTTCAGAGCAAACTTCCTTCTTAAGACCTCAGAGATGAGCACAGCAGGATCTTCTTCCTTCATTAAACTTCGGGTCCTGGAGACAAAACAATAACTTGAATTGAGGAAGTACTTGCTCACACTCTGTGTCTGTGCACACACTCTTGCTTAATCTCCAGAGCAGTTTTTTTGAGACAGGTGTTAGGACAGTGTAGACCCTCTTACTGATAGATAATTGAAGCACAGAAAGATACGCAGTTTGCCCAGAGTCACTAGTCACTCACCAAGTAAATTAAGGTGAATCCAGACTTTCAAACCAAGATAGCTGGTTCCAGATCTCCTATCCAGAGTGTTTTACTACATCCTCCAATGGCTATGAAGTGTGGGCAAAGTAAAGGACTATCAACTTAGTTGGTCTCTAATGGCTAAGCTTGTTTCTACTTTCTGTGTCTATCTTTTCTTAGTAACAGTTTCTTGTAGGGTCTGCAGGGGAAGAGGCTAATGACTCTTGGCCATTCTGACCCTTATTCTAGGGAAATGGTACGCTGAAGATTCTCTACTACTGTCTACAGACTTTTTAAATAGAAGACCCAGAATCAGCAAAATATTCATATAGTAAACTATTGGGAACAAAATCAACTCCAAATTGGGGTAGAACAAATCACCTGATTTATCATATAAGTGGGTCCCAGGTTCATAGAAAATAATCGAAATTTTGAACCTACATACATCCTCACTATTTTGTGGTTGTTAGGCCAGTGGTAAATCTTACAACTTTCCATGATAAGACAGTCTGCTGTGCCATGCATGCCATAGGTTGGTTCTCTGTAACTGCTTTTTAGGCAATAAATGAGGGCTATGATTGATTATTAAACCTTGAAAGTAAAATCAAGGAATTGCCCCAGTGTATGAACATTTCTAAACTTTGCTCACTGGTCTAGTTACCATTTTTAGTCATTGTTCCAACTCCTCTATTATAAGGGAGAAAAGATCTCCCAGTACAAGTGGGAGGGAGGAGGGGCTTGGCAATAAGGGCCTTGGATACACAGTTTGGTTCAAGAGGCAAATAAGAGATGTCTGAGTTAATCTATAAAACATTGTTGCCGGAAGAAATACACTCAAGGCAGAGCAAAAGAAGCAGCAGTAGCTGAATTTGGGATTGCAAGGTCAGTAAGACTAACCTAGCTTGGGCCAGAGAAAGTATGCATGATTTACTTAAAGGACAACTGTGAGGAAGCAGGAAGTTGCTTGCCTTTGTCTTGCTTTCAAAGGATAGGAGGACCAAGAAGACAAAAAGGAATCACTGTACAATGTAATCTTCCCTTTAACTGGACCTTCATCAACTCTAGAGAGATCTTACCTCCAAGCCCTCAGAACAACTTTCCCTGCGTTAACAAATACATAGCTGCACCACTTAGATGCTGGCCATCAAAGCCTGGATCTCAGACTAAAATGCCCAGGGATCTGTATTTAAACAGGCTTCTCTGTGAGCCCCAAGAAAGCTGCTCAGACTACACTTGGAGAAACACTGCACGAGCTTTCCTACTAGATGAGTTTCTTGCTTCAGTTGCAGGCCTCCCCAAATTCCTTCACACTTTAATGTAAATGATTAAAGTTCTACTTTTTGGGGATTCTGCTTAAGATATATTCTTAACAAATCTGAGCTAATTCTGATGGGCAGCCAGGTTAGGGAACTAATGCATTTCAAAAGAGATGTCCTCAAATCTTTGAATTTGTAGGGTTTTACATTATGGACCACTTTATGAGATTCTCCTTCCACCAAAACCACCTAGAAACATAAGCTGGAATAGATGAGCCTTCTTGTAAAATTCCTACTAGTCTAACTTTTTGACTTGGGTGACTTAACCTAATAAATGTAAATGTAAAGTGTTGCTCAAACTGGGGGCGTAGGCTCCAGCAGGCACACAGCTGGCAAGCTCTGTGGACAAAGTAACATGGCTACTCATAGAATTTACTATCTAAGTTTGTTAGCTCATTGGCCATGGTGACTTAAATCACCAGAGCTCCTTGGCAGTACTTACAGATCTTGGCTCTGTTTTATCCGGTGAAAGTCTTTCAGGATGCCCATCATGTCTGCAAAGCTGCTGGCCTTGGACAGAGATATGCAGTCATCCTCTTCTGACGAGCTGCAGGTACCTTTGTGTTCTGGTTTACAACATTCAGGGCTGGCAGAACAAAGCAGGGGGACTGATGGAAGCTCAGGGACCTCTACCTCAGTCTCCTCGGTGATGTCACTAATGACAAAGGAAGTTGTAGAGTGGAATGAGGATCCAAAACAAGGTAAGGGAGAAGAGACATTTGAACTTCCTGGAGATAAGAAATCTGGCGTTAATGAAGTCGAAGCTGAAAGAGAAAACAACAGGCATGGATGGACGTGTATACACGTCTACAGTATAGCAGTGATACCTTCTCCCTACAAGCACTGCCTACAGAACATACTCATTTCCTGGCCTGACAACACATTCTGGGGAGGCCCAGATGTGTCTGTAGCCAATGTGGTCCCTCTTTTATCTGTCCCAGTCAGGGGCTCATGAAGATGGAGAAGCATTGGGCTTTTCCAGTGTTTTAGGAAGGCCAAAGAAACCATCCCATAAAGCCTTTGGCTCCCAAAAGCTCTATTTCACAGTGGACTATGGAGTTACACCCCTGTTTTAAACAAGCAACAGTGATACAGGCAAGTCCTGCATTTGTCCTTTTCTCTGAGTTAGCATTTTTAACTCTTTGAATCTTGCCGTCTATGATCTAGAAATGTGAGCAAAACTAAAATTCTGAGATTCTCCTAATTCCCCAAGTTTTCATGGAATTTCTACAATTTCTAAGAAACATTCTGAGTTTACACGAACTACTTCTGTTTGTCTCTTGGATGGCAAAAAAAAAAAAGTAGCCAAGAAACAGAAAAGGAAATTTAAGTGCAATTAACCTCCATGTTAGAAAATTAAGAACACATTGATTTCAGAGAGAACACTAACATATTTATGCTCCACCAACTGATATGGCTTGGGAGCTATGACTTTGAGGTGTTGAGCACGATAAGAGATCCATCTGTTAGTTGCCTCTCTTCAAAGCAGGTTCTCAGCCATTTCTAATGATTCTCTCTTAATCTAAGCAGAAAGTTGGAGGACAGAGGTGATCTCCAAAAGAAATAACAAGGAAAGGAAAGTAAGTGCTTGAAAAGGACATGTCTTGTGGTGGTAGTGGTGAAAATGCCTATATTGAAAAATAAACGTATTGTAGACTCATGGAGTATGTAATCTTACAGACACTGCTGTGCCATGCATGCCATAAACTCAACCATCACTGCTTTTTAGGCAGTAAATGAGGGCCAAGATTGATTATTAAGCCTTGAAAGTAAAAATCAAAGAACTGTACTGATTTTTGTGACTAAGGCAAGGAATCTAAGTGAAGATTTGTTCTTGACCAAACCATTCAGCCCAAAATAAAACATTTGGAAGACTACTACAGGTTAGCTGGGTCGTAGAACAACCTGAGCCCTGGACCCAAGTTTTTCTGCCTCATGGATCACCATTTCCCTTATCTCTATCCTGTTCAAAAGCCAAGGGTAAAAGGACAGCTTCCTACCTGCATCAGCTGCCACTATCTTGGCAATCTGGCTGCGCAAGTGGCTCAGCTCATCCTGCAGCTCAGTGGTACGGCTTAGGGCTGGTAAGGCTGGCTTCTTTAGGGCCAAAAGCCTCTCCTCAGGTCCACGCAGGTTGGGCACCGAGGCATTGCGTTGCATGACAATCAGAGGGCTGGGCTTCCAGGTATGCTTCAGGGGGCGTGTATCGCTCCTGAAAACCAGAGAAAGACAAGTATGTCCATCACAGACAGCAAGCCACTGCCCACTCCACCCCACCTCACACCGCTCATTCTGATCACCTCCAGCCTGTCACAAGCACCTTACTTGCTGCCTGCCACTTTGGGAAGAAGTTCTCTACCCCCTAGTAAACTGGCTACTGCCTTAGCTACCTGACCCGGGCGTATGTTTCCTCTTCATCTGCAGCAATCCAGGCAATGTCAGCCAGAGTAGGGACTGGGGGCACATCTCTCAAACACAGATCAGAGATGTTGGGCAGGGTCTGTGGGGAAGGAAAATTTCATATTCACTGAGGGTCTTCTGGAGCTGGTCTGTTAACCTGTTCAGAGAGACACTACTGTCTAAAACCATTTGCCCTTTAGTTATGAGGACAGAGGTCAACAACTTGTTATGTCAGCAAGAAAATTCTCCTAACTCTTACATCTTTATAGTTAACTGGGTTTCTTTGTTTTTTGGTGTTGGGGCTTGAGACCTACAACTTACTGAAATCTACATTGTTACAGCACTGTTGTTTTAAGAAAACCTAGTAATCTGAATATTTAGATTTTTAAATTTTTATTTATGTTTGAGACAGGATCTCGCTACATAATTCAGACTGGGCTGGCCTCACTATATAGTCCAGGCTAGCCTTGAAATCACAGTGATCCGACTGCCTCAGCCTCCCAAATGCTGGGATTACAGCATGTGTCATCACATCTAGCTTAAATATTTAAACAACAAGAAATTATTAATTATACAAAAGTGATGATAGTGGGATTTCTTAAAATAGCTTCTCAACTCAAAGAACAACCACCAAGGAACAGAACAACTGAGTCAATGATACCATATGAAATTAGAGGAGGAGGGGCTGGGGATTTAGCTCAGCGGCATAAGCGCCTGCCTTGCAAGCACGTGGTTATGAGTTTGATCCCGGTACCAATAAAAAATAAATAAACTAGAGGAGGAGTTGATCATATGCTATTAGTTAAACAAAGTACAAAAACATGTATCTAGAAAAACATATTGCATGAACTGTGTCAAAACTGTAATTACAGGTAATTTATTTTCCACTTTTATTCTCCATAGTTTAATATATGGTAAAATTTAAATGAATCAGTAAGATTTTATTAAATATTTACAACAGAAATCTAGGAATAGTTAATGAAACAATATACCTATACATGAGTTAAATGCAAATCTTTCTGCTACAGATTGGGAGATGGGTCAGGGGTTAAGGATGTGTGGTATCTAGGACTCGCAGGACTTAAATGATAGGCCACAGTCACACAGAGGAGGATTACCACTGACCTAAGAACTCTGCTAAAATGGGCCATTTCAGGGAGCATCCATTTGCTTTCCTGGATTAGCTTTGACTGTTCCACTGCTCTTGTAAATTAAATGAGTTAGCCCAGATAAGTACTTAGCACAGTGCCTGCCACATAGTATGTGACTGATAAATGCCAGCTATATAAACTTGCTTTGAGGAAGCTTTTGTCCTTGATTGTCTATCCAGAAGTATCTGGCCAACAGACTAGACTGGACAGTGTACCAGTCAAATGTGGGAGCAAATTCCATGAAGTCTGTCACACCAAGCTGTATCTTCCTTTGTTTCTGATGCTTCTGAGGCAGCTAGGACCCAAAACTGCCCATTCTCTTTAAGCAATTCTGAATAGCTGGCAATGTGGGTAATGGGACAGCCCCCCACTAAGACAAACCTCCAACCCCATTCCTGTCTCTAATACAACCCACACACTACTTCAAACTCCAGATCTAGTTCCTTAAATATTTGCAGTTAGCCTCATATACACAAACTCAGTTCCTTCACTTCTGTTTCTACCTGGGCCAATGTCTTTTTATAGGTATATTTGTCTCTTGTTTAGGCAGACAAGTATAAGCATTTTATGTCCCAGTTTCTCAAGTTCAACACACCCTAACCATTTAATCTGGAGCTGATGCCTGAATGCAAGTTCCTACAGGGAGGCAGCTGGACAGCTATACAGTTTTCTGTTACATAAGTAGGTCTCACAGACCTGGACCAGGCAGGAATCTCTGCTCCCTGGATGCAGAGGTAAGACTGAAATAGCTCAGTAAAGAAGCAGCCATATTTGGCTAGAAAGAGGAAAGGAGCCTGAGGACTCTAAAAATACTGTCTGAAGTAGCCAAGTCATAGAGGTTAGTGGGAAAAGCAGATTTCAACAAGAGACAGCACTTAGGGTTCATGTGGGGACCTGCTATGTTGCAGGTCCTCAGAGCACAGTTTATCCAGGCGAGGTGGCTCACACCTGTAATCCCAGCACTCGGGAGGTTGAGGCAGGAGGATCGTTGCGAGTACAAGACCTGCCTGGGCTACAAAGTGAGCTCAAGGCCAGCCTGAACTGCATTGCGAGACCCTGTCTCAGAAAAAAACCAAAAAAACACGTTTATTAATTTATGAGCAAACTGGAAGTCTGACTGTTGTGGTCACAGCTTTGTGTGCAACTAGGAAGGGATAGTGGCCAGGATCTATTAGAAGCACTTAGTAAATACTTCTTGAGAAAATGACAAAGTGACTAGGAAAGACCACTGCACTGACAAATGCCAAGAGGTCTGAGGCACAGAAGCAGCACTGTTCTACCCTCCTGGGCCTCTACTTTCTTTGCTTTCCAGCACACTCACCTCAAAGGATGCCCGGGGACATGGCTTCAGGGGTAGATTGGTCCCGATTCTTCTCACTACACTTCGAGCAGATCCATGTGGCTTGTTTTGCCAGATGGGGATAGTCTGGAGCAAAGAGACAGCCACATCTTAAGGGACAATGACTCCGCAACTACTGTTCTTGTGCTTTACTCTTCAGCCAGGAGAATGAATTCCTCACTCCCAGGGACAGGGACCGCTCTACAGATAAATCAAGTCTCAATTATGAGTGAGGGCAGGTTCTCCAGTTGCCAGCCTTCACCTGCTGCTGCTAAGGTCGTTCCTGGAGGCCCTAGTGAAAGTCTAGCAGTTAGCTGCTTGTAGGCACTATCAGCACGTCCCTCTGCACAAAAGGCAGAAACACTGACTTCTGAAATGTCCCTAAGATCACAGTAGGTTCTTCCTGGGACAGGAGGTAGAAGGAGAGCCTTGCTCCAATACCAGGGTTCCAGAGGAATAAAAGAATTAACTGGAACCTCAGGGCCTTGTATAGCACTTCAGCAGGCCCAGTGCTCAATGATCCCCACATTCTTTACCCCAGCCCTGGGATTACCCCTTACCACATTGGCTTCCATTCCTGAAACTTCAGCTGGCTCCTGCACTTGAAGGACAAGGCAGCCTCAGGACACCTTGAGGAGGCCGAAGGTGGGAATTCTTATCAGGCCATCTTGAGGAACAGCAGATTTCCCTTCCTGTGAAACAAGCCCCACAGTGGGGACTCAGTAGCTAACACACAAACCCACAAAACCAGCCTCTGGAGACCTCTGATGGCCCTCAATACTGACTTATCCAGGTTATGTTCTTTCTAGACTTGCTGGGTAAGCTTGGCCAACCTGGGGATACTTCAAGTGTTCTAAGGTTTCCTGAGGCATAACTTCAAAAAAATAAGGCATAACAGTACAGGTCTATAATGCTAGCACCCTAGGAAGCTGAAGCAGGAGGATCACAAGTTACAGCCCATCTTGGACAATTTACTGAGACTCTCTTTCAAAATAAAGAATAAAAAAGGGCTGGAGATGCAGCCTAGTGTGACTACTTGGGTTCCTCCCCAGTATTGCAAAAAAGAGGCAGGGAAGACAGTGGAAACACATGCATGCACACACACATAGAGACAAAGAGAGAGGCAGAACTCTTGGTAGCTACAAAGCTCATGAGAGAGCCAAACTAAAGGTACCATCAAAGCCCTGTGTTCCTTGAAAATGAGACACAAAACCACAGTATTTGCCATCCAGCCTAGCAGTGCTGGGCCCCTACAAGGGGTAAAAATCAACAGCTAGCTCATGCCAATCTGCCTACTAAACCACAAGAGCCAATTTCCCTCCTACCCTCTCTTTCCCCTGGCTTAGCCAACTGGCTTTTGTGACCATAGGCAAGTAACCTTTCTGAATGTTGGTTCCTCCATCTATAAAAAGGAGACAAGAAAAGCTGCCACTCTAGGTTACCTTAAGGGTCAATGAAATGGGGTATTTTAAGGTGTTTAATGAAATTTAAAATATGATGGAGTCACTCCTGACTGCACTCTTTATAGCTATCCTTGCATGGTAAGCAAATGTAATCAGTGAACTCACACATAGCCTTTTCTCTCAAACTCCAACAATACTTTAGTGCCAGGCCTTGTGCTGGGTATTATAGGGGCTATGAAAGGAGCGAGACACTGTCATGCTTTCAAGAAACTCACAGTCCAGCAGAGAGACAGGACCTAGACACTGAGAATAAGGTACCCTAGGCATGTGGCCAAGTTATGTTCAATGGCCCGGTCCCATGGGGAATTCAGAGGGAGCAGGAAGGTAAGAAAACAGCAGGATGAGCACAGTGCAGCACAGTGGATCTGTAAAGGGGCAGAAGACTGCCCCTGCGAAAGCAGGCAAAGGTAGACTGGGCTGTCAACTCAGGGGGGCAAGGAACACTGGTGAAAAGTCCCTGGGGAGCCTGCGACTGGACTGACAGCTCTCTGGAGACCTCTCTTGGAGTGTTCCTCTTCTACCTCAGGAGAAGAGGGGTCATTTTATGAAAAAGGAAAAGGAAGGTGGAGAGAGAAGAGTTTAAGATCCCTCAGCGGTCATACAGTAAAGAAAGCACCAAAAGTCAGGTCCAGATTCTGCAGCCTCTGGCACAGGCTCTATCTTTTCAGTTCTCTGCAGGCCCTTTATCGAAGACCCCTAGTGTGCCAGGCTCTGTGCTGAATGTCAGTGCCTAGGAGTTCACTTAACAGTGCTGTTCCGCCACTCCTCTGCCTCCCCTCCAAAGACTCAGCTGGGCCTAACCCTCTGGGGACTGCCTGACAGTATCTTTCAAAACACCCTGTTAATCATATGGCTCCTGTATTCAAAACTGGCTTGCTAGGGCCAACAAGATAAAATCTGGACTCCTGAGTATGGGCCAAAGGAGTCTCTCCGATGGCCAATCCCATTCTCCCTTCCCACTCTAGAGCAAGCTCCCGGCAAGTGACAAGGCCCATAGTCTGGCTTCACATCCGCACGGCCTCCATCTCCTTTGCCCTCTGCCCTCTTGTCACACTGTCCTCTTACCAGCCCTCAACACACGGCACCTCAAGTTCTTATCTCAATTACCGCCTCTGCGGGAAACACCGGAGCCCCTGTCCACAGGCTCATCCTTCATTTCTCATCAGAGCTCTATTCACGCGCCACCCCGCGACTCTTGGTACCGTCCCCCCTTGGGAGACCGTTCAACACAGAAACTAAGTAACTCGTAACGCCTGGCTGGCCTGGAGGCCGAGACTCCTCCCGCGCACAGCACCGCGCCGGCCGGTCCGCGCTAGAGCATCCGAGGAATTCAGGGAGGAGGAACGAAGACTTAACTTCGCGCCGAACCCCGCCCCACATGTCACCGCGCCAAGTGGGCTCCGGGTCCTGTCGGGGGCTCGGCCCTGCCCCGACCCCTTCTGCGGCGGCAGTTCCACGCATCCACGCGCGGTCTCCCGAGCGATGGAGACGCAAGCTGCTCCGGAGCAGGACCTCGTCTCGCTGCCTTGAGCCAGGCACCTCGCCGAGGCCGCGGTACTCTGCGAAACTTTACGAGCGCACCCGCGGGCAGCGTCCGCGCGGGCCGTGCGTGACAGCCCCCGACAAGGGCCCTGCAGCCTAGCACGGGACAGTGCCCTTAGGCGACCGTCCCCCGCGACGCCGTCCCGAGGCGGGCCAAGGTCGGCCAAGTCCCCGCCGCCTGCCAGCGGCCCTCTGCACCCTCAGGCCCAGGGGTGGACGCGCGGGAGCCCCGGCCGGCGCGGGTCACAGCGAGGAGACGCAAGGCAACCTGTCACGGAGCGCGGCCGCCGCGAGAAACGTCTAGTGTATCTCGGTCCCGCTAACACACCTCGACTCAGTTTCCCCCGGCCAAACGAGGACGACAACAGCGGGGTCCCTCAAGAACTTGCACGGGGACAGGAGCCGCGGGCTCCGCACAGCGCTGCGCAACGAGCTCCGCGTGCTGCCGGGCGCGCAACGCGCGCTCCCGCCTAACGGAAGGCCCTCGGACCTTGCTCACCTCAGACTCCGACTCCCGGACTCCCTCACCTCACGGCCCCTCCTACCACAGCGGGAGGCCCGGCCTCTGCTGCCCTCACTTCCGCTGACCCGCCCCCTCCCCGGAAGCGATTTTCTGCAGCTGCGCACCGAGCGCCCTCCGAAGGCGGACGCGGCTGAGGGGCGGGACGGAAAGACACGCCCTCCCTCGATGCCACGCCCCCATGCCAGTCTGGGTGCTGGGAAAAGAGGGCTGAAAGTGCCTGGAGATCCCTGAGACCAGATTCGTCGTGTCACGCCGCTGTCCACGCTTCCTGGTTGCTGTAGCTGAAGCTGAAGTTTGTATTGCTGCTCAGCCATAACATAGAGGTGCTGTCCTCACCCCTATGCAAATATGTACTGACCATTTTCCGAATCTGGCGTTTATGTCGCCTGCCTGTCTTCCTGGCTCCGCAACCAAGGCTCTCCCTGAACTCTCAGCAAGACTATGACTCATGCCCTCTAGCGCTTCATAGCTCTCTTCTATTTTAGCCTTCAGCCATCCACCCGCCACCGCACAGTATATTCAGTTGCTGATTAAAGGGTTAGATGATACTGGGAAGATCCACATTCTTTCCAAGTTCACAAGCCCACTCACTGCGCTGAAACCTTCACCGTCCTGTCTCCATGGCATTTTAAGGCATTTCCTCCTCTGCCCTCAGCACATAGCGTGTTTGGCTCTCAGCCTGCAGTCCTTATCCACCAAGGACAGCTGGCATCCTAGATGAACTATCTGTGTAGTTACAACAGGCCCCATGCCCAGAATTCCATACTTGGTTTACTGCCCAGCTGTTGTCCTTTTTAAATTACAGTCATGCATGCCTCATAACTGCAATACACTCTGAGAAATGCATCCTCGGCTGATGCTGCTGTATGAACATCGCAGAGTGTACTCACACAAACTTAGGTGGTATAGCCTATTATCCATTGATTGCTCCAGATTACAAGGTTGCACAGTATGGTACCAAATACTGTGGGCAATTTAACAATGGTAAGTATTTGTACATATAAATAGAAAAGGTACAGTAAAAGTACTAAGAGATTAGAAATTTTTAGCTCTCTTATAATCTTAGGGAACTACTGTCATATGTGGTATGTCCAGCATTAATAAAAAACACTATTATATATTTTTTAAAACAGGGGTCTTTCATTGTACTTTTATTTCACAGTGGGTCCTACAATCTAGGTAACTGGCCTGAGCCAGAGATCTACAGTTCAGGTCATCAAGCCCTACCATATTCAAAAAATGAGGGCTGATTTCCAGATCTAGCTCTTTGGAATGGCAAACTGTGCTTTAATCATCACTTCCCCTTCCTGGGCGATAGCAGAGACTACAAATCCACTCTCCTGGGTATAGATGTTGTTTGTGTCTATGTCCCATTTAAGTCCTCTTGCAACAAGGAGAATGGAGCCATTGACCAATACAAGGTATGAAAGGCTGGTCTGATTGTTGAGTGGTTTATGCTCTAGAGCCCTTTCCTGTGGATCAGGTTATTGCTAGGCTTTGAAACTCAGTCTTGGCCCAGTTTTTCCTTTCCCTCTTCTGCTTCAATGCTTTTGTAAATCTTTCCTAAAGTGCACTTCTCAAAATCACCCAATGCTTTTCTCAAACTCTACTTCCTAGACAATGGGCTTAACTTCTGGATCTTTCTAGACACATGGCACCAGATTCTCAAAAGGATAAATTCTATTACTAGGTCTGTTGCAAACTTATTTTAGGCAAGTCACTCAAGTCCTCTGGTGACAGCCAAGATAGACCCTGAAGACACCCCAGCCACATTCTTCTCTGTCCAACTGCCAAGCCAGTCATAAAAAGGTAGGAAGCCAGGCCAAGGAAGAAACAAACTGAACACACTGTTCAAAGGAAAAACACTGAGAGCCGCCCTAGTCTCTCCAATTTTATTATAGGACATGTTAAGAATTGGGGGGAAGGAAGTGGCAGAGACGTGACCAAAGAGCAGCTGGGGACTGTTCCCTGGCTGGGGATGGGCAGAGGCATCAGATGAAGATTCAGAAAGCTCAGTAGTCAGGGCTTTACTGTGGCCCAGGACTGACTGATGTGGAGCCAGTCCTCCAGGAGCAGGGAGGCTGGGAGGCTCCAGCCCCATAGTAGAGGCACTGAGACAGACTTTGGTGGCCTCTTTCCCTGTAAGGGACAGGAAGTTCCATCTCCCAGGGCACAAAGAATGACTGAACTCAAGGGCTCAGGTCGTATGGAGCTCAGAGGGCAATGAGGCATGATTTCCACCTTAGAGAAAACAGACAAGGAGAGAGGTGGGGGTGTGATGCCAAATAAAACACCCCCAAACAAGACACAGGCCTGGGTGTTACATATGAGTTTGATTCTCAGCCCTAGCACTCTGAGTGACCTTGGTCACTTTGTCTCCCTAAGACTCATTTCTTTACTTGCAAAATGGAAATAGTCACCTACTTCACAAGTTTGTTGGGATTAAATGAGAAACTACTTGTTATTTTAGCAAAACGCCCGAGGCACAGAAGGCTCTTGGGAACCTGCTATTGTTATACTTAGTATTCAATGAACTAGCCAAGGCAGACTGCACGTGGGGACACCCAGGATGGCTGGGGGATGCAGTAGATGCAGGGACAAGTCTGCCCTCTTCCTCTGTCAGGTTTAAGGTGAAGGGATGGGGAAGAGTCAGGCATGTGAAGGACAGGCCAACTTCAAGGCTTTCACGGGAAAAGCCCAAAGATACCTTCTGGGCCTATGTGGTCAGGGTAGAGCTGGGGGTATGGTACACTCATTCTCTGAAAACTGTTTTTAAAAATCTAGAAGGAGATGGAAGAGAGACTACTGCTTCCCATAAGTGCAACTGCAAAGGCATCAAGCTAGATCCATCTAGGATTTCGGATCCAGCCATCATGGGGCTGCTGCTCAGGGAATCATTATTCTCTTCTTTCTCCTCAGTACTGCGGCTATAAAAATATACCTACAAACCTTGAGAAAGTTCACATAAAAACGCATTTCTGCATGTATAAAAAAGAGACTGGCTGTGGTCAGTGGCTCAGGACATGGATGAAGGCCCCAAGAGTGGCCAAAGAGAGTTGGCAGGTGTCCCGTGGTGGACAAGCTGGTCTGGGGTGCCCCTGGTGGCGGGGACAGTGCTGGCTCTGGTACAGGCTGTTCTTTGGCCGCGCTGTACTTCCATGGAGGGAGGGACTGAGGAGAAGGAGGTGTCAGGATGCTCTGGCTCCCACAGTCCTACTATGACCTCTGCTAGGGCAGGTGGCTTGAGAACCTTGGCCCTGGCCCTCAGGGCCCATTCTTCCTTATGGCAGAAGCCTACATTCTGGAAGACTTCCCAGGCCCCCAAACAGGGGCACCCCATCCAGCACAAGGCCCAATGAGCAGCTGCTCTGCACACAGGCCTCAGAAGGCTGTCACCCGCTGCGATTGACCCTGGTTGGGGGCACCAGACAGAGGAGTGCAGCTGGGGTATGGTTAGCAAGAATGGCTCTATGTAGACGGAAGAGCTGCTGGGCCCCTGGGCCCCCTGGTTGCTTCCTTAATGCTTCCTTCTAGAAAGAGTTAAAGTCAGAGCCAGCTGAGTAGGGAAGGACTTGGAGGCCACAGAGCTCACGGTTTATCCTCCATCAGTCCAAGCCCTTTCTGTCAGCCTCCAATCATTGAGGCAGAGCAGGGTGACCACCCTCAGTTGACCTTGGATCCCGCAAGGCAGCTAAGGGTGAGGAGGCATCAGGAGCTGCTCCAGTCTGAGATGGCGGAGGACCATCCAGCCCCGAGCCCAGTGGCCTGGTGACATACTAGGACTCAAGTAGCGGCAGGCCACGCCGGAGTCCCTCCTTTAGGAACTGCATGTAAGTGGCTGTGGACGGGTCTTCAAAGGTGGACGAGAAGCTGAAGATGTTGTCTTTGATGTCCTCAGGCTTCATGGAGGTGATGTCCAGGAAGTAGTTGGCGTTGATGTGATGGACCTGGGAGAAGGGCTGGGTGAGGAGAGCCAGGGAGGCCCCAGGCTCACTGTCTGAGGAGAAGGAGCTCTCTCAGGCCCCCACAATCCTCGCTCGGGGAGGCATTTGCCAGAACCTGACCCAAGCCGGGCTGTTCTGCCCCTACTCACACAGGGCTCCTCCCCACCCTGTGTACCGGGCAGAAACCTAACATCTTTCAGGGTCACCTTTTCCCCTATCCCTGTTCCTCACAATGGCTGCTCTCCTCTCAGTTGCTGGGATCTCCGAACTCCATACTCACTTCTATCAACGTCCAGTACATGATGGCCCCTTTCCCTATCCACCTTTGCTCCAGTCACTGGCTGCCTTGAGGGCAAAGTCTCTGTTTCTGTACAGAAAACTGAATGGTTGCCTGGAAACTGAACAAGTGAGTGAGGGAACGGATGGATGAAAAACCAACAGATGAGTGAGAGAAGCACACTAGATGGAGTCCCACAGGCAGAGCCCTGGCCTGTGCAGGCACCCCAGGGCAGGAGCCAGTGACAGCTGTGCACTGCCGGGTCTCCCCCTTGCCTCTGCTCCCCAGTTCTCCATACCTCCAGGGCCTATTTTTCATCCCTCTGCACCTGGGACGGTAGAAGCCTCCCGCCTGCTGCCTTTCCTCTCCCCAAGCTCTCCCTAAATGTCTCAGCCACCCCGGCCAGCTCCTGCTCCGGCTCCTGCACTGCTCCCAGTCTAAGATCCAGAGGCAGCAGCTGCCCTCCTGGTGGCCCTGAGTCCCATGCCAGCCACCCCTTGGGATTATGGGGCAGGGCTGGCTTCCTTGTGTGACCTGGAGGTTCTGAGGCTCAGGCAGGCCAACCGCAAAGCCAGCTGCACCTCTGCCTGCCAAGTCTCTGAATCCTTTTGTGTTTTGGTACCAGGCATAGAACTCATGACCTAGCACCTGCCAGGCAGGCGCGTATGCTGCTGACCTAAATCCCTTGCCCCTCTGAATCCTTTGAGCCTCACTTTCCTTGTACGCAAAATGGGCATCAATGATCACCATCTCTTGAAGCTGTTGGGAGGGCCCAGTGAGAGGATGTGGGTGAGGCAGGGAAAAGGACTCCTCAGGAGAGGAAGGTCTGGAAGCGCAGCTGCAGCCAGCCTCCTCCCTCCCCAGGCTTCTCTCTGCCTCCCTCCTGCCAATCCAGGGTGGCTGTAATGGTCCCAGGAAAGCCTCCCTTCCAGGCCATGCTTTTGTCCACTGAGCAATCTGTTACACTTGGAGTCGCACTGACCCTGCTACCGTGTGGTCCCCAGAGTGACCCTGGGGTTCTGCTTCTAGGGGGCATGACCCAACACCTGCAGTGGCATTCCTAAGCTATCCTGGGGTTAACCAGAGGAACCTGCTGTCTGTCCCCATCCTGAGGTGCCTACCACAGTGCCATTGGGCAGGCAGATCATCATCTCCACGGGGAAGCTGTACTTCTCCAGGTGCAGGCCTGCCAGCTGCCGGAGGGACGGGTTCTCCTGGTTGCTCTGTAGGGACAGTCAGCACACTCCTCATACCTCCGACCCCAGCATTGTCCCAGAGGCCCTTGGGGGCTGTCCCCGTCCACTCACCTGCAGGTCCTCCAGCTCCTTCACTAGGGACCAAGTGCTGATGAAGCTCTCATTGAGAAGGGTGAGGATGGGCGAACTTTCCAGGACAGTCTCCCGGAGAGTCCGCCCCGAACCTGTGCAGGGAGAGGCCAAGGCCAGAAGATGAGGTGACCCAGAGGGTGAGGGGACCTACATGTCTATGTGGCTTCCCATAAGCAGTGGTCTTGGTTTGGGGAAAACTCATGTGCTACAGAATGGTCCCTGAACCCGGGTGGAATAACAGATTCAAATTACACACCAGCTTCCTGGGCTGATACTCAGTGTGGGGCTTCTACCTGGTCCAGGGACTCTTAGTGACAGCTTCTTAAATCCACTGAACTCTGTTCCTCTGTATGCAGATTACTCAGAACTCTTTTTCCTATTGGGTGACAAACTCCTACACAGCCTTCAAAGTCTCAGCTTAAATGTCACATTCTCCAAGAAGCTTTCCCTGACCCCAGCTACAAACTCTCATGCCGCACTGGGCCTTGCCTTACATTCTACTGTCCATGCTGGGACTCACTTACTCTGCATCTGCCTCTGTCCCACTCTGGGAAATGCCAGTGTCCAGCCTACTGGCTGGTACAGCGGGCACCCAGAATGTTTGTGAAGGACCAGATGAAGACGGGGGCACTGTTTTGTTCATCTCTGAACCCACTGCTGGACACCCAAAGAATTTTGCATCCAGCAGGTGTTTGGTGAATTTTCTGAATAAGAAACACAAGCCCATCACTTTGCAGGGCACTTTCACAACTCTGGGAGATAAGAATGTGAGTCCCCTGTCATTGCTACGCGATAGGCTTAGGGAGCAGAGTCACTTGGTCAAAGTCAGCAAGTTGAAAATGGTTGAGTCTGAACCCAATCTGCCAGGGCCCCTTTTTCTTTCTTTCTTTTTTTTTTTTTTTTGGTCTTTTTCCTTTTTATCGGTACCGGGGATCGAACTCACGACTGCCTGCTTGCAAGGCAGGCGCTTATGCTGCTGAGCTAAACCTCCAGCCCCCAGGGCCCCTTTTTCTTTACCTAGTTCTCTGAGCTTTGCACAGGACCCTTCAGGACCTCAACCCCTGCTCTGTGGCTCCCCCAGGAAGGTCCCATTCATTGCTAGCCTCCTGTGCCCACAAAGTGTGAAGTTCCCCTTTTTTCCCCTTAGAAGCCATAAATTTCCCTCACCTCAGCAGGACTGGTCGTCCAGGGCCCCCCACAGCAGGATCGAGTGCACCAGCTTGTTTTCGGCCTTGGCTCGGTCGAAGGCCTCAATGAATGGCAGGTAGGTGACCTGAGGTAGACAGATCTTAGCTACTGTGTGCGTCTGGGGTCCTCTTTAGAGGCTGAGTATACATATATATGTGAGTCTGTGTACATGTAAGTACGTATGTTTGTGTGCATGTTGGTGTGTGTGTGTGTTGCTGACGAATGTGCCTGAACTGACAGCTCCTCTGCAGTCACAGTGGCACACTGGCAGCACCCTTGACCCAGCCAGCCCTATACATGCTCCAGTGTTGGCACCCCCAGCTACTGCAGTGCTCCCAGCCTCAACCCATAGGGTCAAGCCCCGGCCTTCCCCAGCCCTGCCTCACCTTCTTGAACGGATACATGGCCACTTCCAGGCGCCGGGCAGCCTCCTCCCAGCTCAGCTCCTGCTGCCACCTGATCTCCTCAAACACAAACTGGAGGGGCTCCCCCGAGGGCAGGCGACTGTCAATCATATTGCCATCTTCATCCAGGATCACAGAGGGCACAGAGGGTCCTGTAGCCTCCAGCTCCATCTGGGCCAGAGGTCAGTGGTGAGGGGTGTCTCAAAGATGGGATCTGAGAGACCTTGAAGGATGCTCTACTCATGGGAGAGGTGGGGATACGGAGGCCCAGGGGCAGGGTGCTGCTGTGGGCTCACCTGGGGTATGTAGCCGATGTCCACCTCCATGCTGCTGCTCTCACTGGCCCCGTATAGCCACTCCATGTCCACATTCAGAGACCTGGGGAGGCCAGGGCAGTGCAGCAGCTGCATCAAAGCCCGCACCCATGTGTGCCTTTCCCACAGCTAATGTGATCACTGTTCCATCTGTCAGATGAAGATGCTGAAGCTCCGCCCATCCCACGCTGCCCCCTCCTGAGACACTGCAACAACAGCCACTGGCCCAGCCTGGGGCTGTTCACAAGTGCACACACAGAATGTGTGCCCATGACCCTTTGGGACATGGAGGGAAAACCAGGCATAACACAGCGCAGAAGCCAACCCACTCTTTTCACTGCGGATGGTCTGATTAGTGCAATGTGCAGTTACGCCACATGGGGGCACCCCAGGATTGACTAGCAGCCACCTGGGCTGCAGGTGTCAGGTGAGCTGGATGCCCTGAAGGCAGCCGGCCATCCCTGTGGCCTGGGAGCAGCTGCCTGGGCTGGCTGGTCACTTGCCCTTCTGTCTCATCCAGACTAGAACCCCTCACCTCAACAACCCAGGTGGGCTGGGCTGAGGCCCAAGGGAGATGCTCCTTATTAGGGGATGCTGGAGTGGAACTGTGCTTCCTCATTTTCCCTTTGGCCAGCTCGTCCTGTCCCTGCCTGCTTCTCTCAGGGGAGAATGAAGCTGAAGCCACTCCCACACTTAGGGAGCCTGCTTTTCCCAGGCTCTCCAAACACTCCCTCGCTCCGGCTCTGCAGGTGAAAGAGGCCAGGAGTCAGCCTCCGGTTAGCAGATGAGAAACCTGAGGCCCAGAGAGGGCTGGGGCCTTAACCACAGCCACACAGCACATTTGTGCCATGGCCAAGACTTAAATACAGGCCTCCTGGCTCTCAGGGTACAGATGTCACACAGGCCTGCTAGGTGACTACTTGGTGTCACCTATGGAACAGTGATCACATTAGCTGTGATGAGTGCATACGGAGGAAGCTTGTAAAGCCAGGTGCCCTAGTCCACCGTACTGCTGACAGAGGACCGACCCCGAGCAGGTGAGGCAGACAGTCAGGTGGCAGATAGAGACCTGTCTTAGAAGCTCTGCGAAGGCTCTGTGGAGGTTCTCTATGCACATGCTGTTCCCTCTGCCTAAAACCCTTTCTTCCCTCAAGTCTCTGTGGAGATGTTATCTCCTCTGGGAAGCCTGTCTAGGCCCCCACCAGCTCTGCCCTCCTGCCACCTTCCAGTCTCAGGTCTGCCTGGGGCCCATCAGCACAGGAAGGTGGGAGGCATTGGCTTTAGGGAGGGTCTGCTGCACCGTGTCCCTGTGCAGAGGTGGAGGGTCGGGCCCAGTGGGTCCCTGGGAAATGCTTTCGGTATGATCCTGTGCCGCCCTCAGCCCACCTCTTGTTCTCTCCTCCTGAGCCCCAGGGCCAGGCCCCTCCCCAGAGCTGGCTCTGGGGAGCAAAGGAAGAGGCAGGGGCTGAAGTGTCTCTGGGCCTCGCTGCTAGTGAGCTCCTGCAGCCAGAATATGAAAGCTGTAGCAGGGTGCTGTGCTTGGCCAGGGCCAGCTCCCACCTGTGATTGGGCACGAAGAGCCGGAAGTCGCGGATGTGGGTAGCATCTTTTGACAGGATGATGTGGCCAGTGAACTGGCCCGGGGAGAACCAGAAGGGGAAGTCAGGGGGCTCGCTGAGCTGGAACTCGGCGTGGATCCTGTGGCAATTGGGTCAGTTAAGCCAAAGCCCTCATCCCTCTGCTCCCAACCTGAACAGACTGCTGTGGGGCAGGAGACAGGACAGGAGGACAGAGAGGAGCATGCGGGGCACAGAGAAGGTGTGGCCCCAAGAGTAGCCATGTTTGGGGGCCAGTTGGCATGCTGTCTTCTCAGGTAGCTCTGCCTCGACCCATCCCGACCTCCCTCGGCTTCTCCAAGCTAAGCAAGTTCCAGATGCTTCTCACCGGATCCTCATGTGCCCTCTGAGAGTCATCACGACCCTGATGCACAGAGGATGGACCAGATGCTCAGAGAGCCAGTGGCACAGGGTGGGAGTGGTGGAGCTGGGGCCCTCAGGCAGGCCCTCCCCTGCCTGCACTGCACCTCCCAAGCTGCCACTGAAGTCTCTGGCCACTTCGAGGACCTCTCACCGGAACATCACAGTGTAGTAGGAGTCGCTGACAGCGGTAAGGCAGGCCACAGCCCCCTGAGGTGCAAAGCGGGTCTTCACGAAGGGCCGAGGGTGGAACATGCTCAGGAGCCGGTGGATGATGACCTGGGGGACACAGTGGGGACGAGGCTCCCTAGTTAGGCCCTCTGTGCCTGAACCTGCTGGGTGAAGTCAGCTCTGGACTCTGGGGACCTGAGGAAAGGTCCAGAGGGAGGCAGGAGAGCAGGTGGGCCAGGCCTGGCCCTGGGGTCCAGGAACACATGGGGAGGGGGCTACTTCTGGCTGGGAGAGCCAGGTCCCTTACCTCCTTGCCCTTGGGCGGTGGCGGGTAGAAGCGGTTGTTAGACAAATACCCGGTGAAGACACTCAGCTCACTGGGGATGATCCACCACGGCTCGCCCAGCTCCTGGCCTTGAGGGGGAAGGAAGGGCCGGAAGTGGCGGGCAGCGAACACTGCGCTGGGTGAAGCTGCAGTCGTCCAGTTGCGGAGGCCAGATAGGGCGAGGCGGGAGACCTGGGGCAGGGAAAGCCCAGACTGCGACACTGGGAGCGGCCATGGCTATGGGGCTCCTGTTCCCATCGGGGGTGCAGGTCTCCCTCAAGCCTTGAACCAGACCACAGGCCAACAGAGTAAGGAGAACCCAGGGAGGTCCCTGTCCTAGTGACAGCCATCAGTTTGGCCCTGTCCCGATCAAGATGAGAAAGGCTCATCTCACCCTCCTAGGCCTCAGCAGGAGAAGGAATGGCCCCATGGTCCACCCAGGCCCAGCCCAGGCCAGCTTGGTCTAAGACAAAGAGCTGTGACAGCTGGAGGGTCTGTTCAGGACAGGAGGACCAGGGTGATAAAGCTCGGGATCCTACACGGATCCCATCCCCATTCTCTGCATAGACCAAGCCCAGCTGCCAGCACCTGCTCTAGGCCACCTTGAGACTCCATCAGCCTGGCTTTCCACTCTTCAATCCCCCAGCTCTCCCCAGCAGCTAATGTCCCATGGACAGAATTTGTGTTTGGTGCTGAGTCTGATGGTAGGAGTGAGTTAGCATCTTATGGGTAAAATTTTGAATCAAAAGCAGGATGAGACCACAGGGAAGGGGAAGGAGGTCACCCTCAGACGGGGCCCCATCTTGAGAGTCACCTTCCCCACTCTGTCTGGGCACCCTACACCAAGACCTTCTCTAAGCCCATTTCCTCTGAGCTTGTGGTGGGAGGGAAGCAGCTGGCATAGTGCCTGGCACTCAGAGGAGGGACCCTGGAGCAGAAGGGCCCCTGTAATAACCCCACCACAGCTCCTCCCTGTCCTTATGGGGTGCAGGCCTGGGAGCTGTGTTCCTCCCATGCATCAGCCAGCCAGTGAGTACCTGGACAGGGAGTGCCTGGCACCCTTAGGGGAGCTTAGCCACCAGGGAGCTGCCCTTTCTTTGATGAGCAGGTCCCCTCTCTCTCTTTTGGACCTCCACAGCGGCATGAGCCAGGCTCAGTGGGAGGTGGCAGATGCATAAGGAGCTCCCACCTAGTGGGATTGACAGGCAAGTCTGCAGAGCAGGACTGGGACTGTCACAGGCTGGCCAGGCTTGGGGGAGGTGGCAGATGTATAAGGAGCTCCCACCTAGTGGGAGTTGACAGGCAGGTCTGCAAAGCAGGACTAGGACTGTCACAGGCTGGCCAGACTTGAGGAGCTGTCTGTCGGAGAACGGAGAACGTGCTGCCTGCCCCTGCTCCATCTCCTGCCCCTGCTCCATCTCCTGCCCCTGCTCCATCTCCTCTGGGAGTGCAAGTGTGACTCGGGTGCCTGTCCCACTCCTTTCTCACCACTCTGTCAGGGCTCATCTGCTAAAAAAGCCCAGCACACCAAATCCACCTCCAGCCCACAGCTTTCTGTGGAAGGTCAAATTTGAGCACCTAACAATTTCTAACCTCCCCCTACACCCTGTCCCCTGGCATCTCAACTTCATTGTGTCCAAACTGGAACCCTCACCCCACACCCTAGATGTATTCCCCTCCTACGGTCCTCATCTGGACCAGTGGCCACCATGCACACCCACCAGGCCTTGGAGGCTGGTGACCCTAGCCTGTGGCTACCTCTTCCTGCTCCTCACCCCTTTTTCCCTGGCAGGGCCTCACTAATTCTACTTCACTAGAGTTCAGCAGAGTACCTGCCAGTGCTAGGCAGCTGCTAGAGGCCTGGGGAGATAGGCATGTGCCGGCATCACCGCTAGTGGGCAGCTGCATTACCAGGGCATGACTTCACCCCTGCCCCTCCCCCTCCCGTGGTGATCTCTGCCAGATGGTACTCCCTCCAGGAAGCTGGCCCAGACTCCTCCACCTAGAGGGGGGTACTGCTTTTGTCTACCTCAGCCCGGTCTGTGGACCTGGAAAACAGGGATGCTCCACACTCTTGCACTCCAACACCTGGCACAGTGGCACACAGAGGGGGCAGAGGAAGAGAGCACAGTCCCATCTTCAGAATGCAGCACACCAGGTGTCTGTGGGGCCACCCTGTCCCCACTCACCCCTAGGAACCCATCTTTGCTCTTCGTCATGGTCTCCGGGAGCAGAGGCTGGAATCGGGCTTCTATGGTGAGGGTCTCTTCACTGGGGTTGAGGGGCAGCTCCTCCTCCTCATAGCTGGCTGTGAGTGTTGACCCTGTGAGATACAGATGGCTGCAGAGGCCCTGCCCTCCGGCTGTGGGCCCTCACTTCTCTCAGGATGTCCCCACTGGCTGGTGGATAAGGGAGCCAGGCTCAGAGCTAGGATAACAGTTAACAATCACCAGAGCAACAAGCAATGCGTACTACATTATAGAGGTGGTTGATTATTACACTATTACTAACTCTATTTTACACCCGAGAAAGCAGAGGTTCCAAGTCATTTCGCCAGAGTCACACAGCTATGTATCGGGGGAGTCAGCACTGAAACCCAGGCCTGCTTTGTATTGAACCTCCAATGAGTCATAACCTGCTTTCGGGTGTTGGGGGACTGTGAGGGGCTCAGTCAAAGGAAGGGGAGTGAAGAACTAAAGTGAAAAAGAGAAACAGGTGTCTTGGTGTCACTGGAAGAGCACTGATGTGGGGTGACGGGACCTGCTTCTCCTGTTCCCCTGGTGGCCTGCTCCCTTCTGCATAAGGCGGGTTGGGCTGGCAGGGGACAAATGAGATTCCTCAGATCTCCTGCTCAGGCAGCTGCCAAGGGTGTCATCTTTGGGTCGTCAGGAGGATTAAGAGAGGAAGGATGCCCATTTCAAAAGGGATGACTAAGAGACACCTCTTCCAGTGAAGCAGGCAGGGCTAGTCCAATGTGCTCTCCCAGGGCAGGTTCCAGCCACACAGCCCTGCCTGGCACTTGGTGGCCTTGGGGACCAGCTGGCAGGCTATAAGAGTGCAGGCTGAATGGGTGCATTCAAAACAGCTCTCCATTAGGAGTCATCTGAGGCACCCCGGATGCTCTTCAAACGCAGATGGCCCGATACCATCCCAGAATCTACTGAGGCAGAACCTGAAGGTAGGAACCAGGAAACAGCCCGCCACTCTGGATGCAAATCCCTGCCCTAAAACTCACTATTTCTTCTGTATTTAAAAGTCAATGCAGTCAAACATTCTCAGTGATCTGGAAACTTGAGCAGAAAGGGGCAGAAAGAAAATGCAGGGTTGGGGTTGGGGATTTAGCTCAGCGGCATAAGCGCCTGCCTGCAAGCAGGCAGTTGTGAGTTCGATCCCTGGTACCGATAAAAAGGAAAAAGACAAAAAAAAGAAAAGAAAATGCAGGGTTATTAGTCTGCTTTGCTTATTTAATTATTTTACTAGTATCACAGATAATTATGAAGAATAATGCTCAGGTTAGCCAGGTGCAGTGGAGTACATGCCTATAGTCCCAACTACTTGGGAGGCTGAGGCAGGAGGAGCACTTGAGCCCAGAAGACTCAGGCCAGTCTACACAGCAAAATGAGAACGCATCTCTTTAAAAAAGAAAAAATCTGGGGATGTAGCTCAGTGGTAGAGCACTTGTCTATCATGCATATGGCCCAGAGTTCTAGCCCAGCATTGCAAAAACAATAACAAAAAGAACTCCAGCTTTGCTAATCCTTTGCTTTTTTTTTTTTAAATAAAAATGTTATTTTCTGAATTATAAGGAACATTTATAATTGTATCGCTGTAGATTTTGTAAGAATCTTTTTTTGTCTTTTTCGTTTTTACCGTTACCAGGGATCGAACTCACGACTGCCTGCTTGCAAGGCAGGCGCTTATGCCGCTGAGCTAAATCCCCAGCCCCCTTTGTAAGAATCTTAAAATATGAAGCAGAACATTAAACACATGCATAACCATCAGCAAGAGAAAACTGTGTGCCTCTATTTATGGCTTGATTTTGTTTGCTTATTTAGTTGCTTATTTTTTTGCTTTCCGACTTCCCAAAATATGGTCCAATTTTTGCATTCACAGACTAGAGGCAATGGAAGGATTCTTCTCTCTTGATACAGATTTAGATGAAAACATTAAAAGTGTCATAAGCCCACCCACTTTGCTAACATGTCACTATGAGGGAACACTGGCTCTCTGGTCACAGAAAAGGTCAGGAGGTGGCTGTGCAGATGCTCAGAGAAGCATACACAGAGTCAGAGGAAGAGGCAGAGCCAGAGGATGCAACCTGTTCAGCCGCCCATCCGCTTTTATGACAGAACTGCCCTCCCGAGACACAGGGATACACAGCTGCTGCAGCAAATCCACATTTTCATCTGATCTTCTCATCCAGCAGTGGTAGAGGCCACTAAGCCAGCAGGTGACCAGTCTCCTGCCCATCCCCAAAACACAAAAAGTCCACACGATACTCTGGTGTCGGCATCTCTCTCCTCCTCTGTCCCATCTACTGACCGACTTCCACTAGGCAAGCTAGAGAGTCATCGTGTGCCAAGATCACAAGTTTGAGGGAGGTCACAAGAGGTTGGATGGAAATGGACACAGAACTTGAGAGGGTGGCGGAGTGAGAGAACCAGCTTATAATTCTAGAATGTTCTAGCTTCTCATCTTTACCAAAAAAAAAAAAAATCAATTATCACAAGTAGGCAAAGTGGATAGCAATGGACAGCAGCTAAGCAGACTTTTGGACCGGTAAAAACAGTTACAGGCCCTGTTTAGGAACTACCTACTGCAGTCTGGTCATGCTGCACATGGCTCCTTTCCTCCTCATGCCTGTGGCTGTGCTGGGCCCTGGAACCCGGGTCTAACTTGGCTCTCTAGCTTCTTAACTTGGGCAAATGAATGAACCTGCCCCTGGTCTCCCAAAGCACAGCCATCAGGCTCACTAATGTCTGCCTCTCAGGGCTGTGGCAAGGTTTAAACAGAGAACCCATCGGAAATGCTAATGTGCTATGCAGCCCTAAGCGTCCTCGGTCAGTGCATACTAACTAGTGTTACTACTGTAAGCAAGAAGAAGGCAAGGTGGGGTGCTGAAGTGTCTGGAAAGTTTTCCAGCCACCTGCCAGTAAGTCAGGGCTAGGGAGACTGGGTCCCGGGGGTCCTGCTCCACTGCAGGCTGCCCTCTCTGCAGACCCCTTCTTCCCAGTCAGCCCCGTCTCTCTGTACCTGTCAGCTTCTCTGCGATGGGTTTGAACTCTTCGGGACTGAGGCGCATATCCTGGTCAGTGTCCAGTGAAGAGAAGAGAAACAGGCCTTCTGTGCCCAGGGCCTTCAGCGCAGATTCCTGCTGGGGAGAAGGTCTGGGCTGGGCTCCCATTGGATGCTCCCTGACCCAAACAGGCGGCTGATGGAGCAGCTCCTTTACCCTGTGAGTTCTCCCCTTACTTTCCCATTTGTCCAAATGTCACTTCTGAGTAGCCCCAGAGCCCCCATCCCCTTCCGGGTCACTGCTGGCCCCTGCCCCACGCTGTGCCTTCTTGGATGGTCCATTATCCAGGTCCCCCTCCCAGTCTGCGTCCATCCTCATTCCGGGGCCCTGCTTCAGCCAGGCCCGCCACGGTCCCCTCCTGCTGCCCCTCCCTGCACTACCAGCCCAGGACCAGGCTCTGTAGTCCCAGCCCCACTCTGCGCCTCTGTTTAGGGTCACCAACCAAGGCGTCCCTCTCCGTGGCCCCTCCAGTCCGGCTAGTCCTGCTGTGCTCTGGCCAGTCCTTTCCCCTCCCCGCGTCCTGCCCATCGTCCCTTGCTTCCCTCTGCCCATCCCCGCGTCCCGGACCTGCTGCGCGGCCGCCTGGGCCTGGACGAAGTGGGTGTAGACCCGGGCGGCGACGGCGGCGAGCACGGCGGCCAGCAGGGCTCCGAGCAGCGCCAGGGCGCGCGCGCGGCGGCGGGGCGGCGAGGCGGGGACTGCAGGGCCGCTGGGGCCGGAGCCGGGCTGCCCGCGTTCCCCGGCCCGCGTCCGGCCCATGGCAGCAGCTCCGCCGACTAACGGGTCCCGGCGGGGCGGCGGCAGGGGCGGAGGGAGAGGCGGGCACGGCGGCCGAGGGGCCGGATCTGGCCCCCTGGCGTCTGGACGTGCGGCTCCGCAGGCCCCTTTCCCTTCCCCGCGCCTCTTCCTGGCCCACATCCTCTCACGCCTGCGCCAGTCCCCGTGTCCCCGCTGCAGGCTGTGACCCGGACACGGAACAAAGAAGGCGCTGCAGCCAAGCTGGGGAGGCTGCAGTTTCACCAGGGCCACCGAGGCTTCGGGTCCTTTGTTGCAAGAAGCCGGTGGGCTTCAAGAAGTTGCATGGTACTTTAATCTCAACTATTTCTGCAACTTCTGCAGGCATCAAGAAGGGGAGGAAACTGAAAAGGAAGTCCAGACTCTGGTCCTTTCTGGTCCAATTGGAGGCCAGCTGTGCGGCTTCATCACTGGGCACGCCGGGGTGGGGGTCTAGGGTGGAGAAGCCCTGGTACCTTCCCA
Organism: Cavia porcellus; assembly: GCF_034190915.1. Lineage (NCBI taxonomy): Eukaryota > Metazoa > Chordata > Mammalia > Rodentia > Caviidae > Cavia > Cavia porcellus. The sequence goes on along the minus strand of NW_026947508.1, from coordinate 19,454,937 downwards.
TAGGGCAAGGGTCCTCCTGCATGGGAGGTGCAGAGCAGACACTGTTCTTGGGGTGGAACCTGTGGCCACCCTGCAGGTGGCCAGACCTCTGTGAGTTACCTGCACTGTCCTCTGCTGGCCTGGCATGCCACAGGAGTGTCTGTTTGGAGAGGGCTTGGCAGCTCGGAGGAGGGCCTTGGGAATGGAGGCAGAGGAGGTATTTTTCCTGCGTGTCCATCCCCAGGAGCCCTGGTTCCTGCCTCATTGTCTTCTGAACTTGAGGGGCAGCTGTGTCTGCTGTCTCCCCAGAGAAGGCTGTAGCTGGGAAACCTCTGGACAAGAACTTAGCCCAGGGGAGTGAGCAGCTGAGTGCCCCTTGGCGATCTCAGCCTGCTGTCAGTGTGGATGCTGCTGTCAGGTCTGAGAAGCCAGAGGGAGCCAATAGATTTCAAGGCTCTACTGTGTGCCAGACTTGCAGTGTTATCTCATGTTGTTCTCAGGCCACCAAGTGAGGAAAGGGTTGCCTGCTGCTTTCTCAATTGAGGAGTGTGAGATTGGGCACCTGAGTCTGTGTGAGCCCAGAACTCTTGCCGTTCCCTGGGCTTATCAGGGCCTGGTGCAGACTGGGGCTTGCCTCTGCTGCCGCTTCTGTCCTTCGTAACCTGTCATGCCTGTGCCGTGCCGTCAGGCTTCTGACCTCCCAGCATCCACACAGGGCCTGGCACACAATGGCCATTCCACAGTGTCTCCTGGAGAAGTGGCTTCCAGGGACTCCGGGGCTGTGGGCCTGACCTAGCCCTGGCCCAGTGCTCTGGCCCCACAACCTCAGTCCCACCGAGGGCCTGACATCTGGTTTTGGCTTCCTGAGTCTGCCAGTTGCACCACTTCCAACTCATTATTGCTAATGTTTGGAGACAGCGTGCACAGCACAGATGCTACTAGAAAACCAAATTCTGTTCTATCAGGAAGCAAAATTAACAGAGCATAAAGCAGGGTAGAAGGAGAAGATTGATGAACCAAGGTCCCTGGAAAATAAGCGAGGGGAGTTTTCTTTGCCAGATTACTTTTAGTTACTGCACTTGCTTGTTGTTAAAGCCACAGTCACCTCACTGGTCTCTGCAGCCCAAAGCTGAAGGGATGCGTTACTGTGGTTTGTAGGGTATGTGGGGAGGGCACACCTCTCGGAGTGGGGGAAGTGGGGCAGGGGTTAAGAGACTTGGCTCGGGGAGCGTTGGCCGGTGGGTGGATCTTCAGCTAGCTCTGAGGAGACGGCAGCTTTGGGCCCTGGCAGTAAAGCAGAGCCTGGTTCCCTTGGCAGGCGCCCTTTCCAAAAAGACTCATCTCCAACCCAGAGCCTGGGCAGCACAAGGTCTGGAGAGAATGGACCAGCAGGGATGTTGTGGCCAGGGGTGGCTCTGAAGGATCTCTTGGGCACCTTATTTCTCTCTCAGTAGGGACAAGGGTGGCACTGGGAACTCGCTGCAAGTGGAAACTATAAGGCACATGACATGTTATACGTATCTTTGGGGACCTCTCAGGTTAGCAGGGAACACATTCATTCATCAATACATTTAGCTAGGATTTCGATAAACAGTCTGTTCAGTCCGGTATGTAAATGGCAGAACAAATACAACAGGGTCTGTGCATCGGACAAGTCCTGCATGCCTTCCCTGGGGTGAGCACTCTGTGAGCACGGCTCAGGAGAGGCTGCCCAGAGCATTGCATGCAGGAAGTCACCAGTCCCAGCCTGTGGGGAAGAGAATTCTAGGAGGTGGGGACAGCAGAGGCAAAGGTCCAGTGGCACAAAGCCTGGTGGAGTAGCTGTGGGCTACTGCAGAGGATGCCAGCAGGGAGCCTGCAGAGCAGGAAGGAGAGAAGGAGGTGGGAAGGACAGGCTTGGGCTCTGGCCAGCTAGAGAGACACCTGGACTTTACCTTTGAGACAAAAGGAGTCACCAGAAGACAGACATTGTCTCTTCTGATAGGGCCACATGACGCCCTGCAGGCTGCTGGGACCCCTGCTTCTGTTGGGAGGTGCAGGAGTCCTGATTTCACTCTGCTCCTTGCTGCACAGAGGGTGTTGGTAAACAGTGCTGGCCACATTGTGCCCCGGGCAGGAGGGAGGGCCTGGCCTGGCTGCACCACAGTAAGCAGCCCTGGGGTCTCTGTGTCGAACCTTGCCTCCTCCATGTACAGGCACCTCTGCCTGCCCTCCAGGAGCCTCCTCTTGCTTCCTCGCTTCCCAGAGGAGACTCACCCAGCAGATCCTCGCTCCTGCAGGGGGCGCTGCTCGCCAGTTTTCCATTCTGACTCACGGCAAGGAGCCAGTGAGAAGGCCTTTTGGCACTGTTTGTGTTTTTGTTCTGATCTCAGGCTCTGGAGAAGGAGGTGATTTTCCCCAAATAGAACCCCAACATCTCGGCAGCTGGTGATGAGACCAGCATTTGGTCACTTGAAGAAACTGAGGCTTCCAGTAGCATGGCAGGAATAGCATATGCATGTCTGGACCAGGTGGGTCTCAACAAAGCACCTACTGTGTGTCGGGAACTGGGCTCAAATTTGTAATCCTTCTGTCTCAGTCTCCCAGAGTGCTGGGATGACAAAAATGTGCCAACCATCCTGGCTCAAATTTCTGGGAGATAAAATGTCCTAAAATGAGATTATGTTGATGATTATGCAACTGTGAATATACTGAAAAAAAAAAAAACCCACTCCTCTAATTGTACACTTTAAATGGGTTGATTTTTGTGGCACACAAATGACATTACAAGAAAACTTTTTTTTTAGTTCGATCCCCGGTACCAATAAAAAAAAAAAAAAAAAAAAAAAAAAAGAAAAGAAAACTTTTTTTAAAGGACTTTCCTAATGTCTGGACCAGGAGAGGCAGGAGGGAAGCCAGAGGCTGCTGTGGTCTCCAGTGGGAGATGACAGCTGGGCTGGCATGATATGGACGCTCGGAAAGTTTGGAAGGGCAGGGAGCCTGCTGTAGTCAGAGCTGAGACTAGCTGATGGCCCGAGGCGGGCAGTGAGAGGAGAGAAGTATCTGCTTGGGCCTGAGCTCAGCTGGCTAGTGATGCCACCTCAAGGGGAGGGAGCCTAGGGGGTCTGGTGTAGAGGAGAAGCCCTGGTGCGGTCAGGCGTTGAGAACATCTGTGTGCTGTGAGCTATAGGGAAGGGTGGAGGAGGGCTGGGCTATGAATTTGGAAGTGGCCAGCCTACAAATGACCCTGAAAGCCACAGGTTCAATGAGATCACTGAAGGAGGCAGATGAGAGTAGCTGTTGGCCTGTGTGAGCACAGAGGCTTCTGGGCCTTGCAGCGTTGAGTGGTTTGGCTGGATTCATGGGCACTGGGCTGGGCACTGATTAAGTAGAAAGTAGATTGATTTTAAGGGTCCTAGCAAGCTCAGGTTAGCTCTTGCACTGTTTCCTCAGAGATAGATTTGTTTCTTCAGGTCAGGAAAGGCAGCGGCTGGGTCCCTGTCTGAGCCTCCCTGGCTTGGGAGACAGTTTTGTTTTTTTTTTTTTTTTGTCTTTTTCGTTTTTATCGGTACCAGAGATCGAACTCACGACTGCCTGCAGGCAAGGCAGGCACTTTTGCCGCTGAGCTAAATCCTCAGCCCCTGGGAGACAGTTTTAATGGTTCCTCAGTGAGAACATTATGTTAAGTGAAGTAAGTCAGGCACCAAGAGGCTAATACTGCATTTTCTCATTGGTCTGTGGAAGCCAAAAAGTTGATCTCATAGAAGTTGAGAGTAGTGATGGTCAGCCTGGGAAGGGGATGGGAGAGGGAAGGCTGGAGAGAGGATGGTGAGTGGGTACCGTAGTGCTTCTGGATAGCAGAAATAGCTCCCAACGTGTGTAGCACAGTAGGCTCTCTGGTTGGCAGCAATTAATTATTTCAAAATAGCTACTAGAAAGGATTTTGAATGTTCCCAACACAGCGAAATGATAACTTTCTGAAGTGATAGATGTGCCAATTATGTGATCTGATCATTATACATCATAGACATGGATCAAAATGCCACATTCTACCTCATAAATATATATAATTACAGTGTGTCAATTAAAAATTTAAAAATATATTTTAAAAAAATTCCACTAAGTTTTCACTGTCTTATTTTGGAAGAGATCATTTATAATAATGCGTCTGGTATATAATAAGGGCACAGAAGCTTTTGCATGGTCAGGAGAAAGCCCTCCTCTACCCATCTCTGGTTAAAACTTGGAAAGGCACCACCAAGACCAGGGTGCATGAGGAAAAGCAGCTCGGAAGCAGCAGGGGCGTCATCCACCCCTGACCGGCTTATCTCAGCTTGGACTTTGCTGCTTTGAGTGAGACTCAGTGTCCCACATCCCAGTAGCCCGTCAGTCCTGAGCAGAGCAGGGTGGCTTGTCACCCTTCTCGCCTTGGACCTGGACAGTTCCAAAGGTACAAGGATGGCAAGCAGTAGGGACAGCGATCCAACATGTCTGCCCGGGCCACACTCCCACCCTTGGGACGTCCCCAAATGTCAATCATGTTTTCTAGCATGAGTAGAGCTCTGCCATCTTGATGTTTTTAAGTCTCACCCTGCAGATGAGCATCAGGACAAGAGCGGGATGATTGATGATTGCATGGAAAGGAAAAATTCTTTTGGGCTTTGGTTTTCCATGGCCAATTCCCAAGTATCCCCCAGGAAACTTAGCTGGCACTTCATCCTGCCCAGGGATCCTCCCCCTGACTAAGGAGCTTGGAAGAATATTCCCCATCTCCAGGCTGCTGAGGGTGGGCCAGGGTATTGGTCTCACTGAAGGCTTGAGGCAGCTGTGGGCAGCTGGGCCCAGCTGGCCCAGCCCTCTGTTTGCATGATGCTGAACACAAAGTGTCCATTTGCAACAATTCTGGGTTCCACGATTATCCATCCATGTTGCTACAAATAACAAAATTTCCTGCTTCTTACAGCTGAATAATGTTCTATTGTGTAGATATACTTCAGTGGGAGTTTTATAATTCAAAGACACGTTGTAGGAAGGAGTTTTCAGAGTGCCGAGAACAGGGAACATTCTCAGTTTTGGAGGAGGTGGGGGCGGACACAGACCAACATCCCTTCACTAGGACGTGCAAGGATAGTATACTTTCTAGACTATTGCATCTACGTTTATCAAAAATGCTTTTAAAGGTTTTCTTAAAAGCTCAAGGGGTTTCAAGCAGGAACCTAAAGGGATACCTTTCTGTGGTCTGTTGGCCATTTCAGAACTTTAGAAATAAATGGTTAAAAACATCCCTCCCAGCCTGCCACCATGGGCCTGAAGGAGAGGAGAGGAGGCCACCCACCCCAAGCCTCACCTTCCTGTGAGCCAGCTGCTGGGGGCCAGAGGAAAGAGACCACGCCCACTCTGCCACCCAGAGGAGAAGCCATGCCCCCCACCAGCCAGCCACCCTAGACAGAGGAGAGGAGGCCACACCCGCAGGGCCCTGCTGTAGAGGGAACATCATAAGCAGCCACCCCTGGAATCTTGGATCACAGAATGAAACAGCAGGGTGCAATCTGAGCCCTCCAGCCCACCCAGAACAATTCCAGAAGACAGACAGACACAAAAGAAATGAGAAGCCACATACCTGAAATCTCTGAAATGATAGCAACTGAAATAGAGAGACAAGTCAGAGCTTACTTTGCATGCCTGTGTCTGGTGGTCCGTGCATCTATTTAGAGGATGACAAGGTGCATTACAGTAACTATGGTTTATTTTCTGCTGTCTTGTTTTGGAAATCCAATATCGTTGTTTCGTTTCATTTCATTTTACTGCTTTGTTTTATTCTCTTTAAAATAAAAGACAAAACAAAACAATCTCAAGAAAGATGAGCATAGTGGCACACGCCTGTGGTCCCAGGACTCTGGGGGGATGAAGTAAGTTTGAGCCCAAACTGGGCAACTTAGTGGCTTAGCGAGACTCTGTGTCAAAATAAAAATAAAGAAGGCTGGGAGTATCAAGTCTCTAGGTTCCGTTTTCAGGACTTGCAAAAGGAGAAAAAATAAATAAAAAGCTCAGGGAGAGGAGAGTGCTGGGTTCTGGCTCAGTGCTAGTGCATTTTCCTAGCATGCACAAGGGCCTGGGCTCAATTACCAGTACCTCAAACAAAACCCAAAACAAAACAAAGGAGAAAGGGGACGGGTTTGAAACCCCAGAGTGATGGAAAAATAGAAGTCAGGCCGAAGCAGACAGGCTGGCTGAGCAGGAGCAGGAGCCAGAGTGGGTAGGGAATTCCCCAGGAGACAGGCTGACGTCTGGAGACGGAGATGAAAGGCACAAGAAAGAAAATACTTCCTGTTTGCTTCCCTCCAGAGAGGGCACAGAGATATTTTAATTATGTGTCAGTGGGGGAGGGCCCAGGTGCTTAGGTAAACTTCCCAAGATCTCAGAGAACAGGTGAGCCACCCCCAAGAGTCACAGGGGTGGGGGTGGGGGCATCAGGCTGGGCCCTTTGTGATCAGGCAAACTCTGAACAGGGTCAGTGACACACGGTGACCATAGAGGAGGCACCCAGAGAATGGCACAGCTATGGAGAGGCACAGCCCATGGGACATAGGGAGAACCAGACCTCTGAGGGACACTTCTGGAAGGTTATTGCTTGTAGATAAGAATATGATTTGAGTAGCATTTGCTTTTGATGGACCCAGAACTCACAAGTCCAGAAGGACTTATCAAGGAAAGAAAAGAGCTTGCGGTCCTGGTTCTAGCAAAGGAAAAGATGCAGCTGGGCCTGCTGAGTGGAGCAGGGCGGGGAGAGGGAGAAAGGTGGGGGAGGGAGAGAGGAGGAGGGCTGGCGGGTAGAGAGTCAAGGGAAAGGTTTCAGGTGCCCTCAAAGTCCCCCAGGCTCTGGAAGCCCAAAGGAGGCTCAGCTGAGGCTCCTGGGTCCCCTGGATGCCCCTGGGGCACAGGCTGCAGAAGCTAAGGCAGGTAAGGTGGATTGTCTCAAGCCCCTGCTTTAAACCCTTTCTGGCTGCTCGCTGCTCTTGGATTAGGAGGAAAGCCTGAGCTCAGTTTGCCAGGCACCGTGGGACCACGGCCGTTCCACCATCTTCTGAAGCCCACGGAGGAGCGCTCTGTCACCTGCTCCCTGCCTGCCATACTTTCCTGCAGACAGCTCCCCGGGTGCTGACCAGGTCCTCTGCATTTCCAGGGTCCTCCCCAGGTTCCTTCATCCTCCTGTGCCCTCCCCAGCACTTCCCTGTGCTCACAGCATCTTGTTTTGCTGAGGGAGGGAGGAGTTTGCATTTCTGTACTAACCTCCCACTGCCCATAGCTAGGGAGCCACATGGGCAGAAACCTGGTCTCCTTCACAGCTGCAGCCTTAGCCCCTTGCCCTTTGCCTGGCCAAAAGGGAAGCCAAATGGTTCCTTGTTGCATTCCAAAGGCTGGAGGATCCCAGAGCAGTGGTTGGAAGCAATAATGAGACCACAAGTGCCTGCAGGCTACAAAAGAGAAAAGCAGGGTAGTTGCCACTCTCCGGGGACTGTGAGCCAGACACAGAGCCCACAGCCAGGCAGCTCCAGGGAAAAGAGGCGGTGTAAAGGGGACCGAGACACCCAAAGGTGTACCCTCAGCACCTGGAGCAGAAAGTGGCCCATGTGGGTCCAAGGCAGGGCAGCCACAGCTGAGACCTAAACTGTGCAAGAAGATGGGCGTCTCCAAGGTCTGTCTCCCTGAGAAAAGGCAGAACCTAGAGGTCTTCTGGATGCTGCATGGCCTGGCCTCCGGGACAGGTAGGCCACATCTTTCTATGTCCCATTTAGTTCTGCATCCACTCTGGCCCTGATGGTGAGGACATCATGCATCTGGACTATCTGGTCTCTGGAGTGTCATTTTGCTGAAATAGCTGCCGGGGGCAGAGAGTTTGGCTGTATTTTCCAACCTGGACCTGTGCTAAGGTTTTTCCTGGCTGCGGATGCTCTGGAAGCTTGGTGACACAGTCATGACCAAATCAGAGACTGCCATAGGGACAGAGGATGAACTCCGGGGTCCTCAACCTGTTACTCATCACAAGTAGCCTTTGCGTTTTCTTCTGAGGTGGTCAGGAACTTAACAGTAGTTTTGCTGAAATCTGTCACTCTTCATTTGGGCCTACAAATACCCAATACTAAAAGCAGAACAAAGCTTGGTCTTCACTCTGTAAAACTGGGTCAAAGCCTTCCCAGCTCTGCATACAGGCATGTTAGTCACGAGGGAGTATCTGTCCAAATGTTGGCAAACAAGGCCAGTTACCCCTCCGTCTACCCAGCCTGTCTCTCTGCCCCTCAAGACTGAGAACACCTGTGCCCAGAAGTGTCCATTTCCCTAGTCCCATAATCACTTTGGATTCCAGCAGAGCCTCATATGACTGAAGGAGCCCTTAAATCATGAGGCTACCTCCACGGGAACCAAACTGACCCCAAGTCATGAGGAGACAAACTGAGCTACAAAAACATGAACTGGACCTAAGCCCACTACAAGTACCTCACAAAACTGTGCCCTGGCTTTAGTGATGGGTGGTCTAAGCCTCTTCACCAATGTGCCCCCTCCTGCTTACTAAACAGCTGGAGTCTTTTTTTCATCTTCTCTCACCTTGCATTTAAAGCTTTTGCATCATATAAATCCCTGCTGTCACTTTAGTTTCCATTTCCATTGCCATTTAAGGAAGGACCCATTCTAGCCTGCAACATGGAGGCCAGGAGGGCACATAGGTCAGGAGGCAGCCAGGGCTACAGGAACCTCCATATCCAAGGAGGGCCCTTGACATCCACGAAGCTCCTGGGTAATTTTAATGGAATATAAAGTGAAGAAAGAAGAGTTTGGATGTCAGTGTTATGATCTGGATATGAAGTACCCCCCAAAGGCTCATGTTTTGAGGTGTTCAGAGGTGGAACCTAGAGAGTTGATTGGATCCAGTGTTGACCTCTTGAATGGATGAGTTCATAGCTGAATGGGCTATTAGCAGGGGGCCTCCTAATGTTGTGGCTTATGTTCAATGCCCCCCACAAAGTCCCATGCTCTCATTGGTGGGCTCTTGGGAGTGACTGGATCATGGGTGTACAATACTAGATTAGTCCACTGATTGGTTTAGCATAGTTCTGGGGATCGGTAATGGATTTAGCAAAGAGGGAAGATCCACTCTGGGTGTGGGTTGAAACCAGGGTAGATGGAGTAAGAAGATAAAGAAGTCCTGTTGCTTCCTGCCTGCCCTGCCATGAATTCCTTTGCCATGTCCTTCTGCCATGCTGCCCTGGCTTGCAACCAGCTGACTATAGACTGAAACCTCTATGAACTGCGAGCTAAAATAAACCTTTCCTGCTTTAAGTTGTGGGTGTTGGGTATTTTATCCCAGCAATGAGAAAGTAACTAAGAGAAAATCTTATCCCAGCTCCTTCCTCTCTGGCTCTTTCCCTCTGTCTGCTGCTTCTTGGCTGCCATAAGGTGAGTAATTTTGCTGTCACATTTTTCTTTCTTTTTTGGTACTGAGAATCAAACTCAGGACCTTGTGCTTGCCAGGTGGGTGCTGTGTCATACTTTTCTGCCATGAAATTCCTGCCTTGGAGCCAGCTAACCATGGACTGAACCCTCTGAAACCATGAGCCCCCCAAATCTTTCATCCTTTGAATGGTGTATGTCAGGTATTTTGTCCCAGTGACAGGCAGGTGACTAACCCAGTGTCTTTGGACTTCAGTTTTCATAGTGAAGAAGATTTCACCACAAATTTGTATTTGTTTTTGAGGTAAGAAACATGTGGTTGGAGGGTGTTCCCATTGTTCAAATATGGGGCAGTTTTCTTATTTTACTCATCACGGGGTATCTGAGGAGTCTTGGGGAGACAGATGCTGGAGTAAAACATGAGGGGGAACAGGCCTCATGGGGGATGCGCTCTGAGTGCCAGGAGCTACGTGGATGATCACACCTGCACTGCACTGGTATCACCTGGTGCTAGTGGGGACACAGACCAATGGGTCCCCAAGAGCTGCCAATTCAACAGATGTCATGAATGTGCATTTCTACACCTGGGCTGTGTGGTCCCCATTCTGAGAACCCTGATCTACAGGTGGCCCTTTCTAGGGGCCATAGCAAGGCCCCAGCCTTGTTCTCTAGTGACACCTAAGGGAGCTGTGGCCATCTAGGAAGGGGCTTCCTGAGTCAAGGCTGGATGCCCTTTTTGGGGTGATGGCCACACCCCTAGATGCCTGCAAGGCTTGCCAGCAGCCCAAAGGCTGAGAGGAGAAGGTTGAGACGTCTCTTGAGAGCCTGATCTGAGACCCCTTTTCCTCTACTCTGCATCTTGGTCCCAAGCCTGGAGACTTTCCCACTTGACCTATGCGTCCCCCTCCCCCATGGGACAGGTGGGGACTCAGTGGATAAGGTCAGTAACCTCACTGAATTAGCCAGGGGAGAGGTCGCTGTGACTGGCAGTATTGTGCTTCATGTCATCAGGGCCTTCCTGTTCCTTAATGGAACGAACCACCCCCACCTTGCATGCCTTCTGGACTCTACGTTAGCTCACACAAGGGCAGCCAAGACCCAGCAGTACAATAGCTAATCACTTTCCTACCTGGTTCCTGTGTCCGTTCTCAATGGCTTACAACTTGGAAGGAGGCCAGGTGGATGGTTAATCCCCAGATCTCCAGTGTACCTTTGTTTCTGTCTATAACATGTTGGGGAAGACAACAAGGTTTCTGGCATCTCACACTCTTGAGGTGTGGCCCGTGCAAACCTGGATCTTCTGGAGTATGACTAGGACCCAGGGAAAAGGACTTACGAAGCCTGGGTCAAGGGAGGAGCAGGAAGGAGTCGGGGAAGGCTTCTGGGAGGAGGTGACAATGCAGTGGTGGAATCCAGACAGCACAGCACCAAGAAAGGCATGAAGGTGAAGGTATATTGGGGACATGGGGACTGTCCAGCTTGGCTTCCAAAGGAAAGACTGGGCTATTTGCATGTTCTTCCTGTCTGGGCTTTATCATACTGCAGAGCCCCAGAGGCTTCTGGGAGTAACACTGGAATCACTTTGGTTCTCAGGGAGCCAAGTAATGTCATCCAAATGGGAGCACCTCTGAGAGCAAAGGCGATCTATTAATTAGTCAGGGACAACTGCCATGAGTCTGTGTCATGGGTGAGCCCAGGGCCACTCCCAACTTGGGGTCATTTCTTTAAGGGTGGGGAGACCCCAGTAGACACTGTCAGAGGCCGGGAATGTGGGTTTTCCTGAGCAGCCTCTTTGAGCCTCACTTTTCTCTGTAAATGGGAGTCAGTGTTTCCTGCCTCACCGTCTCTGAAGCTCTAGGAAGGACAGGGACTCTGAGAGGAGGAGGAATGAACCCCATGCCTTACACCCCCAGTGGAAGCGCCTCGAGCCCATAGCCCCTGCCCAGGCATCTCCACCGAGCAGACCGGCCCTGGAATCAAATCCCTGGACAGTCAACAAATCATCCCAATTTCCTGATGTCTGTAGATTCTGGGTTAGAAAACATTCAGATTCATTGCTTGGAGAATTTGCTGTCTCCTGGGCCTGGTTCTTGTAGTTTCTTCTAAGTTTCAGAGCATTTTGTTTAAAAAGGAGAATTTCTGACAGCAGTGTTTTCCCTTACATTTATGCGAGGTTTTACAGTTTATAAAGAAGTTCACGTAGTAATGATACCGATCATTGCTATGAGATATTGAGTTTCCGCTGGGTGGGGCCTCGATGAAGCCCGGAAAACTGCTCCATTTCCACAGACCCGAGAAGCGGAACTCAGGAGAAGTCAAGGGGCTTGTCTGAGGCCACACAGCCTTGGGAAGAAGCAGTGCGGGGCTGAAAGCAGCTCCAGCTGCTCCCAGAGGCTGTGCTTGCCTGCTCTCTCCTGCTCAGCCTTCGACCTGACCTACACGCATCCATCGGCAGATAGACTGAGAAAAGCTGAGACCAAACCAAACCAGAGCCTTGTGCAGGAAACAGTCTGGGGCTGGAATAAACGTAACAATAACCAGGTGTGTCTGAGGGAATCCTCGAGTCCCCACACAGTATGTTTTGTGCTGAGATTGTTTTTGTAGTGATGCAGGTGTGGAGGGAACATTTGGGCATGGGCAGGGTACTCGCATTCAAAGCTCTAATTCTGTGCTGTCTAAAGCTGCCAGGAACCTCACGCGGCTATTTAAATTTAATTAAAATGAAATCAAATTTAAAAATTTAGTTCCTCAGTCACACTTGTGACATTTTAAGAGCTCCGTCTCCACCTTCAGCTGCCCTACTGGACAGCGTGAATCTGCAGAAGTCCCCCTGGGCAGCTTTGTTCTGAGCCTCCGCCACCTGCTTTCTTCTTGTCCTGGCGGAGGGGGAGCCGAGGTCACAGGTGGCAGGCACACCTGTTCCGGGATCAGTGCCCCTGCAGGCTGGGCATATAGATGGTGCACCAACACCTGAGCCCCTCTCCGCCACTCTGGATCAGCTCCAGCTCCAGGGACACAAATAAAAGGCAGGAAGCAAAGGAGGAGCCACTTATAGAGGCCTCTGTACTCAGAGTGTGGTCCCGGGACTGCAGCACCGGTGTCCCCGGGGAGCTTGTTAGAAAAGCAGAACCTTGGGCTCCGCGCCAGACCCGCTGGATGTGAACCTGCATTTTTAACGAGGTCCCCAGGAGATTCATGTAAGTATTCAAGCTTGAGGAGCTCTGGCTTAAGAGACAGGCTGAGCAGGATCAAACTAAGGCTCCAAATATAGGAAACCAAACAGGTATTCTCAGAGGCAAGGAACAGCCTCAGTACCCCACCCTGGCAGCCTGAGTATTTGCACTAGTCACAGAGAGCCTAGAGCTCGGTGTCACGTGAACAATGAAGACTTCCAAGGCCACACCTGCCACCCCCCAGGGGCTTACTGTCTCCCAAGGCAAAGGGGGCAGAAGGAAGTGTCTTTTTCTTGTAGGGAGCATACTATAGAATGAACCCAGGGTCTTTTCACTGAGCCACAACCTCAGATTTCTTTCAATTTTTATTTTGAAATAGTCTTGCAAAGTTGTGTGGGCTGGGCTCAAACTTGTGATCCTCTTGCTTTAGCCTCTCATGTTTCTTTCTTGTTTTGTTTTGAGACAGGGTGTCTTTGTGTAGTTCAGGCTGGTTTTGAACTCGCTGTGTGACCCAGGTTGGCCTCAAGCTCATGACAGTCCTCCTGCCTCAGCCTCCAAAGGTGTGCGCCACCACACCTGGCTCACTTGCTTTCTTTTTCCTTTTTTATTTTGCAGGAGTTGGGTGGGATCAAACCAGGGCCTCGAGCAAGTGAGGCGATTCTACCGCTGAGCTGGGTCCCCAGCACTTTCAAAATCTTTTTTAAAAATTTGAGACAAGGTCTTGCTAAGTTGCCAAGGTTGGGCTTGAACCCAGTCCTCCTGCCTCTGCTTCCCCAGTAGCTGAGATTACAGGTATGTGCTACTGTGCCTGGCTGACAACCATACTCTGAGCTCATGCTGCTGCCTTTAAATCAGCTTTCACAGTTTTACTTTTCTCCCTGTTGCATTTGGTGAGTGTGAATACATGCACAATCACTTAACCAGAGCACCTGGAGCAGAACTTGCCTCTCCCTGGGGGTGTGCCACTCAGCAGGGCTCAGGCCTGGAGCCAGGTGGCAGTGAAGGTTTTGGGGAAGGAACCAGTATCAAGCCCATGGATGGAGAAAGCAGGTGCGAACGGTAGTTCCATTGTTGGCTTCAAATGAGGCCAGCAGCTGTGCTGAGCGGCTGGGAAGGGGAGGCGGCTGCAGGGGAGGCTGAGGTTTGGAGGCTGAGCGCAGCTCTCTCCTGCCTTCAGGGTGGATGACTCAGCCCTTCCTGCCGCTCTCCGCTCTGCCTACCTAGGGCCTTGCTTATTTTTATCCCTGGCATGGAGTTAAATTGCCGAAAGGATGACACTTCTCCACCTGCAAGGGCCCTCCTGGAGGACAACTTTTAAAATATTCATTTTTACAAGTTGTTCCCAGCGATAAAGCAGAGGAGAAGGATGCTGGGGAAAGGGAGGGGGACAGCGGCTCGGGCCCAGCAGGGAGCCTGGGGCCTTGCGGAACTGCACAATGGCTTTGACAGGAGGCGATTCTAGGAGTGGATACTCAGGAAATAACTGGACAAGGGTGAAATGCTGAACCTCGTTACTCTTTATGATGCGGGTGAGATCGAAGCAGACCACAGCACTGTCTTCCTCTCCAGCATGCACCCTGCCCCTTCTTTTGGTACCAAACCTCATTTTACCTCCTGGAAATAGCCCATCACCTACTGCACAGGATTTTGGTGGATCCGTCAATCAAGATGTTGGCCCTGACCTTGGCTAGAGACAAGCTTGTGACCCAGGCCAGGCTACATGGAAAGGAGATATAGCAGGATCTGGAAACTTTGGATCCAGCCATGCTCGGGCCATTGTCTGGTCCTTGCAGTATCTATGGCCACCAAATCCTTTTTCTGGTCTTTTCTGTCTCTTTTTTTCCCTTCCTTCCTTTCCTGCCTCTTTCTTCCTTTCTTTTGTTACTCATCCTCTTCTCTCTCTCCCTCTGTCTCTGCCTACTCTCTCTCCAGTATTGAGGATTTGCACTAAGCTAAATCTCCAGTGCTTTTAAAATTGTTAATTTTGAGACAAGCTCTTGCTAGGCCATTAAGTTGCCTAGAATACACTCAAACTCACCATCCTTCTGTCTCAGCCACCAGGAGTTCTGGGATTACAGGGGTGTGTCACCAAGCCTGGCTTCTGGTCCTTCTTGAGATCTGGCTGTTTACTCTTTGCTGAGATTCCAAGGGCCATGCCATAGCATTCCCTTCTTTTTTTGCTTATAGAGAATTGGTTTGGTTTCCATTATCTGTAACTGTCAAACTGGTTTCAACCCAAATGCCCAGCAACAGGGGCTTAGATCAACAAAGTATGATACAGCACACAATGGAATACTACACAACCAGGTACAGTGATGACATAAACATATATTTGTTGACATGGAAAGAGTTTCACAATATATAGTTAAATGCAAAAGCAGATTATAAGAAAACAGTATGCATAGGATGATACTGTGTTTGCAAAATATATATTCTACATATTCATAGAAAAAGGTCTAGAATAAAATATAACAGTATTCATTCCAGAAAGTAGGATGGCAGATGATTTTTTTCTGCTCATATCAACTTCCTGGTCTTCCTGCCTTATTTGTGTGGTGCATTTTTTGTTTTAAGTGTATGCAGGGATTGCAGAAGCCCATGGCCCTGATGCCCAGCAATCACTCAGAGACTTATTTACTGAATGCTGGGATTCCTGCTACAGGGGGCATACACCCACAGCTCTGCTCAAGGAGATTCTGTCTAAGCCTCCAGAACAAGGAAGCAGCAGCTCCTGCAACCCCAGAGCACTTGGAGCACCCCACTTATTCTCACAGTAACCTCAGGAGGTATAAGATCTCCCTCTGCTTGATGAGGAGCCCAGAGAGATGAGGTGAGCTGCCTGGGTTCACCCAGCAGGGATTTAAAAGCCTGGTCATCGGCCCAGAGCCCCAACACCCTGAGAACTACTGAAGTTCAGGACCAGAGCAGAAGCAGCGGGGCAGGGTAAGGGCTCAGCATTACCCTGCGACTTCAGCAGTGTGGCCAAGCGCCTAGTGTGGGTGGGGGCGAGGTCCTTGCCCTGGAGATGGCCTCTGCTTTCAGGCCTTCCACCAGGCAGCAGCAGGCACTGGGGGGAAGGAGAGGTTCTGGACTTGGGGGATGCTCGTCAGGTCACCTGCTCGGAGAAATCCTCCCTGACCCCTAAGAAAGATCCTGACCATTGCTGGCCCAGCCCCATCTGTTGTCTCCTTTGTAGCATCTCCTCAACAGGTGGCCGTTTCATCTATCTGCAGGTTACCCATATCATCTTTCTCTCTTTTACTTTTTTGTCTTTTTTTTTTTTTAATTGGTACCGGGGATCGAACTCACGACCGCCTGATTGCAAAGCAGGTGCTTATGCCGCTGAGCTAAACTCCCAGCCCCCTTTTGTTGTTTTTTTTTTTACTTTGTTGTCTTTTTTTTTTTTTTTTTCATCTGTCTCTCTTGACTTCAAGGCTTATGACTGTCGCTCTCAGCTGTGTCCCTGGCTCTGAGCCCAGCATCTGGTCCACTGCAGGTGCTCACCAAGCATCTGTTGGATGATGGAGTGGATGAACAAAGGACTCTGGTGGTCAGGAAACCCAGGGGGAGGCTCATCTCTGCCTTCTACTGGCTGCATGGCTTAGGCATGGCCTCTGGGCTTCTTCCAAGCCTCAACCTGAGCATAACTCCAACTCCATATCTAATGGATTGGCCTCATACTTCCTGAATACATCAGACAACTGAATGGGAAGGAAAAGAATTTGGAATTGTTTAGTAAATTATACCTTAAATAAATCAACTGCCAGTTGGGTCTTCTTTCTGAGGATCACATTGCAGTGGGTTCCCGAGGAGTCATTGGTGTGCAATAAGCCCAATCTTATTCCTTATTCAATAAATTCCTTTATTCTAGTTCACATACTTTTCCATTACAATGATGAAAATAGCACTAGTGATTTGTAACACTGAGGCCCAAATCAAAGGGGAACCCCTCCTCCAATTATATGGTAAATGACACATAATTGAACGTAAATGGTGAGCAGAAACGTATTAAAAATATAGATAATAAGGGTCCAGGTGGTGTGTGCACAAACACGTTAAGGTCCTTGATTAAGCTGGCTCCATTTTAGAAAGTACATGATTTTTGAAAACTATATTTATGTATTATTTATTTTTGGTACCAGAAATTTAAAAAAACCAACTATTTATAATAGTAATAAACCTCAACTGTGCAGAAAAGGCAAAATCAAGCAAAAACAAAAATCCCCAAACCAAAAGGAAGTGAATCAAACACCTAAAATCAATATGCAAACCTCTGGTCCTTTGGCCCTGGAATGGCAGGTGAGTGGGTTTTGTAGAAATTCTCTGTAGAAAGGAATGTTTGGGCCGGCACCGCTGTGGCCCTTGTTTGACGTCACTACATCTCCCAGTCCTGTCTCCTCACAGAGGAAAAGAAGTGGCTTGTCTGACACCTCTGTCCAGGGTCTGCCCAGGATGGGGCTCGAGTTCCCAATCTCTTTGGGAAGAGTTCCGAATCCTGGAAAGGCAAGGCATCCCTGGGGCACCCCAGTGGCAGGGGTCAGGGTCAGTGTTGGTGCCAAGCTTGGCTGGCGCTGTCCGAGTGGTTCACGGGCAGTGGATGGGCCTCTGTGTTGAACACCCAGTCTTCCAGCGAGAAAGTGTCATCTTCAGAGAACAGAAGATAGAGGTATCTGCAGCCAGGAGGCGGGGAGCAAGATGCAGCTGTCAGTGCTGGGAAAAGGTGGGCCTGGGACCCTCAGGGCCTATGGCTAAGGCAGGGGCTGGGACCTGACTAATATTCAGAGGCTGGTTCCAGGGAAGGACACTATGGATGCCCAGGTCAGTACTGAGCGCTGGGGTCAGAGGGACCTGTTTACTCCTGGCTCTGCCTGGGCCCCTACTCTTTGCATCCTGCAATCTCACCTGCCTGTGCCTTCAGGGAGGCGTGCTGGGACCTTAGAGGACCCTGACTCTCCTCCTTTGTAGGGCAGCCTGAGGTTGGCCCCTGTCCAAACCCTGACATGCACTCCTTAGAGTTCACCCTCCAGCGCACCTTAGGATGCCACAGCGCTGCGGTTGTGACTCCCGGACTCTAACTTTGGGGCAGGGGGCTTTTCTGGGAGGAACCATGCTAGAGAAAGCTCAACGGCTTGCTTTGGGGGAGTAGCAGTGAAATGAGGTGCTATCTCCCAGCCCAGGAAAACCAGGGAGCCACGCTGCAGAGCCATGTGGATCTCGCCATTGTCATTATTACTCCCATCTGACAGAGGACAGGATTCTAGGAAACCCAGGCAGCTGAAGCACAGCCTGAAGGAGCCACAGGGTTGCATAGCCAGGACTGA
Organism: Cavia porcellus; assembly: GCF_034190915.1. Classification (NCBI taxonomy): domain Eukaryota; kingdom Metazoa; phylum Chordata; class Mammalia; order Rodentia; family Caviidae; genus Cavia; species Cavia porcellus. Next base: position 19,437,038 of record NW_026947508.1, on the reverse strand, counting down.
GGGGCTAGATTCCAGCTCAGCCTCACTCTGCAAGGGGAAAAAGGGTGAGCCCTCTGGGTCCCCAAGCCTGTCCCTGGTGGGCTCCTGTCCTGTGACTGCAGAGCCTGGCTGTTGTGGGGAACCCACCCTGCACTTACTTCAACGTCTCGGCTAGAAAGAAGCTCTGCTGTTTGTTGTCGTGGTTGGGCCTGGTGCTGTACACATCCTGGATCCCCGAGAAGCCAGCGTCTGTCCGGCAGTACTTCTCCAAGGCCTGTGAAGAGGAAGGTAGCACAAGCAGGTGAGGAAAAGCTCCTCAAGCCTTGGCCGGCTAGTGGCTGAGTTCACCAATAGAGAGTGCGCGGTTATCACTTCTCTGCCTTTTGGATGAATCTGTGGGCTGGGCACATGACATGTGACCTTTGAAGGGCAAGTCAAGGAAGCAGGGGCACTAGACAGAGAGCCAGGTCTGAATCTGAGCACCCCCTACCCCCTGCATGTGGCCTTCCCAGGACAGTCGCTGGTGCCTTGAGAACAGGCGGTGGCTAGTCAGCCTGAGGGAACCCACAGGTGCTGCTGGGAAGAGGGACAGAGAAAGCTCAACCTCTACCAAGGAATCTTCTGGAATCCCTACTCCTGCCTTTGAAACCCCTTTAACCCCAAAGAAGGCCATGGAATTTCCAGCAAGGTGGTTAAGGCTTAGAGAAGGTCAAGCCACAGACTGGTGAGTGGTCAGGGGCTGCCTAGAGCTGGACAAGCTATGGCCAGAGGACCAAAGGAGCGCCCAGCTGGGCAGCCAGTTCTATATCTGGGGTGGCCTTTCAAGCCACCTGTCCATCCCGGGGCCAGGAGCATGTCTGCTGGATGGCAGGGTCAGGTAGCGCTCCAGGGATGCCCAGCCCTGGCCCTGTGAGTCTGCTGATAGTTATCCCAGCCGGCAAGGCCATGGGCACTGGGATGCTCTTCCGCAGTTCCCACCTGCCCAGCCTCAGCTCCACAGCCTCTGCCCTGCCCCCTGGTGCCTGGGCCAGAGGACTTGGGGCCCAGCACTCACCAGCACCACGTCCCAGCCCCAGTTCCTGTAGATGGGGTCGTGCGTCTGCCGCCACAGGTACATGTAGCTCTCTACCACCTCGGGCCGCAGGATGTAGTAGCTCTCACTGAGCTGGGTGGCCTCCGCCTCTCTGCCGTTGTTGAACCAGAAGGCCTCGGGCCCGAGTTTGGTGTCTGGGGATGGACAACAGGGGACCTGGTCAGACCGGGTGCCTCTGGTTTCACAAATCAGCGCTTCAGGGGAGGCTTTGGATGCCTAAAGTCCCCGGCAGGGCAACGCTAATGATACCCTGGTGTGTGCCCTGCTGAATCGCCTCATATGGCTGCAGTGGGCAGACACACAGCGTCTCTGTTCGTCAAGGTGGGCCAAAGCGAGGCTCCTAAGGCTTCGTAAACTCTGCAGGTTTGGACTCAGAATCTGAATAAGCTACTCTGTAGTCAGGAAAGACCAAGGCTTGGGCAGTGTGCCCCAACTGCGTATTCTGAGATGTAAGTTTTCTCAAAATATTAACCAAGACTCAGCCAAGACATGACTTCAAGAAATGGCTGGAGCACATTTGGGGAACAGTAAGTTAAACAAAGTGAAATAGTTCAGTCTCGGAGACTCATCGGATCCTTTGCTCTGACAACATGGGAGGATGCTTCTCCACAGACCCTTTTCTTGGGAAACTGCTTTTAACACCTCCCAGATGCAACCTTCCAGAGCTAACAGTTTGGGAAACTGCCCAGGTGGAGAGGAAGGCAAGATTTCCCGGGCAAACACCTACTCAGGACAGAGGGGCCTGGATAAAGGAGGCCTGATAAGCTTGGGTTTTGTGTTCATCAATATACTTTTGGAGACTTGGTTTTCATTTTTGTTTTCTGAACAACTACAGTGATAACCACCTGCACAGCTACCATTTATGGCCTCAAGGGCTGGGTTAGATGCTTTACATTAGTTCAATAATAGAAAAATTAAATGATATTTATTAAGGTAGATGCCTTGATCCCTCTCTAATAATGTGGAAACTGAGGATCAGAGAGGCTATTTATCCAAGGCAACACAGCAAGTTGTGGCTGAGCTGGGGTGTGACCCTGATCTGTCTGGTACCCTTTTCCTTCTGGAATGTGCTCTGTTCCTCTCCTAGGTTTAGCTTTCTAGGTGGAAAATTTAGGGTGTGTGGGTCAGGTCTTCCTCCCTCTGCCCATCCTATCCAGGCCAGCTGAGCACCTAGCTCTTTCCTAATTCCCCCACCTTGTTTGGGATGAGTCCTTTGGGGAGCCCCGCCCCCCTACTGTTGCCCCTGCAGGGGGCTTCCTGCAGGAGGGGTCAGCTAAACTGTGGTCCCTCCCATCTTTTCAAATGGCGAAGCCACTCCAGGCCATCAGGCAACAGTTGTTTTGCCAAGTTGCTAATGGGGTGAGGACAGCACTGGGGTGAGGGCAGCCGGCACTGTGGCAGCCGCCAGCAGGGCACCGGGAACAATACGCTCTATTAAGTGGCTGTCTTTTATGGTCTGTGCTGATTGTCCCAGACAAATGGAGAGCTTTTTATTATTCCTGAGATTTGCTATTTGTTTATGGCCTTGGCAGAATGAGCTCCATGAAGAAAATGGGAGACCAGTTTTAAGGACCCCTTGCAAGTCTCTGACTTCCTGGCACAGCTCCGAGAAGCAACCATGACACGCATGGTTCGAGATGCCGCACGAAGTTTTCTCGAAGCTTCCATACTGCATTCTGGGGGACTCAAGTTCTCATTCCCATTGAAGAGATGAGAAAAGAGGCCACCCTGCTGGAGATGATAGAGTGGCACTTGGGCAGAGGTGTCTTCTCCATTGAAGACACCATTAGGACTCAGAGTGGCAGACGTCCCCTGGGGTCAGGGGGACCAGGGGTTTTTCTGCAGGGCAGCATGGAGGTGGAAATGGACCTCAGGAGACCTGGTTCTAACCCAGGTTCAGCTACTCACATGTATGATTTTGGCTAAGGTGTTTCCCTTCTCTCGGGCGACTCAGTTTCTCTGTGCAAAACAAGGAATTGGACTCTAGCTGAAGTGACTTCTGAGTGTGTATTTGACAATTCTGTGGTGAGTGCTGGGTGTGGGGGTGACCAAGGAGCCCAAATCTTTCTGGAGGTCTTGGGTCAAAAGGGTGAACAGATACATGGTACCAAGAGGTAAGGAGAGCTTGTATGGAGGGTGTGTACTGTGTGTGGGGAGAGTACATTTTTTTTTAGAGCAAACACTTTAGGGTAAAGGGATTTGTGAGGCTTAGGATGCCAATGTTTTTGCCTCAAGGGCTGGAGGACTCTGCTCTGTGCCACTCTCACAGGATCTTGGCCAAGTCATCTCTGAGCCTCAGTTTCCCCGTGTTGTGAGGTTCAGTGATGAGTGTGTCAAGTACTGAACAGCACCCATGCATGCAGAGAGCTGATGACACCTTCAGTCTCTTTCCATTGAGGTCAAATCTCAGGGCATGGCCATGTCCCTCACTGTACCTCCGTGTCACTGCCCGGGTGAGGCTGCCGGGACTGCGGGCTCCCTTCCACTCACTACTGCTCTGCTGGCCTTTTCAATGTTTCCTGGTATCCAGTCTTGGGCTCTGCTGCTGCCCCATCCCCTGCAGGGTTACCTGAGCGGGCGTATGACTCGTGGCACGTCCTGGTGATCTGGGCTGCCAGCTCTTGGTAGTGGGCCCTCTTTTCTTCCTTGGCATCCTCAGCGCCGAGGGAGAGCATGCCCCCTGAGAAACAGGCCAGGTGCCCCATCTTGTGGTCCAGAATCCCCCCTCGCCACTCGGCAAAGTAGGTCAGCCCCCCAGGAGAGACATTCAGCAAGTAGGTCTCTATCGCCTGGGAGCAGGTGGGGTGGGGGCATGGAGGGCACAGAGAAGGGAGGGAAAGGATGGAAGTGAACGTTCTGGAGACAGTAGCAAGGGTGGCTCTGAAGAGCCCTCTGTCCCTGGCACAGAAACTTCCTGGTCTCTGCCAGCCAAGGTCCCTGCAGGGTCAGCAGAGGTCCTGCACCCAGGCTGTGGCTCATTGGCCGCTGGGAGAACGGATGCAAGGTTGCTTCCTGGGATGAGTCTCTTACATAGCCTTTTTAACGATTTATGTTTTAAAAATCTTTAGGATGATTCTCCTCTTTTAGCCTGAAGCTCAGTTGGACTGTGGATGGGCTTCAGGGGTCCAGGACACCTCTAAAACAGACCTTAACCTTTTTGTGGATATGTATCTTTGCAGGAAGAGAGCCTAGATGTCTTATCAGGTTTTCAAAAGGAACATGCAACTGGCCTGGGATTTAGCTCAGTGGCATAAGTGCCTGCCTAACAAGTGCGAGGTTGTGAGTTTGATCCCCGGTATCAAACAAAACAAAACAAACCATGCAGAAAATGAAGCTACCTATGACTTGCTTGGCACATGGGCAATGGTACCCAGCACAAGGAGTGGCTTGTCCTGGGTCACCCAGACCCATTAGGACAAAGAACAGGACCACTATAGACACCCTTCCATTACCACCACTGTCTCCTTTTGGTGGGAAAAGCTCCTGAGGGGGTGCTATTGGTGAGGACTCTTGGGTTCCTGGGTTGTACAGGTGTCAGTTCCAGAGGTCCTGGAGACTGAGCTGACAGAGCTGGCTGCTCATCCAGCCATGAGGCCAGACTTGACAGGCCTGTAGCTCCTGGTGATGGGTGGAGTGCTATGGGGTCTTTGGCAGGCCTCTGCCCGTACTCCTGCCCTCCGATCTATTGGGGCGGGGAGTTCTGCACTCTAAACAGTTGGACCCTGTCAAAAGCCTGTTTTGGACTTCTGAGGACTGCTTTGGACTTCTCAGTGCCCTTGGGGAAAGGTCCAGCAGGGCCTCCCAGGACACCATTATCTGAACTCCAAGGTTTACCCTGATGCTACAGAAATGGTTCTTGGTGCAGACTCCATGGGTTCAGATTGCTTCTCCATCAGTTCCAAGCTGTTTGTGACACTGGGCAGGCTGCATATGTTCTCCATGCCCCTGTTTGCTCATGTTTAACATGGGGATAAGAGTCAGCTTCCTCAAGGAGCATTCAGTGAGATAACTGTGCAGAACAAGGCCTGTTTCCTATCATGGAGGGTTCCTACAAATGCTGGCCGCTACGAGTCCTCTACAGTCTGACCCTCACCACATCCAATCCCAGCCACACTGGCCTTTCCATTCACATCTCCTCTCCTGTCAGTTTTGTGTGCCACCAAGTGTTTTCTGGGAGTCAGCGCTGTGCCAAGGGCCACTGAAGCGGTGGCACATAGAAAGCTCCATATGAATGCAGACTGCCCAACAAGATCAAATACATGTGATGATGATAACCGGAAAGCAGTATTCTGAATGAGACGACGAGGGGAAGAGATAAAAACATGGGGTTCCCTGCTTTTCAGGGTGAGGTCAGAGCAGGCCTCCACTTTAGGACTCCCCTTCCTCTGCAAGCTGAGCCCAGCTGACTACGACTGGCCTCAAGGCGTCCTCCAGAACAGTGCTCCATGGGAGAGGACACCTAACTACCACTGCCAACCATTACTCTTGGCCTGCCAGTGCCGTCCCCAAATGGGGCATGTTTCTGTGTAATGTCATCTCTCCCAGGATGCTGAGCAGCGTCTGGCAGCAGCAGTTTCAAGGCCAGGCCTGGCACATGCAGAGACTCTGACAGTCTTCACTACTTAGTCTGGGTTTTCATTTCCTTCTCCTCCTGGGGCGCAGGGCTGGGGTGGGGGTGCTGGCTTCAGGGTCCTTGCTGAGCAGTAGCTGGGGAACAGCTGATGATGTGACAGGTCAGGGCACACGTTCCTCTTAGGGGCATGCCAAGGAGGCCTGGACAGCCACTGGTTGCCAGCCTGGTTGGTTCTGGCCTGACTCTGGCTCCTGGGCAGGGTCTGTCTGGCTAAGCATGGGTTCAGGGTGGGAACCCATGTGAGCGCAGGGCTTAAAACCTGGCTCGGAGTAACCAATGTAGGCATTTGGGATGTGAGGACACATATCTGGGGAACGGGCCACGCACCTTTCAGAGTGCTTCTTAATGGTTACTTCTATGTGGGATTAACCCCAAGCTAACTAATTGTAGTAAATAGGAAATTATAGACTGCTGACTCTTTGAAGATACACTCCAATGAGCAGATGCAAAGATAAAAAACAAGGCTTTCTTACGCTTTGAGCAAAACACAGGCCAGCACAGGCTGGTGAGGGGCAGTTAAGTTGTAGATCATAGCAGAATGCATGGGAGGGATTAGGCAGGGGGGACCTGGGCTTGAGTCTCAGCTCTGCAAGTTAACAGTGGGGTGACTTTGGGCAAGTTATTTCCATTTTTTTTTTTTTTTTGTCTTTTTCATTTTTACCGGTACCAGGGATCGAACTCACGACTGCCTGCTTGCAAGGCAGGCACTTATGCCGCTGAACTAAACCCCCAGCCCCTATTTCCATTTTTTTGAAGACCCACTTTGTCATCTGTAAAATTGGAATAATCATTCCTGGGATGGTTGTAAGGATGAAAGGAGAAAGCACTCAAAGATGTGGCTTGGTGTCTGGCCCTGCTGCTCTTGCTTGTGAAGAGCATCTGAGGCCTCCTAGGAGGGACTTCAGGCTGGCCAGACTCCTCTGGCAGCCAGTCAGACTGATGTCTGCATCCGGGATCAGGCTGCTGTGTAACCCCAGGCCTTCTGAGGCTTGCTTTCATTTTCTGGAGGGTGGGCTACATGACCAAGGACACAGAGCACTTGCCCAGCAGCTTCAGTGCCCAAAGCTCTCCGTGTTCTCTTTGATGCCCTCTTCTGTACCCGGTCCGGCCTGCCTAACCTCCCTCACCCATAACAGCTGGACCCAGGTCTAATCTGCTGGTTTCCACCCCTGGCTGCACACTGGAATTTCTTGGGGGCTTTCAAACACTATTCCTGGGTCCTGCCCACTAGAGGTTCTGATGTAACTCAGCAGGGCTGCAGCCGGGAGACAGGATTTGACAGTCCCCCTGGCGATTTTTAACATGATGACAAGGGTGAGAACCACCAGAACATTCTTCAAAGCACCAAACTTGCCCGAGGCCCAGTCTTTGCCCAGGGTCAGAGAGGCTCCAGGGTCCTCACTGGGGAGATCATATGTGGGAGTGAAGCCAGGTCCTTTCCTGTTCAATCAAGTGCTTTCTGTGAAGCTCCTGGCTGCTTAAATAATTCATGGCCATTTCTCTTCTTGAAGCCTCAACTATAGTGTGCCCCGAGGGCAGGGAATCAGCCACTGGTGAACTTCGAGTTTACTCTGCAAGGAAGGGAAGGCAGGGCTGAGGCTAATCCTCCTGTAGGGGACACTGGCCTTGCTCTGAGCTCAGTCAGTCAAACACCGACAGAGCTGAGGCTCATACTGAGCTGAGACTGGAGTCCCCACGCCTCCTCAGATTGAGGTCTGGGTGCTGGGGACCTGGGTGGGGAACCCCCCCTAAAGCCGCAGGCTGGGCTGCACTCAGCAGAGAGGAACTCTGGGGGCCACGTATAAAATACAGTTATGTACAAAAGCAGCATAACTTTATTTTATAACTGTTATTATAACATTTAAAAAGGGGGCAAGTGGCCTCTGGGATGCCGATTGGACATTCCTGGAAAAGTCCTTACTTCTGGGTGCCTGTTTCAATGTGTTTCTTTAAGCACCTGATTCCTACCCAGCTTTGTGCAATCAAAGGGTATTTAAGAGATCTTCTGTTCACCCATCTATCTGCCAGTACACCTATCCACTCACACACCTGCCCATCCAGCCAGCCATCAAGCTTCACAGGTCACCACCTACTAATATTCCCACACATTCGTTCATCTCAGATACTCGTTCACTTACTCATCTAACTGCTTATATATCCATCTCCCCATCCATCCTTCCCAGCCATGAATCTTTCTTTCCCTTTACCCACCAATACAGCACGCACAGATTTGTTTGTTCATATAATATGGCTGTGTGCCTGCTGCTAGACAGTGTTCAGGAGTGAGGCATCAGGGTGAACCAGAGACAAGATTCCTGATCCCAGGTGACTCCCATAGATGGGGAAGACAGACAATGATCAAGCAAGCAAATATGGACAGAAGAGGATAAACAATCCTAGAGGACGTGACAAAGAGGCCGGGAAGGTAAGTTCAGCAGCGTTTGAGCTGAGAGCTGACTGAGAAGAGGGACTCAGCTGTTTGGGAGGGAGCTCAGTTTGGAGGAAATGAAGTGCTAGTTTAGATCAAGCCTGTGCCTACACACATCCAACTTGCTTAATTAACTTTATGGGGAAAGTAAGGTTCAGAGACTGCCCAGTGCCCTCTCATGAATGGGCTCCAAGGACCTAGGGATGAACTGTGGGACTCCCTACACCCTTCTCCACAGCCCGGGCTAACCGATGCCCCCTTCTGCTCCTGGACCAGCAGTGGGGCCAGCTCTGTCAGTCCTGTGCTGTGTGGCCTTGAACCAATGCCTTCTGCTCTCTGAGCTTTGGTTTCTGTCCAAATAGAGAGAAGGAGTAGCAGCTTGGCCATGCTAATTATACCATCTCTAGTGCGGCAAGAAGTCCGCCGAGGGTCTCGCTTGACAGCCTGCTCCTCGCCACGGCCTGCTGGTGCATTAAGTGAAGTTCAGTGTCTGTGCAGGGAGTGGGTAGATTTTTGAACTGTGGTTTCTAACTCAGACTGACTGTTACTTCCTTCCTTGACTGAGACTTTGGACAAATGACTTAACCTCCTGTGTTTAGTTTTCTCGAGGACACTGACAAGGGAGGAGCCAGTGCAAAGAGCTGGCTGGGGAGGACCTGCCTTGCGATTCCCCTAGCCCACCCTGGGGGCTCAGTAGGTCTCTGAGATCCCCCATCCCCACTGCCCCAAGCATCCTGGGGCCCTCGGTTAATGATCAGCCACCCTCGAGGAACCAAGAGAATGTCTTACCTCCAAGGCTTCATAGTACATATTTTTAGCCTCCAGATCCGTCTTGGCAGACATCAACCAGGATTTGATCAAATATTCATAAAAACTATCACCGAGTCCTCCAATAGAGACGTGGTCTGTGCAGGGGAAGAAGACAAGAATGTCAAGTCCATCTGCCATGCACTACAGAGGGACCCCGTGGGTACGTCTTATTATGTAGGCTTGGTGGCCAGGGGTTGGGGGCTGTGGGAGCTGGCATCTAACCTGCCACCTCTGAACTCCAGTGGGGCTCAGCAGACACAGCCTGCCATGCACAGGACACCAGGGGGACTTGAGGTAGGTATCCCAGGGCCACGCATCATCTTGCCTTAGCAGCTGCAGACACCAGGGTCCTCGCTTATTAACTTTAAATGGGTTGTTTTTTTAAGAAGACAATCTGGTGGAAGGGAGTTCAGACATTTTATTGCCCAGTGACAAATGTGGTAATTAATGCTGGGCCTTCAGGAAAGGCCACAGGGAGGAGGAGGAGGCCTAACTCTTCAGATCCAGAGTACAGGGACCAGAGAAGGGAGTTTAAATGGAGTAAATTGGGATAAATGAACTCAAAGGAATGGGGTGGGGAGTGCAATGGGGCTCAAAGACCCTTCTCCTGCTTTGGTGGCCAGTGAACCAATGGCAGCTGCCAGAGTTGCCTGCAGAGCGTAGCCTGGGACTCATGAGGAGGTGACAGCTGGTGAGGACCACAGACCAAGGACACACGCTGCTCCTGTGCTCCAGAATTAACACTAGGAGGCATAAGGGAACTGAGTAGACTTACGGAAGAACTCGTTTCCGTTCAGAGGGACAGACAGGGGACATGGGGTGGACTGAGGAGTGGAAGGTCAGCTGAGTGTCTGTAACTCCTCTGGAGAAGGACAGGGGAAGAAAAAAAGAGAATGGGGAAATGGGGGGTGGGGAGACTTTGCTCTCAGATTGCTTTATCCTGGGTGTCCATCATGGATCAGGAACCTCACTTGTAACAACTTCCCCTTCCCATTACCCTGTGACGTAAGCACCATCAGGCCCATTCCCCAGGTGGGAAAACTGAGCTTGTGCTAGGCTGTCACCCTGGCAGGTGGGAGAGCCCTCACCTTCTCCACTGTACACAGTCATCCAGAGTGAAAACAAAGATGCATAGAGACGAGACAACTGAGCAGGGAGGGACCAAACACAGAGAGGAAAGACAGGTAGGACCAGGGACAGGGTTGAGAGGTGGCCAGCAGATGGGAAATTCACCCTGCAGCTGCCGGTTCCTATCCATGACCAAATCCCACCCCAGCAAGAGTTCTGGAACAGGAGACCTTGCCAAACCTGGAGCAGACAGGAGAGGGCATGTGCTCCTGGAGGACTGGGGAGGAGCCAGTGCGGTGGGGCCTGGCTATGGGGAGGGAAGGAGAGGCGGGGACAGTGGGCTCCCATCACCGCAGCTGGAGGCTGCAGCCTGAGGGGGCGCGGAGGGGCAGGAGCAGGCGCCTCTGTGGAGCGTGTCTGCAGAGACAGGCAGGCTGGACGCTGGTCTCCCAAAGCCCCAGGAGGGGGCAGCCACAGCAGGGCAGCTGAAGACACTGTCATCTCTCGGTCACCCCCTGCTGCCTCCTCGTTTCTCTCTGTCACTTCCAACAACCCGCTTGCAGCCTTCACTGTGGATTTCGCTCCTGTACCCCTTGGCCTGTGCCCCTCCTGGGCCTTGGAGTCCCTGCCTCACCCCACCCTGCTTGGCTGGCCCTCACTCATCTGCCAGGTGCAGCTCAGGCTTTCCTGGTCTCAGGAAGTCTAGGATATGGCTGATGACCCTATCACAGCCCCTCCTGTGGGTGGCCAAGTGCACATCTGGCCCTCACCCTTCATGGGAGGTGTACCCGGGTCCACCCTCCTTGTGACTATGGTCACGCTTTGCCATTGGATGCTCTTGGCATTGTTAGAAGGATCTGTTTATGGGCCTGCAGCTTGGCTAGATTGTGAGTTCTCTGTGGGGCCCTTTCTTAGGCCTGGTACTCATCTAGCACAGGGAGAGGCCGTGGGAGCGCCCAATGGATGGAGGACGGGGAGAGCTGAACAGCACTTGAACGTCAAGCCAGTTTGCGCTTCCTCACGTGAGGACAGTGTGACATGGTGCAGGACTCTCCCTGGCAGGGGTGTGCAGGAGAGGGGAAGAAGCCAATCACTAAGGCTGCAGGACTCCCTCCTGCGATTACGTATCACCTAACTGGGGGACTTGACCCAAGGGGACAGCTCTCACAAGGGTTCCCCTGCTTAACTGCCGTGTGACACTGAGGGAATCACCGTGGTGGGAATGAGAAGAGCTGCATCTGCATTAGTGGGGGGCAAGCCTCTATCCACTGGGGCTCAGCCTTCAGGTCCGTAAAATGTGAGCGGGGAAGCACAAGCTGGTGTCCTGCAGCCAAAAGCAGTCTGTTGGTGCCCGACTGTGCCAATTGTCTTCTCACACTGGCCCATAGAGACAGGGCCACAGCCTAAGGAGTTGGGGGTAAAGCTAGGAGGCTCCAGGCTGGGTGCGTGGGCAGATCATGGCCCCGGGCTACTAGGGCAACCTGGACCTGCAGCTTCTCTTTCTGAAGACAGTGTGGGATTTGGGACAGAGATTGCCCAAGCCCAAGCCCAAGCTCCAGGGCCGGGTCTCAGGGTGGACTCATCTGTGTCTGGTACCCCTGGGAGTTCAGAGGATTTGTCCTGAGTGTAAAGTCTTAGCAGCAGCAGGGTTCTGAGCTTCTGCTAAGCTGAAGCCTCGCTTCAAGGTGGAGGGGGAAGCAGGCAGGAGCAGAGGCAGGTAACTGGGATGCAGCAGCCCTTGCTCCTCCTCCGCCTCTGTGCTGTGATTTCTGGCTGCAAATGGGTTCCACAGTCCCTGCTCACCCAGGACAGGTTTGTTCTAAGGATTCAAGGGGAGAGGGCATAAATGCACTTAGCTTCTGCAAGGTGGGGATGTGATTATCTGTTGAAAAGACACATACAGATGGATGCAGAAAATCTCCAGAAAACCTCAGATGACCCTGGACATCAAAGCCTGGGGAGCAGGGAGGCAGAAGCTTGGATCAGCAGGGTTTTATGACCTTCCCTCTGCTCCTTAGCAGGCTGCAGACTCATATTTTATTAATATCAAACAATTTCCCATATGTGACCAACTTTGCCCAGACGGGCAGTCCCTGGAGCACTCTGAAAAGCAAATTATGCCTCTCAGCTGGGGGTGGGGCATCCTGTTATTTAGCGAGGTAACTGTTCAGCTGCGAAGCCACATCCCTCTCATCTCTTTATGGGTTCTGCTGCATTGTCCTGGGACAGCTTGGTTCCTTACCCAGTCAGGCCTTGCAATTAGAAGCTGTTAACAGTCACCATACTATCTCTTCCCAGGGCCATAATCTGTAACTAGGGGCTTCATTTTCTCCCTACACTTGGATTCGGCAGTGTGTGTTGGTTGAGAATATTTTGCACTTCTAATACAAAAAAATTTTTTTTCCAGGAGGCCACTTGAGGTGAAGCCATCACTGGGGAAAGTTCTTGGGTTGAAATTTCTGGGCTCCTTAGTCAGGCAGATGCTAGAAACCCTGGCAGGAAGCAAAGATGTCTGCAGTGTCTCCATTGAGTCCTCCCCGAGCTGGCCCTCCAGGATCTGCTCAAATTGCTCCTTTTGGGACAACCCAAATGTGCCACTGAAGAGTGAGATGAGCTGCTCAGCTAAATCCCCAGCCCCAAACTCTGATTTTTATAAACAGTTTTAAGCAGAGCCTAACAATAATGATGTAAAAATTATTAATCTACCACTATCCCTTAAACCTATAAGAATCAGTCCCTGAATTTTCACGTATCTCTGTTTGGAGACTTGATTTTCAGCTGCATAGTTGTTGATCACCTATGAAACAACATTCACATGTGCCCCCACCCTCTGACACAGAATGGAAGCTGAGGGGACAGTGTTGACAGTCTTCTGGGCCCTCGTGAAGTGCACCCCACTGAGAAGCTCTGGGAGAAGCAGGCCACAGCTCCAGCTTTGCCCCTTTGACAAAGCTTTTGTCATGTGGCCGTGGTCAGCAGAAATTGGTGATGGCAGATCCCTTCCCAAGTCCTGCCCGGGACCCCCCACCTCCACGTGTCTAGGGAGCAGGGGAAAGTAGACATGAATAATGGCTGCATGGCTTGGTCTCCCTGAACCCTAGTTTCCTGTCCTGCAAAATGAGAAACGTGGATGTGCTGGGTTCTGTGTGCCAGGAAGAACACTGGAACAAGGGCCAGAGTTTGGGGGCTGGGGATTTAGCTCAGCAGCATAAGCACTTGCCTTGCAAGCAGGCGGTCGTGAGTTTGATCCCCGGTACCAATTAAAAAAAAAAAAAAAAGGAAAAAAAAAAATCAGAGTCTGAAGTGAGGAACCAGATTAAAGGGGTTGGAGAGGATGCCTTTTCCGGTGAAGAGGACAGTACCATTCCTGCAGGTTGGGGGGCAAGAAGGAGGCCACAGTGGGCACCACAGGAGACGGCAGCTGGAGAACTAGGGGTGGGCAGGGATTTAAGGAAGGGCTTTGTTACATCCACCCCAGAAGTGGCAGCAACAAAGGAAGGGCCCCGGTGCCAGGGGAGGCAGGTGGTATGAAAGAGCTGTGCCAGTGCTGGGCTGGGGGCCTGGCTGGGGCTCAGGAAGCTGACCAGGAGCCAGCGGAGTGAGCGTGTGGCATCTCGGTACTCACGCTGCACCCAGTTCCCGCTCACTGGGCTGAGGAAGTTGGGGTAGAGGCCGAGGGGCTTATCGATCTTCCTGAGGACCTTGCGAATGTTCCTGACCTGTTGAGAAACAAGACACAGTACACCTTCACCTTCCTGAAGATGCCAACTGGCCCCTGCCCACTGCGGACAGGAGGCAGCTGGTCAGATTCACAGACAACACAGTTCCCACAAGGCAGGAGGAAAAGCAGTGCAAGGAAGTGCAGGCTCCAACCCACGGTGGCCAGCTGGCTTCGCCCCAGGGCGCACATGCAGAGCCTGGGCCACCAGCTCTCCACTGACCGCTTTGTCTGGGACCAGCACCACCCCAGGCCCATGGCAGACTTTTTTTTTTTTTTTTTTTGGTGTCAAGTAAGTGACAATATCTCATTTGTAAGCATATTGTAAAATTGCCTTTTAAATAGGTCATAAATGGTCAAATGTAGCAATCCCACAACTGGGCATGTATCCAAAGGTAATGAAATCAATATGTCAAAGAGACATATATATTCCTGTATCCACTGCCACACTGTCCACTAGAACCAGGATGTAGAATCAATCCGAGTACCTGAGTGGAAGAATGGGCAAAGGAAAAGGTAGAGTATACAGAATGGAATACCAGTCAGTCTCAAAAAAGGAAATATCTTTGTGTTTTTTGAGATAGGGTCTTGCTCTGTAATTCAGGCTGGCCTTGGACTCAGTACGTAACCTAGACTGGCCTTGAACTCATGGCAACCCTCCTGCCTCAGCCTCCTGAGTGCTGGGATTATAGCCATGTGCCACTATGTACAGCAATGTTCTCATTTTTGCACAGCATGGGTGAATCAGAAGGATGCTTTGTTGAATGAAAGACAGGCACCACGTGACCTCACTTAAATGTGAGAATCCAATAAAGCTGCATGGAAGTAGAGAGTCGAATGACGGCTACCAGGGTGGGCTGGGGTGTGAGATGCTGGCCAAAGGATACAAGTTTTAGTTAGGAGGAATGAGTTCAAAGGATCTGTCCAATGGTGACTCTGGTTAGTAACTGCATATTACATTATTGCAAATGGCTGAAAATAGATTTTAGCTGTTCTCACCATGCCAAAAAAATGTTAGGCAATTAAAGAAAGTTCGGTCACAAGTTGACACTTTCACATGGTTCTGCCCAGTGACATATTAATTTACTGGACACCTCAGAATAGGCTGCAGGGCACAGACCCGGACTCCTGAATACCCCAATACTCCTACTCCCCAAATGGCATCTCAGGGGTTTAATGGTGATAAGAAGGAGAGCTGTTAGCCTTGCTCAGCTCCTTCAAGCTGGCCCCTGCCCACTGGGGACAGGAGACAGCTGGCTCAGATTCACAGACAACACAGTTCCCACAAGGCAGGAGGAAAAGCCTCCCTGTACATTATCTCCCTATGTACACTGTTGCACAGGTGACCGCATGGGACAGTGCGGGGTGCCCTAGCTGCATAAGCAGAAGCTGATTAACACTCAGCATTAGGGGCTGTGTGGTGAGAGGTGAAACGGAGGGCTTTCTCCCTGGTGTCCGCCCTCCGGCCAGGGCAGGATGCTTGGGAGAGCAGAGCTTCAGGACCACACCACTAACAGGTTAACCTCCGAGCTGTGGGGCTACAGGAGCAGCCTTTGAGTTGTCAGACTGTCCTTTCAGGGGACAGCACCCTGCCTTGCCGCATCAGACTTCCTGCCCATTTATGCTAACAGAGTCCATTCTGGGGACAAGAATGTGCTTGTACCTCAGTTATTCTCTGCTGTCCAGGTGGTGAGCAGTGAAGCAGGCTAAATTAGCTCCCCTGGAGGGTGCAGGCGCTTCTAGAATTTGGGCCAATTTGTTGACTGCCAATAATCGCCTCTGTGGGAGGTGTGATGGGGAATGAAAATAGCCAGAGTATGCAAATGTAGAGGCAGACAGAGACAGAGGGATGGACTCCAGAGGACAAGCCTGCAGCCTGTTCTACTTGTCTGGTGTGGAAAGAGCCAGAAAGCTGTGGGCTTGAATCCCAGCTTAATGGTTCACCAGCTGGACGGCCCTGGCCACATCGCTTGGCCTAAGTCTCAGTTTCCTCCTCTGTAGAATGGGGGAGGAGGAAGGCCACCTCCTTGGGTTGCTGGGACAGGAGAGACTGGAGCCACTACAGTCTGCCCAGCACAAAGCAGATGCTCAGACAGTGGTGACTGTCATTCCAGCTATCCCGAGCCAGCGGGTGGCCCCTGTCCTGGTCCATCTGGAACTCTCAAGGCATCCTGGAGGAGTCTGGTTCCAGGGTAGTGGAGCAAGAAGGCAGGGGTGAGGTGCTTAGGGGTGGGCAAAGCATTCAAAAATAAGAGCATCAGGAAGTAAGATGACACTAAGCCCCTGAGCAGGCCCAGGGCGTCATGGGATGTCATGAGAGTCCTCTCGATAGGACAGAAGAGCTGATGCCAGTTTGGGCATCTGAAGGGTAACAGTGAACGCCACGTCAAAGATGGGGTGCAGAGGCTCTTCCTGAGCTTGAGGACAATCTGGTGGTCTCCTACGCTGAGTGAGACGTGGTTCCCAACCCAGCAGAAAGAACCCCAGGATGTGTACGGAGACACAGATTCCCGGGCCTGGGGCGAGCCGGGTGGAACTGCTTCCTTATACTGTCCTGGGTGAAGCAGAGGCCAGCTGGCGACAGTCCAGGAGGCTGGTGTTCCTGAAGGTGAAAGGCTTTCCCCTGGGGGGACACAAAGGCTCTCTGTGGGGGTGTGCATCTCCCCAGGGGACTCAAGGAGGGAGCACTGCAGTGGAGCCTGAGCACTACCCTTGGTGGCCTGCACACTGCCTCCTTTGGGCCTGGGGCAGACCGACATATCCCTCCTGCGAGGACTGCTGGGGGACTGCAGCAGTGAAGAACCACCCCAGCTGGAGGCCACTCTGGGGGGCCAGGTACCAGCTGCTCTCACTGGACAATGGCCAAAGTCCACCTCTGAGAACCCACATGGCCTTAGGCACAGGGATGAGTGCGGACAATTGCAGACCTCTGCTGAGCAGTGGGATCGCTTTGCCAGCCTGCTGTCAACGCAAGCCAGTCAGGCATCTAGGAGGAAAAGGCAGGCACGTCTCACGTGGAAAAGTTAAATGTCCCTGGAAAGGGGACACGCGCTGGTGGCCAATTTCTGCCAACACCAGGCAGTGCCTCGATTTCGGATGCACCTTCTGCAGATTTCACAGTTTGCAGATTTGCCTTGAGCTGCTGCAATTCCCGCCCTGGCAGAGCTCTGCCTCTTCCACCCTCCAGGGTCCTGGCGGTGCCTGCGCTCCCTTCCCTGCCACCTGGCATCAGGGCACAGTCTGCTTCGCCACAGATAACCATGCGGCCCCCCAGCCATCCCCCTGCTGATCGGGGAAGGAGTGCAGACTCAGCATCTTTGAAAACCTGTGACAGCAGATGCTCCTCCTGCCTCCTGGGAAGAAGGCTGGGGGCTGTCCTGGGAGAGGCTGCAGGTGGGGTGAGGGATACTTACCTTTTCTGCAAAGATGGGGTTGCCCGAGAGCTCAGTGAGGTGTAAGAATTCCAAGTGCAGGGATCCGAACTCTGCCAGGACACTGCTGCTGCCTGAGGTGGCCCAGCCCCAGCTCCCACTGGAAAGAAAGCAGCAGCCAAGGTCACACCCAGCCCTCCCTACCGGCCAGGAGCAACGCAGCTGCTGGGGGTGGGCAATGGCCGTGTGCCAGGCATTGTGCTGGGAGCTTTCACCATGCCGCCTCCATGAATCCTCTCCAGCCCCATTTTGCTGAGGAGGCCACTGAGGCGAGGGAGGTGATGTGACCGGTTTAACACCATTTGAACCCAGGCCTGTCTGACTCACATATGCTTTGTTTCTACAAACAAGCTGCCCCTGTAAGACTTGGGGGCTCAAAACCTGGCAGTTGCGATAAATTTACAGGTGACGCTGGTAATGTGTCAGGGGTCACAAAGACCCAATAGAATACTCTGTTACTGTCCTTTGGCTGAAACCACTGATCATATGGAAGAGAGACGGTTCCAAGGCCCCACCAGCCCTTTCCCTGTTCTCCACCTGTCAGGGCTCTCCAGGGACACACAATGGTCCTGGCCTGAGATTTCTTGGACCTGCACATGACAGGCATTCAACTCTAGAGTGACCACAGCCCTGCAGCTTCCAGATCCAGGGGAAGCCAGGGCTAGGAGGAAAAGTGCTGGGAGGTCAGGTTTCCTGTCCGGGACATGGTGCTTCTCACAGCTCTCATCTCGAGGTTGCTATAGTCACCTTGGGCTGGTGCCATCTCAAAGCCAGGGCCTTGGCTGGATGTGACAGTGATCCTTCAGATGAGAAAACCAGGACCAGGGCAGTGATGCCACCTGTCTGAGCTCACCTAGCCAGAGCAGCATCTGGGCCCCCAAGTGGGCTCGGAGGCCAGGACTCATGCTGACCACCATGGGGACCTCCCTGTATCACATGATCCTATACCAAAGCTTTCACTTTCCATCTCCTGGGATCTGGAGCCAGAGGTGCTGGAGTGCCTACCAGGCAAGCCACTTAATCCTGCATACCTCAGTTTCCCCATCTGTGAAACAGGGATAGGGTAATACCTTCTAGTCAGTCTCCAGACCTGGAGCTTTGTAGGGTTTAAGAGGAGGGTTGCCAGTGGGGGTGGCCTTGGACAAGCTGCTTCTCTGCCCTGTGACTCAGTGTCTTTATACGGATCACAACTATCTTTCCTATCAGACATTTAGGACAACCAGGGGGACAGGGACTCTGAAGGAAGGCTGAGGAGGACAGGAGTGGGAACAGGGCAGGTGGAGTGACCTGCATTTGTGGGGTTCCAGGGTCCGTCCTCAGATGGGGCAGGCTGAGGGGCTGGCTCTTCTGGGGCTCTGGGAGGGCCATCTGCTCTCTGTGGTGACAGCTCTGGCTGCTCAGGAACTGAATCAGGTGGGGTAGGGGGAGGTCACTGTCTGATACCTGAGGGCACCCCTTTTTCTGGGCTGGAGCTGTGCCTCCCAGGCTCACAGATTCCAGGAGACTGGATAGAGGACTCAGGGTTGAGATCTCTGGAGTCAGGTGACTTTAACAAATGTAGAGACAGGTCCTCTTCAGCCTGGCTCTGTGTCCTGGGGTGTCTCACTGACTTAGGAAAGAGCAGTACGTACGTCCCAGACAATAATAAATGGAAGGGCTCCTGCTCATGGGGTGGCTTCAGCATGTGGAAAGCTGTTTGCATCATTACCCCTTTTAATGACCCAGGTGAAGCACCATCCATCCCAATATGCAAAGGAGAAGGCAGAGTCCAACAAGGCAGTGCAGGGTTTGAGAGCAGAGCTGGGAGCTCCTCTGGCCTCGAATTCTGGGCCCAATGGTGTCCTTCCCTAAGATGGCCAGCTCTCCCAGTGGGAAAGAGGCCTCTGTCCCTCTTCCCCAGTGCCAGGAGGGGGACTTCTCTCTCCAGCTTGGGCGTGCACTGGGAGCCTGGGTGCCCTAGAGGGCGCCCCCAGTCATCGATGCTTCCAGCCTCCAAGATACATTCCAGGAAAAAGCCACCAGGCACCCGGTTGGTTTCTGACCTGTTCCCTCCACCCCCACAGGCCTCTCCTGCCTTCTCAGGCCCTCATCTGCTCAGCAGCCCAGCAGGGTTCCTATGTGGCACCCCCTGCAGACAGGTGGGGCTGGCAGGTGGGCAGATGTGGCTGCCCCACCTGACTTCACCTAGCACCCTGGGTACTAGGCAGGTACTCCCAGGCTGGGTGGTTCATGTCCTTAGAGCTCAGATTTTCTCTTCTCTGATGTTTGGTACCCACAGAGTTATTGTAGGGTATAAATTATGCATGAAATTATTGTTATTTTTATCATGATGTAATTATGCACATGTAAACTGTTTGTTTGTTACTGTTGCTAATATATTCCTAACATGGACCAGGCAGCTTGGGTATCTTATTTTGCTGCACATCCATGGAGGTAGACACCTTGAATCTTTATTTCACAGGTGAGGATACTTAAGATCAGAAATGTGGGGACACTTTTCTAAGGTCACACAGCAAGTGGGAGAGTCAGCGGAGCTAAATCCAAATCCAAGTCTTAGGTACTCCATGTCCCAAAGGCATGTGCGCTGGGCAACATCCCAGACACGAGGCCCTCTGACCTGCTCTGTGAGCCAATGGGTCAGCAGGAGGTTCCGCCTCGTTTCCTCCCCGCCCAGCCCTCTAAGCTCAGGTGACCTGCAGCCTGTGTTCTTTCCCTCCCTGGGCAGGAGGGCTGCTCCACGATATCTTCCCTGTGTTAGCTAAAGCTACTGTGCGTCGTTAACTCTGGAGCTCAACACAGCAGGATTCTAATTCTAACTTCATTTGGCTGCTGTGTGACCTCAGGTGAGTTAGCACACTTCGTTGAGCCCCAGTTTCCTTACTGGCCAAATGGGGTCCCTGTGGTTGCTGTGAGGTTAAGAAGGAAGAATCCACATCAGGCACTCACAATGTGCCTGACCATGGTACGCACTGCATAGCTGCTAGTGGCTGTCAAGATGTACACATCTGGGTGTGCCATGGGTGAGCTGGGTAAACGTGCTTTTGTGTGTGACCTGTGTGCCTGTGCATGAATGTAAGCATGCGTGTGACAGAGGTAAGCAAGCGGGCTTGAGTCTGCCATCTGCATGGGCGGCAGAGCGTTCACATGTATCCGAGGCCCTATAGGAGAGCCAAGGAGTCCGATTCAGGTGCAGAGGTCCTTGGACAGGCCACTGTCACCATGTCAGATATTCCAATGGTCCCTGTGGGTCACAGGTTCCGGCTGGCCTGCCTGTGCTGGGCAGGGTAACTCTGTGGGCCCAGTGCCCACCAGCAGCTCCCCCCCACCCTGCGCCGCAAGGAGCAAACTCAGCTGTATCCATCTCTGTCGCCCTCCCATTTTTAGCAACAGAAGATAAAAGCGAGATGTTGCCAAGAAATATGCATTTGTATACGTATGTATACAGCCGCAAACAGCCTAAAAATACCCAGCTCCCTCATCAGACATGCCAGGACTGTGTGGGATGGGGCCGTGCTCTGAGGAACACAGCACAGGGCTACGTCCCGCAGGAGGGAAGGGTACTCAGGTAGGTCCTGGCCCAGACCTGGGAGAGGCTACAGGAGCAGAGAGGTTTTTTTTTTTTTTTTTTTTTTTGTCTTTTTCATTTTTATCGGTACCAGGGATCGAACTCACGACTGCCTGCTTGCAAGGCAGGCACTTATGCCGCTGAGCTAAATCCCCAGCCCCCGAGCAGAGAGGTTATGTCCAGGCTTCACAGCAGCTGGCCAGGACTCTGCAGCATTGGTCAGTGTAGAATGGAGTCCGGATGAGACCAAGCATAATCCTGGCGTGGAAGACAGGAATTCGTCAGCCCTGACTGTGAGAGCAGTGAGACCACAGGGAGATGGCTCGGACCCAAAAGGCCAAGCCCCTCTTTTTGCAGAACAGAGAAGGGGTGTGGAGCTGGTGAGGCCACAGGGCAGAGAGGGAGCTGTGGGTGCTGCAGCCTGAGCCCAGCCCCTCTCTAGTGCTGGCTGATGCTGCTGTGGGGTGAGCACCTCACAGTGAGGGCTCTTTTAGGCGATGGGAGAAGGTCCAGCACAGTGGAATCGCCACAACTTTTCTCCAGTTGGGTTGGGTCAGAGCACCTCAAAGCTGGCCCAGTACTGCTGGCTGGCTGGCTGGGAAAACGGTTCCACACAGCTCAGGACAGGGCTGAGGGTTCCTTGAGAGCAGGATTCCTGGTCCAGGAAGAACGCTAGGGGTCCTGAGACACCTTAGCAGCTCTGGGCACCTCCCTGCGGGGGAGGGAATTCTGCGCCCCGGGCTTCTGCACCCTTGATGGGGAGGAGGTGTGTGTGGTGCAGCTGGAGGTCAAGGCAGTGGTGTGGGATGTCCACGCAGGAGCAACTTCCCCCCACCCCTGGGAAAGGTCAGGCTGGGTGACAAACACCTGTACAGAAGACCCCTTGGCTAAGGCTCATTTTCACTGTGTCACTGACTGGCTTTGACTCCCTAGACAGGAACTGTCCTCTCCTTGCGCCACATTTGTAAAAGAACAGGTCTGACAAATCCGACCACCAAGCCTTCATTCTTCCTTGACAACCAACTGCCCCTGGGTCGTCAGTGGGCCACCATCCAGACAACGTGGGCAAAGAGAGGGCGTCCTACCTTTTGAAGTTTACGACGCCCTTTGGAATTCCCGTGGGGGTGTTGAAGGCTGGCAGCAACTTCTCTCCAAGCTTGATGGCCTTCATTCGGAACACCTGCAAAGCAAGGGTCACTGGCATTGAGTAGAGGCTGGGCAATGTGGCTGGAGTTGCTGCCGGCAGGGTGAACCCACCAGGCTGTGGGCCCGAGTGGGACACTGTGCTGGGCTCCACAGTCACCTGGGTGGGAGCTTGAGCCCCTAACGACTGACCTTGTGGCCTGAAGGGACACACTTCTCTCTGAGCTTCAGTTCCTGTGTTCACAAAATGAGGATAACGTTGTCCTCCACAAAAGGCTATCAGTTAAATATTCACTGTAAAGCATTCACCGTAGGGCCAAGACTATGAAGACCTGCCACTGTGACAAGGTGACCATTGGGAAGAGGTGAGGAAGGCAGTCAGCAGTGTGTGGGCGTCACTTCCACATCCAGACGAACACCTGGATGGGCAGGTCTCCAGTGGTCAGTCTGCCTACTCTGCGGAACCAATGTCATAGGCAGAGTGCTATAGTTTGAACCTGGAGTATCCCCCAAAAAGCCAGGTGTTGAAAGCTTAGTCCTTACCCTGTGGTGCTGCTGGGAGGTGATGGAACCTTTAGGAGGCAGGGCCTATTGGGACCAAGGCTCCTTTGTCTCTGTTTCCCAGCTGCCATGAGGTGAACAGGCCTCCTCTTCCACCTGCACCTACTGTGACGTTCTGTGCTGTCACAGGCCCAAAGCAACAGGGCCACCCAATCTCTGAACCTGTGAGCCAAAATAAGCCTTTCCTCCTTGTAAGTTGATTATCTCAGGTACTTTGTTACAGCGATGGAAAGCTAACACGGAAGGTGTGGGAGATGCAAGGTTATTACTGGATGGAGCATGTGGAACACTGACTGGGGGCTGAGGCTGCCCTCAGCCCCTGTTCTAGAAACCACAACTGCAGGGTGGGTTTCCCCAGTGAAAGTGGGACAAGGGTCTTTCCCTCTGATGCCAGGGTGTTGCCTGTGGTTTCCATTTCACAGATGGAGATGAAGGAGAGGCGATGCTTGTCCTAAACCCCCATGTGACACAACCCCCAGAAGGGGTTCCAGGCCTCTGGGGCCCTGTCTGAGGCATGACCCCCTCAAACCATTGCTCTGAGGCCAGACAGATTCAAAAGGACTTCTGAACTTGTGACTCAGCACTTCCCATCCTAGCAATTTATTCTAAGGAAGTATACAATCAATAAAGTTGTAAAGCTTTGACTTTATAGTCATTTATTCCAGCATTGTTTAGAAGAAGGGGGTAAAATGGAGATACTCTATCAAACAACAGGGAAGTGGTTAAAGTATGGCTTTCATGCAATGGAACACCACGTAGCCACTAAAATGATGTTGTAGGAGAATATTTAATGGCAAAGGAAGGATTTAAAATATACAAAGAGAAAAATATTTCACAACAGTGTGATTCAACACACGCATACATGAAAACAGAAGGAAACGCCCCAAAATATTAGGAATGTTCTTGGGGGGGGGTTAATTTATGGACAACATTTATTTTCTTCTTTTGACTTATTTTTATTTTCTGTGCAATTTATTTTTATTTTTTTAAGCTGGTGCCTTGCTGGCCTCAACTGCTTGGCTCAAGTGATCCTCCGGCCTCAGTCTTCAGACTACATGGGAGTACAGGAACTTACAACTTACAACTGGTTGTATAATAGCAACAACCCTGTGACATTGTTGGCCATCTGTAACCACAGGTTATACACTCATGGGATAAAAAACTGAAGACAGAAAATATTTTTAAAACACTGCATCCGTACAGACCTTTTTTTCCTGTTGTCATCCCTAAGCGATACAGAACAGGGTGTTTACACTGTTACGGATTTTAACCCAGGGATGACTGAAGGTGTATGGAGGGTGTTGGTAGGTTCTATGTAGGCACTGTATCATTTTCTATCATGGTTTGAGTCTCTGTGGAGTTGATATCCACAGGGGTCCTTAGACCCAATGTCCCCCGGATATGGAGGGAGGACGGTACAGGTTATTTATAAGAGAGGAGCCAGCCCACGGGGAAACGGCTTTCCTCTCATTTCCGAGCTCTGGGGCGATCCAGTTTGCTGACCTCCTGTGCTTGCAAAATAAAGCTTTCTTGAGTCCTCCCAACACCAACTAAACCTGCTGAGGCAGCTGTTCCGGAGATACAGTGGAGACAGATTTCTGAGCCCTCTGAACTGGGCTGAGTTTGAGGCCTCTAAGGGAGGGTGGTTCTCCTACTATAGAAGGGGAGAGCTGTGCTGGGGCTGGCTGGAAGAGGACACTGACCAGCACCAGATGACTGGTCTGGCAGCCGGCCACATCAGAACCCAAAGGCTCAGGACCTCCCATAATGACAGGTCTGACCCTGGGGAACTGCAGTGAGCAGCTAGGTTTGGGCTGCACAGATAAGCACAGAGCCGGTCCACCTGGGGGCATGGGCTGTTTGACCCTCCCTTAGAGCCCACTCTCAAGTCACAGGTGCCCCTGTCTACAGCCACCTGCTGGGTGTATATCCTGATTGCTTCTAAGGAGTTAAGAGCTCAGAACCACAGCTGCACTCAGAGAAGGGATGGGAGGACTGTGGGTCATCTGAGGAGCTATCAGCTTCTTCCTGGGTTAGTGACCCCCAAGCCAACCCTGTGATTCCTGAGCAGCATCCCCTCCCCTCTGCTGCCTGTCATCCTCCCAGCCACAGCCCGCAGGGAGGCTGGGTGAGGTCTATAAAGCACATGCCTGTCTTTCTCTGCAACTTCTGTCATTTTTCTCTCATGAGGTTTTCAAATAAGATTCAGGCTCTGGGTGGCTCCAAGCTAAGGGCTCCTATCTATAATTTTTTGGACAAATTGGTACAAGCAGTAATCTCTGCTGAGGAGATTGTGCCAGATGGAGAGTGACCTGAAGCAACTGGAGAGATAAAGCTTGTATATGCCATCTCCAAGCCCCTGGCTTCAGCCCACGCTGCTGCAACAGCTGAAGGGAGGTGGAAATGACTTTCTGGACAGCAGCGGTGGAGGGAAGAGGGATTTGCTGCATCTCCTCAGGCAGTGGGAGGCAGGCATAGTTATTTGTCATAGGGTGGACTGAGCTGAGGGGGGAACAGGACAGAAAAGACTGAGGTGTGCAGCCCCAGAGCAGCAGACGTGCTGGGCAGAGCCACCCTCTGGGTCAGACTGATGCTCTGGGGGCTCTGCTGGTCTTGCCACCAGATACTAGGGCTTTCTTGTTCCAGGAGCTCATGATTTGGGATGAAGAAGATTCCCATTCTACAGAGCACTGTGCTGTTCAGAGGAGCCCCACCAGCCCCGGCCAAACCTTTCCTTGCATCCTATTTCACAAAAGTTTCTGACCTCAAGGTAGTCGTGACCACCCCATGCTGGGGAAAGGGTGAGGCGGCAGGCCAGGGAGGATGGGTGGACTGAGGTCCGGGCCTTCTGCCTTCCTGCTGGAAGCCAACAGGGCTCACCAGAACAAGACCTTGCACTCGCAGCCTGGGACTAGCAGTAACCATCCCAATGTCCCCTTGGAACTTGCAATGGGTGTCTGGCCCCAGTAGGGAACAGCAAGGTTGACTAGAGACAGAAAAGCCAGTGACTCAGGGGTAGAAGGCTGAATGATGGTGGCTTTGGCTTTGCCAGTCCTGAGAAGTAACGCCTACAAACCAGGTTTTCCAGGTGCTATATGTGCAGGGGGCTCAGAGTGGACACAGTTGTCTTTGACAGCATCAGGAGCCAATCAGACTCCCCTAGGTGGCAGAATTGAGACACAGAGAGGAGGAGGGAGGAGGAGTCTTCAGGTGGTACTTGGAAACCTGGCCCTTCCCCCCCAGGCAGGCCCTGCCACCTCAAAGCCTTGTTTCCCCACTGGTGACAAGAGGGACAGGATTGGATGTTCTCTAAATCCCTTTCCAGCCAGACAGTCCCGGGTCTCCCCAGCCCACTCACCTCCTCTCCTGTCAGGTAGTAGGCTGAGAGCAGCCCTCCAATGTAGCGGATGTTCACCTCAAACAGGGACGCTTCTCCGCTCTGCAGCACAGAAACCAGGAGAAGGGACAGCGAGGACACTCGTGAGCCAGCCAGGCCCTTGAGACGGCCACCGCCCACCCTCTTCTCACCCCCGCCTCACACCTGTGCACACCTGTGAGGTGTGTGCCGAGTGTGTGTGTGGCAGGGTGCCCCAGTGCTCCAGGCCATACTCGGTTTTCATAGCACAAGTTGAGATGGTTCACCACAGGTTTGGCGGCCGCTGTACATTTACAACATTCCAAATAAACACAGGCTTTGGCTCCTTCCCCAGCCCTTGCCTGAGGCCATCACAGCAAAGCTATGCCTGGCTGCGCCCCAAGGAGCTCAAGGACCTGGTGGGGAGCTGCAGGCTGGAGCTTAGACTGAGGGGAGGCAAATCCTCCTCCAGCTGGCCCACACCATCCCCCAGCGTGGCTTAGCAAGAGAACTGGAAAGACCTTTCCCTGGGGTGGTGCACAGCATCGGGCCAGGGCTGAGTGGAGGGTGCCAGGCAGGTGCGGCTGGGCTGACCTGCACTTTCTCAGGCCCTGCAGGGCATGCTCGTACCTGGCCTTCATCATTGCTGTTTTCTTTCTGAAACTGGGACCGCAAATCAGGGGTGTGGAGGCATCATGCCAAAGGCCAGTTTCAGGTTACAAATTCCACCTGGGCCACTTAAGTGGCTTTGGGATCTGAGGCAAGACATTTTGCCTTTCCCTGCCCTGGTTTCTTCACCTGCAGAATGAGGCTGATGCCCACCCCCACGCAGTGCGCAGGCTGCAGCAGGACCCCTGCCCAGAGCTGGGTGTGGCCTTCATAAAGGCCTGTGCTCTCCTGTACGAGGGGGCTCACCTGGATCACCATTTTAATACTGACAGAGACAACCATTACTTACAACCTGGAACTTTTCCAGCAGCACAACACAGGCAAAGCCGATGGCCCTCCAGCCTCCCCATGCTGCATGAGGTTGTCCCCATTTTCCAGAGAAGACAGTTACTGCTCCAAGAGGCAGCCCTCTCTTGCTTTCTTCCGTGGACTCTCCCTAACCTGCCCCAGTCCGCATGTCCCCAGGCTCCCTGACCTCTGCTGCTGGGCACACTTGGCCCAGAGGAGCCAAGGCCTGCACAGAGGGACAAGGTAGGCCCATGGACATATTCCTCCCCATCCTGCCTCTGCCCCTGCCCCTCTCCAGCCCAGAGGGAACAAGAGGGTTCTCAGCTTCCCTGGACTCACACAGACCCTGGGGAATTCCCTGTGTCCTCAGGATAATCCTGGTCATTACGGCAATGAGGATGCTGCTCTACATAGATGTCAGACTCTTTAGTGTCATTAAATGTTTCTACAACCTTCTGTTGTTTTTAATCCTCACAGTAAGCGAGGGGCCTGGGCATTGCCGCTGCTGTCCTTGTCACTCTCGTGGGACAGTGTGGCTAGAGTCCCAGGGAGGCTAAGTGCCTCTCCCCAGGTCTGCTGTAGGGCATGTGGCGTCCTCTCTGCTCAGCTCTGTGCTGGTAAGAGGCCTCCCTGCTGCAGGGCTGTCAGAGCTGTCACCAGCCCCTGTGCCTTAGGACCTGTCCCTTGGGGAGCTTCACACAGAGCCCTACAGCGTATCTAGCTGTGACCCTTCTCTCCTCCCACCATCTCCAAATCTCACTCCCCAAGTCCATAAACGTGGCCTCTCCTGGTGGTGAGCTGAGACCTCTAGCACAGATCACTGCCTTGGTCTAGGTCAAGAAATCGATAGGGCGGGCCTGGCCTTCAGAGCCTTTGTGCCATTCAGACCCATTGCTATTCTCTCTGTGAGGTCCTGGCCTTGAGTGCGGTCCCTGTGAAATGGAAACGAGGAGGACGCCAGCTCACTGTGGGCCTCTGTCCAGCCGCCACTCCATACCCATCTCATGAGAGCAGCACTGGGTATCCGAGGCCGAAGCAGCTCTAGGCTGGGCCATGTTTCCGCTTCACAAAGCCACTTTCTACCTGCGCTACCACTGCTGCTGTGTGATAGACTCAGCCCTGGAGGGGAGGTCCTGGCTGTGGGCCATGGGCCCAGGATGAGCTGCAGATGACCTTGTGGGAAGACAAGGGGTGATGGTGGCTGTCTTCTCTCCCAGACAGCATGCCTGCCTCGAGGATGTTACCACCTCAAGGCTGGTCTTTTTTTTTTTTTTTCCAAGGCTGGTCTTAAGGGGGACTCATCTGGGAGGAGCTGTCCTGGTTCCTGAGAGTGCTCTGCCGTGCAGCCCTGGGCAAGGCTCTTGACATCTCTGGGTCCCAGATCTCAGGGCAAAGCTGGCCACTGACACCAGAGGGGCTCTGACTCACCACGTTCAGGTGGAAGCTCTCTTCCACCCAGGCCTTGGCCTCCTGGAACTCCTCCTTCAGCTCCATGAGGTAGAGGGTATCGAGGGAATCAATGACAGTTGCCCCTCTGAGGCCACCTGCAGGCACAGGAAATAGATCAAAGGTGTGACCTAGGATCATTCATACCCCATCAGCGCTACAGACAAGCCATCATGCTCCAGGACCCTCAGAATGCCTGGGCAGGCTCCAAGGTACCATCCAGTGCAAGGTGAGGGGGACCCAGTGCCCTCTTCCCCGCAGGCTGCAAAGGTGGGAATGAGGGACCCGGTGCCAACAGAGTCAGCCCCCAGTAGACTCTGGTCTACTCGATGGGCAGAAATCACTTCACCCCCCCGGGCACGCATTTTCCTCTGTGCAGCAGACTAAAGTCCCAACCTATGCACCAGCACCCAGACAAGTTCATTCTGTTCCCCACTTGACTGTGGGAGAAAATAAAGGTGTTTGTAAAAACTTTCACGGGAAGGTATTTGCTGCAGCACTGAATACTGTAGGGGGGAAAGTAGTGGGGAGAACCCCCCAACATCTACAGTAAAGGCTTAGTTACGTAAATTGTTGCAGAGACATAAAACAGGACGCTAGGTAGCCACCCACACAGGCGAGGCAGAGAAGTGTTTATTTGCTTGGGGAGATAGTCCTGGGACCCATTAAAGAATAAAAAAAGGGGGCACAGTATAATTTCTTTGTTGTGTGACGGCACCGAGCCTGGAAGGGCGATTTCTATTGGCGGTCTCTGAGGGCTGAGAATACAGGTGCTTTTTAGTTCTTCAGCTCTGCGGCTATTTTTATAGCCAGAAACTTATTTCCATGAAAATGGAGGACATTTGGGGTAAAGAAGCCAAACAAATGCACAAACCAATGACACTGTTATGGCCACTGCCACTCGAGGTTAGCACTGTACAAAGGAGAAGCCACACATCTGTCCCTGTCACTGGACGTCAGATTCTGGTCCTGAGAGTAAAGGCCGAAATCGTTGTGCAAAATGGTATCTTCCACAGTGAGTGAGGCAGGAGAATGCGGGAGTCCTGGTTTGGCACAGGAAGAGCCTGGAGTGCCTGGGGCCAGCTGGGGGGCTTCCTGGAAGAGGCGGCTGCTTCTCCCTAAGGCTTTACCACTAGTGTCACTGCAGGCAGCAGCAGTTTCCTTTTCAGTGGAGGACAGTGGTCCCTCCGCACTGTTAGATGGATTGGTTCCAGACCTCGGGGATGCCAAGATCTGCAGATGCTTGTGACCCTTATATAAAACGGCATCACAGTTGCATGTAATCTGTGTGTATCCTCCATGTACTTTAAACCGTCTCTAGATTATTTAATATACCAATTATGATGTAAATGCCACCTAAATAGTTGTTACGCTGTATTAACTGCAGAATAACAAGAAAACACTGAGGTTTTTTTTTCAAATATTTTTGATTTGTAGTTGGTTGAATCCGCTGTGTCACGTGGGGGTGCAGAGGACCCACTGCATAGCCAGCCCTAAGAGGAAGTGCTGCCCCTTACCCTCGCAGAGGCTCAAAGTGTTGAGAGTCACAGGCTCTGCCCTCTGGAGTAGAAACTCTAGAGCTGCTGAGGGCCGCTGGGTGCCACTGAGTCTGGGCACTCCCTCATTCAGAGTTAGCATCCTGGCTCTTCAGTCAGGGGGTCCCTAGCTGATCACCTGTGTGGCTGTGTGGCCAAGCCAGGTCTGACAAAGGGCATGGCCTGCAGAACTGAGGAGAAGGAGTAGGACCATTGCCAGAGGGGGAGCTGGGCAGGGAGAGGGTGAGGGAGAGGAGGGCAGGGTAAGTCACACGCCTGGTTTAGGTACTAGGGCTGAGCTTCCAGAAAGTCAGCCCCTCCCATGCATAAGGACTGATAGGAAACACACCCCAAAACCAGACAGTGGCTCCTTTCCTGGTGTGTCCCAGCCCCCCGCCCTGTAGGTGTCAGGCTGGACACAGTTCCCAGGGAGGACTTTCCCCTGGCTCAGGCTGAGGACACGGATGGGCCTCTGAGGGGTGGAGAAGGCTGAGGCAAGCCCAGACCTTGGAGCCCTGGCCTGAAGCCTGCATCTAGTTCTGCTGCTGGCTCTCCTGTTACAATGCAGAGCTGCAGAACGTGATGATTTGAGGGCCCGGAGGGATTCTGCAGGTCTTTCATCTCACCAATTTGGGGCCCCCAGCAAGGCAATGGGATGTACCCAAAATTAGACTGCAGGAGGACTGGCCCACCCCAGCCAAGGGTAATGTGTTCCCCCGCACATGTGGCCTCTCAGTTCTGCACAATCTTGGATTTTTGACTGCATGCCGCACCCGAACTGATCAGTTACAGCTTGAGAACTCTCAGCTGCGTGTCCTCGAGGCGGCCCACAGTATCTGATTTCTGAATCCTGCCCTGGTCTGTGTTTTCAGCCCATGGGCCCTCTGTCCTCTGGGCCAGGCCAGCATGGCAGCCAGGGATCCTTGTGACCAGCTTGCCCCATGACATCTCTGGGGACACCCGATGCGGCCGGCTGAGAGGCAGCTCACTGAGGTTTGTTGGCAAGGTCTTGCCCCTGCTCTTGGCTCCTGGATGTGTCTCTTGGTTGCTCTCCACCTCTGTCCCTGCCCCCTCCCAGCACATGACTGGGCTGTAGTCCAGCAAGGCACTTACTGGAAAGCCTGTCATTTCGGGCCAGAGTCTACTCGGTGGCTAGGCCGGACAGCAGAGAAGTGTCTAACTCATATCCAGTCCTATCTGAAGCCCGGGGCAGCCCTCAGGTTAAAAGCTGCAATCCTTTAGCAAGCAGGCTTGCAACTTAGATCCAAAGCACAAATAGGCCTCAAAGGCAGGCGGGATCCTTCCCTGCGGCTGGGGCTGGGGCTGGGGCTGGGTTAGGTTCCCTGTTGGCCTACTGTCCCACCTCCAGGTTGGAACCTGTTCACAAAGACACCCCTGCCTACTTCCTTCCAGAGCCTGAAGCAGTGAAGTATGTTAGAACACAGGCTCAGGAATCAGAGAGCTTTGGGTTCAAACCCCAGCATGGACCAGCAACATATCTGCTCTGAGCATCGAAGCTCTCATCTGTAAAATGAGGTTAAGACTAGTAGGTTATGGCCCTGGGGAGCCAGGATGAATACATCACATGGAGGCCTGGCATAAACACATCTAACAAATAACTTGTACCTGCTTGGCACAGACTGAGCACTTGATAAATCAGTTCACTGTTCTTTCTGGGGCTCCTTGCCTCACCTTGGAACTGTAGTCTGGACAGGCACTGGGAAAAGACAACTAAGTAGCCAACTAAGGGTTGGCTTAACTAAGGGCCAACTTCTGGCCCTTCCCTTTGGAAGGGACGAGGATACTCTTGTCTTACTGTCCTGATCTTTGGTTACTGAACAACCCTTCTCCAGACTCATGCAGTTGGCAAGAGGCTGGCCTTGGTATAGGTAGACACAGATTCAAACCCTGGTTCCATTACATGTTAGCTGTAGCTGGGGCAACTCGGTTTAGCACTCTGAGTCCCATTTCCCTTCTGTACAAATGTGGATGACTGTGGACCCTCCTTATAAGGCCGCTGGGAAGGTTCAGTGGGCCAGTGGATGGACAGGAGCTGGCACAATAATGACCACTGACCCTGTCCTGATCCCCCTCTTAGCTTTATCTTCTGTACCCTGATGCATCACACACACTCTGAGTTTGCTTCCTGGAGTCCGTCAAGACCCTCCTTCCTAGGCCCTGAGAGCTGTGGTCACTCTGCTGAGACAGTGTCCCAGCACTGTCCTCTCCTGTTTTTCCTCACAGCCCATGTTATGTGAATCAGTTTGCCTGTATGCTATATATTCTCACATTCTCTATGGTCTAGATCACTTTCCAGTCCCTTACAGGTGCCCGTAAGTACTGGGGTGTAAGGGTCCTGTCCTGGTGGGAAGGTCTTTCTGGGGGGCTGCGGCTCATTCCCATTTCCCAGTGCCTGGATTATAAGCTTGGGGCCATGTATGTTTAAAGTAAATATTTCAAGTTGAACAAATTGACCTACTGCATGGGCATCAATAGTGGTCATGTCCAGGGCAAGATGAATATTCCTTTTAGTGTCAATCAACAAAGGCAGGCCAATCTTTGTAGCTGGGGCCAGCCTGGTCAGGGTGACCAAGTGCATCAAAACCTTTAGTTTGATGCTCCATGTCTATGATGGAAACCTGCTTCCTTGGGCTTCATAGCCAGGAACCACTTGCCAACCCCCAAAAATGTGGTTCGCACCTATTGTACTGACTCTGTCACGAAAAGATGAAGAGATTTTTAAACAATGTGACATTAGTAAAGAGAAATAGGTTGGGCTGGGCAACTCTCGCTCTGGGAAGAACATTTATAAGAGGGAAAAAAATCACCCACAGCATAACCTATTACCACAGTGTCCCTGGAGTCGCACACTAATGGCTGCATTTAATTTAATGATAGAATCCACAGAGACTTTTCTTAGTCTGTAAAGAAACAGCACGCATGTTTTTCTCAGCTTACGGAGAAACCAGTATGGCTGTGGCAAGGACTGTATTTTCAAAGATGGCGACCTTACCAGCTTTCACCCCAGGAAGGTCTTGTAACATGCTCCTCCCGTGCCTCCTAACATCTGGGCCAACCACGGGACTACCTGTGCCAAGAGAACAAAATAAAGGCCCAGACCTTAAGAAACTGGGAGCTTCCCCTTCCTGCCTCTTGGAGTCAGCCACCATGCTGTGAGGGAGACCAAGATGGCTCACCAGGACGTGCCAGGGGCTGCACTGTGGCTCGCAGGCCCATTGGAGGGTTGCATTAATTCCAGATATGTGGAGAGAAAAGCCTGCAGATGATTCTTGCCCCTAGCTATGGAGTCAGCCTCCAAACCTCTCAGCTGAGGCCCACATACTGAGTGAGGTTACAGGGACAAGCTGGACCACACATGCCCTTGCTGAATTCCTGACCCACTGAATCTAGGAGCATCATCAAATAATTGTTTTAAGCTATTAAGTTTTGGAGAAATCTGTTACACAGCAATAGTACCTGGAATGTTCTGCCACATGGATTCTTAGAAGATTAATTAAAGTGACATCCCTGCTGCCTCAAGGAATATTGTTTAAAGTCACATCATCTTGCATGACAAGGTCTTCTTGCTGTATAAAAGCCTTTTAGACACTGGGACCTCTCTATTTTTGGCCTGGGTTTTTTTGTTTCTGTTTTTTCTTTTTTTCCTCAGCAAGGGCATTTTCTAGAATTTTTCTGTTACTATTTCCTGGGTCGCACAAAGTTACACTAAAAGGCACTGTTTCCTGGCAAAGATTTCTGGAAGCCTCTAGAAGGAGCTGTTTTAAAGGAACTATTCCTGGAACCCAACAGAATATTCTTATTAGAGGGCTGATTAATCCAAGATGATTAGCTCTGATCACGGCATGTCTTGTTTCCTTCCACTCTTTATTCTATTTGCAAGTAATGCTCTGCCCACAGCAAACCACTAGCACATAGCCTCCGGGACTCTCCAGGGCATCTACTGATGCAGGTCCCTCCACCTGGGCTGTCTCTGTGACGGTGTGAATGTGTCCCCAGACTTCACATGTGGGAAACTCCCAATGCAACAGTGTGGACAGGGAGGACCTTTGAGAAGTGACAAGGTCCCGAGGGCCCTGTCCTCACTGTGGATTAATACTGTGTCTCAGGAGGGAGCCACTATTATAGGAGTGGATTTCTGTTGAAAGGATGGTTTGGCTTCTTGCCTCTCTCTTGTCTCACCTTCTCTGGCCCTTCGTCCTTCTGCCACAGGGTGACTCAAAAGAAGCCCTTTCCACATCAGCCCCTCAAATCCTGACTTCCCAGCCTCCGGAACTAGAAGCTGCATCAATTTCTGTTCATTGTAAATTATGCAGTTTTAAGCAGCATCCAGACTGAGACACGCCCTTCTCAGCTTCGGCTTGGTCAGCACCTTCTTGACCCTCTGGCCTCCCACTCTCCAAGGCCCTCCTGAGCCTCAGCGCACCTGACTGCTTCCTGCCCTAAGGCTCACCTGCTCTGATCTGTGGTGTTCCCTGCAGCCCCGCTCAGGCACTATCGCACATCTTTGCTGTGAATCCCCGGAGCAGGGGCTGGGCTGGCTCTTCCCAGCGGCCCAGTGTCATCCCCAAGTGAGGCACCAAGAAGGTGGGAACCAGTGGATGCTGAGTGAGTGAAGCCCTGACAGCACTTTCCTGGGGCATCTGCAAATGGGTGACAAGTACTCAGTTCTCTAAGAGAAAACGCCACACACAGCAGAAGCCAGCCATTAGGAAATCACTATGGAGTGACAGACTGGGCTGCCATGGACAGCAGTGGAACTAATGGCTTCCTCCACCCTCAGCAAACAGATGCGGTGCTTTACTGCCACAGTGGCTGGAGGCTGCTTGCTGTGGCCAACCGCTGGATGACGGTCACTGCCACAAATGGCTGGACCTGGCGCATGGAGTGGTCTGCGGGCCATGTTCCTCACTGAAAAACAGGGTGTGCTTACAACATGTTGATGTTTTATTTGTTAATTTTTAAACAAGAGCTACGGGGCTGTCTGACCTGGAAACCTGTGTTTAAAACCATCTGTGCTGCAAAACAAGCTCTTAATTGCTTTCATCTCAAAACATGTTAGAGAGAAGGGAAAGGTAAGTGAAGACACAGCCTCAGAACTGTGATGAGGCCTCCTCTGTCCCAGCAGGCAGAGCTGTGGCCAGAAGCCACCTTCCAGGTCTATGCAGGCAGCCTTGCTAGGAGAAAGAGCATGGGCTGAGAGCCAAACAGACCAGGGTTCCAACCCTACCTTTGTCCCTTCTCGGCTGTGTGATTTTGGGTAACTGACTTGCCTGAGTCTTATGAACTGGGACAATGAAGGCTCCCTTTTAGAATGGAATGATGGTGAGCTCAGATGGACATGGCTCAGGCACCACTCAGCATGCAGCAGGAACTCAATCCAAGAGAACACATACGGCACTCCTAGCACACAGTCGGTGCTCAGTGTGTGAGGGTGTTACAGAGAAGACCATGCGCACTGGGAGGCCTGGCTCAGCAGGAAGGATGGCACTGCTTTCATGCCAGGCAGGGCTGGGCTGGGGCAGGGGAGCTCTGGGGTTTCAACCACCCAGTGTGAGTACAGCACCTTTCTGCCTCAGTGGAGAGAAGGGTAGACATTAGAAGCCTTGTCCCCACAAAGCCAGCTGTTGCTCTGGGAAGTTCCCAATGAGAGTCCTGGAGGGCCTGCACATGCTGGCCTCTGCCTGCTTGCATCATTCTGATATTGTTAGGTGACTCTTCCCTCACTGCTTCTGTCTCCTCAGAAAGGCCAAGTATCCTTGGCCCATCAACTTTGGTTTTGTCCCTGTAATCTGCTTGGCTCCAGGGTAGGTGGAAGATTAAACTCTGCCCTGGCTTTGAGGATTGTCTATGACTTGGCAGCAATTTGTGGACATGACTAGGGCAGTGGGTTGATGTGCTTGCAAAGCCAGGTTGGCTCTTTATGCACCTGCCTTTCACCAGGAGAATGCTCAGACAGCTACTGGTCCAGCAAGGATAACAATTATGTGGGTAGCCTAGATAACCAAAGCCTAGCTGATTAGCAGTCACAATGAACACTCCTATTGACTGTCATTCATGGTGCAACCATTTGTTACACAGCATTATCATGGAAGTGGCTGATACAATGCATGAATAGCTCTATTAGTTATGAGTATTTTCACATGCTCCACTAATATCATACTTTCATGTAGTCCACTCTCCAGCACTCAAACTGCCCCTCAGAATGACCTCAATTCAGCAAAATGTCCCACATGCAACCCAATCCAGTGTCTACTTTAAGTTCTAGATAAAATGCTGTTTCTTTCATGAAAGTCTCCCTTGATTCCCCGACATAGACCTAATGCTTCCCTCCTCAGAACTTTTTGATCAAAGGCATTTTTTCAACTTCTATTACAATAATTTATAACTTATATTACAATAATACAATAACAGATGGGCTTTTTTCAAGTCCATTCCCAGCAGACAGTGTCCTCAGGACTGGATTGAGGCTGACATGGGCAGTGTACAGTCAAAGCATTGTTGGGATGCCTCTAGGTGATCCCTGCATGGTATAGGTACTGGAAACCAGAGACCAACTCTGAGATGCTGCAAAACCCAAAAAAGGCTTGCTTGTGGAGTGTGGGATTGGTCTGGATTCCACCCCCAACCCTGGCCTTGTTAGAGGTTGGCAATGACCATGCACTTGCTCTGGGCATCATGAGGTTACACACATCTCTTTCAAAGCTCGTGACAACTTTACCATTGCTCCTCTTTTACAGATGAAGCCTGAAGCTTCAAGAATTAAGTCAATTACTCAGGAGTCATTCACTTACCCATGTGTATTTTTGGATGCTGGGGTTGTCTTTGGCAACGGAGCGCAGTGGAGAGAAAAGCTCAGCACCCCCCAGGTTTGTGGTTGGGGAAAGAGACACCATGGAGATAACTAATGGTGCATTGCATTGGCAGGTGACAGGCTCGCACCCTAGGGGCTCAAGTTTGACTGAGGGCCATGGTCAGTAGGGGGTTGTGTTCATCTATCAGAGGCCTAGGGGATGCATACTGTAGGTGGGTACAGCCTGGCAGATGGAAGGCACAGCCAGTAAAGAAGCCCAAGGTAGAGGTCTTGATGTCTTCACAGAGCTAAAAGGGGCCATCGGCAGTGAGAAAAAGAGAAACAGCAGCACTTCAGAGACTTAGAGACCGGATCTGACCTGAAGCTGTGTGAATGGTGAGGACAGGGACTCAGGCAGGCCCCATGGGCATCTGGTGAGTGCCCAGTCCTCTTATGGATGGGGAGGAGCAGCAAGACCTGTGTCTTGAGATCCTCTCCAAGGCAGCTGGATGCGCTCCATAGCAGGGGGCAGGAATGAAGAGAATTCAGCTGCAGAGAATTCAGCCAGTTGCTAGCTCAGCCCCGGTGGGGAGCCCAGCTGCCTCCTGGGCCCAGGGTTGAGTTGAAATGCAATCGTAGGTATACATTACAGCCGAGCTGTGCATTGATCCTGGCAAACTTGGCCTGTGGGCCAGAGCCAAGCGACACAGGTGCAGGGCTCTGATAATCAGTGAAAGGTAACTAATGGAAGGCAATCGGAGAGACCCCATTCACCCCGAGAAACATGAAGAGGTGGCAGAGGTAGTGCTGGGAGGGCGTCATATGTAGCTGAGTCCCTGGTGTCCTTCCTGTCACCACGATGATGGAGTGGCAGGGAATGGGTCAAGAGAAAGCACCAAACCCTGAAGTCACAAAGATCTGTTTGAATCCACCACTTATTTGCTCCTCAGTTTCCTCACCTGTATAATGATGTAGTGGATTGAAAACTGATGGTCAATTTAAACACCAGCTGAACTGCATCAGAGTGGTGCTGAGATGGTCCACCTGAGGATTGTTGCAAAGGCGACCTGGAGAGGAAGAGTAGTGCTGTGGGTTCTCCTAAGTGTTGCTGTTGTTTGGAGCTGTTGGTTCTCCTGGAGGAGCTTGCTGGGCTTCCCTGATATGAACTCAGCTGTTATCATCAGAGCTGCTCAGGACCTTGTTGCTGAGAATGGCAGCCATTCATTTTGGGGGAGCTCTGCTCCTTACTTTGAGCTTGCTTCCTGGCTCCAGAGGGGAAGACAGTGTGCTGTTCAATCTCTGGGAGAAGCTTGTCATACTGGCTTCCTGATGTGACCTTGGCTGTTCTCATTGTTGGAGGAGCTCGGAACCTCGCTGTCACTGAGGATGACTATAGTACTTTTCAGGGGAGCCCTGGCCCTGTGCTGAGCATTGCTTTTTGGCTCCAGTGCAGATCCTTCACCCCACTGGCACAGACTTTCTAGATTCCACCGCTAACCTTTGGGCCTTCCCAGCACAGATCCATAAAACAGACTTGTATGAGTCAATGTTATAGGCTCAAGGCCTCCAGCTGAACTTGTGGGAGACACTGTCATGGGCTCTAGATTTTCAGCTGAACTCATGCAGGATATTGCCCTGGGCTCCAGGCCCTCACCTGGATTCTCTAGGTCTTTAGTGTGTAGACAGATCTGCACTTCTTGTATTTGACTCTGGGTGACTTGCATAAAATACTACTATAAATTATGTGTCCTGTATATAATTGTCTTCCTTGCAATCCCTGACTACAACAAATGGGAACAATGATACCTCCACCTTGCAAACCATCCTAAGGGCTAGAGATCCTGTGAGATTCTGGCCTCAGCAGTCATGACAGCAACAGCCATCGGTCTCATGGAGGCAGACACCATCCTGATGATCACCTCATTGGCAGCACCTCTCTTAAGCTTCACAACAACCTGGTTATCATTCCTGTTTTACAGATGAGGAAACCAAGACTCAGAGAATCAGATGAATGTTTCAGAGTGATGAATGAGGAGCCAGGACCTTACCGAGCCTGTTTGCTTTGGAGTGTGACTGCTGTGCCATCCTACAACTCCTGGGAACTGGGCCTAGCTCAGAGGATCCACGGGCCCCTGGGTGAGGCTGGCTTTATCCCTTCCCTGGGGTGGGCTGGCACTGTCTGTGGGCAAAGAGCTAGCTGCCTCTTCCTGGAGGCCTAGGGATCAGCTTGGCATGGTCCCGTATGAAGCCTGCCCGCGTCCCTTTAGTGGGGACACATCCTCTCCACACCATCTGGGTCCCACTGCCAACCTGCCCAGCTCAAGCTGACTCACAGGAGGGTCTGCTCTGCCTGGGGAAGTGTAGAAGGCAGAGATCTTGCCTTAGTCATCTCGGAGCCCTCAAAGAACCCTGGAGGATGCCGATTACACAGTGGATCTGTCATGTGTACTGAACTCACCAGAAAAAAAACTGAGGAGCCCAGAGCAAGTGACCAGAGGCTGGTTCAGGTGGCCTTCCCACCATCAGGCCGCCACAGGCTTCTGATTCACTCCCAGTATCCAGAAAAGAGGAGAAGAGCACTCTGGCCTTTGCTATAGACCTGGGGTCTTCCTTTCTTGGCTTCAAAGGCTTTTCTAGAACCTAGTAGAAGCCATTCTACCCCCTTGCCTTAGCTGGAAAGATAGAGGCACACAAGTTCATGGAAAGCAACATAGGTTTACACTGCAGATACTGCGCTGACCACCTAACCAATGAGTGTGGGGTGTGGGACAGATGATGCCCTGCAAGGACAGGCGAGGTAGTTGCACTGGATTCAGGGGACCAAGAATCAATTCTTCTGTAGCCTGTTACTAGCTGCGTGACCTCTGACCTGCTAGCTACTCACACTGTGAGCCTCAGTACCCTCCCTTGTGTGACAGGGATAATGTCCATTACTGACACAAGGAGTACTGGCATGACGGCATTTGTTCTTTTAAGTACATGCACTGTAGGGGGTGCCTGTGAGTTGCTTTTGATTTTTCAGATGCAGCACTGATAGTGGGCAAAGCACAGGCTTCTAATGACAAACCTGTGAGGCTTAGATCTAGGGTTTACAAACTGTCGGGCCACAATCAAGTGACTTAACCTCTCCGAGCCAGTGGTGAGCCTGCACTCACCAAAAGGAACCAGTGACACCCAGCTGGGAGGTGAAGGGTGCTGGACTCTCCTCAGAGTCTGGCAGAGAAAGGGATGGGAGGGAAAAAAACCAAAGGGTCCTCGAAGGTCAGGCCTCTCCCACTGTCCACGCTCAGAGGAGCCCAGCCTCATTCCCACTGGCCTGAGCATGCGTCCTGGGTGCAAATGGCCACAGCAATTCCCAAGCACTGCAGATGTGTTGTGCACAGCCCAGGAGACAGCTCTGTCCGCTTTAGAGAAAACACACAGTTCGATCTGGTAAAGCTTGGCCCTGGAGGCTTCACGGCTCTCCCAGCCACGCTGATTCTGGGAACTGGGACGCAGCGCTGTGTGCAGCTCAACAGTGAAGGCCCCAAGGAGCTGTCATTCTCAGCGGAAGTTTTCAAGGGTGCCGGGGAGACTAAAAAGGCCTGATCTTGGCAGCACAGTTTCTGGAAATATATGGTAATCCATTTTCGTCAATCTACAAAGGCGCAGCTCAAGTCATTAAAAAGCCATCGGACCTAATCGCACATGGAGAAGGCCAGTCTATGCGTCTCAGATCATCTCCAAGGGGAACTTTCAAAACCTGACAGGCAGGCAGGGAGGGGATTATGACAACTGATAATCTGAGAAATTTGGGGTTCTGTTTCTCAAGCGAAGAACTGACTTGAGAAAATCATCACCTAGGTTTTGGCCCTGGCGGTGGCGGGAACAGGGATGAGGACTCGGGGATGTCTCTAGCTGACCTCCATCTTTGGGTAGATAACACCTGCTTTCTCAAGAAGACTGAGTAATGGCAGTTTACCGTGCCAGAGGTGGGTGTTTACGTTGAGTGGGGCTCACTCGGGCCTGGGCCTGTACTCTGCCCTCATCAGTTTCCTGCATCTCAGAGCCTCAGGTTCCCCATCTAAAAGGTGTGATGCCCACCTCCTAGGCCGGGAGGTAAAGGAGTTCACTCCCTAAAGCCTGGAACTGGAACACAGTGAGCTCTCAATAAATGCTGCCTGAGCAGCTGTGTCTGCGGAAGGAAGCCTCCGATGACCTAGGATTTGGGTCAGGAAGGAAGAGCAGAGTCTGCAGGGGACAGAGGTGGAGGGAGGACATTCCAGGCAGGGGGCACAGCATGACTAAAGGCCCTGAGATGACAAGTCGGTCAGGGAAGGACACGGTATCTGGGGAGGGGGATGACAGAAGCCCAGCTGGAGCCCGGGAAGGATGTGAGTACAGGCCAAGGGGTGGACTTGAGGAGTACAGAGCAGTGTCCAGGGCCAGGCAGTAAGCTGCTGTGCAGACTAGATGCTGACAGTGAGGAGGCTAGAGAGGCCTGGGCCACGCGTGGGACTCAGGCTGCTTTCGGGGTCCAGAACCGTACTGTGCTTCTTCCAGGTCTTGGAAGTGCTCACCCACAGCTCCGGTCTATGTGGGTGAACACCTGCTCCCATGCTCTTGTGCCTAAATGATCATGCTGCCCTTCCTGGGGGCAGAGCTCAAGTGGAAGCCTGGTTCTCAGGCAGGAGCTGCCCTTCCATCTGGAGAGGCCTGTGGCCCAGTTCTGGCCAGCAGAATGCGGACATGTTACATACACCACTGTGAAGCCCAGTCTATAAAAACTACCCATAGGATCCTCCAAAGCCAAGTGACCTTGGGAGTCATAATTCCTCCTCCACCCTGGCTCTGAGTGACTATGAGCAGCCACCTCCATCAGCTTGACTTCATGTGAGCAAGAAATAAAATGTCTGTAGCCTCGATCCGCTGAGATCTGAGTTTATCTGTTACAGCAGCTGGTATCCTCTCCAACAAGTACACCAGCTAAATGACCTCAGACACCTGACTGCACCTCTTAGTTTCCCCTGTACAGATTGCAGATGCTGTGATGGCTCAGAAGATATCAGGTGACAGATGCTTTTTGAGCTCAGAAAGCACTCAAAGCCATCCATCACTGCGGTCACTGCCGCCAGTCTCTGACAGCCTGAGGCTGCATAAGGGGAGAGGACTCTGCACACTTCCTGCCAGACTGGGGCCTTCAACTAAGGGTTAGTGTGGCTCCAGGTCAGGGGTCCGGGGCCACCAGCGGGTCCTGACCCAGGGGAACACTTGGTAGCCATGCTCTCCAGACAGCTGAGCAGGGGGAGGGGGCAGGGAGGAGACGGGGCCGGGCCTCCATCAAGGAGGCTCCCTGGGGAAGGAATCAGCCCAGCCTCCCTCTGATAACTTGTTTCAGCCTCTCACAACTCATTAGCAGGAAATTGCGTTCACTGCCAGGAAGATGCACGCCTGATTTTTCAGACATGTCAGGTAGACTCTGCTATCAAAACCCTGTCATGTCTCTGCACAGCCCCCGCGCTCCAGCACTGGTGTCCTCTGCCAGGCTC
Source organism: Cavia porcellus (assembly GCF_034190915.1). Lineage (NCBI taxonomy): Eukaryota > Metazoa > Chordata > Mammalia > Rodentia > Caviidae > Cavia > Cavia porcellus. The sequence continues at coordinate 19,394,977 of NW_026947508.1, read as the reverse complement.
TGTGCTCAGCGCTTGTTGCCTGTGGAGATCTGAGGGCCCTGAGTGGCTCAGCTTTCTGCCAGCCTGTCTGCCCCAGGCTCAGGATGGAAGCCTGCGTGAATGTCGACGCTCAGCCTGGTCCCCACTCCTTGACATCCCACATTCCCAGTCCTCGCCTGGTATAAGACCCTGTCGGAAGGCAGAAGAAGGCTGGAGTGACACATGGTAAGGGGCATGTTTGCCCCCTGGCCAGGGGCAACATCCACAGGACCCTGGTCAGTTTGTGCCCTTTTGCTGAGGGTGTACCCCCCCATTCCTGTCTCTGGAGCCTAGAGTCAGGTGAGGCCAACTCAGCCTGCACCTACAGCCCTGCTGTCCTGTCCTTCGGTGGTTCAGGCGCAGACACTGACCTCCACCTCCCCTGCTCTCCCACTCACCAGCTCAAGCTGGCAGCACGTGACGGGTTCTCAAATCACCCACCAGAGAGAAAACTGTCAGTGCCTGGTCCACGGCAAGGACACGTAATACCCACGTGAAGTCTTCCACACACAGTAATCATCCTGTTGGCCCTTAAACCCACCCTGAAGGCTGCTATTGCCCTCATTTTACAGAAGAGGAGAACTGGGGCTCATTGAAGTCAAACGACAGGTTCCCCAAGTCACTCAGCTAGTCCTCTGGGTGATAATTTGAGCTGGTTCTAGCAGCTTCCATAAATTATCATGGTCATTTATTTAATATATCTTATGACATTCTGGAAATTTTATTCTTAATCTTCTTAACAACCCTACAGTAGAAGTAGTTATAGTAACTCTATTTCTAGAAGATACAACTAAAGCTCAGAGAGGTTAAGCAATTTGTGTGAGGTTGCACAGTAAATAAACTGAGGCTATGGCCTTGATGCCTACAGTGTTGGTACTTTCTCCCTATACCAGTTGCTTCACAGGTGAGAAGGGTCCCTCTTGGGAAAGGCAGAGAAAGAGGTATGAAAATTTTACTGAGGGAAAAAGCAGGATACACACTGGTCACCATTCCATTACAAACTACGTGCACATGGAAGGGATGGGTGGGATCTGGGCAGCAGCGGGCAGAATCTCGAGTGCACTGGCCTGGTGATTTCTGTTAGCTCATGGTTGTCCTTTGCTGAATTCTGCCAGATACGGATGGCTATGGCTAAGGGTTACAGTGAAGGAACCAGGCATGCACAGGTGCTGTGGCTCAACCTTCCCTTGCCTGGAGGCAGAGGTCCTTCCTCCCTTCCCCCAAGCGCAGGTGCCACCTGGCCAGGTCACCTCTCCACCCCACCACATTCCACACAGGTTTGTTTCAGGCACAGATCCAAGCAAGCAAGAAAGTCCTGCTCTGAGCACTTAGAGCTCACAGGTTAAGTGAAGCCCGCAGCAGCAATGGCAGCCCAAGCAGGGTCAAGAGGCCCCCGTGTCTGCAGCCCCCACCCCGACCCTGCGCTAGAGGCCACAGCCAAGAGGTGGCCTGAGCTGCCCTCTAAGAGGACTTTGTGACCTAGCCCTTGCCCAGCGTGGAAGGGTATTTCCCCCTTTAATTTTATGCCGCAGTCATGCTAAGTCAACGAGCCACACTGCTGCACCTTTCGCTCAAGTGGGGGCTCCTTCCCTGCCTTCCTGTTCTTCAGCTCCGAGGGGCCCACTGCTGTTCCTAATTGCCCTGGGTCTCTCTCCCTGCTTTCAGGTGGTTCAGTTTCCTCAAAAGTCATACACCTTAAACTTCCATTAAAATGTATGCTTTAGGAGATCCTTTAATAATTTTGTCCAGAGGGTAAAGCTGGGGGGGGGGGGACAGAGCGCTGAAGTGGGGGGAGGGGACTGAGAAGCGAGCCAGGATGCTCAAGGACAGCCTGCCCTTTGTTTGGCGAGGCATCAGGACAGCCTCAGATCTCTGGCAGTCTGCTTTTGGTATATTCCTATAATCACACCTGAGCTCGCCTACCACTGTCTGAGCTATGCTCTCTACCCACAATGCCCTCTGCTTTCTGCTGGAAATTGCGACCCACTCTTCCAAGCCCAGCTCAATGTCACCTGCTCTGTGAAGTTCCTAGAGTTGGAGGCATGGTTCCTTCCCTTGTGTTCCCACAGCACTTGACTGTTATGACGTGTGGCTCCTTCCCTCCAAGAGAAGTCTTTGGGAGCAAGGTCGTAGCCAATTCAGCTCTGCATCTCTGGCATCCAGAACTGGCCTAGAAATGCCTCCTGAATGAATGAGCCTCCTTCCACTAAGGTCCCAAGACACCTATTTCCCATCTCCTGCTGGGCCTTCCCTCCTGGGTCACAAGCAGGATAAACTGTGCCCTTGGTCTTTGTACCACCTTCGTGTTGACCAAAATTGGGTTTTAATGATGCTCTGACAAAAGGCAGCTCCCACATTCATTTTCCTTGGCTAATTACATTTCCCAATTGAAACGCTTATCTTTGCACTGGTGTTAAAGACATAATCAGTTTCCAGAATGGATTCAAAAGAGGTGAGAAGCAAGAAAATAATTAAGCTAACTTCTGATTGAATCAAATAATTAAGCAGATTAAATCAGTTGCCTGCGATCAGCAGCCCCAGCCCAGGGGTGAGGAGTGTGCTGCTCCACTGGAGAACCATTTCTGATTGTTTTAGAGATGGACAGCATTTCTTCTGAGTTGTAAGTAAAGAGTCACTGTTTCAACTGAATTCAAATAAGGGTAGCAGGCCCTTAGGTTCTTTTGTAGGCAAAATAGTCTGTACTTAAATGAAAAAAAAAAAAAAATCAAGGGTGGATGGGGGAAGGAGTCTGTTTCAGAGCCATGTGTGACCACACCTGCACACTCATGCACACTCATGGTAGAGGCCGCAGTGACGTCCGAATTCCTCACCCATGTTGCAGCCCTTTGCCACTGAGGGGCCTGCCCTCCTACTCTGAGCTCAGCCACGGGGCTAACTTTAGTCAGTGACAACAAATGTGACAGAAACAGAGGATTCAAAAAGCACCTGGATGTTTCTAATTCCTTTCTTGGTTCTTTTGCCTCACTGTGTGGAGCAGAGCTGAGCTGGATCCCTGAAAGGGACCCCAGGCAAGATGCAGGGAGCTGAGTAACAGACCAGCTTGGGCTGGCTGGACTCTGAGTACTCCAAGCTCCTTAAACACTTACTGCTACGCAGCAGTGTGCTCTGTGACTATTTGTCATCAGTACCAGCTTGATGACAGGTGACTGGTGCAGCATTCCATAGCCCAGGTTGGTTTTCTCCAGGTATCACTGAGAACGGAGAGTCGGGCCTGTAGGTGTCTGAATGGCGCATCTTTATGCAGAACTCACCTGATCCACAAATAGGCTCCTGGATAGATGGTAGGGTGAGGATCGTTTGTCTCATTTTAAGGACGATGATGGTGAAGCTCAGGGAGTCAACCCATTAGAAAAGTCAGCGATGGGGAAGCGGAGTTGGTTGAGTCCACCAGCCTCTATTCCACCACCACCCCAACACTCCAGGAAATCAACAGCACAAGCAGTTTAAATTCAGTCCACAAGGACAAAGCAATTAGGGAGAAAGACAACAGTAACTAAGTTCTGGTAGTTGGATAGGACAGCACTGTTCAGCATTGACTTAACAAAGTCAAAAGGTTCCGAGAATTAGCCATGCTGGAATTTGGAGACCAACCAAGAAAGCAAGGAGCCATCCTTCCTGGTAGGCGGAGCAAGCTGGGGGGCACGGGGGGGGGGGGGAATGGGCTGAGAATCAACCCCTCCCCCTTTAGCAACTGGATGGTTTTGAGGTCAGGCAGAGTTGATAGCAACTAAGCTACATAAAGCAACCAAATGCTACCTGGGGCCAGAGGTCTGAGCATCTCTTTGGAGGATGACAGTATGCAATATAGCAAATGGGGTGGGGGGAGTTCTTTCTATCTTCTCTTCGAAGGCCAATATTGTTTTCATTGTTTTTCTTTGTTCTGATTAACGTTTTGCTCTATTCAATATTCTGTTTTGACTGGTTTTATAGTGCTCTGCTTTGGTTTGATTTTGCTATACCTGATTGAATGGACAACTATTGTGAAGATAACAAGATATACTATGGTCCCTATTACTGTTATCCTGGTATCCTGCTCTGAAGTTCTGTACCAATTTCACTGCATTGTCTTGACTGGCTTTGTTCTGTCTTGTTTTGTTGTATTTTACTATCTTAAAAAAAAAAAAAAAAAAAAAAAAAAAAACCACAAAGCCAAGAGGGCAGAATCCTAAGCCATGAAGATGCAGATGGACAGCACTCAGGCTGAAGACCCAATGGCTCTGGGTCTGGTGGTGACCCTGGGCATGGAAAAAGAGAGACTTCCTGCAAGTCAGCTGAAAAATAGTAAGATCACTTGATGCTCTGATAGAAGGAACTCCCCCCTCATTTGCTACCTCTGCCAACAGAATGTCCCCAGTTGTCCCAGCAGAAAGACAGAGGTAGTCTCAGAAGGGGGCAAGAGAGACTGGGGGCACTCTGGGCTGGGGATACTTACAGAACAGAAGACCCCACCCTGAGAACAGAGTGCCCCACTCCATCCCTACCCACTCGTGCCCACCTCAGAAAGCAGCCTTTGGCAGGCGCTCTCCAGAAAGGACAATGGGAATGCATTTTATGTGGAGCCAGCCCAGGAGGAGCGAGCAAACACCTTCTCAAGAGTCCCTGGTCATGAGGCTGGGGATTTAGCTCAGCGGCATATGTGCCTGCCTTGCAAGCAGGCAGTCGTGAGTTCGATCCCTGGTACCGATAAAAAGGAAAAAGACAAAACAAACAAAAAAAAGTCCTGGTCGTACACCCTACTGTAAGTGTCCACAGAACCCACTCCCCACTCTAGCGCCCCAACTCTATTCTTTCCTGTCCCATATTTACCATGATGTTACAGCCCAGAAACCCAACTATCTGAGGAAAAACTAAATGAGAGGGAAGACTAACAAACAAACAGGGAATGTATCTAGGAGAACACAGGCTTTCTAGGAGAAGGAAACTAAGAAGAAAAATATCTGAAACAAAAAAGATGCATCTGCAAGATAAGATCACAAGACTTAAAAAACAACATTCATGGAATAAAACAGAGCTCTCGGAAATTAATACATCATCCAGTAGCAGCAGCAGAAACAGAAAACTCCATAGAAGAGCTGGAAAGTAAACTTGAGGATATTTCCTGGAATAGGACCAAAAGAAAAAGAAAGAATTCCAGAAATGGAGAAAATGGAGGCAAGAAAATAAAATTTCAAAACGCCCAGGGCAGAGCAGGTCCTGTGAGCTTCTAGAGGAAAAAACACAGGTCACACACAAAGGATCCAAATGGCATTTGGCTTCAAGCTAAACAGAGCAGCCTGGCTTCAGAACAGCGAGGAGGAAATCACCGCTATCCTGTAATTCTTTATTCAGCCTACTTACCAATTAAGCCTGAGAGCAGATGGAGAGAGCTCCAGATTTTAAAACTTTCAAATATTTTATCCCTTTCTCATGCTCTCTGGCCCAGGAAACTACTGGAAGAACAAAGTGAGAAAGTCAAAAGGCCAAAGATCAGCAAATGGGGTAAAACAGGAGAGCCCCACAGCTAACATCACACTTACGGATAAAAGGCCAGAAGGTTTCTCCTAGTCAGGAACAAACAAGTCCACCTCTGCTGGACACAGCACGGGAAATAAGACAAGAGAGAGAGACATAAAAAGCATCCAAATAGCAAGGAAAGAAGTAAAACTGCTCTTGGTTGCAGATCATTTGTTTTATAATTTAAAAAATCCTAATCTACCAAAACATTATTAGAACTAATAAATGAGTTCAACACGGCTGTAGGATTCATCAGTTGTATTTTTATACACTAGCAATGAACACTCTCAAAATGAGAGCATGCGGCTGCTTAGGGCTGCGTGTGGGAGTGGGAGGTGACTGCACTGGGCGCAGGGTTCTTGGGAGGTGACGGAGGTTTTTGAGAATGAGGTGGTGAAAATGGCTCTGTAACCCTGCAAATATTCTAATATTCATTGAGAAGTACACTTACAAAAGGGAGACTTTTATGGTATGTAAATAAATATATCAGCGAAATTATTCTAAATAACAGGCAAGAGAGAGACAACAGCTCCTCAGAGACAACAGCTGTGCAGCAGGGGCCCAGGCTCCAGGGCCAGAGGGTGAGGCGGGCAGGAGCCTAAAGGGATCTGGGCACGGAGAGACTGGCACAACTGTAGGAGGATGAAAAGCAAAGAGAGACTAACATGCAACAAGCTAAGCGAACAGTTGTTAACTCCAGAGAAAACAGAGCTATGTAGGGAAGGGAAGGAGATCATACTCCAAGAGCTGAGCATAAAGATATAGAAGTGATGATGGAGGGCCCTAACCAGGACCTTAATACACTAATGGAGGGCTGAGGATTTAGCTCAGTGCTTTAAGTGCCTGTCTGGCAAACATGAGGTCGTGAGTTCAATCCCCGGTACAAAAAAAATAAAAATAAAAATAATGGAACAGAGGCGTGTGTGCATAAATAAAGCTATCACTGTATACTCACTAGAATGGCTTTAAAAACCCCAAAAGACTGATTAGATCAAGTGTTGGTGAGGATGTGGGGCAGGTGCACTTCCCCACACTGCCAGTGAGACTGGAAAATAGTGTACCCACTTTGAATGAGAAGCTTGGGAGTTTCTTACAGAGTTAAGCATATGCTTATCACATGACTCAATGCTTTTGCTGGTGGGTATGGAGAGAGGAGAAATGGAAACCTATGTCCACACAAACCCAGGCCCATGAATATTCTGGCAATAGAACAGCACAAAGGCCATCAGCGGATAAAAAGATAAAACTGTGATGGGGCACAGGGTGGATGAAGGTACACTCAAAGACACCCTAAGGAACAGCCACTGCTACACATGACAGGAGCGAACCAGATGCACAAGAGCACACTGTGTGCTCCTCAGAAACCCCAGAAGGTTCAAGCTAACTCAGAGTGACGAAGCAGGCCAGGGTCAGCAGGAGGGGAAGGTTGACATGAAGAGGCATGAGGGAGTTTTCAGAAAATATCCTATATCTTGATTTAGGAGGTGGTGAAATGTGTTTTTCCTAATGTACTGAGGTATACACTTACTAAGGGTACACTTTATTATACCAAATTCTACCTCAATGAGTTGATGCGTTCCTGTCCCTGGGATGAAATATCTGACATAATTTACACGGGGAGAGGTTTATTGGCCTCCCAGTTTCCAGTGGGTTCAGTCTTTAGTCCAGCTCCAGTAGAAATGCACGGTGGGAAGGGAAAGCAGAGCAACATTGCTCATGCTGTGGTGGCAGCCAGGAAGGAGCAAGAGAGGAGTCGCTGGGGGCGAGGACACATTCCAGGTGGGTCCACGCCCACCTCCAGCAGGCCCCGCCTCCTGGCAGCACCTGCACTCCTGCGCTCATCCGTGGGGGTCCACTGCCCAGCACCTCCATGATGCAACCATCTTCGAACACGTGAGCCACTGAGGGGACATTTTAAAATCTAAATCGTAACAGTTGTGTGAAAGTTAAAATAAGACAGAGCTGCTGCTGGGCTCCATCAGCCTTTCATTTCTCTCTTCAACCAATACCTGAACACCTACAACGAACCCTGCAGGGGTTACTGTGGTGAACAGGAGTGCCCAGGCTCTGCCCTTAGAGATACCTAGTCCCTCTTGTGCCAAGGGGACATGCTGTAACCCCAGGAGCAGGGAGGCTGAGGCAGGAGGATTACTACGCGCTTGAGGCCAGCCTGGACTACATAGTGAGTTTGCTGCCGGCCTGAATTACATCATGAGACCCTGTCTCAGAAAACAAAAACAAAAACAAAATGTGTATTTTATTTGGGGTTAAAACCAAGGAGGCTTCATGAAAAAGGCAGGAAGTTGGTCTTTAAAACTAAAGTGAAGTGTATTTATAATGCCAGCTACTCAGGAGGTGGAGGCAAGAGGATTATAAGTTTACAACCAGCTTGAGCAACTTATTTAAGAAATTGTCTTTAAAAGAAAATACAATATAAAGCTAAAGGAGCTGGAAGGGAAGTTCAGTGGCAGAGTGCTTGCCTAGCTTCCCTAATATCACAATAAAAAAAAAAAATTTGCGTAGCATGTAGAAGAAGGGCAGGGAGTGCCCTCTAATGTCTATTCTCTCTTGATTTCTATAGAAATAGAACAGCAGTAGCTTTATTGTTAGCTGAGTACATGACCAGGAGAATAACGACGGTGTCTCTCAGCCTCCGTTGCAGCTAGGATAGGTATGTGACCAAGTTCTGGTCAATGGGACATCAGCTGTGGTGTGCACAACTTCTGGAAAATACGCTCCTTTCCTCTGGACTGGAGCCAGCACAACCATTTAGGACTATACGGTAGAAGGCACTACATACTCAGTATGAAGAGTGGAACCTGAATCTATGATCATGGTGGAGTCAGCAGTACAACCCTAGACTGAGTACCTTGACTTGTGTGAGAGAAATAAACTACCTTGAATCATTGCTGTTTTAGATTTGCCTTTAGTTTTAGCAAAATACAATTCTAACTAACACAATGAGCAAAAGCAGAATGAAAGGTGATGTAACTAATGTCCCTAGTACCTCTGGCTCTTCTGAAAATCCACCATCACTGATCTACTCTGTACGGCTTGAAGATAAGGCCTTGGTTTGCCTCATCGGTTTGTTTCTAGGACTTGGTACATTGTAGGTACTCAGTAAAAGTACTGCTTTGGCTGGAGGTCCAGGGGATGGTTTGAGACTTGACACAGAGGGACTAGCTGCTCTCTGAGGACAGAGCCTGGGCACTCCTGTTCACCACAGTAACCCCTGCACTGTTCGTTGTAGGTGTTCAGCCATTTGTTGCAGACAGAAATGGAAGACTGCTAGAGCAAAAACTTGGGGGTTCGCACCCCAGATCTGTTTGCAGGGTGAGTGTTAACAGGGCCTTGAACTGCCATGTTCTCTTGGGGTAGAGCTGTCCAGATCCCGAGCAATGCAGATGATCATGGGATCTGGGTCTTGGTCAATCCATCTCTTTCATACCTCTGGACATTTGGATTAGCGAGGACAGAAGGAACCATGGGCACAATTAAAGTTGATGAGAGCTAATCCTGGCTCTTAAACTGAAATCCTCAGGAAGGCAGTGTCCCTTTTAAACCAAACACAAACTGAATACATGGAGGCCACAGTTGTGTACTACTTTGCTATCATAAAAGGTGGGCCATTCTGAGAATGAAAAGAGAAAACAGACAACAGACAACACAAGGAAAGTCTTAGTTTCGTCTGAGCCCTGGATTAAGCTAGATCTGAGGTCTAACCCTAGTAATTTTTAGTCAAATAGTCCTGTAAATTTCTTTGAGGCTTAAATCAAATGGGGTTGGATTTTCTGTCTCTCACTACCCTACAGGGCAAGCTGACTCAATTAACCTTGAAGGCCCATGCATTTTAGGTACAGTGCCAGTACCAAATAGAATTGGGTCCAGGGCACCGGCAGGTCATGGCATTAAGTTCGCTTCGAGTGTAGCTGACTCTGAGAACTCAAACAAGGCTTCATTGATTCTACCTGGTATGTGACATTGTAAACCAATCTCACATTATCAGCATTGCAAACATTCGCCTATAAAAACACAGGAGTCTAAAATGTTAATCTGAGAATTAGTGGACATTTATCTTCTTTTGGATCAGTATAATTTCCTCCCATTTTTTTATCTGCTTTCTGAGCCACCTCATTTATCTAAGCTTTCAAAAGCTCATGCAAAACACATAATGCTCTTCAGCTACAAAAATCAATGCTTGAGGACGCATTTTCATCAAGATTGCTACAGAAATTCTTTTGTTTCTGAGAGGTCTTACTGCAAAAATTTTAACTCATAAACAACAGCCAGGATACTTTTACTTATAACAACGCCTTTCCTTAACTACACTATCAAGGAAGTGAGATAATTATAAAAAATATATATTCTTTTTATCTTTAAAGAGAAAATATTTTATATTAGTTTGGGCTTCAGACCCTTTACACCTCCCTCAACCTCCCCCACCAAGACAACTGACTTTAATTAAAGACCATTTACCCTGGGAATAGATTGCTTGCTGTAATTTGTACGAGGAGAGACATTTGCAGACAAATGGATTGCAGTCCTTAGATTTTTGCCCAAATGACAAAAGAAGTGATTATGTTCTCTCGTCACTTCCTCACTCTGAAGAACTCTATTAAGAGAATAATTTGAACCGACTCTCTCTCTGCTACTCTGCATTTTAAAGCGTGATCTATTTCAATGCCACCAACATTTTTGTTCCCCTTTTAAAAATGAGTGGTATTTAAGGAAAAATGCCAGCTGGGTGTCTATTTGAGGAGGGGCTGTAGGAAATTCAAAAGTTGATTTAACTCCCTCTGAAGCCAGTTGCTTGCAAGTGCGTAATAGGAAGCCACAGCTCACAGCGCACAGGAGACTCATCACGTTTACACCCTGGAGGACACACAGGCACATTCACACACTGGCTCGGACACCGTGCTCTCCTTCTCCACTTCCTGGACGCCCAGTGCTAGAGGGGTCTGGATGGGGCTAACTTCAGGGCTGCAGGATCCAAATGGAACAGTCAGGCCCTCAGGCTTCTTGATTCATCTATGATCTGAAAGGAGGCCCAGGGTCTGCCCTGGCATGGGGCTGAGAGAAGGCTCAAACTAGCAGGCCCAGGAATATTTCCAGGCCCCAGCATCACCCCTGCAGGCTGCATGGCAATGATTTTGGTGTCTAGCTCAGCGCAAGACCTGGCACTCGGTGGTGCTCAATATATGCAGAGTGAATGACTCAGTAAAATCGCATCCTTCAGTTCTGTCCACTTGATCAAATGGAGCTGAGCTCGGCACTAACAGCTGACTGCGTGCCTGGTCATTAATCCTAATCCGGACAGGAATGTCTGGCCCTGGCCTAAGAAGATGGGAATCAATTTCTTTTTCTCATACTCGATTATGAGATGTAACAGTGGGAAGGAATTTGAGTGTGGCAGATTGCAGAAACATTCCTGATTTTCCACCGCTCTCTCTCTGCTCGTGACTTTGGCCGCGTGAATTAGCAGCTGCTCCTGTCATGAGACAGACTCTTTCTCCTTGTCCTTTACACTGAGGCTGGACTAACTTGCTCTGACCAACAGTATGCAGAGGAGGTGACTGGTGCCAGTTCTGAGCCCAGGTCTGAAAAGGCTCTGCATCCTTCCCTGCTTGCACAGATGCACATGGACTGGAGCTGAGTCATCCAGTCATGTCACCCAGCCTCGGCCATCCTAGGCCAGCCAGCCTCAGATAACCTGCCGGCTGACTGCAAACACGAGTTACTGCAGCCAAGAGCCACAGGTGCATGAGTAATAACAAGGGCTTGTTTTCAGCCTCTAGCTGCAGGTTACTTTGTTATGCAGCAATAGCTAACTGACATTGAGTTAGTGTTCTAAACAAGTGAGGACACTGAGATCCAGAGCAGGGCAAATCCTTTCCAAAGACCACACCTGCCAGTACAAGATGATGGGTATGGAAATACCCAGACTCTCTCAACAATACCAAACACTGCTTTTTTCTCAAGAATCCTTTGTTTTTCCTCTTCACTGAGACATCAGCCCTGGGGTTCTGAACACTGAGCAGTCAAAAAAGGTAAAGTATACCTCATGATTTCCCTGCTTGCTACCTCTAAAATTCTAGACTCAGGGCTCCTATGAAACCATTGGATCCCATAATTGTAATCATATCTTCTGGCCTGGAAATCAAACCAGAATGACTTTTTCTCAATCTGTGAGAGATTATAGAAATCGATAGGACTTTTAATATTACCAGTAATGCATAAAAAGCCCTTTAGGGGCTGGGGATTTAGCTCAGCGGCATAAGCACCTGCCTTGCAAGCAGGCGGTCGTGAGTTCGATCCCCGGTACCGATAAAAATGAAAAAGACAAAAAAAAAAAAAAAAAAAAAAAAAAGCCCTTTAGAACAGCATTTGGCACCCCGTAAGTGTTCAATAAATGTCAGCTATTATTGAGGTTCTCTCACAAATTTTTCTTAAACCTCTGGCGCTTGTTACCATTGTTCAGTCAGCTGGCAAAGCGTGTGAATAACAACAGTCACAGCGAACCTCTGTCAGGCCCTGTGCAGGGCAGGCCTTGTACGTACATTATCACAGGTAATCTCTGCAATGCCGCTTGGAGGTAGCAATCCCAACTAACCGATGAGGAAACAGAGGCTCAGTGAGATTAACTTGCCTGAGGTGAGAAAAGCTGGGAAGCCACTGAGCAGGACTCCCATTCCAGCTGTCCCCCTATGCCAGTGGGGGCACACAGGAGGACTGCTGAGCTCTGTCATCTCTTGTGCTGACTGTGGACTGGGCAGGACCAATGGTTCAGATTGAGAAAACAGATTCACTTCAAGGAGTTCGATAAAGAATTAGCATTTGCTTCTTCTAGAAAGGCTAAAATTAAAAGGACTGACAATGCACAAGTCTTTCTAACCTTCACTCCAGGACCTTGTACTGAGCATGAATTTAGGGAGGTTATGGAATTGTGCCTGATTAACACAACTGAAGAGGGCTGCTGAGCCCTGGTGAACAGTTCCAGCTTCGGTGCTGGACAGTTAGGTGGACAAGGAACTCTGGTGTGCGCCTCTGGAATGCCAGTTCGATCCAGCACTGTTATTTCCACAGGATGAATCATCCTTCTGCAGACCTTCATCAAACACTAACCCCCAGGCCTGAGCAACTGCCGTTAGGACTGTCACCAGCTTGCTTGGTCTTTGGTCATCCTTTCTACAGTCTGCATCAGATTCCTGACTGTCCCTTCTCCTTGAATAGGAAATGCCACCCACAACCCAAGACAATGAGCATTACTTTCCACACTTGGCTTTCACTTTCAAGGAGGAAAAATCTCTTTTGGAAGCAGGAAGACTGGCACTTTTCCCTGTGGAAGGGCACTGTGTGGCAAGAGGCAGGAGGACTTTCTACCTGTCCGGTTCTCCTGGCTGGTACCTAGGAGCATTTCAGTCCAGCAGGGATTGGACACCGGCATGCAGTAATGTAAGCTGTGTTTCCTCGGAGCAGATACATGGATTCCCATGGCTCCTGGGACTGGGCTCAAGACAGCAGTTGGACGAAAGCCCCAGCCAGACTGAATGGTAACAACTTCCCAGGGACTTTCTCTGATTCTCTACAAGACAGTACCTTTTGGCACTGACTTGAGCCTGGACTCCTCAATGCTTTAGGTACTAAGATTATATATGTGCCTGAATAATGTTTTACTTTTTAAAAATATGTTCCTATGTCCATATGACTCTTATTTAATCCTTCTAATCCTAAGCCTTAAATCTGATCTGATCCAGGAACCAATCTCTCCATTTTAAAGATGAGGTACATTACCTACCAGGAATCACACAGGCCTCCTGCTTGACACTCACCCCAAAGTTCTTTGTATTATGTTTTAGGTGCCCTCTCATAAATGAGGGAGAGGTGGCAAGACAAAAAGGGGGTTTATTCTGTAGCACTCTGGGTCCTATTATCACCTTTGGGCTACTTTGTTGAACTTTCACTACAATCTCACCCCTATTTCCAGATTAGGAAGCAGATTGTCCTGTTACTTTTGATGTTGCTGAGACAAAAATATCAAGACACTCAAAGTTAAAGGAAGAAAGGTTATTTAGCTCACAGTTTGTAGAGGTTTCAGCCCATAATCAGCTGACTCTAAGGCAGAGTGGCACAGAAGGGCAACAGTTCATGGCAGAGGAAGACCACAAAAGCAACAAGGGAGCTTAACAGTCTTTCTGCCCCTTGTATCTCATCCAGACTCCTGGGACTAATTTAGTAACCACACACCTTTAATCCCAGCATCACACACTTTAGATTCAGCCACCTCTGAGAAAGTCCTATGTCCACATGAGACGTTAGGGGGTCATCAAGACACAAATCGTAACACGGATCCATGGAAAATAAGTGATCTGCCCAATAATAACAAATGGGAGGGCAAAACTAAAACTTTGAGTCACAGCAGCAGACAGAAACCTGCTTTCTAGAAACAGGAGGTAATTATTAGTGTTCCAGTCTGGCAAATGGTAACTGCTTTGGTTTGGCTATGGTTCAGCCCTAAAGATTTGTGCACTGCAAGCTCAGGCCCCAGGGTAATGGTATTGGAGAGGTGGCAGGACTTCAGGAAATAGGGCCTGATGGGAGAGACTAGGTCATGATTATGCTCCCGAAGGGATAAATGCTGGGTCTCATGCAGTGGATGAGTTCCTGTGAGAGTCAGCCTGGTTTCTGCCCTCCCACTGTGTGATGCCATCCACCATGTGATGGCACATAGCAAGTTATGATGTACCAGAAGGCCCTCCCCAGAGGCTGAGCAGGTGGGGCAGCCTGACCTTGGACTTTTAGCTGTGAAACTGTGAGCTAAATAATACCTGCCTCCCTTTTAACTTACCAAGCTTCAAGAATTTTGATACAGCAACACAGAATGGACTAAAAGATGTTGGCAGGATGCAGTAATGTGTTGGTCTGGGCACTGGCTCCTGAAAGCAGCTTTCAGATAGCAGGCAAAGATCGTTTTGACACTGGGAGCATTAGGCAGTATGAACCAGCTTCTCAATGTGGCCACTTGGAAATATGGGTCATTTATGCTTCTAGCAAGTTTAAAAAAAAAAAAAAAACAAACACAAGTTTTGTGGTTGAATAGAATGAAACTATCAAGTCTGAAATGATGACCCTGAATTATGGCTCCAGTTCATATGCTCTCTCATCTCTACCCTTGGATCCTATCCAAAAATAGTTATATCATGTGAGACCATCACTTTCACCTCCTTTGTATTTAGGTCTATGAGCTGGCACTATTAGCCTGGAAAACAGCTGCCCTCCACAGTGTAAATGCCACCCATCCCTGGTGCATCTTGCAGCAGCTACAGTCAGACACACCTTGGTTTCCAGCACCTGTGAGGAGGGACAAATGGCTGCCCCTCAGTAGCTGGTTTAAGAGTCTTTATAGGGTCACAGTCAACCAGGACAGCGCCCTCCCTCCGTCCCCGTTGGTTGGACAAGTCTCCACACTTGTCTTCCACAGCTGCACTTTACTGTACGTCTGTCCTGTGAGATGTGAAGCACTACCGTAAGGGGCAGGGCACACATCTCGTTTATCTCTGCAGGCCTCGGTGCCTAACCCATCCCTGCAGCTCCGGAGGAGTTCAGTTGGGCTCCTCAAGCGAATGAGTAAGTCCTGTCCATAGACCCAGCCGGTAGTGATGCCCACAGTGGTGCTGCTCAAAGGAGGAAAAGGGGTTGTTGTACAAGGTTATGGCCAAATTCAGGGCAGTGACAACAGCAGACAACCTTCCCAACCCCGAAGCCTGCAGGGGCGTTCCCCAGCTGGGTCTACACTCCTTTTGAAGCCCTCAAATGCATTTTCTTCTCCAGATCCAGTCACTTCAGAGATAAGTGAAAAAGAATGTGGACAGATCATCTATTGATTGCCATCCTCCTGCGCCTCACAGATGCAGTCCCCTCACCTGGGCTCTGTAGGGCACTGATGGGCCAAGTGTCAGGCAGGCAGGAGGTCCAGGGGCCAGAACTTTCAGCAATCTGATTTTAGTGCTTTGGAAATCTCTGACTTTTGCTGAAGGCTTTACACAGGGCTTTCTGCTCCCTGGGTTTTAAAGAATGAGAAATCTGTAGCTGATCACATATTCAGCAACTGAGTGCACTTATTCGAAGACCTAAATTGCAGAAATAACTCGCGTGATTAGTTGAATGAATATGAGTCTGGATCATCAAGCTCAATCTACAGATAAATCGGGAAGAGATGACTCGGCCATGTGAAGGGTAAGCCCTCCCCACTGTGTCTCTTCTGCAGGATCATGACATTCCCTGCAAGGGGCCAATGGTGGTGGTGGGGCCCTAGAGATTCTCTTGCTTCTAGCTACTTCATCTTATATTGCCCGTAACTGAGACCAGCCCCACTCTGCCCTCCAGCAACACACCTGAGGCAGCTGGACCTTCCCAAGAGCAGAGTCACTGAGGAAGAGTCAGGCCCAGGTAGGGGTATGAGAAGAGGGACCTTCTTAGTGTTCATAAATGATTCCCTGCAGGACAGGTGGCCTACTAGGCAAATGCTGGTCTAGCCACATTCTTACCAAGAAAATTGCCCACAACCCTTGGCTGGAATTTGCCTCTCACTCAGCACCCTTCTTTCCCTGCACAGAGGACTCAGATTCCTCAGCTGCGTTAGACATGCTCAGCTTTCCCCAGAGTGGCCTGCAAGAACTCACAGAGCCCAGTGCCTGCAAGGAACCTGTTTCAGGAAGAGCAGACTCTCCCTGCACACAGGCTCCCTCCCAGGCCCTGGCTGCATCTCAGCCTTGGCAACCAGCTCCCCTAAGGAGAGCCTTCAGTGGGCCCATCTTCCTGCTCCTAGATGGCTTTTCTAGAAGGCCAGGAAGCTGGGTTACATGGAAAGTGCTGTGTTCTTTCAGCAGCATGAAAATTGACTACTCGGGCTGGGGATTTAGCTCAGCAGCAAAAGGGCCTGCCTGGCGAGCATGAGGTTGTGAGTTCAATCCCCAGTACCAAAAAAAAAAAAAAAAAAAAAAGAAGAAAGAAAGAAAGAAAGAAAATTGACTACTCTTCCATCCTGCTGTATGGTACAGTGTGGAGGAGGGGACTTTGGGGTAACAGGAGTCCGGCCAGCCAGTCCCACAGTCAAGCAATGGAGAAGAGGAAGCAGGGGACAGGCTTGGTACACCATGCAGTGGGAGGTCAAACTGCACCAGAACCTTCTAGAGTTGATGAGCTTGGTTTTCAATCTTGACTGTAATTTGCCAGCTGTAATTTGACCCGACTGAGGTTCCTAACCACTCTGTGCCTCGGTCTCCTCATCTGTAAAACATGGATATTTCTGTGTACAATAATTTATAGGATTCATAAATAGTATGGTTAAAGTTTTTAACACAGTAGTATGTGGTAAATCCTTTAAAATGTTAGCTAGTCCTATTTTTACAATGTATCCTAAGAGAACATCAAGACAAGTGTATAAAGATTAACAAGCTAGATTAGGAAATTTATCTCACCATTGCTTAGCATGGCAGAAAATAAAAAATATACACTAGGTTTTATTTCTGGTTTTTTTTTGGTACCAGGGATTGAACTCATGACGTAGCGCTTGCTGGACGGGCACTAATGCCGCTGAGTCAAATCCCCGGCTCCAGAAAATAAAACATAACCTAAAAGTCCGGTAAATACAAAAATGGACCATGTAACAGCCTGCCTACACGATAGAATAACGTAGCTATTAAATATGACAATACAAACAGTGCATGTCAATTCGACATGATCAACACAAAATACTGAAAATACAGGTCACAAGACAATGTTTGTCCTATGAGCCTGTTACATAAAAGTATGTATTTCTGTATGTTCTTTTGCGCAGGAAAGTAGCTGGAGAGAGACGTGGTGGTGGGATTTCAGGAGCTTACCTTTCTGCTTCTTAGTTCTAATTTCTCTACAGTGGGCACGTGTTATGTTTATTGCTTCTTTAAAAAAGAAAAAGATGGAGTAATTTTAAGGATAAAAAAGGATTTTCACACTCAGATAATTCCAATACAGGTAAAGGGATTTGTTTAAACTTCATTACTCTGGCTGAGAAGATGCATGAGGAAGAGCAGCTGAACATGCCTCTTGTTTAAAGGCACTGCATCTGGGAGAGTAGCTTACATATAAAAATACCTCAGTCAGCTTCCCCTATGGCTCCATCCTGCAGGAAGCCAACCCTGAAAATCAGTAACAAACCAGATATGAAACGTGCCTTCCTCCAGATCATGCTAAATCAGAGTATCGGGATGACAACAGATTTCCATTTTACCTGGCAAAGAGGCCCTTCCCACTGAGATGAAAAAATTTGGGACACAAATCAGCTCTCTGGAAAGAAAAGAGACATTTTAACAGGATCAGCTGGAGGTCGAGGAAAACTGCAAAGTCTAAATATTCTTGGTGTCATAACTTTGTCAGCTGTGTTGAAGTTGACAAGATGCTTAGCCAGCACCTCGAGACATATGCCAAATTGAGGTGGTTAGATGTGTAAGCCATAATAACTACCCCACGGGTCTCTGCAGAGGCACGTACTGAGCGGGCTAAGGCCACGCAGCCACTACCTGCCCAGATGCCGTGCCTGCTTCCGTCCTTTCCCTGATCAGGCTCTGCAGCCCTGCTGTCCTGGAATTGGGTCTCAAGACCAGAGATGACTTCATTAACTCTGCTTCTCATACTTAGCATCTGCACTGCAGGAGGGACTTTGGGGCCAGTGCCAACAGGAGACAAAGTCTACCTTCCTGAAGCAGTTTCTGCTACAAAGCTGTTCTTCAAAGAGAGAAGCACAAATCCAGCCAATCTCACACAGGCTTGGAGGGCTGGAGGCAGGAAGGAAGATATGGGGATGGACAGAGAGAGGCTGTTCTGCTGCTCAGCCTATGGAGGGCATGACCTGGAGCAAAGCCACAGACCCACTTTTTTGGCCACTGATCAGAGAAGAATAAAGAGGGTGAAGGGGGTGAGGAGCCAGGCCAGTGCAGCGGCAGCATCTGCAGGGGCGATGGTCAAGAAGAAGGACCCTGCCCTGGCAATGGAGAAGGGCTGTTTGTGGTAATAAGCTTCTTCGAGGTTTTTACAAAAGAGATGAAGTCTTACCATGTGGCCCAGGCTGGCCCTGAATTCCTGAGCTCAGCTGATCCTCAGCTTTCTGAGGCACTGGGACAGCAGGTCTGAAAACCCCTGGAGATGCCACACTACACGGCTGTTCTCTAGGCTACCATTGCTCCCCCACTGGGGGTCTGCTATCCCTCAAAATGGTATTCCACCCACAAAGCAGGCTCAACACCCAGAGAAGGGCAGGGGCTCACCCTGCCAAAACACTACCTGCGCTAGGCAGGTTGTGGGAGAGTCACTTCAGGATCCTAACCTCATTCTGTTAACTGTGGTTCACCCAGACTGCACATCAGAGCCATCAATGGAGACTCTACTTGCATTGCAGATTCCTGGGGCAGCTCCAGACACACTGAGCCAGCACTGCTGGGATGGAGCCTGGAGCCCCATGCTTGCAAAACCTTGCAGGAAGCTCTCATGAGTTCCCCTGGCTCAGAGGCACAAATGCATCCAAACTGCTCACTTCATAAACTAGGAGACTGAGTCCTGGGCAGGGGAGGCGACAGTGAATTGTCCAAAGTCACACAGTAATCACCGGCATGGTGAGAACAGGACTCAGCTATCTCGTTCCCCTGTGCAGTGTGGACAGTACTGATAAAGCCATGATGACTGAGATGACAATGATGTCAGAAACTATGTATTGATTCTACTCTAAACCTTCATAGTGCATTAACGCAACACACTGAGCTTTTACAACCACTCTATACGGTAGATACTCTAATTCCTATTTTTCCAGGAAAGGAAACTGAATCACAGGAAGGGTAATTTATTTGCCCATGGTCACATAGCCAGAAACTGATAAACAAGACATGCTGGTGCCAAAGCCTGTTCTAAACAGCTGGCTTGCCTGCCTTAGGGTGCCCCCTATCCCCAGGGATCCACTCCTCATCAGGGGGTGTTTTTGGGGGATGGTCTCAGGGGGAAGGTGCCCAGCTTTGCTCTGGGCCTTCCTAGGAGCCCAGAGAACACAGCTCCGGTGGTGTAGGACCAGCTTTTGCACTTTACCTGGACCTGGGAGAGTTTCATGTTCTGAGATATCAAGGAAGCTACATTTCCCCCAGAAAAACAAGGACCTCAATGTTTGCTTTGGGTAAGAACAGGAAAGTCAGCTTTTCCTAGGCCACTTCTGTGTCAAATTCTTCTCAAGCAGCCCTTGGCGATATTCTCTTAGACTGTGTTGACCTCATCTAGGTATATGGGACTTTTATCATCCTCCGTTTGGGGAAGATAACTCACTCTTTTGGCTTTAGTCTTAAAGGCTAATAATGTAGGGAAGAGGAACACAGAGGAGCAGGGCGGGCGGTGCCAGCAGAACACTGCAGACATCTTGAATCAACAGAAACACTTGCTTTGCCACTCAGCATTAACTTCTCCGGACACCGCAAAGCTCTGCTGGCCTGACGCACATGCGTGGGAGAACCCTGGTTCTTAGCAAGTCTCAGTGCCCAAGGCAGAAGAGACAGGGAGCTCAGTTTTGGAGGCAGGCAAGCCTGTGTGTGACTTGCTCGGCTGCTTCTTTACCTGGCAGGTGGCTCAGACAAGTCACTTCTCTGAGTCTCAGTTTCTTCATCTGAACACTACCACTTCAAAATGTAACCATAATGTATAAATAAAACTCCAGAGAAGGGGGGTGCCTATCCTTGTCAGTAGGCACCTGCGGCCATGCCCTTCCTGCCTGGCATGAATGGAGACCAAGAATTGGAGCTGTTAGTGGATTTACTGACCAGCTAGCATGGTAACATAAGGAAGGGGTCCCTCCTATCAAGTCTGAGTAGGTGGAAGCTTTCAGACCCCTCCCTGGGAGAGAGACACAGAAGCAATGACTTCTCCATATCCCTGCAATGTTTCTGCAGGCCCCTCTCTTCCATAAAAAAAATTATCTTTTACAATTGCATTGGTATAAAGATGGATTTAATCCCAGCTGAATGCATTATCACATTTGCTTTTTTATTCTTAGTTAAAAAAATTAAAGTTAAAACATTCCTGTGGGCCCTAGGGACTGTGCCTAATGGAGAAGTCTGCCCTATGCAGGCCATCTGGGATAGTGTGTGGCAGGTGCCCAATAGCCTCCTCCTCCCAAACATATGCCCCCCCCAGACCTCCCATCCCATCTGTGTCACCAGCACCACCTGGCATGGCCTCCTAAGTGTGGCCTATGCTACCCCCTACCTATAATAGAGATTTCATTGATATCTGTCAAAATTTACCACCTGAGCAACTCGAGCATCCAAGAACTCATCCCTCCTACACAACTCCATTCAAACACAGCCTCCTTCCTGGCTTCCTGGCAGTGGAATGCAGGAAGCTTGAAGGAAACGCTAAAACCATCTTAGGAACTTGATGCATACCCCTCTTCAGATGCCTGCAGTCTCTCTCACACGGTCTGCTGGTGGCCTGGGTGGGTGTCAGCGGTCGCATCTCCCACGAGCCCCCGTGCCTTGCTCATCTTCACACTCTCCTCATTCCAGCTCTGAACCAAGCTCACAATACAGACTCGGTACAAAGGTGCTGACTGATAAGAATTGAAGAAAAGGCTCACATTCTCCACGTCCCCATGCACTGTCAGGTACTCCTCCCAAAACGATACCCATTCACATTTCAGGGCAATTGTTTCAAAAGCAGCTCCGGATCATGCAGCCACACGCTGCTTGCTGAGGGGTAAGAAGGCAGAGGACTGAGGGCTGTCCACCACGGCTCTCTTCCTCCGTGCCAATCACCGGCATGGCCATGGGGGGTGGGGGTGGAGCGCGGGGAGATGAGACAATAATTATCCCGCATGGTCTATTCCCAGAATTCAAAGTTATTGGGGGAGAAAATGCAATTGTGTGTTATCCAGTCATTAAAACAAAAAACAAAAACAAAAAGGAAACAAGGCCAGTGAATTTTCAAACCGTCTTTCAGGCTTGATGAAAAGAAAAACAAACTTGAGTATTAGCACCAAATTGTGCTGACAACACACTTCCGGGTCTCTTTGTCTTCCTCGGGGCTCTCTTTTCAGAATTTTTCAACAATTCCTATTGATTCCTTCATGGTCCTCATGGGACTGGTCATGCTTGGGAGAGCAGCCTTCTGTAGAGCTTGGAATCTGATCTGCCTGCCTCCAGGGCCCTGAGCTATAGGAGGAGCAAAACTCCAGCTCCCGTTCCAGAGAAATGGCCACCACTGGGCCCCTGCTCCCTGTGGGGCCACTGTGACTCCTGTAGCACTCCTGCCCCCACCACTGACTCCCTGCCCACCCGGCTGCACCAGGTTCTCATCCGCCAGGGAAGAACACACTCAGGTTGGCTCAATTATCCACTATTTTAGGACCTAGAAGTAACCCGAGAGATCATGTGCCAGACGCCCACACAGCTCGGCAGGGAAACTGGAGCCCAGAGGGGCAGCCTCTCCCGGGTTGCTGAGCAGATTGGTGGCTCCAAAGTAATTAGAAGGTGCAATTCCTAGATCTTGGGGCATGGGGTGGGAGGCATCGTGAGGGCTGGATTTGCAGGACCCTCTTTACATGCTCACAGATGGGTGCTTCCCACGGCTGTACCCACTCCAGCCATGCAAAACATGTTTTAGACCAGAAGAGGACCACACAGAATGGCATTTAAAGAGAGGCCACAGTCTTGCTCAGTCTCCCCTCTGGGTCTTTGCACGTGTGTTTCAGTGCTATGATTCTACTCTCCGCATGCTTTTTCATTCACACTTTGGTCTGGGTGTAGAAGCACCTCTCCCAACATGCATCCCTTCAAGAATGAGGCAAGCAGCCCTTGGTAAGAGCTCGTCTCTCATAGGCTCATGCTGCCTTCACTGAGACTACAAACTCACACATCCGTTTCCACAGTAGCTGGGGAGGCCCATGGAGTGTCTATCTTGCTCCGTGTTTATCTCTGCCTAGAACAGTATCTGAGCACTTGTCTGGAGGTTCTAGCAAGGGAGTGCAGCTACTCACATATCCATGACCGAGGAATGGGTCCTTCTCTGTCAGGGGTGGTCATGTTCTTTGATCCAGTGTGAAGCTTTTGATGGAATGCACATGGAGTGTTGAGGGAGAAAGGGGACACCTGCCTGGTCAGCCGGATGAGCCGGCCATCAATGTGGTGAAAGATGTTGCAGCCGGATCGCCCTCACATCCTAGAACAGTGTCTGGCACACAGTAGGCACCAGTTATTGCCAAATGCAGCAATGGTTTCCTGTTATCCCAAAGACAATTCTGGGAAATGGTGTCACTATCTCCCACTTACAGGAAAGAAAACTGAGGCTCAGAAATGAAACACAATCCTTGCCCAATGAATGAGCGGTAGGACCAGGATTTATCTTCTGACTCCTGGGACAATACTCCTCCCATCCCTGGCACAGTCCCCGAACTGGTAGGTTCCACTTTATACCATCCTAGCCTGTGGTGGAGAGGCAGTGACGAAGGGGGGCGCGGTTGACTAATCCTTCTGCTATAAGAAGTGCTTGGGGAAGCTGGCACTGGAATCCCAGTTTACCCCTAAGTTAGGCAGAAAGAGCAGGGGACCCCTGCAGACCAGGGCTGAGCAGGCGGTGCAGGGAAGTTCCTGAAAACTGAGGCTTCGAACATGGGGAGCTTGAGTAGAAGGCAGGCAGTCTGCAGTAGGAGGCTAAAAGTGAGCACTCAGACCACCACAAGTGCTGGCAAGGTTAATGGAGCAACTAGAAAGATCTCTCAGACATGCTGGTGGCACTGCCAACTGGTTTAACATGGAAAACTGGCAGCTTCCCAGAAAAACTTAACCTACCACAACAGTACGACTCTGCAACTCAGATCCTGGGTCTGGCTCACATAAATGACTGCTGTTTCAACCGCCCAAAAAACATGAGCAGGACCACTCGTCATCCTCAGACACTCCAGGGGAAAGTGAACTGTGGCGGCCCTTCGGAACAGTCTGGTGCTTCATCAACAGGCTAAACACGGAGTGACCCAGAATTCTACTCCTAAACACACACCCGAGAGAAAGGAAAACCCATCACCACACAAAAATGCATACAGGAATGTTCATAGCAGTATTATGCATAACTAAAAGTAGACAAAATCCATACAATGGAGTATCAGTGGATAGTAAAGGGGAAAAATGTCCTGATACACGCTGCAAAGTGGATGAAACAAAATATTATACTTGGTGAAAGAAATCTGTGACAAAAGACCAGCTATCGTATGCTATTATCTATATAAAGTGATCAGAATTGACGTATAGAGACAGAAATAGATTGCTAGGCCCAGGGCTAGAGAGTGGAGAGAGAGAACCAGGGAGAAATAGAGCAAAACTGCTCATGGGTACAGAGTTTGCTTCTGAGACAACAAAAATGTTCTAAAATTAATCGTGATGGCTGCAAACCTCTGCGAACTGAGAAACTGTAAACAAAAAGTGTTTATAGTGCTTTATTCCTAATAACTAAATACGGGAAACAAAATGATCAGCAACAGTAGGGTAGGTAGATAAATCTGAAAGAGAATCAACTACTGTTTGTGATATAATAATGAGTGAAAGGGTATGATAAAACTACAGTTCCTATACAACAGTAGGATATAATGTAAGGTGTTTTTTTTTTTTTTTTTTTTTTTTGGTGCTGGGGATCAAACCCAGAGTCTTGCTTATATTAGGCAGGGGCTCTGCTCTGAGACAAATCCCCAGCCACATATAAAAATTTAAAGCTGGCAAAAATGAATCTTTGATGATATAAGTCAGAATAGGAGGGGTCCACTGACCAGGAGGAACCGTCAGAGGTAACACAAATGCTCTCCATTCTGTCCTGTGTGGGGAGCCGCAGATGAATCCATATGTAAAATTCATTAGGCTGTGTACTTAAGATTTGTATATTTTATTGTTTTATAAATTACACCTTGATTTAAAAAAAAAGCAAGTAGCAGTCACATTAAAATCCAGGGTTCAAATCCTGGTTGTCTGGCCCTAGCAAGTCCTGCCCTCTGGGCACCTGCTTCCCCATCTCCAGGCACCAGACCAGATGGCTGCAAAGAATCCAACTGGCGCTGCCAATCTGAGATTCTGCGAATCCACATACCTATTAGTCACAGAGTTTGCTGGGAAATTTGGCGAGTGCTCACCGCCAGTGCGGTGACAAGAGAAGGGGGCTGGTTGCTGTCGGCTCAGCCTTGTTTCCAAGGAAAGAAAGGTCTTTGGGAAGTGGGCGGAACACACTGCCACCAGGAGGGAATGTCAGTTTCAATATGAATCATCTCATACTTTGCCAGCAACTTGCTCTGGGAATAGATACCCTGACTCACTCCTCTCCTGACAGGAACAAGACTTGTTGCTAAAATTTCAGATTCTAAGAGAGCCATCAATAGCCAAAACACCCTCTCAGAAACTAGGGGGTGGGGCACAGAGAGAGAATAAACAAGCAAGCAAGAAATCATGCTAGTACCCAACCCGGGGTGTTAGGGCCCTGGGCAGAGGGATGGGCAGAGGGCCCCAAATGCAGACCCCTTTGTCCTGTGTAGCAACGGGGCCCAAAGGAGGTCGCCCATTCCTGTGGCTGGCGGCGCCAGCACTGGGACATGAACCTAAGGCTCCTTGCCTGAGTTTCCTTTACAACAACCTGTTACTATATTTTCTAGAGAAATAAATTCTGCTCTGTGCTTGTGGGAAGCCTTTTAAAGAAAAAGAAAGGACCAAGATGCATCTTAATTAGAAATCCTCTGGAAAGAAACATCTCTGAAAGAGCCGAATACAGAGAGCCATGCCGCCAGCGGTCAGCCAGCAGAGGAGAGCAGGAAACCAAGCGGGTCTCACTGGAGAGGAACGCTTTCCTTAGATAATCTCCCAGGGGAGCCAAGGGGCAGTGCAGTCATCAGGAGGGGCCAAGGAACTGTGGGTATGTCACTCAGGGCCTCAGGGAGACAGCATGGGGCCACAGCTTCTGTCCAGCAACTGCAGGTCCTGTTTGTCCTACACTGAGGACAATAATTTCATCCAATTATTCTCCTTGTATCAAAGGCCAGTCCAGTGTTTCTGATCCATTTCCTGTGCACTTTTGCACCATCTGGCCTCCGGCTGGAGCAATCTGGGTCTCTGAAACATGTGACTACTGGGAAGGCTTGCTGGCTGCCCTGAGGCATGACCCGTTCCACCCAAGGAACAGCAACGTCACCATTTGGAAAGCTGATGATAAGCTCTTCCTCAAAAACAAATTCAAGTCTGGATAAGGAACTGTGCCACAACCTGTCAGACTCAGTGTGCAACATGGCCTAGTGTTGGTTTTTTGGGAACTATGAACTTTTATTTTCCAGGAGAAAACTTCAAAGAATGAAACAGAGAGAGAGAGAGAGAGAGAGAGAGAGAGAGAGAGAGAAGAAATGAAAGGTTAAGTCATAGAAGTGGATATGGTATTTTCATCAGGCAAATCAAAATTCTTAGTTGCTAGCCAAAGAGAAGAGAAAGGCACCAGGATGGGTGTACAGACATGCAGGGAAGAAAAAGCTCTAATGTTTGATGATGACTTACTGTGTGCCAACCTCCCATTTCACAGAGAAGTAATCTGAGGCTCAGAGAAGTCCATGACTTACTCAATTTCACTTGGCTGGCAGTTCTGGGAACAGAATCTGAACCCAGGCAAAGCTTTAAAGTCAAACCTGCCACCTTCCAGAAACAAACTGAGTAGGCAGATAAATGGAAAACAGGCAAAATGGGTGTTTTTACAAACTAGCTGGCAAAACCTGCTGCCACATGGATAGAGTAACTTTCATCTCTATGAAAGGTCCCAAGAAGACCTTTCATAGGTGTGAGTGTGTATGTGTGCGTGTGTGTGTGCACATACGTCTGCAGAGGTGTGAACAATTTGTAGAAGGCACTACCAAGTCACACACCCAAAAGTAATTGTGAAAGTGACATCCTGGAGCCTGGATTTATTCCTTCTTCAACATCGTAACGTATTTGCTCCATTTACAAGGCAAAGATGATTTTTCTCTGTGCCAAGGCCAAACATTCCCAGCCTGTGATCTGAAAATCATGCCATGTTCATTTTGCCTCTAACTCACCCAAGGCCATAAATCATCCCTTGCAATGGGGATTCAGTTGGCAGTTCTATCGGGGATCCATGAGCAGACAAAATCCAACTTGGGGCTCTCACGGTCACCCTGAGGCTGGAATGGAGCAGGGGGATGTTACTTTCGGCCACACAAGCACCTCTCCCCTCCACAGGGAAGATGCCCAGGAGCCAGATCTGCTGACGAGCAGGACTGCTACCTCTACGGGATGTGTTTGCTGACTCTTAAGTGCACTTGTAGCAAGAGGTGAAGACAGTTGAATGGGATGAGGAGACATAGAGCATAGCAAGAGCCGGGGATAGGGGACAGAGGTCTAATGGGAAAAGGCCAGGCAGAGACTGCAAAAGGCAATTCATTCATTCTGTATAGTATTTATTGAGAGCCTACTAGGTGCCAGGAACTGCTTCTGTTCTCAGAACATAATTAGTCTCATCATTATTATTAACAAATACAAAAATGGCAGAAATTTACATTCAACGAATGGCAGGAGAAAGTTCTCACAGAATTGCTAACTTGGAAAGATGAGTGCTTGTTAAACACCTTTAAAGCTGGCCAGCTTGGCTGCGCACGGTGGTGCACTCCTGTAATCCCAGCACTGAGGAGGCTGAGGCAGGAAGATCTCTGTGAGTTTGAGGCCAGCCTGGGCTATATAGTGAGTTCAAGGCCAGATTGAACTACATAGCAAGACTCTGTCTCAAAAACAAAAACAAAAAACAATCAATCAAACAAACAAAAAAGTTGGCCAGCTGACATTTGGTGGCAGAGTCACTTATTAGCTCTTCCCAAATACTTATATGCATCGAAGGCTAATTTATTTCATGGCCTTGAATGCTAAACTTTCTCTGTCTTTTTCCTGGAATTTAAAAATTCCAGGAAACTGCTTAAATGAAGGGGTGAGAGGTACACTGTCCACCAGTGGGTTGCCTGCCCCAAGTTTCTGCATTGGGCATTCAAGGGCTGGGGGACAGGCCAGGAGAGACTGGGGTGGGGCACCCCTGCAGTCCTCATGTCGGGTGTGGGCCCAGGCTACTTGGGCAAGACCTAGTCAGGATGGGAGCAGCCTCCACAGGGCTCAGGCCTTGCATTACCCTCACAGCAAGGCACGCGTGCAGAGCCTCCCAGCACTGGACCAGATTTCAGTCTCTGAATCTTGAGAAGGCGGTACTATTATTGTTCTACTTTATAGATAAGGAAACAGGCCCAGGGAGGTTAAGAAACATACCCAAATTGGGCACAGCTGTAATCCCGGAGCTCTGGAAGGCTGAGGAAGGAAGATCACAAGTTTGAGCCCAATCTGTCTCAAAATTTAAAAATAAAAAATAAGTCTGGGCATAGCTCTATGAAAAGTCCCAGGTTCAATCCACAGAACAAGGAAAGAGAGAGAGAGAGAACACAGACATAAAAAGGCAGGTGGGCAGACAGGGAAAGAAGGAGGAAAGGAGGGAGAGAGGGAAGGAAAGAAACTTGGCCAAGCTCACACAGCTCCTAAGCAGCAGAGTGGCCTGGCCTGTAAATCCAAGCCGGCTGGCTCAGGGACCAAGCTCTCTAGCTAGCTGCTTACCATCCCCCCACATCCTGACATAGGAGTGAACATCTGCCCCTTTTCACAGGTGAGAAAGCTGGGCCTCATCATACTAGACCTCTCCTTTATGGCATCGTGTGTGGCTGCCACCATCTGTCCCACCCCCTGCCCCCAAGTCTCCCCATGCATCTTCAAGCTGAAAACTCACTTCTGTAATAAGCGCACCCCCAACTAAGTGTCTGTTCTGTACTTGGCAAGGGCCCTGCCCACTCTGCAGCCTGAGACCACCCAGATTCATCTGGACACAAAGCCCATGCTCTGTTTGCCACCCAGGTAGACGCTGTCCTACCCTTTCAACTCTCCCAGGAAGAGAAAAAGGCAGCTCTCTGCCTTGGCCTGGGCCATAAGGCCAGAGCAGCCTGTGCCTTTTTTGTTGGTGACCACTGGGGCCTTGGGCATATTTTGTAGCAGGGCATGCTGAGCCAGATGTGGGTAAAAAAACAAGACACAGAGTCAATGAAATGATTAGGACACAATCATTTCATTCAGTCAGGCTCGAAAGATGCCTTACTAAGAGGTCTTGTTCTCAAAGTAAGAACAGATTTGTAAAGGCAAGAGGCAGCCGTGAGGGGGATTCAGAGCGGAGAAAGGCCGCATGGGGGACCAGGCTCAGTGTCCGACTGTGCTCACTGCAGCTCTGACGAATCCTGGCAAAGCGAGGTGGCAGCGTGAACTCATCACCTGCCCCGCAGGCCCAGGGACGTGGCTGCCAGCAGCCCTGTCCAGATTGAGCAATGGACACGAGGAGACTGCTTAGGGTCTCCCTGTGTGTCCCACTCAGTGAGAGGGCCAGGATGGGCACTGCCGACCACCTGTCTGTCCCTGAAGTGTCCTGTGTCTGCAGGACTTGGCCCATGGCGAGGTCACTGATTGAGTGACGCAGCCCATCCGTCCCAATCCATTTAGAAAAGCAGTGATGGTGTGACACGCTGTTTAGTTCAGGCCAGCTCACCTACTTCCATCTGTGAAGACAGTCTAGCTTCCAAGCCCCTCGTGGAGCCACCCCAACCCCTTGTCCATTGGGTATGTTCTCATAAGCCTATTTGTGATAACCATAATCACAGCTATCATCTATTAACAGTGTCTCTGTGTCAGGCATGACTTGATCCAGAAGTCTGATGTTAACTTCACTTCACAGAAAAACAGCCTCAGAGAGAAACAACTTGCCCAAGATCACACAACCAGGAAGCAGTGAAGTCTAAATTTGAACCCAGGTCTTTCTGGCTGCAGAAATACAGACCCTCAAGTCGATGACCTCAACAACTGCTCATATCATTGTCATGATCACCTGTATTTGTCCTCTCTCTGAGTATCTGGATAGACCCTGGAGGGGCCACGGGAAGGAGCACATGTCTTGGCAGAGATGACAGAGATTTCACTTTACACGGTGGGGGCTCCTGTGTCCCTAGAACCTAGTGAGTGAAAGGGAGTAAACTCAGACCAGCTCTCCCTGTCCTGTTCCTGGCTGCCTGTGTGTAACCTTCTTTCCCAAGGGCCAGCTGGCAAAGATAGCTCGTCTACTAGCTGCCTGCTCACTGTGACGGGATTCTTAAGGCTTGTCCAAGGACACTCATGGGAGACAGACAATCCAGGGGACCTCAGAGACCACCATGGACTCACTGGTGACTGTGAACCTCATTTATCATAACAGAAATCATAAATAATGGCATGTACACACATACTCATTTATATACTCATAGCAGTCCCACTACAGAGGATAAATGAACAGGGGCCCAAAAAGGTAAACCACTTGGACTTGGCTAAACCCCTGCAGACAGAGTAAGGATTTGCACCCAGGTCTTCTGACTCAAGGTCCAGGTTTTTTCCCCATTATGGATGGAGACCATGCTCCACCTGGCTTGGTGATTGGCAAGGGGATGGGAGGTTGAGATTTAAGTCCTAAGGACTACGGAACTTTATAAAATGGGACTGGATTTAGCTCATTCCCTCCCAGAAGTGTTTCCCATGATGGTCTGAGCAATAGCTGTACCCATGCTGAGCAATTTTGCAAATTGACAGCCTCTCCTCCCCATCAAGCTCCAATTCCTTGGATATTTACAAACTGTTTAGAGAAAAGGAGAGGGGAAGCCTTCTCCATCGCATTTCCACTTGTACTAATAACACAATCTCTAACAACTTTGACAAGCTGCACACCAGCCCTCCTTCTTCAGGGTTGATGGCGAGGGTGGGGTGTGGATCTGTAGTCCAGGCA
Organism: Cavia porcellus; assembly: GCF_034190915.1. Taxonomy (NCBI): domain Eukaryota; kingdom Metazoa; phylum Chordata; class Mammalia; order Rodentia; family Caviidae; genus Cavia; species Cavia porcellus. The sequence continues at coordinate 19,364,533 of NW_026947508.1, read as the reverse complement.
GCTGCAACGGCAGCTCGCCACCAGGATCCATGTACTACATATTGGGGCTAAAGAAAAGTCTCTTTTACTCCATCTGATTTGAGAATTCCTCTCTAGGAATCTATTCCTAGAGAAAACTTTATTCAGAATGTGATAACTCATGCATTATTTTAACAGCAAAATCTAGAAACAATCTTTGTCCAACATTAGCAGGAAGATTAAATGAATTAGTACAGCATATCCACACAATCACTGAAACCATTAAAACACTCTTTACAAAAAGAGTTAAGTGATTCTTGTGATATAATATTAAAAAGAGAGAAACATACAGAGAGAGATAAAGAGAAAAGGATATAAAATTGTATATAAAAGGATTTAAAAACACACAGGAGTAAACACTGGAAGGAAATGAGGCAAGATGTCAACAGAGGCTGCATCTACATGGCAAACAAGTAATTTCTGCCTGCTCTATGCTTTTTTTGATACTGTCCTTTTTTCCCTTATGTTTCTAAGATAATCAGAAAAATAAATCAACAAAGCTACCTAAATCCACCCCCCTCCAGGGCAGTGGACAGTGGGATATATTACAGTGCTGACTGGTCAGGAGGAGGAGATGGGTCCCTGTCACCTTTCCCACAATGTGGTAGACAACTCCAGTGACTCCCCTTGAATGCAGCACAATTGTTGTAATGTTGATCATATGGAGACTTATTTCCTTATACTGATACGTAGAGAGCTTGCTATGGTATTTCCTTCTCTCTTCACTTGGCTCTAAGCATTGCAAATAAGGTCAGCTGAGGTACACACGTAGTGCTCTTTGTAAAAGATATGAGCACAGCAGGATGCTGGAGCCATCAGCTCCAGGAATGTCAACTGGGAATGAGCCTCAAAGTAAAGAGGCTATGAGTCCCCAGGACACAAAAATTTACGTATCAGAAACCAAAGCAACAGCCTCTTAAAACAATTCAGTTGTTACCTTAATTGAATTATGCAAATTGACCCTTCTGCATATCCTTATCTCTGTATTTTGCAGAGATGTTTTTCTCCCTACTTGGCCAGCCAGCTCAAGTTACTCATGTAATTCCCACCATCCTCACTGTCACTTATCCCTGAGCCACCCTGTTTCTTCACAAAATAATAAATACGAAGATCAGGGCCTTTTTCCACATATCCTCACGGGGATTGGACTTAGGACCCCTTGGCCGCCCTTAACTTGGAACATGTCTTGGTGTCTCTCTCACTGTGGGTTGCAATGGAAGTGGTAGATTGAAATTAACTTGTTGGGATTCCAATAACATCTCAATGGAACTACAAATATAACTTTTTGGATTGTGGGGAAAACTAGACAAAGGATTACAATATTTGAATGACTGTACACAATATTTGGGATTACAGTATTTGGCGCCCAACATGGGACATGAACCCACAACCCCCAAATATTGCACATCTCTCAGGCAAGGAAGCAGGCAGGCCACTGGCAAACCCTGTTTCAAGGGAGCCAACTTGCAGAAAGGAAGCAGGCACTATTTCAGATGTGAGCCAGGCCCATGATAAGACCTGGCAGTTTCTCTGAGAGGAGAGGGGCAGAAAGGGGCTCATAAGTCTCCTGGTTCAGCAAATGCTGTGGCCAGAAGAGAACGAAGCCAGCAGCCACCCAAAGTTGCAAGTAAAATATAAATAAGCTGCTGAAACCCTACATGTGTTGTTCTGTAAGACATCCCTGGACCCTACTGGCAGCCTGGGCACCAGCTCCATGGGATGTGTGTTGGTTTTTCCATCATAGTGCCTTCCGTCATCTCACCCACATGCTCTGGAGGAACTCAGACTCAGTCCTCAATGTCCCTCCTAGACCAAAACTCATCCCTTACCATCCCTGCTCACAGTCCCAAGTTTCTGTCCCTAAAGCATTGTGATAACCTTGAGATCTGTAGGGCTGGAGAGAAGCACAGGGTTTACCTCAAGCTAGGAAGGCTGAGGAGCAGGAAGAGCCCAAAGGAACACAGATAGAGATGCCCCGGGCCTGGAGAAAGAGGGCTGCACTCTGGAAGGGAAAGTAAAATCCCACTCAGATGTCAGAGGGCAGGGCCCTGTCCACTCACCGAACATGCTGCCCTCGTAGCCATCCTTCGTGAGCGGCCGGAGCTCGTTCTTCCCCATCGCGTAGCGCCGGTAGCTCTGCCAGGCAAAGCGCATCATCTGCAGGAAGGAGCAGAGGACAGGGGTCCTGGGTGACACGATGCCCATCACACAGGTGGACAACTGTGGTACTTCCGTCACACGGATTTAACCCATGCTGTAAAGATGATCTCCCAAAGCTGGGTATGGTGGTGCACAGCTGTAATCCCAGCACGTGGGAGGCTGAAGCAGACAGACTAAGAGTTCAAGGCTGGCATGTGCAGTGTAGTGAGACCCTTAAAAAACCAAAACCAAAACGCTCAAAATAAAACAGGTCTCCCAAATTTTCCAAGTTGAGGAAGGCAGCTGCTCTCACTACTGCTCTTACCACTGCCTGGAAAGCCCATCTTCTTCACAAACTCCCGCCTCTACAGTCTGTCCAGAGATTTCTTAGGATATGATAAGCACTAACTTAGTCCTAGCTGTCTGTCAGTGCCAAGTGAAAAGCCACCTCTTCCAGGCAGCTGTCCCTGTTTTGCTCTGGCCTAATCTGCTAAAGGAAGAAACGAACTCACTGAGCAGGTGAGAGCCTGTCATGACTTAAAGGACAACACCTGAGTGAGGACTGGTCACTCCATTCTATTCATAAAAAAGTCAAAGCAACCTGGCCACAAGATTCCCCAGGGAGTCAGCAAGCGGGCTGGGAATTGAGCCTATGCCTGTGACTCTGAAGCCTTAGGTCTGCCCCCTAAAGTCACCACATGAGGTTCTTTGAACTGCTATCATCATCCTGGCCATCTCTCCAGCACCCTAGGTGGCCACTGTTATTTACTGTTGCCTGGCTCTGGACCATGAATTTGTTGAGGCCAGAAACTACACCTACCTTGCCTCAGTTTCCCCAGGGCACCCAGCACAGGGCTTGGCACATGTAGCATCAATGAGTAGCTAAGGACTCCGTCACCCAGTGTGTGAGCTCTTACTTTGCACAAAGCTTCATGCCAGCACCCATCTGCCTTAGCTGCATGTAGCACTGAAGGCCAAGGGACACACAAGGTGACACTCTTCCCCTCTTCCCCCCACCACACCGTGCTGCTCTGCGCCCGTGCATCCCAGTCTTCCTCATCTGCCTGAACAATAGGCTGCTTTTGCCTTTGCAGGCTGCAGGAGGACAGAACAGCAAGCTCTGAGGTGACCGCAGGGCGGAGGAGGCAGCCAGAGCTACGCAGTGGAGGCACTGCTAAGGGGCCTGTGGCTGGAGAAGTAGCCAGACAGGGAGGAAAGAACTCAGGCTTTGAGACCGGAGAGACCTGAGTTCCAATCCCCCATGTCTGCTGCTATCCCTGTGACTCTGGCATCAAATGTACATCTCCGAGTCTCACATGCCTCACCCAAGTCCTGCGTAAATTGCAACAAAGCCTGCTTTGCCATGATGCTGAGAAGTTTCAATGAAGGACAATAAAGGAAACGCCCTCTTCCAGAAGCAAGGGTTTGACACTTGTTAGTTCTCTTTCCTTCTTGGCCTTCTGAGGATATGTCTGATCTCATCTGTACCCTACTCTTCCCGTACTCTTAGTTCTCAGACATCAGCTTGCATGGGAATCACTGGGGGCCGTGAAAATACATTAGTAACCGGATTCCTAAGTGTCTGACTCAGCAGGTCTGGGGGCAGGACCCACAAAGCTGTCTTCCTAACAAGTTCCCATGGGACACTGCTGGTTCATGAGCACGTCTGAGATCCCCTGATCTATTACACAGGGTGAATGTCCCTTATCCAGAACACTTAGGACCAGATGGGGTTCAGATTTCAGTTTTACTTTCAGATTTTAGAATATTTGCTTAAACATAATGAGATGTCCTGGGGAGGGATCCAAGTGTAAACACAAAATTCATTTATGTTTTACATACAGCTATATGTATAGCCTGGAGATAATTTTACACAATAATTTTAGTACGCCTGAATTTCCACTGCGACCCATTATACGAGGCCAGGTGTGGAATTTTCCATCTGTGGCATCATATTGCCCAAAATGTTTAGGATTTTAGAGAATTTAGATTTTAGATTGGGGATGCTCGGCTGTATTTCTCTTTCTCTATTTCTCATCTCACTTCTAGATACTTCTCCTCCTAGCTCTGGACTGTGTTTCCTGCCCCAGTGGTCCTCTTCCTAGGATATTTCCCCCTGTACTTACTATGGCCGCATTCCCTGACCAGAAGTCAGACCTGATGGGAGAATGGCTTGAACTCTCCCTGAAATGGAAGAATAGTCTAGTATCACCTCCCTATTTCACAGATGAAAAAACTGAGACTCCAGACAGACAGCGGTCAGAGAAGCACATCTATTAAGGCTTGAATACAGCTCTTTTATCTCCCAGGGCAGCAGATCCCACCTTATGCTCAGCTGACACAGGGCTTCCCATGCAACACACATGCAAATGTCACAGTAACGCATGCCAAGCACTTGGCACCGGCTTTGAGTCCTGGTTTCACTCCTCTGTTATTTTCTACTTATCCTCAATTGGCAATAACAGGAAATAATCGCTTGGTACCAACACTTGAGACAGACTGGCCTCTTCCCTTTCTCTCTCTTATCTGGGGGCAAGTGGCTGGGTGGGAGGGTAGCAGCAGGCTGCTACAGCAGAAGTCACAATAGATAAGAGGCAGAGGTCTGGGGTGCAGGGAGATCATATTCTACTTTGAAAATGTCCCCATTTAGAGTGGGTATTCGGGGATAATTACGGGAATCATAGACACATGGTCTTAAAGGAGCTGTCACCACAGGGAAGTAGGAATGTTTGGAACACAGCCCATCTGGGGCCGGATTCCAAGGCAGTCAGAACTGCCTTGACCTGCTGATCCTCGTGTGTCTCCCCACATAGGTCACAGGTGATTCAGCCCAGGTGCTAGATGAGCAGGGGATGGACAGTCCCTGGCCAGGCGGTCCTCCTCCCTCTTTCAAACACATCCTCAGCAACACCTGCCAGGCGTCCCGTCCTGTGTCTGGGCGCAGCTGGGGCTGCAGGAATGGCGAGCGTGCTCTCTCAGCCCTACTTCCTCCCTCCCTACCGGCTCCTCTTCTTCCTTCAGGTCCAGCTAAAGGACACGTTTCTAGGGAGGCCCCCTTCCCAGCCACTTCTAAGTCAGGCTTGAAATCAGATTCCTGCCCCCACAGTCCCAAAGCACAGTGCCATGGTGGCCACTGTCAGGCTGTTACACCCACAGCCATCAGGTCAGCCCCCACCCCTGTTCACTGTGACACGCCCAACCACTCACCCAGGAACCAGCATGAGGAAAGTGCTCATTGACTACGTGTTCAATCAGTGTAAGAACAAACAAGAAAACTGGCTATACAGCCTAAGACATGCCCAAGAGACTCACTGTAAACCTACAGCATAGGTAAGACATGAGCAGGTATATACAGGTCAGAGGCACTGGGAAGGGGCACTGGCTTTGAGTCCTGAGTGTATCCCAGGGACTCTTGGTGGGTATCCAAGTGTTCTGATGGACAGACAGGATACTGACGGACACAGGGAGATAACGATCCATTTCACTCTGGAACTGGTGACATGCTGCAGGTGATACCTGCACTTGGCATTATAGATAGGGAGTCCCTGATTTAATGCTCAGACCTCACAGGTCACCCAGGCCAACTTGGAAGTTTCATAATAGAGGCTTAAGTGGTCTCTTTTTTAAAATCCCCAGTGGCAGGGTTCTCACCAGCTTATCAGGCAGCCTGATCAGTTGGAGTTTCACCAAGTTCTTCGTAATCAATCCAAATCTGTTTTCCCTGTGGGACCAGAGGGTTATGGCTCATCCTGCTTCTGTACCACAGATGTGCAGCAATGGGGAGCAACGATAGGCTGCCAGCTCTAACAAGTCCCTGCAGCCATGAGGGTGGAATGTCAGCTCCCTTGGCTTGGGACTGGGGGAAGCACACTTTTGGGTATGTCTGGGTAGGTCCTGGAGGCAGGACCTTGAGACCGATGTCTGGTCTCTCAGTCCTTCCTCCTTGGCAGCCGCCCCACTCTGCTTCCCAGCTGTCACACTAAGCAGCTGTTCCGCCATGCCTGCCTGCCATGTTGCCACTGTGGAGTCAGCACACCATGGACTGAATTCCCTTTAAACATGAGCCAAAATCAACCTCTCCTTAAGTTGTGGCTCTCGGGTATGTGTCCAGCGATGGGAAAGCTAGCACAGTCTCTAGAATTTCCTGTGTTCTCTCATGGTACCCTCTGAAATCACAGACACGTACAACATATAGGAGTAGATGTCCAGGTACCCCAAGGTTTGTCACCCCTTTGTTGAACTTGGTTCTCCTTTTGGTAAGGAGCAGAAACCGATGTGAAAATTTGCTTGGTTATTTCTGGATCAGATTCTGCAGTAATGGACTCGCCATTTATCCCTAATGATGTCCATCTCACGGGACTGTGCCTGCCGTCCTATGCTGTCAGAATCTTGCTGGAACCAGATCTTTCAAGACACATGTATATCTGCCTGTTTTGAGTAATGGAAGAATTAAACAGGCTGCCATCTGTTTCCCCCACCACGTTCTGGACAGAAGTGGAAGCGGTCAGGCTGAAGCAGCAGCAGGGCCTCCCAGACCTAGTACCGCTCGCTGTCACTCCCTCTGCAAGTGAGAAATCCACCCAACGATTAGCACAGCCCCCGTTTCTCCGTTTTTGTACATGACGACACTGTGAAAGACAGGGCTGAAATGTAAAAATACTCTGCCCTAGTACAGCTAGTACTGAAAAGATAAATGGCTTTTTTTTTTTAACAAAGGAAAATAAGGGGTTAGACTGGCATGATTATTGTTGGAGAACTCATTTTTGCTCCTGCAGATCATTTTTGTTCTAAATGCTTGCAAATTGCTAACTTAAAAATCTATTAGTCCAACTAGAATTACCATCTTCAGAAAGATGGACAATAAAAAGTACTGCCCAGGATGTGGATAAATTGGAACTCTCATAAATGGCTGGTGGGAGTGTAAAATAGTTTGGCAAAAAATGAAATAATGAGTCAAAATGCAGTTAGCATATGGCTAGCAATTCTAATCCTGGCATATATTCCTGCACAGGAAAGAGTTAATGCAGCAGAGCTGAGACTTCGGTCCTCAGAGAGGCCTCCTTGCAGGGTTGGGCTTTGCTGGCACCTGGAAGGTGAGTTCTGGTGAGTTCCGACTGTTGCTTCCTTGGTAAGGTGCCTCGCTACACCTGCACTGTGGGTACAAGCCACGTGGCTTATGTAGCACCTCTGCTTTTCTCCTGGGAGCTTGGGAGTTTGCTACTTGTGAGGCCAAGGGTGCCCACGCCCTCAATAAAAACTGAGTCTCTAAAGAGCTTTCCTGGAAGACAACACCTTACGTGCTGTCACGATTTGATGCTGCAGGAACTGAGTATGTCTGCATGACTTCACTGAGACGACTCTTGGAACTTGGCCCAGACTTTTGCCCATGCACTTTTTCCTTCAGCTAATTTTGCTATATGCCTCAGTCTTGAGCAGGATTAAGGGCGAGATCTGCAGGTTCTCCTAATGAATCCCTGAGCCCGGGTGTGGTCTAGGGGAGCCCTGACATACAGCCAAGACAGACACATGGCCACAAAAAAAAATGTGGACACAAATGTTTGTAGCAGCCTTCTTATAGCTCAAAAGTCCAGTGACTGATGAGCAGACCATCACAATGTAGTACAGCCACATAATAAAGCCAGAACAAGGAGCTAAGCACTGACACATGAAGGAAACCTGAAAGACCACACCAAATGAAAGACACCAGACACAAAAATGCTACTGTGTATGTGATACCCCTTATATCAAATGCCCAGAATGAGCAAATCCATCCGACAGAAAGCAGAGTAGCTATTGTCAGGGGCAGGAGGGAGGGAACTGGAGAGTGGCTGCTGGTGAGTGTGAGGTCTTTCGGGAGGGATGAGGATGTTCCAGAATTGACTGTGATTGTGACTGCATAACCGCAAATAAACCAAAAAACACTGAGCCTACGCTTTTAAGAGGTAAATTTTATGGTATATAAACTATATCTCAATAAAGCTATTATTGATATTTTTAAAAACCTACTAATGGAAACAGACAGATATCATACGCCATGTCATACGCTACACAGAAGGACAAAACACTGCTTCAGGGATATTTTTGTTAAAATTGCCTAACACGAACTAACCCTAAGGACACAACAGACAAGCCCAAGTTGAGGGACATCGATGATTTTTACTCTTCAAAGTCAACTACATCAAGGAGGAGAAGGAAAAGACTGAGGAGCTTCCGGACTGAAGAAGCGTGGAGAGACATGAATGAGATCTATTACGTGATCTTGTCTTAGATCCTGGGGCAGAAATAACATCTATCATTATTACTATTATTATTATTACTACTACTACTATTACTGAAAAGGAAGTTGAGACAGCTGACAAAATCTGAATGTATTCAAACAGTGCCAAGTTGCCAGCCATAGTGCTTGTGCTATTAGGTAGAGAAGTGCCATCATCCCCTCAGAAATACACAACAAAATATTCAGTGTTAAGGGCCATTGTTTCTGCAGCATACTCTCAAGTGGTTCAGAAAACAATGATCTATGTGCACACACGGGCTCATGCACATGCATAAGTGCACACACACACATAGAGGGAGCGAAGGGGATGAACAACAAGGGTTAACAGCCGCACAACCAGGTAAAGGAACACGGGAGAGTTTTATTAGAGTTTTGTAACTTTTCTACAAGTCTGAAATTTTTTAACAATTTTTTTTAAAAATGGGAAGTTTTGCTGGAAGTTGATGATATTTTTACCTACATTCGACATTGCAGATTTCTATTTCCTTCTGCTTCTCATAAATAATGGCAGATGTGGTCACTGCCAGGCTACTTGCTGTTCCTCCTACCTAGTTCCTCAAAGGACGAGCTGGCTCTTCACGTCTGCTTCACCAAGTCTGTCTTTCAGGAAGATGGAGCCCAGCAAGAATTAGCAACTAGCAACTGTGGCTTCTCCTCTTATAATTATAGTACCGTGTTCAAATCAGATGCCTATCCTCAGTCTGTTCTCTTTGCTTCCAAAACATAAATAAACTAAATGTCCCCTTTTGTGGTTCTAAGCATTTTCCAGACATTTCAGCTCAGTTTGGGCTTCAAGATCCTCTCCCCACATCCTCTCCCCCCCCGATTTCTGGATTGCCTTTTATCTTGCGTTCAGTGGCCCTGTTATTTTGTGTGTGTGTCTATCTTGCACTATGGTTTGGAGATGGTTTGTCCTCCAAGGGTTTATGTACTGGAGGCCCAGTGTGAATGCAATGGTACTGAGGTGGGCCTAGTGAGGGGTGAGCAGGTCACCAGGGACACCATCCTCAGAAGCAATCAACGCATGCCCAGTGGCAGTGGGTTGGGACCTATGGGAGTGGGTTAGGTTCCATGGGACTGGACTGGCTGCCAAGGGAGGGATTGTAATAAAGTAAATTCAGCATTCTCACCTGGCTCTCCCTTCCTTCACCAGGCAATCTCTCTCTTCTGTTTATAGCCACTTCCCTTTCCTGTTTCTCACTATGAGACACACAGAAGGACACATCACTCAAGACAGAAGGACACACTGGCCCACACTGCCAAGGCTAGCACCATGCTCTTGAACCTATAGGACTGTATGCCAAAAAAATCTCTTTTCTTTATAAGATTTCCCACCTCCAGTAAGACTATGACATCGTTGCAGATAATTCTCAAAACAAAGTTGTGGCCTGCTGTATCCATCAATCTGTATTTTAACGTGTCAAAGGTACACATGCTCACCACAGAAAAGCAGAGAGAGAGAGGAAAAACCTCCATCTTTCAATCCTAACATTTGGTATCTTTCTTTTCACTGTTTTTCTCCCTATGTATCTTTGTTTCTTCCTGTGAGTATGACACACAGACATGTGACAAAGCCTTTGTAAACATCAGTTAATAGCTATATAATAGCCTACTGAGTCATTCATCATCAATCTCCCTCCCCTACGATTAGACATTTCAGTGATTTCTGGTTATGGCGAGTGCAAAACAATGCCATAGTGAACATCTTTATGCACAAAATATGTCCAATAATTTCCTTAGGCCAGAACCTCTAAATAATTGCTTAAAAGACGTTAGTGTTATATATGGGGGCTTTTAAAGACTACACCCTGACAGCTTGCTTTCCCCACCACTGTACAAAACTTGGCAAATAGGAAAATATATAGCAATCTTTTGACAATACAGTAAAGTAACTCACTTGAGGAGAAACAACTAATGCACCAAACAGTAACCGCTTATATCTGTACCGCTCTTTGGGTGATTTAGCTCCCTGAATCTGAGTATTTCTTTCTATGGGCTCAACAGAATAGGTATTTTTCCATGTAGAAATAATTATGCAAGGGCTGTGACATGTAAAATAGTAAACAGACACTAAAAACTGTGCCTTCCATGTCTAGTGATAGGCGAAAACGCTCATTATATAAAATTTTGTGACAATACAGTAAAGTAGTTCACTTGAGAAACAAGTAACACATCAAACATAATTGCTCACACTTGTACAACTCTTTGGGTGCTTCATCTCACTGATCTGGGTACTTCTATGGGCTCAACAGGATCGGTATTTTTCCACTTAGAAATAATTACGTGAGGGCTAAAAAACATGTGACATAAAATAGTAAACAGATATTAAAAACTGTGCTTTCCACAGTGATAGGCAAACATGCTTATTATATAGTATTAAGTAGAAAAGCAGGGTACCAAATGATGCAGCATGCAATTCACTGGTTTACCTTGTGAGTTTAAAACATAAAAAGGACTAGAAGGAAATATGCTAAAATCTTGACAGTAGTTATATCTGACAGTGAGTTCATGATTTTTATTTTTTCTCATCCATCTGCATTTTCTGAGTTTTTTAATTTTCTAAGATGAATAACTAGAAATGTCTATGATGGAAAAAATAAAGATTGTTAAGTGACGAACACAAAGGAGAAATGGTATGGTGCTAGCCTCGGACATGGGCGCACAGGAAGGGTTGCACAGGGAGCAGGCAGGACGAAGCTGATTTTGGTAAAGGATGCAGATAGAAAGGTCTTTGCAGCTGGGCTTTGGGGAGAGGTTCCACCAGCAGAAGAAATGTCATAAAGAGAAGTGCAGGCCCAGAACTGTAAAGTGGGATTTTAGGGCCAGAAATATAAATGATTCCCAAAGCCACATTTTAAATGACTGTATGAGGTCCAGAGAGGGGAAGTGACTTGCGTGTACCCAAGACAGAGGAATTAATGGCACTGCGATGATGATGTCTTTAAGGAGGGCCAGGACGGTGAGGCAGCTGGTAGGGCAGGGGCAGCCTGAGCTATAGAGGGATAACTTGCACAGACTCAAGAACATGATGGTAAAACACCAAGATAATTTGTACCTTTGTTCCCACTAGGTTCCAGAAATACAAAACAAGCACCTGTGTGTGTGTGTATGTGTGTGTGTGTGCGCGCGCACGTGCGCCCGTGTGTGGTGTAGAGAATGGCTCTAAAGGGTCTCTGGAAGTACTTGCTTGCAGCAGTCTGCCATTTACAGATTCAGAGAAATCTTAACAATAGACCACAAAGCCTTCCCTTCACCTGAGCCCTGTGCAAAGACAGAAAACAAAGCTCAGTGATAGAGAGGGCAGAGGCAGAGCAGAATCCTGCCCACACTTATCTTTCCAGCTCTTTCCCAAACAAAAGATGTTCTCAGCCACCTGAACAAATTACAGTGACACGAGACCTTAAAATGAAAAATATTGACCAGGCCGAGGCAGACATTATACTGCATTCACGGTTCACTCGCTTCTAGTCTCGGGGCTTGAGAGTTTTCTCCCGTGGAAAAGCCACTGGAATCTGCTGTGATACCAAGCACAGATGCCCACCCAGCTGAGGAACCCAAAACGAGAGAGGAAAGGTGCCTTTGGGAACAGCAGGGGAGGAACTGGGGGTGAGGCAGGCTGCCACCAGAGTGAAAAGTTTGCATTGGAAAGTTCTTTGGGGAGCAACTGGATGGGAAGTGGGTAAGCACTGAAACGGTGAGACACCTCTCTTTTCAAAATAAAACACACACACACACAAACACACACACACACACACACACACACACACACACACACACACACACACACACACAGGCAGGGCCAGGTCTGGCAGTGACCCAGAACCACAGGTGCTACATCTCAAAGACGCCAAGAAGGAAAATGGATTTTCCCAGTCATTAAGGACAAGCGCTCACACCATGACGTGCAGCATTACTGGCATCACTCAGCAGTGACACCTGGCCCCATTTGCAGGGCCAAGCAGCAAAGGATTTGGTCTCTAACCATCCTGGGGTCTAATGACTGCACAGATAGAGGGATTAGAGCAGCGGGTTGTTGTTATTATTGTTGTTGTTGTTTCTCCCCTTTTCAGCCTGAGGAAAGGGCTAACAGCTTGGTACCTGAACCATCCATGCTGGGTTTCTGGATCTACACCAGCTATGGGTGCAACACAACGTGACCTGGCTGGTAGCCGAGCTGAGGTCCATGAACACACACGATCTCGGGTCCGTTGTTCAGAGCTGGACCCAGGTAGTGTTTGGCTGTACTCTGCAGGGGACGGAAAGGGAGGTGCTGCCTCCAACCCCCTCAGTTTCAGGTTTGCTTCAGCTACAGAAGGACAAATGCAGGAAACAAAACAAACAACAACAAAAAAAGTGCGACACAACTCCAGACCTGAGGTCCAGACAGCTCTCCCACATCTTGTCCATGGAGATTCAGACTGGAGCACTCAGAAGTTCATGTCATCCGGAGCTGTCCTAAGGTGCATGGTTCAGAGAGAGATTCTGAGGGCTCCAAGTGTGGTCTGGAGACACAGCCAGGCAGCACACTAGAGATGCCCCATACCAGCAGCCACTCCCCAGACTTGCTGAATCAGAATCAGCATTTCAACAAGATGCCTAGTCAATTCAAATGCACACAAAATTTGACAGGCTGCTCTCAGGCTCTGCTGTGTGGCCTTCCTTGCCTGAGAAACTTAACCTCTCTGAGTCTGTTTCCTCATCTGAAAAAACACAGGATAGCATGGACAGAGGACCTTTCATCTTTATAATAACCCTGCAAGTAAGATAACACATGTAAATTTGTGTAGCACAGTGGCGAGAACATAGAAGTGCTCAATAAAAACCTGCATCAGATGACTGCTATGTTGCTTTTTTTTTTGTCTTTTTCCTTTTTATCTGTACCAGGGATCGAACTCACAACCACAGGCTTGCAAGGCAGGCGCTTATACCACTGAGCTAAATCCCCAGCCCTGATTGCTATGCTGCTAATGTACCCACTCATCTCCAATCACTGCACCCTAACTCTACACATATCTCTCCCTGGGACTCCTGCAGCTTTCCAAATGGGAACTTAACGTCTTCTCTCCAGCCCTGTACACTCTTCTCCACATGGCCAAAGTGGTCTGAAATGCAAATTTATTCATATTTGTGCTCTCCCACAATACATTCCACTAGGTATAAAGATCAAACTCCTCACTGAGGCCCATGAAGTCCTGCAAGTCCCACCCACACCCAGTTTATCCCCTCATCTCTGTCCCAGCCACATTAGTTTGCTTTCCCAGTTCTTCCCAAGAACATGACTCCCCTGCCTGAATGCTCCATGGACCACTCACTGCTCTGTTCACTCTGTGCTTGAATTTCATTTACCTATTGCTTCTCAGCTCAGTTGCCTCTTTTTAGAAAAGCTTTGCCCTTGTGGAATCCTCTATTATGGTATTAGTTACAGATGTTTTTACATTATGCAACTCATTCATTAGTACCCACTTCCCCCCAGAATGCCTGTCACTCCCCTCACTGCCCGCCTCGGGAGAGCAGCTGGCACATGGACACCCTCCATAAATAAGTTGATTAAATGTCAAGGGGAGCCTTTGGGCTGCTCATGTCACAAGAACCACGAAGAACGGGCTGTCTGGGACAGAACGCCTTACTGCCCAGTGGTTTTAGTTTACTCAGGAAGGATTTGTCAGAGGCCCACAGAACGACAGTTCCCCCTATATCCCTCTGCTAGTGAGAGCCTCTGACCTTGTTGCAAGGGCCTGCAGACAGACAAAGGCACTGGCTGAAGGTCAGACACCCGGCAGCAAATCAGATTTTGTCTCTGCACACAGATGGCTCCCGACTGCAAAATGAAGGGTCTTGCACTCCTCCCTTCCACCTCAGACTGCGTGCTGCGTGGGGACAAAGATGAGTGACAGCAGGGAAGACCTTAGCTCACCGACATGGCAAATCCCAACAGGCCATGGGAAGAAATGTGATACAAAACCTGCCCCTGTCCGGCAGGCTGACCATGTCCACTGTGTTCTGCTTTACTTATTCAAGCCTTCTGCTCACCCGTGAGTTAGGTGGGGTGGTGTCGTCACCTCCACTTTCCCAGAGCTCACACTTGCAGAATAACCATGAGCCAAACACCCTGCATTACCCTGGGGCTTTTACACCTCTTGGAGGCGCTTTTTTTTTTGGTCTTTTTTGTTTTTATCGGTACCAGAGATCAAGCTCACCAGTGCCTGCTTTCAAGGCAGGCGCTTATGCCGCTGAGCTAAATCTCCAGCCCCTTGGGGGCGCTCTTACGGAGAGGGAGTGGCAGGACAGTTGAGTGCCTGGCTGTGGATCCCAGCTCTGCCCAGCTGTGTGTCCTTGGACAAGATAAACCTCTCCGTGCCTTCATTTTTCTCATGTTTAAAAACAATGACAGTAGGGCTGGAAGTTTAGCTCAGCAGCATAAGCACCTGCCTTGCAAGCAGGCAATCATGAGTTCGATCCCTGGTACCGATAAAAAGGAAAAAGACAAAAAACAAAAACAATGACAGTGCTGTATTATGCTGATCCAGGGCTTTTTATGAGTCATCAGTGCTTTATCCATGTATTAATTCATTTAATCTTCATACTTGTTTTGTATGATTAGTATGTCATTACTCTCACTCTCAGATGACGAATCTGAGACATCTACCCAAGTGTCATGGCAGTGCTTGTGGCCACAGTGCTACACCACCTCTCACAGAATGGAGGCAGAACCCTCAGCAGATTCCTGAGGGTGATGGCAGATGCTGCTGGCTGCCAGGGTCCCCCAGATAGCACTTTCCCTCTGCTGCTGGGATCGGGAGTCTCCTTTTCTCCATTCCCCACATCCATTCACCAACAAGTCTATAGGTGACGTTTTCTCTCACTCCTTCCCGGCCTTCCCCGCCCACCAGCGGCTCTCCCCTGACCCTCACAATTCAGGCAGAGATGTGCTCTGTCCATGCCATCTTGCCCCAATGCCTCAGTCACTGGGGTCTCTCACTGATCTCAAACACAGCCGCTCTTGCCTGTGACAGGCAGGACAGTGTCCCCCAAAGGTGGCTGTGTCCTAATTTCTAGCACCCGTGGAGATGTTCGGGTAGAAGTGAATTAAGGTTGCTAATCATCTGACCTTGAAATTGGGAGATTAGCCTGAGAAGACAGGAGAGACTGACACAAACACAAGGGTCCTGGGCAGGTGGTCACAAGCACAAGGATGAGATGTGAAGCTCAAAAAAGGCCACATGGGGGCTGGGGATTTAGCTCAGCGGCATAAGTGCCTGCCTTGCAAGCAGGCAGTCGTGAGTTCAATCCCCGGTACCGATAAAAAGGAAAAAGACAAAAAAAAAAAAAAATTTAAAAAGGCCATATGCCAAGAAATGCAGACAGTGTCTAGAAGGAATCTACCCTGGGATGGCTAATTTTAGGTGTCAGCTTGACAGGGCTGGAGATACTCGGATGGCTGATAAAGCATCATTTCTGCCTATGGCGTGAGGGTTTGAATCAATGCCCTTAATATGGAACCAGCACCCTCACCTGGTGCAGGCAGGGTCCATCCAATGACTGAGGCCTGGACAGAACAAACAGGCAGAGGCAGCACAAGTTTGCTTTCTCTCTTCTGAACCTGTGACATCCTTCTTCTCCTGCCCTCGGACATGAGAACCCAGGTGCTTGGGATTCTAGACCTGTATATCAGTTGCTGCCCAGGTTCTCAAACCTGGGCATGGGCTGAGCATTATGTCACTGGCTCCCCTCTTTCTGAGGTCTTCGGACCTGGACTGAGCCACGCTACCAGCTTCCCTTATTCTCTAGCCTGTAGATGGCCTGTTGCGGGATTTGACAGTCTCTATGACTGTATGAGTCAATTTCCTAATAAATAACCTTTCCCCATCATTCACCTGTTTTGTATTTTTTGCCCAGGGTTTCCCCACATTGCCGAGGGCAATGTGATCTTCTTGCCTCAGCCTCCAGAGTAGCTGGGACTATACCTGTGCAACCACGGAGCCCACTCATTTATCTATCTGTATCTTATTAATTCTATTTTCCTGGAAAACTATGGCTAATACACTCCCCTGGAGCCCTGGGAAGGAATTTAGCCTGGCTAACACCTTGATTTTTTAGCCCAGTGAGACTCATTTCAGACTTCCAACTTCCAGAACTGTTGGAGAATAAATTTGTATTTTAAATCACAGAGTTTGTTTGATTTGTTACTGCAGCAAAAGGAAACTAATACACCACCTGGGAACCTTTGCACTTGCCAATGAGTAAATAAATGAATAAAATAACCTGCCAAATCTCCGTCACATTCTCTATTTCATCATAGCACTTTTCTGCACAAGAAATTCTGGAATTCTGGAGCATCAGTACCAGCCCCTTGCCGTCCTGCAGTGGCAATACTGGATAATCGTTTCTTTTATGTCTGTCTCACCTTTGTCCTTGAATGTCATGGCCTATTCACCTGTGCATTTCTAATTCTTAACATAAAGCCCAACTGCCGTGACCCCGTGTGGCTCCTGAGCTTCTTGGGGTTAAGGGCCACGAAAGGATGAGAAAAATAAAGAAAAGACAAAGCTGGGGTCAGGTGGAGCCCTTATCGTCCTGATGGGAGGAAAGGAACTGCTCAACCACTGTAGATACTGGGTGGGAAACATGATGTCAATTTCAGCCCTTTTGCCTAGCACCCCACTGCTTGGCAGGCCTGGGCCCCTCGCCTTCTTGGGGCTGGAACAACTTGTTTACATAGCTTCTTTTGGTCTCTCTGTTTTTTCTGGGCTGGCCTTGCTTTAGCTTCAATGGCTCCCTATACCTAACCAAATACAAAGAATCCACAAGCACAGTCTTAATAATAATAGCTCTTACATGGCCACTATTATCCAGCAGTGACATCCCCAAAGCACTCCAGTGCACCCCAACACTGGGTTAGGCCCTTCATAAGCATTTAATTTTATACAAGCACTGCAAAGTGAGCTTGTCACTTTTATACGATGAAACAATCGAGTCCTGGAGCGTTAGATAACTTGCCCAAGGACACAGAACAAACAGTGGCAGAGTCAGATAATGGTAAAAGAGGGTAACTTGAGAGCTTACACTTGACCATGACAGCAATCTGCTTCCCACCCAGCCACCTGGGAGGTGAGATCAGAGTCTCCTTTGCCCAGCATTCAGGGCTATGCAGTTAGCAGGTAGTGGGGCCAGTGTGAAGCTGATGCAAAAGGCTGCGTCCCTTCCATCTCAGCAGGTTGCTCCACTGTCTAAAGACTGAACCAACAAACATCAACCAAGTACCTCTGAGCAGCATGCAGAGCACAGAGGATCAAATCGAGGGCCGCCGCTGCTTGGTCCTGGGCTGAGAGGCCCATCCTAAAGTCTGCTTCTCTTTGAAGATGAAAAATGTCCACATTCCTGCTCCCCAAAGGGGCAGTCAGCTGGAAGGGGTAGACGGCCTGCCTGCATGCAGAGCCACAGCCTCTGAAAACATGAAACAGGCAGAAACAGGTCTTTTGCCCAAACTGTAAGAAAAAAGGAAGAGAGGAAAGGAGAAAAGGAGGCTAAGGAAAGAAGGAAAACATCGAAGTTAAGAGAGCCGGCTGGACTACGGAAAGCGATAGTCTCTGCGGGTTGGGTTTTAGGCTTTATTTGGAATCGGAAGTTTAGCCTTGGTGACACTGTCTGAAGATTCCTTAGCAGCATCTCTATGTCAGGACCTTTGATGACCTGTTTCAGGGCCACTGTGGTTTACTGGGAGGCTGTGCTGAGGATGGAAATGAAGGTTTGCTGGTTGTCAGTGTTGGCCCATCCTGAGAAGCCAGCATGGGACCCTAAGGGATCCCATGTAGAAGCACCTGGAACTGCTTATACTTTTCCTGGTGCTTATGGATCAGCAGGATTGCCTCAGAGATTATATCCCTGGACTCAGGAGGAACATGAGAACTCTTGGCATTCAGGGTAAGTACATGGCCTTGTTTTTTGTCCAGTAAAATTATTTCAATCAAAGATGGAGAATGAGCCAAAATTTATTGAGCTCCTCTACATATCAGCCCCCGTGCCAAGTGTGATCATACAATTTATCTCCCTCAGGCCTCTGTGGCTACTCTAGGAAGCAGATATTAAGCCCATTTTATAGACAAGAGGCTCATAGTTCAATAGCTCAAGGTGCAGCCATTAAAGTGGAGGGAGAGGATGGGGTTAATTCGATCTTGCTCTGTCTCACTGCAACCTTTGCCTCTTTCTGTCCACTTTTAAACCTCCTCCCACCCTGGGATCCACTCAGAAAATAGAACATATAGTAGACCCACCATGCTCTGGTACCTACAGCATGAAATGAGACACAGAGGCCTCTGCCATCATGTTTTGTACATCTAGTATGACAGACAGACAGTAAAGAGCAGAGGAATTCTGAATGGTAATCAGGAGTATGACGAAAAACCAAGTAAGGTAAGGGGGTAGAGGGTGGCCGAGCAGGTAGGGGCAGCTAAGGAAGGCCTCCAGGGTGACAGCTGAGTTGAGACCTTAAAGAACATCTCAAAAAAAACCAAACCCTCCAACTTCCCATGTATAGCCTGAGACTTCCTCTCTCCTAGGCCTCTATCAGCATAGATTCCAAAGTACATATTTTCTATTTTTTGGCTAGAGAGGCTTGCAAAACCCCCTGAGAAGGTTATCTGTTCACACTAGCAGAGAGATTCCAAAGTGCTAAGGAGTCCAGCTCAGCTTTACAAATGCCATGTAAAATGACTCAGGGTCTAGAGTTATTCATCCTGTGAAGTCCCAGAGCTGCCACCCCATAAACACTCCTTGAGTTTGCATTAATCAGACAGCTCAATGTAGGTTTTCTTTTCATTTTTCTAGGTCTGCGGTGATGGATGGTGCGTGGTGGCAAGTCTAGATTCCTAATAAGGGGCTGGTAGTATTTTCTCACTGCTACAAGACTGAATTTCATGGGCCACTTCGGAGATTTTCCCTGACAAGGCTGAGCGGAAGTGCTGTGTTCTTGAAAAGATCACTGCACCCATATTATAAAAGAGAACCTAATCACACAGGAGAGTAAAACATCAAGCAATTGATTTCAAAATCCTGGAACAGGATACCCAAGAACAATTAACTGTGAGACCAAAAGGCTCTCGCTGTGATGAACTAATGGGACAGACCAGAAGAAAGAGAAAACTCAGATCTCTGAATTTTACAGATTTTAAAAAGCTGTTCCGAAGATCAGAATCAAGGCTTGCACAGGCCTTCACCGTGCTCGGTTTCAGCTGCCTTGTTCTCTTCCCTCTGCCCTCTAATTCAAACACGCCTCTCCCTCTGCCGGCTCCTCCGGCCTTGCCACTGTGGCTTCCACTAGAACCAGGATTTGCTTTCCTTTGTTGCCTCCAGATCTGGGGTTTTTGCCGAGGCCTGTAAACCTGCCGCAGGGGATAGCAGCTCCTGCTGCTTGGGCTCTCAACAGACCCTTCCAGGGAAGGGAGAAGAATGAGCAGAAGGCTGGCTCATGACAGGTGATTCGACAGAACCTTCACAAAATTCCTTTCTTTGCTTCCTTTTGAAGTCCAACTGTGGGTGATGATGGCTGATTGGGGTTCTTTCATAAATTTCAGAGACAGCCAATTTCTGACACTTCCTGTATATGAAAGCCTTGGTGAGATTTCTGTCGCTGACAGCCATATATTCTTTATAAAGGAGGAAGCCCTCATGTGTTCTCAGTTCTGAGCACAGTGACTGAGCCACACCACTGACTGCATAGCATGCTGTAAGTTAAGCTAGCAGTGGTGGTGGGGGAGGGGTCTTCCCGGCAGCCAGGTCCTTCCTAAAGGTGGTGGGGGAGAGGGGCTGCTACTCCACCTGCCCATCTAAGGAGCTGCTCTCCATGTCTGCCCTTTCTAGGCAAAAGGGAAGAAAGTCTTTCCACTTTCACCCTGGACATAGTGTTACATTCCTGAACCTGAGTAAGGAGTAACTAACTGCTCACTCTCGGATTTTATTGGAGGCCTAGCTGAATCCGCTTAGAATGAACAAAAAAGATGAGCCTCATTAGCCGAAATTCAACAGCCTCCCTCCTGGATAGGAAGTCACAAAGTGAGAAAGGGGCCAGGATGGAAGGACGTAAAAGGATGGAGAATTTAGATGCAAAAATGTTTCCTGAGTGATTACTTATGGCTATTTAAGCCATTAAAAGTTTAATCCCCCTTGAGGTCAAGAAAAGAACCAGAGGAAAATCAGAAGCCCATTTCCTCTCTTCCTAAGAACCCAGCAAAATTTTAAAATGCAAAGCATCTCTAAACAGCTATTTGATTAGGATGGGTTTTTTTTCCAACTAGGCTATGATAATTAGCAAGTGCCTGGGAGATGAGATTTAAATATGCCAATCAGTCCATCTCAAGAGTTTAGCTGAACAATGCGGAATGTAATTATCTTTAAGTGATAACCACTTTTGTGGGGTTAGAGCCATAACTGGATATCTGAAGTCCCACAGATGACCTCTCCCCATAGTGGGAGCAGCTGCTTTTCCACTTTAAAAAAAAAAAAAAACAAAACTGCAGTGCCAAGTATTATCTGAAAATTCCACCAGTGTGACCTTTAAAAAGAATGATTTTGAGTACGTCTAGTGATAACTCTGCTGCCATTTCTTCCATTAATGGAACATTTTCAAAATCAGCAGGATGAAGGAGATAACCTGACTTCACAGAGGTACAAACAATATCTAACAAATGCCCGATTTTCTCCATCAGTGATCATTTCTGAGGTTGGAAACCATCAGAAACCTGAAGATTCCCAACTTCTCCCATGTACTGGAGTCCACAGGGGTATGCAAAATGGGCTCCTTGGTGGAGACTGGTCTGTAATATGACAGAACATTTGAGACAGAGAGACAGAGAGAGACAGAGACAGAGACAGAGGTGCAGTTAACCATTTAGAAGCAATTTCTATCCTGTACTGGACAATATTACCTTGTGAAGAAATACTCTGTTAAAATTAAGGGTTTTTTTTTAAGACAGACTGTTATCACACTGGGTCAATTTTTTACTCCATCAACTGAGTTTTCCAATTCTTAAACATATATATATATATATATCCACACACACACACACATACATACTATTGCAGTGACAAAGTGGCTAACAGAGAGGAAGTCCATACCTACAGAAACATGTGTGTCTTGGACACAAAGGGATGTTACCAGGCAACATTTCAGCAATGAATAACATTGATAATCCATTCTATAGTAAAAGCTTTTATAATTAAAGATTACTGCAAATACAATAGATTGCAACACAAATGGGAATAAATGGAGAGACAGGGTCAGCTCCCTGCCTTTGTGTGCAGCTCTTCTACTGTCTACATGTGGGCTACGCACCTCCGTGGGGGTGCAGAGGGCTGTAATTAACCACCTGCCAAGGCCAGTGGCCATAACTCTAGTCGGGCCGGCACTTTCTTGACTGCGTTCTCACAAGTGATAATTAAAGCCACCAGCCTTACCAGGAAGGGCTGTATGCAACTGAGCAGTCCCTATCTTTAATGGCACATCTAACAGTAATAGATTCTCCAAGTAGCACTCATCGGCTGGTGGCTGGTAGCCAGCACACCTAATCACGAAATCAGTACGCCCTTACGAGAAGGCCTTGAGTCACAGCCCCTGCCTCCTGAGACCTCACCTTTCTTTTAATCAAACTATGTTATTTCAGCTTCATCTATTAGGTGCTGTCATTGTCTACCAATAGAATTTATGAAATCCTATTCTCTAGTCTATAGCCAGGGCCAAAAAGTCTTCTGTCATTTCTGTACATCCAACAGCATTTCAGATGCACCATGCACTGAACTTGAACTTAGAGCACCACTGGCTGCAGAGTTGTAAAAATGCCAACAAGGGCTTTAATTCATAATTAGATGTTGGCTAGACAAATTACCTGCCAACGGTACCTTTGCCTACCACTATTGCACGGGAGAATAATGTTCAACGTGGAACATGAACAACATGGAAAAAAGAGCTCTCCCGGGAGGAAATATTTTGCAAAATCTATTTCCTTGACAACTGTTTTCCAAGCAAATTCTAGTATGGTAGGTTTTTCTCCTATGGTTTTGAATAATTCTGGTATAAAAAAAAATCAACATTGTTAAATGCTCTAATGTGAAAAACAGGGATTAAAATAGAAGCAAAGAAAGAGAAAAAAGTTAAGCTCCCAGAGTTCAAAAATTTTAAATCCAGGGATTTGCTACTCTTTTGGAAGAGGCAGGAATGAGCACAAAATATGTCGCATCACGAGGTGTTTCTAGGGCTGTCACTCAACACAGGTGACCAATGTACAGGGCGGATGGGCTGCCACTTTGGGTCCCTCTAGAACTGGAGAACTTGTCTAATTTCTATGAGAAATAGAGCCCCTGTTCACTTTTTGGGGGGAGATTAAAGAAGCTCCAAAACAACCTAGTCAGTCATAGGATTAAGCTATGTCCCTTTAAAACCACGAAACCCCTGATTTTCTTATACTTTTTTTTTTAAATTGGTACCAGGGATTTGAACTCACGACCGTGTGCTTGCAAGGCAGGTGCTTATGCCGGTGATCCCCAGCCCCAACCCCTGATTTTCTAAGGCAGGCAATATCAAATATTGTCCTATTGTCAATGTGTCAGACATGATGACCTAAATTTTTGTTTGGACAATGACCTTATGGACTTGCTGGACCATCCAAATGGTTAACTATACTCCTCTGTCCCTTTGGGTAACCCCACTCGGAGGGCCAGGGTAGACCAGTGCTAGAGTGCTCTCATTCTCTGTCCCCTCTGACCCTTCTCCCCATGACTTCAAAGAAACTATTAACTTACTCTATGTAGGTCATGGCAAATCAGGACAATTTCACAAACCCATCTTCCCTGGTATCTGTCTACTCATCCACCTAGTATTACATATTAAGTACTGCCAGGCTGTCAAGAACTTTGCTAGATATTGAGGCTACGGAAGAGCAAGATCCATGCCTGATTTGGGGATCACATTTTTTAAAGCAGGGTTCTTTATTTGGAGTTTACAGATGGGCTTCACGGACTCTGCGAACCCTGTGTAAGTTAACAGAAACCTGGGCATGTGTTTTTTTGTGTGTATGTGTGAATGCACACATCCCACAAGCATCATCTTGGAAAGGAGGGCTTAGAGTTTGCACCAGATAAGCACAGGACCCAAGAAAATGCTATCAGTCACATAGAGGCTGGGATGCACATTGCTGTGAACTCTTTCACACAGCAAAGGGTAAGAGAAAGTGTGCAATGGAGGCGATATTTGATGAACGCAAAGGAGTCTGGCTTCGCCTACAGAGTGCTAAAGAATGAAGGCTTTGTCCTTTTGGCGTAGCCTCTTCCTCCAGGATGCCTCTTTGGTTAATCACCCACATTTTCTTCCTTTGCTCACTATTTCACAGGTTTTGCTTAAGTCTCTCCATGTGCCAGGCCTTGTGTCTGTACGCAAGACAGATGTGGGTCCCTCCTTCTTATAAGGCAGACATCAATCAAACAGATACACAGATGTCTAATTACGAGCTGAGATCAGACAGAAGAGGCGACGAGAGAAAGGGGAAAGCAGCTGCCTGTGTGGGCCTGAAAATTCCAGAGAGACAGGAAGGCAGCGTCCCATCCGCTGTGCTCACTGGCCAGCAATCTGGATTATAAACTGATCCACAAGTCTGGAAATTTCTCAAGGGGACAGACTGCTGATCATTTGGCTTTATAGCTTGAGGAGCTTACAGCACCTGGCACTGGGGAGGCACTTATATTTGCTGAACAAACAGAAGTGAGGGAGCAGGCTATCCTGTGATATTTCTTATATTAAAGTTTTTAATTCCCTTTCAGGTGTAAAAGGTCTGGCATCAGATCTTTTTTCACAGAGAGAACCACTAACAAAGCATTAGGTGGGCAGGAAACATTGCATTTCCTCAAACTCCAACCGGACTTTGGTTTTGCTTCCCTCTTACTGGTCTCCACCCACACAGCCACTGCAACCTGCACGCCCCAGCCTTCACTTCCGGTTCCTGGCCATTCACCCACAGCTTTGCTCAGCCTTGTCCCTGTCAGGGTTCAGCTGGAAGATGTGACCCCAGCAGGGGCAAGAGCTTATTCTTGGTTGGGGAATCAAGATACAAAGGAGTCATTTGTGCATCCAAGAAGACAGGGAGGACTTTGCAAATGTATACTGTGGAATTAACATATTTATTTTGTTGATTGTCTCTCTCTTGCCTCTGGAACAGAAGTTGAATCTGTGTCTGTTTTGTCCCTTGCTGCATCCCTGGTGCCTGGTACACTGTACGTACTTGATACTTATTTGTTAAATAAATGTCAGTGAATGAAAGGAGACTCGGGTATGACAATCTAAGGGAACAGCCAGAAGCAAGGTAGGGAGGTGATAAAATACATGGCAGGGCTGTCTCATGGTGACTGTTTACCAAGCGGCTCTCTGGAGTAGCTCCTGCCTGATCACTGGTGGATATTGTCGCTTACCTTAATAAGTAAGATAAAAATGAAATCACAAAGCGTATCAGAATTTCATTTGTTTCTTGATGACATGAGTAACTTCTCTGCTGAACTCAGTGGCAGTTTTTGAATACTAGAAGGATTTTTTTCCTTTTTCTGTGTGTGCCATATACAACGATATGCTTTTAAATTTAATTCGCACTAACCATTTCTCTGTCACTTTTTAAGTCGAGAAAATTAGCCAAGCAAAAAATAAAATTCTCATATATAGCATTTGCCAAATTCTTTCCTTTTTCTTTTCTTATTTTTTAGTATCAGGGCTCAAACTCAGGACTTCACATGTTTGCCAGGCAGGGCTGTGCCATTGAGCTATATCCCCAACCTGCGTTTGCCAATTTCTGTGCTCTACGTATCCCCACTGCAGCCTATTTCAATCTACCAACACGGTGTCAACTATTAAACATACAGATGCCACAGATGAATCATAAAATGCAGCAAAACCATTAGGAAGAGATGGTTAAGTATTTGGTAACTTTACTTTTAACACAATTTGTCCAATGTTAAGTGTATGCAATTAGCTTGGGGGTTTTTGTTTGTTGTTTATTTGTTTTGTTTTGTTTGTTTTTTGAGGCAGGGTCTCACTATGTAGTTCAGGCTGGTCCTGATCTTACTCTGTAGCCCAGGTTGATCTCAAACTTGCAACCATCCTCTTGCCTCAGCCTCCTGAGTGTGGGATTATAGGCATATGCGACCATGCACAATTTTAAGGAATTAGCTTTTAAATAAGGATTATTTTTAATGATGGGTTCACAAAACTTCTAACTCTCACAAGTCAGCTCTAGTACATCACCAGGTGCATCCAACAGGCAGACTGGCCCTGCTTTGAGTACCAGCAAGGCAGGACCTCAGGAGACAGAATGGACTCGCCCAGGACCAGGGAATCAGGAAAGCAAGGAGAAAGCTTTGTCAGTGCTGTTCAAGTGATTTCTGTGGTTTAAAAAACAAGGATTTACTCTGCATTCTATTTTGGGCCCTGGACGGAAGGTGCACACCAGGCTTTTCTCTGTTCTTGGGAGTCTGGAGGCAGACACTGGTGGCTCTGTGATGTTCATGTAGGGAAGCACACAGTGCAGAAAACCACGGCCTGAGGACCCTATCAGAAGCTCGCAGCGGGTCTGCTGGTAAGAACATTTCAAGGTTTAGGGTAAGATAGGGACACAGTCAGAGGGCGACAGAAGTAGAACCATAAACTAGGCTGACCCTAGAGAGCATGGGGGTGGGGGGCTGGAGACAAGCCATCCTAAACAAAACGACCCTGACTTTGAAAGCAGCCCACGGTGCTGGTTCAGCAACAAGACAAACCAATCTGCAATTCAAGGCACACCCGGTCCCAGCTGGGTGCAGCTGTGGTTAAATTAGGAACAGCCAAGGCAAGTGGGACTTTGCAGCTCGAGTTCTTCAATCAGGTGCTGGGAGCAAGAGCCCTTGCACTATAATGACCTCTTCCTGATGTTTCCCTCCCAGACAGTGGCAAAAAGAAGGGGCACTGGGTGGAGTCCCACAGCACCAGTGCTGATTATACTGCCACCAGCACTGAAAGACGCAGACTGCAGATAACACAAGACAGCAGGACAACCTGCCTTGGTTCCCCCAAGTGCCATGTGGAGACTTGATGTTTCTTTTGTGTGTGTGTGTGTGTGTGTGTGTTTCATTTTTATCGGTACCGGGGATCGAACTCACGACTGCCTGCTTGCAACGCAGGTGCTTATGCCGCTGAGCTAAATCCCCAGCCCAGAGACTTGATGTTTAATGGAATGTGTAGAGATTGAAGGTGGTCCGGGGCAATGAGGGAATACAGTGTAAAGAGGGCCCTTGTAGGGTACCAAAGGGCATGTGGAAAGCAAGGAATGGATAAAGGAGTCCAAGCCATATCCCAGAACCTGTCCAACAAGAGTCTGGGATTTAGGAGACACAGAAAACTCCAGCATGGTGGTGGACGCGGCACAAAGTATAGAAAATGGAGACAGCGTGACTGCAGGCCCATGAATCCTGCTCATTTCACTGTTTATTCTTTCACCTAGGATAAGGCATTCCTCCTGAGCCTCAGTTTCCCCGTCTGGAAAGAAGGCAACTTTTGAGAACCAAAGATTGAAGGAAAGAATGAAAAAGGGCTCTAGGAGAGGTAATGAGCTAAGCAGATGGGAGGAATCAGAGAGTAGAGGAAGAATTTTAGGAGGTAAGTCTGGATGAGCAGCCAGGCTCCTTCCAGCCCTGGGGTGCTTGTGAGCCCTTAAGCCTTCCTCGCCCAGGCCAGCCCTCAGAGTGCAAGGTTTGTGCATCTGGGTGTCATAGGCATAGTGGGCTAACCAAGGGTCCCCCCACCAGGTCCACATCCTGCCACTGCCACTTCTAGCTGTGTGCTCCGTGCATGTTAAGATCTCTAAACCTTGATTTCCTCAATTGTAAAACCAGGAGAACCATCCCTGTCTTCTAGAACCACTGCAAATTGACTAACCTCTGGGAAAGGCCCACCTTACCACTGAGTTCTGGCTTTAGATTACTAACATCTTCTGGGCCACCCAGAATGCGACCAGGTGCTCCTAGAAAGCAGAGGATGTGGTCTCCTCTTCAGGTCATCCAAAGCATGGGGACAGGGATGCAAGCCAGAAGGCCAGTGCTGAGTGCAAAGTACAAAAGGCCCTGGCTGTAAATGCCCCTTCAGTGGGTGGACTCTGAAGGGGCAGCTGTCCAGCTGACAGGTCCTTCTGTTGCATCACCCACCTCTTTCTCCCTGAGGCAGTCTTCCCACTCTGTAGGACAGTGACTTGCTGCTCACGAGCTACATGAGTGCTTTCATTATTATGAGGACGATGCATGAAAGGCAGCGGAAGTCAGCGATAACCTACTGAGGTGATAACTTACAAAGCTCCTGTGGGTAACAGGGCATAACACAAGGTTCACACTCCCTGGTACCGCCTTCCCGCTCTTCTATGGCTCTGCCTGTATAAATCTGTTTTTTGTGTGTGTGTCTGTCAAAGGGCAGCCTCTAAGCCCCCAAATGGGACATAAATAGAACTGAAGTACAAGAAGCTACTATATTCTCTGCACAGGGAGTAGAAGGCCCTTGGTCTTAAAGTGGCAGATGTGCAGGAAATTATTTCTTGCTAAGGAATAAGAGCGTAGATTGCTTGTGTGTGCAGAGGAGTCATTAGAGTAATCACCTTGGACTGAAAAAAGACGCCACTACTTCAAACTCTGAGGCCCTGCTTCATAGCTTGGTCTTAACTTCAAGCAACTCCACTCAGGATGGTTTTGTAACTCCTGTCCTCCTCCTTTTATCTTTTGGATAATGCACTAAGAAAATCAAGTGGAGAAGGGACTGGGGATTTAGCTCAGCGGCATAAGCACCTTCCTGGCAAGTGCAAGGTCATGAGTTCAATCCCCGTTACCACAAAAAAAAAAAAAAGAAAGAAAGAAAAGAAAATCAAGTGGAGAACAGT
Organism: Cavia porcellus; assembly: GCF_034190915.1. Lineage (NCBI taxonomy): Eukaryota > Metazoa > Chordata > Mammalia > Rodentia > Caviidae > Cavia > Cavia porcellus. The sequence goes on along the minus strand of NW_026947508.1, from coordinate 19,336,177 downwards.
TTGCTGAGTCTAAAAGTTTCTTTACTCCTTGAAAAAGTTCTTGGATCACAGGACCTTTCTGTGAATGCCCTGTGAACCACTTTCCTCCTGGACCCCGGCATAAGACCTTCCCTCTGCCTAGCTAAGACCCAGACTGGGATACCTCTCCATCTCGCCTCCCCTTCACTGACCAGCCAACCTAGACAGACAGCAAGATGCTGCTGTGGGCATGATCAAATAAGCATCTTCTCTTTTAATTTTCTACTTCTAACAACCCTTGCAAATGGACCAGTACAATCAAGGAGGCCTAAGCATATGCTGGTGCACAGCAGAGAGACAGAGAATTAATTGGGGAAGATGGAGACCTCAGAAGGAATTAAATACTCAAGCTTACTGATTCCAACCATGAAGTTGACTCTATAAAATAGAAGTGAGGATTCTGGTTTTGGTGAAGTACTATTAAAACTGACAAATGAGTAGCCCTGGGGAAAGCGTCAAATGTACCTGCTGCCATAATGTAAAAGGATCTTAAAAAGATGCAACTGACCATTACATACTGTATATGCATATTAACACTTTTAAAGTTAAAAACATACAGCAGTCTCAATCCAGGATCCGTATCAGCTTTGGACCATCTAGTCCATTTGAAGCCTTCCTAAAAGAGGAAACTTTTCTTGAAGACACCCCCCGCCCCAATGTAATCCCTGGACTCACTGTCCCACATGGAGCCCCAGGCCACTGTAGCACACTGTTCAGCTCAAGGACAAGATTTTCTTCTTTAAATCAAATTATAACAGGAGAAATTGAGATTTGGGAGCAAAAGTGCATTTCTTTATGGCCTCCTATTAACCCCTGGAACCAGTCCCTTAAGGGAAATTGGCATTTCTGTCGGGCTTTTTAAATGGAAGAGATCTCCTCCAATATACCTGGAAGGCAGTCCCTGGATCTGTGGCTGACAAGATGTGAGAAGAGAAAGCAGGCGCTGAAGAGGGAGATAGGAGGAAGAGGCTGCCTTCTAACCGCTCCACTCTGCCCCACACATCGATCATCGCCTATCCCCCAGGGCCAGAGGAAAGAACCAGAGAATAGTTTTCCATTTGTATTTGTCAAACTGAGCTCATTCTCTTGGAGCAAGAAAAGAAATTTAAACTGTAAGTGTCCACCAGTTCCCTAAAACTAAACTAGTCATTTGGTATTATTTTAAAAGCATCTGAGATTTGCAATCATAGAGGCAACCAACTCACACGCACCTTTCATGAGGAGTGGTTTTCACCCTAGAAGGCCAGAGTCCTGCAGCACCTCCCCTCCCTGAGTTCCATGTGACTTCGGAAGGGGCTACAGAGGCTGCTGCAGAAAGGGACTTGGAACTCTTAGTTTTGTCTCCATGTTTTATGGATGAAACCCAGATCTGAAGAAGTAAAGATTTTCCCAAGCTCACACAGTAAACTAATTCATTAATTCAGCACCTTCGGGGGTAGCATAGACTGGAGAACTCAATCAGAGCTGTGTGCTAAGTTTTGGGTTTGTTTTGAAATAGCCTCGCTCACAAGCTGGTTTGTTTCAAAGCAATAAGGACTTGCTTTGTTTTAAGCCACTTCAATGATCAGAGGACAGCATGTGTTCCGGTGAACTCCGCAGCACTTTGGAACCACTGAAAATTTACAACCTCAACGTGAGCAGATTACGTTCCATGGTAAACTCAGCCTCCCCAGTGTGGCCACACACAGAATAAATTAAAGCTTGCTATGCATAAAGAAAGGACAATTATTTGGCGAGTATCCACTCAGCCCATGGGATAGTTTTCCCAACTAACAGCCTAAACCCAGTGTGACAGTGGTAGTTTAAGAGGTGAGCCAAAATAAAGTTAAAAGTTCTTTTCCCTTACAAAGCCTTACCCTATGCAAGGACTCGGGTGCCTCCAGAATAAGTGCAATAACCTGGAGTTCCCTGAGACAACAATGTCTACACAGAACACATCTTTGATAGATTCTCATCTAGAAAGGCAACTGCCGACACTGCCATGCACATGAAAAGAAAATTAAGGCTCAGGTGAGTTACTGGATTCCTCCACAGTTGCACAGCACATCAGTAAGCAATAAGCGACTCTAGGTTCCTGGGCTGGGGCACCTGATGGGATGAAGGACTAGGGCTGATCTGTCTGGACAATGCTGCTCCCACAGCCTAGCAGTTCCAAACTCATCTCACTGCTCAGCCAGGAATAGATCAGGGCATCTCTGACTTGGCACTACTGATATTTTAGTCTGAATAATTCTTTGTTGCAGGGTCTGTCAGTATTTGGTGCCATTCCTGGCCTCCACCCTCTAAATGCCAATGGCATTCCCTATTGTGACAACCCAAACTGTCTCCAGACACACTGACAAATGTCCCTGAGGGCAACACTGCCCTAGCTGAGAACCACTGGAGTAAATGGGTAACAAGTTTCAGAGACTATTGCCTTGCCATTCTGTCCCAAACATGGCTTGTTCCCTAGTGCAGGGAGAGCTGGGCAATTCAGTATCCTTCTGCAAAGCCCAGATGTGGGAATCACCACCAAGATAAAGCAGCCTAGTTCTGGCCTCTGCTCAGGATATTCATACCCAGAGTCCAAGAGTGTTCAGAAAAATCAAGAATTCCATGGAGATTCCCAACTGAAAAGCCCAAGGTATCATCCATGGTATAGTGAGTGGCAGGTCATCCAATTAGGAAGAATCTGAGTTAGGACACACTAAGGAATTACATCATAACACGAAATGGTGGTGTCAACCTAAGACCATGGCCAGAAGGACTGGGAAACAATCAGGTCTCAAGGAAGAAAGATAGAAACTTATTTTGATTAAGTTTAAGTACACCTACTGTGTACCAGGCACTCTGCTAAGCACTTTGTATGCTCTCCAACCCCAAGGATAGTCCCATTATCACCTAAGTGCAGAAAAAGAAACTGAGGCTGTGTCTAACTCTTGAGGCCTACAGTCCACCCTTATGCCAGTGGGAGGGCCCTGAGCAGTGCCAAGATCCACTGAGGCAGGAGAAAAGATGGCATGGCCTGAGGCAGGCAGCAGCCTCCCATCTTGGCTGAAGAGCCACATGCCAAGTGCTGCCAGAGATGCAACCCCATGCCCGAGTGGGTGCTGGGGGCTTTCCAGTGTGCAAAGTGGGACTGGACAATGCCAGCTGGAACAGAACCTGAGAACACATTAGCAAAGTCTCACTTCCCAGGAGAATGCAACTGCCACACACAGCAGACTTCTTTGGCAGCAGGCAGTACTTGCAAGAGTACCAGAGTCACTTAGAGAGGCCATTTGTTTCCCAACAGCAACCAGGATGGCAGCAGCTGCCCTCTTTTGGAGCCCCTCATGCTGCCTGGATCATGCCCAGCGAGGCTCTGGTAGGGGACACAGAGGCCTATAAGTTCTAATCCATGGGCCAAGGCTCCTCTGCTTGGACTCCAGGAGAAGAGTGTCTACAAGGGTCCTTACCTCCAGGTTAATCAGAGGCAGGAGCTGCTGTGGCACAGGGACTGCTGCACACAGCACAGGCCTGCTGGGTTCCCATACTCCTCAGCAGTCCCTGCTCAGGCCTGTTTCAGCCCCAGCAGGCAGGTCACAGTGTCTTCCTTACCCTCTTCATGAGTAACTGTCATGATGACATGAGACCTTGTTGCTAACATGCATAAAGATATTAGTGGGACTTAGTTGCTTTCCTAAATCCCCCAACCCATCAATCGGAGGAAATACCTGAAAAAAAGCCTGAGCTAACCCCCAAAGCACAGACTTTCCCTGTGGGAATATCTAATTTTCTTTCTGACACATGACCTCATTTTATGGTTGAGCAGAGATGATGACGGCCTCTAAAGGCCAGAGGGTCTGTTTGTGGTTAAAGCACGAACACATTAATCTGGAGCATTTGCCTACCTCGGACAGCCAAGTGCACTGTCAGTGTTCACCTGTGGACAGTATCTTCCTTTAAGAATGGGCTTTCAGGGACTGGGGATTTATCTCAGTGGCATAAGCACCTGCCTTGCAAGCAGGCGGTCGTGAGTTCGATCCCCGGTACCGATAAAAATGAAAAAGACAAAAAAAAAAAAAAATTTAAAAAAAAGAATGGGCTTTCTGGGGGTACCAGATTCCACCACAAGAAGGGTCAGACACTACTTTGAGGAGTTGGTCCAAAGCACTGGGCTGCCCTTTCCCACCTGCCAGGGTTCACAAATGACAAAGGCAGAATGGAAATCTGCCCAGCTCATACTGCTTACAGGGCAATCAGAAGCCCACACCAACTATCTCCAGCCTCAGAAACAGAGCAATGAACTTAAAAAGAGCTTAAAGAACAATGCAAGAGTCTGGCGAACTTGGGGATTCGGCCCACTTCTCAGACTGGTAGTTCCTCTTTCTAGGCAGCTGAGTTGCTCATTATTAGAAGTCTCCAGGGAGGGCCAGTCGGCCACTTTCCCTCTGGGACAGAAGAAAAACTGTGAGGAGCTTTTAAAATTCAGCAGTGTCCGTCCCCTGTCTTTCTGTCTCTGCATCTGCTGATTTCCAGAATGCACACTTGGTCAGGTGTGGCCCCGCTCTGAGTCTCCACTTCATCAGAATCTCTCCAGTGCTGTGATTCCCAGGCACGCTTCTCCCCCTTTTCCTAAGCTGATCCTTTCCAGTTCCCCTTCAAGGTGTTCTTATTTACTGAAGGAACAACAAAAAGAGTTTTAAAACAAGCTCTGATCAGGGCAATAAAAGCCTCTCTTCAGTCTGCCATTAAAACTGATTTGAAACAGGAGAGCCAGCTTTTCCAGGTGAGAATTATAAGGTTTGTGGATTAGGGAGACAACCAAGTCTCTTTTATTTTCCTTCTATAAGGACTAAATTGATATTTACTTGAACAAGCCAAGAGCAAAATGGGGCAGCCAGCTCTCTTAACAGTCATTTATATATCCAAGTTCGACAGATTTATCAGAGCCTAAAACGGCAGAGAGAATTCAGAATATGATATGTCAAAGAGAAACTCTATATTGTCCCAAATACAGCTTACTATTGTTAAAAGGCCCCTGTCCCTTGACAGAGGGGAGATCTGGTTAAGCTAGAGAGGCTGGAGTCAAGCTTGATCTCTCTGGAGAGAGGTCATGAACTCCCAACACAGACCCCAAAATAAGCCTAGAACAACCTTGGAAGAAATAATGACATGAAGTAGTCAGGAGCAGTGGTGGCCTGCAGAGTGGACAAGCTGAGTTAGTAACTAAGGCTCCAAACTCCTATAGAGGCGCTGGTGGGCTCTTCTTGGCCTTTGTAAAGTCTTAAAGTTCACTATGGTCACAGCCCAGCCTGAGCCTGACGCTGCCTCCGCAGGCCCTCAAGGGCACGAGAAAAAATGATGGCTAAGAAATAATGTTGAGAAACTGATTTATCAAACCAGGAAGGTCACTGTCTTGTGGCAGAAAAGACCTGCCTTACTGTCCTGGTTATGTGGACACTGCAGGACCCCACTAGGGATGCAGATCTGAGTACATGGGGGCATCCAGCATTTATTGTCCCAACTTTGAGAGTCAGAAGCTCTCTCTCCTTTCCCTTTGGCAACTCAGCTAAGCCAGTGACTAAAGGTCTTCTGGGGACCAGTACAGCCACAGACAAGACAGAACATCACACTACAAGGATGGCGAACCTTGTAGAGCTTTCAGCGATGCACACAGCCAAGTGCGCACACGTGCTAGGGCTCACCACCACTATCCCTCTCCTCCAGCAGTAAAGGCAGGAAGGCTGCAGTTCACAGTGACACCAGGCAGGAGTAAGAAGCGTCTATTGCCTTCAGGGCCCACCAGCCCACACAGCCACGTTGTCCTGGATGCCAGGAATAGAAAATGCAGTTGAGAAAACCAGCTCAGAAGCCCCGAGACCACCGTGTGACTATGAACTTGGATTAAAGACTCATTAACTTGAACTTCAGAACCATTAACAACTCCTCAACCCTAAAACTGGAGGAAGTCAATACAGCCCAATGACCGAGGCAGAGGACCTGCCAATATCAACCACAGCCCCTTCCAGAAGTTGCTGATAAAGACCAGAACTACACAAACTTCTTTGCCCTCAGAAAGATTCAGTCAAGAAAGCCAAGAGATCAGGTGGAACAGAGTTAGGGTGGAGCCCAACCAAGGTGTGCTAGGAAGACAGGAGACAGAAGACCAGATCTGGAATTTTATCTTTCTTCACAGCGTGGACACACACCAATTCTAGGAAGACATTTGAGACCCCTGAGACATGTAAAAAGTGCCTTAGAACTGGTCCATTCCACATGTCATCATGCTATGAACTTATCACAATTACAAAAACAGAAGCTCACAGTCTCTACTGGAAATCACTGAGCACCGGCAGGAGACCTACCCAGGCTGCACATTCTGCAAAGAAATGGTGCCAAGCATTCTCCTGCAACTCCTGTGTGTGTGCATGGCAAGTGCTAGACGGTCCAGGAAGTACCTTTCTAAGCTTCTGTGTGAAAATCCAATTTAAGAAGAGATGGGCTCCTTCTTGATATGTGCCTGGCATAAGAGCTCAGAACAATGCTTGTGAAATTCCTAAGGAAATGTGAGAGCCCCAGTTCTGCACACTGCTTTCCATTCCAGTGGTAAGCTGCTGAGCGGAAGTAGGAGACAGGTAGTCAGGGAAGAATGACAGTTTGGGGATTAGTGTGATGACAATTAGCCAAGTTCTGCTCTGCTTCTCTTTACAAAGGACAACTTCCCTTCTCTTTGCTCTTAGAATGCCATGTTAGAAGAGAGACATTTCCATGGCAACCACATACACATTTAGTGATGTGTCACTAAATTTGTGTGTGCACAAAGGCACATTAGGAGACTTTTTGAATGTGGCAAGAGAAATAGATTTTCATAATTGAATGTTGCCCTCAAGTAGAGTTTACCATTTGCTGAAAGCCAGGACTGTAGCAAGAGATGCTAACTGTGTCACATCAGAATCCAGGCTCTACTCAAAAATCTCAGCAGAGTTCAGATGAGGGCTTGCTTGTCTCTTTGGGAAGCTGCTGGCCAAAAGGACACGGACAGATGGGGACACAGTCAGGGGTCAACATGGCCTCAGCAGACCGAGGAAAACAGATTCATCTAACATCTGACCAGAGCCTGGGGAGAGAGAAAGCTGGCTGCTAAGAATCAGAGGTGACCCAGATCCTCCCCCAGTTCTTAGCACCTCACAAGCTCAAGACTGCCCTCTGTTCTAAAAGAGACAGTGCAGGAAAAGAGGAGCACCAATCTCACATAACTCCCCCAAGAAGTGGAGCACAACGGAAAGAATTCAGAGCCAGAAGTCCCAGATGTGTGTCCTAGTTTTGTCTCTTCCTAATCATGGAACTTTGAAAGCCACTCTTTTTCTAAGCCTTGGTCTGTGAACTGGGAATATGCCTCTTGATTACCAGATGCTCCAAGGAAGCAGTGAATGCAGAAACATCACTATTAAACTGTATTGTTGCTAACTATCACTGTTCATAGAGTGGTACGGACTTGGCTCATGTGCCCCAAAGGAAGTCTTTGCCAGGTGCAGGCTGGGCTCCTAGAGCTTGGTACATGGACAGATGGCCATCTCAACACTGCCTGTGCTGAGCTGGAGCTGCCTGTCACAGATGTCCCCAGGAGCTGGTACGGCAGTGGGTAAGAGGACAGTCCTGAGCACCTGCCTCAGGTCCAGAGGCCCTGATGTCAGTCTTACGGGCCCTCCCAGCTCTCACCAGTCCCAAGTCTTAAGCTACTCAGTTGCCAGTCAGAGGCCTGGGGATCACATCATATGTAGATTTAACTCACATATGTATTCTCTATTACTCTCTCCCTACTCGAACCAGACCTTGGCATCTACTGCTGCAAGGGAAAAAGAAGCCACCATTGAAAGGTGAGCAGAAGAAGCTAAATCATGGGTTGTGAGCTTCCAAGGGCCTTGGTCCTGGCACTGAGAGATGTTTAAGGACAAAGTAGATCCCATGTGATTTCACCCCACATGCTTAATTCTGAACTTCGCCCCGGGTAAGAAACTTATTTCAGCCTCAGGAAAGGGATAAGACATGGCAACACCACTTAGGGAACTATTCTGACCCATCACAGTGCTCCTTTCCCCTCCCCACATCTTCAGGCCCACCTCCTCCCCCGACTTATAACCTGCTACCACCCTGGGCACAGGACAAACACCTCACACCCGCTGGTACCAGCAGGATCAGCCCTCCCTTGCCCCCGTGCAGCTTTTCTCCACCCAAGTCAGCTGCCTTCCTGTCACACACTGCCACCACCCTCAAGGGGTCTCAGTCACCGCTGAGGCCTGGGCCCTGGGCTGTACACTGTGAATGCCATCAGAGTTCCCCACGCCTTATGTCTCCTCTCTGCTGGCTCATTATGTCATTGGCCCCAGTCACTCTACACTGCAGGTCACTCCTGATGCGTTTTCTGAATTTATGCCACACGAGCAGGCACACTTAGCAGTGAAGTTGCCACTCCCCTCAAACACTGATGATGAGGATGTAAAAGGATGCAGCCACAAGTTAAGCGTCACCATGTGACCCAAAAGGTACAAACCTAGGTTGCACTCAAAGAACCGAAAGCATATGTCTACCTCAACACATGTACTTGAACATTCAGAGCAGGGCCATTCACACAAGCCCAAAGATGGAAATAACCCAAATATCCCTTGACAGAGGAATGTGCAAAAATATAGGTTTCATCCATACAATGAAATATTATTCAGACTTAAAAGAAATCAAATCCTAACATGTGCTACAACAGGAGTGAACCTTGAACATGTCCTGAGGCCACATATTACACAGTTCCTTTTATATATTTATACTCAGAATGGAAAAATTCTGTGATGATCACATGACATTGATAGTGTACTTAATGCCACAGAACTGTACACTTTTAAGTCAATTTCATATAATTTTTTTTAAATCACCATACCTCACACAGTAGTTCCTATAGTTCATTGGTGCTATCAGCTGCCTCTGCAGCCTTAGCCAAAGTGACGGGACTGGGTGCAGAGGGCTCTTCTGAGTGGTCCAGGGCTGAATCCGGGTACTTGCTCTGGTGGCCAGATCCACATCCGACAGAGGTGTGTATCACCAGTGTGTATAGAGTCAGGAAGCCAGGTGGTGTTCATCACAGCCAATGAGAAAGCCAGGGTCCTCTGCCAGGGCAGACCCCATGAGGATGGGCTTGGAGGAAGGGCCAGGAATCCATTTTAACTTTCAGCACCTCTCTGAGGAGGCTGAGAAACTCAACACCAGCTGTTGAAAACACAGTGACCACAGAATCACTTTTCAGCCTGCAGTAATAAACCGGAATTGACTAACACCGGCCTTGTCTCCCCTGGCACCCCAGGAGGATGAGCAGTCTCAACATTCAGACTCAAGCCACTAAAGATAGAGTCACACTGATTTGGGCAAGACAGAAAATGTCAAGGCTGCTTGTTGTCACAAGGCAGGGGCTGCTCTGCTTTTGGGATTTCCAGTACAGCAGCTTGTTTCAAACCCAGGTTGGGGCCGGGGGGTGGGGCAGCTTCTGTGGCAGTGGGGAATGCTCAGACATCAGGAGGAGATCTGGAAGGGTGAGGATGTTCCTGACACATCCCTCCAGTGGCAGTTTCGGCTGGGATTTAGCCAAATGACTCTCCCTTCAGTGGTCAAGACTCGGTTCTGAGAACATGCTTCTTGAGAGGAGGAGGCTGGCCATACGCTGAGAAGAAGTGGTGGCATCTATTTGGCCACTGCTTGCTCGTGGTCACTAAGAGAAGACAAAATGCACCTCACCGCTCCACAACACTTCCTTTCCTCAACAGCAACGAAAATGGAGCTATGTCTTCCCCACTCTTGCCTGGTGAAAGAGCTGGCCTTTGATTTTCTAGTGTGTGGCCAGGCTGGAGATACATCTACCTGGTTTCCACGAAGGGCAGCTGTGCTTCTGATCAGCTGGGCAGCAGAAGAGTCACCTGACCACGTGCACGCTGGATCTTGAGCTCTGGGTCAGGAGTCAGAGGGCTCAGAGCACCCGTGCTGCTTAGCAGAGGTCTGATGGTGAGTCCTGATACACCATCAGCAACTCACTTTCTAATCCTCAATGGCACCCAGGAAGGAAAGCTAGTGTAGCCAGAGGAGATGGTCCTCAGTAAGACAGGAGAGGGCCAAGGAAAGGACACGGGCAGGACCCAGGAGGCAGAGAGACGCTGGCAGGGCTTGGTGGGCACACAGGTGAGCAGAACAGGTTAGTAAAAGAAAGATGGAGGCTGGGCATGGACCTCTTCATCCCTCTGTCATCCCTTCTGTCCCAAATGCTGGCTCTCCTCTAGAACACTGGCCTTCCCAACGGTTCTGGTGCTTTGCCCTTATCCTAGGTGCTCTTCGTATGGCTTTACGATGACTCCTAGAGGTAAGCCCTGCACCATTACCCCAACAAGTCCTACGCCATGTTTCCAACCTCCCAGTAGGTAGAGCCAGCCAGATTCTACAAGCACCTCATTTTTATGATGTCTAGAGTTCAACTCATCTCTTTCCAGGATTTCTCACTGACCCTACTCCTGGTGTCAAGACCTGCCCCAAGAAGAAACTACAAAGCATGGTCATTCTACACCAACTCCCGTATCTACATCAGAAACATCTCCCAAGATTCAGCACATGGAGCTTCAATCCTACGAGGCTATTACCCCCACTACTGACCACATTCATCTGAAATGTCCCTTTTCCCCAAGCCTGGCAGGCTCACCAGCCCTTGCTCACGCCTTTCAGGGGTATCTCCACAGGGCTACCATTGTGTCTGTATCTAGATGTGTCCACAGTAACAAGATGTTCTGCTCATGAGAGCAGAAGCCACATCCTCACATTAGGGCTCTGACACATGGCACATCTCTGTGTCCTCACATCTAGGGCTCTAACTGACACATGGCAAGAACAAACTTCCCAGGAAAAGCTGATCCAGAACAAAACAGATAAGCAGCAGGGAGTTAATATCCCTTTTACTGCATATCAATTCAACTACATTATTTCCTAAAGTCTAGTTTGACCTGTTTGGCAATTAAGAGTTCCAACTCAAATCAATTCTGCAAAGAGCCATGTAGCTCGGTGGCACTGTGCCTGCCTGGCAAGCACAAGGCTCTGAGTTCGATTTCCAGTACAACAACAATAACAACAACAAAAATCTACAAATTCCAGCAGCCACACAATGGCAGCTTTTAGGACAACAATAATAGGGAGAAAACCAAACAAATAGCAGCTAACAGGAAGCAGGTAAGAGGACTGAGTTGAGACAAAATAAGGGAAGGAGGCCGAGCCTCCAAAGCCCCAGCCCCTCTCCCAGTGAAGGAATGGCATCCATCGGGGAGGCCTAGGAGAGATGGACCCATGCAGAAATATCTCACCATCTAATTAAACATTTTAGACTCTGCTGCACATGAGAAGGAAACCTACGGCCCCCATGGAACCCTGACAAATGAGTCATTTCCAATCAATCTATCACTATAGCATCTGGGTACCTCAGGAAAATGAAAATAAGACCAACACATAAATGAAAACCAATATACAAACAATCATCTCCCACATAGGCCTCCAGGAAACCACAGCTACAACCATCTGCCAAGTTCCATGTTTGTCACTGCTTCCTGCAGCCAGCGGCCTCTGAGTAAGCACAGCTCCACGCAAGACGCAGCAGCAAGAGAGAAATGTCATCTCTGAAGTCTGACTCTCCATTAATGCTCCTAGGCTGAATGTCTACCCCTTGAAGCTGGAATGAAATCAGTGTGGGACAGAGAAATAGAATGCATTTCATACACTGATTCAGCCAAATAATTTGCTAGAAATAAATTGGGACAGATTGAAGAAAGATTGCAAGTTGGCAAAGGGTGAGAATCACAGGTTTTTTGCATAAACACGCAGCTTTACCGGGGACCATGCTGAAGCCCTGGGGTGGGTTTGGGGGGGCACTCACAGGAATCTAAAGCATACTCTCATTTCCTGCAGCTTCCACCAGGGACAGCGGGGATAGATGTGCTCTATCAACTCAGGTCAGGAATTTGCACGGTAAGTCACATCAATGTCTGGCATGGCAGAAATGATATAAAAGCTGCAACACCTGGGACAGGGTTCTGTTCTTTCTCTTCTTCAGTATCTCCTTTCTCTTGAGCATCCATCCATCAGTTACTCGATTTTTATAGATAACAACCTGCCTTGCTGCTAGCAGGATCTCTTAAGTCCAAAGAGCAATGTGCAAAGGCTGCTCTGTTAACTGGAAAGCGGCAGGGGCCACCCCAGGAGGGAGGGCAAAGGCTTATTTGAAAATCTACACCTGGACAAGCAAATATTTTCATTTCAGCTGTTTACTGTCCTGCTTGCTTCCCCAAAAAAGATTTAGGTGGGACAGACAAATATTTATAGAGCTACGCAATGTTTCCCTGCCTCTAGGCATTTGTTTGTGGTAGGAAATGATCCTGGCACATGGCAATATTACACTGTAAAATTCCTTAAAGTGAGATTCAGCTGCCCTTCCATTAGCTCACTGTACATTAGAGAGACTCCGTAGTTAGTTGGTATTTTCAAAGTCTTTCTTAAAGTTTTAATAAGTCCGTGGCTTCTCTTGAGCATGGGAACAGAGTTCCTCTTAATCTTGGAAAATGAAGTTTTAATTGAATTTTACCCCAGCTCTTCTCTTACCTAATCCTGTTGCAGGTCTTAAATATAGAAAATTTCCAACCTCTCCCATAAGTGGGTAAAGGAGACAGTCAGAAAGGAGACAGAGATGAGGCTAAGACAAACAGCCTCAGGTTAGGGGAAGCCTGATTGCACATCAGAACTGCCTGGGAAGTGTTTTAAACCCTCTTGCTCCAGCTGCACCCCAGACCAATTAAATCTGCATCTCTGATATAATAGGAGGAATTTAGGCATCGGTATTTACTAAAATCCTCCAGGCAATTCCAGACTGTAATAAAGGTTAGAATCCCTTTCTCAGGATTCATAAGAACAGTTCTTTTGAATTCTTACAAGGACTATATTAATTTCATCTCAAAGTGAAAATGCCTCCTCTAAGGCAAGCAGCCTTCAGATGATGCCACAGGAAGAACTTCATAGAGTTCCATAGAGCCAGGAGAGGAGGGTCAGGTCCACGCACCATAACGTAAGGTGATGTGGTCTGGAGCTGGCTGCTTCCCTCTCTAGGTCTCCACTCTGTCAGCTATGAAGCAGGATCATGGTCCATGCTCTATAAGTCATGAGGTTGTTGGGTAGGCTGGCCAAACTCTTAACAGGAGGGTAGGGCTCTAATGCAAATACCACACGCACACGCACACAACACACACAAGATTTTTGATCTGATCTGTTCAAGATGGGAGTGGGCATCATTCCAGCCCAGTCATACGTTACTTCAAAGCAGATTCCTTGGGGGTTCTGACACATAACACACAAGGGGTAGTACAGAGAATCAAAACAGTCTTCTCTATATGTAAGTAGACTTCAAATTCCAGGGCTGACAAACTGAAACCCTGCTCCCACTGGTGCCAAGGTGAAGAGCACTCTGCACAGGGCACAGGGAATCTTACCAAGCTATAATCTGGTCCAGTGCTAGTCACAGGAAATGTGTGTTGCGCATCTGTCTCCCTCATCTTCCCCCATCTGGATTGACATCCCTCTGATACCATTCTCAGCTACTCAAGAATCAATAATCAAACACAGATTTCCTGGCATGATTATAGGAAGGCTACATCCAGCACACCTCTGAGAGCACATCTCTGTGCAGTCTTGATCCCTTTCGAATTACACACCTGCGGAGGCCCATTTCTGAAGCTGCTGGAAGCCTATGGGCTGAGCTGCTATTTTTCTGCCAAAAGTTGAGCCTTTCTCTATAGAGGATTCCCTTATATTTTGAGGTAGCAAACCTGTATACTTTATAGACTGTTCTTCAAAAAGTCCAGTTCTGAAAGGAAGAAACTAAAACCTTTTCTCCTCATTGATTCTTGTAATTAAAAACCAAGACTACTCCAGAGCTCCACAAGGCATGTGACACACAGGGAGAACAGTGTCGGGGACAGCTGGGGAGGAGAAAGACTTGCTGACTTAGGTCAAAAACACGAGCATAGAAAAACAAACCAGGTGCCGAAATGTCTTCAGGAAATCAGTATTCGCTTGGCCAACTTTAGGTTTAGCCTCTGAAAAACTCATTTCTGAGGTAGGGACAGGGGGCTTATCACTTTTTATTGAATATTCTCATCCATCCCAAATGACACAAGTGAAATTAAAGGCAGGTTTCGTGGTGAGATGCGACATTTCCCTGACATGGTACTTCTGGGGATGAGGGACGTGGGCTCAGATCTCACAGAAGGCACCTTGGAAATTTCTGTAGCGATGGATGCAGAACTGCTCTCAGATCACTCAGCAGCTTAGCTCAGGTGAACCCCATACTCCCCTTCTTCCCTTCCTTCTCCCTCCATCTCTTTTTCACCCTTTCTTCCTTCCTTTAATCCTTCCCTCCCTCTTTTCTCCCTTCGACAGGAGGTAAAGAGCCCAGAGAAAATATTTGACAGTTTACAAACCCAAAGAGAAGAGTCACAGTAATGGAGACTGCTGGAATACTGCTGAATACTAACCAACGCTTCTCCTGACATATGAAAGCAAATGAGCAAAACATGCACAAATGACAGCGGATGACTTCAACCGGAAACGGGGAGACCTTTTGAGAACTGCTGCCTCTTGTCAGGTCACAGTTCCAGCGCAAAATTATTTCACTCCTCCAGTGCCAATTACAAAAATATAAATAAGAATCTTTAAATAGTGAAACTACATGTAGGATCTGACATCCTGTGTTTGATTCAGGAGTCTTTAGAGATCTGTTCAATGTCAGCTTATTTGTGTTTTACACAGAATGGAAACAAGCTACGGTGAGTGGTTTGCTATAGCCAACACGTCAGAAAATAACAGGAAGAGCAGGGAATAAAGCAGCCAGAAACACGCATCCCGGCAAGAAGTGACACCTGACAGACTAAACAAAAAGCGGGAGGGGCTGCTCCAAAGCAGAGGATTCTGGACTCTCAAAGTAAAAAAAGCATCCACAATGTTTGACAAAAAAAAAATTTTTTAATGGCCAGACATATCATAAAGTAGGACAGTGTGATCCATAATGAGGAGCCGAAACAGTCACCAGAAAGACCAAACAATGATGAAGGTGCTGGAAATAGCAAAGACTTCTTAAAAAGCTATTACTGTTGGAGGCAGGGGAGGGGAGGGAAGGGAAGGGAAAAAGAATTAAGATGCGGTATGTCCATGTGCCAACTCCCCGGGTGAATGTAAGCATTGTGTACTACAAACATGGACTAATAGAACATCTTTAAATTTGTTAAAGGCTATTATAAATATGTCTTAGGACTCAAAATATAGAAACAATGAATGAGCACATGGGAAATCTCAGAGAAACCAAAACCTTTTTAAAAACTCAAATGGAACTCTAGCTACTAGGGAGACAAAGGCAGGAGGGTCACAAGTTCAAGGCCAGCCTGGGCAACTTACGAAGATGCTGTCTTCAGAAAAAAGTTCAAATGGTAATTCTGGAAGTAAAAATCACTGAAAATGTTGGATTCACTGGTTTTAGCAACAGATTGCACCCTACACAAGAGCCACCCTGAAGGACAGAGAGGAAGTCTGAAGGAAAAAAAAAACCCAGAGATTCAGTGATTCTAGAACAAAACCAATCTAATTTATTGTAACTAGAGTTCTGAATGAAAAGGAGATACACTGGATGAGGAAAAGTATTTTAAGAAATAGGGGCCAAACTTTTTCCAACTGGATGGAAAAACAACTCAAAGACAAAATAAACTCAACAAACCCCAAGAAGTAGAAATAAAGGCATTCACTCCTAAGCACAGTACCATCAAAATGCTGGAAATCAGAAGTAAATGGAAAAATGTTTGTTTAGTTAGTTGCCGTGCTGGGGATTGAACCCATGGCCTTTGCACTGAGCTGTATATTTTTTTTTCCGATACAGTCTCACTAAGTCATTGTTGTCCAGCCTGGATTTGAACTTGCCTTTTTCCTGCTTTTGGCCTTCCAAGGTGCTAGGATTACTGGCATATGCCACCACTCCTGGCTCTGGAAAAACTTTAATACTACACAAAAGGAAGGGAAAGCCATGTGTGCAGGGAAGCATCCTCTAACCTCTCATCAGAAACAATGAAAACTCCAAGACAATGGAATAATATCTTTAGGTAAAGAAAGAAAAACTCAATCTCAAATTACATATCAAGCCAAAACTTCCTTTAGAAATGAAGACAAAGTAGAGATATCTGTGGATAACAAACGTGCAAGAATCTGTCACCAACAGAGCTTCAATTATTAAAAAAAAAATTAATAGTTTTTCAGGCCAAAGGGGAACAATATCAGTCAGAAATTCACACATATAACACCAGAAATAATACCAGAAATAGTAAGTGTGAGTCAAAAGTCTAATATATAAATTTCTTTAAGATAACTGACTGTTAAAAATAAAGTAAAAATAATACCAATATATTACAGGGTTTATAACATACGTAAAAGCTAAATTTATGACAGTGACAGACTGAAGAATAGAAAAATGGAAATACAGTGTCATAAGAGCTTTACTTCACACATGAAATATTATTTCAAGGTTGACTGTGGTATGGATAAAAATTCTAATAATTAAAGATATACATATATATGCATAAGATATGAGATAATAAAATTATAATTAATTAATCCAAAAGAAAGTTTAAAATGGAAGAAAGGATATATGGAACTAATAAAAAAAACTGCCAGATTTGAGCCCAGTTATATAAATATTATGTTAAATGTAAACTGAATAAACACTACTTAAAAGGCAGAGATTGCTAGAGTGGATTTTAAAAAGATACACTTTAAATACAAAGATATTTAAAAAATAAAAGAATGGATAATGAACATCATATAAATATTAATCACACTAATCATATGAAAGCTGAAGAAGCTACATTAAGCACGTGAAATACACCTCAAACACACACCTGTAACCCCAGCATCCTGGAAGCCAAGGCAGAGGATTGTGACTTCAAGCCCAACTTGGGAATCTTACCAACTAAAGAGATCCTGTCTCTAAATAAAAAAGGGGCTGGAAATGTAGCTCAGTACAAGGGCCTAGTACTGAAACGAAAATAAAATGAAATGAAGAAAAAATACGTCTGTAATGCTAAAAGGGTCAAATCATCCAGAAAATATACTACTACTAAATGTGTATATATCAGATAACTAAAATATAAAACATATGAAGCGATAACTGACACTGAATTTTAAGTGGATATTAAAAATACTAACAGTTGATTCTTAGATTAATAAAATTAATAAACTACTAGTGAAACTATTTTCAAGAAGAAAGCTGAAAATACAATTACCAGTATCAGAAATAGAACAAGAAATATCACTATAGACCCCACAAACATTCTGAAGGAAAACAGAGATCTTAGAAACAGTTTTATTCCAATAAGTTCTACACCTGAAATGGACAAATTCCTTAAAAGACAAACTGACAAAACTGACATACAAAAAAAAAAATTGTGTCTGATATACAATTAAATTAATAATTTAAAACTTCTACCACCCTAGAAAAAATCTAGGCTGTTTATCAGGTTTTATCAGTGGAGTCTATCAAATACCTAAGAAAGAAATAATATCAGTGTCCCACAAACTCTTCCAGAAAATACAGAAAGTACTTTTCAGTCCCTTTTATGAGGTAAGCACAATGCTGATGACAAAGGCTTCGCGAGAAAACTATTTCACAAAAACAGGTGCAGAAATCCCTAACAAAGTATTAGAAAATCAAATGCAA
Organism: Cavia porcellus; assembly: GCF_034190915.1. Taxonomy (NCBI): domain Eukaryota; kingdom Metazoa; phylum Chordata; class Mammalia; order Rodentia; family Caviidae; genus Cavia; species Cavia porcellus. The sequence continues at coordinate 19,318,383 of NW_026947508.1, read as the reverse complement.
TTTTGTTTTAATATTCATTTTAAATCTGTATGATTCACCATATGAATAGAATTAAAGAAGAAAACTGTATCATCCCCACAGATGCAGAAAAAGCATAAAGCATTCGACAATATTTGATCTCATTCTTCATTTAAAAAGACAAAACAAAACAGAACAAAAACCCTCTCTGCAAATTAGGAACGAAGGGAATTTCTTCAGCCTGATAAAAACCATTCACCAAAACCCCACATCTAACGTCACTGTTGGTGATGAAAGCCTGAGTGCTTCTCCCCAGAGAACGAGGACAAGGCAAGGATGTCAGCTCTCACCCCCTCTATCTAACACGGGCCTGGACGTCCTAGCCGGGGCAGCGAGGCAAGAGGCACAAATAAAAAGCCCACAAATTGGAAAGAGGAAGTGAAACTGTCTGACTCAGAAACAACATGATTCTACACAAAACAGATCCTAAGAAATTTACCCCAAACTATCTACTGCATTCAATAAGATCATATAGTAAAAGGTCAATGTATGCTTCAAAAAATTTTCTATTGTATTTCTACATACTAGCAGCAAAAAAAAAAAAAAAAATGGAAAAGAACAAATTTAAAAATATCATTTAGTGTCATTCACAATAGCCGATTTCTGGAAACAGCCTAAATGCCCATCAACAGACAAATGGACAAAGAAAATGTATACATATATAGGTGTTTTATTCAGCCATAAATAATGAATGCGATCATCTACAGGAAAATGGGGGGCCCATGAGCCCATAATGTTTAGTGAAGTAAGTCAGAAAAAGAAAGTTAAATATCACATGGTTTCCGTTATGTGAGAAATCCAAAACTATAAATAAACAGAAGAGTAAAATAAAGGAGAGTTGATAGAAAACAGGGAGGCGGAACCTCTGGAGATGAGGAAAGGGATTGAGGGAAGGGAGGAGGGATACAAGCAGGCAGGGATGGAGAGGGGACAGAAAATGATCAAAACGTGACACACATTTACCAGTTCCCCAAAATGAATGTAAATATTATCTCCAAAACATATCACTAAAAATATTTTTAAAGCATGCTATCTATCACAGCATAAATGTTAAGTGGAGATATAGTTAATAAAAGACGTTCAAGCTCTACATCGAAAACGCTATTAAAAATAAAGAAAATCCAAACAAAAAAGAAGGGGACCAAGTCTATGACTTCAATGATCCAATACTGGTTTTGTCGTCACTACCGTTTTTGCAATGCTGGGGACTGAACCTGGGCCCTCGTGCATGCCAGGCAGGCACTTTACCCCAGAGTCAAACCCCTGGCCACAATATGGTAAAGGTAACAGTTTTTCCCCACTTAGATTTTAGATGTGGGACAAATCCAATCAAAATCTCAGCAGGATTTTTCATAGAAGCCAATGAGGCTGATCTCAAATGAATATAGAAATGCAAAGAACCTGTAATAGCCAAAGCAATTTTGAAAAAGAAACTCAAAGATGGAGGAATCACACCAGCTGTTTTCAAGACTCATTATAAAGCCACAGCATCAAGACAGTATGAAATGGAAAAGTCCAAAAGTGGAGCACATATATTTGTCAATTGATTTGACAAAGACATCAAAGCAGTTCAATGGGGAAAGGAAAGAAGTTTTCAACAGTGTTGAACAACTGGACACCTAAAAGGAAAATAATCAACCTCAACTCCCAACCCTATCCCATGTACAAAAATTAATTGGAAGCAGATAAGAGACCTAAATGTAAAAAATAAAATCACTAAAACTTAAAAGATTATTTTCATGAACTTGGGGCAGGCAAAGTTTTTTTTAAAGTATATACAGAAAGCAGTCACATTTTTAAAAAATCAATACACTGGACTTCATAAAAATTTAGAGTTTCTGCTTTTTCAAATGATGCAAGTAAGAAAAATGAAAAAACAAACCAAATTTTAAAAAAAATAATAGCTGATAAAGACTTATAATCATGGTATTATTGAAAAATATGATTAATATTTAAGTTTTTTTAAAAAATGTATTGCAGTAAAAGGCATGTCACCATTAATCCCCTGCAAATTTCTCTCCCTCGTTTCAACCCATTTTGAACCCACATATCCCATCATTCTTCCCCTTTCTGAAGAAGTTCTAGAAGTCCTCTTGTGTCTTTATTGGCTTGTTGTGGCTCCCTCAATGTCCTGCATCAATTCAAAACATTTACCTTTCACTGTCACTTTGACTTTGGGGAAGAGCCAGAAGAAGTTGCATGGTGCTAGATGCTGTGTGTGAATCAGGAGGATGAGGATGCACAGTAACGGCTTTATGAGCCTGTTTTCTCATCGGCTGGCACTTGGCAAAACACATTCAGAAAAGCTTCAGAAAGTGGCATGAATGACGGGATAAGTGTGTTCAAAATAAGGGAGAGTGCCAGGCGCGGTGGTGCACGCCTATCATCCCAGCACTCGGAGGCTGAGGCAGGAGGACTGCTGTGTGAGTTTGAGGCCAGCCTGCACTATACAGCGAGACCCCATTCCAAATGAAACAAACAATAAAATACAATAATAAAAAAGAAGCAATGTAACAATTTTAAAAATAAGGAGGAGTACGTTGAGGGAGATTAGTAACAGTGTGTCTCTTTCTGTAATAAACTTTCAAAAATTTAAACATCATATAATTTTGATCATGCCACATGTATACACATTCTTACAATTCAATAAGACGATGTATATCCTAATTTTTAAAATTAAAACAGGGGCCAAAGGTTTGAACAGACATGAGACATGGAAGTGGCAAATTAACACATGAAGAGACATTGTGTATCAGTAGATACAAATTAAGCTATAATGAAAGATCACAACCTACTGTGTAAAAGAACTAAGTCTGTATGAGCTGGTAATAACAAACGCTGGCCAGGATGGAGAACTTGCACATTGTGAATGGGGGTATAAAACAATCTGACTCCTTATGGAAAGTGTTTCTGGTTTCTCTCACAGTCACATATATACCTAATCTATGAACCAATAACTCTATTTCTAGTTTCACAAAAGAAACGAAAATCTATGCCCATACAAGGACTTACACATAATATGTTCTTAGCAACTTTATTCATAGTAGTCAAATGCTTGAAACAACCCCCAAATCCAACCACAGGTGAATGGATAAACAAAGAGCTACAGTCACAAAACAGAACATCTCTCAACAAAAAGGAACAAAGGCCTGACATATGATATGCATGAATTTTAGAACAGCATCCTCTGAAGGAAGCCTTGTACTGCACAACATATCCTGTCCTGCCCTATTTATCTGAAGTTCTAGCACAGGCCCTGCTAATCTCTATACAGAGATCTCAAAAGGGTGATGGGTGGATGCGAGGTAGATGATGGGGCCTGATTAGAAAGGTGTAAAGGATGTTTCTCTCTTAGATGATGAAAATGTTCCATTATCTTGACAAAGGTGTGGTCTGCAAAGTTTTCTGCATTTGTTAGAATTCGGCAAACTGTTTATTTAAGATCTGTGCAACTCACTAAATTTGGAAGGCAGGGAGAAAAATCTATTATTTGGCTGCTGAAAATAGCTGCTATTTAGTTAAAACTGTTTGCCCAGGTTCACTGAGATAGCAGCTGAGTCCCAGAAGACGCTGGATGAAAGTTCATCTATCAAGCAGGGAACTAGTCAAAATGCCAAAGTTTCCTGTGTTGAAGCCACCATAATGGTACTTCAGTAAAACAGACAACTGCCCTGGCTTTAGCCTTTAATTAAAGATTCAGCTAAGTGACATACTCAGATCTGGGCATAGTGGCACCCAACAACTTGGAAGGCTGAGGCAGAAGGATTGCAAATTCAGGGCCAGCTTGGGCAATTTAGCAAGATTTTGCCTCAAGATAATAAACAGAAAAGGCTGAGGGTATAGTTCATTCTAATCCCCAGTACTGGTGGAGAGACAGAGACAGAAACAGACACATAAACTCAGAGCCGTCTATGAGCTGTCCTGACTGCCTTTCTGTCTGATTTGAAGAGCTCTCAATCAAAATCTTAGAAAACACTCTTCTTTGAGGGAAAAAAAAAAAAAAACACCTGCAAGTAAGCACCACACTATGGCTTGTCACTGTGGTCTCTGCGGTTTCTATTCTCTGTGCAGGTGGAGGCACCAAGTGGGTCTGATTTACATCAGTCTCAGCTGCACTGACACTGCACTGAAAGAGAACTAAAACTGTACTGTCTGAGATACCGACAGCCCCAGCGTGAAGGAGGAAGAGGCAGGCAGGCCTAAGGTGCTCAAGTCCCCCAATTCTTTGAGGACTCTCCAATTGGTTTCTTATGATTGGCCATGGAAACACACAGCTAAGAAAACTGATCGTTTCTTTCCCCCACATTATGCAAACACTTGTGCAGAAAGGCTTGGGCCAAGGGTAGTGAGAAATCAGGAGCCATGGCTCGTTGTTTGAATGAGCCTGGTCTTTTTGGACTGCAGGTGCACAGAATTGAAATAATAAGCCTCGGCTCACGACACTTATGCCTGCTTGATGGGGGGCCTCCTATTTTCAAGTAATATAATAAATATCCATGCATTCACTCAAGGAAGTCATTCTGCTCAGTTCTATGTCCATCATTTCCTTGCTAAGGCTTTGCTGATTTAGCCAATGGAAGTAAGACAGAGAGAGTTGCCTAAGGCTCCCAACACCTCCCCTATCATACACTCAACTTAGAATGCAGACAGGTACCATCCCCAAGTCCAAACCAGTACCCACAAGACTCAGGGCCCACCTACACTGTCCTGGCATGGGGCTTGAGAATCTACAAGCCTGATTTATATTCTTTAGTAAGAGAAAACATGTAAGTCCCTTTGAAGGAAGTATGTCTAATATTTATCACAATATTTATTTTTGGTGAAGTAATGTATCAGTCATTCTGAAAAGCTAGAGAAAAGGCATTTCCTGAACTCAGATGTAAATCAGTCACTCTGAAAACCACAGGGGAATCTATACTCTTACCCGCTCCCCTCCTTGCTAACTGTACCGTGAAATAAGCAGCTGACTTTTCAAAGTCATCAGTGTATTTATTTCTTGCCCTAACACTAAAGACACAGTTAAGGATGTGAGGCCCGGGAACCAATTGCTCCTGGAATGCCTAATTCCCCCAAATGATGGTGCAACACAAAATGAAAGTAGAAAGCCAACCAACCTGCATGTGCCGAGCCGTACAGCTGGTAGGGACATGTTCTAAGCTTTGCTCTAAGTGCAGCGCTCAGATCTAAAGAGAAAGGAGCGGTGTGTGACTGGGCTGGGGAGGGAAGGGTCTCCCGAGGGGCCTCCCCGGTTAGTAGAGGCAGTTTCCATTCATGTTAAATGCAAGGTGGGAGGGAATTAAAGGAACTAAAGTACAAGTACAAGGGAGGGGAAAAAGGGATCTTCAATGGATCTGCAACTCAGAGCTCTCTGAGGGGAAGCTATTAAATCAGAGCCATTCCTAATATTAATTATCTTAACTCTTTCACAGGCTCTGATGCACACGCTACAAAGAACACAACACCTTTTAATTTTCCTACCTGTTCCCTGGTGCCAGTGAGGATAAATCAGATATACAAAGAAACCGCACATGACTAACAAAGCGGCCCATTAATGGGGAGCAAGGGTCACTTGCCAACATGACTTCCTCAGACACCCCCACGTGTCAAACCAGCCACATTCTGGAGGCCTGGCTCAGCAGGCCAAAGGACCGGTGCTGGGCACTCCCTGCCAAGTCACATGAACTGTGGTGCAACTCCAGGCACCACCCAGGGCCTGCTGCTCGGGCATGAGGGATTTTACTCGCAAATGTACCCCACATACACACACCAAGCAGCCTAGCACTCAGAATGTTAGTGCCATCTCTTGGGTCACTGGACTGCTGAGCCCAGTGGCTGGTACTCAGAGCCTCCACGTGTCCTGAGGGTGAAGACTCTGTCTCTGCTACCAGCAACTTTAACTCAGTTCACACATCATGACTTGGCCATTCATTCAAATAGGTGGGCTCCGATTTAATGTCACGTCGCAACTTAATGGATTTCTAGGTCTCAGGACACATCCATAAACAAAACAGTAAATAGGGATGGTGGGGAAGAGAGGGAATACCCCCAAATGCTGGTCTTGTGGTTTTACCACGAAGATGGGGGCCCAGTGATACATAGACCCCCGCTTGAGGTCAGAGGAGGGCCTTAAACTCTGGTTGGTTTCTGGAGGACTACTGCATATGCGGTGCATGAGAACCCTGGGTTCGGAACCCGTGTGCTTCTTCCTCGGCCCAGCACTCCAGGATGTGGTTGCCTCTAACCAGAGCAGCCGCCCTTTCCACAGGTCATCCAAAAGCACTATACTGTCAGAGGAAGCCCCACCGCCAGTGCCCTGTACTCTAAGCCCCAGACTCCTCCCTTTAACAAAAAGCCCCTTCGCTGGGAAAGACAACTGAGGTTTCCTGTATCAGCAACCAACCAGCTTCAGCTGCACCCAGGACAGTGTAAAATTGTTTTGTTGAGCTATAACCTGACAACCTAGACGTTCACAACCTGTGTTGCATCTGAACTTAAATCAGTAAGGAATCTACCTGGGGGTAAAGCACCCCGTTCCCTCTATGATCTTCGGATCTGGAAGTAAAGCTGCTAACACGTGTTCTCCCTTTACGTTCTAGCCATCACCTTTACTCTTCATGATCCCAGCTGAGGATCTGTTCAATTCCATCTCCAAAGTTCATTATGGGTGCCAGGAATAGTTAATAAATAGTGGAGTATCTACTCATAGGTACTACATCAGCAACATCACCGCATCAGCACCCCACTACACTACTGTCCTTGACTTCATGGAACAGAGAAAGTACACCGCTAAGCAGTCCCAGACACACAGGCAGTTCCCTTAGGAGGCTGTGCTGGAAGCCAAAGTCTTCACAATTAGCTGCTTGCTTCTCCCTCACCGCATTTTATAGGAAGGTCCAAGAAGGACCTTGTCCAAAGTCAGAGAGTTGAGAGCTGAACTGTGACTCCAATCCACATTCTCTGGGCCTCCTCCTGTGATACTTCACTTTAAGCTTCCAAAATGGGGGAGACGGGGCTTTGAGGAAAAAGAGGTGGTTCTGGTGAAAGAGTTTCCTGATGCATGTACACCCAGAACCTGCAGCTTCAACCCATCTTATCAGCACAGACCTCCTGCCCATGTCCATCTCTCAAACTAGAATACTCATAAATATACTTTGTTGATACAGAGTCTGGGTGTCCAGCTGCTGTTCACTCTCATTTATTATTCTCTGTGACTCTGCCTTGGTATTTATTTTCACTTTAAAAACCTCATCTTATAAGCACAGGGTCCTTTTTATCTGATTCTAGCTCCTTCCCTGCACCTCAGGTCTAATCAATCCATGTCTGGAAAGAAACCAAAAATGAATGCCATAGTCCCTTTTGTGAAAACAGGCACCTTTCGAAAATGATCTTCCCAAGCTAGGCATAACACAGAGAGAAATTTAAACAAGACAGAAATAAACATGCCCCCAGCAGGGGTGCTATGCCTTCCTTACCAGATGGGACATCAGGGATGGCAGCCCTGTGCTAACATCTAAGCCACCAGCTCTGCCCCACGTTTTTCAGGTTCAAGAAACCAGAAGACACATCAGGCTTCAAAACGTAATAGTGTACATGAACCAGCCTCTCTACTCGGAGGTGCTTACAATCTTCAAGGCAGTAAGAGGGGACTGCTGAACACCAGCTGCAGGTAAATGCAGGCCTCTTGCTACTACAGGGTCAGAGGAGATGCTACACACACACAGATCCAGACTACTGGCGATGAACGTGGAGCCCTCCCAGCAGATCATTTTATACCCACCTGCAAAGAGAGTCCTCAAACACCTGTTATCACTCCCAGCTTCTGCTGGCAGAAAAGCTGGCTTTACAGAGGGAAGAATCAAGTTCCCCACCAGCCAGCCTACCCTCCTACCCAGGCTCCAACCCTAGGTTTTCAGAAATGGGTCACATGCACCTCTTCTGAGGAAGACGGTAGTTCATTCCTAATCCTTTGGGGAGCCTTTGGAAAATCTGGTGGCAGTTCTGTACATTCCATGAAAAACTGCACACCTGCAGTTTATATGCAATTTCACTCAGAGTTACTGTCCTCTCAGGAGGTCTAGAAGGGCAGACACAGCTAATGTACTCAGAGGAAGCTTTGAGAAAGGCAGCTGCGGGAGGTCCAGGTGAACTGTGAACAACACAGTTCTCTAATAAAAGGGGGAAAAGCGATGTCCCTTACTTAGCTACTGCAAGTTCTAGCCTTCAGTTAACCTTTGAGCGTTCAACAAGAATTTAAAAACAGAAGCAAGTGCATAAGCACAAGTGTGTGTGTGTACATGCACACACACACACACACACACACACACACACACACACACACACACGAAGGCCTCAGCTTCTTGTGAATTCCTATCTTGACCTCACAAAATGTCCTGGGATCACTGGTTGACTCTCAGGGCGCAGCACAGCATGGCTGAGTCAGAGCAGAGATAAATGAGAGAGAGGTGGGCACTGGGAGGCAGGAGAGTCCAGATAAGGGGAAAGGGACAGCCAAGTTTCCACCAGCTCTTTGTATATCTTGGCAGGGTAAATTCCGACCCTTGCTGTCTGCTGCCCCTAGAAATCAGAGCAGACCTACTGGCTTCCTTGCAGCAAACCAAGAGGTCCAGACTGAAGCAGCTCTCCTTCTGGGCCCATGGGGGAAGGGAGAGCATCCTCTGGTTTCTAGGGAAGAGACCCTGGCCCACCGCTTGTCCGCAGCCCCCTGGTGGCCTGGGGGTGTCACTGCAGCCCCTCTGCATCGCGGAACACATACCTCACATACTGTAGACTGCCCTAACAGTGGTGGAGTAGAACAGGTACCAGAGGCCACCTGACAACAGTCTCTAAGCCATTGTAAGGCTGTGTTTGTTTTGATTTCTTAAACCAAGGCTCAGACTTAAAGTGACCCTTCTAAATTCCTCCCTGGTTCAATCCCTACAGGGAACCAGTCCAAGGCCTGCTTCATTAAGCCAATAACCTCAGAGCTTCTGTAATGTTTACCATCGCCTTATTGATCATTTCCTTCTGCATCACACACAATTATGCGCAACTCTTCCAAAGTTCAATAGAAACAACAGAAATGAACCACATCTCTGGTCTTTAGGGTGCTGACCAGATTACTAAATATTTGCAGGACACCAAATAGTCCTCAAATAGGCTTCTGGGTAGCAGGTCCTACAGGAGTGTCGGGGAAGCCAAGACTAAAGACACACAGTGACAAAGTATTTCCAGTGGCTCCAGTGTCTACAAATACAGAGGGTCCCCATTATGAATCTGAGCTCCTCTTTCATTAGCAGCTCTACTAAGGGGAGAAATGGAACCCATCTGGGCTGGAGACTGAGCAGGAAAGACCAGAACACGAGTTGTAGAAAGTTAACTAGTCCAGGGGTTCAGCCACTATCCCAAGAGGTCAGGATGATCAACTGAACGCCTGAGAAAGCGTACAGGGCGGGAAGTTGGGAAGTTTAGGGAGAGAGGGCGGGCTGCAGTGCGCCTGACTCGTGGGGCCAGGGAAGGGTTGGGCTCAGGGAAGTGCAGAGGAGTACCAGATCTTTTCTTGGAGTGGGAATGGAAGGCAGGATGCTTACCTCCTTGATTTTCTCCCGTTGGGCTCTAACCTGGCTCTGAGGTTCCTTACTTTCATCAGTCCTGGTCCCCAGCACTGGGTGGCGGAGGCGACTCCGGAACGCGTTGAAGTCAAAGCTGAATGGGATACTCTCCTCACCCGGCCTGAGGGCCGCAACGCCGCTGCCCCGGGCTGCTGTGGCTTCCTCCCGGGGTCCGGTGGGGCGGGTGCGCCTCAGCCACCCCTTCCTGTGGCGGGGACCCGCCCGGCTGTTGGGGTCATCCTCGCCCGGAGCCGGCGCCGCGGGGGCCGGGTTAGGGGGTGGCTCCCGCTGGCGGACCGGGGAGTGGCCGGGGACTTCGGCTATCACCTCCAGGCCGGGCTGCTGGATCCGGGACGCCAGGAAGAGGCGCTTGAGTCGGGAAGAGTGGGGCAGCAGGAAGAGGGCCCCGAAGCACAGGGTGACGAGGCCCGAGAGGAAGAGAAGGAAAAGGAACTTCTGCGGCAGCCGCAGACCCCACGGGGAGGGCGGGACGAAGCCCGGCAGTTTCCTCATGTGCATCGTGGCCTGGAGCGGGTCTGGGGGACGTAAGCTCTGCTCAGGAACCCCGAGGTCCTCGGAGTCCACGCACGTGTCCTCAGGGGGCGACGGAAGAGGATCAGCGTGCAGGGGCGCAGTCCGGAGTGGGGGTCGCGGGGCCAGGCCGCCAACCCCGAGTTTCGGCGCTTCGGAGACCGTCCCTGAAGTTCAGGGAGTTTGCAGCGTGCGCTCCCGCGAGGGGGCGGGCGGGGCCCGGGCGAGCGGGGCGGCGCGGCTCGGGGCCCGGGCCCGCAATGCCCGGCCGCGCGTCGCAGCCTCGCCTGCCTCCCCGCAACAGCCGTCACATGCCGTCCTGGCGCCGGGCCGCCCTCGGTCCTCCTGCCTCCCTCCTGCGCTCGCCGGAGCCCAAAGTTTCAGCCTCGGAAGCAGTTTGCAGGGGACTAGCTCTGGAGGCAAGGAGGCGGCAGGGCAGCAAGAGAGCCCTGCTCCCAGCGCGCTCCACCCGCGGGGTCGCGACAGCGCCCTGGCCGGGCGACCCGGACACGTCCACAACTTTGCTCTGCCGGGGTTCGGGGAGAGGCAGAGAGAGGAGGCAGGCGCTTCCGAGCCTGCGAGTGGCGGCAGCTTGGCGAGGCCCCCGGAGCGGAGGGATGCTCCAGCCGGGGTCCGGAGCCCGGCGCCGTCCGAGATGAGCCGCGCTGGGCGGCTGCAGCTGCGCCCCAGAGCGCGGGCTTCCGCCCCGCCAACTCGGCAGGGCTCGGGGCTCCCGCTGGGATCACCTGTTCCTGGCCCCGCCGGCTCTGCCGAGCGCGCGCCCCGGCTGCGCCTCCCCTGCTGCAGCTGGCGTCTTCGCCGCGGCTGCTCCAGACCGGCCGGGCCGCCGCAGGCAGAACCGCCGCCGAGCAGAGCCGAGCCTGCGCCCCGCAAGCGCGCACACCCGCCCGGACGCAGCCGCCGCTGCCGCCGCCGCTCGCTCGGGCTTTCACTGCGACAGCGCCCGCGGCCCCACCTCCCGCCGGGCCACGCCCTCAAGCCACGCCCACCGCGCGCCCCGCGGTTGCTCCTCCGCCACCACCCGCGGCGCCGCGGCCAGGCCAAGGGCCTCCCGGCTCCGGGTAGGGGGCGCGGGCGCGGAGCGCGGCGGATGCAGGGTACAGCACCCCAGGCCACGCCCCCCTCTGAGGGCCAGCGCCGCGCACACTCCCCCATCCCACCCGCACCAATGGTCCAGCTGCGTGGGGTTGGCGAGGGCGGGGTGGAGAGCGGAGGGAGGTCATTGGCTGCCTCGGAGGGATCCCCGTTGGGCCACAGTCACCCATTGGTCACTGCCCAGAGTTCGCTGGCCTGGGAAGGACCGAGACCCCAGCCCTGCAGGACTGCTCCAGGTTTTGGTCCCCCCATCCCAACCCCGCCCCCCGAAAGGGCAAGAGACAGGGCCAGTCTGCAGGGCCCTGCTGGTCGTTGGGTGACCTCTCTTACCCCTCAGTAGCAGCCCAAGATTGTGGAGGCTGGCAGCCCGCGCCTTGGAAGCCTGCCCAGGGGTCCCCAGAGCTTCAGCGCCAGCCGCCGTGGTGCTACTGTGGCAGGCTGGGCAGTGGAGGTTGGATGTGTCTGAAACCAAGCTAGAGGGCTGTGGCCACGGTTCCTTGGGTTGCTGCCCTGTCCCTAGCTCCTCAGACCGCTGCTGTGAGTTCCTTTCCCTACAACCCACCACGGGTCAAGGCCTTAGGTGGGACAGGGATTGATGCTAACCACAGCCCTAAGAAGCAAAAAAGATGTGCACACCACACACTACACGCATCGCATAGGTACTGACCTACATGTACCGGGGTGCTGAGTGTGTGGATATGCACTCATGTGCTGCTATGTGTAGACGAAAATCACGTCTCGGCCCATGGGAGTGTATTTGCACACCAACAATTAGCACAGACACCCAGGCAATTTTACCAAAGTATACACAGACACATTTGCATATTAGTACAAATGTTGCCACGTGCACACTTGCACACTCAAAAACACCAGGCCAGGGCTCCTGGTCCGGAATCTCTGACAGCATGCATGTGCACACCCTGCCAGGGAGGTGTGCGTGGCCCCCAGACCCTCACGCTCCCCCTTGGACTCTGCCTGTGTCTCCTTTTCCTGTTAGACCTAACCCAGGGCGAAGCAATGTTGTGCTGTGTGGGTCTTTCATGCAAAACACTTTATAGAGACAAATAACAGCAGAGGGAGAGACAAATTAAGAGGTGTAATAGGCAAGAGGGAAAATATCTGCTTTCAGCTGCAATTTAAAATGAAATGCAGCGTTGACGAGACAGGAAATACTGCAGGGAGACCTTTCCTGATAGAAGCAGCGGCCGAGGCAGGCTCTCACCTCATAAATCTCGCTTCCTCCTGCAGTCCAGTCCGGATGGGCCTCTGGAACTCAGACATCCTTCTACCTCTGGCCAGGCCTCTGACAGCAGCCCCACTCCTGGTGTTTAAATACTCCTGGTGTATAAATTTCTTTCAACTGCAATAAAAGACCAAAGACTACTGCGGGTAACAGGTGAAAAGATTTTGGTCGCTGGAGATGAATAATTCCTTCCAATCCCAAAAATGCATTCATTTTGAATGTAAAATTTGAATCCAAAGGTTTCAGTCTCTTGTGAGTTTTGTTGGCAGGAGTCAGTTCCCTGGAGCCAGCAGTGGATACCAGAGATAAGCATGTAGGAACCCAGAGGCCTGGCCTGGCCTCTTCCGCATCTCCAGTGCCCAAGCTGCTCCCCACTGTGCCCCGCTTCAGGCTTGTCTTTGACAACCAGGGAGGGATCCAGCATTTGCTGGAGGCATCTCCTTCCATTGTCCCACACCAAGTGTAGGGGAACCACTGCTCAGGCCCCTTGAAGGCAGGACCCAGGAAGAGAGGAGGCAAGGCAGAGTCTCCGAAGAAGCTGGGCAGTCGCTGTGATGTGAGCCAGGATAAAAGGAGGGGGCAGCAGCGCTGGGCCTTTCAAACTCCAGCTATAGAACCCAGAGCCCACGGCGGCAGCTCCTTTTCAAACTGATGGGAAGTTGGTGCACTTGGGCACTGTGTTGGTTGAGTGAATGCATGAGTACCCGTGCACAGATGAGCAAGCAGGAAAGGGAGCAATAGTGAACTAACATTTTCTGGGCTCTGCAGTATACATATTGCTTCATTTATTTCTCAGCATAATCTTAAGGGGTGGATGTTATTAATAGCTCCTATTGTATAATAAGAGTAAGAAGGCTTAGAGAGATTTGGGATAAGTTAAGAAGTCTCAGTATTAGTCAAGATCCTCCAGAAAAACAGAACCAATCGAATAGATAGAGCTACATTAGAAAGAGATTTATTATGAGACTGACTCGCGTGATTATGGAAGCTGAGCAGTTCCACAATCTGCTGACCGCAAGCCAGAGACCCAAGAGAGCCAGTGGCGCTCTTCTAGGCCACAAGGACCAGGAGGCAGCTGTGTGGGCCTCATTCTGAGTTCAGAGACCCAAGGACCGGAAGTGCCAGTGTTTCGGGACAGGAGGTGATCAATGTCCCAGTTCAAGCGCTGAGCGGCACTTGCTCTTCCCTATCCTGGGTTCCACTCAGGGCAAAGGCAGGTTGACGGTGCCCCTACCTCCCTGGGCAAGGGCAGGTCTTTCCTTAGTCTGCCAACTCAGAAGCCCTCGCAGACACTCCCAGAAGCGATGTTCCCTGGCTATCTGAGCACCCCTTAGCCCAGGCAAGGTGGCACATAATCACAGACTCTTCCTCAGTTTAAGTCAGAAATTGAAGTGAAACTGGAAACTAAAACAGCCAGCCATTTCTAAAATTCGGTTCTACCAGGCAGCGGCACACACCAGGAATCCCAACACTCTGGGAGGCCGAGGCAGGAGGATGGCAAGTTTATTCCCAACCTGGCCCTGTCTCAAAATAAAAGATAAAAGGGCTGGGAATGTGGCTCAGTATAAAACCCCTGCTTTCAATCCTCAGCAGAAGAGGGAAGGGGCTGGGGATTTAGCTCAGCGGCATAAACTCCTGCCTTGAAAGCAGGCAGTCGTGAGTTCGATCCCCGATAAAAAGGAAAAAGACAAAAAAAAAAAAAAAAAAAAAAAAAAAAAAAGAAGAGGGAAAAAAAATCTATTCTGTCCTCAAACATTTATTCAAAGTAGATGGCAAGCATTGTACTAATCTTTTCTCTCTGCCCCCAACCCCAGGATGGGAGATTAAGCTTAGGGCTTTCTCATTGAGCTGCAGCTTCCTTTCGTTTTGAGACAGGGTCTCAATAAGTTTCTAAGTTGCCCAAACTGGGCTTAAGCTTCAGTCCTCCTGCCTCAGCCTCCTTAAAGTGCTGAGATTCCAGCCATGTGCCACAATACTCAACTGCACTAGTCTTGACTTGAACACAAATGTGAGGTTTTATTGATTTGTCTGCTCGGTAGAGAACTCATTTATTGCATACCTACTATGTGCCAGGCAGAGAGAAGCTTGGCAGCTCTGAAGCTCCCTTCTGGGATGCAGCCACCAAGTACCAGCGCTAGGCTCGGGGCTTCTCCAAAAATGTTGTCTGACCTTCAGAGAAGCCCTCTCTGATGTTTGCCTTCAGATCTCAATTTAAAAAATAGGGAAAATGAGGCTCTGGGATGTGACATAATCTGTCCAAAGTCACAAATAATTTGGAAATACGAAAAAACCTAGGCCCGTCTAACCCTCAGAATTGATACTCTTTCTGTTAATAAGATTAGTAACTACTAAGTGTAATGGGTCACCTAGTATGTGTTAGGCTTTATTAAGAGGATATTGTGGAAACTAACTTATTTGATCTTAAAACCAGGCTATAAGGCAGGCACTATTACTGTTACTACCAACACTTTACAGAAGAAGAAATACAAGCACAGAGATGTGAAGGAACTTGTCCTGTATTGCACAGATGGGAACTGGCAGAGAGGGGCTTTGATCCCAGGTGGTGAGGGCCCAGAACTCTCAGTGTCTCTCAGAGTCAACTGCTTCTCCTCCTGTAATGCTTAAAGAACAAGTGCTACTGGAGGTTAGAGGAGGAAAAGGGCACCAGCCACAGGCAAGGTCTTTACAGACTTCTTGGGAGGATTATATGACCTCATTCAGTCACTCAACAAGCATGCTGTGTTCCAGGCAATATACCAGGCTTTAGAGATACAGTGGTGAGCAACCCTGAACATATTACTCCCAACACGGAGCTTATAGTTTCCTGGGGAAGATGAATTTAAACAAATACCTCCAAATAAGTATTTGAGCTGAGGAGAGAGTGAGGAAGGAGAGGGAAACACTGCTGTAAGAACAAGCAACAGTGTCTCTGGACCCAGGCTCAGGTAGGAGGGCATCAGGGATGCCTTTTTCTATGCACAAGTGGAATTCCCTGGGCAGAGAGAGACAGTGAGAGTGCCAGGCTGAGGGGCCAGCACCCGCAGAGGCCCCGGGTGAGGACAGAAGGAGCCTGTGTCTGGGGCAGAGCGAGAGAGAAGCATCAGTCGCAGGTTTAGGGCAGGGGAGGCGTGTGATGGGGTGGATTTGGATGAACATTCTCCACTGGCTTCTGCAGCTTCGGTGTGGAAGGGCAGGGCAGGCGTGAGGGAAGCGGGCACCGTTTGGAGGCTATTGCGTTGGCTGGGACTGGAAACCCAGGGAGCAAAGAGGAGCACAGGATCTAAACCCTGTTTAAGAAACCCCGAGCTGGGACTGCTCATGGCTTACAGCTGGGCAGTGCTTTGGAGCGAGGCATCGGGAGGACCCTGGGTCTCTCACTGTCCTGGGGGACTGAGAACAGAGCCAGGGCTCCTGCACCCAAGGACTTGGCAGCTGGTGCCCAGTCTGATCTCAAATGGTCATTAGTCCCATTTAGAATCCAAGAGTAGAGATAAAGCCAAACTCCATCTGGGAGATAATCATCGGGCAGCTTCCTTAATGGCCACCAGACAAATCTGGCCCTGGGCAGAAAAGACAGGAAAGGAAGGGGAAGAGGAGGGGAGGGGAGGGGAGGGGAGGGGAGGGGAGGGGAAGAGAAAGCAGAGCACACCCATTAGTTCCCAGTAAAAGGCCCAGCCAGTGGCCTTCCTGGGCTGAGCCCAGCAGGCTAGGGGAGTCAGTCTGTACCTCGCCATCTGGGGGGCCACTTTCCAGGTCACAGAGAGCAGAATACCTGCCCTAGAACTCTTAAAATCGAGCATGGAAGTGAATTCAGTTCTTCCTGCCTTTGTCTCTAGCCCATCAGGGAGCCTTTACCCGGGAGCTAGGCGGGAGGCCTGGAGCAGGGCTTCACAGTGAAGCATTTTTGAGTTCAGGGGACATTGGACAATGCTTGGAGATAATTTTGGCTGTCACCATTGGGGAAAAAGTGCTACTGACATTTCCTGGGTATCGGTTGATGCTAGTGAGAGTCCTGGCTTTGTCACGCGTTGGCTGGTTGACGTTGGACAACTTGTCCAACCTCTCTGAGCTTTGGTTTCTTCACCTGTCAAAACATGACACACGTGACACTCAGAAAGTTTTAGATTTGAAATTTTTGGGGATAATTAACTGGCAAAGTCCATTCAAACATTTCAAACTCAAAAAGATCAAAATCAGGAACACTTCTGGCCCCAAGTATTTCACATAGGGATAATTCAGCCTGCAGTAACGCATACCTCAGAAAGACAAAGTGAGAATTAATTCAGGTAACTGCAAAGAGACTGAAACGAGTGTTACTTTTATCCTGGGCTGGACTTGTTCATACCTACTCCCAAAGCCAGTTCTCAGTCTCAGCACAGGGTTTGAACAAGAACCCTTGAACAAGGAGGCACAATGCCAGTATTAGGTCTAGATTTAAGTCACCTAACAGCAGAGGGACCTTGGGAAGATTTTGCTTTCCTCTTGAAGCCTCAGTGTCCTCATCTGTGAAATGGGTATGATCAGGATGTCCACCACATACGGTGGCTGCAAGGACTAACGGAGCTATCTCGCGTATGAGTCTTAGCTCAGCATCCAGCACGTAGTAAGCGCTTGACAAATATGAGCCACCGTGACATGTGACAACACACACGGGTTCTGCTGATACAGAAGTGTTGGGCCAAAAGTGATTAGCAACCTGGAGACAGGCGGCTGGGAGCCTAACTCGAAATGCAATGATGTGATTTGTCTTCATTTTCTTAATCATTAGCTACAGATAAGATCCCTGCAAGTTTACGTTTCACATTTTAGCTCAAGTGAATGTAGCATCTCTAAGCATCCTGGTAAGGGCCAGGGCCTGAGGAAATTCAGACTATTGGTGCAGGGTTGGAAAACCCCAAGATCTCAAAACAAACTAAGTGGATGCATCTACCTAAGGAGTAATAGGGACCTTCTTCTCGTAGGTAAACACAGCCTGTTCTGTTTGTACAAGAACAGTCACACGGCAAAACTCGTGGAATGGGGAAGCAGCCAGAATCCCGGGCCCTAACCTACTGCCCTAACCTGCTGCCCATTAGAAGTGTGCTGTGTGTTTTCTTTGGGACAGTCAGGTATTTACAAGCTATTTTTGCTGTGAACCTTAACTCTTTATTTGGGTCTATAGATGCCCAATAGGCGGCAAAATATATTCTTTCTTTCTTTCTTTCTTTCTTTCTTTCTTTCTTTCTTTCTTTCTTTCTTCTTTCTTTCCATCTTTTTTCTTTTTGAGACAGGGTCTCGCTATGCAATCCAGCCTGGCCTCGAACTCACAGCGATTCTTTCTACCTCACCCTCCCAAGTGCGGGGATTACAGGCGTGTGCCAACCGCAAAACAAAGCTTGGCTTTTCACTTCATGTTTTCTGTTGTTGTAAAACTTGAGTTAAATATCTTTTCAGCTCTGCATATCGCTATGCTATGCGTTTAGGGAGTGTCCATATAAAAAGTGCCAAAAGAGGGGCCTGGGATGTAGTTCAGCGGTGCAATGCTTGCCTGACAAGCGTGAGGTCATCAGTTCAATCTCTGCTACCTCTCCCCGAAAAAGGGCCAAAACAAGATTGATTAGTCCTGAATTTACATAACCTCACTCCCTTCAAGATTGAAGACAACAATAGACAATTTCCAGGAATAGCAACTATGCTTGACATGTCTCCATCGTTGTCCTAAATCTGCTTGTTTTAAACCTGTGACTACCCGGGAACAAAGCCATGCCCAAGTCACAAAGATTCCAGAACAATGACACCAGGACTGAGACAGCGATCAACTGAATCTAGCCCACCAGCTAATCCCTGAAAACTGGCCTCCCTCTTTTGTGGGTGGGCCAGTCTGAACCCCTATATCAGAGTGTGCCCTCTTCAGCTACCTAAGTCAAAGTCCTTTCCTATCCTCTCTCTTAACTTCCCATTAAAACAATTTTTTTCTGTAAATTTGTGCCTTTATTTTCATTTATATTATTACTGAAAGCAAGGACCCACGCTAGGCAGCGACACCGCCTTATTTCCTAGTAGTAGGCAAGAGAGCTGCCCCTGCGCAAAGCTGGGAACTCCAGGTCTCAGGGAATCCCTGTCTCCAGTCCTCTCACTTGTCAGAACCTAAACACTGGTTCGCATTTCTGAAGATGCAGTTCCTGTCCAGATGACAATTGTCAAGTCTGTTGCAAAGTCGTGTTGCACTACACACTGCTTAGGGAAATGCTTCTTCTTCAGGAGCCTGAGGACAACCCCCCCACAGTGGGCCAATGTGAGAGGCAGGTAAACTAAGGCCCAGAGAGCCTAAGCAGCTTGCCAGGCTTGGGAGTGCCAGCTGAGGCCTCTGCTGCAGCAGGAGAGAGCACCTGGGCTCTTCCCACCCTCCGGGGCTATGCTTGGGTCGCTGTGATTGCAAGGATAAGAAATGATCCATGTGGACGTCTTAACAGACAGCCTGGCGTACAGCAGGAACTAAATGTTAGCTGTTATTATTTATGGTGCTGGCACTTTTTAAAGGACACGTAAAATAAATATCTTTGAATACCACAAAAATGTAATTCCAAAAGCTTGTATCAAGTCGCTTAAAAGCTAGAAATGAAGTAATGTCTTTAAAATGCAACCTCGGTTTGATTTAGTCACCTGGTTCCATCTCTAAGATCAAGAAATGAGCATGCGGGTGTGTGTAGCTCTGTGTGTGTGTGTGTGTGTGTGTGTGTGTGGGTGGGTGTGTGTGTGCGTGCGTGTGTGATGTCCGTGAGCTGAGGTCCCTGATTCGCACAGGTGTCCCAGTGCCTTCCCCTCTCCGTCAGCCTGCTGAGAAGGGCCCACGGCCTTGGGCAGGTGCTGGAGGAGCCATCCGAATCAAGGCTCATGGGAGGTCCCCAAACTTCTCCCTCATGCCTATCATGTTTTTCTAAAACCAGAAAAATAATTCAGATGGGAAGAAGCGTTTGTGATTCCATTTTTAATTCTCCTAGACCTGCAGTGGCATCCGAATCCGGCCTCTGGGTGACGGTCCCTCCTGGACAGTTCACGTCATCTGTGTAGGTCTCGGTATCTTTGCTATGAAATAGCGAACATAATGGTGCCGGACTGAGGGTGTGCTAAACCTCAGTAAGCTCCAAAAGCGTAAAGAAGTGCAAGCTTAGCGTCTGAGGAGGATAAATGAAAAGGGAGAAATATTACAGCCCTCTGCTCTACGACTTGTTCCCAAGTCCCAGCTCCGCCAGTGGGTTGGGTGACCTGGGCAGGTCCTCGCTCTCATAGGCCAGCATGTCCATGTGTAAAGGGGCTCTTATGACCTAAATGAGACAACCAATGGGTAAGTACTTTGTTAGTGATAACGCAAAAGAGATATTTGTTATATCTGTAGGTCTTTTTCAAAAAGAATTTTGGACATTCCTGAAATATTTATGGTGTCTCAGCCATAATGTAAAAAATATTTTAAATGCATCCTAATAATTTAAAATTTCAAATAAGATACACCATATTTCCTATTTTATTTCATTTTACTTATTCTATTATTATATTGTAGGAGGATAGTGTTGGTTTTTGTTTGTTTGTTTTTTGAGACAGGGTCTTGCTGTGTAGCCCAGGGTGCCATGAATTTGCAGCAGTTGAAATCCTCCTGCCTCAGCCTCCTGAGTGTTGGATTGTAAGGCTTGCCCCACCATGCCCAGTTTATATGTATTTTCAAGAAATACGAAAGTTGGGGCTGACCATGTACCTGAATGCTTGACTGTGTCTAGTATACACAAAGCCATGAATTCATTGCCCACCATCACCACATACACACTAATGACAATAGATAATAACAACGATGATACTAATAATAGGTACCAGGTTTTAAAGTTATTTATTTATTTATTTACTTATTTATTAGTACTGGGAACTGAACTCAGAAACTTGCACTTGCCAGGCAAGCATTTATGCCTCTGAGCTATATCCGCAGTCAACAATATTAGTAATAAAAGATATATTAAAAGGCTAAGCCAAGTTAGTCATTTGCCCTGTGTTTCTCCAACCCTCTATCCTGCACACAGTAGGATCGCTCCGCCCCCTAGCAGTTGAGTAGAACCATGTGACTAATCCTGACCAATGAGCTGTGAGCAGAAATGACAGGTGTCACTTCTAGCCAGAGCATCTGACTGCCAGTGCCCCATTCTCCACGGCTGTGGCTTTTCTAGTAGCCAGATGCCTGACAGTGGGTGAGATGGCGTCTCTCCATCAGCCAGAGTCCCTGTGTGACAATGAGCCTCCTGCAAGTGTGCATGGGCTCTGTTGGTGAAGAGTTTAAAGGGAGGTTAGTGGTGTATCAAGTCATTGAGACTTTGGAGTTTTTGAGTACTAAGTTATTTGTGTTTGTTGTTGACAGTATCGGGCATTGAAATGAGAGCCAGAGCACTGAGCTGCATCCCTAACCTATTTTTTTGAGACAGAGCCTTGCTAAATTGTTAGTTTGCCCAGGCTAGGCTTGAGCCTTTAACTTTTAAAACATTTTTTAAAGGTAAAAAATGTAATCATATATTTTATTTAACCCAGTATGTCCAAATACTATAATTTCAATCATTAGTTTAACACATTAATGAAGCAGGTAACATTCATTTTGGGACACCTTGTTTTCAAAAATCTAGTGTGGATTTCACATGGACAAACTTCAAGGGCACTGTTAACCCCCAGAGGCCAGTGGCTACAGGACAGGATCGCAAGGGCTCCCGGGACCCTCAGTCTGAAACACATCGCCCTAAATTGTACGGAATAAACAAATCTTTATCCTTGTCTGAAGGATTTTTAGAAAAGGAAATCCAGGGTCCCCTGAGACAGGCTGTAGCAAAATTTCAGATCCACGCTTTCTTGTTTAGTCTGCAGAGGGGAGATTTTCCTTCCTGCATTACAACTGGGGGCCGCTTCCCTCCATTGGACAATTTATTCACCCTCTGCTCCCCCTTTAAAGATTCCCCACCTCACACCACAATGGGAAAAAAAAGAAAGAAAATTAGGCCTGACAAAAGGCCCCAGTTGAAAGTAAAGAGAAAATTGTGACCATGATATTTAAAATGTTCTGTGTGTCCACAGAATTTCAAGAACAGAAATTCACTGAGCCCCCGGCCAGGCTGGGCTGGGCTGGGCTGGGCTGGGCTGGGTTGCTGTGTTTCCTTTTGCAGAAGACATGAATTTCGGACACTCTGCTTGGCAGAGAGTTGGAAAGGGAGGATGAGATGGAGGCGTGGAGACTGATCTTGTACCTAGGGGCAGACTTCATTTTGACCTTGGATGTTGGCTTAGGACCTATATAATCAAGTGTTGCGGGTAGTGTAACTTTCTCTCTCTCTCTTTTTTTTTTTTTTTTTTTTTTCGTCTTTTTCCTTTTTATCGGTACCGGGGATCGAACTCACGACTGCCTGCTTGCAAGGCAGGCGCTTATGCCACTGAGCTAAATCTCCAACCCCCGTGTAACTTTCTTTTTAAAGTTTTCTAGATCAATTCTACATTGCATCTGTCGAGCATGATTATTTTTTTCCCCACGTTAAAAAATAATGGCAAAATACATGTAGCAATGGCAAAATTTACACCTTAACCATTTTCAGTGTACAGTTCAGTGCTATTAGGTGCCTTCACAGTGTTATGCAACCATGACCACCATCCAGCTGTATAACCCTTTCCATCTTTAGAAACTGAAACTCTGGGGCTGGGGATTTAGTTTAGTGGTATAAGCACCTGCCTTGCAAGCAGGCGGTCGTGAGTTCAATATCCGGTACCAATTTAAAAAAAGAAAAAAGGAAAGAAACTGAAGCTCTGTCCTGATAGACAATAACTCTACCTTTCCTTCAACCAGCACCTAGTAATCACCATCTGACTTTCTATTTCTAAGAGTTGGACTTCACATAAGTAGAATCACACAGTATTTGTCTTTTTTGTGATTGGTGTATTTTACTTAGCATACTGTTCTCAAGATTCACCCATGTTATAGCATGTGACAGAATTTTCTTCCTTTTTAAGACTAATTTACCATTGTATGTACAGTCAGCCATGATCGTGGGGTCTACATTTGTGGATTCAATCAATCAAGGACCAAAAATATTTGGGGAAAATGCATCTGTATGAACTACAGAATATTTTCTTGTCATTAGTCCTAAATAATAAAATGTCCTCTATATTGTAACAGGTATCATCAGTCATCTAGAGATAATTTAAGCCACACAAGAAGATGTGTATATATCATAAGCAAACACGGTACCAACTTATACAAGGTACTTGAGCATGCAGACTTTGGTATCTGAGGGTATCTGCAGTTACTCCTGCCGGGCTACCAGGGGTCTGCTGCACACCCCACGTTAGTTTATCCGTTCATATCTAGGGACCCTTGGGTTCCTCCTTTCTTTTAGCTACTGTGAATACTGCTACTCTGAACACGGGTTCAGTCCTAGTCTGTTTTTTTGTTTTGTTTTTTTTTTTTTGCTGTAACTTAATACAATAGACTGGGTACTGTAAATTACAGAGGACAATGGTTTATTCAGCTCATGGTTGTGGAGGCTAAGAGGGAGAGGGTCTTCTCACGGGTGGGGATTCTCTAAAGAGTCTCACAGAGGCACAGGAAATCACATGCAGAAACAGGATGTCCTAAATTAGGTGTTCTCTCTCTCTGTCTCTCTTTCCTGGGCATTGAACCCAGGGGTTCCACACTAAGCTACATCCTTAGCCCCTTTTTAAATTTTTATTCTGACATATGATCTTGATAAATTTCCCAGGCTGGGTTTGAACTTGTAATCCTCCTGCCTCAGCCTCCCAGAGTGCTAGCATGACAGCCATGTGCCATCACACCAGCTGCTTCACAGAAAGCCACAGCCCCATTGGATTAGGGCCCCATCCTCATGGCCTCTTTCAATGTAAATTATCTCCCAAAGCCTGCACCCCCAATTACCATGGCCTGATTACATTTCTACTATTTTAATAGAGATGAAATTTCACCATGGATTTGGTGACATTCAAGCCATACCAGTACACAAACGTAGATTCCTTTTTAATTAATTTCTTACTATGTATGTGTGTTATTGTGGGTAAAATGGGATTATGCCACACTTACTGCCTGGGAAATCAGCCTCTTCCATTTACCAATATGTCAGAAGCATTTTTCCATGAAATTAAATATTCTTCTACTTCATCATTCTGAGCAGCCAAGTATACTTTTAAAATGCATATACCATAATATATTTACCCAGTCTGTTACTGTTGGACGTGTAGGCCATTTTCAATTGTTAATTACATTTGACAAATAGTTTAGTGCTATGTGATGCCCCGGCTCTGCCAGGACATGCAGCTGGAGAGAGTGGAGTGGAGGACGGAGTGAGCAATCACCTGTGGGACCGCCAGCACTCGGGCTTTAATAGTGAGACCCCAGCTTCTGTGAGGCGAGGAGGGCACAGCCTTCCCTGAGCCCTTGAGGAGCGCTTTGTACAGCTGGGGCTTGTACCACATCTTACCATGACTAGCTCTTGGGACATCCTCTCTGAGCTCAGTTCCTGTTTGGAAAATGAGCTAAAACTAGTCCTTTTTTTCTTATCTTTTAGTCGATAAATAAAAATTATCCGCACGATGTTTTGATATACCTATACATTGTGGAACAGTTAAATCAAGCCAGTTAACATATGAGTCCCCTCACACATCTTTTTCTTTGGTGAGAACACAGCATCTGTTCTTTTAGCAGTTTTCAAGCCTACAACACATGTTATTGATGAACTATAGTCACCATACTGTACAGGGATCTCTAGAACTGAATTTTGCTTTCACTGAAATTTTGTATCTCCTGACCAACATCTCACCAAGCCAAGCCCCAGCAGCAGCCGCGGTGACCACCAGTCTGTCCCCTGCTTCTGAGTCTTCCCCTCAGATTCCAGTCGTATGCAAGATCCTGCATATTTGCCTTTTCCATGTCATGTCCTCCACATTGACCCAAGTTGTTAATGACAGAATTTCTGCCTTTTTTGTGGTTAAAGGGTGTTCCATTGTGTATATCTATTCACGTTTTCTTTATTCTTTTTTCCACATGGACACTTAGGTGGGTTCCATATCTTGGCTATTTGAACAGCGTCACAATGAACAGGGACCTGCTCTCACTTCTGTTGGATATAAACCCAGTGGTGGCATTTCGAGACACCACAATAGCTCAATTTTTAATTGTTTGAGGGCCCTCCATGCTGGTTTTATAATGGCTCTTGAACTAATTTTGATTCCCACCAGCAGTGTAGAAGAGGCCCCGTTTCCCCACATCCTCGCCTATGTTTACCTTCATCTTTTTGATAACAACCACCCTAAGATCTGAAAGGTGACAGCACATTACAGTTTTAATTTGCATTTCCCAAGGATTAGGACTGTCTCCTTTCCTGTGCACGCTGCCAATGTGTGTGCCTTCTTGATTGTTCAGACACTGTGTCCATTTTTAACTGGGTCATTGTTTTCTTGCTTTTGAATTGAATTTCTTAGACATTTTGGATATTAGCCCTTACCAGAGGTATAGTTTGCCAATACTTTCTTCCATTCTATAAGCTGCCTCTTTGTTCCATTGATCATTTTCTTTATTATGCAGAAGATTTTAAATTTAATGTAATTCCATTCATCTATGTTTTTTATTGCTGTGCTTTTGGAGTTATAGCCCCCCCCCACCCCCAAAAAACATCGCCCAAGCCAATGTCATGGAGTTTTCCCTCCACATTTACTTCTGGTTTCCAGTCTTGTGTTTAAGTTTTTAATCTATTTTCTGTTGATTTTGGGGTGAGATAAAAGTCCAGTTTCATTCTTCTGCACATGGATATCTAGTTTTCTCAGCATCGTTTACTGAAGAGACCATTTCTCCATTGTGTGCTTTTGGCCCCGCGGCGTGGGTGAAGATGAGATCAGATAATGAATTCCAGCTGAACAAGACATATCTCGGGTACACATTTGTCGCTCTGCTCCCTCTTGACACTCCACTTACTCAAAAGCAAAAGAGCTACTTTAAAGGCATAAACCCACAAGGACAATTAGCACAAAAGAGCAGATAACACTAATGAAATCTGAAAAGCAGACCTGTGGGCTGTAACAGTAGAACCCAAACCACCAAACCCAGCTGGTTGTGGTGGCACTTGACTGTAATCCCAGCACTCAAGAGGCTGAGGTAGAAAGACTGCCATGAGTTCAAGGCCAGCCTGAACGACATAGCAAGACCCTGTCTCAAAAACAAAAACAAAGGCTGGGGATTTAGCTCAGCAGCATAAGCGCCTGCCTTGCAAGCGCTCATGAGTTTGATCCCCAGTACCAATTTAAAAAAATCTGCACCCCTAAACTACCAATGGAGACAACTTCATTGATGCTAGAGAAGGCTTAGCAATTAGCTACTGAGATCAAGTGTTAACGCCTCCTCTTCCTTGCCTTTGCATCTAATTACTGCTTCTGGGTAAATTGTTTGGGCTGGTGTCTGAGGCAGGTGTGAGCTCGATGTTCCCTCAGACATGCATAGCCCACTCTGAGCCTGGCAGTCATCCTGGTCCCAGGACGGTGTGGACACAGAAGCACAGGGCAAGTGGGTGTGTCTCGTGGGGTGGGCTCTGCAAGACCCAGAAGAAGGCCTGGCATGCACAGAGAGGCAGACACAATGAGCAAAGGTGACTAGGAAAGGTGGCTTGGAAGGCCGAGTCCCCTGGAGCATTCACTATCACCACCCACATCAGCATGGGGGATTCAGAGCCCCAAGGACACAGAGGCCTGGCCCACAGCAGCTTCCAACCTGCTCCGTGCAACTTGGTCTTGGTACCTCCAGACCTTACCTAGAGTGTTTTCCAGCCCTCACCAGCTGGGAGAAAAGTAGCCAGCATCTTGGCCAGCCGGCCACTAGATCCACCTCCATCACCACACATCACCCCTGCCAGGAAGCGCAGGGGTCCTGTTCTCAGCTAACTGCTGTGGCTCCCACCTTCCCAGAGGCAACTGTGCTTTTATAATGATCTGAAAAGAAACAAGCCTTTGAGGCTCATAGGATTGGTGCTGCAATGGAGGAAGCCCAGGCAATGAACGGGCCAAGTGGCCAGCTTCCCCTATGGGTAACATGCACCGTGCCATGGGGCAAACACAAGACAGGGAACTCCTGTACCTCTTGGCCCACCAGGAGTCAAATACTTTTAGTAGAAGCAAATACTCCCACAGACCAAGGGCCAAATCATTTCAGGGCATATCCTTTGGCCCCAGGTTGCCAGATTTAACAAATAGCTGGGCATAGTGGGCACATAGTTGTAATCCCAGCTGCTCCAGAGGCCAAGGCAGGAGGACCACAAGTTCAAAGCCAACACAGGAAACTTAGCAAGGCCTTGTCTCAAAAAATAAAAAGGACTAGGGAAATAGCTCAGTGGGAGAGTACTTGCCTACCATGTGGGAAGCCTGGGTTCCATCCCCAGTACTACAAATGGAACAATCAAACAAACAAAAATGAGATACAAAATCCATTTAGCTTAAGTTTCAGATAAGCAACAAATGATTTTTACTTTAAGTATGCTCCATACAATATTTGGGAGCGAGCACATACCAACAGAGTTCTCATTTTTCACCTGAAATTCAGATTTAACAGGGCTTCTTTTATTTTGTTTGATAACTCTACCTGTCCCAGCTGACTGTACACACACAGGGGCTGGAATATATTAAGTATTCATTGAAGGAGAGTTTTCTTTCAGCTTTGACCTGGATGTGAAATCAAAATGTTACATCTTCCTAGTTCAGAGTGGCCTTTCTTTTGTTTGTGGTTGTTTT
The DNA here is from genome assembly GCF_034190915.1 of Cavia porcellus. Classification (NCBI taxonomy): domain Eukaryota; kingdom Metazoa; phylum Chordata; class Mammalia; order Rodentia; family Caviidae; genus Cavia; species Cavia porcellus. The sequence continues at coordinate 19,291,092 of NW_026947508.1, read as the reverse complement.
GAAACAGGGTCTCCCTATGTAGTGCAAGCTGGCCTTGAACTCACTATGTAGCCCAGGCCGGCCTCAGACTCACAGTGATCCTCCTGCCTCAGCCTTCCCAGTGCCGGGATTACAGGTGTGCCTCACCACACCTGGCTCACAAGTAAGTTTTAATTACCAAAATGAAACTGTTTACTTTGGTCAAAAGGGGCCAGAAAGACATGGATCTACCCAAACTATCATCAAGAGGTGAGAAAGGGAAGCCTGTCTTTTACAGAGCAAGTTTCTAGATTTAGGAAAAAATTAAATGGTTTCCGCCTGTCCCTGACTAACCCCAGCCTATCCAATTTATTCATCCAACAAATACTTATCGAGTAGGGTTATTATTATCATTAAAATCCTCAGTTGATAGAAAAGGTAAATGAGGTACAGAGAAGCTGGGTGTTTAGACCCGGAAGGGCCCATGTGTTTCAAGTTTGGTACCTAGCCCGTGCAGTTGTCCTGAAGCTGTAACAGGCGCAGCTAGCAGCCAGTCTCCTGGTCATCGGGGAATGCCCTTGGAGGGCCCTGGCTCCTCCTTTTCCCTCTTTCATGTCTCAGTCATGGGGTGAACGGGTCCACCATGCACAGAAGACAGGGTATGCCATGGCCCCAAAGAACACGGCCGACCAATGGCAGACAGAAAACGCTGACACTGTGAGCCAAAATAAACCTCTTTTCTTCATGAGCTGATCGTGTCAGATGCTTGTTACAGTAACACAGAGCTGACTGCTGCACTTGCCCAAGGTGACACAGCAGGGAGAGGTAGATCTGGGATTATCACTGGTATCTGATATCGGAGCGCTTACTCATACCCTGCAGCACAAAGGGTAGGAGAAGCCAGCCTCGCGCCGGGAGGGCCTCACACAGCGCCCCTGGCCCTCCCCATCATCATCATTTCTCTCCTAGACGCTTTCCATCTAGTTGCTCCCTTCCAACCTCCTTCTCCACACCCAGTCAACGTTCATCGCTTGCCCTGGCAGCAGCATAATCTCAGTCTGCTCCGGGTCTCTGCTCCCCTCCAATCTGTTCTTCACAGATGAAAAGTAGGTGCAATCACGCTGCCTTTCTACGTAAAACCCTTCCAACTCTTCCCACTGCCCTTGGGAGACCACAGAGCCCTACCCAGGGGCCCGGGCCCCTGATCTACCTCCTTGACTCCGCCAGCTTCACCTCCCTTCCTCTTACTCCCTCTGCCTGTGCTGATCTGTGGTTTGGTTCTCTTTTGCAGCATAACAAACCACCCTGACACCTGCAGCCTTAAAACGGTAGCTGTTCTGTTACTTCTGGGGATGCTCAGGGTTCACTGGGCTCCGCTTCGTGGTTCTTCAGGGCCTGCAGACATCTGGCGGCTTGGCTGGGCCGCCCTTCCACGATGGCCTCGCACATGCCTGATGGCCGACGCTGCCCATCACCTGGGAACTCACTGATGCTGTCCCTGGGAGCACCCCATTTGGCTTCTTTAAGGGACTCAGGCTTCTGGATTCTGAGAGAGGATGTCTTAAGGGTATATAGGAAGCAAAAGTTTCTAGCTCCTAATGTGCAGGCCTGGGATTTTTGAACCTCTTTCCTTTGGTTAAGAATCCACAGGGTAGGGGCTGGGGATTTAGCTCAGCGGCATAAGTGCCTGCCTTGCAAGCAGGCAGTCGTGGGTTTGATCCCTGGTACCGATAAAAAAGAAAAAGACAAAACAAACAAACAAAAAACCAAAAAAAGAATCCACAGGGTTGGGGGCTGGGGATTTAGCTCAGCGGCATAAGCGCCTGCCTTGCAAGCAGGCAGTCATGAGTTCGATCCCTGGTACCGATAAAAAGGAAAAAGACAAAAAAAAAAAAAAAAAAAAAAGAAAAGAATCCACAAGGTCAGCCAGGAGAGGGGGTGGAGAACCAGGCTGTGTTTCTAGTGGGAAGGATTCATGGTTCTCATTCACCCACCAGTCAGTACCGGCTTCAGATCACAGACCCTAATGCAGCTTGTTTAAGCAAAGCGTGGGAAGGAAGTTAACTGAGGAAAGGAACTCACAGCACTGTCGGGGTGCGGCAGAGGCCAGCTCTGGGCTGACCTTCCAACCCCCAGAATCATCCAGAAGAACCTAGGCCAAGGAAGCTTCAGCCTCAGCCCTCATTAGGAAGCCAAGGACTCTGGTGCTGTGGTCACTGTTGCTGACCCCTGGAATGTGCTCTGCCTCATCCGTGCAGTGGGTAGTACTCCAAGCTCTTCTCTTCACCCCCAAACACAGATCTAACCCTGGGCCTTCTGAAAAGCAGGAAAAGCACGTACCCAGGGCCTCCCAGCTGTGCAGCTCTGCCCAACTCTGTGGCCACCCGTGGGCTGTCTGACTGGTAGGACCTGTGTCAGTTAGCTTTCTGTCACGGTCACAAATGCCCATGACAAGCAACCTAGGAAGGGAGCAGGTTTATCCTGACTCAGTTCCAGTCCATGATCAGTTAGCCCTGTTGCTTTGGGCCTGTGGTCAAGCAGCCTACGGGGAGCCCAGGGCAAAGCAACACCATTCATGTCATGGCCAGGAAGCAAAAGAGACTAGGATCCCATAATCCCCTTCTGGGGCACCTCCCACTAATCTGAAGACCTCCCACTAGCCCCACTACCTAAAGCCTTCACCATCTCCCAATAATGCCAGTCTGAGGACCAACACATGGACCTTGAGGGACATTCAATATCCAAACTATAGCAGTACCTAAATCACATGTATACCCTTGGCATCAGAGATGCCTGGCTTTTTTCCTCTAGGAGAAAGGCACACTGAGCAAGTCAAGTTATAATATCCTCTTAGTCTGTGGTAATTGCCCTAATTCCTCTTTCTGTCACAGGAGCTTTGCACATGCTGTTCCCAGTCCATTTGCAGTTCTCTTCCTTGTCTCTTCCCCTCTTTCTTTAGAATGCAGCATAAGTATCATCTCTGAGCATCATATTATTTTGCATCTGTTCTACAAATGAGGAGGCGAAGGCCCAGAGAGGTTAAGTAATTTGCCCAAGACTACATACGAAGTAAGCAATACAGCTGAGATATGAACCTAGACCACCTAACTCCAGAGCCTACCCATAATGCCACACTACATCACTCAAAGGCACATTCCCCCATGCTGAAAGGTCAGGCACAGGGTATAAAGCTGTCTGCAAATAAACAGATATGACTCATCAGAATATGTTGGCAAGCCACCAAAATCCTGGGAGTGAAAGGTCTCAGGACAAGGTTGGACACTGGGTCAGATGTTTGCCCCGGCTTGCAGAGAACTGCAGGAGGCTCAGTTTTAAATCCAGTTGATCTAGGGGCATCCACAGAGCCCCGGACTGCCACTATAGGAGGCAGGACGATTAGTACAGGGGAGCGGGGGAGTAACTCCTCTCCCCAGTAGGAGTCCCCATTTCCATGTCAAATCCACCATCCTTGTCAACAGACTTCTTAGTTCTCATAACTTTACAGGAAGCCCTTTATAGGATAGAGAGACAGCCACTGAAGAGGGGTGACCCTTATGAAACAGAGACTTGGGGTATGACTGTCACCTCTGCCTGCCCCCCTCTGTAACCAGGGCACAGTGAAGGAGTCCAGGAGCCCAGAGGATCCCAGACAATTAAAAATTTGGTTAAAAGCCAAGCATGCTGGCACACTCTAGGTGACCTGAACAGAAGAATATTCAAGCCCATTCTGGTTAATTTAATAAAACCTACCTCAAAATAAAAAAGAACTGGGATGTAGTTTAGGATGAAGGACCTGGGTTCAACTCTAGTAAAATGAAAAAAAAAAGTGTAATTTCACCTTCGTAAACAGCAAGTGGGATCATCTGCATTCCCTGAGCCAGATCTGGGAAATCTTGGGATAGAAGAACAACATTGTCTCTTCCATGATAATCATAAATCAGGTCTCTTTGGAGCCAGCAGCTGCTTGGCACAGGAAAATGACCAGACCAGGACACCTAAGTTAGTGACCCAGCTCTGCCTCTTGCCTGCTGTGTACCGAGAGCACTGGACGAGGACCAAGCTTTTAAACTTTCATGTTTGGTGGCAGAAATCCTTGTTGAGAAACACCTTCGCTAGTCCTGTCCTTTGGTCTTGTAGAGACACAAGTGTTCACTCCCTGCCCCGGTGAGGTTCATTCTTTGAGTGGAAGCTACTGAATAAGGGGACATTTGATGATGCTTAGATCTCTGCCGCTTTAGAAACCCACGAGTAGCTGGAGGACAGGAGCATTTATCTTGGGAGAGAAAACTTTCCTGACACTGAGACTGCGCCCTTGGACATGTGACTATGATGAAGCACCTTGCCGATTCTGGACCTTGTTTTCCCATCTAGAAATGAGGGCTTTGGACTTGGTGGTGGCTGCTGTCCCATTCGGCTGTGACTATCCAGGATCCTGCCCAGGGAAGGTTATGAGGAAACAGGACTCATGGAGGGACAGTTAAGGGCGAAGCCGCAAGGGCAGCAAGGACAAAGTGATTTTTAGAGACTCTGCTCGGGAACAACCCAGAAGGTCAGTCAGGAACGCCTGAATCTTATAAGAGGTGAACGAGCCCTCAGAAATCAGTGAATGAGGTCCTGGCCATGGCTTTCGTTTAAAAAAGAATAGGAGGATTAGGCTCAAGACACTCAGTGTGGGTTTGTAATATGGGGGGGGGGGGACTGGGGAGTCACTGGGTGGTGACAGTGGCCCGAACCCTTTCAGGGGGAAGGATGCTCATCTGAGGCAGGAGAAGAAGTGGGTGTGTAAGAGGATTTGTGGGCGAATAAACAAGAAGGTGGTGGGCACAGGGGAAGGCAGGTGGGCAGGGTGGTGGGTGGTGGTGGGTCAGTTTACCATACAGGGAGGGACAGAATGGCACCAGGTGGATTAGCTTCTTGCTCACGTTTCCTCTGCCATCCTCGCTTCCCCTTCAAAGACCCCAGAAAGATTGCAGTAGTTTCTCTCTGTGTGGAAACGGCACCAACTGTTACATGTGAGACTGTCCTACATAGTCACTGAGATTATCTTAGGAAGGATCCATCACAGCTTGGAGTAACACCACATCACATAGCAAGAGAAACAGTCCCCTTTGAATCTGAAAATCACATAAGAAGAAACTGCCAGGGATGGACCAAGGTGGTGGAGAAAGAGCCTCATGAGAGTTACCTTCCAAGGGCTGGGGCACAGCACCGTGAGGAAAACAAGGAGGACGTGGGTTCCCTGGACCTGAGGAGACTCGGAAGTGTGACCTGAAGCCCGTGGAGACAGTGGGGAGAGAAACTTCAGGAAAGAAGCAGGTCCCCAGCAGCACCTTCTCCCTGAGACAGGACTCACTGCAAGAAGCCGCAGTCTAAACCTGTGGACACACAGAGCCTGCTAGTGACCGCAGAGGCCTCCGTGGAGAGACGCAGCAGTGGAGGCGTGCAGCTGATGTGAAGGACTGCACTGGCTGGCTGTGAGCACTGAGCACTGTCACTCCACGTGAGACTGCAGTTGGCTGGGAACCGTCTAGGAGAGGGGCCAGCAGAGCTCAGAACTCAGAACTGCAGCTGAATCCGCCTAGGGACTCCCAGCTGGGCGCGGGTCCAGAGAAGGTGCACGCATGGCTGCAGACTGAGTGAGGCTGGTTGCCACCAGAAAGCACAGCCTCGCTGAGATTCACCACTACCTCGCCAAAAAGCTACTGCCGGCTTGCTGGACAGGTCGGCATAGATCAGGCCTCAGTCTCCACACACTGCCTACCAGGACAGCGGAGACAAGACTCTTTTCTTTGTTTTGTTTTGCTTCTCTCTCTCTCTCTCTCTCTCTCTCTCTTTCTCTCTCTCTCATTTTGTTGTTGTGGGATGGTGGTTTTGTTTTTTATTTTTCTTTTCACTTTTGTTTTTTCTCTTTCATTGTTTGACCTTGTTTTATGTGAGTGTGAACATAGTTCCTAGCCTCTTTTTCGGTTGTGGCTCTGTTCTGTTTTTCTTTTTATCTCTCCCTTGTCTCTTTCCCGCCAGTCTTTTGCACCAGTTTTCCAAAGTTATCATGATTTCATTTTGTCCTCCAACCTTACTTCTAATCTCTTCCTCTTCTTCCACATCTCTATTTTCTCCTTAATCCACTTTAAATTTTAACCCTGAAGAGCAAAATTGACATATTAAGGACTTGTATACTACATATAATTTTCTAGTTTGTTTTAGATTTTGTTATATGATCACAATTCTAGTTCATATGGTTTAATGTAGCAAATAAATAGCTCAGTTTGTCATCTTATAGGCTGTGTTTGATACTGTTGGTGCCAATATAGCCAACAGTGTTATAATTGCTCTAAACAGCTGTTCTTCCTGATAATCCATGACTGAGATTGACTAAGGGTCACAGAAAAATACTGTGGCACAGTGCCAAAGAGTCAGGGACTGGGGAAAACAAGCAACAACTTCTCATCGCCAACAAACTGAAGAGGCAAGATCTTCCAACAAACTCAAAACCCAAAAACCAGCTACACCTGAAAGATACTTCAGAAAAGTAGTCATAACCTAAGGATTCTAAATGCTATAAAGCACCCCACCACAGGCAATTTACAAGCATCCACCCAGGAATTAAACCAAAAAAAAAAAAAAAGAAAAGAAAATGAGAAGAAAAAATAAAAATTAAAAATTAAAAAATTAAAAAAAAAAAAAAAGAAAATGAGAAGACACTTAAACAAGATGCAACCCCAGACCTCTGGTTCGTCAAAGGCAAACCCAGTGGCAATGACGTGAGACACTATGAAAGCCTCCCACCTGGTCTCCCCGAAATGTTAACAGCAAAGAAATTGAGTAAGACTCTGGACAAAGGCCAATCAGAAATAATTTCTCAGATAACTACAGATATGATGTCCACAGTGAAGACTATGCTTAGTGACCCTAGAGCAGATACAGACAAAAATAGAAGAGCTTAAGAAAATTATGGAAGCCATGAATGCTCTGCATAGGAAATAAATGGGAGACATAATACAGATTCGAGTAGATATCCAGGAGAATAAAAGTTCCACGGAAGGTATTCACCACAGATTAAGCCTATGTAAGGACATGATGTCAGAGTTGAAGACAGGCTTGCAGTTAGCAATCATGAAAAGAAAGATTCCTTAAAACAGCAAGAGACCATGAGATATCAACCCAGCAGCTACTAGATGAGGCAAAGAATAAATAATTGAAGATTCATTGGAGTCAATGAACAAGCGGGAGATAGCACAAATGATATTTTTTAAAAAAACTGTTCACAGATTTCAGGGCAGGAAACTTTCCCAGTAGAGAAAAAGAATTTGACCTACAAATAAGTGAGGCATATAGAACTCCAATTAGCCATGATTAAAAAAAAATCTACAACCAGGCATATCATAGTCAAGATTCTAGAAATTCAACACAAGAGTAGAATCTTTAAAAGCTATAAGGGAAAAAAATAAATCATCTAAAAGGAAAGCCATCCACAATCACAGTTGACCTCTCAGTACAAACACTCAAGTCAAGGAGAGCTTGGAGTGAAATATTTCAATTTCTAAAGGAAAACAACCTTCAAACCAGATTGATGTATCCTGCAAAATTTCTTTTAAAACTGATGAAGAAATAAGATACTTCCATTACAAAGAACATCTGAGGAAATTTATGACCATCATATCAGCACTCCAAAATGTTTTACAGGACAGTCCAGAAAAAGATAACAAGGACTACAGCCCCATGACACCCAGCAGAAGGAGTCCACCAGGCAAGGAAAACAGTTAAACAGAGAGTAGGGGAAAAAGTGGGGAGCCAACAACAGGAAAATAACATGACAAGGATAAGTCAGACCATGTCAGTGATAACCATCAATGTTAATGGTCTCAGTACACCAATCAGAAGACACAGACTGGCAGAATGGATCAAGAAGCAAGATCCAACAATATGCTGCATACAAGAAACACATTTAATTCAAAAAGAAATTCGTCGTAGACTGAAAGTCAAAAACAATACTCCATGTGACAGGAACCCAGGAAAAAGCATGGGTAGCTATTCTACTAGCAGACAAAATGAATTTTAAGCTAAAACTAGGAGAGATAAAGAAGGTGACTATACCCTTGTAAGGGGAGAAATCAAGAGGAAGAGATAACAATCATAAATATATATGCAGCAAATACCTTTGCACCCAACAATATAAAACAATTACTAGGGGGCCCAGGCCACCACGGTGCCCATATCTGGCCTGGGTCACCCCCGCTGCTGTCTGTCACCACTGCCTCCACTACCAAGGGAACCCAGGAGGTGGGCTGCAGCACCGCAGGGTCCACACTGCTCACACGACTGAAGTCAACTATGGGCCAAACCCGTTCCAGAAAGGTAAAAGTCATGGACCACAGCCTTTTCCTGGAGATCTACATCTTGGACCGTTCCCTTAAAAACAAAGAAGAGCCCTCACAGAACATACTTGATGCAAAGCAGCCTAAAATGCAAAGTCCTCTCCTCAGTAGTTGTGGCATCTATCCAGGCTCTAAGGATATCTAGAGATGGGATCATAGCAGAGAATAGACACATAAATGCAGCCTTATGCCTTTATAACACTGGGTGTCAGGTCTTTTGTACCAGAAATGAGGAAAATGATGAAGACATTCTCTTTGCTAATCTGATAGAAAAACCAACTGGTCAAATCAGCAAAAAGCGAGCCCTTCCTGCAAATCAGCACCATGCATGGGCCACTGAGGAGAGACCCAGATGCTAGCCCCTTCTGGCACGAGGGCTGGGAAACAAACAGCCAGCACCACCACCACCACTCCATCCCTGCTATGAGCAACTGGCTGATCCAGAGAACACAGGCTGTGATGATGGCTATTGAAGTAAAATACAATTTAACGCTTGCAGTGTTTGGTGTTTCACTGACTTTGCAGGCCTAAAGCTGATAGTCTGATCATCTATTCAGAGGATAACGATATGCAGTGGAGCATATATGGAGGATCTCCTTCTGAAGGTGGTAGCCATTGTTAGTTCCCTGTTATCTTGTTTTGAAGTCCCTTCTCATTTTTTTTTTTTATTTCTTTTTTTATTGGTACTGGGGATCGAACTCACGACTGCCTGCTTTCAAGGCAGGCGCTTATGCCGCTGAGCTAAATCCCCAGCCCTTCCCTTCTCATTTTAATTGTTTTGTTGGGTTGGGCTTTATTCTGTTTTGTTTTATTATTTCTGATGGCACAGGCAGCTATTTCAAAGATAACAAGATATATTATGGTAACCATTTTAGATTTACTATTATCTTGTTTTGAAGTCCTTTTTCGCATTGTTTTGTTTTTATTGGTTCTATTCTGCCCCCTTTTGTTTGATTTTTACTATGTCTGAATGTATCTGCAACAATTGTGAAGACAAGAGGTGTTATGGTAACCATTGTTGATTTTCTATTCTTTTGAAGTCCTGTGTCACTTATACTGGTTTGTTTTGATTGGCTTTATTCTGTTTTATTTTGCTTGGTTTTATTCTATTTAAAATAAAAATTAGTTGGGCATTAGTGGCTCACGCCTGTAATCTCAGCACTTGAGAAGAGGAGGCAGGAGGATCGCTGTGTGTTTGAGACCAGCCTGGGCTACAAAGTGAGCTCAAGGCTAGCCTGAACATAATAGTGAGGCCCTGTCTCAAAAAGACTAATAATAATAACAATAATCATAATAAATAAAAATTTTAAAAATTGTGAAAAAGATAAAACAGTTGATAACAGACATGAAAAATCAGATAAGCACTAATACAGTTGTGTTGGGGATCTCAATAGCCTACTGTCACAAAACAACAGCACTGATGTATTAGATCTGAACCAAACTTTTGAACAACTTAGTAGATGTCTACAGAGTGTTCCACTCCACATCAACTCTTTCATGAAACTGAAAGGGAAACAATACTCTCAAACTCATTCCTGGAAGCAACCATTACCCTAATACCAACACTGGAGAAGAACCCAGCTAAGAAAGACAATTATAGGCCAATCTCTCTAATGAAGACAGATGCAACAAAAACCTCAGTAAGATATTGGCAAACAGAATGCAGCAAATCATCAAGAAGATTATATGCTATGACCAAGTGAGATCCATCCCAGGGATGCAGGGAAGGTTCAACATATGTAAATTAATAAATGTAATACACAATACTAACAGAGCCAAGGACAAAAAAATATGATCATATCAATAAATAAAGAAAAAACTTGCTGGAGCACCCATTCATAAAGATTATATAGAATACTGGAATAGATGGTCTATATCTCTATCAGATAAAAGCTATCTATGACAGACTAACATCCAACATCATACTAAATGGACAAAACTGAAAGCTTTCTCCCTAAAAATCAGGAACAAGGTAAGGTTGTCCACTGACTCACTCTTACTCAACATAGTCCTAGAAACTTACCCAGAGCAATTTAGCAAGAGAAAAAAACAAAAACAACAACAAAAAAAATGATAGGAAAGTAAGGAGTTAAATTATCATTATTTGAAGGTGAGGTGATATCTTATATAAAAGACTCCAAAAACTCCACTAAAAAACTGCTAGATTTAATAAGTAAATTCAGTAACATGGCTCAATGCAAAGTCAATACTCAAAAATCAATAGCCTTCTTGTATACAAATAACAAACTCACTGAGAGGCAAATTAGGGAAATAACACCTTTTATAATAACATCTAAAACAATGACATATTTAGGAATCAATCTAATGAATAATGTGAAAGACTTCTACATTGAAATCTACAATATTCTGAAAAAGGAGATTGAAGAGAATACCGGAAAATGGAAAGACATCATTTCTCTTGAGTAGGAAGAACCATGTTGAAATGGCTGTCTTAGTTACTTTTCTGTCCCTGCTGGGACAAAACACCTGACACTCAAAATTAAGAAAGGGGAGGTTTATTTAGCTCACAGTTTGTGGAGGTTTCAGTCCATAATCAGCTGGTTCTAGAGCAGGTTGGCACAGCACAGGAGCAACAGTTCAAGGCAGCAGAAGACAGCCAAAGCAACAAGCCTCCTTCCTCCTTATATTGTAAGCAGGCTACCACTCCCTAGGGTGGGTGTAACACTCACACCATCTCCTTGCCTTCCTCTTGCACAGAATAAGGATGTTTCCAAAGTGAGGATCAGGATCACTTAGTGACCTGTTGAGTTACTTAGATTAAGTTCTCAAATTGACACAATGTATCAACCATTGCATGGCCATGCTTCCAAAAAAACAGACCCAAAGATGAATGGAACAGATTAGAAGATGCAGAAATAACTCCAGATACACTAAGCCACTTTATTATCTTTGACAAAGGTTACAAATATGTTTACTGGAAGAAAGATAGCCTCTTTAATAAATGCTGCTGGAAAAACTGTCTCTACACATGCCAAAGATTAAAACTGGACCCATATCCTTACCATGCACTAAATTAAATTCTGAATGAGTCAAATATCTAAATATTAAAATGGAAATATTAAATCTGCTGCAAGACAGAATAGGTAAAAATCTTGAAGACACTGGTGTAGCCAAAGACTTCATATATAAAACCCCAATCATCCAGGAACTATCACAAAGAATCAACAACTGGGATCTCATCTTATTGAAAAGCTTTTGCACAACAATAGAAACCATCAACAGAGTGAAGAGACAACCCACAATGTGGGAGGAAATGTTTGCCAGCTGTTCCTCTGACAAAGAAATACAATCCAGAACATATAAAGAACTCAAAAAAAAAAAAAATCAATCTTCCCAGATTTGAAGACCCAGTCTAAAAATGATCATGTCTTGGGGCTGGGGATTTAGCTCAGCAGCATAAGTGCCTGCCTTGCAAGTGCATGGTCGTGAGTTCAATCCCCGGTACCGATAAAAAAAGAAAAAGACAATAACTAAATAGATAAATAAAAATGGTCATCTCAGATAAATATACACTTCTCAGATGAAGAAATATAAATGGCAAATACATGTATGAAAACAGGTTCAACTTCACTGGTCATTCGAGAGATGGAAATTTTAAAAACACTGAGATTCCACTTTATCCAGGAAAGAATGGCTATTATGAAGAAATCAATAACAAACGCTGGAAGGGTTTTGGGGAAAAAGGAACCCTTCTCCACTGTTGGTGGGAGTTCAGACTGGTGCAACCATTATGGAAATCAGTGTGAAAATTCCTCAAAAAACTAGGATTAGAGGTCCCATTTGATCCAGCTATTCCCCTTCTGGTTATCTTCCCAGAAGAATTAAAAACATCAGACCACAGCAATATATGTACACCCAAGTTAGTAGTACAATTTGTGATAGCTAGATTTTGGAAACAACCCAAATATCCATCTGAGGAATGAAGTATAAAGATGTGGTCTTTTTAAACAATGGAGTACTACTCAGCCATAAAGAAGGATAAACTGGAGACTTTTATTGTCTCCCTCATGTGAGACGCTGAAAGAGTAAATAAGATCCAAAATATGCAATAAATATTATAAAATTGGAAGAAGCTTCCAAAAGAAAGAGAAAGTGGGATGGCGGAATGGCGAAAAGAAGGAAGGAAAAGCAAAAATGTACACACACACGCACACACACACACACACACACTAATTTCTCCTAGTTCACTGAAAAGAAAGTTTTGTGCTAATATTGTTTGGACAATTGAATTTCAATGTCTTGTATTCTGAGTAACCAATTTAAAGATAACAATAAATAATGTATTAACCATTGTTACCCTCTTGTTATCTAGGTTTGAAGTTTTATTTCATTTTTTCTCTTTAAAATGAAAAAAGATTAAATATGAAAGGAAAAAAGAGGAGGAGGAGGAAACTGCCATCTGGTGCCATTATGTCCAATACCTTGACGACACTTTTAATATCTCTCATTAGTAAGAGGCAATAGATTTGGGGATCTGGGGTCTTGGACAGCCCATGAAATGTCACATAGGTTTGATTTAACTAGGTTTTGTTTCACTGTGACTCTGTGTACAGGACCAAATTAAGAAACTATAGTGTCACAAAGGTTTGCTCTTTGAAATGAATACTTCCAAGTAAGGTGATAGAATTGTAATAGGATTATCCATTCATAACATTTTAAGTAGACTGAGTAAACTATGAAGTGAATAGTATTTAGCACTGGAACAAGAGACGCTAGATAGGACAAACTTCCCCAGGAGACTATGGATGTGTAGAGAACACTGATGTGCAGACCTGTGATCTAGCCACACCCTTGCAGTCTTCATGGAACTCCAGAGCCTTCTGAGCCCGGCCCACCTGTGACCCATCATTTTAACGCCCCTTCCCCTCTCCCCACCTTGATGAGGACACTGGAACTTCCTTACATGCTACCAACGTGCCGGGTTCCCTCTACCTTCAGGGTTTTGTGCCTTTGCTTCTTTCTGTCCAGAACCTTCTCTTCCCCCTCTTACCTTGGAGAATCTCTGCTGAGCTCAGATGTTGGCTGGGATGCAGGAACCTTCCCTCACCTCCCCACCTGCAAGGGTGGACAGCCTTTCCTCACCGTCTCCAAGGCACTGCTGGCCGCGAGCTCATCACCATTCACTGTCTTAGTCACTTTCTTGTTACTGAGACACAGTACCAGACGCTCATAATTCAGAGGAGAGGTTTATTTGGGTTCGTTTTTAATCCATTCAGTAGTTGCCAGCTCCAGAGCAGGAAGGCCCGGTGGAAGGGTGTGCGTATAGGAAGGCTGCTCAACTAATGGGGGCCAGGGAGCAGAGTGTGAAGTGGGGAGCCATTGAGGAAGACATACCCTTCCAGGTCAAGCCCCCAGTGAGCCTTTTCTGAACAGACCCCAGTCCTAAAAGCAAGCCAAAAGTAATGCCCCCATAATCAAACCACGCTCCAGACACTGAAACCTTAGGAATCACTTTTGATATAACTAATGACATTATTGTTGGATGTGGTGGCATACACCTGTAATCCCAGCAGTTGGGAGGCTGAGGCAGGAGGATCGCTATGATTTTGAGTCAGCCTGGTCTACACAGTGAGTTCAAGGCCAGCTTGAATTACAGAGTGAGACCCTGCCTCAAAAAGTAATGATAATAGGGGCTGGGGATTTAGTTCAGCGGCATAAGCGCCTGCCTTGCAAGCAGGCGGTCGTGAGTTCGATCCCTGGTACCGATAAAAAAAAAAAAAAGTAATGGTAATAACAACAACAATAATTGTAGCTTTCTGCCTCTGGTCTCCAAAAGACTTACTTGCACTTTTTATGTAAAATGTATTTAGTCTATCTTTATGAGTCACAAACGTAATTATAGTTCCAGCATTACTGAAAAATCCAAGTCCAAAGTCTTCTATGAGACCTAAGGCAAAGTTCTAGCTGTGAGACTCTGTAAAAATAAAAAACAGACTTAAAACACTCACAACATACAGTGGCACAGGGTAAACATCCTCATTCCAAAAGGGAGCAACAGGAAAATAGAAAGGACCTGAACCAAAGCAAGACCAAAATTGGGCAGGCAAACACTACACTGTATAGCTTCACGTCCAGCACCCGGGGCAGCGATGTGCCCTACAAAGGCTTAGGTGGCCACACTCCTCCGGCACTGCGTGTTGCAGTTCTCCTGGCAATTCTCCTAGGCTGGCTCTGCTCACTTCTGCTGCTTTTCTCAGCAGAAGTTCTACTTCCCCAGCATCTCCAAACTCCTTAGGTCTCCACTACACTTCTGACTGCGTCTCACAGTTTCATACATTGCTCTCTTAGGGACACACTGCTTGGACTCAGGCCTTCTTCTGAAATCTGAATGGATGCCTTCCTGATTCCACAACTCTTCCATTCTGTACGCCTATGAAGCCAGCACCATGAAGCTGATGCCAAGGTCTGCTGTCAGCGCAAGCAATAGTCAGGCTCCCTCGAATCATGGCTGTAGTGGCCTTGAGTGCTCAGCAGTTTGAGCACTGTGAACCAATTTCCTAACTGACCCTTCTCCAATAGGGTGCTCGGGGCTCTCTTCTCAAAGCAAAGTCTTAGCCTATGAAAATGGGGTCTTGCTGATTCCTTATATGCTCTCAAAGCATTTCTTTCTTGTCCTGTGGTAGTATACATGGCTTCTCTTTAGTGGTAATCTTTAATGGAGACTGCCTTGGAGCTAGAGTCTATACTGGGAGCTCAAAGCTGTCTTCTCCTCCAACTTGGCTAGCTCTTCCTTTCTGGGAAAACTGAAAACTTATTTTTTTTCTTTTTGCTCTTATTTCTCAGTGTAAATTTCACTAAAGGCAGCTACCAGATCCATGCCACAGTCTGAATGGCTGCCTTGAAATTTCTTGCACCAAATCAATTAGTCTACTCACTTTAATTACAGTCTTCCACAAGGTCTCAGGACATGGGCAAAATGTAGACAAATCTTCTCTCAGAGGGGCTGGCGATTTAGCTCAGCGGCATAAGTGCCTGCCTTGCAAGCAGGCAGTCGTGAGTTCGATCCCTGGTACCGATAAAAACGAGAAAGACAAAAAAAAAAAAAAATCTTCTGTCAGAGCACAGCATACATGGTCTGGAGTCCAGCTGATAATGGGGTCCTTCTTCCCAGCTGAAACCTCCTGCCTGGTCTTTTTTTTTTTTTTTTTTGAAAAGAATAAAACAAAACAGAACAAAGGTGATCAGAACAGAACAACGCCAGCAACACAGGGCTTCAAAACAAGGCAACAGGAAATCTACAGTGACTACCATAATGATTCTTGTTTTCTTTGAAATAGTTGTCCATTCCTTCATACATAATAAATCAGGGAGGGGAGGTGCTGGCTTGGCTTCCCAGAGTCCTAAGTCCTGCCTGGTCTTTATAGTCTGTTTTTTTGTTTGTTTGTTTGTTTGTTTTAAAATCAGCATTCTAGTCTTCAAGGATCTGACCAGAATCTCCCATTAAACTCAGCTTACAACATTCTAGAGCTCCTTCTCCAAACCTTTCCAAATTTTTCTCACAAATGAGTTCCAAAGACTTTTGAACCACGTAGTCAGATAATATCATAGCAATGACGCCATAGCAAGTTCAAGGCCAGCCTGCACTACATAGGAAGACCCCATCTCAACAAAACAAAATAATAATAATTTCACTTAGAGTCACTGAAACAAGTCTGTGTCAGAAAGTCAGAGACTGCCTTGGAACTAAAGAGTCTACACTGGAAACTCAAAAAAACTGACCATCAACATTGACGGCAATGGCAAAGATCAGAGCTCTCATAAAGTAAGGGGAAGATTTCCTCCTTTCCCTTTTTATGCCATTCAGGCTACAAGTCTATTGGTTGGTGTCATTTACCTCCAAGGTGGGGCTTCTAACCTTAACTTGTGGCCTACTATCAATCATCACAGACACACCCACAACTTTACTAATCTGTTAGGTTGTTCTTAAATCAAGTTGACATATCACAGATAACAACCACACTCTCCATGGTGGAGAAACTACCTGGTCGGCTGCCTACATCACCTGGGAATACGGGATCCAGTTGGGGACAGAGGCTCTGTCCCTTCATGTGTCACTTACTCAGCAGAGTTTGAAAGAGTGTCCCCTGAAAGACCAGGCACTGATGTCCATGCCATGCAAGTGTGCGCAGTAGAAAGAATTTACCCAGGCAAGGATGAGAGAAAAGAAAGGAGTTTATTCAGGCCAGAGGACCCTGGCAAGAAGAACAGCAAGTGAGCTTCTAAGAACGGACCCACACTGTCAGGGTGAGATGTTGGGGTCTTTATAAGAGTTTCAGGGTGTGAAAAAAGAGTCTGTGTTGGGAGCCGCAGCCCCGAGCCCGGTCGCCTTACTTGGTGGACGTGAGGCCTGTAGGAAAGAGCAAAGCCTGAGTTAGATTACCCCTCCCATCGAGCACGTTAGTTTCCTGCTTACCGCGTAAACAACCCGCTCAATAATATGTTAGCCAATCAGCTTGCCTTGCTTACTTTAATATGATTGGACACTGTATCCGTATATATACTGGTGCCACCCCTGGGGGGAAGTAGAAGCCCGAAAGGAGCCGCGGAGAGCGGACCGATAGAGGCTTCGGAGCGAAGCCCGAAAGGAGCCGCAGGGAGCGGACCAGAGGAGGCTTTGGCTGGGAGCGATCCCAGGGCAGGCTGTACGGAGAGAAAATAAAAGAAAAGGTTGTCCACTGCCAGACTTTGTCGTGTGTCCTTCCTGCCGGCCGGGAGCGACATCGACAAGTCTGGGCAGGAAATGTGATTAAAGAAATTTTTTCAGGTCGTCTAGCACCTTGTAGATCTCCCAGGAGCACCTGCACTGTGCTTAAAATTGTATGTTTGAAGATGTGAATTGTAAACACCATTCCTCTGGTTTACAGAGGCCTTTTAGCTCTAGACAATGAGGTCTATACGTATTAACCTTTAGAGAATGCAGGGTAGGACTCACTGGGAGAAATGAATGGGTCTTACATCAAAGGGTTAGTGTGTGTGTGTGTGTGTGTGTGTGTGTGTGTGTGTGTGTGTGATGCCCAGGGCCTTTTCACTGAGCTGCATCCCAGCCTTTTTTTTTTTTTTATTTGAGGCAGAGCTTTGCTAAATTGTTAAATTATTCAGAACAGGCTCAAACTTGGGGTTTCAGGTATACGCCACCGCTCCTAGATAAATGTTAGTTTTTATTTTGTGCAGTTTTGATTGTGTTGATATACTGTCTTATGACCTTCCAGGCGAGGGGGACTCAGACGGCTTTAAGAGAATTCTGTGGCAAAGGGTTTAAACTCTTTTGTGGGACTGTATTATTGATAGAGAGATAACAATAAAAGATGTTTCTTTGCCTATTAAAAATAAGTCGGTGGGGTGGCACACACTTGTGATCCCACAACTCTGGGACTTGGAGGCAGAAGAATTATAAGCTTAAGTCCTGCGTCTTCAACTTAACAAGGACTTGTCTTAAAAAAAAATCAGAGTGCTGGGATGTAGCTCAGTGTGAAGGCTCTGGGTTCAAGTCCCAGTACCACAGTGAAAACATAAATAAATACTATTATTTTATCTGACTTTCTCTTAGAAAAAAGAGGGAGTGTTTTCATTGAAAAAAATAAAATGAAAATACATATGTATTCCATATATAATTTTACTTTGTAATATTCCTAGTAGTTAAAACAGGGCTCGGGATCTAAGAAAAAAAGAAGTGGTGACATCAGTGGTGCTGTTTACAACTGAGGTCAAAAAGTTTCCCTGCAGAGTATGAAGCCCCTGAGAAGAGAAAAGGCTCCTGGCAGGTTTAGGAAGAGCCAAGAGAAGGGGAGCCGGGGGTTCCAGGTAGCAGCAGCCCCAAGTCTCAAGGAGGAGCCCCAGGCCTGAGGGCCCCCCAGCAGGCAGGAGGAAGGGCCCCCCAGCAGGCAGGAGGAAGGGCCCCCCAGAAGGCAGGAGGAAGGGCCCCCCAGAAGGCAAGAGGAAGGGCCCCCCAGAAGGCAGGAGGAAGGGCCCCCCAGCAGGCAAGAGGAAGGGCCCCCCAGAAGGCAAGAGGAAGGGCCCCCCAAAAGGCAGGAGGAAGGGCCCCCCAGCAGGCAAGAGGAAGGGCCCCCCAGAAGGCAGGAGGAAGGGCCCCCCAGAAGGCAGGAGGAAGGGCCCCCCAGCAGGCAAGAGGAAGGGCCCCCAGAAGGCAGGAGGAAGGGCCCCCCAGAATGCAAGAGGAAGGGCCCCCCAAAAGGCAGGAGGAAGGGCCCCCCAGAAGGCAGGAGGAAGGGCCCCCCAGCAGGCAAGAGGAAGGGCCCCCCAGAAGGCAGGAGGAAAGGCCCCCCAGCAGGCAAGAGGAAGGGCCCCCCAGAAGGCAGGAGGAAGGGCCCCCCAGCAGGCAAGAGGAAGGGCCCCCCAGAAGGCAGGAGGAAGGGCCCCCAGAAGGCAGGAGGAAGGGCCCCCCAGCAGGCAGGAGGAAGGGCCCCCAGAAGGCAGGAGGAAGGGCCCCTCCAGAAGGCAGGAGGAAGGGCCCCCCAGCAGACAGAAGGAAGGGCCCCCAGAAGGCAGGAGGAAGGGCCCCCCAGAAGGCAGGAGGAAGGGCCCCCCAGAAGGCAGGAGGAAGGCCGCCGGGCTGCTTGCTCCCCAGCCTTCCCCAGCAGGGCCCCAGACTGCCAGTTCTTACAGAGGTGCTTCCTGTTAACATTTACCTTGGCTCCTGTTTATTAACAGGGTCTATTAATAGACTCCTGTGGGTATTTTGCCTTTCCTAAGGAACAGTTCTAGAAGCAGCGCTCCTCCAGTTAGCCCACCTTATTTAATGCTTTAGCTTTGGAAATTGCTCTTCTGCCCTTACGTCTTTTTTTTTTTTAATTTTGAAAAGAATAAAACAAAACAAAACAACCCAAACATAACAGATCAGAGTAAAACAATGCACATAACACAGGACTTCAAGACAAGACAAGAAGAAATCAATAGTGGCTACCATGTCTCTTGTTTTCTTCAAAATAGCTGTCCATACCTTCGCACATATTGAAATCAAATAATTGAAAACAGACTAAAACCAATCAAAACCAAGAATAAAAGCATTACTAGACTTCATAACAAAGTGATAGGAAATCAGCAACGGCTACCATGATGCCTCATTTTCTTCAATGTAGCTGTTCATACCATCACACATACTAAAATCAATTCTTGTAAATTCTTTTTTTTTTTCCATAGATTTTTTTTTGTCTTTTTCTTTTTTTTACTGGTACCGGGGATCAAACTCACGACCACACACTTGCAAGGCAGGCACTTATGCTGCTGAGCTAAATCCCCAGCCCCTAATTCTTGTAAATTCTTCAGGTGAAGTTTTAGGCAAATATAAGCCTACACATGTACATCTGTCCTTTCTGTATTAGAGGGTAAAACACAATAAAGTATAAGAAAAATAAGAAGCAAGAGTCAAATAAAAAACTATAACAAAAAGCCCAAAACAATAACAATGTAGGCTTTCAAAACAATGTACAAAAAAGAAGAATGAATGAATGAATGAATTTTAGGAACAATAGAGGTTAAGAACAGAATATATTTCTTGGGAGAAAGAAAGCTTCTGTCCAAGAGAGAGTCAGAGAGGGTCCTGAGTGGGTTGCCCAGGACCCCGCCTTTTCTAGGGATTTTTATAAAGCAAAACCAGGAGATGAGGTGGGTCCAAGGTGGGGAAAAATGGGAAATCGCAAGGTAGGAATGAGGTAGGACAAAACTGTGTCAACCAATAGGATTACAAGCATAATTGTTCAAGTAATATTGATTAAATGGGGATCAATTGGGAAAGCAAGTTACACAGCAAGCGGGCAGAAAACAAAACAAGGGCTCTTGGGGAAGTGGGTGGTCAGCGGCTCTTCCTGGCTTTCCCAGGATGATCAGCGACTGTTTAGAGTGTCAATCACTGATGTTTATCCTTCGGGGAAGTATGTGGGTGCATTCCTTTCATCTTTTGTCTTGAGGTCTGGCCCTCAGCAGAGGTGTCTGTCTCCCCCATAGTTGCAATGTATCCCCCCTCTTTTGTAATGATTCCTTTGAGGACCTAGCCCTGTCTGACTGCCTGTGATATTTCTACCTAATTTAGCTGTCTGTAACTCTGGGGATTGAACCCTGGGCCTTGCCACTAACCTACAACCCCAACCCTTTTCATTTTTTGAGACAGAATCTCGCTAAGTCACCAAGGCTGGGCTCAAACTTGCAACGCTCCTGCCTCAGCCTTCCAGAATCCTGAGATTGCAGGTGTGTGCCATCATCACCAGCCAGAAGTGTGTCTTTTTGTGACAGGCAAGTCCGGAGGACCTTGGAGGCTGGTTTGCTCACTGTCTTGGGTAGCACAGCAGAGCTGACTCAGCTGGTCACTTAGGATGCAGGGGACAGCTGCTGTCAGCATTGGTAGGTAGATGTCCATTCCTGCATACCCAGACTCTCCAAGGCTCTTCCAGAGTCTTTGGCATGCAGCCCTGGGCTTCTGTGCATTAACCTTGATTCTCCAGAGAAATAAAACAAATAGGATATTAGAGGGATATATCCAAGTAGATACATTGTGGGAATTGGCCCACACGGTTAGGTGGCTGAGAAGCTCCATGATCTGCCTGCCGCCTGCAAGCTGGGGACCCAGAAAAGCTGGTGGTGTCAGGATCCAAAGGCCCAAGAACCAGGAGCGAGGATATTGGAGAGCAGAAGATGGCGAGTATCTTTGTTTAAGAAGGTAGAGTGTTCACCTCCGCCTCCCTCACCACCCGCGGTACCTTTGGGTTCTATCTGAGATCTCCACTGACTGGAAGATGCCCGCATGGTGAGCATCCTCACTCAGTCTGCTGATGCACAAGCTCAGCTCCTCCGCCCATGCCCTCCCAGGCCCACCCAAAATCACAGTGGATCTGGTAGTCAAATCTGGCAGCCTTAGCCTAGTCAAGTCGACTAAAATTAACCATTGCTTTTGGCAAGCATGTTCCCACTGTTGCTTGATGTGTGTCTCTTGCTCTTCAGAGAAATTACACACTCCCACCTCCCTCTCAGGCCCACAGGGTCCTTCACTCGAGAGACTGTAGAAGGTCTAGTTCCTTGCTGAGGTTACCCTGTCTGCCGGGACACTGCCTGCAGTGAGAGGAGCTGAGAACCCGGGCTGAGGATGTGGAGTTTGGGGGACCGTGCACATCCCGCTCCTACCCGCTCTATGTGTCTCCTGGGAGCCCTGGTTATATTGCAAGACTCCAGTGCTGTGTGCTTGACCTCTCAGCATGACAATTCTAGTGGAAATAGGCCAGGAACAAGTAAGTACCCTAAGTGATGATATCACCAAGATGACAAAGTGCCATGGCAGTAGCTCAAGACTTGGCCTGGGGATGTTACTGGCTGGGTCTTTCATGGAGGCAGAAGGAACCAGCCTGTGCAGATCAGACGGGGGTGCCAAGGGCACCAGAGTCTGTTACTAGGCACACCAGGCGTAGCTGTGGAGAGGAGGAATGGGTTGATCCAGCCAGGCCATCACCCGAGCCCCAGGGCTACCACCTTTAGAAGCTTGGGTCTCTGTGTTACTCCCTACATCACCATGTGAAGGGCAAACAAGCCTAGGGAAAAGAGCCCTGACTAGACGTCAGGACCTGGGTGCCACTGCCTTGCTCCCCTCTCTGGCCAATTAAAAATAGGAATAAATTAAGAAGCATAAGTATTGACAAATGAGGAAAATTCAAATCAGATAGGGAAGAATCTGGCCCGAGATTACATAGCCCAGTGGGGGGCAGTGTGGAGACTTGAAGTCAGGCCTGCTGGCATTGATGCCCTTAGATCTCTGGCTAAGTAGGCCTCTCACTTCAGAGACCGAGCTGCCCATGCCCCAGGCAGACTCCCAGGAGAAGGCAGTGGAAGAGAAGAAGGGATGTGCAGGAGGCAGGACAGACAACCCCCACCGTTCTGCTGGGGCACGGAGCATAGAAGAAAGAGCTGGAGAGATGGGTGGCCAGGGCAGTCCTGTGCTGGCAAAGCTCTAGCCCTGGACTCGGGTTCTATTCCATTTCCCTGCACATCTGCCCCAGCAAGATGCACACCTCCACCTAGGAAGGAGAGACAGTGGCAGCCTTCCTCTTCTGTGACTGTTAGGTCAGAGGCCTGAGCAGGGTGAGGGGTCTGCAGACGCTGAGGCTGCACCGGCCCAGCCCGCCCAAATCCCCTCGCTCTTCTTGCCCCGAACACACTGGTCTTTCCCTGACCCCAGGAATCCCACTCCGGCCTGCTTCAGCACCTGGGACATGCTGTTCTCTCTGCCTGTCCTGTCCTGCAAGTCACTTCCTCAGAGCACCCCCAGATGTGACTGACACATTCTCCACATTGTCCTTTGAAGCACTGCAGGGCTGGGGCTGTGTGAATAATAGGGCATTGGAAGAAATTTTGTCATTTGCTCCAAAATTTACAACTGGGGCAGAACTGGGGTGAAGCATTGATGGGGCTGGGCGCGTCGCTCAGTAGTGAAGTGTGCACTTAGAATGTACAAGGCCCAGGGTGTGATTCACAGCACCGCAGAAAGAAAATTGTTGACCACTGCTGCATCAGTCACTTTTTCGTTGCTAGACACAATACCCGATACCTGCAAATTAAATGAGAGATTTAGTTTGGCTCACAGTTTCAGGGGATTCAGTCTGCAGCTGGCAAATCCCAAGGCAGAAACCTCATGGGGGAAGAGCACGGGGGAAGAAAGCTGCTTCGTTCACGGTGGCCTGAAGCAGAGGAAGGGAACAGTGTTGTTGGAGAGACACTGGCTGAACACAGGTATAGCTCCAAGATAACATCTCTATAACCACCCAGACACACCCAGGAGCGTGCTCCCCTAAATTTTTCTTAAATCAATCAAATTGACATATCAGGATTAACAATTACAACAAATTCTTTAGCTAATTTTTATTTTTATTCATTTTTATGATTATATTTATTATATATGATTATATAATGATTATATTCCTTAGGAGGCATTGGTACACATACATAACACTTCTTAATTCTTTTTCATACCCTCTCTGTTATAGCTTATATCTAGATATCCCCCAAAGCCTCATGCATGGTTAGAGTGCATCTATTTTCCTAAAAATGGTTCATTTATCTTCTTTATGGCAAAGTAGTACTTCATTGACAACCGCAACTTCTGAAGAGAAGACATCAAAACTGTGGCCAGATATTCCCTCTAGGGATCTTTGAGGGGGCAATTGACCCTCCCATCCCTCCACTTCTAGAAGGTTGGGATGGCAGACAGATTCCTGAGGGATGTGAAGCTATGAATTCTCTCTCCCTTCTGCCCAGACACTCTTTCTGGCCAAGTTCATTGCAGGGGCGCCAAGAGAACCCCATGTTATTATTAAAGGGAAAGGCCTGGGTTCAGGGGAGGCTGCATTTCCCTCCAGGATATCTGCTGATGTGGCCGATTTGTTCTGTCCCCTGAGCTGATCTGAGCAGGGAAGGGGAGAAGTGGCAGGGTGGCAGTGCGCATCAGGGCATCCCCAGGTGTCTCTCATTCTCTGAGAGTCAGTAGGGAGCACAGACGAGAGCTGTGCCCGTGCCATCTTCTAGCACCCACCCAAGAAGACACCCACCACTCTACCACACAAGGATTCCATGGCAGATAGCTGGGGTAGGAGCTGGGACGGGGCTGGAAGGGGTTACTGAGGAGTAGATACCCACAGCAGGGAGCTGTGGGCTCTGGGACTCCACCAGGACACCCAGAGAGCACGCGGGCGCAGCAGAGCCAGTGTGCGGATGCTGGTCCGAGGATGCTGACAGATGATGGAATCAAATCACAGAGGGGAGCTTAGCGCCACAGGCAGACAGGCACAGAGATGTCCCCGGTAGGGCCCCTGTCCCCTTTGCCTTATACCAGAGCAGCAAGGACTTAGACCAGAAGAGGAGGAGTGAAGTCTTAATATAGGCTATGTGGTGAACATTGACCATGTTATGCTAAGTGAAAGAAGCCAGTCACAAAGGCTGGATGGTGTGTGACCATGTGCGCTCGGCACGTCCGTGTGAGCAGGCACAGAAAACTTGGCCAAGGTGCTCGGGGTCTGTGCTGGGGGACAGTGTGGCCTATCATATATATGTGAAGGGAACAGCAGAACAAGAGAGAGAAAGGAACAGAAGCATATGGGAATCAACAATACCTGAGAATTTCCCCTCAGGGACCCGGAGGCTCAGAGAACCCCAATCAGAGTAAATGCAAAAAGGTCCAAGCCAAAAACAAAACAAAAAAACTACACCTGGGCATATCTGCTTCAAACCACAGAAAACCAAAAATTAAGAAAAAAATCCCACAAGAACCCAGAGAGAGGAAAAATTTCTCACCTATACAGGAGCAAAATCACTACAGCGGACTTTTCAGAATTGTAAACGAGATGAGAGTGGCGCGAGATATCCAGTGTTGAGAGCGAGAGGGAAGAACCCTGCCAACCTAGAATTCTGTACTCGGTGAAATTATCCTTTAAAAGTGAAAGGGAAGCAATGATTTTCCTGTGACAGACAAAAATTGAGGAAATTTCTTGCCAGTAAACATGCCTTGCGAGAAATGTTGAAGTCTTTGGACAGAGGAAAATGTTATAGGTCAGACACTAGGATATAAGGAAAGTCATGGAAAAGAAATGGGTGGAATTAAAATTTTTTATTTTTTCTAATAGTTTGGGGATTTTTTTGGGGGGAGCAATGAAAAAAATCTAAAACTAATGGAAACATGGTGATCTAAAATCTATTGAATTTATGCTCAAAGCGAATGGATTGCATAATACTTGAATTTAAGGGCATGACAATACGGCTGTTATTGTCACGGCTGTTAGACGTGGCGGGGGCTTCAGTGTGGCAGGTGAGGATGTCCTGGGGATGGACAATGGGGGATGGTTATATGAGACTGCGAATGTAGTTAATACCCTTGAACTCTACACTTAAAAATTGTTAAATGGTAAATTTTATGCTATGTAAAGTCTACCAAAAATTATGCATATGCCTGGGAAATGAAGCCAGGGCCATTGACTGAATTACATCTCAGCAGGTGTTTGTTTTTGCATTTTTGAGACAGGATCTTGCTAAGTTGCCCAGGTTGGCCTTGAATTTGTATCTTCTGCCACAGTCTCCTGAATAGCTGGGATTATAGATGTGCACTACTGTGCCCAGTTTCTACCCTTTTTTGGCGGGGGGCAATCTCACTGTGTAGTTCAGGCTGGTCTGGACTTATTATGTAGCCCAGGCTGGCCTTGAACTCACAGCAATCCTCCTGCCCCAGTCTGCCAAGTGCTAGAACTACAGGCATGCACCACCATACCCAACTACCATAATTTTTAAAAATAAATTTTAAAATAGAGGAGAGGAAGTACCCTAGAACCAAACCGTGGGCCCCTAGATATTGATGTTAGAGACAAGCCCCGGTCTTAGTGTCTGAGGAAAGGATGCAGGGCTCTTCCAATGCACAGAGAAGGAAACTGAGGCCCAGAGGGGTTGTGGCACTGCAGAGGACCACACATGGAGGAAGTGGAGGGTGGGACTAGAACCCACAGTCTGTTCCTCGGCCCGGGCCTGTGCTGGGTGGATTCCACAGAGAGCTCCTCCCCAGCTGTGTACATCTGTCAGCCTCTGCGGGATGAAGCAATCCCCAGGAACCTGGCCAAGGTCGCAAACGCCCAGGAAAAAACAACTGAAGCCACTTCTAAGGGGCATGGTCAGCAGCCCAGCGCTGTGCTTGGGTCCCAAAGGCTGTTCCCTCCTGCCTGGCTCTGGGAGCTGCATTCCTAAGGCCATACCACACCCTGTTACCCTAGATCCCCCTGGCTGAGAGGTAGGAGGCCGTCCCAGCCAGTTAGCCCCTGGGGGGATGTCCTCAGCAGGTTTCTGCACCTCCCTGGGTCCCCTTCAGGACAATCTTGTTCCAGCTGGTTCTGTCAGTCCCAGCCTTCAAATCTGATGGAGAACACTGCGTTCAGGTGCCCCACACCCTGACTGGTTCCAGGGTGGAGCTGGCTGCCTCAACCCAAAATAGGAGACTTAGTCCTGAACACAAGAGCCTGTCATAGGATGAAGTTTTGCCTTGAGGAATTTCCAGTTTGAGAGAAGCCGGTCTACACTTAGGCGCTCCCAGCCTGAAGAGGGAGCCCTGAGCCACCAGTGGGAGTGCCCTGCCTCCCGCCTGGGCTTTGGTAGCTCCTTTCCTCCAGATGCCCTCTCCCCTTCCCAGTTTTAGGGTAGCAGCCCACTCGGACTGCTGCTCCTCAGAACTCAGCATGACTTGGAGTTTCCATACAGTGGACCCCACCTTAGGTTATAAGCTGCAAGCAATGTGGAGACAGACTGCCTCTGCATTGGGACCCGACAGAAAACATATGTTCCCAACATGCCACTGGCTTTTGGTAAGAAGCTCTTGAGCCTGGCTATGACAGCCACAGTCTCCGGAAGGGCATCCCTTTGGCCCAGGACCTGTACCATGCAGGCCAAGGCAGGACTGTGCAGAACTGAAAGAACTCAGCTCAGACAGACGTCCCCTGCCCTTTTGTAGTCCAACACTGATGCTGGCCCAAAGTTAGGGTGACTGATCCAGAGCCACCCCACATCCATAGTATCAGTTTGTTCTTACTGCACCCCCAGAGCTGGGATAATGACTGGAAAAGGAGCTCAGAGCTTATTTCCCATCTATCAAATGGAAACACTTCTCACAAGATTGTCACCAAGACTAAACTGGGACAATGCAGTAAAAATGTTAGCACAGACGGGGTGGTGGTGCATGCCTGTAATCCCAGCACTCAGGAGGTTGAGGAAGGAGGATCACTATGATTTTGAGACCAGCCTGGGCTATAAAGTAAATTCTAGGCCAGCCTGAATTGCATAACAAAACCCTGTCTCAAAAAGACAAAAACAAAAATCCAGTATATATCTGGCCAAGGTAAGCATTTGCTAGTTTTTTTGTTTGGCATTTATTTATTTTCCTGCTCAGCAACCAAACCTTTGAGAACAGGGAGGCAGCTCTGTCCTAACTCAGAAGTTGACATTTGCCACCTGCCTCCACCAATCAGGAGCCTGCCTGGAACCTGCGGGATACAAATGTGCCATGGAGGTCAACAGAAATCATTTGTAGCGGCAGCGGCAGCACGGAGGCGGGGAAGTGGTGGCCCTGACCACAGCAGAAGCAGACACTTCCTGCGTGAGGCACCTTGCCTGTGCCCAAGCCACCACCCTGCCTCGACACCTGGCCTCTCTCTGAGACCAGTTCTCCAATCAATTCCTCGAGCACCCTGCTGTCCATCCAGGAAATTCTTGTTCTGCTTAGTCGGTTTCCATAGTTTCTAACCAAGAAACTTGACCAGTCTAGAAATTATTGTGAGGAAAGGAAGACAGACAGCACACCCCAGCAAAACAGGGGAGCTGATCATCTGGTCTAGTTGGGCCTGAAGACAGGGAAAACCCAGTTTGTGTCCAGGGATTTGAATCGAGCAGCAAGTGGTATATAGTGATGAAACAGCTAATCAAATTACATTTAATTAATTAATTAAACGATGGCCTGTGGCCACTGAAAAAGTGTGCCACTGAAGGCAGAGCTTTGAGGGCCTGAGTGAATGCTGCCAACCAATGGCAGAGATTTTGAAGACAGATGATGCCTCTGACATTAAACAATGGGAAGAGAAAGGACAAGCTTAAATCCCTAAGTGCTTAGCTCAAGGCACAGACTGGAACCTAAGAAAATTCTATAGAACACAGCTAAAAATTCTCCCCTCTTTCTCTGCAGCAGGATAGAGTTTGTGGAAAGCCTGGTGCAAAATCAGATCCTTTCTTGGCCAAATTCTAATAGCTGCTGAGCTCACAGCCTCTTCCTCCTCCCTGCCTGCTACATAAATGCTGACAGCTCCTGGACTCTCCAGCATGTGGGATGCATTTGGCTGCAAGTAACACAAAGCTGTACAGGTGGAGGCCACAGGTAGGCGGCTCCTGGCACAGGCGGGTCTGCTGTCAGCACGCGGCTGCTTTTCATCTGCAGCTCTGCGATTCCCCAGGTTGGCTTCATCGGTGGGTTGATGAAGCCAGCTCAGACTGGCTTGCAAGCACTGATAAGTTTATCCTAAAACCATGTTCCCTGAGTCATGTTGGTAGCTTGAAATTGGCCATGGCTGGCTTATTCACATCATGGAAATCAGCAAACAGTACAAATCTGGAGTTTTGTTTTAATTGGAGAGGAGGTATATCAGTGTGCCAATAGTTTTGTCCTCAACCTGAGTCTCTAAAGGGATGGCATGGGCCATCAGCTTATTTATGTGCCCAGGATAGAGAGACAGAGAGACTCTCCTTGCCCACGGAATCAGGCCCTGCTCCCCAGCCTCCACTGAGAATGAGCACCAGCGGCTGCCAGACTGGCTGGCCTGCTCGCACCAGGATTCCATTGGAGCTGACCTGTGGGCTTGGTTTCTCCTGAAAAGCAAGGGCTCTGAACAAAATGAGGGTTCTTTAGGGAATGAGGAGAGAAGACGTAGAGATGGGCGGGTGGCAAGAATGCCACCATACTCTCTCAGGGTGCCTCCCCCACACCTGCAGCTTCTCTGACTCCTGAGCTTTGTGCCCAGCCCAGGGAACTCTCTGATATGCAGACTTGCATAATTAACCACCTTCTGGACTTCCCCACTGGGTAGGAAGAGCAATCACCATAGCACAGCACTCCGTGTGAACCAGGCTTCACTTCACGTGTTGGACTCAGATTCCCTCCGCTAATCCACAGGGGGCCCTAAGAGGTGGTCTTCATTGTTACCCCATTCACAGATGAAAAAATGAGGCTCTGGCAGTGCTGGGACAAAAACCAGCCACCTGGTTCCAGGTCACTGCCCCGAGCATCACTCTTCCTGTCCCCCATCTCCCATTTGTGGTGATGCCTCAGACTTGTCAGTTTCCCTCTGCACCTGCTTGTGGCCCCCACCTCCTGTTGACCACCAGCTCCAGCAAAGCCCAGGCCAGGCCAGAGGCCGCACTCTGGCTGGCACAGTGCCCCTCCCTCTCACACCAGGCCTTGTAGCCCTCTGGCTACATGAGCCATGAGTCCTCTGGGTGCCAGAAATGGGCCCTACTCCACGTGCCCAGCGCCCTCAGCCCAGGGCCTAGCACAGGGGCTACCTGGTGGGTGAGAGCTCAGCCTAAGCCCTGGGTTCTGGTGGTCCTCACATACAGACACCTTTGCCCAGCCTTCCGGCAACATCCTGGCAGCCCCTCCACCACCCCAGCTGGGCCTGCTTCACACGCTCAGCACGGATCTCCTTACCTCCGCTCTCAGCCTCCTTCCTGCTTTACTCTTTTATTAAGATTCTAATTAAATAATTCTAATTAAGTGTAATGAGCTGAATCGACAAACTTATTGCGATAAACGGCATTCAAGACATGCTCTCTCCTGATCCTTCTCGGGCAATGGAGTGGACGGCACCGGGTCCTGCTGCCTGGGGGTGACATGGCAGCTGGACCTCAGTGTCATACAAGGACATGGCCACATGAGAGCCACAGGCCGGACACCACAGCCCAGCCAAGGCCTCCCTTGGCTGGGCGCCTCTGCCTCTTCCTGCTATAAGCCAAAGCGCCCTGCTTTTAGGTGTGAGCAGCAGAGGCTGAGCCCTCAGTCAGGCCTTGTGGCGCATGCCTCAGGCCAGTCCCAAAGTCTCCACCACCTCCTCGTGAGGCCGGGCAGCCAAAGATCCAGACCCAGAACTGGGTTTTGCTAACCATGCCGGGGCCTGTCTCTACCTTCACCCTGGCTCTCTACAGAGGAAGAAATGCCCTCATCTGTTGTGTGGCCTTCGTCAAGTTCCGCCCCAATCTGGGCCCCATCACAATGTCTAGCAGCTGGCAGGCTAGATAGGGGTGTGGGAGCTGTTGTGAAAGAGACCGTGGTAGAGCACTGCCTTAGACCTGGCCTTGTATCCTAGGTCTGTCACTTCCAGGACGTGTGACGTCACCTCATCTCTCTGAGCCTCAGTAATAACGGCCACCACTGACCAACCGCCTGCTGTAAGTCAGGCTCCCTGCTTTATATCTGCTGTCTTAGGTTGCTGCTTTAGAAATCGGACTGCCTGGCTCAAATCTAGGCTTCTGCCCTTCTCTGCTGAGTGACTCTGGGCAAGTACCTCCCCGTCTCTGGGCCTCAGCTACCTCTTTCTGCAAAACAGAAACTGCCCACCTCGGAGGATTAAATGAGGGAGCACACGTAATGGCCTTAGAAAGTGCTCCCTCCATCTTCACAGACTGTGAGTCCCTGCTGTATCCTCTGACCAAGGTTACGGAACCAGCAAGTGACCAAAGCAGGATTTGAACCCAGGTCCTCCTGATGTCTAACTGTGCTTTTTCCAGAGTGCTTAAGTCCTGGATTTTCCCAAAGGACCCCAGTTTCCCTGTTCTTACTGAGGGCTCGTGGGGCCCAATGATACAGTCCTCCAAACAGATGGCAGGAGACCTGGCCCAACCTGGGAACTTGGGAGACAAGGGTTCTGAGCTCAGAGTCCTGCATCTGGGGACCAGGGGCAAAGACATGCCTGCCTCAGCTGCTGGAGACGTCCTGGGTGCTGACCTTCAACTCAGCCCCCAAGCAACAGGAACCAGCCTCAGCACAAAAGCAAGTGCTGAGCTAGGAGGAATAAGAGAGCTAATGCTGGACAGGGCAGGCCACAACAAACACCCCATTGCCTCCCCTCCAGATCCCCTTCAGGCACGGCAGACTTACACAGCAGCACACCCCTTAGCCTCAACTCACGTGTCACACTCGGGTCTAAATGCCTGTGCACACAGCCACCGAGCTGGCAGAACTTACGTGGGGACACTTGCTGTCAGCTGGCAGTGACAAGGGGCATCAGGCTGCACACCACACAGGATGCCTGAACCACACTCAGACCACAACCACACCCTACCCCTAGGGACACCACAAAGCCAGGCTCCGGCTGTGCACACCTGCTTTTCAGCCACTGACCCACCCAGATGTCCCCAGCTGGGAAATGGGGGCGGGGAGAGTGCTGTCCCCTCATCATCTGCCCCTCTGCCCCTTGTCAACCGCCAAGCTTTCTCCTCTTGGGCCTGGAGGACTGCTGCAGCCTCTAGAGTCACCATGGGGACCCTCGCTGGGCAGCCTCAGCATCTTTGTGTCCCTGCAGAGCCCCCACTCAGCCTCCCTGGGGAGCAAGTAGAAAGCCCCCAGCAGGGCTGCTCTGTCCCAATTCCCTCCCCCCACATCACCCTGCCCCCTTCACACGTCCCAAGCTTCTGCTGTATCTGTGCTATTTCCTCCACTGTCCTACCCTTTCTTGGGCCAGCCTCACCCTACATAAACAGCATGGTCCCATGCAGTCCCTGTCCCCTGCCTGCCTTCTTCCCTCACAGTGCTGACCCCATCCGTGCTCCCTGTACTAATGTGAGGGGAGGGTCTGCCGTACCTCACCACTAGAACACCAGCTCTAGTGGGAGGATGGGAATAGCTGTCATTCTGTTCCCTGCCATGATTCAGGCACAGAGGACTCAGTGGGCACAGCTCATCAAGGTTGCCGAGAAACACTCTGACTTTAGCATCTGAGACAGGCCCAGCCAGGTGCCGACAGCCTGGGGTATGTCCTGGTGGGGCCAGGGCGCTTTACCCGAATCTCAGGCATCAATCGCATCACTGTTCTCAGGATTAAATGAGAGGTAACATGTGGCCTCTCAGTGTGGCCCCTAGCATGTGGGAGGCATGGAGGCCAGGTCTCCCCTGAGCTCCCCACCCCTGGAGTGTCACAGTGTGGTGGGGGAACACTCCATTAGCTCAGAGCCAGATGCCCGAGAGCCACTCTCCACCTCTCCTCACCTAGGATTCCACCCACAGGAACAGTCAGCTGGTGGTAGTTCCAGCCTTATCGTGTTCCCTGGTCCCTTGGAGGGACCTCTCCAGGGATTGTGAACAGCCTTTCAACGGTAAGAGCCAGAGAGGTTTGCAGCATGTTCCCTAAGGGTATGGTTTGGCAGGGGGGTTGGGGCCTATATGCGCACCTGAGTGGTGTTGGAGTGGAAACTAAGAATATATTTTGTCCCCTACCCCAGCTCTGCCAGTTGGGGAGGGCCTCATCGTGGGGTAGCCCCCTACACTGCCCCACCCACAGAGTAGCCAACAGTACTAGTGACAGCCGTACAGTAGCATGTTCTAGTACAGCAGGAGCATTAATTCCTTAACTCCATGACTCCTCACGTATCTGTCGCTATCCTATAACACAGATGAAACAAACAGACTACTGAGCCATGTATGAGGTGATCACGTGGCAAACCTAGGGTCCAAACCCAGCCCGGTCTGCTATGCTTCCAAGCGTGTGGGCCAATCTGCCAGGCCTCTGTGCAGCAGCTTGAGATCTCGGGGCATGAGAGGGAGAATGGAGAGATATGTGAGTTGATGCTTAATGTGCTTGAGAATTCACCAAGGTCCTTCTCCAGCCTCTTATCATAATCATTTCCACTTCCCTGTAAGCCCTGCCTCTTCTGAGCCTGAGGTCCTGTGCATGGAGTATGGGTCAAGTCTCAGCTCTGCCTCTCAATTGTCCTTGATCTTGGGGAGATCTTATTTCTTCTGGGGGCCGTATTCCCCAAGTGTAAATAAAGTGAGTGCTGGAGGGCTATCAGGGGCTCTTGTAGCACTAGATTCTAGGATCTTACTTTGAGAGCATTTTGGAAACCAAGCTCTATGGTCAGGGCAGAGGAATGGGCCATATCCAAGTTGGACACATAGGGGTCCTGATTATAAGAAGCCTTGAATGGCTAGGCCCAGGGCACAGGAGACAGTTAGATGATGGGCCCGCTGACTCACAAGGTGCACTGCTAGCCTACATAGGAGCCAGGCCCCTCTTCCATTCTACAGGTTCTCTCAGGAAGCCAGGCTGCCTCTACCTTCTGATGAGCCGACTCACTAAGGGCCAGACACTATGTTGGGATAGCCAGGACCTGGGGTCACACGGTAGACTGAATACAGGCCCTGGCTTCATTTCATGCAACCAAGCTAGCAAATCTCCGGCCTTTCTCCATTGCCACGAGGCCCTGCTGGAGGACTCCTCTCTCCTGAGACCCCATCCTGGCATCCGCAGACACCACTCCTCAGTTGTGACTTCCAGTGTCCCACTGGTGTGGGGAACTGCATGGCCAGGCCCTTTCCAGGGCATCGTGACACATTCCCCTGGATTATGAAGGGGCCAGCCATTCAGATGGGCCAATCGAGGCCTCAGCAGGTGCACTCAGAATTACTGTCTGCAACATGGACTCCACAGTCCACATCTGTCTTGGCTGGAAGCAGAGATGCCCAGCAGCTGTGTCGGCACATGGCTGAGGTTACTCTTGGCCTTAGTAAACAAGGTCAGTGTATTCTTCAAATGTTCCAAGTGACCTGGAGAAAGGCAGGGCCACAGGACAAGGAAGACAAGGAATCTGAACTGCAGGCGTGCCTGCTACTAGTTGTCTAAGGCCGGCAGGTATACAGCAGCTGTCTAACCTGTGGGCCTCACTTGTTGCTGTCTCTACAATGGGCTAACATTACCACTAGCACTGTCGCTGCAGGAGCTTAAAGGGGTTGTATGGTTGCTGCCAGTGCCGCAGGCGTGCTCCCCTCCTCCATCCGCTGGGGCTGGCGTTCCCCTCCACTCTGAGGAAGCCTTCCTGCTCTGAGGGACACCAAGGCTCATGCTGGAGCCACACTGGCAAGCTGGATGACACCACTGGCAGCAAGATGGGGGCCTGATTGATGAGATGCAGCCTTGACCTTGAGTCTAAGCTGGGCACGTCCAGAGAAGTGGCCCCATGGACAGCCAGCTGAGGAAGGCAGGCTCTGTTGTGCTGGTGTGAGGCTGGTCCGGGCCCTGGCTCTGCTGAAGAAGCTACTGCAGCCGTCCCCAGGTTCGGTGCTGTGAGCCCTTTGGCTTGGGAGCCCTTTGCTCTATGAAGAGGGGCCCAGGCAGTAGAAATGAGTTCCGGGTCAGAATCCGGGCCCCTTCCTCCTGGTGGCGAGTTCAATTTGTTCTTCTTCCAACTCACCCCCATTTCTCCATTAGGGCCAGAACTACCCATCTTGGGACAAAGCTGTGAGCACAGGCGACACTAATGGTGACTATAAAGGACTGAATGGGACTAAAGGCCACTTCCTGATAAGCACACAGGCCTGCTGCTCTGATCCACACATGTGCGCAGGTGGAGCAAAGCTGAGAAGTCCAGGCCCAAGCCAGCGCCCTGGGTGTGGAACCCACCCTGATGCTTGTCCCATGCTTGGCTAAAAGCCCTTGGAGAGATTTAATTGGGATGATTTCTCCCGAACACCCAACATCCACTGAGAGAAGCTGAAGGTCACATCAAATCTGAAAGGCAACTTTGTTCTTCCCACTCTATCCGTTATGCATGAAAGAGCAGACGGCGGGTGCTCAGGATTCATAATTTGAGACATCCGGAAACTAAAGACTTTGGCCAAATTTAAACTGAAAGATGAACTTGTTGGGTGTCTTTTAAAATTATGGGGGAAAGAAGAAAGGAAGAAATTTCTTAGTCTCTGTGATCCACTCAGAATTCACAGGGAGTCTGCCCAATGGCGGACATCAGAGGGCTCTGCCTCTGGGTCCTAGACATCTGAAATATCACTGTGGGAGAGATAAAGAGACAATGCCTGGGCTGGGAATTTAGCTCAGCAGCATAAGCGCCTGCCTTGTAAGCAGGCAGTCGTGAGTTCGATCCCCGGTACCCATAAAAAGGAAAAAGACAAAAAAAAAAAAAGACAATGCCTAAGGAGACCCCGCAAGCTGCAGCACAGGAAGGGGACTGAAGAGTCCCAGAACAGCAGCCAGAGACTAGAAGAGCACAGTCTCATAGTGCTGGTCACTGCAGATGGACAGGAGACTGTGGGCAGCTCCACCACAAACATCTCTTAAAGGCCAGGATGTGACAGATGAGGATCACAGGGTGACTGGGCTGACTTCACCAAGCACTCAGGGCACCTTTGCCTTCCTCTCTGAGCCTGGAGCCCTCAGCGCCAGGGGAACTGACGGCATCTGGGCTCAGCATGGCCACCGTGATCCAAGCGGGGAGCTCAGCAGTACTTCCTTGGGATGCAGAAGTACTTGGCCAATGTAGTCAAGGTCATCAATTTGGATTTTCTAAACAAGATGGTCCCAATTCGCCTTTGCTCTTAGGTAATCTTTGTGTCACATGAGTATATAGTCTACCAACAATGTGAGCCAGTGGGGCGGAAAGAGGAAGAATGTCATACTGTGTTCACAGAAGGCAAAACCACGACTCAAGGAAAGAGGTAACTGACTGGGGGTCAGAGTCCCTAAAAGGCAGAGCCAGAACTGGGCCTCGGGTCTCCCCAAGTCACTGAAACACTCTCGTCTCCGGTGACACAAAGCTGCACATCCTGGGTCTGCGGAGGCCCTGCCTGGCCTTTGGCCCCAGCACCGAGGCCAAGCCTGGTTTGCATGCAGCACACAGTACATCTAGCAAGGGAATAAAGGCCGTGGGTCATTTAAGAATGTGACGGAAATGACACACTCCACAGGGAAAACTGCCCATAAGGACACACACAAATCTTAAATGCATTTCAGGGGCCCATGGACCATGGCTCCAGCTTTCAGAGACCTCACGCGTGTGGACACACTGGGTCACTGGCCAGCCTCAGGAAGCTGTCCAGAGGTGACCTCGCCTCACACATGCCCATCTGCAGGTGAAGACAGAACCCTGAGGCCGTTATCCTTGCTCTGGTGCAGTGTGGGGACTGTTTCTTGGTGTGTTGCCCACCCAGGCTTGTGGCCACTTCCACTGCCACTGCCAAAGGGGTGGAGCCACCAGCTCCTGTGCTGTGGTCACTCCATCTAAGTGCTGCCTATATTTCAAAAAGAGAACATTTATTATTATTATTTTTCCTCATTGCTTCCCTTTACAGCATCGCAAAGCAAAGCACAAAACTTGGCTGCTGACACGCGGGAAGCAGACAGCTGTCAACAAGAGACCGACAAAGGCCAAGTGTGGCCAGCACAACACAGTAGGCCTTCCAGTGCCTTGTGCCGAGGACGCTGTGTCCTGTCCCACCCCTGCTGCCCAGACAACTGCAGAGGCCGATACCAAGGGGGATGCAGGGGCACGGGTGTGGCAAGGAAAGGAAGTCACCTTCCTTCTGAGGGAGGCCCTTCGAGCCCCTCCCTCAGGCCTGTTCTGATACAGACACTGTTAAAGATGCAGCTTCTAAGAAATGCGATGTTTCCTGGGGATACAGAAACCTCCCCGACAGGCCGGGCCACTGGGAGGCACCTCGGGATGGGGAAGACGCTCCAGGCTTGGCTGGGTTTCAGGATGCCAGAGCCCAAGGGCTAAGCGAGAAGGAAGGGAAGACGGATGCTAGACAGCTCGCTGCCGGGATGTCCTGACTGGGCCGCCGCGTCAGGAAAGAGAACAGCATGCTGCTTACGGAGTCTGATTCTGTTTCACCCTTGGATTTAGCAGACTTCAAACACTTGCATCTTCATGGAAATTGACAGTGAGAAAGCCAGCAGGGCACAGAGGCTTGTGCCAGTTCTGTGTGGAAAGGCACCAGATGGTTTGTTATGAAACACACTTTAGTCAGAAAATAGCTGGGGATTTTTGGTTCCTGGGAGGACAACAAAGCTAGAAAAAAGGAGGTATGAGTGGTGAGAGGTGGCAGCAGAGAAAGCACTTTGGCATCAGATCTAGGTTCTACTTGACTCCACCTCTCCATGAGTGTGAGCTCCGTCTCATCTGTAAAATGGCTGCAAAATGTTCCTACAGGAATCTAGATGCTAGTTTTCACACATCACCCAGAAGTATGGGGAGATGGGACACAGGGGCACTCACGTGGACACACACAAAACAGAAGAGCAGGCACAGCCTCATCCCAGGAAGGGGGCAGTCATAGAGAGCTGCTCCCCCCAGTCACAGTCAGACTCTGGAAGTCACAGGCAGCCAGTCACTCTGGGCCCCAGCACAGGTGGGTACCAACAAAGAGACTGTGGGCCCCTCTCAGGAAGGAAAGGCAGGAAGAAAGCTCTATTCAATGCAGCACCTGGATGAACCCCTGGGGCCACATCTACTGTATGTTTTAAAGTGCCAAGCTGTGTGTTATCTTTGGTCAGGAGCTGCCTCCCGAGAGCTCTGGGGCTAGGGCTTGAGCCCAGGCCCGCTGGACCCTAAAGAAGGCAAGCCTGAGGCCCCTATCCTCTCTGGAAGTGGCAGTCTCCTCCTGAGCACAGATGAAGAATTCTGGTTGCTTTCTGTAAGGAGTGGGGATGTCCCTCTGGAAATCCAGGTTTTTAAAAAGGAGGGACAAAAAAATGCTTTGGTCACTGTCCGGACACTCACAGAGAGCAGAGCTACTCAAGAAAGATCACAAAGCCAGTCACAGCACTGCATCCGTTATGTGCCTGATGCAAAACTGGCTTCCAACCATAGACCAGGAGTTGCTGAATAAATATTCAAGGCTTCTTTCAGTTTGCAGAGAAAGAGCAGGTTAAAAAAAGTCTCTCTCCTTCCCCTTGGCTGACTGGCTGCAGCTCTGATCTGCAGGCTGACGTTAATGTGGGCCAGAAAGGGCAGCTGGTAGGTCTTGGCGCTGGTTCCCCCACTACAGGTAGCTTTGGTTGGTCACGTATCAGGGCTGGTTGCTTCCTTCTGGCCCCAGGCCTCAGAAGCCGAAGAGGTCATCCTGGTCAGTGCCACTGCTCTCGGGCTTGTTCCAGTCAACAGGAGAGAGGCACTGGGCATAATGGATGTCCTGTGTTGACAGTCCAGTGTCTAGGACCTGGGGGTTCGTCCTTGACTGTGCCAGCCTGGAAGACAGAGTTGTATGAGCTTAGTGTCTTGGTACACACCTGATGGGGCCTGAGAAGCAAGCGCAGCCTAGCCAGTACCAGGGGCAGAAAGGAGAGGAAAGGGCAAGACAAAGGGCAAAGAAGAATATCTCAGCAGCCGGGGAGGTGCAGCCTCTCAACAGCACGCTGCCCTAGAGGGTCTAAACTGTGGGCCAGGGAGGAGGGTCCTCATTTCTCCGTCATCCCCACGCCCAGAAAGGCCAGAGTGCTCACACTGAGCTCAGTCAGGGCAGGAGTTGCCCAGGGTAAAGGGGAGAGGGCAGTACAGGGAAGGCAGGGACCACTGGCCATGGAGGGTGTCCACACTAGGGTGAGCTAAGTGTATGACGGCCCACATTCTCAGGAAGTATTTGTGGGAATTTTTAACAGCCTGGAGAGGGGTCTGACACATGGCCCAAAAGCAAACACTATGAGCGGATGGGTTTTACATACTGTCTATGCACAGGACTAGCATGAATTAAGCCCGAGTCTGGGCTGTGTGATTATAACACACTGTTATTTTCTGTTTAATGCTTTGCTGACTTTTGAAATTGTTAATAAAGGGCACATGATACTCGAATAATCCAAGAAAAGCAAATGAAAGCTTTTCTTCCAGAGGAGGTGCTGTGAGCCAGGGAAGCAGGGAAGGCGAGGAGTCTCTGCTTCCGTGAAGGGGCCACACATGCTGCTCCACCCGCCTGGACTGGGGAGCTCTCCACCAGGCTGCAGCAGGAAGGAGGGAGGCAAGACGGCAAAGCAACCAGACTGTCCCACCCAACAGGCCCCTAACCTTAAGTTACCCCAGACACCTCAGAAGTGGGAGGGCTGCAGGGAGCTGCTGCAAGTCTCAAAGGAGAAAGCGGGGCCTGAGTGACTAAGGACCAGAGCATAGAAGCCTGAGCCAGCTGCCAGGCCTCTCCTCAACCGT
Source organism: Cavia porcellus (assembly GCF_034190915.1). Lineage (NCBI taxonomy): Eukaryota > Metazoa > Chordata > Mammalia > Rodentia > Caviidae > Cavia > Cavia porcellus. The sequence goes on along the minus strand of NW_026947508.1, from coordinate 19,252,033 downwards.
AGACTTCTTGGCAGTGTGCCTGCCAGCTGAAGGCAGCCAGGACTATAGGGACGGCCTCTGGGAAAATGGGGAATCACCACTGCCCTGGGGCTTTACCAAAATCCCTGCTCGGGCCTGAAGTCCTTCTCTATCTCTGTCTCTACATAAAGACAAGCTGTGCTCAGAGGAGGGGACAAAGCCTCCAAAAAGCCAGCATGTGGAGGCCGCCGCCCCCAGTATAGGAAGAAGAAACAAGCCTAAGCTGCACTCTTTGGCACAGCTCAGGTTGTGGCAGAGCAGTCACCGAGAAGAGGTTTTGGTTTAGTAATAAGAACTTTCCAACACATCTGGCCACTCTGGAAGGAGTGAGCAGTGAGCTTCCCGTCCCAGGAAGTGTCTGACTAGAGGTGGGATTCTTGATCTGGGGGCGGGGGTGGGTGGGTGGGGACAATCAGAGGGACTCATTCTCAGGCATGGCAGTATCCTGGGAGGAAAGGAGGCAGGGTCAACCAGCATTACCTAGAAAATGCTTCATCCAGGCCATCGTCCAGCTCCTTGAGGAAACAAAACAGGAGGTGAGAGCTCTGAGTGGGATCCTGTGCTCCCCTCAGGGGTCTGTCCTGCCCTCAGTGACCTACAGGGCTTGGCACATGGGTGTAGGGTTACTCAGAGAAACAAGAACAGGCAGGGCTCTCACTTCACTGCAGCTACAGCCTCGCAGCCCAAGGAACCAAAGCTGGGGCAGGGACAAGAGAAAGGGTCAGTGAGTTCAGTCCCAGCTCTGGCACCAGCTGCCTATGGGATCCAGAGCAAGTCATGGCTTCTTCTTGAGACTCAGCTTGTTTCCCGATAAAATGGGGGACCTGATGACTTCCATAGATTTCAAATTCCAAAAGGCAATTCCAAAGCCTTTCGGCTGGAGGAGGTTGCCTTTCATCCCCTTCCAAAGCTAAACTCAAACCTTAAGTTCACATAGATAACTGATGACTGGAGCCTCAGTGGGAAAGCACTGGGCAATGTCCCTTGGCCTCCCAGTGCTGTTGCAATCAGGAAGAGTAAGGTCCCCACAACAGAGGACAAGTGTTGGGATACCCAGGTTGACCCCAACAGCCAGAAGGTCCTGACAGTGACTAAAGTCTCTTAATGTTCTAGATTCTTAAAAATTAAAAATATAACAAATAACCATGTAATCTATAGTAGACCCTGGACTGGACTAAGGACATGGAAGGACAATGGGGCAAAGGAAATCTCTGCAGACTGTGTAAGAGACTTGTATCAATGTTCACTTTCTAGTCCTGATCACTGTCACAAATTCCTTGCACTATTTTTTTTCTTTTGGAACTAGGGATCGAACTCTCGATCTTGCACTTGCCAGGTAGGCACTTATGCCACTGAGCCAAATCTCTGACCCTCTCTGCACTATTATAAAACACAGTCTGAAATTATTTCTAAAAGAAAATTAAGAGTTCAGGTTAGTCTGGGAGATTTGTGGGCAGAAATCATGGTCCTCAGTGAGGAGACGAAGAAGCTGAGACTCAGCGAGGTGCAGGGCTTGCCCTGAGTTACAGGGAGTCAAGAGTCAGGCTGACAACAGTTCAGTCCCTGGCTCCCCATGTAGCCCACTAAGCGGGAAGGACGTCAAGGACAAACGCTGCCCTGCCAAGAACAAGGGAGCCTTTGGCTGATCCTGTGATGGGCAGAACTGTGGATGCTCTCACCAAGAGGCTGGGCATTGTGAGGAGACAGCTGTGCTGGGAGCCAGGACTGCTGGGGACACAGCCCTGGGTTCAAAGGCGACATTGTTCTTTCCCTACCCTGGGCCTGGGTGGTGCTGGGCTGGATGTGGTCCTCCCAGAGACCTGCAAGTCACAGTGCGAGGGCTTGGACCCAAGAGCCGCCTTAGGCTCATCCACAGATCTGTCTGAGGCTCACTGGATCCTGTGGGTCCCCAGGGGACAGGGTCACTTACCCAGATGACACTGCTGCTGCTCAAGGCTTGGGGCCTCAGTGCTTCATCCAGGTTAGAGGCATTAGCACTGACTGTGGACAGCGGGGCCTTGGTGGCTTCTTCCAAGTCCAGTAGGTCCCCAGTGGCGACCACTGTGAGGGGGTCCAGCAGCATCAGAGGAAGATTAGCTACTTATTTCCTGCCCTCATCTCCTGACCCCATCTGAGAGGCCCCTGGACTGTCCTGCTCCTGACACCCCTTCAGACATGGCCTTGCCCAAGCCTGTCACCAGACTAGCCAGAGCCCCACCTGACACTTGCTGTTTGCTGGTCAGCTGCCCACAAGGCGAGAGGGAGCCTGTCCCCCTCTGATGGATCAGACTACCTTTTATATCCACAACAGTTAACAAGTTTTTCAGAGGGCACACAGCAGGGTATATGTATATAAATATATACACACACACACATATATATATATATTCTTTATATATATATACTTATATTATACATATATATTCTTTATATACGTGCACAGAGACAGAGATGAAAAACATGCACAAAAACAAGTTCATTTTTTCTAATTTCCCTATAATGAATGTGTATTACTGACTTAACAAAACTCCCAAAGTTGACCCCAACCCGGGAGAGCGAGCCCTGGATGAAGGGCAGGCACTGTACCCCGCAGCTGAGGGCCCCTACCTGCCTGAAACTCACAGTTTTTCGAGGAGGGTGTGTTGTCATGGCAGGTCCCCAGTGCGTCCCCTCCCTCTTGGCTGGCTTTTTCTCTCTTTTCTTTCTCTGTGGGATCAAGGCACAATACATCAGAGCCCCAGATCCAGCATTCTGTCCACAACCACTGGGCAGGAAGTAGACTCAATCTCGGAGGCACCACTGGGTCTCCAGAGGGAGAAGGACACCTTGCTTAAGCCTTATAAGCACCCTGCAGGAAGAGACAGCCGATGTTCTTTCTTCGGAAGGAAGAAGTGAGATTCAGGTGAGAAGACCTGTTCAAAATCACAGCTGGGTGTCGGGTAAAGCTGGGAGTCAGTCCAGGTCTGACTCCGGCTGTATCTGTCTGCCCAGCCCCCACCCCACCCTTGCCTTGATGCTGATAAAGACTCACCTTCCTTGGCCGCCTGCCAGAACTCAAAGGCAACTTTGAAGGCCTGGGCCACAGTAAGGGTGACAGCCTGCGCCTGAAAAACAGGAAGTGGGGCTGGGAGGGGTGCATTTCAGCCAGGGAAGAACAAGTCTAAACTGGAGGGTCGGGGAGTCCAAGCCAGAGCACCAGACTTCCTCACTGCAGTGCCTAGAGGTGCTCAACCACAGGCTTGGAGTAAGAAGAGCTGGCCCCTCCCATGTTACCAAAGCACCTTGAGGCTTAAGGAAGGTCCATCCTTGAGAGGCGGCTGGGCCTCTAGCCCAGGTAAATTCCCATCCTCATTCGTCCTCCCAGTGGCTAGTCACCTCCATTTATTTCCTCCCACTACTTCGAGGCTCACTTCTTCAGAGAAGCCTTCCCTAATTGCCCAAGGACTTCACACACTACCTGAACCCTTAGAATTGGAGAATCGAAGAGCCAATCCTGAAAGGGCCCAGCCACAGTTTGAATAAGTCACAGCCAGAGAGGTGAAGAAAGACTAGGGCTATGCAGGTTTAGAGGGACTGGCAACTGGATTCCAGAAAGCGAGGAGGCAGCTGATGTACCTCCCGAGCAGGAGCAAGATGTCAGTGAGTGTCAGGGATCAAAATGAGTCAGCGCAATAACCATCTGTGTGTGGAGGCAATGGGCTTTGCCCCACTCCCACCCTAACTCCCATCCACCCTGCAACTCATCTCCAATGCCGCTTCTCCCCCTCTAGCATCATGGATATGAGTGGCTATAGCTCTCGTATCTGTGCCCTCGTCTGAATGCTCCCTACCAGCCCTGCTCCAGCATATGTGAGGCCCCTCAGTGGTGGTAATGATGCTGGCTGAATTGTACCTATCCAAGAAGCAGGACTTCGGAAGCTTCCTGCAGCTCAGACCTCCCAGTTCACATTTATCCCAATACCCTGCTCTCTGTGACTCCAGAGTTAACCAGCTCAGCTCTGGGAGTGGAAGCCCCAGAGTTCGGAGCTTTGGCTGATGCCGGCAGCACCGCCAAACTTCGTTCTGAAAGCCCTGGTGAGAGCAGAATTTCAGATGCTCAAGTGCAGAAGTTCAGGCCTAACCAGCCGTGGCCCCATTCCCCTTCCCACCACCAGACAACGCAATTTAATTGAGAAATGAATTTGTGGCCACTGTCTTCAAAAACTTTTTTTAAAAAAAAAAATTTAAAATCCCTAAACAAGCTGTGTGATCCATGCCAATTAAACTTCACAAAGTATGAAATCTCATTTGAATGTCTCCGTCATTTACATTTTTGATGGAAGTACGGGTGCTTTATGGAAAAACTTAAATATGGTAATTAAGTATGAAACTCTTCACAGCTGTTTACAATTTAAGCTGTCACGACTGAATCAAGTTTAATAGATCCAGTTACCATTGAGAATTGCCCATGAACTAAAAATATGGGCTAATTACTGGCCCAAGTCATATCACTCTACACCCAAGCAAGGGCTGGTCACCCAATGTGGCAGGGACACAGAGACACCATTATTCTTGCCTGTAGGAAACCTGAGGACTCAAGTTTATACTATTTTTGCATAAATCTGCCAGTTGATTTACATGTATTCCCCACCCCCTCTCCCTCATGTCCCAAGCTGTAGGTTAAGGCAAACATAACTGGAGATATGGCTGTGTGCAGGTGGCTGAAGGCCCAGGCTGGACAGGGACTTGAGTTTGGGAATGGGAAGGGCCTACTTCTGGGCGGCTGCAAGAGTCCAAAGCAACATCAGAAGGAAGAACTGTTGGGCCTGCAGGGATGTAGCCTACCCGGCAAGTGCAAGGTCCTAGGTTTGACTACCACTACCCAAAACACAAAGAAAAGCAAAACAAAAAAAGAACTGTTGGGACTGCTTCAGGAAGACTTCATACTGCCCAGGACAACATCCAGCCCTGCCCTGCATGCCTCTGGCCACGGTCTATTTGTCACCCTGATTAGTGTCTACTCAGTCCACTGTTCCATGTTATGCCTTTGGGGTTCCCAGAAACCAGACTGTTATTCCTTCAAAGGATGCCACCTACTCAGACCAAATCAGCCCTGTGCCCCTAGCAGCCCTGAAGCCCAGAAGCATGAATGCCTGCATGAGGATTAATCCAGGAATGTGGTCAGCCACTTGGGGGGCAGAGAGCTACCTCTCGGGCACCGGAACTGGGTATCCAGGCTCTGTACCTGTAGAGCAACCCTGAGCTCCTCCAACTCTACTTCTGAGCCCACAGGCTGAAGTCCCTTAGAGGCCTCCCTCCTAAGCAGATGGAAACGTTTTCTTGTAGGGAAACTTCTGACTGTGTACAACAGGACCAGACATCTGTTTCTGGGGGCCTCCTGACTTCCAGTGAGACACAATGATCTAACCTAGTGTCAGGATTCCCATAGACTTCCTCTGGGTTCTCAATGCCCAGTGTAGAGCTTAGCCTGGGTCAAGTGACACCACGTGTCTGCAGAGGCAGCTGCCAGCTGATTGGTGCAGAGCCTGAGGTGCTCACTGCACCTCTGTCTCCCGCTTAGAAAGCCTGCAGTGTCCAGAATATGCCCATGTCCCTCACAGGGCCAGGCCATGAAGCCTTCATGCTGCCAGCCTGGGCTGAGCTGTCTCTCAGAGAGGAATCTCCCAGGGCTCCCTGCAGAAGGAAGGTTGAGTGGAACAACGAAAGGAGGAGGAGAAGGCACAGTGCAGCCAATCAGTCCTGACACCAGACAGGATGTACTGAGACCTGAAGGCTCTTCTAGGTTTCCAGAGGGAGCCCTGCCCTCTGCCCATCAGGGGTCAGCTGCCAGTGGCCAAGTATCCTGGGCTTTGCTTTCTTTGACAATTGCCCTCTGTCCTGGGGGCAGGCTGATTTCACATAAGCCTGCCCAAAGTCCTCTAGCCTCGCCTCCTCTTTCTCTCACCCCCAGAACTCCTATGGAGAGGAAATCACTGCATCTGGGAACACCTTCCACCCAGGCCCACACTGCAGCAACAGCAGAGGCCAACGGCCTGCCCTGCCCATCACTTGCTCCATCGGCAGAGAGGAAGAGAGAACAAAGGGGACACAATGAGCTTATATTTTTAAGTCCTTGTCCTCATAGGAGACAATTCCAAGTGTTACCCACTGTGGGAACATAGCTGTCCTGGGAAAAGACACTGCAACACAGGGCCCTGGGACACACCACAGGACTCTGAGTCAATGGCCAGTGACACTGAATCTGCAGGAAAGAAATGAAGGGTTCAAGACAAACAGGGGCCCTCTGGAGCAATTCTGGACATCATTCTGCTGGGAGGCCAGCAGCCCAAAGAAGGGCAGGATCTTATCCAAGGCAACACAGCACATCAGCTGTGATCTGGTGTGGCTCCTCTACAGTGACCCTTCTGCAGTACCTGTGGGAGGCTGAATCATGGCCCCCACAGATGACCCACTGAGTCCCTGGAACCTGTGAATGATACCCTACATGACTTTTGCAGAGGGAATTAAGTTAAGAATAATCTTGAGATGGGAGATTATCTTGGATTACCCAGTGTCATCACAGAGGCCTTGAGGGGGATCAAGAGTCAGAAAGAAGAACAGCAGTTTGACAGCATCAGCAAAACTGAATGTGCCTCTTTGCTGGCTCTGAAGATGGAAGACAGGAAGAACCAGGAGCAGGTGGAATGCAAGTATCTCTAGACAGCAGAAAAGGTAAAGAAATGGTGCTCCTTTGACCTCCAGGAGAAACACAACCCCACTGACCTATTTTATTTTAGACTGTTCACACCCCTAGAACTTTAAGAAAATACTTTTGTGCTATTTTAAGCCACTAAGTTTGTGACCATCCGTTATGGCAGCCATGGAAACTTATCTGATATCTAAAGTAGGAAGCCTGGGTTTCACAATGATGGCCATGTTCTTGATGTGTCCTCTGATGGGGAAGGGGTGAGGATCTTGTCTCCTTGTCTCTAAGAACCCTGGGGATAGGGACCTGACTCTGAGCTGTTAACAGATGTTAACAGATGGTGATTCTAAATCAACAGATGCCAAGAACCTCCTTACATGGAAGATGCTCCCATGTCAGGGGCCTCAGAAACAAAAGCACCAATGGCCAAAGGCTGACCCACTCCAGCTCCTTGCCCCCAAATCCAAGTGAGACACCGAGAGACCCTCAAGGTCTTTCATTCACTCAGATCAGCTAGATGTGGTCAACAAGTGGTCCAAAAATGTGACAGGACGCTCTTGGCAACTTGTTATGCAGGAGGGAGGATTGTGGGTTCAAAGACTCACTGTCCCCACTGACTGTGTTATCTTCAGCAACACAGCTGAATTTCTAGAGGTCTGTTTCATTATAAAAATTTCAAAGAAAGACAACAAAGATCATAACGGTTTCTACCTTGCACAGTTGTTCTGAGGATTAAACATGAAAATGCCTCAGAGCCTAGCGCTAGTATGGAACATGGCCATTTGTCTCTCTGCTCCAGACATGGTCTGCCAGGTAATATTACTTGTCAGCTTCACTGGATTAAGAGACTCCTGAAGAGATGACTGGATCACGGGCCACGATAGTCATGAGTGGGGTCATCTGCTGCTATTCACAGCTGACTGAACTGGTAGGAGGTGGGGCCCAGTTGGAAGAGATGGCTCACAGAGGCACATTTCCCTGGCATTCTTTCCAGCCACTATGAAGTAAGCAGCTCTGCTCCACCATGCCCTTCTGCCATGATGTTCCTGCCTTGGAGGCAGCCAGCCATGGACTAACCCCTCTCCAACTGTTAGCCAAAATAAACCTCTCCTCTTTAAAGGTACAAATGTCAGATATTTTTGTCCTAGAAACAGGAAAGCTAATAGACACAGCAAGTCTAGTCCCTTGAGGGCTCTGGCCTTTGACTCTCAGGATTACTTGGTCTCCCACTTAGAAGGATGAACCTACACAGCTTATTCTCCCCAGACTGGGCTAATGACAGGAGATCAAAAATCATCTCATGTCCATCAAAGCAGTTCACAGAGGGGAAGGGACCCAAGCCCTTTTGGGGAATATGGCCTAATCACTACCTTCAACCAGTTGTCCAGCTGGGTGACTGACTGACTGTAGCCCTACTCTGTGTCCTCTTCAGCACACACTTGAAAAGTTTCATGGAATTTTATCCTTTTTAAGTGACTGTCACTTCTGGTCTTGCCTCCCATACCACAGAAGCCCCCAAGAGCAATCCCACCCTCCCTGCTGACCATTTTCCGCTTGGTACAGAAGAAAGCGTGGCACTCGAGATTCTCGCTGTGCTGGCTCTGGGCAATGTATGCGAACACCTTGTCATGCATCTTGTCTGCTGTGCAGTAGGAGATCCTGGAAGGCAAGGGAGAAGTGTCAACACATGTGGCACAGGGCCTCATCACACTGGGAGGTGCCACAGGGCCTCATCACACTGGGAGGTGCCACAGGTCATCTTCTGAGTTCCACAGAGCCTGCTGTCTCCTTCCCATGAGGGTGAGACTTAAGATCTGGCCTTGGCCTCCAGGCCTCACTCTCTGGGCCATCTATGGGAGAGGAACCCAAGCCAAGCAGAAGGGTCTGGGGGAAAAAACTGAAGGAAGGCACCTCTCCCTGTCTTCCTCCTATGCTACACTGAACCACTCTCCAAAATAGTAATAGCTGAACCCTAAATGTACACCACTAAAGTGTATCAAGAAATACCTAAATATTGCCTCATTTAATTCCCATAGCTGGTCTCTGAGATGGGGTCTACAGCTATCCCCACTTTTCAAATAAGGAAACAGGCTAAAGATCCGGGATTGCAGAGTCGGTGGCAGAGATGGGATATGAAATAAGCTGTGAGAACCCAGAAGCCAGAGTTATCCGCCTGCTGCCCCTCAAGGGCCTGGCTAGAGAGGAAGCAGAACAGCACGCTGCCTCCTGCTGCTCTTCGTCTCGCCTGGACCTGCTCAGATATCAGAAGGGACCCTCGACTGTCTCTGCCAGGGTGACAGAGCCACTGAGCAAGTCTCCCTGGAACTATGGCTGACCAGTGGCTCTAGTGGGCTGACGGCAGATGCAACCATCCTCTCTGTAAGAGGCCTCACAGCCTCAGCGCCCCCAGCCCCCAGCCCTCAGCCTCTCAGCAATCTCTCCATGCCATCTCCAACTATCGGGGGAGGAGCGGGTGGACCAGGGTGGAACTCCTCAGTGGACTCACTCCTCACCAGGTGGGCCAACTATAACCCTATCATTTAAATACCACCACAGAATATCCCAGGTGAGAGCGGAGCCCATTTTCCCAACTGCCTCCCCTTTGCCCAGAGGATTCAGCCTGCTGCCTGAACACCCCAGGTCCTTGGCACTAATCAGCAAGATTCTGCTATTCTTCAAGCCCCAGCAAGATGCCACCTCTCCTGGGAGGTCTGCCCAAGTTTCCCCAGGTGGGCTCCTCCTCCTTTGCCCTCTTGGGACATACTCTGTATCCTACTTCCTCCAATTTGTCCCCTCCCAGATAGGAAGCTCCAGGAGGGCAGGGGTTGAGTCAGAGTTCTTATCAGCAGAGCAGGTACTTGGAAAGGCATGGCCTGAAACTCTGAAACCACTTCCCAACACCACACATGGGGGCACCTTTGTCCCCCAGTCCTCACTACTAGCTTGTACTTCTGCTTCTGCTCAAGCTGAGCCACCTCCCTGGAGACAAAGCAAATGGCAAGATGCCTAAAGAAAGGGACCTGCTGGGTAGACCTCCCACCTGGGTGCCCAGGTCTGTTCAGCTACCACCTCGCTGTGTACTGTTAAGACATTCCCTCTTTGGGTTTAAGCCTCTCCATCTGTAAAAGGGCTCTGGGATGTCCCTTCCAGTTCTAAAACACAACCGACCAGCAAAGAGAGAAATGGGGGTACCCTGGGGCTCCAAGGGCTAGACCTGTCTCTCTAGGAACAGGGGACCAGACAGGAGAGGACAAGACTATCTGCCCTCTAGCTTCAGAACCTGTGTGACGTCTCCTGGGATGCCTGACCAGATGTCTAGAGCTAGGCTGCTGCATTCGCAGTGGAACAAAGAGGCAGTGACTTTGCAGTTGTCTGCACCGACAGTGACTCAGCAGCACGCAGAGGACACAGTGGGAGCATGGGCCTGGGTTAGGCTTCAGCTGCCTGTTAGAGATGGTGGCAAGTGCCATCTCACCAAGCGCTCCCTGTGAACTGTGTGCTGTATACTAGCACAGTCAGGCAGGACCTGATCCCTAGCCCCCTAGCAGATGAGGAAACGGAGGCTCCATGGTCACTCCATGGTCAAGTGGTAGAGGAGAGCCTGGATTCAGACAGCTCATTCCATGCACTGCCAAGTGCCCGAGTGATGTGGACCACAAGATGCCACGCGTACCTGTAAATGGACACATTCTCAATGAGCTGGTTGGTGACGTGGTCGGTCAGGATAATTCCCCGAGGTGACACTTTGAGAGTTACCTTCTGCAGCTTCTTCCCACTGGCCTTGGCCTGGGGGCAGAAAGGAGTAAGAGGAGCCTGCCTTTCTTGAAATCCACCCCTGGGCTCCACCTCACTACTCTACACTCCCGGGGCCTGTGTGAGCTCGGCTCAGAGGACTGGCAGGTGCTGTGGGAAGGACACTTAACCAGCACCTCCTGAAATGAAACAGGTAACTGCTGCTGTCTGCTAATACCAGCTTCCTGGAAGCACTGACCCTCACAGGCAGGTGGACTCTCACTTTCCTTCTCACAAGAGGAGGAGGACTCGGGGCTGGAGATTTAGCTCAACGGCATAAGCGCCTGCCTTGCAAGCAGGCAGTCGTGAGTTTGATCCCTGGTACCGATAAAAAACGAAAAAGACAAAACAAACAAACAAACAAACAAAACAGAAGAGGAGGACTGAGAGGCTAAAGGATTTGCACAAGAACACACAGCTGGGACTTCTGTTCCAATCCAGCAGGATGACTCCACCTCTGTGGACTGCTCCACCCATCAAACATTAGGGCCCTGAACCTGGGGTCAAGGCCACCAAGGGAAGTGGGTTTAAAGGGCCCATACTCACACAGAGCTGAGGCCAGTGCGATTTGGTTCCTGGGGAGCTACACTGTCCCTCATGCCTCTGGAAATGTGGCTGAGTGCTGACAATCTGCTCTCCCTTCCTGACGTCATTATGTCACTGACACTTTAGAAGGGAGCCTAGGCTGCAGACAGGGCTGGCCATGATGTCTGGAGAGGAGGACACCAACCCTGACCCTGTTCCCTTCTACTGAAGCTCTGAGCCAGACACAGGAAGACTCAAGGGCCAGGCTCAGTCACATCTCACAGGGGTGACAAGCTGGAGATGAAGGCAGTCCAGAAAGAAGGTGGACCCATCTGTGGCTCCCACCCTCTCCTGACAGGGTGCTCACCGTGGCCACGATCCTCTTGACAGCAGCTGCGGACAGCTCCTCGCCCTTGGGCCGCTCCACTAGTGTCATGCCCAGGTACTTGAGGGTAAAGAGCATGCCCTCGAGCAGTGTCTCTCGGGTATCCGTCCAGTTCTCTGGCAGTTCTAGGGTGAAACACAGTGGCCCTCAGACCCTGCCTGGAAGGCCTACCATTTCTCTCCAGCCTCCCTGCTTGGAAAACCTGGCAAGGGGCCCTGGGGTGCCCTGTCATTGTTTTTACTATGGTTTTACCAAGTGCTGAGTAAGAAGCTTTACACAAATGTCCTTGTTAATTCTCAGGAGAACCCACGAGTAGACTTTGTATCACACCCACTGTAAACATATACAGGTCCAGGGAGGCCAGGTCACATAGCCAAGCCCAGGAGCCAGCCAAATACCACAGCCAAGGCCTGGCCATGTTTCAAGTTCCAAGCCCAAACTCAACTTCAAAGCTAACAACTGCCCAGGCAAATCAACCCTACTTTATTACTGAAACTTTATTGTAACCCTGTGAAGTGCTTCCTGTCCCACTGGACAGATCAGGAAACTGAGGCTCAGAGAAACCAAAAACCACGTGCAGCAAGTAGAGTTATAGTCACCTGACCTGTTGCCATGGCCCCAGCCCTCACTGTTGACTCTACGTGCACATCCAGAGGTAAACTGGCTGGGGGAAAGGACCAGTGAAGTGACAACAGCCCAAGGAGAGGGGCTGAGGTAAGTAAGAGTCAATGGGGAAGGAGGACAGGATTCCTCCAAGGATGCCATATCAACTCAGTGGCCGTGGGTCAGAGTTTCAGCTCTGCTCCCTGTGCCCTCCCTCCAGTCTCAGGGAAGTCCTGTGACTATTTTGAGACCAAAAATGCTGTCCCTCTGGGCTGCACCAATGGCACAGAGCAGGAGAGATAGGACAGTCCCCTGAGCAATCCTTACCACGACCACTGCAAGGAATGTTGGGAGACGAGGGAAGAGCAGCTCACTGGGTGGGGAAACACCAGAAAGGAGAGCTGGGAAGAGGCTCCCACCTGGTCCCCCAAGCAGAAGAGGGCACCGTGGGGGCAGGGGGACATAAAGGGAGACTGTGGCCCTCGCTGGGGGCTTGACCATCCATCCCTAGGACCCCTCCTTGGAGCTGAGAAGTAAAGTGCTCAGAAGTAAACAAAATTGCAGGGCAGCAGGGATAGGCTCCAGACCCCTGCAGTCCCGGGCTTCAGCACAAATGCACGGCTCCTCATATGTCCTTATCACCCCTTACAGCTGCTGCACCTATAGGAGGCCCTTATTGTGACTGCACCCATTCCACAGATGAGAACACTGCTGAGCAGCTCACCTGCAACCCTGTTAAGGACAAAGCAGGATCCAGGCAGGGGCCACTAGGGAGGTGAGCAAAGCCTGCTGCCCTAGACCATACTCTGAAAGGAGGCTGGGGCAAGTCCTGTGCCAGGGCGGATGGAAAAGCTACAAGAAGCCAGTACAGAAGTGGGCATAACAGGCTCCAGGGCAGCTAAGATCCTGGCAGGGCTGTGGGTTCCCTAATGAGGCTCAGTCTGGCTCTGGGGTTCCTGACTCTCAGGAGTTAGAATCCAGGGTCCAGGGGACACCACCAGGTCTCCTACCCAATCTGAGTCTTTGCTCCCCCTCTTACCTCCTATCACAGAGCCCTAGGCTCCAGGGCCTCTATCTCCTTTCTCCACAACAAGGAGAAACCTATACTCCCAGTTCCTGGATTTGCATTGAGCCACATGATCCACTGAGTTTCTGAGACACAGACTCACACATACCACATATACACAGACATACACGCATACATGCACGCATACAGATACATATGATGGCAGAGTGGGGTTCATACAGGAAACTAGGGGTATTATCCTCCCCGTGAGATCAAGTAAGGAGGGACTGGCTGACTGGTCATCTAGAACCTGGTATGCAGCTGGTGCTCAGTATTTGCTGAATAAAGGAATAACCTAGACAACCCCATCCCAGCTCAGGGCCCTTTAGACACAGCCCTTTAGCCTTCGTACATAGAGCTTCCTACATACCCCCACTGAGATGACCCTAAAGCCCAAAGTGACGTTATCCTCTCTCCCAGCCACCATAATCCTATTCCATTTGATCCTCCAAAATGCAGAAAGTCCCTGGTCCAGTACCAGATGAGAGGCTCCAGAGAAAATCAGATACAGGCCCTTTTCTCAAAGAAACCAAGATTTGCACCATGATAGGGGCAAATCAGAGCTACCAGGTAACAAAGACCTAACAATAAAGCCTTACCTACCGACCATCATTTCCAACACAGCCACTCTGCAAACAGGCCTTCTTCTATTTCCCTTTTATACATGAAATTGAGGCTCAAAGGACTCGGATTCTGAAGTTGAAACTCCCAACTAGTGGCAGACTACTTCACCCTGAGGCAAAATACCTTAATTCTAGCCAAAGTTCAAGGAGAGTTTCTGGGAGCTGGAACTGGATTTTCCAAATACGGGAAGCTCTCTCTGTAAGCCAGGATACTTCCAACCTGTATCCATTTAGGCAAGGATGGCAAAACAAAATGCTGCCATGGCCATTGCCTGTGTCCTTGGCAGACACTGCTAATTGACTGCAGCTCCATTTCCCTCTATTTCTCAACATAAGGCCTTAGGCAGGCCAGACCAATCAATCACAGGTGGCCTTGTTCATCTCATTACCCATGGCCACCTTATGGCAATATTCTTTCTTCCCCCATTTTCATGTCCCCACTCTCCCATTTCCTCTGGCTCAGCCATTTCCTGGCCTCTTTCCAAAGCCACTTCCTCTCCCTCCATTCCAAAGGACCAAAGCTTGCCAAGGTCACTGGTGATCTCTCTGCTGTCAAAACATTCCCCTGTCCTCCCTGACCTCTGAAATACTTGGCATTTTTCAGAATTCTTCCTTCCCTGGCCTGACCCTTCCCCTGATCTACTGCCTCCTTGTAGACTGAAAATTATTTATCACCCCTAGAGACCCTCTACCCCAAGCCCTCACTTGACAGTTGATGTAAATGACCCCAGAGAGAGACACAACTTGAGAAAGGAAGGTCACTCAGCAAGTCAGAGAGGAACCCAGTCTACTATAGGCAAGTGACTGCTGGAGACCCCGTCTCCTCTCCCGTAACACACTCCCTCTCTCTGTCTGTCTCCCCATCATCTGTAGAACTTTCTGCTAGTAATGGGATATTTAGCTTCAACTTTGGAGCTTTTTCTCAAATACTGCATCCCAAATACTCTTTCCCTTTGCTCAATCAAAACCTCATACAACTGGCTCTTCCAGGAACCCTTCTTTGAGGTGGTACGGTCAGGTGGTCAACAGTGAGGACAATCCTAGTCCTAATTCTGACTTCTCTGAATAATTATCTCCCGTAAGCCCCAGTTTTCTCATTTATAACATAGGAGAAGCAACAATCCACACATCTCTGGGCTGTTGTGAACCTTCAGTAAGATAATAAATGAAATGAGATGCACTCAGTGAGGGTCAGGTGCATGACAGGTGCTTTTCTGAGCATGAATCTCTTCCTCCTCCCATGGCTGTGCCAAAGCAGCTGCCTCCTCAAGTGTCTTCCCCTCCATGGACTTACTCTCCATGTCAGCTTCCCCCAGGAAGTGGTACAAGGAAGCAACACCCCTGCTGGACAGTGCTGTCCAATCTCGTCTTGCTTCTCACGTGTCCCACATCCCTGCCACCAGTGTGCCCAGGACCCACCAAGATGTTGCTTTTCTCGAGGGAGGCTTCCTCCCTGTGCTCTTGTGCACATGACTCTCTTCACTGAGGTGTGCTCACAAACTCCCGTCAGAAACAGCACAGGGCCCCTCGGTACAGACAGACACGTGAGGTTTCCTCCACCCTGTCCTGCTCACCACTCAGCCACCTCAAACAGGATGCAGTCAGTGTGCACTCCAGCCTGTGGGTTGAGGCTACATCTCCCTCCCAGCAAGAACCCCAGGCTTCAAGAGGACCAAACAGAGGCCCCAGGCAAACACAAGGCTGAGTCTCCAGCCTGTTCCAGTTATTTTTGGCCCTGGGATGGGGGAATGACTGAGCTATTTCAACTTTGCAGTTTTACAGATGACTTGCTACTGGAGTTAACTGGGGACAGACCATATGCCCAGTCTAACTTCTGCCTATGACCATGTACCTCCTAACTACTGAGGAGTTAGGGCTGGGCTGGGCAGGGCAGCCCTGTGTCCCTCTGCCACTCAGGAGACCCAGCTGCCTAGTTTTTTGAACATCAGAGCTGTGGCAAAATACACAGGCCAACGCAGGGCCCTAGCCTGGCTCCCCAGTGCAGCAGGCCACAGCCTAGAAGCCACAGCGTGACAATCTCCCAGGTAGGGACCCAAGTTCTGCTCTGAATGGGGAGCAGTTGCTTCTCTGGAGAAACTAATTTGGCAGTCTTCAGAAGCACCATCAGAAACTTGTAGATGTAAAAAGTATTAGACAAACTTCAGAAGTTAAAACTATTGAGATTATTAACAAAAAAAGTCATGTTTAAAATGACCATCACAGCAACTATGATTTTCTAAGCACTTACTTATACTGTAAGAGAAACTCATGGGCTCTGGGAGAGTTGGGGTTCACAGTTACTCAGTCTCCTTAGGCTGCAGTTTCCTTACTTGGACACAAAATCAGCTGGGTGTGGTGGTGCAGGCCTATAATTCCAGTACTCGGGAGATGGAGGCAGGAGGACCACAAGTTTGAGGCCAGCCCAGACTACACAGTAAGACCCTGTCTCCAAAAACTATCAAACTAACAAAATAGGGACAATAATTGTACCCACCACACGGGGTTGCCATCAGGATGAAATGCGCTCCTACATACATATACACATCTGACCATGCCAAGCACAAGTTAAGTATAAGCTAGTGTCACTACCAGTAGTCAAGTACAAAATGCTCTAAAGTACCCATGACCATTTATAGTACGTCACGAGAAGAGTCAAGGATATGTCAGCATTCCCATTTCACAGATAAAGCAGCTCAGAGGACTGTGAACATGCTCACAGATGACAGCACTGGGACTCGAATCACACCCCCATTTCTGCAGCCCACCAGGTTCTTTTCCGATGCAAGAAAGGGGTCGCCCTGACCCTGAAAGGAGCACCTGACCCTCAGGGGCAGTGGGTGATCTCTGACTCAAACCTCATCTTCTCTTTTAGCCACCAGATCTGTGGAAGCAAAGCCTCAGCTTGCAGTTAAATGTCTCCTGTACTTGCTGTTCCCAAATTCTTCCTTCCTTGGGTTCCCCTGTGCTTGTAAGTCATCTTTTTAGAGAGCAGGTGCTGTCAGGAGCCCACCTTTATCTCTGCATGCACCACTTCCCCTTGTGCCACCTGACTCCCAGCCCCTGCCACCCTGCCTGCAGGACATACCCAGTCCCATGCAGATTGGGGGATTGAGGCCTCCCATCCCCAGTAGTCCTCCAGCTAAGACTGTTGGTCACTGTCCCTCTGAGGGAGCACCCTGAGAAGCATATTTACCCCAACTTCCAGAGTTCACTCTAGGATTAATGTACAGGAGTTATTTGTTTTCTAATGTCCACTTTTTTAGACTCTTTTCCCTTCTTAATTGTCCTAATAATATTTCCTGGGATCTCTTCCCAAATAAATAACTTGTACTCAGATCCCTGTCTCAGTGACTACTTGTAGAAGAACACAAATAGAGACACCACCATATCTAAAGAAGCTGTTCTGTGGTGCATTTTACTTTTGTCTGTAGCATCACCACTATCCCTAACCACATTACTAACTGCCAGCCTTGGCCTTTTTTCTGATTCCTCCTCCAGACTACGAGGACTCTTCTGTGTTCAGAAGAGACACAACTTAGTTTGCAGATTCCCCAACACCTGTGTCAGTGCTTGACATGTAGTCAGTGCCTAACAGGTATCACAGTCTGGCAGTTTATGCATAATATTTATAGTGTTGCACTGTAAGTAAACAGATCCCTCCCCCACTTACCACCATGAACTAGTTTTACTGGAACTGGCTCCTTTTCTTTGGGTTCTAACACACTGACACAACCACAAAGGAGCCCAGGGGTCAGACTGATCCCATTGTCTGTGAAAAGAAGGATACTTAAGGGCCAGGGCCCACCACCCTTCCAGACAGGTGGAAGAAAGGAAAACCCTTTCTCCAGGGACTGAGATAAAGTATTTATGGTTCTTGGGGGGGGGGGAGGATGTATGTGGCTGAAGAGAACTATCTTTCAAGGTCAGAACAGCTGAGAGACAGGAGGCTTGGGGTGCTGGCTTTGCTGTGTGACCTCAGTCAAGCTGCAGTCCTCCTCTGGCTTCAGCTTCTCCATAAATAAAATAATGACCATGCTAATCCTACTTGAGAGGTGAGGAGCAGGTCACTGCAAGCACCGGTCAACCCTAATCTTAATTCCACTGTGTCAGTTTTGCCTGGAAACTCAACCACATGCCTCACATCTATAGGGCTAGGCCCAGTGCTTGTCTGTCCCAGCCCCCAACCCCACACACATCTCATGACTTCCCCTGTAGCATGTGGCCTTGGTTGTCTTTACATGCTACTAGCCCAACTGCTCCCAGCTCTTTTCTTGGTCAGAATCCCCAGGGCCAGGAATTGTGACCTCTGCTTCTTGGAAACTCTTGGGCATGGGGCCTATGACCCTATTTCCCCAACTCAGGTCCTTTATCTCTGAAATGGATCTGTGATAAGAATCTCATTTTGTCACTTCACATGAGCAAAGGGAAAATAGAAAAAAAAAAAAGACTATAAAACACAGTGATAAAAGCAGTAGCCAGGGCATAGTGACACATGCCTGCAGTCCCAGCGCTAAGAGAATTGTCACAAGTTCAAGGTCATGATCCTGTCTCATTATAAAACAAAACAAAAATAAAAAACAATAAAGTAGCTACTATTTATTGAGTCTTTCCCTCTGCCAGGCAAAAGGCACTGATTTAACCTCCAAAAGTCTGTGGCAGTTACTAAACTTCTGTGCAACTTACAGATGGAGTATTGTGCGTCAGAACTACAAAACAAAATAGCTCATTCAAGGTATAGAAGGTTCTGGACTTCTGGAAGCTGGGAGAGGGACAGAGGTACTCCTCTGCTTTTCTCCAGGGCTCAGCCCCTGAAATCTGATCCAACACAGTGAATCAAGTTGAAGGTCCACACAGGCAGGAGGAAGGGGTTAGGGAAACTACCAGTGAGGGTGCATTACTATCAAGGCACCCTGCCATGTAAGAATTGTAATTCCCACTTCACAGGTGAGGAAACTGAGAATTACAAAGAACAAGTGATTTGCCCTACACTGGTGCAGGCAAGAGAAACTTCCTCAACATCCAAAGTGGCTCTCTTGGCAGGGGATATGGCTCAGTGGCACACTGCCTGCCTGGCAAGCACGAGGTCATGAGTTCGATTTCTCGTAGCAAAACAAAAAAAACAGTGGCTCTCTCTTACCCCTGCATACATTCAGAGGTTTTCTGGACTCCCTCCTCTTCACAACCACTTCCCTGAGGGGGAAGTGCCCCATCCAACCTCTCTCCATAGCAAGGTTCCTCCATTGGGAGCCAGTCATTCTCTCAAGTCCTGGTCACATCCCATGCATTTTTTAAAGGGACTATTTTCGGAGTTGGTGAGTGTGGGAAACGGTGCATGCTTGGCCTGGCTCTAACGGGCCCCTGTTCCCACCTCAACCAACAGACACCAGCTAGATTCCCAGTGCTAGTCTGCGCTAGGAGGAAGCCACGACTGAACAGCAGACTGGGGCAAAAGGAGGGGCAGGGCGGGTTCCCTCAGCCCAGACACGCCGGCGCTCCTGTGACCAAGAACTTGGGCTTCCCTGGTGGAGCCCCGGAAGACGGGAGAATAGGGGTGGGGTGACTGTACTGTTTGATGAGGTGGAGAGCAGAGGTTGCTGCTCAGGTGGGTGGCAGGTAAGGGTAAGGGTTTTCAGCAATCCTGTGCTTCAGCTTCGTATGAGCCAGGAAGACCGCAGGCCTTCCGGGGCTAGGTTTCTCAGGCCTCGGGGAAGGTGCCAGGTGATGGGCTCCTGAGAGTAACCTGAGACAGGGCAAACAGGAGCGGGGCCGGGTGAGCCTGCTCCCGGGCTTCCAGACGGCCCCAGACGGCCTCGGCCCCGGGAGAGGTAGCTGCGAGTCTGCCGTTTGCCTACGCACCTAGGGACTTCAAAAGCCCAGGGGGAAGACACAAAAGAAAACAAGTTTCAAAAATAACCTGAACACCAGTCTTGCCACCTGGACGCGGCTAGGGGAGAGGACGCAGGGGCTGGATCTCCTGCTGTGCGACCTCTGAGACAGCCCAGGCCGGGCTCCGCTCCCAACAAGTAGGTACTTGCGTTCCTGGGCTCACACCTGAGGCCCCGGAGTCAGACGAGCCACCCCCCTCCAGGTCTTTTGAGGGCGCAGGGAGTAGCAGGCTCCCGCTGTTGTCGCCAGTGGGGTGTCCCAAGTCCCTTAGGTCCCCGGGCGAGCTCGGGCCTCCCCTAGCTAACCTGGACGGCGGGGTAGGGAGGTGCCGAGGGGCGCCAAGCTCTCTCCGCCCCACCAGCATTCCCCAGCGTGCCGCCCGCACCTGGGGATCACGAGCTCGGTCTCCTCCTGCGCTCTGCCCTCCCAGATGGCGGGGCCGGAGCACGACCTGACCCCAGGTGACTTCAACCCCGCAGGGCAGGGACCCGAGCGTGGGTCAGGCCCCGCCTCCCCACCAACTTGTCCAGACTCCAGAGCCGCAGGAGGCCCGCGCGCCTCGGCCCGACCCCCGCCCGGCTCCGCTCGGCTCGGCCCGGCCCGGCCCAGCCCGGCCCGGCAGACGCGCACACACTCACTGCGGTGCCGGCCGCCGCCCCCCCAGCTCTGCTTAGCCAAGCTGGGACTCCGGATCAGCGCCCGCCCAGCGGACTTGAGCGCGTCCATGGCCCGCTCAGCAGCCGCCAAAACTCCGTCAGGAAAACTTTCCGCCCCGCCAGCGGCGCGCTGACTGCGCGCTCCTCCCCGCCCCTCCGCTCCTGGCGCGAGCTCCGGGGCTACGTCCGGGGGCGGGGACATGCAAATAGGGAACGCCCGATGACACGCCCACGGACACGCCCACAAGTGCCCGACCTCGCCCCGCCCTGCCCTGGCCTTGGTATGGACTCACATGTGCTGGTTTACACAAGCTGCCTGGGCAGAGACTTCGCTGAGACCTTGATCCGGAAGTTTTAAACGACACCTTTTCCTCCACGTGTCAGCCCCATGGTGGGCTGGGGTCTGAAACCTGTCGCTGTCCCTGCCCCAGCAAGTCAGGGCCTAGGATTGTGGACAACTCAGCTGATAGGTACCTGGAGACCATTTTACAGATGGGGTGACTGAGGACCCAAATAGCAAGGGTTCTAGTTTAGGAATTAGAGAACGGGCTACCCAGAGCAATGGGTGGTTGGAAGGAGAGAGCAGAGACTGTAGAACTTTGTTGGCAAGAGGCAATAGTGCAAATGTGTGACTTTAGCAGCTTACTGGATGCTCCGGGGCACTCCCTGGCCTGCCTCCTGCCACTGCCAGGCCGGGTGGTCTTGGAAATGGTGTGGCTTGTGTCCTAAGGCTGTAAGGTGTGGGGAAGAGGCCTTAGCCTCTGACAGACTCCTGTGATCCCAGACAGGTCCTTCCCCTCTCCAGGTTTTACTCTTCTCTGGAAAGGGAAAGTTGATCTCCATCTCTAGAGATCCTGCCAGCCTTCCAGGGCCATCTGCTGCAGACATAACCCAGACCCTGCCCTGCTACCTGGGAGGCACTTCCAGAGCAGCCTGGACTCTAGACTTCCTCCAGCCCAGATGTTCTAACTCCAGGGTTTTAGAATCCTTACTCTAGGCTTCTGGACCGAGGAAAACACACACTGCACGTTCCAGCCACAGGCTGGCCTGGGGGTGCGACTCCCTCTGTAATTACTGTGCCAGAGGGAGGCAGGGCTGAGCTAGCTGCAGCAAGACAGGGAGGCTTTGCTGACTTTCCAGTTTCTAAACCAAGAATTTGCGGCCATTCTGTCCTCCCCTACGCCCAGCACCACTCCTTAGGTGGCCATGCAGCCAGCAATAGACCTACTTTATAGACAGGAGCCCTGGGCACCACAAGGAGCACTCACTGAGGCCCACAGAGGACAGTGGCTGGGGTCAGAACCCAGCTGGCCTTTGGATGGTTGTAAACTCACTCTTTTGAGCCTTGTCTGTAACAATACTTCCTCCTCAGAGCTATCCACAAAGATTATGTTTTTATTTTTACTTTTTAGTGGCAGTGGGGATTGAATTAGGGCCTCGAGGCTGCTATGCTACTCTCTGCCATTGAACAACATCCCCAGCCCCATAGGAATTAAATAACAGGCATTAGAAGGGCTGAATCCTGTCCATGAAAATCTACCTTTAAAGACGCCTCCTCCAGGATGTCTCCCTGGATTACCACCATGCATGGCATAGGGCTCTCCCTGGGGCTCCCACAGTCCTGAGCATTCAGCATCCTGAATGTTGCTCTTCTGTCCTTCCTTAGACATTGTGTCCTTCAAGGGCAGATAGGTTTTCTGATTCATTTCTGAATCCCAGATGCCTAGCAAGAGGCCCAAATGGGGTCAGAATGCAGTCAATATCCCTTGCCTTTCTCTCTGTCACTTCTGGGAGGTCACAGGGCTGAGTGCCCCCAGCTCTCCACCTCAGGGCAGCTGAGTCCTAGAACCATAGAGACCTTTCTGGAGCCTAGAGGACACATGGTCAGCGGGGCTGGCCCAGAGCAGCTGGCAGTGTCTGGCTAGCAGGAGCCACCATATGGGCCTGGTGAGCAGGCAGCCTGGGAAGGCTGTATGTGCCGTGAAAACTGTTATCCAGCCTTGTGTCCTCCCGGAGGTGACCTGCTGGGAGCTGTCATCTGTGTGTCCCCTGCAGAGGGCAGCCTACTAGTGCCCCTTCTGCCACTACCAGAAACAGAAACAGAAGTCAGAGGTGTGAGGGGCTGCTTCTGTGTCCAAATCTTCATTTCACAGGCGAGGAACCTGAGGCCCAGAGAGGAGCCGGGATTGCGCAAGGTCACACAGCCACCAGAAGCAGGAGCCAGGCCTCCTGGCCTCCCCCCTGAGGTTCTTAACAGCACCATCTTCAGGGTGGGGACTTTTCTGTTTTTAAAAAATCTTATCTCACTTTGCGAACATGTCTACAATGACCACGCATGCTAGACACGCCCTCTACACTGAGCTACATGCCCAGCCTCTGTTTCTCTGCTGTGCGCTCCAGGGGCCCCAGTGAGAGAGTGGGTGCCAGGGAGCAAGACGGGTTCTTAGTCTCTCTCCAGCTGCCACTGTGGCTTGCAGTGGGATCAAGACAGAAGCTTGGCTTGTGGCAGAAGCCTGGGCTCTGTTAGTGCAGTCTGTCCCTGCTTTATGAAGTCAGACTCCACCTGTTCTTCTGTCCCTAAAGCGGGAGTCCTTGGTAAGAGGGAGCAGAGCTCAGCTCCCTTCCATCTCTAGTGCATGGCCTTCACTTCGTTTACATCCTGCCATCCTCAATCTCTTGAAAAGTATAAAGCTGGCCAGGTATGGTGGTGCATGCCAATAATCGCAGCCCTCAGGAGGCTGAGGCAGGAAAATCACCTCAGGATCACTCCTTTGGGTGGCCCAACTCCAGCCTGAACTTCGCAGCAAGACTCCATAAAAATGTAAAACTGGGCTGGGGATTTAGCTCAGCGGCATAAGCGCCTGCCTTGCAAGCAGGCAGTTGTGAGTTCAATCCCTGGTACCGATAAAAAGGAAAAAGACAAAAAAAAAGTAAAACTGTGGTGGGGTTTTAGCTCAGCGGCATAAGCGCCTGCCTTGCAAGTGTGCAGTCGTGAGTTAGATCCCTGGAAAAAGACAATAAATAAATAAATAATGTAAAACTGATGCAATGGACTGAAGGTTTATTTCTCCTCAGAATTCGTATCCTGAAATCCTAACTCTAAGGGGATGGTATTAACACAGGAGCTTTTGGGAGCTGGTTGTCATGAAAGCAGAGCCCTCATGAATCAGTGAGGAAAAAAGAAACCCCAGAGAGACAGAGAGAGATAGAGATAGAGACAGAGACACAGACAGAGACAGAGACAGAGACAGAGAGATCCCCTGTGCTTTTTGCTCGGCGAGGCTCCAAGCAGAAGACGGCATCTGTGACCCACAGCAGCAGCCCCCACCCCGTGGGATCTGTCAGCTCCTTGGCCTTCTAGCCTCCAGAGCTAGGAGAAACAAATTTCTGTTATTTATAAACCACCCACTCCAATATTTTGTTACAGCAGCCAGAAGAGACAAAGACAATCAGAATTATACTATCTTAAGGACTGAAAAGTTCATTCCTGTGACACATCTAAAATTATGCCTAGTGTATAGTACGTGCTCTATATGTTGCCTGTTTTAATCACTTAACAGTTAACCCCACACGTCACTTAGACAAGTTTGTTTACACACTGAGGACCCCAAGATCGCCCAGGCAGGTGTCATTTCTGGGTGATTCTTATATTTAATAACTTCGACAAAATTGTCATTCTTATATTTCCTATTATCTTATACAAATTAATGAAAAAATATGCGATTTTTGGTCATCCTATTATTAAATAATTGGACTGGTAAATGGTTAATAAAACTAAATTCACTTTTCTAACTGGATGATCAATGAAGATACAATGACATCAGTGACTTCCTGTCATAATCCGCAGCTGATCCGGAGGGAAAGGTGACTAGAACAAGCCTGGCCCGGTCTAAGGTGGGAAGGCTCAGCCTCCCCTTAGCCTTCGGCACCCTTGGCTGACAGGGTTGGGTCACCCCACCCTTCCTCCTGCCAGTCAGAGACAGCCATGCTGTAGGGAGCCCGGGCTGAGTGAGTCAGGAGCCCAGGGACTCCCTCTACACTCAGCTGTAACCTTTTCTGGCTGCAGGCTCTTCCCTGCTGACTCACCAGAGAGCCCAACCAGCTGCCTCGGAGCCCTCCCTCCTCACACCTTTCCCATACGTCTTCCTCTTCCAGAAACTTCTTCTTCCAGAAACTTCCTCTTCCAGAAACTTCCTCCTCTTTCCCAGCCACCCCACCTTTGCCCAAAACATCTAGTCTGTCTCCTCCTCGGGACCCACAGTCACAGCTACCCACACACCATGCTTCTCTCCTGAACATACAAACAACTGTTTGATCTCAGAGTTCTACGTACCTGGGTTCTTCAACTGAATCCACCACTTGTATATATATGTAACCTTAGATAACTTGAACCTTAGTTTTCTCATCCGTACCATGCTCATCTCAAACAGCTGTGTAAGGCTTCTGTGGAATAAAATGTGGGAGATGCTTGGTCCCACACCTGGCATGTAGCAGGTGCTCGCTAAGCAGGCACTGTGGTCACCATTAATGTTCGATCATGGTGAAATTGCCTGGCTCCTCCAGCACTGAGTGTGCCCACAGGCTTAGGGCCTGGAAATTGCCACTTATTAGGTAGGGCCCTGGGGGCACCTGGCCCAGGGGAGCTCTTGGCACATCCAAGGACTTCAGTTCTGTCTCACAAGTGGGGGGCCCTCAATAGTTAAAGGAAGGCAGTGACTAAGGGAGTTGGGTACCCCCAAGGGATCCCTTGGGCCCACTCATCCAGTCCGCCTTTCTTGGTGGCCTTGTAGCTGTGCCCTCCCAGCCCGGGCATCCACAGTGAGATCTGGCAGGACAGCTGCTGAACTAATAAAGAATGACAAAACACCGTGTAATTGCCAGCGATGGATGGGTCCCCTGCCTCTTCCTGCTTCTTAGCACCGTCTGGCCTGGAGGTCACAGACGGAGGCAGGCGGGGTGGTGTCACCAAGCACAGGCTGGTGTCAGGAGACCTGGAGGCTGCCACCTCTGCCACGCTCTTACAGCAGGACACTGGGTGAAGAAGGTCCCATCTCCATTTGACTCTGTCACCCCTTCCCACCTGCTAAATGGAAGAGGAGGGAGAGGCTTCCAAGGACCGCAGAGCGGCTCTGCTCAGGCCTCAGCTGCATCTGCAGCGCTGGCTGAGTACAAGGTGGACAGTTCCAGCTCGGCTCCTTCCCTCGACCCGTGTCACCAGTCATCAGTGGTGTGACCCTGGCCAGGCCTCCTCCTTGTCTGCTGAGTAAAGGGGCCTAATCTCTAGGTGGGGTTTGCTAAGGAGTATTTAGTGCTGACCAGGCTGCGATGGAGGCCGTAGGACAGCCCATCCCTGTCAAAGTGAGTAGGGACAATAAGAGGTGAGAACTTACAGAGATTTGACACAGTAATTTTGTGTCTAATGAATATCTAATAAAAAGTGAAGGGTTTTTTGTTGTTCTTTTTTGCCATTTTATTTTTCTGGTCATTTATTTTCCTTGCATTCTGTAAAAGTATTGGTCTGTGACATTCCTTATTGACAGATGATTTGAGAAGTACTACTTCAGAGGCCTCCATTAATCAGATATGGAAATAGTCTCACCTTATTTACATAAAAGTCCAGGATTTGATTTATGGGACCTTTCAATTTGTACAGACTATAAGATAAAGACTGACTCATTTCAAGCCAGGCGTGGTGACTCACGCCTGTAATCCCAGAACTTGGGAGGCTGAGGCAGGGGGATCGTTGTGAGTTTGAGACCAGCCTGGGCTACAAAGTGAGCTCAAGGCCAGCCTGAACTGCATAGTGAGACCCTGTCTCAAAAAGACAAAAAAAAAAAAAAAAAAAAAAAAAAGACTGAATCATTTGGCTTGGGTTTCTAGGCCCTTTTCACTAAAATCCTCCCCTACTTTCCCATCTATTCCCTCCCAACCACTCTCTCTTGTTACCCCACCTTACATGTCCTTCCTTCGAAATTTCTATGCCCTCTTACCCCTCCACGCCTTTATCCATGCTGCTCTTTCTACCTGGAATGTCTTTCCCTAGTTTGCCTGGCAAACTCCTATTCAGTTTTCAAGGGCCCATCAGATGTCGCCCCTTGTATGAAACCTTTCCAAATGCCTTCCTGCATCTCCTGTAGGTGGGGTTGGCTGCTTTGGTTCCTTGCTCCGTGGTACACGTGAAGTATGGAACAGGACATTGCAGAGATCAAAGCCATGAGCTCAGGAGTCGGGATGCTGTGAGTTTCAGACCTGCCTTTTTTTAAAATCAGATTTCATTGGTACATTTTCGATATTTATAGTGACCACATTCCTCATAGAGAATTTGTACCTGTATGGGATATTGCCATACCCTGCCTTCAAGCTCTTCTCCCCTCCCCCTTTACAAAAGCTCTGTTTCCATGTTTTCTTTTGTTTTATTTTTGTTTTTCCTTTCTTTCCCCCTCCCCTCTGCATTGTTTCCCTCCCCATTTGAACATTTTCTTCCCATTTCACAACACCTTTTATACATTTCGCCCTTATTTATACTTTTGGTTTCTCCGTACCAGAGGAACGATGTGGTATTTACATGTGTGTCTGATTTGCTTCACTTGAGAGTACAGTCAGAACTGACTTTGCCAGCTGTGCTGGGGGCAGTGACTTTGCACTGCTGGCCTCTTTTTCACTGTCAGTGCTATGGGGCCTACAGATGCTGTGGGGGAAGCTTCCCGGCCCCCAGGCACCGAGCAGAGATTAAAGATGGGTCTGCTGCTGTCGGATTTGTAACTTTCCATATTGTTTTCCTGTCTCTCTGCAAACGGAGAGCAGGGACACATGCGAGAGTCTGATTTGCCCTAGTGTGTCCCAGACCAGCCTGAGAGTACACAGGGATGTGTTTTGGATGCGGGTCTCTGGCTGCCCCCTGCCCTGGGTGCTGTGGCTGTAACCCTCCTTGTCCATGGAGTACCGATCCACCCGATCTCTGGAAGAAAGATCTCCCACCACCCTGATGCGTAGTGTCTGCTGATTTCCACTGTGTTACTATGTCCACCATGGCCAATTTCAAATTACCAAAAGTGTAACAACAGGCTTGCAAAATTCCTGAGGATTCCTCCCTCTGCTCTTGTGAGCCACTCAGCTGAATCCAGGGTTTGATTTCTGGGACCTTTCAACTTGTACAAAACCTACAGGAAAAAGACCCAAGCATCCAGGACTCAGCTCCGGCACCCTTCTGGGGGTGACTCTTCTGAAAGAGGAAGAGCAGACTTTGGCCCCGGATGAAAGCCAGGCAGCCTCCCGTGCTCTTCCCTCAGGAGCACGTCAAGGGCACCCAGGAAAGAGCCACAGGGTCAGCCGAGTGCCACCCAGAGTCATCATTCATCTTCCTCTCACGCCTCCAGCCCCTCTGGGGACCGGGCTGCAGGCCTAGGAAGTTTGTCATCTATCTGTCTCCCCTGGGGAAGGAAGCACACAGCTGGGCTTAGGGCCTGGCACTCCATCCTTCAGGGACTCTTGTGGTCCTGGCTAGGGCAGCTACCCTTGCAGGCAGCAGGGGGCAGCCAGTTCATCCAACGTCCCTATGTCACCATGAGGATCAGGGAGAGATCGCACACCTGCCCTCACCACTAGTCCTTCTACCCTCTCATTTCCCATACTCCCTTACTTGGCACCTTATGCTCTGCTGTCACGACCTTGGAGTCGTAGTCACTGTACCGTTAGGTTTCTGTTTCGAAAATGAACACAAGCAATTAGACAGTGGAGCATGGCCAGGGACCAGAGGCTCAGCTGCAGTATGTGCCAGCTGTGCCACCTGCTCCCCTGCCCGGGAGCACCTAAGTCTCTCCTCTGTCACCGCTCAACACCTGTGGCTGTCTGCTGTGTCTGACAGGACCAAGGCAGGAAGCACGCATCCCACAGCTTCATCCTGGGCAGGAGTATGGTCAAGACAAGGCCTCGAACTGAGCCAACACAAAGGATTAAAGAAGTGGAGGAGAAGCGTCTACCGAGGCAGGGGCAGTGGACTCATGGGAAGGAGGTGCCTGGCTTGAATTTTGCAGACGCCACCTGCATATGGGGTGACCAGTGTTAGGGTGGCGGGGAGCTGGGCAGCTGCGGAGAATGGTTGCGTCCACCGTTTTAGGTGTGTCTTGCGTGTGGGCTGCTGGAGTCTTTACCCCAAGGGTCCTCGGTTCCCAGGAGCGCCCCTCACCTGTGCTGGGGGGTGCTCTCCTCCTGCTCCTTCTGCAGGCTGTCTCTGTTTGTCTTTCTGGGCAGCTCGAGGCACTCTCAGGGATGAGTCATGAAATACAAATTATGTGATTTCTGTGGTTTCACATTCCAGTTAAATGCGCTGATATTTGCTGAAAGCTGGCAGGGTGAAGTATAAAGAGGAATGGCGAAACTCATGCTAATAATTTAAATTTTTAATTTTTCTTTACCAATAAGAACAATATTAATCGCAAGTAACAAAACGTAGCAATGAGTCGAGAGAGAAGATGCAGGAGAAAGGGAAAACCTTGCCGTGTGCACCTACCCTGGTGCTTTTCCTCTGCTGTATGAACAAGGGCCACATTTTCACTTTGCCCTGGGCTGTACAAATCCTGCAGTGATCTTATCTTGCTCGAGTCAGTTCTCCTTATCCTGTTGTTAAGAGTTTTTGTTATTATTTTGTTTCCTAGACAGCTGGCTATGTTCCAAAACAGCCTGGAGCTCACTTAGTTGCCCAGGCTTGGACTCACAACCCTCCTGCCTCAGCCTCCAGAATGTACCATGACACCCAGCTTGTTTTTTAGTTTTAAATATCATCTATAGGCTAGGAGTGGTAATGCATGTCTGTAATCCCAGCAATTTAAGAGGCTGAAGCAGAAGGATTGAAAGTTAGAGCCCAGCCCGGGCAATCTTGCAAGAACCTGCCTTAAAATGAGCTAGGGATGTATTTTGGTGCTCCCTAGTTTCAATCCCCAGCACCACAAAAATAGATAAATACCATCTAGGTAACTGACTTACTTATCTGCTGTGACAGTCGCATGTGGTCTGCTCCTACTAGAATGCAGGATGGAGTCTCTTCCGTTTGGTCCATGGAAGTAACCAGAGCTTGGTGAGCTTGCACTGGACCAATACCCAGGAGACATCGAATGAACGGGTGTCATCTGGGAACCCTTCAGGCCACGCTAGCAGCTGGGCTCCAGGCCCTGCCCTTTCATCTTGCCCATTTTGCGCAGACAGTTCATGCTGGGAGTTTGTGGCTCTGGCATCCTTTCCAGTGACTCAGCCGTCCCATTTCCTGCCAGCCCCAGGCCTGTGGGTATGAATGGCAGCTGCCCTGCAGGCTGCAAAGCATGCGGGATGGGGCCCACAGGCCTGTGTCCCCCGGCCTGGTTCCTTAGGTCATTTCCATCCATTGTCTTTAGCTCCTTGAGTTAATCTTTCCACCTGGGGAAGGTTGCCTTGCTGGTTTCCCCATCTGCTTCCAGCTTCAAATCCTTCCTGGCTCCAAATCCTCTCCTAGGGTTTCCTCGGCCTCTAACGGCTGGAGTGACCTTGGGCAAGCCAGCCTTTCTCCTCGGAGGAGGCTTCGGTGAAGTGGGAGGCTGTGTGTGTGTGTGCGTGTGTGTGTGTGTGTGTGTGCGCGCGTGTGTGTGCGTGTGCGTGTGCATGTGCATGCTGGGGACTTTACCCTGCCTTCTTCCCTGGGAAGAGGCCTGAATCCTTTAGAGGAAGAAGACCAGAAAAAACGAAAGTGGCTTCTCTTGCATTTGAGTTACTATCTGTAGCGCACCCTGATGTCCCATGACTCTTTGTCCCTCCCCTTTACTTGCACAAGACCCAGCTCTCATTGCAGCCACCAAGGGGCCCCTCGATCATTCCCCAAGTGTGGGATAGACAAAGCTCACAGCCTGGTCACTGCTGGCTCTCTCTCCTAAAAGGACTTGCGTATGACTTCTCAGAGATGGCTTCTCTTCTTCCTTCCTTCCTTCCTTCCTTCCTTCCTGTATTTGGGTGGCCTCGTGGGGTAAGATTAAACCACAGAAGCTGGGCATGGTCGCGCATGCCTGTGATCCCAGCATTCTGGAGGCTGAGGCAGGAGGATCACAAATTTATACCAGTCTGGGCAACAATGAGTTAGTAAAACCTTGTCTCAAAATAAAAAATCAAAAGGGTAGAGCTCAGAACAAAGACCCTGGGTTCACTCCCCGGTACTGAGAGAAAAAAAAAAAAAAAAGATTAAACTGCCGAGGCAAAGAGATCCCACACCCGGCAGGGCAAAGAGTGTAGATGTGTGTTCCGGGCTCCTTCTGTGGTGTGACTCCAGCCTATAAAACATCACTGTCATCTTTACAGTTGCCACCAAGTCTGGGATCAGCCAGGGGGGAAGAAAGACCTGCAAACAGTTTAATCGCTTCCGTTCACCATCCTGATCTTTGGCCGAGCCTGCAGAGAAGGCTGGAAACTGTGCCCAGCAGAGCGCCAGGTGCTACCCAGAAAGATGACTGGCAGCAGCCGCAGCACCCAGCCTCTGCCTCTCCATCCTTCGCCCTTTCCCAGCTCTGAGGGTTGTAAACACCCCTGTCCCCCAGTTTTTGTGGCGCAGAAACAAAATAATGGGGGGGGGAGAGGGTTTGAAGTGTAATAGACACAAATAACTAATGGAATTAGTTTTAAATAACTTTGCTTAATGTTCTGTGTCTTTGAAGTGCCT
The DNA here is from genome assembly GCF_034190915.1 of Cavia porcellus. NCBI lineage: Eukaryota > Metazoa > Chordata > Mammalia > Rodentia > Caviidae > Cavia > Cavia porcellus. Next base: position 19,221,119 of record NW_026947508.1, on the reverse strand, counting down.
TGTCCACACAGTGCCAGGGGCCCTGAGGTCTGCGGGTCACAATGCACAGGGCATTCATGCTTTTCCAGACCCCGTGCCCAGGCTGAGGCCACCCGGATACAGACTCTGCCCTCCAGGAATGCAGTGTGGCAGAGAAGATGACACAGAATGAGAGGAGAGACTCCACTGCCGAGAGGTACCCGGGAAAGATGGAACTGCCTCATGGGACAGAGGAGGGGCAGATAAGAAAGAGCACAAAGCCAGCTTGGTGGCACACACCTGTGATCCCCGCACTCCGGGAAACCCATGCACAAGGATCACACTCTTGGGTAATCTAGCAACTTTGTCTCAAAATAAAAAATAAGAAGAGCTAGGGATGTAACTCAGTGCAACTGCCGTGTGTTCAATCCCAGTACAGGAAGGAAGGAAAGGAGGATGGAGGGAGGGAAGGAAGGAAGGAAGCAAGCAGGCAGACAGGCATAAACAGGATGCAAGGATGCCCAGTCCCCTGCACATTTTACTAGCCTAGTACAGGGAAGGGAAATAAATAAAGCACCAAGTGGGGCACAGTGGTTCTCCTCTAACCCCAGTTTCTAGGGAGGCTGAGACAGGAAGATCATAGGTTTGAGACAAGCCTGGCAACATAGACCCAATCTCTCCCCTCCCCCACAAAAAAGAATCTAGAAACTTGAATCCTAGCCTGCTGCTGGGTTTCCCGTGGCAAATCCCCACCACTCTCCCTAACCCCACCAAGTCCACAGGGCACCAGTAACACATCGGACAACCTTGTCAGTACTGAGAGGTTTCCTCACCAGTGGACAAAGCACAAAAAGATGTCCCTGTGCTTGTGCTCAGATACACGGCCCGGGACAGGCTGGATGTTAGGCTCTCTGCCCTCTTGGCTTCCTTTGTGCAGAGCATGACCCGCACTACTGTTTCGGCAGCAGCCTTGGCAGGCGAAAGCCTCTCTGGAACACTGAATGATACGAAAGCACTAACTGAGGTGGCGATGGCTTAGAACCCCAGGGATCCCCAGCACATAGTCCCACCAGCAAGGGTTTATTTGGTTTTAATTTTTTTCTCTTGGGTTCCGCAGCAGGATGGGACTAATATGAGGCCTGGGGCACAAAAGTTAGGGAGGTGCTTGCTCTCAAGGGATCACTGGGAAGGAGAGCCACGGCCTGCATCAATTCTGTGCCCTGGCGTCTTACTGGCTGCATCCTGGCCCTGTCTGTTCTACAAGAAGCCCATAGATAGGGGTGGTGGGGGTGGTGTTGGTAGTGGCTTAGGGGAAAGTGCCAGCCCCTGAGAGCCACACACATGGCTGAAAAGGGAAACTCAGTAGGAAACCGGGCTCCTAGGACCCTCAGCATCACCTGGACCACTAGGTGGTCTTCAGTCACAGGAGGGGAGGAGGAAGGACCAGGGACAGGAAACGCTGTGGAGAGGGGAGTGGGAGAGAGGAGTGTGGAACTGTGGATGCTGGGCCAGTGGCTCGGGGTGAAGGGCTATGCACACTCATTGGGCCGAGCTTCCCTTCAGGGCCACCACCGCCTTCCCCAGAGCTTCCTGGGAGACCAGGAACTTGACACCCGGGTGCTTTGAGAGTCAGGTTGAGTACGTCAAGGCCAGGAGAAAATCAGGCCTGACTGGAGCCATCTCCCAGACTTGGGAAGCCTCAGGCTGTGTTTCCCAGAATTCTGACTTTCACAACCCAACTGCTTTCACTTTTTTTGGTCCATTGCTTTTTGTTGGTTGGTTTGGTTTGGGTTTTTTGTTGTTTTTATTTTATTTTTTGATCTTTTCAGATAAAGTCTTGCTATGCAGTTCAGGCTGGCCTTGCGTTCACCTGGTAACCCAGGCTGGTTTCAAACTAATACAAATCCACCTGGCTCAGCCTACCCAGTGCTGGGATTACAGGCATGCACCACCATGCCAGGCTGTTATTGTTTTTATTTTTTTATTTTTTGGCTTTTTTTCGTTTTTATCGGTACCGGGGATCGAACTCACGACTGCCTGCTTTCAAGGCAGATGCTTATGCCGCTGAGCTAAATCCCCAGCCCTTGTTATTGTTTTTAAAATCAGATCATTTTTACTTAAATAATTTATTTTCAAGGGAAACCATATAGACAAAACAAAAACAAAAACAAAACAGTGAACCAGTATGATTGCCATAAATAGATGCTAAGCAATCACCAAGTATATTGTAAACCAAGCAACAGGACTGAGTTTTCACTGAACCCGGTGTCCTGGGGCTTCCGAACCAGAGGGCCATCTCTGTGTGCAAAGGGGAGGTAGGTAAATACCAGAACAGGGCTAAGGAAGTGGGACTCCCACCAGACTCTCCTTTCCTGTCAGAAATGGGATGATTTTTCTCTATGAATGTGGCCTTGGTGCCCTTCTACTCCTTCTCATGAATGTGCCCCTCTGTGACAAATGGCACCAGGGGATTTGTGGGTGTAGACAGCAAGAGCTACCTCTGTGGCTAGGGAGGGGTCTCTGGCTCTGAGGAAGGCTGAGCCTGGGCTGCACCCTATCTCATCCTGTGTACTCCTGCCTCAGGCGAGTCTCCACCTGGAGGGTCAGTGGGCCTGCAAAATGCAGTGACCCTGACACCCTGAGGTGTTCTGAGGCCTTTTCATTGAAGGACTCACTGCATGGCACCCATGTCCTCCACTGGGCATGGTAGAAACAGGAACCACAGGAGAACCTGGCTTTGGCCTCAAGCTTAGTTTGGGTGACAGGATAGCAGCTTCTGGAGGGGCACAGTGAGGCCTCTGAGTAGGGCAGGGCCCCTGGGGTGGGGCTGGAAGGAGCCGGGTGTGGTGGGTAGGCGTGAGGAAGGGGCTGGCTGGCAGAGCAGTAGAGACAGTGCTGACCAGGCCAGCTCACAGTGGGTTCTGAAGAGGTGCATGGTGAATTCAGTGTGCCCATTTACCTTGATCCTCTTCGAAGGGCACCAGACTGCAGTGGGCCAGGGTGGCTCAACGCTCCTCAGCCTGCTGCCTTAGACACCCCGGTTCTGGACATGGGCAATGCCAAGAGGAGCTAGAATATAGGCAGCGCCCCAAACTGCTGCAGATGGAAAGGGTCACCCTTTCCTCATTTTGCTCCAAATAGTGGGGGTGGTGAGGACTGCTTGGGGTTTCCACAGCTCCTGCCTCACTGCTGGTGACAGAGAAGGGGCCGCTTCTGCCTACACACTGGACTGTGTAACACACATGTACACACAACAGCACACAAAACACTCAACACATATCAGATAACACATGTATGCACAGCACACACAACTAATAACACATAATATGAAAAGTCAGCTGCATTCCTGTCCTCCCTCTGCCCATGTTCAGGGCCCTAACAAGGACAGGACGGGGGCTGCCCCACCACCTCACCTGCAGGCCCTGTGTCCTCAGAGGAACTCTTCTGAGCCCCCAGACCAGGGGCTCAGAAGTTAACTCAGACCAAGTTAAGACCATAACACAAGCTCCCTGTGTGCCCAGCCTCTTGGTTACAAAAGCTGTGCTGGAAACTTTAAGGGGGACAATTGGACACTGCTGCCCCTCATCTCCAGACTGCTCACTCGCTCTGCCAGTGTGGGGTATAGGAGCTGGCACACAGTAGGTGCTCAAGACATGCGCACCCACAGAACTCTGGGAAGAGGGAGGGGACAGTCTGGTGAGGCTACAGGCCTGGCGGCTCCCAGAGGAGTGGGTTCAGGTCAGGGACCAGCCCTTCCCTGATTTGAAGAACCCAGTTCTGTGGCCTGCGGGGGAAGCAGGCCACAGGCGCCTGGAGACAGGCCCTGGGAGGGAGGGGCTCTTACCAGGGGAAGCGGTGGGCTCGGAGCTGTGGCTCTGTGGGAACAACCCTGTCCCATGACTGGGACAGTGATAAAAACAGGAAGCCGAGCGGGACGCCTGGGCCCTTCTCCACCTCCTTCACTCCAGTCTGATCACCTGCCTGGGCCTGGGCCTTGAAGAGACCCAAAACCTTCTCAGGCTGCCTAACCTCACAGGCCTGTCCTCCTCTGTGCCCCACTAGAGAGAGCCCCGGGCCCACTGTGAGGCTCCTGTGGTCCAACACGGCTGCCATCCCATGGTGGGGCACTGGGCAAGCCCTCCCTCTCCCAACCTGGCCGTGCTCATCGCTGACTGGATGAGCCTGGAGGGCTGGTGGTGGACAGTGTCCACGGGGTCCTGGGAACAGCAGGACTCCTGGGAACAGCAGGACACAGGTCTGGGAAGCGCAGAGAAGGAAGGCCCTGCCCCAGGCATGGACGTGGACAGTCCCCTGTGTCCTCCAGGCCCACTGCACACAAAGCACAGCTCGCTGAATGATGGGGAAAGTGGGGTGGTACATTCGAGGGCTCCTGGAGCTGGGGCTGCCGAGGGGGATGAAAACATCCAGGCCTCGGGCCTGCCCCGAAGGGAGCAGCAGCAGCAGGAAGCCCATGGTTGGGGGCCATCGGGGAAGGGGACCGTTACTCATAGTGGCTTTTTTAGTGTTTCTTTTAATCACTGAGATTTATTTCACTTAACATAAACAGTACTATTTTGAAGTGGCTTTTTTATAGTGACAGTGCGAAGGAAATGTCCTTCCCTTTCTAATTCTGGAACATTCCGGTCACTCCAAGTGGAAACCCTGACATCTTTGGCAGTCACTCTCAATTTCCTCCCCTAGCAAGCACCAACCCACTTTCTGTCTCTATAGATTTTCTGGAAGTTTCCTATAAACACAATTACAGTCTACGCTGCCTGGGGGAACTGGCTCCTGCGTGCGGTGCTGTCGGGGCTTGTCCAGGGTGCAGCAGACCTCGGTGTTTGGTTTTGGGTGGTTTTTTTTTCTTTGTTTTTGTTTTTGCATCTTCCCAGATACATTCATTCATTCATTCCACCTAGTGAGAGATACACAAGAGCACAATGACATCTGACCCAGCTTGCTCATGTCACAGGCACTGCTGTGTCGTCTGGTGTGTGTTCCCGCGTGAGCTGCTGATGACCATGAGCAGGTGGGGACCTGAACCTTTCCAAACTCACCTCTCCGATCAGAGCTCCTGATGTACCCCTGTCCTACCCAAACCTCCCTGGGAGCCTGGGCACAGCGGGGCTTCACGGGGATCCAGACATTTTTAATAACGGCTCTGAACATCACAGCAGGACAAACAGTTCAGGACCCAGCAGATCTCATAGCTGACCCTGAAAGGAGCTTTGTGTTGTTGTTTTCAGTACTAGGGATGGAACCCAAGGCCTCATGCATGGGAAGCAAGTACTCTACCATGGAGCTACCTCTCCATCCCTCTTTATTTTTAATTTAGAGACCGGGTCGCACTAAGTTGCCCAGTCTGAACTCAAACTCGTGACCCTCCAGCCTCAGCCTCCGAGTAGCTGGGATTACAGGTCTGTGCCACCATGCACAGCTTCGTCCATTCCTCTTCATCACTGAGTGTCCCACTCTATGGCCAGACCACATTTTGTTGCTCCACTCATCAGGTAAAGAGTGCAGTGCGGTTCTCACTGTGGGGCGAGGACCCACTGATTATTCTGTCCTTTTCTGTTCTGGGCTTCTAAGAGTTCCTAGGCTCTCAGCACGTCAATGGATAAAGGAACTGTGGCTTTCATAGACCGTGGAGTATGACTCTGCCTCGAAGAAGGATAAACTTGAGTCATTTATAAGAAAATAGATGCACTTTGAGATAATGTTAAGCGGAATAAATCAGACACAAAGGTGTAAATATCACATGATTTCTCTTATGCAAGAAATGCAAAATGTAAGTAAAGAACACAATAAAAGATAGCTAATAGGAAGTAGAGAGATCTTATTCAAATGGGAAGGGGATCAAGAAAAGGAGGGAGGAGGAGAGGACCCTGAGGGACACGGAGAGAGAGCTGGCAAGGGGCCTTTGAGTCCCAGCCTCTAAGGCCGGGCTGCTGGGTACTGCGGCAGAGCTGGACCTCCCCTTGGACACGGCTCTCCCCAGAGCGAATCAAAAGCTCAGTGCAGGGAACACAACCAGGGCTTGCATATGCACATACACAGCTCAGAAGTATTTTTAAAATAATTCTGTGCCAAGTTGAATAAAACCTCAGATCAAGCTGTGCAGTTTGAGTTTTAAAAGGTCAGCATGTACATTTTGGGAGCTGATTTTCATGCTGGAAATAAAGAAATCTGTCCACTTCGAGACTGAAACTTTGCCTGCCCTCCTGTGTGGTAGCCATGAGATTGCCTCAAGATGCCTGTGTGTGCCTTGAGGGTAGTGGGTTAATGATCAGAGCCCACAGCAATATTTGTTTATTTTTTGAGATAGGATAGTCTTGCTTCAGCCTCCTGAGTGCCAGGATTGCAGGCGTATGCCACCATGCCTGACTAAAGTATTTATCAAGAATTTTCCAAAAAAAAAAAAAAAAAAAAAAAAAAAGAATTTTCCAGCTTTGAACTGGTAATATCATAACCAATGAGGTTTATCTGAGGTACGATTATTGCTAATTGGAAAGAATTTTCTAGGCTCTGCTTGAGCACTTTTCGTGTTCTCCCAGCCATCTGAAACGTCCTTGTTTTCCAGATGAGGAAACTGAGGGCCCATAACACGCAGAAAGAGGCTGAGTCTGAACCCAGGGCTGACTGTTCCTTGTGTTCGCTCTCCAGTTGCTCTGTTTTGGTCTCTGAGGTCATCTTGGTCACCGGGACTGAATCCGTAGGTCCGGATGTCCTCTATGGGAGCATGCAGGCAGCCTTCCAGGTAAGACACATTACTGGCAGTAGACAGCTCAGGATTAAGAGTCAGGAGTCTTGAGTTCAAGTTTCAAATCTAGCTTTAACTTATTCCATGCCCTCAGACAAAGGATTACTATCAAGAATATGTAAAGAACTCAGAAAAAAAAAATCAGTCCTCCCAAATTTAAAGACCCAATCTAAAAATGGGCATCTCAGATGAGCACACTTCTCAAATAAAGAAATACAAACAACATATAGAAAAAATGTTCAACATCACTGGTCATTACAGAGATGCAAATTTTTACCTCACTTGGGAAAGAATGACTAATATCAAGAAATCAACCAATAACAAATGCTGGAAGGGCTGTGGGGAAAAAGGAACCTTTCTCCACTGTTGGTGGGAATTCAGACAGGTGCAACCACTGTGGAAATCAGCAAGGAGATTCCTCAAAAAACTAGGATTGGCGGTTCAGTTTGACCCAGCTACTCCCCTTCTAGGTATCTTCCCAGAAGAATTAGAAACATCATACTACAATGATATATGTGTACCCACGTTTATAGTTACGCAATTTGTGATAGCTAGATCCTGAAAACAAATCATATTCTTATCAAATAAGGAATGGATAAAAAAAGATGTGGACTTTTAAAATATCATTTATTTATTTATTTATTTATTTATTCAGTCTTTTTGAGACAGGGTCTCACTATGCAGTTCAGACTGGCCTTGAGCTTACTCTGTAACGCAGGCTGGTCTCAAGCTTGCAATAATCTTCTTGCTTCGGTCTCTTGTGTGCTGGCATTTTAGGCGTGTGCCACCACACCTGGCTGGTTTTTTAAAAATATATGATGGAGTATTACTCAGACACAAAGAAGGATAAACTGGAGACTTACAGGCAAATGCATGCAACTCGAGACCACACTCATGGGTGAAATAAAATGGTTGCACACGGCAAGTGTCAGATTATCTTCCTGGTTTGAGAAGCTGAAAGAGCAAATAAGACTCAAAATATACAATAGATATTATAAAATGGGAAGAAATTGTTCAAAACAAAAGAGAAACTGGGATGGGGGAATGCAGAAAAGAAGAAAGGAAAAAATATATATACACACATATATAAGATATACAAATATACAAGATAGTGAAGAGAGTTATACTACTAATTTCTCTTAGTTCATGAAAAAGAAAGGTTTGTGCAAATATTGTCTGGACAATTAAGTGCCTTTATCTTACACTCTGAATAACTAATGTAAAGATAACAATATGCGATGTATTAACCACTGTTGTCCTCCTATTATCTTGCTTTGAATTTTTTCCTTTTTAAAACACAAAAAAATAATGTATCATCTATCTCATAGCTTAGGGAAAATTCCCGCGCTCTGGGGGATACAACCGTGGAATGGTTCAGCTGGACTCCACCAGAGCTTCCGAGTGCTGGCTGTGCAGCTGAGCTACCTAACAAATTGGTTAAAAGTGGTCATCCCTGGGCTCTGCCCAGGCACGCAGGCCTGAGAACTGTGACTTCACAGATGCTTCCCCCCGAAGCCAGCATCGGGACCCCATCTTCTGGAGACTTCTGGTAGCTGGACCCCTGTGTGCGGGAAAGCAGGAAACAGCAGCCCAGCAGCCTTGCCCAGAAGTCTGAATCAAAGGCCAAGGAAAATAGTCTCTGAGTGGTATGCTCTGGAAGAATCTTGAAGAGGAGGAAGTTGGGTTAGACTGTGGAAATCAGGGAAGCAGAAGCTAAAGCTTCGGTTTATTTTCATGGCCTCATGGCATTTCCAGCTAAACCCTAATTCCTGGTCCTTCACAGTTGGGAGGGGCCCGGGGCTGGGTTCTGACCACCGCATCGGGTGAAGAAGTGGGTTTCTAGAGCTCTCCTTTCTGTGGTGAGCTTGGGGTGTGAGGATAGTGGTGTTCACAGATGGACAGACCTGGGTTCCTGTGGCTGCATGGAGCTGATTTCAGACAAACGAGAAATAGATGTAGCTGTGCTAGATGTCTGAGACTACAGGCTGTTTGTTACAGCAGCTGACAGTGCTTATCCTGACGAATGAAGTCAGGAAAACTGGGGCCAGAGCTATTTATTTAACCATTAGGCTTGGATACAAGTATCTTAATTACTTTTCTCATTACTGAGGCAAAATACTCCACAACAAAACTTAAAGGAGGAAAGGTTTATTTAGCTCACAGTTTGTAGAGGTTTCAGTCCAGAATCTGTTGGCTCTGAGGCAGAGTGCACATGGCAAAGGGGCATCCATTTGTGATGGTGGAAGACAGCAGGAGCAGCAAGGGTAGGGAGATGAGCCCTTTCCTGTCCCTTACATGGCCTCTAGTCTACTGGGATTAGAGTGCCAGTCCAATCAGTGGACTGATCCAGCAATCCTACCCTTAGTCCTAGTACTGCACAATGAATCAATCACACACTCCAGAGGCAGCCACCTCTAAAGAAGTTCCCTCTAAAACTGCATGAGGCTTTAGGGGAACATCTAGACACAAACCAGAACAACATGGGTGGAGCAAAAGAAACTTCCAGAGGAGTAACAACAGGAGCAAAGGGCTGGGAACTGTAAGAGGTGTGATGCTGTCGTTGTTTGAATCTTAAATGTCCCCCAAAGGTCCATGGCGGAAGGCTCAGTTGCCAACATGTGGTACTGATGGGGCAGATGGCAGCTTTAGGAGATAGAAGAACCTTAGGTCACTGGAGGATGTGTCTGGAAAAAGATACTGGGTCCCCACCCTTCTTTGCTCTCTCTCTCTCTCTCTCTCTCTCTCTCTCTCTCTCCTGCTTCTTGGCCACCATAAGATGAACTGCTTTGTTCCAAAATGCACTCACCACCATAATAAACCATGATAGACCCAAAATGATAAGGTGAATCCACCATGGACCAAACCTCTGAAACTGTAAGCCAAAATGTATCTTCTCTCCTTTAAATCTGTTTAACTCAGGCATTTTGTCACAATGAAGCGTATTGCAAACCCAAATATTGAGTTCAGTCATCCAAGTATTGTAATCCTCTTTCTAGTTTTCCTCACAATCCAAAAAGTTATACTTGCAATCCCATTGAGACGTCATTGGAATCCTAGCAAGTTAATTCCAATTTACCACCACCAATCCAACCCATGTCGAGAGTAAAGACACCAGGACACGGTCCAAGTTAAGGGCAGCCAAGGGGTCCTAAATCCAATCCTCGAGAGGACATGCAGACAAAAGCCTCGATCCTAGGCTTCTCCCAGTGTTTATTATCTTTTTTTTTCAATTTAAAGACAGAAGAAAAAGAAGAAGAAGAAAAAAAGAAAGGACATAAAAAAACGCAGTAAAAGGGTACAAATAATACAGTATTTCTAGAAAAAAATATATACAGTACGAAATCACCAGTTAATAGGTTACATATTATCTTCCCAGAAACAGTTGTCCACATCACTAAATTAAAGCATATCGTTTATTACCTTGTAAAAAAGGGGGGTGGCTCAGGGATGAGTGATAGTGAGGATGCCGGGGATTACTGAGTAACTTGAGCTGGCTGGCCAGGTGCAAGGATGGCATCTCTGTAATTTGCAGAGATGAAGATGTGCAGAAGGATCAATTTACATACCTTGATTAAGGTAGCAGTGGAATTGTTTTGGGGGGCTATTGCCTTGGTTTCTGATATGCAAACTCTTGTGCCTGGGGAGTCATAGCCTCTAATCTTGAGGCTGGTACCCAGTTGACATTCCCGGAGCTATTTGCTCTAACATTGAGTGTGCTCAATATCCTGTAATGTGGAGAAGACTATGCAAGGAAACACTGTCTGATTGCACATTAGCACCTTGGCTAGCCTTATTTGCAATGCTCAGAGCCAACTGAAGACAGAAGGAAATACCCTAGCCAGCCTTTTACATATCAGTATAAGGAAATGAGTCTCCAAGTAATCACAGTCACAGCAATTGTTTTGGATTCAAAGGGAGTCACTGGAGTTGTCTCCCACAAAGCAAACCCGTGTTTACACATCTAGAGGGAAATTCAGTGTGATTGGTCCACACTAACTAGGAATAGAGATCAAAGATGTCCCAGACAGGTGAAAGCCAGTTGTTACCATCTTTCCCCAAATGCGTTCAGCAATTTCATTTTTCATGGCTTGAAATTGGTGGGAATGTTTACACCACAGTAATTGGCAAACATCATTGTTTTTTCCTTTGCTCACTGTTAAACAATTTTTGGCACATTAAAGGTTGTAAACCACATGAAGGTAAGTCTTGCTTAACTGAGGGAGAACAAATCAAAGACCCTAAAGGCATTTCTAACCCCAGGCCTGCCCTGATAGCTGTGTGACCCTTACCTCTCTGACCCTCACAGTTCCCTTCTGCAAAATAAACCCACAAGCCCCTCCGCCATACAGCTAACGTAGGTATAAATGAGGCCATGTGTGTGGAGCCCGGCCAGTTCTTGTTCATGTAACAGCTTCCTGCTCTGCCTGCCTGAGATCCTTTTGGGAGTCTTCTAGCTGTGGGGCAGGCCTATCCCCCACAGAATTGGTAGGAAGGACAGGGACGCTGGCCTGTTTGGAAGGAGTCCTCACCAGGTTGGGAACTGGGGGATAAATCCCCTGGCTTCCTTGCCCCTTGTCTGGACAAATCTGACACACAGTCTACCCATTCCCCAGAGGTCTCTAGCAGTTTTGAGTCCCAGTGGTTCCCAGTTAGGACCTGCTCATTAGTGCAGTCTGCAACGGGTCGTCCTTCCTTGCCTCACTTTCCACTTCCCCACCTTGCTCCCTGGGACCACCAGCCAGAGAACCACCCATGTCTCAGCCTCTGCTTTGGGGGATCCAGGCCAGACACTGATACCAGAGTCACTTCTTAAATAGGCACTGAGATTCATACAGTGAGGTCATGTGTGCTACTGGACCGGCACTTGAAACAACCCTAGAAGTTGGGCAGCAAGGAACATACATTCCATTATACAGATGGAGAGACTGAGGCTCAGAGAAGAAAATGTGAACCTTACTGCTCTGAACCTCAGGTTTTGCTCAGGTCACATGACCTTGAAGCAGGAGATAAAAATGGGGCCATCTCTGCTGTGCACTCATGGAGAGGCCTGAGTTGGCTGGAGGTTGGTGGAGGTCAGAGGCAGCTCCAGGTGGCCTGAGGAGGAGGAGGTGATGGTGAGAAAATGAGGTGTGGTGTACCTCTGGGCAGTGGCCTGCAGAGGGGGCCCCTGTTCAGGGGTCTCTGCTTCTAATGTCCCTTCACCTCCAAGACCCGGAGAAGGTGGTGGGGGCGGTGCAGCGGCTCTGACAGGAAGCCTGGATGTGCCAGGGGTGACTGCTGTTGAACGAGCACTGTTTTCCGGCCCACGTTTGTGCCAGGCATCCAGCACGTGTCTCCTTTCACCCCCACGTCCTGCGATGACTCCGAGGCAGTCTGAGGGAGACAGCCTTGGGCTGGAGGCCAGGCCCTGCCGCACGGTGTGCGCACCTCAGCGGGCTGCCCCTCCTCACTGTCTCTGCCCAATGGGGTGATGAATAGCCCTCGGCTCACAGGTGAGATCCACGCAGGATACGGACTGATGGTCAGCAATGACAATGACACAAGCACCTACTGTGTGCACAGCCCCGTGCTGAGCGCTTGCCGTGGGTTTTGTTTAAATGTGATGAACAACCCGAGGGTGGGACTGCCACTCAACTCCTCTTACAATGAGGAAGCCGAGGCTCAGAAGGGCGAAGTCGTTGGCCTGAAGTCACGCAGCTGCTGGGCGGCAGAAGTGGGATTCGAATCCAGGTCTCCCCGCCTGGGAGACCTGATGAGCAGGGATCCCAGCTCTTGCACCCCATGTGAGAGGCTAAGACCCACTCTCAACTCAGCATCCTTTAAGAAATACCACTGGGCAAGGCATTACTGCAGACCCAGAGAGGGCACAGGGCCAGCCTGGGTGCAGAACAAGACAGTGCTGCTGGAGCCTGGGCCTCTGGCTCTCTGGCCAGGCTTCACGATCACACATGGAGCTTCTTCAGGACCTCGGATGTGGTTTCCAGCTCTGCTCTGGTCCTCTGAGGCAGGGGCTCCTATCTCCTCACTCTCTCCTGGAAGGGTTCCAGGCTACCGAGAGCTCCTGATTTTTCTTCCCCAGGCCACTGAGGTGTGGGACTGAGGTCCCACTTTTTTCTACCAAGAGGTAATTTGTCTGAAACATGTGGAGCACTTTAAAAATTTGGTCACATTGCAACGTCTGGGTTACCATGGTGACCTCACTTTGAATTTGCTTCCCAGGGAGTGATGGTAATAATTAATCCAGCACTTACTGTTGGCTGCCCACAGGCAGTGTGGGGGGTATCAGGGAGTCCCCTGGGATCCACTTCCCCAGGGAAGCAGTGCCTCCACCTCCGAGCAGGGCCCTGGCTCCCCAGGAGGCCAGGAGGAACTTCCAGCCCTGCCCGGCCCATCTGCAGCTCTGCAGCCACATTGACAGAGCTCTATCCAAGAGTCCTTTCAGAGACCAGCACGTCAAAGATCAAGGAAGACTGAATGACTTATCTGAGGTCACACAAGAGCCAGAGAGTGACAGCAATGGGGTACAGGCTGCTTTTCTAAGGTTCAGGGACCCCCAGCTGCAAGGCTTCTCCTCTCTCTGCCTTTGTGAGCCCTTAGATGGGGTTACGCATCGCTGCTCTAGGCAGAACTGTGTGATGCAGGTGTCCCATGGGTGGGGTGGACCTGGGCTCACTTACAGCCTCTTGTATTAAGTGGGTTACAAAGGTGACCAAGGTGTTGGGGACCAGGCTCTGAGCTAGCATGGAAGGGGGGACAGATGAGTGGAGAGGGGGCCTGGGAGGAAGCTGCAGGCAGGGCTGAGCCTCATTCTTTCCAGTCGGGAGCTCCCAAGAAGGGCGCTGCAGTACGGGTGGCTTGTAGTGAACAGAACAGGAAATCTCCATTTGAATCCATCCTCTGTCCTGCTCTGGGGGTGGAAACTGAGGCTCAGAGAGGCCCACAGCCAGGAAGGGGTTAGCCAGGGCTGGAGCCCCTGACAGACGGTGAGGGCAGCGGTCCGTGTGCTCATCCACTGCCCTTGCCTGGGTTTCCCCTCTGTCCCCACATTCTGCTGGGTGGCTGCTGAGGGCTTGGGGAGGCGTTAGACAGGCAGGAGGCTGGGGTGGAGAGAGCCAGGTTGGCTGTCTACTGGAAACGGGATGAAGCACAGTTTAGGCAAAAGCAAAGCAAAACAAAACAAAAAAACTACAGACTTGTAAGCTTCAACCAAGACAGTGGATTTTACTGAAGGAGGAGAAAGAAGGCAAAACGAGGGAATGGTTTTGATATTTTAATCATGTCCAAAAGTTGGGTTTGCCCAACCTTGTGTCTATACCAAAGAAAAACAAATCTGAGTCTGGTATGCTGCCACCAGGGGGCACTATAAGGCGGCTACCCGTACCAGAGATCAGATCACATGAAAATTTCACTCATTTTTCAAAAGATACAAAACGTTATTATTTTTTTGAGACAGGGTTTTGCTATGTAGTGTAGGCTGAACTTGAACTCACTATCTAGCCTAAGCCAGCCTTGAACTCACAGGGATTCTCCTGCCTCAGCCTCCTAAGTGCTGGGATGACAGGTGTGCACCACGTTTGGCTCACCTCCTTTGACCCTGAATGTTTATTCCCCCTAAACCTTCTACTTCTTGGTGATTCATTTTCCTTTTTTCTTTCTTATTTTTAGTATTGAGGATTGAACCCCAGGTCTCACGCTAGCCAAGCATTCTACCACTGAACTACATCCCAGTCGGGTTTTTGTTGTTGTTTGTTTGTTCTGGTTCTTTGAGACAAGGTCTCACTTTGTAGTTCAGGCTGGCCCTAAACTCTCTGTGTAGCCCAGGCTGGCCTCAAACTCATGGCAATCTTCCTGCCTCAGCCTTCTGCATGCTGGGATTGCAGGCATGGGCCACCATGCCAGGCTTTATTTTTATTTTTGAGGCAGGGTCTTGCTAAATGGCCTGGGTTAGCCTTGAATTTGAAATCCCCCTGTCTCAGCCACCACCTCCCCAAGCTGCCCTCCACTTTGTGCCTGGTTCTGGGTAACAATAGCTAGAGCCTGCTCTAAACATCTTCATGCCAACTTGGAATGCTGGAAAGAGCAGGAGATAGAGTCACCTCCCTTCCCTCACCTGTGGCACCCCAGCTCTGCAGGATGCAGCCACCACCCCAGGTGACTCAGCTTCTGAAGCTCTCCTCCCAGTGGGCTCTAGTTCTGAAGTGCCTGTCACACATAAGACTGGTCCATGGTTCATTCATCTCTAAGTCCAAGGATCTCCCACAATGCCCGGCACACAGAAGGTGTCCAGTTGTTTGTTGAATGAGTGAATAAGTGAAGGTACCGAATGACACCATCGGACCCGATTTCTACAGCTCTTGCCTCAGTGTCGCTGTCTTGAATGCTGGCTTCACTGTCAGTCTTCACTGTGGCGAATGGCGGCAGCCCCTAGTCTCAAATGCGGAGCTGAGAAGACAGGACACGGCTGCCTCCTGGCACCCATCGCCTTCCCTCGGGGGACTTGCCTCTCGCCTTCCACCTGCACTCTGGCTCTTACTGGCCTTGGCCCTGAGTCAGTCCCCTGGGAAGGTGACACATCCATCTGCTACAGCTGGCACAAGCTCCCTGGAGCACCAGGAAAGTAGGTAGCTGCGGGAAGATGGCAGACACAGGACTGCCCTGCTTGGGGACGTGCCCCTGCCATTGTGGCAGGGCAGCCCCGAGGCCCAGCCCTGTCCTTCCTCAGCCTGTGCATCTCCCTGAGGCCACATCCCAGGGACTCCTCTCACCATCTCATTGCAGGAAAAAGCGTGGCCCAGAGAGCAGGGCTCCATGCTCCGCTGTGGGAGGGCAGTCCCGCCATCTGGGTGTGTTGCAGTGCAAGAGGGTGACAGTGGCAAGATGCCTGGGCCTTGCGTCACCGTGGACCCCACCACGGCTCTGTACAGGCAGGAGATGCAGGCCTGGTCTGGCTCTCACAGGTGGTCAGAGGACGAGCTGGTCTCCGCTTGTCCTGCCAGCAGCTCCCTTAGAGCAGGTGAGGAGTCACCTGTGAGCTCTCAGCTTTGGGCAAAGGAAGCACTGAGGTGACAAGGTGGCCGCCTCCGGGCCCAGCCCCTTTCCTCCACCGAGCCTCGGGGTGACTCACGCCCCATCTCCTTCCTGTGTGGTGACAGCCTTTATCCAGCTGTTCCTGCAGCTGCCTGTGCCTTGGAAGTTTTCAGCGATTCGATCCAACCGATTTCCTCCTCACCTACACCTGTTTGGGATGGTTTCTGCCACTTGCAACTAAAATAGCCTCAGCTTGCAGGGTGTGGGCCAAAGCCGGGCAGAGCCCTTCCTGACAGCCAGAGTGTCAGCCACGCAAGTGCCACACCAAGGCCCTGGTGGATGAGGCCGGCTCCATGGGGGTGGCAGGCACTGGTCACAGCAGCTGCAAGAGGTCACTGTGCTCAGATGTCTTCTTGGACAGCTGGGCAAAGCAGGTGTGATGAGCTGGAGGGGCAGCGGCCTCACTGAACGGACAGGTCAATGTGGGGAGCAGACGCTGGGGTTTGGTTGGGGAAGAGGCCACTCAGTGGTGATGCTAGAGCCCTTCTGGCCCTCCTAGTATGTGCTGCCCACAGGAGGAGGCCGCGGGCAGGATGTGACACCCAGGGGCGCCTCCTCCCTCAGACATCCTGCAGCAGCCTCACACCCCTGCTTTAGGGCTTTCAATTCTGTTCTCTGCTGATGATCCTCACATTCATCCTCTCCAGTGACTGGTGGCTGCGGGGACAGGTAGCCCTGGGGAGGAGGGGAGGCAGGAGTGCGGGACGGGACAGGAGGAGGATTAGGAAGCCGGATGTGGAGGTGCACACCTGTAATCCCGGCCGCCCGGGAGCCTGATGCAGGAGGATCACAAGTTCCAGGGCAGCATAAACAATTTAGAGAGCATGTCTCAAAATAAAAATCCAAAAGATCCCGAAAGAGATGGAGGAGGAGTTGCTCAGGGATAGGAGTGCTTGCCGGCAGGCGGGAGGCCCTGGGTCCGGTCCTCAGGATTGCAGGAAGAAAGGAAGGATGGAAGGAAGAAGGGAGAGAGGAAAAAAAAAAGAGGGAGGAAGGGGGGACACAGAGGCTCAGGAGGCTCAGTCAGACTCGGCCAGGGCTTCCTCTTACCTGGCAAACACGCACTCAGCACCCGCTATGCTGGGCATGCTCCTGAGTGCCAGGGAGAGAGCGGGCCAGGCACACGGCAGTGAACAAGACAGACATTTCTGTCAAGAGAGACAGACAAGCCACAGAGTAAAGAAAAATAAGGAATACGCCAGAAGGTTGTAACAGAAAATACAAATAAAATACAAGCCACGTAGGCAGTGCTAAATGCTGAGAAGACCAAAGCAGAGCTGAGGGGCGCAGGCTCTTTGGTAGCAGGTCAGGGAAGCCCTTCCTGAGAGGCCTCCCAGTGCCGACAGGACAGGAGGCTCTCTAAAGCAGGGACAGGAACTCTCACAGCCGCCGGGAGCCCAGGAGACATGACAGCTAAATGGCATCCTGGATGGGATTCCGGGAGAGGAGGAGGAGAACAGGGAAAAACTAAGGAAATCTGAAGCAAGCATGAACTTTAGTCGATACAAAAGTTTATAGGAAGTCTGTATACTATCTTCTTAGTTTTTGTGTAAATTTAAAGCTGTTTAAAAGTAAAATGGGGACAGCAAGTGCAAAGGTCCTGAGGCAGGAATAAGCCTAGTAGAAACCATAGAGTTGAAGCTAGAGAGGACAAATGTGGGGGTCATAACAAAGAACAGTATTCATAATCCTACAGCTGGGGGTGTGAGATCACCCCAGAAGTATGAATGGAGACAGATACACAAGTGTGCATTCTCACATGCACATGCATACATGGCTGTTTTTGATGCACTTAAAGATTTACATGCATTAGCTCGCTTTATTCTCACAGTGACTCCCCAGCCCGCTGCTGTGTGTGCCTCCTGGGACAGCCCTGGGGCTCAGTGCAGTGACGACTGAAGGACGTATGACTGGCTGGGGCTGGCAGGTTCGTGTGCCAACCCTGTGACCTTTGGGAAGTCATCAGCACCTCTGATAAACAAGCGAGGTATGGAAGGTCAGGGGGCTTGGCCCAAGCTCTGCCCAATAGAGCAAGCCGTCTGGGTCAGGAGGACGTGTCACAGGTGTCCCTCTCTGCGGCCAGCCCAGGGATAACACCTGCGCAGCCCCACCCACCGGATCTGCCCTGCTACAGGCCACTGAGCCTGAGCTGCTCAGCTGGGCCAATTGTTTGGCTCTTGAGGACATTTTTGGCTTCTGGTGCCAGCTACTGGAGTGACACACTCTCAAGAGAGGGAGGATACTAAACTTTTGGTTGCCACCTGGGGTTCAGTTAATTAGGGGCCTAGGAGACAATAACATACACTCCCAAGGGTGTTTCTGATCTTTCAGAAGGCCTGGACCAGGCTGCAGAAGTGACCTGAAGAGTGGATTCTCTCACTTTGCAGGCTATCTGGTCAGAAGCTCTGCTGTATCTGTGCGCTAATCCAGTCCTGGGAGCACGGAATCCGGACGTGTGGTTAATCCTGTCTGCTGGCCAAAAAGGAGAAAGGGGCCTTGGTGGATGAAAGACAAGGACCCATGGACTGGGCTCTGGCTCTGGGAGCCACTGGTGAGCCAGACATTGGGGGGCCCTTCGACTTCTCCAGGCCAGCAGTGCCTCACTTTCTCTTTTGTAAAAACTCCCGTTTCTCCCTTGGAGAACCTAGGGGCCTGGCTTATTCATTCAGGCTGCCATAACAAATCCCTCTGACCCATCCCATAAACAACGGAAATCTGTTTCTCGTGGTTCTGGAGGCTGTGAAGTCCAAGCCTGAGGCATTGATGGGTTCACTGTGTGGTGCAGTGTCTCACTATGTCCTCACGTGGTGGAAGGCCAGCAGGTTTCTGGGCTTTGATTTTTGTTGTTTGTTTGGAGACAAGGCCTTGCTATGTAGCCCAGGCTGGCTTCAAACACTCGATCCTCCTGCCTCAGCCTCCCAAATGCTGGTGTACAGCACCACACCCGGCACTGATCCCTTCATGAGGACCTTGCCTCACGACCTAATCCCCTCCCCAGGCCCCACCTTTGAATGCTGTCAGTTTGGGGTCAGGATTTTAACACATGCATTCGAGGGGCAATAAGAACATTCAGACCTCAGCAGGGCCTGAGTCCCCTTCCCAGGCTTTCACTGTCCAGCCCAGGGGCAGCCCAGAGGAGGGCAGGCAGCTCCGGTTTGGCTCTTTCTCTGAATGAGTTGTTTTTGCTGTGGTATCAAGCAGCCCCCAGTCTCAGTGCTGACGCCAGAAACATACTTTCTTTTGCTTCCAGCTCTGAAGGTGGCTTGGACTCGGCTCACTTTTCATGCAGTTGTCGGGACTTCAGGGGGACATTCTCTCCTGGCAGAGAGAAGCAAGAGGCTAACCTGAGCCACCAGGTACATGTGACACTCTGGCGATGTGGTGTCCTCCCGCAGGCCACAGCCCAGTGCCGACCAGGGGTGCAGGTGTTGTCCCCTCCCGCGGTGCAGTGCACCTGGGGAACCACGGTGCATGTCCACCGCAGCCTCCGGGGACACTCTGACTCCTGAGGGGCTGGTGCGTGGACTGTCCTCCTGCGGCAGCACTGCTTGGCAGACAGCCCCCAGGTTAGCTGCTTTGTCCCGCAGCCTCAGCCTCTGGACAGCTCTGTGTGCTCACCCTTCCCCCCTTTCTATTCAGTTCCCTTTGGGCTTTTACCGGCTTCAGTTTCTATCGCTTGCCATACAAAAACTACAGATAAAGGGGCTGGGGATTTAGCTCAGCGGCATAAGCGCCTGCCTTGCAAGCAGGCGGTCGTGAGTTCAATCCCTGGTACTGGAAAAAAGAAAAAAAAAACAAAACAAAAAAACAAAAAACACTACAGATAAAGCAGGGTCTGGCAGTGCATGTCTGTGGTCTTAGCTGCTCAGGAAGCCGAGGCAGGAGGATGGCCTGCCTCCAGAAGTTTGAGGCCGACTGAACAGACCCTGTCTTTAAATTACAAAAATGGGCCAAGGATATAGCAGTGTGAAGGCCCTGGGTTAATACTCAGAACCTCCCTCGCACACAAAGTGTCCATAAGGAGAGCACACAGCCCAGCCACAGAGGTGATCACAAAATTTCTTTGTGAAAACCAGACTAACAACTGACATGGGCAAATGGCGTGACAGATGTGGCTGGCAACAGGAATCCGGGACAAAGTCCTGGAGGAAGCCCAGAAAGCAGAAGGAAGAAGAGCTGGCAAGGGTCTCTACAGAAAACTGGGGAGACAGCAGACCCCAATTCTGGTACATCTCAACTTGGCCAGTTAATAACACTGTAAGTCCCGGCCCCAACTCCAGCAAACACGGCACATCCTGCGAAGTCCCAGCCCCAGCCAGGGCGAAGGTTCCTCTTGTTCCCCTCTATGTTCCAGTTTCTCAACCCTGCTGCACATTAGAAGCCATGGAGAATTAACACAATCAATGCCAGCTTCCTCCCAGCCCAGTGCAGCCTGGCTCTCTGGGTGTGGGCCCCGAATGTGAGCAATCCTGAGAGCTCCCTCGGATAATTGTGCATGGCCAGGGCACAGACTCACTGCCCGACCTGCCCCACATGCTACAGTGTGGGAGAGAGGTGCCAGCCTTTCAGAGTTTGCAACAGAAACCCCCAAATTCCAGATATAAAATCATCTACTTTTTTTTGTCTTTTTCCTCTTTATCGGTACCAGGGATCGAATTCACGACTGCATGCTTGCAAGGTAGGTGCTTATGCTGCTGAGCTAAATCCCCAGCCCCCAATCATCCACTTTTTAAATGCTTGTTCAAACCCGTGAAATTCCATGCTTATCAAATAACATAGGTCTGCATTAGGAACCTACTCTATATTCTCTTAAGCATTAATACCTTGGCTCTTCCCACTCACCAGCCTTTGGAAATCGGTGACTACGGTGTAAGGGTTGTTTTTGGACTGAGGATACCTGAGTCCAAATGCACTGGGCCACAAGCCCCAGTGACAGGTGCACTGAGTCACAGGGAACCATCTCTTCCTTGGTCCTGACCTTGTTTTTTGCCCATTCAGCCAACTTTAACCCTACTAGGGCCACCTCAGATACCCCAGCAGAGTCAACAGCGGGGAGCACAAACAGCTGGGCTTTCTCGTTACTCCATGTTGCTCACCAAATGCCACCCTCTCCAGTACTGGGGGATCCAACCCAGAGCTTGGTGCATGCTAGGCAAGCACTCCACTGCTGAGCTGTACCCCCAGTCCTTTTTACTTTGAGACAGATTCCCCAAGGTGGCCTCAAACTTGCTATCCACCTGCCTCAGCTTGCTGGGTGGTGGGAATTACAGCCACATGCTGCCTCACCTAATTTTGGCTTTTAATTACATTGAAAATGTGTCTTAAAATCATTATTTTGTATTAGTAATATTAGATCATAGAAAGTTTGGAGATGTATAGTAAAGTATGAAGAAGAACACAAAATTCACCTATCATCTTAACTAGAAAGATTCTGGGATGTTCTGGGAGAAGGCCGCTGCTCCAGCACAAGGCCCCAGACACCTTCTCCAGGGTGCACAAATTGTTGCTTTTCTCCAGAGCCAGGACTTTCAACACTCCATGAGGCTGACCTTTGGTACTCATCGGTCAGACTTTCAGAAACCCATTTGAGAGGCTGTTGTTTCCCTCCAATATTGATTCTAACACTGCCATTAGAAGTCTCTAGAGAACAGGCTCTGCGGCCCCAGGACCTGGCTGCTGGTGGGAGGGAAATGGGCCCTCCGGCGGAGGTCCCATGTGCCCCCTGGTGGCAGTTGGTGGGATGGCTCCAAGGCCGGGCCCAGGGTCAGTCCTGGGCTCAGTGGTTCTCCAAGTCCAGGCTCAGGATCCAGCCTCACTTGGAAACTTGTTACAAACTCACTTGTGGGTGCCTTGGGCAAGCTTTGAACACCACACACTCAGCTGGAGCTTGGTGCTTCCCGTTTCAACAGGCTGTGCTGACCAACTTTTAGATTTGAGAATCATGGTTCTAAATCAGTATGGGCTCGGTAGCACAGTGGAACCAGAGAGGTGTGAAAAGCATAGGCCTCTAAAAGCAAACGGGTCCCTGACCCAGACCCACAACCACGGTCAGGACAGTGAAGCTGAAGCATGAGGACACAGGCTGCTGACACCAGGCCAAGCCTTATCTCATGAAGGTCCCTGCACACCTCGCTCCACCTGCCTGTCACCTCCAAAACAGTAGGAGAGAGCAGCTTCCAACTAAACTGGCCCAGTTTCCTGGTCTGGGTTTAACAAGTGCCATCACGTGTAGCTAAGGCTGGGAATCAGGAGACAAATCAGAGGTGTGTGACACCGCAGGGTGATCCAGCACCCAGAAAATCCACCATGAGGGGGATGTTAAGAGCTGAATATCAGGGAACAGCAGAGAAATTAAAGGCAAATGTTGAGCCTGGAAAGTGGAAATCCTCAAATTGAGCTCAAGGAAGGAGGACAGAAGAGAGGGACATGTGGGCCCCTCGGTGAGGAGAGATCCTGTCATTCAGCCGGACACCTTCCTGCAGGAAAGGCCTGCTCATCCGACTACAGCCTGCACTGACTCTCCCGGTGGGGACTGGCTCCTGGGAAAGTCAGGTCTAAGGCTGAAGAATGGGTAGGTTCCTGGCAGGTCCCCCATGGTGAGGGGTTGTTCACAGTGCATCCAGCTGTTTAGCAAATCTTCACACCTGGCTGAATCAACCAGGCATCTGTAGAGAAAATCTGGCAGGTACAAGATGTTGTAGTAAATTTGCTGCTTTGAACTCTGCCTCAGCTTTCAGAAACTATTGTTTAGACTTGTCATTCTGGTGGTACTACTCCAGAGATGCTCCGATGAAGTTAAGATGCCTCATCTATTTTTTTTTTAAATTGGTACCAGGGATCGAACTCACGACTGCACGCTTGCAAGGCAGGCGCCTATGCCGCTGAGCTAAATCCCCAGCCCCGATGCCTCACCTATTAATTGACTGTGTAGCAATCAATATTCTAGGTCCCAGGGTTATAGCAGCAAAGACAAAAAATTCTTCTTCCTAAATTTTTTTTGAGCACTAGGAATTGAATTCCTGCCCTTGCGCTTGCCAGGCAGGCATGGTGCTGCTGAGCTATACCTCCCCCCAGAAGCAAAAGAGCTTGATTCTCATAGAGCTTGTACTCCAATGGTGAGAAAACATAAGGTGTTAAGAGACTTTCACCTGCAGGCTTCCTTTTCAATTAAGCTCTTAATTCTAAAATGTACAAGTCTGAGTTTCTTCGGGACTAGAAGAGGGTGACAGCAGTCTTCAGGTTAGGGAATGGGGCTTCTAAAACTACATGCAACCAAATCACCATTCAGGAAGGTGCGGGCATTCTGGGGAAGGGTCAGATTCTCGTTCTCATCGGGGATTTGTGCTGCTGGTCCACAGCTGCCAACCGTGCTCCTGAATAGCTGGGGTTAAGAGTCAGGAGTCAGGCGCTGGGAGCCACAGCTGACCCCCAGGAGCCAGAGCCCTGTCCTGATCATGACTCACTGTTGCTGGTCCATTTGGGAGGTGGCCCTGGGCAGTTTCCACAGTGCTCGGTACATCATGTCACCCAGTCTCCACGGCTCTCCTCTAAGCAAGACAAGCAACAAGACTCCTCCGGGAAGCAACTCCCACACGTTAGGAGGTCAGAAGCGGTGACGCAAAGCTGAAGAGTCTCCGCTCCTGGTCTGCAGGCCTGGCTGTGGCTCTGCATGAATAATAGCAGAGTAGGGCTCCTGGAGGTGGCGCACTTGGCAAGGACCACCAGGCGTGCGAAGAAACAGGGTCAGCAGTAAACTGCACCGACAATCACATACAGCCAGACATTCACAGTCTCAGGAGCCCTTTAACCTAGATGGCCGTGCTACAATAGTCCATCTTTAAAGTCTTCTAGTTTGGCTTCACAGAAACAGCTTTAGGGTAGGTTTCTGGTTTACCTCTTCAGCAACCCCTGGTGTGCTGTGAATTTCTCAAGCAGCAACATGACAGTAGCTGTTAGAATGTTGGGCCCTCCCGAGCAGCCTTTCGGAGCCTGGAATACTGCATAGATGGGTGAACATGTGGAAATGGGACAGTAGGAGGGAAACGGTTCCTTTCCTTCGTATTGGGAGCCACAACAGACGGTTCGTCCTGATTTTATAGGATCTCTTAGATTATCACAGGGAGGATGAACATATGACAGCTATTTCCTTCTGCAAAGTGGGAGATGTCAATAAAAAGAGGTTTTAGCTGGCCAGTCAAAACACAGCCCATTCTTCCTGTAAATATTTAATCATCTAGAATGGCAAACACTGCTTTATGGTGTGTAATAAATTACAATGTGCTAACTGTGGAGCCACTTTATGATGGGCCTAGAATAACACAGATGACAACTGGAGATTTCCTTGGTGGAGAAGAACATGCAAGCCCTACAGGCAGACACAGCCCTTCAGGGAAGGCAAAGGCAGAAGCCAAGCCATGCTAAGCCCAGTCCAGCCCAGCCCAGCCCAGGTATTTCCCTGAGGAATTCTGCTCATGGTACTGAGTGTGGATGTCTGCAAGGGACTCCATGGCCAAGACTCAGAAAGACTGTCCAGCAAAAAGGACAGAGGGTAAGGTGCCAGGCGCAGAGTTTTCCAGAACTCAAGCCAAGATCAATTGTAACAATGGCCAAGAGAGGAAAGCACTGGCCAAGAGAGGCAGCTGGCTTCTCGGAAGATGAAAACACACAGTCTCTAACAATAAGGGGAGATAATAGAAGGATCACTTGGAAAGTCAGTTCAGGATCCGTAGCAGATAGGAAACTCTACTGGGTACTGGTCACTACATAGCCCAAGAAGATTCTGGAAAAATGAGAGAGGGCAAGATACAGCAAAGAAAACTTGCTTTCAAGATCTTACCAACTACCTCCCAGCCCCACCCAACACTGTTTTGGGAAAGAAGGGCTACACCAGAAAGTAAGATAGCTTTGGCTCTAACCAGATGCTAGAGAAGGTGGAGGGTGGTGGGGAGGGTGTGAATGAAAACAGATGCGTCTTAAGTCAGGACAGACAGCAAGCCAACCGGAGATCCTGGAGGGCATCTTCCAAACCCGTGTCTGCTCCCTGCCCAGGACGTGCTGCGGGGACTCTGCTATCTGGTGGGGAGACAAGGCAGTAACCACTCAGCCCCACTCACAACTATCTACCTTGCTGTGCCCTCTGGAAGTTAAAAAGGCAGAAAACTAGTTTTATCAGTAAGAAAATGTTTATTCTTTTGAACCCCACAGGGGAAAAAAAAAGAATGCAGCCAAGACCACGTTTTTAACAAAAATAGTGTCCCAAAGGCAGCAAAATGGGGGGAACCTCAACACAAAGTCAGTGACAATTTTCCATGTTTTTGCACAAAGATGAAAAAATCTGACAATTCGGAGTAACATTTTCATGGTGACAGTTACACAGGATGATTCAAAAATGCAAATGGCAGCAACATGCACGCCTGGCTAAAGCTAGAAGTTTCTCTTTTTAATTCCAAAATAAGACCTGTGATTAAAAGGATGATTCTTTTTAATGCTGCTATTTTACTGACTTGTCCTACTTAATTTGCTTTAAATGAAGACATACATGCCAATTAACAGGAAATTTTAGAACTATATCCTTCCAGAACCTGTGGCAAGGAAGCAAAACCAAACTACTTTAATTTTTCCTAATTTCAATTTTGCTTTGCCCTCTCTCCCAGTCCCTCCCCCCACCCTACCCTGATTTTTAAATACTTCCAGAAAGTTTCCTGTGCAAACACACCTACCAATGTATACTACACAGTTGAAACAAGTATCTTTGTGCAGTTTTGAGTTTAAAAGTCTTTTAAAAAACAAACTAAAATGAAAAAACAAACAAACAAAAATACCACCTGCTTGGCACAAGAGCTGAAGAAGGGTCAAGCCTCTTTCAAACTGTCAAACAGAGGACGACGAAAAGTGGAAAAAGCCCAGTTAAATGAAATGAAAGGGGAAAAACCTAGACCACACCTCTGATTAGCCTGTTACGGTCTCCTGGCCATGAACACCACCCAGCTTCCTCCCCAGGGCGCCTGCTGTGGCAAGCCCCGGACGTCTTCTGGTATTTTCTACCCAAAGAAATGGAAGAGGCGGCGTGGAGGTAAGAACAGCCCAGCTACCCACCAGTTCTACAGCAGGATCCACATGAGCTTGACACAGAGAGAAGACAGACGAGTGACAGGGGAAAACAGTTTAAAAATAAGTTTCCTCTTGAAACGTCTTTTCCCAAGGCACTGTGAAACAGACTGCTGCCAGCCATTTTCTAGGACTAACCACACGATGGGAATATGAACGTGTCACACACTCCCTGGGACGCTCTCACAGCTAGTCTCATCACTTAAGTCTCTCCTCAGCCTAGATGCCGTTCCTGGAATTGGTTTGGTCCTTGAAGGGGTAATCAATTTTTGCTTTCTGTAATATCAACAATCATCTTCTTTAAGGCAGCTATAATCAAAGCTGTTAGGTGATTTTAACCCTTTTACACTAAAAACTAAGTTTTCATTATCATCCCACTTAAATCCAATGTAGAGTTTTTGCCCACTTATTTAAGAAGAAAGCAAGAGGTTGAAAAGCAAAACTTGCTTTTTTTTCCTTCAAGAGGAAACTAATAGAAGAATACATGAAAGGCAGAATTGGCTACTTGAAATCCAAGAATGGTTTTAATGTGTTGGCCGAGAAAAATAAACTGCAAAGTTCTGTGAGGTCTTCTAAAAAATTTACAAGAACTGATGGGCAGTTCTAATCAGATTTGGATGTTATCTCCCCCCTTTTTAAAAATGACAACATATACAGTCCCACAAAATACAATATAAACTTTTTTATCTTGACTGCCAGAGACGCTGCTTTGTGAGGCCTTTTGGTAAACCAAATGGTTGGGCAAACACACAGCTGGCCTTCATTTCTTCAGGGGCTGGTAGACAGAGGCATTGGGATCAAGTCCAGAGGGGCTGGTCTCCACAAATTTGGAAGAGTAGTGGGGGGAAACAGGGCTCAGGGGGCTGGTGGCAGCACTGTACGTTATACTGGGCATGACGGCCATGACTTCGGCTATCTTCTGTTTTAGGTCCTTGATTTCCTGGTCTTTTTGAAGGATTTGTCCTGGAAGATCAAAGATGGTCATTAGTGAGGAGCGAGGGCTCACACAATATATCGCTTTCTTGGGCCAAGGTGGATTTAGTTCAGTGGGAACCACGGTGGGGCTTATAAGGACAGGCAAACTTCCTGTAAAAGGCCAAATAGTACTTTAGGCACTGTGGGTCACTTTCTCTATCAGTTCTCCCCCATCCCAGCTGCAGAAAAGTATAAAGACCACTCTTGCTTAGCCCATGGTAGCGCAAGAACAGGTGGCAGGCCAGACTGGACTGTGGGCCATAGCTCACTTTGGCCTACGAGGTAAAAAGAGATTCTGTTCATGTAGGCGTGACTACAGCACAAGGTCAGTTTCCAGAGGGTGCCGGCTTTGAACTGGTGCTCCACCTCCCCAGCTGGAGTTCCTTCCTGGGAGGAGGGCTCTCTCTGAGTATCAGACCCAGGAACACAGGACCGAGGCCCGAGAATCAGTCACACGGGGTTCTCTCACACAAAGCAGGAGATGCCCTGGCAGGACTTTCAAGTGACCCACATCGCTCTCCCCTGCCTCTTAGCACAGCGCCTCACCACTGACTGCCCAGATGGCAGCGCTGGCCATGGCATTAGCCTACTCAGCTGACCAGAACTCTCTCCCTCACTGCACAAGGGCTTGTTGACTCAAGAAGCTCCAAGGCCTCGGGGTTCCTTCCCTTCTCTTGCCTTCCCTGTCTGGGCTTTTCCTGCTGCCCCCCACTAACTTTTTTAAAGATAAGTTCCCAGGACATAGTTCAGGTAGTTCAGGCTGGTCTTGAACCTACTATCTAGCCCAGGCTGGTCTCCAACTAGCAGTGACCTCCTGCCTCAGCCTCCTGAATGCTGGGATTAGGGGCATGGTCCACCATGCTTGGCCCCCTCTAACTCCTGAGGGTTGTTTTCACTTCCTCAGCAAAGCTTTCCTTGACCTTTCCAACTAAATCAACTCCCTTAACTCTTAGATTCTTGAAACACCCTGAGCTCTTCTTTCTGTCCCTTATTTTTTGTAACAAGGACAATGACTAACACATAAGGCTCCACAAGCACCACGCATGTTCTACGTGCTTACATATAATGTTTTTCTCTCTACAACCCTAAGAGAATTATCATCATCGATTTTACAGTGAAGAAACTGAGCGGTTAAGTGACTTGCTCAAGGTTCACAGCAGAGACACAGCCCGGGTTTGATCCATGCAGCCTGGATGCAGAGTCTGGACTCTCACCCACAGCATTCATCCACACAGCCTTTGGGTAATGATCTGTGTCCATCCTCGCCTTGCTGGATCATGAGCTCCATGAAGGGACGGACTGTGTCTCCTTTTCTCCCTCTGCTGCTATCTCTTGAGTGTCTAGGCCATAGGAGGCACCACAAGTTCTGTGTCTGGTTAAAATCATCTCATCATAAGAGGCAGAGCAGGATTTAAACCTGAGATCACTCTGTTCCCAGGCCCAGGCAACTTCTGTCATGCTATGTGGCTCCTGGTATCTGAGAGCAAAGAACACTTAGGAGTAAAAAGAAAGAGGCTCCATGTGAGTGCCCTTATTTTGAGACAGCTCGTGGGTCCTACAGAAGATGACAGTTTATTTGGAATGTGAAAGAGTTGGGTGGCATATATTTTAAAAGGATATAGTAGAGATGAAAGTCATTTTGTGAGTAGGAGACACAAATGATACAGAAAGGAAGGGAAAAGCACCAAAGGGCTACATTTGAATCACCAAGTTGGGTTTTTAGAATATTCTGGCAGGATGGAGGAGGGAGGCGATGGGGAAGCAGCAGCAAAGAGCAGGAGAAAGGACCTGCTCCCTCTCTTCCTTCAGGTCCCCTAAGCCTTGAGCTTCAAACATCCTCTTTCCCTTTGAACAAAGAAAGTTTCAGATGAATAAAATACCTAAGGGCATCTGACACAAGAACCACTGTGCCTTTTCCCACGCAGACTTAAATCTGCTTCCTTTAATCAGGAACATGCAAATATCTCAAGAGCTCTGGAAAAGATCTTCCTTACACCTGAAGATTCCTGGGCGTGTGCTGAGAGCCAAACTTCCTTTGTCTGCTGAGAGTGCTGCTTCACTCCAGGGGGAGTATTTCAACCCAAGTAGGCAGGAATGAAGCACAAGGGTCACCACTGTTCAGGAAGCTGAGCCAGAGAGGCAAAAAGGCCAATGTTGGGGCAGAAGTTGAGCTTTAAAGCAGAATTCCCAGGAAGTTTCTTGTTAAATGCCCCTCGCTGAGTCCACAGGAAGTACACCTGATGCTCAACCCCTCTCTCTAGCGCAATCATTTGGGTCACCCAAGCCAGTCCTGTGGAAACACTAACTTCTTACAAATTCTAAGCCCCACCTTTTGCCCTCAGGGGGTTTGGCTGACCAGTGTCTCTTCTCTGGGTATTTGGGGTGTACCACAAATCAAAACATCGAAGACCAAATTCATTTTCATGTTTCATACCCTAAAGCTGTTTTCCCCTTGGTTTCAAAAACTGGATGCTTCTTGATCTCTCCAGTATCTCCACTCTCCATAACTCACCAGGCTGGGACACACACTTGCCATCCTGCACCACTCTTAGACAGAAGACATTAACAGCTTCCCAACTGGCCTCTCTGCCTTCAATCTGATTTCTCAAATCCATCTCTCATACTGCCACCGAAGATTTCTGGAATAATGGGCACACATCATCCTACTCCTCTGAAAAATCCAGGGTGTACGTTCTCTAGTACGGTCTCATTCATGGGTTTCCAACGTCACCTCCAGCCCTCAAGCTCACCTGTGTATTCCTAGTATCTTACACCAGCCCTCAGTAACAGTCTTCTTCCTGTATTCTTGGCTCTTGAAGTTCATCCTCCAAAGCCGCCTTCACAAAGCCTTCCCTGACCTCTCCTTTGTCCTTTCTAGCACCTGGCCTTTACCTAAGAGCAGCAGATCTTTCCCTCAGCTCATCCTTATGCAGCAATTTCAAAGTACAGTCAACCTTCCATAGGATCTAGACCACTTTCATAATTACATCAAGCCAATGTCTTTTTTCACACTCATCCTGTAATGAGCATTAAGTAGAATCTTCTATACTCTAAGTGGAATGTACAAATGTAGAAACAGAAGAGAATCAAGAACAGGTTCCATTAAGCCAGAATTAAAGGTTATTTTCTAAATGCAAAACAATGCTGCTTTTCCCATTATATGTATTTTTGCTTTGGAAATAGTTATTTTTTAAAAAACATGTTATGTTAACATGTAATATATCTGTTATTTTAGGTGGATTAATAAATGTAAATTTAGTTTCTAGTATGTAGATGTTGACAGATAAAATCTGAGTATACTATATGATTGCTCTGCAAGACCCTTTTGAAATATTCTTTTCTATCCAATAGAGACCGAGTAGCCGGGGCTGGGGATTTAGCTTAGTGGCATAAGTGCCTGCCTTGCAAGCAGGCAGTCGTGAGTTCGATCCCCGGTACCGATAAAAAGGAAAAAGACAAAAAAAAAAAAAAAAGGAGAGACCGAGTAGCCACACTGCAACCCAAAATCCATTATTTATTGCAAAGTGCCAACATGGCAATCAAACTTGAATACTGGGGTTTTCGTTTAGAAAAACCAACTCATGCACTAAAAGAAAAATATAATAACAGAGTTTTCAATGATAGAAATAGCATGTGTGCCATAGGTTTGCCACCACTGTGTTAGGCCAACTGAAAGTTTCCTAGCAGCCAATTAGGCGGCTACTCAATTTCTTGACTAAGACCCAGGTTTGTCTGCTTCATCACACCATGCCGCTATTTAGAAGCTTTCTACAGGCCGTGTCTTCAAAGACCCACGTTCCTTCCACAGCTGCAACCCTTTCGGGCTGGCTGGCAGCTTCCGTTCTTATCCCTGTGATATGCAGGCTGCAACGCCCGCTTCTGCCATGGGCTTTATTTACACTTGTGTTCCCTGTGAGGGAAGCGCTTCCCTCCCGCTCCCTCTGCCTGCCTCACTCCCTCCTCTCAGCTTCTGCTCGGGTGTGCCTGACTCCATGAGAAGGAAGCAGCAGACACACATGGCCCTCCTTATCGCTACCATCACAATAATGCCCACCTGTCATTCCCGCTGCCTCATGCATCCTTTGTCCTCACGGGGCTGTATCCCTGAATCCTCAGGGACTGTCACAGTAGATCCTGCCCGACACAGTACGTCTTTATGCAGCAGATCTTGGTAAATACCTGCCAGGGGCTGGCCTCCTCTCCAGACTCACTTCCACTGCTCCAGCCGGGCAGAGCCGCTACAGCTTCTAATAACCAGGCTCACCTTACTGTCAAGCCCTCAGCTAGGCCTGCTGACCCTCAACCCCCACCATGCTGCTTCTTCATCGCCCAGGTCTCAGGTCTTCTAGGACTCAGCCTTCTCCAGCTGACTAGACCGGCTGAGTCCTCTCCTGTGTTCCCACAGGCCATGTACACTGCCACCACAGCACCCTTTGATGGTTCTGCAGTTCTCCACATCCTCAACACCGCGATCCTTGAAGGTAGAAATAAATGCACACTTTTCTCTGCATGCCCTGCACTTGATGTCTTTTTGTCTCAAAATACATCCTGCAGCATGAATCAATGTGCTGCGTCCTTCACTTCAATGTCGGCGACTTATCAAATTGCTTGAAAAAATAACAAATGCCCCTTGGTTCAGAGCTCTAAGGGGAGGTGGGCTCTCTTTGACCCTGTGTTTTTTGTTTTATTTGGTCCTGGGGATAGGACTCAGGATCTTGCGCTTGCCAAGCAGGTGCTTGTGCCACGGAGCTAAGCCCCCAGCCCAATTCTGTGTATTCTTAATCCCCACTACCTCCAGCACCCACACCTGCCCCGTTGCTCCCCTACCCTGGGCAATCTCGAGCTGTCGCTTTGCATCACCCAATGCAGAAAAGAGGTCCAGCTTGATTCTCGTCTCTGCGCTCAGGCTGTTCTCCAGGTGCTGCGTCTTGTCTTGCATGGCGGAGAGGGCTGACATTAACACCTCAGTGTCCTTTTCATTTTCCTTATACTTCCGAAGCTCCTATCAATATCATCAAGACAGCAATGCTACAAGGCAGTTTTGGCACTGATGTCTATAAATAACCCTGAAATTACAAGTTAAATCCCACTATTCATGACATAATCACTAGAATCGTGATGATTCATGGGTTTAGAACTCACTAGAGAAGTGCTTATGTACTTATATGGTGATACACACGAGAAACATTAGCGTATAATCATTTGACTGTGTCGGGTACATGTCTAAGTAACAGTGGAGTCTGCCTCCAATTTAAACACTGTCTTGAAAGCCTAATTCAGAAATACAGAGAACTCTTTCCTTGCTAGCCACTTGCAAACATAGCTATAATGCTGTAGTCAGATCTACTATAATTCTCTTAAGTTACACTAAAAACTGCAAGTTGGGCCAGGGATACAGCTCAGTGGTAGAGTACTTGCCTAGCATGCAGGGCCCCCTACCACCAAAAAAATTCATTATTTTGGTAAAGTAAATTGTAGAATATAACTTATAATACTGGTAATATAGCAAATAAATACACTTTTGGGTTCTTTTGCCTTTTTTGTCTTTTGATTGTACTAGGGTTGAATATGGGCCTTCACACTGAACTACATACTCAGTTCCATTCCCCATCCCATTAAAAAAATTTTTTTTAAGACAAGGTCTCACTAAATCACTAAGTTGGCTAGTCTGTTCCTAAATTTGTGATCTTTCTGCCTCAGAATGCCCGCAGAATGCTGGGTTTACATGTGTGCAACAGTACACTTGACTGAAAAAAATTTTAATGGCCAAATGATATTCCTGCATGTATATATACTATAATTTAAACAAAAATTTCTCATCAGAAAGATTGCTTCCATTGTTTGCCTTTATACTATATACATCGAGCATCTCTGTATCTTAGTCACTGGTGAACGCTTCAAATATTTACCTTTAAATATTTACCTTAATGCTAAATTCACAAAAAAGGGAAATACTTTTCAGGGTAGCATTTTCTGGAATGTTATACTTCCACCAGCAATGCATATGGCCTACCATGTAGCATCTTCACCAAAACTGGTATTTCCTAAGGACATCTTCAACACACACTTCAGGCTTCACCTCCAGGCCACACATTCTACTAACTTGCCAGTAATTTCTTACCAGTCCTACACAATTCAAATTACTATAATTTGTAATACATGACACTAATTTTAAATTAATTCAAAAATTAATTTTAAATTTTTGAAAAGCTGATGCCAAATCTGTGGCTAAGGTACAAAGGCTAAAATAACATGGCTATGTCCATATCCATGTCTCCATATCCATGTCTTCCTCTCCATAGAGAGCTCAGAACCACAGTCTCTAGGCCTCAGAGCTGTCCAGGGGTCAGCTCTTGGCACTGGACTAAGGGTTAGGACTAAGGAGAGATGTGTGAGTTTCAGAGGACACCAATCTGGCCCATACCGGAAAAAGTTATATAAATCTACAGTGAGCCAAGTCCTGATGTAAAACATGTTAAGAGACTGTCAACATTTTTGACTTGTATCAGACTCTGCTACATTACATTAGACTTGAAATGAGCTGGACAAGATTAGAGCCTGGAATCTTTTTGTCACACACAGATTTCTTTGATGCAATGGGATTTGGTCTGTATCACATGGTAGCACAGAACAAATCCAGGCTAACAGAAAGTTAAGAATGAAGGAATCTTGTGTTTATTACCTGAACTTTCAGTTCTAGTTCTCTGATCTGGTCTTCTTTCACCTTCATATCCATTGTGAGCTTCTTGCCCTCTGCTTCTAGTTCTCTGATTCGATTTCGTAAGGTTTCAGTGCATTCTCCCCTTTTGAGAAAGAAAAGAAAAAGAATTTAAAAGACCATAAAGCTCGGGCCAGGGATTTAGCTCAGTGGCAGCACCTGCTTGTCAAGTGTGAGGTCCTGCTGATTTGATTCTCGGTACCAAAAAAAAAAAAAAAAAAAGTTTACAGTTTTTCCTTTGTATCCAAGGAGAACTGGTTCCTGCAGGAGCTCCTGCAGACTCCCAAATCCATAGATGTTCAAAATAGCATAGTATTTGTCTATCATCTGCTGTATATATCCTCCAGGGTCTGTAAAGCATTGGCTTTTGGCTTACATGCTCATTCTATTATTTGATAATTTCAACAATGATATAAAATTATTAATGTATATCTACCTGTCAAGAGACTAAGACAGATACTTTACCCATACTACCTTACAATATCTGCCTATTTTCCAGATAAGAAGACAGAGGATATATAGATATAATACTAGTCCAAGACCTCCTCCTAGCTTGTAGGTCACAGGACTGGGATAGGAACTGCAGTTTTCCACTTCCCAATCCGTCATGCTTCCCCCCAGGCCCATGGAGACAGAGTACAGCAAGACAGAACTAATAAGTAGCATCTCCACCAGAGGGCAATAAACTTACAAACCCCTTGTTTTCCTACTTTTGAGGGGCCACATATTAAGAATTTCATAAAGCTGCTGTGAGCTTGGAGTAAACAGAATAAGAAGGGAAGCAGCTTTAGGCTGCTTCTCAGGGCTAATCTAAGGATGAGCCAAAGGACAAGGAGTTGTGGCCAGGCCAGAGCTGCTGGACTATTTAGTGTTGAGGCTCCAGAAGAGTCTGATGAAGAAAGTATCCTCTGCCTACCAAAGGTCCAAGGGAGACTGGCGTGTGGGTAGAGACCGTTCCACGTTAAAGGACAACAAATAAAAACTACTCAAGGATAAGACCAAAACAAATAAGCTTAATCGGAAGCAAGAGGGATTCAGGGGAGATAAAAAAACAAGTGGCTCAATCTCAGGCATGAGAGACACGAAACAATATGATAAAGGAACTGCTGTATCTTCCTCAACGGAAGGTTTTCACAAGGATGGATGCTGAATGAGTTAAGAGTATAGGCCACACGGGATTCCTGTTCAGTAAAATCTACAACAGAAGCAATCAAAATAGGCAGAAAGGGGATAAGGGAAATCGTAGTTTTAAAATTGTACTTCTAAGAAAAAGTACAGGATACAGAAGTTACTCAAGCTGTTCTGCTTCTGTCCGCCATCGAGTGTGTGCTCCTGCCTCCGAGCCTAACTGTGTCTTCTCACGAGACTTTTGGAATCAAACGATAAGCAAAAGCAGAATCGTCCCATTCCTCAGTGGATTCAGATGAAGACTGCTAATAAAATCAAGTACAACTCCAGGAGGGGACACTGGAGGACCGAGCTGGGACTGTAAGGAACTGCACATGAGCTGCAGCACATTCACCTCTCAGAGGTCACGAGACGATACTTTATCACGGCCAAGATTACATCACCGCATCAAGCTTAAAAAACACCCCTGGCTGAGACAGCAGAACATTCTTAATCAGGAATCGTAACCTTTTTCTGTGATTAGCACTAATGGATCAACAATAAATATTGCAAACCTTTAAAAAAAAGTTGCTCAAGGTTACAAATCCTTTTTCCCTTTTAGGAAACTCACTCTAAAAAATTCCTAAAGACTTTAAAGATACCACAATCCTATAAATTGGGCTCTGGGCCCTCTGCTTTTCCTAAAGTGCTCGCCCTCCCACTATCAGTAGACAGCACATCTCAACTTCAAACACATCCAAGTGGTAACGTTCTAACCTAGGGTACCGCATGAGAAACCTGACAGGCAGTAGGAATATATATTCTAAACCACCCATTTTGGGGACACACCCAAGATCAAGTTCACTTACGAATCCCCAGGCATGTCTTTCTTAAGAATCTGCTGAGTATGTACTTTTACTGTCATTGTTGTTTTGTTAGTTTGGTTGGTTTTTTTTGTTTTTGTTTTTTTGATGTTTCTGAGGCAAGGTCTTGCTATACAGTTCAGCCTGGCCTTGGCTACACTGGCTGTGTAGCCAAGACTAGCCTTCAACTCCCAGCAATCCTCCCGCTTTAGCCTTCCAAGTGCGGGGATTACAGGTATGTAACTACTAACCACGCCTGGCTCCTAAGTGTGTACTATTAAATTCTGCCTCCCTGGGGAGGGAGATATAGTTCAGTGACATAAATGCCTGCCTGGACCAATAAGGTCCTGAGTTCAATTCCTGGTACCAAAAAACAAAAAATTCTGCCTCATAAACCTTTCTAGTGCCTCTCACTGATGTATCCCACATTCTCTTCTGTGATATAAGACAGCAGACTTACAACCTACTCCATGAGTGGGGTGAGCTGAGGTCCTATCTCTCTTTAGGGGACCTCTCTGGATCCTGTCTGGTGAACCAAATGCCTGTGAGTCTATCTAGATACAGATAAAACACAAAGTTCAGCCACCCAAAGTCTAGAGTCTGAGGGGTAGGAAGAGGCCCGATCACACCAGGGGAAGAGTTCTTGGCACTCACTGTTATTTCCTAAAAGGTGAAACAATGATTCACCAGTTACTCTGCAAATGCCAGAATCCCAAAGAAACCTATGAACATGCCAGAGGTTGGCAACTAAATTATCTGTTCAATACAATAAAGCAAAACTCTAGGAAAACATACAGTTGAGTTATACCACACAGATACAAATTAGGAAACAAATGAACATGAGATAATCTGTCCTCACTTTGCATCTGTGAATCCATAACTGATCCCAACCATGCAAATAGACTTCACTAGCTGAAAGTGGAGGAGGAGGAAGAGGAAGGAGGAGGAGAAGGGGAGAAAGAAGAGGAAGTGAGAGTGGGAAGAGGAGGAGGGAGAGGGAGGAAGAGGAGAGAAGTGGTAAAGTAAACTGAAAAAAAAAAGGTCTGCACTATTTTCTTTCCTTATTGGCATTCAGATGGCAGTTACAGATCAATTTGTGGAATACCTACATCCAGGATGGTATAGGATGTAGCCCATAATTTTCACCACTCAATTGTATCTTTTAGACACTAATTTTTCACCTCACTTGGCGGTATGCTGATACCCAGCAAAGTCCTGAATTAATCAGTACATAATATAGTACTTGGGTAACTAAGGTGCTGCCTTTCTTACCTTTTAAGATTAAAAATTCGGAAACACACACACTTAAAGAATGGAGAACATGGAGGTTGGAGATTTAGCTCAGTGACACAGTGCCTGCCTGGCAAATGTGACATCTTGAGTTCAATTCCCAGTACCTCCTCCCTGCCATAAAAATAAAGAACAATCACAGCCCTATAAATGAAAGCAAGATTCCAGATGGAATCTCCCAACGCACTTAGTGATCATCAGGCTCACTAAAGATGACTGGAAACCTTCTCTAAGCAACACTGACTACTCGCACCTCGCTTTCTAGGTGAGGCCACTGAGGGATGAAATCGTAAGACAAGCTGGCAAACATGGAATAGAAACCAGCTAACAAAGCATTACCTAAAGCAAGCCATCTGCAAGTGATGGTTGTCTGTCCGATCCTGGGTTCCCAAGGCATCAAACCCCCGTATCCGTCTCAGGAAGGAAACACCAATCCTGGGTAACACTGAGGTGACATGGACATACCTAGATGCAGCAGCAAATGCAACAGCTCGGGCAGCAGTGGCTTCTTCTAACTTCTTCCTTTTTTTCTCCTCCATTAACTGCTTTTCTACAAAACTTCGGGCTTCTTGCTCAGCTTTTAGCTTTTTCTCCAGCTGGCTGATATTCTGCTTGTCTTTTTGTTTCATTTGCACAGCATTATGTAACCTATATGGAAAGAGTTGTCATACAAAGCCTTACAATTAGAAATACTATAAAACCCTTGGAAAACATGGTTTCCCTCTTTTTTATCACTTTACAGTCAAGGAAACAGGAGGTCTGAACAGTACACCATGAGTATCAACCATCAGTGTGCCCACAGAAAACATACTGTCATTATTTAGTAAGTCCTGAACATCAGTAAGACCCTGGGGTCAGACCTACCCTCTGCTCTGTTAAGCGAAGTGATCTGCAACAGGCAGTTCAGAATGTAGGACAGAAGAGGTTCTAACAGCGACACAATGACAGGACTAACTGGTGCCTCAGCGTACCTTACAGGAACTTCAGTGAGGTAAAAGAATCACTGGTTAGACTAGTCTCACCAAAAGTGAAACGGGGAGAAGGGAGAGGCCTTCCTTTTCCTGAATGCAATCATGCCACAGCCTTTCCTTTCCAGTTCCCAGAAGGGCTCTCGCTGTCCCCAAATGAATTCTAAGAGGCCCGCACAGCTTTACACATCAGTGTGAGGGGAGCTTATCATCAACACACTCATTACAGTATTTATCAAGGCTAGAACAATGCTGTTCAGAAGCAGTGGAGAAGCTTTTGCTTGTAATACTCTAGCTTTGGGGTTACACCGCTTACAAATATGGAACAACTCTCTCAACGGACAAAGCCTAGAGCTTATATCATTATGACCAACACGCATTGGCCACTGGACCAACAAGTATTCTAGAATGAATTAATAGAAAGCTTAAAAGAATTCACCTAGACAAGCTGGCTTACTGCCTTGTTCTTCAAAGTTCAATGTCACATTTTAGTTCTAGTAAATATAGTCTAATCATCTGGACACTTTCCGGCAAAGGAAAAAGATTTTCAAATTGTAGCAAAACTGCTTATCAGCTTCACCTATCATAAAAACTCAACAATCACTAATAACTATTTTTTTGGGGGGGGTCTTTTTCGTTTTTATCGGTACCAGGGATCGAACTCACGACTGCCTGCTTGCAAGGCAGGCGCTTATGCCGCTGAGCTAAATCCCCAGCCCCCACTAATAACTATTTGTTGCCTTGAAGTAATTTTTTTTAAATCTGGTATTAAATTATTTGAAATATTTGCTTTGAAAACGTCTCTGATTAAGTCTCTTTGTCACCATTTATCTTGTGCTCCAAACCCTCAAAGTGCAAGGAACAGCGAGGCAGTGAGGCCCATGAGGTGCACGTACTTGTTCTGCAGCAGCTCGTTCTCCTGCCGGAGCTGGCCCATTTCTGAGCGGATCCCTCGTTCAGTGCTGGAGAGGGAGCTGATCTGACTGCGGAGCTCCTGTTCCACTTGCCTGCTGGCTTGCAGGTCAGCCTTTAACTTTTTAATGTCTTGTTCCAGCCTAGGAGAAAGAGAAATGCAGCATTTTTATCTCAGAAAGGGCTGCCCTGGGGCCCAGTGAGGAACCCTGGCTGAGGTCCCCGACAGCTGGGCGGATGGCAAAGGCCCCAGTGGACTCCTGTCTGCAATCTGCTTAGTTTTATTCTATGGTTTCACCCGAGTCCCTAACTCTTCCCATGGGGTGTGACTTTGATTTCCCTCAAAGGTCACTAACGAATGAAAGTGATGCTTGTGAATAGCTGAGCTGCTAACAAAGGAGGGGAAGGCAGAGAATAGCTGATGACTAAGGTCCGCACCTCAATGGTGACATGCCTGCCAGGATGGGAAAGAAATGAAAACAACGAACTAGCTCATGACCTACCATGTCCTGCTTTGAGATACTCTGACAGATCACACTGTACTGTCTGAGATTCCCTTCCACCATGGGCCTACAAGAAAAGTGTCTGCATCAATTTCCTGAAATTGCTTCCTTGCTAAATAATGTTCACACTTTTGGGGATTGTGGCAGAACAACTCATTAGGCTCAACAATAATGAAAAAGGAATGAATTACACGCTCTAAGAATCATAAGACTCCATCTGCGTTATGGCTTGGGATTAGCTGTCCCCCCAAAGCATGCAGGCATAGGTGGGGCTTTTTAGAGGTGGCTGGATCTAGTGTGGGTGACTCGATTCATGGCACAATGCTAGGATCAAAAGCATCTGAGTAAGGGTGTGCTACCACCCTAAGCTGCCTGGATAAAATATAAGGAATAGAAAGAGCTGTGGTTGGTCCTTGTTTACTTGGCTACTTTCTGCTTGCCGTGAACTGTTTGTCCTCTTGGATATCTGTCATGCCACTCTGCCTTGGAGCTAGCCAACTGTGCACTGAAACCTCTATAAACTGTGAACCAAATAAACCTTTCCTCCCTTAACTTTAGGCATTGAGTATTTTGTTTCAGCAATGAGAAAAGTAAGTAAGTCATCTGTACACTAAAGCTTATCTCATTCCTTATTTCCTGTTTCATTTACATTTTTTCTTCTTTTGCTAAGGATTGAACCCAAGACTTCATACACAAGAGGCATGTGATAAATCACTGAGTTATTTCCCCAGTCCAATCTATTTTCTTTACTAAAATAATAGTTTCATTATAATGTGTGCACAGGGGACTTACATGCCTAAATAGTAAAGGATCAAGAAAAAGTACAAAATCACATTCCTGTCTCCATGAGATTTCACAGTTTCACTGAGGGCCCCCCAAAATAGGTAATTAAAATGATTAAACAATGACACAGGGAAAGCTATGATTTAATACATGTTAGAAGGAATAATAACTACTACTTAATGAAAATGGTGCCAGGCACACTTTGATCTTATGACTATGAGCAAAAGTACAATTCTTCTTCTTTTTTTCCACGTGAAGAAATCCAGGTTGGAAAAATCTTAATAGTCCAAGATCTCCCAGGAAATAGGCCCAGAGTTGATTCTCTCCACACTAGGCCACACTGCAGCTGTATCGCTGATAGCACGAGACAGGCAAACCTGTTAAGCACTCTGGAGAGAAGACTAGGAAAGGTGCTGCACAGAGCATGGGAACTGAGTCCGGCCCTGAGCTGGACAAGATCTGGAAAAGAAGGGTAAACGGGAACATTCTAAAGGAGGCAGAGGGACGACAGCCAAATACTTAGCATCAGGCACCGTCACGTACTTGAAGGCAAGTGCTCAATCTGACCTCTAAGGAAGGCTTAGGGAAGAGTCTGGACAGCCGGATCTGGTCAGGATCTGGACAGCAGTGTTGAAGGTCATTCCAAGGATGTGTGCTGCCACACTGAGAAGACACTTTTTCCATCGGGATACCAACTCACAGGAAGCTTGAAGTCAGTTCGCTCTGGTGGAACTTTGTTTTGGTGCTGGGGTACTGGACCCAGGCCCTCACCTACGCTAAGCACAGGATCTGCTAAACCACATCCTAGCCTCTGACAAAACTTTTGTGCATGACACTCATCCAACATACTAAAAGGACCAAGATTTCTGGAGAACACTTACAGCCTTCCTTTGGAAGCGTCAGCTGCATAGATTAAGTCCATATAGATGCTCAGTAAATAACACAGATCCTCAGGGCATACCCACAATGAACAATGCTTACTCAATAATGTTGCCTGACCTCCCTTAGAAAATCAAAGAGCAGCTTTATTTCTCTATCTACTACTAGGGAGCTTTTAAAAACCTGGAAAATCACAAATCATGAAATACTGATAGTCATTTACAGGTGGCAGTCACCAGTTGCCTGTTCAGCACCTGAGAACACAGCCTAGAAACCTTGTGTTCCAGCACTGTGGCCTCTGGACACAGTTCAATCCCTAGGGAAGGGTCACAAGTCAACATCACACCACACTGTTCCTATCGCCAGGGTTACTCCAGTTCAGTGTACTCTCAGCAATGCTCCAAACAATTACAGGCTGGCATCTGTACCTCTGCCACACTGTCTCTCATTCACCTGGGTAACCCAAGGGATATATTCCAAAACAGGCAATGCTGTCAGGCTATCTCCATGTCTGGCTGAAAACATGATAGGTAATTTATCTTTCTGGAGATGTCAGCTTCACAGAGCGTCCCATCTTCTGGAGAAAAGGTGAGTTTTTAGATGAGAATGGGGATTTACAATGATCAGTAACGGGATGGGGGCAGGGTCCTAATACCAACTCTGTGACCCCAGCAAGGCCTGTGAGCCAGGCCTGTTCCCTCCTCTGAGGCTAATGCTCTCTTACATTCCTCCCGGGTTGGTCCAGGATTTCTAGGCCTGGCACATTTAACAGACAGCTGCTGATTTGCTTCTTCTGATTAGCAAACTGAGTTATATCTTATGTAGATGCACAGGAATCAAGTTCCACACAACCAGCCTGAGGCAAAACATATGCTGCGGTTGGGAATGAAAGTAAAATTAGATTCCACAGAGGCTACATGTCAATAACTTTGTAATCATTGTTTTCTTTCATTAAAAAAAACTATTTTCCTACTACAAGTTAGGGATAACAATATTTTGAGTGAAACTTTATAGAGTTCTTTGAAAATAGCAAAAAATCCAAAGAGCTAGTACAGTTACAAGACTGAAATAATCAAAACATAACTTCTGGAGACCACATCACACTAAACAATGTTTCTTAATGCAGAACTCTATGAAAACTTTATCAAAAGCAAACACCAATGTT
This sequence comes from Cavia porcellus, assembly GCF_034190915.1. Taxonomy (NCBI): domain Eukaryota; kingdom Metazoa; phylum Chordata; class Mammalia; order Rodentia; family Caviidae; genus Cavia; species Cavia porcellus. The sequence continues at coordinate 19,179,044 of NW_026947508.1, read as the reverse complement.
ATGTGACAAAAAGTAAAAAGGTTTTAAGAGTATGTTCACTTCAAGAATATGCATAAATTATACACTTAAGGCTTGTGCACTGCTGTACAAATACGTTATAGTACAACAAGAAAAATGTATTTTTGCTTTGTTTTGTTTTAGAGTTTATGCTCACAAGTCATTGAACTAAAATGGCTTAAGACTTTCCCACCTGGTGTCATCAGCTTCATAAAGCTCTGAGTTACTGTTTTCCGAACTGGTGCAGCAAACCTATGAGCTAACACCAGCATTCCCAGTTTAAGAAACACACGTCTATAGGAACAATGCCCACTGTCATATACAACCACATCAAGTGCTAAGTGACAAAATCCTCAATATTTTTTAAAATCTATAATGGCTAATTTTCCACTGTCTCTCTACAGAAAGCATTAATTAACCGTGAGGCCCTATTATATGTTTAAAATCTTTAATAAGATGTGCATAAAATGATTTACAACCTCATAATGGATTTTTTATAACCAGAATGATACTCAGTTAATACCAAAAATAGAACACAAAAGAATAAAAATGTAAATAACTCATAATCTCATCCAACAGAACCACTCACTACTTGTATTTGATATGCTTCTTTTCTGTAAGCCTTTTTTTTTTTCCTTTTTGAAGAGAGGGTCTCCCTATATAGTCCAGGCTGGCCTTATACTCACTATGTAGCCCACACTGGCCTCGAACTCACAGCAATCCTCCTGAGTGCTGGGATTCCACGTATGCACCACCACACCTAGCTTGTATGTCCTTTTTTCTAATTTCTCTTATGTGTAAATAGATTTCACATTGGTGCCAGTACCACATACAGAGAAGCACCTTCTGATACTGTTAGAAAACTTTCATAAGCAAATGAAACAGTATTCCATTGTATGGATATAAGTATATAACCCTATTTTCTAAGACAATGGCTCAAATTTTACATTTATTCATCAGAAAAATGTCTGATTCAAGTTTTGAAAGAACTATACAACTCTGTAAACTAAACTGTATCAAGTCAGTTCAAGCTAGGGGTATTTATTAAATAGATAGCTACTACTTAATTTAACCTTTGGTATTAAAGGTCAATACTTCCTCAGTAAAATGCAGATATGTAATTCATTACCGGAAGTACTAAGAAATTCTGATTACACAGTGTAAAGAGATGCAAAATTTTCAAATGTGTTGAGAAAATTTTACTAAACCTAAATCAGAAATATATATATATATATATATATATACCCACACACTCACACACACACACAGAGATACCACTAAACATATATATATATCAGCAAAAGAAAAACGTGTAATATTTTAATACTGAATTTATTGATACATTATGAGATGTTACAAGTTACCTTTGGCCTCTACAATTACAAAAGGTGCTTAAAGTGGTGACCATAAGCTTCCAGATATGTATTAGCATGGAAAACTGTTGAAGTGTATAACATTTTTTGGTGGACTTTGTGTGTGTGTGTGTGTGTGTGTGTGTGTGTGTGTGTGTGTAAAATATACATAGTTTTTGCTTTGAAACAAGGTCTCATTATGCAGTTCAGGCCCATACTGGCCTCAAATTTATGACAACCCTCCTGCCTCAGCCTTCCAAGTCCTGCAATTACAGGTATGCACCACTATACCCGGCAGGCAGAATTAATATACTTTATAACCCTTGAAACTAATTTCAGTAAAAAGAATCAAATGAATGACGGAAAATAATTCACTCACAAACTCTGACCCTGTTTATCCGTTAAGCTCCACTCCCTGGAGTCGAAGGAATAAAAAGAAACTATCCGCAAGAGTTACAATCTCATCACCCCCACCGACTCCCCCTCCTCCCTGGCACTTTTAACCAACCTTGAGTAAGGCTTAGCCAAGAAACAAACACACTTCCAACCTGCTCAGCTTTGGGTAATCTGCTGTCCCTCCTTCACAAAGGCCTGGTCAAGGCACTCCTACTGTGGGCACAGAAGGGTCATGGCAAAGTTGGAATCTAAGGGTACAACAGTGTGCTCATTTTTGCCCAACTGTACAAACCTAGATTCTAAACTGTTACACATTATTAGGTACAGGCAACCTTTCTTGTTACTTTTCTGGTAATTTCGAAGATCGCACCTGTAAGAAGACTTGGAAGCTACTCCTGAATTCTAGCACATTATCCAATCCACAGGGAGTCGGGACTGTCCCTGCAGCACTTTCTCAAATCCTCAGTCAGTGGCCCCGATGACTTCAAAGCAGATCTGTCATTCTGGGGATCCCTCTCACCACCCTAAACCTTAACGTATCTCACCTTCTCCCAGCCCTACCCAAGTAAGCAAGCTATTGTGTAACTAGTTGACTAGTGAATGCTTAATTGTACGAGAAAAATACATTTTGGTAAGGGGTAGCCTCCTAACTGACCTAAAGAATGAAGTTCAAATGTTAAGTCTTAGACAAGCAAAGTAGAAAAACATCTTTGGGCACATGTAAGGACATTAGGTAGTAAAACAAAGTGCAGTATTCAAATGTTATCTTTTACTTGAAAAGGACAGTAAAGGAGCTGAAAAGGTAGGGAGACACAGTGCCTAAAGTCTGTAACTCTTATCTTCGGTGAGTGACTGGAGTATAGCCCACTGCAAGCACTACAACTTCACTGAAGTTTTCAAAGTCTTCAGCGGGCCCTGCCACTTCATGCTTTCATAAAGCCTGACTGTACAAGGGAGATTGAAGGCTTATGGGCCATAAGCTTTGCCAGGAAGCGAGTTCTGTGAAAAGCAGGCAGACCATTTCCAGACAGAACTTCACCTGGGTAGGCTGGCCAAACACTCTAGGAGTCACATGCACGTGCATTCCAGAAAACTATCTGTGTGCATTTCTGTGGACTCCCGGTGGCAATCCATGAGATCCAGAGAAGAGCGAGAGCCTTGGCTTTGTTGGTGCCTCTGCCCCTCAAAGCTGGCAACAGAGACACTAGAAATCACCTGGCTGCTAGGGCTAAAGGATGAAAGGCTTCAGAAAGCCGCCTTCAAGTTACACAAACAAGCGACTGAGGCAGTGTCTTAACGCAACCCACACTGGCCAGAATGACCCACTCCGTATTTCTACACATCTGCTGGCTTTAATTACACCACCTACTGGGAGGAATGACCTTCACCTTTCTCTTTCTTTCTTTCTTTCTGTCTTTCTTTTCTTTCTCTCTCTCTCTCTCTTTCTTTTTTTTTTTGTACCAGGGATTGAACTCACAACCTTGCGCTTGCCAGGCAGGCACTTACACTGCTGAACTAAATCCCCAGCTGACCTTCATTTTTCAATCTAACCCATTCTTCAAGACCCAGTTATAAAAATAATAAAAACATTAAGCAAGCTCACCAGCATGAAGCGCCCAAAGTCACTTCTCTTTGTGGAACCCCACGGTCATCACTGTTAGTGTGTCACGCCTGGCACTGAGCCACCATCCTGTCCTGGGTTTTGTTCTGGTGTTTAATCTTTTCCTGTGGCTGTACCTTATTTCTAAGAAAACTGTAAGTGTTTTGAAGTCAGGGACTGACTGTGCTATAAAATTAGAAGCAAAGACTATTTCTAACGTGTCTTCCAATCCTTACAGATCATGTCACAATTCTTGTGCTGTGTCCATCTCAGTGCTCAGAATAGAATAGGGCTGGTGTTATGACACAGGAGGGCCTGGAAAAAAAGCCAAATTCCTGCAAGCTGTCTGCTTTTTAATTTAAAGAGTAGGTGAAGGAGACAAGGTAAATGTGTGTCTGCTTATGAAGAAGGTAGGTGCAGGTGAAAATAAATGAAGCCAGGCGTGATGGAGCATGCCCGTAATCCCAACACTTAGGAGGCTGAGGCAGGAGGATCATTCATGAGCTTGAGAAGCTTGGGCTATATGGTGAGTTCAAAGTCAGCCTGGACTACATAGAGAGAGCCTGTCTGGAAAACAAAGAAAGAAAGAGAAAGAGAAAGAGAGAGAGAGACAGAAAGAGAGAGAGAGAGAGACAGAAAGAGAGAGAGAGAGAGAAAAAGAGAGAGAGAAGGAAAGAGAGACAGAGAGACAGAGAGAGAGAGAACAAGAGCAACTGCTTCATCTTGATAAATACCTAATTCCCCTAGAAGTCCCTTGTATACATTAATCATAGAAGACAGGACTTGTTTAGGGACCACATAGCTGAAAGCTGAGCTCATAAATCAAAGCTTTGTCCCCTGAGAAACACCGACTACCCCTGCACAACTCCCTTTACCTCTCCCGGCCATTCAAATAATTGTATGCTAAATATACAGTCAATGTAACTCACCATAAGTGAGGCCTCACTGACTTGAAGCTGTTCCAATATAGTCTATAAACCACACCTTTGGAAATACCAAAATGACACTGTTTCCACTCTCACTGAGGTGACTACAGTTGCTTACTAGGCACAAATATCCAAAAATAGACAACAAGCTGATGACCTGATTATCAGGTGAAACCATGTAACAAAGTACCTTATGTCTCTGCTGCACACTCTTGTCAAACACAAAAGGCAAACACATTAATTTCCTTTAAGGAATGAAGAAAAACAAAAAAAGGAATTATAGAGGCTTTCACAAAACTGGCCATTCAGGGAATATGGTACTGATTTCTTGACACTCTTTAAGAATAAGGTGTGGAGTGCTGAGGCCTAGAAGTTTTAATAAGGCCTTTAAAGGAATATAGTTAAGATTTGACAGTTTGCATCAGAAGTCTAAAATGTTCATAGCTGTTGAGGCAACTAAAGACACAGTTGTAATAAGAAAAAAAACCTGAAGCACTTAACTATTCAACAGAGGATCAGCTAAATAAATTATTGTATACGCATGTACCTACTGCCATTAAAAGTGAAATCAATTAAGAAAATCACTGAAGATGGTGGGTGTGATGGCACATGCCCATAACGCTAGCTACTAGGGAGACCGAGGCATAAAGGAGAGGCCAACCTAGGCAATTTAGCAAGAGTTTGTCTCAAAATAAGAAATAAAATGTGTTAGACATGTAGCTCAGTGGTAGAGTGTATGCCTAGCGTGTGCGAGGCCCTGGGTTCAACCTCCAGTGCTGCTAAAAATTAAAACAAAAAAAACCACTGAAGAAGGACTTCAGTGACACATGACAGCCTTCATAATACAGTCAGGAAAAAAGTTTAAAGTCAGTTTTAAAAAGTTACTTTATGCTGGGTGTGGCTGTGCATGTCTATAACCCCAGCACTCTGGAAAGCTGAGGCAGGATGAATGCAGGCTCAAGCCCAATTTGGACAGGTTAGCAAGACTCAGTCTCAAAATTTCTTTTAAAAAGAGTGGGATTGTAGCTCAGTCCAAACGCCAACATAACAAAACAAAAACATTTGTGTTCGTGTATAGCATGAGCTTAGTTTTGTAAACAAGTGTGTGTCTGTGTGTATACACACACACACGCATATATATATGTGTATATATATATATATATGCAAGATAAAGATGCTAAGAGGATATATGTTAAATAGGGATTACTCGTTCACCTTCCAAATCAGATGTAATAAATATGCATAATATAGGTTAACACTTTACGATTTTGTATTGGGAAGAAAACTTATTTCGTGGGAGGGTTTTTTTTTTTTTTTTTTGGTACTGGGGATGGAACTCATGACCCTGCTCTTGCCAGGCAGACACTCACCACCGAGCTAAATCCCCAGCTCCAAGGAAAGTTATTTCAAAAGAGGAGGGCTGTTAGGTTGTTCTCCATGGCTGTTCAATGTTCCCTACTGCTTATGTATTTGCTAGGCTAGTTTCAGGAAACCTGAAAGCCTTAGGGAAAATCCAACTCTTACTTTACCGCCTTACTAGGCTCCTCCCAGGAGGGGAACTTCCCTTTCTGAAGTAGAAAACAGCCTGGTTCCTAAATCTACACCAACAGCACGCTATTCACCAGTTCCTACCAAAACAATAGTTTTTCTAAGCTAGATCTTGAGCAGTGGCTCCTCATCCGGCTACAGTTCTCTTGGCTGCATACAATGCTGGCCCAGGCAGGCAGCACCGCTCCAAAATCAGGCTGGATCTGCCTCACACTTTACAAGTGCCCTGCTGACGGATCCAAATTCTAAACCAGTGCACCTGTGAGGCCTGTGAAAACAGGCCAACACCGAGTGTTAGTGTTATTTCTGAACACAGTGGAAACATATCTTGTGCACTGGATGGATTGAGGAATCCCAGAAGGCCCAAGCCACCCTCCTTATCTCAAGATTCTTCTCTCTTCTAAATGGCCTGAGAGCTCACAATTGGGTGTGGGGGGTTCAAAAGCAAAGAGGGTGGACTTTGTCGCAGAGGAGTGAGCTTGTTCTTTCAGGAGGATAGGAAACTTAAGAGAAAGCAAAAAGGTCCCAGTAGGAAACAACAAATTAGTTCACAGAATTTATTAGACATTGACTAACAGCAAAGCACAAAGCTCTTGCTATAGGAAAATCAAGTTCTGATTGGTGGGGCCAAAGCATGGGCATGAACAAAATGCAACCATAGTAAGAAAAGTCAGGAGCAGAGGTTGCAAACTCATCAGTTGATTGGGGTCATAAACATACTTGTGTGACTATCCTCCCACATGATGTTAAAAAAATGTTTTTGAATTGAAAGATTTCACAAATGGGTATCTATTTCTGGCATCTTTTCAAGCTATCACAAAATTTGGTAATACTGGGTTTATAATCTCCCGTGTCAACAGCTGGCTGTCCCCTTGGAAGAATCTATACTTCCAAATGGCTGAGTGCTGGGTGCAGTAATGAACCCACCCAGGAGCTCGCACCCTATCACAGACCCTCCTTAAGACAAAGGATCAAACAAATACCTCCATATCCTAAGGAATGATATTCTAATTTCCTATCACTCTGAGGAAGCCAGGAGACTCCATTCCAACCCCCTAGGGAAGAGTCACGACTCTTAAGAATGCCCAATTTCCACGTGACTCCCTTCCCCATTTGTCCCCAATTTAATCAATTTTACCTGAACTACTAATCTTACTGGCTAACTATGGTTATGCCCCACCTTATGCCCATCTACTTTGTGAGTTCCCCTCTTCCCCCACCTTGGACCCATCTCACCTCACGGCTTTGCTCTATAAAAGTCCCTGGAAAAAGAGAGTCCTTGGCAACCCACTTGGGACCCCTTCTGTCTCTCTTCAGACAGGTTGAGAGTTTCATTCCCCTATATCACTATCACAGGCATTATCTGCTTTTGTTCTGAATCTCTTAGAACACTAACAAGAAAGATTAAATGTACATTATGATGAAGAAGAGTTTCATTCTTCCTTGAAGAAAGAAACCAAAAAAAAAAAAAATTTTTTTTTTAAATTTTGAGAACCCTCACTGGCTGGAAGAAAAGGGTTCAGAGGTCCCCAACAGATTTTGCAAAGACTGAAATACACCCATATTGGCTGGCAAAAGTACCCAAGGGGCCAGTTCCTAAATAACAGCATGAGTAACATTTAAAGAATATTGTTCCTGTTCTTTGAGGTTACCTCCCCTCTGTGGAATCCACCCTTAATCAGTCTATTGTGTATCAGCAAAGGCACTGACTCAGAATTTAACATAAAAAACTTTCTAAATTTTACATTAGTTCCTTCTCAGTTCTAGTAAGGAAACTTTTAGTCTATTTAGAAGCCACTGTTTCGATAGAATAAACTCTCATGACAATGTTTTTTATGTGCACTTCCCCCAGTAATATAGTTATGTTATATTCTATACAGCACAAACACCATCTTGTTTGACCATCAAGATACAGAGGTATTAGGTAAACTGCTTAAATTCATTTATGCCTAGTTTCTAAGATGCCATATGATTTTCGAGTCACAAAACTGCCCTATTTAAGTATAAAATTATCATGTTTCTGTTATGTTTGTTTTTATTTTATTAATTTATTTTTATTTATTTTTGGTCTTTTTTTAGACAGGGTCTCGCTGCATAGTTCAGGCTGGCCTTGAGCTCACTTTGAACCTCTTTCCTCAGCCTCCCAAGTAATGGGATTACAGGCATGTGCCACCATGCCAGGCTTTACTACCATCTGACAGAGTTGGATTCCTGGTCAGGGAACCATATGATAGAATTGTGGCGCGGCTGAAAAGATAAGAAGTATGAAATATAAATGACCTTTATTTTAAGGGCATTTATTAAATGCCCTTTATATTTTAAGATTAAATTAAATGCCCTTTATATTTTAAGAATGCGGGGAGAGACCCCCGGCCCTCCGGGGTCTCCAGGGTCTGGCAATCTCTCCGTCGAACACGTGGGGTGGGGGCATACATGTAGCTTAGGTTTGGGGTGGTGCCTGAGGGGCATTATTGATGCACAGGTGGCCCACTGGTGTTCATTTCACGCCATGGGTAAATTCCTAGGGGTGGGGAAGATGCAGCCCCTTGGTTCTGCTTCCAAGGCTTTACCCGCTACAGTGTCCTTATAGTTCTAACTTCCTGCAATGGTTAAAACAAACTTTAAACTTCATTGTGAATATAAGCAGGGTTAAGTAAAAAGAAAAACTATAGGAACCTAAAATAAAGTGAAAATAAAATGAAATCTGCCAATGTATATACCTGCTCAGACGTGTCAGGCAAACAAAAATCAAACATGTTTCCTGAGATACCAAAACAAACTTTTCTAAATAGGCAGTAGACAGATGCTCTATCATTTATTTATTTCTTCTTAATAACTCCCAAATAATTTAGTCACAGCTATCTCTGACATATTTAATCTACTCTGATCAGTGTCCAGTTTTCACATTCTTCATTCTAAAATTTCATACATTTTTACTTCGCAGCTAGAAATCATCCCATTACAAGTAACTTACTATGCACTGTGGAGGCAGAAAGGCCTCAGCGATCAATCATGGTGGTCAGAAAGATTGTTTTGTAGCAGTAGCTGGTGTAGCACATTTAGGAAAACCAGCCACCATACAGCTCCCAAATCACTGCCTCTCAACATCAGATTTGCTTCCCCAAACTATTCCTTACACACAGGCAAAATTATTCAAATGCAAAAGAGGACAAACAAATATATTTTTCTCTTTCCAGCACTGGAGCTACTGTAAAAGCAGCCAAGCACATATCCTCACTTGGGGGATTTCCCTGGAGGAAAGGAAAGGTAGAAATACGGGATCTGAGCTCACTGCAGCTGCCACAAAGACAGACACAGGATGATCGTGGGTGGGCAGAGGCCAGACCTATCGGGCCAGATGAGTAAAACAGGAAATTTAGACTCCCCGTTTTTTTGTTGTTATATTTTTTGTTCTCCTCCCCAATCTCGTACTCCCTCTTTTCATGTTGCTGGTGGAGAGGTGGCTTGCGCCTAGATTTCTTGGCTCCAGAGCACCACTAGATCACACTTGTTCAACAGGAGTCTCTCACAAGATGTCTCTCCCCTTGTATAACTTCCCGAAATCCTCTTGTCTTCTGGAAAGTCTTGAGCAAAAGTACTGATGGAGGGCTGAGATTAGCTCACTTACATAAGCGCCTGCCTGGCAAGTGTGAGGTTGTGAGTTTGATCCCCAGTACCAAAAAAAAAAAAAAAGGTCCTGATGCAGTGCTTAACTGTAAAACTTCTTGGGAAAGAAAGAAAAAGGAGTCTAGAGTACAAAGTTTTTCTACTTTTGAAAAAATAAAATCAGTAACAACCTCAAAACAAGTAGTGCAGACATGGTAGTGCATTCCTGTTACCTTAACACGCCAGGGGCTGAGGCAGGAGGACTGCTGTGAATTTAAGGCCAGCCTGGGTTACACAGTGAGTCTAAGTCTAGACTGAATTACAGAGTGAGCCCCTGCCTTAAAAAATGACAAAAACAAAACAAAATCTGCCTTAAAAAAATGACAAAAACAAAACAAAATCAAAAACAAAAAAGCAAGTAATTTTGCAGTCCAGTTCTTGGTATAGTCATATGTAATATGTAGATTTCTACCATCAAAAGCCTTTTAATTGTACTGTGATGAATTCCTAGGCCATGCTGCCCTGCCGGCAACATTTTCTCTGCACAAATACACATTCATTTAACAGGTACTTATCAAGTGTCCCTCTGTGGCCATTACCATACAGTGATGGACAAGAGAAAAGGAAGTCTCTTTTCTCACTGAGCTTGCATTCTGTTATGGGAATAAGCCTGTTGTAAAAATTCAAACTATATCCACCCCCCACCCCGAACCTCGCAGGACCTGTGGGAACAGTGGAATGGTCCACAAAAGCCCCTGCTGACTCCAGCCTGGGGAGCTCAGAGGTGCTCACCTGAGGCTCCCTCTTGCCTCCTCCCATCATTAGGTGGTAGCTTTGGATTCTACTCTTCCTTTGTTCCTACAGCCGGGGAAGGGGTAAGAATTATCTTCCTCTCTTTTATTCAACTTGGACCAGTACCTACTTCCTTACCCGTGCAGCCAGCAACCCCCGACCACTGATCCTGACACATGCCATAATCCTACACCACAAGGAAAGATGAAAAGACAGGCAGTGAGAACAACTAGGGTCTTTTTGTTCTTCCAAGGAAGAACATTAGCCCCAAGTTTCCTAGCCGCTTTGAAATGGCTCCTCTAACATCACAAAATAGGAGCTCTTTGGATACTTGCTTCACTCTGTTTCAGTGCTATTCACACCAAGTTACACCAACTCTTGTTTTCAATGACGTTATTTTAAAAAGATTATCCTATCTTACAATATAGAATAATGAAAAATAGAAACTACTTAAACCATCCCAAATAGCAAGACTACATACACTAAGGAGCCATCTAAAGTCAGAGGTTACATAGCAATCTTAGATTCCAGAATTCAGAAGACTAAATTCATAAGTATAGTCTGTGAACTGCTAGTCAAACCACATTTGACCAATCTGTGTCACTAGGAAATTCTAGTTAGAGGGAAAAGATGGCTGGTTTTTCGCTTGTGCTGCCATTGTCCCTCTTTTTAAGAGAAACTTAAGTCATAAAAATTAGCTGAGCATAACAGGACATGCCCATAATTTTGGCATTTGGGAGGCTGAGGCAGGACGACTGCCACAAGACCAGACCAGGCTATACGGTGAGTTTAAGGCCAGCCTGGATACACAACAAGACTTTGTCCAAAAACTAAGTAAGTAAATGCTTTAAATGGGCTACAATCTTACACCACAAAGAATGGCTATTAAGAAATCAAATAATAGGGGCTAGGGATTTAGCTCAGAGGCATAAGCACCTGCCTTGCAAGAAGGCGGTCCTGAGTTCAATCTCCGGTATCGATAAAAATGAAAAAGACAAAAAAAAAAAAAAAAGAAAAGAAAAGAAAAGAAAAGAAAAAAGAAATCAAATAATAACAAATGCTGGAAAGGCTGTTGTTAAGAATATGAACTAGTACAATCACTATGGAAATTAGTAAGGCAATTCCTCAAAAACTAAAGATAGAAATTGCCAGGGGCTGGGGATTTAGCTCAGTGGCATAAGGGCGTAAGCAGCTGCCTTGCAAGTGTGTGGTTGTGAGTTTGATCCCTGGTACTGATAAAAAAAAAGAAAAAGACAAAAAAAGAGAGAGAGAAATTGCCAGCTATTCCCTTTCTATGTGTCTTCTCAAAAAGAGTTAAGGACATCATATTACAGTGAAAGGTGCATATCTATGTTTATATACATACATGTGTGTGTATATATATACATTTTAACCCATGTTTATAGCAGCAAAATTTACAATAGCTAAATTTTGGAAGGAGTCTATATGTCCATCAGCAGATAAACACATAAAGAAAAATGTGGTATTTATAAAGGGTAAATCTGAGTCATTTGTAGGAAAATAGATGTATCATGTGACAATATATTAAGGGAAATAAATCAGACACAAAAGCTTAAATATTGCATGATACCTCTTGTGAGAAACCCAAAGTATAAATAAATTAAAGGACAAATAAAGAAAGATAATAGGAGATAAGGAGACAGATCTTTTGCAAATGAAAAGGAGACCAAATCATAGAGAGGGAAGAGGGGAAGGAAAAAAATTAAAATTGTTATATATATGTACCAACTTCCCATGATGAACGTAGTCATTATTACTGCAAATGTACGAACAAATGTTTTTAAGAATTTTTTTTATGTAGGCTTAGAAAGTAAACTGAAGGCAATGACATCTGCTCATTCACCAGGCGAAACCAGTAATACTCATGACAGACTGCCACCTCTACCACCCAGTATTAAAATAAATAGTAACTTACTCATTGATGAACTAAATATTATACATCTTAACTTTAAATTATCTGTTACCAGTCTATATGCTCCAAAAATATTCCTCTAAGACCCAGATCTGGTAATGAAAATTCCTGGATATGAGTATAAATTAAATACTTTTCAGTGTAAATAAATGAGCTAAAATCTCTAAAAGTGTTTTTCCAATCTCCTTCTCTGAGACAGGGTATCAACTGTTTATAAAGATTCTGGGACAACTTTTTTTTTGTACAGGGGATCAAACTCACAACCTTGCGCTTGCCAGGCAAGTGCTTACACCACTGTGCTAAATCAAATCCCCTGTGGGACAACTCTTTAAAAATGTTTTTTCCACTCCCTTCATTCATTGGGTTTTCAAGTAAAAAACAAACAGAATTAACTGTAGGAGGAAATCAAGTTTTAAACGTAACACTTCAGTGTGCCTAAAACAACCACATAAATTTAGAAAGTAGTAAGAGTGAGTACAGTGGTATCTGTGTTCACAAACTTAATTTATTCTACAATTATGGAAAAGATGGCCGCAGTTGTATTTGTTAATAAACTGAAATTCTGCCAAATACTCATTTGTGAACCACACTGTTTACAAACAAAAGTGTTCAAAGTAATATTGTTTTTAGTATAATACAACTCTACCCAGATTTCCATTTGTCCTTATAAAAGGCTCTTCAACTCCACAGCCTCAAAATTTGTAGGAATTTAGCATCATGGCAATGCCCATACACCAGGACCCTAGAACTCCCAAGCTAAAAGAATACAATGGTGACTTCTCGGAAGGTTGACAGTTATATTCCTGATTTGAGGGCTCCTGTGGCCAGCCTGCCTGAGGCTGTATAATTAAGAATAAAAGGCAAATTCCAGGCTCGGTGCCTCTAGGCTCCCCAAAGCAGACTAATCCCTTTAACTATCTCTAACCAGAGATAAATTTTCAGAGAACCTATAAGTTTTCAAGAACACAAGTAGCTGGCTTTCTATTAACTTATTACAGATAACTACATCCTTGTATCTCTGGCAAGAGCAAGAAAGAATTTTTTTAAACATTTAAGATATCATTTAAACAAAAGAATGTAAATTCTGAAGTTCTAAGCATTTCTTCTATAGATTTTAGCACTGAGAGCATAAAAATCTAATTCTGGTGCCAATTCTTGAGCCAGTGTATTTGCATTTAAAGCAACAAAAACCTAGAGCAGAGAGATAGAGGAGGTTGATAAACTTTTAAGCAGCATGAGATAACAGAAAGAGCAGAAGTTAAGAAACAGCAGTCTGGTGCTGGCATAGCCACTGTAGGTGGCCCTTGTATGCACCAGCCTGTTACTCTTCCAAAACTCATTCACTTCACTGATAAAAAAAAAAAGGACAGGGTCACGGGCGACTCATCTAGATGTCTCTTAGATGTATTCCAGCTTCAAAAAACAAAAATCTAAAAGCAGCATCCTAAACAACATTCTAAATTCTACTCAATATTGTTAAATATTATCTTGCCAAGCAACCTGTGAATACTTTAAAAATTCAACAGTGGTACCTCGTTCGTGAGCTTAACTCCACAATCCTGGTTCAGTTGCAATGAATGAATTCTGTTACCAGAATTGTGGAAAGAATTAAATTCATAAGCCAAGGTATCACTATATCTCAATGAGTTGGTGTCATATTAAAAAATAAACACTAAAAATGAAAACCACAAACTTCTGTTTTGAATACAAAATAGGCAGTGGAATGGAAATAAACTGAGAAGAGACTTTTGCTTCAACCTGTCTACAGGATATGGATCATTTTACACGTTGTTAACTCAGGTTTGAATTCTCTCCCTTAACCAGGAAACTAAAACAATCACCAACAGAACCCTTACAGTCTTAGGTTGTGCTTGAGAGGGATCTTTGTGCCACATGCAAACAAAGCTCTGCTGACCCTGTGCGGACAGGCCTTGCCACTCCCGGCCAGCAGCTGCTCCCAAGGGGGGCTTGATCTGTTCCATCTGAGACTGCGTCTGCTGACAACCACGTAGCCTGCTGTGCAATATTCCACACCATAGGAAAACACGTGTTAGCTAAGGCAGAAAGGTGAGTTTGATGTAATTTGAGTGAAGAAAGGAGAATATTAAAACTACACATAAAGCTCTAAAGACAAGAAGCAAGCAAGAAAGAATTAGGAAACTGAACTATATTAAAATTAAAAACTGCTCTGCAAAAGAAACTGTCAATTTTAAAAGACAAGCCTTAGACTGAGAACAAATGTCTCCAGGTGACATCTAATAAAAAGACTGTTATGTTATCCAAAGTGCACAAAGAACTCTTAAAACTCAACAAATAGAAAACAAATAGCTTAGCTTTAAAAAAAAAAAAAAAGACCAGACCTCAACAGACACCTCATTACGTAACATATTTAAGTGGCAAACACAGGAAGCTGGGTGTGGTGTTGCACACTCGGGGAGCTAAGGCAGGAGGACTGCCACAAGGTTGAAGCCAGCCAGGGCTGTACAGTGAGTTCAAGGCCAGCCTGAAGTACACAAGGAGAGCCTGTCTAAAGCACAACATGACAAAACCGAATAAGATCTCCACATTATATGCACGTATTTATAGCAGTTTTATTCAAATTACCCAAATTTAGGAGTACCTAGGATGTCTTTCAGCAGGTGAATGGACAAACTATGGTACATCCAGATAATGGAGTATCATTCAGCCCCAAAAAGTGAGTTCTCAAACCATGAAAAGACAGGCGGCATCTTAAATGGGTACTACAGAGTGCAAGATGGTCTGACGGGGCTATCTACTGTATGATTTCAACTATGTGACATTCTAGAAAAGGCAAAACGTTGAAGACATGAGAAATACTGCCTGGAAGGGCTTAGGTGGAAACACAGTAACAAATAGGCATAACCTGGGACTTTTAGGGCAAACCACTCTGTACCAGGTGATACCCATCATTATGCAGAAGTTGACAATGTACACCACCAGGAGTGACTCCCAACGTGGCCGTCCACTCTGGATGAGAACGATGAATCACAGCAGACTCATCAACTGCAGCATGTTTGTTGGCAATGGGGGAGTAATGCTGGCAATGGGGGAAGAAAGGCGGGCAATGTAGGAAACGGCACACAAATTAAAATGTCTCTATTTTTCCCTCAGGTTTTCTATGAACTTAATACTGCTCTGAAAAATACAATGTAATGCCTGTATTCAATTTATTAAGTGAATAGACCATATTTAGACTTCTCTTGCTGTTGAATATTTAGGTTATCTATCTATCTTTCTATCCATCTATTTGTCTATTTGGAGTATTGGCAATTGAACCCAGGATCTTTGCACTAGGCTACATTCCCAGCCCATTTAAGAAAAAATTTTTATTTTGAGACAGAATCTTGCTCAAGTTGCTAAAATGGGCTTGAGCCTGCAACCCTCCTGCCTCAGGCTCCAGAATGCTGGGGTTATAGGCATGCACCACCACGTGGCTCACTCTTTTATTTTTATGTTACATTAAAAGCTGAAAATAACACTATAGAAGTTTACCAAACTACATAAATACAGTATTTTCTATCTACTTATTTATTTGACAGAATACAGTTCTCTAAGACAGGACTGCCCTGGGGTCCTGTAGGCCAAGGCAGAGCGTCCATGCTGACCTGGCACACTCCCTGGGAGTGAGCAAGGGGCGCACGCCACAGCACCCTGTAATTTACTGGACAACTGCTGGTCTGAGTCCTCAGTCTCTACTAACAGCAGATCAAGTAGCGGAGTCAATCAGCATCACGCTGGAGACCAAGGGACAGTGTTGCAGACTAAGTCTTGATTGTTCTCTCTGCAAAACCAACCTAGGAAAATTGCTTTGGCTTAACTGATATTAAAATCACATGAGAGAAAGGACATTGACTAGCTTGTGGCAGATGTTGCATCTATAGCATCTAGAAGATTTGTAGGAAACAGAAGGTCCACTAATTAGGCTTTCTTCCATGGGCATCTGGAGGAGGGCTGTCTGCTGAGAGTTTTCTCTGCCAGCATGAGTGGTCAGGTCATCACAAACAGATAAGGATGCTTGCCCACAATCACCTATAGCTACAGCATGTTTCATAGTGTGGGAGCTATGAAACCTCTAGAGCCTGTAGCAGTACAACATAAACATATCTCTCTTAATCCAGCTGCCAATCAGAAAGTTAAAACAAATAATTAACAGTTCAAATTTACAATGTTGAACCCCACCACACACATCTCCAAATAAACTGTCTTTAGTTTTTAAGTAAGCAAAAGGATGCAGAACAGACAACTCACTGAACCGGGTGAGTTACAACTGCCTTCTTGGGTTACATGTGAGGAAAAAAACTCTGGTTCAGATCTCAGTTTCCAGGTCAAAGACCTGAGGTACAAGAACATATTCATACTTGCCCAACATAATTTATACAAATACAGAAAAATTAAGTCTGAGCCAATTAGTGCAATACAACATTGTTCTTTCAACCAATGATAAGGAAAGGAACACTTCAGATTAACACTGTATTTGCCTATGTGTTTTTAGAAAGACACTTTTCTTAACTATCCCAGAGTTATCTAGGAATAACTCACTTTCTAAGTGCCAAAAAAATAAACAAAATAAGAAAAATGATAAACACAACTTTCTCAAGCCTCTACCTTCCCTACTTGTATCTTTTTGACAAAGAGATTTGGATGAACCAGGAACAAACTCAACTTCCTCTGGGATTTTGCCAAAAGAACTTTGACTAGGCAAACATAAAAGTGTCAGGCCTGATCTGAGAAAGACCTTCCCAACAAACACAGTACAAAAACAGGAATCCATGCTGCCCTCAGACAACAAGAATCGATGGCCATAAAGAAATTTAGGACTGGACCTGCAATCTCCAGGACACTGGACACCAGCTTTATATGTACACCTGTGCTGATCACCCTTGCAGCTCTGACCTCCATCCAGATTCTTTGGGACTATGACCCAAAGACTACATATATGTATATGTAGCCCTCTGGATATTCACTAATATCACTCCAATTTGAGCCTGCTTGTACCTAGACAACATTAAATCTAGTCATTCCCATGGTCTGGCTCTAGATGTTTCCTCACATGTTATTAATTAACAAAAAGGACAAAGACTAAAGAGCCTTCCAACACCATTTGAAGAATCAGGCTACATGCCTATCTGTCAAATGTGGAAAGTCATCACCAACACCTCTGATCCAGAACCCCACAAATCAATACTTCATTCAATGACACAAGGTAGGCAAGAAACCCATATAAAAGAAAGAGCAAAATGTGACGAGTCACAGATCTGATCACAAGCCCTAGCAGTCCACTGGGGAGTGTCTGTTTCCGAGAGCACATCCAGTTTGTTGAGAAGCTGGTAAGGAAGGACACAGCACACTACTTACCTTACCAGTGCATCTGGCTTGCTTAGCTGGTTATTAGGAATACAATTTTCCATTAAGTCCTTGTGTGTACTTGGGCTCTTGCTAGTGCACTTCTGCTTCTTTTCATTTTTACTAGATGAGGAAGGAATGCTCCCATTTGTGGCGCTGTGACTTCGAGGTGAGGAGTTCACAACCCCACTGGCATTTTTATAATTTTTTGAGGAAGCAGTACATGAGTCCTCTTTCAAGAGATTTTCTGTACTTCCCACAAGGTCATTATTTAATCTTTTACTGTTGATATGGTTTTCCATATACTCAATTTCTTGTATTTTAGAGTCTACAGGTTGTAGAATATTGTTGTTATTTATTCCAAGGTTGTGTTTTTTGGCATCCTTGTCCTTTTCTTTCCCTTTTTCTCGATATTCTATCTCTGGTAAAGTTGTGGACAGTTTTTTGTTGGCTGGAATGCCGCCGTTGTGGTGTATAAGGATCGAGGAATCCATATCAGGTAGTCCTTTGGCTGCTACAATACCAAAAACAAACCAACAACAACAACAAAAAAGCCCCACACCAGAATATTTAGTTTTTCAAATACAGAATAGATTATTTCAACAAACTGAATTAGTTATACCTAGAATTTACTACATTCATTTGCAAATTCATTTAGAAGTATAGTCACAGTCGATTAAGCTAACTTCAAGAAACAAATCCAAATACTTATGAGAACTCCACATTTAGAAAGTCACCATTATTTATGAAAGTCAAGCCGTTAAAAATTTGGTCTTTCTGAGATGTTAAACAAGCAAACAACATGTTTGTAGTGTTTGACTGACTTTGCAGGCCTATAGTCTGAGCATCTATTTAGAGGATCACAACATGCAATATAGCTATTACAGGGGTTTCCTTCTGTCTTGTTTTTGAAATCCAATATTGTTCTTTCATTGTTACATTGTTTTGTGTTATTCCCTTTAAATTAAAAAAAAGAAAAGAAAAGAAGTTTGGTCTTAAAACAAGATTAGAGAATTTTATACTTGACTTCTTATACACTGACTCAAACTTCTCTGTCACAGGACGAAAGGACAAAGGCAGATTATTCTAGGAGGCTATATTTTAAAAGGTGCCAGGACTAAACAAACTGCTACTAACTTTACTGAAAATAAGTTAAATGAAACAAAAAAAAGTGTGTCTTTAAGATAAGAACATCAATCCTCTTTCTTGACTGTAATGTTGAGGTAATAAAAAAGTCTTTATTATATACCAGGCTACTTTGTAAAGAATTTTCTATCTCAGGCCTATGCATTCTGATCTGATAAGATTCGAGAGGTTTCTGGTTTGTTTTTTGAGACAGAGATTACAGGTGTGTTCCACTATGCCTCGTACTTGAGAGATACTTTTGTACCACACCAAAGAAAAAGGTTTTGGCATATATTAAGTAAAAATGTGATCTCAAGTTACCAACTCTCAAACCAAGGCAACAAATATTACTGTCAATATATCCATATTTATTGGTTAAATGTCCATGAGAGATGTCTCATTAGAAGTTAAGTTTAAAATCCATATTATATGACACAAAACATTAGAACAGGAACTTTGTTCTATTCAGAAAACTTATGATTTATAAAATTTAATTCCACATCTACATCTTTATCTTGCTTATATGTTAGTTCCTGATCTGCTTCAATAACAAATTGGGTTACATATTACTTTGTGGCTGAAAATATATTTTTAAAATTTTATAACAAAATATTAAGATATAAAATAAGGAAAGAAAAATAATTAAATGTACATTTTTAAAAGCATATAGCTTTCAGAGACTGGATAAAAAATTTCACACTCGCTGGGGATTTAGCTCAGTGGCTTGAGTGCCTGCCTGGCAAGTGCGAGGTCATGAGTTTGATCCCCAGCACCAAAACAAAACAAAAAAAAAATTTTTATATTCTACTTCATGACCAAAACCAAAACAAAACAAGCCCTGGGGAAGAACACCAAAAAAACAGGGAAATTTAAAATGGTTAACTATTTTTCCTAAAAAGAAAGCTGTTCTAAGAGACAAAATCATTACTAGACTATTCGGCCAAAAAAGGGTCAAGACCTACCTTCCTCAGCCTCTTTTTCTTGCTTCTGCAGCATCTGCTGCTCTGGAGGGAGAGCCTGTTGAAGAAGCTGCATGTAAAATTCGTTCTCCTTTTGTACTTCCTTTTGCTTCCTTAATCTCATTTTGTAGCTCACATAACTTTTGAAGCCAAAGCCCAAAGTCACCACAGGGTACCCAATACTAGAAAGAAGACAATCCAGCCAGTAATTGCAAGCACAACACATGTGACAAGCACACGAGGATACCTATACTTAAAATTAGAAAATTATTTCTTAGAATTAAAAGATAAATTCTAGTTGCCCACAGCAGCTACAGATGACATTCAATAAACAAGTCGGTCTCTGGCCTGCAGTGGAAAGTGAGGCAGCAACCTGCAGAACAAACCCCGACAGCACGGGACTGCTAGACCACAGGAAAGCACTACCCCCTGGACTTCGGTGTTCAGGGCATCAGCACGTTGACAGACTCAGTGGGTAACGTCTCTGAAGAAAATTAAACTGCCTTTGCATTAGAACTCAGACATCTGCATGGCTTTAAAAATTAAAGAGGTAGAGATTTTATGGGAGGTCAAAAGTAAACATTCTCAATGTTAAAAAATCAAAATGACATTATTTGGCTTGAAAACTAGAAGGCAGGGCCATTTTTATCTTCTTGCTGCCTGGGTGATAAATGTCACCAGTTATTCCTACAAAATTAGTTCATAAATACTCTGTCATACGTAAATTCAAGAATCATTTAAATAAGTATCTGGTATCAGTGCTAACATTTGGGTTGTGCTGCCAAATTAAATCAGGTGTACTTACAACTCTAATCTCTGGGATAGAAAGTTGAAATATTCTCATTCATCTCATCAGCTTGCCTAATACTGTTGTAAAGCTTCTGCAAACATTGTCAAACCTGCATTAAGTTTCATTAACATTAAAATTTATCAATTCATAATTACAGATTTAAAGTTACAAGTTTTACTGATTAGGTTTATTTAACTCATTTGTGAAGAGATTAAAAACACCAGAAACTATTTTTTTAGTAGGTTCTAGTTTATTTTGGGTTTTGCCATTAAATAGTGGCAAAAATTGGTCTGTTTAGGAGAAACATATATTAAGTGGTGACTTTCACAATATTTATAAATAAAATCATGCTAATTTTCAGAAATGTTTCTGGTTCAGGTTAAATGAAAAATATTCAATTTTATATTTCATTAGAAATAATATTCTTTTTAAGTTAATAATATTATCTCCTATAAACAGGTTAAGAAAAAAAATTCTACAGGTTTTTTTTTTTTCTTGGTCTTTTGAGACAGGGTCTCGCTGTGCAGTTCAGGCTGGCCTTGAGTTTACTTCATAGCCCAGACTGGTCTCAAACTTGCAAGGATCCTTCTGCCTCTACCTCCCAAGTGCTGGGATTACAGGAGTGAGCCACCATGCCTGGATAAAACTCTAAATTCTTTTAAGCATCGTGAACCAGTCATATATTTCACCAAGTTTTTTTGAATCATTAGCAGATTATAATAAAAATAAGTAATATTCATCAAACACCTAAGTGCTTGGCATAAGTTAAACATCTCAAGCAGAGTGTCCCATTTCCTCTTTCCCATGATCCCTAGAGACAGATTTTTTTAAAAAACTGAGGGTTAGAAACAATGATACCAACTGGGCATGGTGGTTCACACCTATAATCCCAGCACTCAGCAGGCTGAGACAGGAGGATCACTGTAAATCTGAGACCAGTCTGGGCTATTTAATGAGTTCAAAGCCAGCCTGAACTACATACCAGGACCCTGTTTCAAAAAAAAGAAATAATGACACATTCAGCAACACAGCTATCAGGGGAAAGAGCCGGGATTCTAACATTTATCTGTCTGAAGAAAGCTTTTTATCACTAAGCTGTAATTTCTTCCAGGGCCCATGTACAATCCCTAAGAAAAACTACACAGTTGAACTTACCATTCTACACTGGAATGAATTAGAAATCAAGACTATAAAGACTTACCAGTGAGCAGCAAATGGACGACAAAGGTCTACATGAAAATTTTTGAGATCCTTAAATCTAATTGCTGCTTCAATATAAACAAAGAGTATCCAGAGGGATACTGTAGGCAAACACACTCCTCTTTCTGTGGAAAAGCAATAGAGAGATAACATCAATGATACATTAACACACACAACAGATGGGTTGTTTGGGAGACTGACTCAACTACAGTAACCTTCATTGTGAGACTTTCAACTAAATTAAAAAGCAACTTAACCCAGACTGAAAGCTTTTATATGACAAACAATCCACAGAATCAATGACTAAAATTAACAGCAAATATTCTGGCAGAAAATATTCAGAATATATATAAAATAAAAGATTCATAGTTCAACATACAAAGAGCTCCTACAAATCAATAAAGAGGCAAGTGAAGCTTAGGGTAGTGGCATGTGCCTATTACTCCAGCACAGGCGAGGCTGAGGAAGACTGCTTGAGGCCAAGGGTTATAGGCAAGTATACACTACAAGAGTCCCTGTCTAAAAATAAAGAGAAATGCAGGTGGGGAACGAGGAATATACAGCTTAGTAGTAGGGCACATACTTAGCATGTGTAAGGTCTTGGCTTTGATTCTTAGCACCAAACAAAATCAAACATAAGCAACTAAAGGAGGAAATATGCAACTTTTCATAAAAGGAGAAATATAGATAGTTAAAAAGCATGAAAAATCCTCAAGTTTACTACTGAGATGGAAAATACAAATTGGATCCCTTTTCTTAACTCTCAGGGAAAAATTTTAAAGATAATCATGAAGGAAAAGTATCAAAAAAGGTTTAATTTCACATTTAACAATAATATAAATTACTTTTAAAATTGACAGTATAATTAAATTTAAAATACTTGCACTTTTTCTTTTTCTTTACTTTTATTATTTTTTTTTTTTTTGAGATAGGATCTCGCTATGCAGTTCAGGCTGGATCTAAGTTCACTTTGTAGCCCAGGCTAATCTCAAACTTGCAATGATCCTCCTGTCCCAGCCTACTATGTGCTGGGATTACAGGCATGCGCCACCATGCCTGGCTAAAATACTTGTACTTTTAATCCAGAAATTTCACTTTGGACTTTACCCCACAGAAATACATAAAAACTTTGAGATAAACATATAAAAATGTCCATTGTAGTATTATTCGCAGTAACATAAAACTAGAATTTAAATGTCCATCCACAGGGAACTATTTAATCATGATAAATCTACATAATAAAATATGGACAGATTTTCTAAATAATGAAGATCTCTATTGTCATGACATGATCTATTAAAAATAAAATTCTTAATTTCAGCATTATTTGAAATTTTTTTCTTAACTATAAGCCCATACTTCTCTCATAATTAAAAATAATTTTCAAGGGAAGAAAAAGTAACTTGCAACAGACAAAGTACAGATAATGTACACAATTTTTCACTGGTTTTAGAATCAAAGTCTAGAGAGTAGGTCTACCTATGATAGACCTACCTATGATAGGTCTACCTATGACTAATAACGGGATATTTATGAATACAGGTTGG
This sequence comes from Cavia porcellus, assembly GCF_034190915.1. Taxonomy (NCBI): domain Eukaryota; kingdom Metazoa; phylum Chordata; class Mammalia; order Rodentia; family Caviidae; genus Cavia; species Cavia porcellus. Next base: position 19,155,909 of record NW_026947508.1, on the reverse strand, counting down.
CAGGGAAGGACCGAGTGAACTAAATGAAATCTTTAGGATGAGACTAAAGTCAGCTCACAGGATCTTAAAAATCAGAAAGGCCATTTAGCCTAACTTCACCAAGGCCCAGAGTTTAAGCAAAACTCTTAAGCCTGAAGTCACAAAGACAGCACTGAGTCTGCTTCTAAAGAAAACCCAAATCCCTCCAGTCCTGAATTAAGTCAACACAGAAGCTCTGTGAAGGCAGCTCCTGACCTCAATCATTCTTATGGGTTTAACATATCAAAACCAGGGATTTTCACAATACAGAAAGAAAAATAACCTACAGTACAATGAATTTTCAAAATCATTTCAAAAATGTTTATTTCCCACTTCTCCTGTTAGTTTAAGTTACATTATAGAGGTCTGGGTTTAGCTGAAACAAGCAACTGCCTGGCAAGTGCTAGGTTGTGAGTTTGATACCCAGTACCAACAAAACAAAACAAAACAAAACAAACCAGTTACATTATAGAAAAATTAGACAACATATTATATTCCTACAACTACTAAATAAATAAAAGTACACTGAGAGCATTTTGAGCAAATAATCATGTTACAAATTTGATTTTATATCCAGGCATCTTTTAACATAGTTTATAATATAAAAAGTTTATAATATAATATTATCTTTTGTGGCCATATATGATTTCTTTTCCTTTTCTTTTTCTTTTGGGTCTCACTGTGCAGGCTGGCCTTGAACTTGCTTGTATAGCCCAGGCAGGCCTCAAACTCACAGCGATCCTCCTGCCTCAGCCTCCCAAGTGCTGGGATTATAGGCGTGCAGCACCATGGCCGCAGCCAGATCTAATTTTATCAACTATTCTTAAAATTCTTGAGAAAGAAGTTCAACTGGAAAAAAAATTAGCCCCAACTTAAATAAATTGTACTCATATCCATGAGGCTCAATAAAGTTGTTCCAAATTGTAACGTATTTCACAATTTAGCTACCCAATGTGCATTTCTGAGCCTACAGATAAAGACAGGCCACAATAACTCTGTGACACCACCCACTGAAGTAATTCCCAACAGGTTCTATGAAGAGTTATATACTCAGTCTATTCTCTACTACTAAATATTAAAGAAATTTAGGGAATCACCATAGTTCATCACAGCCCCAGAATATCTGAGTTGAAAGGCTCTTTTAAACATTATCTAGGGTATTCTACTCTCATACAATATGATACCTAGAGAAAGGGACAAACATTCAAGTGGCAATGCACTCAAAACTGATACCCATGGCAAAAAATGTAAGTAAAAACTAGTGCAGAGAAAAGTAAGTTAAAGGAAAGCAGACTAAAGAATGTCTACGGTAGCTTATATCAACTTAGTTACAAAAGAATGCTAAACATAGAGAAAATCATGCTCACACTGGGTACTTTAGATAACAGGACTCAACTGCCTTGTGCATAGGCCAACATCATCCTTCTAGCAGCTTTGAGAAGAGGATGGGTGTTGTGTCAGACAGTTATCATTTGGTGCTCTTTCAGTGGTTAACATCCTACAGGTTGCAGCTAGGCCTAAGCATCAAATTTCATATAGCATTGCAGACAAGTGTGACCCTGAAAGCCAATCCTCAAATCCCAGTGTACGCCACATTCAGGTTTTCCCAGTGGACTGTTGCTGTCAAAATATCTCATCTGATCTTGGTTTGAAATAACAGTGTAGCCCTAAGAAGAAGAAAGGAGGTAGCTGTGTAGCTCTACTCTAGTTAGAACACACCTGAAATATAGCACACAAACCCACTAAGAACTAGGGAGACCAGGATGGTGAGAGTACTTAAAATACAAGACAAAGCTAATGGAAGTAGAGATACTTCTGCCTGCAGAAAAGAATGAAGAAGATATGACAAGGTCTTCAGATCTCCAAAGAAATGTTAACCTGCCAGGAATAGAGCTCAGTGGCATAAGTGCCTGCTTGGCAAGTGCGAGGTTGAGTCTGATCCCCAGTCAAAAAAAAAAAAAAAAAAAAAAGAAAAGAAATGTTAACCTGATAGGAAGATTATACTCAGAGTGGCTTTGGTGGGAAGGTTCCTAGTTTTAAGACAAAGTTTTGTGTATTTCTATACAATTTTCTGGGAAAGCCTTTTCAGGATCTCTAAAAATCAGTGGGTCCACAGAAGATGAACAATGTGTGATACAGCAACTCTGGGGGGTTTTCTTCTCTCTTGTTTTTGAAACCCCAATATTGTTCTCACTATCTTGTTTTGTTTTATTTCCCTTCAAAAGAAAATAAATACAATAAAATAAAAAAGAAAAAGAAAAAGGCTTAGGAATATAGCTCAGTGGCAGAGAACTTGCCTAGCACAGTCAATGTCCTGGGTTCAATCCCAGTACCACAAAATACTAATAACAACATGGAGACGTGTTAATGATGAAATAATAACTTTAAGAAAGAAGAATATATTTTTATGTATATACAAAAAAAATAAAATAAAAAAGAACCAGGTCCAAAAACCGTTATGACACAGTAGGCTAAAAACATGAGGATGAAATAATCACCAACAGGAGACCTGCAGCCACTGCCTGGCTCTGACCTTTACCCCTTGGTGAATTTTGAAGCATTCCTATATTAAGTTGTACAGGATCACTATAAAACACTGTGATTAAAGAAATAAATCTTATAAAGCGGTTTACAGAGTAAAAAATATGAGGATGACATTTTTGTCTCAATGTAACTTTCTATTACAGCGGCCCCTAAACGGAACAGGGTATCAGGAACAGCAGGTAAGTGCTTTTTCACTCAGAGATAAAACTTTCATATGCCAGGGACACTGTGGGGATGCTTGTGACCAGTGACAAGTTTACCTGAATGACCTCTGACATTCTATTCAATAATGAAAACTACAAACATTTTTCTAATTTGCCACATAGCATTTATTTTAGCATTATTCCTAAACAGAAATCACATCAACTTTTTTAAATGTATCTCTTCACACTGTTAGTAATGGAAATGTTTACAATTGAGGCATGAAATAATAAAGGCTTAGACTTTTGATTCAAGTAATAAAAAACAAGTATTTGTGGGCTGGGGATTTAGCTCAGCGGCATAAGCGCCTGTCTTGCAGGCAGGCAATCGTGAGTTCAATCCCTGGTACCGATAAAAAGGAAAAAGCCCCCCCCCCAAAAAAAAAAAAAAAAAAAGTATTTGTAAATTATAATCTACTAGGAAAGGGCAAGAAGACATAAATATCTACATAAGCTCAATTGTAAATAGTTTATTTATTTTAAAACACATTTTAAAAACTTGAAATTTAAGACGTTTCTCTAAGACATTAGTAAGACTTACCTGTGTGCCACACATACTGAACCCACACATATGTGCTAGCAGCAAAGAAAAGCCATTGTATGGGAATGAAGAGCAGACAGATTATATTTGATGTGAATGCTACACAAACAAAAAATACTGAGAAGGCCTAAGGGAAAAACAAAACAAAAAATACCTTTTAGAACTTGTTATTTTCAAACACAAATTGTTAAAAGCTTACTGAACAAAATTACTGAAGCAAGTTAACAAGAAGAAATTTTTAACATTTAAAATCTACCACATAGAAAGAAGTGGCTAACTCAAGATTGTAATGAGTAATACTATTTTTAGTGCTTAAATCATGAAGAACTAGACCAGAACGAAAGGAAGTTGAGCCACAGTGAGCTTGTTTGGATTCTATAGGTACATTATCTGAAAGAATAAAAATTTTAACAGAAAACCTTCTTTCTCCTCCCAAACATTCCTAAAAAGCCTAATTATTAAAGGTAGGCTTGTTGGAATACAGATGAACCATAATATTAGTAAGAAATATGCTAATATTAGTAACTGTAATAATGAAGTCCTCCTTCGACTACACTATGTATTACCAACTGGATATAAGCTTAAAACCATTTTTTTAGAGCATGGAATTTGTTCTGACCAAAGTGCCAGGGCTACATTTCAGTTTTGAGGTGTGGCTATGGACACAACAGAAGTAACACATAAAGGAAACAAATACACCCAGGCCTATTTTCTTGCTCTACCCCAGTAAATCTAAAGATGTAGCCTAGAGACTTCTGGAACGTCTTGAGGTCCTCTCAGAGGGTCTTCGAGACCAAAATTATTTTCATAAAAATACTAACCCTAACCTGACTTCCTCACACTCATTCACTTTTGAGTATGGTAGAAGTTTCTAGAAGTTACGTGACCTGAGTTGCAACAGACTCAGTTCAGAAAAAGATATTAAAATCTGTCTTCTACTGACTCAGGCATTAAGTTATTTGCAAAAATGGAGCCATTATTCTATTTTTTGAAAACATAGTTGTTTTTCATTTTAAAATGTAATTTGGTTGGGAATGGTGTAACTCCCATCCATGCCTATAATCCCAGCCCTCTAGGAAGCTGAGTTAGATCACAAGTTCAAGCCTAGCCTGGGCAACTTGCGATTCTTTCAAAATAAAAAGGGTTTAAGAATGTAGCTCAGCACAAAGGTGCAGGGTTCAATCTTCAGTACCACTGGGGGGAAAAAAGAATAAATATGTAATCGGTATTACTATGCAAAGGATTACCATTACTCAGCAGATTAATAAATATGTATTTTTAATTTTCCCAGTTTTAATTTCTAATACAGAAAATATAGGTAAGTGTAACCCACATGAACAAAAGCTTAAGAGTGCCTGGTCAGGGGTAGTACCACACACCTACAATCCAAGCACTCTGGAAGGCTGAGGCAGGAGGGTTAAATGTTACAGCACAGCCTCAGCAATTTACCAATTTAGCCAGACCCTGTAGAAAAATTTTAAACATAGAGAAAAGGTCAAGTATATAGCTCAGCGAGAAAGCCCTGAGTTCTATCTTCTGAACTGGGTGTGTATGTGGGGGGTGTCTGCAGCAGAGTCCTGAGACCAAAGTTTAAGAATCACTAATCCAACTTTAGTTCAATCACTAACACTGTGACAGGGAATCCGGAAGCGCTCCAGAGTAGGACTGAGCAATGACTGTTTCCTCTACTATCATGTCTATTCTCTCCTTACTAAAGTATGTGACCCAACTCTTCTTTCTGCCAGAATGGGAGAGGAAAGAATACAACAATCGTATCAGTGGGTGGACAAAAGAAGGCAAGAGGCCAGTGTGAGTTCATAGACCCTATTGGTTCATCCCAACTCCGCCCCAGCATATTGTTCATCAAATTTATTTTAAATGGGTTACTATCAACTAGTGGAGAGTCCCTTATTCCTCATAGAGTTGGAGAGCACGTATTAGTAAACATACCAGTCCCTGGTATCTGAAGGAATCATAGACGCTTCTGATGAAAAGCCAGAATGGCCACAGGTATTCAAATCTGAACTCCAGGACAAAATCTGCAAGGAGGACAAGCGCCCACACTACCAGGAATTTCAGGTATAAAAATGTACTGCAAAATATAAAAATGAAGAGTTCAAGGTCATTTGTGAAGAAGCAGAAATACGAAATGTACTGTTTCTGTCTAAAAGAGACAAAATACAACATCATTTGCCACGAACACAATAGAGATAAAGTACAAGATTCACTGCCATGGTCTATGCGAATTTTAAAAGCTCTGGTGTTCATTCTGCAACTTATAAATATCGAGATATTATAATGACCAAAACTGCTTAATTCCATTTAAGATGGAAAAAAATTTAAATTTCACCACTCTAAAAATGTGCTAAATGTCTGACTTTAAAATACTGCAACACTCTCAAAATTACAGTTTTCAAGCTGCTCTTCATTAGAAGAAAATGTCACAGTTGAAAGGCTTCAAATGTGCGCTTTCCCACCCCTTCTACATCTGTTTTAGAGTCTTTGAAATTCTTGATGCGCTCCCCTGCATGCTTGAAGACTTCCATCCTTTTCCCCCTCTTCCCTTGCCACTCTATATAGTATTCATCCACATTTACCAAACAAAAGCCAGCTGAACTCACAATACAGAAACTAACTTAAGCAGCACATGCTGATCACCACCAAGGACCATGAGGGCATAAAAACGCATACCCAAGAAAAACTCTTAAGTGTTCAGGGCTTGTTCTGGCCAAGACGTAAATATAGGTTCCCAGCTCCCGCTGGATTCAATTAAACAGAAACACACTTTGAAAAGTCACTTAGGACGCGTAACTAACCACTGCACTATGTTCAAAATGAGGTAAAGATATGGATAAAAAATCATTTTCATATAATCTGAAGGTCCTTTTTCTAGTTCATTAGTTGCATAATAGGTAATAGAAGCCTTTCTTCTAAGTACTAATAATCTCTGTTTTTGTGTTCCCAATCCCACCAATTCTGGAGGTCCAACTTAGATATTAAAAAGACTTTTCTAAAATATATAGAGTGGAAATGCCTAAAACTTACTTTGATTTACTCAGAATCTTGTGTATATTTTTCAAAACCAACATTCCAATATAGCTATTTGAAAAAATACCAACAAAATTAAGAGTTTAGTGGATGGTGCTGGGAATTGAAGCCCTGTCATATTAAACAACATACTTGGCCACTGAGCTACTCCTCTAGCCCAAATCAAGATTTTTAATAATTTTTTTGAGATAGTATCTTTCTATATAGCTCAGGCTGACCTTGAATTTGCAGCGATCTTCCTGCCTCAGCCTCTCAAGTGCTCAGATTACAGGTATGTGCCACCATGACCATCAATGTTTAATAATTTTACAATGTATTTCGATAAGATACAAAATGATTTACGTACTTGGGATAGAGGATAGATAAAATCAACATCTAGCACTGAAGGTTTCTTCTGTACTCTTTAAGGCCACACAGGTAAAAGATATCAAGAATAGATACAACTGTCTTTTAGTCACATATCTATAATATACATAACTTGCCATCTAGAGTTAATTTCTATATTAATTCTTAGAATGTCTGCTGATTTCATAAGTTTTTTTTTTAGAGTGCTATAAAATCAAGGAACCAAAAGCAATCAAAAGAGCACTCTTCTTCTTCTTCTTCTTTTTTTTTTTTTGATACCAGGTATTGAACTCATGACTTCACGCTTGCCAGGCAGGCGTTTATGCCACTGAGCTAAATCCCTGGCCTAAGTTTGGAGCACTCTTTTGTTTCTTACGCCACTAAGCTAAACCCCGGCCCCCTTAAGCGCACTCTTAAATTGAAGTCCCATCTTTAGTTTCATTTCATGGACAACATAGCCTTCATTTCCATTCTCTCAATGAATCCAAAACTGACTGAGGAAAGAGAACACACTTTTATTAGAAGAAACAACTGAGTCACACAGGTATTTAGGATCATTAATCTCTTTCGAAACTAGATTTTCAAGATGCTTGACTTAAAGCAGTATTTCAAGCCAGATAAGGGGCCACTAGATGAATATTCTAGAATTGATATCTAATAAGGACAAGCATCGGATAACTAAGAAAAAGCCTTTTGGTGTATCACGCCACATACTGAAAGCTAAAGGTGATTCATAGTTGCCATTACCAAGAGGACAGGAAACCCAGGATTGAGACAGATGGTTATTAGCCGAGCCAGTGAAATATTCCACAGACTTATTTCTGTATCAAGGGGCAACTGAACTACTTGGCCCTAAGTGTGAGCAAGGAAAAGGTCAGGTGCTAAGGACTGATGGCCTTATCCTATGGTAATTATCAGGGCTCCAAGAAATGACCCAGGTGACTAGCAGCTAGAGATAATGGAGAAAAGGTACACTGTACTTGGCAATGGAAGAGTATTCAGTACTGCTTGTCATGTACCACAGATGATTACTCCACAGACAGTAATACTAAAGGGCTGAGGTAAAAAATGGTTATAAATAGCACTGGTGTTAGTAGAATGAAAAAAATACCTTCTAGTCGCTATCTACTTTGTAAGACCCCTCCGCATTAAGCATAACTGCACATATCTTTTCTGTTCCATTAATATTTACAAGCTTACAAGACCACTGAAAGTTGTTGCCATTCTGCCCTATTTTAATATATAATTTGGGAAAAATTTTTTGTAATTATGCTTTAAAATTTAAGAAGTTTTGTGAGAATTTACAAATTTATTTGGATCTAAGAAATGAAGTTACACATTAGTCACAAGTTGTATGATTAACCACATATATACACACACGTGAATACTTCCCATATGTGAACCAGGCATACTAATCAGATTCTCTTCATGATGTACAATAAATATTTTGGAATGTCACAACAGCTTACATTTTCCTTTGGAGTATCTTTAGATTTGGCAAAATCTTAAGAGTCTTCACTATTTGGAAGGAGAAAGATTAGTTAGGTTTCCACACTGGTGATCAATAATAGAAGACAAGGTTACATGTATCTATTGAAACATAAAAGGCCTGATTTACTGTTAGAGAGGGCTACGTGAAGACTGAGTCAAGCAGTTTTCTTAAATTTTCTAAAACTCTATCAGACTACAATGACCCAATAGAATTTAAGACTAATTCTAGAAAAAAATCAGCTTTGTTAATTAGGTTCTCTTGATTTTAGAGGCAGGCACACCTGAAGGGGTGCCCAGGGGAAGCTGAGGGTGTGTCACATGCCTGTGAAGGTCAAGTTTCTAAGCGAGACTCAATGGGCCAAGAATATAGCTCCGCAGCATAAGGCCTGCCTGGGAGCCCAGGGTCCTGCGTCTGATTTCCAGTTCCAAAAAAAGAAAAAAACTGAGTGTCAAGGAACATCAAAGATATGAAAGCAGTTGCTTGAAAAATGAAACGTGAAAAGACGAAAGGAAAAGTATAGGAAGGAAACTCAGTACCTTTGAAGATACAGAACTAAAAAACAGTCATTAACGAAGATGATCATTTTTTACTGCCACAGGTTTAAATGACTGATATGAGAAATGTTCAGCAGGCTGCCATTCTTTGAGTAACAAGATGTGAACAGTGACACGCAGCACTGAATAGTGACATGCCAGCTAGACAGGGAGCCTGCTGTACCTGAGGGGCTTTTTGGGGAGAGAAGCGTGGACAGTGGCTGCCCCCCTTTCACATGGGGAGTGGTAATTACCAGACAGGATGTAGGTCATGTATGGCTGAGCAACATTCCACAGCCAATTCCGTGAAAACAGAATCAGGAGAGTTCGTACGTTTCCAGGCTTTTCTCTGCTTTCCTCTTCCCTCCGCCTCCCTTTTTCATCTTCTTCGCTCCTCTTCCTTTTCTTTCTCCTGTTCCTCTTTCTTCTTTACCCTCTCCTCTCCTCCTCCAGTGCTGGGAGTGGAACTCGGGCCCTTGTGCATGCTAAGAAAACACTCTGCTACTGAGTTACAACCCCAATCCCACGACATTTTCTAAATGCTTTAAAAACATGGTCAAGAGTCTCTCATTTCATCTTTAATACCTAGAAATTATTCTGGACAAGGGAAATTCCACATTATAGTCTTGCTACTCAAAGTATATAGTCCATGGACCAAGAGCAGCAAAGCATAATGTACCAACTATGTAGAAAAGCACACTTTCAAAAAAAGAAGAAAAGAAAAGCAAAGCACACTTTCAAGGCTCACTCCAGATCTATTTAATCTAAGCTTGCATTTTACCCAGATCCCTATGCCAATTATACGTACATTAAAACTTGAAAAGTGCTAGAATCATGCCATGGTTTAAATGTCTCCTGTGGAAACTCTGAAACTTAATCCTTTATTTCATATATTGATGGTATTTGGAGGTGGGGCCTTTGAAAGGTAATTGAGACTGGATAACATCACCAAGGGTGGGGCCCCTGACAAGGTAGGTGTGTGGCTTTATAAGAAGAAGAGCTGGGTGTGGTAGTACACACCTGTAAACTGGGCTACTTGGAAGACTAAGGCAGGAACACCAAGGTCAAGGCCAGCCTGGGCAACATAGTAACATCCCTGTCAGACAGACAGACAGACAGGGACAGAGAGAGAGAAAAGGAACAGGATGAGAAGAGGAGACAGCTGATAACGCATTTGCTTTGTCTTTCTTTCCAGCAGTTAGCATGCAGCAGGAAGGCCCTCACTAGATGCCAAACAGATACTGTTGCCATGCCCTTGGACTTTCCAGCCTACAGAACTACATAACTTTCTTTATAAATTATCCATTCACAAGTACTAAGGTAATAGCCAGGTGTGGTGGCTCACGCCTGAAATCCCAGCACTTGGGAGGCTGAGGCAGGAGGATTGTTACGAGTTCGAGACCAACCTGGGCTACACAGTGAGCTCAAGGCCACCCTGAACTACATAGCGAGACCCTGTCTCAAAAAGACGAAAAAAAAAAAAGTACTAAGGTAATAGCAAAAGAAAATGGGCTTAGACAACTTCACATTGTTGTGGAACCTCCACTGAATTCCACGATGTCTCAGAAAGACAATCAGTACAAATAATCAGGGTCTATCTCCAAACTGCTGGGTGTTTTCCCCTCAATTTGTGGCATTAAACTGTACATGGTCAGTTCTCCCACTTTTCCTACAATTCTTTCTCAAGAACAGAAAAGATCTCCATGTAAGTACAATTAAAACTAAGTAAAGCATTTCCATTACTTTTCATCCTTCAGCACACAGCAAGAACACTGCATGACTTCCTTAAAAGAGCATCCTTTAACCCAAAGAACCAGGATCTTGCCGTATATTCACAAAGCATTTTGTACTATAAAAACATTGTCATATGCCAAGCGTGGTGGCACATATCTGTAATCTCAGCACACAGGAGGCTGAGGCAAGAGCACTGCTGCAAGTTGGAGACCAGCCTGGACCATATATAGTGAATTTAAGACCAGCTTAAATTACTGAGCAAGACCCTGCCTCAAAAAAAGAAAAAAAAAATAGTCACAATTAGAATTAAATAATACTTTATATAATCACCTGTTTAGATGTAAAGGCCACATGAACAAAGGAACAGCCTGTGAAGTCCCCAATTTATCCCCTCAGTGTCCCGTCTAGCACCCAGCACACCGCACCAGAACTTAAAATTCTTTTTGCCTCAACAATTATTTACTGAGTGAATGACCAATAGTATAGAAGCCTGTTCAGGGCTATACGGTTTTTGCTGGCATGCACACTTACCATGGTGATGCACAGGTGACTGGGGTTTCTGAATAAAGCACCAAAAAGAATAACAAAGATCCCAAATACAGCTTTTGCTTGAAGGATTACCATGCACCTGCTCCCAATCTGTTCTGACTGTTCTTCAGTAGGAAGAAACAAATCTAATCAGCCTTGCTTGGGGTGCCAGACTGTCATTCCATTTGGCCCACCTGCCACTAGCTCTGACTACAGCAATAGTTCTGAGAGTAGGAAGCCAGACATTAAAAAGATCTGCAAAACTATAAAACCAGAACTCTCTTCTCATGGATTTATTATTGTTTTTAAATGAACCAATAAATTTTTTAAAATCTCTCTCAGTTTTAACTTCTAATATGGCAAATATTACTAGGGATAACCCATATAAATGAAAGCTCTCTGAGGTTTCCAACTTTAAGATGGTAAAGAGGTCAAAAACAAAACAAAACAACAATACTGAGAAATTCTGGACTATGGGGAAGCTTTTGTGAACGACAAGATAAAATAAATTAGAACCATTACTACATTCTCCAAGTAATGCATCCTAATATAAAATCCAGCAAAAGAGAGCAGGCTGAAAAGACCCAAGCTGTTGCATATTTCCTTTTTCTATTCCATAGATTGTAAAGAAAGCCTTTTATAGAGTCAACTACATGCACACCATATACACCCCTATGCACACATGAACTCTCACATATACATACACAGCCACTGCAGTGACAAATTTAACAATGTGAAATATATCTAATTTTTTAACAAAAACTATCTAGAATCAAAATTGCTATAAAAGTCTTTAAGAATTTCATGGGTTTTTTTGGTTTTGTTTTGTTTTGTTTTGTTGTACCAGGGATCAAACTTACAGCCTCACACTTGCCAGGCAGGCGATTACACCACTAAGCTAAATCCCTGGTCCCACATATAATATTTTATAAGAGACTACATAGAGCACAGAGATATGGGGATAGTGTTATAATCTAATCCAAATGCAGAGAAAGGAATTTTTAAATTTCTGCTTTAAAAACACTTTTAACAGTGTAAAGTCTATGAAGCTTGGGATGCAAGAAGATAAAAAGCCAAATAGGAGAGTCAGTAAACATTTCACAGGTCCAACAAAATTGTTATTACATAAACATTAGAAATTTCCTTCATAAATGAATCAAATATTAAGATCAATTACAGTGACTGCTTAGCCACATCTTATTTGTAATGTTTCCCAATACTTTCATATTAGTTATCTAATTTTATCCTAACAACCATGATGTAGGTAACAGTTAACTGACCACAGAGAATACTGTTCATTCTGCACAGAACCCTGTATTGCTGAATACGGTAAATCTCTACGTAAAGATTTGAAAATGTAACATAAAGGCTATTTTTTGTTAAGAAATAAATATATACATTTGTTTATATGAAAAAAAGAAAACTGGAGTCATAAATTATATATATAGCAATCATCCTGGGGCAGAAGTACTAAGTGCTTTTACATCTTTCTCAAACACTGTTGTGCTGCTTAAATTTTTTTAAAACCGTGCTTCTTTTTTTAGCTTTTCATTTTGAGACAATTTTAGACTTACAGAAAAGTCGCAAAAACACTACAGAAGAATTTCCTGACACTTTTCACCCAGATTCCACAAATAATAAAACATTTTGTCAAATTTTGGTTGACATTCTTTCCCTAATATAAACACATTCTTTCTTATACCATTTGAAAATAAGTTGTAGACATAACACCTCTTCCTCCCTAAATTCCTACAAATATAATATTGGTGATGCTATTTGACATATAGACCTTAGTCAAATTTCAGTAATTATCTTACTAGAATCCTTTATTGTGATTAGTCTAGGATCACATTTTGCATTAAATAATCATGTCTGTTTTGATTTTTTAAGTTCAGTAGAGGAAAGAATCCCATTTTGGGAAGAAAAAAAGATTAGTGGATATATGTAAGACACTCCTGATACCTACTGATTCAACTGGAAAATGATTTTGAAGTAGCCCTACATGTAATGGGAGAGAATAATACAAATTATTGCACATAAACACAACTTAGAATGGATAAAGTGACACAATATAATGAAGCAGAAACAAGATGGACTTTAGATATATGCAGATATAGGTCTCTATCAAGTAACTAACCTCTGGCCACCACAATTTCTTCAACTGAAAAACTGAAGCAATACCTTTACAGAAACTAAATAAAATTATTTAGATAAAGTATAATAGCAATACTAGTGAGAGCTAACAACTTTTTGAGCGATTACTATTTAGTAGTTAGTAAAATAGGTGTTTTATATGACTTATCTCAATTACAGTCCTTCCCTCATATCTGTAAAGGATACTTTCCAAGATCCCAGTGATGCTAACAAGCCTGGATAGTATCCAATTCGATGTACACTGTTTTTCCCTGTATATATACACCTATGATAACAAAGGTTAATTCACAAGTTAGGCACAGTAAGAGGTTAACAACCATAGCTAACAAAACAGAATGACTATAAAATAGTAAGTTATTTCATGAATCACTTATGGAATTTTTCCATTAAATATTTTCCAGCTGTGGTTATCCATGGGTAACTGAAACAGCAGAGAGCAAAATCATGAAAAAGATGGACTACTGTATCTGTGTAACTACTCTATTAAATAGATCTTACTATCCTAATTTCACAGATGAGAAAACTGAGAGCCAAAATGATTAAGTGACTAACTTAAGATCATACAACTAATGTCAGAGTCACTGGCTTACTCAGTAAGCTCACGGCTTACTGCCCACAACTGACTTGCTCATTCTGTTTCATAACAAATAGTTCCTTCTTTCTATCTCTTCCTATAGATACTGCATATCCAAGCTATTAAATAAATGCGAATAAATGCTCACTATCTTAACTCTAAATTTCCAATTTATAAACTTGATTTATAAATATACTATGGAAGTGCATATTGTTATCTTCAAAGTAGCTGCTTTGATTACAAGATAGAGGCATGAAAAATGATCAAATAATGAAAGTGCATTATTTATTACCCTGATTTGAAATTCTGTATCATTGTTTTTAGCTTTTTTTGGTTTTTTAATTAAAAACAAAAAAGAAACTGCAGATAAAAATTGAAATCAAACATTCTTTGCAGGAATAACTATGGCATAAAAAGATAGGACAACTCAAGCCTGAATTTCAACAATATTCACACTTTTGGAATGATCATTATAATACTGAAATATGTAATCTAAAAATAAAAGGAACTCATTTTTAAATAAAGTTGGACTCACAATGAGCTAAGCGGCATACCTGCCTAAGCTTAGAAAAAAGACAAGAAAATACTTTATTACATCTGAGAAGAAAGAGTCAAGCCTCAGTGTTTCTCACATCTGAAACAGGAACTCTTTTTTGACCATGAACACAGAATTTATTCTCCCTGGTGTTCAAGTCTCCTTGCTACAAGACAGCCTTTAGTACTGAACCACTTATTTGGTTTTTAAAAGTGTCTTGAAGATGAACAAAGCTATAATATTTAAAAACTGAACATTATTTCCAGCCACATCTGTGTGCTGAGCAGGAAATGGATCACAAACACCACAAATGCGACATGATACAAATGGATCTATCTAAAGTGGACTAGTTGATCATTTCCATCCATTAAGTGCAAAGCGTCTAAAAAAGAAAACGGGATGGTGAAAGATAAAGTACTTCTGATGTCACAATCCCATGACTCAAAGTAAGCGCACCATTCTAACTGGCAGGAGAGAAAACCTGTAAAGGAATAAAAGCCATTATTATGAAAGGGCTTCACAGGCAAGGGTGAGATGTACTTTGGAAGCCTGACGAGTTGAGATTAATGTATCAGTTAAATGTCAAATTAAAGATTAAAAAAACTTTTAAAATATTCTCTAACAACTGATTAAAATTTTTACATTTCCCTTGCTAGGATATACATGTGTCTAAAGTTGAGAGAGTACAAGAAAACAGTACTTCTTAAGTAACTAAAAGAAATCCACAAGGGAAAAAAAAAGTCTAGGAAAAGATGTTTCTACCATTGGTATGTGCCAGTTCACTCACGCAGCTTTTGGGGCACTCAACTTTTTCTTCTGGACCTACTTCTTGGAAAAAGTCCAAGTAAAACAATTATGTCCAAATCTAGTATGCCTAGAGAAGGAAATAATCAGTGTATTTGAAGAACACACTAATTTTATGAAGAGTAACTCAAAAGTATTTCACTTGTGAAATTTTTATCTGACCTTTCAGACTTCCCAAGATGGTAGTAGTCTAGAAAACAATTAAACAAAACATACATAAAAACCCAAAGAGTTAATTAACATTAATGGCGACAGCTAGGAGAAACAGACAAAGAAAATGCTGGTGGAAATACAAGTGCTTACAAAACATGGATTGGTCCCTAATGTATGGGCACATAACGCGTAAGACAGTGAAAACAGTAAGTCAGTAAGCTATTACCAAAAACCTGTATCTACTAACGTTCAAGAAATGCCTCGAGGAATCAATGTAAACAAAAAGGGAATATTATTAATAAAACAGGAGCTTTTAAGCAAGTAATCTGAAATGAACACTCCTTTCTTTCTCCTCAACCCAGTAGCAGCAATTTAAAGGGATTTTCAAAACACCTAATAAAACTTACTTGCCAAGATTGCTCAGACAAGAAGAATCATACTGAAAGTTGGAAGGACATATTTTTAAAGGGACTATACTACTGGCAAGTGCCAACATTCCAGTATGACAGACTGTTTAAATGGAAACCACAAAACATAAGAGTTTATTTAGCTAAATATTTTAATTTCTTCATTACATCTATCCCCTTCCCTAATACTCCTGTGAAACAATACGGGATCTCTATCTTTTATATCGGGTCCAGCATTGCTGAAATTAGAGCCTACCAAGATTACCAAAGTGGTTTTAGGCTCTGACACTACTTACTGGTATCTGAGGTCCAGCAAGGCAGCCAACCTCCAGGGACTGTAATAAGCATAGCCCCAAGGAATCTAAAACCAGCTTAGACGACATCATTAAGAAGGCAGGAAAAGCAGTCAAGTAAAATTTCTGGAGATCAGATTATTCAGATAAGGGTCAAAAAGGAAATTAAGAAGCTGAAGAAGATGCGAAATTCAATAATCTTAAAAGTCACTTCCAAGGAGTCCCAAGGACCAGAGAACTTTTAAAAAATGAGGGGAAGGTACCATATATGCCAGGCAGTCCTGAGTTCTTACCCCTAGTTTTAAGACATTAAGCTGTAAAAATAAAACTGACAGGTATAGCACTACTTTGTTTTAAAGGTTTCAGGCCACACACTACAAACCGAATCCAGCACAGGAAGACAGGAAGTAGTCATAAATTCACAATGAAGTTTTAAGGTTTTATTATACTTACTCCTATAAGTAACAATTTCAATTTTACAGATTTGGAATATACTTTTAGTATAAATGTTTCTGTGTCTATTTTCCACTCACCACATTTTTAGCTCATCTTCCTATTATAAAGTAAGCAATTCTTAGGAGAAGGAGCACATAGCAGTGCAGGAGGTGGGGAGATGGTCATGGTAGTGCATGCCTATAAATCCAGCACTCCGGAGGCTGAGGCGGGAGCATCACTGCCAGTTTGAGACCAGCCTGGGCTACAAAGTGAGCTCAAGGCCAGCCTCAACTGCGTAGCGAGACCCTGTCTCAAAAAGACAGTGGGGGAGGGGAGGGTGGGGATAACTACACAGAATCTCCTCAAGGCTTTCAAACCCCACACAGCAGCCAACTAGCCCTACCTCACCTGGAGAACGACTTCCTGTCTTGAGAAGTTAAGGGGTGAGGAGCTGGTGCAGGTGTGTGAGGATGCAAGAACATCACAAGTAGTACAGTTAAGAGAGTTTTCATTATTAATAACTAATTTTCATGATTTTCAAAGTATTTAAACACCTTGGTTGAGTTAGAACATATTCCTTCATTTAGTGGCAACTGTTATTTCATAAAATAGCACAGGCAAAATGTAGCTATTAGTCCACTTTAATTAAGCCACTAAAACAGTAAGCTAAAAGTTGATCCAGCAGAAATATTTTCATTTGAATAGACCTGAAAGTTCTGTGGTATCTCTAAGCCACTGTCCATCTTTAAGAGTGTACTATTATGGCCTTCTAGACTGTAAAACTCCTTGAAGACAAGGAACCATGTCTTATCCTATAAACTCCAAAACTCCCTTAATAATGTATTTAATGAATGGAATTAGCTTATAGCCATTTATTTATTAATATCCTCACTCAATATTTATTGAACACTGATCATCTATACTGTGTCAGGCTCTGTGTTGGCTCAGATTTTTATTGAATTTTATCTTAGTTAAAAAAACTCATCATTCCTTTCTCTTACTCTTGATTATTAACTTGACTGGAATAACATTTTTATATTAATTTTGAATATTTTCAAATGATGGGCATATACACATTATAATTAATTTTCCTTGTATCTTGCCCCTGGAACAAAATTTCAACACAACCATGATAGTGGCAATAAATGATATTTGACAATCAGTGCAATGATTAAAAGTGACTCAGCAACAGGATTTTTCAAGCAAGATCAAGAAGCAACTGGTCCCTTATTCTGACTACTCAACTTTTGTTTGCATTTTCATCAAATCTTAAGAATAAACCACACACATTAAACATGACAGCAACACAGTAAATAATATTTGCACAGCACACTTGAATTTATAGTCTCACAAACCGGACATATTTTTTTTAGTCCTCAAAACTCACTTAACAGATGGAAGAATTGGGAATAAAAGCAAAGGATGCCCTACCTATCTGAAGAGGCGGAGCTGGGAGAGGGAGTCTGAACCTGAAACCCACAGTCCAGCATGCTTTCTGCATCACAGCTGTTTCCTTCCTTCCACTGTGAAGGCTCAGAAACTTGCAGACTATGACCATGAAAATAATAACTCTCTGAAGGGTTAGACTATGGAGTGGGAAAGAGTAGTTATACCAAAATTGACAACACAGCTCAGGGAAAAAATAAAAAAGCTCTCTCTTTAATGAGCTCTCTCTAAAATTGGCTAGATGTTGAGAAACAAAATAAGCAGTAGATGGTGTGAAAAACAATTTAGCACAGAATTCAATATGATGATCAGCAGAAATTTGATATCCATAAATCCTCAAATGTCCTAATTTATAACTAGCTCATTCATTGTTTTCCTAATAACTGGAAATTTTCCAACTCTCTCTTTAAAACAGAATTGGAAAAAATATATGATCTTGTTCTTTAATCCAATACTCCATAGTATAAACTAAGAAACAGATACAATGAATTGAATTACTCATTGACATATGATGGTCAGGAAAAACAGGTAGAAATATGTTGAGGTTCTTTTATTATCATTTAACTTAACCAATGCAAAAGGCCAGCAAACAGATTTGAGAAACGAAACATCATTTTGTTGTTGTTGTTGCTGTTTTTTAAATTTTACAGCTGAAACTTTTAAGAGTATTTTATTATTAACCTTCTGGATAAGAGAATTCAAATTCCAAAAGCTGGCAGTAAAATAAATTTTTATTCCACAATGAATTCACTTTGTATTAATTCACACTGATTGAATGTTTACTACGCTACAGGTAGTGAACTGGGTACATTTAAATATAAGCAAAAATACAGCAGAAAACGTAAACAACACAGGGCTCTCAGTCTTAATGAATGAAGGTAAATCATCTACTGCTACTGTAAATAGCAGCCATTCAAAAACCACAGTTGTTCTAAGTCTGCCAACTGTTTAATACACATTTATAATTCTAATTACTATTTGTATTCACCTTTTTCAATAGCCAAGGAAAAAACATTCCTTTACTCAAAAGATTTAAGAGTATGGTAACTTAAAGAGACCTTTTCCCTATCCATTAAATTTGTATGAAAAATTGGTTTTGCTTTCACAATTTAGTTAAAATAGTTAGATTTGACCAATTCAGCATGTATTTGATCTGTTTTACTCACTTCTACACCTTGACTGGCTAGAATTGTGCTTGGCACATAGTATTTACATTTTTGAATGAATGAACGAATGAATGATTCCTATAATCTATGGCTGATTATATACGAGTTGATCCAATAACTTTTTCTTTTAATTGACTTCTTAATGCTTCTAAACTTGAAGAAAACCCCTGGTGTGTGAAGGGGAATCATTCCACATGTGCGAACAACAGCATGTGCAAAGTGTACAGTTAGGTTACACCAAGTCAGGGAACATCGGTTACCTCCCACACTTCACATCCCACAGCTAACAGAACTACACTGTGAAGCATCATCAGGACTCAAGCTTTACATCCACATGCTGAGAATTATCCTTGGTAAATTAATTACTTCTCCACTAAACCTATTTCTTTATCAAGGGAAGTACCATTTAAAAATTGACATTCTAAGAACCAAAAAATATCAGTTGTACACAAATTGGGGAAGCTATGACTGTCACTGAGTTGTCCATGAACCTGTTGTCCTCCTCCTCGAGGACTGAATTCAGTTTCTATTTAAAGAGACACTGTTTTCCTTTAGAAGGGGGGGGGGACTCCAAAAACCTGAATCTGAAGGGAAATTCTTTTCATAAGGTACGAAGAAAACTATCTATTTGGAACTGTCAAAATAATATTTGCTGAGAAACTAGTATCAGCCCGTCTGGAGATGAGCCACGGGGCATGATTTGGGGGTATAGGCTTCTCTGCCCTGGATGCCAAGTTTGAGATCCCATAAGGAAAGCAGAAGGTAAAACAGGGGGCAGCGTGGCCCCGACCAGTCTCCAGGAAGGCCTTGAGGGCCTAGGGGCCACTGTCAGCTACCAACTTTGTCAGCCCCCCCCTCCCCCTTGCACAGGGTTCACATGCCTCGAGCTCAGTCCTGCAAACTCGCAGGCCAACGCCGGGCCCGGGGCTAGAGGGGGTCCGTCCGGGACACACAGGAACGGGCGGGAGGGTCGCGGGTCCCGGAAGAAAGGGGCTGGCCGCCCTTTCCCCCGACGGGCGCAACGCAGCCAACGGCGGCTAGGCTGCTCCCCCGGCCTGCGCCCTCTCCTCCGGCCCGCCGGGCCTCGCCACGCCACGCCACGCCACGCCACGCCCCGCGCCCCGGGAGGACCCCCGGCGGGGGCGTGAGGCCTAGTCGGGGTTACATAACGGGGCCGGACCCTCGAGAGCCGACTGGGGGGCGCGTGGCCCGCGCCGGTAATGGGGCGCCGCCGCCGCTCACCTGCCGTAGATGCCCTCGGTGATCCGGTTCCGCTTTAGGGGGCGGCGAAGCTTACTGCAGTCGGCGTTCCGCCGCTTCATCCTCCCGCTGGGGGGCCCGCGCCCGCGCCCGTGCCGTCGCCGCCTCTCACTTCAGCCGCCGCAGCCGCCGGCCCGCCCTGCGTTGGGCCTGGACTCTACCCCTAGGGCCGGTCACACAGACATGGAGCCAGCACCCGGGGGGAGGGGGGGGTGCCACGGTGGGGGGGGTCAGAGCCTCCTCCGCCTTCGGAAACAAAGAAATGACAATTCCGGGGCCCGCCCGCCCAGCACCAGCCAGCCGCCTGCCCCGCCTCCTCATCTCCGACAGACGGCCCGAAGGACCAATCGAAGGCGCCTCTCCACCGCTGACAACCAATCCCAGTACTCGCTGAAGCAAAACGGACTCCTGAACCCGCCTCCTTGAAGGACAGAAGCGTATACCAATCATAATTGTGTCTGGACCTGTGACTGAGCCTATCAGAAAAGATTTAAATAGAGGCTTATAAATAGGCCCTATAAATATAACGTCTTATATTATGCCTTGCTGAGAAGGTACGCCTCATGATTATTGGATTGTGTTTCGTTGGATGATAATCGGTGCTGTATGGCACTGTGGGCCGTCGTCTACAATGTATGAATCGGAAGGCCCGGGTTTGCGACATGCGGAGTTTCTGTGCGGACATGTGCTTCAGTCAGTAGCGTCATTATGTAAGGGAGCGCCCCGGGAGCAGCGCCGGGATTCTTTCCGGGGACGCCAGAGTGCTTGGCCAGGCCGACAGCGTCAGCGCGCTACAGGGGAACGAATGACAAAGCAAACCTCACATACATACACACAGCCGGCCAGCTTCCCGCGAAGTGGTGACAGCGCCACGGCCAATCAGCGGAGGCGTAGGGCGTGGCCTCTTCGGTCCCTCCTCCAAGGTCGCGTCACGGGGCGGGGCCATGGGTGAACCAGACGCCGTGTGAGGCTATCGGAATTGTGTAAGGCGCCACGCCGAGGCTAGATGAGGGGTTCGTGGCATCCTTGTCCCCAGATCCGGGGACTGCTTAGCTGGTCCGGGCTTTGGCTGGATTGTGCGAGGCGAGGCACGCAGGACCGGCGACCCTTCTTACCTAATTCTTGAGCGCCGACGTTGCTCCTGGCAACGTGCTGGGTGCTTCTCTCACTCTTCTGAGCTTCTCTGTCTGTAGGCTGACTCCCCTGCCTTGTACGTATGGCAAAACAACAATTCGAAAAGACCACAAATAATTTTTTTTAAAGAGAAGGGGAAAAAAAGGAGTATTATATATCATTAGAAAATAACAGAAAAGGCAGAGGTGATGGTGCACTCCTGTAATCCCAGCACCCAGGATGCTGAGGCAGAATTGCAGAGTGCTACATAATGAGTTCAAGCCCAACCTAAACTACATAGTGAGACCCTGTCTCCAAAAAACAAGCAAAACTGGAAAGAAAAAAAGGCAGCAAAATAGCTTCAGATGGAGGGTGGGCACCTATAGACCTCTTAACACAACCATTGTTAGCATTATAGTGTTTTCTTCCCCTACCCCTGATTTTCTTCCATGGCTGATTTTTTTTTTTTTTTTAAACCAGGCATTGAACTCATAGCCTTGAGCTTGCCAGGCAGGCACTTATGCCGCTGAGCTAAATCCCCGGCCCCATAGCTGATATTATTAATTTCAAAGTAGAATAATAATCATAGTAGAAATTTAATTTTCTATCCTGTTCTATTCTTAGCATAAACATTTTTTTTTGTCTTTTTCGTTTTTATTGGTACCAGGGATCGAACTCACGACTGCCTGCTTGCAAGGCAGGCACTTATGCCACTGAGCTAAATCCCCAGCCCCAACATTATACATATTATTAGGCACCCTTCATAAATATTTCTGGTGGCTGTAGAATATCATGTCAAGTGACTTCACTAGCTTTATCCTTCAACAACAATAAAGCAGGTAGTCTTCAGCATATTTTGAAAACCTCCAGCAAGTTGATGCCATCTTGTTTTGTCCTAGAACACAGTTGACTTTTCCCAGTGATCATCCCTTTAACCAACTCTCATGGCAAAAAGGAACTTATAATTTACACTAGTGTATTGTTGTTAATACTGTTCTCTGTCGCTTTTTCCTATTCACAAACCTTCAAAGATTTCCCCAATGCATATAGAGAGAAAACCCATTCTTGTATGGTATCCATACGAGATGGAGACTCCCTATCCAGGCCTCCCAGACAAGCAAGTCTTTTTTTTTCATCAACCCACTGTAGCCTCTTCTTCCTCCCACCCACAGCATCTCTATCTGAGCTCCTTCTAGCGTGTGATTTCTTAGATGGGACTTATACATCCACCTACACAAAAAGCTGGTTACATCCATACCCTGATTACATCCATACCCTGCGGAAATGCAGTTTAGAAAAATCGCAAGGATACCTACTTGTTCAGTTCAAGGTTGAAATTCCAGCTTGGGCACCTACTAGCTTGGGCAAGTCACTGAATCTCTCAGAGCCTCTGATTAGACTCAAGTTTGTTTAAAGGCTGAGACGATAATGAGCATTGAGAGCCAGACATGTGGTAGATAAAGCAAGTATACTGCTCTTAATAGTATACTTGTTTTTCATTCTACTTCTATTCCAACGCGTTGACAAAAGTGGCCTTGGCAAAGGAAACTCTCGAGATCACACAGTTTTACTAGGGCTTATCTGTCACTGAGAAACGACATGAATGGAATGCTTTTCTTGAAGCAGCAAAACCAGGTTTCAGCTGCCAAGACAGATTGGTTCACACAGAAGGATATAGGCAGGACCTAATCAATATGGTTAAAGTTTTGAATGCATCAGTGTGGGCAAGTGTATGGTTAAATCCTGGCCCCAGACTCAAGGGGGCCCCATATCTGACTATCCATCCTCCCCATGAAAGCAAATCTCCAGATTACCTGGGTCAGACACTTAAAACAGTCAACTCTTATAAGGATGAGAGGTCATAATTGTGGTCATTCTAATTTGTGCTGTATCTCTGTTAGGACAGTACTGTGGCACACTGTGAAATAGACAGGTGAATAGTCTACGGCCATACCACCCTGAACGCGCCCAATCTCGGAAGCTAAGCAGGGTCAGGCCTGGTTAGTCCTTGGATGGGAGACAGGTGAATAATCCAAAAGAAAGATGACACAGATGCTGGGGTCTTGTGATGGTTCTCTGGAACTCACAAGCTAACCTGCCATCAAACATGTCCCTGACAAGGGCATCCTGTGCTGTGACAGAAGTGTGCAGGGGGATACAAAGGTGTGGCTGGGTGTTACTGTGGACCTCTGGAGCTACGTGGAAACAGATTCAGGTTAGAGAGAATCTGAGTGATGACCTACAAAGAAGCAATCCAAAGATCTGGAGGTCCTGGTTTCCATCGCAATTCAGGTGACAAGTTGCTGGCATCCTTGGTTGCGTCACTGTTTACTTTGTGTCAGGATTCCCTTTGGAACTTCCTTTTTTTTTTTTTTTTTTTGGTACTGGGGATCAAACTCATGACCTCACACTTGCCAGGCAGGCGCTTATGCTGCTGAGCCAAATCCCCAGCCCTCGGAGCTTCTTCTTGCCTTGTTTTTTTTTTTTTTTTTTTTTTTTTTTTTTTTTTTTTAATTTTAAAGATAGTAAAATACAACTAAACAAGACAGAACAAAGCCAATCAAGATAATGCAGTGAAATTGGTACAGAACTTCAAAGCAGGATACCAGGATGACAATGATAGGTACCATAGTATATCTTGTTATCTTTACAATAGTTGTCCATTCCATCAGGTATAGCAAAATCAAACCAAAAACAGAATACTACAAAATCAATCAAAACAGAATATTGAGTAGAGCAAAACAATCAGAACAAAGCAAAACAGTGAAAACAATATTGGCCTTCAAAGACAAGAAGGAACTCCCCCATATTTGTTATATTGCATACTGTCATCCTCTCAAGAGATGCTCAGACCTCTGGCGCCAGATCAGCATAATGAACCAAACAATATAAGCATTTAGTTGCTTTATATTTGCCTTGTGTTTAGAAGCAGATTGTGTTAGCTCCATTTTACAGAAGAGAAAAATGAGGTTCCAAAAATACCGTTTGAAAAATGAGATTCATGGTAGAGTGAGTTAGCTCAAGCATAAGCTGAGCAAAAGCAACCTCTGAGGCCACAGCCACATGCTGAGGAGCTGCATAAGGCTGCTGTTCAGTGCTGGTGATCTGGTAATCGATGGGGGTGAGAAGGGCATGACCAGAGTAGGACTGCTTTCTCATATCCTCCCACTCCTCCAGACCAGCTCTTTTTTCCCTGGCCCATCCTCACTGAAGCCCTTCTGTCTCTAGCTGGATGCCAGTCTTTCCGCCTGATCCCTAAGATGACCTTTTAGGATCCTAAGGGTGTAGATGCTCGCTGACCCAGGACAGGCATCCTACCAGTGTGCCTCCAGCTCCCCATATTTCATCCATCAGAAAGCACAGAAGGTCTGCAGCAGGGTTTACATTTGACCTCAGCCGAGCTCTATGGGCCTTGGAGATGGATCATGTTCTACAAATAAGGGAACAACCACCTCACAATCTTTACCAGCTTCCATTACCTGCAGTCCACCAGCCAGGGTTGGCCCAGCTGCCTGGAATTTTGTCCTTACAGGAGCTATAGCCAAGTCCAGATACCAGGATTGCTAATTCTTATGTATGTACCTGTATCCAGAGAACTCTGTCCATAGAGGACATTTGCTGTACAGTTTAGAACAGGGACAGTTTAGAAACAGCCTAGACATCCCACAAAGAGGCTCGTCAAACATTATCAGACATCCCCACCGCCATGGAAGCCAGTGTAACATGGAGAATGACTATACACTGCACGGCTCCAAGTACCGTACATATCCTGAGGTTTTAATCCTCATAATAACCATATGAAGTAGAGATTATTACTGGTGCCATATTACAGATAAGAAAATTGTGGCACCGAAGAGTTAGGATTCAAACCTAGGCAGTCTGCTGCCAGAGCCTAATTTCTTAGTCACCATGATAATTGTGTCATAGATTCTTCTGGTGTGGAAACTTGTGTACTACATCATCCCATCTTTGCAGTGGGAAAAGGAGGCATAACTCCACATAAATAGAAAATGACCTAAAAGAATACATACACGAGTTGGTCAAGATGACACATGCCTGTAATTCCAGCTGAGGCAAGGCAGAAAGATCACTGCAAATTCAAGGCCCATGTGGGCTACAAAGTGAGTTCAAGGCCA
This sequence comes from Cavia porcellus, assembly GCF_034190915.1. Lineage (NCBI taxonomy): Eukaryota > Metazoa > Chordata > Mammalia > Rodentia > Caviidae > Cavia > Cavia porcellus. The sequence goes on along the minus strand of NW_026947508.1, from coordinate 19,130,450 downwards.
ACCTGAACTGCAGAGTGAAAGCCTGCCTCAAAAATACAAAAAAAAAAAAAAAAAAAAAAAAAAAAAAAGACTACATACACAAAATGTGCTGTTTTTAGGGATACTGAAGTCAGAGACGTTTTATGTGAGCTACATGTATCTCTGTATTTTCAAAGTTTTCTACAGTAAACATACCACCTTTTGTCTGATAATAGTTGCTAAACTTGGGGCTGGGGACATAGCTCAGCAGCACAGCACCTGCCTGGCAAGCACAAGGTCTTGAGTTCAATTCCTAGTACCCCCACCAAAAAATAGTTGCTAAACTTATGGAGCATGTTCTGCATTCAGCTGTGTGCTGCCTCCTTTAATCTTCACAGCAGCTTCATGAGATTGAGACTGATGTTTTCCTCTTTACAGATGAGGAGGCAGACTCGGAAAAGTTGACTGCCTTCCCCAAGGTTACACGGCTAACAAATTGCAGAGACAGGTTTTGAAACCAGGTTGCTTGAGTCTACAGCTCTTGGGTGTTAAATGAATGAGGGGTTGTTTAGCCACTGTGCTTAGCCAGACAGGTCCAGAGCAAGGTCACACCCTAGTGTGACAAACTTCCAGGGAGGGAAGGATGACCTGCCTTCGTCACTAGACACTGCCTATACTGTGACTGACTCAGGTGAGGAGAGCATAGCAAGCACATTATACAGAAAATATAATTTCATGTGAAAGCTATGGACTCCCTGACCTGAGTTTTCACTTCCTTGCCCCTCAGGCCAGGATCACGGCATCCCCTGCCCACCTTCACTTGTAAAACACAGCTTGCCAGCTTACACATTTCCACATTCGTGACAAACCTGAGGGAAAAGCAGAGCACGTCACCTTATCTGACTCATAAGGAAACTGAGATGGTGGGTGCCTTAGTCACTTGGGAGGCAGAATTGTGAAGTAGTCAGCTGGATCTGGGTTGGATCCCAACACTGTCATGTATTAGCTGTGTGACTTTGGGTACTGATATTGCTTCTCTGAGCATCATTTCCTCATCTTTAAAACAGGGATAATGGTGCAAATCCAGGCTTCCAGGGCAGAGGAAATGAAACCATGCATGCAAAATGCTAGGGCCAGTGCTTGGCATTCCAATAATGGTAACTGTTATTCATTCAACAAATATTTATTGAGCACCTCATGGGAAGGATGCCATAGGGATTACAGCAGTCAAAAGTCCCTGTTCTCAGAGCTGGGGATATAGTTCAGTAGTAGAGTGCTTGTCTTTTTTTGGTCCTTTGTTTTTTGTTTTTTTGGGTTTTTTGTTTGTTTGTTTGTTTGTTTTCTAGCAATGGCTTGGGATTTTTTGGTCCTTTGATAGCAGGAATCAAACTCAAGACTTCACTCTTGCCAAGCAGGCGCTGTGCTGCTGAACTCTATCCCCAGTCCTAGAGTGCTTGTCTTACATAAGCTAGGTCCTGGGCTTTATCCCCAGCACTCCCTCCAAAAAATTCCTGTTCTGATGCTGCTCGGCCTCTTGAAGAAGGACATACGAGTGAACATGTTAAAATATGCACTGTGACAGATGGTAGCCAGCACTCTGAAGACACCGAAATTGCAGGCAGCACCAGGATTAGTGCTGCTCTTTTAAAACGGGGCAATCAGAGACACTTCCTGACTTGATTTGCAGTGGAGCAAAGATTTGAGGAGATGAGTGCAGAAGCTGACAGGCACCTGATAGAAAGAGGGTTTCAGGCAGAGGGACAGCAGGTGCACAGAGTGCTTTTTGCCATTTTACTATGAGCACCTCCAGCACTGCCGCCACTGCTGCCACTGAACCTTAAAAGAACTGGAAAGTCAAACACTTCCCAGCTAGATTCAAAACCTTTTGCGATGTTTGGTTTTAGACTTACCTATCTTAGCTCTCCTGTGCTTTTGGCACCAGGTGACCTGCCTTGCAGATCTAGAGACAAAACATGCAGAGCTGGTGCCAGGAAACAGGAGCCTTCCGCAAAAGTGAGAGGAGGAAGAGCAAAAGAGCCACTTCTGACAGGTCTGTGGGGAGAGGCCAAGCGTGTGGCCCATCCCTTTGCTGGGGGAAACCTCTGCCAAATGGGGAGTCCCTGCTGCTTCCTTGCTGGGGCAGGATCAGGGTGCACAGGGGCCTGGGGTGCCGTGAAGCCAGCTGCTGCCCTAGTCTGCCAGCTGGTAAGCACACTCTCAGGGGCTGGCAGAGCCTGAGTCTTTGGTGTTGCTTTAAGCAGACATCTGGTGCCCCTGGCAGATAGGTGCTTGGCTGCCTAATGCCAGGCCCAGGCCAGTACAAGTCACGATCATTTGTCCTCTGCCCAGATGAGTTTCTTCATAAGAAAACTCAGTTTATAAGCAGTGTTGGCTGCCAGAAAGGAGGCTAGAAATCAAAATCAGGATTGACCATGGGGAAAATAGAGATGTCTGAGCTCTGGGGGGCAGGATACCTTCTCCCTAATTTTCTGCTGGGGTAGCCAGGGGGTTGGAATCTTATGTTCTTAGACTTTTAGAATTAGAAACAGAAGTTATGTGGATTATAATTAAGCGATTAAACACCCATAGGTGTGTTGGACTTCCCAAGTCTAATTTCCAGCTCTAGTACTGACAGCCTCATGGCCTTGGACAGGTCATTTAACTTTCCTAGGCCTCTGTTTCTTCCTTTGTAATGTCAGGATAAACAGTGCTCACCTCACAGAGACATTTAACTGAGTTCAGACACGCAAAGTGCTTAGAACAGCGCCCGGCACCGCAGGTGCTTATGCTAGCTCTGAAAATGTGTAAGACAAAAATAAGCAGTGTTTTACTGGTTTGAAGCCAATTTTTAACTCTACACATGCTAACACTGTTATTATTTTATAAAAGTGAGAATATACAGTAGTATCTTGGTTCACAAATTTAACTCTTTCCACAATTCTGATCGCCAACAGCATTGGACAAGAACCGAATCAAATTTAAAGTTTAGATTTAATGTTATTGACTATATGGGGAAATTAGGTTTGGTTCTCATCCAATTCAGTTTGTGACCAGAAATGTGGGAAGAATTAAGTTCATGAACCAAGCATATTGCTTTGTAACCTTTTTTTTTTTTTTTTTTTTTTTTTTTTGGTCTTTTTTGAGACAGGGTCTCTCTATGCAGTTCAGGCTGGCCTTGAGCTCACTTTGTAACCCAGGCTGGTCTTGAACTCTCAAAAATCCTCCTACCTCAGCCTCCTGAGTGCTAGGATTACACCATTCCCAGCTGACTTTTTTTTTTTAGCCAAATAGTATATCTTGTATCTTTTTAATTTTTTTCATTATTGGGGATTGAGCCCAAGCTTGTTAAGCAAGTGCTCTATCTCTAAACTATGTCCTCAGCTTTTAAAACATTTTTTTAAATTTTGAGACTAAGTCTCACTAAATTGAACTTGCGATTCTCCTGCTTCAGCTTCCCAAGTGACTGGAATTATAGGTGTGTACTACTATGTGCAACTTTTTTTTTTTGGTCTTTTTCCTTTTTATCGGTACCGGGGATCGAACTCACGACTGCCTGCTTGCAAGGCAGGCGCTTGTGCCGCTGAGTTAAATCCCCAGCCCCACTATCTGCAACTTTTGATAAGGTTCAGTTTCCTCTGGCTTTTCCCGTGTATGTTCAGAACCATCATATTGGTGACAAGTCCTATAGTTCACCTAACTAATCCCCTGTTAGTGGACATTTAAGTTATTCGAAATTTTTATATCTATGAATAAAGCTATATTGAGCAAGAAATGACCAATGTCAACTACCTATATGACCTTGAATATGGCCTGATTCTTAATTTCTTTATAAATCAAATAACAAGATCCTCCTGTGTTATGGTTTGAAAACTGGTGGTCAACTTAACGCCAGCTAGATTACATCAGCATGCATTGAGAGAAGATGCTCCACCTGAGGAGGGCTGCCAGGATAAATAGGTGGAGAAGAAGAGAGGTGTTAGGACGGATTGAGGCGTGAAGGTGGCATTGTGGGTTCTCTTACGAGTTGCTGTCTGAGCTGTGGGTTCTCCTGGAGAAGCTCTGGTCTTCACAGCGAGCATTGCTTCCTGGCTCTGGAGGGGAAGACGTGTGCTGCCTGGTCTCCAGGATGAACTCGTCACGCTGCTTCCTGGCATGTACCCGACTGTGCTTGTCGTTGGAGGAGCTCGGGGCCTCCATGTCGCTGAGGATGGCTGTGGTGCCTTTCAGGACAGCCCCGCTCTTTGTTGTGAGTGTGACTTCTCGGCTCCAGTGTAGAACCCTCATCCCACTAGCACAGCTCCTTCATCCTGCTGGCATAGACTTTCTGGATTCCACCGCTGAGCCTTGGGTCTTCCCGGCACGAATCCGTAAAAGAGACTGGCGTGAGTCCTTCTTGTGGACTTCCAGTTGGACTCGTGGAGGCGTTGTCCTGAGCTCTGGGTTTTTATCTGAACTCATGTGAGACATTGCCGTGGGGTTTAGACTCTTGACTAAATAATCTATGTCATTGGTGTTGCGGATAGATTTCCTGCATTCTCCTGTGTTAACTTCCGGTAACCATTATAAAAATATTATAAACTCCATGTCCTGATCTGAATTGTTCTGTGTACAACCCCTAATTACAACAGAAATAATTTTGTCTTAGTTACTTTTTACTCGTCGCTGAGACAAAACACCTGAAGCCCAAGTTGGGAAAGGAAAGGTTTATTTCTTACAGTTTTTGAAGGTTTTAGTCCACACTCAGTTGGCTCCAAGACAGGCAGGCATGGCTGGGCTGCAGTTCATGGCGGCCGCCAACAGCAAACTCGAACTAGCAAAGAGCAAGACACATCTTCTTCCTGCCATTACATCACATCCTGGCTCTACCCCTATGTGGGTGGAGCACTGACACCATCAATTCAAGCGCTAGACAATGAACCAATCACAAATACACAATGCAAACTGGAGTGGAGGCCTGGGGGACATAGACATAAACCATGACACTCCTGTGTGTTCCAAGACATAACCAATAGCTTCCGCTCCTTACAGAGTTCTCACTACCTCATGAGCAGTCTTTTTCTCTGGGCAGGGGTAATGGTCAATAAAGTGTCACTCATGTTGAGCCCAAATTCACCTGCCTCCACTCCTAGGCTGGCTTTGTTCTCTGAGCCCCTGCATTCGGGGTATACTCGGTAGCCTGTGGGTTGGGGCCAACGTAGAAGTAAAAGCATATCAAAGTTTTTTCTTCCCTCCTTTGCTTCCTCGGTGCTTATTAAGAACAGACCTTCTGCTAAGCATGTGGCTGTGGCCATCAGAGAAGTTGGTTGCAGGGTCAGGACAAATCTCAGGCCCCTTACACGCCATGCCAGGCCCCCTAAATTCCTGCTGTGGGAAGGGATGCTGAGGCAGGTGGCCTTCCGCAAATGCACTGTGGTACTTTATGCCCCAGGCAGAGTCCTGGTTGCTCTATACTGAGGTAACCAGAGCCTGGGTCTGGATCAGTACTCCTCCAGGTCTAAGCCAAATTTAAGCCTCCTTTCTCTTCCCCATTTACCATTAAAATGAGTAGATTAAAATACACATTCAAATGTACAGGTTATTTTAAGTAGGTACCTGAGTAGTCAGGTCTGCCTGGGTCCTGTCTACATCTTCCCCAGTACTTAAGATAGTACTTTGCAGCACCTGCCTTGCAAGCAGGCAGTCATGAGTTGGATCCCTGGTACCCATGAAAAAGAAGAAGAAGAAGAAAAAAAAAAAAAAGATAGTACTTTGCGTTCATTCATTTCATTCATTCAAAATGTTCTTGACAAAGACTCACTGGGTTCCCTCTCTGTTGTGACATGAAACTTTTAAAAAATTGGTTTAGTTTTTTTCTAATGTGTTACGGTATTGGGGAATGAACCCAGGGTCTTCACAGTGAGCTCCAACCCTCCCCCCTTTTTATTTTGAGACAGAGTCTTACTAAGTCACTAAATTGCCCAGCCTGGGTTTAAATTTACAATCCTTCTGCCTCAGCCCTCAGAAAGCTGTGATTACAGAGGTGTTTCACCATGTCTAGTTTAGGGTCAGATTTTTAAAGCAAACATTTTGTCAATCTAAAATTCTCTTGGAAGCCAGGCATGGTGGTACTCACCTGTAATCCTCCTGCAAGAAGATTGTTGTGAGTTCAAGGTCAGCCTGTGCTACAAAGTGAGTTCAAAGCCAGCTTAGCTACATAGTGAAACTGTCTCAAAAACAAAACAAAACAAAACAAAAGTTCCCTTGGAGCCCGTTTCCCCTCCTGCAAAATAGGAGTGCTATCTATTCCCTGCGTTTTTTGTTTGTTTTGTGTTGCTAGGGAAGGAACCCAGGCTCTTACCTATGCAAGGCAGGTACCCTTGTGCTGAGCTGTATCCTAGCCCACCATTCCCTATCTTCAAAACAAGGATCAGAGAAAATAAACTGAAATAATGAGCGAAGGAAGGCTATATTCAGGTGTGGAGTGAATAGAATTCCCTCCTGGAAACCAAGCACAGGAAAGGTTTATGTTGGGTGAATTAACGATGCTGAAATAAATGCAACACCCCTCCCTTCCCGTCTTAGTCCTTCTGCTTCGTGTTAACTCCACAGCCAGGCCAGCGGAGCCAACCCTGTGGCCTGAGATAAGGTTCTGGCGTGCGTCTCCTCTGTCCCTCCTCAGGTGGGTGCGGGGCTGTAGATGAGGCTGACGCTGGCGGCGCGGAGAGGGACTCAGGATGCTCTCTGTGCGCTGCTGCCTGCATCTGTTGATCTTGTTGGTGGAGGCAACTTTCATTCTCATCTTCTTCTTTTTGACCTCCTATGACTCTTCTCAAAAGGATCAGAAGACGCTCTTGGAGGCCTATCAAGGTGAGAGTTCCTGGGGATGTGGTCACAGCTACGAGGGGCGAGGGCAGGGAGATCTGTGGCACACTGCTCCTTTCCACAGAATTCCCAAGGAAAGGGATTTCTCCTTCTTCCCTAGCGTGCAGCAAGACCCAGACCACAGTTTAGGTAGTCCCTGGAGAGAAGCCTGGGCAGCTCCTCTTCTGTGAAGCCTTCTTGAATTTGTCAGCGCTGGGCAAGGGTACTTCTCCTCTGTGTTCCTCAAATTCTCTGTGCCACGTTGATGTTATTAATCTTTTGCTTCTCTGCTTCTCCTCCCTCTTCTCTCTCTCTCTTTAATTGCAAGTCATTTCCCTTTGGAGATTTCTCTTGCTCTTTTCTGTGCTCTGGTTCCCGTTCTCCTCTGCCTTCTTCTCACCCAGGAGTCTGCATTCTATCTGCAAATCTGAATCAGGAGGAGTGGCTACAAGGGAATATAGGATGGTGGTTATGGTATGTGCAGCTAAAAATCATCTCCAGACTGTGATGAGAACTACAATGAGACGGATATTCACAGTGGTGCAACTTAGCTTTTTAAAGAACTGAGATGCGTCTCAACCATCTCAGTGGGTTGATCAGTCGTTGAGACCAGATCCTATTCCAAATGCTTCCCACTAAACCCTCACAACACCACCGTGGGATTCGGTGTATCAGCACCTCTGTTTTTCACATCAGGAAGCTAGCAATTTGCCCAAAGTCACTCAGCTAGCAATAGAAGAGCCAGTTTCAATGTAGACATTTTGGTTTTCCTTTCCATGCTTCATGGTTCTGTTTCATAGCAAGACTAAGTTACTTGTCACATAACCAGTGGGTATAGGAACCACTGATTCAAGTCTGCACATTGGCCCCAAAGGCTGTGTTCTTCACCATACCATGCTGCTTAAATAGTCTCCTCAGAAACCCACTTTGGAGGGAAGCACAGAAGTAAGTAAGTACAACCAGGCAAGGAAGACAGTGGTGTCAGGGAGGGCTTCTGGAGGGAGGTAAGTGTCCAGCCAAGTCTGGAAGGCTCGGTAGGAGCAAGAGCCCAGCAGGAGCCCTTATGTGCATACGCACGTGGGGCCACAGTTCAACTCCGTGGTGTGGCTAGAACCTAGAGAGGGAAGCAGGTGGTGGTGGACCCGTGAGGTTCAGAAAGAAGTTTGACCCTTACTCTGCTGATCTAGCAGGAAACAAGAATAAGATGAGCTTGAGTTTGGGCTACAGAAAAAAGCCACTCCAGGCTAGTGGAGGGCAGGAGACAGGTCATGGCTGGGGCCTGACACCGGTATGGAGGTTGCTTTACAGTATCAGCCAGAAGACTTTAACTGCTGATTATGCACACCATTTTTGAGCATGCTTTGTGTTTCTATGTTAACCTCAAATTCTACCGCATTAATACCTTTTGTACATTAATCTGGGTGACACCACTGTAGGATGTGTCTATAGTTCAAGCACCTTGGGAGGCTAAGGCAGAAGCACCCCTAACCCCAGAAGATCAGGGCCAGCCTGGGCAACCTAGTGAGACCTCACCTCAAAAAAAGAACAAAAGAACTCAATAATTTTTTACATATAAATTTAAAAATTTAAAGATCAAAATGAAATATGTATTTTCAAGCTACTAATCATGATGGTATCAATTGACCTCCAGTGGGCTCCATGGTTACCATTAATGATAACGGATACAAATCCATTTCTTACATCTCCTTGATTATTTCAAATTGCCTTGGTTGACTTCTGGTCAAGTCTGATTGGACAGACATTTTTTTTACCTTGGATTGTGATTGGCAAAGGGTTTGCACAGAAGAAATGGCTCTCACAGAAGAAGTGGCTCTCCCCACTTCTTGTTTTCACTTGGCTACCATTATTGTTCAGCTTCCAATCTGTTTTTCTTTAAAGCAATTGTTTAAGCTGTCCATTTTGTGAAAGTCAGTTACATCAAACTGAGATCACTTGATCTGTCAATCCATTAATCTAACCCAGCCCATGTATATGACAGTAAATTATTCAAGCCTGCAGATTCTAAGAAGACGCTTTGCAGACAATCAGGAAATTTGAATATAATATGGACATCATGTGATATACAGGAATGGTTGCTAATTTTGTTAGGCATGATGAAATCCTAGTGGCTTTTCAAGGCTCTATCAGTTACAGAAGCGTATTGAAATTGCTCTATATCAAAAGTTTGCCTTGTACCAGAAGAAAATAAAAAGTAAAGAAAGATAATAAAAACAAGATTGGTTCCATAGTAGAAATACGTACATGAGGTCAGTATGGTATTTTTTCTACATTTAAGATTTCCCATAGTAGTCATATTATAAAAAAAAACCCTTCCTATTCATTGCTACACGATAAATATGAAGAAACAGTGATCCGGTATCCCCACACACATCCCCAGAGACTTTCCAAAGCTAAGAGGCTTGAGACTGGCATTCTGAACAAGTGCAGGGAGGATGCTGGGTAGATCTGAGTATCAAATAACTCTAGAGTTGCAGACTTTACAAGTACCTTTAGCATAGCCTGGCTCTGTAGTTCCCAAAATGTGGTCCCCAGACTAGTTGCCTCTGCATCCCCAGGGAACTTATTGAGACTTACTGGACATGCAGTTTAGGGTTAGAGTTATGATTACTGGGAACTTACTGGAAATTTCTGGCCTACTGATCAGAAATTCTAGTAATACGTGCTTTAAAGAGCCCTCTGATTTTTTTTTTCTTTTTCTTTTTCTTTTCTTTTCTTTTCTTTTTTTTTTTTTTTTTTTTTTTTTTTTTTTTTTTTGACAGTCTCTCTCTGTCATCCTGGCTGGCTTTAAACTCGTGGTGATCCTCTTGCCTCAGCTTCCCAAATTCTGGGACTACAGGCATGTATACCATGCCCAGCCCTCTGAGTGATTCTAATGGATACAAAAGTGCGAGATCTGCTGGAGCCAGACTGTTTTACTATAAATCAAGGACCTGTGTTATAGACACCACTTGGTGCTGGCTGTACTCCTCAGAAGCAGGGAGAAGGGATACAAGAAGACCAAAAGAATATGGGGTGCGATGGCACATGCCTGTAGTACCGGCACGTGTGAGGCTGAGTCAGAAGGATCGCCATGAGTTTGAGGTCAGCTTGGGCAACACAAGCGAGTTCAAGGCCAGCCCGTACTACATAGCGAGACTGTCTCAAAAAAAAAAAAAAAAAAAAAAAAGAATCCCTAAGGGACTGTAAATTCCCAAAACCTCCCACATCTCAACTTTGGGCTGCCCCTTTGGGAAGTGAAATCTTTTTCTCTTTCCAGGCTGCTTCAGGGTGAGAGTGAGTGGGCATAGTCGGGGAAGAAGGCAGAATGGGGCTCCCTGGAAGGTCCCAGGCAGGAGGTCCCGCCGGTATGCAGAGGGTAGGGGCCCAGCCCACGGCCTGGGCTTCAGAGATGCTGGTGTTCAAATTGCCAGGGTGCTGCCAGAGTGGGTGGGGCAGATCAGAATCTGCAGGCAGCAGACCAGAGAGGGTAACTGGTCCTGTGGATAGACGTGAAGGACTGAAAAGCAGTTATCCAAATGAACTCTTCACCAATGAACATCAGACCCGGACAGGAAACTGTGTTGCCCAAAGTCACAGCTCCATACGTAGCAGGCACGGGGGCAATAGTTATTGACACTGTGTGTTCAAGGCTGGGCAAAGTGATTCATGCAACCCAGCAATGCCCATAGCCATCCTCTGAGCAGGTGCCATGTTTCATGCCTACTTTACAGATCAGAATGCTAGGAAAGCAAGGTATAGCCAGGCTCTGAAGCTTGGCTCCCTGACTCAGAGGCCCGCACTCGCCTGTTGCAATAGATATGCTACATGGCATAGTGGCTAGGCCCAGATAATCGGAGTTCAAATCGTCCTGTCACGATTTGCCAGCTGTGGGACCTGAGTAAGCACAGCGGCTCTCTATGCCCCCCTTTTTCCGGGTGTTAATGGGGACAGTAGAGGCACCCAGCACACAGGCTGTGTGGACAGAGGATGTGAGTAGAGGTCCCCTCTGTGCACGTGCTGTTCCCGTGATGCCAACAATGGCTTCCTCTCACTGCTGCGCCCCAGTTAGACCTTCTGTCTCCAAGTCATGGGCCTTTCACATACTTCTCCCAAAGTCCTGACTTAAACTGTAAAGTTCCTGTGCGGGCCGAGTCCCTGGGGGCCTCTGCAGCACCTGCACTCCCTATCGCTGCCCAACACCTTCCAGTCCACTTGCTTATCAGACTGGAGACGGCAGCCAGCCGATGTGGCTGACGCCCAGGGAACAAGACATGAGAAGAAGGCATCTGGGCCTTGGAGCCCCAGGAGGCTGGGACAGGAAGTAACAGGATGACTGAGGAGTTCTGAAACCAAACGCTACTGAACATTTGGGGTGCGTGGGTGCAGTCAACAACTCCTGGAAACTGCTGCCCTAATCGCATCTTCTTGGGTGGGGTGTGGTTCCTGCCTCACAGATGCCGTGAGGTCTTGGGAAGATGTTGGATGAGCTCTGCCATCCAGCATCGGGGAGCAGCGGGGCTGACAGAGGGCTCCCTCACACTCTGCACCATCTTCTGGCTTTTTAACCTTCAGAGCCACCTCTGCCCTCATCACTCGGCTCTCCCCATCCTTCTCTTCCCCTTCCTCAAAATATCCCAGAGCTCTAAGGACCCAGAGAACATCAAGCCCAACTCCTGTGGTTTCCAGAGAAGGAAACCGAGGTCCAGAGATGACAAGAGACTTTGCTAAAGTCTTTACTACAATGAGGTTAAAAAAAAAAAAAACAAGAGCCAGACGTGGTGGCACATGCCTATAATCCCAGCACTCGGGAAACTGAGGCAGGAGAATTGCCACAAGTTTCAGACCAGCCAGGGCTACATAACAAACAAAATTTTCCACAAAACAAAACAAAACAAAAAAGCTAGCAACAGTGTGGCCTGGTAGAAGGACGCTGCATTGGGTTCCACTGCAGGTGTTATATGGACTTGAGGAAGGCACGTGCTCTCTCTGGTCTTCTTTGATAAAACGGGAGGAAAATGAAGGACTCTCCCTAGCCATGGAATCTTCAGTATGTCTGGACCCTGTGCCTGGAAATTGCTACAAAGTGGCAGATGAGTTTTTATTTAACCGGAGAACCGGAGTGTCCCGCAAGTGGTTAAATATGACTATCCCAACCGGGATGTGCAGCTTCCAGTTGGCCACAAGCCTCACCACTCCCGAATGAGAAAGGCACTTTCATACCCACATTTCCTGCTTGGCTCCTGGAGGCGCCTGAACAATCCCAAGAGGAGCCCCTCTGCAGGGAGCCCTGCCACCTCCATTGGCAAGAGGAGGCAAGCAGGAGATGGGACAGTCCCTGCACCTCCCCACCACCACCCCGATGCCAGGGAAGAAGTTGCAAAAAGCAAATCCTCCCTGATCCCCACTTCACACCCACTCCCCAAGTCCTCAGATCATGTGCAGAGGTGTGTGTGCTTGTTCCGCAGGGGCCTCCTGCATCCCAGTGTTGTCAGGTTGACTGGGGAACAGGAATATTCACCAGAGTCCTGCATACCAGGCACTGGGTGTATGTATTCACGGATGTGACTTTGAGGGACCGTGTCAATCAAGGAGCTTTCTGTGACTCTGGAGTGTTTCAGTAATCCGAACTTTTTCACTGTTTTTAGGCAAGCTGGGCTTGGAGACCAGGTGAATTCGTGTGGAGGTGGTTATTATGATAATGATGGATCGTGTTTTCCTGAATGTTCTTCATGTGCCGGGTCCCGCACCAAACACATGAACAAAACAGTATTTTTGTCAGCTCTCCCAGCAGTCTCTGGTTAATTGCCCTTATTTAGCTGATGAGGGAAGTAAAAAATATACAAGTCTATGAGGTGGAAACATGTAAATGGATGATCTTAAAGGTCAAAAATGGCCAACTGTCAGCAATTTAATGAAGTTTAACCTAAAAGGAAATTACAGAACTGTGATCAAACAGAACTGTCTGAACTTGAGGCCCAAGCTTAAAAAAGAAATGTTTATTATCCATGTATTACTTGCAGAAAATTGAAACACTGAAAAGAAAGTAAAAAATCTCCCAAGTCCAGAGACAATATCTATGAGAAGAAAAAAAAAATCCTTCAAGACATCTCTTGGGCGTTCATACATGTGTGAAAATAATTGGTGTTTCTTGATAAAGTGACCTTTACTCTTCCGAGCCACTATGGGCCTCGTACCGTTTGACTCCGGCAACCTGATGAAGGGGTGTGATTATTTTTCCCATCTAACAAAGACGACCAGGAACAGGGCAGAGAGGGGGAGAGTGTGGAAGCTAAAGCCCCAGGCTCCATAAGACTGTATAGGTTCAAATCCTGGCTCTCACCACGCATGGTGGTGCATGCCTTCCATCTCAGTACTCTGGGAGACTAAGACAGGAGGATCGCAAGTTCTAAACCAGCCTGGGCAATTTAGCAACTTAGCACAACCTTAACACAAAATGGAAAAAAAAAGACCAGAGATACGGCCACAGTAACTCCCTGCTGCACATAGAAAAATCCTGGCTCTACCAACCAGGCCAAGTTACTAGTTCCTCTGTGCCTTAGTTTCCACGTCTGTAAGATGGTGATGGACCTGCCTCAAAGGGTGGTTTGAGGACTAAGAAGCTGGTCTGGTGAAGTGATTTCAACAGTCAGCACATGCACAATGCTTAATAAAGTGAGGCTGTTAAACTCGGAGAGGCTGAATATTAGACACGACCACACCACTAGTGCCCTGATCTGAATCCATGTTTGCTCATTAGCACAGGCTGCTAACTATTTCTCAAAACTGGAGTCAAACCAAACTAGTGTTCCTCTTTCCCTTCTGCTGGGCTCTCCCTGCCCTGGCATATGGCTTTTCCACTCACCTGCCTCAGCAATCTCTGCTCAGGTTCTGAGCCCAGGAAAATCGAGTGACCCTGGTGTGATTTGCTGGTCCACCAGGTCCCTCACAACAAATGGTGAAGACAAGGGCTGTTTTCTGCCGACAGGAGCTTTCGGCCTGCCTTTGCCTCTTTGCCTCTGTGACCTGGGCCGAATCACTTAGCTGGTATGGCTTTATTTTCTTCATAGCATGACCAGGAGTTGAACCTGATCACAGCAATTACCCCTCCTGAGTGTTGGCTACGTGTTAAGCAGAGATCCCAATGCCCTACATGACACTGTGCTTATTAACAACAATAATTGCTGTGTTTTCTGAGCCCTCACAATGGGCCAGGCCTTGCCCGAAGTGCTTAGCCAGCATTAGCTGACGTAATTCTACCTCAGCCCTCCGGTACGAGTGTGCTATCCTCACTGATCAGAAGGAAAAAAAATGAGGCCCAAGGAGGCAAAATGACTTGACCAAGCACCCTAAATGTCCCTTGCAGCTGCCATTCTGTGAATTCTCACTTCATATTCCCTCTCTCTTGTCTGCTTCCTCCTGTTCTTCGCCCTTCCTCTTCCCTGAGCAGTCCTCCAGGATTTTACCATCATGGCGGCCCTTGGCTTTGGCTTCCTCACTTCATATTTGCGGAGACACTGCTGGAGCACTGTGGCCTTCAACCTCTTCATGCTGGCCCTTGGCGTGCAGTGGGCAGTCCTGCTGGATGGCTTCCTGAGCCAGCCCTTTCAGGGGAAGATGATCATCAACCTGTCCAGGTGACCAATGGCAGCTGGGTTGCTTTCAGTCATTGAGGACATGGGGTCCATGAGGTTCTAAAAGAGTTGAAATTACCTTCCTCTCTTACTAGCACTGATGCCATACAATATTTAAGACATACTTCTAGATTATTCGTTATATATCTACTAGCTGACACCTCAACTGGGTGGTGTCACAAGACCTTCAGGTCTACAACCCTCTCTAACTTCTTTCTTATTTTAAATTATTATTTTGGTAAGGCTACACAATCAACATGGGTTTGTATAAAATTAAGAAAGAGCTGAGTGTAGTGGCTTACGTTTGTAATCCCAACTACTCTTCAGGATGAAAGAGAGGATCTCAGTTTGAGGCCAGCCTGGGGAGCTTGGCAAAGACCAGTCTCAAAATAAAATATAAAGGGGTGTAGCTTAGTAGCACAGTGTTTCCCTAATATGTGTAAGGCCATGGGTTCAAGTCCTAGTATGAAACAGAGAAAGAGAGAGAGAGAAGGAGAGAGGGGGAGAGAGAGAGAAATGTACCTGGAGAGATATCTCTTCCAAAAAATAAAGGACTGTCCTGAGATGATGGTGGAAGAGAGCCAGCCATCCAGCCACACCTTCATCTCCTTTACACTAGCTTTGATCCGTTTAGATGCATTTATAGGTGACACTACAAACTATCAAAACTAAACTACACTATGGTAGTAATGAGTGGGTATTGATTAGGAAGAAGTATGAAATAACCTGTGGGGTCAGTAAATGTTCCCTAGGTTAATCTGAGTGAGGGTTATTCTGCATACTTTTAAGAGTCATTAGCATTTGGTAGGAGGAACTAAGTAACATTTCCTCTTAAGAACTTTTATCCAATTTTGAACTTCTGTTCTGCCCCCACAATGGTAATCCCCAAAGCCTCCTGCCGTGCCACATACCTCACAGATATTTTAACCCTTCCAGATCGGGGTCCACCCTCAAATATACGTAAGGAAATGAAGGCTCAGAGAGGGTACGGCACTTGGCCAAAGCCACACAGCTAAGTAGTGGAGATAGCTTTTAAGCCTCTTGTGACCTAACCTTTCCTACACACTCCAGAGTGGTCATGAAATGCAACACAGACTCAGCAGTTCCTCACTGTCCAGGGTCAGGGGGAACTCCCCACGCTTTTCCTTTTTAAAACTCTTAGAACTAAGCCTTATAGGGATTGAATAACCCCTGGTATTCACCTAGGAAGTGACAAAGGGGACTCGAGAAATTCTGACAGTTGTGGCCCCGGCTCAGTGTCCTGTGGCCTTGGTATAAGGTCGCACAAGCTGAGCTGAAGGCACAGCACGGCTGCTCCCTTCTGCCCTGCACAGGGACCTGTTGGCTTGTGACTCAGTCAAGGGGCATGAGAAGGTGCCGTCGGCAGCCTGCAGCTCTGCCCCACCCTGAGCACCGGATCCTCCCGCTGGGACAGCCCCCTCCCACCGCGGCTTTCCAGGTTTGAACAATGAGCTCCCTCCAGCCTGGGCCATGGGTGGCACCCAGGCCTCCTCTGTCCCTGGCTCACTCAAAACTGTGCCACCTGGCCTGGCTCTGAATTGCCTCTGCCACGAGTCCCTGTCAGAGAGCTTTGCCTTTCTTTGTTTCCTCATGAAGGAAGAGTTTGGTAAATGATTATTGAAATAAAAACTGAAAGCCAAAGGAACTCTAAATGAATTTTATTTTATTTTATTTTTTTCCCAGGCTGGGGGATCACCAAGGCCTTATGCATGCTAGACCAGTAAGGTATTACTGAGCTACCTCAGCCCTGAATGATAAATTTAAAGTTTATTTTGAAAGTCTAGAGGACTCCGTCTAGACAAAGATAGTAATAATCAGCTCCCTCTTGCACTTTACATGTACTGACTCGTTTTGCCCTTACAGCAGCTCCAGAGATACTGCCCCACCTTGTAGGCACGGAGGCACAGAGTGGTTAAGTAATTTGCCCGAGATCACACAGCCCGGAATTGACTGAGTCACACCGTCAGCACAGGCAGTCTGTGCTCCCATCCATTGTACTTTTCACAGTCTTACACTTGCCTGTCACCAACCAGCCTCTGCAGTGTGACACGCCACTGTAACTCATTTCTTAAGAATTAAGCTTCTCTCAGTAAAACAAAAGCACTCACTTAAGAGACACAGCCTGTGTGAGATGAACGGTGGAAATAACCCTTGTTCTGGTCCCTGTAAGGCCTGTGCCCACAGCCTCTGCTCTTTATGACCTTCCCCTGGAAGTCCTTGAGTCTGTGTTGGCAACAAACTCCAGGGAAGCTGCGTCCGGACTTCAGCGCACAGGTGTGGGATCTAGGCCAGCGGGGTCCAGACCTCAGGTCTGTCGTCAGCTGGTGGCACGGTCATTACCCAAACTGTCAATTGTTCTAGACTTAGTGTATTCTTCTGCAGAAGGAGCTGCTGCGTGGTAACCTCGCACCATTTCAAAGAGGTTTCTCAGAACGTCGGCATTTAATTGAAGCGCTGTACTTACAAGCCTGTTGTACGTGGTTTTTATCACAGGCACTGTGGCTGTCCCAGCAGCGTTGGGAATTCCCAGATGCTCAAGGGAAAGTGGGCTGTCCAGTTCAGTGCCACCTCCTCAGGGAAGGTGGATGAGTCCAGTGGGCACCGCTTGCTCATTCCAGGGAACACCTCTAGCTTTGAGCCAGCACAGACATCCCTACTTAACAGGTCATGGTGGAAAAGCCCTAGTTCCCCCAATGTCAGCCTAAAAGGGTTTTCTCAGCCAGGTGTGGAGGGGTACACCTGCCATCCCAGCACTCAGGAGGCGGAGGCAGCAGAGTCACTAGTTCAGAGCCAACCTGAGCTACACAGCAAGTTCAAAACCACTGTGGACTACATAGCAAGACCCTGCCTCAAAAGAAAAAAGAAAGACAATTAAAAGGTTTTCTCCTCCTGAATCCCCGCAGTGAAAATACTCCCTGCTCATTTGTCAAGGGAAGAAAGGGACCAGTGATCGTGTTTGTGATGACAGCTTGTACTCATGATGGGCTCTTCATGCCGTTTTGGTGCTAAATACACATATTCAGAGACTGTTCCACCTCCATGAGACAAGTAGGCTGACCAGTCTTGTTTTGCAGAAGGACAAACAGGCACAGGGAGATTAAATAGCTGCTCAGGTGGCAAAGCCAGGAGAGGAAGGCAGGCTGGTACTTTTCCAAACCTGTCTCCTTCTGACTCTGGGAGAGGGAGGGAAAGCGAGAGCCGGACCGAGTAACAGGTGGGCCAGCAGGTGCAGCAGGAGCGCCCTCTATTGAGCATCTGTGAGCAGTGAGGACAGCTAAGAAGGTCTCTGGGCAGTCCTAGGTGTTAGATCCCAGGAGACCTCGAGTCAGTGACACAGGTGTGAAAGTCTTGGAGTGGTCTGGGTAGGATGTGTGCAAAACTGTGTCTCAGAGCACAAACACCACCTTGGTTGGGACAGGGTGAAGCCACTTGACTGAAGAGCAGCCCTCCTGAAAGCAGAAACCCAGTCTTTTTGTCCTTTGTGCCTTCAGCAGGGCCAGGCAGAAGGTGGTGGTGGGAGGAGCAAATGAATGAATGAAAGGTGTCCTGTCTCCTGATCACCTGGCTCTCCTTCTCTCTGCTAGTATCCGGCTGGCCACCATGAGTGCCATGTCAGCGTTGATCTCGGCGGGCTCCGTCCTGGGGAGGGCCAACTTGGTGCAGTTGGCAGTGATGGCCCTGGTGGAGGTGACAGCTTTTGGCGCCATGAGGTTACTCTGCAAGCAACTCTTCAATGTGAGTTAGGGGGGCCCGTGAGGGGGGATTTGAGAGAAGAGGGGTGAGAAGCAGGAAGGGTGAGTTTCCACTGCTTCCTTCTGGTGAAGATTTGGGGTTACAAAAAAAAAAAAAAAAAGACAGAGTCAGGCATGGTGGCGCATGCCTATAATTCCAGCACTTGGGAGACTGAGGCAGGAGGATCATAGTGAGTTCAAGGCCAGCCTGAACTGCATAGTGAGACTTTGTCTCAAAACAAAACAAAACAAAGATAGGCCCAAATGATGTTGGGAAAAGGTAGTCTATGCTGAATATTGACTTTAACTCCAAAATATGACCCTGTGGGACTCTGCCAAGTCACAAGGTAATTACGGTAGTATAAAAAGTATGAAAAGAATTAGTTTCCAGAGCCCCACTGGCCACGGTACCAGTAAGCTGCTTAGGGAATCTTCTTTGAAACCACTCACTATATGTCATTAGCCACCTCTGTCATCTTTAATGGAAGACGCTATCAAGAAACAGTAAGTCAAGCTGGGTGTGATGGCTCATGCCTGTAATCCCAGCACTTGGGAGGCTGAGGCGGGAGGATCGTTGCGAGTTTGAGACCAGGCTGGGCTACAAAGTGAGCTCAAGGCCAGCCTGAACTGCATAGAGAGACCCTGTCTCAAAAAGACTAAGTCCAATGGGCTTGGTGGCACAACCCTGTGATTTCAGATTAATGTAGAAGGGGTCCAGGTTTGAGCCCAGCCTGGGGGATTCAGTGAAATCCTGTCTCCAAATCACATAGCAGGACAGCAGCAGAGTCCATGTGAGATCCCAGTGCCCCGCTCAGCTTTAGGAGAAAGATCACTGGACTTGATATCCAAGACTGAGGTTTGTATCCTAGCTCTGTCCCCAGCACAGTCCCTGAGAGGACAATGTAACTTCTTGGAGCTCCAGCCTGTCATCTAAGGTAACATTAGGACCTCGTAGGGTTTGGAGGGGTAGCTGATTAGTGCGGTGAGATGCTGCATGCATTCAAAAAGAACAAGACCTCTGCTCTTATGTGTCCGTCTCTAGTAAGGACTTTGGATTTTACTATGAAAGATACTAGCATTGGGATTTTGAGCAGAGAAGAGGTGTGATGTCATGTCATGTGATCTGCAGTTTTAAAAGCAGCATGTTGGCTGCTAAGGGAGGATCGGGGAAGGGTGAAGTATTGGAGACCTCAGTGTGGGCGTTGCAATGAGCCAGACTTGGGTGGGATGTCAGCTGGAGGTGGGGTGCGGGAAGAGGTGGGGTTCTGCTTTTTTTTTTTTTTTTTTTTTGGTACCAGGGATCAAACTCACAACCTCATGCTTGCCAGGCAGGCACTTGTACTACTGACCTAAATCCCCAGCCCCCTGGATTCTGTATTCTGAAGGCAAAAAATCACATTTGCCAATAGATTTCCCGTGGGGTATAAGAAAAGCCAAAAAAGTTAAAGAAGACTTCAAGGTTTTTATGTGGAGCGACTAGGTGGATGGAAGTACTACTTACTGAGATGGACTGTTTCGGGATGGGCTTCAAAGTGTGGTTGGCAATATAACGAATGTTAAACATTTTTTAAAATTCAATGCCATTGATCACCCTCCTCAAGGGCACTTCCCCACTGTCCTTGTACCTTCCCAGGTAGGTCTGCAAGTCCTTTACCCTTTCTTTAGTTGCACGGTCGTGGCTGTCTCCACGTCCTGAGTCAATTCAAAATGTTGACCTTTGGTATCATTTTAACTTGGGGAAAGAGGCAGAAGCGGCACGGTGCCAGACCCAGTTAGTAACATGGATGAGGACACATGTCTGTTTCTCCCGGCCCGCCTTTCTACTGGATGGCACTTGGTAGCAGCACTCACTGTATTTTCAAAATCAGGCCTCCTAAAGACACTCAAAAACAATGAGATAAGCATGTTCAGAAGCGGGGAGGAATTAATGACAATATATCTTTTACTGTAATAATTTTTAAATGTATACTTTTATTCAATCACACATTATGTTTCAATCACACCTTATAGTCCTGGGAGGAAAAATCCAGGGGTCAGTTGTGAATGTGGAGTGTTTAGGGTCCTGATGTGTACAGACTGACCACCTCAGAGGAGACACTACATGGAATATGTCCAAGTCTGAGGCTTAGGGGAAGGGTAGAGTTTGGGCTGTACAGTTTTTCAGGTAAGGACAGTGTTTGCAGCCACGTGACTGGAGAAGATCACCCAGGGAGTGAATGTAACGGAGGTCATGGAGAAGTCTGGACACCCAGATCTACAGCACTACAAAATTTTAGATGAGGACAGGCAGAAGAACCAGCAAAGATGCCTGAGGAGCGGCGGAGGGGAGGACAGCCAGGAGGGGCTGCGTTTCTGGAGGGCCCATAGAGAAGGCGCCTAAACTGGATCGAATGCTGCCGAAGGGTCACAAGCAAGATGCAGGCTGGGGCGTGACAGACAGGAAGCTGGGAGCAAAGGCCTGACTAGACTGGCTCACAAACGGGAAATGAGAGAGTAGAGGCAGGGGTCAGGAGCTTCTCTTCCATGGATTTTGCACGACAGGGAGCAGAGAAATGGAGTAGAAGCTGGGGGATTTTGTTTGTTTAAGGCAGGTGATGCCTACTCACCAATTAGCATAATACAGTAAGTGGGGGGGGCTAACAACACAGAAGGATGAATTGCAAAAGCAAATCTTTGAGTTAGAGAAAGGCAGGAAGTTTCTGGGCCCAGTGCCTTTGAGAGAGAGGGCAGAGGGTCAGCGGTGGCTAGCACAGGTAAATTCTCTTGCAGGAAAAATTCCCCACTTATGGTTTATATTTTCTTGGAGAAATACAAGGCACAGTCAGGAGCCTTAGTGAGGGGAGAGGAGGTAAGAAACAGCAAGCTGTAACAGCAGGGGAGAGTGAGCAGACCAGAAAGGCACAGCGGGCCACAGCCTGGGAGTGGGGCCTTCAGATGCAGAATGTACACCAGCACCCGGGAGGAAGCCGAGGGGTGAATGTGCCCAGCCTGGGGTACTGCTCAGAGAGAACCCAGAGACCAAGAGAGATCCAAGGGGCTGTCTACAAGGGAGGAAATATAACCAGTAAGCCACAGAACCACGAGTGAGACTGCAACAATGGACAACGGTACAAATAGGGAACTTCCTTCTGATTCTATGCCAGTTAGCCTGGGTTCAAATCTCAGCTCAACCTGCAGCAGCTGAACCGATTCGGGCACCTTAGTTAACCTCTAGGTACTTTAATTGCCCTATCCACAGAATGGAGGTAACAATAATATTCATACCTAGATCTGTCATGAGGATTCAATAAGTGGATACAGCACTGGAGACAGTGCCTAGCATGGGGCGCATGCCATGGCAGTGCCACATTTTCCATCCTCTGCATTATCATCAGGCTCAGGTGACTCAGGTGTGGAACTGGGGACATAAGGAAGTGAGCTGGACAGACAGGACCTGGTGGTTGTTACCAGGTGGAATTTTCTAGTATGACAGGTCTGAGGTCTGATGGCAGATGTGGGTGGCAGAACTATAATGTAGGAGACAGGATCAAGGAACACAGAGGGAAGGAGCTGGACAGACCAACATTTTGCCCTAGAAAAGTGAAGGGGAGAGGCCCAAGGGCAGGTGCTGACGCCTTTGGAACCAGAAGCAGCCGAATCGGTGCAGCCTGAGCAACGGTGACTGTGGTTTTTCCAAGGAGGCTGGAGATACTTGGAGAGAAGACAAGAGATCTGTATATTGGACTTTCCTTTCACCTCTAAATATTTCAGGATTTTCCTAAAAACGGGCATTCTCTTATCCAAGCATTGTTCACTTAACAAAATGAAGAAATTAACACGGAGACAATATTATTACCATATTCAAATTCCACTTGCTATTCTAATCATATCTTGTCTGGCAGGATTCTGGTCCTTTGCATTTAGTTCTCAAGGCTTTTAAAACTCCACCCGTCTGCAGTTTGTTACCTCTTTATCTTTCATGGCCTTGACATGTTTTGAAATTAAAAGCCACATAGCTTGTAGCATGCAGACTTAGCTACCATTTCCTCATGGTTAGATCAAGGATATGCTTTTGGGGCAGGCAGTCCACAAAAGTGACACATGTCCTTCTGGTACAGTACCGCCCTTCAGGAGACATGGGTCACTTTGTCCCATTACTGGGCATAATTTGATCACTTGCCTAAGGTGGTTCTGCTTAAGGTGACTCTGCCAGGACCTTTCCATTGTAAAGCTGCTATTTTCCCTTTTGTGACTGATGCACATCTCGTGGGAAGATAACTTCCTAAAATATCATCAAACCTTCACCCACTGGTTTAGCATCCATTGATTCTCGCCTGAATCAGTCAGTACGATGACGGTGGCCGATATCGATTTTCTAACTCCATCTTCTCTCTCATAACCATTAGCTGGCATTCCTCTGTAAGGAGAGCTTTCTCTTCCCGGTCCTTCATTCATCTATTTGTTTATTTCTATCACTGTGGGCTCATAGGGTCCTACAGGCACTCTTCCCTTTCCTGCTTTGTCTCTCTGCTTACTACAGGGATTGATCACAACTTCTTGATTCAGGAAAGAAAATATTGAGGCTTTCCCAGGCAGAATGAGAGGAATTTAGTCTCAGGACCTCCAAGAGCCTTGCAGCTAGATTCAGGAAGAGAAGGCTTGAAGATCCCAGGGAGAGCCTGCTCTCCCCTTTTTGGCTACATTCCTCTCTGTTCATGAACTTTCTCTTTAGTGAAAAATATGCCCTCTCTATCCCCATCCTTCCATCTGTTCTTTTATTTCTAGGTCCCATATCCTGCAGAAACAACAATCTTCCCTCTCAGTTTCCATTCTAGAATTCAGGGAGAGGGAATTGATTAATCCACTGAATGGTTTATCTTCTGGGCTGAAAGCTGTTCCTGGTATGGATCATGCCCACACAGTAAGACATGGATAGCCGTGAAGAGGGGGTTCAAGGCCAGCTGGGCACCTTAGCAATTTAGCAAGTCTCTGTCTCAAAATATAAAAAAGGTTGGGGATGTACCTCAGTGTAAAGATCCTGGGTTCAATCCCCAGTACTGAAAGAGTGGGGGAGCTGGGTGTGATGGCACGTGCCTATAATCCTAGCATCAGGAAGCTGAGGCAGGAGGATCACTGCAAGTTCAAGGCCAGTGTGAGCCACAGAGTGAGTTCAAGGCCAACCTGAACTGCATAGTGAAACTCTGTCTCCGAGAGGGTGGGGAGTCATAGAAGGGTTGGGGATGAATCTGAGAGAGGAGACACTCACTGTGAGCCGCATACAATAAATCTTCCCATGATCTTTATAACTAACATAAAAGCTGCATTGTTTCAATGCCATCGCTTCTCCTGCAGCTTCAACTGGTCCAAGAAGAGTTTAGCACTCTTTAGGGCTCATGGTCCTTAAAGCTTTAGCCTGTGTATGTTCAATGGAAGGGTTCAGGGAGAACCATGGTGGAAGAGAAAAAAGTATTCAAAGCCAGTGACTCCCAAGTGTGGCCCCTGGCTCCCGGTGGAGTGCATGGAGGCTTTTAAAGTCCATTTTCAGTTCTCACTGCGGAACTGCAAAGACTGCATCTTTTCATAAGACTGAGAGCTCCTTACAGGCATCGTTCAGTCATTTCACAAACATCTATTTAGTACCTTTTATGTAACAGGAACTCTTGTGGCAGTACCAAGTTACAACTCTCATGGAACTTGCATTCCAAAAGGAACGTTGTCACTAAGCAGTAAAATAGGCAAGGGTTTGGCATGTTAGGTAGCGACAAATAATACAGAGAAAAAATACAGTGGAGAAAGGATGTAGAAAGAGTTGGGGGAGGTGATAGGATGTTAGACAGAACGGGCAGGGAAGGCTTCAGTGAGAAAACAATGTTTGAAGACAGATCTGAAGGACAAGTGCATACCCCACAGGGTATCTGAGGACAGGGACAGCCCATGGCAGGGTGGGGGAGTAGATTGCATCTGCCCAGAGGAATACTTTATTGCTGTTTAAAAGTGTTGGCACATCATGATATAAAAAGGGAATAGAACCAGGTGTGGTGTGGTGGCCCACACCTATAATCCTAGCGTTCTGGGAGGCTGAGGCAGGAGGATGGCAAGTTTAAGCCTAGGATGGACAGCTTAGTCACTTAGCAAGACTTTATCTCAAGGCAAAACATTTAAAAAGGCCTGAGAATGTAATTCAATATGAATGCCCTGGGTTCTACCCCCTGCACCAGAAAACTAAAAATGTATGGGCTATTGATTGGCTTTGAAATGGTTTGGAATTCTCCACTGATGATGCATCTGCTTGCTGCTTGCACTCAGTGTAGACTGTCCTGCCCTTGCCCTCTTTCATCCTCTGCGGGGGGAAAACACTCCAGAAGGCCGGATGACCAGGCTGGTCAGGCTTCAAGTGATGACGACCGAGAACGTGGGAGGAAGGGTGCTGCAAGGGAGGAGATGTACTGCACGGATTTGTAATAGAAGTGATGGGGGCTTCAACCAAGGTGGGGTGGTGGCAAAAATGCGGTCAGTTCTGGGTATTTTTGAAAGGCACCGACGACAGCCTTTACCAGTATCCCACAAGTGAGTTCTTAAGGGCTGCTCAACTTGCTATTCAGGGAGCAAAATCAGCATGTAGTTAGAATTTACTAAAGATCTGAGTTTGGTATTATGGGAAGCCTGGTTGCTTCATGTTACAGAGTTTATATTGTTCATCAGTCCATGTAGAGTTTGAATTCTGCTGAGAAGTGAGAAGAAGTGGGTGAGTGTTTGCGTGGCTTTTGGCCCCACCAAAGTGGAGCAGCAGGTAGGAGCTACCGATAAAGACCAGGCAGTCACCAGCAGCTGCTCCTGGGCTCCTTTGAAGGGCAGAGGCAACTACTGAGCTGGATCAGCTCTGGAGCGCTCTCATGACTTCCAGCCAAGCCTCCAATACAAAGCACAGGCCTTTGCCCAGGAACCTGAGGGCTGACAGGCAGAGAAGGCGTTCACAGAACCTGCTACTTTTTGTTGCAGATGGATGACCACCAAAGCATGATGCACATCCATGTGTTTGCAGCCTATTTTGGACTGGGTATGGCCTGCTGCCTCTCAAAGCCTCTTCCCAACAAAGTGGAGAAGGACGCGCAGGCAGAGAAGTTTCAGATGGCCACAAGTCCCACTCTGTTTGCCATGCTGGGTAAGGACAAGGTGGGTGGGTGGTCTCCCGCCGGGGCAGAGCCAAGAGGTTCAGAAAACACCCCACAGAAAAGTCTGTCCATCACCCTTTTCCCTGAGATCTTTTCATAGGTACTCTTTACCTGAAGGAATGTTTGATGAGTTCATACCTTTGGATTAAACATTTCCTCCTAGCAACTTCTCTTCACTAATATTCCATTGGCACGAAAGACTTCTCATGTTTGAGTCTGAATACATATGTCTAATCCTTTGTTTCTCAGCAGAAAACAGGAACGTAGAAAAATGAAGAGAGTAGGGTCTGTGAGTAAGCACATCACATTTTGCAAAACTGCAGTGAAAATGATGACTGTAAATGGCTGGGAGGAAAATTAGACAGACAAACAGCCGACAGCAGGTGCATGAATATCAGCCTGTGGGTCCCAGTTAAAGCAGCAAAATGATTTTTAAAAAATAAGTATTTGGCCATTACAGACAGCAGTCAGGAGGCTTGGGGGCTCTAGGCCTTGTTTCCTTTGCTTATAAAATATGTAGGCTGGTCCCCACCAACTTGGGAATTCAGGGAGGATACATGGTTTGCCCCAAGCCATGCAGACCTGCCAGCTGTAGGATCTACTCCTCCGGAGCCCCTGGAGGTTCAGGATTTTGGAGCAGCCCTGAGGCTCTGCTCAGTGAGCCTCTCCGCCCCCAGGGACCCTCTTCTTGTGGATGTTCTGGCCAAGTTTCAACTCCGCTCTGCTGAACGATGCAAATGAAAAGAAAAATGTTGTGTTCAACACCTACTATACCATTGCGGTCAGCACGGTGACAGCCACCTCAGTGTCGGCCTTGAATCACCACCAAGGGAAGATTAACATGGTAAGAAGGGGCCACTCCTTGGCCAGCATACACATACTCATGCCCCTTCATGCCCCAGCACCAGTCTCAGTCAGGTGACTGCTACCTGTGCCTGAGAGGTAGGACTGAGATCAGCCCAAGGAGGAAGGTCATATAGTCCCATACAAGGCAAGGGATGGTTTGGGGGTCAGTGAAATAGGAGGATTTTACAGGGCTGCTTTTCTGCCAGCTCACTGAGGAATTCTGAGCAGAATGGTGTCCTCTCTGTGCCTCACTTCATTCATCCACGAGCTATTTCTTTGCAGATTGATATCCACAATGCGGTACTGGCAGGAGGCGTGGCTGTGGGTGCCTCCTGTCATCTGATTCCCTCTCCTTGGATTGCTATGGTGCTGGGCCTTTTGGCTGGGCTGATCTCCATCGGGGGATCCAGATGCCTGTCGGTGAGGAACGGGGCAACTAACACCCACTGCTTTGGCTGAGACCAGCAGGACCCTGGGTTTACGGTGGGCTATCAAGGGGTGCCATAGCTGAGTTAGGTAGGTGTCAGCACTTTCTCTGATCAGCTGCAAAAGTCTGAGGAGGGATCCACTACAGATGGATTGTGCATTTGTTAGGGTGCTGGGGAACAAGTGAGATGGCCCTTTCAACTTTTCTGGGGCATGGAGGGAGTTTGTTATACAGCAACTAAGGTATCACAGAACACGGTCAGAGGTGCTGCTGGGAACCCAGGGAGTAGCTTGTGAGCAATGCTAAGAAGTCTCTGCTCTTCCTTTGGTTTTCCTGAACATCTACTTTATTCTCACTCAGTAGACCTTGTTGCCTCTTCTCTTGTATCAAGTGGGAGAATTGGTTGACCTTTTGCTTCAAAATGTAGCCAATTCCAAATCTTATGGAGAAGGGGCTCCTTGGTTTAATTAGGGAAATGCGTCATTTTAGACCAGGAGGGGGCAGATCACATATACAAGGCTGCTGCATGTGCAGGGGAAGGGCAGGAGAAGCTCCCAAAAGTAAGAGTGCCAGCATGATGACCCAGCTTGTGTCCATCTTGGGTTGGTTTACTGCTTCAAGTGGGTTTTCCTTCAGTACTCAGCTCATTACACCAGAACACTCCATTACAGTCATGTAATGTGCTCCTAAGAGAAACGTTTAGAGACAGCAAATCTTACAGCATTTGAAGGAAAACGTAGACTTTTGAAGGCTGGATTTGTAAATGGTGGCTATTCAAGAAGTCAGTTTTGACTCAAAATAAAGAAAACTTTACCTACTGTTTGATTTGCCCAAAGATAAAACAGTCTGTTTTTCATCTGTACAGTGAGAACAAATGTCTTTGACTTCTTCTAGCTTGGAACCCCTAAAATGAAGGAGAATGTGCAGAGCAAAACATGCTGGCACGTAGCTATCTGGCTCAGCTTCTGTCGCTTTATTGATGCCTCAGTTACTTTGACTCTGTCACAGGAAGGGGGAGAGGATTCTACTCAAAGATATTCATTCATCCCTAATACTTATCCTGTTTCCCAAGCTACAGTTTAGTGAAGGCAATGGACAGATACATATAATCCAGTATGATAGCTGCTGTAGGAGCACATCTAAGCTAGGCTGGGACAGGTCAGGAAATACTTCCCAGAGCATAGGACATCCAAGCCATGCAGTGACAGATCAGCTGTTTTAGCCAGGCAGGGAAGTGAGAAATATATTCCAAGCAGAAGGAGCAGTATGTACAAAGATTCAATGGTGAGGAAAGCCTGTGTTCCAACCAAGAAAGTAGGGACACTCTCCTGGCCAAAGCTTTGGGGTCACCCTCCAGCCTGGTGGGACCAGAGCCTGGAGAGATGGGGACGCTATTCACATCTAGGACTAGTGAGGAGTCTGGTTTTGTTTCCTAAAAACAATGGGGATTCTGAGGAGGGAACTAGCCCAGTGAAATTTGCATTTGACTGGGGGGCAGGGGTGGAGGGAGCACTGAACAGGTGTCTTGGGTGCAATCTGGTATTTTCCTGCTGACTTTTCATCTCATTAGCCATGCTTTATTAGTGACAGCACTTAAATATGGCTAGACCAGTGTTCACCCCCAACCCAGGGGACAGTTGACAATATCTGGAGACTTCTTGGTCGGTGCAGTTAGGTGGGGGTACTTCTGGCATCTAGAAGGCAGAAGCTAGGGATGCTGTTGAACATCCTACATATCCTTCTGTCACAGGACAGCCCCTGCTGTCACCCAAAACAGGAGTGTCAGCTCTGAATGCGATCTGTGCCTATACCAGCACCCTCACGCTCTGAGAGTGGGTCAGTAGCAGGGGCATCATGTAGGATGTAGCACCTGAGGTCTCAGCTCACCCCCCCCCCCCAATGCTCATCTGCATTGTAACAAGTTTCCTGGGGATGCATATTCAAGTCTGAGGAGGGAAAGCCTTCCTGTTATTCCCCTTTGGTGGTCTTGCTTACCAAGGATCTGTGACAAGGGTGGGGAGGAAGTTTGGGTCTCACTTGCAGATCTGTTCATAATGCCATTTGTCCCCAGGTGTGTTTTAACCATACGCTGAGAATTCAGGACCTCAGTGGCGTGCACTACACTTTTGGATTGCCAGGTCTGCTGGGAGGGTTCGCTTACATTGTGCTGATAGCACTTGAGATCTCTGGAAAACCTAGGTGAGTTGCCAGGCTCCACCCTTCACACCTGTCCAGCTGATAGCAAATGAGCCCAGAGCCCCCTGAAGAGGAAATGCATTCAGGGTCAGACAGTTTTTTTTTTTTCAGCAAAGTTTTGTTGACTGATACATTCAGAAACTCTTGCCATGTATGGCATTATCACTTCTTCAGGCCACTTCTTCCCAAAGGAGTAGCTTAGTCTGCCAGGCAGAGAGGCAAAGTCCTGAGCTGCACAGACG
Source organism: Cavia porcellus (assembly GCF_034190915.1). NCBI lineage: Eukaryota > Metazoa > Chordata > Mammalia > Rodentia > Caviidae > Cavia > Cavia porcellus. The sequence goes on along the minus strand of NW_026947508.1, from coordinate 19,101,407 downwards.
GAGACAGGCCAGGTAGATCTGGCCCAAGTCCCTTGTCAGTTTTGCAAGTGATGGTGGTTAAGGTTAAGGTGAAGAGCGTATGCTGTGAAGTCAGATTAGTCTTTTTTTTTTTTTTTGTCTTTTTCCTTTTTATCGGTACCAGGGATCGAACTCACGACTGCCTGCTTGCAAGGCAGGCACTTATGCCGCTGAGCTAAATCCCCAGCCCCGAAGTCAGATTAGTCTTAAAACAGCTTGTTTTTCATTTGTACCGGGATCAAACTCACAACTTCACGTTTGCCAGGCAGGCACTTATTCCCAGCCTTATTTTAGCTCTTTTATATCCAGTTTAAGAATTTTTTTTTTTTTTTTTTTTTGAGCTGGGTGTGGTGGCATATGCCTTAAATCTCATCCCTTGGGAAGTTGAAGCAGGAGGATCATAAGTTTGAATTCATCCTGGACAAGTTGACATGGTGAGACCCTGTCTCAAAATTAAAAAAAAAAAAAAAAAAACATTAAAAAGGCCAAGGATATAACTCAGTGCAAAGGCCCTGGGTTCAAGCCCCAGTACTGCAAAAGAAGAAAGAGGAAGAGGAAAATAGAAAGAGGAGTATAAACAAAGTGAGAGGGGCCGGGGATTTAGCTCAGGGGTATAAGTGCACACCTGGCAGGCATGAGGTTGTGAGTTCAATCCCTGGTACAAAACAAAAAAAAAAAGAGAGAGAAAGAGACTTTATGCAGGCTCTGAGTTGTGCTTAATTTTCAAAATGGAGACACCAGCTGTCCAGCTGTCCAGCTGTGTGTGATGCTGTTGAAATAGGGAAACAAGAAAGGCTTACAAACTGGTTCGTTTTGTTTAACTACCTCAGTGCTGTAATGAAGGGGCTAGCAGTGCCTAGGCCCAGGCTAACCCTTGAGAAAATTGCACTCAGCACCCAGGGCCCCTTAATATGTAGTTTAATTTTGCAAGTGACGCCCTGGGATGGCCCTGAGAGAAAGGGGACTGGGAAGTACCCAGAGGTAGGAGTGAGCAGGGCAGGGAGATGGGTCTGATACTCAAACCATACCCCATCTTGCCCATACCTTCATCTGTAACTGGCTGATAAGGAAACCAGGGGATCTGAGAGGTTAAGTGATCAGTCAGCGACAAGGCTGAGTCCTGAATTTGGGTCTTCTGACTGCTGGTCTACCTATTATCCTTGGGGTCTGAAGATTAAAATACGCCAAAGAAGATCTTGGCCCTCCCCTGCCCTTCCCCACCACAGGTCTGCTTAGCTCTAGGAAAATGACAGGGGAACACACCCCTGGGGAGGGTACAGTTGGGCTCCTCGTAGTTCCTCCAGCACTGGTACTTCTGATGCTGATGGTCCTTTTCATCCTGTTGATCTCCGCAGCCTAATGTCTGAGTGACACCTCTGCTTTGTCGCTTCTAGGGCTGGCTACATAATGCTCATCAACGCTGGAGCACTCAGCTTTGCTGTGGCGATGGGTCTGGGCTCTGGTCTCCTAACAGGTCAGTGCGACACCATCCTTCTGTCACTGCCTTGGACCCAGGGTGGGAGCCAGAGCACATCCTGGGATGATCATGCAGGTGCTGTCTCCCTGTCCACAGAGACCAACACTATTTTTTCCAGCTCAGTGTCACAGAGGGCTCAGTCACATCATTTCAGAGTTGAAAAGGCCTTCAGACTTTCCTTAGTGACCTGCAGTCTTTCCTTAATGAGCTCTCCTCTTTACATGTTATCACGGACATTAGGGTAATTCAAAACAGCGTGGGCTGGCCCCAGTGTGACGCCCACCTCTAACACCAGCTTCGGGAGGCAGAGGCAGGATGATCAAATGTCTAGCCAGCATGGTCAAGTTAATAGTTAGTGAGATCCTATCTCAAAATCAAAAATAAAAAAGGGCTGGGAATATAGTTCATGGTGAAGGCCCTGAGTTGAATTTCCAGTACCATAAAAACAAAAAAACAAAACCAAAACACAAAACAAACAAAAGAAAACTCCAAATAGACAGGGGTGGGAGTGTAGTTCTCTGCTCAGCAGCAGAGTACTGGCTGAGCATGCGTGAGGTCTGGGTTCACCCTCAGCACTTTAAAAACGAACACCACCACCACCAACAACAACAAAACATACAAATTGGGACAGCAGAAAAAACTTTGCAGTATCAAAACAGCACCAACCTGACCCTTAAAGCTAAGCATTTAAAACTCATTGGATCTACACACACACACACACACACACACACACACACACACAGACACACACACACACATGGAATCTGTCCATACGTAAGAAATAATCCCTCTGAGGGTGGTTATTAAATTTTCTAGTTCAGGTAGGTTAGAAATAGCAGAGCAGAGGCAGGTCAAGTTTCCATGGCTAATACACACTGCTAGAATTCCAAAGGGAAAGCAGAGAGCTTGACAGAAGTAAAGAAAGTAAAGAAGTAAAGAAATTCTTTTTTTTTACATTTTTATCTTTTTGAGACAGGGTCTCACTATGGAGTTTGCTGCTCTTGAAGTAATTTTGTAGCCCAGGCTGGCCTTGAACTTCCAGCAATCCTCCTTCCTGAGTGCTGGGATTACAGTATATACCACCATGTCTGGCAAGAAATTCTTAAAACTGGACCCAAAAACAAAAAGCTCAAGCTGCTGAGTGAACAGGACAGAACTCTCGGCCACAATGTATTTCTCCACAATACACAGCATGTTTTGAAAATAGTTATTCCTAGTGACAATTCTGATGTTTTAAAATGTCTCTAAATATATACAGTGTTGTCTTCTCAGAATACATATTTTACATGAGTTTTCATCAGTGATGAATAAGCTTCAGCTATCTGGAAAATTCAAAGGGGTGATAGACTATTTCCGAGTGATTTTAGCAACATGAAATCTACTGGTTTCACTGCATACCAGTATCATTCAAAGGCTACACTCTGAAAGGAAAATGTGAATTTTACTAAGCATGCACCTATTCTGGTTAACCTTATTATTTAATACGCTGCAGCCATCATGATTAAATACACAGATAGAGATAGCTGGGTGTGGTGGTACAAGCTTGTCACCCCAGCTACCCAAGAAGGCTCAATCCTCTTAGCCCAGGAGTTTGAGGCCAGCCTGGGCAACACAGCCTGGGCAACACAAGACTTTATTAACACACACACACACACACACACACACACACACACACACACACACGCACACGCACACGAGAGGGGGGCGAGACAGACAGAGAGATTTCCTGCTTGTGATGAAAAATAAGCAGTCGTGTGCCCTGGGAAATGCAGCCGACTTTGCAAAGCTAAGGGGATGTGCAGGGTCAAGCTACCTGGACAGAGGCTGGACAAAAAGGAGGAAAAGCAGAAACAAGTGCGAGTTGTTGCAAATGATGTTCTTCACCGCAGCAGCAGAAGCTTGAGCTGAGGCTGCTGGCCCGCTTCAGAGCTTTTGCAGAGGGAACTGTGGGAGAGTCCTGAGAGTCGCTCTCCATGGTAGCTCTTGTGTTTCAAACACGCCCGCTTTGGCGTGAGTGCCATCTGCCCAAGTCTTACTATTCTGTCTCGGGAAAGACAGCTGATACATTCTGCTCAGCGGCATTTCAACCCTTTGGAGAATGCTGGAGAACAATTGCTCTTGCCATTTCCTATTAGAAGACAGCCACAGAATCAATGGGGGCTGACCCAGGAATGACAGGGCTCCCATTTGTCTGTCTCTTGATAGTGGAAGAGAAATGATTCCTCTTGAGATGCTGTGGTCCACATAGAGTATGCTGATTAATCTTGACACAACAGTGTTATGCTAAAAACGTTTTAACAGTTCATTATCATTTACTTCAAGGTTTGCTCCTAAAGCTCAAAATATGGAAAGCGCCTTGTGTGATTAAGTATTTTGATGATCAAGCTTTCTGGGAGGTAAGATTTTTAGTTTATTTACATGATAGATATTTGTTTTGTTTTGCGGAATTGAACTCAAGGCCTCATGCTTGCCAGGCAGGCACTGTGCCACTGTGCCCTGTGATAGACTTTGAATGTATGAATTTAAAAAGATTTCAGGATATGTATGTTAATGTGGTATTTTTTTTTTTTTTTGTACTGAGAATCAAACTCATGATCTCGTGCTTGCCAGGCAGGCCCTTGTGCCACTGAGCTAAATCCCCAGCCCTAATGTGGTATTTATGAGAATAAAACAAAAACGAAAATAGTAAAGAGCAATAGGGAAGAGTAAGTTCATAAGGTGTGTGTGTTGGTGAGGAGTAGGTAGTTGATAGAGGTCACCACTTTCCTGAGAACTCAAGGTCACGGAAGTTCTGTGTGGTGAGAAAGGCTGTTGGTCACACTGGCCCTCCCCATCTGGAGTCACCAGTGTTGGCAAACTGGCTGACAGGAAGAGGAGAGAATGAAAGAAAACTTGGCACTATTGAGTCCAATCCCTATTTGACAGTTAACTCAGAGAGGAGAAGTGACTTGTCCAAGATCTCAGTCAGGAAGTGGTCAAGCTGAATCTAGAACATGACTTTAAAAAAAAAAAAACAAAAAACTGGTAATTGAATCCAAAGCTTTGCACTTAGCTGCATTCCAAACCCTTTTTATTTTTTGAGACTTAGATTCTTCCTAAATTGGTAAGTTGTCAAGTTCCTCAGGCTGACGTAGAACTTGTGGTCCTATCCCAGAGTTCTGGGGCTAGAGGCATACACCACCACCTATATAGAATGCAAGCCAGTGGATACAAGGAAATTTGTAATATAGGAGTTTGGGTTATTTAACAAAAAGAGGTAGCACCTCAGCCACTCCTGAGGATCTCTGTGTTACACTGTAGCATGTGGCCATGACTCATCTCTGTCACCTACCTCGCCTCTCCCTTTGACTTACATTCACTGCTCACAAAGCACTCTGACAGGTGTCTTCTCAGGTAATCATCCAACCCATGCCTTGAGTAGACTGGAAATACAGAGACCATATGGCCAAAGGAAGCTGGTGTGCAGAGGTCAGGCCACAGCTTAGCATCGTACCTTTATGAGTGTAAGAGACAAGGCCTGGTGCTGGGCCTTTGTTCCAGGCCAATCTTTTCCCCACCTAGCACCCAAGATACAAAAAAGGGACAGAGGGGCAGTATTTTTTGTTTGTTTGTTTGTTTGTTTGTTTGTTTTGGTCTTTTTGAGATGGTCTCTCTATGCAGTTCAGGCTGGCCTTGAGCTCATTTTATAGCCCACGCTGGTCTCAAACTTGAATGATCCTCCTGCCTCAGCCTCCTAAGTGCTGGGATTACGGGCGTGAGCCACCACAGAGGGGCAGTCTTATGATGGGCCTAAGCACATGTGCCAGCAGGGAACAACCAGGGTCCTGGAGAGACAACCTATCTGTTCTTCTGCATCCCCCACTCCTTTCTTCCTCTTCCCCATCAAATAGCTTTATGGACACACAATCGACATGAATGAGTTGGAAATACTTAAAGTATACAACTGGATACTTATGAACATATTTACACACCCAGGAGACCATCCCCACAAACAAGACAAGGGACACATCAGTCACCCACAAACATTCCCTTGCGCTTTGGAAATTGTAATTGTTCTGCCCTACCCCTTTTAGTCCCATTCCCAGGCAACCACTGAACTAGTTTCTGTCACTGTAGATTGGTTTGCATTTTTTATAATTCTTTATAAATGGAACCATATAGTACCTCTCTCTCTCTCTCTCTCTGTCTCTCTCTCTCTCTCTCTCTCTCTCTCTCTCTTTTTGGTGTGATTTCTACTTAGCATAATTATTCTGAGAGTCGTGTTGTCGTGTGTCGTCACCTCAACTTGCAGGGTTCTCTTCCCTTTAGCAGCACAGAGGTAATGAGAGAGGAATCAGAGAGCTGTGTTAATCCACTCATTTATTCCACATGTATTTATTGAGCTCCATGCTAACCAACAAGGGATACCACACACAGGACAAATTTCTAGCTCAAGTATTCAAGCTTCCATGCACATCTGCTGAGTAAATAAAGGAAGTCTCAGACACCCTGTCTCATCTACCTCAGCAGCAGGTGAACTAGAACACGTTTATACCTACAAGAATACCTGATTCTGATCACGATTCCACAGTGTATCATGTGGGCAAAAGCCTGGACTCTCACTGGTGAAATAATAGAAATCTGATGCAGGAAGATCCTGGCAACCAGCCTGGGCAACTTAGCTCCTGAGTGAAACCCTGTCTCAACAATTTTTTAAAAAAAGAACCAAGATTATAGCTCAATGCAAAGACTCAAATTCAATTCTCAGTACCAAAACAACAATCTTTAATCCTTACTGGATTGTCTTGAAGATCAAATGGAGCAATAATGTCTGTAACAATACTTAGAAAAATGCAAATCACCACAGGAACATGAAACTTAATACTAGGGATTTAGCCAACCATGAAGGGATACGTAAGTGTAACAGCTATCAGATCGCAAACCTACCGTTTGTGATTTTGTAACATTATCTGATTTTATCCTCATAACACTCTTGTATGAGAACACGTATCTCCATCTTAAAGATAAAGACGATGAAGCCTGTGAAGGAGTAATTTGCCAATGACAGAGCTAGTAGATGGATCAGGAAGAATTAGAACAGATGCTTGACTGACTCCAAAGACCACCACATACGCATGTGTTGTGGGCAGGTACTCGGGAGCAGAGTTATCCCCCCCCCCCACCATTTGGGCAGTCTTCTGATTTATTTTCTTGCAGTGGAGTAGAACCATTTGTTCAGCATTTTACCACTTTTCAGATTGCATTTGGAAGCCAAATATCCATTATTGAGGCAAGGATTTAAATTTGCAAAGCTGATAAACCCACTGTTAATTTTTTAAGACCATCCAATAAGACTTTTTTTTTTTGTACCAGGGATCCAACTTACAACCTCACACTTGCTAGGCAGGTGCTTAATCCCCAGCCCAAACAAGACATTTTAAACACTATAGAATGTTATTACATTTCATAGAATCAGACAACCAGAGGTGGAAGGGATTTTCAAGCTAGGCCAGGGTGGAGGTAGAGCGTGGGCACTTGCATGAGGCCCTGGGTTCAATTCCCAGCACCAAAGCAGCAATAACATGAACAAAAACCAAAACCAACTCATCCATTCCTTCTCTGGGGGCCCAGACTGTGTGTGTGGCACTGCTGCGACGAGGGAATCAGCTCTCTCCAAGGACATCCATCTCTTCCTTGGCTGGTTCATGAAAATACATTAATTCATTTCACTACATGAATGATCTAACCATGTAGATGTTGTGTGAGATACTGTGAGACAAATACAAAGAAAACATATTTCTGGGATTCAAGGAGCCAGATAAACCTATCTTCAGTTTCCCTGTAGTTGACAATGATCCTTTCCAGGCACCGATTTATAGAAGTTTAGTTTTATAACACATTTTTTCATGCATCTTATGCCTTTCCTGAGAGAATAAACTGCTTCCTTAATACATTGTACACTTTATTTCATGCTTTGCAAAGCACAAAGATTCACTGACATCTACTTTTTAAAATTTATTCTCATTAGCCTTTCTGAAGTCAAGCAAGGAATTTTTTTACATGAGTCTACTGTAGGCAGGCTGCTGTTTAGAGGACCGTGTAGATTAAGTTAAGGATTTGGCTGAGAGAACTGGGCCTTTATATATGCACATCTCTAACTATGAAGGACCAAGTCATTCGCAGTAACTGCTGGGAAGGACCAAGGATTGGGAATGTCAGGGAGGGTTGGAAGATGGCTAGAGGCACTTGCCTTTTATCCTACAGGCAACTAGAAGTTCTCAAAGTGGGAGCTCTGGGAGGGAAATGACGCGATAAAATGAAAGTTTTCACATTAAATTGAAGGGCAGGACTCAACATTAGGAAGGGTTCTGAGACGACTGGGTTATTCTGAAGATCACTCTGGCTGCTGAGTAAATATTTGCAGTTATCCTTCCATACCACCCCACCCCAGTTCCCATCCCTGGGCTGGAGAGCCAACCCAAGGCCTTGTGCATTGTAAGCATGTGCTCTACCACCGAACTATACCCTCAGCCTCTGCAGTTTATTTTTAAATGATTTTCTTGTCAATAAATATAAACCGCCACTATTTTGGCAAAAAAAAAAAAAAAAAAAAAAGGATAAAATGTGCTGTTCCTCTTACTGTTTTATGCAGTTTTTAAAAACCTGTGCATCACATAGGTTATTACTGCTTCTGATTTTAAATAAATGTTCTAGACATATACCTAAGTTCTAACGAAGCATGAGTATTCTACTTGTTCAACTAGAATGAGTAAAGTCAGCTTTTTATAGTAGGAAAACAGATTAGGGGACAGCCAGCGACCTCTTGAAAGTCTCAGTGAGGCTCAGTTAAAGGCCATTCTGGGAGGAAACAGGAAGTCTGGTCCTGGCTTCCCCAGCGGTAGGCGCGAGTCCTTGGGGAGGCTCCTTGACATCTCTGGGGCTTGGTCTCCTCATTTATAAAATGAGATCAAGTCTTATGTTCTTGGGACTGGGGATTTAGCTCAGCAACGTAAGTGCCTGCCTGGTATTAGGTCATGAGTTTGATCCCTTGTACCCCCCCCCCGCCAAAATCTTATGTTCTAAGAGCAAGTTCTCTGCAGTCAGCCAGATCTGCAGTCTGCCATTTTTGCCCCATGACCTTGCACTAGTGGAGTCCCAGCTTTCCCATTTCTACAATGCCGATATTACTCTCTCACTGGTTAGTTGTGGGCATGTAAAGGAGATAGTGTATGTGAGATGCCGGTACACTGACTGATCCACGGGAGACACCCCTAAGTGTTAGCTACCCTGACTTCTAGTCCCAGGATTCTTGATTCAAGTGTCACCATGCAAACAGGGTGGATTTCTCACAAAGTCTAAGAGTTAAATCACGAGCAAAGGAGGTAGTTAAGAGGAGTGTTTACTGGAAGTACAAGAAAGCAAGCTCCCCTTGTCCCCTCAAAGAAGAAAGCTCCCCGTAGTTGGGAGGGGTCCTGAAAGGGCTGTCTGAATGGCGTCTTTATCTATGTCTTTTAAGTTTAGGTGGCCACGTCCTGGCCATAACAGGTAAAGGTGGGGCTTACCTTACAGAATCTGGGTATGGACTGTCCATGCTCTGATGTGACCTGTGGAGAAACAGAATGCAGGAGCCAGCCACTCACGGATCAAGCACTCTGTGGGCAGTCAGGAATCTTGCTGTGTTTTAGGTAGAACAAAGTGGAAGGGAGAAGGGGATCAGTTACAATCCTCACTTTCCTGTGCTTGCGTTCACATTCCTGAGCCTAGTGATCTCTATGGTTTAACACTTAACCTTGTGAACGTGCTGGGTTTTTTTTCCTTTCTGACCAGTCCAACTCCGAGTCTTAGGCCCTGTCCCCTGAGTTATCTATTTTTAAGCTAAATACCTCTAGCACAAAGTTACTGGACGTGAAATGATGTTGAATGGCAGGCTGTAATATGGCACAAAAAGGACTCAGAACATATTCAGTCTACAAAAGCGAAGACACAAAGGAGAACTAAGAAATCTCCCTAAACATTTGAAAGACTGGAATGTAGGAAAAGAAAATGTTTATGTGTCAACTAGCTCTCTTTCCATCACTGTGACAAAGTGCCTGAGAAAATAACTCAAACAGGAAAAAAAAAAAGGAAACATTTATTCTGGCTCACAGTTTCAGAAGTTTCATCCATCATCAGCCTGCTCCATAGCTTTTAGGTTTACAGAGAGACAGAAATATGGCAAAAAGGTTGGGCAGAAGAAAGCTGCTCACCTCATGACAGCCAGGAATACAGGAATGGGGGAGAGAACAGACAAAGACCAGGATTAAGATCCACAGTCTCTTCAACTAGGTCCCAAGTATGCATATAAAATTTAAGAATATAATGTCAGAGCTAGTGATTTGCCTCAACAATGTAAACTTCCTAATGATTAGCACTAAATAACTGAATATAAAATACTTTATTAATCAAACAAGTACACTTGAACAAGTTAAATGTTTTCTTTATGGTGAGTAGAAGAAATCTATTAATTTGTTTTAAAAAAATTATGCCTGAAGAATATTTACATTAGTTAATTAAAATATATTATTTATGGGTGAGCAGGGGAGGAGCAAAAAAAAGTATTATTTATGGTTTTTCCTTTTATCTTTTACAATGAATGGTCCAAGTGTCTTTTATTTACTCCTAACAGGTTTCTTTGAGTATTTTGCAAATATAATTATGTCAGGGAAACTTCTGGACCAAATGCACTTGTTGAAAAGCACTTGTTAGCTGAAGAGTGTAATGTATAGTCCAGGCTCTGCAGTTTCCTTAAACTGCAAGACAGTGTTGGGCCAGCGACAAGTTTCAGGACAATGTCAAAGGTGACATTTAATAATCATTGTAGTCTGTACAAATTATGGCAATTAAATAATCAAGAATAAATAATACTTGAGAAACCAATTACAAGATTTTCAGTTTTTACTTTAGCAAGTTGCCTTGCTTTCATTTTGAATCATACTTGTAATCACAAGAAAATTGCTACATTTCTGTGCCAGGGTGACTGTGATCTTTTTGAGTAGATGCCACATTTATGCTCGCTCTGTTCATGTGTTCCTTTTAAGCCAACTTTCAGGTGTCAGTTGGTACATCTTTTTTGCTCTTCTTCAGTAAAGGTATGGCCTCACATATTTGAAAGAAGCCCTGAGAGCAAACATAGAAATCTCCAAGCGTAAACAGCTGCCCCAGAATATAGCTAGCTGCTCAATAAAGAAACGAATCTCCTAAAAAACTTAAGAGTATAAGGATTGCTAGGTATGGTGACCTACACCTGTAATCCCAGCATTCAGGAGGCTGAGGCAGGAAGATCAATCACCATGAGTTCAAGGCCAGTTTGGGCCACATAGTGAATTCAAGGTCACCCTAAACTACATACTGAGACGCTGTCTCCAAAACAAAACAAAAAAGAGAAGTATAAGTGGTCTATGAGCACTAACTGAACATGTTTCCTTTGCTTTTACAGTTTCCTCACTTGGCTGTTGGATATTAAGCAAAAACACACAAAAATAACAAGACTACTGATCTCAGAAACATGACGACTTCCTTTCCCTGTCATCTACCTGCTTGTATGTGACATTCATTACAGCAAAGTCTCTATGTACAATGCAACAAAGCCAGATACAATTAAAAAGATTACAAATTTGTTGAAGTGGCAACTTGATAATAGTTTTAAATAATGCTTAGCTTTATTAAAGACAATGCTATCCAAATTTTTTTGAAAGGGTGAAACATTTATTTAGTTTATAGACGTTTCAGTCCACAATCAGCTGGCTCTGAGGGAGTGTGGCATGTGGCTCAAGCCAACAGTTTATGGTTGCAGAAGACAGCAAAAGTAATGGGGGGGGGGGCAAAAGTAAGGGAGGTGGGGGAAGACTCATATTGTATGATAAATTCCTTATATTGCAGGTGCAGCACTCACACCCTTAAGCCCGGCATTGGACCATGAATCAATCACACACTCTAGAAGTGTACCCCATGACTGCACAGGGCTTTGGGGGGACATCCCGATGCAAACCATAACATTCTGCTTCTGACTCCCCAAAAACTCATGTATATTCCTTCATGCAAAAGGCATTTTATCCATCTCTAAGTGTTGCCAAAATCCTAATAGTTTCAGCATTGCTGAAAAGTCCAAGTCTCAAGTTTCCTCTGAAATTTAAGGCAAACTCTTAGTTTTGACTCCCTATACAAATAAAAATAAAATTAAATCCTAACATTCAATGGCACAAGATAAACATTTCCATTCCAGAAAAATACAAAGGAATGGGACCAAAGCAAGTCCCAAATCCAGAAGAACAAACACTAAGTCCTATAGTTCCATGTGGAACATCTGTGGCAAGATGTGAACTCCAAAGGGCTTGGGTGTTCTGCCATTATGGTACTTTTAGTGATTGTAGCTCCCATGGCTTCTCTCAGGTCCATTCTGCTTCCTCCTTGCAGGTTTCCTCAGAGGATCCATGTTCCCAGCTTCTCCAAACTTCTGGGGTCTCCACTGTACCTTTGGCTTCACACTTACCATTTCACACCCTGATCTCTCAGGGGCACATTGCCTGGTCTCCCAGGCCTTAAACCAGCACCATGCTGATGATGCCAAAGTCTGCTGCCAGCTGGAGCAGTAGCCAGTTCCTTCTCTCTTGGCTGTAGAGGTTGAGTGCCTGCATCATTGGGCACTTTCTAATTCTGAGGACAAATTCTCTATGCTGTCACCATTCTGGAACATAGTGAGGCCACTGCCATTCTAATTCTGGAACGTGGTGCTCTTTAGGCTTTCTTCTCAAATTGAGGACTTTCATTTTTGCAGTTTTGAGGCTGCAAAGGGTGGCGTTCTACTGCTTCTTGTGATGCCCTCAGGCCATCTTTTCTATCCTTTTATTTCTTCTCAGCAATCAAGATCTCCCCAGCTCTATCTTTGCAGTCCATAGCTTTACTGGAACTTCCTTTCTGGCCAAACTCAAAATACTTTGTATCTTTCTGCTGGACAATTTGCTCTTGATTATTAACATACATCTAACTAAAAGCCCCCAACAGTAGCTTTGCCACTGCTTCAACATTAGACTGCCTTGAAATTTCTTTGGCCATATTAGTTAGTGTTTGGCCCGTCTCAGTCTGAGGCAGTCCCTGGACCCGAGCAAAATCCAGACAAACTTTCTGCTGAAGCATAACACACGTCATCTGGAGTTCAACAGCCAACACAGTCCTCCTTCTCAGATGAAACCTTCTGAGCCTGGTCTTTAGCAACTTTCAAGTCTTCTAAACTCAGACAAGAATTGCTTACACAGCACAGCTTAAAGTTGTCCAGTGCTTTTTCACCTGGCAACCCCAAGCCTTTCCAAACGTCTCCCACAATATCATTCCCAAAGGCTTCTGATCCACAGCCTCAGGTATAGTTATAGCAAAAACCCCACTTCCCTGGTACCAAATTCTGTCTTAATTACTTTCCTCACTGCTGAGACAAAATACCTGACACCTTTAGCTAAAGGGAAAAAGGTTTATTTAGTTCACAATTTGAAGAGGTTTCAATCTACAATCAGATGACTCCAAGGAAGGGGGGCATATGACAGAGAACAAACAGTTCATGGTGGCCGAAGACAGCAAAAACAACAAGGGTATCTGTTGAGGGGGGAGCCCATATTTTTGTTTGCAGACACTGTCAGTTCAATTCTAGAGCCAACTGCCAAGTTCTTTTTTGCATGCTTAATAAAGTATGTTAACTCCTGCCTACAGCAACACAGCAGATAATTCAAAATTTTAAAAAGCTAAGAATTGACTTCTACTTAGTCCTTTCAGACATGTGTTTCGTCCAGCAATTTTCTAAAACAGCTGGCATTTCCTGAGCCCAGTCCCAGGGTGGGGAAAGAACTTGGAGTCACCAGCGAGAGGGAGATATATGGCTTTAGAATGACTGAAACACTGGTACTGACCTAGAAGAAATCATTTTAAGTCTCCACGGTCTACATATTCTTATGTGTAAAATGCTGGAATTCAACTACTGAGATTTCTTCCAATTTTCATTTTATGGGTCTGTGCAAAAAAAAAAAAAAAAATTCAGGAGCAATTTCATGGATGATGACAGCAGGACTGTCACTTCTTTGTTTAGTGTCCTGACGGCCAAAGATATTCAAAATCCAACAGTATGGCAGAAAATGGAGGCTCAGGTAGAAGAGCCCACATACTGAAACCATCAGATAACAGCTGTGGTTCATGGGGCTAATTGTAGCCTGTTTTATGAAAGACATTTCCAGCCAGAATTCTGAAGTATGTGTACCTTATTTTGCAAACGTTGGGAGCCTCAGGGGACATGTGTTCCAAAGAGCAACAGACTGTAAAAGTTCCTGCTAGCTAATGTGTGTAATTACAAGAGACCCTGCTGGTCTACAGAGCTTAGTGGTTTGGATCAGAGATAAAATAAAGCATAAAATCCAGTTTATTGTAAAAACAACAAAGAAATTTTATCACCTAGATAAGACTAAGGTGTCAAGTCATAAATTGGCAGGGCAAACTGGAACTTTCCTGAGCCCTAGAGTGGAAACCACCCTGCCCTTTCCTAAGGCCAGATTAAAGGACAGAAAATGCAGATATTGGCAGTAAGAAGTCAAGGTCAAGTTTTCTTTCTACAAGGGAGGGAGGGAGAAGAAAAGGCCAGGAAGGACCACGCAATTTTTGAGTTACCTATTGTCTCACTGTATTCCCTCCCCCACTCTTCCTTACTATAAAAGTAGCCCTTGCACACCTGGACATGGGGCGACAGAGATTTGTGGCAACATGAGGCTTCTCCTCCAAAGCTAGCTTTGAATAAATCCTGTCTCCTTTTCACCAAAAATGCCTCCTGTGGTCTGTCTGGGAGCTGCAGGCACACATACCTGAGAGTGCAGCGCCCCCGTGTGACGGCTGAGTTACACCCCTCCCCTGACTCTGGCACATGGAAGAGAGCCCCATGGAGGAGACACAAGGAGCCTGGTGGCTGAATCATGGCTTCTTCCTTCTGACACGTTCACCCACCCTTCGGGAGACCCTCAGATGCTAATATGCTGAAACTTTCACGGAATTTTTGGTAAAATCATACAAACCAAATGCAGATATGTAATGAGAAACAATTTCAAACGCTATGTACAAAAACAAGAAAATGCTCATATTTCATTTTACATTTGACACTTTGAGAAGAGGTCACATTGAAATAAACACATTAAATCTCCAGGGCACTTTCATTGCAGTTTTGGACCTCAGACCAAATACACTGATGAATCTGTAATTTCTTCTGTATTTTACTTTTATTTTTACAAATTATACCATGATAAAATGCCAGAAGTTACTCATGTGAAACAATTTCCTTTAACATTGTATAAGTTAATTAGGTGCATACCACAAGAGATTCTGTTGCTGTTTACACAGGGGGTTCTCATGATTTTAGCATTACACAACTTGAAGCTGAGACTGCACTCAGAAGTAGGTTTAGAAAATGGCATTACAAAAGACTGGGAGTGAGCGGTAAAAAACCCCTCGGAGGGCTGCCAGGCTGCGGGAACTCTGCTATTTTCACTGCCACAAGTCTTCAGTGCGGCCAAACTTAAACACCAGTCCTCTGTGGGCAAAATAAGAAACATCACATGACTTCCTGGCTTTGAGAGAAGACAGTACATGAGATTTTTGAGGATGGAGAGAAACAAGCAACAAAGAGCAATGGTGAGCTGCATAAAACACATCTGCTATGGAACGTATCAAAATGGAAACTGGCCATTCGAAAGAGATGGATTCTCGTGCTGTTTACCACCTTCTTTCCCAAACCTTAACGCATGAGTACAGAAGACACACAACTTTGGACGATGTTTAGTGTGAGACTATGAATTATCTGACTTTGTCAAATTCATTAAGTCTTTTCTGGGGACTTGGGGGGGGGGAACAGAACCCATGGCTGCTAGGTTAAGTGCTGTACCTCTGAAATTCATCCCCACACCCCGACCCCATTCGTAAACCTTGATGTCTTCATGTGCTAGGTGCCAGGGCTACAAGATAGGTAAGGCACACAGTCTTCCCCTCAGACTTATACCTGACAACACAGTTTTGTTAAGTACTGTGTCACAGGGGCATACACACGATGTTAAGAGAGCGCAGAGACAATTCATTCTGTGTAAAAAGCTGGAAAACAATTTACAGTGGTGATATCTAAAATGGGATTTGATAGATAAACAGGAGTTGGATTGGTAAGAACAAAACCTAGTGAGGATGATGTTTCAGGGAGAGGAAACAACACTTGAGAAGGGTCAGTGCTGGGGATATAGCTCTGTGACAGGGTACTCAGCTGCCTAGCACGTTCTCAGTATAGCCAAAAATTTAAAAAAAGAAAGAAAAGAAAAACAAAAAAAGGTCTTGCTGGTTACGGTGGTGGGCACCTACATGCTCAGGTAGGTAGGATGTTTTTGATCCTAGGAGAGCAAGATCCATCCCATCCTTAGAAAAAAGAAAAAATTCTTCAGGGCCCCCAGGAACAGCCCAAAAGACACACAGGTGAGGAGTGTGCTCGCCCAGGCTTACATCTGGGGTTTAGGTGAGGGCATGGCTATAGCTGTCTCCGAGCCTTCAGTTCAAGAAGCCAGGAGGACAGCAGTGTGCAGAGAAGACAGCTGAGGTGTGGCAGAACAGGGCAGAGTCTCGCAAGGCTGGACAGGGCTGAGGGGACAAGGAGGTTAGGGAGCTGAGGCAGCGAGGCTTTGGAGAGCCAGCCCATGGAGGCCAATCCCAAGGTCCCTGCAGCGGGTGAAGGGCAGAGGCCGCCCATAGGCTCTCTCAGCGCCCCACTGGTTCTAGTCC
Source organism: Cavia porcellus (assembly GCF_034190915.1). Lineage (NCBI taxonomy): Eukaryota > Metazoa > Chordata > Mammalia > Rodentia > Caviidae > Cavia > Cavia porcellus. The sequence continues at coordinate 19,085,116 of NW_026947508.1, read as the reverse complement.
CAGGCAACCCAGGAAATAGGGCTCTGCAGAGACACAGCTGTTTAAAAGCAGCACCTAATGACTAGTTGATTGCTACTGTCCGTGGCCTATGGATGTGGATCTGTCTGTGGATCTGTGGTTGTCAGATCCAGTATTTCAAGAAAAACCAAAACTCTGATGGGGGTGGGGTACCAGGAACTGAATTCAGAACCTTGTGCTTCACAGGATTTTCAAATTTTGGCTCAATAAAAAAAAAGTCTAAACAAAGCAGAGCTGGAAGGAGAATTTGGCTGGTCAGCTGTCTGTTTTAATCTTTTCTTCAGACAGCTTTGAAAAACTGAAGATGGGAAACGACAGGATTAGAGCTTTTTCTTTTTTTGGTACTGGGGATTTTATTTTTTATTTTTTGGTACTGGGGAGACTACGGTCTTCAACCCCAACCTGTCCCAGTATGGGGATTGAACCCAGAGCCTTCACTCTGAGCCACAGTCCTGGCCCTTTTCTGTATTTTTTATTTTATTTTACTTTTTTATCGGTACCGGGGATCGAACTCACGACCGCCTGCTTGCAAGGCAGATGCTTATGCCGCTGAGCTAAACCCCCAGCCCCCCTGTATTTTTTATTTTGAGACAGAATCTTGCTGAGCTACCCAGACTGGGCTTGAACTTGTGATTTTCCTGAAAAGAGCACTCGGGTTACAACTGTGTACCACCATGCTCAGCTTTTCTGAGGCCTTCATAAAGGTAAACACTTGAGCATTTTTCTATAAATGAAAGCAAAAACAGAATCAGAAAGTCATTTATACTCATTCTTGGAAGTGTAATAATTTTTCTTTTTCGAAAAATGTAGTGATTTGATAATTTGTTAATTTTCAAAAGGTGATTTGAGCTCTGCTCCTCTATTTAGCATCAGACCTTCTGCTGTAAAGGAACAGAAACTCAGGCTGGGTCTTAGGGGCCGACACTCTCCAGGAAGCTTAGAACAGACACAGCGACTTCCAAATGTAAGCTGAATAGTTCCTTGGGAAAGGACCAGTCCCTCCCATACTGTCCCTGGGTCACCTCAGCACTACAGCTGCCTCTTCAAAAACAATTTCTGAAATAGTCTGTACCTTTGCTAAGTACTGTTCTAAGTCAGAATGGTAGGCAATCTGCTTCCACTGTGCTGGCAACAGTGCCTACTGGCCGAGTGTAACGTAACTCGTTTCTAAGTAGAATGTTGGTAACAAATGCAAAGTTAACCAAACTCGTTGCATATGAAACTAATTCATTTAAACATTTTGGGAAAATGATAAGTCAGTGATCAGTTTCCACGGTTTTCTGAAACGTGGTAACTACTGTATGAACTTACATGCTTCTCCCCTTGTTGGAAGACATATGTAAATTTCCTGTAAAATTTTTTCTTTCACTCCTTTGCTTCTCCTGCTGTGACATGAACTTTTCTCCTACAGGCAGTATCCCAGAATGGAAATGACTTTATCCTTTATCCTTGCTGGAGTGGATGAGGATTAAGACACAGAAGTAGCCGTTTGCCCCTGTTAGCAGCTCACAGTAAATCCCTGCCCCTCCCAATCCTGGAGCTCCTCTCACTCTACCTGTCCTGTGACTTTACTTCCCTCTGGTTGCCGCTGAGGGGGCTGACCCCTCCAGGACACCTTGGACCCCATGGAGATATTGGAGCTGAGGGAAACCTGATCATTCTGTAAAGCATGACTCTCAGCCTTGCAACTTCAAAGGAGAAGAAACCCAAAACATCAACATGTAGCTTCTCATAACACAGGCCATGTACCCTAGAAAATTAACAGACTTACTCAAATTTTATTTCAAAACTGGAGGAGATTTATTGATTTTATGTTTCTCAAGTACAGTGTTACAATTAAGGGAAAAGGGCGGGGAGGAAACAACTGGTACTAGGCAACTGCTTAAAGGCTCAGCACAAGGAGAAAATCATTTCAAATTCCAACACCCTAGCAGCTACAGCCTGCACTAAGGAGTCAACCTGGATCTAACTGTGAGCCGCACGGTCTCAAGGAGGTGCCCTGGCTCCTCTGGGCCTGGTTGTACACATAAAATGGGGACTAATGGAGCAATCTTCAGCAATGGTTATCAGGATTCATTTAGAGTGTGCATGAAAAAAAAGCACTAAGAATGATGTTTAGCACATAGCAATCGCTCAATAAACTTTGTTTTGTCTTGTTTTGAGATTCCATCTTTCTAAACTGCTCAACTGTCAGGTTGGGCTTGAATTTGAGAGCTTCCTGCTGCCCAGAGAGCTAGGATTATAGGATGGTGCCACCATGCCTGGTTGGTTACTAATATTTTATGTATAAAAAGCAATGACTGGGCTGGGGATTTAGCTCAGTGGCATAAGCACCTGCCTTGCAAGCAGTCGGTCATGAGTTTGATCCCGGTTCCCATAACAAAAAAAAAAAAAAAAAAAACAAACAAACAAAAAAAGCAATGAGTTCCCAGGTTTCCCACTACTTTGAAGACACAAGATACAATTCAGAGAATGGCCTTTTTTGCTTTTTCTGTCCTTCTGCTGCCCTGCAATCTTTAATAAACTTATTACATGCTAAAAAAATAAAAATAAAAAAATCCAACACTAAGTGTGGTAGCACACACCTGTAATTCCAGCATGTGGCAAGCTGAGGCAGGAAGAATATTGTGAGTTCGAGACCAACCTGGGCTACAAAGTGAGCTCAAGGCCAGCCTGAACTGCATACTGAAACCCTGTGCCAAAAAGACCAAAAAATAAAAATAATAATAATAATAATAATAATCCAGAGAATGTGTTTCTTGCTACATCTTAATTTACATGCTTCTCACTTCCAAACCGATTTTATAAAAGTGGTAAAAATACCTGGTGAAGTAAAATTAAGTGTGAGTACTATCCATTATTGTTAAAACGAACAACTCCTTGTAGTTCAAGAGTGGTTCAAGTAGATTCGGAATTTTTCTTTTTTTCTTTGGCGGCGGGAAGAGACAGGGAAGGAAAAGTTTCATAATACACAGTAATTGCCTAGCTGTTTTTGGCTCAAAGCCTTCTTTAAAACCCTGACAAGAGCCAGACGCTTCCCAGAAGCAAGCAGACCTATTCCCTGCACTCGGACGCGTCTGGTGATTCTCACTGTCAGAGGCCACCTGCAGCATCTCCGTAAGCACCGAGGCGGAGGACAAGAAGTGGTCCGGGCTGGGGTGCGGGAGAGGTGGGCATTAGGGGAAGGGCGGACCCTAAATTTCCAAGAAGAACCAACATGGGAGAAGATTACTAATAAAAGGATTGGGCTTTTAGTGGCTGTAGTAATCTTTTCATTTGCAGTTGCACCCAAAGGGTAAAATCTGAAGAGGCTTTTCCTCCACAGCTCAAATCTCTCTCATATATTCATTCCGTTGTTGGTTTTTTGAGACTGGGACTCACTACGCAGTTCAGGCTGGCCTTGAACTAATTACGTAGCCCAGGCTGGCCCTGCGCCTCGAACTCATGGTGATCCTCCTGCCACAGCCTCCTGAGTGCTCGGATTACAGGTGTGCGTCACTACGACCAGCCTACTTGTATATTCTAATGACACCAAAGGAAAGCATTAAATCTAAAGGAAAGCAAGTTTAGGAAAGTTTCTTTTTCCCATTAAAAGCAACTATTAGAGATATACATTTAAAATGAACATTGTCTTTGTAATGTAACAAGATCAATATGATTCATAGTTATTTATTGGGGGGAAGCAATTTTAAAAATTAACATATATTCCCAAAGTTGGCAACAAACCCATATATTAAAAATTAAGCCCCTAAATATAGTAATAGACATAAAAGAAATTATTGTTAAAACCATGTAAGATGAAGAATGCAAAACAAACTTACCCAAAAAATATGAAGGCATTCTGAAAAAATACAGCAATTCCAGGATACACTATGGGTTTTTCTGTAAAAACAAGGACAATATTTAGAGGCTTATGATGTCAAAAGATTTTATTTCATACCTGCTGGCAAATCTCAGTTTTCCTACCTGGCATAACTGACGTCTCGGGGAACTGTGGCTGCAGGGAGCACTGAATGATGTAATAAGTGTGACAGAGTCTAATACCGATCTATGCCAGATCCCTTCACTCATTTTACAAGTATTTACTAAAGGCGCGCTGTGTGGTAACGCTGTGCAATGTGCTCAGGACACAGAGGTAAACAAAACAAACTATTCTGCTTTCATGGAGCTAGACAATATGAAAAATCAACAGAGAGAAAATAAAGCAGGATGGCATATGAAGTGTAGCAAATGATGATGCTTGACACAAGTGGCCAAGAAGACCTCATGAGAGGTCAACCCTGGAGCAGGGCAAGGAGGAAGTGAGGGCAGGGGCCAGGCAGAAGCAGCAGGACAGCAAGTGCAAAGGCCCTGTGGTGAGACCATGCAAGCACAGTAGAGGGCTGGTTCCATGAAGGAAAGAAAGAAAAGCAAGCGACAGAAGACAGCAGTATGTATACAAGGACCCTGACTTTTTACTCTGAGTGAGGTGAGAAGCCACTGGAAGGTTCTGAGTAGAAAGGTGGCGTGAGCTGGCATATTTTAACAGGATCCCTCTATTTGCAGTGCTGAGAATAAAGGGAAGAGATGGGGAAACCTGCAAGGTGGCTCTCGGAAATCAGGCAAACCATTGTGATGGAACAGCAGCAGCACTGGAGAAGTACAAAGTGGTCAGAGCCAGGATTCACTGTACAGCAGTGTCAACAGGGTTTGCTAATGCGCTGGCGTTCGGGGAGGGGGAGCGGAGCCTAACCACCCAGGGCTGTGGCCTACACCCTGGGGAGACGGCACAGCCTCAACTTGGAGGGCAAAGGTGGCCACAGGAACACTGCGCTCTCACTTATCTGGGACTGAGATGAAATTCTCATCCACTTCTACTGCTGCAGCTGCCAATGAGTACCCGTTAGAGACAAACCAAGGCCCGGTAACAGATGGGCTGCCAACTTTCTCACCTTAAAATAGTTACAACTAGGGGCTGGGGATTTAGCTCAGCGGCATAAGCGCCTGCCTTGCAAGCAGGCAGTTGTGAGTTCGATCCCCGGTACCGATAAGGAAAGACAAAAAAAAAAAAAAAATAGTTACACCTTTATCTGATGAGTATAACAGCTGGCTTATCTAGGCCTTCACTACCATTCCACATTAATAAACATCACAACTAGAGTGGGTATAACATTATATCAATGCAGCTACGTAAAATCACAGATCTGCTGCTAATAATTCTCAGTGGCTTTTATAAAAATTACTTAAAATTCTATGAGTTAAAGATATTCCTACAAGAATAGTTTCTGTAGTAACAAATGTGTCTGGGAAAGGATCAGTAATTTTCTTTTTACTTCCTTTATATTCTCAGTTTTCTATAATATAATGAACAAGTACTATGCAATTCAATTCACCTGATTAAAAAGAAAGTGGTTTTTTTGTCTGTCTGTTTGTTTATTTGTTTAGTTTTTTTTTTTTTTTCTTCTTGGTACCAGGGATTGAACTCACGACTGTGCGCTTGCAAAGTAGGCACTTATGCCGCTGAGCTAAATCCCCAGCCCTACGTTGGTTTTTCCAATTTTTTTTTTTTTTTTTTTTTTTGTCTTTTTCGTTTTTATCGGTACCGGGGATCGAACTCACGACTGCCTGCTTGCAAGGCAGGCGCTTATGCCGCTGAGCTAAATCTCCAGCCCCCCTACATTGGTTTTTTGAGATAGGGTCTGTGTAGTTCTGGCTGGCCTCAAACTTACAGAGATACTCCTGCCTCAGTCTCCTGAGTGCTAGAATTAGAGGCTTGTGCCATCACACCCAGCTATGATTTATTTAAAAACATGACAGTGACAGACATTTTGTAGCAGCAGGAGAATGACTTACAATTCCATATTACATGCAAAAAGCAAGGGCCATGAGCGCAGGGGTGTGGCTCATTGGCAGAGCCCCTGCCTAGAGAGGCAAAGGCCTAGGTTCAATCCCAACGCCACAAAACAAAAAGGATCAAAGTGTATTTATAATAATAACTATATCGGGGCTGGGGATTTAGCTCAGTGGCATACGTGCCTGCTTTGCAAGTGTGTGGCCATGAGTTCGATCCCTGGTACCAATAAAAAACAAAAAGAAAAAAAAATAATAATTATATCAAAAACCTAATTAAAGAGACAGAAAGGAATACATTAAAATATTTAAGAATGTAAACGTTAATACCATTTCTTTTTCTTTTCTCTATTTTCTACATTTCTACATTTCTGGAAACAAAACTTTAGTATGTCACAAAAGCAAAGAAAACTATTTATATATTTGTACAGTATTTGAAAATGCCCATTACTCTGTCTCTCAGATTTAACTACTTTTAATACAAATTCAGCCAACACATAATTTTAATCTGAAAGTTACATTTTCTTCAAAAAAGAGTAAACCTGAGCTAAGTTATCTCACTGTACATGATGGCGTAAATGGGGCTGCAGGGTGAGACACAGGGACCCCCGGGCTGAGAACTCTCGCGGAGGGTGTGCTGGTGGCCTGGTGTAGGTTGATAAAAGGCTGATTCCAGGCTTCCTTCTGCATTCAGCTCTCACGTGATCTATATCCTGTGTGGCCCGATACTCTCTTTAGCAAATTCTGCAACTCCTCTCTCCACTATCTTGGAGTAAAACTCACGGATGATATAACCCAGTGATGGCAAACCTTGTTGAGTCCAAGTGCCCAAGATGCAACTTACTTATTTATTTATTGCAAAGTAAATAAATGCTGCAACACACTGCAATTATACCTGGGTAACTGAGGCTTTAGTTTAGAAAAAAACAACTCACACACTTAGTTCTGCACGCCCACTGTGGCACGTGGTCACCTCACTACCACTGATACAATTTAACTAAAGGGAACTGTAATATAAAAAGCAAGTACTTGGGTTGGGGATTTAGCTCAGTGGCATAAGCGCCTGCCTGGCAAGCATGAGGTCGTGAGTTCAATCCCCAGTACTGCAAAAAAACAAAACAAAACAAAAAAAACCTCAAGTACTTTTCTACCTAAAAAGGGATGATAGTATATTGCCAGGAAAGCTTAATGAATGAATTTCAATTTTAGGATCTTAGGACTTTGCATGGATACTATTCTGAAAGTTAAAACTAGATAAATTAGAGAAAAATATTAGAAGATTTTCAAAGCCAAAGAGTAGCAAAGTTTGAATGTCCCATTCCTTCTAGGTTTTGGATTGAAAGAAAAACAAAGAAAAGAATGCTGAAAACATAGGAAACAAACAAAAGCCAACACAGGTGGTGGAAAGGAGTCTCCATATACAAACGTATTGCTAGTAGTTGGCCCATCTGTATGAAGAAAGCTTTATTCTAAAATAACCGAATTTTAAATGGAGTGTGGTGGTGCACGCCTGGCATCCCACCACTCAGCAGGCTGGGGAAGGAGGCTGCTGTAAGTTCCAGGCCAGCCTGGGCAGCATAGTGAATTCAAGGCCAACTTGAACTACATAGCGAGACCCTTAAAAAAATAAAATAAAACAATCAACTTTAATATGAACCTCAAGCATTCCATAGAAATAAGCCATAACTCCATAACTGGTATTTTCTCTTACCTTTAGCAACATAACCTCCAAACAGAATCCACATAGATGCGATCAGAGATCCGAAGGCCAGCATGAAACCAATGAACAGCCAAATGCGAGCACCTTCAAAGAAATAACATTTTACCAGAACTGCTTCTCTTGGGGCAGCACTCAGTTCAGTCTGCCTTCCACACAGAAAAACTAAGATCTAAAGTAAGAACAGTAGAAGAAAATGCATTAAAGATCTTTTTTGTTTGTTTTTGAGACAGGGTCCTATGAAGTCCGGGCTACCTTTAAACTCATAGCAATTCTGCCTCAGCTTCCTGAGTACTGCGATCACAGGTGTGTGTCACTACACTGGGCAAGGATCTTTGTTCAGTGCAGGTGTTGGTCTTTTTTTTCTTGGTTTGTCTGTGTGCTTGAATGTGCAATTCTAAAAATTATCATTTATTGGCCTGCATATTTTAAGTGCATATATGTACTTTTCCCAATTACCTACACTGAGAAAAATTTTACTGAGTCTTGCCATAAGGCACTTCATAACAAGCTAGGCATGGAGGCATTTGCCTATAATCCCAGCACCAAGGAGGCTGAGGCAGGAGGATCGCTGCAAGTCTGAGGCCAGCCTGGACTACATAGTGAAACCCTGTCTCAAAAAAATGGGCAAACTGGGGGCTGGGGATTTAGCTCAGCGGCATAAGCGCCTGCCTTGCAAGCAGGCAGTCGTGAGTTCGATCCCTGGTACCGATAAAAAGGAAAAAGACAAAAAAAAAAAGAAAGAAAGAAAAAAAATGGGCAAACAAATAAAAAATACTTTATAACATATAATTTCACTGTTGTTAGAAGCTTGGGGTCCACTTATTTTTAGAAACTGTACTCTAAGTCAGGTGTGACAGCACATACTTGTAACCCCAGCACTCTGGAAAGCGGAGAAAGAGGGATCACAAGTTTGAACCCATCCGGGGCACCTTAATGACTTAGTAAGACCCTGTCACAAAGACCCTCGGTTCAAGCCCTGGTACCAACACACACACACACACACACACACACACACACACACACACACAGATGCAAAACAGAAAACAAGAAACAAGAAAAAAAACCTTGTGCTCCAAAGTTTAAAATCCTCCAAAAGTATTCTTTTTTTCTCAAAATGGGAATTGAACTCAGGACCTCCCACTTGCCTGGCAGGTGTTGTGCCAGTGAGCTGCATCCTTGGTTCCTCAAAAGTATTTTCTTTTTTTTTTTTTTTTTTTTTTTTTGGTCTTTTTCGTTTTTATCGGTTCCGGGGATCGAACTCACGACTGTCTGCTTGCAAGGCAGGCGCTTATGCCTCTGAGCTAAATCCCCAGCCCCCCTCAAAAGTATTTTCTTTTCTTTTCTTTTCTTTTTCTTTCTTTTTTTTTTTCTGGTGCCGTGACTCAGGACGATCAAAAGTATTTTCAAATGGTAACATACTTTTTTAAACTCCCATGTTAGGGGCTGGAGGTTTAGCTCAGCGGTATAAGTGCCTGCTTGGCAAATGTGAGGTCATGGGTTTGATCTCCGGCACCAAAAAACAAAACAACTCCCACTTTATTTGTATTTATTTATTCGGTATTGGGAATTGAACTCAGGACCTCATGCTTGCCACACAGGCGTTGTGCCGCTGAGTTATACCCCAACCCAATAATTCCCACTTTAGTGGCAGGAATGTAATTAGGTGGAAAACTTGCTGAGCGCACAGAAGGACCGAGATTTTACCTCAACCAGGTAACAACAAACATTTCATACTCAGTGAGAGAGCAATAAAAAAAAACTAATCAGAAAGTAAATTCATTTTTAAAGTGCATCTTTATTTATTTATTTTTAAATTTTTTATTTTCAGAAAGTAAATTCAAATGTACCATGGTTGCCACTTAGGAAAGCTGCACTCAAATTAAGTTTACAGAGAAAGACGATCAACTTTTAAACTGCCTTGACGAGACACCTATGAAAACTTGCTGTAAATAAAAAATGGAGCCATTACACTGCCTAAAAATGAATACTGAAATAGTCTACCTAATTAGCACAAATGTATTTTAGTTAAAAAAACCTCACAGATTACATATTATTTTATATTCAAAACATAAATAGCTCTTAAATAATAAACTGTTACCGACAGATGTGGTATCAAAGTAACGACATCTTTCCCTCGCCCCCAAAGCGTGTCAGCTAACAAATTTTATTCAGGAATCCGATGGCCGTGTTCTAGCCCTGCCCCTGACTACTAACACATTATAATGCTAACTGCTATTATTCTTCCTTCTTTTAGGAGTGCACAAGATTATGATTGTGTTTTTTCTCCTGCTTTAATAAAAAAGTCACTTTGAAATTTTGTCTATACTGAGGTTTATTTTTATGTAGACATAATGTTTATCCATCATTTGAACTGCTTAATCAGTGTCTGCCCTCATCGAACTGCTGAGTACACGGGGCTCTGGCAAGCTGTGCCGTGCAGCCTGCAGCCTGCTCACCTTTGGTGCGCGGTTACAGAGCCCAGGGCAGAGCTCCTGGCTGGGAAGGAAAAGAGGCGGCTGCATGAGACAGGCACCAAAACTCGGCGACTGTGGTTTTAAGGTGGAAAGAGTTCTGGGGACTGTACCTGTGAAAGTGGTTGAGATGGTGCCCCTTTTTTTTTTTTTTTTTTTTTTTTTTTTGTCTTTTTCATTTTTATCAGTACCAGGGATCAAACTCATGACTGCCTGCTTGCAAGGCAGGCGCTTATGCCGCTGAGCTAAATCCCTAGCCCAAGATGGTGCATTTTATGTTATGTGCATTTTACCACATTGAAAAACTATTCTATGATTTTTTTTTTTTCTTGAGACAGCATCTCACTATGTAGCTCAGACTGGCTTTGAACACACTATGTACCCCAGGCTAGTCTCAAAACTTGCAGCGATCCTCCTGACTCAGCCTCACAAGTGCTTGGATCACAAGCATGCACTACCATGCCCAGCTATGATTTTTTAACTATTTCAAATGTTAGTTCAGCCAAATACCATTTACAGAGACAAGGAGAAAACTCATACGGTACACATGTTGCACATGTATCATCATCTACTGCTCTCTACTGTATCTTGTAGATAAGGGATTTGACTTGAAGCAAATCCCTTCAATCAGGCACTTTCTCAGTGCTTGACCTTTAACAAGGTCATACACTCATCGCTGGCTGGTACTCTGCACTGTACAGACAACTTTCATCATATGTGACTTCTTTTTTGAGACACGGTCTCACTATGCAGTTCAGCCTGACCTCGAACTCATAGCAGTCCTCCTGCCTCAGTCTCCCAAATGCTGGAATTGCAGGTGTATGCCACAAAGCCCAGTGATCATACGTGACTCTGACTTTCTGCCTTGGAATTCATAATCTCTGCTCTGGATATCACTTCATCTCATGCTTAATTTGAAGGAGTGAAGACAAATGTTTCCCACATATAATTCTCATTTTAAGGACAAAAACATGGACTGTATGATATTGTTTGCATTTACTTACCTGTTTGACCCAGACAACCTTCACTGTAACTATCACCCCGAACTTGTCCATTCGATACTGCATTTATCCTGTATGCACAAAATAAAACCACGAATTAGGGTAGTGCATGCTTGTGATACCAGCAAGAAACTGTCTAAGACATCTAAGTGTCAGACATAAGCAGTTAGGGTTCCCCAAATCCAAGGATAAGCCTCATGACTCGCGACTTGAAGCAAATCCCTTCAATCAAGCCCTTTCTCAGGCTGTGGTTTCGGGCCTGGCAGCATCAGCATCACTGGGCAGTTTGTTTGAAAATGCTGTGACCTTGCCTTAAGCCTAGCCAAGTAGAACTTTTGGACTTGGAGCCCAGAAATCCCAGCTCTAAAGTCACGCAGGTGATTTTGTTGCTTATTGAAACTGACACATGAAATTCTCAAAATTTTATCTTGTTAATGTTTTGTTTTCCATTTGCACACATAAGACATTCTCAACTCAGAGCCATGGGTGGCAACAGCGGAGAGGCAATGGGCCTCAGCTGAATCAAAATTACTTACACCGGCTAGGAAATGATTCTTTGTAACAATTTGCATTCATGTCCAATGTTTGAAGCAATAATCATTATTTTGAAAAAAACAGTAACTTTTAACCTGAGAAGATCTAAGACAGACTCAGGTGGTAAAATCCTTTTTAAATTTTGATACATGCTCTAAAAGCAAGGCTCTAAATGGCCTTGCTTTCTCCTTTTCTACTGTGGTCCTGGGGATTGAACCCATAGTCCTCACATGGAGCTGTACCCTTGGGCCTTTTTTATTTACTTACTTATTTTAAGATAAGGTCTTTTTTTTTTTTTTTTTTTTTTAAATCGGTACCGGGGATCGAACTCACAACCACACACTTGCAAGGCAGGTACTTATGCCACTGAGCTAAATCCCCAGCCCCTTAAGATAAGGTCTTGATAAATCACTAAGTTGTCCAGGTTGAGCTGGAACGTGAGATTCTCTTGCTGCAGCCTCCCAGAGTTCTAGGAATACAAGCATGTGCCACTATATTCACCTGCCTTACCTTCTTTGAAAAATTTTAACTTTGATGGGGAAAATGTTGACAATATGTCAAATTGAAGTTATAAAATATTATCTACATTTTATATATACCCACTTGGTTTTTAAAATATATATGTGTAATAAATTTCATGAGGGCAGGGCCATGCCTATCTTGTTCCACATTTCTATTCTCAGTGCCCAGCACAAATTTAGCAATTGCAGGTGCTCAATAAACGTGTTGAATGTATGAGCCCTAGTTGTCACAAAAATACAAAATCTTATTCATGCAAATCTAAGCTCTAGAATGATTTGCGTACTCTGTTATGTTCCAGAAAACTGAATTATTGCATGATCCGCACTTCTACACCTGGATACACACCCAGAGGAATGAAATCAGTGCAGCATCTGCACTTGTACCCTTGTTTAGTGCAGCACCATTCACAAAAGCCAAGGCAGGAAATCAACCTAGAAGAAAGTGTTGTGCACACACGTGCGATGGAAAGTTATCTTGTCATACAAAAGGGAATTCTTTCACTTGCAGTGACCTGGGTGGAACTGGAGGACATTATGTTAAACAAAATAAGTCAGGCACAGAAAAAGAAACGTTCACCAAAAAGTTGATCTCATTGTGGTTGTGAGTTCAATCCCTGGTACCGATTAAAAAAAAAAAAAAAAAAAAAGTTGATCTCACAAAGGTGAAAAGGAGAAAAACTGTTACCAGAGCCCAGGAAGGGGATGGGCAGAGAATAAAGACAGGATCATTAATGAGTAAAGGGAAACAGTTGACAGAGAGAATAATCTTTTCTTTTTTAGGGTGGTGGTGGTGATGGCAGGGGTTTTTGTCTTTTGTGTTTTTTTTAACACAAGGTCTCACTATGTACTTCAGGTTGCCCTTGAACTCACTGTATATCCCAGGCTGGCCTTAAACTCACAGCAATCGCCCTGCCTGCTGGGATTACAGGCAGGCACCACGTGTAGCAGTGGTGGAATGGAGGTAGGGTCTCACCATGTAGTCTAAGCTGACGGTAACTCACTAAGTAGCTGAGGCTGGTCTCAAACTTCTAGCGATTCTCCTGCATCAGCCTCCCAACTAGGAAGAATTACTTCTGACGTTCTACAGATCAGGGCAACTATGAGTGACAACAATTAATTTGATACTTAAAGATGGCTAGTACAGAGAGAAAGCTGCATGGTCACAAAGAAATGATAACTTGGGCTGGGGATTTAGCTCAGGGGCATAAGCGCCTGCTTGGGAAGCATGAGGTCATAAGTTCGATCCCTGGTACCACCAAAAAAAAAAAAAAAGAAATGATTAACTCTCTGAAGAGACAAATATCTCTAATCTGATCATTACACAATGTATATATGTATTGAAATATGACACTGTACCTCATAAACATGTACAATTATTATATGTCAATTACAAAATTGTTAAAGACTCATAATTACTTGTGGTGGTTAACTGTCAACTTGAGTTGGGAACCCCCAGCCCTAGTTCTGGTGTGAAAACCCAATTTAAGGAGGATTGTTTTCTGAACAGTAAAAAAGGAGAACAGGAGGGAAGGATTTTAGTTGTTCCCTTTGGAGGAGCTATGTCCTTGCTGTCACCGAGGATGTCCCGTTCTCTTTGGAGGAGCATCATCTTCCCTCTGGGCATCATCTCTGGGCTTTTGGTGAGGATTCTTTAGCTTCCAGCACCAAACCCTCGACCTCCCGGCACAGACCCTTTAGCCTTCCATCATGCACCCTTTGGCCTCCAGATGCGAACACGCAGGGAACACCGCTGTGGGCTCCAGGTCTCCAGCCAGAGCTCTTGGATCTCTGCTGCATGGATAGATCTTTTATTCTCTTCTACATTCAACTTTGTGCGTATGACTGTAGGCCAATCTTGTAAATTTCTGTGTCCTGCATTAAATCTGATTGTTTTAATTTGCATCTCTCAAATGACCAGTGAGGTTGAATAGTATTTCACACATTTATTTGCTGTTTGTATTTCTTCACCTGAGAAGTGTGTATTCATCTCAGATGCCCATTTTTGGATCAAGTTTTTAAACTTGGGAGAACTGATTTGTTTTTTATACATTCTCGATAGTAATCCTTTGAGGAACAGCTGGCAAACACTTTCTCCCACATTGTGAATTGTCTCTTCACTCTGTTCGTGGTTTTTCTTGCTGTGAAAAAGCTTTTTAATAAGATGAGATCACAGTGGTTGATTCTTTGTGACAGTTCCTATGCAGTCACGGTTTTGGTCATGAAGTCTTTGCCAATGTCTTCAAGAGTTTTACCTACTTTATCTTCTAGCAGATTTAAAGCATTTCTGGTTATTTTGAATACTTTGAAGACTTTCCTTCAATTTAGGTTTGTTTCATGTTTCTTTATGGTCAAATTCTGGCCATGCATCTGTGGCAGAAATAGCACAGAAGTGACAGTGTTCTCAGTGCCACCAACTGAGCAGCACAGGTTCTGATTGGTCCCCGGCTGGCGATGCTCACTTTGATGTTTGAGAAAGGCGGGAGCTACAAGGCTTTTCTCTTCAGTTTCCCCCCACTGTAACTATAAGCTTTGTATCTATGTAAATGTCCTTATTCTTCATCAAATTTTATTCTTGTATTTGTTTTATATCAACAGAGACCACAGATTTTCTGTTTTATTCAACGGGCCAAAATGTCTAATAGTGGTGATGCATAATGGTACACACCTATAAGTGCATCACTCAGGAGGCCGAGGCAGGAGGATTGCTAGGAGTTCAATACCACCTGTGCAACACAGTGTGTTCAAGGTGCTGTCTCAAAAAAAAAAAAATCTAATCTAACTGTAGGCATAGCAGCACATTCCTGTAATCTTAGTACATAGGAGGCTGAGGCAGGAAGACTGCTCCAGCCAAAATACTGTACATATGTAATTCTGTACATAAATATATTTACTAGACATAGGATTTTATACACATAATTATTACATATAACATATATAAATGTGCATATTAAATAAAATATATAATAAAAATACTGTGATATAATATATATATCACAATACTATAATACTATTTTCCCTGGTTAGGCTATGACAGATCCTTCAGTCTCAAGATGTCCTTTATGTCCTTCTGGTACATCCCATCACTCTGTGAGCATTTCTTTGCTTTTAGGTACAAGCTGATGCCGTCTCCTAATGCAGGTCTAGTGTACCAGCTCTAGCTTTAGAGTTCTAATTTCTTTCAGTGGAGAATGGTACTTAAAAAGCAAGACTAGGGTACCAGTGTGTTGTTTGTTCTGGGAACAGAGCTGATCTGAATGTTCTCTTCCCTTCATCAGGAACAGTCTTTTGGACCTCCTCAGGCTTCTACACACCCCTTAGGGTTGCCTGGGCCTCTGTCCTCACCCTGCCCAGACCTGAGAGGCACCCTGGGCTGCCGTCCTGTGGGCCTCAGTGTCCTATTCTGCTCTTAGTTTTGGCAGTGCACCTGGTTTTCTGCTGGAGCAGCCTGGCACCCTTTGCCCAGATCGAGCCATCTGGATTCAACGGTTTGGGAAGAGAAGAGTTGACTATTATTTGTGTGTGTGTGTGTGTGTGTGTGTGTGTGTGTGTGTGAGAGAGAGACAGACAGACAGACAGACAGAGACAGAGACAGAGACAGAGGGAGGAGAGATTATGCTTTAAAATTAAAAAACCAGACCTATACCCAGAACCTTTACTTTTTAAAAGTTCCAAATACTGGGGGCTGGGGATTTAGCTCAGCAATAAGCACCTGCCTTGCAAGCAGGCAGTCGTAAGTTCAATCCCTGGTACCGATAAAAAGAGAAAAAGAAAAAAAAAAAAAAGGTTCCAAATACCTAGAACTTTTATAACAGAAAAGTTATTAACAAGAGAGTAACTGCTTTTTTTTCCTTCTAGCCATTTCAATGATAATTAGGGGTTTCTCTGACACACCATGGAAACATGAAGTCTGAAGCCAAAAGAGATGACACACGACTGATAAAAACATGAGCATCAGGTCTGCTATGATTTTGAATCAGAAACCTAGTAGAATTTGAGTTCATCAGGAAACCCTGTCTTTACAGTACATTCACTCTCTACCACTGGGACTGCTTCATAGGGAACAAAGTAAGTTTTTAAAGATCTAAATATCAAACAATTGGGGCTGGGGATTTAGCTCAGCAGCATAAGCACCTGCCTTGCAAGCAGGCTGTCGTGAGTTCGATCCCCGGTACCAATAAAAAGTTAAAAAAAAAAAATAATTAACCAATCCCCTCCAAAAAAAATCTAAGGACAAAAGGAGGGCAAAATGAACAATATCAGATAAGTAAACCTTCCAGGGGCTGGGGATTTAGCTCAGCGGCATAAGCGCCTGCCTTGCAAGCAGGCAGTCGTGAGTTCGATCCCCGGTACCGATAAAAATGAAAAAGACAAAAAAAAAAAAGTAAACCTTCCAAATCAGAACCAATGTTGAAATGCGTGTGCCAGCTTTTTAAAAGGGTTCTAACAGCATAATTATGACAATAAAGTAAACTACAACAGAACGGCAACAGTTAGAAACCCCTGCTCTCCAGCTGAACTTCAGAGAAAAAGACAAAAGCCCTTTGCTGTCAGACGGCTACAGAAGTCAGCCCTCTGCTCCCAGATGGAAGACTGCTCTGCCACTCCCGTTAGTCACACGCCACTTCGTCAGTGTAGCAAAATTTAAAAATGTAAAGAATGCTCACCTGGTTTGATGAAAATCTCAGAGAAATGACCCCAAAATGTTACTGTCAAACATCTACAGAAAGCTGCTGACAGGGGCCATGTTTAGGCAGGGAGGACCGATGGGAATGGAACCAAAGGGAGCACTCTGCAGGGAAGGGGTATTTTCTTTTTGTCCTTTTTCTTTTTTTTGGTACCAGGAATCGAACTCAGGACCTTGCACTTGCCAGGCAGGCACTTGTGTCACTGAGATATATCTCCAGCCCAAGGGGATATTTTAAATTTTGACCTGGTAGTGTTTATACAGGTATGCACATAAATAAGAATTTATTGACACACACACACACACACACACACACACACACACACACGATTTGTATACTATGAGTATCTCACTGAATATATTGATACTTAATAATCCCAGCACTCAGGAGGCTGAGGCAGCAGGATCGTTGCAAGTTCAAGACCAGCCTAGGCTACAAAGTGAGCTCAACGCCAGCCTGAACTGCACAGTGAAACCCTGTCTCAAAAAGACAAAAAAAAAAAAAAAAAAAGAGAGAGAGAATAACAGCAAAAAAAAAATCAGAAAGGTTGATGACCTCAGTAGATGAAATTTCAAACAGAGAGGTCCTGAACTTAGAATCTGCATGGAAAGGGTACAGCACAGATGCATCCTTCCACCAGGAACAAGGACAGGACACAGCAGACAGGTACGCGGGAGTGCTGGAGGGCAGAGTGGGGAATGGGGCTGATATCACAGGGGTGATCCCAAGGTCTGTAGATGGAAGAAGGAATTGCCACCTCATTTCTCCCCACCTCGTGGGAGTCTGCAAACTTCCTTTAAAGATCAGATAAACATCTCAGACCTGTGGGCTGCACTGTCTCTATCAATGCAAAACCAGGAAGCGGCCACAGGGCACACGTAGTGGCTTCAGAGGGACTGTTTCAACAGAACTTCCGATTTATGATTTATACAGCCTGCTAATCCAAACTGCCCTCTAGCACCCTGGTTGACTACTGACTCTCTTTAGGCAAGGGGTAAAAGGCGTTTTCTCTTCAGTAACTGAAAGAACTATCTGGAAAGAATTACAGCAACTAGTGAGAAGGATGACTAGAGAAAAGCCCTTTTTTTCCCCGCAGTGTGGAAGGCCAGCTCTCTGCTACTTCCTCTATGCTGAAGCTCTGACCCAGGATTACAGCTTTCACTCAATTTCCCTCTACTCTTTTCTAAATAATTGTGGGTAACCAAGGGTCACCAGATACCTGGGGAAAGGCCTGCAGCACATCAGAGACAGATCTTGTTAAACAGACTACACAGGTCCCTACAGAAAGCACTCATAATTAAGGAAATATATGGCCCTTGAAACAAGAACTTGCCCTTGGAAATTAAAACACGAGGCTAGAAATGAAAACATTCAACAGGTTAGAGGATGAAGTGGAGGAAATTTCCTGGACTATGAAACAAAAAGAGACAGATGTAGAGAAGAGAGCTGCAGGGAAGACCAGGAGAAGACCGCTAGCTCTCTGTTCTTCTCTACTGTTCCACTGTTAAATCATATCCTATTTAACTTTTTTTTTTTTTTTTAATTAGTACTGGGGATCGAACTCATGACCGCCTGCTTGCAAGGCAGGTGCTTATGCCGCTGAGCTAAATCCCCAGCCCCATCATATCCTATTTAGTAACACTTAAACATTTTTTTTATCTGCAATCTGTTGAGTTAAACACTTAAACATTTTAAACCTTACAACTATAGATAAAACAATGTTAGTTTGTGACCATCTGTGGAGACAGTGTCAGTAACAATAACACTTACATTAGGAAGGCTATTGTAGCTATCACTCCACAGGCATGGTATGAGTGGTTGAAGTCTTCCATTTTGGGATAATTAACAGCTGCATCTATGATAATCCACCAGCCTGTGAAAAACTAAATCAACAAGAGGTGATGCCAAGGTGAAATTACAGCAATATCATATCTTATTGGCCCCCCACAAAAAAAGGCACAGTATCTAAAACAAGATGCTCCTTCCAATGAATTTCAAAATTCTTTAAACATAATTGCACACTTTGTCCATGCCTAAAAAGTTCATTAAAGATTAGATACCCTACGCCTACTTCAATTCTTATTTCATATTGCTATAAATTCTTTAATCTAATTTTGTGAATTAGAAATATGGAGACAGGAAAAAAAATGACTCAAGTTCCAACCTACTAAAGAAACACCCTATGATACAATAGCAGCCTCTAGAAAGACATTACTAAAAAGAGGCTGGGGATTTAGCTCAGCGGCATAAACACCTGCCTTGCAAGCAGGCAGTCGTGAGTTCAATCCCTGGTAACGATAAAAAGAAAAAAGACAAAAAAAAAAAAAGATTATTACTAAAAATGAAGAAAAATAAAATGGGGTACAAGTGTTGGCAGTGTTTAAGCTATCCTCTTAATGTTGCAGAATAATAGCTCTACAACTCTATTTTTTACTTTTGATGAATTATGGGACAGTCTTGTTCATTTTTTGTTTGTTCTTTGGTTTTTTGTTTGTTTTTGAGACAGGCTCTCACTGAGTAGGCTGACCTTTAACTTACTATGTAGCCAGGGCTGGCCTCAAACTCACAGAGATCCTCAAACCTCAACCTCCAGAGTGCTCGATTACAGGCTGCACCACCATACCCTGCAGAGTGAGGTCTTTAGATTGCATCCGATGTGATTTTAATTCAATTTATTTAATTGAATTTGGTTCTGGATTATCAAGGGTGAATATACAAGCAAAAAAAAAAATCATACAAATATTTATCATCTGAGCAAAAACTTACAGTGAAAATGATGTTACCAAAATGTCCCATTAGCTTACGTGAGCAACCCCTTCCCCAACTCTGGCCCTGTTAGCTCTGGAAATTGCCATTTTCTGGCAATAATTTTAAAATAGCTATTTTAGAGCCAGGTGGTGGCTCACGCTTGTAATTCCAGCACTCAGGAGCCAGAGGTGGGAGGATCCTTTTGATTTTGGAGATCAGCCTGGACTACAAAGTGAGCTCAAGGCCAGCCTGAACTGCATAGCAAGACTGCGTCTCAACACACACACACACACACACAGACACACACAGACACACACAGACACACATAGACACACACACACACACACACACACACACACGCTATTTTAAGCTAATCAAATTACCAGAACCACATGCCGTTAATGACATTTAACTGGCTACTACGAGTACCCTGATATTTTCTTCACAGACAAAAAGTTAAAGTCTCAAAAAATATTTGTAAGAGCAAAATTTGTACAGTGCCATTAAATGTTGCTGTTATTTTGGAAAATTATAATTAGTCTCATAGATACTAAAAAGATACGATAAAGAGGAGATGTTTAAATTTAGATTCTTATTGATTTGTTTACTTAAAATTTACTCTTGGGGCTGGGGATTTAGCTCAGGGGCATAAATGCTTGCCTTGCAAGCAGACGTCGTGAGTTCGATCCCCGGTACTGATAAAAAGGAAAAAAGACAAAAAAAAAAAATTTACTCTTTAGGGGCTGGGGACCAACAGGAGTGGCTTGCCTAAGGTGTGTGAGGCCCTAGGTTCAATTCTGGGCACTAAAAGTAGTTAATTAATTAATTAACTTACTCCTTAGAATCTATGGCACTCTAAGAGCATAAAAAACTAACATCAAATTAAAAATTAAAGAGCACCAAGGCACAGGAGAGGAACTTGAAAAAAAAAAAAAAACTAACATCAATCTGAATGTGTTGTTGCATGCTGCAAACCCAGCACTGGGCGGCTGAGGCAGGAGGATCACAAGATCAAGATCCAGCATGGGCAATTTAAGAGTGATTCTGTCTCAAAATTAAAAAGTAAAAAAAGGGTGGGGACATAGCTCATTTGAAAGGTCCTGGGTTCAACCTCCAGTACTCCAAAAACAAACAAAAAAGAAAGACAATAAAAAACAATGAAACCCAAGTATGAGACCCCTTGAGGACTCTGCAAGGTAAATAAGAATTTTATTTTGGAGCTGGATGTGGTTGTGCACATCTGCAGTCACAGCACTCTGGAGGCCTTGTTTCAAAATTATTAAAAAGAAAAAAAATTCTGTGAGTTTCCTGTTATTTTTCTGATAAGATCAAAGAGGAAGTTAACTCTGGGTTATGAAGAAACACAACCAAATCTCTTGACTGATCTTTACCTGATTGTTTCTCCAACTTACTGCACTCACTAAGGAAGGCATAAACCATACAACAAACAAACAGACAACCTCTGTATGATGTTTTACTATGTCAGTTTTCCATGCAGTTAAAATAATCCAATCAAATTCCAAACTATTAGCAAATATATATACAAACAAAACTTCAGCATTTATTGCTGGGTGTGGTAGTGCATGCCTATAATTCCAGAATTTGTGGGAGGCTGAAGCAGGAAGAGTTTGAGGTCAGCCTGGGTTATAAAATAAGTTAGTTCAAGGCTGGCCTGCATAATGACTGTCTGTCTCAAAAAGACCGAAAAAAAAAAAAAAATCAGAAAATGTTTATTAAACTAAGCTCAGTAGTCAAACATTAAAATAGAAGTACAATTTTAAAACATCACCAAATTCAAGATACGTAACAGAAACAAGTTAAAATAATGAAGGTGCAAATTATCTGAACACTCACCAGAATACCAGCAGCGATGGAAGCTATAGTATTGCGCTTTTCTCCCCAATCAATGCATTCTGAGCATCTCATGCCTTCTAGAAATCCAGACATTTTTTCAGGTCACTTCAAAACAAAACAAAATAAAGACCTAAATAAAGTACTTTGCTTTATTTGTTTCTCACCTGGTTTATGTCCCTGGAAAATAGTTAACAGTTCAGGAGTAATTTAATAGAAGTTCCAATTGCTTTATTTTAGCTCTACATACTTCTTGTGACTATCTGATTAAGCTTTTGATGAAGTGTTACATTACAATTTGGAAAACAAAATCTGCATTTGTAGATGGGTGTAGGAGCACACACTTGTAATCCCAATTTGGGGAGGCTGAGACAGGAAGACCCCTGCCACATTCAAAGCCAGCCTGGACTACACAGTAAGATTCTGTCTCAAACAACAACAATAATAACAAAAAAATGGATTTGTTCTAGATTTTTGTTTTGTTTTGTTTTTGAGACAAAGCCTCACTATGTATCCCAGGCTAGCCTTGACATCTCTATATAGCCCAGACTGCCTTCAGCAATCCTCCTGCCTTAGCCTCCTAAATGCTGGAATTAGAGATTATAGGCATGCACCACCATGTCTGGAATTTAGGGTTTTTTTAAACTTAAAAGATGGTTTTGGGCATAGTGGCACACACCTGCCTTAGGAGGATCATTACAAGTTCAAAACCAGCCTGGGCCACAAAGTGAGTTCAAGGCCTGCCTGAACTGCATAGCGAAACCCTGTCTCAAAAAGAAATAATAATAATAATAATGATAATGATAAAAAAATGGTTTTGTATATTAAGTAGTATGAACGAAAGTATATTTAAGTAATATGAACAAACGCAGGTATCCGAATATTAAAAAAAAAATTTAACTATTAGTTGGCCTCCTCCTAAACACTGTCAGATCCTGTTTCCAAATACATTACCAAATTAAGTTATTCCACAAAAAACCGAGTATAATTATTTAACTTTATATTATAGTTCAGGAGGACTAATACAATCAGGAGATGATAATCTTTGGCTGAGTTAAAGCACAGATAAAAACTACTTCTCTTGGGAACTTTTTAATAGAACCTGTGGTTCTTCCCACCGAGATTAGGACACTGCACTGGAGGTTTTAACTCTACCTTCATCATTTCTTTCCACCTCATCAGTTTTTCCTTCTTCAAGTTTACCTTTGGTGTCATTTCTATGTAAACACTCATTTTATTTTACTATCTCCTCAAAAGCTCCGACCAAAAATAAATAACCCGTTGCCATTTAAATTATCGTAACTGGCCTAATTGTCTTTAACAAACTACATAAAACATTCCTATAAGCTCAATTATGAAGATCTGGCCTGAGACATATCCACATAATCTCTATTTCAGAGTGTGAAAAAACCCGAATTCCATATAACTTGCTAATAGTCAAGAAACACCCAACTCCCGCAGCTATTCTGTAGCCAGCAATCATGACTATCCAAAACCATTGCAAGTTTTTACCTTCGGTTTTGAAAATTAACTATTAAAAGCTGAGTTCAGTTCTGAAAATTCACTTATTTCGTTCTTCCCTAAGAACAGCAACCCATTAGGTTTTTATTTTCGATTTATCTCAACGACCCCGCCCTGAATCCATTTTTCTTTGCATGAGTACGGACACACAGCAGCCTAAACTCCGCCCTCCAGATTCTGAGAATTTCAGGTCCAGGCTGGGACTTGAAGATCTGGAAACTAGTTCTAGTTCCGCCACTTCTCTCGTGTATCCATCAGGCAGTTACATTCGCTCTTGATATCTGTGTCCCACTCCAAAGTAGAGGGGCACTGATGCCCTGGACAGGGCTGCAGTCCCCTCCCGATCTCTCCGCTGCGGTCAGAGCCTGGTGAGCCCGGACGCGGTCGCGTTCTCCCTGCCGCCGGCACAGGACAGCAGGAAGTGGGCAGGATGGTCCAGCGAGGCTCAGCCCCAGTTTGCAGCTTCCCACAGGGTGGAGGCAAAGACCTGTAGGCGTTAGCCAGGGTCCGTGCCTTACCCAGCCTGCAGCTGCTCCCCCTTACCCTTACTCTTACCCACCAGACACGTACGTCCAGCCCTGGCCGTGCAGTAGGTAGGTGCCCGGCGTCGCGCCACGCGAGGCCGCCTCACTTGCCCCTAGTCTCAGCCAAGAAAACAAAACGACCACAAGCCGGCAGACCCCGGATGTAGCAGCTCCGCCCCCGGCCAGCTGCGCATGCGGAGACTGGACGGAGAGCGGGGCTTGGGGAAGAGACCGGCAGAGGCAGAGGCGAGTCACGCCCACCACGCCGTGCAATCTGCGCATGCCCGGGAGGGCTAGGCTGCTTCCAGCCGCTGTTACCCTCTGGAGGTGGAAACAGATAAAGCGAGTACCCTTTTTAAGGGTAGGCGTGAGGAGGCGCTCTTTTTCCTAACTTCTCGAAAGAAAAGTGTCCATAGGAGCTCAGTATCCATCGTGGGTGAGATGGTGAATTTTCTAGCGCAGGGTCTGTAGCTGCTCAGCTGAGGCAGGTAAAGGAGTCCGGTCCTGCGGGCTGCAAAAAGCGGCCGCAGGTGTGTGGCCTCGCAGCACTGAATACTCAGGGGTTTTAAGTACTGTGTTTTTGAGGAGCATTGAAGCTGCACCGCCCAGAGGGACCGCTCAGGCCCGGAGCCCCGGCTTCCCAGTTCTGCGTGAGGGGTACAGGGCCCCCAGACGCCGCGCGGTGACCCTCTTTCTTCACCATTTGTTGTTGCAGAGGGTTTCTCAGCCTCTGCACTCCTGACTTTGGGGGCTGGATGATTCTGTTTATGGGAACTGTCCTGTACACTATCTGCGCCCGTTTTCCATTCACCGGATACAAAGCAACTCCTTTCAGATATGAAAAGCAAAAATGTCTCCAGGCTTTGCCGAATATGCCCTCCCCGGGAAAATCGGTGAAACTATTTAGAGGACATCTTGGGTTTTCGGAAAATGACCCTTTGGAAACAGGAAGAAGTTCAGCCGGGAGCAGCCACTTGAAGGACTGGTAGCCACGACACATTTCTTACGGAAGCGGTCATTCTGGATCCCGCGTCTGTTAATGGTCGGTGCCCGTGAGTGGGAGCCTGCTCAGGAGAAGGCGCAGGTTAGAGAAGGCGCCACCGGAGCGGGGACAGGCGCTACTCGAGGTCTCACCCGTGAGCACATCTCAATCCCCCGGGTCCCGGTACAGAGAGGCACTGCTGCTGTCCGCGATGGATAAAGGGGTTCCTTCTCTATACGGACCCCGGAGCAGGTTCCTTTCTGCGAGAAGGTAGGGAGCCTATGCGATCCCTCCAGGGTGACGTTACTACAGCTTTGACACTGTAGTGTATGTACCCAGAAGAGCGCCTCATGCATATGGAGAGATCTGGGATGATGTCCCAAAGTAGAACCCCTATTACTCAGTGAAAAAGGTGAATCACTTGTCGTTAAGAAAGGCAGATATGAGGGGCTGGGGATTTAGCTTAGTGGCATAAGCGCCTGCCTTGCAAGCAGGCAGTCGTGAGTTCGATCCCTGGTACCGATAAAAATGAAAAAAAGACAAAAAAAAAAAAAAAAAGAAACCAAATCAAGAAAGGCAGATATGTTCATCTTACATGTATATGGAGACAACTCTATGAGTTGATTAGGGCAATTATGTTATTTCTTTAGTATGGGAAGTCTATGTAGTTGCTTTGAGTTTGGGCGGGCATTAGCTATTAGTAGATAAAACCATATTATACAATTAATAGCCATTTAATTAATTAATCAATTTAATGGTGCTGAGGATTGAACCCAGGGCCTCAGGGTGGCAGGCAATGCTCTACCACTGAACTGTACATCCTGAGCGCCACAATCTATTTTTAAATAGATAGTACGCTTATCTCTCAGAATTAAAGCTTAGGGGCTGGGGATTTAGCTCAGCGGCATAAGCGCCTGCCTTGCAAGCAGGCAGTCGTGAGTTCGATCCCTGGTACCGATAAAAACTAAAAAGACAAAAAAAAAAAAAAAAAAAAGAATTAAAGCTTAATGGTGACTATTTGACGTTTAAGGTCAGAGGAATCTAGAGCAGACAGTTTGTTTTTTTCTTTTCTTTTTTGTGCGTTGGGGATGGAATTCAGAATCCACCTTCATTCTGAGCAGGCACTGAGCTACAGCCCCAGCCCCAGCAGGCAGTTTTTTTGTTTTCTTATGCGTGTGGTGCTTAGGATCTTGTGAATGCTAGGCAAGGATTGCTTTACCTCTAAACAACATACCCAGTCCTCAGGCAGCTCATGAAACCTTTTTAATGTCTATTGATGACTAACATTAGTTTACCAGCTCTTAGAAGTAGTAAACAGGGGCTGGGGATTTAGCTCAGCGGATAAGCGCCTTGCCTTACAAGCAGGCGGTCTAGAGTTCAATCCCTGGTACCGAAAAAGACAAAAAAAAAGAAGTAGTAAACAATTCTTGACTAAAACTTCTAGTAACTGTAGGAGAAAATTACTAACTTCTTTTTCTTTGCATCTCCTCTGTCTCTTTTTTTTAACCTTTACTGGCCTTCACATGATTGTTAAGTATTTTATAAACATAAATGAGCATCACTATATCACTCTTTTAATAAAAGATATGTTTAACTTGTCATTCTTAGTCTTTTGAGAATATGCTATAGAATTAATGAATGCATTTATCTTTTGTAGATACAGTGGAGGTGTTAAAAATTGCAAAAGACCATGCCAAAAAAAGCTCAGTTCCTAGAGCTTTCTGTTAGTCTCACAACTATTCCTATAGATGAAGAAACAAGGCATGGAATAGTGGTAGCAAGCAACAGTGCAAAGTTTGAGGTGAATATTCCAGGTATATCCAGCCAAACGCACTGTTTAGGACTACTGCTAAAAAGATGTGATTATCCCTTTTTATTTGCTTTACCTCAGACTACACTTCTAAGAAAGATTTACTAAATATGATTTATTATAGTTTAAAAGCAGATCTGAAAATAGTAGACAGGCTCTCACCTGTGGAAATGGAAGAGTAAGGGACTTTATTTTTGGTGAGCAATCATTCCAGATATGCTGCGGTCATTCTGGAAAGCTCCATATTCCAGAAAACCCCCATTTTGGTGCAAAAAGTCCTGGTTTTCATTGAGTACAGAAGATCAGGGGAGGGGTAAATACAGAACCATATAGTGGCCCCAAAAAAGAGGCTGAAGAAGAAGAAGAAGAAGGAGGAGGAGGAGGAGGAGAAAGAGGAGGGGGAGAGGGAGGAAGAAAAGGAAGAGAAGGAAGAGGAAGAAAAAAGAGGCTGAAGACAATACTGTTCTTAGTATAAGTAAATACGACAATCACCTGCCTCCACTGAATACTGAATGCCAATTTGGCGTCCATGACTGGTGGTTCATGATACTGGATCTTCCATTGTTTCTTCTTACACAGCAACTCAAATTCTGAGGTATGTAATTTAAGTTCTAACCTCAAGTTTTAACCATCTAATTAACTGTTGTTCTTCATATGGGGATAGATGTCATTAATTTAATTCTTAACTTTCTCAATCATTGTGTTGATGTTTTCTAAGAATTCAAATAATGAAAATGATAATGATCCAGGCTTACAGGTGGCATACTCCTGTGATCCTAGCACTCCAGAGGTTGAGGCAGGAGGCTCACCACAGGTTCACAGCCAGCTTGGGCTGCATAGTAAGTTCAAGGTAAGCCTGAAATGCATAGCAAGACCTTGACTCAAAAAACAAAAATAGCAACAACAAAAATGCTAACTGGCTATGTTATTTTAATGACAGGTGGAAGTTCCATAGTAAATCAGACAAGTAAAAACCAAGATGGAGTCTACTGTACCATATGCAGGAAAGAATTGGGGGTTGGGCACAGTAGATAAGGGGATGTGAAAACACATATGGAAACTGAATCTCACAAGTCTAGGACAAAACAAGCAAGTACTTTCAAGTCAATTAAAAGCGGTTTTTTTCATCTTCCCAAATGCCAGTATTTAGTCAAAAGTAGCACCAGGATTTAGTCTGTGTATACCACACAAATGAGCATGCATTTGTGGAGGACCACCTGGACAGCTCTCCTTGAATAAAGAACAATTATCTCCATTTTGGCTAACCCTAACCCAATCTCCATGTACTGATATATACAGAGCCATTTCTTTATCCCTTCAGTTGGCTCTAAGCAATGTAAATAGGGCTGGCTGAGGTGCTGATGCATCATATTTAAAACTAGGTGACAACTGCTGTTTCCCTGCCCCACGATTCCCAAAAATCATGGTTGAGCCAGGCATGATGAAGAGCCACCACTCCGTGGCTGTCAACTGAGATGGAGCCTCGAGACATGAGGCTATGACTTCCCAGAGTAGAAAAGTTTATACATGAGAACTGAAGCACCAGCCCCCAAACAGCTGCTATCTCAGTTGTGTTATGCAGATTCTTTCTGCATATCCTTTCCTCTGCGTATTGCAGAGGTGATTTTGAGCCTCCTACCTAGCCCAGCTCACAGTCACTCATTCTCAAACCACTTCCTTCTTCATGAATTAATAAAATCTGGGTTGGGCCCTGGGTCAAGGCCTTTTGTTCCCGTGAACTACCATTTTTGCTGAGCTTAGGACTCCTTTGGCTCCTCATAACTATAAATATGTCTTACAAATAGTGTTTTTATTCTTGCCATGCATTGCACTGGAAGTGGTAGACTGGAATTAACTTGCTAGAATTCCAGTAACTTTTCTATGAGATTACAAATATAAACTTCCTGGACCGAGATAAGGTCCGGGAAGGGCTCTCTGTACACTATCATGTCATTTGATTGTTCTATAGAACAGAATAAAGTTACATTTCCTGATTCAGAAGATGTTACTAAAATATTGTGTGGGTGAATAAAAAGAGAAATTTTGATAACAGGTATGTTGGTGCCTTCCACTGTAGAGCTGTCAGGTCTTAACCAAAAATCTTGCTTTCTACAGCAATCTCTGCAATAAAAAAAATTCTTCCTGTTAAGTGCTTTGATTTGAAAAATGGAGTTTCAGGGGCTGGGGATTTAGCTCAGCGGCATAAGTGCCTGCCTTGCAAGCACATGGTCGAGAGTTCGATCCCTGGTACTGATAAAAAAAAAAAAAAAAGATTAAAAAAAAGAAAAATGGAGTTTCAAATTGTCTTCTGATTTACATGAAGATTTCTGATGAAACCTCAGAAAACAAAAGATTGTTGCCTTGTTCAAATACAAACTAGACTTTGTTTGCCTATCTGCATATTCAGATGTACATTGGGAGAGTATACATGTACAGTTTAGCCAATTCAGTCTATAAGCTCCTTAACTGAATAAAACGAAGAGATCTTGATAAATCTTTTAAGGTCTTACTATCGGTAAGTTAAGAATCCAGAGTTATAAAAGTTAACACACACGCTAGATGGTGGCACACACCTGTAATCCCAGCACTTGGGAAGCTGAAGTAAGATTGTGAATTCTAGACCAGCCTGCGTCCCAGAGGGAGTTCAAGGCCAGTCTACATAACAGACTGTCCCCACCCTATCCTGCCACCAAGAAAAAGTCACACGCTTGTAGTCCCAGCATTCTGGGAGACTGAGGCGGATAGCAATTTTGAGTCTAATCTGAATAACTTAGCCAGACACTGTCTCAAAAGATAAAAAGGGCTGGATATGAAGCTCAGTGTAAAGTCCCTGGATTCAATCCCTGGTAACACACACACACACACACACACACACACACACACACGTGCGCATGTGCGCACAATTAGATATTTAATATAAAGGCCTTCACACCGAACTATATCCCCAAGCCTTTTTCATTTCTTTTTTTTTTTTGTCTTTTTCATTTTATTTTATCGGTACCGGGGATCGAACTCACGACCGCCTGCTTGCAAGGCAGGTGCTTACACTGCTGAGCTAAATCACCAGCCCCCACCTTTTTCATTTTGAGACAGGGTCTTGCTCAGTCACTAAATTGCCCAGGCTGGGCTTGAATTTGTGATCCTCATGTCGCAGACTCCCAAAGTGCTGGGATTACAGGTGTGCACCACCACACCCAGCCACAGATTATTTTTTAAATTGCAAAATATATATAACCTGAAATTTAGTATTTTAACCTTTTTTAAATATATAGTTCTGTGGCATTTAAGTATACTCACATATCTGACCATCTTCAGCCTTCTCCATGTACGGATGTCAATTGTTGACTTTTTTTTCTTTTCAGATTTATGAAAAAACTAAGTAGATAGTACAGAAAGTTCCCATATTAACCCATTTCTCCAGTTTCCCATTATCAACATGTTTCATTATGGTAATATATTTGTTAAAATTGATGAATTAATATTGAGACATTACCAACTGAAGTCCAGTTTATACAGATTGTCTTAGTTTTTACCGCCTGCCCTTTTCCTGTTTTAAGATCACACCCAAAATACCATATTGTGTTATCATGTCTCTAGTTTCCTCTTGGTTGAGAGTTTTTTTTAGACTTCCCTTATTTTTGATGATGTAGACAGAATTGGGACAGAGAGCAGGAACATTGTAGATATGGGTTTTTTTTATTGAAAAGTACTGACTAGTTACAATATCTGTTTGGCCTTTTATAAAACACACAGGCGTGAGCACATGCACACGTAGGCATCCCTCAGCCCCCAAGCTCACTTTAGTGCACGTCTCTATCATTCCTCCTTCTAACCACTGCATTTGTCTCCTCGCTTCATCTCCCTCATCTTTACTCCACACAGCAGCCACAGATAGACTTAAAATATAAATCAGATTTTATTGCTTCTGTTCTCCAAATGTTTCGGTGGTTTCTCATCTTGCAGAATAAAGTCAAGACCCTCCATGCTGCAGCTCCTGGCTATCTCAGCAGAATCTAGGTTACTTCTCTCTTTGCTGGTTCATCTGCTATGTCACATGGTTTCACTGCAGACTGTGAAACACACCATACTCCTGCTCTAGGTCCCTAGCATGGTGCTCTTCACCTGGGACTTCTGTCCTATGGCTGTCTGTAGGAGACAATTTGAGCGACTCCCCTTGAATGCAGAACAATTGCTGCAGTATTAGTTAAATTAAGTCTTATTTCCATATACTGATATGTACAGAGTGGGCTATTCTCTTCTCCCTTTAATTGGCTCTGAGTGATGCAGATGAGGCTTGCGGAGGTATTGGTATATAATCCTGGAGGCCAACCTGACAGTTTCCTGTTTCCCAGCACAGTGCTCTCTTCAAATATTGAAGCACAGTGGGGCGGCAGAGCCATTCAGCTCCAGGAATGTCATCTGGGTAGGAGCCTCAAAGTAAGAGGCTGTGACTACCCAGAGCACGAAAGTTTGCATATCAGAAACTGAAGCAACAGCTTCCTAAATTCATTGATATGCTATCCCAGAGAAGTAATGCAGACTGGTCTTTCTGTAAATCTTGCATTTTAAAAAGATGCTTTTCTCCTCATCTGGATAGCCAGTTCAAGTTACGTAGTTCCCACCATCTTCCCTGTCATGTATCCTCAAGCCACCCGCTTCTTCACAAGATAATAAATTCTAGGAGAGGCCTTGGATCAGGGCCTTTGTCTACATGTCCTCACTTGGATTGGATTTAGGACCCCTTGGCTGCCCTTAACTTTGAATATGTCTTGTGCCTTTACTCTCACCATGGTTTGCATTGGAGGTGGTAGATTGGCATTAACTTGCCAGGCTTCCAATAACGTCTCAATAGGATTACAAATACAACTTTTTGTATTATGAGAAAGACTGGAAAGGGATTATACTACTTGGATTACAGTACCCATCCATGTGGCTCACTCCGCACTGCATTCAAGTCACTTCTTTGGAGAGGCTTTTCCCACACTCCCCCCCTACAAACTGTCCTCTTGCTTCTTACCCATTTGAGAGTCAACACTGAAAGGATTTTGCCCTGGATGGGAAGCTGCAGTGGTGGGAGACCGGGAGGTAGAACCAAGGGACTCTATCTTGAGGTCACCTTCCCCGCCCCTAAGCAATGTATTTGTGGAGCGAAATGAATTCCAATGGGCTACCTGTACATCAGTAATGCCCATTAGGCACCACCCCAAACCTAAGCTACATATATGCCCCCACACCACCTGTCTGGCAGAGAGAAAGCCAGACCCCGGAGGTCATGGAGTATCTCTCCACATTCTTAAAATAAAGGCCGCTTTTATTTCATATTTCGTATCTTTTTAGCCGTGCCAAAAATTCTATCAAAGACTATTTACCACTGCCTGACATTACATTCTATAAGTTTACTTTTGTCTCACCATTACAAGTTTCAAGAAAGGATGGACCTCATCCTGTCTACTGCTGTATCTTATGTTAAAGGTGACACAGAATAAATCTTGGTGAAATGAATGAGTTATGGCTATGACAGCCCACAGACTGTTACAAGTATTTAGCATTTCAGTCTCTCGGAGTGGTATCATCTTAGAATGTGAAGGAAAATGAGGATATACTCACATCCCTCCTGTATACTGAGGAGGTGCCTTTAATTCCATTTTAGGTATTATATTGAAAAAAATCTGTAAAATAAAATTCTGTTGAAGTCTTTAATTAATGCTGCTAACTTAAAAGTCCTGGGAAAATAAATTCAGTCAAGCTGTATATGTACAACTACATTGTTATAAGTGGAACTGTCTACGCTTGTCTTACTCAGTGGAGTTCATGCTGACAAACTGTCTCTTAAGAACCGCATACAAAAACTGCCTATTCATTCTCCACATCCTGTTTGGTGAAGCGTGGCACACAGCAATAGAAAAGGGAAATAGAATCCAGGGACGCATTGGTAATCAGTGCTCAGTGCCGCACTGTCAGCTTTCAGAAGAGCATTTGTAGGCTGCTCCACAGTGATAATCGGTACATCCTGTAGCTGGGCAGTGACGGTATTCTCAAAGGAAGTCTTAATTACAAGCACTGCCATGTTCACAAAGCCATAAAATCTGAAGACTAATAGTATGTCCTAATTAACGTTCCATGAAGCACGTGATTCGTTGTCATGACAACTAGCTCGATGGACACACTTACCTGTTAAAAGGGCAGAAGCCCTTCCTGACAGATTCTGTATTTTTTTTTTTTTTAGATTCCATATTTAAATCTAGTGTGGTGGCACACACCTGTAATCCCAGCACTCAGGAGGCTGAGGCAGGAAGGCTGCTGTGAGTTCAAGCCAGCCTGAACTATATAGCAAGACCCTGTCTCAAGAAACAAAACTCCATGGATCATTTTAAAAACTGAGTTTCATATTCAGCAACACCATCCTTAAGAGAGACAAAGGCACTAAATTAAAATTAAAATTCTTAGGGAGGCATGGCAGTGCATGCCTGAATTTTGGCACTCTGGAAGGCTGAAGCAGGAAGATTATGAGCTTGAGCTCTGCCTGGGGAACTTAATGACTTTCCTATCTCAAAGTAAGTAAAAAGGAATGGGGATTATTAGGCAGCTCATTAAAAACACTCTGAGTTCAATCCCCAGTATGCAAACAAAACACAAAAATCTCTTGTATGTGGGTGTTCACAGAAGTATTCATAACAGCTGCCCCCACAAATGTCCATCAGCCAATAAACAGATGAACAAAATGTGGTACATACACATCTATATGATGGGTTATTCAGCTATAAAAAGGAATGGTGTACTCATGCACGTTGCACCGTGGATGAAGCTTGAAAAGTGGCTAAGTGAAAGAAGCCAGGCACAAAGAACCACCTATTCGTGATTCCAGTTATATGGAATGTCCATAACAGGAAACTACAGAGACGGAAAATAGATAGGTAGGGGCTGGGGATTTAGCTCAGCGGCATAAGCGCCTGCCTTGGAAGCAGGTAGTCGTGAGTTCGATCCCTGGTACCGGTAAAAAGGAAAAAGACAAAAAAAAAAAAAAAAAAGAAAATAGATAGGTAGTTGCAAGGGTCTGGGGGTTGGGTGAGTGAGGTGTGATTGCTAATGGGCCAGAGTTTCTTCTTGAATTGATAAAAGAGTTCAGGGCTGGGGATTTAGCTCAGCGGCATAAGCACCTGCCTTGCAAATAGGTGGTCATGAGTTTGATCCCCGGTACTGATAAAAAGAAAGAAAAAAAAAAGTTCTGGAATTACCCATGATAGTTGCACAGTCTTGTATCTATAAAAAAATCACTGGGCTGTACCCATTATGGGGAGTATTTTATCGTATTTATAGTGGATTACAAAGTGTGCCAGTACCCATTTTTGTAGTATAGTTGTGTTAGGTGTTTAAGATGGGTATATGTAAAGGTAACTTTTTTTTGTTTTGTTTTGCCTAGGCTAGTCTTGAATTTAAAGCCTCCTGTGTCAGCCTCTTAAGTGCTGGGATTATAAATGTTCACCATCATGCCCGGTTTAAGGTTTGATGTCTTTTAACCACTTTAAAAAACATTGTTATTAGTACACATCTGCACTACATAATGATCACATTCATCATGAGGTTGATACATGTATATAATATATTTTAATTCTTTTTACATCTCTTTCTCCTCTATTCCCTCCCCCTCTTCTCTCTGATCCTACGACTATTTTCTTTTCTTTTACCATCTGTTAGGTAAGGTGTATGTCATCTCATTGTATCCAGTCAATTTTTTCCCCAGTCAATTTTTGAAGGTAAGTTTAGTATTTCTGATAACCAAGGGCCCTGTGGGCTTGATAAACAGACACCCACATTCCTGGTCAGCCATGATAGCCCTAATGTGCCTCTGGATTCACCTTACAAAATCTTCCACCATAACCCTTTGCTCTAATCAAGTTGGTATGTTTTCTGTCCCCAAATTCCAAAATGGACATTTCTATCTGTTTGCTAAGACCCTTTCTAAAATACTTTCTGTTCCCTATGTTTGTCCCACAAGAACCATTTGAGATTGTTTCATTTCTCAATCAGTAAACACCAGCAGAGCGTCTACTATATGCAATACTCTGTCCAGAATGCTGGAATAAAGTAAGAACAAGCTTCTGTTCCTATGTAACTTATATTCCGGCAGGAAAAACACAAATTACAAAAGGAATTAGACTTAATCACAGTTGTGCTAAGTGCCAAGAATATGAAGTGTACAAGAAAGTAAGTTAACTTAAAATGCGAATGACCTGAGAGTCATGAGGTGTTCTCGTGTATTTTTGTGACAACCCTTCTGAAAAGCTCCTCTAACTCTTTCTGTCTGAGAGAGCCGGCCTACCCCACTGCCACTGGCGGAAACTCCTGCAGTGGCGCAGGGTCATCACTGCAATCAGCGGCTCCAGGCTGAGTACTTTTTTTTTTTTTTTTTTTTTTTTAAATTTTTATTTAAGGAGAAAAGAAAAGAAAGAAAAAAAAAACAGTGAAGGGGTACAAGTTATACAGATTTACAGAATAAAAAAATGCGCAGTAGGAAATCACTAGTTAATGGATTACATATTGCCATCTTAGAAATAATTGTTTAAGTCACAAAATTAAAGCTTGTAGAGTGGACATTCCAACAATGATACTGCAAACAGTTCTGTTCAATGATCCAATAAAACTCTGTGATATCATTTTCTATCTTATACATTTAAATATACATGCAGTTATATAGTTTAGAGCACTTTCTTTTCCTCTCTTTTGTACAGTGACTATTACACATTTTGGGTTTCATTGCTCCCACGGTTCTTGTTGCTTTTTTGGAAGAGAGTAAAACCAAATGTGACATAACAGAACAGAATCGGTCAAGTCAAAAGGGTGGACATAATAGATAATATAAGAACATAATACAAGGTGATCAACAATGGTTACCATAATGCCTACCGCTATTTCTAATAGAATTGCCTATATCATTAGTTGTAATACAATTGAACAAAACCGTAAAGAATAAAACCGACAAAACCAAAACATTGGAGATATTGTAGGTCTTCAAAAGTAGATAAAAGTCAACGAGAATGGGTGTTATAATGAATCTCATTATCTTCTCAGCTGATGCCTAAACTTTCGAACCTGATACTATCCAGCAAAACAGAATATAGGAACCTCAGTCAAAAACAAGATGGTGAGAGTAATACAGGGCTTCAAATCGAGATAATAGAAAGTCAAAGTGGGTTACTATATTATATCCTGCTATATTTTTCCCTTTAATTAAATGGATAAAAATAAACAAGTAAATAATGGAGTGGAGATTGAGAAAAAGGAGGGCATAACAGCGAAACAGGGCAGATCAAAACATAACCATTTAAGCAGAATAGTGTTTCACCACCAGCTAATCCTGACCCAAAAATAGTTACCATATTGACTCCCTCCCTGAAGTCCTTGAGTACAACTTCATATACTGTAGCATTAAGTATATCAAAACAATGTAAATCCATTTAAGAGAATGACAGCATTATAGAGTATTTAGAATCGACTAACAGAAAATGGACAATGGTCTCTGTATAATCTCCTTGTCTTTAAAAGGTTTTTTCTTATACTATCGTACATAACAAAATCCAATAAGATACAACCTGTTTAGACCATTGGAGACAGAAGAACAAAAGCTAGATGAGACTTCAAAACAAGATGGTACTAAATCAGCATTACCTATTAAGATGTCATTTTCTCCAAAAAAAGCTGTTCCTATCATCCAATCTTCTGTCTCATTTCTGTTGAGCTCTTTTTCTGTCAGTAGCTGTCAGTTTGTCTTCTTCATTTTGTTCTCTGCTCCATTCGTTGTGGCCTCCCCGCCCCTATTTCTGGGTTCTTTGTATTTTTCTTTTTTTAGAATATCCTGCAATACTTTCTGTAGGGTTGAATTGGTGGTTGCAAATTCCCCCAGTTCCTCTTTATCCTGGAAGCACCTCGTTTTTCCATCAATTTCCAGGGACAGTTGTGCAGGATATCTCAATCTTGGCTGTAGATTATTATCTTTCAAAGCTTGAATTATTTCTCCCCATGCTCTTCGTGATTTGATGGTTTGTGAAGAGAAATCTGCTGTAATTCTGATGGGTCTTCCCTTGTAAGTGATCTGTTTCTTGTCTCTTACAGCTTTTAATATTCTGTTCTTGTATTGAATTTCTGGAATTTTTATTATTATATGCCTGGGTGTTTCTCTGTTAGGGTTGTAGGTAGCTGGGGTCCTGTATGCCTCATACATTTGAGTATCTTTACCTTTTGCTAGATTAGGAAAATTCTCCTGGATTATTTCTGTGAGTAGCTTTTGTAGTTCACTTGTTTGTGTCCCTACTTCTTCTTTTATGTTCTTAATCCTTAAGTTATGGCTCCTCTTATCATCTTCTTGTCTTTGTATTATTGCTGTGTGTTTCTTTGTTATTTTTAAGAAGTTTTTCATTTCATTCTCCCATGTTTCAAGTCTGCCCTCCAATTCAAATAGTCTGTCCTTAGTTTCTTTCAAGCTGTTATGCCAGTCTTGGGTAGACTTCTTAATTTCTTGATAGTCCCTTTGCACCTGCTTCACATACTCAATGCTTTCTCTGTTTTCTCCATCAAGCAATTCTCCCCTCTTTTTCTGTTCTTCTATTCCACCATCTGCTTTTTCCTGGGTGGTGCTTAGCATTTCTCTAACTATTCTGCATACTTCTAGCTTCAGGTCATTGATAACTTCATTCCTGAATTGGTCTATGAGGCTCTCTAAATGGCGCTTAATGTATATTGGTGCAGTGTCCACAATTGCCTGATTCTCAGGATTGGGGGTCGAGGAGCCTTTTTTGTTGCTTCCCTTCCCCATATTTTCTGTTCCTTATAAAATGTAATCTTACACAGGAGGCCCGGCTTCCCTGCCTGCCAGCCACAGCCTGATCAAATTGCGCTGGCTAGTTGTTCCCGCCCACCGCTGCGCCCCAGGGAGTTGCGGAGGAGGCATAGGCTGAGTACTTCATAGAGCTCTGTGGAGCATGTGGGTTAGGAACTGCTCATAAACTCCACCACTGCTTTGATATCTTTGGATGTTTCTGAGGCATAATTGTTGGTGAAAAACTGAAAATCAAGCACAAGTCCATGAAGAAACAAGGAGTAACAGCTGGGTTATGGGTATGCAGATCTGTGATCCCAGGACTTGGAGGGCGAGGCAAGAAGCCTGCAAGTTTGAGCCCAGCCTGGGCAATTTAATGAGATTCTGTCTTAACATTGAAAAAAAAAAATAGGGCAGAGAAGTGTGAAGAATCTAGGTCAGCGATGGTCAATCTTTTACAGCTTTCAGTGTTACAGTCCATGTGGCACATGTGCCACCACTGTCTTAGGATCAAGCCCTAGAACTAAAAATAAATGAATAGTAAAATGTCACATTGGTTATCTCTAAGGATGGAAATTTCCAGAGGATTTCATACTGCTAATGGAATGGATTATTTTTACATTATACTTGTTCATGTTCCTCTACTTGTTAAAATTTTTTTATTTATTAAAATTTTTTAAAATTAATTTTGTTTGGGTAAAGGATGACTAAATTTTTCTTAGCCTCTCCAATTGTACTCATCCAATACTATAAACATTCTAAAAATATTTGAGAAAGGTAGAAACAGGAGGGGCTGAGAAACAGGTTTAACTATATTTGGTAGAGATACAAAAAGTTTAACGGAATGATGTAGCAATGTAGAACTTGTAAATGAACGGTGACGTGAGGGCAAGAGATACTTGTGTAGGCTGGCAAAATGAAATGGGAAAAATGGAAAAAGCTGAGTATAATTTTAAAAATCTACACCAATGGAAGAGATAAGGCCACTTTGTAGTTGTTTAATAAATGTAAAATGTTTAATAAATGTAAAAGCACTGAATTTACCTGTTAAAAGAAAAACACCTTTTACGCCCATAGTAAAAACCAAGTGTTACTCAATGATACCAAATGAAGAATCATTCACCTATTGAAACACATTAAACATTTTTTAACATGCAACAACAAAAAGGTGCTGTTCACAACATGCAGTGACATTGAAGCATATATGAAAAAGCTGTGCAATTTTACTGAACATATTAGTTTTGTATTGCTGTGGTTAACCACCACAATCTTAGCAGCTTAAAACAATTCAAATGTATTGTCTTACAGTTCTGTATATGACATGTCTCACTGGGCTAAAGTCAAAGTATCAGCAGGGCTACATTCCTTCTTGAAGACTCTAAGAAGCCCCAACACTTGCCCTGAGAGACTGGCAGAATTAAGTTGGACAAGGTTAACTATGTTTCCTGGTTGACCGATAGCTAGGAGTTACCTTTATCTCCCAGAGGCCGCTCTCTGGTT
Organism: Cavia porcellus; assembly: GCF_034190915.1. Lineage (NCBI taxonomy): Eukaryota > Metazoa > Chordata > Mammalia > Rodentia > Caviidae > Cavia > Cavia porcellus. Next base: position 19,046,588 of record NW_026947508.1, on the reverse strand, counting down.
CTTGCACACAGCTTAATACCTTTCAGAAATAGCAACAGGATGTGGAATTCTTCTCATGCTTTGACTATCACCGGTGACTAGTTAGGGCTCATCCACATACTTTAGGATAATGTCATCTCCAAGTCCTTTAATTATATGTGCAAAATTCCTTTTGACATGTTAAGGTGACATGTTCATTGGTTCCAGGGAATTAGGCTTGGTTATTTTGGGGGACATGGTATTAGTCCATCATAGTAAAGGACATTAAGAAAAGAAAGTCACATTTTTAAAGAAGAAGAATCCCCATTGTAAAGATTGCATTTCTGCATAAATTAGCCTACCAATTCCATGCTGGATGTGGTATCATAACTGAAGTTGGATTTTTCCTTCCACTAAGTAGAGAGATGCTCAGAAAATATTATGTTATATACAGCTATACTCTAAAATCCCTTGCAAACTTTTAACTCAGGTAGACTTCATATGTTATAGAAATGTGTAACATACCTGTATTCTGCACAAAGATAAAATAGTATTTCCATTGTTTCTAATGTCCATTAATATCCTAGATTTTTTTGATCATCATTTTTTAGGTATACATTTGACTGACACTATGAACTAAGCCAAGTGTAGTGGCACACACCTATGATGGCACGATTCAGGAAATTGAGGCAAAGGATCACTGCTCATTTGAGGTGAGCCTAGGGTATAATAGTGAAATCCTGTCTCAAAAAAAAAAAACGGGGCTGGGGATTTAGCTCAGCAGCATAAGCGCCTGCCTTGCAAGCAGGCAGTCGTGAGTTTGATCCCCCGTACTGATAAAAAGGAAAAAGACAACAACAAAAAAAAAGTCTAAAGAGACTTCTATTATCCTTTTCTTATTCATAATCAAGACCTCCAAATTTCTGTCACTCTGATTAAATACCTAAGAAAATCAGTTTAAAGATTTTTGTCTCACAATTTCAGTCCATTTTCAGCTCACAGCTGGGCATGGTGGCACCTGCCTATAGTCCCCATTACCTGCCAGGCTGAGGCAAGAGAATCCCCCTGAGTTTGAGGCCAGCCTGGGTTACACATGAGTTCAAGGCAGGCCTCTACTGCATAGTGAGACTCTGTTTCAAAAAATTCCCCCCCCAAAAAAGAAAATTAAGAGACAAACCATTGTCAGCTGGCTTCATATTGCTTTTACCCATATGTATGACAGAAAAACATGGTAGGAGGGTTACGGCAGGAGAAAGCTGCTTAGCTCTTAGCAGCCAGGAGGCAGAGAGCCCAAAGGAGCTGGGGGACACAGTCCAGTAGGGCAAGGTCATGCCTTCGTGACTCACTCCCTTCCACTAGACTACAACTCCTAAATGCCTATTACCCCCAAATAATGCCATCAAATTATGATGGATTATAATATAATTGGTGGATTAATTCCACTGATTTAGAGCCATCATGATCCAGTCACCTTCCAAAAGCCTCACCTCTGAACCTTTAGGGGTTCATTCTGGAACCAAACCATAACACATAGTTTCATTTTACTTTCCCTAACATATTTTTTGCCTTCTAAAGGCGAAACTCATAATTTTTCTCTTCACTCAGTTTCATGAGAACCTTCAGCAAAACGTCCTGGCGGTGGACCCTGTATTTTAGCTTGTGAATTTACGAAAGAAACGTTTCAGCAGAGTAGGATGGAAGAAAGAGGACTGCCAAGTTCAAGGCTAGCTGGAGGAACATTCACTCACACCACCACCCCTCACCCCAGCTTATCTGGAAACTTAAAAAGAAAAATGTTGGAGATTTGGCTCAGTGCTCCCTGGGTTCAATCCCCAGCGCGCGGCGAGGTGCTGGGGGAAAGTGGATTATGATGCATCCTCAAGCGATGTGGATGACAGTAAGGGAGATCACATCGGCGGATGCAGATGTCTGTTACAAAATTCTGTCCGTTTCCGTGCATGTTTAAGGGTGTGGAGTGGAGATAAACAAGGGATAAGTGCTTTTAGCGCCTTTTGTAAAAATGCACTTATAAGAGTGTATGCAATGACTAACACTCTTTACTGTAGTTCATTCAACAAATACTTTTAATCCACAATTTTCTTTTTTTTTTTTTTTTTTGCCTTTTTCGTTTTTATCGGTACCAGGGATCAAACTCACAACTGCCTGCTTGCAAGGCAGGCGCTTATGTCGCTGAGCTAAATCCCCAGCCCCTAATCCACAATTTTCAACACATTAATGTTTGGAATGCGCTATATTTTAATTCCCTGACAACAGTAATCGTCGTTCCTACGCCAAGCGTACTGTCCTAAGAATGGACACCGCAGGCATAATTCTTTTCCCTTAAAGATTTACTACGGTTGTCTTTGCATTTTTCTGTCTCTTTTAATTACCTTCTCTGGCCAAAACATCAAAGAAAAAAAAATCAACATTTTCCATAACCCTGTGATGTCTATCCGCCGGATTTCGGATAAGAGGAAGTGTCCCGAAAGGATCCACTAAGGCACAGGCCGCCTGCCCCAGTGGCCAGGTGTAAAGCTTCTTGTCCCGGCGCTACATAAGTTTTTGGCTAGGAGCCAAGCCCTTTAGCGACCTCGCAACGCAAAACAAACACGAAAACCCGGATGTAGCCGCGCCATCACTAGCCAAATTACGCATGCGCATCCTGAGGTGTTCGCGCGCGGATGTGGGTGGGGCCTGAAGAGATCAGGGCGTTGATTGGACGGGAGGATAGCTACGCCCACACGCTCATTTCTGCGCATGCCCCAGGCCTCAATTTCTAGTGTTTTCTTGTAGTGTTTGAGAACTTCCTTTTCAGTTCGCGCCCGGACGTCGGGAGTGGACGGTGTCCTGGTTTTGTTAGGGAACGCTTATACGAAGCTCCTGTCAGTACGCTTCGAGTTAGGCGACTGTTAGGCCTCTCTCTTCATTCTGAGGGGCGTCGAAATCCTGCGGTGAGTGTTTTGCTAAGACGATAGATTCCTAATTTTCTCCCGTATGAGTGGCGGCTGGAAAAGCACCAGGCTAGTGGCGCCGGGAGCTGGGTGAGAGGGTCGTGTTTGTGCTGGCCGCAGCCGCCTGGACGCGGAGTAGCATTTTTGGGACGCTGTTGCCTTGCTCCGCCTTCCGCGGTGTTCGACTGGCACCCACTTCCGGGCCTTGATTTTTTTTTCCTCTTTGCTGTTTGCTTTCAGGTGCCGCTGGGTTTGCGAGAACAGTTTTTCTAAAGAAAAAGAGGCGTAGGTCGTGGGCGAAGATGTCCAACTACATGAACGACCTGTGGCCCGGCTCTCTGCAGGACTCCCCTTCCGTCCCCGGGTCGGATGGGTCCAGCCGGCTGTCCTCGCGATCTGGGAGCCGCTCCTCTTCCCGAAGCTCCCGCTCCGAGCCCCGCGGCTCCAGCCGCTCGCCCTTCGGGAGTCGCAGCCGACCCCGGAGAAGGAGCCGATCGAGGTCGCGTTCGAGGAGGCGCCACCAGCGGAAGTACAGGCGCTACTCGCGCTCTTATTCGCGCAGTCGGTCCCGATCCCGCGGCCGCCGCTACCGGGAGAGGCGTTACGCGCCGCCCCGCAGGTATTTCCGGTCTCCCTCGCCGCGCCGCTCACGCAGTCGTTCGCGCAGCCGCTCGCGCTCCCGGGGGAGGTCGTACTTCAGAAGGTCGCACTACGCCCTCGCTCGGGGCCGTCGGTTCTACGGTTTCGGTCGCACTGGGTACCTAGAGGAGCGCGCCAGGTGGAGAGAGAGATCGAGATCTAGGACGAGGTCACGGAGCAGAACCCCCTTTCGTTTGAGTGAAAAAGGTGAGTGATTTGTGTTACGGGCCACACCGTTAACGTCCCCCTTTTATCAGGAACCAAAGATGTGTAGTTGCAATGTGAGTTACTTTGTTGCCAGAAATTTTAATACTGGGATTACTTGTTAGGGAAAGAGGGATGACTTTAGCTGCCTAATAGTAAAAACTGCAATATAATTGGGGATCTAGTATTTAAATGAACGTTTTTCTTTTTTTAGAATTAAAGTTTTTTTTAAAAAACAAGTCCCATATATGAGGTTTTTAATGCATTCTTTATATTTGTTTGTTTCCGGCACTGGGAGTTGGACCTTTAGGGCCTTTACTTTGACCTATGCCCTTTAATATTTGCTGACATGCCCAGGATGGGCTGGAATTTGCAACCCTGCCTCAGACTGCCAGAGTGCTGGGAATACAGACCTTGTCCTACCATCGATAGGTGTAGTCTTTTAAATGTTAGTGAGAGAGTTGGGGCTGCAGGATTGCAGATTTAGGGACAGTCTGAGCAATTAATAAGACTCAGAAAAGGCTGTAGATGAGCTCAACGGTAGGCTGCCTATAGGTTTGATTCCCAGTGCTGAAAAAATACTGACTTGTTTGTTCGTTTTAAGTTTTGGAGTTAACATTTGAATGTGAAGAATAATGTCAGCTCTTGGTCAGAAAACTGAAGAATTATTACATAATTTACAAACACTTACTTTTCTTAGGGAAATATTAGGTAGAGAATTTTGAATCCCTGAAGTGAGTCTTAGTCCTCTTAAAACTGCCACAGGATTAATGAAAGTCTTAATCTTCTTTTAGATCGAATGGAGCTGTTAGAAATTGCAAAAGCCAATGCAGCAAAAGCATTAGGAACAACTAACTTTGAGTTGCCTGCTAGTCTCAGAACTGTTTCTGTAGTCAAAGAAATAAGCCATGGAGCAGCTGTAGCAGGTGTTGGTGCAAAATCTGAGGTAAGTATTTTACATTTGTAAGAAAAAAGTACAAAAAAGCTATTGGCAGAATATTGTGTGTGTGTCTGTGTGTGTGTGTGGTGGTTCTTTTTTTGTTTTGGTGGTAGTAGGAAATTGAATCTAGGGTCTACTGTGAGCTACATCCGCAGACCCATTTTTGTTTTTTTGAAATGGAGTCTTAAAAAAAAACAAAATGGGGTCTTATTTAGGCTGGCCTGAACCTCATGGTGTTCCCTACCTTTCTGGCCTTTTTTGGTGTTTTCTTTCCTCTTTTATTTTGAGGTAGTGTGGGCTCAAATTTGGCAACCCTCCTATTTCAGCCTTTTGGAGTGGTGAATTACGGGTATGAACCACCATCCCATTAGCCAATTTTCATTACTTTAGACTACACATCTCCCCCACCCCCTTTTTTTGGTCTTTGAGACAGGGTTTCACTGTGGAGTTTAGGCTGACCTTGAACTCGAAGCAGTCCCCCAGAACACAGGTGTGTGCTCTCACACCCAGCCTAGACTATACTTCTTAGAGTTCTAGATACACATATGTTATTTGCCAAAAACAAAATGTTAGATCTGACAATACTGTACAGGATTATAACCACAAAAGTGGGAGGAAGTGAAACTTATTGGCAGTTGACTCGTGTTAGGCCTTTTATAATGCTATGATATTGTTGATATTTTAGTGATTTCTGTTAAGCTTTTACTGTAGTATTCATAGACAGTACTCTCTCTTTAGTTTTCATTTGAAGCATTATGTTCCCACAGATATGTACTCAGCATACAGTATAGTTTATCTGCTTTATTTCTGTCTTATAGAAATCATGAATGTGGTCTCCAGACTGATGAAGAAAATCTGTTGGTAATTGGTACATGGGCCAAAGCATCAGAGGTTTAACTAAGTTTATATTCACACACTAAAAACTTAGGGTTTTTTTCTATTGTTGTTGTTCCATGTGCATGCTAGACTATGGGACAGGTACTATTCACGTATGGTTACCAAAGAAAATTTTTAAATTAACTGAAGGTACATTCTGTAATGGTAGATATCCCTTTTATAATACATGCAATATATTCCAGATATTTTGAGAGATTACAGAAGAAGAGCCTGCTTCACATGCAGATAAGTTTATCACAATTCTCAAGAAATCTGCAGGGTGTGCATTGGCAAATTGCCCTGTATACACTTTTGTTATGTGAAATTTAAATTTAGGATTGATAGCTTTAAAGGTTTAAAGTAGAGATTGATTAAAAACCCAGTGAAGATACCCTTTCTAAATGAACTTTTATCTTGAACCCCCAAATGTGGGTCTACTGACTCCTAATAGAAAAGTAGTATAAGGTCTTACTCAGATCATTAGGTATCCTACTGGTAGATGCCTTAGTTTCTTGAAACCAGGCAATTTTTGGTATGACTTTATTTTCGAGAGTTACTTGAATTTGCAGCAGGAGAATAAAGTACAAGGAAGTGTGCCTTGTTCCTACTATGACAATAGGTTAGGGTGTTAACCCTGTGACGTTAGTTACAATTTGATTGGTGCATCTGTGACTAAATTTATACAAAATGAGCCCATTCTGTTTATATAGAACTTAAAAACCAAGTTTTTTTTTTTTTTTTTTTTAAATTTCTCTCTTTTGCTTGTCTAGCTGTCAGAAAAGGTAACAGAAGGTGGAGCTAAGAATTCCAATGAAAAACCTTCCCAGCAAAAAAACATAGTTTTTAGTGCTAATGTAAGTATATCCGAGCATTAACTACTTGGAAATTGGGATTAAATTATTTGCATTGTATGTGCTTTTTCTTTTTGTTGTAATAATTTGGGGCCCATTTAGCCCTTTATACTAGGATTTTAAGTTCAACATTTTGCTCATTATGTAATGTATTTTTCAGATAGGTTCTCATTATGCAGTTCAGGCTGGCCTTGAACTCTATGTAACCTAGGTTGGCCTTGAACTCGCAAGTTTTCCTGCATCAGCCTCCTGAGTGCTAGGATTACAAGTGTACACCACCAGCCAGCTTTGCGGTTATTTTAAATCTTTCTCCCTTTTTACTGAACTAATAATGTTATAAATTAAGAGCTTAAGAAGCAAAGCTAGACTTGGTGGTGCATGACTGTAATCCCAGCATTCAGAAGGCTAGGTGAGAAGATTGTTCAAATTTGAGGCCAGTTTGAAAAACATTTTGACACCCTGCTTTAAAAAGCAAAACCCCAGTTGTCACACTGTTGGGTTTCTTGGCTTCACAGTTACATTGAATCACTTTATAAAATAAAGTCTTGTTTTGCCTCAGCTCTCTTAGATGGGGTTACTTAGTGGATTTTGTGAAAACCAAAATATCTAAAATGTTTATGCTTAAAAGTAAGTTGACTTTATTTGTCTTACAGAATTCTGTAGCAAAACCAATGCAGAAAACAGCTAACACAGCTGCTGAAGAGAAATCTTCAGGATCACCAAAAATAGATAAGAAAAAAAGCCCATATGGGCTGTGGATACCTGTGTAAAAGAAGAAAATGAATAGCTAAGGTTGCCTCAAACTGCACTTTATTACAAGTTTGTTTCCAGCATTATCCCATATTTTTGAATCTTTTTTTGGTAATTACTTCAATTAAGAATCAATGCAAAGATATATAAATGCTTACTAGTAAAATATTAACATTTTAGGTTTTTTTGAAGACCTGAGAGCACAAATGGACCAGAAATTACATACAGGTGGGAATCTTGTATATATACATATATATATATATATATATATATATATATGTTTGTAAATACTCTGTATCAGGTGTTTGTAAGTCACAGTGATTGAACTGTGTTTTGTATATTTAATAAAATTATTTTTATTATTTGTTTTTATTGTATATATTCATTTAACAAAGAAGCATAAGGCAGCAAGTCATTTAAAGTTTGCTTATCAAAACCCGGGTCTAGGGGCCAGAGATTTAGCTCAGTGATGCAGCATGTGCCTGGCCATGATTCAGGACAAAAACCTAGAAGGTAAAATCAGATGTGCAGGATGTGTTACTGAAGTCCCACATGCTTTAGAGATGGATCACTAAAAAATGTATTGGTGGTATATAGGAAAGGGAAACAAACCAAATGGAGATTTTTCACACGGACTTCTTATACCAACTGAATGTTTCATTAATTCAGTTCTGACACTAAACACACAGACTGTTACACTTTGTTTTGCAAGGCACCCTCTTTCAGATGCCAGTTGTAAGTAATGAGTTCGCATCTTTCCTATCCTTAAAAAGTCTAATTTATCTACTGTTGTAGATTTTCAAGACATTGGAGAAATCAGCAGGGATTTCGGGAGGACTTGCCACAAAAAATGTATAAATCTAAACTGGGCACTAAACAGAAGGAGGACCATACAGTTTGTGGTGCCAGGCAAGTTAAGATATAGAAGGGGAACAAAGGTAATCATTGTAGCAGTCAACCCTATCTTAACCCTGATAGGAAATTCTGTGCATCAGGATGTCACCATGTTGTAAAGCTTATTCATAGCCTCTTTTGTTAGTTTACCAGTGGTGGTAGGTAGTATTGCCCCTCTAAGGAGTACTCCAATGAGAGAACTGCTTGAAATGTCTCTTACTCATTTGAAAAGCACAGGAACCTGATGAAAGCATTTTGTGGTTGCCAGAGTTGTTTCCCTGGGGCTGAGAAGACTACAGAGAGGCTTTAGCTTTACTACTAGCTGGGGATATGGTTTTATGATTTGCCTATGGAGAAACCTACTATTGACTTACAAAATGATGGGGATAAACGGCCAGATTCAGAAGTGGAATGCAGTCTGGAAGGGAAGTGTGTCTTGGGTATGCACCTTCCTAATACAGGGCTGGTACCTCAGCCCAAAAACTGGCACCCCTGTAGTAGGGCATTTATACAGATCTATTATAGTTGAGTGCTCTAAGTCCTTCAACCTGAGCTCAGGTATAGTTGGAAAGGATTTATTGTCACTGAATAACAGGACATTTCCGTAGCCTTATCACTTAGGAATGGTTTCAGCTTTGCCAAGAACTGAGGAATGAAAGTCAATGGCCCATGTGGAGGATGAAGACAAAACAGTTCAATCCACTGAAGATCTAAAGGGGCAATTTCAACTGAGAGCACCTAATCATTAGGAAGACTCAGGAAAAGCCTCAATGCTCACACAACCTGTGTTCTTTTGCCTCATAGTTTAACCATTCAGTCCTCAGAGCCTACATGATTCTCCCCCACAGTTTACTTACAGAGTCTGCAAACTATGCCTGTAGTTTAATTACTTGTGTGCTTTTGTCCTGTGTTTTAACCACCCACTCACAGAGCCTGTGTGCTTTTATTCAGTTTAATCATTCACTGGCCAGGTCTTCTATAGTGAGCCAGGTGTGGTACAAACTGCATTCAAATTGTAATCACGGCCACTCGGTGGTGGGTGTGTGTACATGTCTTAGCTTCAGTGTTACAAAACCTAGGAGGATCTAAACATGGTAGTTTGGGAAAATGCCTGTCAAACCAAATGGAAGACTCTTCGCCCTGAGGCGATAAGAAGACATCTTTCATCTTTACACTAGCAGATTGTTGTGGGATCATTCCCAAGAGCAACAGCCCTGAGTTTTTTACAAAGAGTTTAGTTTATATAGCATTTAGAAGTGGGAAGAACAAAGCAAGTGACAAAACATAATTGGTTACACAAGTTGAATCCTATATTGACAGGCAGGCTAGTCCTGAAATTTGTTGAAACAAAGGAATTATTTATCATAATACAGAAACATTCCAGGAACAAGGTGAGGGGTCACTTACAGGGTGAGCATAGTTAAAGGTGTCCTTGATTAGCCCAGGGTGCCTTAAGGTATAGACAATTACTCTGCTGACTTCAGTTGACCTTGACAGTGTCTAAAGCCCAGCTGCATACCCCTGATAAGCAGCAGAAGCAGCAGAAACTTGGTCAGAGACCTCTCACTGCTCTCTTAAGTTTGCTATTTTATAAATGTGGTCTTACATTATAATTGTACCCCATTAGTCTAACTATCAGGAACCTAGCCAAGAGTCCCAGTTGTCAGTCTCAAGAATGTCATGAGGAAAATAAAAAACAAGTATTATATTCCAATAATGGCTGGGAAGTTAATGTCTCTGAATCCAATTTCCTCCATTCCCAAAACAGCCACTATTGTTCTATACAGTGATAGTTGGGGCTAGTAAAGGATTATAATTCATCCAGACTCGGACTCCAGAGGGTGTAATCTTATATTTGAAGTATCTTGTGTTAGGTCTGGGAGAAGGGGGAGGGAGAGGAGAAGAAGTCCGAGGAATGGAGCGGAGTGGACGGCCGTGAAAGTAGTGGTCAGCGGTGGCTTTATTCCGGGAATGCGGGGAGGGGGCCCCCCGCCGCCGGCCCCGGGCGCAGCATCTCTGCACCGAGCCCCGGGCCAGGCTGTGGTCTCTCCGGGAACACGGGGAGTGGAGACTGGCGCGCTGGCCGGCGCTGGCCGCTGGAATCTGGCGAGCTCTCTCTCTCTCTCTGGCGAACTCCCCGGACACGTGGCGTGGGGGAATCTAAATAGCTTAAGCTTAGGGCAGTGCCCCAAAGGCCATTAGAGATGCACAGGTATCTCATTGGCGCACAGGTCCTTAAGGATGGGGATATAGGGTTACAATCAAGTGCATAGGGGGCAGGGGGGGGGGGAGTTTAGCTGCAGCCTTTTCTGGTTACAGTGTTCCATCTGGGCCGGCAACTCTTTCATCTTGACCAGAGTATAATCCTGTGATGATTTAAGAAGGCGTAGATGATCTTATATTTAGAAGTATCTTGTCCTTTAGTATAATCCTCAGATGATTTAAGGCATAGATGATTTTATGTTTGGAAGAGTTAGTGGGAAATCCCAGATGAGTGGTATCAACAGTCCCAGCCCTTCCTTTTATCCCACAGGGAAATATGCAAAACCAGTCACTGTAAATTTGTAATCCCCCACAACCAACCAAAGCCAGTTTAGTATTAGCAAGGTATGGTGGTCTATGCCTGTAATCTCAGAATTTAGGGTAGCTGGGGGTTTAGCTCAGCGGCGTAAGTGCCTGCATGGCAAATGTGAGGTCATGAGGTTGTGAGTTTGATCCCCAGTACAAAAAAAAAAAAAAGATTTAGGGTAACTGAGGCAGGAAGGTTGCAGTGAGTTTGAGGCCATCTTGGACTACATAATGAGACTCTGTCTCAAAAAAGAATAGGATAGCATAGCACTACACTGCAATACAATATAATATTAAATACATTTTTCAGTCTTCAAGTGGGGCTTTGTGAGTTAACTAATAATGTGTTGCCTACTATTCTATTATTTGCACCTTCCAAGAATTTAGCCAATGCTGGGGATTTAGCTCAGCGACATAAGCACCTGCCTTGCAAGCAGGTGGTCGTGAGTTCGATCCCCGGTACAGATTTTTTAAAAATGCCAAAAAAAAAAAAAAAAAAAGAATTTAGCCAAATGTTTACTTAATAGTTCTGGAGCTTAGAAAATTATGAGTATCTCCAATTGTATTTGATGGTGAGTAAAGGCAGATTGGTTGATATCCTCCTCTGCAAAGTTCTGGAACTTAAAAATTTCCTATGTGAGAGAGACTCTAGAAGTCATGACCTAATCCTAGGGTCACCTTCTCTTGGCTGGTATTGGGAAGAGCACCTATTCTGATCCTGACCTGTGTTTAAATAGCCCTGGGAACAGAGTGACTTGGGTGTTAGACTGAGACTCAGTAATGGTCTCAGTCTAACACCTTTCCCTATGCACAAGAGAGCTTTGGCTATTGCTTTGCATATGTGCCACTTCTAAGACACACTTTTTTTTTTTTTTTGCAGGCAGGGTTTTGATATGTAGTTCAGACTAAGCCAGAGCTCATTATGTGGCTCAGGCTGACCTTGAACCCACAGCAGTCCTCTTGCTTCAGTCTTCCTAGTGCTGGGATGACATGCAAGTGCCAACATGCATGGCTCAGATTCACTTTTATAGTTAATACTTTTCTTCAGATTTCTTTACTATTTGAGCTTTCTCCTTCAGTTCATGAACATGCTTGAGACTTCTCCGTTTCTTTTTTCAGTTCTGACTTTATTGACTTTTTAAAACTACTGAGTATCTTAAACAAATAGCTTATATTTGTTCTCCCGATAATCACTCTTCCAAATCCTATCAATCATAATTTTCTCTTATCCCCCACTTTGTTTTTGAGACAAGATCTCACTATGTATCCCAGGCTGGCTTCGTACTTGAGATCTTCCTGTCTTGCCCTCCCTAGCGCTGGGATTACAGGTACGTGCCACCATGATGCCTGGACAGTCCTAATCTAAACTGACCTTGGTTGATCCTCCTACATACTAGAACACTGAAGATAACAGATCATGTATACATACCCCTAAACTGGCCATCACTGCATGATTAGAATGCAGTTGCATAAGTGTGATGTGCCATTACTATATAAGCTTGGGTTACTCAGTGAAGGACGGTGATGCTGATAGTTACTGAGATATTTTTGCCAAGAGAGTAGATTCAGGGCTGTGCAAAAGAAATGAGAACTACAATAAAAGTAAAAAGATGAGTTACATCAGTATATCTAAAATAGGTCAACGTTTAATATAAGAAACACTCATATTTTACATCCTCTGTACTGTTTGAAATCCAGTGTTTTACCCATAGAGTGTGTCTCAATTTTCAGTAGCCACATTTCAAGTGATCAGCATCATAGTAAAAGTTGGCAACCATTCTGGAAAACAGTGCCTCAGACGATAGCCTCAGGCAACAAGCTTTGCTCTAAAAGTATGGAGAATAACATTCACTGAAGTCACCACAGCATTATGTCCTCTGAGGCAACTACAACATTCAGTTTGCCTAGTAAAATATCTTTTTTTTTTTTTTTTTTTTTTTAATCGGTACCAGGGATCGAACTCACGACTGCCTGCTTGCAAGGCAGGTGCTTATGCTGCTGAGCTAAATCCCCAGCTCCACCTAGTAAAATAAAACTTGAGTAAACCTTGTCCTTGTGAATGTGCCCACATTTTTCTCTTGTAGGGTCCTGCCTTGAAATTTTCTTTTGTTCAGGGATTTACATATATTTGAATTTTTCTTTGATATCTTAGATTTTCTACATTGATTCTTTGTCCTCCGTCCACCATTAGGATACTATGCATGGTCTCCTTCACTTCTCAAGTTGTCAGTTTTCTCCACTCACCCTTTAGTTACCAACTATGTGGAGATTCTCATCATTTTCTGAGCTGTAGTACCAAGTGGCAGTAATCTCTTTGAAATGAACCTGTGCTATATGGAAGCTGTCACAGTATTTCTTGTTTGAATTAGTGGCTTTACCGCTCACCCATCCACCTTTAGAGTAGTTCCCAAATCAAAATCTGCTTCTTTTGCTGCCGTAGCTGTGGGGTGATTTTTCCTCTGAGGATATGCTGTTTATTCATCCTACCCAGGTCAGTAGGGTCTCTGGAGTTTACTCTTACTAATTTTATCCTTTCCCCATTCTTTTGCCTTAGTACAAAGTTATTTAGTGCTTCTTTACAAATACTAGAGAAAAAAAATTCCTAAGAGTATGACAAAGAGCTATTTTTATTTTTGATAGGATTAGCCAATATGGGTATACATTCATCGCAAATTGTTTTTTTTAAAACTAAAATTACTCCCCTTTATTTCTAATTTCTGGAGTTAATAAATATAAATTATTTTATGTACATCTCGAGTTATTTTCTAGGTCCATACAAACCTTTCTTTACTTGGTATATTATGAGAATCTTTTCATCTTAGTATAGATCTGCCTCATTCTATAATTGTATATAATGTAATTTCTCTATGCACAGTAATTCTCTATTAGCACTTCTATTACCATCTTTAGTTATCAACTCATCATTTGCCAAATCAGAAATTCCTACTGGTGTGCCTGATTCATCCAATGTTTTATTTTATATAAATGTCACAAATAATTATCTTCATTTTTATGAAACAGTCCTAATTTTGTTTTCTGTTGCCATATATTTGTTTGTAGTTACAGATGAAATAAGATTTAAATTTCAATTATTTTTCCTTATCAAATTGCTCTCTCTCTCTCTCTCTCTCTATATATATATATATATATATATATATATATATAATATGTACATATATTTTTTTAAACAGGGTCTATTTAGTTTAGGCTGGCCTCGAACTTTTGGCGATTTTGCTGCCTCAGCCTCCTGGTGTTTTTCCTGCCTCAACCTCCTGGGATTACAAGTATGTGTCACCGCCTGGTGCTTTTTGTTTTTTAAGACCGCCCATTAAGTGACTAAATTGTTCAAACTGGGCTCAAACTTTGATCCTCCTGCTTCACCCTCCAAGAGGGATGGGATTACAAGCCTACACTTTCGTGCCCAGCTCATATTACTGCTTAAATTTTATATCTAGATTTTCATTTAGGAGATTCCATTTTCACTGTTATGTCTAATTAGTAGTCAGAAAACACTACTTTCCATATGTTATCTTCTGTCCAGCGTTTTACTGCTTTATCTCAGTAATTTTAACACTTTCCTCTTTGGACTCGTAAACGTGAACAAGATTAGACTGCTCTTCTTGCAGTCATCAACACACAATACAAACATCTTGTGCGGTGAAAGAGAATCAAAGTAGTGTGAGCTGTACTAACGGACCACACGACACACGATAGCTCGGGAAGGCCTGTCTTTCAAAGCGAATAGGCGCCCAGTTAACAGGATGTTTTCCCAGCCGTTCTCTATTCAGCTCCTCCCAACCGGATTCTTCGCAACTCACTTCTCTACACTCAATTCTTCTCCCGGCCTTGCTTCCTCAACCTTCTGCGGCTGCGCACAACCTTGCCCGCTCCAAAACGTCACACCACTGAAAGTGCAGTTATTGGTCCCAAGTTTCTAAGGCTGACCGGAAGGGGCGGGGTTTGTAGCCACTTACTTGGTATACTTGGCAGGGCCGCCTGCAGGCAGACAGACGGAAATGTTCTGCGTTGTTGCCGGAAGTAGGAAGCTGGGGCTCTAATGGCGGCTGCGACAGAAGTCGAGACTGTGAGTACCAAGCGGCCTAGCTCGAGTTTTTATTGGTGAGAACTCTGGGGAGCGGTAGGGCCGATAGACGAAGGCGAAAGCCTTGGGTGTCCGGCGAAGGAGGCGCAGAAAGTGGGGGGCCTTGTTGGAGGTGGCAGGCCTCAGCCTGCGCTGTCGCAATCCGCCCGGGCAGCTCTGGGAGAAGCCGAGCCCCCCTGAAGCCGGTTCTTTTTGTCTCAGGCTCAGGTGGGCATCGCAGAGGAGGGGTCCTGCACGGCGGCGAAGGAACTCGCTTCTCAGAAGCGCGAACAGAGACTGCGAAAATTCCGGGAGCTGCATCTGAAGCGGGTGAGTCGGCCCGGAGGCCAGCTCAGACCTGTCATCTGCCCAGGATTGTGCGTCTTTCTTTCCAGAGACGAGGAGGTCTCACCGGAAAGTCCGACATGCCACAGAGCTGGATATTCCCCTGAAATGAAGCTCTGTTTATTAGTTCCAACCCTAGCACATCAAGACGACTTTGAGAACTTTTGAAAATACACCTGTTCTCGGGGCTGGGGATTTAGCTCAGCGGCATAAGCGCCTGCCTTGCAAGCAGGCAGTCGTGAGTTTGATCCCTGGTACCGATAAAAACGAAAAAAGCAAAAAAAAAAAAAAAAAAAAATACACACGAAAAAAGCAAAAAAAAAAAAAAAAATACACCTGTTCTCTTCACCATCCCTTAGTCTGGTTTAATTTATCTGAGCTAGATTTGAGAATCCATTACTAACAGTCTTCTTACTCTGTGATCGTAACAAAGTCTTCCTTTTATCTAGGAAAATATGTAGAACTAGAAATTGGAAGAAAACTTATGTACTTTCCATTAAAAAGCACCGAGTATAAAGCCGGGCGTGGTGGTGCACACCTATGATCCCAGTACTCGAGAGGTTGAGCTAGAAGGATTGCTTCGAATTCTGGGCCAGCCTGGGCTACATAATGAGTTTAAGGCCAGCCTAAATTACATAGCGTGACCCTGTCAACCCCTGGCTACCCCTCGTCCGTTGGTGCACATCCCAAATACTGAGCATACCTCTCAAAGTCTACAATGTGGTCGCCTAGTCGGTGGGTGGGAAATTAGGTATTTAAAATTAAAGTGTTCTGTTCTGAACTACAGGATACATCAGATAGCCCGAAATTATACTGTGGTATGTGCAATGTTAGAGGTTAAAATATAATCCGCTGGGGGTGCAGAGGGAGATTTTGATACAATTTGGGGGCTAGAGGGAGTGTTTCATTCAAGATGTGACACCTAAACTATTCTTGGAAAGATGAGTAATTACCAAATAAAAGAGTTGGAGGAGGAAACATCAAGCAAAGGGAACAAAAGAGAATTTGTAATAGGAGTAAGCGTCCAACAAACAATTGGATATGTTTGGAACTAAGAAAAGAGCAATCTCTAATTCAGTTGGAAATGCTTTGTTGGTAATTCGGACATGTTTCCACAAACTCCTGACATCACTGCAGCTGTAGACAAAACCAAGGCTATTTAAATCACAGACATGACCACGTACCCTTTTTTCTTCTGGACACCATTAACGTGCCAATTCCAGCCTTTAGTATTACCTTCTACATAGAAATTTAAGCTACTCATAGAATGCCCTTGTTTTCTGACATGGCCAATTCAGAGTCTTGAATCTTACCACCGGTCACCTGATAACCCCCAAATTCTGTAATTAGCTCCATTTAACACTCATTGAAATGTTTCTGGTGTTTGCTCTCCAAAGTTGGGTGCAGTGACTGCACCCTTTGACTGCAGACTGAAAGGCATTGCATTGTCAGAGACAAGAGTATGTGGGGGTGGTAGTTGAGAGGGCATATCTCTTTGTCCAGAAACAAGTTAATGAACAATTAAAGAAGCATGTTTAAATATTTACTTAGAGGGATTGTGTAAAGATTATGTATGGAAGTTAGGAAGCTGACTTGGGTTAACTGTACCAGCCTGTGACCTGAGAAATATCTAATGTAAGTTTTTCTTTCTTTTCTTTTTTCTTTTTTTTGGTACCAGGAATCAAACTCAGGACCTCGAACTTGCCAGGCGGGGGTTGTACTACTGAGCTATATCTCTGCCCCAAGTTTTTCTTAAGATAATCTACTCAATTTGTTTTATGCAGTTAAGTTTGTTAGAAAATAGGCTCTTCATTAGTACTTTAAATGGGAAAGTTCTTTTCATTTGTCAAAATATTTAAAGAGGAGGAGAACCTAGAAAGTGTTAAAGATATTAAGATAGGCATTAAAGCCCTTCAACCCTAACTTGAGACTTTATTTGAATTAATCAGGATTTAAAAGTAGAATATCTTTCAGTGCCACTGTGGTATGGCTCTGCTGCTTTGCAAAACCTTGTTCTGATCCAACTCAAGGGATTACACAGAGGCAAAAATTGATACTAATTTCTAGGGCTCTGAAACAGCAAACAGTACAGTTGCCTTTTTCTTGACTGTGTACCTGTACAGACCTTATCAGTCTGTTCCCTTGTTTAGATTCATTTGATAGCTATATGTTGCTTTTAGGATAAAATGGGGTCATCTTGTTAACGTGTCTCATTTGACCCGCCTCAAAGAAAAGGCAAACTCTATTTGAATTTCTTTTCTTTTCTTTTAAGTCTTTTTTGAGACAGAGTCTCACAGTGCATGTTAGGCTGGCCTTGAGCTCACTTTGTAACCCAGGGTGGTCTCGAACTTGCGATGATCTTCCTGCCTCAGCCTCCTGAGTGCTAGGATTACAGGCATGCGCTGCCATACCAGGCTAGATTTCTTTTCATGTTTCATTTGAAAAACTTTTGCTTTATTTTTTTTTACTTATTTTTCGTTTTATGATTTTAGAATGAAGCTCGTAAATTAAATCACCAGGAGGTTGTGGAAGAAGATAAAAGACTTAAGTTACCTGAAAATTGGGAAGCCAGAAAAGCTCGATTGGAATGGGAGCTACAGGAAGAAGAAAAGAAAAAGGTTAACAATCACTCCACCATCTTCATAAGTGATTTCTCCCATAGTCCTCTTGTACTGAATAGGAGAATGTTGATTTGAGTAGCCCACATCTGGAACCAAAAGGCTAGAATTGAAATTTTGGCTCTGCCTTTTAGCTGCTGGCACATTTTAGATAAATTACTTACCCTCTTTGCACCCTGTTTTCTTATAGATTTGATTATGAATTAAATGAGTTAACGCTTGCAAGCATTTAAAACAGGTTCTGAAATTTGCCAGAACACGTAAGTATCAGGGGCTGGGGATTTAGGTCAGTGGCATAAGCGCCTGCCTTGCAAGTGTGTGGTTGTGAGTTTGATCCCCGGTACCGATAAAAAAGAAAAAGACAAAAAAACCCCCATCAAAACACTAAGTATCATATGCTTCCTTATAGACTAGCAGACTGCCAGATTTCCTTTATATATTAATCAGTTTTTAAAAAGTATTACTTGAAGCTGGATAAGGTGGCACATTTCCGTAACCCCAGCATTTGGGAGGCTGAGGCAGAAACATGAGTTCCAGGCCTGCCTGCTGCATAGCAATGCCCTGAATCCAGAAAACCTCGAACCAGACAAAATACTATGCCATATCTTTATTGGGTATTTTTTATTTAAAATAGATCAAAGAATTGTTGGTGTTACAGTTATGGAACCAGCTTTGTTTTCCTGTTAGGAATGTGCAGCCAGAGGGGAAGACTACGAGAAAGTGAAGTTGCTGGAGATTAGTGCAGAAGATGCAGAAAGATGGGAGAGGAAAAAGAAGAGGAAAAACCCTGATCTTGGGTTTTCAGGTAAAGTTGATCTTTCTTCTATTGAACAGGCTTGCTAGGCAGGCACTTGTGCCACTGAGCTAAATCCCGGCCCAAGCATTGGTTTAATGTGTCTGGTTCAGTGAAAAGATGTGCACCTTGTTTTTCCTTTTTTCCCAAGACAGGGTCGCACTATATTTCAGGCTGGCCTTAAATTCAGTATGTACCTGGGCTGATATCAAACTCACAGCAATCCTCCTGCCTCAGTCTCCTGAGTGCTGAGATTACAGGCATGTGCCACCATTTCTGGTGGTTTTTCCTGTATGGGGTGTTGTCGAAGAGGCCAGGGAAAATACAAACACACCTCAGAGGGCAGAACCTAAAGAAAGGCTACCCTTCAGTCAGCTGGCTTTTTGTATTCTCTCCGTAACATGAATCAGTCTTTTTACCAACATACTCAGGATAGAACCGGTGCTGAGATTACTGTCTTGTGGCTGTATTAGTTAATCTTTCCCTGAATAGTAATAAAAACAAGAATATATGCCATTTCTAATTCTAATTTTATTTTTAGATTATGCTGCTGCCCAGTTACGCCAGTATCACCGGCTGACCAAGCAGATCAAACCTGACATGGAAACATATGAGAGACTGAGAGAAAAACAGTAAGTCCACAGGTTCAGTGCAGTCCCTCATTCATACTGAGGTGCTGTGGGTATCTTTGTGTATGTATGTTGTACACCTACATATAACTGTACATAAATACAGCCTTTTTTCCCCCGGTAGTGTGGTTTGGATCCAAAGCCTTTGCACTGAGCTATAACCCAGCCTTTTTTATACTTTATTTTAAGATAGGGTCTTTGAGTTACTTAGGCTGGGGTTGAACTTGTGATTCTCCTGTCTTAGCCTCACTGCGTTCCAAGATTACAAGTATGTTCCATATATATTTTTTTAATTTTTGGTACTAGGGATCAAACTCATGACCTTGCACTTGCCAGGCGTGTGCTTATGCCACTGAGCTAAGCCCCTGGCTCAGCTCAAATATAATTTAAAGTTGAGATTTGGGTTATAGTTGTCTTAAGAATGGACTCTGTTTTGACATGATTTGACTATTTTATAGCAGTTAAGCTAACTTCCTGGTTTTCTTCTGAACTTGAAGTTCTGAATATTGAATGGTTAATACCCAGATTATCATATTTAAGCATTATTTAGGAGGCAGTGTACTTTAGTGCTGGAGTAAGCGAGTTTTTTCTTTTTTTTCTCTTGTTTTCAGTGCTGGGGATTGAACCTAGAGCCTTAGGCATCCAAGACTAGTGCTCTGCCTCTGAGCAACAGTCCTGGCCCTCCTGAGTTTTTTTTTTTTTTTTTTTTTTTGAGCCCAAATAGTAAATACTTTGGCCTGTGTGTGCCGTAGATCTTGGTAACAACTGCTCACCTATGCTGCTGCATTGTGAAGGTGGTCACAGAGGCTACCCAGATGATCACTGTGGCTGTGTCCCTGAAAAACCCCTGCTCTAGTGGAAAGAAAATAACTGAGTTTAGAACCTATAATCTCAATTCTTTGTGACTTTTATAATTCCTTTAAAACTCTGGAGATTGGCCCAGTAGAATGAAGAATGAAGAAAATACTAGCATAGATAATTTCTTGAGCTTATTCTAATCTTGTCTTTTAGTTTTTATTTATTATGATTTTTATTTTTGGTATTGGGGATCGAACTCACACCCTCATGCTTGCCAGGCAGGTGCTTATACCACTGAGCTAACTCCCCAGCCCTTGTCTTTTTTTTCATCTTTTTGAGACAGGGTCTTGCTATGAAGTTCAGGCTGGCCTTGAGCTCACTTTGAAGTTCAGGCTGGTCTTGAACTTGCAATGATCCTATTGCTTCAGCCTCCCAGGTGCTGGGATTACAGGAGTTCGCCACCATGCCCAGTGTCTTTTATTTTTTTTACTTCCACAGTAAATATATATATATACTTCATTTCTCATCATGAATGGTAGTTTAGTTTGAAATTTGAAAATGGAACACTTGTAGTGTTACTGTAAATCCATTTTGCTGTCTTTTCAGTGGAGAAGAGTTTTTCCCAACATCCAACAGTCTTCTTCATGGGACACATGTGCCTTCCACAGAGGAAATTGATAGAATGGTCATAGATCTGGAAAAACAGTAAGTGCTGCGTAGAGCTGCCTGAAATGTTAAGTGAGATGCTTAAACAGAGGACAGACTTCCCGTGTGCGTCCAAATCTAATGTGCTTTGAATGAATTGGACAGACAGAAATGACACCTGTAGTTTCTGACCTAGTGTGGATAGTGGTTTAGGAGATGGACAGTCAGCATGGGTTAAGTCCGTATGATCTGGAGTGGGTATGAAAAACATTGTGAAATAGAATTGTAACTGAGTGAGAAGATTTGCATCACTCTGACAGAATCCCCGAGATAAACAGTTTACAAGGAGGAAAGCTCTGTTTTTGCTCAGGGTTTCAGAGCATTCAGTCCGTGGTGTCTTGCCTGCTGCTTCGGGCTGTGGGGCACAGTATATCACGGTAGGAGCATGTGGCTGAGGAGGCCTGTTCATATCATGATGGACAGAAAGGAAAGGCAGAGGAGAATTTGGGGTCTCAGTATCTCTCTGGGGCTTACTTTCTGTGACCCCCAGCTTCCTCCTGCCACATCCCACTTCTGAAAGGTTCCACCGTCTCCCAGTAGCACCATGAGTGGGGATTGAGATGTCAACACCTGGCCCTTTGCAGTACAGTCCAGGTCCGAACCACAGTAATTCAAATTGAAGAAAAAAAGTCTAAAGAGAGTTATTTATTCTTTAAGGAACTTCACTTTTGACCACTCCCCTATTTGAGTTGAAGAGGCAGGAATGCTGTAGTAAATGTACCTGGTTATATTTGTGTTTCTTAGCTCTGTGAGAGCTGAAAGAATAGACCAGAATGAGTTTATATTTTAGCAGTTAATATATGTAAAGTGTTAAAAAGAATGTTTGAGCCGAGTATGGCTATGCTATCTTAGCTACTCAGGAGGCTGAGGCAGGAGAATAAAAAATTTAAGGACAGCCTTAGCAAGGCTGTCTTAAAACAAAAATATTAAAAAAAGTCGAGATGTAGCTCAGCACTCCGTGGGTTCAGTCTTTACTACCACACACAAAAGTAAAACATGTTTGGCACATACTATGTATTGTATTGGCTGTGGTTATTACTTATAATAGCGATCTGTTAAGGTAATACCTTCTGTTCATTCCTAGCAATGTGTCATTGCTCTTTTAGAAATATTCTAAAGATGAGTTTGTATTTAAATTTTTTTTTTGAGACAAGGTTTTGGTATGTAGTTCGGGTGTTCAGGCTGGATTTCAAATTGTTGGGTAGCTGGGTGTGGTGTTACATGCCTGTAATCCCAGCATTTGAGAGGCTGAGTTGGAGGATCACTAGGAGTTAAAGGCCAGCCTGGACTAGGTGACCCTGTTGTCCCCACCCCAAAACAATCATTATATAGTCTAGACTGGCCTTAAGCTTGTGGCAATTCTCCTGCCTCAGCCTCCTGAGTGCTGGGATTATAGTTGTGTTAACACTATGCCTGCCTAATTTCTTAGTATTTACCTGAGATTGTGCTACTGAGTCATAGTTTCAACTTGAAATTGATGATGACTGAGCTTCCCCCCAATACTATTATAAATACTGATTCTAATCATAACTGTCTGTACATGATTTGTTATGATAGAAAGGCAGTTTTGAACTTTATAAATTATTGTCTTTCACCCAGAATTGAAAAACGAGACAAGTATAGCCGCAGACGTCCTTACAATGACGATGCAGACATTGACTACATTAACGAGAGAAATGCCAAATTCAACAAGAAAGCCGAAAGGTTCTACGGGAAGTACACGGCTGAAATTAAACAGAACTTGGAAAGAGGAACAGCTGTTTAATTCTTGTTTCTAGAAGCTGAAGAATGGAGTGGAAATTTCTGCTCGCAAATTGAAGCTTTCTTTTATCAGTGACCCAGAACGTAGTCTATGCCTTCCTGTTCAGCATTTTGGAATAATAAATGTTTTTTCTTAAAAGTGTACTTCTGTGTATATTGCCACAGTTTTGTGCTAGAATAAAAGACCTATTTCTTGTAGCAAAATTGTTTTGTAACACCTAATTTGTATAAGTCCTGACTATATTATTTTTCTATGTATTTTAAGTGTGTATAATTGTTTAATCTTTGAGACATTTTGGGCTCAACATTGCCAGCAGTGCACAGAAACACAGTCATTATTGCTTTGAATATTGTTTATGGGTTTCACAGAGTCTTGAGCTGGCTCTGGATCCGTTGGGGTCAGGACTGAAGGTGGCAGTGGCCCTGGGAGTTGCCAGTAGTGGATCCTGCACAGGACCAAGTGTGGGGAGCAGCGGGACCAGCCTCACTGAGTGTCTACCATGGGCACTTCTTTTTAAGCGAGCAATAAAGTGCTTTGGAGTAGAGTCTGCACTAA
Organism: Cavia porcellus; assembly: GCF_034190915.1. Lineage (NCBI taxonomy): Eukaryota > Metazoa > Chordata > Mammalia > Rodentia > Caviidae > Cavia > Cavia porcellus. The sequence goes on along the minus strand of NW_026947508.1, from coordinate 19,023,671 downwards.
TTATTAAGACAGAGGCTGGGGGTGTAACTCAGTGGTGGAGCGCTTTTCCCCGGACAGAGTCCCTACCCCTGGGAAATACATCTATGTGTGTATTAGTGAATCCTATATACCTAGTTCCCGTGTTCTGTGTCAACTCATGGTCACTTGTTTCATCTTTATTTCTACCCACTTTGTCTAAAATTGCTGTTACTTTGAAGCAAATACTAGATGTACAATTTTATATATAAATAGTTCAGTATGTATCTCTGAAAAGAACTATTAAAACACTTAAAACTATTCAAATATTTTTGTCTTTTTTTTTTTTTTTTTTCCTTTTGAGACAGTTTCACTGTGCTATTCAGGTTGGTCTTGAATTAATGTAGCCCAGGCTGGCCTCAAACTCACAGTGATCCTCCTGCCTCAGCCTCCTGAGTGCTGGGATTACAGGAATGTGCACCATCAAAAGTATTAAACTTTTCACAGCAGTGGTTTCATTTCGTACAAGTCTGGAGAGAAAGGTATTTTTGTATATTGATTAAAATGCAAATATGACGTTCCAAATTGAAATCCTAAAGAAAATTTAACAAACACTTCAGCTTTGGTGTCTGAGAGCAGTTTAACAGTGTCACTGGTCATTGCCCCTTTAAAAATGCTTGTACAGTAGCATCGTCTTATTTCTGTTCCTCTTTGTTTCCTGTTCTGCAGTTTTTGTGGTTAGTCACAAGTCTGTCACGTCTTGATGCTCCTGAAAATACACAGATACGTTCCAGTCTTTTTGTCTCCTGTCTCTTAGTTCAAGCCTGAATATCACAGTAGATTTAAGGAAAACCTTCAGAATATTGTCAAATAGAGTCTGGTAGTGTTTAAAAGAATAGCTCACTGATACTTAGCAGAGTTTATTCTACAATGTACACATAGCTTGTAGACCAGCTTAGTTGCCTGCCAAACCGTGACTGGTGATCACACATGTTACAGTGCTGGTGAGACAGTACAAGCACAATTCTGAAAAATCTGCTGTCCTGGGTTGCTGCTCCATGCTTCCTAGTTTTTTCTTCCTGCTTGAATCACATCCAGCAACCTGGAATTGTAGCAGATGTTTTGTGTCGTGAAGTAATAAGCATGCGAACAAAAGTCAGGATGCAGAGGAGAACGGAGCAGAGCTTGGGCTCCCGGAAGGATGGAAGGAATAGTACTCGGCCCTCAGGTCGCCAGAAAGCAGTGTTTTTCTTATCAGGCAGGATGGAGAATCTCATCATTCTGTATTAGGCGACTTCTTGTACTAGCAAAATACCTGAGATGATCACAAAGGGAAGTTCATAGTTTTGCAGATGGCAGTTCATGTTTAGATGAATCTATTGGTGTTATGCGTGTGGTGATGCAGTACATTATGACAGCAGGTGGTAAGCAAGTTGCTTATGTAATAGTGGCCAAGAATCCAGAGAGGGAGAGGAAGAGCCTGGGATCCCACAATCCTCTTCTAGGACATGACCCCAGCGCCCTAAAACTTGCCACTGGGCCTCACCTCTTAAATGCTCTCCCACTTCCAGTGCCACTACAGGCCTTTTGAGGACACATTGATCCAAACCCTAACAACGGAGCATTGAGTGTAATACTGAGAAAGTGCTTCCCTCAGTAGTAGAGAGTAACTAAGCACTGCTTGGATATCACCTAACAAGACCTGAAAGAATCAAACCATTCCCAAATAATTTAGCTGCATTCCAGAACAAAGATAGAGACTTACATTTTTAAAAACCCAACTATCTAGCAGCTAACAACATCAAATCACATTGTCCATTATCTAATCATAGAATCATAGGAAAACAAGAACCATAGATTGAAGGAAAGCCAATGAATTTCAAGAAAGAACTGATATAGACATAAATTCAGTTATTTTAACTGTACCCTATGTGATCAAAAAGTTAATCATGACAAGAGCAACATGCAACTTCTAGACATGGAAACTACAATGTCTGAGATGAAAAATAAACTGGATAGGCTAACAACCCATTGTACAGCACAGAAGAGATTGGGAATATAGAGATATAGCGACAGAAACCAACATGAAATAGAAGGTAAAAAACCGAAAAGCTCTGAACAAAAGCATCAGTGACTTGTACATGCAGTTTGGAGTCCCCAGCGACAAGAGGACTGACACTGTTGCCTGGAGAAGGTGGAATTTCATCTGGGGTCTGATTTCTGTTGAAGTATGAGCAGGTGTGAGAAGCATATAGAAGCCATGAGCTGTGCTGAGGCTTTCTCCTGGACAGCAGGGCAAAGGATCTGAAAGGTCCTAACTGTCTCAAGTGTGATCAGCAAGCTACAGGTCTCCTTAGGGAAGTGAGGGCTTAATTAGGGCTCTCTTACTCAGGCGCCCAGTTGCAGTGTTGGCAAGGGCTGGGTCTGGCTGTAATAAAACACATCTCAGTCACACGGCCTCGCAGTGGAGCACAGTTCTGGGCAGTTCTGAATGACTTGGCTACTTTGGGGTTCTACTAAGGCCTTGGGTGGATGGGGTGGTAACAGTCCCAGCCTGGCAGGCTTGTTGGCAATGCATGGGTAATGCATGAAAAGTGCTGAGTGCAGGGTGCTGGTGCAGGGTGAAAGCTGGGTATGTTGGCAGTTCCTGCCACCATCACCGCTTCTCAGTAGGGCTGTCTTACTCTTTCCTTTCTCAGGAAACAAGCACTGTGTAACAGCTCCCCAGACTCGGGTCTGGGGATTTAGCTCAGTGGCATAAGCACCTGCCTTGCAAGCAGGCAGTCATGAGTTTGATTCCCGGTACCGATAAAAAGTTAAAAAAAAAAAATTAAAGCACAGACTCAAGTGCCAAATGACCTGGATTCAAATCCTAGCTCCTCTATTTGCCAGGGGAAAGGTCTCGGGCCAGTCATGTGTCTGAATTTGCAAAGGTCTCAGAATATCACAGACCAAATGCCTCCAGCAGGTGACACCATCTCCTCACAGTTCTGCAGGCTGCAAGGCCAAGCTCAGGGACCAGCAGGCTGCCTGTCATGCAGGTGGCTGCCTTTTCACTGTGCCCTCATATGGTCCGTCCTGGTGTCTCTTCCTAGCCTTATAAGGACAGCAGTCCTGTTGGATTGGGGTCTCCCTATGACCTCACTTAACCTTCATGATTACTTCCTTAAAGTCTCTGTTTCCCAATATGTCACATTGGGAGTTAGGGCCTCCATATAGAAAATTTCCATTTGACTTTTTAAAAACACTCCTGAAAGCTTTTGTCATTTATTTACTTATTTAGAGCCAGGGGCTCACTATGTCGCCCAGTCTGGCCTTGAACTCATGGCAATCCTCCTGCCTCAGCCTTCCGAGTGCTGGGATTAAAGGCATGTGCCACCTTAGTATTTTTTTTTTTTTTTTTGGTCTTTTTGAGATTGGGTCTTGCTATGCAGTTCAGATTAGCCTTGGGCTCACTTTGTAGCCCAGGCTGGTCTCAAACTTGCAAACATCCTCCAGCTGGGATTGCAGGGGTGTGCTACCATGTCTGATTTAATTTTTCTTTTTTCCGATACCGGGGATCGAACTCATGACAGCCTGCTTGCAAGGCAGGTGCTTATGCTGCTGAGCTAAATTCCCAGCCCTATCCTTAGTACTTTTTTAAAAGAGCTGGCAGAGGTTTCCTCTTTTTGCCAACCATGCTTTGGAAAAGGAGGAGCTCTGAGAGCATTTAAGCTTTCCTCCCCCAGCCTCCCTGCTGCCCGCCCTCACCCAGGTACTGTCGCTGATGGAAGTTTTGAAGTTTCGCAGCCTGCTAGCTCTGCTCCTCTGGGGTCAATTTAGAAGCTCACTATTTATGTAAGATTCTCTTTGGGTTCTGCCCCTGGGCTGCTTCTTTCTAAACTAGTTAAAGTCCAAATCCAGTTTCAGAGAAATGACAATTTGTGTAGCCAGAGATCCACGGATGAGAGCTCCTATCTGGTTTTTGCCTGGGATAGAACCAGTACTTAAGGCTGAATCATTAGAAACAGACAAACATCTTCACCCCCACTCTAACTTTAAAAATATTTGCGTTATTGCTGGGGATATAGCTCAGTGGCACAGCTCCGGCCCATCAGACGTGAGGTCATGAGTTCAACCCCCGGTACCCCAAAAAAAAAGAAAAAGAAAAAGAAATTCAGATTATGGATAAAGATCGCTGCACATCTCAGCTGGCTGAATGGTCTGATGTGTGCGTGGGTGTAGCGGGACAGGGTGGTGTGTGACTCTTCAGCTGGAAGTGGCCCACTGAGCAGATACGTGTAAAGAGAACCAGTCCTTTATAGGAAAATGGGTTCAACTTGAGACTATGCTCATCCGTGAAATAAATCAGATACGCATGTGTAAACGTCATATTGTCTCCCCTAGTGTGAGAAACTGAAAGGAACAACATGTGTGTAGGTATACATGTACAGTATGCAATTTATATACCATTGTTACTTCCTAATTATTATTATTATTATTTGTTTTGGCTTTAATTTTAAAAAATCAATTTTATTTTAAATATTCCCTAATTGTGTTTTGAAACTTTATTTTTTTCTCTTTAAAATAAAATAGATTTTTAAAATAGAAAGGGCTTCAGTTGTTGAAACAGAACTCAGGAAGATACATATAAAATACACGGGGGAGGAAGGCTAAAAGCAGAAGGCGTGTTGAAGAAAATCAGGGGCGAATCGAGGCCACCTTAGTGAACGCGAGGAAACTTCTTAGCGCCCCCTTGTGGGAACCGAGAAGCATCAGTCTTTGTTGTGGTGCTGAATCCAGGCAATGTTGATCCACATCCTCTGCTTTATTTTGTTTTATTTTACTTATTCTCTTTGCAGTGCTAAAGGTTGAACCCAAGGGGAACTCTACCACTAAGCTATATTCTCTAGGTTTTTTGTTTATTTATTTATTTATTTATTTATTATTTTGAGACAGTTTGTCTCAGTTGCCCAGGCTGGTCTTGAACTTACAACGATCCTCCTGCCTCAGACTCCCAAGTGCCGGGATTACAGGAGTGCGCCACACACCTGGCTATGCCTAGCTTTTTGATGCAGTTTTAGAGCGACAGCTCTGGGCTCTTTAGGAGAACGAGGATTTCAGTACTGTGGGAGAATTCTTCAGTGACCTACCCCACCGCTGTGGGGTGTGTAGGGGGCAGACAGCTTGTCTTACTGGTTGATTACTCTTCAGTCTGTGAGGAGGTGTATTTTAGCTGTATCCTAGAAGCTCTGATTTCATGTCAACTGCATTTAGATGATGAGATCCTGGATTCAGCTGATGCTGTAATGGGATGAGACTGGGAGGTTTCGGAAGAAAAGGTGTGAATGCTTTGTAGTGGGAGGGCCGTTAACACTTGTGGCCAAAGGATGGGAGGATAGATTACTGTTTTCAAAGATGGCTGCGTCTTATATGTCACATTCTGTTCTGTTACCACGAGATGATGCTGATGGCCCTCCATCAGGAAGTGCTATCCTAGTTTGCTAGGGCTACTGTGACCAGGTCCCACAGCAGGAGTGGATTAGGAGACTGAATTTTATTGTTTCTCAGTGACAGAGGCTGGCAGTCCCAGTGGTGACAGGGTTGCTTCCTTCTGAGAGCTGTGATGGGGAATCAAGTCCATGCCTCTCCTCAGTCTTCAGGTAGTTTTCTGGAAAGCTCGGCACACTGCATCTCCTCCTCCTCTCTGTCTTCATCTTCTCATGCATTTTCTTCGTGTGCACATCCGTCTCTAGATTCCCCTCTCGATAGGCACACCACATACGTTGGATTAGGGCTCAACTGAATGACTTAACTTTAACTTGGTTGCCTTTGTGAGGAATCTTTCTAAAAAATGTCACATTCTGAGTACTTCAACCCATGAGTTTTGGGGTATATGATTCAAAACAAGTAAGGTTATGCTTCCCCTCGTTGAGTTTGGGTGGGCCCTAATAACTATGAGAACGTGAATCCAGTGACTTCCATGGCGGCCAGGTCATAAGAGGTAATGTGGTTCCCACCTTATTCTGTCATGGGGCCTTTAAACTTTGGAATCCAGCCACCAACTTGTGAAGAAGCCAGCCATCTGGAATGGCCATCTGTAGATCTTCATTGACATCCGGCATCAACTGAAAGTTATTTGAGTGAACAGCTTTCAAAGAATTTTAGTCTCCAGCCTTGGCATCTTACACTTGAGGTACCAGAAGTTAGTTGTGTATCAGAGTCAAACATGCCCCCCATTTCTTGTCCAAATTCCATACCCACAGAAACCAAAGGGATAATAAAATATGGTTGTTGTTTTCAGCCACTAACTTTTGGGATGATTTGTTACACAGCATTGGGTAACTCATACATATTGCCTATTTCATAGGGCTTGTGTTAGTGAGCTTTCTGTTACTGTGACACAATACTTCAGAAAAGCAACTTAAAGGGAGGAAAGGTTTGTTTTGGTTTATGGTCTCAGAAATTTCAGTTCCTGGATACCTGGCCTTGCTGCTTTGGGCCTGGATGGGGCAGAGCTGTATGGTGAAGGGCTTCTGGTGGACTATGGAGGACCACACATTCATTGATTATGTAACTCCCTAGAACTGCACTAACAATTGATTGTATGAACTCTAGAACTCCAATAACTTTTCCATGGGATTACCAATATGAACTTTCCAATCCAAGGCATGGAAAAGTTATTGTATCTCCAGTAAGTTAATCACAGTCTATCACTTCCAGTGCCACCATGGTGAGAATAAAGATACTAAGACATACTTACAGTTATGGGGAGCCAGAAGGTGCTAAATTCAGCCAAGATGGTGGTTCGCTGGAACAAAAGGCCTTGACCCAGGGCCCAGGCCGGATTTTGTTAATTCATGAAGAAGGAAGTGGTTTGTGGATGAGTGACTGTGAGAATGGCGGGAAATATATATATCAGGTTCAGGCTGGGTGGGAGGCCTGAAATCACCTCTGCACTGTGCAGAGAGAAGATACGCAGAAAGAGTCATCTGTGTAACACAACTGAGGTAGCAGCTAATGTTTTGGGGCTGGTGCTCCAGTCCTGATGCATAAACATTTCTGCCCTGGGAAGTCATAGCCTGTTACCTCAAGGCTCCATCCCAGCTGACAACTGTGGAGCAGAGGTTCTTCATCCTGCTCAGCTCAGCTGTGCTTTTTGGATGTCACAGGGCAGGGAAACAGCGACTGCTGCCTAGCTTCAAAGATTGCGCATCAGCACCTCAGCCAGCACTATTTACATTGCTTAGAGTCAACTGAAGGAATAAAGAAATGGCCCAGCCAGCTCTGTATATATCAGTGTGTGGAGATAGGGTCAGATTTAGCTAAAATGGAAATAATTGTTTTTTTTTTATTGGTACTGGGGATCGAACTCATGACCATGCACTTGCAAGGTAGGCGCTTATGCCACTGAGCTAAATCCCCAGCCCCAATAATTGTTTTTTATTCAAGGAGAGTCGTCCAGGTGGTCCTCAACTGTGGACCAAAGCTGCTCACCTTTCGGGGGCTCGGACGCTAAGAGAAAAAGAGAGAGAGAGGGCCAGAGTCCCAGTCTCCTCTTAACAGCATGCTCCTAATGATCTAATGTCTTTCTATTAGGTGCCACCTCTTTGAAAGTCACAATGCAGTAACCTCACAGACTAGAGACCAAGCCTTCAAAACATCTGAGCCTCAGGGGAATATTCAAGTTCCAAACATAATAGGATTCTTATACAGTCTAAATGAGCCTATAGTTAGAATAATGCTCAGCACATAGAAACTCGAGAAACTTATGAATTCTGTGATACGGAGCTCATGGGATGTCTGTAATTTCCTGAATGACAGCGGTATCCTATTTTAATGAGGCCAGCCTTCTCCCATACCTCACTGTGTGCGTCTCTTCCATCTGGCTGTCTGTATCCTTTGCTGTGTTCTTTATAACAAATGATAAATATAATCAATCCCTGAGCTCTGACAGCTACTCTAGCAAATTAACTGGACCAAGGATTTTTTTTTTTGTCTTTTTGAGACAAGGTCTTACTATGCAGTTCAGGCTGGCCTCGAGCTCACTTTGTAGCCCAGGCTGGTTTTGAACTTGCAACGATTCTTCTGCCTCAGCCTCCCGAAGAAAAAACAGTTTGAGTTTCTTCAAGAAGAAAGAAGATTAATGAAATGTGGGAAGATTGCTGGGTGCAGTGGTGCATACCTGTGATTCTAGCAGTTGGAAGACTGTGGCAGGAGGACCTCAGGTTCAAAGCCAGCGTCAGCAGTTTAATAAGACTCTGCTTAAAAAAACAAATGAACAAAGTGGAGAGTTATGCAATCATGTGTCATCTAACTGGGTGCACACATTCTTTTTTTTGAGACAGGGTCTTGCTATATAGTTCATGCTGGCCTTGAACTCTCTATGTAGCCCACGAAGGCCTTGGCGTCAAGGCAACCCTCCTGCCTCAGCCTTCTGAGTACTGTGATTACTGGCACCACCAAGTCCAGCCACAGGGCACACATTCTGATTGATGTGCTCTTAGTCACTTTCACACCCACGCACAGTCAGCAGGTGATGCAGTCTTATTGTGGTGTAACCCTGTTTTATATGTGGTTTATCTTGGGTCAGATCACCATGGTGTGGCATGTAACTGTCCAGTGTAGAATAATGCCAGTTACTAAATGTTTTAAGGGAAGAAAAAGAAAATGTAAATGTCATTTAGATACACATGTGCCTATGTTTACAGCAGCACAGCTCACAATAGTTAAATCTTGGAAACAGCCTGTATGTCTATGGATGGATGAATGGACCAAAAACTATGGTATTTACACATAATGGATTGCTACTCAGCCACAAAGAAAGATGGAATTGAGTCATTTGTAGGCAAGTGAATGCCCTTTGAGAAATAAATCAGACACGTGTTTTTTTCCTATCAGATTCAGCCAGTAATTGGGCTTCAGTGGTTGGGAATACAGAAGCATCTTTTCTACTGTAATATAATCATTCTAGATCAATGGCATGGAAGTTAATAGGGTTTTTTTTGATATGATAAATTATCATAAAAATGTTCAGCTAGCTGGACATGGTGGTGCACACTTGTAATCCCAGCCCAGGGGAGGCTGAGGCTGGAGGATCACCATGAATTTGAGACCAGCCTAGGTTACATAGTTAGTTCAAGGCAGTGTAGACTACATAGAAAAATTCTTGTCTCAAAAATAAGAAAAAGAAAAAAAAAAAAGAAAAGAAAAGAAAAAAGAATTTGGGGGGGGTACTAGGAATTGAACTCCTGGATCTTATGCTTGCCAGGCAGGTGCTGTGTTGTGAGTTATATCCCCAGCAAACAAAAGTTTTTTTCCAGCTAAATTAATTTGTAATGAAGATGAAATTTATGTCTTTACATTTTTCTAAAGAAGATATACACGGACTGAGGCTTTGACTCAATGGTACAGTGCTTGCCTGGCAACCACAAGGTACTGAATTTGATTACACACACACACACACACACACACACACACACACGATATACGATGACCAATGACTATACAGAAAGATGCTCAACAGGGCTGGAGGTTTAGCTCAGCCGCATAAGCGCCTGCCTTGCAAGCAGGCAGTTGTGAGTTCAATCCCTGGTACCGATAAAAATGAAAAAACAAAACAAAAAAACCAATGGTTGTTATATTGCATATTGTTATCTTCACAATAGTTGCTCAGCTTACCAGATACAAGAATAAAACAACAGTAAAATGGGACAAAGCATTGGATTTGAAAAACAAATCAGAAAGAAATCCCCCACAGCTGCTATAATGCATGTTGTTATCCTACAAATAGACGCTCAGGCTACCAGCTTCAGGCCAGCAAAGTCAATCAAACAATACAAGCGTTAAGTTTTTCGTTGTACTTCACCTGCTGTCATCTCAGCCTGAGTTCCTCCGAATCAGCCAGTTGCCTAACGGGCAGGGGCGGGAGCGAGGTTACTCTTGTCTCGCGGCCCGCATACCGACTGGCTCTTGGGAAGGTGTGGCTTGGCTTCTTGATGCTTTTCCTATTCCACACGGCTGCCTTGAGATCATGAGAAGGCCAACATCATTAATTCTTTTTTTGTTTGTTTGAGACAGTCTCCCTATGCAGTTCAGGCTGGCCTTGAGCTCACTTCATAGCCCAGGCTGGTCTTGAACCTGCAATAATCCTCCTGCCTCAGCCTCCTGAGTGCTGGGATTACAGGCGTGAGCCACCACGCCTGGCTACATCATTAATTCTTAAGGAAAAGCAAAGTAAAACTATCGTGAGATACCGTGTCACACCCAGTGGGCTGGCTGTAATAAGAAAAACAGAGGCTAAGTGTGGGGGGACGTGAGATACCGCGGACTTATACTGTACTGGGGGGCTGTGACATGGTGCAGCTGTTTTGGGGAAACAACTGGCAGCTCCTTAGACTGAACAAGAGATTACACACGGTTACCATCTGATCCCGCCATTCTGCTCCTAGATGTCTGCCTCAGATAGCTGGAGACATATGGTCACATGGAGATCTGTAATGAATGTTCATAAGAAACATTATTCATCATATCAAAAGTATAAACAGTAGGGGCTGGGGATTTAGCTCAGCGGTGTAAGCACCTGCCTTGCAAGCAGGCGGTCGTGAGTTCGATCCCCGGTACCGATAAAAATGAAAAAGACAAAAAAAAAAAAAAAGTATAAACAGTCACAGGTCCATCAGTTGACGAATGGCTACTAAAGTGTGGTATATTCATATTGTGGAACATCATTCAGCTAAGAAAAGAGAAAGACTGAAGCAAGCTCCAGCATGTACAAACCTTGAAAACATTTCACTAAGTGAAAGAAGTTGGGAACCAGCCATCACATGTACGCTGGATTCCATCGATATGAAATTCCCTAAACCGGTAAATCCACGAAGATAGAAAGTAGATTTATGCTTTCCAGTGGCTGAGCGAGGTGGGTGGGGGAGTAACGGGAGTGGCTGTTAATGGGTGTGGGGTTTCCTTTTGGGGTGATGAAAATGTTCTAGAGTTGTAATGTGGTGATGGTTTCCCAGTCCTGTGAATACCCACAAGCCACTGAACTGTGCACTTTAAAAGTTGAAATTTTATGGCGAGTGAGTTATATCTCAATAAACCTGCTATGATTTCTGCTTGTGACTGTACAAAGGACAGGCTTCCTTTGAGTTTGGAAGGTGTGTTTGTCATGTGAGTTCCCAGGGGATTTCTAGAGAAGACAAAGTCACTGGAGCAGATCCCCAAGAGATGCATGCAGTGGTCCCCCCAGAGAAACAGCATCACTTACACTATCTATCTAACTAGCTATAGAGGCCTGGCCATGTCAGTGAAAGGAAGATACCTGTATTTGGCTTTGTACTGGGAGGAGACAAACAAAAGAGAAACATTATAAGTAAGCAAATTATATACTATGCCAGAAGGTTCTAACTGCTTTGGCAAATCAAAAAAGTAGAACAAATTGTAGAATGAGATAAGAAATTTAGAAGTTTCAGGGTAAACTTTACTGATGGGCTGATTTTTTTTTTTGATACAAGGTCTCACTATGTAGTGTAGCTGACCTTGAACTCATTGTGTGGCCCAGGATGGCTTTGAACTCATGGTAATCCTCCTGGTGGAAACTTTATTTTTATTTATTTTTTGTCTTTTTGAGACAGGGTCTCACTATGCAGTTCAGGCTGGCCTTGAGCTCACTTTGTAGCCTAGGCTGGTCTTGAACTCACAATGATCTTCCTGCCTCAGTCTCCCAAATGCTGGGATTACAGGCGTGAGCCACCATGCCTGGCAAAACTTTATTTTTAAATAAAGTCAGCTTCCTTTGCTGGGAAGGTGGCATCTGAGCAAAAAACTTAGCAATCAGGGAATTGTGGTACTAGTCACCTTTCCAGAACTGTAACAAAATGCCTGGTATAGGCTGCTCATGAAGTCGGAAAAGTGTCTATTGGCTCACAGTTCTGGAGGGTTCAGTCTAAGATCAGGTGGCTCTGTTGGTTTGGGCCTTTGGTGAGAACAGCATATCACAAGAGGAGCTTGGGGTACAGTGAGTGCTCACATCTCCTGTGAGGCAGAGAGAGGGAAGAAGAGGTGGCGAGAGAGAGAGAGAGAGAGAGAGAGAGAGAGAGAGAGAGAGAGAGCAGGCAGTGGTCCAGCCGTCCCTTTGAGGGTGTGTCTTCAGTGACTGGGGACCAACCCCAGGGCCCTACTTTCTGAGGTTCATAGTACTTCCCAACTTCTCAGTAGTGTGACCCTGGGGATCAACAGCGTCAGACAAGGGGAACATGGGGGCATGTGCACGTTGTGTGTGTAAAGCAGCTGGGAGGCTGGTGTGGCTGGGATGGAGCCAGATGAGCAGAGAAAAGAAAGCAGTCTTACACTTGGGCTTCAAGTAGAAATGTACAGGCTCTGAATCCAAGAGTTCATTTTAATTATTTTTTGTTTTGGTGTCTTTTTTGAGATTGGGTCTTGCTGTGTAGTTCAGGCTGCCCTCGAACTTACTTTGCAACCCAGGTTGGCCTTGACCTTGCAGTGATCCCCCTGCCTCAGCTTCCCGAGTTCTGGGATGACAGGTGTCCTCAAGAGTTGTTCAAAGAAGCTGCTTCTCACGTGAGCAAGTCTAAACTGCTTTGTCTAGGGCGAGGGGCAACAGGTACTGATTGATATTAACAAGGATTTGCAACTTTCCTCCTGCTATGGAGCAGGGAGATAATTTAAAGAAAAAAGAGAGGCATGTAATAGTGTTTGCAAAAGTTTGCCATTCTTAAGTATGTCAACAGACATTAGGAAAGGCTTTGAAGAGTGACTAACAGAAATTCCAAGTAAGAGAGATTGTCTTTTTTTTTTAAATTTTTTTTTGGTCTTTTTCCTTTTTATTGGTACCAGGGATCGAACTCACGACTGCCTGCTTGCAAGGCAGGTGCTTATGCCGGTGAGCTAAATCCCCAGCCCCTTATTTTTTTTTCTTATTTTTAATCGGTACCAGGGATTGAACTCATGATTGCACACTTGCAAGGCAGGCACTTATGCTGCTGAGCTAAATCCCCACCCCTGAGATTGTCTTTGTTTTTATAAAAATGTAGAGGTGGTCAATAGATTGCCCAGTGGCCTGACAAGACTATCAAGGACCTAGGATGGTTCCTTTTTTTGGTTGGGACAACCTTATAGTACTGGCATTTGCTTTTGTGCCTGTAGCCTGCGGTCCCAGAAAGTGCCCAGTGTGAGACACTGTGTCCTCACACCAGTGCCCATGGAGGGTGTCGGGGACAGATGATGGTTCCTCCTCTGGAGTGATGCTTATTCTGGAATGCTTTCCAGTGTTGGCCCAGGTGCGGGCTGGTGAGCACCGAGGCAGCCCTGAAGCTAATGCAGGCGGCCATCAGCCGGACACGGCTCTAGGCTTCAGATCCAGGTCCAGATCATCCATAGGTCACATTTTAGAGCTCAGTAGCACGAAGAGGGGGACACTGATGACACAAACACATTTCAGACCCCTGCTTGAATCCCGTCCAGTGTCCCATTGGCCACAGCAAGTCCATGTCCAAGCCCAAAGTCAAAGGGCAGGAAATACCACTGAGTCCACTGTGAAGTCCGGCTAACGGTTACCAGTACAATCCCTTGTCCAGCTGGTGGGACTGGCCAGGAATGGTGGAGACCAAGCGCAGCTCATGACTTTCAGGGGGCAGTAGTTTAGAGCAAGGACTCTGGACAGGGTCTTCTAGGGCCACGTCATTTCCCCAAGCCCCAGATTCTTCATCATACGCTACTTTTAGGGGTGTCATGAAGACTGTGTGCGCTTCTAAAACTTCCTGGCACATTGGAAGGCGACTCCCAGCATGGATCCTCGGGATCGAGGGGCGGCTGCTGTTGCTGAAAGCTGTAACATTCATCCAGACAGGAGCCGGGCAGCCTCAGGGGGTCTCTTAGCTCTTGCTCCCTGAGGACTCCCGTCTGGCCCCACGCGGCTTTCTGGTTCCTCACGAACAGCTCACCAGCTAATGTGCCACAACTGCTTTTTCATTAGCAGCCGCAGAATTCACATCCAGTAGCTCTTGACCACTGAGGTTTCAGTTAATGGTGGCCTGGTCCGCTGAAACCCAAGGCTCAACAATTAACTCTGGCTTTGGGAGGCTGGAATCAGCCACTTGTGTCCAGAAGGCCACTTTATTACCTGCTCTGAGGTCAGGCAGAAAGGAAGACACCGTCTCAGCAGATGTTCCACGAGCTGGAGCTCCAAGCCTCTTCATTCCAGAGTATTCTCAATCAAAGCGCAACCCGAGGGCGACACGTTTCCACGCTCGTGCCCACAGCATGTGTGGGAGACGGGAGGGATCTATGCAGATCTAAGTCAAGCTAATTAACTGTCAGCTGCGTCACATCTGGAGATCAAATACAAACTGTTGGCATTAAAAACCATTCCGGTCCCTGTCATTTCCGTTCTCCCGGTGCCACGCCATCCTTTGTAGTGTGGTCCTAATGTGCTTCTCTACGCTGGTGAAAATCCAGCAGCTCACCAGGCGTGGAACCCGCCATCTGCAGCTGATGACTATCTGCTCTTTTATTTGTGCTGATTGCAGTTAGGGCCCCGGTCTTTTGCTGGGATAGGTAGGTGAGGGCAGTGGCATGCTCTGCATGTCAGAATGTAGCTTTCATGAGGAAAGCCAGAAATGCTTAATGCAGAAACTTTTCATGGACAGTGGAAACCAGAGACTAATTTGGGGTAAATGTAAATCCGCCACAGAAATGAAAATTAGAGATGAACAGATCTCAGTGTTAATAGGAGGCTTTTCTTTTTCCCTGCCTTGAATGGCGGATATTTTATACTGTTGCCTATTAACAGGGTCATTTGCCACTGTTACAGTTCTGCATGTGTAAAGATCACAGACTTCCGGGTCTGAAATGCCCTGTCTCCTGCTGAACTGCGCTGGCTGCACTGGGTCAGCGTGGTTGACCAATAGCGGGCCGGAAGGCTGGGGTTTGGGTTTGCTTTCAGAAGAGGTATGTGCATCTGGCAATGGGAGAGTGGCCAGAGAACGGAGCCAGCAGCAGTTTTATTCTATTTAGATATTTAAAGTGTTTTTCCCCTGGTGGAAAATAATCTGTTTCTGGTTTAATTTGGTTTAAAATCACTGCCACATTATTGTAAATAATGTAACACTTCATTGCTTTAAAGAAGTTTGGAATATGGCTATGGAATCTGAAGTATACAGATGACAAATTGGCTTTGTGAATTTGATGCTTCTCTGTGACAAAAGATGTGTGATTTAAAAAAGCAAAACAAAACAAAACAAAACAAATCAGAGGAATCTTTGGTGTAGGGCAGTACCAGAATATATCCACTAGGTGGCAGTATACCTTTAGGTTTGTAATAGCCCAGTGGTTCTCAAAGTGGTTTCCTAGCAGCGGTTCTAGTTATCACCTGGGGATTTGTTAGAAATGTGAATCCGCTGGCTCCTGAATCAAACTCCTGGAGTGGGGCCTTCCACCCTGTTTTTTAAAACAAGCCCTGTGTGTGATTCTGCTGCTGTTCCAACTTGAGAGAAACCGAGCTAGTCAATACTTGAGGACTTGCTGCAATCTGAAAATGTCTGCATTCTGGGCCACAAGATGCGGCCGGCTTTAGGGGCGAGTGTTGTGACTGAGGGACATCAAGAGACACCGGGGCTCAAGTGGTTTGTTATTTCAGATTTTCCTCCATGTCTAAAATGTCTTCCATGAATCACAACCCAGGGTTAGAAGGAAATGAGCTCTAGATCAGCAGATTCACTTTATGAGCCACCACCACTGACAGGGAACAGATTCTTGGAACAAATTGAGATCATCTCCTGTTTTTATAAATAAAGTTTTATTGGTACACAGTCACACTCATTTTCATATTACTTGTTGGCAACCAATTGAATAGTTTGACAGAGAAGTGTGGTTATATAGTTATTACCTGGCCCTTTGTAGGTAAAAGTGTAGACACAGAGGGAGAGGTTACTAGGCAGGTCTGGAGGGGTGGAATCACCAGACTCAGGACAGTTGAGAGACCCGGGCTTAGAGAGCTTGGGTAGTGAAATGGCCTAGGGCAGTGGTGGCTAATCTACAGCACGGTGCCACCGCGGGCAGTTTGTATCAGTGAGAGCTCTAAAAGGTTCGCCATCACTGGTCTAGAATCACTGGGAGAGGAACCAGAGAAAGAGCAGTGTGAGAGAGGCCTGGGTGAGGGAGAGAGAAGCATGGAGGTCTATATCCACTGATTAATATCCTCGCACCCAGGAACACAACCAGCAGCCAGCACGTCTACAACTTCCTTTATTTATTTATTTATTGTCTTTTTCCTTTTTATCGGTACCAGGGATCGAACTCACGACTGCCTGCTTGCAAGGCAGGCGCTTATGCCGGTGAGCTAAAACCCCAGCCCCTTACAATTTCTTTTATACATCTGCAAATAATGATGTTCGTTCATTAATTTATAATCAACTAGGACGCTGCTTGCTAGATTTTAACTATATGTGTTTAAAATCTTCATCTGCTTTCTCTTAAAGGACCTGAGATGAGAATGCAGGTTAAATGTGTGGAGAAAAATAAGACATTTGACGGCAAAACAGAACGGGAGCTGGGCATGATGGCACAGCCTGTGATCCCGGCACTCTGGGCGGCTGAGGCAGGAGGATCACAAGTTTGAGCCCAGTGTGGGCAACCTAGAGACTTAGTAAGATCTTGTCTGTAAATTAAAACATTAAAACAGGTCTGGGAATGTAGCCCAGGGGGAAGGTGCTGGGTTCAATCCTTGGTACTACAAACAAAACCAGAAACAACAAAAACAAAACAGGTCACATCTGACAAAGCATTTTCTTTCTTTCTTTTTTTTGTCTTTTCCCTTTTTATCGGTACCGGGGATCGAACTCATGACTGCCTGCTTGCAAGGCAGGCGTTTATGCCGCTGAGCTAAATCCCCAGCCCCTGACAAAGCATTTTCCCTTGCTTCCATCTTTCATAGCTGCATCAGGGCTGGATTTTTTGAGCAATATTTTCCATGTATTCCAAAGCCTGCACGAGTAGTATATACTGCACCCGTTACATTTCCTCAGAGCTGTGACGAATATACTTCACCTACGTGAAAGCAAAAACCAAAAGTCAGGTAACTCTTTTAGGTTGACCATGGCGCCTTGGACTTAAGCCCCCTGAAATAACCCTGGCCCGAGTCAGAGCCGTGTCTACTCCTCCACGCCCTGTCCTCTTGAGCATCTTCCTAATGGTGTTATTCTTGGTGTTCTTTTTATAGATTGGCAGTTAGGCCTTGCAGTCTTATTTAAGTTACTATATTATTATCTTCCTTAGTAAGATCCTAATTAATTAATCATATAGAAAATTTTCCTGTTTGGTCCATTAAGTTAAATTGAGGTGTTTAGTGAGAGGAGCTACTAGCCATGATGAATTCTGGCAGTCCTAGGATGTGGGTTCTGACCAAGCACCTTCGAGACCTGGGACAGAGTGTCCAAAGGCAAATGTCCACAGTAGGAATGGAGGGACCTGTGGCTTGCTGTCGCTGTCAAAAACAAGCGCCATGGGCAGTACCATTTGGAGACCCTGTGCTAGGCCTCAGGCTCAGGCTTGGCTTGTGGCAAGACAGGATCCCCCAGACTGGCTTCAGTAGCTGGTAGGGGTCCACTTTGCAGATCAGAGACTCATATGAAGGCACCTGGACATAGAGGTGCCGGGGCAGGCTCTCTGATTCCTTGGAGTTTTAGGTTTGTTGTCTTGGGCAGCTGTGTCTGAAGCAGAACACTAAGGAAAGAGCCTGTGGGTGCTCCTGGAGAAAGGCTCCCCCACACTCTCCATGTCCTTCACTATTGCACGTGCTGAAGTGGAAGGCGCCTTTGCTCAGACAGCATACAGTGCTGGGGGTAAGGTCATTCCGTGGCCTAAATTCTTCCCCTCTCCTTTCTAGTTGGCCACATTGTTGGTAAATAAGTGATGCATGGCAAGTCCTCTGGGGTCACATTACCTGCAGGGCGGAGACCACATCCCCAGGGATTTATTTATTTTTTTATTATTTTATTTTTATTTATTTTGGTACCGGGGATCGAACTCATGACCTCGCGCTTGCCAGGCAGGTACCTATGCCACTGAGTTAAATCCCCAGCCCCGTCCCCAGGGATTTCTGTGGCTGTTGAATTGATCTTTTGCAAGGCTGCAGAGAACCTGTCCCCAACAGGTGACCTCCAGCTGTCCGGGTGGAGGATGACACGGAAGCTGGTGTGGGCTGGGGAGCAGCAGAGGTGTCCGTGGGGTGGACAGGTCCACAGAGCTGGGGCGATGCACAGGAAAGCAGCAAATCCAGATGCAGCTCTGACTACAGAGCAGGTGAGGGCAGGGTGGGCAGATCAGACATTTAGAAGAGTGAGCGGCCAGGAGTAGGGGCTTAACCACTCCCTTCTCTAATGTGGAGAGAACTGTGCAAGGAGCTCCCTGGGGTCTGGGTGTGGGGTGCTCCGGGTCCAGGCTGGGATTTGGGTGCAGCTCATGACTGAGTCACACTTCCAAAGCCACTTGGCCTCTGCACTGGGACCTCCTCAGAGGCTGCTCTACTGGAGGCTGCTGGGGTGATCGTTTCCTCGATCTGTCTTGCATGTTTCCCCTTGGCACCACTCCTGAGGCCTCAGAAACACGCGGAGAGCTGGCCAGGGCGCTTGGGGCTTGGTCTGGAGCTGGGGCTCGCATTCCTGCTGCCTGTGGAATGGCCCGAACACCTGCCAGGTGGAAAGGCAAGGCCGGGAGCTGCACTGAACAGCTGCAGGCATCAGGCTGAGTCAGAAGGACGCAGCTCAGATAGGAGGAAATTGCTTCCGAAAGAAACAAGCTGGAAATAACTCCTAACCACCAGAGCTGGGCGCTGCTCGCTTCACTCTGGATTTGGTGAAACATCTCAAGCTATTTTTCTGAAGTCTGGGATTTGCTCAAAACAGAAATGTCCTTTGCCAAACGCTTTCTTTGCCTTTATTTTTAAAGTCAAGTGTGCTTTGAAGGCAACCTTTGCTGTTTCAGATTCATTAGCTCTGGACACGTTTCTGGTGAGCCAGGACTGTTCATAGGAGCAAATTTTAGGGATCAGAGGTGAGGCAGGGAGATGGGGCGCCCGCCTGGGAGATGCTGGTGGGGGTTTGAGATCCTTGACGGTGAGGGGATGCTTTTTGGTCCCCTTTCAGTGTCACGAAGTCCCTTTCTAGTTTTGGACCCTTGTTTGTTTCGGGTTCTAGAAGAGGCTCAAAGCCACTGATTGCCTGAGGCTTATGATTCAGTAGGTAGAAGTTGGTTTCAGGATGATCAGGACCTGCCCTTCTCCCACCCCGACTTTGGGAGGGTCTGGTCTGTGGAGCTGACCCAGGACTCCAGCTCTGTAATTAGGTCCAGGGTTTCGGTCTTTCAGCAGAGCTGCTCAGGGCTTTGGTTCTGGCTCTCCAGCCTGCTCTGCCCAGGGACCCTGTTCAGCTCCTGGCAGGGCTCTGAATCCCCTTTGGAAGGGCAGACAGGCTGCCTGGCTCAGAGTGGAAGTTGAGGTCAGTCCTGCCATGTTTGCTTCCTCGTCCAAATGCTGGGCTCCAGACAACCGAGAGCTGCATTTCCAACCAGCTCAGCCTCTTTATTTTGGCTTCACATTGGAAAACTCTGCAACAATACCTCGGAGTGAATTCCACCGGGGCTCTGGTGACAAACCGCGCCGGCCATGTTTGGTGGTTTACAGTGTCACCAGAGCCCTTTGATGGCATTACGGCTGTTGCTCTGTGCCATCGCCAGCTCCTCGCCTCTGTGTCTCTTCACATGGAAAGAGCTGGAAGCAGTGGGAATGTGTCCTGGGCGGCCTTGGCCCCAAGTGCCCGCGTGCTGGTGCTGCTGTGTCTTGGCAGAGCCAAGCCCATGAATGGCTGGTTGGAGGAACGCGTCTCTGCTGAGGCCCATTTCCCTGGGTCCACGCCTATTATTCAATTAAAGGGCGGCACAGCCTGCCAAGAGTTGCTAGATCTTCCTTTCCGGAGCCAATGGCTGGTTCATATAGCGCCTGCTTTGCCCTTAATTCTTGCTGTCTCTGACTTTCTCAGACACACGCATCCACGTTCTTGGATCAACTAAGAACGCAGATTCTGGGTATTTTGAGATTACTCAGATTACTCGTTGGTTAGGACACAGAATTTCAGCATCACCTGAGTGGGCCTTTGATGGGCTTCAGGCTGGGCTCTTGGGAGAAAGGGCTCAGGTTGGTGGCTCGGACCGTGCTGTGGCCGGCAAAGCCAGGGGCTGGAGATGTGGACCATCCTGGCTCTTCATTACCTCGAGATGGGCTCACCCAGACAGGCTTCCCCCGGCTGCTGCTCCCTTCCCCACTCCTCCTGCCTCTCCTCCTCCTGGCAGGGCTGTGTGCCTGGAACACAGTGGACTATTGTTCCCGAGACAATTAAAAAAAAGATTGAGAAATGTGGCAGTGTTCCCTCCCCACATCTCAAGTTAGAATTCAATGTGTGTGTTCAGAAGGCTGCAGCCAGATCTTTCCTGCTAAGGTAGAATCAACAAAAAAGATCAGAGAGAAAGAGAAAAGGATTAGGCACCCAAAGAGGAGTTGGAAAGAGGTGCCTGCCTCTCACCTCTGTGACAGATTTAAAGCTTTAGTATTGGCCCACTCGGGGTTCTCAAGCAGCTACTGCTCATCATCTTGGCCATTAACCAGAGCATTAATGACCGGCTGAGGACCCTCGACCTGCCACAGCACTGTCACCAGTGTGGTTTATGGCTTTTGAGCACCAAGTCCCCCAGGGGCCACATGGTCCCTCTCTTCCTCCTTGGGAGTGAATCTGGACTTTGGAGCTCAGAAATCTGGCAGGTTTCCCAGGCTGGCTGACATCTTGGAGGTACTGGGGAGGATTTACGGGCTGAGCCAGGGTTTTGGGGGAGCCACAGGCTACCAGTGGAACCTAGAGGATGTTAAGTTGTCAAATGTGACCAAAGAGACCCACACAGGTGGCTCACACAGGGCGATGCTTTGTCATCAGGACAGAGGGAGGACGATCCCTTATGAGGTGGCAGTGGCTTCCACTTGCTGGGAGTGCTGGCCCGCGCTCTGGGCATGGTGCTTCCCGGCCCTCAGCACTTCTGCTTGGGGTTGGAGCCAGGACTTGGTCTTAGTGTCTTGCAGGACTTCTCTCCAGCAGGGCGGGGAGAATCTTCAGGCTCCCACAGCCTCTGCCCCCAGCTGCTTCCCTCCCGTGGTGACCTCCACTTCTCCCTGGTGGCTTTGCCACTTACAGTCACCCCTGGCTGGTAATATCACCAGAGACATAGATCCTTTGGGGTCCTAAGGGGCAGGGCCAGGGCACCTCCACGCCACCAGATCCGATGCTCCCCGGGGCCCCCTGGCTGCTCTTCATCTTCGTTCCTCCCAGTCCCCACCCATCCAGCTTCTGGAGCCAGACTGCGACCTTCACATCCTTGTAGTCACCTTCCAGCTGTGATCTTGGACACATCCTCGGCTCTCTGGGCCTCAGCATTTCCTTTGTAAAATGGGGATTCTAGAGAACCTGCCTCAGAGGGATGCGGAGGTGGGGGTTGTGCTCTGCGTGTGTGCCTGGCCCATAGTAAACGGTTGATGAGTGTGAGCCTTTATGAGTATTATTTTCATTTATTGTAACGACGCACCCCACACTGTCTGCCAGTCCTGGTACGGAAACAGCAGTGACTCTTTGCATGTGAGTCTGGCTTCTTCCTGAGACCCTCAAACACTGGCTGTGCCCCTCCCCATGTTCCTTGGACAGGCACTGGGCCTGGGAGCCCCATAAGGTTGGGAGTCACACTGACAGGGTGTGGGCCCCAGTCCTGAAGCCTAGGTGTTGGGGTATGTTCTGGGTTTCTCAAGATTTGAAGCCACACAGGAAATATTTTTCCTCCACTCTTTCACGGTGGTTTACAGGTGGGAGGGTGTGGGTCTGGTGGTCAGAAGGGCCTCTCTCCAGCTCTCCTTCCCTGTCCCTGGAGGAGGAGGTGCCTGCTCGGGAACCTGGAGGTTTGCCAAACTCCCCTTGATCAGGGTGGGCTCGGTATGAGTTTGTTTCCGGCCCCCTCTTGCACATTGTTTATGTAGACACAAGAGAATGGGGCTTTGGTTTCAAGGTGTGATCCAGCTCAGCACATCCATCAGCTCTGCGAGCCCCTCTTTATTTTTCTCCCCTTCTCATTTCTGCTGTGGGCTATGGTGGGAAAATATCAATTGTGAAAGGGCCACTTGTCAAGATAAAAATCACACTGTTCAACCATGCTGCCACCCTAACCACTGCCAGTTTCGGAGCTGTGCCAGGGTACAGAGCCAAGGGTGTCACCAGGGTAAAGGGAGCCCTGCCTGGCTTGAAAGCCCAGCTAATGCTTCTTTCTGGATGTGTTACTTTTGTGCATGGTGCCTCAGTTTTTTCATCTGTCGAATGGGGATGATAACATTTCCTATATCACAGTCTGTCTGAAGGATTCAGTGAGCCCTCTCATGTTTGATCAAGAACCAGGGAGAATTTGGGTGTAAAGTCCAGTGTCTATTGAGAGTTTGAGGGTGAAGCATTTGCAGTCTGGGATGAAAATTTCCAAAGTAGAATGTTCTTCAAAATCACCCATGAAATTTAAAACAAATTTGTCCCATAAATATATATTTTTAATAGTGGGTAGGGCTTGGGATTGAACACAGGGCCTTTCCACTGAGATACATTCCCAGCCTATTTAAAAAAATTATTTTGAGACAGGTCTCACTGAGTGGCTAAACTGCCCAAGTTGGGTTTAAACTTGTGACCCTTCTGCCTCAGTTTCCCAGTATACTGGAATTACAGGTGTGTGTTACCGTACCCGGCTCAACCTGCAAATCTTAATGGAGTGGCTCCTATTTTGTTTCTGGGCACAGTGCTCAGTTAACAGGGTTGGGGGGTCAGCTCTTGCCTTTCCCATTTTGAGCTTCTGATTCCTGAATAAGTGACCCCAACTCTCCAAGCCTCTGTTTTCTCATTTGCAAGATGGGCGTGACCACAGCCCCACTCCTCCATCCCGTCATCGTCTGTGACTCAGTCCTGCACTTCCTCAGGCTGTCGCTGAGGCCACAGCAGAGTGAGGACAGATGCCCAGGGCCTTGTCTATGGAGAGGAGGGTAAGCAGCAGACAAGGCCCTGAGGCCGCACTGCTGCTTCAATTTTTCTGTCTGCAGAACCAACGTTTTGTTTCTCTAGGGCTTAGCTGGTGGGATCCAGCATTTACTCAGAGTTGCCAACGCACCCTGGCCTAAGGAAACGCCAGCCACGGCGTTCCCCTGTTCGCAGAGGGAGTTGGCCTGCGGCCATAGGTGTTTGCCACCGACCTCAGTGTCTCTCTCTCTTTCCTGTGCGTGGTTGTGGGGTGTAAACAACCACCACCACTTTGGAAAGCAGCCTGCAGGTGTCTTAAAAACTAAAAATAAGATTATCATTCGATCCAGCCGTCCACTTCTGGGTCTCTGTCTGTCTTAGTCCATTTTGTGCTGCCAGAGCAGAATTCTGGGTTGTTCATAAAGAAAGGAGGCTGGGCAGCCCGATGTCAGGCTGCAGCCCCTGGCAAGGGGCTTCTTTCTGTTATCCCAGGGCTGCAGGTGGAGGGAAGAGAGGGGTCCCGGGAGCAAGAGGAGCGGCCGAGAGCACCCTTCCTAGGAGGGACCTGCTCCCATGAGAGGTGATCCCCGATCAGGAGTTATTTCATTCAGATGAATGAGTCAGTAGATTAATTAATCCATCCCGAGCCCTCGTAATTGCCTCTTAGGGGTTCCACCTCTTAATACCATCACGATGGCAGTTAAATTTTGACATGAGTCCTGCAGGGGATGTCAAACCAAAGCAGGATCCGGAAGAAATGAAATTACTCCGAGACTCTGGCCCTCCCATGTTCACAGCAGCACTATTCATGCGGACTGGGGTACAGAGCCATCCAGGTCCCCACCCGTGGACGCATGGGCAGAGAGAGGGAGGTGAGTGCTCAGAGGAGCACCATGCAGCCGCTCTAAAGGAGCTGCTGTCTTTTCCACAGCAACCGGGATGCTGTGCAAACTGGTGTATGCCAGGCTCGGTAAGATGCGTGTTGCATACATGTGAAATCCAGAAGAGCTGATTCATGGAGACAGCAGAAGGGTGGTTGCCAGAGGCTCAGGGGAGAAGGACGGAGGGGACTATTGATCACAAGGTACAGAGTTTCAGTTACACAGGAGGGACAGGTTAAACTATCAGGAGAGACCAGTTTAGCATCTTCATCATCAGAAAGTAATAAATTGGCAAGGTGGCAGGATGCTAACTATTCCAGTGGAATCTTTCTGCAATATATACATAGACCCAAGCATTCCTCTGGCACCCTATACATATACAGAACAATTACCTGTCAATTGAAAGCTAAGTAAAGCAAATTATATTTTAAAAGAGGGTGGTGCAGCCCGGGGAGGCTGGTGTGTGGTGATGCAGGACAGCAGAGGTCGTGGCTGATCCCTGCAGCTCTGGTCTCTCCTGATTTTCCGTTTCCACCAGAGCTGATACGTGATAAATTACTAGAGACACCAAATTGTGTTGGAGCCTTGTATGACCCCAGCAGGGCTGGTCTGTGTCTGTGTGTGTACAAGAAGGCCAGGTGCCTCCTCCAAAAGAGGCCAGACAGGGGAGGACTTAGGTCCCGGCCTGAGGTAGAGGGGGGCTGGGCATGCGGGGACACAGTCTTGGCTGGGGACTGACGCCAGGAGTTACCTGGTGAGGATTCTGGTGGTATCTATGTGTGGCTGTGGGGTCGAGCATATGTACAAGTGCAGGAATGTGTGTGTGAGCCTGGGAATGTTTGTGTGTCTGTGGACATGAATGTAAACATGAGTGACTGCATCAGAGAATGTAAGTGGGGGGGCAAGGTGTGGAGAATGAGCGTGCACGTGTGTACACACATGAGGGTGTGAGGAGTTGGCAGCAAACGAGAGGAATCTGGTTGGACTCTCAGCGGGGGCAGGAGCTGCCCCCTCTGGACTTCACCCCACCTCCTGTGGTCCCCAGACCTGACCTCCAGCTGCTTCCTGGCCCCTGCGGTATTGCTCTGGGCACAGCCTGTGACCAGGGACCTCGAAGAGGTCCTGCTGCCATCCTGAGAAGGCATTCACCTCTGGGGAGCAGGAGAGGCCAGTGGACCACGTTTGCTAGGGGGTGGGTGGTGCCGGGGTGGGGTGTCCTCTCTGAGGTTCTGGGTAGGGGTCAAGTCTGATGCAGGAGAGGAAAGTGTCCTTTGTGCTCCACCCAGGTGGCACTAGGTCCCCAGGGGTTTGTAGGAAGTGTCCCCGGCCGAGGGACAGCTGATGACTCCCTTTCCCACCGCCTTTGGGCTTTAGTAAAATCACATTCTTTCAATCCTGGGACTGCTGATGCTTATGCAGTAACCTGATTTATCAGTTGAGGATATTAAAATCGTATGATCAAAGATAGACTGGCACTCATATGTCCTTAAAAGGACATTAATAGAAAACGAAATGACGTGTCTCAGGTTAAAGAACACTATTTCCAAGAAAGAACAGTTGGTGACTTCCCCACATCCCTTCTTTTTGGTGTGGACCAGGGAAGAGGTTTTGGAGGTGGAGGGTGAGGCCACCTCATTCTGGGATCCTGGGGTTGGGAGCCACAGTGGGGTGAGCCCAGCAGCAGGCAGGGACCGCACCCCTGCCCTTTCGCCCTTGAGTGCCAGGGCCCCACGGGGAGCAGTGACTTCTGTTTTGGGGACTGTGGGAAGTGGAGGGACACGAGGCTGTGGCCCTTGAAACCATCTCAGGAGGAGGTTCTCGGGCGGGTGTGTGCTTTGCCCTGTAGGTCCTGGGACTGTCACTGAGTGACTGGCTGTGTACCTTTGGTTTTTCCTTTACTCATGATAGTAATACCCATTTCTCAAGGCTGTAAAGAGAATTACATGAATTAATATTGAGAGCTTCAAGAGCAGCCCCTGGCACACAGAATTTCATCTGTCAGTCACCCTCATCATTATGATTAAGAGGATGGAGGGCTCCTGTAAGCAGAAGGAGTCACACGTGTGTGAGGCCCTGTACCAGATGCCTCAACCATCGACTTGCAGGGGAGTTCTTTGTCAGGCCCATTGTACAGATGAGGAAACTGAGACTTGGAAGACGAGCACAGCTCTTTCCTGAGGCCCCACAGCTATGGGGAAGTGGGGCTGACAGGGCCCGCTGGCCTGACTTCATGGCCCCCCGTGGTGCGGTGTGGCCTTTGGAGGATATGCAGTTTATGAGGTTCACTGCTGTCTGTCTGGCCAGCACCCAACCCAGCGTGTGGCCAGATGAGTGCTCAGCAAATCCAGGCACTGAGAGGTGAGGGGAGGTGGTGAGCTCCCTACTGCTGGAAATCTTTCAGTAAAGAGCTTTCCAAGATGGCACGCCTGGCTGGAGGTAATATTGCTCACCTGTAATCCAAAGTACTCAGGAAGCTGAGCGGGTGATCACCAGTTTGAGCCCTGGGCAACTTAGTGACTCAACAAGATCTTATCTCAAAATGACAAAAAATAAAAAAGGCTGGGTAGTGAGCTCAGTGGGAGACCACGTGTGGGTTCCATCCTCAGTACCCAAAAGAAAAAACAAGATGACGTTCCTGTATCAGGGACCCAATGGGCCTATCCGATGGAGTCCCTTGTGGCCGTGGTTTCTCTGAGTCCTGACTGAGGCATTTCCAGTGGTTTCCAGCAAGGAGCCTGACTCGGTACTCAAGATTGCTCAACTATCCCTCTCCAAGTTCTTCAGTGCACATCTTGGCAGCTCCTTATTCCTAGAAATCAAGGACCCAACTCACAACCGCCCAGAGTCCCACCTCCATCTGGGCCTGCAGGTGGCTTCTGTCATCCAGCCTGGTCACCACACCCAACCCCGGGATGCCGGGACACATGGCTTCAGTTACAGTCTCTCACTTCTGCCCAGGGTCTGCTGCAGCCGGCTAGAGTGGGTCACTGGATCCAATTATTAAACCTTCTCGAGTCTTACGAGCCAGCATCATTAAAAATCGAATAAGCCTACAATTAGATTATATTTAAAAAGACAATAAGTATTCAGAACCCACCACTTCCTAATCATTTCCCTACGTTTTGTGTTGTTTATGCTGTCGAGGGGGTTTACATTTATTCTGTCTGTGTGGTGGAAACTCTGCCCACGGTGACTTCACACGAGTAGCTTGGAATTGGCTGGAGCGAGAAGCATTTACACCACAGAAAGCGGCAAGGGCCACGTCAAGCCTCACCTGGCTCCAGAGCTCACTGTTAAAAGCCATTTCCCAGCACGCTGCAGCTTCTGCCGCTCTCACGTTTGGGGGCACACTCTGTGTGCACCTAACTTCACCCCAGAGAGGCCAACAACCTCGTGTACTCAGCATTGGAACTCTCGGGTTTTCTGAAACTACTCATATGATTTCTAGCTCCTGGAGATTATGAATTGTGTTAGCATTACTCAGCAGTCAGTCTGAGTCCTTCCTCTTGCAAGAAGCCGAGCTGGCACTCTGATTCATTTCTATGAGCTAAGATCATTACAAATCCAGTTAATCTTATGATGACATGTAAAGAGACAGGGAGTATTTAAACCGTACACGTCCTTCTTTCCCTACTCTTGGGCTTCCTCTTGGCCTTGTCACGCCCCTTCTTTTTACATTTAAAAAACTGTACGGCTTTATTTATTGAGGTCTAACTTGACACATAATAGACTACACATGTTTAAGTGTATAATTTGATGAGTTTAACAGGGATACGAGATATGATCAAAACGCATGGTGAATGCTTATGTCACAAAAGTCTATTCCGGGAAAGGACACATTTCAGAGGCAGCTCTGAAAGTTCTCTTTTGCGAGGGTCTTTGTGACGCGTGATCAAAAAGATGGTGAACACAGTGGCTGAGGGCAAGCCAGCAGAAATGCAGGCTCGTAAAAACACGACAGCGTCTCCTACTGCCTCATTCACTGGCTCTGGCGTTGTGTGATGTCTGGGTCCCCCCCAAAGTAAAAATGACCATGAAAGGTCAGCGGTTGGGGTCAGTTCAGGACGGCAAGGAAGCCATCACAGTGCAACTAAAGACACCAGGAAAGACTTCCGGATCGCTTCAGAAAGTGGCAAAAACAATAGAATGGGTGTATTTGAAGCGAAGGGGAGAACCTCGAGGGGGATTACGGGCAATGTGTCTTTTACTGTACGAAATTAAAAGGAAAACCGTCCATATCCACTGTCATTTTGATCACAGCTCATGCATGTGTTACTCCATTGCTGCTGTCAGGTTTCTCATGCTCTATGTAATCCATCCCTCCTACTCCCAAGCTGCCACTGATTTCTATTGATCAATTTGTATTTTGTAGAATTTTGTATAAACAGAATTCGTAGGATATACTTTGCCTTTTTGAGTCTGGCTTCTTTCACTTAGTAATGTTTTGAGCTTCCTCATGTGCACATAATCTGTTTCTTTTTATTGCTGAGTAATATTCCACAATAGGGATAGACTACAATTTTTTTAAGCTATTCATTATTGACAGATACTAGGAAATTTCCAGTTTATGGCTATTATATTCAAGACATTTTTTTTTTTGGCACCAGGGATCAAACTCATGACCTTGCACTTACCAGGCAAGCCCTTGAGCCCCTGAGCTAAATCCCCAGCCCATTGTGGCTATTATAAATAAAAACCACTACAAACGTGTGGGTACAAGTCTTTACCAGACGCGTGTGCTCATTTTTCTTGGGTTAGCACAGGCATGGCACGGATGGGTTGCATGTTAGATGTGTGTTTAACTTTTTAAGAAACTGCCAGCTTCCACTGATTTATTTATATTTATTTATATGCCATATAGCCTTGGACAAGCAACTTAGCATCTCTGGGCTTCAGTTTTGTTAGAGCACTCGAGGAATACATTCAACTCCCATGGAAGTATAGGACAAAGAAGACATTCTTTGTAAAAATGTGAGGGTCCATCAGGAGGAAAGAGACCCCAGAGAGCCAGCATATTCCTATTTCCATCTTTACCACACCCTTGGATCCACTCCATTATTCTCAGCAGCAGGAGGCTGCTGGGGTAGGGTGAGGACCCTTCTGGATCCCACCCAATTTCAAGCCTTCTGGCCTTTGCTGCTGTGTGCCCTGGCCTGGTGATCCTTGTTCCCAGACCTAAGGGCCACAGGTGACATGAGCACCCCTCCCCGCAACATGTGAACCCCTATGTCTAAGCCACTGGCTTCACTGGCAGCTCTTAGCTGGGGACTTTCTTGCTCTGGCGGCTCTGGCTTTCCTGGTTGCTTCCAAGTTTCTATGCTGTGATTGATGACACAGGGGCCTCAGGGTGAGTGGGTAGAGGAAGGGCACTTTCTTACTCATTGTGAGCAAAATGCTCCTGACTGCGGTGGATCAGGCCAGGGATGGAGTAGGAGAGTGTGCCGTAGGGGCTGGCTCCACACATCTCAGCGCTCACGAGCTGCTTTGCTGGGTGCCCAGTGGAGCCCTTGAGGGAGGGAGGAGGCCTTGCCTGGCCCCCGGTGCCGGTGCCGGAGGGCAGACGTGAGCCTGAGGTGGTGGCAGCTTCAGAAGAAACATTGTTTTCAAGATGAGTCAGTCTGTCCCGTCTCTCCACCTCCACTGCTGTGTTTCCTGTATATCCTGGTGATTGGGGCGAAGCGGGCGGTGAAGGAAGGCTCCATGGAGGGAGGAATAACAGAAGAGAAGGAAAGAAAAAAAAATCCATCAGCAGAGTGAAAGAGCCAACTTTTTCACGCGTTTCTGGGAAAATCAAATAGAATTTGCTTGACTGTAAAGCCAGGCACTGCTCCCGGCTTCTGCTGGCTTAGGGTTTGCTCTGGAACTCTGGGACTTAGGAGGGACTCAGAGCCAGGCAGGGGATGCCCTGGCCCTGGGCTGGAGAGCGGAAAACTGTCCCAGGTACAAGACTTAAAAGAAAACGGGAGCCGGCGAGGGAGTCAGGCCGAATGTGCCGGACAGGGCTGTTTGCTAGCCCTGGGCTTCCTTTCCTGCTCTCACACTGGTTCCGGCTCAAACTCCAGTTCCTGCTGCAGGCCATAACTGCCGGGGTCTCCTCCTAGCCAGTGAGGTGGGAAGCGGCTGGCGAGACCTGAGGGATGGTTGGTGTGGAACGGGGAGCAGTTTTAGGGAGCACTGCCAGGGCCAGGAGCAAGTTCCCAAGCAAGGTAGGATTTCGGCAGGACCAGTGAGTTGGGAAATTGTCCTGCAGGCCTGTTCCCACCCCAGGCTTCTCTGCAAGGAGCTGAGTCAGCTGGACTTATTTCTATTCCCGCCTGCCCTCCTGGCTTTATTTATGAGGTTGCAAACCCTCAGGGCCTGCACCTGCTGGGCGGTCTCAACAGGACTCGCTTATTGAACACCTGCTGGGTTTGCCTGCCATGCATGCACGCATGTTCATGTACATGTGCATGTGAGTGTGTGTGTGCGTGTGCGTGTGCATGTGCGCGTGTGTGTGTGTGTGTGTGCAGGCACCCAGTGGGCTTGGCCTGTCTGCCACCTGGGAGACACTAGGTCTCTCGAACCCCTGAGACCTCAGATGGGTTCTTGAAGGGACTGATACTGACCTGAAAATCCGGGCCTCAGGATGTGGGTTGAGATTTTTCAAACAAACTGGGAAGTTGGCTGCTGGGAGCCCAAGGCAGCCCCGAGTTCTGAATGGCTGTGGTCGGGATGCTCCAGAAAACTTCATTTCAGCCTCCCTTTGGCCCAACCATCGTCCATCCATGATTTTAGCCTAAGGAAATGTTGTCTTAAATTCTCTGAGCCTCAGCTGCCGCGTCTGTAGAGATGCTTGCTTCTCCATCTGCCTCTGCCGAAAACTGTCAGGCGGTGACAGTGCCTGGCACCATCAGCTGTTAGCTGACACGGAGAGTGAGGCTCAGAGAGGCAGAGCCCTTCCTCCAGGTCACACAGTGCAGCAGCCCACCGCAGTGCGGCATCGGTGAGGCCAGGTGCCGGGCATCATGCGAGGTGGGAGGCTGGATGGTGACCCACACATCAGTCCCCAGAGGCTCCATTTACCAAGTGAGGGTGCTGCTCCACAGTGGCCTACGTAGTGAGAGGGAACAGTTTCCAGCCTCCCCTGTGGCCCTGGACCCTCTTTGGAGCAGGTGGCAGCAGCCTCTGCTTCCCTGCTTCGGCCTTCAGCTCTGACTCCTCTGGGTACAGCCCTGGAGGCCTTGGGAAATGCACATGCACACACGTGTACACACACACGTGCACACACAGATGCACACTTATTTGCACACTCACATACCACACATACCATAGTCACATGCATGTATGTGCATTCACTCACACACACACTCACACTGTCCCCTCTCCTGTTCTGCATGAACCGTCGGTGCCTGCTTGGCAGCTGAGGGGCTCCATTCCTGGGCTTCCTCCCTAAGGGAGCCCCACAGGTGAGGAGACAGAGC
Organism: Cavia porcellus; assembly: GCF_034190915.1. Lineage (NCBI taxonomy): Eukaryota > Metazoa > Chordata > Mammalia > Rodentia > Caviidae > Cavia > Cavia porcellus. The sequence goes on along the minus strand of NW_026947508.1, from coordinate 18,992,303 downwards.
TGGCTGATCTGTAGCTGGGAGGTTGGAGTAGAGCAGAGGCCTGGGGCCAGGCTGTGCACTCGGAGACCTCTGTGGAGGGCCTGGCTGGAAGCCACCTCCCGTAGAGCTGCTGTCACGTTGCTCTCTGGAACCCTGTGTGCGTGTGTGTGTGTGTGTGTGTGTGTGTGTGTGTGTGTAGGTAATGAGCAGGCTGCATAAGAGAGACATGGGGAAATGAGCAGGTTCAGGAAGGCCCGTGCTGGGGCGGGGACATGAAGAGGGCAGGAAGGCACCGTGCACACCTTGAGGGTGGCTCACAGGTGTCCACAAGGCCTCGAGGCCACGTGGCCATGATTAAAGCTACAGTACCCTGCTGGGCCTCAGTTTGCTCCTATGTGAAATAGATATAAAATACCTGCCTCCTGGGGTGTGGTGGGGCTCAGAAAGATGGCGTTGGCAATTCTTACGGGTTCTAGAAGTAGCCACTTTGCTTTCCCCTCACTTCTGTGCCGGGAGCTTTTGCTGTGTGCCAAGAACCCTGTGAAAAACCCCAAGTCTGGGGCATCCATCACACTGGCCTAGGCACAGAGGTGGAAGTACCATCATCTGTGTTTTGCACAGGGGACACTGGGGCACAGGCACCTTGCTCACTGCCCTCTGGGCCAGGGCTGCACGGCTACCCACTGAGCTCAGTCAGCCAGCTTTCCTGCCTCTCTTGTCAGAGGCTCTTGCTGTCTTTGGGAAGGCAAGAGACAGAGAATCAGTGGAATCGGCTCTGTGAGTAGGTGCATATATATCTTGCTCCTGGCACCTTCTCATTAGATGGCATATTCTACCGCCTTCCGGAAATGTGGTGAGGGCCTGAGGTCCTGCTTCCTCTTACTGGCGAGCTCGGCTTGCAGAGGGAAGGGTGGGCGGCTGAGCGTACCTGACACCAAGAAGCCCTGGTGCTTAAAAATTCATAATGCTCCCATCCAGCCCTCTCCACAAACAGCTCGTTCCTTCAATACACGCAGCACTGTGGTTTCTGAAAATGACTCATCCCGATGCTGCTTTTGGGCCACAGGAAAGGGCAAAAATCTCGGTAGAATTTCCTGAGGCCACTGAGGAGCAGCCCGGGCTAGAACGCTGCGGTGCGCCCAGCCACCAGCATGCATGTCCCTGATGGTGGCTTTCAAGGGCTGCCGGCCAGGGGTCCCTCCCTCCTCGTAGCAAGTTCATGGGTCACTTCTGGGGACTTTTGTCCCCTACCCCACTAATGCGACAGTTGCTGTTCTTCATCAAAGGACAGGAGTGACACAGAGGGGTCTTTCTCTTTTTCTCTTCCAAAATGATTTTTTGGTCAAGAGTATATAATACGGTCATGTTTGGTATTAGGTACTGAATCTGATTTAGAAAATTATAGCTTCTTCCCCACCTCCCCACCCCGCCCTGCCCCTGTCTCCCTTCTTCTCTCCCTCCCTGCTCTGTTCCTTTCTGGTAGATTGGGGATTGAATCCAGGGCCTCCACACTGAGCTACATCCCCAGCCATTTATTTGTTTACCTGAGACAAATTCTGGCTAAATCCCTGTGTTGCCCGGGCTGGACTTGTACTTGTGATCCTCCCGCCTCAGCCTCTCAGAGCTCTGGGATTACAGGTGTGAGGCATCGAGCTAGGCCTAGAGAATTATGGTGTCTAAATATTTCTAAGATTGACTTCGAGATACGTTTTGTTTTGTCTTGCTTTGTTTTGTTTCTCCCTCTAATATAGAAAGGATAGAAATACCTGTTAAGACTCATGTATGTGTAGAATCTATAAACAGTTTATAAAGAACTGATCTTATGACACATGATGAAATGAACAGATACTCTGAAGAAAAAGAGACAATAAAGTACCCAGTGCTGATCCTGGAGTGTCATAATGTGACACCCAGCAATAGTATTGTTCTTTGTTCAGAGTGATATCAGCCTGCTTGGGTTTGTTCAATCTCAACGTAATTGAAGATACGGATAACTGCATGTATGTTTAAGTGTATAAGATTGATAACCATATTTCTAAATTTTTGGTGGATAGTTGAACAGAACTGGTTACAGTCTCACTGTTTGAATTCCCACTTTATATGCTCCACTTTAGTATCTTGAATAGCTATTTGTAAGAAGGCAATCTGTAATCAACTAGTGATTTCTTACTGTTTATTTTTTTCTTTGAAAGGATTATTTCTACCCATTTTCAGTTCTGTTTAGTCTTTCTTTAACTAAATAAACAACAACAACAACAACAACAAAAGACACAGTACCCAGTGCTGATCCTGGAGTGTCATGATGTAAAATCCAGCAATACTATTATTCTTTGTTTAGAATGACTTTAGCCTGCTTTAGTTTGTTTAATCCCAACATAAATGAAGATATGGATAATTGCATGTATGTTTAAGTGTATAGGATTGACAACCATATTACTAAATTTTTGTTGGATAGTTGAACAGAACTGTTTGCAGTCTCGCTGTTTGAATTTCCACTTTATATGTTCCACTTTTTTTTTTAATCAGTACCGAGGATCAAACTCATGACCGCCTGCTTGCAAGGCAGGTGCTTATGCTGCTGAGCTAAATCCCCAGCCCTATGTTCTACTTTTGTATCTTGAACAACTATTTGTAAAAGGACAGTATGTAAACATCAACTAGTGATTTCTTATTGTTTATTTTTCTCTGAACGTATGTATTATTTGTACCCATTTTCTATTGGTTTAGTCTTTCTTTAAATAAAATTTTTAAAAAAATTGACTTCTAGGAGTTCTGAAGATGGCAGCTTGATAGGTAGCAGGGGAGAGAGCCTCTCTGAGAAAAACAACTCAGATGCTAGAATTTAACACCACGGAGAAGACCAGACGAGAGGAGAGGAATTCTCACGACCCAGGAAGAAACAAGGGAAAAGAAAAAGAAAGAAAGGAAGGAAAAACATGGATGAAAGGCTGGAACCAGACGCTCACAGGGACCAGTCCGTGCTGTGCTGGGCACGCCCTGGAGTCCGAACATTCACGGTCACACTGAGGCCACGGCCACCGACAAAGGGAGTTGGTGAGTCCAGGGCCCTTGGTGGGAGGACACGGCGCAGCTGGAGTGGAGCCAAGGCAGAGAGCTGCATTAATTCTCGGTGAGTGCTGGAAATTGGGTCCTGTGGTGGGTGTGGCCGACTGGAGGACATATTGGAGTTGGGCAGGACGGGCCTGAGCTGAAACGCAGTGGTGAGTGGTGCCGGTCAGCTGCCCCTGGCCCAAGAGGACTGGCGGGACCTGCTTGGGCTGGGTCACACCCTGGTCAGGACCCAATAGCCAGGGACGAAACTGTCCCGAACCTGTGACATCCGCACAGCACAGACTAATGTGCTGAAGGCACTCGCTGGTTGATTGGCTCAGAGAAGAGGGGCTAGCCTGCATCGGCCCTGCACGCACCTCAGATAACAGCTAACTGGAGAAGGCAGCAAGCCCCCAGCCAGCACGCTTCAGAAAAACCGTAAGGGAGAGAGCCTGAGACCTCTACCACACACCTGTCTGAAAGAAACCAGAAATATGGGGCTGGGGATTTAGCTCAGCGGCATAAGCACCTGCCTTGCAAGCAGGCAGTTGTGAGTTTAATCCCCAGTACCGATAAAAAAAAATTATAAGGGGCTGGGGATTTAGCTCAGCGGCATAAGCACCTGCCTTGCAAGCAGGCAGTCGTGAGTTCGATCCCTGGTACCAATAAAAATGAAAAAGACAAAAAAAAATTATAAAAAAAAAAGAAACCAGAAATATGACAAGACAAAGAAATAAGAAAAAGCCTCCAGCTGCTGACCCTGGGAAAATAAGTCCAGGAGAGATAAATGCAGAAGAGATCCAGGGCAGCAATCATGCAACATCGGCCACAGCATGAGCAGACATAAAGAAATACTTTTATGACCTCATAGATGAACCTAAAACTGAAATTCTAATCCAAGTGAGGCAAGATATAAAAAGATTAATAAAAGAAATACTAAGCCCCTCTCAAGAAGACATGAGGAACCTAGAAAAAGAAGAGAAACCTTTGGTGAAGAATATAAACAAAGTCTAGAATACATGAAACAGATCTAAAGAGATTACCAGGAAATTAAAAACTCCATTGAAAGCTGGCAAAATGTCTTGACAGAAACTAAAGTTAGCCTTTCAAAATTTGAAGATAGATTTGCAACGTGTGATCGTGAAAGAAAAGACCTCTTAAAAATAACAAGGAACCAGGAGGTAACAATATAAAGGCCAGAAGACTTCAAGAGGATCTACAACTTAAGAATAAAAAACATGAGCGAAGAAGCAGGAGTAACCACAAATGAATTACAAAGGCTATTCACAGAAATAATTAAGGAAAACTTCCCAAGCATAGGAAAAAGACATAGAATAGCAGAGATGAGGCCGAGAAGGTAGGCTATAATCTGTAATACAGATGGCCTTGATACACTGACAAAAAGAAACACAGGCAGACTAGATCAGGAGATAGGATCCATCGAGATGCTCTGAATAGGAAATATACTCAGCCTGAAAGAGGGTTAATAAATCAAAAGTCAAAGATGAGAAAACAGTGCTCTATGTGACAGGGAATCAGAGAGAAATAGGGACAGTTTGTCCAGCAGGTGCAGATAGGTTGGAAAGTCATGACACTTTTGTGCAGTGGAGAACTACACAGCTAGAAGGAAGGAAAACCTTGAGGCTTTATTAGTTAACGTAATATAGCTCAAGATCAAGCTCAGGGATAAAAAGGTTCAGCACCACTTAGGTAAATAGCAGGTTGCTCCCTAATCTAAAAACTGAAGGAGTTAGTGGGACCCAAATTGTACAAAGCACCCTGCGAAAGTGAAAGGGGAGGAATTGCCTAAAAAAGGAAGGCAGAGGACATTGTTAATAGTGTATCAGGGTTTAAAAGCCACAGTAGTCGTATCACTCTGTTTAGTTTGATTATATTCTGTTCCAGTCTGTCTGCTCATACTAGATTTGAGGGCACAGACAGGTATCCCCAAAATAGCAGGATACAGTAACTATTCTTAATCTCCTATTAACTTAAACTGAAGCTCTGTATTACTCACATGGTCTTACTATGACTGATCTTATTTGAATCTGGTTTGTTAGACTGCTGTTTTGTCTTGACTGATTTTATTCGAATTTGGTATGCTTGATAGTATCAAGTTTAAGAGTAGAGGCAACTACTCAGAAGATGACAAGATGCAATAAGATACCCATTCTGGTTTGATTATTAACTGCTTTTGAAGTTCTACAATGTCTCCAAAGTTGTGTTTTTATTAAGATTGCTATATAATGCTGTGTTCATTTATATTATGCCTGATGATGTAGACAATTCTATTGAAAATAACAAGAGAAAGCATAGTAACTACTGTAGATCACCTCCTAGTATTGTGGTTTTATATGTCTTTTTCGTTTCGAGTTTTTCTAGAAATTTGTTTTGTTGTCTTGTTTTGATCTGTTTTTCCCTGTAATACAGAAAGGATAGGTATACATGTAGAGATTCACACAGATGGAGAATTTCTAAACAGTTTAAGGGGAACAGATTATATAATACATGATATAATGAATAGATACTCTGAAGAAGAGACACCAAGATACCCAGTGCTAATTCTGTAGCATTATGATATAAAATCTAGCAATACTATTATTCTCTGTTTAGAGTGATATTAGTCTAGTCTCTTATGTTTAATTTTAACATATGTAAAGATATGGACAGCTATTTCGAAGAGAACGAGAGACATGATGGCAGCCATTGTTGACTTCCCTATTGTCTGGCATTGAAGACCTAAAAAGCCTGCATCATCCTGTTCTGATTAGTTTAGTACTGTAATGTTCAGTATGTATTCACTGTGTGTGAAGATGTGGACAACTATTTGGAAGAAAACAAGCGACAATACAATAGACAGTGAAGATTTCCAGTGGTCTTACTTTGAAATCCATGTTTCTTTAAATTGTTTCCATATGATCTGCTTTGTTCTGTTTAATTTTACCCTCTTTAAAAATAAAAAAAATTGACTTCTAATGTTCCTAAACGTTTCTAAAAGGTGTAAATTCCCTTTGCAGGCCGAATATGGCTACCTTGGACTGAACAGGACCAGTTCTCTCCCTTGTGATCTGTAGGTGTCATTCTGTCCTGGTTTGCAGGGCTGTGTGTCGAGCACGGGTGGCCGCAGTCGGTCTGTTGGTTACACTCATGTTTACCTTTTCTTTAATTTTAATTTTTGCTAGTACCGCTCCACGGTGTGCAGTGATTATGTTCATCGGGGGAGCTGGCACGTGGGCATCTTACCTCTTTTTACATTTCTTTCCCCTCCTTTTCTTCCCCCCACCCTCACTTCTAGGTTCTTCTTCCCATGTTTAAACATCTAAGTCATTGTTTCCTCTTATCTATCCTTTATTTTGTCCTTAAGCTGGTTTACAGTCAGGGTTTCTCCCATAAGGGAACCATGCAGTGTTTAAGTGTGTGTGGCTCATTTATTTCACTTAACACTGCTGTCTCTGGGCACATCCATTCTCCTACAAATGTTCTGTATTCATAGCAGAGGAAGGTGGCACTACTGAAATTTTTGAGTCATTCCTGGTTACGTTGATTTATTTGTCCATTTCCCCTACTAGTGAGCCAGCAACTTCCAGGGAAGGTGTGTCCTCTATTTCCTTAAGATAGGCAGGGTCTGCCTCAGACTGATAATAGTACAACAAACATTTATTAAGCCTCTGCCTGGTGCCAGGTTGGGTTCCAAACACCTTCGCCTACAAGGCATGCTCTGCTGTTATTTTTCCCACTGTACCGGTGAGGAAACCGAGGCACAGAGGTTAGGGGATCAATAATACTTGTTGAATGAATGAATATTACTTGTCAAATGAATGACAGAGTCTTCTAGGGGCCTGCCAGCCTTCCAATACCAGCAGAAAAGACCTGCTGTTCATTAAATGATTCCTTAAATGCTTGTCCTTACATGGAAGTGAAGGGCATAGGCTTAAATTATGGGAGACCAGACCATCTCTGCCACTTATGCTGATGCAGTTAATGAAGCCGTCTGGGCCTCGATCTTCCCATCTGTAAAGTGGGTGATAACAACAGTCCCTGCCTCTGAAGATGAAGTAAGATATGTGAAGTGCTCAGAGTGGGGTCTGGCAGTATTCAGAGTGACACATGTCAGCTTACCCTTTCTGAGGAAGCTGAAATACAGGGCAATATGGTACTAGTAGGTGGGTTCTTTGCCCCATTCTGATTAAAATTCCTATTTACCCCAGTGCTCACTGGTATGAAGACTGGTTTTAGGGTTAGAGGTTTGCTTGGTAACCGTGACATTTATCTTGGGGGAGGGGCTGTTCCCTTCTACCTACAGATCTCCTGCCATTAACATTTACCATGAGCTGGGGAGGCCTAGTGTTGGGCGCCTCGGGACACAGGCGTGAGCAGAAGCTGGCCTGCCTGTCCCATGTGGCTGTACCCCAGTGAGGAGACTGCTGTTGCTCTGATCTTCACTTGGTGACAAGAGGTGCATAATTTGGAAGTGGGCAGCGGCAGTCAGGCTGCTCTGGAAGCTTAGCTGGTTTATGATGTAATCCTGGAGGCTGACATTCGCTCTGAGCAGTTCCTGTCCATGAACTTATGCCAGTCCTCCATGCAGCCTGTGAAGTTGCCGATAATATCGCTCCCATTTTATGGATGAGAAAACCAAGGCCCACATTCAACACCTTGTCCAAGTTCACGCATTCTGAGCTCACAAGCTATTTTAGTGAGAAGCAGAGCTCAGAAACAAACACAGAAAGCCTGAGTGCTGGTCTGGGCTCCTGCCCAGGGGAGTGAGGCCAGCTGGGTGACAGAGAAGGCAGGGGACTGAGCTGGGAACCTATGAAGTGTAGCCATCATGACAGAAGGGGAGCACAGCTGTCAAAGCCGGAGGTGGAGCCCTCTGCAGAATTCCCAGGAGGCCTGGGCAGAACCGCCCTCTTCCTGGGCTGGAGACGGGAAGCTCCTTGAAGGCAGAGGCAATATGTTCCAGGCCTCTGTCTCCCTCGGGAGCTGGCAGGTGTCCTGCAAGTGGAGAACACTCAAAAGCAACATGCACATCACCGCCTGCTGATTGGTTCCCAGGATAACGTACTTTTCTTTTTGATGGCTTGAGTGCTGACCCCCAGAGGACAGGCAGTGACTGCAGAAGGCCTTCCCAAAGAAGGGCCAGTAGGTTATCAGCTGTGCCTGTGGTCTGTATGCCCAGCGTCCTGCTGGGCTCTGAGCTGCTCACATCAGTGTCTCCCTTAATGACACAGATGTGAACCTTCCGTCCCAGTGAAAACTGGTGACCCTACCTTGACAAAACAAACTCACACATAGACTCAGATCCAACTGAGGCAGCCACTTTGTGGTGAGTGGCAGGGTCTATCCTCTCTTATTCTCTCAAAACAGCTTTATTGAAACCCAATTTGCATTAAATCAGATTTACCTACTGTGAGTGTACCGTCCAACACTTTTTAAATTTGCCGAGTCATGTGACCATCACCACAATCTAGTTTTGGAACATTTGCATCACATCAATAAGATCCCTTGTGTCTATTTATAGTTAATCTTGGTTAATCTCAGCCCCTGGCAACCACCAATTTACTTGCTGTCTGTTGATTTGTGTTTTCTGAATATTTCATAAACATGGAATCACATAATATGTGGCCTTCTGGGCCCAGCATCTTTCATGTAGGGTCAGCTTTGAGGTTCAGCCATGTTGTAGAAGGTATCACCCTTTTTTATGGCTATATACTGTTCCATTGTTTGGCCCTACCACACTTTGTTCACAGCCGTTGGCAGGCATCTGAGTTGTTTCCAGTCTTGGGTTTTTATGAATATAACCATTGTGAACATTTGTGTACCAGTTTTTGTGTGGACATGTGCCTTCATTTCTCTTGGGTGAATATCTAGGAAGGAAATTGCTGAGTTTTTAGTAAATGCATATTTAACTTTATCAGAAGCTGCATGCTCCTTGCAGAGTGTCCACACTATTTTACATCCCCACCAGCAGTGTCTCAGGGTTCTAATTCCTGGCAATGTATCAGAGTCCCCTCCTCACTGACACTGGGTATTGTATGTCCTTGCCAAATTCTCTTCTGAAGGTCAATCCTTGATCTGTTTTCTGTTGCTGTAATAAAATACTCCAGGATGAGTAATTTATAAAGATAAGAAGTTTATTTTGTCCACTGCTCTAAAGGCTGGGAATCCAAGAACACAGTGCTGGCATCTTCTCAGCATCTGGGTGAGGGTGAGGGTCTGCAGGCTGCATCAAAGCATGGCGGAGATTGTGCGGTGAGATTGAGCAAGTGGCGGGAGAGCTGTCCTTTAAGGACAGAGTCACTCCCTGGTCACCCATCAGCCCACTAATCCATGCAGGGATTAATCATTTCCCTAAAGTCCCACCTCCGAATACTTCTAACACATGACTCTGGGGATTAAAATTCTGGCCCAAGAATTTCAGGGTACCCATCCAAATACTTACTGTCTTCTGGACACTGGGTGGCTATTCCCTAGGATTTATCCTCATGATTATACAAATACATCTCTTCAGCCCATCAGGGCCCTGGGATAAGGTGAGAAAAGTGACTTTTGAGGGGAATGGAAACCACAGTGGAGACTTGTCTGAGGATGGGACCCCGGGGTAACCCAGGAGAGCCTGAGGCCTGGGATCAGGAGGAAACTGGGATGTTCCCTACACGATAGGCAGGGCACCCTTCCCTGCTACCCAAGGAGCAGGCGCTCCCACCCCAGGGCCTGGAAGTCCAGCCCCTGTTGAGTTATAGTCCTTGGAACAAAGAGGCCCTCACTGCTCTGGGCTTTGAAAGACCCAGCTGGGTGCTTGGAAGAAGCAGCACCCTGTTCGCCGGAGCTCCATCCTCTCAGGTGCTGCCTTGCTGTGGGCCCGTGATCGTTCATCATGACAATGTTCAAGGGAGAAATTCCCCCCCAGTAGCTGGCAGGTAGGAGGCTGGCCTGGGCTCTGGGGCCCTCCGTAAATCATCCTGTTTAGCTGGCGTCTTGCTGGATTGCAATTATAATCCTTCAGACCCGACACAAAATCATTGGGCTGGTGAGGAGAGTGTACCTGGGGAATGTGCTTAACAAAATTTAACCTGGTTAAGCTCTGACTCCATTGAAAATGAGAAAGTGTGGATGGGTCTAATCGATTCATCTGAAGCCCAATTACTCCAAGGCTGGCTTTGGATTTCAGTTAAGTGGGTCCGCCCCAAATCAAGGACACTAGTTTATTAAATTACTTCTTGGTCACAGAGTTCAGACCCTGGTAGAGTTTTGTTTTTGTGTCAGCCACGAGGCCAGTGGACATAGGCTTGCATACATTCATCCCCCAATACTCCCCACAACATCCCCCCATGTCTAAATAAGCATGCAAACAAACCTTTCCAGAATGAGAAGGGTTAGCAAATATCTCCCCTCCCCCAGGGGGTGAAAGTATGGATTTGATCAAATACTCATTTACTCTCTGCCCATTGCCACTCCTCATCCCCTTGGCCTCTTGGCAGATAAATGATGCTATTTGAAGGTATTCTTGAAATTTCTGATGGAGACTGTTTCTTAAGTGCTTTTAGAGCAGGCCTATACTTTGTAATACTTGTCACATTCTGGCTAGTAAACTCCTGGCCTTTAAAAGCCGGAACCTTACTCTGTTTCCTGAATACGAGGGAATAGGTCATTAACTATGAATTTCAAATGAAGTAGATTTACAGTATATATCACAGAAATATGTTTGTGAGAGACAGCAAGTACCACAGAATTCATGGAGCAGAAAAACCTGAGAACCCAGAGAAAGATCCGTTGATCTGGGGAGCACGTTTTTCTTTGGGGGTTTTTGTGGTTCACCTGGCCAAGTCTCTTGCCTCAGGTTCCTGATAGAAACAGCTTCTGGTTCCATCAGCTCCGGTTGCACTGTGTGCAGTGCCAGGACATCTTGGTGGTGTGAATGCCCCTTCCAGAGGTTCATCCTAGGTGAGGAAGTCAGGGCAACAGGAGAGATCACGTAGGAAGAATGTGGAAGGCCGGCCGTATGTTGGCTTGTTGGTTGGCTGGGCTGTAGGCCACAGCCTAGGTCAGCAAACGCCGACCAGGTGTTGCTGCAGAGCTGTGTATCTGATGTGGCTCACATCTGCAGTTGACTTTGAGAAGAAGAGATAATCCTTCATAAGTCAGCTAAGCCTCATTCTATCAATTGAAAAGCTGAAGAGCAAAGACGAGGTTCTCCAGTGAGGAAGAAATTCTGTCTCAGAACTGAAGCACCAACTCCTGTCCAAGTTTCTAGGCTGCTAGCCTGTCCAATAGACTTTGGACTTGTTGGTGCCTATAATCATGTGGGCCAGTTCCTTAAACTCTAGCTAAAATCTATTTAAAAGTCTATCTAAAGTCTATCTAAAGCCTATATAAAATCTACCTATCTAATATCTATCTTTCATTTTTCAGATCATCTACCATCTGTCCACCATCCACTCACAATCCATCCATCCAGCTGTCCATCTACCCACTCATCCATTATCCATCCATCCATCCATCCATCCATCCATCCACTCATCCATCCATCCATCCATCCATCCACCCACTCATCCATCCACTCATCCATCCATCCATCCACTCAACCATCCATCCATCCATCCATCCATCCATCCATCCATCCATCCATCCACTCATCCATCCACTCATCCATCCATCCATCCACTCATCCATCCATCCATCCATCCATCCATCCATCCACTCATCCATCCATCTATCCATCCATCCACTCATCCATCCATCTATCCACTCATCCATCCATCCATCCATCCATCCATCCATTCATCCATCCATCCATCCACTCACCCATCCATCCATCCACTCATCCATCCATCCATCCATCCATCCATCCATCCATCCATTCATTTTTCCTATTAGTCCTGTTTTTCTGGAGAACCCTGATTGCAATAGCTGGTTTCTGGCTGGTTTTGGACCTTCCCCACGTCACTTTTTGGCACCTTCTTCACTTACTGCCATCTTGAAGAGGCAGCAGAGCTCTGTCTCAGTGCTGTGCCCAGCGCCCAGCATGTTGCAAGTGCCCAGTGACCACAGCCATGCTGCTTGCTCTGAATCACTGTTGCTTCTCCTTGGAGCCCTCTGCATCTGTGGCCCTCAGCCTCCTTTCTGTCTAACTGAATCTGTTTTTGCTCAGCTCCGGAGGCTGCACCATCCTTGTTCTTGACCAGGCATGGCGCTTCCACCACCCTTCTCTGGTGATGGGTTTCAGGGACAGGGGAGAGTGTGCCTGAGTTGCGACACAAAAGGTATTTGGGGGCAAACTTCTGGGACTCTGGGAACATTTTCCCCCTAATAGAAGTGAAGGTAGAGAATGCATGGCTCCTTCTCTCCTGTCTTGGTTACTTTTCTCTGGTTCCTTAGAGAAAATACCTGATGCTTAAAGTCAGGGAGGGAAAGGTTTATTTCTTACAGCTCTTGGAGGTTTCAGGTCATAATCAGCTGGCTCCAAGGCAGGGTGGCATGGCAGGACCGCCATTCATGGGAGGCTCTGAACAGCAAGGCGGGAACTGGCTAGAATGAGAATGAGAGCATGTCTTCTTTCCTCCCGTATTTTGAATGTGGGCTCCACCCCGGGTGGGTGCAGCATTCACACTGCTAATCCCAGCGCTAGACGATGAACCAATCACAAACACTAGATTGACCCCCACCTATGATTGCATGAGACTTGGGGGCCACTGACATAAACCATGACATCTTCCTTCTGGATGCTTTGACTTTCAAAAAATTGAAGTGTGAACATACAACGTACATTGTGAAATGTATACATTTCCGTAACCCTGGTACCCATGTAACCCTGGTACCCATGTAACCCTGGTACCCATGTAACCCTGATACCCTTGTAACCCTGGTACCCATGTAACCCTAGTACCCGTGTAACCATGGTACCCATGCACGTAGCTACCTCTCACCCTTTTCTTGTCAACAGCCGCTCTCAGGACTCGGCACCCTCCTGACTTTTACTGTCATAGCTGTTTTGCTTGCTTTTGGACCCCATGTAAGTGGCATTACCCACTACATCTTTTACGACTGGCTTCTTTCATTGAACATTATGACTCTGGGTTCACCCATGTTGTTACCTGTAGCAATGATTCATGCTTTGCTTTTTAGTCACGTTGGGCTTTCCATTTGATAAATATACCACAATTTATTTATCTGTGTCACCTTTGTTAGTCATGTGAGTGTGCTTTTCTGCCTTGCACAGTATTGTGGAGTGGGTAGAATACCTGGAGCTGTGGCAGCCACATTGTTACTATGAAGCAATAAGTATACACATCAAAACCAATAGCTGATCAACTGAGGAAGGCAGAGAAGAAAGAAAAAGGGCAGGATTCTCTTGAAGCCATTAAACCAACCCTAGGCTTGCCTTTTTTTTTTTTTAAACTTTGTTAACCAAAACCTCATAGCTTAAGTCACTTTTAGTCAGTTTGGAGCCAAAATCCTCCTACCTGACACATAATTCATACTATTCTTCTAGACCCAGGTCATGGGACATCTTTTCCGTGGAGCCGTCCATCAGCGCTGCAGGCCAGCTGGGCCTCTCTTCTGCTTTGCCCTCCTGCAGCCTGTGTGCTCCCCTAAGCTTGTCTTCATTGTCACCGTCTCTGCCTCACTTTTCCCTCCCTAGAGCATCGCTGGAATTGCTCACAAGGCTCTGAGCTGCTGAGGCTTTGTGATTCAGCCTCATGGTTTTGACTCTTCCTGGACACTGGACATCTCACGTGTCTGGTCATTTGCAGTCTGGCTGAGACACAAACTGAGGCCAGTTCTGCAGAACTGATCTGTGGAGTTAGTCAGCTGGGGACAGTGCCCAGGACCACAGCCTCTGCTGACCGCCTGAATTTGCTCCCTCTTTGAGGACGCAGACATGCAGTGAGGCTGTGGTCATCCCTCTCGGCAAAGCCAGCTGCCCAGTTCAGAAGCTGATTTTTCCAGGAAGCCTCCAAGACGTCCTCTCTGGTCACAGGATGTCATGTCCTCCCCTGTGGCTAATCTGCCCTCTGAACTCCACTGGGCTGTGGTCGTACCTGGAGAAACATCCTTTAGTCACAGGTTCAGTTGACTCAGTAAATACTTGTTTGGGACCTTCTTGGAACTATATCCATCCAACACAGGGGACATAGCTGTGCATGGAACAAACCCAGGCTGCAGTGTTCATTGGTGGGGAGAAAGAGAGCAGATGGGTCACAATGCAGGCGGTGAGCAGGCCACAAAGAAGCCCTCAAGGGGACAGGAAGAGAGGGGTGGTGGGGCATTTTAAAGAAGGCCACCAGATAAGCCTTTACTGAGAAGCAGTGCTATAAGACCAGAGGGAAACCGAGGTGCTTTGGTTTGAATTCTATGAGTTGGAAAATTAATCGCCACATTGTTATATTGATGGTGTTGAACGTGTGGCCCTTTGGGAGGTGACTAAGATTATATCAGGCCACATGAGCGGGCCCTCATGATGGCATTAGTGGCTTTGCAACAGCCAGCAGAAACACTGAAATGCCATCCAGGATTTGCGGGCAGAATTATCTCCGTCAATGGCATCACTCCCAAAATATCAGGTCCTGATCTCTGGTGGTCTAGAGTTTGTATGAGCTCAGCCAGCAGGAAGCACAGAAGCACCGTGGCTGGTCAGTTGGGGGCTGGTTTATCCAATGTGTATCATGTGACAAGCAGGGAGTCACGTGACCAGCCGTTTCTAAGAGAGAGGAGCAACCGAACTGGATCAGGAACTGTACCTGAGCAACCAACAAACTGAAGTACACTGGCTGGAGGGTGGTGGCGTGTTCTGCTACAGCCTTACGAGGGAAAGCGGGGCGAGCTGAGCCAGTGCATTTCCTCTGCTCACCACGTGATGCATTTGCCACTCCAGGATGCAGCAATTAGCTGTCCCCACCATGGTAAGCAGATGCTGGCACCAGGCTCTTGGACTCCCAGACTCCACGGCCATGAGGCTAATAAACCTCTGTTCTTTGTCAATTACCTAAGCTCAGAAAACACATGGGTAAATATTTTGGCAGAGGTGATGGACCAGCAGG
Source organism: Cavia porcellus (assembly GCF_034190915.1). Taxonomy (NCBI): domain Eukaryota; kingdom Metazoa; phylum Chordata; class Mammalia; order Rodentia; family Caviidae; genus Cavia; species Cavia porcellus. Next base: position 18,977,232 of record NW_026947508.1, on the reverse strand, counting down.
TGCAGAGGCCACTGGTCAGGCTGGGCAATGAGGCCAATGTGGCTATGAGAGTGGGCAGGAGGAGGGACTGGACCACAGGGGGACCACTGGAGGATTTGCACACAGGTGTGACCTAACCGACTTTCTTGAAGGTCACCCTCTGCTGCCCTGTTGAGAATGGTTTGTTTTATTTTTTTTATTTTACAGGTAGAAATAATACATACTTTCAAAGAAAAAAATAAAGTAATAAATCACTAGTTGATGTTTACGTATTATCCTCATAAATAATTGTTCTAGATACAAAAGTGGAACATATAGACGGGAATTCAAACAGGGAGACTGCAAATAGTTCTGTTCAACTATCTAATAAAATCTTAGTAATATGGTTATCAATCCTATACACTTAAACATATACGCATTTATCCATATCTTCATTAATGTTGATATTAAACAAATCAAAGCAGACTAAAATCACTCTGAACAAAGAATAATAGTATTGCTGTATTTCACGTCATGACACTCTGGAATCAGCTTTGGGTCCTGTAGGGCCTCTTTTTCCTTTAAAGTATTTGTTCATTTCATCATGTGTCATAAGATCAGTTCTCATAAACTGTTTAGAGGTTTTATGCAAGTATGAGCCTTAACATGTATTTCTATCCTTTCTATATTAGAGGGAGGAGCAGAACAAATCAGGACAGACCAAAACATATTCCTAAAGACCATAAAACTAAAAAGACATGTAAGACTGCTGTACAAGGAGTTCTCCCATGGTTACTGAGTCGTCTCTTGTTATCATCAATAGAATTGGCTATATCATCAGATAAAGTATAATTCCATATATCAGTACATAACATTATTAATAGAAATACAACTTTGAAGGTAGTATAGAACTACAAAAACAGGTAGTAATCAAACCAGAATGGGTATTGTAATGAATCATTGTCATTTTCAGATAGTTGCCTATATTCTCTGGCTTGGTACTATCAACCTTAACAGTTTTGAATAAAATCTGTCAATAACAAACAGCAATCAAGCAAGTCAGATTTAACTAAGATCAGTCATGATATAACAGTATAAGTTATACAGGGATCCAGATTAAGTTAATAGGGAATTAAAGATGATTGCTGTGCTATATGCTGATATTTTTGGGATAGTTCTCTGTGCCCTCACATCTAGTGCTTGTATATAAACTGGGAGGGAATAAGTTCTATCTAAGCAGAGTGGTGTGCGTAATATGTTTTTTTTTTGGTCTTTTTCCTTTTTATCAGTACCGGGGATTGAACTCACGACTGCCTGCTTGCAAGGCAGACGCTCATGCCACTGAGCTAAATCCCCAGCCCCTTATCCTTAGTTTCTTTCAAGCAGTTTTGTCAGCTTTCAATGGAGTTTTTAGTTTCCTGGTAATCTCTTTGAACTTGCTTCATGTATTCTATGTTTTCTCTATTTTCTCCATCAAACAATTCTCCCCTTTTTTTATGTTTTTCTATCCTTCCATCTGTTTTTTCTTGGGAGGTGCTTAGCATTTCTTTAATTATTCCATTTATATCTTGCTTTACTTGGGTAAATACTTCACTTTTGAACTCGTCTGTGAGGTCCCAAAGATACTGCTTTATGTTCACTGGTGCCGTGTCTGATATTGCATGTTTTCTGTCCTCATTCTCCTTTGCATTTACCTTTCCTGGATCAATTTTCTCCAGATTGGGTGCTAGGGACCCTTTCTTGTTGCCTCCTCTTCTCATATTTTTTGTTCCTACCATACAGGTGTATATAGGAGGCCCCAGTTTCTTTCTTTGTTGGTTACAGTTTGTCTGAATTACGCTGGCTAGGTGCTCCCGCCCACTGCAGGGTACTAAGGAGGTACAAACAGGGGCAGCCTATGCTGGGCCCTCCCCTCCTGGTCAGCCAACCTGCTGAGGGCTTCACTGTGGTAGGGTGACCGCCAGGCACAGGGACTTGGTTTGGGCTAGCCTACTGGGTCTCAGTCTGGGGTGTGTCCCAGGTCAAGTGCTCCCCACCAGTCCCACTGGAGATGGGAACAGCTGACTGAAGTCATTGCTGTTCCTTATTCTCACTAGTCTGCCCGGTCCCAGAATGTGTCTGTTTGAGCCCCTTTTTTCCTATGGAAAAGTTTTATTCCCATCACTCACCACAGGTTGATGCAGGTTCCTCACCAGCTCAGTTCCCTTCCTCAGTGCAAGTGCGTTTCCAGTGAGTCGAACCAGCGGATTTCAGAGGGCTCAGTAAATCCTCACTGCGCAAGTTTGGGTGCTGCAGCAGGAGCCCCGAGCCTTTAGCTGTTCCAATGGTAGCATTGGGACTGTATGTTTGATTGGTTCTTCTCACCTCGGGTTGAGAGGATTCATCTGCCTCTGCTTGGGACTCCCCACGCTGTATTACGTTGAATCTAAGTTGACTGTCCTGAGAATGGTTTGGAAAGAGCACGGTGATGGTCATGGATGCATCAGGAGACTTGGAGAGGAGGCACTGGAGCCTGGGCATAGGTTTGGAGACCATGAAGAGTCCTCGCCTGCCTTCAGGTCTGCCTGACCACACCATAGCTACTTAGCCTCTTTGTACCTTAATTTCCTCATCTGTGAAATGGGAGAAGAGCACCCACCTTGCAGAGCCATTGCGAGGATCAACCTGGGAGGTGCTTAGCACAGCACGGGGTACATAGTGCACCTCATGGGGGTTTGCTAGGCAGAGGTGGGGCTGCGGGTCTTGCTGTCTCAGTATATTTTCTATAGTGCACTTGGCATAGGGAAATTTGTAAAGAACAGAGATTTATCTGCCTCATGACTTATCTGGAAGTCCAAGATCAAGGAGGCAAATCTGATAAAGGCCTTCTTGCTGCTTTGTGACACGGTGAAAGCCATCACACATCAGGGAGAGACGCTGAAAACTGGGTTGAACCCATCCTGTTAATCAGGAGCTCATTCTCGTGGTAAAATTCTCTGAGAGGCTGAGGCAGGAAATCACAAAATTTGTACCCAGACTGGGCAACTCAGTGACTCAGTGTGACCCTGTCTCCAAAGGAAACTTTAAAAGGGGCCAGGGATGGAACTCAGTATGAAGACGCTGAGTTCAGTCCACAATACTGAGGAAAAAATCCTGCTACAATGGCATTTAAATTTCAGCATGCATTTTAGAAGGGACCTTCATGCCACAGCCTTTGCTAATGGTAAGTGGATAGGGAACAGAGTCAGGCATGGTGCTTGGTCTTAGTTCTAGCACCCGGAAGCACAGAGTGGCACCAAGGAAGTGGCTTCCAGGCAGGGTGGAGATGCCCATGGAGGTGCCAAGAGGTCCCGGGCTGACCGGCTGGTGGGTCACAGTGGAGGCTAAATAACAACATGGGGACAGGCATGGCTTTGCTCCTTTGAAATTGTGGGCTCTTGAGGTCCCCAGAGTTGTGTGTTTCAGACCTTGCGTTTCACCTTCTGAATTATAGCATCTCTTCTTAGCAAGGCAGAACCTACTCCTCTGTGTTAGTTTCTCCCTTAGGCCTGGTGCTAAGAACCCAGACATCCAGGAGCGTCCAGCCAGGCACTGCGGCAGGCCCAGATGTGCTGAGGACGCTGGGCTGTCCGCGGATGGGCAGGAGTGGTTCTTGCAAACACAGGGAGGGCTGAGACAGGCCTTCCTTGTGGGCCTCTTTTCCAGGCCTTTCTAAGTCTGAGTCTCCGAGATTTACCCTGATTCCTGCAGCACCTGCTCCACGGGAAATGGCTTCTCTTTCTAGTAGTGGTCTCCAGACGCCCCAGGGGACAATCTCTTTCTTTCTTTCCTTTCTTCCTTTGTTCCTTCATTTTCTTTTCTTCTCCTTTTTTCTCCTCTTTCTCTTCTCTCTCCCCTTTCTCCTTTCTTTTCTATTCCTTCTAAGAAGATAATATTCTATCTATCTATCTATCTATCTATCTATCTATCTATCTATCTATCATCTATCTCATGCATCTGTCTGTCCATCCATTTCTTTCTACCCATCCATCTGTTCTTTTTGTAAGGAATTTGGACATACAGTACATGTAAAGGCCTTCGTTTTGGAAGGGCTTTTGATTCAGAGTCCAGATGCTTCACTTTCCTGATGACAGTGGAACTGAAGCTCGGATAGCAGAGTGCCTCACCCAGGCCCTGTGCCTCACAGGAGGAGAGCGCAGACTGGCCCCACCGCCTGCCTCCCTCCACCTTTCTGAAGCTCCGATTGCTTTCAGTCCTAGCAAAGCTGGGGATCCTGAGGACAGCTGCATTCCTAGCTGAAGCTCCAGGCAGCCTGGCTGTCTCAGGGCTGCCCCTGGACGCTCTGTCCTCTGCACCCTCCTTGAGCTTCAGCCCTTACTTCCTGGCACAGGTGAGCTTGCTATTTGGTAGCAACTAGTTGGGCTGTTTCTAGGTCATCATGTTCCGAAGAGCTAGCATTTATTTATTGAGTATGTGCCACATGTCAGACACTGAACCTGGCCCCTTGACCTGAAGGTCAGGGTCAGGGAGGTTACTGTCTGTCCAAAGATCCAGGTGCTAAGTAGGGCCTCACCCTGTTACTCAGAGAGCACCTGCTGGCACGGAGGGCTCCTATACCCCTGGGAGGATGCGGGGCAGGGAGCTTGAGGATCTGGGTGAGATCGGGGCACTTGGATTCCATCTCCCCACCTGTCATGAGCAGACCATAGGCTGATACTGGAGAAAATGCCCTTCGCCGGGGGTTTCTGGGGAGCACCTACAGGCTTGGGCTAGGGCTGCCTCTCCCTCTGTTCTCATCCCCGAGGAATGAGATGTGCCACATGAGGGCCACCTTTGCTCCAGGGCTTGGCTGTGTGCTGTGGGTGCCTGGCCCAGAGCTCTGATTCCCCTCTTTGATGTGGGGACTGGAGGATCAGGCGAGGATCCTGCTCTGTGTGGCCAGGAGGGTGCGCCTGACAATTGCGCCTTTGTGAGCCACCCTGGGGCATCTGCCGACAGAAACCTGCTGGCTTGGAACTGCTTGTGGGAAAAAAAGGAGCCTTCAGGACAAGGGGAACAAAGAGCTTGTCATATTTAGGAGGGAGCAGGGCCCAGGCCAGGGCTGGCATTGGGAGATTTAGGAGACAGACTTGGGAATCCTGTTTGTTTCCTGAGAAATGCATAGCTTTTAAGCTGGCAAGGAGGGGAGCGTCTGGAATGTGTGGGTTGGGCTTTGTTATATTCTGTGGTTTTGGGTTGAGTCCCACCCAGTTTGCCATCCTGTGCCACTTTGCCCTTTGCCCCTTGCTGGTCAGCTCACCCTGGCTATGCTTGTCCTCCCTCAGGACCTTTGCACATGCATAGCCCTGAGATTAAAATGTTTAAATATACAGGCACCTGGATAACAATTATTTAGATTATCTGTTGCCATATCTGAGTAGACATTAACATTTTATTACCTTTGCTTCTGAACACTGCTTTTTATACAACTGGTGGTAAAAATTCAAATGATAGGAAAGGATACATAGTATTTTTACTCCTCTGTCCTTCGAACACAGACAAACTAGCACAGACCATTGGAGTATAAGAAAACCTGAGGACTAAATATGATACGGTATTCTAGAACAGAAAATAAACACTAAGGAAAACTAGTGAAATTAGAACAAACCATGGAATTTAGTTCATAGTACTGTACCAGTGTTGGTCCCTTATTAGTAAAAAATAGACGATTCTAGTATAAAACAATAGGGAAAACAGGAGGAAGGGACCTTCTATACTACATTTGCAACTTTCTGTAAATCTAAAATAGAAATTCTAAAACAGAAAAGATTTATCTAAAAAGCTAAGGAACAGAATAGTGACCATGACTGCTACCATTTGCTTATACATGTATGTAGGTGTATGTGTACATTCACATGCATGTGTACATTCGCATACGCACACGTATGTTCATGTGGAACATAATATGCCTGTACATGCACAGAATATCTCAGAAAGCCCACTTTCTTCTAAAAACTGGTAGTACACAGGCCTCTAAGTATTTTATTTTGGGGTGCACTAATGTAAAGAGTATTGTGTGTTTAATTTATTAATTATTGTTTTTTATTTTTGAGGCAGAGTCTCACTACGTAGCGCAGGCTACATTATTATGTAGCCCAGGCTGGCCTCAAACTCTGCAGTCCCCTTGACTCAGCCTCTTGAGTGCTGAGATTACAGGGGTGCACCACCATACCCAGCAGGGGTCTGCTTTTTTTTTTGTCTTTTTCCTTTTTATCGGTACCGGGGATCGAACTCACGACTGCCTGCTTTCAAGGCAGGTGCTTATGCCGCTGAGCTAAATCCCCAGCCCCAGGGCTCTGCTTTTAATTCAAGTTCTTCTTTTCCATACTAAAGTGACTGACTTTGGTATATACATTTGTACCCTGTAATCTTATTATTATTGTCCCAGGAACACTTATTAATCCTAGGAATGAAAGCTTATTCTTTTAGATTTTCTGCATAGGTACTAATTTCACCAATAGATAAAGACAACTTTAATTACCCATTCTCACTTTGTGTTTTATTTCCTTTGCTTACCTTATTGCATTAGCTAGGATTTCTAGTATGCTACTTGATGTTGAATGGAGCGGCAAGAGGGACATCTTTGCCTTGTCCCTAATCTTAGTGGGAAAGTTCCTAGTGGGAAAGTTTACATTAAGTGTGGTGTTAGCTATGTTTAAATAGATGCTCGTAACAGGTTAAGGAAATTCTTCTTTATTCCTATTTTGTGGACAGTTTTTAATCACAAACAAATGTTGGGTTTTGTCAAACGCTTTTCTTGCATGTATCGATATGTCTTTTCTTTAGTCAATGATGTGATGGATTATTTTAATGTTATTGTTTATTTTGATATTCAAATTGTGCATGACTTACCAGAGCCCCCAGCAGCTGTTTCCACACCAATGCTGCCTACTTTCTGGTGCAACGAGATGTTCCAGGCTCATCATGTGCTTTCCCGTGTTACGCCCAGCTATTTATTTCTCAGATGATCTCTGGCTCTTTTTAGTGGTGAATGCGTTTAGAAGTCAGGCTCTGGGCACCAGGGCAGGTCAGGGTGCTGGTGGCTGCTCCCGGTTACCTCACTGCACCTCTGTTTATGTCATCCTCCTCAAGGCTGGCCTCCCGGATCGGTATCCTCACCCTGCTCGGATTCTGATGCTCTGCTCCCGGCCACATGCCTGCAGAAATATCTTCAGTACCCAGTCGTGCTTTGGCGTCCCGCCCCTCTGTGTGAAAGATCTCTATACAGGAGTCAAAACTCTGCTCAGAGTTGTCTCCTCACACCTCTCCAGCACTGATGCTCCCTCCAGGGTCCTGCTCTGCGGCTTTCCACTCCTGCCCTTACCTGGCCCCCTGTGACCTAGTGACCATTGATTGCACCATTCAGAAAGGAAAAGGAGACGCAGAGGAAGAGGAGGAGGAAACGGAAGTGAACTTTTCATTGAGGTATGAAAGATGTGCAGAACAGTAGCCAGATGATTCCCCTGGAGATCAGAGGATTTTTAGGAGGTGAATACAAGCTTGTAATCTTCACCCGAAGGGCTTACAGTCTCAGGAATCATTGGGTGAGGTGTGGAAAAGGGAAGAAAGGAACAAGAGCTTACAGGACCTGTTGGATGTGGAGTTGGATGGGTTGGATGTGGAGCACAAAGGGACACAGGAATCAAAGATGAACCCAAAATTTCAAACTGAGATTGGAAGAAGGGAGACCTCCATTTGCTAGGATGGGGAGACGTGCTGAAACCCTTCCTCTTCCAAGCTGTTCATCCTTCTGTACACAGGGTGATGTGAGACACAGATTCTGCGTCTGCATCTGGGGGGCGGAGGAGGCTGGACGGTGGTTCTTGAGAGGGGGCTAGTTGGAGACGTCAGTTTGAGGGTCATTGGTGGACAGATGACATTTAAAGCTGTGAATTGAGTGACATTCCTCAGAAGTGAGTGTGGGTGGAGAAGAGGTCTGAGAGATAAGCCTTGGCACACTGCAGAATCGAGAGAGGAAGCAGTGAGGGAAAGACCTTTCTTACCAGGTCACAGGGATGAAGGAGCAGACAGATGTTGAACACCGCTGGTTGGTGCCCTGGTTGGAATGTTTGTCTCCTCCAAAATTCATGGTGTAATTTAATGGCACTATAACAGTTGTGGGAGATGGATTTTTAAAGAGGTGATTCTTCCATGAGGGCTTCTGTTTTGTGAGTGGATGGGTGCCATTATAAAAGGAAAACTCTGCCCCTGTTTTCTCTTTCACCCTTGTATCTTCCATATTGATGACACGGCAAGAAGGTCCTGGTCACATGCCAACACCCTGATCCTGGACTTCCGGGCATCCAGAACTGTGAGCGAATACATTTCTGTTGATTAAAAATTACCCAGTAGCCCCAAACCAGTGAAGGCAAGTAGTTATCTATAATGTTGAACATCCTGTTCTCTGCTCTGAAGCTAGTCACCTGACTTTCCTGTCTCTTCCCCAAATTTCTCCCTCCCTGGTTCCCAGTATGCTCAGTGAAGTATACCCCGGACCTAACTTTTCTTCTCCAGTGAAGACTGGCTTGGAGAAAAACCCTCCTCAATAAGCTGGCATTTACCTCTCTTCCTCCTGCTCCCTACCATGCTTTTGAAGAAATACACCTTTATCATTACCTTTGAAGTCCTCTGTATGTCTCCTGTTCATCCTGTATTCTAATCTTTCTCCTAGAGGTGGTTTAACTAGATGAATGTGTTTCTAGTGTACATTGTCTGCTTTGTAATTCTGAAGTTTATAAAAATAGAACCATGCATTCTTCTCTGATTGTCTTTTAGAATTCAGGATTTGATTCCTGAGATACACATGTGGCTCTGTATGTAGCTTAAATTTATTTATTTCCTCTGCCATATGGATACTCCACATTCTGCATGCATTTATTTATATGCCCCATTTATTTTATGCATTCTATAGTTGGTCAACTCTCTAATTGTTTCCAGTTTTTGCTGTTCCAAAGTGTTTCTGTGTACATTTTGTCTGTCTTTTGATGTGTGAGTGTAGGCTTTTTCTAGGTTTGGTAGACGGGATTTGCTGCTTCATACAGGAAGCACCATGGCCATTTGGCCATTCAGTACTAACAGGCTTTTCGAAAGGCGTATACTGATTTGTCCTTCAACTACGGGGATACAAATTCCCTTTAAGATCAGGAACCAAGCAAAGATTTCTAATCTGGTGCCTTTGTTCAGTGTTGCCAACCATCCCTGACTACACTTAATATGCTTAGACTTTAATTTTATAAATGTAACACATTATTGTTTTGTGTTTCTCGAATTTTACTGGAGTTAGATATCTTTATCTATATGTCAGTCATTTGTATTTCTTCTTTTGTGAAATGCTTGTCTTTTTTAAAAAATTAGATTTTTTTTTGGTCTTTTTGAGACGAGGTCTCGCTATGCAGTTCAGGCTGGCCTTGAGCTCACTTTGTAGCCCAGGCTGGTCTCGAACTCGCAACAATCTTCCCGCCTCAGCCTCCAGAGTGCTGGGATTACAGGCATGAGCCACCACGCTAAATTAGATTATTTTTATCTTTTATTTCTTGGCTTATAGCAATTCTTTGTATTATTTTTGACTATGGATGGCAAAAGTCTTTGTTTCTTGTGGTTGGTCTATTCTATGTATGATGTGTATTGACAAGAGAAGTTCTTATGTTTGTTGGTGCCAGGGATCAAACTCATGATCTCATACTCACCACGCGGGTGCTTATACCGCTAAGCTAAAACCCCAGCCCTAGAGAAGTTCTTATTTTAATGTAATTCAATTTATCGTTCTTTTCCTTTGTGGTAAATTCTTTCATGTCTTGTTTAGGAAGTCCTTCCATGGGCCCGAAGTCATAAAAACTTACTGTCTTTTTTTGACTAAAGAGCTTCCAGTCTAATCTGTCTGGGATGATTTCTGCTGTACGGTGTGAGGTAAGGATCCACTGTCACTGCTGACTGCCCCGTATGAATAACCAAGTGTGCCAGTAGCAACTGATGAAGAGTTCACTTTTTCTTATTGATCCATGATGCCAAAGTCATAACTCAATGTCAATATACATCTATTTTGGTCTGTATCTGGGTTCTGACTCTGATCAATTTTCTATCCCCATGCCAACACTTTGTTATCTTAATGAATAGCTTTTAAATAACTTTGATATATGTAAAGACAAATCCTCATTTTTTGCTTTCTTTTAAATTATTTTTGTGGCTTGTACTTCTGCATATAACTTAAAACCAATTGCTATGTTTCACAAAAGGAATCTTGAATTAAATTCAATTTGTAGATCAGTTGAGAGAAAGCCGATACGTTTATTTTATTGTAGCTTTCTCCCTGTAGTTTCTCTCTACTTATTTAGATCTTCTTTATTTTCTCTACAAAAAACTTGCACGGTTTCTGTTTGATTTAATCCTAGTATTTTATTTTTTATTGTATTACAAATTGTATTATGTGGGTTTTTTTTGTTTTTTGAGACAGTCTCACTCTGCAGTTCAGGCTGACCTTGAGCTCACTTTGTAGCCCAGGCTGGTCTTGCACTCACAGCAATCCTCCTGCCTCAGCCTCCTGAGTGCTGGGATTATAGGCATGAGCCACCATGCCAGTTTGTGTTATGTATCTTTTTAAATTTAATTTTATTTTTTTTTTTTGTCTTTTTCTTTTTTATCGGTACCAGGGATCAAACTCAGGACTGCCTGCTTGCAAAGCAGGCGCTTATGCCGCTGAGCTAAATCCCCAGCCCCTGTGTTATGTATCTTTAAACTTACATTTATTGCTGGTGTTTAGAATACAACTGATCACTGTAAGTTACTATAGACTTTGCTTTCAACAGTTATATTTAATATTTTTGTTAATTTTAATAATTTGTATGTAAATTTTTGTTTCTATAATTAATGTTAGGCTTCTTTTTCTTCTTTTCTAGTTTAAATACCTTTTGTTCCTATATAACGTGTAAATTCATTGGCCAGGAATCCACTATGGTGATGAACAGAGAGACAATGATGAGAATTCATCCATCTCATGATTTTATTTATTTTTTGCGGTGCTAGCGATCAAAACCAGGGCCTTGCAAACGCTGAGCCAGTGCTGTATCACTGAAGCACACCCCAACCCCAGCCCATGATTGGAAAGAAAACGTCTTCAGTGTTTCATAACTGAATATGATATTTGATGTAAGATAAACATTTCTTTTTTTCTTTTCTTTTAGCAAATTAAGAATTTACCCTTTCATCTCTAGCTTGCTAAATTTTTTGTTATCATGAATGGGTACTGAATTATACCATGTGATTTTTCTCATTAAAATGATCCGAGTGATTTTCATTTTAAATCTGCAGCGGTGGTGAAGCATATTAAGGGATTTTCTAATGTTAAACCAATTTTGGATGCCTGAAACAGACACAACTTGGTTACGATGCATTTATTACTCTTTTTGCTACTGATGGCTGGATTTAGTATTGTAGTATTTTATTTAGATTTTTGCATCTATGTGCATGAGAGATTGGCACGTGGTTCTTTTTCTCATACTGTCCTTAACTGATCAAGGTTAGGGCAAAATAAGTTGGGGAAGTTTGTTATTCTGAAATAGTTTGTGTAGAGGTGGGAACATTTATTCCTCATGGTCTATAGTTGTTAATAAAAATCACCTATGTTGATCTTTTCTTTGTGGGAGGGTTTTTATGAAACAAAATTCTTTAATAGTTTTAGCATTAATCTGAACTCTCCTCTCTCTCTCTCTATCCTTTTTCTTTTTTGAAACAGGGTCTCACTATGTAGTTCAGGCTGGCCTTGAACTTGCAGTGATCCTCCTGGATCAGCCATCCAAATGCTGGATTCGTGATATAGGGGAATGAAACTCCTGACCTACTATGTCCGGTACGAGTTCGTGTTCTCTAAAATCAAATAAATTTTAGGAACAACGGAGATTAAGAGTAGAATATATTTATTGAGAGAGAAAGCTTCTGTCAGAGAGAGACAGAGGAGGTCCCAAGTGGGTTGCCAAGGACTCTGTCCTTTCCAGGGACTTTTATAGAGCAAAACCGTGAGGTGAGATGCGTCCAAGGTGGGGGAAGAGGGGAACTCACAGAGTAGATGGGCATAAGTGGGGGATAACGATAGTTAGCCAGTAAGATTAGTAGTTCAGGTAAAACTGATTAAATTGGGGACAAATGGGGAAGGGAGTCACGTGGAAAACGGGCATTCTTAGAGAGCAGTGACTCTTCTGTAGGGTGTTGGGATGGTGACTCCTGACTTCCTCTGGGTGATAGAGAACTTTTTAGAATATCAGTCCTTAGGATGTGGGTACATTTGTTTGATCTTTTGTCTTGAGGCTTGGCTCACAGCAGGAGCTGTCAGTGTTTCCCATAGTTGCAAGGTATCTGAGCTTCTGAACTGGCTTCTTCGACTCAGCCCTGTCTCACTGCCTATAGTATTTCTAACTAACTCAGCTGCCTGCAACATGCAAGCCATCCTGCCTGGCACCTTTTTCTTTCTTGAGTGCATTTATTTTTATTTTTATTTATTTATTTATTTTTGGTACCAGGGATCAAACTCATGACCTTGTGCTTTGTCTGGCAGGTGCTTATATAAGTCACTGAGCTAAATCCCTGGCCTTCTTGGGTCAATTTTTGTAATTTATACTTTTCTCTTGAGATTTGTTCAGTTCACCTGAGCTTTCAAGTTTCCTGTTATAAAACTGTTTATAAAACCTATTATGTTCTTAATCACCGCAGCTTCTATACATACGTCCATTTTCATTCCTCTGGTTCTTTGCACGTTCACTTTTATATAAGTTTTGCCAGAATATGTCAATTTTAAATTTTATCTCTCTCAGCACTAATTTACCCAACTTTCTATTTTTTTTTTTTTTTGAACTGGGAATTGAACTCGGGATTTGTACTGCCAGGAAGGCGCTGTGCCACTGAGCCATGTTCTCAGCCCCCAGTAACTTTCTATTTTGACAACTTTCAAAGCTACCAAAAGTTGCAAAATAGTGCAACAAATACTTCATTATTTATTTAAAGTCACTGAATGTTAACATTTTGCTATATCCAAGCACTTTTGTGCCATGTGCTCTTTACCTCATTTTGGTTTTTTTAAAAGCAATTTTAGAGTAAATAGAAATGATGTTCTACCTAAGCACAGTGCAATGATCACACAGGAAATGTAACACCAATAATGTTTGCCTGTATTTAAATGTTTCCATTGTCATAAGGATGAACATTGTAGTTGTTTTATCTCTTTCAATCCAGGATTCAGTGAAACATTACACATGGCATTTCTTGGTCACGTCTTAGTTCATAAGTCTTTTAAAAAATCTTTTATGACATTGCCATAGTGGAGGTGCCTAAAACAGTTATCGAATATGCCACTGTAGGCAAAATAATGGCCTTCTAAAGATGCCCATGCCCTAATCTGTGGAACTTGGGAATCTGTTTTTCCCTATGGCAAAAGAGGTGCCGTTGAAGGACCTCGAGATGGTGAGACCATTCTTGATTACCCACATGGTGCTCCATCTAATCACACAAGTCCTAAAGTGGACCTTTGTGGGTTGGGTCAAAGAAAGATGATATGGAAGAAAGAGAGATTCAGATTTGAGAGAGACTCAACCTGCTGTTATTGGCTTTGAAGATGAAGGAAGAGGAGATAACCCAATGACTTCTTGTTATTTTGGACCAGGAATCGAACTCACGACCTCGCACTTGCCAAGCAGGTGCTTATGCCGCTGAACTATATCCCTGGCTGAACCAATGACTTCTGAGTGGCCTGTTTAGGCTAGGAATAGCCCTAAGTTGACAGTCAACGAAGAAATGGGGAGCCACAATGAGCAGAGTTCTTCCAACAGCCTGACAAGCGTCTCTTGGAGTTTACAGAAAGGAACACAGCCCTATCTCCACCTTGCTTCCAGGTTTATCTCAGAAGACGGAACTGCAATCTGTGATATTTTAAGTCACTAAATTTGTGATAATTTGCTACAGCATCAAAAGAAGACTAAGACATTCTTAAATTTGGATTTGGTAGTTTTGTGATTAAATTCAGGTTTGCTGATCTTTTCAAAGAGTCGGCTTTTATTTTGATCCTCTTTAATATGTGTTCTCCAACAGTTTCCGTCATCCTACTTTCTTTGAAATTACTCAAGTAGATATTTAATGCATTCATTGTTATCCTTCACTCTTCACATTATAACTTTAAAAGTATGAATTGCTTTTTGGTGCTGCTATAGCTACATCTTACAAGTTTTGATATAAAATATTTTGTTTTTATTCAATTCTAATTATTTTCTAATTTTGTTATAGATTTTCTTATTTGCATTGTGTTTACAGAATGTGATTTATGTAACACTAAATCTTTGAAAATCATTTCATGTATGCTCGGAAGGATATTTAGTACAATGTCCTTTAAATGCCTACCAAATTAAATTTAATGTGTTAAGTTTTCTGTATGCTTCAACTGATTTTATGTCAATGTTTTCTATGAATTACTGGAAAAGCATGTTAAAATTTCTGCTTTGATGATGGATTTGTCAATCTTTTCTTATATTTGTAATTTTTACTTTAAATGTTTTTAGGTGATGTTATTATTTGCATGTAGGTTTAAATTATTATATTTTTCTTGAAACATATTATCATTATTTAGTGGCTCTTTTTAATTCTTTCTAATACTATTTGTGCTAAAGTCTCTTTTTTGATATTAATACAATTATCTCATCTTTCTCATTTATTAGTACTTATCAAGAATAAAATTTTCGGGGCTAGGAATTTAGCTCAGCGGTATAAGCACCTGCCTTGCAAGCAGGCAGTCATGAGTTTGATCCCCAGTACCCATAAAAAGGAAAAAGACAAAAAAATTTTTTCTTTTTTTTTACTTGTAACCATTCTAGGTACTTACACTTGTGCTGTGACTTTTATAGATGATACTCATCTTGTTTAAAAATATCTACCCTGATAACTGGGATTTTAGGCATTTGCTTATTTATTTACTGCTTTTTATTTTGCCTTTTATGCTTTTTCTCGTGTGTATGTGTGTGTGTGTGTGTGTGAGTGTGTATGTGTGTGTGTTTCAGAAAGGGTTTCACTATGCAGTTCAGGCTGGACTTGAACCCACTTTGTAGCCCAGACTGGCCTTGAACTCTCCATAGTCCTCCTGCCTCAGCTTCCTAAGTTCTGGGATTACAGGCCTGCACTGCCACACCCAATTTCATTGTCTTTTAAAAGCAGTTTTATTATTGCTATTCTGTTAGTCAGTAACTCTAGAATGATGTAACTATACCCACTTACTTGTTCAATTTCTAAAATTAATTATCTTTTTCTCTCAAATACAAAGATCTTCTAAAATTCTTCATGATATTGTATTGTATATAATGCTTTCATTATATCGTAGTTATGCATTTAATTTCTCCTTGTATTTTCTCCCTGCAGTGCTGAGGTGGTACCCAGGGCCTCACACTTGCGAGGCTCACAATGTCATCCTCTCCCTGGATTTCTTCTGCTTCTAACTTCTCTAACTTCCATCTGGCATCACCCTTTTCCTGCTAAATAAGTCTTTCGGCATTTTTTAAAAAGGAGGATTTGTCTGTGGCAAATTGTTCAATTTTTGTTTGCTTGAGCATGCTTTTGTTTACTCTTGTTTTAAAAGATAATTTCTCTGGTACACAGTACTAGTTATGCTTTTCCCCAACACACTGAAGCCATGATTCCAACGAGCTTTGACATCTCTTGCTGTCGTGAGAAGTCAGCCGTCAGTCTGTTGATAGGATTTAGAGGCTGTCTGTCTCATCTCCGGGGATGTTTTGTGGATGTCTTTCTTCTCTCTCACGTTTTACAGTACCACTCAGATGTGTCTAGGTGTTTGTGCTGCCAGGAAAAATATGAATATGCAGTTAAGTTTGAACTTCAGACAAGTAACAAATACATTTTAGTACCAGGTATGCGCCAAATTTTGCATGGGGCTTGGGATTCACTTATTTCTTAAATCTGTAACTAGGGCAAGGATCTAGCTCAGTGGTAGAGCACGTGCCTGGCATGCATGTATCTGGGTTCAATCCCCAGTATTGCAAACCAGACCAAACTAAATCAATCAAAACCAACCAATCAACCAACCAACAAAACACCCCAAACAACAACACAGCAAAACCAAATCTGATTATTTGTTATTGTTTATGAAATTTATGGACATCCCTGGAGACACTGGCTGATTCGATGTCCCCGTCTCCTCGTCTCTTGCCTCTGTCCTATCCCTTCTTTCTCCCCTTCTTATTAGGTATATACTTTTTATACAAGTCTGCATGTATCTTAATATCTCTTTAATTGTCCACTTCTGTGAATTCTACATTTCATTCACTATTAAACTCAGCTACTGAGTTTTATTTACTTGTGTTTTACGGCTATGGATTGGACCCAGAGGCTTGTACATGGCACACGGTGCTCTAACAACTGAGCTACACTCCCCCATCCTACGTCTGCTGTGCTTTAAATTTTAGTCACTGTGTTTCATTGCAGGTTCTTCTTCTTTTAATCTGTATAGTCATTTTATAGATTCCTACTCTACTCATGTTCCTAATATCAGCTTTTAAAATGTCATCATATTCTTTATTTTTTCTATTTTTTTTTTTGGTCTTTTTTGTTTTTATTGGTACCAGGGATCGAACTCACAACCGCACACTTGCAAGGAAGACATTTAGGCTGCTGAGCTAAATCCCCAGCCCCATGTCATCATATTCTTAGAGATATTTTGAATTCTGTCTGTATTTGAGGTCTTCATGGGTCTGAATTTACCACCTGCTGCTTCTGCTGACTCGTGCCTTAGCCCTGCCTACCTTGTGCTTTGTAATCATGATTCTGAGCTCATATATCAGAATTTTACTTTGAGACAATCCTTGAGTCTGGTTGAAGGTAGGTTCCTGCCGAGGGGATTTGCACTGACTTCTGCCAGGAGCTTGTGGTCATTACCGACTGGGGACTACTTAAGACTAAATTCTTGGCTTGGTAATTTGCGCCCACCCAAGTGGAGTGAATTCAGGCTGCAAACCCTCTTATTAGGGTTGGCTTCAGCCGCCTGTTCTAAGGGAGGGTTTTCTCTGTGCAGTTCCGTGCCAAGGTTCCATATAAACAAGTTGTAGTCTTGTAGTCTCTAGTGATCAGAGAGGAGAGTGGTTTTGTTCTAGTTCACCTTGCCACCAGTGTGTGACTTTTGGGGTCTCGGTTTTCCGAAGAAGGGTTTCTTGTTAGAGTTCTCACCCTGGGTGGGCCGTGGGCTGGCTGCAGCCTCTATTCTATGCAGCTTCAGAGCATCAGGGCATCTCTGATTCCCATTCTTCACGTAGTGTTTGTTTCTCAGTGTGCCTTCTGTTTGGGGAACTGAACTGATGGAATTAAAGTCTTTTTTTTTTTTTTTAAAGCTGGTATATTTGGTTGGAGGGTCTAAAGATTATTTAGTGTGTCTTCCTTCTAAAGACACAGTCACTTCTTTCCTGATTCTAGCAATTCTTTAGCAAAAATTTGTGACATCAGCTGCTAGGTGTTTTTCTCTTCTTAGCTTGTTTTTGCATATGCAAGCAGCGGGCACTGTAAGGTATAATAATCATAGCGCTGATCTTCACTTTGGACTTCACTCATTAAGTTTGCCCTTCATTCACTCATTCCTTTTACTGAATTTCTGGTGAAGGCTCGGGTTCTCTTAGGTCCTGGGATTCAGGTTGGACGAGGTGTACTGTTCCCCTCCCTGTCTCTTCAGGCTGCAATGCCGTGACTTGCAGTGATAGGACAGTGCACTCTGGCTTCAGGATTCCCAGGACATTTTGTCTGCACTTTCCTTACCGTTTCCTAGTGGTCAAGACTGGGTCTGTGCAATCCCCATGTCCCTCACAGCCCCCAGAGCAATGCCGGTTAAGTGCACCAGAAAGGAAAATCTAGCTCTTTTGTGCTGACACTTATATGGAAGGGCTCAGATATAAAAATAATCAACTTTACAACACTACATATAATATAAAGACATTTTATAGTATATACATATTGTGTATTTCTATGGGTTTTAAACCTTCATGGTAAGCTGGGTGTGATGGTGCACACCTGTAATCTCAGCACTCAGGAGGCTGAGGCAGGAAAATTGCCAGGAGTTCAAGGCCAGCCTATGCTTCATAGTGAGTTCAAGGCTGGCCTGAACTACATAGGGAAACCCTGTCTCAAACCCTCCTCCATTTTTTTTTTTTTTTTTGGTATTAGGGATCGAACTCATGACTGCGCGCTTATAAGGCAGGTGTTTATGCTGTTGAGTTAAATCCCCAGCCCCTAAACGCTCCTCCATTAAAAAACAAAACAAAACAAAACAAAACAATGCCCCCCAAAACAGCATTCATGATAGAAGTTTCCTAAATGTTAGGAAAATGTAAGGATGATAACAATCACCTCTCCTTTTCCCCTTGTAGCTTGACCCCCCAGGAGCACTGCTGATGCTATTTTGGGGGTTTCAGCCCAGATTGTTTTTGAGGGGGTTCTCCTCCTACCTTTAAATATTCCTGAAGAACATGATATCGGGGCTGTTTTAAAATGTTAAAGGTTTGAGCAGAGAACTGAGCCTCACAGAGGCCTCAGCTCCTACCTGGAGGCTGTGGGGTTCTTGGGAATTGGACATAGACTACTTCATCTCCGGTGTGGCTGTTACTCACCGAGCACCCACTCACTCTGTGATCCCAGGTCCCAGGGGGTACCTCACCTGCTGCTCCTGTAGCTCTGTGAAGAGGTTCTACAAGGACAGGACCTCGTGCAGGCTCAGAGGCGCTGCCCATCCCTGGTGTGTGAAGAGACCCATTCCCAGGCCTCCTGCAGGTTGTGTTTGCCTGGTGGCCAGCAGCAGAGCGTGGTGCTGGCCAGGCAGGATGAGGGAAACAGAACCAGCTGAGTCAGTGCTGTGGTCGGGCCGCTGCTGTGACACAGCCAGCCCTCCTGGGAGGAGGAACTGGACGGTCCCTCAGCTTGGCAGTTGGATTCCTGGACCTTGAACTCCTGGGGCCCCCTGCTCTGACTGCAGAAGCTGTCTGGAAGGCTGCACAGCACATTAGCTGTGAAGTTAACTGGCTCTGGACCACAGGTTCACAGCTCTGTGCTCTTGTTGGCAAAGGAGACTGGTCTGGTGGCCAGAGCCCAGGGAAGGAGCAGGAGGAGGGCTGTCAGCCTTCAGGGACTCATTAGCATGGGGAAGATGTTAATTAGTGGGCTAATTAGAAAGAGGGAAGAAAAAAGAATTCCAAGATATCCAGTTACATAGCTGCAGCTCCTTAGCGAACCCGGGGATACCGGCCACTGTCCCTCCCAACACATTTGCCACCGCTCCTGCTCCAGAGACTCCAGGCCTGGGCAGCAAGGGCTCCTATCTGTGTCTGGTGTGTTCCACTTGTCATCCTCAAAAGCAGGCTGGGAACACTGGGTGGGGGCTTGCGGCAGCCAGTACTGATTTGTGATTGGTTTTCCTTTCCACCGTGCTAGAAAGCTTCCTAGACAGACAGAATGATCTCCCAGAGGGCTGCCCAGCTGGGCCTTGTGGTGGAAGGCGGAGCCAGCAGAGAGCCAACTGTGACCCTCCCGGCCTTGGCCTTCAGCACTGCTTCATTGGATCTCATGGCTGATGGCACTTGACCATGACTGAGACCCGCCACCCCGGTCACCTCCCTGGTGTCTTGATTCTGTCTTCCAAGGTTTCCTCTCCCTTTGGAGATATGGGATGGGGGGAGTACTTTCAGCCCGAATCCCTAAGATGTTTGGATGTAGATACATTTTCACATTAAAAAGTTGAATGTTTAGGCAAAAGAACTTGAGAAATAATTTAATTGTGTGGTTTTCAACTCTCGGGGAGACTTCAAAAAGACACCATAGCCAAGCCTCACCCTAGACCTGCCAAATCTGGGTGAGTTTCCCGGGGCGAGGGTTTTGAAAATGGCTCTCAGGGGCTTTTGTTTTTCCTAAATCAAAATTTTAACTGTGGGATAATGGTAGATTCATGTGCAGCTATAAGAAATGAGGCAGAGATTTTTATGTCCCTCTAACCTGGTTGTCTGTTATGAGTAACGACCTCAACTACAGCACAGCACCACAACTAGGTACTGACATCCACACAGCTAAGACGCAGAGAAACTTCAAGTGTACGTGGGCCCCTTGGTCTCAAACCACTCTGATTCCCTCTTGTTCTCTATTCTCTTTAATCTCTGGCAACCAGGGATCTGTCTCCATTTCTATTTGCCATTCTGTTACCGCAAGAATGTTATATAAATGGAAACATACAATATTATAATTATTTTGCAGTGCTGGGGACAGGGTGGACCTCTCGCATGCTAGGCAAGTGCTCTGTCCCTGAGTTCCATCCTGGTTCTGAAGCATGCGGTATTTGAACTTTTGAGATTGGCTTGTTTCATTAACCATACAAATAATTCTCTGGAGATTAAATCAGGCTATTGTGTGTTTTAGTTGCTGAGTTGTATTCCATTGTATGGATGTACCACAGGCTTTAAAACCATTTACCCATGGATAAACATCTGCATGGTTTCCAGTTTTTGTCTGTTACAAACAAAACAACTACCAGGGTGAAGGAGATAGAATTTAATAGAACTGTGAACTCAGTGTAAAGTTGTCAATTAAGTCACCAAAAGGGTCAAAAATAGAAGGCTGAGGGATCACAGAAATCCGGTACAGAGGGGAGATGTGGGAATGGTTGAGACTTAGAAACTTCAAGGTTTTCCTGAGGATCCAGAATACAGACCTCTGTGGGGGCTGGTGTTGGGGGGTTCAGAGAGAGGCCTGGTGGGCTCAGCCCAGCCTGCAGGGGAGAGGGGTGACTGAGCCCATGCTGGGCTCTCTGTACGGGGCATGATGGGAGAAAGCTGCTCACCTCATTGTAGCCAGGAAGAAGGCAGCACAGGAGAAGAGATGGAGAGGAAGGGGCCGGTGACCAATGGAGTCCTCAGAGTCACACTATTAGGAGCCACCCACCCCGCCCCAAATCGGGCTTTACTAATCTCAGAGGTATCTCTCAAGCCAGCCGAGCTGACAATCAGATTACCCACCCTGCACAGGGAAACAGGAAGGAGCTGGCTACTTGCAAAGCTCCCCGAGAGGTGGAGCCCAACCCAGAGTGGGGGCAAGGCAGGGGCGAGGTACAGAAGGACAGGTCAGGGTGAGGGACAGGGGCTCAGTGGTGAGGACACAGCCCTAGGCTCTGGAATCGGGAAGGGCTGGGTGCAGTTCCGGTGGTTTTGAGCAGGTCACCTTGCCTCTCAGGTCCAGTTGTCCAGAGACGAAGTGAGGATAACTGTGGCCTCAGTGGAGGACACTTCAGGGGGCTTAAATGGGGGAGGATGCATGTGACACAGTTAGCATTGAGCCTGGTACATAAGACAGCCAGTAAATAACTTTGTAACTCACACAAGTATAAATGAGCCGTCCCAGGGCATTTGGAACAGGGTCCTGTTATAACGGAAAGATCAGCAACTAAGAAGACAGAGACTTGAGCTGTAGCCTCCACTCTGGTTACGTGCTGTGTGATCTTGGGCAAATCACTTGTCCTTTCTGAGCGACAGTTTCAGCTGGAAGGAGACGGCTTAGACTGCGTGGTCTCCGAGGCGTATTTCAGGCAGACCAGAGATGGCCCCTGCAATCACATGTGTGCGCAAGTCACATTTGTAGAAAGGCTTTATTAGTACAAGGCAACTGGTTAAGGACATTTAGTTGGGGGAAAATAAAACAGTATCCTCAGGGTTCCATGGGCAGGAAGAGGGCTGCTTGGAGAAAGAGCTGCAAGAGGAAGCTCGAGATGTTTCTGTAAAAAGGAAGGGAGGAAGAGAAGAAGGGAGAGAGGGAGGAAGGGAGGAAGGGAGGAGAAAAGGCCAGCAGCTCGTCCTTCTCAAGTGGCCCCTGACTTTGCTTGCCCCTTGCAGCCCACAGCAAGTTCCCCACCCTCATTTGCTGGGGAAACCCCTGGTCAGGCCCAGGGCCCCAGCCTGCAGCCAGGTTGGAAGAATAATTTCTGCTGCTTTGCTGACGTGAGGGCGGTGGCAGCCAAGGCCTGATGGCACCTTTGGACCCCGGGGCCCAAGCCCCTTTCGGGCTGGCAGTTTTCTACCTGCTGTCTGTCCACAGAGCGTTCTGTGTCCCCAAGACTCTGCTGGCCTCCAGCTCGGTGGCAGAGGTAGATCTAAGTGTCCCGTCTTGGGCTTGAGATATGAGAAGAGGAAATGAGCTGACTTGGGCACCGGTGTGGGTTGGAGTTAGACATGAGGGGCTTTCTGGGGCTTTCAGAGAGAGGCTGGAGTGAGACCTCAGAGACCAGCCAGGCCCACAGCCGAATGAAGGCTCTGTGGTTTCAGGCACGTTACTCAACTTCTCTGATCTCTATTTTCTTTTACCTGAGAAGGACTAAGGCCAGGACTAAGGCTGCCCGTAGTGCAGTGGGCAGCATACTAGACCCACTTCTTTAAGGTCTATTCAATTACTATTTCAAGGTCTTTAGAGGTCCATTAGAGCCCCACTTCTCCATATTTTCAGCCTCAAAAGTAGAAATAGGGACCTATGCTCTGAATGTGTATTACCATCTCTTCTTTTAACTGTGTGAAGTGTCCGCTGCTCAATAGTCAATCTGGGGATACAGCTGAAACAAGCTGATCATGCGGGGTGCAGTATTGATATGCTCTGAGCAGGAGGGCAATGCAGGGAGCCCCCCAGGATTCCCAGCATGAAGCCCCAACCTCCAGGACTCGGGGGAAGAGTGAGGGACCGGTATTTTGGATGCAGGGCACAGCAGCTCAGCTGTAAAGGGAGGGTGAGGAAAGTGGGGAACCCTGGGACTGGAGGGGAAGTCTGTGCTGTCTTAGAGGAAAGGATGGGAAAGGAGGGAGAGGTGGCCCCGTGGGCCTCAGGCCTGCAGTCGCCTGTGGCCCTGCAGGGCAGGAGGGCCCAGCAGCCAGGCTGCGAGATGGACATGGAGGGGATCAGGCCCAGCCCTCACCCAGCTGCTTGGGGATCCAGGGCTATTTCTCCCTCTCAGCTCCAGCAGTAGAACCGAAGTCCTGACCTGTGTCTCGGCTTCCTTTGTGTATACTTAAGTAATTCTGGTCTTTAGCACTGTTTTCTCTGGACAGCATTTCTCTTCCAATTATCCTTGGCATCCTTCGCCCTGCCCATCCCCATTATTTAATTTAAAGCTGTTCATCTAATTAGCATCTGTCGGGAACAGCTTTGGTGTGGCTTTGCCTGGAAGGCCTGGGTCGCATTGGGTGACATCTTGGACTCACTTTCAGTGCCAAGGCTCTGCCATGGGGTTCCCACGTTTATTTTGGCTCAAGAATGTTCCAAGGCAGAGTCGGAGGCCAGGGATTTGGGAGCCTCAGCTGCCCCTGGGGTTGGTTGTTGCTGGCAGTGGAGTGAAGTGCTCCATGTCGCCAGCCTTCCTCTGTCTCCAGCCAGGCCAGTGTTGGCCAGGGAGGGAGCCCTCGGGTACAGATGCCATTCCCTTCCTCAGATTCGGAGGCTGCTCTTTGTCTACTCCTGACTTTTCTTTTCTAGGGCCCCCTCATGTTTTGGCATCAATAAGGAGTGGCTGGAGTCAGAGGCTTCTCCCTGTCACCTGGCTGCGGGTGGATATCCTGGCCTGATAAGCGTCTGTGGTCTTCTCTGAGCCTTCATCCTGACCTTTTGCTTCCGAACTCATCCTGAAGGTTGAACCATGCGTCATCACTAGATCAAAAGGGCTCAGGGTGGAGAGGCCTCGTAATCCTGATCACAGTAAACCCTTACAGCTGGCATCATCATTTGCATTTAGAGACTCTGACACTGAGCTTAGCAATGATATGATTTATCCAAAATCATACAGGAGCAGAGCCAGGATAGGTGCCAGGCCTAGGTGATACCAAAGCGCCCAGCCCATGATACCTCCTATGGGGTTATGGCAAGGATGAGGGGTTAGACAAAAAAAATAGGGGGGGGGGGCTGGGGATTTAGCTCAGCGGCATGAGTGCCTGCCTTGCAAGCAGGCAGTCGTGAGTTTGATCCCTCGTACCGATAAAAAAGGAAAAAGACAAAAAAAAAAAAAAAAAAAAAAAAAAAAAGGATGAGGGGTCATGAATAATGTGCATGCTTCGGTAACCCCACAGAGAAAGCCCAATGGAAGGGACGTGAAAGACTGGAGATGCAGTTCCGCATCCTGAGTCCTTAGCACGGAAGTGCTGTGTCCACCAGCAGAGCACAGTGTGGATGGGTTTTAACTGAGTATGAATGAATAGCCAGAAGAAGGAAGCAGAGCAGCCTCATAGGTTGCACCCTGTGGTTGTTTTGCTGCAAGCTGTTGGGTTTGCCAATCTTTGACATCATCTGGAATGGCACAGCAGGCGTATTCTTCGCAAGCTAATGCAAGGGTTGGATTTAGTCCATTTCAGTTAGGCTAATGGTGTTGGTAAAAAAAAAAAAACATTTTCTGGGAATCAGATACTTGGATATGTTCTTCTTTTTAGGAACTTGGGGAAGGGGAATTAAGGGATTAAAAAGCCAGTGGAAAAATGCTGCTGGTAGCTCACTGCCACCCCCATCTGTGAGCCCCTGTCCTTGGTCAGAAAGGCCAAGGGATGTGACTTGGAGACCCCAGAGAGACACTCTATTGAGTAAAAAGGACCACTGAGACAGAGCCGTTTTTCTGACCACAATTCTCTTGGAGAACATGGCAGTTCCTTGTTAAGACCTGGCAGGGCACAGCGGTGCATCCAGCCCCATCTTGGTGTCTGTGCGGGGCGGGAGCTGCCCGGGCTGTCACGCACAGCCTCCTTCTCTGCAGAGCAAGGGCTGCGTGGAGACTCTGAAAGGGTCTGGGGGTGGGGTGGGGTGCTCGGGAGGAGGGATGCCCAAGTTATTTCGCTTGTCAGTGGATCAAGGGCCCAACCTTCTGGGGACGGAAGTGTGGATCTTGGGCTTTGTGATCTTGGCTGGGCCTCAAGGCTTTGAAGACGACAGTCAGACTTTGACCATAAGCCTGGCCTGGGTTTTGGTAAACAAAAGCCATTCACTCTACCTGATGCCCAAAAGAGAGTTAAGTCGCCGTTGTTGGGGTTCCTTATGGTGCTAGTAACTTGGGGAGAGTGAGAGAGAGTGGGAATTGGGGGCCTGCTTGAATGGTGGCCTGGGGGCTTTGGCAAAGGCTTTTCGGAGTGGAGGTCAGGAAGGCTGTCCGGATGCCATGACCCCGAGACCACCTTCCTCTTCAGATTCTCAGGACAATATTACTTTTAGGACATGAAGTTAGCCCTGGCCCCCAAATCCAAGGTGTGCACAAGCAGCTGGGTATTTCTTACTCTTCCACAGTAAGAAACCAAAGGGCTGCAGTCACCAGAGCTGGCCCTGCAGCACCCTGCTGCCCGGTGGGCCCTAGATATCCTTTGGCACCAGAATTAAGTGTTATTTTGCTTGTACCCCACTTCAGAGATTCAGAGGTGTGGGATGGACATGTGATCATGGGCTCATGCAGGCTCTCCAATCTCTCTACACCTATGGGGCTTAACCTTTGCTGTACCTCAGAATCACTATGGGAATTTTAAAGAATACGGATTTTAGAACCTTTGGCAGACAGGAAAAACCCACCTCTCTGTGGGGGGACCTGGGCTCTGCAGCCAGGTAACTGAGGCAGGTCACAGGGTCTGCCTTTGGGGAACCCTTTTGTGGGCCCCTCAGTCCATTTGCAGCATTAGACTGGTCTTTCTGGGTTTCCCCACCATACCTGCGTCCTGCTACGGCCTCTGATTTGAACCCGTGGGTGCTTTGGTAGGAAACCTGAGCACCTCTGTCCCCCACTGCTGTGGCTCCCCAATACTGCATCTTAGCAGCTCCAGCCCCAGGGGAGTGGCCCCCCAGACCTTCCCCAACTCCCCTCTGAAGCAGGAACCATTTGGCACCCACACATTTGTCCCAAAGGGGAGGGACCAGGACACGGATAAATGCAATTGTGAAGAGCCATTTCTCTGAGCTCGGGACCATATAAGACAATTCCTCATATTCAAATTATTCTAATGAGCCGAGTTCCACTTCAAAGGGGGCTAATTTAATAAGAGGAAGAGCTGGGGCTCCAAGGGATTCTAATTAGATTTCTTTCCACACCCGCTATAGTTTTTTTTTTTTTCTGAAGAGCAGCCAGTTCTGCTAGATCCTGTTGTGTTTGGGTCCAGCTTGAAGAAAGCTGGAAACCAGGCCCGGCTGGGGAAGGGCATCCATCAGACTGAGCCTGACAGCCCAGATCCCACTGCCAGCAGGAGAGGATCTGGGCCACCTCTAAAGTCAGCAAGAGGCTTGGGGTGGCAGAGAGCTTCCTAAGCTTGCTTGTTGAGATGGGTGGGTTGGTTAGGAAAAAAAAAAGACTTTGGGAACCAAACTGCCTGCTTTTGAGTCCTAGCTTTCTCCTCCTGGCTGTGTGATCCTGAGAAGGCAGCATTACCTTTCTGGGCTCGGTTTCCTCATCTGTGAAATAGGGATATGGTAGAACCTGCAATTGAGAACATTAGAAGTGCTGGAACACCGGCAGTGGTTAGAGCAGTACCCTGCCCAGGGCACTATTACTGTTATCACTGTCCTCTAAAGTAAGGTGGGAGTGGCCTCCCAGGGTCAGGGCTCACAAACCGGTGGCATTCACAAGTCAGCTCAGAGGAAACACCCAGGAAAGGGCCCCTCTTTTCCACAGTGACGAGATCAAAAGAGACCTCAGTTCAGATCCTGACTTTGTCACTTGCTAGCTCTGTGACCTTGAACAGATTTCTTTACCTCTTTGAGCTTCGGTTTCTGAATTTAAGCAAGAGCCTTATAACGCCAGAGCAAAACAGTCATGGGAGGGGTTGGGAGAAGGGGAGGCTGACGTGTTTAGTGCCATCACGCACACGGGAGAAGCAGGTGAGCTGGTGCCACGTGGTGACAAAGCGGACAAGCACCCAGCACCCACGGCTTTTGCTTCGCTCATGAATTCTCCTGAGAATGCCACATCACAGTGCCCTTGAAGGCCAGAGGACAGTGTCCTGGGAAGACGTGAATTGCAGTGGCTCCAAGTTAAAGGGAATGAGGCAAGGCAGACTCAGTTTGAGGGTGATTTAGGGAGACTTTAACCAATTTCTGTCCTTTATTTTTCCATTTTATGCACACACGAGTAATGGATGATTAAATCTAAAGTTGAATAAGCTCTTTCTGGAAACATGAAATCACAATTCTAAGAGAACAGGAAGCTTCAAGTCATAGTGTGTCCCATGGCATTTTCCGTTCTTGGTGATATATCAATTTGTGGTGAGTTTGATGATTGACACTGCTTTAGACTTGACAGCTTTGATCTGTTTTCCATCTCCTGAGCCTGGCTCTGTATTTGACACACAGTATATTTCCCTTATTTGTTTCTCCCCAGAAGCCCACACAGAAGGGATCATCCCCATTTTTCAGATGTACCAGGGCTCACAGCAGGGACCTGATCAGCACAAGGTGACAGCCAGAACTCCGTCCGGTTTGGTTTAAATGCATTTCATCGCACTACATCCTGTGGTGGAGACGAGCTGTGTGGGCATCTTTAGGAAGCTGCCCATCTGCTCTGTGCACCGGTATCTCTCCTTCTGTGTAAGAACTCTCGGATTTAGAGTCAAAGTCAAGACCACCAAGACTCCTGAGTCTGCAGTCATCATTTATCGGGTGACATATGTGGGTGCTTAGGAAGCAGCAGTACTGAGGTGAGGGCCAAGAGATAAGGGTTCTCATCCCTTGATGTAATTATCTGGCTGTGTGACCTCTGGCAAGACCTCTGAGCCCTTGTTCACCTGTGAAGCGGGAGGATCACAACGGGAACTTGGTAGGGTCCCCTCCAGTTGTAACCACTCTGCATTTTATGCGGGCCTGGGGAGGCTGGGAGAACTCGACAGTGGCTAAAACACATCAAGGAGCTACGGAGGCCTTTGAGGGACACAGAGGAGCAACTGGCCTTCAAACTCAGGGTCTACAGATTACAGATGGCGAGCGCAGAGCCACACCTCTAACAAAGCTGGTGCTAAGGCTCTGCTCCTGTGCTGGGGCTGGCGTTGTCAGTAAGAGAGCGACTAGGGGCAGCCTGGGCTCTGGGGACATCAGTGATGCTGCCCTTAGCCGCTTGGCGAAGCTGGTCACAGGCAGGGTGGAGGCGGGGAGAGGTGGATGGGACCTGAGGGCCTCCACCTGCCCTCGCTGGCTGCCGGTCTTTTGTCACTTCCCAAGTGTGCTGTGGAGTCCTGGGGAAGAGGGACCTGCTTGCTTCACTTTGGGCCCTCTTGAGGCTGAGCAGAGCGGGAAGGAGGTGTTGGCTGCTGCAAGTGGGCCGAGACAGGGACAGCCGGTGGCACACGTGGCTGTCAGAGGCTCCTTGTGTGCCAGACTGTGCAGGGTACAAACATTCTTTCTCTCTCCTCACCATAGCAAGAGGGAGAACGGCCCTGGGGACCCAAGGGTTTGTATGAGGAGGGCACAGTGCCAGGCTCTGACCCAGGTGTCGTTATGTTTGATGCAGATGTGGCACATACAGCAGAGGGACAGGCATAAGTGCATCTTGTCCCCTTCCTTACAGGACGTGGGTTCAAACCTTGGCTTTGCCTCCTTATTGTAATGTTAGGAAGTCATCTGAACTATTTTAGCCTATTTTCTCCATGTATAAGGTGACAGCCTTGAGGTTCCAGGGCGGTGGTGGTGAACCTATGGCACGCGTGCCTCAGCGGGCTGTTTGTATCACTGAAAGCTCTAAAAGGTTCACCATCACTGTCCAAGGGTGATAAAAGGGCAAACAATGCGTGTGACACGCTTGGCTCCACCTGGCACACTTAGCAAGCGTCCCATCAGCACTGCCTAATTGTTTTAAAAATGACTTCCGGGATCCGTGAAGCTCGGGCCTCTACCTCCACCACACAGATGAGAGAACAGAGTCCAGCAAGGTCAAAGGACTGGTCCACAGCCACACAGTGAGCAGGTGGCCAACAGGACTCAAAGCTAGGACTGCCTGACAGCCATGTCTGTCCCCTTTATTCACGTTCTGCTGCCTTTCCGGTGGCCAGAGCTGCTGTCCCCTCTTAGGGGCTGGTCATGGTGGTGAGGATGGAGTGGGGGGAATCTTCTAAGGCGACATTGCCAGAGATCCCAGGGGCAGATGGGAGACTATATGGCAGTGTAGGATCTGGACTCAGCCTGTCATCCTGACACACCTGGGCTCTGTGGCTTTGGGCAAATGACTTGACCTTTCTGGGCCTCTGTTTCCCTTTTAATAAAGCAATAACAATGACAATGAAGATTAAGTGGATTAAGAAATGCAGTGTTCTTAAGCTCCCCAGGTAATTTTCTTGTGCTCCCAATTATTGCCCTGGAGAGGCCATCCACTGTGCCCTTGGAGTGTCCTCAGAGCCAGAGCACAGCTCAGCAGGGCCTTCAGAGGGTGAAAGCTGTGGCCCAGCAGTGGTCCTTCATTTCCCCAGGGGCAGGGCCAAAGTCCCACTGGAGTTTCATCAGTAGGGAAGGCTGTGTCATGGTGTCCACACACCTGGCCAGAAGGAGTGTGGCTCCGAGGGCGTCAGGCACACTGCACGCGAGGAGCAAGGATTGCTTTCCAAAGCTTCCATCCTCAGATGCCTCCGCTCTCCCTCAGCCCTGACCGCGGACAAGTGGTGCTGGGCCTCAGCCTCAGGCTTCTGCAGTGACTTGATTCTCCAGGGAGAAGGAGGCAGTGAGTTTCCCAGCTGGGACAGAACCCACGGTGGCTGGAGCAGGCTTGCCAGTGAGAAGCATTTTAAAATCTCTGCCTGGTTTCTTTGAGACCAGAATACGAGGGCATGTCATTTCTCATTCCTTGCTGCGTGAGACAGAAAGAAATTGTAGACAATCTGGAGTAACAAAAAGAGGGAAATAAAACTCCTCCGTAAATGTACAATCGGGGGATGATGACTGCTGATGTTTTTTCTCTCCTGTCTTTTCTCTATGAGCAGAGTTGTACTAGGCTGAAAAAAAAAAAAACTAAAAATTTTTAGCATTGTCTGTGTGATATGCTTAGAATAGTATCAAGTACACAAGGCAGTAACTGTAGAGGCGTATGTGTGTAATCCTAGCTACTAAGGAAGCGGAGGCAGGAGCATTGCTTGAGCCCTGAAGTTTGAGGTTAGCCTGGGCAATATAGTGAGATTTTGTCTCGAACAAACAAACAAGAAAGAAAGAAAGAAAGACAGACAGACAGAAAGAAAGAAAATCAAAAGAGAAAAATAGTACTGAGTACACAGTAAGTGCTCAATAGTTGCTAATTTTTACTACTATTATCTATTATTATTTCCATTTTATAGCCTTGTTTTCTTTGATAGAATTTCAGCTCCATGGGCATCAAAACCTTGACTGCACCAGCACATCACAGATGCCTGGATACATGATGGATAAACAGCCATTCCTCTGTCTCTCTAGCTTTTCATCTGTAATATTCAACAGCGGCAAAATAATGCACTGTTGACTTTTTTTCTAACTTTGTGGCTGGTGCTTGTTTTAAAACCTCCCGAGTGCCTTGGTCACCGTGCCCCTCCCAGACCTCATCTCCTCCCTGACATGGGGATCTTGGGTTCCCCAGAGTCTGGGAGCCACAGGATCACTTCAGAGAAGCCAGAAGCCAGCCTGTGGCTGCCAGCGCCCTCCTTGGCTTGCAAAACCACCAACCATCGACTTAAACCGTCTAGGCAGTGCTCAGACGAGTAAAACACGAACTCCTGCATTTTTGATGAAGTTGACATTACACAAACGCTCCCGGCTTACTTGGTCAGACCCAACAGCAAGGGCCCGAATCAATAATGAAACCATAGGA
Source organism: Cavia porcellus (assembly GCF_034190915.1). Lineage (NCBI taxonomy): Eukaryota > Metazoa > Chordata > Mammalia > Rodentia > Caviidae > Cavia > Cavia porcellus. The sequence continues at coordinate 18,946,454 of NW_026947508.1, read as the reverse complement.
GGAATAAAACATTAAACAGCCATTCTGCAAGGCAAGCAGCTGTGGTGGGGCGGGCGGCGGGGGGTAGGGGAGATGGCCAAGTCAGGTGATCTGGGATGGCCTGTGGCCAGTGGTCCCTTTTGCCAGGGAGCTGCTAGGCTGGGTGTGCCCACTGTCCTCTAGTCGTACAAGTTCGGGAGGTCGTGTGACTTCTTGGGAAACCCTAGACCTAGGCTGCAAGCCCAGAAACATGGAAGTGGTATTGCCCCTGTGGCCTTGGGCAGGTTATCTTTTGCCCACTTACCTCCACTGGGAACACAGATCCTTGAACAAGGACACTAAGGCTCTTCCTACCTGAGCAACCCAGCGTGAATTTGGGGATATGTATGGTCCAGACACAAAGTACGTTAAAAACCACAAAGGAACAGGACTCAGGAAATCCATCCTTTGGCCCTGGTTCTTTTATTTGTAGGAGAATATAGTCTCCTTCTCCCTGCTCTGAGATGCTGGCCTCACATCGCAGAGAGAAGCCTGCATCAGGCCTCTGCTCCATCTGAAGGATGTTTGAAGATCATGCTGTGCAGGGAAGGAGGCTCCAAGGCCCAGATTTCACCTTTACCCAGGTCACAGCTTTGAGCACCATGAGAACCTCAGGTTTGGAATGGGGAAATCTCTCTCCTCCCAAATGGCAAGAGGCTGGGCCAGGGAGCAAAGAGAACCCACGGGGAAGCTGACTGTGGATTCAGCTGCCAGCGCGGGGTCTCTGCATTTACGCCCGTATGTTGCCTGCTCCTTTGGCTTCTGGGCTTTAGTACCCAAAGCCTAGTTCATGGATCAGAGGCACTAGGCAGGCCTGGGAGCTGCAGGCTTGGGACGCAGCCCTTCAGTCCATGCACACTGTGGAGAAGAACCTGCAGCGTAGCCTCCCGCGCCCAAAGCGGTCCTGGTGGGGTGTGGGGGGCGGGTTGTTGCTGTTTGCAGAGTGGCAGGGTGGTTGGGTACAGCCCAGCTCTGAGGCTGCCCTTCCATTTCAGCCATGTCATGGCAGGGGACACTTTGGAGACGTCTTTTCTTCTGGGGTGGTTTATTCGTGCTTGTTTTGGAGCCAGACTGACACATATGTCAAAGGGCGCGTAGGGTTTGTGTATGCTGGTCTGATGGCAGTTCAGTGGGCTCCCCACTCTACCCTTTCTGATAGGAGGGTGACAAGGATAAATTCAGCAGCACTCACTTAGAGCCTCTGAAGGCCAGCTCTGGGGATCCAGGCCTGGGCACGATGTAGCCCAGGAAGCTCATGGGTCCCAGACCACAGGAGGGATTCTCACAAAGGCCTCCTGCCACGGAGCCAGACCCCTCAGATTAGACCTGGGCTCACCTGCTCACACTTTATTACCAGTAGATATTAAGCAGGGCAGATTGCCCGGGGGCTTTATTCAAAATACGTTTGCCTGGAAGCCCCCACAGAGTGTCGGATTTAGTAGGGTCAAGTTAGACAAACGTCCGTGGAAATTCTGATTCTCCATTTCGGCCTGTGAAGAACTGATTCTGGATACTGTAGTCCAACAATTTCTTGACCTTCTGGAGCTGACATGGCCTCACCAGCAGTGACCAAAGGGTCAGATTTGCTATGGTTTGAGATTCAATGGTCCCAAAGCCTCCTGGTTCAGAAGATGATTAGATTTGGGGTGCCTTCTGCCCCTGCCCCAATCTTAAGCCTTCCATCCCTGCACTGGGGTCATTTGGAAGTGAACAGGATTCTGCTTACACGGCCTGACCCTCAGGATAGACGCAGGGCATCCTGGACCTGATTCCAGTTCAGCCTCTTGTTTGAACAATTCTGTTTGTAAGGACTGATATTTCACAGCTTCCGCAAAGGTCTTCCAAAGAGCAAAGAGAAATTACACTTGTTATTTTTAAGTAGAAAAATAGACTTTCTCTTGCAATGGGCTTGTTGGGTAGTTTCATAAATCCAAGACAAATTATGAGATTTCATTGATTTTTTTTCCTTTCCTTTGAAAAGCTTTGCTATTTTAGCTTCCTCGAAATTATTTCATCATTGCTTATCAACAATGAGGCTAAAGGCCTGAGAAGAAAATACAGCAATAATGGATTCACCTAGAAGAGGTAGCAATGACATAAATCACCATTGTTGTCTCATTCTGCATTCTGACTGCGTTGTTGTAATGAGCAAAATAATAGATTCTCAAAGGTGTCCTTGGCCTCATCCTGAGTGTCTGTGACTATGTTCCTATATGTGCCAAAAGAGACCTTGGAGATGTGTTTAACTTGATGACTTTGACATGGGCGATTTTTCCAGAAGGTCTGGGTGACCTGCAATCAAAAGGGCCGTAAAAACCCTCAGCAGGAGGTGTGACATGTCTGAGAAGCCTTGCCTGACCGTAGCTGGCTGTGAGGACACAGATGTGGGCACTGAGTCAAGCGATCTGAGTGGCCTCTCACAGCGGGAAGAGACACTCAAACGATTTCCTCCAGAGCAGTGGGCTCAACCTTTTTGGCACCAGGAACCGGTTTGGTGGAAGATAATTTTCCCACAGATGGACAGGGTGGGAAGGGAGCTGGGGGGTAAAAGTTTGGGAATGATTCAAAGGATTGTGCAACCCAGATCCCTGCCTCGAATCATAGGATCCGAGGTCTATGAGACTCTAATGCCACTGTTGATCTGACCGGAGGCAGAGATCAGATGGTAAGGTGAAGGATGAGGAGCCACTGTCAACACAGATGAAGCTTCACTTTCTCACCCGTTATTCTCTGCTTGCTGTGAGGCTTGGTTCCTAATAGGCCGCAGATCCTGCTAGTCCACGGCCCGGGTGTTGGAGACCCTTGCCCTAGAAGCTCCGGAAGAAGCACCTTTCTTTTGACAGCTTGATTTTGGCCTACTGAGACCCCATTTCAGGTCTGTGACTCCAGAACAATAAGGTACTATCCTTGTGCTGTTTAAAGTCACCAAGTTTGTGGTGATTTTCTTTTTACAATGACAACAGGAAACTGATCCTGTTGCCCCAAATACTGCCTTGTCAGAAGTTAGGAAAAACAACATCAGAGACACCATCTTAGAGTTTGATTTTTACTTTTGACAAACAGGAGTTAGATTTTTGTCTTATTTCTTTCCACAGTGACAAAGAGAAGCAAACTGACAAAGAAAGATGTTTCATAATTATTAGATGACTCAAAAAATGAATGTAGACAGACAGCATCTCTCTAGACTTGAGTTAATGAGGGTACTGAAATTGATCACTGAGTGAAATCTCAGACTGTGAGTCTTCAGATGACAATACCCTACATGAATTTTCTCAAACTCAAGAATCAATGATTAAACAATGCATTTTTTTAAGGAGCCAAAGGAGATGTGGTATGCTCATCTAATTAGTCATTCAGCAGGAAGGACTTCATCATGCAGTATTTTGGGATATTTACTAAAGAATGTACAACAGTATTCTTTCCTCTTCTGTGAGTACCAACATGTACTCAGTTTAGTGTGCAAATGGACATGTGCAAAGACCGATGTCAAGTACAGGTGACCGGAAGAAAATATATGAAAGAAACATTACTAGGTTGTACATTAATATTTATAAATCTAAAATGACAATGCTTTTGCAAATATGGAGTAGAGATGACTCTTCATTCCTGTCTTTTACATAATTCCGAGCTATCAAATGTTTCAAAAATATCTTTAAGTATTGCACTTTGATTTTGCAAGTGCAAGAAGGGAAATGATGAGAAGCTGGACTCCAGCAGAGATGTGTTCTGAATCTGAAACCTGTTTTCTAGACAGACGCGTTCATGTGACAGCTGATAGAGTTTAGTTTTTCAGAGAGTGCTGCCCACTTCACCTGTATACATCATTACACCTAGAAAATATGCAGCAAAAACTTAGGTGTGCTATCTTACGTTCTTACAAGTAGATCAAATACAGTTGGCCCTCATTTTATTCTTAATTTTGTAAACTTTTCAAAAAAGAACTTAGCATATTTAAAACTGGTCTATTGGCCCTAGAGGATATATAATAGTGAGTGTTTTCCTTCACATATATATAAGTCTCACTATGTAGTTCAGGCTGTCCTTGAACTCATTATGTAGCCCAGGCTGACCTTGAACTTGTGGAGAGTCTCCCATCTCAGCCTCCGGAGTGCTGGGATTATAGGCATGCACCAAAGTACCCGAATCTTTCATATACATGACATATACATAATTTCATGACAAAAGCAACCCTCCCTCTATCTTCTTTTTGTTACAATGATGCCCCAAGACTCTGTGGACTGAGTTTCTGTAGGGGGTGCACTGAAGACACCGCCCCCAGGCACCTCCAGAGACACCTGTGCTCAGGCACACTTGGAACTCTCATCAGCTCAGATCCAGACTTTCATATGGTAGACAGAGCTCAGAACAGAGGCAAACTCGGCCTCTCCTCTCTCTTTCTTTACTCTTTGTTTCATTTATTTGATCATCCAGAAAAGGTTTGTGTAGCGCTCCCCACTATGTCTGAGATCCTTGAGGAAGACCTGTGGCGTTGAAGATCCTAGGGACGTGATTTGCCTTCTTCGTTGAGCCGGTATTTGCACTTACTCTGCAGAAGCAACAATGGGTGGAATTTCTGGTGCCTGAACATGAGCCAGGGTCCTCTGGTAAATAGTGGCAGTCAGTATCATCTCTTTAGCATCCTGGGAGGAAGCAGGCAGTTCACACAGCCCCGCATTACATACTGAAGGCTCGTGGTGGCTTGAGGCGGCTGTGTGAGTAGTGTGCTCACCATGCTACTTTTTTTTTTTGTCTTTTTCCTTTTTATCGGTACCGGGATCGAACTCACGACTACCTGCTTGCAAGGCAGGCGCTTATGCCGCTGAGGTAAATCTCCAGCCCCCACCACGCTACTTTTTCACGCATTGCCAGATTTAATACTTGAAAGGATGCTTGATGGACTATGGCTTATTCAGATTTAGGTGCCTGGGAGATATTTTCTTGAAAATAAACCAACTGAGGCTGTTGAAATAATGGATCATATTTGATATGAAGCTTCAAGTGAGAATAAGAAAACTTGTATCTGTCAGGGTGAGTGTGACAGTGTCCCGGTGTTCGAAGCCTTTGCTGATGAGATCTGTGATGGTCTGAATAAATGTGGCTTGGGGTATTGTGGAAGGAACTGTATCAACATTTGGAAGATCTTCATAATTCAATGAATCATGATGCTCGAAATGACTAATGTACATTTCAGAAGGCTGCCAGTATTTGTGCACAGTCCTGCGGCTGGACCTCCAAGCGGAGGGTGCTGGCAGGATTTGGTCCTCCCCAGGGATGTGAAGGAGGATTTGTCCTTTTGCTCTTCCCTAGCGTCTGGCGTGTGCTGCCACACTTGGCATTTCTCGGCTTGTAGATGAGTGGCCCAGCCCTGTCCTCATCACTACACGGCATTCTCCCTGTGTGTCTGTGTCCACATTTTTCCTCCTTATAACGATACCAGCCTTTTTTGGATTAAGGGCCCACTTTTCTTCGGTGTAATGTCATCTTAACCATACTATCTAACCTGCAGCAGCCCCGTTTCCAAATATATTCACCTTCTGAAGTGCATAGGAGCCAGGATTTCAACACACAGATATTTGGGAAGACAAACTCCAGTCTGTAATATATGACATTACCAAACCATGCGTGGCCAAAATAGTTTTTCAAAGTATAAGAAGGACCAGTGGATTTTAATATAAGTGAATATGGAAAGTTCACAGACATGGCTTCATTCTGTAAGTGATCTTTAAGAAACCACCTTTGCTGCATTTGGTGTAGAATCAAAGAAAATGCACAGTTATCTGAGTGGGCTGTTAAGGCATTTTCCGTCTTTACAACGATGTATTGTAAAGGCCAGATTTTTTTCATAGACTTCAACCAAAACAACCCATGGAAAGCCTGAGTGCAGAGCAGATATGGAAATCTATCTGTACTCCATTAAGCTATGCACTAAAGAAACTTAGCAAATAAATCAACACAATCTTCTCACCAATGTTTTTGTTTTTCAAAAAATGTTATGTTAATATATAATGGATTTATTGTCATTATTTTAAATAAATTAGTATTTTAAAATTTTCTTTCTTTTGTTTTTTTAAATGAAAAAACTTTAGTGTAGATTCCCATTGTGACAAATGATAGCACTTGAGCTGAGCATTGGTGGCACATGCCTGGGCTCCCAGCTACCCAGGAGGCTAAAAGAGGAGGGTTACAAATTCAAACCTAGCGTGGGCAACTCAACAAGACCCTACATCAAAATAAAAACAAGGCCTGGGATGCAGCTTAGAGGTAGCACAGGCCCTAGGTCCCATCTCCAGCTCTAGGGGAAGGGTCCTTTGTCTGATGCGTTCAGCTCCCAGCCCTTTCCTGGGCTGTCTTATTCTTGCATTGTTTTCCTGGCTTCTTCTGTTACTTTTTCCTCCCCTCTTCCCGCCTGTGAACAGATTCCTGTCGCGTTCTCAGTTGTATAAAGTCTACTCCTACCTTAGCATGCCACCTGCTTGTACTCCTAGCCCCTTAGGCAGGGTAGGATGGAGGCTGGGGCGAGAGGATCGCAAGTTCAAGCCCAATCTGGGTACCTTAGTGAGACCATCTCAAAATGAAATAAAAAATAAAAAATCTGGAGATACAGCTCAGTGTGAAAGCCCTGGGTTCATACTTCAGGAAAAAAGCAAAAGCAAACCTATACAAGCTTCAGTGGTAACCATTAAATTTTTAAAAAACACATCCTCTAATATATTTAAAAATATATTCTGTAATATATCCTCTAATGTTCCCTAGTCCTCATTCCCGGATGAGCTGTTGGTGGTCCACCTTCTGGGTAGAGATGCGACGTTTTGTTCATTGACCTTTTGGAATATGTTGGTGGGAGGAAAGCTATGTTATTTGTCACTGCTGCCACACATTGCTAAAGTGTATTGCTAGTAATTCTTTCAAAGAGAGTACAGGAGAAATAAATTTTCTGGATTTTTCACTATCAAAAATGTCTTCGTTTTTCCTTCAGAATCACATGTCGGTTTGGTTAGATGCCGGATGTGAGGCTGGAAGCCATTCTCCTGCAGGGCTCTTATGATATTGCCCCGCTGACTTTGAGCATCTCACTCACACTCAGCAAGAAGTCTGTCGTCAGTTGGATTCTTGTTCCGTGATAGGTGATTTCTATTCTCTCTTGGGAAGACTTCAGGATTTTCTCTTTCTCACTGGATCTCCATGATGTTAGCACAATGTGTCCAAGACTGCGTCTTCTCTCAACAACCATGCTGAGGAACCAGTTGTTAGGCTACTTGTAAGTCTGAGAGACCCAGGCCAGAGGATCTGATTATCCTGGGTTAAGTGTGCATTCTTGAGTGGCTGAGGCTGAGGAAGAGGGTGGTGGAGTTGCACAGTTTAGATGAGGCAGAAGCTTCTTCCTTTCTGCTCCATACAGATGCCCAGGAAGGGGTACCAGACCATCCTGGAGAGGGACAGTGTAAGTATAAGTGCCCCATGGTGGGTGCCAGATATGTGGGAAAACAGGTTACTGTCTTTCATAGTGGAAAAAGAGAGGCAGAGAAAAGACATGGCTTTTTCAAATTTGCATGCATTAAGGACTATAGTAAATGGAACGTATATGCCTCTGCTCCTTGGCATAGGATTAATGAAGGGGTCCAGAGACTCAGGGCATTACAATGGTTTTGGTACCCAAGAACTGAGAATCCACCAGCTGCCTGTGTTTCCCAAGAGGACCCTACCTGAGTAAGGTCACAGGGTGACAGATGTGCCAGTATCAGTGAGGAGCTCATAGTGCTGTCTCCATAGGCTGGAGGCGACCATGGAAGTTGTTATCATGGGATGGGTTCCACAGCATGGTGAGGACAGTCCCCTGGGTTTTCCCCAAGAACACTTGTGGTCATTTGCTATGGTAACTCCATACTTAGGAAAGGGGAATATCTAGACTTTTTGAGTAATATTAGGTAAGCTAACACTGACACCAGGGACCTGGGATGCCACTATTGGTCCTTCACTTAGAGTAAGGACTAAAGGATGTCACGGGATAGCTGGAATTTGGGCCCAAGTACATCTCACCGTCACCCTGGAGCTATTTCCTAGGTCCTTGGGTGTTTATCAGGAAAGACATACTTGGCAGCTGCGACAAACTGCAAATTGGCCTCCTGAGCTATAGATAAGAGCCCTTATGGTAAGATGTACCAAGTAGAAACCCCATTCGCCAATTTGGTAAATCCGAAGCAATCGTGTGTTTCAAGAGAAATTGCAAAGGTCAGAACTGCCCAAAATGACTTGGAGGATATCCAGGTAGTACTGGCTACCATGTCCCCCCTCAGTGCACCTACCTGCCCTGGAAGGATGTGGACATGCCAGAAACTTACAAAGGGGAGCCCAAAACTCACTGCTTTGTTGGATTCGATGTATCTACTGGAGCAGACTAACAAAGTCTCTGGAAGTTAGTGTGTGACTTAATCGGGTAAATGTATTTTTTCTGGCTCTATTTTAGTAGGAAAGTCAAAGCTATTTGCTTTCACATAGTAGGCATTGCAGTACACATTTACGATCTTGTACCAGGGCCACATCAAGCCTCCCGTGCTTTCTGACATGATATAATCCATCAGCATCTTGCTAGTCTAGATATTCTGCAGACCATCTTGTTGGTCCATGATTTTAATGACGTACCCATAGTGAACAGGAGGTGCTCAGCACCCTAGATACAGTGATGTCTCTATTTATGAGCACTTTTTTTTTAACAGACCCATTTGGCCAAATTTTTTGTTTGCAAACTCTGCACTGCATGACAAACACAACCTTGGCCATCTTTCCTACACAAACGCAAACATGGTTCTCTTCCCCCAAATCATAGAACAAATTAAGCTTGTGAACTGAGGTGCCTCTGTATCCTAGATAGATATCCTAAGAGATAAACCCCACAAAGATTCAGGGCCTGCTGAGGTTTATAGGGAAATTGGGGAATGCTAATACTTCTCCTCTAAAATAAAGGACAAGTTATTGGATCTTAACATCGTAGCACTGAGAAACAGACATAACGTCCGGGGGATCCCTTTGGATTTTGGAGGCAACATTTTAGCCCATTTGCCAATAGTATGCTGGCTGACTTACTGGATAAAAGTGGTGGAGAACAAGAGAAGGCTTTGCTGTGGCCCAGGCTGAGGCGAAACAGGGCCTGCATATCCAGGAGGCACAGTGCAGAGGGCCCAGGGGAATTTAGGGGTTCACAAAAGATTTTTAATTTATTTTAAAATCAAAAGAAAAACCAAATAGGAAAATAATGAACTCATTAACAAGAGTCAGAAAATGTAATTTTTAATATTTGTTAATGAAAGAAGGAGACCACAAAGGCAAGAATGCCTAATGCCCATTAAAACCAGAATGTAAGTTATATGAACACATAGCAGAGCAGGACCCCCTGGGACTGTCCTTTCCAAACAGATCTCTAGCTCAGCTCACAAGGGTGGCCTCAGGGGGTTCTCTAGGTCCACCTGAAGGAAGAACTGGGGCTGGTCCACCAGTAGGTTGACACAGGACACAGTCACTCCTTTGGGTCCATGGGGAATTGGTTCTGGGACACCAGCAGGTACAAAAATCTCAGGATACTCAGAGTCCCATATATATGTAGTATTGCATAAAACCTATGTAACTCTCTTGCATACTCAAAATTATTTGCTAGATTATTTATAATGCCTGCCGCAGTGGAAATGCCATGTAAATAGCTGTGCTGTATTGTTTAGGAATCATGACAAGAACGATCACATTCTGTTCAGCACTGACACAAGTTGGGGGGGCAGTTTGATCTGTAATTGGTTCAGTCTGAGGATACAGAACCACAAAGGGCCAGTTCGGTACTGTCCAAACACCAGCTGTTGCTGCCCATTCGGGGGCAGCCTTAAACGATGATGATGAAGGGAAATGCTTCTAGATGGGCAGAAGTGTGATCGCTCCCTGGCTGGTGATGCACAGGGACGTATGGGGACAGGCGCTGTCCTTGGCAGGGTGAATGATTTGGCTCTGTTTTCTGGGGAAATCAGAACTCAGACGTGGGGCTTCCTTTCTTCTAATTCTTACCCAGTGCTATCAGTGAGTAGTTTTGATAACCCCATTTTATAGATAGGAAAATTGAGGTCCAGAGGAGCTTAGTCACTTGCTTCAGGTCTCACAGCTAATAACCAACAGCCAGCTTTGGACTTATTTTCTTAGTAGGGTAGGAGGAAAAGTGCCATGCTGGACCTCTGAGTTTAAATCCTCGCCATGATACTGATATCCCATGGGCCATGAGCCAGGTTCATCTGGGCTCTAGCTCTGTTTCCTCTTCTAAAACAGTGCTCAGCCACATTATCGCCTACACCTCTTCATGCTCCAAGTTACTTGATTCTTCTGGGCCTCCCAGGGGTTCAGAGACTGGGTATAAAGGATCCAAATATGAATAAGCCATAGTTCCCTCCGTGAGCGACATCCATAAAGACTGCATTCTTCACCTACCTGAGCAATTATGGGCTCGGAGGTTTTTAAATAATGATTTCAGCATGTGCTTTGTATAAACAAAGGCTGGGGCAGGGGGAGATGAGAGGAATGTGGGCCTGGCTCGTTTGTGCACCTAAAAATAGAAACGTGAAAAGTTCTATAACGATGGGGCAGAAACTTAAAACAAATTTCTCGGAAAATTCCCTCCCCGTCCCACGTCGCCCAGGTATTTCCCCCCTTTTCTGCCTCGTGGAGATGGAGCGAGGAAATTAGGGCGCGGGGCGTGTGTCACAACATACACTTCCTTCCTGGTGCTGGGAAGGAGGGGCAATCGGGAACAAAATGTCTGTTCAGGAGCCTGATTCGGGCTGACACGGGCCTTTGAGCTCCCTGAGTGGCATTTACGGCCACAGATATGGAAAAGAAAATAAATCTCCCAGGCCCGGCATCTTGCTTTAATTAATAACATAATCAAATTTCTGGCCTCACAGAATGGAAGGATTTCAACACTCAAGGCCTCTCTGGCAACTGGGCAAGAAGTGGGGGCCCCTGACCTGGCAGCCTTGAAGTGAAGGGCTGACCAGGCAGGAGGCCAGGGTGGATGCTCGGGCTTCTGGACCAGCAGGAGGTGGCGGGGGCTCAGAAGTACAGAATCAAATGTTCGTAATCCCTGGTGTCCATGGTGCTCTTATGTCCTGGACTTTCACTTTTATTTTCCCACCAATTCCTGTGAAAAAACTAGAGAGACTGTTCTCCCCATTTTCTGGATTAGGAAACTGAGACCTAGAGCAATAGAATAGAGCTGTGACCTGAATGCAGGGTTAAGTTAAGCACATGGGACAGATTCACTGAGGGACAGAGCATTGTATCTCTGTTTCTGCCCAAGAGCTGGGGGTGGGTGGTGGTGGAGGGTAGGACTGGGGACCCTTTTAATCAGGGTTGCAGATCTCGGCTTTAGCTGATGTGGGCTCTAAGGAGCAGTTGGGGGAGGAGGGCCAGTGGCTAGATTTTGAATGGAGACTCGCAGAGAGAGACGGGGTACCGAGAGGGTGGGGAGTGTGAGCAGGGCTGGGTTGCGTGGACAGCCAGCAGTGGGGCCTCCACAAGCCCTCCGCGCAGCATTCACCTGCCAGGGGAAGAGGGGAGTCAGCCGCCCGCTGGCTGGGAACTCAGTGGTCCTGCGGGCTGAGCCAGGCTGGGCCGAGGTCCGGATTCCTGCCCCCCACTGCCCGTGAGCGGCCTCCCTGGGTCTGCCCGGCTGCTGCCTTTGGCTCTTCCTGGAGATTCCAGTGAGTCAAAAGCACAGGAAATGGGCAAATCAGGCCCTGGCAGCATCTGCCTTTCTCTCCCTTCTCCCTTTATGGGCTTAGCGCTCTGTGCTCACCGCCTCCTCAGCTAGAGATGTTTCCCCACTTTCTGTCACCTGCAACACACAGTCTCCCCTTTCTCATTGCTGGGGTACATTTTGCCTTGTGAGTGAGTCAGGCATCCACTCAGATCCCTTACCGGCTTGCTTCCCTTCTGGCATGTTTAGTGATCTCCGCCTCTCCCCTCTCCTCCCCTCCCCTCCCCTCCTCTCCCTTCCTTCCTCTCCCCTTCCCTTCCCTTCTCAAAGTTCTCAACAGCAGAACTGTCTTTTTAGCCCTGACAATCCTAGCTTCCATTTGCTGAGTGTTCCATGGTGACCTCGCCATGACAGGGGGTGTAAATATGTCTCACTCTTCACAAAACCCTGTGCGGTTGGTGTTGCTGTGTTCCACATTTTATAGATAAAGGATCAGAAGCAGACAGAGATTATGCAAATTGTTCAAAGCCACTAGCTAGGGAGCTGAAGTCAGAACCTGGGCCAGAACCCAAACTGCCACACTATTTTTAGATAATTGTGTACAAGTGGGTGGCGGTGCCTGGAGCAGTGCATGGTCTGCAGCCAGAGATTCTCAAGTGTTACTTGGGTGTGAATTTTGCATGACACTGACACTGAACTTAGTACTGAGTTTCCGTGTGTACTGACTGAAGGGATGGTGAGATGAACTCATAGTAAGTTTTGGGAATTTTACTGGTGATCTATTGCTTTATAGCACATCATTCTAAAATCTAGTGACTTAAAACAAGAGTTTTTTATTTTCTGTCATGATTTTGAGATTGGCTGGATCTGTGGGGTGATTTTGGGTCTGTGGATTGGCTGGATTTAGTGGGGTGATTCTAGCTTGAGGTCTGTCCTAGAACCATAGTCAGGTGGTAGCTGCTGCTGGAATAATCTGAAGACCTGCCTGGGCTGGACATCTAAGACAGGGTCCTTGCACGTGTGGCTGGGATCACAGTGGGATGGCTGAAGCAGCCACAGGCTTGTGGGCCCACTCTGTCACCATACATACTCTTCCTGTGGTTGGTTGAACTTCCAGACAATGTGGTAGATGTGAGCTAGTTGTATTTCTTGCCTGGTGTTTGGCTTCCCTCAGGGCAAGTGTTCCATGAGGACTCAGCTAGAGCTTGGAAGTCATAGACAGCCTCTGACACTACATGCCACCATCTTGTTGCATTGACTCCTGGGAAAACTGCTTATTTTGTTCATCGATGGTTCAAAGGCATCTTTAGAGAAAGGGTGCCATGAAAGTGATGTTGAATCATGAGGGATCCAGGGGCTGCTGTCATTTTGGTAAGTTCTGGGTTGGAATCTAGTCAGGATCCAAGGGTCAAGTGTTAATAAAGATGGGAAAAATGACATTTCTTTGGCCCAAAATGTCCCAAATATCGTCAGTTTCCCAAAGAATAAAATTTTGTCTTAATTTAGATTCTAGAAATTTTGCTAATTGATTCTTCCAGACCCAACTCAGCAAACCCAACTCAAATGGACGAGTCTTTATTGTGCACCTACTATTTGCTCTGCCCTGTGTAATAAAAATTGCTAATACATTTGAGTAACATTCTTTGATGTGTTCATGTATACACTGTGTTACATAATTTTCATAACAATCCTATATAGTGGGGACTTGCATTATCCTCATTTTACAGGTGAGAAAAATGTGTCCCAGTGAGAATAAGCAACTTGTTTAAGTTCATAAAATTGTCAGGTAAACAGAGAATTTGTACTCAGGTATTTCTGAGTTTAGAGCTCATGTTCTTAAACTCTATGCTATCTTGAGTCTCTTTTCTGTAAAAAAGACCTGAGTCAGAGGATGTTTTTATTTTTAAAGAACCTAAATTTAATAGAGGAAATAGGACTTTTTTTGTTTGCTTTGAGACAATATCTTGCTATGTAGCATGGCTGGCCTCGAACTTGCAATGATCCTCCTACCTCAGCCTTCTGAGTGCCAGAATTATAGATATGCACCACCATGCCTTGCTTGAGGAAATAAGACTGTTACCTAAAACATTTGTTCCGGAAACAATTCCGTTATCTTTTGTAGTTGTCAGTGGAAACATATTTGCCTCTCTAAAAATATTAGTGTATAAATTTCATTTCATGGGATTTATCCTGAGTTATTCATGAGAACTGAGAGGAAATATTTGAAGATATCACAACTGAAAAGTTTTTATTTGACTGGACAGATTGGGTCCCTAATAGTATTATCCAGCATTTGCTGCATAACAAACCACACCAAAATATAGTGGCTTGAGACAGGCATGTGTTTGCTCAGATGTTACAATTTGCCAATTTGAGATGAGATCAGCTGGGCTGTCCTATTGTTCTCAGCTGAGTTCATTGATGTGTCAGCTGATAGATGTTTCCCATGTCGGCAGAGGTAACTGAGCTATGTCTGTCATCATCACAGGGGGTAACCTTACTGTGGGCAGTAAGCACTAGGGGCTTGCTTGGAGGCTTGTGTCCACAAAATTTCCAAGAGGAGATTGAGAAGGTCAACTTTAATGCCTTTGCTTGTATCACATTTGCTAATGTTCCACTGGTGAAAGAGTCACATGACCACAGATTCAAAAAGTAGAAAAATGGATTCAACCTCTTGATGGAACACTTTGTGAAGTCTTATTGAGAAGAGGCATGAGCTTTGGAATGGAAGGAATCCATAGCTTACTTTTACACTCATTTCATTGGCTTCTGCTGGTCAAAACATACCTGTGGGAAGCAGAATGATTCCCCCTCATCCTAAAGAGGCTGTTACTGCAGTCCTGTAATTTACAAATATGTTACCACACACAGCAAAGGGGACTTTTCAGATGTCATCAAGCCAAGGATGTTTGAGGGGGAAGTCAACCTATGTTATCCAGGCAGACCCAATGTAATTGTGGGGGTTTACTGTGATAGTCACACAGGGGGATGTGGTGATGGGAACAGAGAGCAGTGATGTGACATCTGGCTTTAAAGAAGGAAAAGTCTATGAGTTAAGAAGTATAGCAAGCCTCTAGAAGCAGGAAAAAGCCAGGAACAAGTTGGCCTCTAGAGGCCCCGGAGGAGCACAGCCCTGTCTACACCTTGATTTTAGCCCAGTGAAACTTCTGACCTCCAGAACTGTAAGGTAGTACATTCATATTGTTTATGGTAATTTGTTAGAGCAGCAATAGAAACTAATAGATCTTAGAGCCATGTAACTTTTTTTTCTCAAGACCAATAGTATCTGTTTTGTGATTTGTCAAAAGCAGGCAGTCACTTCTCTTTGATTAGAGAGACCAAAGCTAAGAGCTTTTAAATTCTCACTCACTATCCTCCTCAGACTCTAGAACATCAATTTTCCTTGGGAATGGATTTTTCTTAAAACTTACTCAAGGGGAAATTGGAAGAAGTGTTTTTTAAAAAATCTGCACATAAAACCAGCGTCAGAATGAATAGAGTTACATGGATGTTATGAGAAATGTACCATGTTATGTTCATAGACATGTTACGTTCATAAATATCTTGATCTTGTTAGAATTATTTAACTCTTTAATATGTATTTAATACTTTTAATATCAACCTTAATTTTTGTTTCAAAAGAATAATGGAGTATAAAAGGTTTCCATTACCAAATTCCCATTGCTCACCTGCTGGCAGCGTATCTTAATTGCCAGCAAAGTCCCTCAGAGGAAATAAGAAGCTTCTCTCTCAATAATGCTGAATCAATAGTGACAGCCATGTCACTCACAATAAACAGAGAGCAAAGTGAGCTGGCCCATAATTCTGAATGAGAGTGCTCAGAGGTGCCCTCTCCTCAGTTGGAACGCACTGGTAATTCATCACTGTAAAGTCATCAGCGAGATAGGGAGGTGGCCTCTCCGGGGGAATGAATGAATAATAGGGGGGTGACTTCTCCAGGCTAATGCACCCCAGTTCCTCTGGCTACTAAGACTTCAGCCAGCAGACCAGAAAACAGAAAACACATTTGTTTTAGTGATGAGTCAGTGGGAAACGACACAGTCTTAGCTGTATCAGGCTCTCTGAGCTGGAAGCAATTTCAACGAGCAGAAGGCCAACCTCTTCTGGGCAGAGGGGGAAGCCAAAGGGGAAGGCGTTGCCCGAGGTGACTGGGCACGCTGGTGGCAGTGTAGGAGTTAGAGCACGTGTTTCTCCACTCTAGGGCCGATCTCTGGGCTGCTCCCAAGGAAAAGAGCGGAGGAGGGAAGGGAGAAAAAGCAGATGTCAAGGAAAATGAAAGGATAAGGGAGGAAGATGAAGAGGCCAAGCGAAGCAGGTGAGAATTCTCTAGATGGGCGGGTCCTTGACGCCATGTGATTGGCAGCCACAACCGGGTCATCTAGCAAGATCAGACCAAAGAGGCCAGTCCTAAAATAGAATGTCAAGGACAAAGGGGCAAGGGCAAAACGGTGGGAAGGCCTGCTGTAACGAGACAAGATGACGGGTACCAACACCTACCTCATGTTTGTCGAAAGACTGAAGGAGAGCTAAATTATAAACACATCTGTCTGTGACATCTTGTGGAAGACACCAGCCTGAGACCTCAGGCGAGCCACTTCTCCTCTCTGAGTCTCTGCTTCCCCACCAATAAAATGAGAGGGTTGAGCCACACGAACAAGCTCTCAGGAGCAGATGACACTGGGGGAAGAATTGAGATTGTTGGAACCAGAGAAAAAGAAACCATTCTGTTGAAGAAAGTCCCTAACCCTAGGGACTGTTGCCTTCACCGACTTGAGCTAACCGCAGTGGAAGCTTGATCCAGAAACCTGGGCCCACGAGCCCCTCTGCCTGAACTGTCCGGATGATTTTGAGCGTGAAATTGCTTCTCACATGCCTGTGCCCTGCCTGCTGGGCTAGATCCAGGTCCCAGAGTCATAGGACGGCAGCCGGGGCCAGCAGGATCAGACAAATCCCATTTCTGGCTCATCAGCCACTCATTTGCAGAAGTCACCCCCTCGGGAGCTTGTTGAAAGGCCCTTGGCATCCCCACGAGGGGGGCTCAATCTGCCTTTATGAATGAACTGCTCCAGAGAAATCAATGAATGTGTCACTCAGGTCAAGTAAACAAATGCGTTTGCTCCTTGGGGCCTGGAGAGGGTCAGAGAGCCTCCCAGTGGGCAGTGGGGCAGCGGGGTTCCGAGAAGCAAGAGCTTTGTCTGGGCTGAGCCTGGCTGGCTTCAGGTCAGACCTTCAGGCAAGGCCCTGGCACCCTGGTGAGCTCCTGGCTGTCCCATGTCCACCTCCCTGTCCCCTCCCCAGCTGGAGGAACTATTCCCCAGCTCCCCTGGTATTTTATGGTTGGAAACAATCTACAGAAAAACCTTTCCCTTATACATTCCTACCTTTTCTCTTGTGCATTGATCAAGGGGACACTGATGAAGTCTTCCAAGTGCCAGTTACAAATATGCTAGGGTCAGGGACTCAATGACGCAGAAGACATGGGGCCATCCTCTAGAGACTCACACCTGTGCTGGGGTTCCTCCTACTCCAGAATCACCAAAGAAGCTTGGAAACACAAAAGTACCCAAACCGCTTACGTGTGGCATGGCTGTCTCCTTGTGCTTTCTCCTTATAATACATTTTACACTGTACTATTCCCATCAAATTGTTAGTTTTCTATCTTAAATTTTTATGTTTTAATTTATTTTTAGAGACTGAGTCTCACTACATAGATCAGGCGTCTTGAACTGACTATGGAGCCCAGGCTGGCCTCAAACGCAAGGCAATCCTCTTGCCTCAGCCTCCCGAGTGCTGGGATTACAGGCGTGTGCCAACACACCAGACTAAATTGCTAGTTTTCAAAAGTTGATCTTTTGCTGTTAAACACGTAAACGGCAGGCTTCAAAAAATACCCCACAGATGTTACATCACCACTCTGACACAGCACTCAAATGTTGTGCTGACAGGTTCCTGCAGTTGCTGTGCCATTTGAGCTTCTCCTGGTACCAACATTGGACAGAAGGTTTGAAATCAATTACTGAACAATTGCCAGAAAGTGAGGCAGTGGGTTCTCTGTGGAGAGTTTCTACTTTTCCAAAGACAAAGTTCCCTCAAGGAAGCGAGGTGCACGCCCAAGGTGCTGGTTGGCTACGCAGACTGCAGGCCCAGTTCTTTCCCCCTGTGTCACTGCAAGAAGCTTCCACAGCATTAGCCACACTCAGCGCACCCAGAACGTGACATGGTACGCCTGCAACAGTAGGATTTGGAGCTGCAGGTGGTAATCTCTGCCTGGAGTCTCAGCTACACCGGGGGCTGTGGCACAATTGCAAGTTCGAGGCTAGCCCGGGCAATTTAGCTAGATTCCCCGGCTCAAAATTAAATAAAAGAAGCACTCAAGATGTACCTCAGTGAGGGAGCCCTGGCCCAGCACGTGTGAGGCTCTAAGTCAGATCTCTCATAATAAAACAAAACAAATGAAACAAAAACAACCAACAAAAGGAAGGGGGAAAAGGAAAGTGTGTTTGTGGATTCTCGAGATCTCACATCTAACACTCTCAGGTGAATCATTTACAATTGCTTAAGAGAAAAGTCCTTCTGCACTGTGAGTGAATATGGTTTGGAAGCCATGGAAGGTTTTCACTTTTGTCTCAAGGTATATTAAAATTAAATCTAAATGAATTAATTTCAGATGATCAGACTTTTTGTGCTAAAAAGACTGCCAGCAATTTCTTATCTCAAAACATAAAGAGATTCAAAGAGAAAGTCTTCAGAATCTTAGGTTCCTCGTTCCAACTCTCCTGAGGACCAGTCGTGTTACGCTAGTTTCCATAAGACATTCATATATATTCATTTTTTAAAATATTTACTTATTTATTTTTTTAAAAATTGCCCTGTTTGGTTAACCAAGTTTACATTGGGTTCCTGTGGCAATTTGCAAGCACAGACCTGAGAGGATTCCATATTTCTCATTGAAATGGGCAGGCTTTTGGCTGCAAGGAACTGAACTAAAAGAGGTTTCACACTGAGAATCCCCTGCCATTTATCAAGGAGTCTGGAAGTTAATTCTACAAGACACGGTGATATTACCAAGAGTCTGGAGCTCCTCCAATGTTGGCTTTTGTCCCCAGGCTAGTTCTCTTGTGGTCACAAGATGTTTGCTACAGCTGCAATCGTCACACACCCTCCTTGAGCAGGAAGCAAGTCTTCTTCACCTTTTTTTTTTAATCAGAGAGGAAAGTTTTTCTCAGAAGTCACCTCAGCCAGCTTCTTTTCAACTTGGCTTTCCTTTGGAGCAGGATTCTATATTTGAACTGTTGTCTGGAAAGTTCTGGAAAGTTCTGCTATTTCTTCCCTCCCCAACCAGCCCTCAGCAGGCCGGACTTGTCTGCTGGTTGATGTCACTGTGGAAATGCGTAGAGACAATGAGTGAATCCTTGGCCTTGTGTTTCAGAAGCTTAGACCAAAACCGACTCCCAGGGATGGGAAAAAGGAGAGAAACTGAGGAGAGGTGTGGGGAAGGGTGACCCCACCCCCCAGGTTCCCCACTTGCTAATGAAAGTGGGTCAGTTGCAGAGATGGGTGAGCCTGTTTGCTAGAAGGGAGCTCCTCCCGGTGCCCTTGCACCTTAAATATTGTCTTTGTCTTTCTTTTATTCTTCGCTATTCCCCACTGTAGGTACCTGGGGGTCTGCTTAGAACCCAGGAGCTAATGATCATCCCCTGAGCTGGGAACATTGCGTCTCTACCTCTCTGATGACGGGGACAAAAGAGGGCTGGTGTCAGCCAGGGGATGTGCCCGTCCCTCACTCAGCTCCGGAGCAAGCCCCCATGTCTGGTGTGACTCGCCTGGGCTTTGGGCATCTCAGTAGGTCCCCCTACGCTGATGGATGAAGCCCTGTATATGTCTGTAGGGTGGGCTTTGGGGGGCTTTTGGGGGGAGCTGCAAGCGGTTATTCAGTAAGCGTAGTATTGAGCTCCATTCCAGTTTAATAGTAGGGAAACTGAGGCCCACTGTCATCACCCACTGACTTCTCATGGCATCTCAGCCCGGGGCTCACATCCTTCATGTAGGTTACTTCCTCAGCTCTTGCAACAATCCAGTTCCTAATGTTATTCTCCCCACGGGACAACTGAGATTCCGAGGGTCAGTAACTCCCAAGACCGTGGAGTGGCAGAGCTGGGTGGAAACCCAGGCCCTCTGACTCCTGCACATTTTGCGAGTCTCCTAGTTAAATGACTTAATGACTAAATTAAATGTCCAAGGCCCCACTGGAAGTGAGTGAGCTGCCACCTAAGCCCTGGCTCCTGTCCATGCCCTGGAGCTTCCATTCTTTGTGATCACTCACTGAGTCACCGAGTGGGCCTTGCACAGAAGCAGTCGGAGGGCAAAGGCCCTGCTGCGCTCTGTCCCTCTGCTCCCCGGTGCCCCGCTGGCTGTTTTGATGGCCAGAGGTGGCAAACGGCACCTAGGCCTGCTCAGCTGGCCTACATTATAGCAGCTGCGACTAATTACACCTCGATTCCTCCAGTCTCCATCTCCTTGGCCATTCCTTGGGGCGAATGGTATTCTACTTGATGCAGAAGGTAAATGCCAGAGGAACCTGGGGGCTGCAGGCTGCTCCTCCCCACCTCGCTCTCTTTTCCTCATGTTTCTTCCTGAGGCCTCAGAAGGGCACCCTGCCGGCGGGCTGCTGGCTGATCAGGCATTTTCACAGGGCGGAAAATACCTTTCTGTGCTCCTGGAGAACAGTGAGGGCATGGTGGTGCTGGGTCGTGTCTTCCACCCCCACAGGATGCCTGCAGGCTTGAACACAGCAGTCAGGGTGGCCTGTGCTCTTGGTGCCCACCCTTGACTTGTCCTAGGTCATCTCAGGCTGCCCAGAGCCCTCAGCTAGACAATTAGCAGTGAGAGACCCCTGGTGGGGCCCAGAGAATGGGAATGTGGTTCTCAGGAGGCTCCATTGAGAGGCTGGCGGTGGCTGCCTGTGACTGTGGGAACTTGGGCTCTGTGGGCATCTGTGCTGCCTCCTGTGTGTCCTGAGTACTGGCCTAAAGCCACTGTTTATTGAGCATCTGTTATGTGCCAAGCCCTGTACTGGGTTGCATACATCCCTTCTCTCCATTCTTCATGGCAGACCTGCAGAGTGAGCTGTAGTGCCCAGTTTTACAGGAAGACACCTGAAGTTAGAGACGGTAAGTCCCTGGCTCAAAGCCACACAGCGAGAGCCAGGAGTCAGACCCCGGTCTGTCTGAAGCCAGCGCCTCCATTCTTACCCCCACACCGTGAGGCCTCTTCGCCTGGAGGTCACTTGGCATCTCCTCCAGAGCAGGGCCTTTGGGTGGGAAGGAAGGGAATGAGATCGCATCTCTCTGGACACCGTGGTTTTGTTTCATTCTTTCTTCTTTATCTTGCTTTCTTTCTTTTTCTTTTTAAAAGCAAAAGAGATGTTGTTTTTCTTTCTTAAAGGTACCAGCAAATACTTTTTTAGCAGAGAAAAGTTGGAACATACAAATAAATGAAAGATGAAAACAAACATTGATAATCCCAACAAGCAGAAGGCACATCTGTTCTCATTCTGCATGTCCTTCTGGCGTGCATGTGCGTGTGTGCGTGGGTGCGTGTGTGTGTGTGTGTGTGTGTGTGTGTGTGTGTGTGTCTTTCGGTGCCTTTGAAAACACTCACAGAGCTTGTGCAATGGGGGTCGATGCAGCAGGCGTGTAGAGCCGCCTGAGCTAAAGGCCAGCTCTGCCACTTACTCATGTGACCTCAAGAAGCTTCTGAAAGCTTTGTGCCTCAGTTTCTCCATCTGTAAATTGAGAGAATAGCAAAGTTTATTTCACAGTGTTGCCAAAAAGACTGCACGGGAAGTGTGAAGCATGAGGCCTGTGCTGGGATCTCACTTCACAAGTGTCAGCTGGGGCCAGGGTGCAGTGCAAAGGGAGACAGGTGTCTGACGGCACAGAGCCCTGCAACCAGCAGGGAGAGATGCTAACCCCGTGCCCACACTACAAATGCCCCTCCACTACACACATGCCATGGCGAAAGAGGAACATGGAGCTGTGAGGGTATCAGGAAGGAGACAGAGCCAGGCAGGGAAATCCTGGAAGGCATCTACGTGGAGGTGACATGTGAGGCATGGAAGCATGAACTTGGCCAAGTGGGAAGGGAAGAGCATTCTTGGTAGCAGGAGGAGCATGTGCAAAGGCCCTGTGTGGAGCAATGTGGCTGGTCTGAGGGTGTGAGGGAAGGGGCAGCACATGTCCAGGCAGATGACCTAAGAATTAAACTCATTCATTCCACTGCCTATCTGGTTTTTCTGGAACTGCGTTGAAAGGCTGAAGCTAAGAGGTTTTCTCGCCTAGCGCTGTTTCTTTACCATCAGTCGAGGATGCTCTAGTCTGATTCAGTGACTCCGTGTCCATCCAGTTTGGCTCCTGATGGACGCAGCTTCTTTGTGGGATCATCCAGGAGCACGGTGCCCTGTCTGAGGAGGAGCCAGTCTGTTTCATCTCGCACCCCTTCCCTGTGGGCAGAGAGCTGCCAGTTGTAGCTCTGGTCCCTGGCCAGGTGGCCAAGGTCCTCCTGAGCTCCGGGAGTCCCCCCACGGCAGGCTTCGGCTTCTGGTGCCAGCCCCAGGGCACATGGGCGCCGCATGTCAGCAGCTCTCTCCCCCTGAGCAGCAGATCCCTTTCCAAGCTGCTTCAGGCCGTGTGAGGATCTGCTGCCACAGTCTCTGGCCACATGGGGCAGGGAGCAAGGTTCTGGGCTCTGGCTCCCCCCAGGCTGGGAAGGTGGTGGCAGCACAGACCCTAGAGTGTGCCTGGCTCTGCTGGGACATCTGGATTCAAGTGAGGCCAAGAGGCAAGGCTGGCTCCAGCTGGCACCAGGCAGCTGCCAGCTCCCTCTCCCAGCCGTGATCAAACAGTCATACGTGGGCAGTGGCCGAGCTTCTGCAGCTTCCTGGGAGCCAGAGCCAGGATGTGGGGTGCAGCACTTATGCTGAGGTCTCTTGCCCGCGTAGGTCTTCCCGCTGCCCCCGTTGGGGAGTCCCAGAGAAGGAGAAAGGAGCAGTTCCCTTACTGTCGCGTGCACAGAGCTGCAGTCTGGAGTAGGCTCTGAGGTCTTCCTGGCTGTCCAAGCACGGTGGGTTCTCAGAATCAGGAAACTTGGGGCTCAGGGGTGTTGTGACTTGCCCAAGGTCGTTCGGTAGCAAAGGTGATCTCAAACCTAGATCCCTGAAGCCATGATTTCCTGTCTGAGACTCTCTTCATGTCTCCTTTGGTGCACCTAATCTGTTAAAATCAGTCAGCAGGTATTTACTGAGTACCTCCCGTGTATTCTCTCTGTGCCGGGAGCTATCACACACACCAGCCTGGAGGGAATGGGCAAGGCTGTCAGGGAATGCCTCTAACAGGGGTAATGTGTGAGGGACAGTAGAATGGGACCAGCCATGTGAAGATCTGGGGGGAGAGGTCCACAAATGGTCACAGTAAGTGCAAAGGCCCTGCAGTTGCAACGAGGCTGCTATGACTGGTGCAGAGTACACTAGGCGAGAAGACAGGCTCAGAGAAGTGGGCAGAGACCAGGCCAGGTTTGGTTTGGGAATGGCAGGAAGATCCCAGAGAGTTTAAACTGGGACCCCACAACTCTGCAGCTCCAGGCAGATCTCCCAGATAGATGAAGCCCTAGGAGGAACCCAAGGCCAGGGCAGTTTCTTTTATGTCTCATCTTTGGAAGAGGGGAAGTCCAGAGCTGTCCGTGTGGGGGCCTGTGTTCTGCTCTGACTCATTGTGTGGCCTTGTGCCAGCCCTTCCTCCCCAGCTGGCCTTAATCTTATCAGCTGAGAAGTGGATAACTGGACCAGCGTACTCCCCTCTCTGCAGGGGACACAGGAGGCGAGGGGAGAGGAAGAGAGAGACCAACTGCCGCTCCAGGTGTCTGCGTGACACCACGTGCCTGGGGCTGTCTGGATGGCAGCTGTTCAGATCCAAAGCTGCCCAGGACATTCCAGGAGGGGAAATGTTGGGCTCATCTGCCATGGCACTGGCACAGCTTTAACCTCTCTCATAGTTCTTGAAGGCCCCAAAATGGAAGGCTCTTGAAGTACAGGCTGATGGACAGCAGAGGGCACCAGCTGAATGGTCAGTGATTCCTGGAAGGAGGAAGCAGTTGGTCTGGAGTTGGCACATAATGGTTGGTGGCTACCAAGGATTTCATCCATGTGGATGCACGTAATAAAGCTTCACTGTGGCTACTTTGCTGGGCACTGTTTTAGGTCTCAGGGAACTAGAATATTATCCAGCAGGAATGGGAAATAGGTTTTACCTCTAATTTAAAAAAATTAGATTAATTACTTCATTACTTTTAACAGCTTCTATCTTTGATGTTTGCTTTGATTGGAGCACTAGCATAGTCTTAAGAAAAATTCTGAGGCTACGTCTCGGATCAGCGGGAAGGGGTGGTAATTGATTAGCCGTGTCTGTTGGGGTAAGGCAGGTGCACACAGCTGGGCAAGCTTATTATGGGATGAATGAGCAAACTGAGATGCACACGTTTATCTGTACAGTGACTTACCTTTGGGACTTTACCTCAGCTGGGCCATGGCAAACTTAGGACAACTGAGCAGTTGGCTAAGACGTCTTTGGACCTGAGCTAATTGCATCCCTAGAGCCAACAAGGACTCGCTGGACAACGGTGCCATCACCAGTGACCACGATGGTAATCACTTGATACAAAGCTAAGTGGAATCCTGCCATGATTCTGGGTGCTAAGAGGACCACCCTAGTGGCCACTGGGGTCAGAGTAGGTCATAGGAGACCCCTTCATGGGCACCCAACAGCAACCAAGCAGTGACAGGACTTAGTCTTGACCCCCGTCTGGAGTGGGGAGCCCAGAGCCCTTCCATAGCACCTTATGTCCTGTGAGTCCTCAGTAGCTTTAAGTGGGTGCTGTGGGGGACAGAGGGGAGGTGCCTAAGACAGTTCCGTGTGAGGTACCCAGTGCCTGTGGATGGGGAAAGCACAGAGACAATGCTGAGCAGAGACGTGCATGGCAGTAAGGGGCTGTGGGTGTCAGTTAGCTCTGCCTGGGGGAGGCCGAGGGAGCCTCCTGGATGAAGCCCTTCCAGTTGTTGCTCTGATTACAAACATGAGCTGTGCTTATTGAAGACAGTTTGGAGAAAAAAAAATATAAAAGCCAAAATTCCACCAAGCTGGTAATCAACCTCATTCCACAGAGACAATTACTATCAGCACCATAATCATAGATTTCTGCATAGCCAGAATGATACTATGCTGTGTGTAGCTCTGAATTTTCTGTTATTACTTAATGAAGTGGTTCTCAAAATGTGGCCCAGAGCAGCGTCAGTCACCAGGAATCTCGTTAGAATCGCACATTCTTGTCCTCTTCCCAGCCTACTGAGGCAGAGGCTCTGGGGCTGGGTCTCACCGTTTGGAGCAAGCCTCCACTTGGGGTGGGGGTCTGACACTCACTTGAGTTTGAGAAACTCTAACAGCATACTAGGGACAATTTTGCACTGTCATAAATACTCTGACAATCTCATGCTCAATGCAGGCGTGGTATTTTATGGGACTGAGCTGATTAATTCTCCAAAGCCTTGTTTTAGCAAACATCTGCTGTGCACGGATGTCTGGGTGCAGACCAGGGGCTTGGTTTGTGAGGTGCCCTTTGAGGCCAGTGATGGGAGGTGGGGATCGGAGGGTGTCCCTGACCAGGGACTGCGTGCAGACAGAGGGACCAGAGCGCCCCTTCCTGTCTCCCCCTCCCTGAGCGGGTCCGGCGGAGCAGGAAGCCAGTGGTGAATGTGTCAGCATCGGTTGACAGGGACTTGGGCCAAGGAGCACAGACCTCCCAGGGCTGACGGTCCCTGCCACGCTGGGAGGCCGAGAGGAAGCCACACTCTGCCCGCACAGACCAAGAAGAAAAAGCAGCTAGTGAAACGCCTTCCGCACGTCCCTGACAACTGTGGCTTTGAGTTGTAACTGTTTTCTTCTGGTTTTTTCCTTTTGTGTAGAGGGAAAAAGACGGGCTCATCGGTCTGTCTGAGAGCACCCACTTCTGTGAACCTGGAATGCTGCCATTCAGCCTCCACCTCTGGCCTGCTTGCTGACATGAATGTGGGATTTCAGAGTTGTCCCCACAGCTCTCCCCAGTTGCCCCAGCCCCAGCACCTCAGACCACTCTCAAGGCCCCGCCATGCCTTCCCTCTGGCTGAGCACACAGAGCTGGGCAGGAGCAGACGGAACTGAAGGGCAGCTCCCACCAGCCCACATCCACTGGGGTGAAGAAGGGAGAGACAAAACGATCCCACTGTGGCAGAGGGAGCCCACTCATCAGCCCCCCAGAGCACCAGGGCACTGCCGAGGGGCTGGGCTTTTGGGGGGGCACAGCCTGGCTAAGGCTAAGGTTAAGGCAGACCCACAGGTGCCCCAGAAGGCACCCTGTTCGGGCTGTGGTCCAGGGCAGCCCACTGGTCCTACTGTCCCACTGCTCATGAGACCTGGGAATTCTCCAAGTCCTAGATTGTGGCCCGAGACCCCTCTAGCTGTGTCCTCTAGAATACTGCCCTATAAATAGGATGAGTGAATGGATGATTGCTTGGTACCCAGCCAGCCAGCTCCTTCTTTCCCTCGATAGCAGGTCCTGTATTTTGTAGTCCTCCCCTCCTCTTGCCCCGGCCTGTGCCTCAAAGCCTGGTCTGCAGCAGTGCTCTGTAAATGTCTGAGATGAAAGTGGATATTTAAAGGAACAACGAGACCAGATTATACTCCACGTGCCTTGGGAGGCTGTCTCTGCCCCTCCGGTCTCCCGTGTCCTCCCTCGTGCGTGCTGACTTTCTTTCGTGGTCTACATGGCTTCGGCTCCACCTGCACCCTAAGTTCTGCATGTGTGTTGGGTGAAGGGGTTCACTGTACCTTCTGTCCCCAGAGCACGGGGCTCGGATCAGGGTCAGGTCAGGGATGGACTCAGTCTGCAAGTGACTGTCTGAGCTGGAGAGGGAATGTCCTTTATAGGGTTGTGCAGATTTAGATTTATCACCCAATTTTGCTCACCCTGATTCTACAAAGGACAAGGACATGTTGTCATTAGAAACTACAACTTGGGCAACCCATTTGGGACCCCCCTCCTGGTCTTTCGGAAGCTGGTCCTGTCTCCCATTCCCCATTCCTATTCTCCAATAAATCTTTCTACTCTTAAAAAAAGAAAGAAAGAAAGAAAGAGAAACCATGATTTGAGGCTAAAAGCCGGAGAGGTGTGACTGGAATGGACGTGATAGTGTCAGAAAACACGGCTGGGCCTCAGATTGGTCTTGGATCCTTCTTCAAGAGACTCACAGGACTGCTAGCTTCAGGGTGTGGAGGGGATCTTAGGGTCACCTATGGGACATGCAGTAGGGTACACGGCCTAGCCCTGAGTCACAGGACCATATTCCATGCCCAGCTCTCTGGAAGTGTAAGTATGGCTTCTTAGACTTGAGGAAACCATCGCCATTGTGCCTGCGCATCCTCTCCTGCCTTACACCTCCTTCCGAGACCCGGATCACACATCTGTTAGGCAGCTTTGCCTTGTCAAAAGCCCCTGAGGTTCTGCTCACTTTCCTGAGCACTTTCTTTTTCATTCTCATCTCGTTAAATTTTTATTGATTTGTCTTCAAGTTCACTACTCTTCTTCCATCCCTCATCCGAGGCTGAGCCTCTCCAGTGAATTTTTATTTCAGTCATTACACTTTCAATTCTAGAACTTGCGTGTCTTCTCTCACACCTGGTTTCCATTTGTCTGCAGAGACTGGATCTTGCTTTCCTGTTTCTTTGCGTAAGTGTTCATTCTTGCCTGTGTATCATGGATAATTCAGTGTACTGACTCTCGATTCTGTTTCCTGGAAGGTTGTTGGTTTTGGTTTGAATCAGTGGCTCTGTGACTAGCCAGTCACCTGGTCATTTGTGGGCTTGGCTTTATGCTTCATCTGTGTACACTTACACAAAACCCAGTTTTCCCCAAGCACCTCTGCCTTGGTGGGACTCAACCAGTGTATTCTTCCCTCCCTGGGGCCCTTGGGAAAGCTTGATTTTAGGCATTATCAGAGGGCTCCTGGGAGAGCCTTCCTCGAAGGCAGGGCTCTCCATATTGGCAATGTTGGTATTTGGGGCTGGCAGTCCTCTGGTGGGGGCTGTTGTGCGCCTTGTAAAATGTTTAGCTGCATCCCCGGCCTCTACTCACTAGGTGCCAATAGCAACTCCACAATCCTAACGATGGGAATGTCCACAGATACTGCCACACGGTCCCGTGAGGACAGGCTCACTTCTGGGTAAGGACCGTTGCTGCAGGGTGGTCCTCACAGAGTATCAGGAGGCATGTCCTGTTGTCTTTGGATATTCTTCTTAAATAAGATTGCACATCCATCCACAGGGGCCTGCACTGGAGAGAAAATCTGCTTCCCTATTCTGTTCACGATGGAGGACACTACAGTCTCGCATACCTTGACATCAAGTTTGAAGTAGTCTTGAGAATATCACAGATAACTGCAGGATAATTTTTAGTATGTTAAATTACCTCAATATTTACACCTTTATATTGGCATTTTCTCCCATCTTTTAATATGCTCAGCCTCCCAAAATGAAATTAATGGGTCTTTTCTTGCTTTCTGTGAGGTTCATGCATGTGCTCCCCCCGTCCCCCACTATCTTTCTGGTCTGTTTTTCATTAATTTCCATCTAGAAGCTTCTTTCCTTTCCAAAGGGACCTCTCTTGCCTTTCTCCTGTAGTCTCTATGGTCAGTGCTTGTCTGGTTTCCACTGAAGAGCCCAGTGCCCAGGATCAGCGAGCGGTTTCAGGTGAGGGCCAGGGCTGGGTTGATGCAATCAGGGCCTGCAGAGAGACCTGTCTTCAGGTTTTCTCTGAGCTGAGACAGCACCAGAAATCTTAGAGGAAGAAGGAAGAAGTTTACTGCTGTCTGCACCTCTTGGGGCTGAACTCAAACCACATTGGTTTTCTCTACATGGTTTCTTGGCAACGTAGAGACCAAACATGGTTAAAAGAAGTGACAGCTCAAAATAGGTGAGGACACCACAGAGAATACAGGGGTGCTCTGTCTGAATTCAGACCTTCAGGCCCCACAAAAATCTCCAAAACGACCTCATGGGATCCATTGTCACCCTGAAGAATGGCAAATGGGGGACATTAGAGGCTCACGAGGGTCATGGAGCTTTTGCACCATTTCAAAAAAGAGTTGGAGTCTAGGAAATCATTGACTCATCACGAGGCACAGGCATGCCCTGCTGGAACATTCTGGAACAGTCCACTGCTCTGAAAGTAATGACTTCTGGGAACACCATCTTGACAAAGTTACCTCATTCTCCTTTTGACACGACAGCTGGGTTAGGTGTTGGCAAGGGGAGGCAGAACATGGCTGGCTGAAAGCCTCCCAGAGATTGTACCCAACTGCAGCCGTACTGCAAGCCCTCCTCCCGAGCCCTGAAGCTCCAGATGAACCCAGTGTGTTTAGTTCCTTGATCAGCTCCCCATCCTCCGGCTGACCCCCTCCCTGCTGCTCTCTGCCCCTGGAATACTCTCCCTTGTGTGGATCTGAGGGACCCCTGACCCCTCCAGGCCCAGGTGAGCAGGACTTCCTCAGCAGGGTCCCACTGGCTCCCATGTCAGGATGATGCACCGAGGCAGGGCTTGTGCTGTGGCCTCCTGGCCCAAGTGCCCGAGTACCCTCCTCCCTCCATGGGTGGAGACACATGACAAGAATAACGTATTTGGGGGATGACTTAGAGGGCACCTCAGAACTGATCTTGGCCCATGTCCTGGGAAGTGGGTGGAAGGCCTGGAGAGCAGAAGGTCTGGGAAAGACTTTGTTTAGCAGAGACTATACAGTTAGGGGTTTGCTCCCAAGGGCAGAACCAGGACCCATGAGTACCTGGGAGTGAGAGAGGAAGTCGATTTTAGCTTCCTTGAAATGACACTCATCTCTCTCAGAGACTGTTGGATATCTCCTCCTTCTTTAGTAACAGAACTGTAATTTTGCTTAGCAAAATCCTATGTCTGTTATTAGCAGATCATACTTTCAACTCTGCCTTGCCATTTAATGTGAGATGTGACTAAATCTGGCCCAGTGGAAGTCGGTGTGTGGAACTATTTGGAAAGCTGTTAATCACCTGGAACATGCCATTCCTAACCTTCTTCTATTTCCTTCTTCATACTTGGGAATGTAGACTTGATGGTGGGAGCACTAGCAGCCATTTTGGAGCATGCAGCAAACATGAGGTTGGAGGTCAGGTGCCAAGATGGTGGGTGGGGAGGAGGGACTGCATGATACTGAGGACATTGTGGAGTCACCACAGGTGATGGCCTATTTCTTGATTCAGGTGAGAAATAAACCTTTACCTTGTTTAATGCACTGGGTTATTCAGCATGCAACCAGACTCCGTCTTAACCAATACACCAGCTGTTTCCTCAGTCATTTTTGAGGGGACAGAAGGCATTTGGGGAAAAGACATTTGCTCGCACTCGTCCTGCACTTATTCTGTGCTGTGGCCTCAAATGTGCTAATGGCCGCTTGCTCCTCACCCGCCTCTGGCTTCCCAGGCGGCTTCTTCCCTTACCCCTCTCTGCCCCGGCCTGCACCCTGCATCCCTGCCTCACCTCCCCAAAGCCCCTGCACAGGTGCTGTGTAGGAGGGTAGCAGGGGTCGCTGCAGCACAGGCCGAGGTCCAGTTTCAATCCCAGGCATGGCACTTCTAGAAATGACCCACCTGTCCCCCAGAGCCCCAGGAGGCCTTCCGCCCTGACCCTGGGCTCCTTGTCTGCACCAGCCAGGATCAGGCCTGCTGCTGGGCCCACGGAAAGGACACAGCCCTCTGAAGTCTAGAGCAGGAGCTTCAAAGAGAAACCCGGGTGTTCCCGCCACGCTCAGTCCGAAAGCCTCCCTGCCACATCCCTGTGGGGACAAAGGGGTAAGTGGAGGTCACCCCCAGCCCAGAAGGGAAACTGAGGCCCAGAGAGAGGAAGAGCCAAGCGCGGACCATCAATTTCAATGTGCTTCATTCCCAAGGTTGCTGTGGTGGCCGACAGCGAGCTGCATAGGGCGGAGGGAGGACGCTGACCACCCCGCTGCTGCCCACAGGGGAAGGGGGAGCCGAGGGTAAATGCACAGAGGAGTCCCCGGAAGTGGGTCTCCGTCCGGTTACGCATCTCTGCTCCTGGTGCTATAGCAGGTTTTGCTTCTTTGTTCTGAGTTATATTCCCTATATTTCTAATAACATTAAATTTGAACTTGGGGTCAAGGGAAGAAAAAAGTCATCCCCACAGCCTAGAGGGGAATTAGGGGCTCTTGCCGCTGAGGCCTGATGCCCGTCTCCTGCTCTGTGGCTGTTTGAAGGTCGCCCTGCCTTTGGGATAGATGTGCCAGACAGTCGTTTCTCCGTCTCCTAGAGCTCCGGGCAGACCTCACCGTCTGGGGACACTGATGCCTCCAGACGCTGGGGTGAATGTGCTGACACTTGGGGCTGGGGGTGCAGGGGCTCTGCTTATGGGATTTGGGCATCAGCCATCTGGCTGTGTGACCCTAGTGTTCCTGGCTGTGGATGGGCACACTGATTACAGACAGAAGTGCAGACAGGAGAACCTGGCTTGGGCCACATGTGCAAGTGGCTGACCACCTCTGGCTGGAGCAGACGAAGGCGTGTGGCCTTCTCAGCACTAAAATCTCACTGCTAATTCTCTCAGCTGAGAGCACCAGGCAGCATGGACCCGGATGAGGTCCACAGGCTGAAGGGGCTGTGGTTCTATTTCTGTCTGTGTGACCTTTTGCAAGTCACTTAACCTCTCTGGGCCTCTGCTTCCTCACCCACAAGGCTGAGAACAGAGAAAGCCCAGGGCTGGGGTCCCTTCCAAGGCTGACATCTGGGGTTCTGTTTGGCCTCTGTGGGCCACAGGGGAATTGGGACAGTTGGTGAATGAAACCATGGTGGCTACCCATGGGCAGGGCCTGACGGGAGGCAGGGAGGGGCAGGTCTGCAGCTGTGGTCCCCGTCACCACAGCTCTTTGGAGTGGCAAGGGTGGCTTTGGGGCAAGGTTCTTGGGGTGAACACCCGCAGTTGTGACCCCAGGACGTGGACTCTGGTTTTGAAGCTCTGACTATCAGGTCATGGTGACTCTTTATTGGCTGGAGGAGGCGGGGCCAGGAACAAGTTGCTTCCCCTCTCCAGGCCTGCGCCTCATCTGCTCTAAGAAAGGCTGTTTGGGGTCTCACAAGTCTCCCCATCTCTGGCACCTGGGCCCTGCATGCAATGCTGACCAAGCAACTGTAGCAACTGCTGTGGTGGGCATCACAGAGGCAGGGCCCAGGGGAGAAACTGAGGCTCCCAGAGGCAAGTTCACACTGAGGTCGCTCAGCTGGCTGGAGGCAGAGGGGGGGCAGCACCCTGGTCTCGCGCTGGAGCTCGCTCTGCTGCCCTCTGCCCTGGGCTGGCCCAACGCTGTCCCACCATCCAGGCACCTTTTCACTCCCTCCTTGTCTCCCGTTGTTCCCTCTTCCTGGCTCTGTCTTCCCCGAGGCCCAGCGACCCTGCCACCTCCAGTGTCCACTTAGCTGCCGAGAGGCTCACTCGCCTGCCTGGCTGCCACCTTGCCCGCTCCGAGGCCTTCCTGGCTCACAACCAGTTGCTGCAGAGAAACCCTGCGCTCGATTTTTCTGACCACCCGATGGCCACCGCTCCCTCTGCTTAATAAATTGCACGGGAGCCATGGGTGGTCGACGGCTGAGGCCTGCAAGGGCCGAGCTGGAAATTAAAAGCAGCGGCCAAGAGTGGGTTTAAAGGCAGCAACAGGAACCATGAATATTTTACAAGAAACCGGAATTATTAATGTTTCAATAAAAACCCAAACCCCAATGTCCACGTGAAGATTGCATGCGACTGAAAGCCTCCAGCAAACCGCCCTGTCCTCCCCGCCCTCCCCTAGCCACCCTGCGTGGTTTTGCTTAAACTGTCCCCGCCCTGCCAACCCTCAGCCCAGGCTCTCAAGGGCGGTGGAGGCTGCATCCGCCCCCTGCCCGATAATTAGCACGGCCCCCCTTCCTCCAGAGCTCCATGCGACCAGAGAAATATTTCTGGAAGACTATTTACGAACTTCTCCATAATCATCAATCACACGGCTGAGAAGGAGCGGGGCAAGGTTTCTTACCTCAAGGAGCCTCTAATGCAGGAAAGCTATTTCCCGGCCCGGGCGGGGGCTGAGATTTCTGCTGCCATTACTATGGAATACATAATAGCATCAATAATTAAGTATAAATTGGGTTTAATATTTTATGCTGGCGACATGTAATTTACACTCTACCCGAGAAATCAAAGGTCATGTCTGAAATAAGCGAGTGTGGGGTCAGCCTGGGCCGAGTGTGCATGTACCCCTGGTGGCAGCTGAGGCGGAGGACAGAGAGAGGAGGGCTGGGTGGGATGGCGGTGGGGGCGGGGCTGCCTCTGCAGGGTGGCTCTTTAGAAGAGGCCTGGGCTCCCTGGGGTGAGCTGCCAAACCCCAGTGTATGCTCTGGGGGGCACTGGGACTCGAGCCCTGGGTGCCAGGCTGGGGACATCAGACTCAGAGACAAGTGCAGCCCTGAGCCTGACAGTGACGTGTGGTTGTTACAGTGGAGAGCCAAAGGCAGGTGTTGGGGAAACTGAGGCCTGGAGAGGGGACTGGGCGTTGTGGCCACCACCTGGCTTATCTGGTTTCAGAGCCCTTGGCTGCACTGGGGACAGGTAGAGAGGTGGTGTTTCCAGGGGAGGCTTGGGCTCAGGCTGGCATTTTCCTGGGGATGGGTAAGCAAGGGTGCCCCTGCTAGGGGTGGCAGGCTGGAGATGTGGGTCCCTGCGTGGCAGTCACAGGTGAACCCTGAGACCCAGGGACAGGGGGAGAGGGACAGACAGGAGAGGAGAGGAAGGGGAGGTAAAGGGCCAAGGTGCAGTGTGTATGCTCCACGCCCTCGCGATGGATGTATTCATTATGCGTTGCAACCATCACTACTAACAAAAAAAAAAAAAAAAAAAAAAGAATCACAAGCTTGAGTGTTTGCTAAACTTTTCCATGGCACCCCGCTGCTCTCAGGGGGCAAATCCAGTCTTCTGCTTGCCCTGCCAAGCCCAGTACCATCAGCACCGCTCCCTTCTCCCTCCCCACACCCAAAGGCAGCTGTGCCAATGACCTGCACCATCTGGGGACCAGGGACACCACCACCCCTCCTCCGGCCACCTTGTTCTGCTCATCTTGCCTTCCTGAACCAGTGCCTGTCCTTGCATCTCCCGGCAGGTGGACTCACTGTCTCTCTCACCTGGATGTTAGCACCAGAGACTCGTCTGTTTGATCAGCTTATAGTATATGCTCAATTAATATTCGTCAACTACAGGAGTAGCAGAATCTGGTTAATTCTAAGACATCTTTTATGATTATCTCCTCAGGAAGCAGATGTGAACGGAGAGGGCTCTGGGCTGTGTCGATTTCTAGAACCTGCTAAGGCACCTCTGGAGGTGGCAGCAGTGAGGGCCAGTGAGGGGACCAGGACACAGGTCTTCTCCCCATCCTTCCTCGAGTGCACGGGACTGGACAGGGAGCTGGATGGTGTCAACAGAGGGGCTCTTCTTCCAGCACCAGGCAGAGTGGACTTGGTGGCTCTGACCTGGGAGTGGGGTGGGTTGTGGGAGCCCCGGTGCACACCGAGGGTCAAACGGCTTTGGAATTTTGTGTGTATTAACTCACTGCTTCCGCATACAATCCCAGGAGGCAGGAACTGTTACTATTTCACAGAAGAGGAAACTGAGGCACAGAAGAGGAAACTGAGGCACAGAAGATGAAGCCTGAGCTTGTGTGCAGCTGATCTCCTGAGGGTTAGGGGTTGACCCAGGCCGCTGGCTCTAAGGTCTGTACTGCCAGCCCCGTCATCCTGCCTGCCTGAAGTTTGTCCCCAGATGTCATCCTGCGGCCGATGTGGAGAGGGGTTTGGGCTGAACCTCTGTGAAAGGTTTTCCCTTAGGAAGGGCTTGGAGGGGCACGCAGCAGAGGACGAAGTGCAGACTGGCATGCTGTCCCTGGCCCTCCAGCTCCTCCAGCTCTAGGGTGGCTGATCCTCGAATGCTGGCGAGGCTGGGAGAGTCAGTTGCCTGGTGCTGTGTGACCTTTGGCAGGATACTTTCCCCCTCTGGGCGCTGGCAGCCTCACTGAGGGGCTGGACTCCAGCTCTTAAGCATCCTAGAGCATCCCAGTGCTGTGAGCTGCTGCTCTGCCTCTCCCGCTCCTGCCCGCATTCCCCTGGCACCCACCGCAGTGTGGGTGCACGATGATGTTGCTATCAGATCAGCCCTGTGTCTGGAGCAGGGTGGGGAAGGTGGCTGCTGTCCCTGAAGGGGTGTGAAGGAGCTGCAGAGGACGGGGTGGCTGCCTTCTCCAGGACCCAACAGCAGTTGCCTCCGCCAGCCTGTGAACCTTGACCTGGTGGGGCCCTATGAGCCCATGGAGGGGACACCATCCAGAGGCTGAGCTTGGCCACTCCACGGTCCCTGACCTTGAGCTGATCATGGAGACAACCTTGCAGCATCCAGCCCAAGAGAGCTAGAGGACACGGGCTGACCTCAGATACCATACCTTCACACCGCAGCTCCCCTTCTTGAAGAGACATCCATCACATCATCATCATCAGGCAGGACCCCACCCTACCTGCCTTTTCTCCACCCTGCATGACCTTGCATCTCTACTCCATTTCTCAGATGAGGAAACTGAGGCTTAGAGAGTAAATGAACACTACCCACGGGACACAGCTATGCCGAGATGAGGCCTGGGTGCCCAGCAGGCCACTCTGCCCCCTG
The DNA here is from genome assembly GCF_034190915.1 of Cavia porcellus. Lineage (NCBI taxonomy): Eukaryota > Metazoa > Chordata > Mammalia > Rodentia > Caviidae > Cavia > Cavia porcellus. Next base: position 18,910,837 of record NW_026947508.1, on the reverse strand, counting down.
CTGAGCCTGCCCAGGGAGAGAGAAGCCCATGAGATCACTCTGATCACGGCCCTCCCATGCTGGCTGTGCAGCGTTGGGCAAAGCATGCACCTCTCTGCACTTATAAAACAGCCCAGGCCAGGCAACTTTACGGGACTACGTATCTCACGCTGGCAGTGTTTCCCTATGCAGAGTAACTCTGGTGAAGCAGAAACATCATTTTTCTAAACTTTTTACTGAAGAACAGTTTTAGAATTACAGAATTGCTTTGAAAATCATTCCATTTACATTATTATTATTATGATGATGATGATGATGATGATGATGATGATGACATGTTAGTATAATTCATGCTCCAGCATTGAGACATTCATGTTCACGTCCTCAGTCTTTAGGAGATAAGCTGTGACGAGACATGTCAGTGTCACAGATAAGAGCATCCCACTGTCCTCAGACCCAGCCAGGCACAGGCCTGGCGACGTCCCAGCCCATTAGTGAGTCACTGGCAGGTGACGGGAAGCTGGAAACACCTTTAGTGACGGCCAGGAAGGAGGGGCAGTGTGAGTGCGGCAGGCCCCTGCAGAAGCTGCTGGCCCCGGGTCCTGGTGGTCTGCTACTGCACCAAACCTCAGGACTTAAGGGACGACAGCCATTTCATGGCCACCTCTGTTCAGAGCGAGGCTGGGCTGGGCTGGGCGGTTTGTGCTGAGGCTTCTGTGGTCAGACTGGGCCAGGATGGAGTCACCCTGGCAGCTTCCTGAATCTTATGTCTGACCGTCGAGGCCGGTGTCTGCTGGATCCTCCACTGAGCCTGTGACATGTGGTCTCTCCGTGTCGCCTGGGTCCTGCAGAGCATGGTGTCTGGTTCAAGAGGAAGCTGCATTGCCTTAGGTAACTGAGGCTCCTGAGTTGCAAAGGGTCACTTTGCAGCACCTCGGGCCCACCCAGGATCAAGGGAGGGACTGTGGAGGTCATGGTCACGGGGTGAGAAGAAGTGTCAAGTGGGCGTTTTGGTGGCGGCCACCTTTGAAAAGCGCAGTCCGTCACACAGATGAGACCTGGACCCACCAGGGTTGTCCACACAGGAGGAGCTGGGAGGCCTCCCTCACTGCTGCGGGCAGGTCCCTGTTTACCAAAGTGTTCCTCCGGGGTGCAGGGCCCCAGGAGGACAGGCGTGGTAGTGTGGGTGATAAACAGAGACTCTGGCACCTTGCTCAGGGCCAGGCCAGAGAAGGAGTGATTTGATCTTGCCTGGTAGGGTCTTGGAACACTTGTCACCATCAGCCCAAATTCCTGGGAGGGCAGGAGGAAGTGCAGGTCCCTGCCTTGGGAACTCTGAGACTCAGACTGTGGCCACCAGCACGGGGAGATTCAAGGGCTTCCCCAGGTAACCAAAGGAAAGGCAGAGCACAAGTCGCGTCTCTCGGGATCAGGCCTGGGGCTTCCTGCAGGACCTGGGCCGCCCATGACCTTGTAAAGGGGATCTCCACAGGCGTTTAGGGCCTGCTCCCTGAGCCACAGCTCCGACAAGGGTGTCAAACCTTCCTTGCACGCCAACTCCCCCGCCACCCCAAGGGGATGGGCTAGAGGGCACCCCACATACTCATCTCACAGGTGCCACTGCCGCCCTTAAAGTGAGATGTGGGTCCCTGTCTCCTCCCTTGATCCTGGCTGAGCCTGTCACTGCCCCCGGCAGGCCCCCTTGTACCCGAAGGCCCTAACCCTCTCCGGAGTCTCCACCCAGCCTGGTGAATGGTGCCTCTGACCATGGACAGACCTGGGGGAAAGGAGTGTGAATCAGACCCCAAGTTCCCAAAGGGTGTTCCCTGGGACACCAGTCCCCCAGCACGATTGTGGGTGCTGGGAGGACCCAGCACCAGCGGTTGGAGCTCCCCACCCAGCCTTCCTGACTCCTGAACCTCCTCTCGGGGTGCATCTTGAGAATGTTTCCTGGAACACATCAGGAGACAGTGTATGCGGGGACTTGGATGTTAATTTTGAAATAGTAAAAGAAAACGGCCCCAGGGGTCCCTCGTGGATTGGCTCCCTGCTTGCTGTGGGTCAGGCTGGGCTGGGCTCGCAGGTCCCAGGCCTTAGAGACCCTCAGGGCCTGAGCCGGCTCCTGACACCTGAGGGCTGGACTCCTGCTCCGAGGCCTGCAGCTCTGCAGCCTGCAGCCAGGGAGGGACACCAGTCCACTCTGGGCCTCTGGCCCTGGGGGAGGCAGGGGAGGTGGCTCCGCCCCAGCCTGGCCTGTGGGCTAATGACGCCTTAATGCTGTGGTCAGGCGGCCACGTGGCTGGGCTCCCTGGGCGGGCAGGGCCGCATAATGGACGGTTCAGACCCGCCCGCTGACGGGTTCCATTAAATGTGGTCGATTTTTTTTTTTTTTTTTTCTGGTTCCCGGTGTTTTAAGCTGAGTGTCTCTGGGCAGGCGTTCAAAGCCCTGTTCCAGAGCTAATCTCAGTGGCGGGGCTGGAGCAAACTCGGCTGCATTAAATGACTAAATCTGGCACAGGGTGGGTGGAGCTCACTCGAGGAAAGAATAGCATCACTGCGGTCTTGGACACTGGTCAGCGGGTCTGGCTGCTCTCCCTGCCCTTCAAACTGTTGAAGGAAGTTGTTGGGTGGTGGTAGAGATGCTGGGGAGGGGTCTCAGGCGAAGATATTGAATTTCAGGGTGCCATGCTTTTGCTGTGTGACCTCCAGGCAAATGCTGGCCCTCTCTGGGCATCAGTTGTTGTATTAGGATTCGTTTCTTTGCCGCCTTCTTTATGGGATAAGATTGGAACAGTTTGAAGGGCCGGGCAGTCTCTGCAGTTCAAGGGTACCAAGATGTTGGGGTAAAGAGGAGTAGGAAGGCTTCTGACACCTGAGCAGAAAGTATAAACCAAGATACAGGGTGCTAGACCCCAAGGTTAGTGTCCTGGGAGTTGTGGTCACAGAGGTTCCGAGAGGGGAGCCCGGATGGGAACTAAGAGTGGGAGAGATGCAGGCATCCGGGCTGTTTCTTTCTCTGAGGAGTAATTCAAGCCCCTCACACAGGTTAAAGTCCTGCTGCTGCTGTTAGGACCCCAGAAGGTAGGCTAGATGCTCAGGTGGGCTGGCAGGTAGGAGGGGTTGACAAGGGTCAGGATAGGGGGGGACACACCTGTCACTGAGCCGTGGGAGGTGTGCTGGGCCGCTGCGGCCTGTGTTAGGTAGGAGCTGAGTGTGCCGGGAAGCCGGGGCGCCAGCTCGGGATAGGAAGAGGCTGGACCGGCGCACAGGTAAGCCCACCAGTGGGAGCCCGTGTGGCCTTGCAGCCCCAGCGCAGTCCCTTGATGGGAAACTGAGCCTCAGAGAGAAGGAAGTCTGGCACTCTGTTCCCTTTGCACCTTGGCCTCCACTGGGGGGAGCTGAGTGGTCAGCTCAGCGCCCCCCACAGCCACCCCGCTCTGACTCCCAGCACTCAGCCCCTCGGGGGTGCTGTCATGCCCGGTGCCCGGATGAGGGGTGATTCCTCCCCTCACGGGGGCCAGGCTGGCCAGAATCATGCAGCAATTCTGATCAAGCATCAAGCAACATTTCTCATCGTGTCTTAGCCACCAGCTTGCTGGGTGACCTTGGTCCAGCCTTTGCTCTCTGACCTGACATTCCCATGTGTGGAATAGGGGTGACTGGCCTGAGTTGGGGGCCATTCCATCAGCGGGACTTGGGTCTTCTGCGGCAGCCTGTGGCTGGCACTGGGGGTGCTCGGCCAGCATCCTGCAGCGTCCACCTGCTGTTCCTGCCCCGACGTCCTCCCCTGCCCCTCCCCCTCTAGTCTCTGTGAGTCCTTGGACCACTCCACAGCCGTTTCTGGATGCCTACTGTGTGCTGAGCTGCCACGAGCTGGGCTCCAGAGGTCAGGGCAGTGACGCTGGGGACACTGTGGGGACAGGACACAGGCCTGGTGTGAGAGGGACCTGTATATTTTTCCCCGGCTGCTTTTACCCCTTTTTACCACCCAAGGACTGGTCTTACACAGCACACAATAATTCCCAGCTGCTCCGTGGGTCCCACGTCTCATGGATGCCTTCCTCCTGGGGTGGTGGGGGTGGTCTCAGCAGGGCCCTGCTTCCTGGACCCTCCAGCACCAGAGTCTGCCTGCTGACCGGCTCCCTGTGTGTTGAAGCTGCCTTCGGTTCTGCCGCTGACTCTGGCCTACCCGCTGCCTCCTGCAGGCAGGCATGAGGCGTCTCTTCCCACCTCAGGAGCCTTAGCTAGTCACACCCGCAGCACCCCTGCCAGGTGGTGACTTATCCACAGGCATGTGGGAGTGCGACACGGGCATCTGTGGAGGCCACCATTCTGCGTGCCAAGGAGTCAAAGTGTCCCAGCTTCTGGAATTGTCAGGGGCACGGAAGACCTGGCTCCTGTCAAACAGGCCAGTTCCCCAGCTGTGAGCCTCACAGCTCACAGCTCACAGCTCACAGCTCACAGCTAGGAATCCTATGGCGGTGCTGGTGGCCCAGTGGCCACATAGCAAATCATGGCAGCTTCTTTCACTCTTAGGTGGCACCTTGTTCTGAGAAGACCACGGTGGATATGAAGGATGGCGGAGATGAGGCCTGGGCTCCGTGCTGCCCCCTGAAGTGCCATCCTGAGGATGGGGGCGTCAGGAGGCAGGGCTTGTGATGCTCTCACGCTCAGCACTGTTGGGGTCAGGCCTAGGCCTCGTGTTTGCACCAAGTTCTTTCATTCCTGCCACAGCACTTGGAAAGTCCCGCAGAGAAGGGGAGGGGGCCCATCAGGAGCAGGACAGACACGAGCACCTTAGGGGAGGGGAAGGGAACACATAAACCCCACTGCCATTACATACCTTATAATTCCAGTGTGCTAAACTGGGAAAGGCATTGACAGAGTGACTTGTGAGAGACTGGTGGGTAGTGAAGGGAGTTGAGCCCTAAAACTGAAAAAACCATGTCTGTCAGGAGTTGAGTGAAACTGTGGACCTGGGCCTTAGAGACAGCATGTGCAAAGGGCCTGTGGTGGAAGGAGCTTACACAGTGTGTATGGAGCCAGTGTGAGGGCTGGAGAGAAAGGGAAGATGAGGTGTGAATCATTATGATAAGCCAGGTTCTGTCCAAAGTGCTTTAAATACTTTTCCCAGTTTAACCTTTATGACTCGCCAGAGGCAAGAATTATTGGTTATTTAAGTGGCAAAATAAAAGTTGGATGGGGAATTTTAATCATGACTGAAATATATGTTAGAGCTACTGATACCATTTACATATTTGTAACTTTATTTGTCCATTTCATAGATGAGAAACCAGAAACGCAAGGTAATGGTAAGGATGGCAGCTAATATTTCTTTATTATTAATTTTTAAAATTTTATTTTAAAGAGAAAAAAACCAGAAGAGTCAAGAAGCAAGCAAGCAGGCAAACAAACAAAAAGCCAAATGACAACAAAAAATAATAGTGATAAAGGATTTCAAACCAGGATCGTAGGAATTTAACAATGGTTGTCACATTGCATATTGTTACCTTCAAAATAGATACCTGCTCAGGTTACTAGGTCAGGCATGCAAAATTCATCAAACAATATAATTTCACTCTGAGCAGTTTCTGTCCCTTTCACTATATGCATCATAACTTTTGGGTCTCATTTGCTCTTTCAGTTTCTTACACTAGCAAGGCAATATGGTGTTTACTCATTTAAGTTTAATTTATTTCACTTACGAGTGTGGTTTCTAGTTGCATCCATTTACCTATAAAAGCACTGAGTTTATTCTTCTTTACGCTTAAGTAGTATTTCAGTGTATAAAAGTACCGAATCTTTTTTATCCATTGCTCAGTTGATGGGCACTTGGGTTGTTTCCAAGATCTGGCTGTTACAAACTGTGCAGCTATAAGCGTGGGTGCATGTATATCACTGTGGTATGATGTTTTCAGTTCTTCTGGGAAAATACCCAGACAGGGACTAGCTGGGTGGAATGGAGGCTCTAATTCTAGTGTTTTGAGGAATCTCCACACTGATTTCCACAGTGGCTGCACCAGTCTGCACTCCCACCGACAATGAAAAGCGGTTCCTTTTCCCCACAAACCCTCCAGCATTTGTTATTAGTTTATTTCTTGATGTTAGCCATTCTTTCTGGGGTGAGATGATATCTCAGTGTTGTTTTGAGGGGCCTGATTTTTCTCAATTCTTTATATGTTCTAGATAGAAGTCCTTTTTCTATTTAAAGACCCAATCCAGATATGGGCATCTGAGATGATACACACTTTTCAGATGAAGAAATACAAACAGCAAGTAAATACATGGAAAAAAATGTTCAACATCACTGGTCCCTTGAGAAATGCAAATTAAAACAACACTGAGATTCTGCTTTCCTCTAGAAAGAAAGGCTATTATCAAGAAATCAACCAATAACAAATGCTGATGGGGCTGTGGGAAAAAGGAATCCTTCTCCACTGTGGGTGGGAGCGTAGACTGGTGCAACCACTGTGGAAATCAGTGTGGAGATTCCTTAAAAGAACTAGGACTAGAAGTCCCATTCAACCCAGCTAGCTATTCCCCTTCTCCGTATCGTCTCAAAAGAATTAAAGTATCATACCACAGTGATACATGTGCACCCATGTTTGTAGCAGCACAGTTTGTAACAGGCAGATCTTGGAAACAACCTAAGTGTCCACTGACTGAGGAATGCATTAAAAAATGTGATATTTTTATACAATTAAGTACTCTTCAGCCATAAAGAAGGATGAACTGGAGACTTTCGTAGATAGATGGATACAACTTGAGACATACTCTTTAGTGAGATGAATAAGACACACTTGTATAAACATTGTATTGTTTCATTAGTGTGAGAAGCTGAAAGAAAAAAACGTATATATATGTGTATGTATATAAAAATAATAATTAATATAGTGTACTACTGATTCCTCAGAGTTCAGTGAAGAGAACGATTTGTGCTGGTATTTTTCAGATAATTGAATGCAGATGGCTTGTGCTCTGGGTGAATGATTTGGGGATGACCATGTGCAGTGTATGTACCACTGTTGATCCCTGGGGAAAAAAATAAAAGTATATATTAAAAAAAAAGAAGTCCTTTGTCTGAGGGACAGTTGGCAAAAATCTTTTTTCAGTCGATGAGTTTTCTTTTTACTCTGTTGGTGATTTCTTTCGATGTGCAAAAGCTTTTTAATAAGATGCCATCCCAGTTGTTGATTCTTTGAAGTATTTCCCAGGCAGTTTGGTTTTTGTTCCTGAACTCCCTGCCTACCCCTATGTCCTCAAGATTTCCACCTGCTTTGTCTTTCAGTAGATTTAGTGCTTTTGTCTTCATATTTAGATCTCTGATCTATTTTACCTTTAACTTAGTGCATGGGGACAGGCGTGGGTCCAGTGTAAGTCTCTGGCATGTGCAGAGCCAGTTTTCCCAGCACCACTTATTAAGGAGACCATCTTTCTTCCAGTGAATGTTTGGCTCCTTTGTCAAAGATAAGGTGGCTGAGTGTGTTTGTAGTTGTGTTTGCATCTTCTATTCTGTTCCACTGATCCTCAAGTCAGGCAGCTCATACTTTTTGAGCACTTAAGATATCTCAGGCTTTACCAACATGGTTCATGGTTCCACATTCCTCTCAGAGGAATCCATGGAAGAAGATGGCTCTCCCCACACCCAGGCCCATGTGACACCTGATCCCAGGACACCCAATGGCCCAGGACCCCACAGGAGGAAAGAGGCCCGCCTGGGATTTGTCGACATGCTGTTACATTTCTGCAAGTATCTTCTGGTTACCCTGAGTCTCTGGGTCTGTGGCAAGGGCAGGACAGACGTGATAGACCCCTGGCCTCTCATGCCTGGACCCTCAGGAAGAGGACGAGGCAGGACCGTAAAAGGTTTCCTTATGTTTAAAGGAAGAGGGATGCAGCAGCCTCAAGCAAAATCTAGAACAAAAAGAGCCCTGAACAAGGAGTGACTGGGTCACCATCTCTGGGTCCTGTCACCGTTCTGTGCCGTACATACCTCCGCACACCTTCCCTTGTCACTGGAGTGACTCTTAGCCAGTGTTATCACTATAATGAAATACTTATGGCAGTCAAACTTAGAAAAGATTTGTTTTGGCTCATAGCTCTGGAGGCCTCAGTTCTTGATCGCTTAGCCTTGTTGCTTTGGCCCTGTGGTGAGGCAGCACATCGTGGTGGGAGCACGTGATGGAGCAAAACCACTAACCTCAGGGTCAGGAAGTAGAATGGAGGAAGAGGAAGGGCCCCCATAATTCTCTTAGATCACATGCTCCCAACATAAGGTTCCACCTTGTTAAGGTTCCACCATCTCTCAAGAGTACCTCCCTAGATGGCGGATAGATAACAGCAGGCTACGGAGGCTCTCTGAGATAGTCAACTTAGATTCCAAAAACAATACAGTGTGGGGGTCCCAAACAGAGGGAGATACACCCTCCCAACCCAGGAACAAACTAAGCTGAGAGAAACCAATTAAAAATACAGTCCGTGCTATGATTGGAACAGCTAAAGGCTCGGTGCCGCCCGCTTGAACTCATGGATTGAACTCGCTGCTGCTGCCACGCCTGAATTGGCGCAGCCTGGATAGCCAGCTAGTTTCAACTCACTGCAGATGACAACACTCTGAAAGTGGGGAATCGGTGAACCTAATTGAGAGCAGAGCTGGCGGGGAACCCTATATCGACCTGCGGTGAGTGAGAGGAATAAAAACCCTTCCATAGAGAAGGGGGAGCTCCAACAGAGGACATTCTGGGAACAGGGTGCTGCAGGGACTTCAGTCAGCTTTTTCCTTCTCAAGCATGATTGGTGGGGAGCACTTGACCTGGGTGACATCTTGGACTGAGACCCAACAGGCTAGCCCAAATCAAGTCCCTATGCCTGGCGGTGTAACCTAATGCAGTGAAGCCTTCAGCAGATTGACTGACCTGGAGAGGTGGGCCCAACATAGGCTGCCTGTGAGTCTGTACCTCCTAGTACACTGCGGCAGGCGGGACCACCTAGATAATACACTTCAGACAAACTGAAACTGACAAAGAAAGAAACTGGGCCTCCTATATACGCCTGTATGGAAAGAGCAAAACATATGAGAAGAGGAGGCAACAAGAAAGGGTCCTCAGTCCCCCATCCTGAGAACACTGATCCAGGAAAGGTAAATGCAAAGGAGGATGAGGACAGCAAACATGCAATATCAGACACGGCACCAATAGACATAAAGCGGTATCTTCAGGACCTCACAGAAGAGTTCAAAAATGAAGTATTTAACCAAGTAAAACAAGATATAAATAGAATAGTTAAAGAAATGCTAAGCACCTCCCAAGAAAAAACAGATGGGAGGATAGAGAAACATAAAAAAGGGGGAGAATTGTTTGACGAAGAAAATAGAGAAAACATAGAATACAGGAAGCAGATTCAAAGAGATTACCAGGAAACTAAAAACTCTATTGAAAGCTGGCAAAACTGCTTGAAAGAAACTAAGGATAGATTATCTGAACAGGAGGACAGGTTTGCAGTGTGGGAACATGAAAGGAAAAAATTTCTTAAAAATAACAAGGAAACAAGCAATAACAATACAAAAGTTAGAAGATGACAAGAGGATCTATAATTTAAGAATAAAGAATATGAATGAAGAAGCAGGAGTACAAATAAAGGAACTGCAAAGGCTATTCACAGAAATAATTAAGGAAGTCTTCCCAAACATAGGAAAAGGAAAAGATACTAAGAAGTATGAGGCATACAGAACTCTAGCCACCTATAACCAAAACAGACTACACCCAGGGTATAATAATCAAGATCCCAGAAATCCAATATAAGAACCGAATATTAAAAGCTGTCAGAGACAAGAATCAGATCACTTTCAAGGGAAAACCCATCAGAATTACAGCAGACTTCTCAGCACACACCATCAAATCTAGAAGAGTGTGGGACGAAATAATCCAAGCCTTGAAAGAAAATAACCTCCAGCCAAGATTGATATATATCCGGCACAATTGTCCCTAGAAATTAATGGAGAAACAAGATGCTTTCAAGATAAAGAGGAACTGGGGGAATTTGCAACCACCAATCCAACTTTACAGAGAATACTGCAGGACATTCTAAAGAGAGAGAAAAGCACCAGGATTTCAGGAACAGTGGCAGAGAGGCCTCAATGAATGGAGCAGAAAGTGAAATGAAGACAGACAACTAATGACAGAAAAAGAGCACAACAGAAATGAGGCAGAGAAGGTTGGATATAATTTCTAATATACATGGCCTAGATACACTAACTTAAGGGAAAAAAGAGAGAATCGCAGGCACAGTGGATCAAGAGGAGGGTCCACCGAGATGCTCTTTATATGAAATATAATTAACCTGAAGAAACATATATGGACTGAAAATCAAATATGAGAAAACAGAACTCGATGTGATAGGGAACCAGAGAGTAATAGGGGCAACTGGACCAGTATTTATGGATAGGTTGGAAAGACAGGCTTTAATGTAGAAATACAACTGGAAATCAAGTCCAGGAGTGAGAAAGTTCCGAAACACTTAGGTAAATATCAGGTTGTCCCCCAATATAAAACTGAGTGTTGGGGAGACCCCAAAATACACAGTATGTCCTGGGGGAGTGAAAGGGGAGGAATAGTCTTTAAAAAACAGCAGAAGATATTGTTAATAGTGTATCAGGAATTAAAACCCCTATTACTCGCACCACTATGCTTGGTTGGAACTTGTTCTGTCCTAGTTTGTATACAAGCACTGGATCTGAGGGCACAGACAGCTGTCCCAAAGATATCAGGACATAGCACAGTGGTCATTTTAATTTCCTATTAACTTATTCCGGATCCCTGTATGACTTATACTGTTGTATCATGACTGATCTTAGTTAAATCTGATTTGTTTGATTGCTGCTTATTATTGACAGATTTTATTCAAAACTGTTAAGTTGCTGTTATCAAGTTGAGGAGTATAGACAATTATACTGAAAATGGCAATGATTTACCATGATATCCATTCTGATTCGATTACTACCTGTTTTTGTAGCTCTACAGTATCTACAAAGTTATATTTCTATTAATTCTGTTATGTACTGATATATTCAATTATACTTTATCTGATGATATAGACAGTTCTGTTGATAACAAGAAACAGCACAGTGACCACGGCAGAACTCCTTATACAGCAGTTTTATAAGTCTTTTTAGTTTTATGTGTCTAGAGGAAAAAGTTTAGTTCTGTCCTGCTTTGTTCTGTTTCTCCCTCTAACATAGAAAGGATAGAAACACATGTCAAGACTCATGCTTGCGTAAAACCTATAAACAGTTTATGAGAACTGATCTTGTGACACATGATGAAAGAACAAATACTTTGAAGGAAAGAAAGGGGCACTGCAGTACCCAGTACTGATTCCGGAGTGTTATGATGTGAAATCCAGCAATATTATTAATCTTTGTTCAGAAGGATTTTAATCTACTAATTTTGTTTGGTCTCACCATAAATGGAGATATGGAAAAATGGGTACATGTCTAAGTGTATAGGATTGATAGCCATATTACTTAGTTTTTGTTGGATACTTGAAAAGAACTGTTTGCAGGCTCCCTGGTTGAATTCCCATTTATATGTTCCACTTTTGTATCTTGAACAATTATTTGTGGGGGGACCATGTATATACATCAACTAGTGGTTTATTACTATTTATTTCTTTTCTTTGAAAGTATGTACTATTTCTGCCCATTTTCTGTTTTGTTTTGTCTTTCTTTAAATAAAATTAAAAAGCAAAAAGAGTACCTCCCTCGGGAAGGACCCTTCAAGACACAGCCTGTCTAAGTTACTTTTTACTCGTTGCTGAGACAAAATACCTGACGCCCAAGTTGGGAAAGGAAAGGTTTATTTCTTATAGTTTTTGGAGGTTTCAGTCCACACTCAGTTGGCTCCAAGGCAGGCGGGCATGGCAGGGCCGCAGTTCATGGCGGCTGCAAACAGAAAGGCAGAAACCAGCAAAAGAGCAAGACACACCTTCTTCCTGCCATTACATCACATCCTGGCTCCACCCCTATGTGGGGGGAGCACTGACACCATCAATCCAAGCCCTAGACAATGAACCATCACAAATGCACAATGCAAACTCATGAGGCCTGGGGGACACAGACATAAACCGTGACACAGCCCCTGAAGAACATTCAAGTTCCAGACTACAACAGTGACAGACCAGGCTCTATCCTGATGGAGTTTCCAGTCTTGTGGGAAGCAAGACCTTGAGCAGGTGAGAGAAAATTTATAAATGTGAAAATGAGGCTATCTTACTATGACCCTCAAGGCCATGCTGACCTTCAGCCCTCTGGCCACAGTTTCTATCTGGCTCCTTCCCTGTCCATACTCCAGTTCCACAAAGTTTCAGCTTCTGGAATGGGTTCGGTTCCCTACACCTGCACCTTTGGGCCTGTTCCTCTGTCTTTTCTTCGGACCTCAGGTCTCAGATCAGATCTCTTTTCCCTACGGAAGTATTCCTGAGCTTCATGACAAAGTTGAGGCCCATCATCAAACACCCTTTAGGCACTTAGGCTTGCAGACTGGGTGAAAACTTCATTCCACAAGCTGATGCATATACAAAATGCAATATTCCATATTTTCATGTTCTATCAACCTATTTGTCTTTCTTTGCACTAATACCACCTCATCATAATTCCCTTAGGTTTATAGGTCTTCATATACAGAGGTTTGGGTTCCTTAACTTTGTTCTTCTTCGGGATTACCTTGCTCTTGTAACGTCTCACGACTGCCTGTGCCGTGTTCCCAGATGCAGCGTGGTATCTTTACCTGAACCTTCTTCTTCTCTTTACTCAGCTCTGCAGACCCAGCTTCCCTCCCATGCTTCACTTCTGCTTTCTTGAGTAAACTTTGCCACTGCTTTTTGCTTCTTTTGTCCAATTCTTTCTTCGCGATGAGAAGAACCTGGAATCCACCTCTGGAAAGGGAGGAGAACAGCCCAAACCCGGGAATGTTCAGTTGACAAGCCACGTTTTAGGAACAGTTTACCCGATGACGTTTTGCAGACTGCAGCCAGGAGAGTACATTCAATGTGGCCAGGCACGAGTACTTGCTTTTCTTGTTTTAAATTAACCTGCTCTCCACTGATTACAAAAGACTTTTCTTGTATGATTTGAGTTACATGTGTATGCTACTTTTGCTGGGAAGTTAACCTGGGTCTTCATTTGGTTCACTTTTTTCTTGGAAAAAAATATTATCATATATATATTTAGTTATTGTTATTTTGGTTTTTGAAAGCAGACCTTGCTTTGTAATTCAGGCTGGTCTTGAAGTCACTACATAGCTCAGGCTGGCCTCACATTCACAGCAATTCCCCTGCCTCTGCCGCCCAAATGCTGGGATTACAGATGTGCCCCACTAACACCTGGAAATCTCAGGTAGTCTTGATTCTTTCATCTTTATGCACATTTTTAGGATTGCTGTTTTCCAACCAAAGCAATCTTCTGGAATTTGGATTTGGGTTGTATCAAATCTACAGATCCATTAACTTATGGAAAAAAGATGGTTTAACAACTTCAAAGCTCCTAATCTATGAAAATGGTACACCTTTCCATTGGTTTAGGTTCTTAATTATTTTGAGTAATGTTTTTTAAATTTTTGTTCATGGGTCTTATATCTCATTTGAGACTTATTTTAGCTATTTGATTTTTTGGTTCTGTTATAAATTGTATATGTTTACATTTTATTTTCTAATTATTGTTTCTAGTGCTTAAAAACACATGTTTCTGTATTTGCCAATTAATTTCAATTCTCTGTAAATTCTTTTAGTTTTCCTAACACAAACACATTGTTTCCTTCTTCTTCCCTTATAGTCCTTAGACCTTTTGTTCTTTTATTTCTTTTCCTTGTCTTATTTCTCTGGCTAGAATTGCCAGTATGATGTTGAATAAAGGTGACAGTAGACGCAACTGCTTCCCCCTCCTCCCCCTCCCCCTCCTCTTCCTCCTCCTCCTCCTTCTCCTTCTTCCAGAATCTTTCTGTGTAGCCCAGGCTGACCTTCAATGTTTGGCTACCCTCCTGCCTTAGCCTCTGGAGTGCTAAGATTGCAGGTGGGCACCAACGTGCCTGGGTTATTTTACCATTTTTTATAATGTTTGTTATGGTCTTATAGATACCTTTAGTCAGGTTAAGGACATTTCTTTCTTTTTATATTTTTAAGACTTTAAAATCATAGTGTTTAATTTTACAAATGATATTTATTTCTTGAAGTGTTTTATGATTTTGTCTATTTCTTGATTCTATTAATATAGTTAGTCATAATAACTGATTTTCATGGGAACTCAGTTTGTTATGACATCTATATCTCTATCATCTATCTATCTATCTATCTCTCATCTATTTATCTCACACAAAAACTCTTCATGGAAGATAAATAGTATTCTCTCCATCTTACAAATTGAAAGGTTTGGCCCAGACAGGACACTGTAGCCAGGAAAGCCACAACCGGAAGCAGGAAGCCCCATCTTGCCCTGCCCCTAGGAAGTTACCTGTGACGCCATCTTCCCGCCCCTGGGAATTTACATATGGCGCCAAACCTAGGACCAATGGGCTACCTGTGTATCCCTAATGCCCGCCTTAGGTTCCACCCCAAACCGAGGCTATTTACAGGCCCCCACACCACGTGTCCGCGGAGAGATCGCCGACGCCAGCGGTGGGGGTGCCGGTCATCTCTCTCCGTGTTCTCAGAATAAAGGCCGCTTTTTATTTTATATTTCTCATCTTTTGTTAATATTTTTCATCTTTTGGAAATAACTCTATCACAAATGAACCACTGAGCCTCAGAAAGTTGAATGGATCATGAGAAAGATTGATTTGTAATTTTCCTTTCTTGCAGTGTTTAATATCTAGGCTATGTTTCCTCAAAAATGTGTTGGAAAATATTACTTTAAATACATCCTGTGAAAGTTTTTGTCAGATTGGTATCATTTCTTCCTTATATATTTGCAAAAATTTGCCAGTAAAACCACCTGTGCCAAAATTTTTCTTTGTGGGGACTTCAACAATGGATATATTTTCTGTGAAATACATAGAACTTTCTAGATTTGCTATTTTTGTTTCTGTTGGTTTATGTTGAGTTGTTTGAGGAATTTTCTAGTTCACCTAAATAATCACATTTATTAGTGTAAAACTTTACAAAATATCTTCTTATTAATTAAATATTTGTAGTTAACCTCTATAGTGAAGTGTTTTCTTCCCCCCCCCCCCCCCGCTTTTTTTTTCTTTGTCTTTTTTAAGACAGGATCTCTCTATGCAGTTCAGGCTGGCGTTGAGTTCACTTTGTAGCCCAGGCTGGTCTTGAACGATCCTCCCACCTCAGCCTCCCGAGTGCTGGGATTACAGGCCTGAACCACCACGCCCAGCTTTCCTTTCTTTTTTTTAATTCCAGATTTTGTTTATTTGTGTCTGGTTCACCAAACCAGCTCCAAGAAGCCCAGTGAAACTATGCAAGGTCCTGGTACTGCACATGGCATCCAGCCATGTATATTTTGAGGTCTTTCTGCCTCCCTGGGTAGAAGTGAAGTTTATGGATCCACCCCCCACCCCAAGTTCCATCAAGCTGCCTGGTGTTGCTGTTTCCCTGGTGCTGGGCCTGGGGGAAATGCAGTGTGGGGCTCACGTCCCTGGGAGCCGCAGTCTTTACACCACTCCTCCCTACTCTGTCTGACTCTTCCTTAGATCCCCAATGCTGCCCAATTGTACACTTCGGTGCTTACATCAGCACAAGAATTTCTACATAAACTGATGGATGAGGAATAATCTCGCTTTTTACAAAATCCTCCAAATTCTTCCATGACCTGAGATTTTTATTCCCATTTTAAAATTCAAAAGTCAGGAAGAGACTATTTTCTCATTGCCCCCTCCTCCTCTTCCTCCTCCTCCTTCCCCTCCTCCTCCCCTTCCTCCTCTTCCTCCTCCTCCTCCTTCTCCTCCTCTTCTTCCTCCTTTTCCTGTTTCTCCTCCATCTTTTTTAGGTGCTGGGGGCTGAATCCAAGGCCTTCACACTGAGCTCCATCCCCAGCTCTTTTTTTAAAAAATGATTATTTCTTTTTAATTTTAAGACAAGATCTCACTAAATTGCTAACTTACTCAGGCTGGCTTTGAGTTTGCCATTCTCTACCTCAGCCTCCAGAGTGTTGGGGTTATAGGCATCGCCCCCTCTCCCCCTGACCTCACGGCTACCTGGAACTCCCTGAGACTCCAGGATGGGAGGTGGGGTGCTCAGCTAGAGATGAGGCTGGGGGAGCAGGTGTGTGGGTTCAAGTCACTTAATCCCTCAGGTCCCCAACCTCTCCGGGGTATAACATGAAGAAGGTAAAGGACCCTCCCATGCTTTGCCACAGTGTAATAAAGGGTCAAATGCAGGCTCACCAGCAAGGGCCCTGCAAGAGCATTTATTTTATTGTGAACTACATTATCCATTCAAAGGAACTTACACACACACATGCACGGTTTAAGCAAAAACAATCACAGTAATCCATAATTGTTAATGTCATGTTATAATAATAGTAACGATCCAATAAATGCTGGGTCTTTCCACCCAACTCAAGAAATCCCTGTAGGGGCTGGGGATTTAGCTCAGCGGCATAAGCGCCTGCCTTGCAAGCAGGCAGTCGTGAGTTCGATCCCTGGTACCGATAAAAACGAAAAAGACAAAAAAGAAAATGAAAAAAAAAGAAATCCCTGTACCTGGGAGGCTCCTAGTGGGGTTACCTTTTTTTTCTAGTTTGCTTCCTAAAAAGCCTTTTAACAATGTACTTTATATTTGCCCATATTTGAGCTTTGTGTAAACCTTACTCTGTGCTTTGCTATGATTGGCTATGAATTGCTACTTACCACAGAGCACAGCTGTGCTGTACTGCATTTTTAGGGGGGCCCCAGGAATCAAACTCAGGACCTCACGCTTGCCAGGCAGGCACTGTATCCCTGGCACATCAGAGCTGTGTTGTAACTCAGATCTAAGATCTTCTTTAGGAGTGAAACTGGTGAGTCTAAGGGTAGTGGGTATATAATTCAAAACTAATAGTCATTGGGTATGTTAATTTCCTGTGGATCCTGTACAAAGTATTACAAAGTAAGTGGCTTAAAAAACATTATTGTTTAGTTCCAGAACAGTAGTCTGCGGCGGGTCTCACTGGCTGAAAATTAAGCTGACACCAGGCTGACTTCCTGTTGGAGGTGACAGGGCAGAAACCGTTTCTTGCCCGTCTGGACTTCTACATTGGCTTGTGAGTGCCTCATCCATCTTCGGAGCCAGCAGTGTGGCATCTCCAAATCTCTCTCGGGGTGACTCTTCTGCCCCCTCTTCCTTGTGACCTTGTGATTACTTTGAACCCAGCCAAATCACCCGGGATGAACTCCCCATCACCAGGTCAGCTGATTAGCAACCTTTCAATTCCCTTTGGGCAGGTAACTTGACACATTCAGAGGTTCTGGAAATTAGGGTACAGGCATCTTTGGGGCTGTGATGGCCCTTCTCTGCCCACCACACTAGGAAAAGCAAACCGATAGAGACGTTTTTGCCTGTTCAAACCTCCATGAAGGAGGCCCGTGACCTTTGCTCGCATGAAAGACTGCTTCTTATATTTATTTATTTTTAGGACTGCTTTTTAAAATTTGTCGTTTACTCTTTGTATTTTCCACTGTGGTACCTTCTTTGGAAATACTTTAAAATTTGCAAGTTGCAGAAGTAGTATTGAAATGTGTGAAATGTGATAAAAATATGGCAACTAGTAAAATAAAAATAAGCAAATGTATCACCAAAGAAGACACATTGCTGTAACCTCCCGCCCAAGATACTCCTCCTGGCTTCCGACATACTTACTGTATCTTTCTTGTCACTTTGTGAAGTGATTCTGAAAGTCTTCTTTCATGAGTGCATTTTCCTGACTGCTTCAATGCTCTGAATTGATTTAAAACATTTATGCCAATTTTTTTTTTCTTTTTTTTTGGTTCTGGGGATCGAACTCATGACTGGGCGCTTGCAAGGCAGGCGCTTATGCTGCTGAGCTAAATCCCCAGCCCTTCCAATTTCTGTTAAAATAAAACATTACAATATGCCCTTATTGCCTTTATTCAGTGAATCTGGCATCATGTGACTTCTGACTCTTCCCCAAAGTCCAAATGACCACAACAGCAAACGTTCTGAATTGATTCAGGTCCTCAAGGCAGCCTCTGAAGACATCCACGATAAAGAGCTTTCAGAACTGCTTCAGAAACTGGCCAGACAATGGGATAAAAATGTTCAAAGTATGAATTGTTTTTACCGAAAAATATTTTTTAAACTTGAAATATTCTCTGCCGTTTTGATGATGCCTTATACACTTATCCAGATTTCACACGGACTTTTTTAGTGGGTCTGTAGTTCTACAGTGTGTTTCTACATGTGTAGATTTGAGTAACCATCACCACGGGAAAGATAAAGACCCTTTTTTACACAGATCTTAGTGATCACTATGAGACGGCTGGAGGGTGAGGAGAAAGGCCCAGAGCCAGGGAAGTTCTGGGGTGAGGCCGCAGGGGAGGCAGAGAAGGTTGGGGTGCTTGAGGCGCTGACCCCCTGGGGGTCACAGGGGTCCTGGTGAAGATCCCCTTGGTCAAGTCCTTCCCCCTGCACCTGGGCACGTGGGCAGCCGAGAAGCAACGACTTTAACTCTTCCTGATTAATCCTGCTAAGTTGCAACAATATTGATATGCTATTATTTTCCATCTTTATCCATCCCCTGGCGAAGAAAGGACGACTCCCGCCAGGCCATTCATAATTGAAAAATGCTTTTAAGGCCTTTCTCAGTCGAATACTAAATTTCTCGAGGTGCTTGCTTCATCAGGCCTCCAGTCACCGATGATACATTTGCTCCCTAATGTTCTTTAAGGACAGGAGCTCCAGCGAGGTGATGGATGGGGCCCATCACAGATGAGGCTCACTGGTGACTCCAGGGCCCAGGTGGGCCTGGGCTGCTTGCTGGGTCGGAGGACCGCACTGGGGAATGGCTCTCAGCAAGAGATGGGGTACGACCCACGGGCTGCCATCGGCCTGGAACTGTGCTTAGCATTTATCATTCACTCACAAGTTCATTCATTCATCCGTTCAACAGTTTCTCACTCTGCCTACAGCGTGCCTGACCCAACGCTGGACCCAGAAATGGATCAGACTTGACGCTGTTCTCAAAGAGCTCCCAGGACACAAGCACGGACGCACACTGTGGAGTGACCAGTGTTTGTAGCCCAGCGTCCACATGGCAAGAAGAGGGGTGGTTGGTTTTATGTGCAGGGATGATGGTCGGAAATGCTTCCTAATTGGAGGTGACATTTTAGCGACATGGAAAACGTGTGTGTTGCGACATTAGTCACCAGGGTGGGGAGGGTGTCCTTGGCAGACAGTGGCACAGGCAAAGGCGTGAGGATGTGACCCAGCTTGGGGTGAGGGGAGCCATCCATTTGACTTCTTAAATGATCAACCTTGGTGGCTTCTAAGGTGGCCGTGCTGCAGTCCTGCTGATCTGAGTCCCTAAATCTCAGCACGGAAAGCAGAGGCAGGATAGCACGGGTCCTCAGAAAATGTGGCACTCAGCCCCTGAGGTCCAGACGAGGAAAGGACAGGCTCAGGTTTCCATAGCCAGGAGCCAGGGATGAGCCCTGGAGGGGCTCTTACCATACAGCTGGGGCCCCATGGACATCAAAGCTCAGCTTTGGCCTTGACCTTGGGTCTTAGCTTGTCGCTGCCTGTAGGTGTGTACAAGACAAGACACTTGAATTTCACGGGGCTTCCCAACACTATGATGACCAGAGAGGGAGTCTCACATGCGGTCACACACAGCTAGTTAGTGCTGGGGGAAGGGAGACATAAAATAAATTTAAGGCGAGAGGCAGTGGGTGATGGGAGGAGGTGGGTTTACTGAGCACCAGGACTGGTCTTCTTGTTCCTCTCTAAGCAGCCTCAGTGGCACCGTGTTGGTCGTATTTTGCAGATGAAGAAATAGGGTGAGAGATTGAGGTAACTTGCCTAAGATCACACGAGGGAACCAGGACCTGAGCCCAGGTTTTTGTTTTTTAAATTTCAAAGCCCATGTGCCTCCTGTGGTCCTGGGCTGTCCCCTCAGGGGTCTCAGAGGACAGTTTAGACTGAGACCTAGGACAGCTGCCCTCTCCATGGTTTCCACTGGGTCTTGCAGCTGGCTCTGGCCAGCATTTCTGGTCACCACTTGTGACACAGTCAGCCCAGTGAGCTGGGTGTGATGGAGCGTGTCTGTCATCCCAGCACTCTGGGAGGCAGAGGCAGGAGGGTCCCAAGCTCAACTCTAACCCAGGCAACTTCGAGACTTAGCGAGATCCTGTCTCATAAATAAATAAATAATAAACATTAATAAAAACCTGGGATGTAGCTCAGTTCAAAGGGTCTGGGTTCAGTCCCCAGTACCACAGGCAGACAAACAGCCTGTGTCAAGCCATAAAGTGACCCAATGGGCCCAGTGATTTGTTTTTCCCTAGGGAAGTCATTGCTCAGTTTGGTCCAAAGACCTGGATTGGGGTATGGCTAGGAGAGGACCCACGTGGGAGCCACATGCCAGCAGCCCCTCTCCCTGCCTTAGCTCAGGCAGCTGTGGTGAGAGGCACAGGCTCTGCAGGATTTCAGGACTCCACTGCCTTCACCGAGGGAACCTCAGGCCACCTCCCTAGAGGGCGGGCAGCCCCCGTCTAAGAACTGCCCTTGCCCTCTCACTGTTGCCTTTAAGGCACTGACTGCTCTGAAATCACCTTTTTTATGGTTTTATTTGTGCATTGGCCATCTCTCCCGAGGGACCCTGTATTTATTATTGATTAAACAAAAATAGAGGTGCTCTGCCTCTACTCAGGGCTTAGACGTGAACGTGACTGGTGGTTAGGGGTGGATGGACCTGGGTTCAGTCCCTACTCTGCCACCTACTAGCTGGGGATGACAGTAAACCAGGGACCTCGAATCCCCAGACCTCTGCTTCTTCACCTAGGAAGTGGGGCTAAGAACAACATTCTCCCAGGGGGCCAAGAGGAGTGGGTACAGCCTGCATCGAGGGCCCAGCTCAGGCTGCCAGGGCCCCCTGCACGGGGCTGAGGTGCAATCTCCCTGAGGAGCCCACGGTGTAAGACAGTGATGGGGGTTAATACATAGCGGGGGTCAGGGAGCACATTCTGGGATCTCCCCAAGGGCAACACAAGGCCTGGCATCTGGCCCTCGCATGTTCCTTTGATCTGAGCAGGCAGCTGCTCTGGGCCTGGGCTTCTCCATCTAAGACTTGAGCAGACGACATATTTGTCATGTGCTTCAGAGCCCATTCAGAAAACCACAGAAGTGCCTGCCTCATGGGAAGAGATAAGAGGTACACAGCAGGGAGCCTGATGTGCCTGGGTTTGGGCCACAGCTCAGAGAATCACCAGTGGGATGATCTTGGCAGAGAACTTAACCTTGATGCACCTGGGCAAGTCCTGAGGATGCCTGGTTCTGGGTTATGGTAAAGGAGCAGCTTGGGCTTCATCTGTATCTACAGCTGCTTTCAGGGTTGCACTGCTGCCTGAGCTCCAGCTCCTGCCAAGTCAGCATTAGATTCTCATAGGAGCACAAACCTTCAGCGAGCTGTGAATGTGAGGGATCCATGTGGTGCATTCATTCTACCAATCTAATGCCTGGTGCTTTGAGGTGGAGCTGAGGCGGTGATGCTAGCACTGGGGAATGTAATTATCATGTATCACAAACATATGCTGATTCAGAAAGGAAACTAAAAAAATTATCTCCCACTCTGGTCCATGGAAAAACTGTCTTCTACAGAACTGGTCCCTGACATGAAAAGACTGTTCCAGAGAGGGTTGCCTATGAGGGCAGATTCTGGGTCTGTCTGGGGCCCAGAGTACTGTGTGACACCCAGAAGATGCTTGGGACCTTCTTATTGAGTGGAAGAAGGACCTAGCACCTTCCTCTGCACTGTGCTAGGCTGTGCTATCACCATCTAGCACCCCAGAGCTGACCCTGGACGAGCTCTTCTTTAGTTCCATCCTTGTCCCTTCACTGGACAATTAGTAACTATCTATAATATATGCCAGGGGCCACTCCAGTGCAGGGGACAAAGCAGTGAACCAAAGTGACAGTGTCTGGTTTCATAAAGCCTGTTCTAGTGGGGAGAGGCAGACAGTCAGCAAGATGAATCAATAAAACAGGACGTCAGGTGATGCCACCAAGAGAATCCAGCAGAGCCAGAGGGAGAGAGAGAAAACAGGCCAGGGCTCCTGGGAAGGTCATGCTGGGCGAGACCCAGAGGACAGCATGGCAGCTCCAGAGCTTGTCCACACACTGATACTCCTCCAGGAGATGGAGCTGAGCCTCCCTTCCTTTTAGTGTGGACTGGACCTAGTGACTCACTTCAGAGAAACATAATGTGCTGGACACCGTGGCCCGAACTTCTGGTCTCAGGTCCTTTCTCTAGAGACAGCAGCTGGTGAGCTGGGAGGACCCTCAGGCCGCTCTGTGAAGAGGTCCCAAATGAGAAAGCCTCCTCTGCTTCCTCGAAGGGCTGCAAGGAGCTCCTGCCAATAGCCATGGTGGGGCCCAAGTCAGCCCCATGCCCCTGTAGCCCCATCTACATCTGACAGCAACTTGTCCTGGCAGGCATCCTGGACTCACAGTGGTAATGTCTGTTGTTTTACGCTGCTAAATGCTGGGGTGATTTGTTATGCAGCAATGGTTACAAATACAGAAAAGGAGGAGCTGGCTGCCTGGGTCCCAGGGACAGTGACAGTAGCGGGGGCAGCAGGTGCAGAAGCCCCAAGCCCCACCTGTGGCTCAGCCCATGTGTCCTCCAGTGGGGAGCACAGCCTCTTTCGTGGGAGTGTATCACATGAGAAATTCTGTGACACATTCAGGAAGGCTCAGAAGGGTAGGGACCCGCTAGGCCTTGTGAGGCTGTGCTGTCTGAGATGCAGGATTACGCTACTAAGGCGGTGTCTCTCATGGCATGGCCACCAACCCTGATTTCCTGCTCCTTCTCACACGCTCTCTGGCAGACTCTGTAGAGGGGATTCTAGGATCCAAATACTTGCTTGGCTTTGGGTGATTTGGATTAATACCCATGCCTGTTGGCCTCAGCCTGTGGTGCTTCATTCCTGGAGCTCTCTGCCAGTCCTGATGCCCCTCATGCCTCCTGCCTAAGACCTTCTCATCCCCCTTCCTTTGCCCTCTCCAGGCGGAGAGTCAGACCTTTCTGTCCTGGATCATCTTGGGACCTGCTCTGGCTTCTCTTGCACAGAGAGGCATCATTGATGGTCTTATCGTCATGCCTAAACACTGTACAGTAAGCACTCATTTAAACGTCTATCTCTGAACATGTATGCAACACACCTGGAGGAGCCCAGAAGTCAGTCTGAGCCTTGGTGCTTAGTAGATGCTCAATAAAATGCTCTGGAGGAGTACAAGGATGGGAAGAAAATTAGAAGAAAGGAGGAGAGAGGACAGGAAGAAGATGGGAGAACAACTGGGTGGAAGGGGAAGGGAAACGAGGGCTCGAAGGAAGGTGACAGGGAGGATTGCAGCAGGGACAAGGAGGGGCTGGACGGGAGTGAGCAGATGGACTGAAGGAGGGCAGGGAGGATCAAGGAGGAAACTCCATGTTGGGTGAAGGAGCCTGAGCTCCCGCCTTCCAGACGGGAGCTGCAACCTGTCGGAACTCCCAGGGCTCGGCTCAGTTAACCAGGCCTCTGTTTTACCAACGCCCTGGTTTGCAGCAGAGGCAATTAGAGGTAACGGCTGGCTCGGCTTCTCCCGGCAGCCCCACCTGCCCTGTCCTGTCCCATTAACTCCCAATTCAACAGCCATCCCGACCTGCAATGGCTAATGAAAGACATTCAAAATCTATCCAAATGGCATGAGTATTGATTTATTAATGCTGGAGAATGTTGCTCTAATTGAATTGAGATCCAGGAAGTAAGTTAATGTAGCTGACGATGCTACAGGAATTGAATTACCCCAGGGCCCAGAATTATTACCTTTTCACTCCCTTTGTTGTCAGTGGGATAAATAACAAATCAATTGACGATTCACCCTGGTGGTGAGGGAAAAAAAAAAGTCCGCAGATTCTGGATGCAGAGCTGAGGGATGAGCACAGGTGAGGTAGGAGCTTCCTGGAGGAGGTGGAGGAGCAAAGGGGCAGACAGGAGGAATGGGAAGGGAGGGGTGGTGAAGGCTGGGGACCCTCCTGTGGCCCACTCCCATGACCAGGTTCCCTGACCCCAGTCCAAGTTATGTGGGACACAGGGTGCCCAGGCTGGAATGATCCTGGCAGGTCCTGGGGAGCTTCCCTGCATGTCCTGCAGGTCCAGAGAGGAGGAGACACCTGCCCAAACCACACAGCCTGTGTCCCTACCCTTCCACACCTCCCCTGGCCCCTGCTCCTTCCTGTGTGCCTCAGGCTCTCCTTTTGCCCTCTGCATGGGCATCTCCACCTTTAGGGTCTTCTGTGGCTGGAAACTTCCATGGGGCAGAGGCCTTTGCTTTTCAGTTGATGGTCACAAGATTCCTGAAACTTCTGAGAGAAATACTCTGGCTTACTCTGTCACGAGGAAGGCAGGAGGTTCCACCATCAGCTCCCTCAAAATCCCTTCATTCTGCCTTTCCAGCCCAGCCTTCAGATTCTTCCTGCCTCTCCTTCAAAGGGACACCTCTGGGGGATAACAGTCCCCAAGGCAGAGGAGGCTGGGCACCTGCATCCTTGGTCTCAAAGTCCAGCTCCACTCCTCTCTGGCTTTGTGATCTTAGGTCACTGAGTTCTCATCCCAGGTCCTGAGCTTCCCCAAGTGAGAGCAAAGCCTGTGGCATCTCCTGCACGGGTGGCTCCGTAGTGCCCCGGGGGTCACCTAGGGCTGCCCACCACAGGGGCTGGTGAGCGTCTGCCAAGACCACACGGGCTCCTGCCGCCAGGCGCCTCGGCCGACAGCGGTCCAAATGGGTGTCTGCGAAGCAGCCCGCTGGCCTTGTTCTGGTCAAGGAAGAGAAAGGCTGAGTTAATTAAATCAACAGCTAACAGTGCAGGTTGCCCACAAAAGTGAACTTTAGTGCCCCTAAAACCACTGACCAAAGGAGGGCTGGGAAAAAAGCGAAACCACAGTTGGAGTAAAATGGAAAAAGAAATCATCAGCTCTACATCACTTCAGCTGGCCACAGGTATCAGAATATTAATTGGTGTTTGACTCGATTTGGCTGTGGAAGTCAGGGCAAGTTGTGGCTTGGGGAGCCCAGCAGCGCCACGCGGCCGGCGGGCACGACGGGAACTGCCACTGGAGGGGGAGGAGGAGGAAGAGGAGCGAGCTGGGCCGGGGCCTCCTCGTCCAGGGCCAGGGGGCGCTGGGCCTGCGGGCGGGCTTGCAGGTGATGCTTCTGTGCCAGAGCGCGGTGCATACGAGCGTGGAACTGGATGTGGAACCCCAGTGGGTGTGAGCTGGCGCTGGGCCCTGTGGCAGGAAAAGAGGTCTAGTTCCTGGGGCTTAGCACATGTCTGCTGTGAGTGTTCCCATCAGCTGAGTCTCCTGAAGGCTCCAAAGAAGAGAAGGAGCTGATCCCACCAAAGAGGCAACAGGAGCTCACAAAGTCTAGCTCAGCAGGTGGCTGGCGCTGGTCCCCACCCTGGGGGACCAGGATGCAGCAGCAGGATGAACAGCGTGATGTTAGCTCACCTTTAGGAAGCGACTGGTTTGCCCTTCCAGTGCAGTGGCCGCCCACAGGCGACCCACAAACGTGTGTGCCTACTCGGATCAGACCTGCACTGTGACGGTGGCACTGGTGCCAGCCCAGCCTCCCCTTTTCCCTGATGACTTCCTGGAGGCTGCCCGCAGGAGCTGGGCGGCAGATCCACCCTTCACACTGGGTTCCTGGGTGTCCGAGCGACAGTGCATAGCAATGTTTTACTGTGGCCAGTGGCTTCCTTTCTGCTGTGGCTCCTGGTCATGTCTTTCTCTTCCTCATGCTTGGTGGAACCCGGCTGGGCTGAGGAAGTGGTCAGTGTGTGGCCGTAGAGGGACAGCTGATTCTCCTGAGCTCCTGGATGCACCTGGGGTTTGGGGTCAGCAGCAGGCAATCTTTTTGCAGCTGTGACCCACATCTGGACAGAGGCTTGTTCCAGGCAAGGCCTGATCAGTTCAGCAAGCCTGTCTCCTGTGGGCACGAAGGGCTCTTAGATTACCTGTCCAGCCCTTGCTTCATAAAGAAAGCAGTTGAGGCACAGAGAGGGGAGGAGACTTGCTTGAGGTCACACAGCAAGAAAGGACCCAGGTCTCCAGATTTCCAGCCCCAGACACTTTCCTCTCCCACTTTGTGCTTCCAGGGGTGTCCTGTAACCTGTGGAGTGTCACCTGACGTTGGCCTCATTGTCCAGTAGGCAAGAGGGAGTGTTGCAGACTGGCAAACTAGAGAGTCCCAGGCTGGTGCCAGGGTGCGGGGCTGCTCAGGGGCCTTTGTTTGGCCAGAGCATCTGCTTTGTACAAGCAAAACTGAAAAGGTGGGCTTTTATGTGAAGTTTTTGAAGTTTTACATGTATTAATTGTTGACAAAGTTTAAACAATTTAAAAGCATAGTGACATGCAAAGGAAAATGTTCCTTGATTCCTTCACTGTCCCCTTCTTGGTCCTGGGGAGTTCTGGCTTCTCTAGGTGGGATGTCCCAACAACCTACAGGCCAGGAAGGGCTTCCAGAAAACGCAGGAGCCCGTTGGTGCCTCTCCTGGCCTCTTCGTGGATGAGGACCACAGGCTTCCTCTGCATGGTGGGGAGCAGAGCCGAGGCGCGGAGCCCGCTTCAGATGCATCCACCCCTGGTCGTGGCCCCATGCACACCTTGTGGGGTAAAACTTAGGATCAGAGAGACCTGGGTTCTGCTGCTGATAAGCTGTGTGACCCCGAGCAAGTGGCTACTCCTCTCTGAGCACAGAAGACGACCCTGCGGATGCCTGGCCTGTGACCTCCTGGTCCTTATTTCTTCACACACAGGGCTGCTGCCTGCCAACCCTAGGACTCTGCCATGGGCTGGTGAGCCGGGTAGGAGCTCACAGGCAGGGGTGCACCAGCTGCCCTTGGCAGCGGCCCTCAGACGGTGGAACACAGGTGCTGGTGGACGGACATCCCAAGCCCTCAGCTTGGGCTGGATGACTCTGAAGGGCACCCCACGCCGGCCCAGCTTCCCCATGGGACTGAGCCACGGTTGCCCGCAGCAGTAATCTGCTCCATGACTCACCCTTTTATGATTCTCTTCCCTCCTTGTCTCATTTCCCCTCTTCCTTACCAGTGTTCCTGCTATCTTCTCCTAAACAAAGTGAACCCTTACCTAAGGTCTGCCTTGGAAGGGAAGGCAAAAACCCATCAGTTTACTCAGCTGTCAAATGGGTACAGTGAATATGGCTTCAGAATCACCATGAAGCAAAGCAAATCACCACATATAGAAAGTCCCCAGTACACAAAGAGTCTTTCTTCAGACCCCTCTATTATTGTGAGGATCCTGGAGGCTGTTGTGACATTGACTAATGCCCAGGACCATCGAACAGTTTTTTGGTTTTTTTTTTAACCTGGGTCTCACTTTGTCGTTCAGAGTGGCCTTGAATTCGCTAGGTAGCACAGGTTGGCCTCCAACTCACAGTGATCCTCCTGCATCAGCCTCCCTAGTGCTGGACTGTATGCCACAATGCCTAGCCAATGGGCAGCTTTGCTGTGGGACTCTGACTGTCCCAGAGAACCCCGGGGGTTGACTTGGGGGCTCAAGGTGGGAGGGGCTGGAGCCTGGGGCCTCTCTGGCGGGGATGGTGGAGCCCCATGGGAGCCTGTCACGCCACCCCAGACCTCAGCTGTTAGTGAAAATGGTGCTAATGGGCCGGGTCCAGCTGTCACCATGTGGGGGGGGCACCCCAAGGGGAGGGACAGTGGATGAGGAAATCCCGAGCCTGTTTTGCCCAGCAGTCCTCCTGCACTCCTGGACTGGCCTGAATAGAGCGACTCTCAGGGATGCGTCTGCTGTAGTCAGCATGGGGGAGTTCTGGGTGCTGGTAGGGGGCCCGAGTAACACCTCCCCTCCCGGAAAGATCAAAAACATGTCCTCAGGGAGGCTGTAAGGTGGGATCCCTGAGGGTCCCTGAGCCAGGTCCTTGGGTGAGGCACTGCCCCCTCCAGACCATTTCTGTGTCTTGGAAGTGGAACTAACCATTGTAATGACTTCCTAGGTTTGCTCAGGAACAGTAGAAACATTGGACCAGAGAAGGACCGTGAGCTCCTCTCCCTGGCTGGGCTCCCGGCTGGTCCCTGCCTCCTCTCTGACACTGATACAGCCTCGGGGTGCAGTGTCACCCTCCTCCCCGACTCACCTGCCTTAGGCCTCAAACCTGCACAGATCTTGGAGGCTGGCGATGGCTGCAGACCCTTTTGGTCCAAAAGGATGCTGCACCCCAGGCCTGAGGGGCAGAGGGGGCCCTTGGAAATGGTAAGCAAATGTCTCCATCAGCGTGCTCTCTGCCCCTCTTGTCCCCCTCCTCGGGGCCCTGCATGAGCCTCCTGGGATAGGAGTCCTGATTTGGGCTCTCCGGGGTACTATGCCCATGATCACTCTCCTGCATCCCTGCTCAGTCATCCCAAATCCAGCTGTGGCGTCTGCAGAGCTCCTTTGGGTACTGAGTTCTCCTGTTCACTCCCTGGGGTCCCTCTCTGAGGCCACCACGCTCACTGTGCAGATAAACCTGTGAGTCCCAGAGTGGGGCTGGGACTCTGGTAAGGTCCATGGAGCGTTACCCAGGAAGCAAAGTTTGAGGGCTTGATTACATATGAGGTCTGGGAGTATACAGACAACTGTCAGTGAATGATGTTCCACTTACAATTTTTCAACCTTATGCTGGTGTGAAAGCCGCATGCATCCAGGAGAAACTGTATTTCCAGTGGTGAACCCTGATCTTTTTGCTGGCGGCGTGTGGGGACAGGTGCTCTGGTCTCTGGGTGCTGGATAGGGCAGTGAATGTCGATCCACTCAACAGGCGGATGGTGACCAGCTTTGTACGGTGTGCTGTGCTGCTCAGCCAGGAGATGTTGGTCCATCAAGTGCATTGTTGACTTTTCAGCTTCTAGTGGTTTATTTGGGCCCAAAACAAAGGAGAAAAATCACGTGCTACCCCGACTCTTGAACATCAGGGCACAGCCTCACCCCACACTGTAGAGTGCTGGTCGTTTCCCTTTGTGCAAGCCCAGAACCATGAGAGAGAACTGGACGGTGTATCCCTACCCTAGGTAAAGATCAAAGGTCAAATTCAAGCTAGGGTTTCTTTTTTTTTCCTTTTTTTATAGGTACCAGGGATTGAACTCATGACTGCCTGCTTGCAAGGCAGGCACTTATGCCACTGAGCTAAATCCCCAGCCCCCAAGCCAGGGTTTCTGCCGAAGATCATCACCTTCACAACACCGTAAGATTGAGGGCCATCTGTGTTACTGCCCAGTGACTGAGAAGCAAAAGAGATTTGCCACTGTGCACAGGATCCCCTCAGTATCCTCCCTTGTGAGACAGGGTCTCACTGGGCAGTCCAATCTACCCTTGAACTTACTTGATGGTTTAGCCTGGTCTTGCAATCCTCCTGCCTCAGCCTCCTCAGCACCAGCCCACCTGGCAGAGAAAACAAACTCAGCCTTGTAAGAGCTGAAGGATGTTACCAGGCAGATGCCAGCGCTGGGGACAACTCTGCTTTGCAGGGAGGGTTGTGGGAGGGGTGAGAGGGGCAGCCTTGGGAAGAGTGGCCATCTGTTCTAAGGGATGTTGCTTTGTAATTAAATAGGAAGCATCTTTTTCTTTCTTTCTTTCTTTTTTTTTTTTTGTCTTTTTTGTTTTTATCAGTACCAGGGATCAAACTCACAACTGCCTGCTTGTGAGGCAGGTGCTTATGCCACTGAGCTAAATCCCCAGTCCCCTGAAGCATCTTTTTCTTAAGGAAAGGACACAAAAGGACCCCAAAGTGTGTCAAGGACCCCTTTCCTGAAGTTTGGCTCCCAGATTCCCTGGGGAGGTCTTTGTTTGACACTCTCAGGTCTGCCCTCACGAGTCATGCCCCCTCCTGCCCAGCCCTGGCCACCTGTGGGAGCTTGGGACTCCTCGCTTACCTCCAGGCTCAGTTTTCTCATCAGCAAACTGAGGGTCACATCTAAGGATGAAATGAAATGCACTTGAGGTCTGTCCAGAGGGGAAAGATTTGGGGCATAACTGGATTTAATCATAACCCCCTGGGTCAGAGAGTTCTGGGTTGAAATTCTAGTTCTGCCCCTGACTAGCTGTGGACAGGGCGACAAGATTCTGTCATTTTGGTTTTTTATCTGCAAAAATAGATGTGACGGAGATAATGCACCAGATTGAACTAGAAAGTCAGCGCGCTAGCTCAGGAAAGCACTTGGCATGGTCCCTGGGCACAGTAAGTGCTTAATAAACGGTCATCAGGAGGAGCGGGAGAGGGCAAGGGGCTGCCCAGGGGTTAGAGACCCACACAGGGCTAGAAGGCCTGCCTGGGAGCCGCCGAGGGCAGGCAGACACTTGGGAACCTGGGCTCCTTTGTGCTGTGACTTTGAGAAGGGGAAGCGGGCTGGGGTTTGGCAGAGGGGCTGTGGCCGCTCTGGTGAGTCCCACAGCCGGAGCCTGGGGGCTGCTGTCCCGCCACATGAGCTGGGCTGCCAGGAATGGAGAAGTAAGAGGCATCCCTGGGTGGGGGTAGGGGGCAGACAGCCCGGGTGTGGGGTGGAAAAACCCTCTGGCCAGCAGCGTGGGAGGCAGGAAGTGCTGGTCACAGGCTGGCCCCCTGCACCCCTGCACCCCTGCACCTCTGCACCACGCCGGCCTCGAAGCCACTGTCAGGGGCTGAGCCTCTCTCAGCCAAGACCTACCAGGCCCTAGAGGCCATTATAGCCCTCCTGAGCCCCACTGTCAGGGGCTGAGCCCCGGTCTGCCCTGACTGTCACCATGCTGTTTAGGTCTGGGCTTCCCGGTGTCCACAGCCCCAGCTCGTCACTTTGACCCCCAGGCCTGCCTCTGTTTGCCCTCAGCTCACCCACGGCATTCCCAGCGGGGCTGCAGAGTGGTGCCTGGCCCGGAGCTCTCCAGGCTGCTGTGGGGCCCGAGTCTTCCTATCACTGTCCCCAGCCAGGCTCAGCGTGCTCCATCATGTGACACGGCAAGGTGGCGACTGGGGGCACATACTGCTCGGCAGTCCTGCCGGAGACTCTGGGGCACGGAGCACAGAGGCTGGGGACCCACCTGCCCCCACTCTCCACCCACTGCCCTATGGGAGGCCCCACTCCCTGATGCTCCTGCTCACTCCAAAGCACCACTAAGCACCAGATCTGTGCCCAGCCCGGGCCTTTGCAGCTCCCTCTCCCTGTCACCCTTCCCGGGTCTCTTCTCCTGTCCAGCTCCCTTGTGTCTAACCCCACCCTGAGGCCTGTATCTCATGGGAATCAAACTGACACACCCATCTTCCTGCTGGAAACCCTGAGGGCCGGATAGGACTTACTCAAACAGGGGCAAGGACTCGTGCAAACCCACACACCAAATTACAGCCAGAGCCAGCAGCAGGACTCCAATTCCTTTCTCCATCACCGTGTCCCATGCTTCATCTCCTTGATCCACTGCTAGGACCAGGCATGGGGTGACCCCCGCCCATTTGACCTCAGAGGAGACTCCGACCTTGATCCACAGCTTGGGAGATCAGGCTGGGGCTGAGGGTGGGCAGGGGAGGCATCCTGCCCCAGGGCTTCTTTGGACAATTCTTCTCCTGGGCCACTGTCTCCCTCCAGTGATGGGGAGCTCAGGTCCTGCTGCCCATCAGGGGCCCTGCTGGGGTCTATCAGGCCTCTCTCCAGGGACCGAGAGCAGCCAGCCTGGCTTTTAGCGCGGTACAGCATCATTACATCTGTGATGCAGTGGGGGGCGGGGGGACGGTGGCCACTGGGGCGGGGACGCCAGGCCCTAATGGCTTAGGAACGACTCTCTGTCGCCATTCCCCGCTTCTGGGGCTCCATCATGGGGGTGGACATGCTCTGGGGAGCCTGATCTCGGACTTGCCGCGGCGGCCCTTGGGGAAGGGCACTTCCATCTGACCAGCCCCCCTTTTTGTGATCAAAGCACAAAACATTGGCTGGAAGTCCCTGGAGCCTTACTCCTCAGGGAGGGAAACTGAGGCTGGGAGGAGAAAAGGGACCTGCTCAAGCCTGGGCTGTGCGAGAACCTTCCTCACTGTCTGCCCCTTCCAGAGAAGCCTCTGAAGCCCTGCAGACACTGACTCGCTTCCCTGTTGCTCTGCAGGCTGCCTGCTTACGCTCCGCATTCAGCTGGGGCGGGGAGGGCGTTGTCACATGTAACAGGATAAACCGCAAGCCTGTCAGTGCGGTCATCGAGGCCCGGAGGAGCTGGCCCTGCCCTTGGCTCTGACTTTCCTCCCCGCAGCTGCTGCCTGGCAGCCCCTCACCCCGCGGCAGGCCGGGCGCCTTCCCTCCCAGGCTCTGGCCTCTGCTCCCCGAGACCCCACTGGGGTTCCCACACTGCTCTCCATCTCCGCTCAAGGACCAGGACCTCAGAAAGGCTGTCCCCAAGCCTTGACAAAGTGAGGCCACGCAAACAGGCTTTTGCCTATGGTCGTGGGGATGTGTTTGGGATTCTTGAGTTCATCTGTCTCCCTCCCTGCTCTAAGGCAGACTCTGAGGACCACATGCCAGCTGTCCTCAGCACTGGATACTGAATGATGGACGGGCGAAAGGGAGGAAGAAGAAAGGAAGGAAAGAAGGCAGGCAGGCAGGGTGGGGAAGAAACTGACATTCAAAGTATAGGAACATGTAAATAATAATAGACCATCAAGCTCAGAAAAAATAACCCCATAAATGGAGCAAGACAAGTGATCAAGTCACATTCTGAATTTGGTTTTGAGGTCCCCAGCAGCCAAAGCAAAAAGGGAGGTCTGGCCAGTTACTGGAGTGTGAATGTCGGAGAAGAGGCCACAGGCTCCTCAGTCCAGCTGTATGAGAGGGACCCCTGGACAGGATGGCAGGTGTCCTTCACTTTCCTCTCTCCTTCCTTCCTTCCCTTTGTGCACTCCTGGATTTTCCGAGGCAGCTTCTCATGTCATCCTGTGGGTAAACCCTGAAAGAAAAAGCAGCTGGATAACTGCTTCTGCAGAAGGCTGGTGCAGTGACAGCAGGGAGCTGCCCTTCCAGCCTGGGCCAGCCCTGCCCTCTCCTGCCAGCCTCTCCTGGAGCATTGCCCACCTCTCCTTCTTTTGTGAGTGGGGTGCTCTGAGGACCACCTCAGCAGGAGGTTGGGAGGGTTCAGGGAGGCAGTGCACAGGCCACCAGTGACGGCTCCACCAACATCACGGCTCCTTAGGTGTCATCATGATGTCAGGGGCTTACGGCTCTCACCAGGGAGGGGGAGATTTAGCAATGTCCTGAGTGGGAGATGAGGAGGCCTGGCTCATTTTTGAGGGTAGAATCTCGAGGATGAGCACCATGGTCTTCATCACTTGCCCTGTGCCTGTCCTGACCATGTTTTCCCTGGGGAGGGTAAACTGAGGCACAGAGCACTAGGCCTGCTTAGTATCTATGTGGGAGAAGGAGGATGTACCTATCTAGGAAGAGGGACCTTCAGAGCCTCATGGCCAAATTCCCAGGCTGGGATGCATGCAGAAGGGCCTCGAGGATTTCTGGGGACAGGGGGACAGGGAAAGAGCCCAGCATGCTCCCATGATGGACGTGGAGGAAGGAGGGACTCAGTGCCAGGAGAAGGGGAGATGCATTTCTTAGCAGCAAGCATGCAGGGCACAGCCCTGCGACACAATCAGGTGCAGGCCTCACACAGGGTGAGCTCTGTCCTGAGGGTATGGAGGCACAGAGGGGCTTAGAAACTTGCCCTTGGTCACCTAGTCAATCCAGACAGATTGGTTTAAACATAAGCAATGTATTTCCTGAGTGCTTCCCTGAGCTCTTCTTGTGCATGTGTAGATAAGCAGCTCCTCTCTCAGGATAATGCTCACCTGATTGGAACAGGGCTTGGCTTAATATTACTTCTTTAGAGCTCCCATCTCAAAATATGGCCATTGTGGAGGTTACGGAATACAAATTTTGGAAACATACATTCAGTCCATGTCGTGCCTAGTAAGGGGCTGGGTTAAAATTTGTACCAGCTTGTCCACAGCCTGGATCTTGAATACACATTCTGGGGGCAGTGGCTGGGATTAAGGGACCACAGTTGAAGTCCAGCCAGAGCCCAAAAGGGCCCAGAGTGGGTAGCCAGCTGCAGCAGCCCTAGAAAGGCAGGAGTGGGGGAGCAGAGAGCGTTCCTGGGAGAGCCAGGATCGATGGAGTTGGTTGGGGCAGCTGGGCTGGGCGGGTGAGGGGCTCATTAGCAGCAGGCCCAGCTGGCCAGCTACTCCAGACCGTGAACTTGGCAAAGGGCGGTCACCGGGGCAGAGGGCGGCCTGTCCATGCAGAAGGGGCTCCCGAGGGTGTCCTGGCCAGATCAGCGAGGACAGCCAGGTCGATGCAAGTCCAGTAGGCCCTCGGGATGAGACCCCGGCCTCGGGGCAGCGGAATATTGACAGCACTCCCTCCGTCACGTCAGGCCACGACGTGCCAAGCACTTCCCAGAGCACGGGGACTGTTGAGGAGGCGCTCAATCATGTCCTCGCTGTGTGTGTCCCAGGGACCACCAGCCGAGCTCCTGGTATCATCCCAATGTGCAGAAGAACAGGCTATGGCTCAAAGAGGTGAAAGAAATCTGCCCAGTGTTCAAACCCGAAAACCCTAACTCTAAATCCTGACTCACTTTGCTGAAGCTGACACATGATGGTTGCACATATCTTTGGGTGATCATTCTACGATGTGTGATGATCAAATCAGGGTAATTAGCACTGCTGAGGTGCGTTCCTGAGCCTTTGTCTTTTCTTTGTGTTGGGAATCTTTAAACTCTTCTTTTCTAGTTCCTTCTAAAATAATAAAATGTTGTTGAGCAGAGTCTCCCTGCTGTGCCCCTGACCGCTAGATCCTGCTTTTTAAATTTAACTTCATTTTTTTCCTTGGTACCAGGAATCGAACTCAGGACCTTGTGCTTGCCAGGCAGGCGCTTCACCACGGACTATAGCCTCAGTCCTGTTTTTTAGTATTTGGTATCTGGTTTCCTTTTCTGCCTTGCCTCCTCTGCTCCTCAGCCTCTTGTGATCACTGTTCTGCTCTCTTCGATTCACTCAATTTTTTTAGCTTTCATGTGGAAGATTGTGCAGTAT
The DNA here is from genome assembly GCF_034190915.1 of Cavia porcellus. Classification (NCBI taxonomy): domain Eukaryota; kingdom Metazoa; phylum Chordata; class Mammalia; order Rodentia; family Caviidae; genus Cavia; species Cavia porcellus. The sequence continues at coordinate 18,875,563 of NW_026947508.1, read as the reverse complement.
TGTTGTTTCTGTGCCTGACTTGTTCCGTTTAACATAACATCCTCCGGGCTCAGCCACGTGGCCACAAATGGTGGGATTTCAAGCTTCCATGGCTACATAGGATCCACTGTGTGTGTACCACATTTTAAAAATCCATTCATCTGTCAGTGGGCACCTAGATAGATTCCATATATCTTGATTGTTATGCATAGTGTCACAATGAACATGCAAATCCCGCAGGTTGATAAGAAGTTTTCTCCTCCTTGGGCACCTCCCACTCCTGCAAGGGCTCTTTGGCTCTCTCCTTGACCGTCTTGGGTTTGGTTCCTGAGTAAAGACGGGCAGGCAGCTGCCGGTGGAGGGGCAGTGAGCCCCAGAGCTGTGCTGGAGACTGGCAGGAAGGGTGAGACTCGTGCAGGCACACCGTGGCCTGCCATCTTCCTGTCCCCGTCTCCAAGCTGGTGAGGCCGGTGTGGGACCACAAAGCCTCCTTCCAGACTGTGCTCATGACTTGGCCCCTTCAAAGTACTGACACCCAGAGCCCCATGCTGGGGGAACAGGTACCACCCCAGGATAGATTATGGGGCATCTACCGTATGCTTGGTGCAAGGGATTTAATAGCCAGTCAAACCAGGGCAGCCCCTGCTTTCGCAGGGCTTACCATCAATCAAAGGGAAGTCTGACGCTCATTACCTATTTAAAGTTGCAGCTCGACAGTGGTGTAGGGTTGGGACCCAGCAAAGATAGTCAGGGAAGGCTTCGTGAGGAGCGGCCATGGCGTGTGCTCTTGAGGATGAGTGGGCTAAGAAGGAAAGGGACAAGCAGACAGCCTGTGCAAAGGCCCTGTGATGGAATCGGATGCAAGATCCTGCAGAAAGGCAGTCAAAGGACAGTGCACCAAGATGAGAAGAACGGCACGGGGAGGTGGCTGTGGAGGTGGGCAGGGGCCGGGCATCCAGAGTCTTGGGTCACATGGGGGAGGTGAGAAGACACCCTGGAAGTGGGTAGTAGAACGTCGTGGAAGTGTGATACACTAAAGTACGTGCTTCATCATTTACGTCTGAAGTTGGGACGTGTCTCCTAATCTATGGCTGGCTTAGTTTAGCAAGCAGGTTTTTTCTTGAGGTCTAGAAACCCACACTGTGTCTTATGGTCAATTGAAGCCGTTTTCCACAGCAGGAGGAGCAGGCTGGTGCTGCAGGCAAGGAGCGGGGAGTGTGGGGTCCCGCCCGAGCAACTCCCTTCACCACGCAGGAGCCCTGGGTCCCTTTTGCACCCGCAAGACTCCAAGGAGCATAGATAGGTTGGACACTAAGGGTGCTGATCTTGGGCACATTTTCGCAACACCCTTGCTCAGGCTCTGCCAAATGCACCAGCTCAGGTCCCCCAGGGTGACCCAGGAAGGATGTGCACCCAGGCCCAGGGGTCCACTACCCTCCCAGGACTGCTCCTGCTCCTCCCGGATTCTGCATCTGGAACGTGGGTATTTACGTTGCCCAGGATGCTGTAGACTTTAAGGAGTGCCCCATGCCCTGCACCCAGTATGCGGGTTGCCAGCACACAGCTCAAAGACAAGCAGATGTGATGGTGCACACCGTGAGCCCAGCACGCTGGGAGGCTAAGGCAGGAGGACTGCAAGTTTAAACCCAATCTGGGGAGTCTGGCATCATAGCAAGACCCAGTCTCAAAAATTAAGAGAGGGCTGAGGATGTAGCTCAGCAGGAAGGTCCTGAGTTCAATTCTCAGTGCCAGAAAAAAAAAAAGGCCTGAGTTATCTCCCAGATGGTGTGAAGGGCCCTCTGGGAGCCCCTGTAGATGCTGTCCTGACTGCCTTTTTCCTGGGGTTTTGGGGAAACCGAAGGGTGATCCCACTCCTGGTTTTATCTTCATATGCTTTTTTTTGGCTGAGCAGGCCTGGGTTCTCAGCTCTCCAGCAGAACAGAATTTCCCTCTTGCTTTGTCTCTGTCTCTGTCTCTGTCTCTGTCTCTGTCTCTGTCTCTGTCTCTCTCCTCCTGTTTTCAGGGCTGGGTTGTGGCTACCACAGGTCTCAGAAGTCACCGAAGCAAAGAGGATCAATAGCAGAACCAACGTTCCTTCTCCAATATCAGAGCATTTTAGGGTCACGCTGGTTTGATGCAATTGGACAGAAGAGCAATGGGGTGTATGTTCAGACCTCAGGGACCATGCTGGGAGCCCCTCTTGTCTGAAAACGATGCCACAAAGTCCTCCTCTCCCAGCGTGGCCTCTGAGGCCTGTTGGACTGTCTAGGGGGCCTCTGGTCCCCTCTGCTCCGGGTGATCGAATTGCTGGAGGAAGGTTGGGCTGGGGTAGAGTGAAGGGGTGATGGGAAAGAGCTGGGAAGCTGCTTCCTGCTTCCCCCACCCTCGGTGACCAGGCCTGTGGTCACCCTGGGCCGATGCAATTCTGTACCATGCTCGCTAAATGTGGCCGGAAGTGCTCACCTGCCTATTTTTAGTGCTTGGCTGCTTGCTGAGTTCCTGGCAGGCTCCACACTCTTGCTGCTGGCGGAAGGCAGTGCTGTGGGTGTGCACAGGGTGGACGGTGTGGTCTTACCCTCTCACCATCCCTGCCACCACCAAACTGTGCCCAGCCCCTCAGACCTCAGACCTCAGGAGGAGGCATAAAGACACAGACGGATGAGTGCTCAGTTCCACAGTGGCAAAGGCCTGCAACTAACTCAGGGTCCATCCAAAGGGACACAGGGGAATCACCACAGTGCATCCATCCAGAGCAATCATATTCAGTGGCTGAACAAGTGCAGGTGCCACCAGACTGCTGTTATCTGGAGAAATCTCCAGGACAGACTGCCAAACAGGACAGCTCACTACAGAGCAGTGTGAACAGCATAGTCCCGCTTTGGAAGGACACGCACGTGTGCATTGGAATGAGCTGCATTCAGCTTTGTCTCTGTAGCTGCAGGAAAAGCACTAGAGAGAGATGCACCATGTTTGGGGCTTCTACTGCTTAACTTATGGACTTGCAGGAAGGGGACTAGGGAGTGAGAGGGGCTGATGGTATCATCGGGACACAGGGACCCTGAGAGAGCGCAGCAGCATTGGTAATGGTGATGCTGGGCAGCGAGGCAGGGTGTCTGTGCCCATGGGCCCCGGGATGCTAAGGGCTGGTGGGCTGACATCCGGGGACTTAGCATGGAGGACAGAAGGTTGGCCCTGCCTGTCTCCGAGGTTGCTGGGTAGCTGAGGGACCCCCAAGGTGTCGCCCGCTCCCAGGCCGCCTTCTCCCAGAGTTTTCTGACGAGCAGAGTCTGATGGCAGGGTGCCAAGCACGGCCTCAGACACTGGCTCCTGCCCCAACACTGACCACAGCAGACGCATCTGCAGCCAGCGGCATCCACACCCCTGACCTCCAGATCCCTGATAAGGCCTCAGTGTCCACTGCAGAGGCTGCCCTGGCCCCTTCTGAGTCCCCAGGGCCTCTTGACAGCCCTTCAACCCCACTGAATGCATGAGCCACGGGAGTGAGACGAGTGACAGAGATGCTGCCTGCCTAGGGACCTGGGAACAAAGGGAACCCCACGGGGGCCCTCGAGCTGATGCCCAGCTCTGAACAGCAAGATGGCTGCCGGGGAGCAAGGCAAGAGGGAGCCTCCCAGGCCGGCCGTGGGGAGGGGAGGCCTGGCCCGGCAGAGCAGAAGAGCAGGGGCATTCGCAGAGCTGGCTGAGCTGTGGTGGCCTGTGGTGCCCTTGCCGGGCATGTACAGCACGGGTACCACTTGGCTGCCCAGGATGGTGTAGGCAGACATGATGGGCTGTGTCCAGGAAAATGTCAGAAGGGCACTGTAGGAAAGGCTGTGGCTGGAGGCCTCAGGATCTTGTGTAGCAAGGTTCTAATCCTGTCCCCTCTATTTTCCAGCTGGGTGACTCTAGGTAAGTTACCGAACTGCTCAGAGATCTGGTTTTATCATCTGCAAAATGGGAACAATCTTAGAACCTGCCTCACAGGCTGGTTTGGAATTAAATTAGATGGTGAACTGAATAACAAAATCACTGAGAGAGAAATCAGGGGAATGACATCTTTCATAATAGCATTAAAAAATGAAATACTAGGGAACAATTTAATGAAGGATGTAACAGAAACATTGAAAACTACAGTACTCTGAAAAAGGAAATGGAAGAGGATATTAGAAAATGGAGAGATATCTTGTGCCCTTGGGTAGGAAAAACCAATACAGTGAAAATGGTCATGCTTCCAAAACGGTTATACAGATTCAATGCAATCCCAATCAAAATTCCAATAGCATATCTCACAGAATTAGAGAAAACAATCCTAAACTTCATTTGGAACTGGAAGAGAATTAGAATAGCAAAGGCAATCCTGGGCAACAAAGGCCAGGCAGGAGGTATCACAATCCCTGACTTGAAATTACACTATAAAGCTACTGTGATAAAAACAGCATGGTACGAGAAAAAAGATAAACCTGAAGACCAGTGGAACAGATTAGAAAATACAGAGCAACTCCTGACACACTAAGCCATCTTATTTTTTTTATTTTGAAAAGAATAAAACCAAATGAGACGGAAAACAAAACGAGGTCATTCAAAACAAAAGGATGGACATAGCACAAGATTAAAACCACAATACAAGGTGATCTACAATGGTTACTATGATGGCTCTTGTTATCTTCAATAGAATTGTCTATATCGTCAGGCATAGTATAATTGAACATAGCAGTACATAATAATAGAAGCAAAAGCTTGAAGACATTATAAGGACTTCAAAAGCAGGTAATAGTCAAACTAGAATGGATATTCTAGTGCATCTTGTCATCTTTAGAGCAGTTGCCTCTACTCTCAGACTTGATACTATCAAACATAACAGATTTGAATAAAATCAGTCAAAACAAGACAGTGATCTAACAAACCAGATTCAAATAAGATCAATCATAATAAGACAGTGTAAGTTATACAGGGTTTCAGATCAAGTTAATAGGAAATCAAGAATAGTTATCATAGTATATCCTGCTATTTTTGGAATAGTTGTCTGTGCCCTCAAATCTAGTACAGGTAGACAGACTGGAACAGAATAATCAAACTAAACAGAGTGGTGAGAATAATGTGGATTTTAAACCCTGACACACTATTAACAATGACCTCTGCCTTCCTTTTTTAGACAATTCCTCCCCTTTCCCTTTCTCAGGGTGCTTTGTACATTTTGAGTCCCACTAACTCCTTTAGTTTTTAGATTGGGGGGGGGGCAACCGACTATCTACCTAAGTGGTGCTGAACCTTTTTACCCCTGAGCTTGATCTTAAGTTGTATTCCTTTACCTACAAAAGCCTCAAGGTTTTCCCTCCTCATAGCTGAGTAGTTCTCCACTGCACAAAAGTGTCATGGCTTTCCAAACTATCTGCAGCTGCTGGATGAGCTGTCCCTATTTCTCTCTGGTTCCCTGTCACATAGAGCACTGTTTTCTTATCTTTGACTTTTGGTTCATTAACCCTCTTCCAGGTTGACTATATTTCCTATTCAGAGCATCTTGATGGACCCTACCTCCTGATCTAGTCTGCCTGTTTCTTTTTGTTAGTGTATCAAGGCTGTCTATATTAGAGATTATAGCCTACCTGCTCGGCCTCATCTCTGCTATTCTATTTTTCTGCTATTATTTGTCCACTTTTCTCCTTCATTCCACTGTCTGCCCCATTCATTGAGGCCTCTCTGCCACTGTTGCTGGAATCCTGGTGTTTTTTCCTATCTCTCTCTAGAATGTCTTCAGTATTTTTTGTAGGGTTGGATTGGTGGTCATGAACTCCCCCAGTTCCTCTCTGTCATGGAAGCATCTTGTTTCTCCATTAATTTTGAGAAAGAGCTTTGCAGGGTGCCTCAATCTGGGTTGGAGGTTATTTTCTTTCAGGGCTTGGACTACTTCATTCCAAGCTCTTCTTGATTTGATGGTTTGTCTTGAGAAGTCTGTCATTATTTTGATGGGTTTTCCTTTATAGGTGATCTGTTTCTTTTCTCTGACCACTTTTAATATTCTGTTCTTGTGATGAATTTCTGAGATCTTGATTATTATATGTCTGGATATAGCTCTGTTTTGGTTGCAGCTGGCTGGCATTCTGTATGCCTCATACATCTATCATTTCCTTTCTCTATGCTTGGGAAGTTTTCCTTAATTACTTCTGTGAATAGTCTTTGTATTTCATTTGTGTTTAACCCCTCTTCTTCACTCACATTTTTTATTCTTATGTTATAGGTCCTCGTGTCATCTTCTAGCATTTGTATTGTTACTTTCTGGTTCCTTGTTATTTTTAAGAGATCTTTCCTTTCATGATCACACATTCCAAACTATCTTCAAGATCTGATAGTCTACCTTTAGATTCTTTGAAGCAAATTTGCCCTCAGTGGAGTTTTAATTTCCTGGTAATATCTTTGAATCTGTTTCATGTATTCTAGATTTTTTTATACTCTTTATCAAAGGTTTCTCTCCTTTTTCTGTGTTCTTCCATTCTTCCATGTCTTCTTGAGAGGTGCTTAGCATTTCTTTTATTAATCTTATATCTTGCTTTACTTATATTAGTATTTCTGCTTTGAGTTCTTCTATAATGTCACAAAGATACTTCTTTATGTCAACTGATGCCGTTTCCAATATTGCACATTTGCTGCCCTCAATCTCTTCTGGGTTTACCTCTCCTGGACCCAGATTCCCTGGGTTGGCAGCTGGAGACTTTTTCTTGTTTCTTTCTCTTGTCATGTTTCTGGTTTCTTCCAGACAGGTCGCAGGCCCTTTCTGTATTGGTTACTCTGAAGCATGCTGGCCAGGGACTGCTGCCCTCTCCAGTTTGCTGTTGATCACTGAGGTACAGCAGGGGCGGTGCAGGCTGGCCCGTCCCCTCCGAGCCAGTCAATCACTGTGGGGCCGTCACCACATTAGTGTGTGCCAAGTGGGCTAGTGCAGACCTCCATGCCAGCTCCACTCTCCTCTGTGGCTCATCCTACCACTGAGGGCCTCGGGCTCGCCAACCCCTGACTGCAGAGTGACTGTGAGTCACTGGACGCCAGGGCACCTAGCACAGCGTGGGACAGCTCTGATGAGAGCATGTCTGGCTCCAGCCTTCCATCCACATTTTTCTTTTTTTCTTTTTCTTTTTCCTTAGTTTCTTCCTGGGTCGTGAGAATCCCTCTCCTTTCAGCTGGTCTTCTCCATGGTGGTAAATTCTAGCATCTGAGCTGTTTCTCTCAGAGAGGCTCTTTACCTCGCTACTTATTGGTCTGCATCTTCTTAGGAAGTCCTGCCATCTTATCTTTGACAAAGTCGCTAAACACATTCACAGGAATAAAGAGAGCTTCTTTAATAGAGGCTGGAAAAAGTGGCTCTACACACTCCAAAGGTTAAAGTTGAACCCAAATCTTTCACCATGCACTAAACTAAATTTGGAAAGAATCAAAGATATAAATATTAAAACAAAAACAATAAATCTTCAGGAAGATACAGTAGGTAAAATGCTTGAAGACATTGTTGTAGGCAAAGACTTTATAAGCAAAATTCCAATTGCACAGGAACTATCACAAAGAATCAACAACTGGGATCTTGTCTTATTAAAAAGCTTTTGCACAGCAAGAGAAACCACCAACAGAGTTAAGAGACAACCCACAGTGTGGGAGAAAATGTTTGCCAGCTGTTCCTCTGACAAAGGATTACTATTGAGAACATATAAAGAACTCAGAAAAAATCAGTCCTCCCAGATTTAAAGACCCAATCCAAAAATAGGCGGCTGAGATGAATACACACTTCTCAGATGAAGAAATACAAACAGCAAATAAATACATGAAAGAATGTTCAACATCATTGGTCATTTGAGAGATGCAAATTAAAACAACACTGAAATTCCACCTCACTCTATAAAGAATGGCTAATATCAAAAAATCAACCAATAACAAATGCTGGGGGAGGGTGTGGGGAAAAAGGAACCCTTCTCCACTGTTGGCAGGAGTATAGATTGGTGCAGAGACTGTGGAAATTAATATGGAGATTCTTCACAAAACTAGGATTGAAGTCTTATTTGACCCAGCTAGTCCCCTTCTGGTTATCTTCCCAGAAGAATTAAAAACATCATACCACAGCAATATAGGTGCACTTATGTTTATAGCAGCACAATTTGTAATAGATAGACCTTGGAAACAACTTAAATGCCCATCAACTGAGCAGTGGATAAAAAAGATGTGACATTTTTATACAATGGAGTACTACTCAGCTATAAAGAAGGATAGACTTGAGGCTGTTATGGTAAATGAATGCAAATTGAGATCATACTCTTAAGTGAAATAAATCAGTCACACACGTGTAAACATGGTATTGTCTTGCTAGTGTGACAAACTGAAGTTTTATATATATATATATATATATATATATATATATATAAAGACAGTTATACTATTTCTCTGAGATCACTGAAGAGAAAGATTTGTGCTTGTGCTGTTTGGACAATTGAATGCAGATATCTTGTACTCTGAGTAACTGATTTGAAGATAACAATACACATTGTACATACATATTGCTACCCCCTAATTTTTTTGAAGTTTCATTCTATTTTTTTTTCCTTAGAATTAAAAAAAAAATAGATGGTATACTTAAAGTGCCTCATGCACCACCTGACCTTTATTCAGGGTTAAACACAGAGCCATTCTCCCCACGACCGCTTTGTTCAGACTGATTTGTATTGTTGAGGTCAGAGTGCATCTCTAAGGCCCGAATTTCGTGCTGGGGGGGGGACAGGATGGGGACTTTGAAAGTGTCCCTGAGAGCGCTGTGTCCATGAGGCACCGGCTCCCTGGAGGTCACACTCACTGCTGTGAGTCTTGCTCTGGACACTGCTGGCCTGGATAAGGCTTGGGCAGGTCGCTGGGTGACAGAGTCAGGTGTCCTGAGGACCAGGCTGCAGGAGGTGACTGCAGGGGTGAGGCTGGAACGTCTGACCCTCCTCCTCTGCCCAGGGTCAGGAGCTCCGTAGCCCTTCTTCCAGTGTCTGCTGAGGCCACAGCTGCTCTGAGCTGCCGCCGACCTGGGGATGGCCAGCCTGGGTGAGCATGTTTATGGACGCCATCCTGAAGCACAGCGTGGGTGGGCAGAGGAAGCTGACTGCCTGGAGGACATCCTGGGCTGCCCCTGCAGTATTGATCTTGAGAAACAGAAACTGGGACAAAAGCACCCCCACGTTGACTTCCAGGTGGGCACCGGGGCCTGGGAGAGGTGGGCACCGGGGCCTGGGAGAGGTGGGCGGGCTCTCTGCCAAGGTGGTCAGGAGAGGTCTGCTCTCTCAGCCAGGCCTGGCCCGCTTCAGAAGGTCCCTGATTGCTCCAGGCCCTGCTGTCACTTCCCTGAGTCCTGGTTTCCCTGTTTGTGACATGAACTGCACTGTAGCCTGTCCTCTCCCCAGACAGAGCTCGTTGGCACGTGTGAGCCTCATTCATTGTCTGTAAGGTGGAGAAAATGCCAGGATGCTCCTCAGGACTGTCCCAAGGGCTGTGAGTATCTGAGGCAGAGGGACAGATCACCAGCAAGGAACTGGCAATGGCTGAGATGGCTCAAGGGCCACCACTGTCCTTGCCTAGCTCAGCCCCACCTGCCCTAGCGTCACCTCCTAGGCTGGTAGCAGCAGGGCGCGGCCCGGGATCCGGCTCATACTCTCCCCATCTGCTCTCATCCAGCCCAGCGGGACCTGTGGTCTAAGAAGCCAGCCGTTGTGACTGGCGACTGAGACCCCAAAGCCACAGTCTTGATTGAGCACCCTGGGAACCCTGAGGGGGCCGGAAGAACCCGGATTTGGGAAGCACAAGGTCAGTCAGTGAGCCAGGTAGTGACTGGTGATAAAGGTCAGCACCCTCTGGACCCCACAGCAGTGTTTGAACCCCCCGATTCCAGGAGGGAGATGAGAACATTCTCCATGCTTTCTGAGTGGGGTGGGGGTACAGCAGGACTGCAGAGAGCAGAGGCAGAAGCGGAGGCAGAGGCAGGATTTGACTCCTGGCCATTTGCTGCTGAGTCTGGGCTACTGGTGCCTCTTTTGAGGGCTACAAGGGTCACAGTGTCCTGGACCTGGGAACCCCAAAGCACTGAGGCTGCTATGGATTAGTACCACCAGGCTAGGCCCCATAGCAGAAGGCAGAACTCAGCTCCTGGAGCCTCGTGCCTGGCATAAGCATGTTGGCTCTGGGTCAAGGGCATGGGCCTGGGGAGGGGGGGGCCCGGCTCTGTCCCTCCTCTGTGAGCTGCATGGGTTCCCTCCCTCCCTCTTACAGGGTGGAAACTAAAATTTCTGTTCTCAGGCACAGCAAAGGAGAAAGAGCTTGCCAAGGAGATGTGACCGCTTGATGGAAGACCCAGGACAGGAATCCAGGTGTTCTGGGCACTTTTCTGTTCCAGGACAGGGGGGCGGGGGGGGGGTGTCTGCCCACCTCCCTTTTCTCTTCCTTTCCCTCCTCATTTTCTTCCTCCTCCCCACCCCCACCCCCCCTTCTCTCCTTCCATCCTAGAAAAGCTAAGATGCTTTTTAAAAATCATACTGAGAGGGGCTGGGGATTTAGCTCAGTGGCATAAGTCGTGAGTTCGATCCCTGGTACCAATAAAAAGGAAAAAGACAAAAAAAAAATCATACTGAGATATAGTTTACGATTGATAAAAGTCCCTCGTTCAGGTTGATGATTTTTGGAGATAATTATAATTTGGAGTCACCACACAATCAAGGCACAGAACATTTCCTTTCCCTGGAAGACACCTCATGCCATGTCACGTCATAGTTCAGTTCCTCCGTTCCACTCCCTGGCCTTTGGCCATCACTAATCTCGTCACGATAATTTTATCTTCTCTAGAGTTTTTGTATACTGAATCGTAGCCTGTATGTGCTTCTGTGTCTGCCTTTTGCACTTAGCATAATGTTTGTCATTTGTGTTTGTGTTTATATAAGTCTTAGTCACTTCCCCTTTGCAGGATCAAATATCTGACACCCACAACTTCAAGGATGAAGGGTTTATTTTGGGAAGGGTTTCAGCTGGCTGGCTCCACGGTGGAAACAACACGGCAGAGAGAGAGTCACGGTGGAGCTGCTCCACCCACAGCAGCCAGATGCAGAGAGAGGGGGAGCTGGGAGCCTCAATACCCTCAGCCAGGTCACCTCACCAGTGACCCACCTCCAACAGGGGCCACCTCCTAACAGCGAGTCAACCAGAGTGGTCCAGTTACCTCCCCAAAGTCCCACTTCTGATCTCTCTGTTTTATTTTATTTTTTTATTTTAAAGAAAATAAAACAAAGCAAAATAAAGCAAATTAGAACAGAACCTTGCAAGCGATACAGAACTTCAAAACAAGATAACTAGGAAATCAACAATGGCTACCATAATGTCTCTTGTTTTCTTCAAAATAGCTGTCCATACCTTCACACATAATAAAATCAAACAATACAAAACAGACTAAAAGTAATCAAAAAACAAAAGAACGAAAGCATTATAGAACTTCAAAACAAGACAATAGGAAATAACAATGGCTACCATAATGTCTCGTTTTCTTCAAAATAACTGCCTGTACTTTCACACATAATAAAATCAAACGATACAAAACAGACTAAAACTAATCAAAAAACAAAAGAATGAAAGCATTGTGGGACTTCAAAACAAAATAATAAGAAATGAACAATGTCACCATAATGTCTCTTGTTTTCTTCCAAATAACTATGTATACTATCACACATAAGATCAAATAAAACAAAACAGAATAAAACCAATTAAAACAAAAGCATGAAAGCATTATAGGACTTAGAAACAAGACAACAGGAAATCAACAAGGGCTACCAAGTCTTGTTTTTTTCAGAATAGCTGTCCATACCATCACACACAATAAAACCTAACAACATAAGACAGAATAAAACCAAACCTAACAAAATTATGAAAATGATACAAGAATTCAAAATCAAATAATAGGAAATTAACAGTGGTTACCACTTACCTTTTTAGGCATTTCTTCCTCTATCGCTTTAGGTATAATATCTGCTGTGCTTTTTGGATCCCTCTAACTCCTTCAGTTTTTTATGCTGGGGAGGTAACTCGGTGTTCACCTGTATGAGTCCAAAGCATTTCACCCATGAGCATGATCTTCAGCTGCATCCACTTACCTATGAGAGCCTCAGGATTATCCTACTTTAAGCTGGGAAGCTTTCCACTGTATGAAAATATCACATCTTTGTTGTCCATTCTGTTGCTGATGGGCAAGTTACCCTTGATTTTTTCTGGTCTCCAGTTGTGTGGAACAATTGTTTTCTCTCCTTTGATTTTCAGTCTACGAATTTTCTTTCAAGTTAAATGCATGTCTTGTATACAGTGTTTTGATGGATCTTGTTTCTTGATCCACTCTCCCTGTGTTTCTTTTTATTGGTAAATTGAGGCTATTTACATTAGTGGTTACAATCAGCACGCTATGCTCTCCACTGCTGTTGGCCTCTACTTTTTCTCTTTGTTCAGTTGCCTGTCCTGTTTGGTGATCCTCCTCTGCTGCTGTTCCTGGAATCATGGACATCTTTATCTCTCTTTAGAATATCCTTCCGCACTCTCTCTAGGGTTGATTTGGTGGTCATGAATTCCTTCAGTTGTTCTTTATCATGGAAGTATCTTATTTTTCCATCAATTGTGAAGGATAGTTTAGCAGTCACTCTGGGTTGTAAGTTGTTTTCTTTCAGGATTTGAAACACTTCACTCCAAACTCTTCTTGACTTGATGGTGTGTGTTGATAATATTACTTCTGTAAATAGTCTTTTTAATTCCTTTGTGTTGACCTCTGGTTCTTTGCTGATAGCTATCACTCTTAAATTATTTTTCTTTGGGTCATCTTATAGCCGTTGAATTGTTCTTCCCTGGTTCCTTGTTATTTTTAAGAGATCTTTCCTTTCGTGGTTGCTAGCTATGATCCTGTTTTCAAAGTCTGAAAGTTGATCTTCAGTTTCTTTCAAGCAATTTTCCGACTTTTATTCCTTGGATATTTCTTGAATCTGTTTCATGCATAGTAATTACTTCCTAGGGCTGGGGATTTAGCTCAGCAGCATAAGCGTCTGCCTTGCAAGTAGGCAGACATGAGTTCGATCCCTGGTACCGATAAAAAAAGAAAAAAGAAAAAAACAAAACAAAACAAAAGTAATTCCTTCCTATATTGTTTGAGAGTTCCACCATTTTCTATGCTCTTTTTTATCTATGTCTTCTTTAGATATGCTCAGCAGTTCTTTCATTAAGTTTGTGATTTCTTCTCTTACCTGAGACATTATTTCTGATCTAATTACGTTTACAGTCTCATGAGGTTGTTTCCGTACTTCAGTCGCTATCCGCTTGGAGATTTCAGGTGTGTGACTTCCATTTCCTTCCATGACTGTATCTCCTGGACTTGTTCCGTGTGTGCGGAGGTCTGAGGTTGCCTTTTGCCCCCTCATCTTGACATTCTCCTGGGTTCTTCCCAACAGACTGGTTGTGGGGTACCAGGCACTTTGGCTGTCCCTCCGTGATGTGGAGGAACGGGACAGGAACCTGGTTTCTCTGCACCCAGATTCCTAAGGGGGGCGGCAGAGCACGGGGTGGGCTTCTCCAGCCCCGCGCAGCTCCACTAAGGCTTCCCTGATGGTCAGGGCTGTGGTGACGGGCTCTTTCTTCTCTCAGCCTGTGTGTCTAAAGAAGGACTCCTTGGATGGTGGCAGCACACAGAGGAGTGTTTGATTCTCCTGGTGGGTGCTTGCTATCTGAAGGAAGCTAGGATCTCCAGTGGTGGTCTGCAGGAACACAGGAGGTGTCTGACTATGTCTCCCTGCCTGTTCTGGTCACAGGAAGCAAACCCTCCAGGGCGGAGGGTGCGCAGAGGCCCATCTCTGAACTTTCTAGGCTTCGGGAAGACATTCCAGCATAGCATAGCAACAGATGGTGTGAGGGAAAGTGTACGATGGTTTTTGTCATTGTTGTTGTGCTTGGGAGGTTGGAGCTGCAAGTGTCAGGATTTTTTCCCCAAACCTTGAAGGCCAATGGAGGCTGCTTAATGAAATCTTGAACTTTTTTGGATTAGCAGCTCTTTTTCTTGCACCATCCCCTCCACCATTTTGAATGGAGATGTCTACATAACTGGCTGCAATGGCTGATACATTGTGTCAAGCTGAATAGTTTAGAAGTTTAACTTACAGACTCATCAGGGAGCCAGGGTCCTTACATGGTAAACGACCTTATCCTGTGCAGAAGGGCGTGGAGATGGTTTGAGTGCTGCCCCCGCCCTCGGGGCTGGCAGCCTGCTTATATATCAGAGAGGGGAAAAGGCTTGCTCTTCCCCCTCTCTGGTCTTGCTCTTTGGCTTTCTGTTGCTGCCCACCAACCACCCTGCTTTGAATCCCACTGATTATGGACTGAACCCTCCACAGACTGAGCTGAGTACACCTTTCCTTCCTTAATTTTGGGTGGTGGGGTTTTGTCTCAATAATGAGAGAAAAGTAAGTAAGACAGAATTTGGTATCAGAGAAGTGGGGTCACTGTGACTATACCTGACCATGTAGTTCAAGAGCCTCTGGGAATGGCTTGTGCGAAAAGTTTGGAAAGGCTTGGAGATGTCTCCTAAAAGGACAGAGCTGGAGCGTCTTAAGATGTTCTGTATGGGAGATTCTGGTTAGAGCTCAGAGGACCGGAAGGCTGATAGAAATCCTGCTGGTAAAGACCAGGCTTAGTAGTTTCTGATGGGGAAGAAGGACTGCATTGGCTGTTGGCATCCAGATGATGCGTGTTATGGCTTAGTAAAAAATTTGTCTGCATTTTACTCCTGTACAGAGACTTTGCCAGAGACTGAGATTGGGGGCATCAGACTAATTAATCTGGCAGAAGAAATTTCAAGGCTGTCAAAGGTTGAGGTGATCGCATGGCTATTGCTGGGGGCTTTTAGCCAACTTATGTTGCAAATCAAGAGCAAACAACCTAACAGGATGATTTAAAATATTGTGAGTTTGGCCAGAAGAAAAGCTCCAGTAAAGCTGGGGACTGTAAAGACAGAGCTGAGGAGATCTGCATTGCTGAGAAGGAACAGGAGAGCACAGAAGATGGCCCAAGGACACTGATGCGGATGATGGTCCTGTTTCTCTCCATCTTTTCCACCTTTGGCGTCCCTCTGTGAGACTTCTCCTGTATGCTGCTTATAGCACTGGGCTTTGGGACTGACCCAGATGCATCAGGTTCAGTGTAACTCTGTCCTTAGTGGTCCAGCTCCAAGTCTCTCCAACGCAGACATTGGGACATACCACATGCGTCTTGAGATATGAAGACTCCCAAAATGTGTCAGCTAACTGTGTCTCCACAACCTCACCCAGCGCCTCGCTCCTGGCAAATATTGGAACATTTTCATATGCTATGATGGGATTTGCTATGTGTTCCCCACCAGAACATGAGCCTCTATGGCACTGTTTTCCTGGTCCCAGATCTAAACATCTACCCTGGTAATTAGGACCCCCTAATTTACTCCAGATCCTGCCAGAAATGGGATGAATGCTTCTTCTTGGTGGGGATCCCTGTATTTTCTCCCTTCATGGACAGGACCCCTTCTCAGGCTGATAACAGCCATCTTGTCAGTTCTTTTAAACCTCTTTTTGATCCAATTTCTGACTCACCTTCTATCTAAATGGTTTAAAGCCATACATCACCAACTTCTTTGAAAAACCACTTCTTCTTATCCGTTTCTTAAAACTGGGGAGGAAGGATCTTCCCCACAAAAACTAAGAGAATGTAAAGGAAATTTAAAAACTTATAACCTGACAGTATATTAAGAGCAGACAAGGCAGACCCATCCCATTTAGACTCAGCTAACCTTGGGAGTCAACACCAGTTGCAAATTGTAACGTAAATGTAACTCAGCCAGAAAGTGCATATCATTGTGCTAACTTATTTTAAGGTTTCAAAGACTCATCACCCGTGACAGACTGGTTCAGTCTAAGACAATGATTTGATTCTTCCTGCTCACCCAAGCCCCTGAACTTAAGAAATTCCCATCAGCCCAAAATAAGTCTGCCTGACAACACATGACCCAGCTTAGGTAACCAATTATAAAATAGCCTATCATCCTTTTGTTCTTCCTGCTTAAAATATGTAAGCGTCTGTTTAACCCAAGACAGGGATGGTGATTTGGAATTCAGCTTCCCTCAGCCCACAAGCATAATAAAGAGCTGGCAGAAGAAATTTCAAGCTCCAGCTCCTCGGTGCCTGTGTGTCTCCCGTCTGATCTGGTCCTGGTTTTTCCACAGTAGCATCATAAGAAGCGGCAAGTCTCCACTCCTTGCTGCCTCAAAACTGCAGAAATGAAAGACGTCTTTGAGGAGAAAGCCACAGAGCGCCAGGTTCCTGCATGATGGCAGCATAGAAAATTTGATCCTCGGAATCGGATTCACAGTGCCCAGTGATCCAGGCACTCAACCCCTGCAGCCAAGAGAAAGGAAGCCTGGCTATTCCGCCAGCTGGCAGCAGACCTTAGCATCATCTATGTGGAACTGGTTTTAGGTACATGCAGAATGCAAGAGTTGTGAGGTTAAGAAGGCCTGCCCACCCTGATTTCAGAAGTCCTGGGAGACCAGCCGTGTGCCCTGAGAGGGCAGTGTGTGAGACTGAGCGTGCAGGCACAGGTGCCAGAGACTCCAGAACTTTGGAAAAGCCAGCAGTGTAGATCATCTAAGGAAACCTGCAAGGGGAAACAAAGCAAATCCAAGAGAAGCTGTGGAAACTACTACCACCAGAAGTGCCTCAGCGGTGGGGCCACCCACGCCTTTCGGAGCTCACAACTTACCGCAGATTGCTCTAGATGTTCCACGTGGAATTACAGAACTTAATGTGTGTCCTACTGGAGTGTGAGCTTGCTTAGTCCCCGTGTTTTGGTAACTTTTGGAATGAAAATGTTTATTTGGTGATGCTGAATGTTGTAAGTGTCTAGCTTTTCATTTGTATAAGGGCTTGTAACTAAGAGTTTGCCTTCCACCTTGGAGGAGGCATGGGACTCGGACTTTTCAGCAATGCTGAAGCTGTTAGGACTTTGGCAACTCTTGCGGATGGACTAATTGCCTTTTGCATAAAAGGATGTGCAGAATCTCTGGGGGGCTGGGGCAGAATGTTATGGTTCTAATGTAATATAAGGCTGAAAGACGTAATACTAATTCTGAAGCCATTTCAGAATTGTTCAAGTTGTGAAATTGTAAGAGTAAGTGTGTCTTTATATCTGGAGATGTTTAAAGAAATGTGTCTGGTTGCCAAGAGGAGGAGAGGTGGATTGTAATGGTCGATAAATTGTGTCAACTTGCAAAGTTTAGAAATTTAACTTAAGTGACTCATCAGGGGGCCAGGGTCCTAACTTTGTAAACATCCTGAGCCTGTGCAAGAGGAGGGCAGGGAGACGGTGGGAGGACTACACCTGCACTAGCAAGTGGTAGCCTGTTTACAATATAAGGAAAGAAAAGAGGCTTGCCAACCCCTTTTGCTCTTGTTGATTTGGCTATCTTCCACTGCCATGAACGGTGGCCTCTGTGCCATGTCACTCTGCTTTGGAGCCAACTGATTATGGACTGAAAACTCCACAAACTGTGAGCTAAATAAAACTTTCCTTCCTTAATTTTGGGTGTCAGGTATTTTGTCTCAGTAACTAGAGAAAAGGGGATGTGATAACAGAAATGCAAATTGGAGTGAGCCATTTTGAAGGTGAAGGAAGGGGCCACAAGCCCAGGAATGCAGGCAACCTCTAAAATCTGGAAAATGGCAAAAACAAGCATCTTCCTCAGAGGCCCCAGAAGTGCAGCCCTACTGACACTAAATCTGTAGCTCAGTAAAACTGATTTCAGATTTCTGGCCTATAAATTTATTTGATTATTTATTTTTATCCACCTGTAAATTTACAGGTGGGTCTAACTTTATTCCCATGACTCTGTTGTTTTAAAGTTATCCTATTTGTGCTAATTTGTTATACCAGTGATACAAAACTAACATTCCAACATAGCTTTAAAGAAGAGTAAAGAACTTGTCTTTTTAGCACCATAACTTACAAAGCTTTAGTAACTAGAAGAGGATGATCAAAACGGAAGACAGAGTCTATACGTGCATCCACTAATAAATGTGGACTTATCATGTGAAGCCCATGTAGTTAAAGATGGTACTAGTTCAGCTGGCTATTTACTATACTTAGAAAAGATAAAGTGAGATTCCCAGCTTACACCAAATACACTACGAATGTCAGATGATTGAAAGCCCTGAGTGTAAAAGAGCCATATTTAAAATTTTTAGAAAAAAAATAGTTGTTCAAATGCTGGAGAGGCTGAGGAATGGATAAAAAAGTTGTGGCATTTCTATACAATGGAGTACTACTCAGCTATAAAGAAGGATCACATTGAGATATTTATCAATAAATGGGCGCAGCTTGAAACCATACTCATAAGTGAAATAAATCAAACTCACATCTGTGAATACCGAATAGTTTCCCTAGTGTAGGAAATGATTCAAATATATAAAAGTATGTGGTAACCATGGTTCCCCATTATGTGGCCTTGAAGCCTTATAAAGTTTTCACTCATTAGTTGAAATGACTTTATTCTGGGCTGTTTGATATTATTGCCTGTGATGAAATGAACAGCTATTTTGAAGAAAACAAGACATCATAATAGCTAGTGCTGATTTAATACCATCTTGTTTTAAAGCCCCACCAAACTATGGCTCTTCTGTCTCCATTGGTTTTATCATGTTGTATCTTGCTGGATTTTATTATATGTGATAGTATAAACAAAAATTGTTATAGGCAAAGAGATAATATAGAAACCATTGTTCATTTTTATGTTAGCTGGTTCTAAATACTCTACAATGTTTTCATCCATTTGAATGGTTTTACAATTTGATATATTTGATGCTATAGCATATGAAGTTATATTCAAATATTTCAAGGAAAAAGACACTATGGTAACTACTATCAAGTCGGGTTATTTGGTGGTGAAGCACTAGGTTGCTGAAACTGTCATGCTTTAACCTGTATTGTTATGTTGTTATGCCCTCTTTTATCTCAATCTCTCCCTTATTCATTAAAAAATTATTTAATTTTTTTATTATTTTTTTAAACTAAGGGGAAAAAATAAAAAAAACAAGCAGGATACATTATAGTAACATTTTGATTTCCTATTAACTTGATTTGAAGTCCTGTAATACTCCCACTATCTTGTTTTGACTGATTAGACTCTGTTCCGTTCTGTATGATAGTATCAAGTATCAGAGTATAGGCAACTACTTTGAAGGCAATAAGATTCACTATGATGCTCATTCTGGTTTGACTATTATCCTCTTTTGAAGTTCTGTAATGTTTACAATGTTTAGGTTTTACTGGTCTTGTTCTCTACTGTTTTGTTCAACTTTATAATACCTAATGAGAGAGACAATTCTTCTTAAGGAAGCAAGAGGCATTATGGTAACCATTTTGATAACCTTGTACTCTGTTTCTACTTCATGTGCTATGTCTATCCTCGGTTTTGACTGACAGCTTTGTTTTATCATGTTTCATTTTATTCTCTTCCAAAAAAAAGTAATAAGATCTATGGGAGCAATAAAACCCAAAATGTGTAAATTTTGTTGTAATAAAGAGAGGGAAAAAAAGTGCCCTAAAGGATACAACAGCAAGTGTGTTTAAGTGTGTTAAATAGATGACAATATTAATGTTTTTGATTGGATCATTGAACACAACTGTTTGCAGTCTCACTGTTTGAATGTTCACTTTGTAAGCTTTGATCATGTGACCTGAACCACTGTCTCTAAGATGGTAGTGTGTAATCTATTAACTGGTGATTTCTTACTGTTTTTTTTTTGTTGTTGTTGTTGTTCTGTATTACTTGTACCCTTACACTGTTTTGTTTCATTCTGTTTTTTCTCTTTTTCCTTTTAAATAAAAAAATAGTTGTTATGATATTGTGGTTGAGTTCTTCTTAATGACAAGCAAGAGTTCAAATCATAACATACCAATAGCTAAGACCTCATCTGTGTTGAATGTACACCGTACATCAAGAACTGTCTCCACATTGTCACCCGAGCTACCCGTTGACAACAGCTGCTCCTGACCCAGCCTCTGCTGGCTCCCTGATGCCCCATGAGCACGAGGACAGCCAGTCACCCCCTACTGTGCAGGCCCAGCTCTGCAGCCATGATGCCCACTGTGCTGCTGAGTCTAAACACCTCTACTGCCTCTGACAGTCCTGAAACCAGACATCCTACTTCATGACAGAGTTTTTACATATGCTCTTCTTTCTGCCTTGAGTGCTTTCTCTCTTTTATACCACCTAAAATAAAAACATTTACTGAGTCCACCTGCTTAGAATGCTGTGAAGACTAATGAGGTGGTGTGTGTGACATGCCCATGTCTTAGGTTAGGCACATCCAAACGTAGACACTAAAACTAAGATGTGAATTGTAGGTAGTTCATTAGTGGCTCAGGAAACATCTGTAAGGGGAATGGAGAGGAGGCCAAGGAAGAGAGCATCACCCAGCTTGTTGCTGCTGTGGGCATCTGAGGCTAAGTCCTGGGATGAAACAGGAGTATGTTAGTCAGCTTTCCATTACTGTAACAAATACCTGAGACAGTCATCTTATAAAGAAAAAAGGTTTATCTTGTCTCCGTGTTTTAGAGGTTTCCATCTGTGATTGGTTGGTTTGCCATTTTGGGGCTGTGGTGGTGCATCACAGCAGAAGCATGGAGCAGCAAAATGACACACCAGGAAGGGAGAGGGGATGGACTGGAGTTCCACAGTTCCTTTCAAGGGCACATTCCTGGTGACCTAAGGACCTCTTCTAAGTCCCAACCTCTTAACCTTCCCCCTACCTGCCAAACTATGAACCAAGCCCTTGACCTATGGTCCTCTGAGAGCCACTTAAGATCCCAGCTATCACAAGGGGATGAGGTTAACCACACCCCAGTCATCGCACACTCAGTACTGAGCACACTGAGCATCTATTCTGCAGCTCTTGTCCATCACGAGTTGAGGCTTGTCTTGCTTACTTTTTTCATTGCTGAGACAAAATCCCTGATACAAAGAGCAAAAGGAGGAAAAGTTATTTCAGCCCACATTTTGCAAAAGTTTTGGTCCCAAGTTGCAGCTCTAAGGCAGGGTGGCACTGCAGAGAAGAAACAGCCCATGGCATGGCAGGCAGGAAGGCAGTGAGCAGCCGCGGCAGCCACAGCAGCTGCCACCTGCCTTCTTTCTGTCCCGTGTGTTATCCAGGCTGTAAACCTATTGATTGGTTTCACCCATACCCAGGTGGGACTTCGTTTATCTGCACCCTTAATCCCAGTGTCACACCCTCAATCTAATACAATCTAATCCAGCTACCATGGAAACTCCCCACCCGTGACTCCATGAGGCTTTGGGGGACCATCTAGATACAAGCCATAACAAGGCTTCTCCCAGGAGGGCTGGTCTTAGGTGCTTGGCTGGCCCCGTCCCGGTGACCAGCGAACACTGTCTTGAGCTGAGTTGCAGATGCTACTGTGGCTGGCCTGCTGGGGCACTGGTGGCCCTCTTGCTACCTGGCACCCACAGAAATTGTAAACTTCCCACCATCATCTTGTTCGTTCCCCACAACCATCCTGGGAAACGTGTTCTGACCATTTTGCAGAGGAGGAGACAGGCCCGGAGAAGTTACCTAAATAGGGATTTGTTGAATAAACTAATTAACAAACAAGCAAATGAACAGACCTCCCTGCAGCTGCCCACAAAGTCAGTCTGTGCTTACTGGAGCCCAAAAGCCCCTGATTCCTAGCTGAGGCTTTGGTGCATCCCTGTTATGCCCAGATGCCCTATCCTGCAACCTTTGTCTCCTAAAATCCCCACTCTCTCAGGAATGACTAAGGCAGTGGTGACCCCACCTCTCACCTCAGATAGGGAAAGCCTAGGTTTTCAGGGATCAGGCCAGGTCCTGACCCTTGCTGTGCCCTTATTTATATAGCATGAAGGTGGGCAGGTCTTGGCCCTGTCACTTTCTACCTGTCTGCTAGGTAGGAGTGGGCAGGTTTTAGGTCAGCCAAGTCCTCTACGCTGTTGGGTCAATGAGGAGGTTTTGGGCTGAGTTCCCAGCCGTGCTAAGGCAGGGTGGAAGGTGCTGGCTTGGCCCCTCTGCCCAACACCTTGCTGTTAGAGCGGAGAGCCCAGTGGTTAGAGCACTGACTCCTCTGTCCCCACTTGGCTTCAGGGTCAGACTTTGGCCTGGGGAAGCTCAGTGGCAGGCTTTCCTCCTGTACATCCATGCCTGTGGCCATGGTCAGTCCTGAGCGTGGCCCCTCTGATCACTGACTTTGGTTATAGATAAGTCCGGATGTGACTTCTGTCCCTTGTCACAGAAGGATCCCTACACCAAACCATATGCTACTCTTGACCTGGCTACATGCTGGGGATTTTTATTCCAGCTTCAGACTCACCCCAGATCCCACCACAAACCTCAGACCCAGGCTGGCCGCTGACCTTGTCCTGTCTGACCACAGGCTGACCTCTGCCTTCTGGGCAGTGGCTGCTCAGTCCAAGATCAGCCACTGATATCCCCCATTTGCTCCCCCCATAGAGAACCCTTTCCTGTCCTCCTTTGTGATCCAGGAGGGTTTATATTTATAATCCCAAGAGATGTTATTGGAAATCTAGTAAATTAATTCCAATCTACCACTTCCGGAGCAACCCACAGTGAGAATAAAGACACTGAGACACAGATACAGTTGAGGGGAGCCAAGGTCCAGCCCAGGTGGTGTCCACCAGAACAAAGACACTTGACCCAGAGCCCAACCCGGGTTTTATTAATTCTCCATTGAGGGGAGTGGCTTGGAGATGATTGACAGTGGGAGTGGCGGGGACTATGTGACTGCGGTGACCACAGTGATCCGGGCTAGGTAGGAGGCCTGAGATCACCTCTGCGATAAGCAGAGGGCACGAGATGCAGAGAGAGCAACCCGCATAGCAACTGAGGTAGTAGCTAATAATGTGGGGTCGGTGCTTTCAGTTCCAACGTTGAGTTGAGGCTTGTCTTGTATAATCCTTGTATAATCCTTTTGCCCTGGAAAGTCATAGCCTCTTTCTCGAGGCTCGGTACCAGCCGACAGCGTGGAGCGCGGCTCTCCATCCCGCCAGACTCAACCACGTATTTGGGGAGTCGCTTCGAGGGGACGGGGGTGTAACACTGACCCATTGCTTTGCTTCAGAGATTACACAACAGCTCCTCGGCCAGCCCATTTGCATGCCTCACGCCAACTGAAGGGACAAAGTAATAACCAAGCCAGCTCTGTACACATCAGTGCACGCAGATAGGGCCAGGTTTATCCAGAATGGAGACAGTTGCTCTTCTTTCCGAGGAGAGTCATCTCTGGTTCCCTTCACCCCCGCCCAAAGCAGGACACTCAGCACCCTCTGCTGTCACCCAGGATGAGGGGCCGTGGGAGCTGCCACTCCTGCAGGCCCCCCATGGCTGAGGGTGGCCCTTGACCTTAGCACAGCAGCTCTTCTGAGCCCTCACTTCTTTGGGGCACCTGATCTCTGGAGTTGCTAGTTATGGCAACCTATAGAAACAGAATTTTAAGCCACTTTCAACGCTACCTGACATGGGAAGACTAGAGTTCAATCCCAGCTCTGTCACTGACTTGAGTGTCTGTTGTCTGGGTCTGACTTTCCCTATCTGCCCTGTCTCTTCCCTTCCAGACTTAGAAGATACTCCCTGAATTGAGTCTTTGAAATGGGAACCACGGCGGTTTCCAACTGAAGTTCCTCGAGCTCAATCAGTGAGACTGTTGCCTCAGGGCCTTTGCATAGCTGTTCCCTCTGTGTGGAATTCTCTTCCCAGACACCTGCATAGCCCACTTCTTTTCCTTCAGTTATCTGCTCTAATGCTACCTCAGGGCATCTTCTCCGACCACAGTTTAAAATCCACCCACTTCCCAAAGTGATCTCCACACTTCATCTTCCCTGCTTTATTTTTCTCTAAAAGTTGTCACTGCTTGGCATCCTGTATGTTTTACTTATTTGTTTTACTCATCTTCTTTCTCACTTGCCCAGAACCTAAGCTTCATGAGGGCAGGATATTTTTTTGTCTCTTTTGTTCTTTGTGTCCCAGGCAGAGCTGTTCTGTAAATATTTGTTAAGTGGCTGAATGAATAAATGACCTCTAGAAGTACTTAAACCATAGCCCCATCACCAAGTACTGAAAGAATGGTATTTGCTGTTGCAGTGATTGTTGTCAGTGGGTGAAGCTGGGAGGAGTTGGGTCTTGTCTCTGAGATGGCACAGCCACCTCCCCCCAGGCCCCTTCCCAGACTGCTCCAGGTCAAGCTGACCACACTCACTCAGAGCTGCAGTGGTGACCACCTGGACTTGACCTGGACTTGAAGTTGGCCAAGATGGGGTTCCCGACAAACCTATGGCCTTTCATGGAGCTTCCATGTGCTTGGCTATCATCAAGGAAGAATATGAGCACCTGCCCCACTGGATGATGTGGCCAGGGACCAGGGGAGCATCCGCAGTGCTGGGCACAACGCTGGGCACTCAGGGTGGCTGTTGGCCGAATTCCCCTGGACTGGAGTGTTCTGTTCCCGGGACCATCTTATCTCCTCTTCTGGACTGGAAAGCCCTGGAGGGATGGACCTGGTGCTCTTGGTCCTCTGTTTTCCCAGCAGGCCAAGGCCAGGCCTGGACCAGGAACCTGGAAATGCCTCCTGGCAGACTTCCTGCCTGTTCCTCAACGCTGCCAGTTACGGCCACCAGGGGGCGGCCTGGCTATGTGCAAAGCGGGTGTCGCCCTTGGCTGATACCTTCAGGGCCCACCTCATCCTGAAGACAGGGACAGGCTTGGTCCAGCTTCCAACCTGTCACGGTTCGTTGCATTTGAGCCAAGAAAGAGCAGTAGATTTGGATTCTAAACTCAAGTCTACCATTCATTGGCTGTGATCTTGGGAAAGACCCTCAGTTGCCTCAGCTGTTAAATAGAGCTCAGCCATGGTGTCCCATCAGGGTTTGTCTCCACTTATTTGAATCAATAAAAGTACTCGTGGTTACCACAAAGTATTGTCTCTTTTTTCTCCTAATTCCTTCTTCCTGGCTGCTGGAGGAAGGTCTTACCCCATTGCCCATGCTGCCCTCTGTTGGCTGGCAGCAGAACTACAGCTTTCCAGAGGGGATCAGGGGAGGAACCAGCAGGAGACCCCTAGGGTTAAGGGTAGGGCTGTCAGCTAATCCACTTACTCAGACAACATTTATCAAGCCCCTAAACATGTGCTAGCATAGTGATAGGCCCTGGAACATAGCAGGCCTGTTCCTCAGAGGGATCCCAGTTTTCAGAACTGAGAATCTGGGGGTTTTCTTTGACCTGACGCATGCTATTTCAAACCGACAGTGTGGTGTAGTGGTTAAGATGGTGGATTATGGTGCTGCATGCCTGGGTTCAAATCTCATCCTCATTGATTACTAGATATGTAGCATAAATCATTTGACTTTCATGTTTTGTTTTGCCACCTGTAGAATTAGGATAATGATCCAGCTTACATTATAAAGGTTCCTTTAAAGACTGAGTTAGTTTAACAGTATCTAGTCACTGCGGGATCGGTGTCAGCTAAATAACCACCAATGAATGCTTGTGAAAAGATAGGAGGAGCAACATGTAAATTCCTCCAATTTTAAGTGAGTCCTTCATGTGCCGCCCACCTTTGAGGAGTCTCACGTGACGGGGAGATCAGTAGAGTGCGTTTTGCAACTGGCATTTTCATTTCTGAATGCGTCTGCCCCTCAGGGCCTTCAGGCTGGATTTCACCCCCACCCTGGCCTGACCACGCAGGGTCCAGAAGAGACCCGACCCAAGAAGAGCAAGCTGTCACAGTGAGGACAAGATGGCCAGCCTGGTCACTAAGGCAGATTCTCTGCTGATGATGCTGGCAGTGGTGGTGACGGTGATGGCGGTGATGGTCATGCTTATGGTGATGGTGACAGTTTTGGTGGTGCTGCTGGTGTTGCTAGGACTGGGGGAGCTCTGGGGCTTGGTCCAGGGGACCTGACCTAATCTTCTTTCCTCCTGACTGAGCCTGGTGTTCTCTAACCTCAGCCATCAGCCGAGTTGTAGGACAAAGAAACAGGACAGTGCCTCCCTCTGTGGTTTGCAGAGACCATTTCTGAGCCAGAAAAGGAGGTCTTAACTGGAATGTCAAATCCTCTTCCTATCCTGCTCATAAGGTTGCAAATACTTCTATTTTCTGTGCCTTAGTTTCCTTATCTAAAAAATCAGAAAGAGAAGAAAGTATATTGGTCCTGATTCTTTGGCAACTTGATAAAAACTGGATTCCCCACACCCTGGGAAAGACAGACATGCATGCTTGTGCACACACATGCACACACGAACTATAGCCATGTGACTTAGAGGCTTCTAGCTCTTCCTCCGATCTGCAGGCTCCAGTTCTGTCCTGATGGGCCACGTAACTCTTCTGCCTGCTTTGCCATCCAGGCCTGTACGAGACCCTGCTCCTCCAACCCAAGCCGGGACAGGACAGCGGGGCTGGCGGTGTCTGTGAGAGCTATCCCGGAAGGGCTGTTCCGGTCCAGCCCAGCCTTACTCCTGACCCAGCCACACCATCAAGGTCCTGGGCTCTCGGGTCCCAGGAGGGCCCTCTTGATCTACAGGAAATGTGGGGCTGAGTGGACAGAAATTACTTGCAAAGGGGTAGGTGTCAGTGGCCATAGCATCGCTGGCTAGCGGCTCACACCCACCCCCTCTGGAGGTGCAGCCTTCAGGGAGTCAGTGGAGAGGGAGAGATCTGTCACCTCCTCCCACAAGCAGAGGTAGGACTGAGAAGCTGTCCCCCATTCGGCTTGCATACTTCGAGCTTAGGGTAGGAGAACAGTGGAGGAGTCAAACCACGGGACCTGGGTTCCAGGCCAGCTCCATTAATATGTGCACGGCACATTACGGTTTGCAAAGCATTTCCACAGGCACTGATTTCGGTGGTCCCAAGAGAACCCCTGGTGACAGGCTTTTTTTCTGGTCACAGGAAAAGCCCCCTCAAAAGCTGATTGATTTAACCAAGGTCCCACAGTAGGAAGGAGCCAGGTGAGGCTTGAATGGAGTCCTGCCTCCCAATCTGTGACCTTCCTGAAATCTCGGGTGATCCTGAGCTGCCAGGCATGGGACCTGGGGTGAACTCTCCCCCTCTCCAACCTTTGTAAAAAGCCCTTGGGGACTTTCCAGCGCTGGGCTTTTAGGAAGCTCTGTTGCCCCTCTGAGGTGGCAGGTGGGGATTAGCACCACCGGGCAGAGGAGTCACAGGTCCAGACAGCCAAGCAACTTGACCAAGGCTGTGCCTAGAAGTGCAGAGCCTGGCCAGAAACCCAGGTTCCTGCAGACCCCTGGCTGGAATCAGGGCACTGGCTGGAGCTGGGTTTCTAAGAATAAAGCCCTGCTCTCAGAACAGACCCAGGGCAGGGACTTTCGGGCCTGCTGGGTCTCAGTGTGCGCTCAGGCTGGGCCTGGCTGCCAGGGATGGGAAGAGGCCGACCACTTCCTGTTCGGGCTGGCGCGGTCCCCGTGAGGTGGTCATCAGAAGCAACCACTTCCCGGTCTGGGCCACCTTCCCCTTTCTCAGCCTGGGAGGGGATGGCTTGTGGATGAGGCGGCACTTGTGTGCTGTGGCCTGGATGGCGTCTGTCCTCTTTTCATTTCCCCTGCTTACCGAGTCCCTCTCCACAGCCACCAACGGTCGGAAGCTGCTCGGAGTGGCCTGCCTGGTCCCCTGTCCGTGCTGTGCCCCTCCCCGCCAGAGACCTCATCTCCCAGGGGTTTGGGGAGCGCCCCCTTCCCAGCCCTGCTAGGAGTCTGTCCCCTGAGCCTGGATAGGGCTCCGAGGGGGCTCTGGGGCTCAGGTCACACACACCACCAGGAGAACTGGGATGTGAACTCGGCTGTGTCTGGCACCGGGATGCCTGTCTTGTATGCATTTAGGATTTCCAGTGTGTGTGAGCCAGAAGGAGCCCAGGAGTGCGGGTGACACGGCTGGACCTGAGCACAGCAAGCACAGGCATGGGTCTGCTTCTCCCTGTCCCCTCCCACACGGTCCTCTCTGTCTCAGAGCAGTGAGGGGCAAAAAGCACAGGAAACAGCTGACTGTGCCAGCCACCCGCACCGAGGCTCAGAAGCACCCACTGAGGACCAGGCCTGGGGACCCAGACCCTGAGATCTGACTGCTCTGTGCTCTCCCAGCTCCCTTTAATCCTAGTGGGGAAGCCAGAGCTTCCAGCCAAGGGGGCAGCAGAGAGCAGAGATAAAACCAGAACCAGACTGGTCAGGATTCAGATCCCAGCCCTGCCAGGCCAGGGTGGCTCAGGGGAAGCGCTTTCAGGCACCTCAGTTTCCTTGCCTGTAAAATGGGGACAAAATAATAGAGGTGCCGTCCAGGCCCCTATTCAGCCAACTCCTTTCTGTGAGGGGCAGACAGTGGGCTGTCCTAGAGCCACACAGCTGCTCGGGCTGCCCACTGCGGCCTCTGGTTGTAACTGCAGAGCCACTGAGACTCGGTGAGATCAGGAAAGAGTGTTGTCATGTCACTGAAAACTAAGACAAGACCTTGGAAAGGCACACAGAAAAGTGAACTGTCAAAACAAAAAGACTGCTGAATTAGGTGTGAATCAGACGGCTCTCAAGGGCTGGGGAAGACAGTGTAGTCATCCTGCGTTATCGCTGGTTTCACCACGGTTTCAGTTACCTGAGGTCAACCAGGGCCTGAAAATACGAAATGGAAAATTCCAGAAACAAACATTTCGTAAGTCTTAAATTGTGTGCTGCTCTAAGGAGAGTCCAGTGTCTGTCTTGGCCAGGACATGAGGCTCCCTTGCCAGGGTCCCAGGCTGTGTATGTGGGCTGCCCTCTGGCTTGGTAGCAGTATCGGTGATCAGACTGACCGTACTGTGCTGAGCAATGTTACTCTGCTTAACGAAGGCCCCTAAATGCAAGAGCAGCATTGCACAGACCAGAGCACGGAGCAAGGAGGGACAGGCCAGCTCTGGCACCATGTGGCAGTGGGGCTGTGTGCTGAAGTGTGGCATCCACAGGGTTCTGTACTATTGTGGTTTCAGGCATCTGCTGGCAGGATCCCATGGCAGTAGCTAAAATCCAGAAGTTTTTGCTGAATTAGACATAGGCTGAAAGTCAGGGGGATTATTAAAAATCCAGAGGGAGTTTGCATTCGGTTTGCTTCATCAGTCTCTCCTAGGTCTCACTCACCCTAAGAAACCAAAAAAAATCAAGAACCATGAACGCTACTGCCTAAATTTGTTTACTGCAAGAAAAACAAAGTAGACCTTCTACCAGAGGTCTTGGTCACAAAGGCAGCCTTGGTCCTGCACCAAAACACCATGTACAAAAAGTACGCGCGTTACGTTTCAAGAACGTTCAATAAACTGTGCTTACGTTTGATGAAATGCTTATTTTATGTATCATAAGATTTCCTGCTTTAAATATTTTTTTTTCCTATTAACAACCAGTGGTTTTGCTCTCATTGGACAAGAGGTTTCTTCTATTAATAGCACTTACCTCACAGGGCGGATGCAGAGAGGGAGATGGAGGCAGGGTATGCAAAGTGCTTGGCGGGATGCCTGGGCGCGGTTAACATCCAGCAAGTATCACTACTGTGATGGTCTTCGAATCTCGACCCCCAAGTAGCCAGTGAGCAAATGAGGCTCAGAGGAGAGACTGCCTAAGGTCGTGGGCTGCAGGTCGAGGCCTGGCTGTGCAGCTGTTCGCATGCTCAGGTCCCAAACTTTTATCACGTATTTTAAAGAAGGTGACATTCCCAGGTAAGAGGTCGGGAGCGCAGGAGTCTCCAGGCCCCTCTCCAAGGAGAGCCATGGATTCTCCTCAGATTCAAGGCCCACACAGCTGAGGTTATTGTCTCAGTGGTCTGTCCGTATTTAGCAGCCCCATGTGTTTTTATCTCAAAGCCTTTCATTCATGCCTTTAATTATTTGTCTCTGTGTCTGTCTCCTGCAGCAGCCTGGAGCCCCCTGGGGAGCAGACTTGACTCATGTGGGCCTCCCAGCCTGCCCAGCGCCTGGTGCGGGCGGGTGCCTTCTATGTATTCATTGGACAAACAAGCAACTGAGCAATGGGAAAGATGGGGTGTCCCATCTCCCCAAGTTCCCACCTGATCACAATGATGTCCCAGCTTCGTTTGGCTTTGGAGCCCTGCAAAGTTTCTCCAGGACTCTGAGATTTCCCTGGGGTCCTGGCTGGACGCTTGAAGCTCTGGCCTGCTCTTTTCTGTCCTTCTCATTGTCCAGTCCTCAGTCTCCCAGCCCCATAGTGTGGGGCAGGGAGAACCCAGGCCTGGGGTGAAGCTCCTGCCCTCCATCAGAAGGGTGTGGCTCGGGGCTTTGCCTCCCATCTGAGTCACCTCCAAGGTGTGGCAGGCTGACTCAGACCGGAGGTCCTCCAGCTTCCCAGGGGCCTGAGCCTGCCAGGGCAGGGCTGGTGGGGCGGGGGGAGGGGGTCGGCCCCACACCAGGAAGGTGTTAAAACCTCTCAGGGAGGCCTGTGGCTGTGGTCTATCTGTGGTCTCCCTGGTTTCTGCACGGGAACACTGAGCCTAGAAGCAGCAGCTGGATGTGGCAGGGGTGGCACACTGTCCCTGTCTGTTCACTTCCCCTCCTGAACTGCAGGTTCTGCAGGTTCCCCTACAGCAAGGGGCTGCCCGCCATCATGCCTCCTGGAGTGGCCCAGAGCTGGTGCTGCCACGGACTGCTGGACAGGGTCTCATTCAGTCTCCACAAAGACCCCGCAGAGCCCCACTCTGCAGGTGAGGCAGCGGCAGCTCCCAGGAAATACTCTGGGCAGACAGGGGAGCCGGATTCTCCAGTCCTGCTTGGCCCCTCGAGATCCTCACTCCTGACCACTTGTCCTCGAAGCTGAGGCTGCCAGTCCTGTCCCCCACTGAGAGGACTGACCAGTTCCACCATGGAAGACCAATCCTGCGCCAGACCCCATGATCTCCAAGACCGAAAACTAAAATACCAGGAAAGAGAAAAAAAAAAAAAAAAAATCCAATCCACACCTCCTCCACCAGTGTTAACCTGCCCTGTGTGGTCTCACTGACATGTTTCTGTGCGCACACACCTGCAGTAGTGTTTTGGTGGCAATAGGATTGTTTGCTAACAGATATTTCCTGAATGCCCACGGGGGCAGAATGATGCCAGGTGCCCCCTGCCCCTCACATCCAGGTCCTGCCACTTAGAAGAGCCCAGAGACATTATGGGCTGGGAGAACGGGTGCTGGGGGGATGGGCAGTGGCCCAGAGGTTCAGAACTCAGCTTTGGAGGGAACATATCTAGATTCCTGGCTGTGCGGCCACAGGGCACCACCAGACATCTCTGAGTTTTGCCTTCTCTGTCTGTACATTAGGAATCCTGGCACCTGGCAGAAGGGGGCTTGAGAATTTAAAGGTGGGATGCACAGTTTGTGCACGCTGGGTCATGTGTGCAGTGGGTCTCAGAGCCCTGTGCCGAGAGCGGTTCTTCCTGGAGCTCGCTGGGGGATGAGCTGGACACGGGTCACGGGAGACTCCTAACGACAGCCAGGATTTGAAATCCCACCTGTGCAGCCGGAACTCACTCCGGAAGACCCCGACCCTGACTCACCCTCCCTGCGGGTGGCTGATGTGGGTGTGATTCTCACCTGAAGAACCAAAGTCGGCTTCCCAGCTGCCCCAACCCTGAGGGATGAGGGTAGGTGAGGGGTCCGGACCGAGGGGCCCAAGCAGAAGTCAGAGGTGGGGTGGGCTCAGATGGTAGCATGCCAACCTTTGGGGGGCTGTTGACAGGTGTGTCTGGCAGGTGCCTTGCTGCCTGAGCGGATGTTGAGGCCAAACCAGCCAGATGAAGGGCGGGCAGGCCAAGGCGTGGGGGTGCTCCTTTTATTTCTCTGCCCCCCTTTCAAACCCCAGAGAGGGACAAACCCACCTCAGTGGTGATCGCCTCACTCTGCCGCCCCGCCCTGGACTCTCGCCGTGTGTGTGGGGTGCTATCTTTTCCCCAGGTGTCTCAATTTCTCCCCAGGAAAGGGACCACCTCTGGGTGTGTGTCAAACAAGAAGCCTGTCCTCAAGGCCCCAGTGCCCCTGCTTCGAGCTGGCAAGAGGCAACTGACCCAGGAGGAGGAGCCAGAGGACAGCTGGAGACCTGCGTTCCGAGGGCTGCGTGTGGCCCTGGGATGTGGCCTCTGTCCCAGCCCTGCATCGAGGGTCCAGCCACGGGGACTGGAGGACAGAGGGGCTGGGTGGGGACTGGCGTAGGGGCACTGGACAAGCCATGACGAAGCAGAGAAGCAATGAGTAAAGGCAACAATAACAAAACAGTACACACTGTGCTGCGCACAGGGAGCCTGTCTCAGATTACCTCATTTAACCGTCACAGGGGTCGCTTTTGTAGGCAACCACCGAAGACCACAAGATCTCAAGTCCAGCGGCCAGGGATCACTCAGAACTCTTTCCCTCCTCTCCCACAAGGCATCATCACGAGAGTCCCCATCCCAGAGGGTAGATGGGCCATGTCTGGGATCATCTGGAACATCTGTGGCAGAAAGGACGGGCTCAAATCATGTGATCACTAGTGATGCAGAGGTGGAGCTCAAGGAGGTACTTGCCCAAGGCTGCACCGCAGCTGAGTGATGGAGCTCGAATGTAACTTTAGATCTGAGTGGGCTAAAGCCCCACCGCTCCCCTAACACACCTGTGGCAGCCTCACAGGTGTCCCTCTGGTCCTTTGGAAGGGCTGTTTAAAACCGCAGTTGCCTGAAGGGTTTGGGTCCTCTAGAGGAACTGGCCGGAAGTCACACACGCAGCCTTGTCCTGGCCAGGCCGGGCGCCCTCAGCAAGCAGCCTCTCATGCCAGGTCCTCCCTTTCCCCTGCAGCAGGTGCAGCCCCTTCCCGGCCTCCCGTCTGGCCCACACCCCTCACAGGGCACAGGAAATGATGGCCAAGCTCCACTCCAAACCACAGGGGAAATTTTTTTGTCTGGGCTTGTCTAGAATCCAGCCGGGGCCCCTGGGCAGACATTCTGTCATTTGCAAAAGGCAGGGGTGGGAAGCGGGTGAGGAGGGGGCATGTGGTTCCTGCACTGTCTGGCCTTGGGATTCCCCTCAGCGGCCTGGAGCTTCGGTGGTACGGACAGACTCCCAGACCTGCCTACACGAACAGTCCTGGGGCTTCGGGCAAGCCAGACCCAATCACAGCCATGTGCTGGCTGGGGGATGGCAGGCTGGCACCACCCACGCTTGCTGTGTGACCCTGGACAGGTACCTTGTCCTCTCTGATCTCCACTCCCCACTGTGTCAGCATCATCTCAACTTCTACCTGGACTTGCAGGGAGGTTTCTGCCCCTGCAGAACTTAACTTTCTGATCCCAGCACCAAAAGAAAAATAAGCAAATAAATAGACAGATGCATTTTATGCTTTTTGTCTTTTCTTAGCAGCTCAGGGGCTTCTGGCTTCTCACATGTCCACCCTCTGGCATGGTAGGAGGGTACAGGGAGGTCTCTAAGGAGAAGCCTTTGTTCCACTGACTGCAAAATGCTGAGGGCGAGCTGCACACAGCTCTCCTCAGGACCAGAGCTTCTAGAAGCAGCCATGCATCCTGCCAAGGCCGCCCAGAGCACGGCGATCAGCTTTGGCCTGGCCAGGCCTCCTCTAGGACTCTCCTGAGTGGCAGAGGGCTGTGTCCTTGGTCTCCCTCGCTGCCAAAGCTGAACCCAAAAGCACAGGTGGACCGCAGCAGGAGGATGTGGCTGCCAGGCGTGTGTTGTCACAGACACACTGGAGCTGGACGGGGCCTGGACACATCTGTTTCTGTGGTGCTGGTCCCTGAGGTGGGATGGTTGGGTTCTGGGCCCTGTTCTGGTGTGGTCTCCTTTGAGGACTTTGGTCCAGACCCCACCCTCACTGGGTCTCAGCTTTCCCCTCTGTACAGTGGGAGACAGCCGGCTCTGGGGCCAGCCAGGACCTCAAGTGCTCTGAGAATCTGTGGCTTTGTGTTTTGAGGCCTGCAGCTGCAGCTTGCTGGAGATGACTCTTCCTGTGGCTGAGCATTTAGACAAGAAGATGGGCTGGGAGCGGAGGACTCGGCTGCTCAATTTTCTGTCTGTCCCCACCCAGCCTGAACCCCCAGGCCCAGCCCCCATCAAGGGAAGCTCCTGCACCCTCCGTGGTGTAGCTATGTGATCTTTGTCAAGTCATTCTACATCTCTGGCCTCTGTGGGGTGATGGAGTTGCAAAGGCTGGAGCAGGAGCAGCTGTTCTGGTCACACTACTCTCTTTCTGACTGCTATTGTCCTTGTTTGTAGGACCACTGGCGTGGCAAGCCCCAGTGGCGATAGAAGTCCGGTGTCTCCCGAGAGGGAGGGGGCTTCCTAGGCCGCAATCCCCATTTCTCACGAGCTAGTACTGTCTGGAGCCGCCACCCACTACCGAGTGGAAGGCAGACTCACCCAGTGACAGGACACAGCCAAAGCTTTTGCCGACATCCCAATCTTCTGATCTGCAGCCGTCAGCCTTCTCTAAAAGCCTGTGTCCTGTCTGTGGACTGGCTGATGCTGGGGAAGAAGTCACGACAAGGACTAGGGGGCTGAGGGTCAGCACCAGGGCCCGGGCATCCCTAGGGCCCCCACTCCTCCAGGGCCTGTTCAGCGGCCCAGGCTTCTCTCCTCCATCCCCTGGCTTCCTGCCCTGCTTCCCTGAAGTTGAGCTCTGGCTCTCTTCTCACTGCCCCTCACGTAGTCTCTGAAGCAGCTGGGACAGCCCTTCCACGAGAGAGTGATGGCGGGTGGTGGGCACCACAGCCTCTCGAGGCATAGAGCATTTGCCGTCAAAAGAGGACGTTGGGCAGCGAAGCCAGCCGTGAGCCTCCAGCTGGCACAGCCATTGTCCTCTGCCTGGTTCCTGCCTGGCACAGCCTCTTCCATAGCCATCTGTGCTTTCCTCCTGTGCCCTATGCCAACGTGGCTGCAGCCCCTGGCCACGGCCCTGGCCTGTGGGGGTGGTGGCTGCTGTTGTGGTCTCTCACATGGGCAGAGAGGGTGGCCCCTTTGCTGGAACAACCACCACCCTTCTCCTTCAAGCTGAGTCCTACCCGGGGCCTCTGCTGCCTGGTCAGGATGAGGAATGAGGGGGAGAGGCCGTGAGGAGGACCAGACTGATGGGGGACCCAGGCAGAAGAGCGTGGTTTGTCTGGCATGGCAGTAAATGCACAGAGAGGAGCTGGTGCCACCAGGACCCCTCACCCGGCCTGTCGTGGACAGTGACAGGAGGAAGTGACCAGACAGAGGTCTGTGGTTTGGGGAGGACACATCCAGGCAGGTGGGGGAGGGCAGTGCTTCAACAGCAGGAGGGGAGCAACTCGGCCTGCGGCAGGCCTGCTCTTCCCACCTCCTGGAGCCCAGACCCTTGTCATGGCTCCTGCTGGGCTGCGGGGACAGGCTGGTGCCATGGTGATCGGTGCAGGCTTTGGTACCGCACGGCCTGGATTTGAGGTTGCTCCTGCACTTTCTTGCTGTGAGATTACATGTAAGCTCCTGCCGTCCTCCCTCAGGCCTCAGTTTCTCTAGCTGTGAAATGGGAAATCGCTAGTGACTGCTGCACAGTGCTGTGGGGAGGCTGAGCTGGGACTGTCCTGTGAGGCACTCTGTTAGAGGATTGGTTGAGCATCTACTGTGTGCCACACTCTGCAGGAGACTTGTATGGGTCTGCAAGCACGAACCCAATTCCTGTTTTATGGATGAAAAGACTGAGGTTCAGAGGACTGAGTCCCCCAGGTGACAATTGACCAGGTCTCAGACTGGTCAAGGACGGCTTCCTGGAGGAGGAGGGGGCTGAGTTTCGAGGATGGGCATCCTCTGGGCAGGAGGGCCTAGCCTGGGCAGGACATTTAAGCTCCTGGGATTTCGCAAGTCCTGGGCTCCCTGGAAGGCCCTGGGTCAGAGGGTGGCTCTGGGTACTCCCGAGTCTTTCCAGGAGTCCTGTTGAGGGAGGGCCCTGTCAGGCTGCGTTCTCAGGCCACAGGGCCTCCAGTGAGCGTCAAACAACAAAAAGGCTTTTCTCACTCTGAATGAGTCACCAGACTTGAGAACAGGCAGACAGGGTCCCTGCTGCAGGAGCCGAAACCACACATCTGAAGAAGTTTCCCACGGCCGTGGAGGGCTTTAAATAGCTGCAGCAGAAGTGGAGGAGGGAGGTGAGGGAGAAGGGGCAGGGCCCAGGCTCTCCCCACCAGCCCACAGGGGTCCCCACCTACCCCAGGGCCCTTGGGCAGGAGCCCCTTGGAAGCTGGTGTTGATGGAACGCAGCCTCGGGGGAGCCCGCAGGGACCCAGAGCCTGGGGCGGGCCTGGGGACAGCAGATGGCCAGACAGTCAGCTGGGGAGACAGTCAGTCAGAGAGCCGGAGTAGGGGAGCCGGCCGGGAAGGGGGAAGTTGACCTCATTGTGCACCCTAGTGCAGCCTCGGGCCCCAGCCCTGCTTCCTCGAGGGTCACCTGACCTCCCTCGGCACCCGGCTGCCCCCCTGCTGTGCTTGGTTCGTGACTGCGCCCTGGGTGGCGTTTCCGGAGGCAGGCTGAGCGCCGGGACTGCTGACGCACTTGCCGCCCCCCAGCAGAGCGGGGTGAGAAGAGAGCCCCCCATCTTCTTTTCTCGTAAATGAGCTCACCCCCTAGCTCACAGGGATTCTAAGAAATGGAAGCTGAGCACCTGCTGCTCGCCCACAGCAGGATGCAGGCTGGGAAGTCCTTCCCTATGGGTGCAGGCAGATGCCCAGGCAGCTCAGCTCGGGGGTCCACGGGGCCTGGGTGCAGGTTCAGCGACTAAGCTGGGGGTGTCTCGGGAGACACCCTGGAGAGCAATGGCTCCCCCCGCCCCCTGTCTGGGAGTCAGGTCACCTCCCGTGTGGTAGGGCGGCCTTTGGGGACCATCCACAGCTCACCAAGAGTCATCGATTAAGGCTTGGAGAGGGCGGGGACTTGAGCTGAGATTCTGTGTGAGCCCAATCTATTACCATCACCTGTACCATCATCAAACATGCATCCCACACCTACTGGATCCCTTGGGGCGA
The DNA here is from genome assembly GCF_034190915.1 of Cavia porcellus. NCBI lineage: Eukaryota > Metazoa > Chordata > Mammalia > Rodentia > Caviidae > Cavia > Cavia porcellus. The sequence continues at coordinate 18,838,456 of NW_026947508.1, read as the reverse complement.
GGGCACGGGAGTAAGAGAGACAATGTCTGACAGAGAAGAAAAGGTCGACGGGAGCCAGGACACTAAGCCTGGGGTTCTCTGCTGCTGTCTCATCCAGGCCTCGAGGATTTGAGAAAATACAGTCTAGGGCCTCAGCCCCGGTGATGACAGTGGTCTCGAAAGGGGCCCGGGCATCTTATGAGGCTCTTCTGGGGAGCAGACTGCAAGAGCTGAGGCCCCGGTGACTTCTGGGGGCTGCCAGTGAGGCTCACGCCACAACCTCTCCTCCAGCTGAATCAGCAGGCAGCAGCAGGCCCCGAAGAGGCAGGGAGCCATCCCAACCCTGGCTCTGGGGCTTCAGACAAGCGGTGCCACCCCTGGGAACCCATTTCCCTGTCTGCATAGAGACGCCCCAACTCCAGTGGGTCAGCCTGAGGATTCTCATGACAGTGCATAGGAGCTGTCATGATCCCAACAGCATCACTGGCGTCCTTGCTAGACCATGAGCTCCAGGGGCAGGGACCAGGCTGTGGCTGTGTGCACATGCTGTGTGCACGGCTTCTGCAGCCCTTGGGCACATGCTACACGTGTGCACGTGCACGTGTGCGTGCAGGTGTGTGCACACGCATTGCACCTGTGTATCCCACGTCTGGGTCTGGGCTGTTGTAGAAATGCGTGCCTGTGTGGGGCCCTTGGGCCTGGCTTTCTGTGCACATCTGACGTTGTGTATTTGTGTGATGTTTCCATATGCTTGCACACACGCACTTAGGGGGATGCCTTTGCACACCCACAGCAGTTGGGCCTTAGCCAACATGAGCCTGGAGCCCTGGGCACTCACCTCATGGTATCTGGAGGCCGTGGGCAGTGACTCTTTCTTGCCATCTTAGGAGACCCTCCCACCTTCTGAAGAGAAAGACTGAAAAACAGGTCAGGCCTGGGAGCGCCCTGGAGAGCAGCCGTTGGGGGCATCGGGCCCTCCTTTCCAGCAGGTCCTCAGAGGCATCGGGCCCTCCTTTCCAGCAGGTCCTCAGAGGCATCGGGCCCTCCTTTCCAGCAGGTCCTCAGAGGCATCGGGCCCTCCTTTCCAGCAGGTCCTCAGAGGCATCGGGCCCTCCTTTCCAGCAGGTCCTCAGAGGCATCGGGCCCTCCTTTCCAGCAGGTCCTCAGGAAGGCAGCCTGCTCTTTCCAACCACGTGCTGGACCCCCACTGCCCCCTCCCTGCTCTCAGCTGCCCCCTTCCTTGGCGTGGTGCCCCCGTGCACCTGCACAGCCGCTTCTGTGTGTACCCCACCTGCCTCGCACCGGCTGTTTGCCTGAATCACTCTCTTCCAGCCTCAAGACAGAGGTTCTGGAAAAAGCCCCATTAAACCAGCAAGCAAACTGAAGCTCAGGAAGTTGAATAACTCACCTGAGGTTACACAGCGAGTAAGAATCAGACACAAACAAGACTCCAAATCCAGGTCCCTTCCCACTGGGCCATGCTGCTTCCATGTTTTAAGTCACCCAAGCAGCCAGGCTTCCATAGCCTGCCCCAGAGGGGCTCATAGGTCTGGGCACCTCCCGTGCCCTCCCCGTGGCATAGGATGAGACCCAGGGCTCAGGAAAAAGGCTCCTGCCCACCTAGCAGGGATCGACAACTCACCACTGCTGCAGACAAGCCGGTTAGGCCTACAAACCTCCACGCCTACCCTAGTTGGGCTACCAGGAAGCCCCCAGCGGCCGATTGCAGGCAGCCTCTCCTGTGGTCCTACGACTCGATCAGCACCCCATCCGCAGAGTCCCTACTCTTCACACAAGATGTGCCTCCATTTGGTGAGGTCTCCGTGTTGGGAGACCATGTGGCTTTGATTTAAATTTCACCCTGGAAAAACAATGGGTTGGATTAAGGGAAGAAACAGTTGGTGAAGTGTCATGAAAAGAAAGGAGGGAGAAGGGGCCCTGTCGCAAAAGCAGCCCCAAACTTCCAACGCCACATTCCTGAGGTCCCTCCGGGTCTGCCATCCTGTTGTTGCTTCCTAGCCCGGCAGCTCCGGACTTCGTCAGTGGCAGGAGGCTTCCTGTGTGGGCTGAGCAGTTATCTCACTGGTCCAGCTCCCTTCTACTACAGGAGGGGAAACTGAGGCTCCGAGCTGGCTGACGATAGAGATGCTGATGGATCTTGCTGGTGTCCAAGGAGCCCAGGGGAGATTGAGGAGAGGAGTATGAGGCTGGGAGCTTGGCCTCAGTTTCCCCACTGAGAAAGAGTGGTGAAATCATCCTTGGAGCAGGAACCTCAGGGAAGGCCAGCGTGCTCGGCCCTGACTTCCTGACCTGGACTCACTGGGCTGCTTTCCAAGAGCACCCTCCCCACACCCTGTCCAACAATCCCCGTTGCACAGATGAGCCAACAGAGGCTCTGAGAGGCCGCGAGCCTCCAGTCCTGGGCTGGGATGTGGCAAATGGATCTTAAGGGCAAGTCCATGTAGCCCCAGGGGCTGTGCCCAACCACTGCACTGAGAGGCTGAGGCCAGGAGAGCAGCGTGGGGAGCACGAGACCAGGGTAGCAGGAGCTGGGAGCATCTGGAAACCACACTGGGGTTGCCTCGAGGCCTGGCCACAACCATGTCCCTGGGGGCCAGTGAGGGTTTTGGGTAGTCAGTCCTGGCTGGAACCATGTGAATGAGCTTTGCACGTGGGGACGCCCACTCCCCAGCCCACCTGGCCACTCTTCCCTTCCTCTGAGGCTTCTCTGACATGGCTGCTTGGGTTACAACTCTGGCTGTGGTTGTGGGTCTGTTTGAAACCAAGTTCAGGGCCTGGGGTGCGGCCAGAGCTATATGTCGGGAACCAGAGCTTGGTCTGTGGCCAGGGTCAAGACAGGCATGGAAGACAAGGAGATGACCCAAAAGACTTCACATCCCAGCCGTGCGTGGTGGGACACATCTGTAATCCCAGCACTTGGGAGACTGAGGCAGGAGGATCATTGCAATTTCAAGCCCAGTCTGGGGTACAAATTGAGCTCAAGGTCAGCCTGAACTGCATAGCCAGACCCTGTCTCAAAAAGGCAACAATAAAAAAAAGACTTCACACCCCACAGCCGGGTGTTATTAACCCTGATGCGCAGTCAGGTAAGGGCTGGGCTTCACCATCTGTGCAGGCACAGGGGGCGCCTCTCAGGCCCAGGAGCCTCCTTTCCACGCCCTCTACTGCTCCAGATGTATGCAGATGGGGACAGACAGCAGGACAGTGCCATCTCATCTGGGGAGAAGCCACAGGTGTCAGACCTGGCACTTCTTGACTTGCCTCTTCCAGAGGCCAGAAGAGCCATCTGTCCCCAGGAGAGTTCCACCTGTGCCCAGAGTTCAGCTGCCCCCAGGTAGGGGAAGTGGACTCAGTGGGAGGCCAAGTGAGAGGCAGCTCTGTAGTGGGGAGTGGGGGGCTAAGGACTGGCCAACTGGCCTCTCTCCATCAGCTCCTAGGAGCACCCCCTGCCTCTGTGCAGGGCAGGGCTTGCCTTATTTCAGCAAAGCCGACTGCACAGAGCAAAGCGTAGAGACCTGGGCCACACTGGGCAAGTTACGCTCCACGCAGGCCTGGGCCCATGGCAAGTGGCCAATCAAGGGGAGCAGAGGCTGAGCAAAGACTTTCAAGGAGACCCCACGGCAGGGCTGCGAAGCCTGCATGGGTGCCCAAGGAAGGTGCCCCGGCCTGTCCAGAGTAGGGGAGACTTGGCACTGCCTGACTGGACTGGGCCAGCAGCACTGGGGTCAGATGAGTAGGTGTTACCCTTGACCCAGTCTCCTGAACCCTGCGGCCCCGTGGCCTCTAAAAACAGGAAAAGCATCACGAACAACTGGGCACGAGGAGCCCCCAGAAGTCACGCTCTTCCTCCGTCCAGAGGAGGAAATTGAGGCTGGGGATTGGCAGGGGCTTGACCAGGGTCATCCAGTGCAGTAGGAACATTCTAGAATGGGATCCCTACATTGCTGTGGACCCACATGCTTACCCAGAGAGGAGGAAGCTCCCCACATGGCTCTGCTCAGCTCCTCCTCCACCCTGGGGTACCTGGGGGGATCAGTTTAGGCCACTGTCACACAGCTGGTCCAGAGAGGGGAGAAGCCTGAGCCTGTTGGCCAGGTGCCTGCCCATGTACCCACACTCTGCCTGGCCTCCTCGTGCCAGCCAGACTGGGGCCCAGGACGTGACAGCCTCCTTACCCCTGCATCTTTGCAGAAGTTCAGCCTCTCCTTGGTCCACAAGGAACACTGCTCTCAGCCGTGCAGGCCATCTCACGAGAGGTAAGAGGAAGAAAAACCCGCAGACACCAGCAAAGCAACCGCGCATCTGCCCTCATCCCCCCCCAGTGGATTTTCCCTGCCACGGAACGGAGAGGAGCCGGACTGTCTGGGGAGGAAATCAGCCTGGGGGCTGGGCAGTGTGGCTCGGCGTGGCTGGGGCCCAGGGCTCCAGGTGGGCAGCACACTGCTGAACTCCGTGCTGTTAATTCATGTCAAGGGGTAGAGGCTCTGGTCTAGTGCCTCTGGCTTGCTATGTGACCTTAAACAAGTTGCTCTGGGCTAGCATCACTGACCCACAAACTGAGACTTGGTTCCATCAGTGATTCCCAACTTCGGGTGCACCAGGGGTCTTCTAAAACCTGTACTAGATCAGCTCCTTGCAGTGTATGCCTGGACACACCACTTTGTTCCTCCGTGCCTCAGTTTCTCCATCTGTGGCTCATCATGGCCTTCCCTGCACAAGGACTGAATGGTGTGGTATGTAAAGTTGTCCCACCTGTGCAGGCATGCTGCTGAGGAACCAGGGGGACCATGGTTCAGTTCCTTCCCTGCCTGCCCTGGCCCCTGCTGCCATGTCCTCTGGGGTCCCTCCTGTGTGGTAGGGGCTGGGCAGAGGGAGGAGCCCAGAGCCCAGCCATGTCCACCAAAGTCTGCTGCTACAATTCCACACCCAGGGCCCTGAAGTCCTTTGGCCACTCCTAGGGCTCCCCTGTCCCCCCTACTACCCCCTGCATCCTGCAGACTGTGGATGACCAGGGTTCCAGGGGTGACACTGACAGCCTGCAGGAGGTCAACCCCCAGCGGCCACTGGCTGGCAGCGCTATGATTCATGTCTGGATGTCCCCCGAAAAGCTCATGCACTCAGGGGCAGGCTGGAAGGTGATTGGATTATGGGGCGCTGCAGCTGGCTTGTTCTTACAAGGGGGTCCTGTTCGGAAGTGAGGGGTCCCTGGAAGGGTGCACCTGTCTCTCCTGCTTCTCTTGCTGCTTTCCCACAGCCTGGCTGTGAGCGGCTCCTCTCTGCCATGCTGCCCTGCCTTGGAGCAGTCCCATGGCTTTTAAACTGTGGGTGTCCAGTGTTGCCTCCCGGGGATGGAAAAATCAGCTGAGATAGGCTGTGTGGCCTTAGGCAGCATACTCAACCTCTCTGTGTTCCAGTCTCCTCACTCATGAAGTGATAATGAAAATTGAGGACCTACCTTAGGGACCATGTGACAGTTCATGTATACCGTGGCCCAGCCTGAGTCGGCCCCTTGTGAGTGCTGGCTGTGGTCACCATAACATGTCACCTGAGCAGGTGCAGCACATGACCAGGATGACTAATGGTGGGGACCGGCCGTGTGCTTTGTGATCACCACATTTCAGCAGCGTGCTCTGTTTCCTGGCCTCTGCTGTGATGCGTATTTTTAACCATGACAGTGCTCTGACTGAGCTGGGCTTGAGCAGGTGTCATGAGCCTCGTCTGCAGCAAGCTGTCCCCGTCAGAGCACAGGGGATGTGCACATGTCCTGCAAGCGGGAGGGGCGGTTCCCAGCATTGGAGACCTCAGCCTGCTCACACTTGGAGCAGAGGTGGGGGTGGGGAGGGGCCCAGACCTGGTGTCCCTCATCCCTTGAGCCCTGTGACTGGGGTTGGGCCTTTCACCAGCCCTGCTCAACATCGCACCAGCATTTGGTCACTCAGCAAACTACTCCTGCGATGCGCCTCAGGGCAGAGCAGTGAGCCATTGGCTTGGTGTCCACACCTCACCACGCATAGCTGAGTCCTGGGGACAAAATGCAGGCTAGGGCAGAAGTGGACTCTGTCCTGTGACCTGCAGCCTGCAGGGGAGGCTGGAGCTACCAAACCATTCCTCAGTGAGTGTGGGGACTGAGAGACCCATTGGGGGACACTGGGGAAATCAGGTGAGTGCTAGGGAGAGTGCTCCAGGAAGGGAAGTGCTCCAGAAAAGGAGTACAGCAGGAAGAAAGAGTGCTCCAGGAGGGGGAGTGCTCCAGGAGGGGGAGTGCCTCAGGAGGGAGGAGTGCTCCAGGAGGGGGAGTGCTCCAGCAGGGGAGTGCCTCAGGAGAGGGAGTGCTCCAGGAGGGGGAGTGCTCCAGGAGGGGGAGTGCTCCAGGAGGGGGAGTGCTCCAGGAGGGGGAGTGCCTCAGGAGGGAGGAGTGCTCCAGGAGGGGGAGTGCTCCAGGAGGGGGAGTGCTCCAGGAGGGGGAGTGCCTCAGGAGGGAGGAGTGCTCCAGGAGGGGGAGTGCTCCAGCAGGGGAGTGCCTCAGGAGAGGGAGTGCTCCAGGAGGGGGAGTGCTCCAGGAGGGGGAGTGCTCCAGGAGGGGGAGTGCCTCAGGAGGGAGGAGTGCTCCAGGAAGGGGAGTGCTCCAGGAGGGGGAGTGCTCCAGGAGGGGGAGTGCCTCAGGAGGGAGGAGTGCTCCAGGAGGGGGAGTGCTCCAGGAGGGGGAGTGCCTCAGGAGGGAGGAGTGCTCCAGGAGAGGGAGTGCCTCAGGAGGGAGGAGTGCTCCAGGAGGGGGAGTGCTCCAGGAGGGGGAGTGCCTCAGGAGGGAGGAGTGCTCCAGGAGGGGGAGTGCCTCAGGAGGGAGGAGTGCTCCAGGAGGGGGAGTGCTCCAGGAGGGGGAGTGCCTCAGGAGGGGGAGTGCTCCAGGAGGGGGAGTGCTCCAGGAGGGGGAGTGCTCCAGCAGGAGGGTGCTCCAGGAGGGGGAGTGCTCCAGGAGGGGAGTGCCTCAGGAGGGGGAGTGCTCCAGGAGGGGGAGTGCCTCAGGAGGAGGAGTGCTCCAGGAGGGGGAGTGCTCCAGGAGGGGGAGTGCTCCAGGAGGGGGAGTGCCTCAGGAGGAGGAGTGCTCCAGGAGGGGGAGTGCCTCAGGAGGGAGGAGTGCTCCAGGAGAGGGAGTGCCTCAGGAGGGGGAGTGCTCCAGGAGGGGGAGTGCCTCAGGAGGGGGAGTGCTCCAGGAGGGAGGAGTGCTCCAGGAGGGGGAGTGCTCCAGGAGGGGGAGTGCTCCAGGAGGGGGAGTGCTCCAGGAGGGGGAGTGCCTCAGGAGGAGGAGTGCTCCAGGAGAGGGAGTGCCTCAGGAGGGGGAGTGCTCCAGGAGGGGGAGTGCCTCAGGAGAGGGAGTGCTCCAGGAGGGGGAGTGCCTCAGGAGAGGGAGTGCTCCAGGAGGGGGAGTGCCTCAGGAGGGGGAGTGCTCCAGGAGGGAGGAGTGCTCCAGGAGGGGGAGTGCCTCAGGAGGGAGGAGTGCTCCAGGAGGGGGAGTGCTCCAGGAGGGGGAGTGCCTCAGGAGAGGGAGTGCTCCAGGAGGGGGAGTGCCTCAGGAGGGGGAGTGCTCCAGGAGGGGGAGTGCTCCAGGAGGGGGAGTGCCTCAGGAGGGAGGAGTGCTCCAGGAGGGGGAGTGCTCCAGGAGGGGGAGTGCCTCAGGAGGGAGGAGTGCTCCAGGAGAGGGAGTGCCTCAGGAGGGGGAGTGCTCCAGGAGGGGGAGTGCCTCAGGAGGAGGAGTGCCTCAGGAGGGGAGTGCCTCAGGAGGGGGAGTGCTCCAGGAGGGGGAGTGCTCCAGGAGAGGCAGTCCTCCAGGAGAGGCAGTCCTCCAGGAGAGACAGTGCTCCAGGAGGAGTACTGCCAGAAATGCTAGGTGCAGTCCAGAGCCAGAGTAGCCTGAGCAGAGGCCAGCAGAGTGTGAATCTCATGAATCCCAATAGGGTGAAATTGCTGGTGGAGGGCGGAGGGCAGGCGAGTCTTGTGTGAGATAAGAATGAGGTGGGGTACAGGACTGGACTTCAGAACGGGTCTTGGCAGGGATCTGACCTTCTTCTCAAGAGCCAGAAGGATGGGTAAGGAAGCTGAGCGGGGCTGAGGGCTTCGCCTGCTAGATGACTCTGGAGCTGGGAGAGAAGGGATTCAGGAGAGGCTCAGAGTGGCCCCTGCACCTCCAGCTCATCTAACTGCACAGCCCTGGGTTCAAAGCAGCGTCAGCTGGCAGCTCTTCTCCTCAAATCCATTCTTCTCCCACAGAAGTAAAATTCAGATCACACTCTTTTATTATTATATATCTTCTTTTTTCTGGATACAAAATATGAATTACTAAATCTGAAGGATTGCTGTGGGAATAAAGGGCCTGGCTTCCTTCCCAGAATTCTCTTTAGGCAGAGAACCAGGGCTAAATGCACAGATATAAGAATAAAGAACCTCTAAGCTGCTTTGGGAGCCATCCTGACTCCAGGTTCCTTGATAGGTAGTGAGCCCTCCTTTCCTGGAGGTATGTAAGCTGTCAAAGTACAATTTTTAAGAAATTAAGTAACAGCTTAACTCTCACCCAAATATAGATGAACTACAGGTCAGATTTTGATTTTTTAATTCATGAATGAGGATTCCAGTAAGATGACAATACTGATTAAAAAGAGGGCCACAGGAATGGACTTAGAGACCCCTGAGGAAAGGCTGTTGGAATGAAATGGCTCAGTGTGATGCAAAACTGATTAATATCCTAAAAGGTCAAAAATCAATTTCGGACCAGAGATACAGCTCAGCGGCACAGCGCCTGCCTGGCAACACATGCCCTGAGTTCAATTGCTGGTACAAAAAAAAGCAATAATTTCTACTGGGCAGAAATCTATACCTTAACATCTATACCCTCTAATATTTAGCCCATTAGTAGCATAAACTAAATCAAAGTCACCCGCCTCTAAATCATGAAATACTGCCAGTCTGAGCTACTTTGAAACGCCACAAACTGGGTAACTCGGAGACAACAAAAATTAATTTCTCACAGTTCTGGGGGCTGGAAAGTCCAAGGTCAAGTTGCCTGAAGACTCTGAGTCTCGTAAGGGTCCACACCCAGGGCCTTGACACTGAGCTGCATCCTAAGCCAGTTTTCTATTTTGTTTTTTTGAGACAGAATCTCACTGAGTTTCTAAGTTGCACAGGCTGGGCTCAAACTTGCAATCCTCCTGCCTCAGCCCTCTATGGGGCCTCTTCTACAAGGGCACTAATCCCCTCAAGAGGGCTCCACCCTCATGACCTAACCACTTCCCAAGATTCTTCCTAATGCCATCAAATTAGTGATCAGGTTTCACCGTATCTTTGGGGACACACATATTTAGACCGTAACAAATACTGCTAATGGGTTCATTTGCTCTCCAGTTTGACAGTGGTAAAACTTATTGTTTCTCTGCCTGTGTCCACGTTTGGGGTAACTTTTCTTAACCCAATGGGACAATGGCTGTAGGAGAGGCAGCCAGGAAGTCCTGGTGGGAGAGGGGCCACCTGGCATATCTTCTCTGGCAAGAACCCAAAAGGAAAGAGCTGGAGAAGCCTCTGTGGGGAGCAGCAGAGGGACCATCTTGGAGTGAGCTGGAGTGACACCCAGGGAGCCACGGGGCACCCTGGGGTGAAGGCAGGCAGGGAAGAGGCCTTGGGAAGCTGCCAGTTTTGACCTGTTATCACTATGAGCCCAGGTGAGGATGCCAGGGTGGCTCATGGCATGGGATGGGAAGGCAGAGCACACAGAGAGAGGGAGCCACAGCCCCAAACTTGCAGGCTGGCCTGGCTGGCATTAGAAGGTGCCTACGGCCTGCCAGCATATCCGAATGAGGGGAGGGGATTCTGCCAGCCCCCCAGGGACCAGCAGAGCCAACCATAGCAGCCGGGACCCTGGGGAATATAGAAGTAGGAGGGCATGGGCTGCAGGCTGGCAACCAAGAGGCTGCCTTCCCGAGAGGCCTCCGCCCGCATGCTGCCAGGGAGCTGCTGGGGTGGAAAACCTGGGGTCTGGGTTCCCTCTGCCCCTCAGTTCTCAGCTCCCATCTGTGGGCAATGGCTGGCACCGTGCAGGCGAGCTCAGAGCCAGCTCAGGGAACTTGCACCAGGGTTTGGCCTGTCTCAGCCCGGTCTGGGAGACAGCCAGACCCCCTCCTGCCTCTGCTGCGCCTGACCAGTCCCCCAAGCAGGGGCCGCCGGGGGTGAGGTGCTCATGGGGAAGGGGGCGCTGGGGTCGGGGGACAGGGCCTGTCTAGCTGGGGTTGAAAGCCTGTGAAAATGTCCCTGAGTCGTTCATTTGAAGAGGAAGGGGGAGGGAACCTACCAGCGTGAGGGGTAATTATTTTGCAAAACTTTACAAAGTTTCGGAAAATCTTGTTTCCCCCTTCATTGAAACCATTGTTTTTCAAGGGAAATTGAATTAGAAGGTGGTGGCGGTTGGATGGGGCAGGAGGGGGCAGAGCAAGCCACATGTTTTTCTAACTAACCAGGCGTCTGTCTTGCCAATAATCCAGAAGCTTCTTGTGCTCCGCATCTTGGGACCACCAGGGCTGTTGCCGGGGACAAGAGAGAGCCCCTGCACTGCGGGGACATCTGCAAGGCTGGAAGGGGCCCCTGTCACCTCCTTCACCAGGCTGGAACATGTGGGATGTAGCAGCGAAGTGGGGTCAGGTCTTTGGTGCGTGTGTGTAACACTTTTGCTGAGAGCTGAGCAGCCTTGGGGAAGCCCCTCCTCTGCCCAGTGCCTCATCTTCCCTCCTTGAAGACTGCAGTCCACAACCTGAGCCTTGAGTGGTGACTTGATCAACAGCCAAGCTGACACGGGAGTGCATCTAGAAGCTCAAAAGTGCTGTTGCTTCACTGATTGGCACCACGTCCTCATCCAGTTGAGACCGTGCTCCAGGCTGACTGTGTGTGATTGGTAGAGTCTGGCCGGGGCGCTTCATAGTTCAAACTTAGCTCAACAGGAAAAGGTGCAAGGATTGACTAGTAATGTCTGTTATGGGTGCAGACTTTGGAGGGATGGCACCTATGCCAGGTGTTTGCCATCTCTGACCGAGAGCAAGTCTCCCAGGCTCCTAGTAAAGAAGCTGAGCCCTCAGGAAGCACAAAGACAGTAAGCTTTCTTGAGGTGACTCTTCCTGCTCCCCATACTTGTTTATCACATTTCTCACTCACTCCCATGGCTCCGGCTGCCTGCAGAATAAGATCCAAAACTGCACTCTAGCCGTGTACCAAGCACCTTGCAAATGTCATTTTCTTCCACAGGAAATGTGCCAGCTGAATAGTTTCTTGCTCCTACTCCACGTTCCCCACCCCCAGGCCTGGGTGCCTTGTGTGGCAGTGCCAGGGTGTCGTTTTGAGTTTCACCGCATGGTCTCACCTGATCAGCTTCTCTTCCCACACAGGCCTGGGGGATCTTAAGTTGGGGTCTGGCTTAAGCACCCTACTTCTGGGTCTGGCCTCCTGGACCACAGTCTTGGGCTGCCATGAAGGCTGTGTCAGAACTCCCACTTGTCACAGGGGCCACCCAGGCCAAAGCAACACCTGAACTGAGAATGAAAAGATGGCTCTGTCTTCCCAAAACACGCTGCAGACTGGCATGGCTCTGGAGGGACCGGCTTTCACTAAAGACGTGAACCTTGTTAGGACAAAATGATGTAATATAAATACACATGAGTACACGCATCACACACACAGTTGGTTCCCAGTTTATGATGTTTTGATTTAGGATTGTTTTATTTCTTGAGGTGTGGAAATGATATGTGTTCAATAGAAATCATGCTTCAAATTTTGGGTTTGGATCTTTTGCAGGACCAGCGACATGCAATCCGATTCTCTTTCACGGTGCTGGGCAGCAGCAGTGGATGTGACTCCCGGTGGGCCAGGAGACCGCTGCTGCTCGGTGGGGTGTCTGGTAGGTTGGGGCCCTGAATGTTTCTGACTGAGGATGAAGTAACCAGGACGGAACCCCACTGCAGGCTGGGAAGCATCTGCGAAGACAGGCGCAGTTACACTGTAATCCTACGGACCTACAAAGAAAGGGAAACTTTGCTGAAAAGCGCCAGAGAGGCCTGGGCATCTTCACCAGTGTCACCACCTCATCCAGCCACCTGCTTGGGGTTCCAGGCCTCTTCCCAACTCCTCCTCCTCGCCTTCCCCTGCTCTGGAAGCAGAGTCCAGCCTCAGCCTTTCCTCCCGACGTTTCCTCCACCTGGAGTGTCCTCTCTTGGGCTTGGCTGTGCTGATCCCCAGGGTGACAGGCAAGGGTTGGGGTCTGGCTCAGAAAGGTCAGGGTCTGTCCCTCCCTCCGTCCCTTCCCAGAGCTTCCTTCACCTCCTGAGCCTCAAGAGATCACAGTCCTACCATCCACTGGCTTTGAAACTTAAACACTTAAATGCATGTGCCTGGTGTGTATTAAGTGCATAATTTTAAGATGTTAGCTATTAAATAATTATAAGATCCATAAATGCTCCACTGACAGCGTGCCTTTGCTGACTACATGCCCGAGGCTCCCTCTCCTGCCACACTCTCTTTGACACAACACTGGAATACAGAGCCACCAGGGCCAGAGGGCCTGGCACGTGAGAGCTGGAGAATGAATGAATGAACCAATACCCAGCATGGCCACTTTGGGGTCTGGTTTGTTGCACCTGCGGTGTAGCCTGGCTGGGGCTGATTGGCTTCTTCTGTTTCCCTCTCTATAGCGAGGCTGTGGGCCTCCCTCTCCAGCTCCGCAGGGGCCTAACCAGCCTATGAGACATGGAATGCAGTAGGTGCTCAGTAAATGTGTGTTGCAGGTGAGGCTGGCTTGCAGAGAAGGGTAGACAGGCTGTCGCATCTCACTAAAGCTCACCTTACCCAGGGCTGACCCCAGTCTCAGACTTGGGGACTTTGGAAGGATATGGACATGTCACTAACTGTTCCTGAGTCTCTCACTGCGTAACAAATTACCCAAGATGTAACAAGTCTAAGCGACCATTTCATTTTGCTGTGATGTCGTGGTCACTTCTATTATGCTCTCTGTGGAAGCAGACACAGGGAGCGGGCACAAAGCCCACCTTTTTATGGAATGAGTATCAAGGAACGTGGGTCATTTTTAATGCTCCACGCTGATTTTAAAAATTAAACAGTGTAATTAAAAAATTTCTTAAGGAGGCTGTACATGGTGGTGCATGCCTATAATCCCAGCACTCAGGAGGCTGAGGCAGGAGAAATGCTGTGAGTTCAAGGCCAGCCTGAACTGCACAGTGAAACTCTACCTCAAAAACAAACAAACAAACAAAAAACAGGGCCAGGGATTTAGCTCAGTGGCTATGCCTCTGCTTGGCAAGGGCGAGGTCATGCGTTTGATCCCCAGTACCAAAAACAAAAACAAAGCCACTTTAAGCAAACCTTGCGTTGCTAAGTAGAAAATCGATATCAGAGAGCTGCATGCAGAGGCAGCCTCCCGGTCAGGACGGCAGGACTGACTCGTCTTCATGAGAAAGCCCCTCACGGTCAGTGAAAACTCCACTTCCGGTTTGTGTGTCTCCTGGACAGGTAATCACAGTCGGATCTGCCTCCTGGTGTCAGGTGCTGGCCGTGAGCCCAGCCCCCATCAGACCTGTGATTATAAGGGGACCACGCAGTGCTCCACAGGACGCTGCATTGCTAAGCTGTGATGCCTGGCAGGTTCAGGGGACCCAGTGCCTTCCCAATTAGGGTGAAGCTGCCCATAAGGAAAGCAAAAGCTCTATCCCTCTCCTCCTGCTGAGGAGCGGGTGTAACAGTGAACTGGCACCAACTGTAACATGTCACGAGTACCGTCAGGTGCCTGCTGCAGGTCGAGAGTTCGGGCCCATTTCACTCAGGTTTGGGTCACCACTAAGGGGCTCACCAGGCTGCAACAAGGTATCAGAGGGCTGAAATCTCCTCTGGGCTCAGGGGCCTCTTCCAAGTCCACCGGCCATTGGTAGAATTCAGTTCATTGTAGCTGTGTGATGGTCTCAATGTCATCACTGTCAGTTGGGGACCGCCCCCAACTCCTAAAGTTCCCTGCCATGTGACCCCAAGTAGGGCATCCACACCTGGCTGTCTGGCACCCCTCCAGCCAGCCAGGCACATTTCTGGACCTTCTGCCTCCTGTGTTGATTTCAGGACTCCCGGATAGACTCCATTTGGATGAAATCAAGATCATGTGGGTGGGACCTGCCACACTCAATGGCTCAGGACAATTTGGGTATATACAGCAGCGGGGCTGGAATCTTGGGGGCCACCTCAGCATCCTGCCCACTGCAAATGCTATGGACTCTAGCTGGACGCTGTCATCCACCCAAGCCCCTGACTGTAGGCCTCAGGTTGGTGACACATAGCAAGCATTAAATAGGAGATAAAGATCGGAATCACCTGAGTGGAACTTCTGCCCCGATGGCAATCTAAACTACAGGCACGGGTGGGAAAAGGTCCTCTCCCACTCTGAGCAGTACCCGTCTACAGAGCTCCAGCTCGCCTTAGAGACCTGCCCCTGGGAAGCACAAGACAAAACCACCTTCAGGTCTTCCCAGCTATCACATTTGGAGACTTTGCCCATCCATTGCCACTCCATTCTTTTTGGTCACATTGCCCTAGGCTGGTCATGATGGCCAGAGGGTTTCACATGGGCTCTGAATACTGTCAAATGCTACTCTGACATATGAGGTTATGGTCATTAGAGCCAGGCTGGACATGGTCTCTCTTCCGGGTACTCATGGTAGCTGAGAAGGGTGAGGAATGAAGCCCATCAACTCTCGTGACAGTGGTAGGTTTTCTGTATTTCTGGAGCTGGGGGTTTGCTCAGAAGGGCCAAGCTATGCCATCTTGGGGGTTTGAGACGGGAGAGACTTCTTCACTGTTCACCAAGGACAGCTTTACAGATGGCACATCAGCCAACATCTGCCATCTGCACGGTTACTAACATACTAAGTCTAAAGGGGAAAAAATTCTTTAATAAACCATAATTGTCACGAATATGATTTTTTTACAATGATGCTAAATTTACCTAAATAAAAAGAATGAATCATAGTTTTATTCAAAAAATGAAGTAAGAAACATTATGGGCAAGATGAATTTAGGGTAAGAAAAGTTAGGAAGCTATTACTGGAATGACTGAAATTTGGAAAAAGAAACATTGGAGGGAGGAAGGCTCACCGCAGAGTGGCCCTAGTGCCCAGGCTCCTGGGGTGTGTCTCTGTTTCTTACTGAGTCATCAAACCAAAAGGCAGAGAGTTTAAGACAGGTCACTGTCCCCCAGTGCCAGCTGCCAGCCCCGTTTAGGATGCTCCTCTCCAACAATGGGCAGAGGCCTGGGCGGCAGCTCTGCATAGGCCTGGCAGCTGCAGGCTGATGACTCTGACCGCTGGGTAGTCTGCGGCCTTCCCCACGGCTGACCTGACGAGCCGGGTGCCAGCTCCCTGCTAAGGAAGAGCCTGAGCGGCCTTGTGACAGGGATTTCCGGCGGCCAGCAAAGGCGTGTGGAGGGAGAGCTTGTGGCAGGAGTGGAGGGGCTCAGGGGTGGCTGGAAGACATGGCAACCCGGCACGGGGCAGGACAAACCCAGGCAGAAAATGGGCAACCAGCAAGTCTTCATTCAGCATCGGGCAGAGTAAATAAACCCAAGCCGCCCGGCCCAGCCGAGCTTAGTGGGCCCAGCTGGCGGTGGCTGCAGAGGGACGTGGGAGGGGTGGCTCAGGGGAGCCGGGCAGATGCTGTAGGGGTGGTGTGGCCTCTTCAAAGTGCCCACGGACAAACCCACAAACAGCAGGAGGGACGAGGGGCAGGACTGGAAAGGAAAGGTACAGAATTCCGTTGGCCTGAGCAGCTCCTTACAATTTTGACCATCAGAGTGGCTGACACCCGCTGAGCGCTGACTGAGGGTGAGGCCTTTGCAGCTCCCGGTAGGCAGTGCTGTTACAGATCCCATTCACAGCTCTGGAAGGCGAAGGCCAGAGAAGTTAACATGTGCCAGCATCACACAGCAGGACAGTGGTACGGGTCAGTCACTGCCAGTTCCGGCTGTTGCCGCCCACCAGAGCCAGAGTGCATTTCAAGCTGAGAACACCTGTCTTCCATGACTGTAATTCACTAGGATGTGCTCGCACGCACCAATAAATGCAATCCCAATCCTATGCACTCCAAGGCCCCTACCATGTGACCCGGAAATGCAGCCCTGGCATTTCTGGAGAAGGGGATGACGTGACTTCCAGGGCTCCATCAGGCCTCTGCCATGGGCAGACAGTGCCAGGCATGAGCTGGAGGGCGGAAGAGGGCAGGCAGGGAAGATAGACTTGCAGAAGGCAGAGCTGGGCACCTGGAGAGGGTTTCCAAAGTGTACCCAGCGGACCTTTGCTTTTGTGTCTTCTCTGCCAGGCCCGAGGCTGGCAGCAGATGTGCACCTGCCGTTTCCCCCTGTCCTCAGGGAGCACCCCATCCAACTGTGGCATGAGACAGGAATCAGAGAATTCTGACCTGGCAGCTTAGCAGCAACTCCCGATGGCAGGTCATAGGAGGGCGGGCCAGGCAGGGAGGAGGGAGCAGCAGTGTCCCCGAGGAGCAGAAGCACAAAGCTGGCAGGAGGAAGGGCCCAGGGGCAATGGCGTCTTGAGAGTGAGGTCCACTGGGTCAGCTGAGTGCTGGCCGGGCCAGGCACTGCTAAGCCCCCACATAGATTCTCATGTATGTTGGAGACCATGTGGGGAGAGATCACAGAGGAGCCATTCTAAGAGGATGAGCCTGGTGTGACCAGTGCTCCCAGTTCCCCCGAACTGTCCTAGCGTAAGTACAGGAAGCAGGAAACCCCTCAGTCCCAGGCAAACCAGGGTAACCAGTTGCTGAAGAGCAATTTCTTGGGGCCACTGAGTTGCTGGTGTTGGGGACTGTCCTGGGCACTGTTGGGTGTTTATCAGCATGCCTGGCTCACACTCATGAGGTGCCATTGTGCCCCCCAACTCTGAGCCCCAGGGTCCCCTGGGAGACCCTGAGGTTTCAATGCTCTGCCTTTTGGAGGGCCAAGGGAGGCTCATCCCAGCTGGCAAAGGGTCGTGTGTGGCACAGGCCAGGAGGCAGGGAAGGTGGGCCAGGGATCTGGACCTCAAGTGCCAGGCCCTGCTGCCTGTCCCTGTAACTGCTTTGCCTCTGCCCACAGGCTTATCCCACCTGGGTACAGCAATGTAATGGCTGATGCACGTGTCAACTGGAGAAGTTTAGAAGTTTAAGTGGCTCAGCAGGGGGCCAGGGTCCCCACTTCATGAACACTCTCGTCCCATGCAAGAGGAGGGCACAGAGATGGGTGTAAAGGACACCCCACCCCAGGGCTGGTGGCCTGCATACAAAAAAAGGGAAATACAGAAGAAATGATGGCCGGTTCTTCAGAAGAGCTCCAGCTGTTGCCGTCCGCTTAGAGGTCATCTCCTGGCTTCCAGAGCAGACCACTGGGCTTCACCTGGGACCCTCCAGCCTTTGTCGTAGACTCTGCAGCCTCCCAGGAGAGGATAGGTCATTCAGTGTCCCACCACAGACCCATCAGCCTCCTGATAGGACTTGCACAGGACACTTGAGCTCCAGACCTTGGACTGGACCCTTCAGCAGCCAGAGCTCAGACACCCTCCCTTTGCCTCCTCATCCGACACTGTGTCTGACATTGCAAGTCAATCTTGTAATTTCTTATACATTTATATACCTTGTGTTACATCTGTTTCTCTAGTAAACCCTGACTAATACATAGGTGCTGAGCTGCATGTGGTGGGTCCCCTGAGCAGAACGATGAAGGGGGCTGAGAAAATCAAGGGCAGCTTGGTCACACCGCCCTGAGGAAGCCCGTCTCCGGCCATCACATCCCTCCTTCCTCTGACCACTGCCTGCCAGACCTTTGCATTCAGTGAGTGCTTCAGAAGTAGCTTTTGAATGAACGGGGGAAGGAGCAGATGACCGGCCCAGCCTCCCTTCTGCCACCACTGTGCAAAGATCAAGGTCCCAGACGTCTGGAGCTGTCCCAGCCCTGAAGTTTAACCACCAGGCTGCCTCAGCTCCTGCCCCCCACCGTTCTCCTTGCCCACCCCCATCTCCTCCAGGCCCGGCTCACATGGCCCTGCCAGGACCAGCGCAGGCAGGATGCTCCCCCACCCTGAGGCAATCTCTCTCCAGGCAGAGCACCTGGGGCCTGGCTGGGGGCTGCTTGGCAAGGCCCGCCCGGCTCCTGTGAGGAGACTCGGAGCCCCCAAACTCCCTCCTCCCGCCCCCCACCCTGCGGTTTGCCTGCAGAGGAAGCAGCAGCTGGGCCCGAATGCAAGACCTAGAGACACGCTTGTTGGGGCTGGGTGGAAAGTTACAGCCACCACCACCAAGGGCTTTGAAGACCAAACTGTTTGTGTTCCCCATAGCTATTTGTGGCCAAGGCGTCCACCACCCTGCCTCAGAGGTGGAGACTGAGCAGAGCTCAGAGCATTGTGGCTGTTCACAGGCCATCCTGAAACCCAAGCCGCCCTACCAAGCCAGACAAGCCAACAATTCAACCTAAGCTAGACCAGTTCTGGAAACCCAAGGGGCCTATACATCCTACCATCTGTACCCAAGTAACCTCGCTCAAGCCAACTCAACCAACAATCCAACCATCTGACCAGACACAAGCAATGAGTTTGACCCATCTACCCAAGCCCAACTCAACGAACCAGGTGGACCCCAAAATCTACTAGTTAATCCAGCCTATTCAACTGGTCCATCCCAGTCAGACAACCCAGTGCACCTCGGCAACCCAGCAATACTAGCTTTCTTGGAATGCAATTAACTGGCCAATTCTAGCTACAGTGTCCCAACCAACCCAACTTACGTAACACAACTAAATGGCCTCAGACAAAGCCAACCCAGGTTCCCCCAACAAAATAATCCAATAACCCAATAATGTAACTACAGAGACCGCTTCACCTAAACACACTGATAAAGCTGCTTCTCTAACAAACTCAGCCCAACGAACTCAGCTTACTCCATCTGAACCCAGATAAACAAGCCTAACCCACCTGATATGGGATAAATCCTGCCAGTCTATGCTATTTCTTTTAACCTAACCCAGTTCTAAACAAATCCCTGTGTGTCTGGGGGCCTAACCCAGCCCATCCAGCGTAGTGCTACAGGACAGCTATGTCTCTTTAATATCAAACCAGGCCCTGAGGAAAGGGATGGGGAAGCCCTAAGTCCTGCTCCCAGTGCCTCATAGTCTCCCAGATGTGGGAATTGCCTCCGTGGTGCGATCCCCTTATTGTGAGGTTACCTTGAACCTGACCTAGGCATGCACTGGGGAGGGGTGTGGCCAGTGCTATGGAAATGGGGAAGGGATCCCATCCCCGCCCATCCCTGCCATGTGCCATGGCTGCCGTAACACGTGGGTGGCTCTGGGGGAAGGAAAGAGGGGGAGGGGAAGGAGACAGGGGGAGCAGGTTGGCCTTACAAGCAGGAGCAACCAGTCAGGGCTGCAGAGCTGGGAGCACAGAGGTGCTAATAAGCAAGGGCTAGCTGGGAGCGGGACCCAGAGGACCTGAACCTTATCTGGAGGGTTGGACCTCCACGCTCCGGACAGCAAAGGCCACCAGGATACAGTGAGAGGGATGAAGCAGATGCCAAGGGAGGAGGCAGCAAGGAAGAAGGGTCAAGAAAACACGGAGAACAGAAAAAGAGAGAGAAAAACAGAGAGAGAATGTCAGCCCGTCCCAGCTTAGCACACCCTGACGCTGAGGGCTGGAGAGGGTCAGCCTGGTGTTCTTTGTCCCAGCGAATACTGGAACCCAACTTAGGAGACCATGCCAAGGCTCCTGAAGTCCACTTCTGACCTCTGTAGACACCTTTATAGATAGCTGGTGACTCAGGTTTACATCCCTGACACCTTGGGGAGCTGCAGCCTCCTTAGGAAGAGAAAGCCCCAGGATGGAGGAGGAAAGGTATCATGAGGCTTTGCCGGGAACACTTGCAGGGGAGGCAGTGGTAAGAGTGTGGGGGTAGGGCTGTGACAGACATTCTGGGAGGGCAGGGGCAGGGCCAGGGCATGAAGTGAACCCCCGTAAGAGCCCTGGGGCTCACACCCCAATGGGAGGAAATACCATCACTTCCATCCTTCAGGTCAGAGCTAGATGGTCCTTCCTAATCTTTGGAAGGACCTGATCTCCTCCTTTGACTCCTACAGCAGGACAGAAGCTTATCCAGTCCACACAGCAGGTGAGTGTCAGAGCCAGGACTAGAACCCAATTGATGGCTCCCATGAGGTTAAATCTGCACCCCCAGCCACTCATGGGACCCAGAGCTTAGAAGGGGCTCCTTACTTGGGCCCCTTCCCAGCATACAATGCAACTCTGCCTTGCCTACTGACTCTGGAGCTGCCCATCTACTCAATCCCACCCTGTGTTACTGAAACTCCAAAGTACTATTTCCTGGCTCTAAACCCTACACTCCTAGCCATAAGGCCAGGTGCCATGTATTCCAGATTGGGAGGGAAACAGCTGCCTTTCCAAGCTGACAGCATGGGTCAGCAGAAGTGACTGCCATCGCCAGGCCAGGCAGGCTTGCACCAATGATGGGGGGTTCACCCACCTTTGGATGCTGCCTGAAGGATGCCTGCCTCCCTGGATTACAGAGGGAGGGAGGCTGGCTGGTTCTGACAGCAGGTCTCTAGACTACGGGTCACACTGAGGAAAGAAGGAAGGAAAGGGAAGGGAAGTATGGACAGAGGGGTGCAAAGAGCCCAGGAACTCCCAAAATGTACAAAGAGCTTGGCACATGTAAGTGGCAAAACTGAAGTTCAGAGGTAAGGAGCCAAGACCTGTCTAGGTCACAAGTGATTGAGGCAGGAGCTGAGAAGGAACAAATCCCTTCTGTCTCCTAAAAAATAGAACCATACAGGACATCAGATACCTGCAGAATGGGAACAATAACTTTTCTTTCATGTGCAAGGAGAGGCTTAGGTGTTGGCAGTTATCAATCGTATGTTACTAAATGAGAGGGCTCCCTCCATCACCTAAAAGTGGGCACTTGCAGAACCCGGACCCGAAATGAGCCTTGGTGTTGTGCGCATGTGAGCATGCATGCATATGTACGTGTGTGTTTGGAAACAGTCTTGCTAAATTGTCTGTGCAGGCCTTGAGCTTGCTGGCCCCTAATGGTGGCTGGGATTCCAGGAATGTACCACCAAGCCTGACTTACATAGGTTATTTTGTTTTTCAGTGGTACTGTGGATTGACCCCATTGAGCTATATCCCCAGCCCTCTTTTTTATATTTTTATCTTGAGACAGTGCTAAATTGCCCAGACAGGACTCCAAAACTGCCATTTTTTTTGTCCCGGTCCTCTTGGAGTGCTGGGATTATAGGCATGCACCACCACAGCTGACTGAGATCAGATTTCTGGTAGCCTCTTTCCTTATAAAGAGAATGATACCGAGAGAATCAATTAGAATCAAGCATAAATTTGATTGGGACAACTAGCGGCACACAGCACTCAACCAATGGCAGCCAGCATGGGCCAAGGTCGGGCTCTCATTGGCCCAGTGTAGGTCACATGGCCAGCTGCAAACCAATCATGGTATCCAGGGTTGAGAAAGCCCAGCATGGCCAATCTGTGTGGCTAGGTTCATCTGAGCCCTGGGAGTTGATTGGCCTTCTGGGTGCTAAATAGGTTAACATCCACAGAGCAGAGCACAAAGCCAGTGTTCTAGCACACAGGACCTGAGAATTGGCAAGAGAAAGTAGATAGTCACCGCTATCCTATGAGGATGTAGAAAGGTATTGCCAGATGGTTAAAACTTTTTTTGTCTTGTTTTGTTTTTGGGTCTTTTTTTTTCTTTTTGGAGGGATCAGTGCTAGAGACCAATGGCCTTTGCACTGAGCTACATCCCCAGCTCTTTTCTATTTTTTATTTTAGACAGATATTGCCAAGTTTTCTATTCTGGGCTCCAACTTGCAATCCTCCTGTCTCAGCCTGCCAGAGCACTGGAATTGCAGGCGTAAGCCACTGAGTCTGGCTGGGGACCTCTTGATGGTGGGGTCTCTGAGGGACATAAATAACGATTGTCCCCATCTGAGACTTCCTTAAATTTACCAAAAATATCACATGTTCTGCCGAGTGACCATTGGGACCATAGCTGCCACTGATTAATTTACTGTATGCTAAGCACTGCTGTAAGTGCTTTTTATATATTAATTCATTCTCAAATCCGTGCACTACCCCTGGGTGGCAGGTCTGATTATAAAAACTGTTTTACAGAGTCAGAAACCAAGTCAGGAGTAGGTTAAGCAACCTGCCTGAGGCTCCGCAGCTAACCAGTGAAAGTTTCCATCCAAAGAAGCTCCAGCAATGATGCTTTTGCCATATGCTGGGAGACTTCAGTTAGCATTTCTATGGGAAGTCTCTCTTCCCTGTCCTGCCCCTGCCCCTGCGCGCTGGACAGGTAACCGATGTCACTGCACCCCGTCCTGCTTGCCAGGCATTCTGCTGGGTCTGTCGACCTCTGTTCAGTCCCATAGGAAGACCTCAAATCTGCTTCATCTTTCCCATTTCACAGATGAGAAGACAGACTCACGGAGGCAGAGTGGCCTGCCCAGGTAACACCCAGAGTGGGGAGAGGCGGCTCGGGGTGGGAGGCCCCTCTTGCCCTGTGGCAAGGGCCAGGATAAATGGGGCACGACTGTGGTATGTGGTGGAACATTCTGTCCCCAGCTCAGATCTGTCCCCAGCACAGGTCCGGAAAATCTGTCTGGAAGGGGGCAGGGACAGGCGTGGCCTGTGCACCTCGGGAGCTGCACTGCCCAAGGCTCGATTCCAGGTGACCCTGGTTTTGAGTCCTGGAGGACCACAGCCTGACCCCCGTTCTGCTCGGCAAGCCCACACTGCATTTCACACCGGAAATTCAGCCTGGTCTTCTCACGTCCTGTGCTGTAGCAGGAGGAGCAGAGCTGTAAAGTCAGTGCTGAGCTGTTTTCAAAACAGTCTTTGAAATGCTTCCTGCCAGGGAGGGAGAGTTCACGTACAGGAGAAACAGAGGAACCCTCAGATACGGGAGGGAGAGCTTGTCCGCAGGACGGAGGACAGAGAGAAACAGAGACCCAGCAGACAGGGTGCTTCCCCTACCTGAGCCACCGCCACCCCAGACCAGTGACACTGGCCTGTTCTCCACCTCTGCCGGTCCAGGTGGCAGAGGCCTGGCGTGGGGACAGACAGCTGTCAGCGGTGCTCTGGGTCCACTGGTGGAGCTGCTATGAGCTTGCAAGAGTGACTGTGAGATATCTGAGAACTTGCAGACCTGTTATTGCTGTTTGCAGATAGCTTTGGAGGGAGGATTTACACCATAGAAATTGGCAACACTGCAAATCAGGCCTTACCCCCCACCCCGCCTGCCTGTCTCTCTTTCCCAGCACACCACTGCCTGGCGGCCACTTCTGGCCACATGCTTTCATAGCTGCATGACCTTGATTTTGTCACTCTACCTCTCTGAGCCTCAGTTTCACCCCGTGGGCAGCTGGAAGACAAATGCCCATCCACAGGGCCACCAGAGAGATGAATGCCAAGTATGAGACACCCACACAAGGCGGCACCCAGTGTGTGCTCCCCTCTACCCCAGAAAACAGTCCTCCTTCTGGTTGGTGTGTCCCAGTGGACAGAGATGGGTCTGAGCCTGACCCGCATCCTCTCCCAGGTGGGGGGTGCCACTGGGTCCACAGAAGTCAGCAATGAGTAACCTCTCTGCGTGCACCCTGGGGCGAGGGGGCGCGTTGGAAAGAAATGGGAGGTGGGAGGAAAAGACGGAGATGTGGGATGGCAGGAAGTGACCATGAGGCGGCATGTCCGGAAGGACGGGTGCTCAGGAGGCAATCACATCTGGCTTTTCCGGGGCGGCACCCGGGGAAGGTCCCGTTGGAGACAGGGTGTTTTTCCCTCTGCTTTCCGCTTTCTTTCCCTTGCCTTTTTCCCCTTCTCTCCCTTCTTCTCCTGCTTCCTTCTTTCCTTCCCTCCCACCTTGATCTTTCATCCCTCCCCTTCAGCACTCAGTGACAATGTTTTCATTCACGATGTATTTATTTGGTAGCATTTCCTGCCCACCCCCAGGTTGGGTGAAGAAGACACTGAAAACACCAGGCAGTGGGGGAAATGGGGCCACCGTCTCGTGCCAGGATGGCATGGCCGCCCAGCAGCTGGCAGGACAGGGAGATGGCGTGGAAGGTGTGCAGGAAGAGGCCGTGGCTCCAGCAAAGGCCTGGGGAAATAGAGCTGAGGGGCTTGAGTGGCTGAGGAGGCAGGATCCAGGGCCCCAGCTGCAGAGAGGAGCCGAGCACCTGATGCCTGGGACCGGACACTTCACAAAGGCCTGGCAGGACTGTTTCCAAGGACCGGCAGAAGACAGAGAGGAAGCAGTGGAGAGTTATTTAAGCCTGGGCGCCAGGACTCGAGAGCTGTCCTTTGGGCAGCCCTGGTCCACACGGCAGCCCTGCTCTGGGAAGCTGCAGCCTGACCTCTGCAGTGGGAGCCTGAGGTTGCCCCCTCCCAAGACTCCCCGCAGCCTCCACCCTCCTTTCCTTTGTAAATAACACCAGGCCCTTCCTGGTGAAGAACCACCACGCCCCGTGCTCCCTCGCTGTGGTTTGGGGCAAATGTCAGGCTGCCCCTCACTCTACCTAAACTCTAGGGAAAGGCTCATGGTTCAGGTGGGTTTAGCGCTGTGCACCTGACCCAAGGCGTCCAAGGAGAGTTATTTCCGGACTGTTGCTGCACCTTGCCGAGAAGGGATCCCTCCCATTTTGGTGGAAGCTGATAGGATGACAGCCAAGTTCATAGTGATCCCTTGACGCAGAGTCAGAAAAGCCTGCCTGAGAAAGTAGCTAATGCCAAAGACATCAGAACTGAATGAGACACAGAGGGATTGGAGGTGGCATCACTGAGCCTCTGGATCCACTTGTGCCTGAAGCAGACCCAACTTCTGGACTTTTCAGTCCTTTGACTCCCTCTGATACCATTGTTGTCTGTTTATTTCTGTTTGTTTTACTTAAACCAGCTTGAGAGCTGAATCTTCAGTCCCTTGCCACGTGTCCTGGGTTAAATAGCAGCATTGATATGCCATATTTTTTGCACTCAGACCTGGGCTCACTGAGGGCCTTGGGAAAGCCATTTACCTCTGTGGGGCTCAGTTTTCTCTTCTGTGAAGTGGGTATAGTGATGTCTGCCAGCCTCCCAAGATTACCCAGTGATCCATGAGCAGGTGACCGCAGCAAGGCTGTCAGATGAGGACACTTCCCTCCTTAAGGTACCTGGCTGCACCCCAACCTTCATCTTCTCGGGTCCTCTCGACCACACCCTGTGCCTCCACAAGGCCTCTCAAACAGCTCTTGGCCAAGACAAATCCCTGATGTGATCCCCAGCCCTGCCTCCCACATGTACCCCAGCTAAGAGACCCTGCCCTCCCTGCACGGGCTGCACGCCATCCTCGATGCTCTCCACCCTGCCGTACTGTCCAGCTGCAAGAGGCACCTGACCATGGCTTCCACCAAGGCTCTGAAAGCAGCCTCTGACCTCTCCAGTCACTGCAGTCCACTCCAGCAGTCTCAAGAGCAACCACCTACCTGAGCCACCTGACCACCAGTCAGGCCAGGTTACTCCTCCACCCAGAATCCTGCAGTGGTTCCCTTTGCCTTGGGAAGGGAAAATAAAATTCTCCCAAGGGGTTTCAGGTCCCACAAGGTCTGACTTCTGCCATTCTTCTCTCCTCCTGCACTATGCCTCACTCACCCACTGCAGTCCCAGTGGCCTCCCTGCTGCCTCTGAAACATGCCAAGCCTGCCCCCACCCCAGGGCCTTTGCATGTGATCTTCTTCTGCCTGGGATCTGTACCGACCCCAGCAGCTCAACGCACACACATGTATCCATCAGGTGTTCAAATATCCATGTGTCTCTGTTCTTGTTCTCTTATTATCTTCTGACTCCGCTCCCTGCAGCAGTGCTCTTCAAGGGCAGAGGCTCCGACCAATCCTTTAGGCTGCACCCCAGCACCTGGGACAGCGGCCGGCTGCAATCACTAGACCAAGGGCAGCTGGACGCTGCAGGGGCAGCACACAGCCTGGAGGAGCACAAAATCAGGTAATCCTGGATGGAATCCCAGCTCAGCCACACACTGGTGTGCCCCAAGTGCGTCACCTAACTGCTCTGAGCCTCAGTTTCCTCGCTGATGAAATGGGCTACGTTAGCGCCCACCTACAGAGTTGCTGCAGACCGAACAAGAGCAGGTAATCCCCGGAAACCTGCTCTGCCGCCTGATCCGTGGTGGACGCTTAGTGTGTGTTTGTCCCAGTGATCCCCGGAAGCTGTCTGGGGGTGGGCTCCGGGCCTGTTTGTTGAGTTTCAGCTCTTTGCATCCTGGCTGTGTGACCTGGGATAAATTGCACGCCCCTCTGAGCGTTAAGAAGATAACGCCTGCCTCACACAGGTTCTCAGGGGTGGAGGACTATGCGATCGTGTTCTGACCTAACTGTGTGGGGCCAGGAGCCAGAGCGTGGATGTGCACTGACAGGTGACACGCTGGCAAAAGTGACTCTTGGATTCTCACCTGCGTCACTGAAAGTGGGAAACCCAGAGGCTGGAGGTGGGAGCTGCCTTCTAGCTGTAAGGAACGCACCCCGGTTATCAACAACAGGGAAGATTTGGTTCCTAACCGGCACCCCAGGCCCGCCTGCCCCACTTCTCACTGCTTCTATAAACAGCACTTTGTTCTCCGTTAGGGAACCCGGCTCCTCTTTGGGTTCATTTCACATGGTTCTGGCAGGAATGACAACCTTCCCCAGCTCAGCACGTGACCCATGCCTGGCCAATCAGAGCACTGGATCCAGTGTCCCGTCATTGGCTGAAAGAGAGCACGTGACTCAAACTAACCCAATGACAACCGGCCTTGGCGTTTGCAAGGAGGAACGCCCCTCTGCACCACCATCACACTTAGTGAACTGAAGTAAAATGCCGTTTGCTGAAAATGAGGCCAAGTCAGAGGAGAGCGTTGTGAAGGGCTGCAGACGGAGGGGGAGAGTCTGAGCTGGGATAATGTTGCTTGAGGTTCTGGATCAAGCCATGTCTGAAACCATACAACCCTGAAATTTGCAGTTATACGAGCCAGTAATTAAGCCAGTTTGCAAAGGATTTCTATAATATGGAATTAAAAGAGTCCTAACCATTGCAATTCAGTCCCAGGCACCCCACCTCGAGAAGCTTTGATCTCCTGGACCATGCCCAGAAGAATGCTTCAAAGATAGCAGGGGGTCCTCAAAACCATGTCATCTAAGGAACAGTTGAAGGCAGGGTAGCCTGGGGGCAAAGGGCATGAAGTCTGCAGCCAGAGCAGGCCTCCTGCTCAGTCCTGTGTTAGTCACCTGACCTTCAGCTGCGGCCTTCCTCTCTGTGAGGCTCAGCTTTCACCCCTGTGAAATGGGCACGTTGCTAGAGCTGCCCCTGAGAGGAGGCAGGAGAGCGTGAGCAATGCACTCACCTCAGCATCTGGAGCCCCGGATAGCGGAGCTGGCTGGAAGGCAGCAGTAAGGATGGAGTCAGCAGAGTGCCCAGGCTGGGACAGGAAGCAGGAGGAGAGGGCGGGCATGGGACTGAGGAGCAGACAGAAGACAGCCTTCTGGTGGGCTGGCCCATAGAGGCCTGGGTTGCCTTCACAGGCAGGGAGCTCCCTGTCTCTGGAGTTGGGTAGCCACTTGGGAATTCAACAGGAAAGATTCAAGCTTTGGTTGGGGCAAGAACTAAAAAGGCCTCGAGGGCCACTGTAGGGGCCAGGAAGAGATGGACATGAGCCAGTTCCCTGCGGGATTTGTGTTCAGCTCCCTGAGGGACCCTGAGCTTGGCTCTGCCCCCCACCCGCATCTCACGAATCCCAGCAGTGTGCAGTTCGCTGGGGCTCCCTGAAGTCCAGGCACCTCTTCAGGGGACTTATGTGGGGCCACTGTGAGTCCTCAAGAGGGAGGCCGACCCCATGCCAGGATGGTCACAAGCATATCACCTGGTTCTGGGTAATCATGTGGTTGAAGCCAGGACAGTGGGCATCTACCTCACAATTTTGGCTGTATTTTTTAAAAAATTCTTTCCTTCCCGTGATGTACTAAGCTGAGGCAGGAAAGTAGAACTGCTGGGCACTTTCTTTGCAGTTCATGAAGATCCTACCCAAGAATCCAAAACAGCAGAGAACAGAGACAAAAAAAAAAAAAAAAAAAGGGGTATTGGCTCCTAGGTGTTGAGGCTGGCATGCCAGCTCTTCAGGACTGCCCAAAATTGGAGACACAGGAAAGAGGTAACTTTATAGCATGTGCCCCAGGCAGTCCACAGGATGAAGTCCTTCTTCCTTGGGAGAGTCAGTCTTTTTTTTTCTTCTCCTAGGCCTTCAACTGATTAGATGTGGCCCACCGACATTATGGAGAGCCAACTGCCTTACTCAGTCTACTGATGTCATTCTCATCTAAAAACCACCTTAGAAACAGCCGTTAGTCTGGTATTTGGCCATACAACCAGGTACTTTGGTTCACCGGGCTGAACAGTGAGAACCACGGAGGTCCTATGTAAATTTACCCATCAAATTGGGTTTTTTCCCCTCGTGATAACCAAAAGGATCCTGACAGATGCAGTCAGTCAACAGGCAAAAGATGGACCGGGTCATCATCCTAGCCTTCTCAAGCTCAGGGAGTCTTCCTGCGACAACAGCAATGGAATGCTTGGGCCAATCACTGGATTTAAGAGTCAGACTAAATATATACTTTTGTCAGAAGAAATAAATATTATAGAAAAAAGAAGACATAATAGATAAGAATAAAGAGACTGATTTTGATGAAGTCAGAATCAATGTAGACCCACCCAGGGCCTATACCTTCATTCACTCAAGGTCCCTGCTTGATAGACAACCCTGGATGACCCAGCAGGAAGACAAAACAGTGGCTGAAAACCCCCATTCCTGAATTCAGAAAAGCTCAGGTCTATCCCAGCCCTGTTCCTCTTGGCTGTGGGACTGTGGGCTGTCCTTAGCCTCTCTGTGCCTCAGTTTCCTGACACAGAGCACAGAGGCACAGAGCTGAACTGCACCACCACTGTGCATTAAGCCTTTAACAAGAGACCTCCTAGCAGGAGCCTACCACACCATGAGAGATGACTTATAACTACAAGAAGCACAAAAAGTAGAAAATTGGATTAGCAGCCAGGGTCCCCCCGGAGGTGGGGTGTGGAGGCCCCGCTGGATTTAGGCAAGAGCAGAAGAAGGGAGGGGACTCAGGAGGCACCTGGGGGCTGACGGGTGCACAGCACGCTCCATCCTGGCCGTGTCAGAGGAGACAGAAGCAGCAGAGGGTGTCCCGGGAGCCCTTGGACACCAGGCTGAGGAGTGTGAAGATGAGGTGGTGGGTGCAGGGCGACCTGGGAGGTTGTAAACCCGGAGAGGACCGGGTGTTTTGCATTCCCTGGGGCTGCAGTGGGGCGGAAGTTTCTACTCCAGCCCAGACTCCATGGATGAGTGGGCTCTGCCCACGCATTCCTCAGGCTTCCTGGAAGCCGGGCTGAACAGTGAGAACCACGGAGAGAAGCAGACAGCAGCTAGCCCGTCTGACACCTTGACCACATACAAGCAGAGAGCGAGTCTGCTGCACCTTACCCTGCCGAGAGACTGCAGAGCGGGTGGGAGAGGGGACTCTCAGCTACTCTCCTGCCGTGGGACGGCTGTGGTGGCCTCTGAGGCTGGTCCTCGGCTGTCACGAGTGCACCCCAGAATCACACAGGCAGGCCCCTTGGGGCAGAGAAGTATCAGGATTCTGGGGCAGGAGTCAGGCCAAGAAGGGGGCAGATGGGCCTCGGACTCCCTGTGTGTCACTGGAGTTCCAGGCCTCGGTCTCTCGCTCTCCCTACAGCAAGGTGCTCCCTCCACAGGCCACCGGGGTCCTGGGCTGAAGCGGGCTGGACGAGGTCTTCAGGACATTCTGCTGGCTTCTAAAGTCCCACCCTGAGCCCAGCTCACCACCTTCCACAGAGCCACTGACCTGTTTCAGCCCTGGCACCGCTCCTGGACAGCATCAAAGCCTGGCCTTCGCCTGCCTTAGGTCCCACCCAAGCACCTCCTGGAGTGACTTTCCCGAAATGCAAATCAGCGCTCGGGGCCTGCCCCTGCTCAGTACCCTGCGGTGGCCCCCCATTGCTGTCCTGTACTAAATGCAAATGGTGTGACAGGGAATCCTGTAGCAACCTCTGCCCCTCAGAGCTGCCCACCAGCAGGCCAGGCCCAGATAGGGTTGGCAGGCCAAGTGCAGGACAGCCAGGTAAATTCCAGTTTCAGGTAAACAGAGAACACAGTGGTACCTTGGCACACATTGTTAATTTCTTCTGGGAGGCCGGATGAGTACCAAATAAGTTGCTTAACCTGGAAAAGGCAACAAGCCCTGAGGTCGTCAATGTTGACAAATTCTAGCTTTTTTATTGCTTCAGTTATCAAAGGACAACATTTCACATCAAAATGCATCCACAGGCCAGGTGTGATGGCGCACACCTATAATCTCAGCACTTGGGAGGCTGAAGCAAGAAGATTGCCATGAGTTCGAGGCCAGCCTGGGCTACATAGTGAGTTCAAGCCTGACTTGAACTACATAATGAGACTCTGTCACAAAAACACACACAAAATCAAAAGCAAACACACCAAAAAATGCACAGAGTAACAAGATATGCCTAATATTTTTTAGCCTATCCCATATAACATTTGGCATCCTATATTCTAGGTCCGGAGTAATCTAACCTGCATCCTCCCCAGGGCATCCTCCCTACTCTGGTCTCAACTGGGGACTGGTGAGATTAACCCCTGGTGTGCCAGAGCTGAACCCCTGCAGTGAAAACCAGGAAGCAAAGCCTGGAAACTCAGGCCCATCCGAGGACAAGAAGGTTCTTAACCCTCGATGAGGGTCTGATGCAAACTAAGGACCTGTAGTTTGAAAGGTGGCTCTGCCCCAGAGGCAGGATCCTGGGGAATCCTGGCATCCAGGCCCTGCAAGAGCCACCAGCAAGGAAGAAGCCCCTGGGTAGTACAGTAGAACAAAACATTCTGAAAACACCTGCCTTAGTTTACCTCACAGCAGTGTGGGTAATGACATTAGATCCTTTTAATAGAAACCAAGCAGCCAGTCCTGGATCCTTGTCACCCAGGGTGGCACGGCCAGGGCCTGAGGCAGAGGTGCAGAGGAGGGGGAGGGTGGGAGTCCCCCTGCCCTCCGCCCCTGGTGGCAGGAGCTGCAGGCTGGCACTGTGTGCTCCTCTGACCCCACGCCTGCTTCTCCTCCATTAACTCTCCGGAGAAGACTTTAAAAATGCTCTCTGGTCCTGTCACACCTCTACCCCAAGGCCTGGAACTCACTTTGGGCTCTTCAAATCCTTGCTCACACTGGGCCATGGTCAGCACCCCTGCAAGCTGGCCCTGCTGCCTGTCCCGCCCTCCCCTGTCTGCCCTCCGCTAAGTCTTTGCCCCTCTGACTGGCTCCCTACCACTCCTGACTTTAAATAAAATGTCACTGCATCCAAATGGCTTTCAGGATGAAAACTAATAACATGCGAAGCTGCTTGTTGGATGTCTGTTCCCCAGTGTTGATCTGAAGTCCTAGAAGGGGGAAGGTGGAGTTGGCTGTGTTAACTGCTGGGTTCTTAGCTCAGGGCACAGTGGGTAGCACAGAAGTACACACTGCGTAACTGCTGACAGGGGGAAATGAACGTGGAGCCTCTTCTGGAGTATTTCAGCACAGCAGGGCATTTTTTGCTGGGTCATTCAATCATGAATGCATTTGATAAACACTCACCAAACCCTGGGAGCTGGGGACACGCTTCCTGTCCTCAGGATACTCACAGATTGGTGGAAGGGGCCAGATCAAGGAACTGAAGCAGCTAAAAAGTGGAGAAAGGCCGAGGAGCTGGGAGGACAAGGAGACATCTCAGAGGCACAGTGATGCCTCCAACGCAGGGACAGGGCAGGGGCAGCCCCCCACGGAGGCGACACGGAGCAATGGCCCAGTAGAGCCGCCCCGGGGCGGGGAGGGGAGCGGGAAGTGGGAAGCCGTGGAGAGCTGCAACCTGCGGGATGGAGAGGTGCGGAGTGAGGGGCGGCAGGCTGGGGCTGCAGCCCCGGCCTGGCACGCATGAGGCCCTTGATTCCATCCCCAGGACCCCCCACGCCTGCCAACAGAAGAGGAGGTAGGAGAATCATTTTGAGGATTCAGGATGGGGAGAGGAGCGTGAGCCAGACTCTAGCTTGCTGGTGCTGGGTAGCAGCGTCACGCCCAGGTAGGGGAGTGGGCTGTGCGGCTGGGCTACCTGCAGGGCCACCGAGAGGCAGGATGCGGACTTCAGGGGTCAGTTGCTCTCCACTCAGCCGCCATCTCTGTCCTGCCTTCTCTCCATCCTTCCTGTGTAACTGAGGCTGACAGCCGCCGGTGTCACCAGATCCCCCTTTCTCTAGCTGCTGGCTTCCTTCACATCCTACTTCCTGAGCCCTTTCGGGGTGGAGGTTCGGGCTTCCGGTTGCTCATGGCCTCTGGGGACTTTGTCACCCTTGTGAGCCCTTTTACCTGGCCCCAGCTCCATCAAGAGCCCTTTGGGGGAGTCCTCAGGGAGCCCTTTGGGGGAATCCTCTCTCCACCAGGATCCTGAAGGGGACCTCCGTACCGCAGCTCGCCAGGTCTGTCTGCAGATGCTTTGTTCTGTGTCATTGCTGGGCTTTGGTCTCCAAGGGCCAAGACCTGTCCACTGTCTGGATGCAATGGTAGCCCCTAGTGTCTGGGGAATGGGGGTGGCCTGTACCCATCTTCATTCTCTGTCACAGAATTAGCTTGGCTTTTTCTTTTCTTTTCTTCTTTCTCTCTCTCTCTCTTTTTTGGTCACTTAGTCTTCTCTCCAAGCCTGAAAAACTATTTATTAAGTTCTATTTAAAAAAAAAAAAAACTTGTTGAGGGTCAGGGTTACAGCTCAGTGGTACAAGTGCCTGCCTGTCAAACACAAGGTCCTGAGTTCAATTCCTGGTGCAAAAAAAAATCCTGTTGAGCTCTTGATTGGGGTACAGTTTACACACCACTACTGTTAATTAGGGGAGGGTTAGCATCCTCTACAAACGGAGTCTGCTCAGGACAAGAACGAAATGCTTGGAATCCTCATCCAAAGCGTTTTTAATATGCTTGGAATCTTCGTCTCAAACATCTTTCCCACAATCGAGAAAAGTGAAAACTGGGACGGAACGTACACATTCCTCTCCGCTTCCTAGCTAGGAAGGGCTGCTGTTGGACGGTGTAATGTGTTTTCTGTTAGTTTTGCTTTAGCAAAAATCCACCGAGTCAAAGAGAAGAGGGGCAGAGATAATAGCAACCAAAGTGCAGGGACTGGCAGGGCCCAGTGTGAGAAGCCGCAGACCTGGCAGCCCGGGCTGAAGCCCTGCGCACCCAGCAGGAGCCCGAGACAGCGCAGCTCCTCCGGCTGCAGCCTCCCAAGACAGGCGGCTGCAGTGCACAGCTCCAGCGGGAGCAGGCAGAGAAGGCCTGGGAAAGGGACCCTATTTAGAAGTCCGTTTAGGAAGCAGTCAGACCCCCAGATCGTCTGCCTCTCCCCAGTGAAATAGTCCAGGTTTGTTTTCTAAAAGGGAAAACAACAAAAACAGACAGACTCTGGATAAGAGTGGGCCAGCCAAGCGAAAGGAGGAGGCTCCTGTCCTGCAAATGGAGGCTCCAGTTAGCCTGAAGGACCAGCACTTTAATCCTGCCCCAGAGCGCTGGCAGCCTGGCCCGGCCTACCAAGCGGACTACAAGAGGGATCTGAGCAGACTTCAGGGAAGGATCTGGAGATACTGACCAAGGAAGTGACCTGGCCAGACCACCCGGTCTGGGAAGTCCAGAGACAGGCAACCCCACACAAGTACCCAGAGCTGCCGGTCACAGTTCAGGAGCCCACTATGAAGTAGGGTACCCGGCCAGGGGTCAGAAGCCGTAGGAAGAAAGCTTGGCCTGGAAAGATGCAACAAAATGGGGAAAAAATTAATCTGAAGGAAACATATGCAGGAAGATTAAACCTTTTTTAAGAAACTTCTATCAGTGATACTCTGAGAGATAACAGAAGGTGTTGAAATATGATAATCAGAAAACAGAAAGCACAAATTCAAATTGAAACAGAAATGAGAAACTCAAGAGAAAGATTGTCATAACACACATATACATACGCATACCCCATACACCAACTATAAAAATACAGTGATAAAAAATAAAGACAGAGCTGGGCATGGGGCTCCCATCTCTAATCCCAGCACTTTAGGGTGCTGAGGTAAGAGAATCCAAGTTCAACTCAGCGCGTCTCAGTGAGACTTTATCTCAAAATATAAAAAGGATTGGAGATATTGCTCAGTATGAAGACCCTGGTTTCAGTCCCCAGTACTCAAAAATCAAACAAGCAAAACAAAACAAGACAAAGGCAGATAAGAATTTTAGAATTCTTTAGAATCCAGAGAAAGAAGAATCAAAAAAGAGAGGAAAATGAACAAAGTTATACTTAATGAAAATGATCTAAGACTTCACTTTACATATCTGGATCAAAAAAGACCAATATCCAGAACAATAGAGAAAACAGAACCACACGAAGACATTTCACTGTAGAATTCCACTTGCAACAAAGGAAATCCTCAAAGCTTTCAGAGACCAAAAAAAGAGATTATTTTCAGATAGTCAAATCAGAGCCCTTTTAGATTTATCAACAGTGGCACAAAAAGCAGGAAGGCAACGAAATGCCTTTGAAGTCTAAAGGAAAGTGTTGTAACCAAGATTTTTATATCCAGCCAAACTATCCACGATCTATGCCCACATCTACCTCCCACACACCCTATCTAAGGAGGCTGCTGGGAGTTGTGCTCCACCACAAGGGAATTAACTAAGAAAGAGAAAAGATCCAGAAGCAGAGGCTCCTGTGTGAGGGAGGCAAAGCAAATGCCAGCATGAGGGTGGAGAGAGATGGGTCTCAGAGGACCGCTGGGGAGCACAAC
Organism: Cavia porcellus; assembly: GCF_034190915.1. NCBI lineage: Eukaryota > Metazoa > Chordata > Mammalia > Rodentia > Caviidae > Cavia > Cavia porcellus. The sequence goes on along the minus strand of NW_026947508.1, from coordinate 18,803,401 downwards.
CAGGGAGCAGCCAATAGGATGAGTAGAGAACTGAGGTTATTCTGTTTCTTAATAGGGATTGAGGTGATTGGCAGAGTTTAGAAGTACACAGAAACTTATGCAAATGAAAAGCTAAAGGATTCTGGGAAAAATGAGAGTGCAAGGGAAAAAATGAAATCAGAACCATAATCGGGCTCAGGTGTAAGACAGGAAACTGCAACCGGAAATCTACAGAAATCATGATGTGCAGGGAGGGCAGGACGGTGCCCAGTAAGAAGGGGCCTGCAGAGGGGACGTGGTTCTCTTCCACGGAGCTTCAGTGGATAAGGCCTCATGTGGAAAAATGACATTGAGCTTGGAAAGTGACTTATGCAGAAAAATAAAGAAATACTAAAAAATAAAATAAAAGAGTTGAAAATTCTTTTTCTTTGGGGATAGAAAGGAGAGCCTTATAGAAATATTTGATTCTTTAAATTTCATAAGCATGTATAACTTGGAGAAAAAAAATAAAAGCTAAACTCAAAACGAAAAGACACACAGAGTGGGTTTTTCTGGTCAAAGTGTAAGAGAGGATGGTCCCCACTCCGCCCTGTTCCGCTGAGGGCTGCCTTTGGGGGAAACCAAACCTCCATGATAGACTCATCCACCCTTCCCTGAGTGAGGGGATGCAGGGTGAGGGGACAGAGCTTGTCCAGCAAGTCACCCCAGAGCCTGTTTGTCACAGAAAGGGTGCAAGGCTACCAGTCAGGCGACCTTGGCTTAGCTTTGTGGCCTAGGGTGAGTGCCCGCCTCTCTCTCTGCTGAGCTCCCTCAAATATCAGCCTCAGCTTGTGGTCTCAGGGCCAGCTTTTCCCTCGCCCCGGGCAGCTCCGTGCCTTATGGCACCCACCCGACAGTGCTGCTCTGGATGCTCCCGGCACCGAGTGGAGGGTCAGGAGAGAGCACTTGGAGAACAGACCACAGCGCTGGATGGCAGCTAATTCTCTCATTTCCTGGAGGGCCGCCGGGATTCCTGGGATGCTGGGTCGGTGGCATATGAAATGCTCCACCATTTCCCAACCACATAATGACACCCCCTTCCCTTCTGCCTGGGTCAGCAAGTTTGCTGGCCAGCACACCCCTGCAAATGGGCTCGTTGTAACCGAAAGAGGAGAGGGAGAAAGAGAGGGGGAGGAACACATGAAGACCAAGCTGCACTTTAAAATGACAGCCCAGTGCTAGCCTTTTCTGGGGTCCAGGCCTTCAAGCAAGGGTGTGGGGCCCACAAATGGGTGGGAAGCGAGCTTGAGATGGAAGCCTCTAGCAACAGCCTTGGGGACCCCAGGAGACAGGGTTTAAATACCAACCCTGCCCCTTGCCTGCTGTGCACCCTCAAGCAGGTTCCTTTACTCTTCTGAGCCTCAGTTTCCTCCTCAGTAGAACCAGGGAGAAGAAGACAACAGACCGAACCCTGCCATGTATTAGAATACACTGAGGTCATTGGTGACGTGTTCTGGAAGCACAGAGGTCAAAGGCTCTCCGTCACACACCCTGACATGGACCTGGATTTACCACCCAGAATTTGGAGCAGATTTATTGGCTTCTCTGGGCTTCTGTGTCCTCGGCTATCCGATGAACTCGAATGCAGGCTCTTAAACATGGGAGTTAATCTTTCTGAGCCTCAGGCTTTGTTAAAGGAGAATTGTGAGAATTTAGTGCAGCTTTTAATGCTGGGTCCTTATCTATGCATGCTATGCGCTGCCTACGTACCAGTTCATGGTCGTTTTTAGTCTTTATCGCTAGGTTTGCAGTGAGAAGGCACCAGAGGGAAAGAGGGCCCAGCACTAAACAAACATTTGCTGGATGGGACAGGGCACGAGCTGGGAGTCCCGAGGGTGCCCCTCCTCCCTGGCAGCCCCATGGGTGGGGCAGCTTCCCCAGCCTCCTGCCCCACCTCCCCACCTGAGGAGCGTCACCCGCAGGCCAAGGGTCAGGGTCACCTCTCAGCAGGTCTAGGGCCTTGGCGGAACATTTTGATGCTAAAAATAGATTGTTCTTGCCCATGACCTGGAGAAAGATCATTTTGTGAGCTGAAAGGGGGCTGTCTTTGGGGTTTCTTTCTTCCTCTAAGGGGAAGAGCAACTCACAGGCAAGACTTTCCAGGTCTCAGGAAGGCACAAGAGTGGCCCTGGGACTGGCCGGTTTCTGGGGAAGGACACCCCGGTCCTTGGTCACCTCTAGAAGCCCTGGGTCCAGAAGCCGTGGGTCTCACAGCAGGACTTAGGGGGCCCAGGAGGGGGAGATAGGAATTGGCCCTCAGCCTCCGGCCTGTCCTTTCCCTACACACACACACACACACACACACACACACACACACACACACCCTTTATACACCAGTGCCCATGGCCGTGCAACACTCTCAGATTGGGAGCTTGGTCTGGCCTGTATCTACCATGTCCCCTTCTGAGGAGTCCCTTCCTTTCCTTATCAGCCTGAGAGAAGACGGGGGACTGAGTCTGAGTGTCCCCACTTTGCAGGTGAGGCAGTGGGGTGCTTACAGCCCCTCTCCACAGCCCCTGACATATGCAGTGCTGAGGTCCAGTACTCCCATCTGCCAGGCAGGGACTTACGAGAGGAAAGGGGAGCCAAGGAGTAGCTGGGGAACACAGTGAGGGGGGCAGTGGCAGACTGTAGTTGAACTCCTGTTCAGTGTGCCTGCTGCTCCCTCCTTCTTTGGGGCACCAGGTAGAGGAGCAGGGAGAAAACTGTCAGAGAGGGTGCCACGCCCAGCCCAGGGGAGTGCGATGGGTCCCCCTGTGCTGTCCCCAGCGGGCTGCTGTCCCATCTGCCTTTAACTGAGGACTTCTGGCCAAGACGTGTGCCGAGGCGTGTGCCGAGGCGGGACTGCAGGATGGAGGAGGGGCAGCGAGTGAGGCTGTTGGGGTACCTAGTAAAGATGTCCTCGGTGCCACTAGTCCTATAGTATACACAGTGACGGAGCAGCCATGCTGAGACAACAGTGCAGGACCTGGCAAAGGGAGCCCCACACAGGGCTAAGAGGGTAGACAGGGAGGCTTTTCGTGCTTTTTCAGAATAAGCAGCAGGGGAGGGTGGGCAGAGGAGACAGTCAGAAAGGAAGTGGAGGACAGGCTGATTCAAATCCCGTGCCCCTGCCTTCAAACTGGGTGACCTGGGGAAGACCCTTCTTCTCCCTGGAGCTTGGAAAGTGCAGGGAAGGTCACATGGCTTGAGGTGCAAGCGCAGTGACCCGAGAGCCCCAGAGTGACTGGAGGTGCTGGTGGAAAGCTCACGGTGGCTGTGCCACACGCAGGAGGTCCTTGGCTCACGGTCCCTCTGCATGGCCTGTGTATCCCAGCTCCTATGTGGGCTGCCTGGCCCCACAGAGCTGCCCTCCACCCTGGTGTGGAATGGGGTGTCTTGTGTCTCCATCCTGGCACCCCCAAATCAAGCCCCCACCCATAGACAGGAAGCAGCAGACTTCAGATACGGCTCCCTAAGACCTCCCTTCTCCCTGCACTATGATTTGCTGGTGGAAAGCTTGAATTTGGACTCCTAGACCAGTGCTCGCCTCAAATCTGCCACCTGTATGGTCCAAGCTGGCTGTGCTAACCCCTGGAGGCTGAAACTCAGGACAAATCCCCGGGATTGGCCTTTTCCTGTCTGAAAAGGGAGGAGGCGGCATCCGGGATGCAGGCTGCCCTGCCTCTGTAAACTGTGAAGTTCAGTGCTTGTGACTCCCCGGTCACAGAAACAGAGGCCAGATCAAAATGCCAGCTCGCACACAGGTGGCCACCTGCGTTTTCCTGGCTGCAGACCTTCGTTGGCTATGACGCCAATCCAGGCCTTCATTCCGTGCTTTCCTGGGTTTGGTCCTGGGGGGCAGGGGTCCGAAGGGTGCATCACCCACACCTCCCAGTAAGCTGGGTCCAGCTATGTGTGACCAATGGGAGACGCCGAGAAGAAACAGGACAATGAGAAACAGAGGACCTGGCCTGGTCTTTATCTCAAGTGGCATCTCCAGACTGGCTGAGTCTCCCCTGCAAACGCTAGACCCGTCCCCCATAGACCTGCTTCCTCTGGAGGGGCCCCCTTAAACCACCTCTGCTTTGTCTTCTCCCCCGAGGGTGACAGTGGCTTCCTGTCGTGGCTGATCTGGGGGCTCTGTTTGGCTTCTCAGTTATTCTGGCCGCTGTGCTGCTGGTGACCTTGAACTCGCCTCCCAGGCTCCTGTTTCCCTGGGTCGGACTCCAGCTAATGGTGATGCCATGTCAATAGTGTAAGGCCGAACAGAAATGTCTGTTTTTATGAAAAAGAGGTGAATACTGCGGAATGACTTGGTGAAGGTAAGTTGCCAAAAAAATGGTTGTTGAACCAGAGATGGGTGAGACACGGTGAAAACTTGGGAGGGAACAGTGTGACCAACAGGCAGTACCAGTGGGTCCCTTTGGAGGCCCTTTTACATGCATGTTCCCCTTTAGAGGAACTCACAGCAGACACTGTATGAGAGGCCTCTTGGGCTGGCTTCTTCTAGACGAAGAAGAGGAAGGTGATTTTGTATACATTTGTAGGTTTAAAGTTAACATAAAGAGTTTATGTCCCTTTTATTTTTAGATTTTATGATTCGCTTCTTTAACCACTGTTTTTCATTAAACTGATCTAATTGTTTCCAACGAAGAATAATTAGACCATTGACTGCCTATGCACATAAGAAAATGCAGTCAGAAGTTAAAGGAAAGAGAACCCCAGGAACCGAGCATCTAAAATGAGCCAAGCACACTCACAATTCTTTTCTCTGTTTACAGCTTTGGGAGGTAAGTATTATAATTAGACTCATTTCACAGTCAAAAAATGAGGTGCAGAAGAGTCATCCTCTTGCCCATAATCTCATAGCTCCTTAGAACCAAAGTCAGGCTTCAGGTATGGCTGGTTCCAGCCTCCACATCCTTTCTGCTTCCTCAACAAGGTTCTTGGGGTTTGTGCAAAGTTAGCACATGTTCATGAGGGAACAGGTAGAGACTGTAAGACCCTGCAGGACAATGAGCAAGCTTGGCACTCAGCAAGCATTTGCAGCTCTTCCCTGAGAAGGCACTGGACTCCACGGGGCATAGAGACACCACGGTACCCAGTATGGCTGCCTGGGCTCTCTCCTGTTCCTGGGCCTACACTCAGCTTCCAAGGAGGGAAAGCCCCTTGGGTAGCCAAGTAATAGGGACTTGGGGGTGCCCACAAAGGTATGGAAAAACCTACTGAAGCACATAGGGCACTGCGTGTGAAACTGGGGGTGGTGTTGGCAGAATGGAAACAGCCCCTGGGTTAGGAGCAGGATGCCAAGTCCCACTGACTCACGGGTGGGGGCAGGGGGATCTTGGATGAGCCTCGGTCCCCTGGTAGCCTGCATTTCATTTCTAGAAAAGGAGGGTCTTCCCCATTGCATCATTCTCTGGCCCGCCTATTTTGCAACCAAGGGGAGTCCAGAATGCCTCTGACTAAGCACGAGGCCACGGCCCCTACACCTGTACCACTGGCCAGGGCCACTGTCTGGGCCAGGCCGGCAGTCAGGCTCCCGGGGTGGGCAGGGCAGGGCAGAGCAGCCTGGCCCCCCTGCCTGATTGCCAGCTCCCCACCTGAGCTTACTCATAACGGGGCCCAGACTGCGTCACAGGCTCAGCCAAGGAAACTGAGTGCCACGTCCCCACCCGGTGCCTGTCCCCTGACGAACGTGTCATCCTCACTTTACGGGAAAGAAAACTGAGGTCCAGAAGGGACTTGCCCCGAGGTCTCACGGCTTGGATTCACCTATTACTTGCTCTAGGGAGCTTAGTGTTCAGGGACAGAATCGTGAAATCAGTCTCTGTGGCCTTGGATGAGTCCCTCTTCCTACTGTGCCACTCGCTCTGTGTGAGCCTCAGGGGCTCCTGTGAGTCTGTGACTGGTTCTGGGGGCTGGACCTTACTCTGGCCTCCCTGGAACTGCAAAGGGACTTTCTGAGGTCCCAGGACTTACTTTTAAGGGCACTATGATGACCCAGCAAGTAGGGAAAGGCTGAAGGTCTAATTCGATTCCAGAGTCCTACGTGACCTTAGGCAATCTGGCTCTATCACCCTGGGCCTCTGTGGTCTGTCCTGTGAAATGGGAGCATGGAGCCCACAAGGAGAAATGCTCAGAACTACCCTCCCCTGCCCCACCCCAAGCCTGACCTGGCTCCTGGTAACACAGAAGTGGAGCCCTGAGTTATCTCTTGTATCATTAGTGCTTTTGGGGTTCCTCTGAGCCTTGAATTCCTGGACTGTGAAAGATTCAAAAAAGGCGCTGATGAATGATCCAGCAAGTGGATGGACTGCACCAGTGTAGGTCTAAAGGCAGAAAGCTCTGAGCAAGGAGCTGGAGCAGAGGCTGAAGGGGAGGCACGGGTGGGCAGCAAGGGCCCGGTGATGGGCCCGGGGCTCTGTAGGGGCCTCCAGCTTGCAGGCCGTGACTGCTTCACGTGCTTCCCATTTGCATGTAATCGCAGCTCCCATAAGCCTCCTGAAGTCCACCCAGCCACGCAGGAGGACGCCGCTCCCCGTAGCAGCACTGGGGCCGATGACAGTGTGTAAAAGAAGCCCGGGGCTGGGCGGCCAAGGCGTCAAGCCCCCGCCTGCTGGCAGACCCCGGCTCCCCACGCCTGGTGAGCGGCCTGCAGGGTTCCCGGTCCACCCTGGGCAACAGTGCCCTTCATCAGCAAGGAGTGTCCCCCTGTAGCATCCAAGCCACCGCCCTGCCGCCCGCTCCAACTACTTTCAGTTCTGTTTCTTGGGCTGAATGTGGAGCCAGCCCCACAAATTAAAACTATCACCTTTTTCCTCCCCTTCTCTTTCTTTCTTGGTTTTTTTTTTTTTCCAAAAAAGAGAGGCAGCCACAAAATCTTCTAAGAGGCCGTGACATCACAGCCCAGGTGACCGCGGCCCAGCCAATGGGTCCAGGCCGCGAGCTGGCTTCTTGCATCCTGTGAGCTGAGGTTGGGTTGACACTGGGAAGGCCTGGTCCCTCGACCACAGAACCACAAGGCCAGGCCCTCAGCCGCCTCCAGGGCCCTGCTCAGGAGCTGGTTGGCTCCCGCTGGTCCCCACCCCTGGCCACCCTCGCACCCACGGCAGCCTGGGCTCGGTTAGGGTGTCTGTCATTCATTCATTCCCGCGACCGACGTGGTGCGGTGCGGGCCTCCCTGCTCCGCTGGGGCCGCCAGCTCTTCCACCCGGCTGCCGAGAGCCCTTCTGCCATCTAATGATACACTCTGCATAGGCTGCTGTTGAAACTTTGTGGCTAGACATTCCTGTGGGACCGGGAATCTAAATTCTTGGGTACAAACAGAAACTTACTTTCCTTGGGGATTTTTTTACCCGCTAGCTCACACATACTCTCGCGTTCTTTCCTTTTTGCTCTTTGGTAGCAGCAGGGAGAAAAAAAAGAGACAAAAAAAAAAAAAAACCCAACCAAACAAAAACCAACACCCCCTACACACACACACACACACACACACACACACACACACACACACACACTTCTAATTTCAAAAGTAGCTAGAAAAAAAATTTAAAAGACCAACAGCCAACCAAGTCAATCCCGACCCACCCCCCGCAGGGCTGACTGCCGGCCGTCCCCAGCGCGGGCCATGGCATCCAACAGCATCTTCGACTCCTTCCCGACCTACTCGCCGACCTTCATCCGGGGTGAGTGATGACTGCCTGGGGCCCTGGGCCGGGCTTTCCGGGTGGCGAGCTGTGGCCGGCCCCGACCACGTCGCTCCACTGCCCGCCCTGACTGGCCTCAAGCGCTCAGTCTGGTTACCTAAACCCGATGGCCGCGGACAGCCTGCGGGGGGAAGATGGGTTGGTGGCCTCCGTGGTCTCCTGATGTGGGACTTCAGCCTCAGCTGGCGGGAACAGTGTGTAACAGGCGCAATGGATACCATAGGACCTCAGAGACCCCAGAGAAGGGTCTCGGGATGGCAAGGACAGGGAGATACAGCTTCCTGCATCATGACGGGGCTCCTTCGATGCCCTGCAGCCGTGCTCCTGGTCAGCCAGAATGTGGATCTGTGGCCAGGGCTGGGGCTGGCGGCATGGGCTGGCCAGCTTCAGGGAAGCCGTAGGAGGCAGAGGGACCTGGGGCTGTGCCTTAGATCCCCTTGAGGGCTGTGCCCCATGGTTTCCATGTAATCCGGGGCCAGGGGAGGAAGCACACGGGGACGGGGCCACGAGCTTTTGGGAGAATGGCAGCTTCCCTGCAGCTGAGTCCACACAGGCAGCAGGCTCCAGAAAGTGCGTGGACTGGTCTGCTCACGGGGAAAAAGAAAGTGTTTTTGGACCTCTTTTGCCTCTCTTCATGTCCTGGAGAGACCCAGAGTTCTGGGCCATGTCCCTCGGTAAAGATGAAGGTCCAGGATGCCCCTCTTGGGACCTCTGGTTGAGATGTTCGTTCCGGTCTCTGTGTGGCCCTTAGGATTTGCGCTGGCTTCACCCCCCCCCCCACATTTGCTGCCTTCCTCCTTGCCGACAGAAGCCCAGATGGTATGGTGGCACCTGAGATTAGGGGTCTGGAGTCCCCGAGTGTGAGTCCCACAGCTTGGTGGCTACCTCGCTGAGCGATGCTATGCAAGCTGTTGAACCTCTCTGTGCCCTCAACAGAGACCCCTCCGGTGGTGGCGTTTATTGTCCGAGGCTGGGGTGGGCTATGCATGGGGGCAGTGTCTCTGGGATGTTCAAGGGATCGATTCTCTAGAATGGGGTGCTGAATGGGACCTAGAACTCCAAGGTCTGGGGGTGGTCCTGCCTTTGTTGAGTCAAGATGGTCATCTGAGGTGCAGAAGTCTGTCTGACTGTCCATCTGTCCTTCGGCATGTCTGCCTGCCTTGCTGCTGGCCAGCACGGACTCCGCCAGTCCCCAGGTGGCTGGCTAGGGGTGCTCCAGCCACATTTGGGTGCTTGTGAGAAGAGGCTAGTCTGGGAGTGGGGCTGCCCTCCTCCCTGGGGAGGCCGAGGCAGACCATGTGCTCGAACCAGAAGAGTCTGGGGAGAAGGGCCTGCGTCCCCCGCAGCAAGACACTCCTGCCAAACCTGGCTGTGGCTGGTGACAATCAGACCTGGGGCTCCTTCCTCCTCGCGGCTGCTGTTAGAACGTGTCCCCTTTGTAGTCCTCGAAGCTAATTAAAGGCAGTTCTGTGGCAAGAAAATAAGAGTTTATAAAAACCATTTGCTGGGCCTTTGTAATCTGTATTTCTTCCTCTGCGAGCGAGATGGAGAAATGTGGGGTTTGAAACAAAGGAACCTTGGGAGACAGGGCTAAAGCACCAGCCTGCCGGGATGGGTTCCTGAAGCAGGGCCGAGGAGGTGGCAGCCGGTGGCGTGAAGGAGCTGGGGGGGACGCTGGCAGTTCCCATCACATGTGTGCCCGGCAGAGGAGACTGCTGGGCAGGGTGGGCTGCTCGCCTGGCGACACAGCGCCCTGGGGTCCTGTGATTCCTACTTAGGACAGGCCCGGGGGTGGCTCTGTCTCCCACATCCTGTCCCCAGAGTCTCCAGCTGCCAATGCTGTCTGCGAAGAGCCCATCTCTGGGTCCCCGCTACAGGGCTCTGAGCCCACGCTGCCCACACAGGATCCGTTAACCTGTCTGAAGCCACTGACCTCTCTGGAGTCTCAGGAGGCGCTTTCTCAGATCACATTTTTAAATGCATCAAACAAAATCCAAAAGACTATAAAGGAAACTGAATCTATGGTGACACAATTATCCAGCAAAAATGGCAAGTTTGTGCGGTGGTGACGGCGGCCCCTTAGGAAGTCACTGGACGGTAAGACTTCAGGAAGGTCCGGCCACCACCAGGACGCAGTGGGGGTAGGAACCAGTATTTCAGGATAATCTGTGACGACCCAACAGAGGCTGAATATTTATGATTTCCACTGGTGATATAATCATGGTGGAAAAAAGGGCTGCATTTCGGTTAAAGGTGGGTGAAAGGGAAAATGTCATTATTTCCAGTCCAAGTTCATGGACCCCCTAAACGCTCTGCAGGCCAAGAGCTCCGGGTCTACTGTGTTCTCACACTCTTACTCAGGGCTGTTGCATCGTGGGCTTTTATCAGAAAGGGGGAGGCCTCCCCGCGTCCCCCATAGCCACCTCTTCCTCCTTCCCTCCTCCCCTAAATGCTGCCCCACCCAGGCCCTGACCAAGGTGTGACAAGCCAGCAGGTCACACCGCCATCCCTAGAAAACGGTTCCATCTTGCACTCCCGATACCCACCTCAAGCCGTGGACCCAAATTCTCGTGAGTTTCAGTCTGGGCACCTGGCTGTGTCGCCTACATTCTGTGTGACTCCGTTCAAGTCACTGGGCCTCTCTGGATCAACGTTCTCTTGCTGGAAAAAAGACCTCAATGTAAAAGGGTTCCATGTTCCTGGAGGTGGCCCAATCCTACAAGCCCAGGGGCCTGTGGGAGGGAGGTCAGGGACGGCCAGTGCTCGCCCTCCCTCTCTGCCTCTCAGGACCCAGTCCTCACTGGACAGGGGCTCCCCTAGTTCACTGTGTAAGACAGAGGCTTGGGACGAGCCCAGAGCATCCATATGCACCCCACTCCACAGCAGAGAAAGGAGGAGATAGGAGAGGAGACCCTTGACCCAGAGCCATACAGGACACTGGGCACTGGGCACTGGGGTGGAAGGAGAGGACAAGGAGCCTCCTGGCCTCCCAGGGAGGACAAGAATATTCAGTCCTCCTGTTTGACAAACAGGGAAGCCAAGACCTTGTGGCTGTGACTCATTTGGGAGCATGCTCCTTCTGTTCTAGGCCTCAGTTTCCCCATTTGGCAATCACGGTCAGTGGCCCTGAGGACTCCCAAGAGTATCCACAGCTCCATTAGAGGCCAGCACTTTCATCTTGAACCTACCCCACGGTGGTCTCCTCTCCATGGCAGCACCCCCAAACTGTACCCTCACAGGCAAAGGCTCTCCCCCGGGGACCCTGAGGGTGGAAGCCCCACAAGAACCAGAGGAAATCTGGAGCTCACAGTCTGGCCGGGAGGAGATGGGGGTACTGGGTGGAAGACATGTTCTGAGCGGATCAGAGAGAAGTGCTGGCCCAGGCTCCTGTGGGCTTCTCTGTCTCCAGGGTGGGTCCCCAGCACTGTCACTGAGCTTCCGTTACCTCAGGGTCCTCATAGAGCAAAGGGGGGGGGGGACAGGCGAGCTGGGGCTGTGAACTGAATCTTAAAGATAAGGAGGTGACAGAAAAGAAGGCACGCTGGGGTGCGGATGGCTCTGCCCCATCCTGGGAAGGCTGGCGGGCACATGCAGGGGGGGGACACAGGAGCTCGAGGGCAGGCAGGGGAGACCTGCTTAGCAGAGGCGGGGTTGGCCTGCAGCTCTGCCCCAAAGACCGAGAACTGGAAAAGGCATGCTCAGCCTGTGTCGAAGCAGAGAGTGGACGCGGTGGGCCTGGGCAGGTCTAGCCAAGATGGCCAGGAAGATCTGGCCTAGAGGTCACTGGCTGGACAGAAAGAAAGCTGCTCAGATCAGTGAGGTCAGCCACTGTGTCCAGCTTGTGGACAACGACAGGGAATTCACTGGATTTTAGCCCCAAGTCTCAGGAAGACCCTTGATCCCAAGCACCGGAGACAGTTGGTCACCCCGAGCGCATGCCCTCAGAGTCCCTCCTCCCCCTGTAAACCTGGAGGGATGGACTGACCACCAGCCATTCTGTGCCCACGATGGTGCTTGCCTGGCGCCACGTCGGCCAGGCCTCTTTGACGGCGGTTTCTGAGGCCGCCCTGCACACACCCATCTCCCCAGACCACCCTGCCTGTCCAAAGTACCTGGAAGGGGATCCCTAGGAGCCCCTCATGGCCCGCAGGGTCTGGACGGACACGAGCCAGGCCCACACAGTGGGACTGTGTGTCTGGGCCTCACCGCACCCACTACGGCTGCCGGCGGCCCCTGGCCGGCCCACTGGTCAGATAGAGGGCCCATTGACACCTCGGTCTTGAGGTGGCCGCATCAAAGCTGAGGCCTGCTAGGTTACCTAGGGGCTGGGGGGCCTGAGATCCTGATTTGCCAGAAGGCTCTGGAGAGGGTAGTGGCTCGGGGAGGAAACTCTAACCTCTGAGAGTTCAGGCTCCTGAGAGCTGGGGGGAACTTGGGGTTCTGTAGGGCAGCAGGAACAACACCTCTTCCTCCAGTCTCCAAGGGTACCTCATCTGCAGGCCCTTCCTCAAGTCTGCCACCCCGAGTCTGCTGGGGAGTCTCGCCCTGTCTTCAATGCAATCTCCAAACTCTCAGGGAGTCTTCCCTGGACCACTGCAGCCCCCAGCAGCTCTGTTCTCTGAGCTCCCAGACCCCAAGACTCAGAAAGTCATTCCCACCCCAGGAGGGACGGAAGGAAAGGAAAAGGGAAGGGGGGCAGGATTCTGCCATCTGTGGATCTGGAGCCTGGGCGCCCCCTCCCATCACCGACCTTGGAGCAGCGCCTCCTGGAGGAAGTCCCTGGTACAGCAGGGGAGGGAGTAGACTGATGGGATCAGGCTGGCAAAGACTGGTCTCGCCTTGAGAAGTCCAGAACGAGAACCCTGAGCCGCTCAAGGGCAGCGCCGGACCTGGGAGGCAGAGGGTCCTCTCTTCGAATCATGGATGGGGACCTTGAGCTCCAAAGGAGGTGTGTCTTCTGAATGGTCAAATTCAGCACCAGGAAAACTGGCTTTTCACCACCCAGGGCTGGAGCATGCACCTGGAGTGTGGCTTAGGGGTCAGACAGACCTGGGTTGGAGCTACTCGGGAGCTGGTGACCTGCCGCGCTGCTTAGCCCCTTTGAGCCCCTTTCCTCCTCCTGGTGGGGCCAGAAACGCTGATCTCACAGGATGGCTGCAAAGAGCAAGTGTGCCCCTGCCCCAGCCTACACGGGGCATTTGGAAGCCAGTAAGGGCTGTTCCTCTGCGGGCCCGAGGGCCAGCACCAGTGTGGTCCCCTTTCTCAGCACTAGTCCCTGAGAACTTGAAAGACTGTCAGGTCCTTTGCCAATGGGTCCCAAGGGGGAAGGAGAGAAGCTCTCTGGTGAGAAGGCAGCTGTGTGACCTTAGGAGAAGTATCTCCCTCTCTGTACTCACCGTCCTCATCTGTACAATGGGGAGAACCAACACTACCCGCCTTGAGGCTTGCTGGCCAGGTTTAATGAGACAGTAAACATTATGTGCTTAATACAGGGCCTGGCGACCAGGAAACTCTCCATAAATGCCAGAAACAGTTACCTCTCAGTATCTTCTCTCCTCTCTGAGCTGGCTCTTCTCCAAAAATCCAGCTTCCTGGCTGCTCCTCTGGGGAGCCCTGTCCTTTCTCATGGGTCTTTGGGGTGCCCTGCCTCACCACCTATCACCCCTCACCCTTCCAGTGTCCAAAGGGTGCTCCTGGGAGCAGGAACATGTTTGCAGGAACATTTGGCATTTCTTGCTACCTGAACAGAGAGAATTATGAATGCAGTGACATTAGATGGATGGTGGATGGTGGATGGTGGATGGTGGATGGTGGATGGATGGATGGATGGACAGGCTAAGGTCTGGTCAGCCCAGGAGGTTCCCTGCCTCTCCCCTCACTTCCCTGTTTGCTGTCTGGTTTTTCTTTGAAACGCTCTGCAGGATGAGCCTGAGCGCCCCTGGCCAATCGGAGCAGGCAGTTTGAAGGTTCAGGTTCCTCTTTGGGGTTTTCTTTCAAGTCTGGGAAAAGCGTTTTTGGCAAAAGATTCAGAGTTACGTGTGGGCGGAATGGGCGTGTGTAACTTATGATTGGCAGGGTAGCCAGCCCCCCCAAAAAATTCTTCATAGCCCTGTGCGGTGGGGAATGCCTATAATCCCAGCCTCTGGGAAGCTGAGGCAGGAGGATCTTAGGTATGACATCAGCCTGAACTAAATAGTGAGTCTTTGTCTCAAAATTAAAAAGGAAGACAAAAAACTGTGCTTCCCCTTGTGACTAGGGGACTGGGTCACCACTGTGAGTCCTCAGCCCTGTGGGGCTGTCGTGCAGCTCGCTGGGCTTCCGTCAGTGCAGGTCCCTTCCTGTCCCGCACCCCGCACGCGCCCAGTCTGCTCACCGTGGCCCAGAGGCGAGGGCCAGGGAGGCAGGGAGGAGGTGTTTAAGGAAAGGGAAGGAGAGGAAGGGTCCATTTGCTTGCACACCTGCTCCCAGGTCCAATTCGCCCGACTGTCATGGTTAAGGACCAGCACCCCAGCCCCACGAGCTCCCCCTAGGTCTCCCGCAGGGAGCTGGGCTCGCCGGGCCACCTCTCCACTGGGGAGGGAAGCCACCTCTGCGAACAAAGTCGTCTTAGGAGGGAACTAAGGTGGCAGCCAGGCTCAGACCCCACGCACAGTGGCCCTGTGCAGGGAAGCTGTATTTGAAGTTCTCCTGGTAACTGAGTGTATTCCATCCTCTTGAAGTCAAACATGAGTTACTTAGAGGTTTAGAAGGAAGCTTTTGGTTGTTCTTTCAAAGAAAGAAAGAGGAAGAGGCAGCCCCACCTTCCCAGGAGCCAGTTGGGCTCCAGCAGGAGTCTCCGGCCTCACCGAGGCCCCTGGCTTCAGCGCCCGTCTCTCCTGGGCTTCGCCCCACACTGCTTCTTCAGGCTAGAGACTGAGGTCTCCCTCAGGCAATGCAGAGCACCGCATACCGCAAGCACTCAGGAAATTCTGTGGCCTGAGTGTGGTCCCTGTCCGGTGACAGTGTCCCTAGGGAGGCAGGTCCAGTGTCCTCAGACTCTCGTAGTCCGGATGGACTTGCCAGCAGGTGTGGCCTCATTAGTTTGCCGGTTCATTCAGTGGCCATTTATTGAGCATTTACTATATGCAAGCACTGTCCAGGTACTGGGCTCACGGGAATGAACACAACAGACAACACTCTGCCATTTGCTGGCATCACAACTTTCAGTCTACACATGGGGAAACTGAGGCCCTGAGAGGAGGTGGCCCTTGCCCAAGTCCCCAGCCAGAGAATCTGCCTAAAACACCAGGCTCCTGAGAGCCAGCCTAGACGTTCGCCCACCCTAGCATCCCACACCCCTGGCCCACGTCCTTCCACCTCTGCAGAACCTGCTGTGGGTTCTCTAATGCTCCACTACCCCCACAAAATCCTTGTCACAGCTGAATGTGGCATCGTGGGGACAATGTGGAGACAAACAGCCCGCTGCCTCAGAGAGCCAGGGTAGCTGCTGAGAGGAAATCTCAGGAAGAGAAAGGGCAACAAGGGAGAGAGAAGGGCAGGAACCAGGGCTGCTGCAGGCTCCCCGTGCCCCAGCCTCTGTGGTGGGTCCCTTACAAGCATCGCTTTATCTCTACGATAACTCAAGTAGTACTGACTGCGATTATTAACCCATTTTACAGATGGGGAACTGAGGCTCGGCAAAAGAAAGTGACTTTCACCCAAGTTCATGTAGCAAGTAACTAACTGATAAGGCCCAGATTCATGCCAGGGTCTTCTGTCTGTCATCAAAGCCAGCCGATTAAATTCTCCTTCCTACCTGAAAAATGGCTCCTCTTCCTATAGCCCAAACACACCGCCTCCAGGAAGCCCTCCCTGATTCCCTCAGGTGAGGTGATTTATACCCTTCTCTGTACCTCCAGGCCTTTCTCAAGTGCTTTCAGAAGCCTCCTAGAAAGGGGCTCTGCAGACAGAGTGAAGGGTAGGGGAAAGGATCACGTGGAGAGCGTTTCAGGGATAGAAGCTTGCACGACCCATGGAGGGAGTGGGGGAAGCGGAGGCAGGAGGAAAGCGGCCAGGCCTGGGGTTGCACGTGGCTTCCATGCAGGAGGAGTCCAGGGTGGATCGGGGGCAGCAGTAACGCAGGCCAAGCACCCCCAGATGCACAGGCAGCTCACCGAAATAGGCCAGAGAGCAGACGCCCGTCTCGGGCGCACGCACGCGGTGTGTGACCGGAGACCGCAGGGCCTCCCCCTCCAGCGCCTGCTCGCCAGCCCCACGTTTATCTCCCCCTGCTCCCCAGGCCGCGGAGGAGCCGGGCGCACTTGTTCTCAGGCGCGTGGGGGGCGCCACGGGCGGGCGTCTGTGGCCTGCAGAGGCCGAGGGTAGAGCTTCAGAACAGCCAAGAAGGAGATGCCACCCGGGGGTCCCGGACCAGTGTCTGCCCCTCCGGGGCACTGTGCAGAGCAAAACCCCAGGACGCCGGGTCAGCAATCGTTAGGGATTCGTCCTGGCAACTGCAGAACATTCAACCAAGCCAGGGTCCTTCCACGAAAGGGACCTGGCGGGCTCACGACACCTGTGAAGGCTGCCCGCCAGGGGTGACGCTAGGCCGGGGGAGGAGGGGCGCCTAGAAATCACAGACACCCCTCCGCCTGTCCCCCAATTTACTGCCTTCTTTTGTGCTGTGCATGCTTCTGATCTTCGTGGATCCACAATTTTAAAAAATAATAATTGTTTTTAAAACCCTCTGGGTGAGATGACACCCCAAGGATGTTAGAATTAGTAAGACTATAAGAGCAAAGAGAACTCCAACCCACACCTCCACCCTGTGGGCCTGGAGAGCCAGAACACCTGAGGGATCTAGGAAATTTAAAAATAAGCGCGGTAATCTCAACACCCAGAGAAAACCGCTATCGCGCGGCGTGTTTCCTTCCCGTCTGTTTCTCTCCTGCGCCTTGTTTTCGCCTCTGCCGCTTCCCCTCTGTGTGCGAGCTGCACACGGACGCAGCCGCGAACATTTCAGGAGCTGGGGTGCAGCTCAGTGGTGCAGCCCCCGCCCAGCATGCTCGAGGCTCGGGGTTCTGTCCCCAGCGTGCATGCGCGCCCGCGCACGGACACACACCCCAGAATATTATTAGTCATCAGGCGCACAGTCAGGACGTGTAGGCAGGATCTAGAAGAGCAGAGTCCACGAGGACTCGGTGCGGTGGGAGGAGTTGTGTGTCTCTCCTACTCCACCCCACCGTGTGACCACCAGCTGGCTGTGGCTATCAAACGCTTCAAATGTGGCCTGGGACAGGCATGGCGCCACGTGCCTGTGACCCCAGGGCCCTGGCAGGGCACCCAGAGAGGAGGATCACAAGTTCAGACCCCGCTTGGGCAACTCAGGGAGGCCCTGTGTCCAAGCGAAAAATATAAAGGATTAAAGACACAGCTTACTGCAAAGGTCCTAGGTTAAATCCCCGTACTGGGGGAAAAAAATAGCTCAGGGTGATGATGGAGGAACTAAAGTTTTAATCTTACTCCGGGGTTTTAATTGTAACAACTTCCATAATTGCAGAGAGCAATGGCTACTGTGTTGGCCATGCGGATCTAAAAGAGCATGAGCCAGCCGTTGACTGGGTTCGCTCTTGGGGTAAGATTATGGATTTCTCATTTTCCAAATCAAAACATTTGAAGTGTTTTATACGTAGCAAGCCCACGTTGCCTTTGCAGGCAGGAGACAGATGTGGAGGCTTTTAAGTCTTTAACACAGAGTCAACATATGCACAGATTTTAATATTTTACAAACAGGTCATGGGGCAAAGCCGATCCTGGTAGGATGGGGTCTGTTTCCTTTTCCTATGGATATACGGGAGGAAAAAAAGTGGGTTTAGAATCAGCAGCCGTTGGTTTGTCTACCGGATCTGCCCCTGACTGGCTGCATGGCCACGGAGCCCCCATGAACCTCAATTTCCTCGTCTGCGCTGTGGGGCCCGAGTCAGACAGTGGAGGGGAGTCCAGAGACCATGTCACTTGCGGCTCTTGGTCTAACCCCCCAGTTTCTAGAAACCAGGAAACAGGTGGTATCTTCCCCGAGTGCTCAGCCTTGAGCAGAGATAAAGGTGCTTGGAGCCCAAACGAGGTTGTGAACGGTGGTCTTAACAGCGGCACACAGGGTCTGCTGCTGGACTCTCCGAGCCTTTGTGTGCTGATGAACAGAGGCACCGGAAGGCTTCTCCCCTGCAGCCCACTTTGGGATAAGCTGTTCGAGGGACAGCTGAGGCACCTACTTCAGGTCAAAGGCACTATGGTGTTAGGAAATTATCTGTCCAAGGACCCAGGAAATCGTACTAGAGTTAAAAGGAAATTTGGATCCTACAAAGGGAAAAGGACATACTTGAAATTAAGAAATGTGTAATTGACTGCCTGGGAAATATAAATCATGATGACCCAGTTTGTAAATAGTTATGCTGTTAACTGAGCTTTCTACCCACCAGGTACAAGCAAGGGCTTTTCATGTCTTTGTTACTAACCCTTGCAACCCCCTGATACTAATGCTGTTATGAAGATCATTTCATAAATGAAGAAACGGAGACCCAAAGAGCCTAAGATACCTGCCCAAGATTACCCAGCTGGGGTTCAACCCAGGCATCCTGCTAATGGAACCTGTGTCCCACGCCATGGTATAGTGACTCTGAGTTAATCGAGCTTTTCCCAAGTGGAGGTGCCTCCCCCCACCTCTGCAGGTTGCCTTCCTGGAAAGAGCCAGTGGCGCTTAGGCGTCCCAGAAGGTTGAACAGCCCTGCACTGTCTTGCTGGATAGGCTACCCGTCTTCTGCTTCCCTACCTGAGAAACACGCCTGCCGTCACTGGGGGGCTGTGAGGGGGAAGGCTGGAACCCCATGCATGTCCCCATGGAAGGCGTTCAAGGTGTGGCAGCACTATCCTTCACGAGGGCAGAGAATCAGTGGAGAAACTGAGGCACAGAGGCACAAGGCCACAGTCGAGCTTGGAGAGCAACTTGGTCAGTCTGCTCAGGAAGGCTGAGCCTGGCTCGACCCAGCTCTGCTTGGGCCCCTCTCACCCTCTGGCTTGTTTCAAGTGAGAGGAGTGAGCAGCAGTTCTGAGGGTCTCCCAGAGGTTCAGGGCCTGGGCAGAAAGAGGACGGTGTGGTGCAGGCACTTGGCTGTGCGGAGCTGGGCTGTGCTGGGCCCTGGGGTGGCTGTGCCCAGAGCAGGGGCCTCAGACAAGAGGCCAGCTGGGCTTCCAGGCCCCTCCAGTATCCCCGGAAGGATGAGTTTCCCTGGCCTGGCCACACTCCAGCTCGCCTCTCCAGGCAGAAGGGGACCCTAGCGACTGGAGGTGGGCAGCACACTCCTGCCCCTGCCCGCGAGGAGCACGGGCCTGGGGAGATAGCTCCTGGCCTTGGGTCTGGACACATGGCTATAAATGAAAACTGCTACAGGCCTCAGTGAGGGAAGGCCGAGGGGCTGTAGCTCAGTTGCTGGCCAGGCCTGGGGCTGGTGAAATCCCAGACCAGGAACCACAGTATGAAGCACGGGCCTTACCTGTCTTGTTCACCTAAACAGGGAGGAATAGCTCAGTGAACAGATTGCATGCCAGCCTGGATCCTGGATTCGGATCTTGGCTCTGCCACCTACTGTGGGGGAGGCAGGAAACTGAACCCCCTTTGGTTCAGTTTCTCTGGAGCGGGAGGAGAAAGTACTGACCCTCTCTCAGGTCGCTAGAAAGTGAGCCAGGCAGCACCTAAAGCAGCACACTTAGCCGCAGCCTGGCTCCACCCGGCCCACCAGCGACTCAGGGCTCGGGGAAAGGAGCCCCTGAGTGCAGACCGGTCATCCCGTCCCTCCAAGGCGCCCCTGCTGTCACCCTGGTGATAGCATTTCAGGCACTGCCATCTTCTGTGTTTTTCTGTATTTTCCGAGTTTCTTCATTATGCTCATATTATTTGTATCACAGAGGCAGGGTGGGGGGTAGGGATTCAATTAATGTTATTTATTAAACTATTGTTTAAACAGACAATAAACAAGGAGGCCAGTCAGCATCAGCTCCCCACAAGTCCTCACTTAGCTTCCAGCTGCCTGGAGGCCCTGACAGCATTTGGGCATTATACCACCCTGCCCCAGTACCACCCGATCCCCGAGCCTCGACCCTCTCCTGCCACACTCACCTCTCCATCTGCAACCCCCACCAATCCCCCAGCATCAGCCCAGGGGTTCCCAGAGGGGCCCCATCTCTGTCACCAGCTGCCCTAGCACAGCAGGCAGAGCTCGGCCCCCCACCTAAGCCCCTGCCTGTGAGGCCCACATACAGGTGATCACACAGATGAACATAGGCACCTCAGTGCCGGTGCCCACTGCAGCAGGGCCCTGCCTGGTGCAGCAGGAGACACCTGCGGGGGTGGCCTCGGGGAGGCTGCTTTGCCACCACCCTGGCTGGGTCCGGTTTCCCTGGCCAGGAAATCCCTTGTCATCGTGGTATGGCGGACACCTGTTACCAGCCCCTGTGTGCTGGGACAATGGGACAGCAGTGCTCCAGCGTAAGCCGTGAGGGGACAGTGAGGAGGCCAGTCCTGGTCAGCGTGGCCTCTGCAGGTTCCTCACCCTCACCAGGAGCTGCCCGAGCCCCTCCAGCTGCAGTAGCTGAGCTGCAGAGGGTGGAGGAGCTCCGGGGAGCATCCGTGTCAGGGCCGCTGCTCTCCTGGCTGGTGAGGGAAAGCATGCAAATAGCAGGGTCCCCCAGGGGCCCCGGTTAACCCCCTGAGCTCATTTCTGGCCTCTCCTTCCTGTGGGGTTAGTTAAAAAATAGCCCGTCATCCGCCAGAGCCCAGAGAACTGGCCTCCATCTGGAGCAGGCAGACCCCTCCCAGGCCTGCCAGGGGCCCAGCCCGGCCCGCTCCGTCCCCTAAGGACCAGGCCTGTCTGCTGCGGTGAGGCATCTGTCTGGCAGGGCTCTTCACCCTTTGACTCAGGGCTGGTGTCACGGTGCATGATGCTCGGAACCGCGGTAAGCCCAGGAGGCTGGCGTCCAACTACCTGCTCTCCAAAGCACAGGGGGGTTACAAGATAGGAACCCACCTTCTAGGGTGCACGTAGGGCAGAATGAGGCAAGCCTGTGCTTGCTTACCGGTGAGGCCGAGTGGGCAGCACGCAGCAGGCACAGTGGGGCAGAGACGCTGCCCTCTGACCACAAGGCCCAGGCCCACAGCTCCCCGGCATTAACAGTAGCCTCCGGGAGTGGGTGTAGGTGGCAGGAGGGTCAGCCTCTCTCCCAGGGCAGGCCGATCCTCCATGACCCCGGGCAGGTCGTTCAGCGTCTTGGATGCTCAGTGCTGGCATCCGTAAGCTGCAGGACAGTCATCCCTACTGTCCAGGGCCCCTGCGACCATGCAGGGTCTGGCAACAGTCAAGCTCAGGTACAAGGCCTGCATGGGCCTGGGGTCACCAGGTGTGGTGACCTCCATGGCTGTCTCCATGGGAACTGCACATCTGAGATGGAAACCAGGAGCCTTAGACCATAACCAGACGTGTGGCTGGACGACGGGGCTCAGCCACAGACAGACCCAGGGAGCCTCGGGTGTGGGTGGACCCTGCCACGCTGGGCCGTCAAGGCTGCCCATGGGATTGGGCTGGAGATGGGGCCGCAGGGCGCTCCGGGCCTTACGGGGTTCTGGGCCAGAATTCATCCGTAGGGAGGAGCAAGGAGGAGGCAGTGGCGCCAGTGGAGGGTGCTCCCTGCCGTGCCTTCTTCATAACAAACCCAGCAACACCCTGGAGGTGGCGGGAGCTCACCCGAGGGAGCGCCGCGGAGGTCCTGCCTGGGGGGCCCTGCGCACCCCACCCCCTGTGCCGCTCAGCAGCTTCCCGGCCGGCCGCTGCCACCAGGGAGGGGACTCAGGACGCCAGGGAACAGCATGTGGGTTACTTTCAAAAGCAGGTTCCAAACAGCACGTACCGTGTATGTTCCCAACATTATAAAGGGAGGAAGGGGGGGGGCGCTATACATCGAGCAGGAAGACCAGGAGCTAGAAACGAAAGACCCGCGATTGTTCTGGGTGGCAGGATTATGGGTGGTTTTAATTTTCTTCTTCATAATTTTATTATTTTCCAATTTTTCTTTAATGAATGTGTATTATTTTCATACTCAGAAAAATATGTGTTTTTAAGAGCTGAGGGAATGGTTCATCCCCTTCTGTGGACTCTAATCCAGATCCCAGAGTGGGAAAGACATTCGTTCATGTCCTTGGTCCCTCTGTCATTCATTCTGAAATGCTTCTCCGCCGCCCCCAAACCAGCTCGGTTCTAAGTTCCATGACCCCAGGGCAGCCACAGTCCCAGTCCGGGGGATGCAGGGCTAGCAGCGAGTCCTCACAGTTCAGCTGGACAAGAATCTGCAGAAGGAGAGGAGAGGGGGACATGAGCTCCTGGGTGTGTCTCACAAAAAGGGACAGTTAGGACAGGGCTTTGGCATATGAACAGGAGTTTGGCAGGCAGAGAATGGAAAGAGACTGAACCAACAGAAGATCTACTGTGTGAGGGAGGAGTGGAGAGTGAGATACAATTGGAACTTCTGGAGCCTGGCTCTGCCTTTCTATGGTTGTGTCACCGAGCAAGTTAATAAACCTCCTAGGCCTCAGTTTGCTTGTCTGGAAAATGGGCTAATGACCTCACTGAGATACTACAAGCACTGAGTGTGTTGATTACTGTAAAGCACCCAGCATCATACCCGGCACATGGGAAGGGAGGCTGCTCGCTTTTGTCAAGTGCTTTTGTTGACACTTTATGCTGTTGGGGTCTGGAAGCCAGTGTAGATGTTCAAGCTGGAATCAACGTTAGCACATTCATTTATTAGTTACACTCATGTGACAGACATTCACAGTGCCCTTAGTCAGTACATACCCAGCTTTAGGTGCTAGGGTTGGCATTGCCAGATAAAGTACAGAATCCCTAAATTGCCTGAATTTCAGATAATCCATGAATAACAGCAACATTCAGGATAGCTTTGTACTAAAATGTATTCACCAGCTGCCTAAAGGGC
This sequence comes from Cavia porcellus, assembly GCF_034190915.1. Taxonomy (NCBI): domain Eukaryota; kingdom Metazoa; phylum Chordata; class Mammalia; order Rodentia; family Caviidae; genus Cavia; species Cavia porcellus. The sequence continues at coordinate 18,780,674 of NW_026947508.1, read as the reverse complement.
AGTGTAACCGAGTGTTCTGTGATTCAGTTTACTACATCTGATGGCTGTGTCTGGGAATGTGGTGTCAGGCAAACAAAACTCTCTGCCTGCCCAGAGCAGGCCCATGCGGGAAAAGAGGAGGCTTTGAGGAAAGGTATTAGTTTTTGTGAGCCAAATGCTGGAGAGCTAGAAACCAGGAAGGGAGCCCTTGAGGGTCCTCACCGCCGCCGTCATGGGTTAGACCAAGTCAGGAGCTCAGAACAGCACCCGTCTGTCCTCGTGCGGCTCAGGGGACCAGAGAGCCCACCTGAGAAGAGGCCCGCGGTGTCGGCAGGGAGGTCTTCTCGCTGGAGGCTCCGGGGTGCGCTCTGAGGCTGCCTGGCTTCCTCACCTCCTGTCCCTCCAGCACTGTCAGGTCAAGTCTTCCTCCTGCTGCCCTCCCTGGACTTCTACTCACCCGCTGTCCATCCACCTCCCCTTTCTGCTTGGAAGGGCCTTAGGCCCCCCAAAATCCTTAAACTTCATCATATTTGCACCATCTCTTCAGCCATATAAAGTGATGCATTCATAGTTTGGGGATTAGGATGTGGACACCCTTGGGGGCCTATTCTGCCTACCACAGGGACTCAGAGGAGGCATCTCAGAGGAGGCAGCAGGGATCTAAAGAGGTAGAGACTTAGCCACGCAAAGAGAATGAGAAGGACCTTCCAGGCCAAGGGAATGGCATGTGCAAAGGCCCTGTGGTTGGAGGATGATTGGCATGTTGGAAGCTTGTGTGGTTAGAGTGAGCTGAGGGAAGGAAAGAACAGAAGATGACAGATAGAAGGGAGGCAGTTCATGTCTTCTCCCATCAAGGCTAATCAAAAAGGGACAATCAGTGATCCCCCTGACCTTCAGCTATCCCCTGGCCCTGCATCAGCGGATCCCCGCCCAGATTACCGATTTCACATGTTAACAGAAAACTCTGCTACGATGTCCCGGGTACAGGGACAGCTGAGAAGACCGTATTTCAGAGCAAGGAGGGACACACTCTCCCCTCCCTCACCCCCAGCCTTCACCAGCATTGAAGTCAGAACTATTCTTAGAGGCACCTGCAGGTGAGAAGAGAGGCTCCCTGCTGCGTGAGGGATGCAGGCTAGAGGTTGGACAGAACTTCCTGTGTGCAGGCAACACGACCCTAGGTCAGGGACATCTCCGGGTCCAAGTCCTGACTGAGAGTCAAGGAGGGCAGGGCCCCCGGAGGCCTCCCATTCAGGGGTGCCCAGGGTGACCCAGAGGAGCGGAGAGTCCAGGCCTAGGACTCCCCTTGACGGCTGACCACCCAGTGACACCCACAGCTCTCGCCCTTCTGCAGACCTGTGTTCCCACAGAAGGTGACTGAACTCAAGGGTCTTCCAGGGGCCTCCCGTCGCTGCAATGACCAGCTGTAATTCTCATATCTAGGGCTCTGATTCTAGGGATCTCAGGATCTAGGTCAAAGACTCAAGGAGATAGTGTGAGTACTGAGCCTCAGTTTCCCCAACATAAGTGAGGATGACCTGGGCGTGGGCAGGAGGAAGATCCCCAGGTCACAGCATAGGAAGTGCTCTAGTGCTGTCATGACAACACAATCTAATGGTCTAGGGTCCAGAGCCTCCCTTGGTGAGTGACTGTGTCTCCAGGAGCCTGACATTTGCTGGCTTCGGGATTCTGAGTCTCCAAACAACCCCCCACTTACCAGCCACTGTGCCCCCGAAGCCCTGGCCTCCCCCACGTGCTGGGTGGTATGCCTGGCCCACGACCACATGAAAAGCCATTCCCCCCGGGGTGTCCCCACACCTGGGAAAGCCGGCAGTCTGCCCGGCTCTGGCCCCGCCCAGTGGCTGGAACACCGGGCAAGATCAATGCTGCCCGGCTGGGCTCCCAGGGCTGCCACCTTGTTCCAATCAGGGCTGGGCGCCTTCCGCTCTCTCGGGACCCCCGCCCAGCCCCTGCCCAGCTGCCCACGCGTCCAGCCCTGTGACCTCTCCGGAGCAGTGCCCACAGCCCGACTCAACTCGCAGTGGCTCAGTGGTCGTGGTGGCTGTGTGGGGCTGGGACAGCCAAGCTAATGTCCCGCCCTCGGTGGTGGCTGCCAGCAGAGAACCAAGCAGCCTCCCAGTTTCCCCAGATGCAACGGAGGTTATGTAAATTCCCCTCCTGGTTGTCAGGGCTGCTGTGGGGGGAAAAAAGACCTCAGAAGTGAATGAGAAAGTGGGGCTCTCCCGCAGCTCCCTCTCAGCTCCCTGAGTGGCCTGAGGCTCTGCTCGGGGTCAGCCCTCCTGGCTGACCTGGCTACCGCGTTAGTGACGGCTCTCTCCCCTGTGCCATCCCTTGACTGCCATCTGTTTTCCACATACGGATTTTTCCTTGTCTTCTTCTTCCCCCTGTAGCCATCTTGCCCCTTACTGTAACCACAGCACCGAAGGCAGCCCCTGGCACAGAGCAGAAGCTCGGGACATGTTTGTGGACGGTGTGAACGCAGGGTGCCGGCCCCTCTTGTCTGTTTCTGAGGCCTCCTTTCCTTTCCGGTTCGCCCTTCGTCCACCTAAGCACAGAGCTCCCTAAGACAGAGGTGGGGAGCCCGCTCAGGACAGCCAGACACCCTGGTGATAAATGTCACTTTCCTGCTAGTGAGAAACTCAAGCCAATAGCAAACCACGAAGAGCACTCGGGGTCCTAGCCGCGGGCTTCTCCAAGGCCCAAGGACCCAGTAAGGAGAAGGGGACGTGGAGCATCGCCCCTCCCGGGCAGCAACCCCAGCCCCAGCCACCACATCTGCTGGCCTCTGGTCGCTGGGGCTCGAGGTAGGCCCCAGGGCCACAGCCCTGCCCCACTTGCACGAGTGTGAACTTGCACGAGTTACTGACCTTTTTCCACCTCAGTTTTCCTCCTGAATAACAGGGGTGATGATAATGGTACCTAATCCGCAGGGAGGCAGCTGTGCAGGTTCATGAGTGAGTGTATGACCTTATTAGCGAGGCTGCCAGGGGCAGCAGGGCACAGTTTTTAACACCAGTGGAACTTGGTATGCACCAGCTGCGCCCATCCCCAGCTGGGCTCCGGAGACTCAGTGATCCCGGTCCCTCACCTGTGCAGCTGGTGACAGATGCCAGAGGCGGCATAGGAGGCAGGGGGAGGGGCTGTGCTCAGCAGGGCTGGGGACAAGCCTTGCTCATGGGGGGGGGGGCCACCAGGTGATTTGGCAGATCGCAAGCTGGTAGACAAGACAGTTAGTGATCTGGCCAAGAATTAAGACACTCTGACTTGGAGCCTCCTGTGCAACGTGTGTGACCCTGCACAAATTTATCTTTATTTTTTTCCAGAGCTTTGGGGGGCAGGAGACTTTCTCTAGTTCTCTTTTCTTGAAAATATTTTCTGCAAAATGTAAATGTGTGCAAAATATGAATACTGTTTAAAAAGAGAAAAACAGCAACAACAAAAATAGAGACCCTATACCCAGCACTTGGCTTAGAAAAATAAAGGCCTGCTGAGACCTCGGGCTCCCCCAGAGCCTCCTCCCCAGCAGCATCACCTGCCACGGTGGGTGGGGCGGGGAGAGGACTTGCTCTCCATGACCCGAGCTTTTGCTTGGCTGTGTGCCTCCATTTACCAGCTTTCTACTGGTAAGAACAGAAAGACTAGAGACAACCGAAAAGCCAGCACCCGGGGACATGAGCACTCCAAGCTGTGGAAGGAGCTGGAATGCAGGTGAGAGCATGTTTGTCCCAGCTATAGATGAGGAAACGGAGGCTTGCATAGGCCTTGGGCAGCACACACAGGTTGAAACGCAGAGCCTCAGTCCACTCAGCCACAGACGGTTAGGGCAGAAGAGGAGCTTCAGGGTTTCTCTCTCCTTCATTCAGGCAGTCCTTGTCATGGCCTGACCTTGCAATAAGCACGCATATCTGGTCCAGCCTCCTGTCCTATCTGACACTTGAGCCGCTATTATAATATCCTGATCTCAACTTGAATACCTCCCATGATGGGGAGCTCTCTACCTCCAGGCCCTGTCACATTCTATTTCTGGCTGGTTCTCAATAGTTCTCTTTCTTATATGGAGCCCAACACCCACCGGCCCCAGCTCCATCCTCAGCACCCACGCGGTCCCTGCCACCCGAGAGTTCCTCACACATCTGCAAGTGAGGCTCTTACCCACCCCCCAGGCCTGCTCTCCAGGACAAGGTTGCCAGTTGCCTTAATAGCTCATCATGTGACACAGTTTCAATGTTCTTCCCAGGCTGAGGGCCCTCCGGGTGTCACATGGGCCTTCACAGAGGGTGCCCAGGCTTCCTCCGCCTCCACGACGCTGCTGTATGCCTGTGACAGCTCCTGTTTCTGAGCTCCCCCTGCATCTGGGAGCGCATTACCCACTTCGAGCAGTGAACATTTGCCCCATTTTACAGGTGGGGGGATAAAGAGAAGGGGATGTGCAAGGCCCAGGGCCTTCCTGTCTCAACCCAAACCCAGACTCTGGGCCCCAGGAGAGTGCTCTTTGGGGGACCTTGCCTGCCATTCTCCAATCATAGCCACCCTTTTCGCCCCAGGAGGGAAGGTTCCCTGCACCCCGTGGGACGTTAGCATGACGTTAAAACTTAGATATTTGAGAAGGATCTGGAAGCCAGGCAGCCTAGGCATACGGAAAGTCTGTGACTCAGAATTGAAGAGAAGTGGAAACTTCCATGGCCGAGGTTCGGCCTTCCCGGAGCCCGGAGCCGGATTGGACACCTGGCTCCGCATGGGTAGAACTATCCACACTAGTGTTGTCTGTGCCCATGTCTGTGTGCCCAGCCGTGTGTGCATCTACACCAGTGAGTCTCTGCGTGTTGGCGCGGCTCTGAGCAGCTGAGCATCTCCACACACACGTTCCTGTGTTTACACAGTCAGCTCCCACAGTGAGGCGGGCCGCGGCGTGGGTTTATCGCATATGTGCACACACATTGCCAGTGAGTGTGAGTGTGCCTGAGAGCATGTGTGCTGGGTGAGTGTGCTTGTGTACACATGCATGTATATGTGTGTGCTTCTGTGCCCAGGATCCAGTGGGGACCATCTAGTCCTGCCTTCCATGTCACCACAGTAAGCATCAAGTCTCAACAAATAAGTGTGGGAAACCTTTAAGACCTAGCAGAGAATTTCACTTAACTACAAAGGACCCTTCGTGATGACTTTGTTTTTAGTTTCTTGAGACAAGAGTTTGATCTGTAGTCCAGATGGGCCTTGAACTTGCTATGTAGCTCAGGCTGTCCTCCAACTCACAGTGATCCTCCTGCCTCAGCCTCCCGAGTGCTGGGATTATAGCTGTGTATCACTATACCCAGTTTGCTTGTGGTAACTTCTAAACCTGAGCAATCAGGGAACCTTGGGCCATCGTAACTGGTACATAGCAGGACAAAGGCTAGCTGGGCCAGTGGGCAGGAGCCTTTGAGTGAGTCACTGGGTGTTCTTTATCATTTGCCGTTGGCATGAATTTCTCCCTAGCAAGAGAGTGGTGTTTGTTACCTGAGCATCTGACTGTCCTGAGTGGGCTCCCAGAGGCCCATGGAACATTAGGGTGGGAAACGGACCTCCCCCTAAGCCTCAGTCAGTCAACTTGGACTTGGGGACCTGGAGTTGGGTCCAGTATCAATGACACCTGTGCAACCTGGGGCAAGTCCCTAACCCTTCCGGGCCTCAGTTTCCCCAGCCATTGATGGGAATATGAGCAGAATCCCAGAATGTGGAAGACAGCCAGGCCTCCTAGTGTGCTTATTCCCTGAAGGGGGTTCTGAGGCCCAGAGAGGGAAGAGACTGCCCAGCCTTACCCAGCAAGGTCAGAGGAGCAGCCCTTGGAGACAGCGCCAGTCCCAGCTTGGTTACAGGGCAGGACAGTCCTTAGGGTCTGTTCAGGTGGAACTTTCTAGATTCATTGGGGATTTGAACTCCTCTGAGTTCATCAAAGTACAAAGTGCAACCGCATCACTACTGACAAGGATTCCAGAAGAAAATGGGGCACAAAGCAGCGGAAGTGACACAAGGAAGGACTTCCAGATATTCAGGATGAAGGGGGGGTGGGGTGTGGACTCAGGACAGTGCTGTACACAGAGCGCTGACCAATCCACAAGTGACACAAACAGTTAGAAAGCTCAGTCACACTCCCAGCCCTGTGGCCCCAGGCCCAGGTCCCCTGCTGCCCTGTCCATTTGCCATTGATTGCATGAGGCCCTGAGGGCCTTCATATCTCTGGCCTCAGCCGTGCCTTCTGTCTGGGCATAGAAGACCTGGCCTTGCAGGGCCACCCCTGCAGCATGATGAGGACAAAATCCACAGAGTGTAGAGCGGTCAAGAGCACTCACTTTGGATTCCAGGGTACTTGAGTTAAAATCTAGGCTTTCTCTTAGCACATGGACACCTTGCTGAGCCTCAGTTTCCACTTCTGCCCAGTTCACAAGGTTGTTTTAAAGTTCCTCTCTGCAAAGCAGGCACCATGTACTCAGCAAACCCTGCTCCCAGCCTGGGCATAGGGGAGGCACCCAGAGAGACATGGTAACCGGGCAGTGGGGGTGCACCAAGTGAAAATACAGATCTTTTGTCCACAAATACCAAGAATTTCAAGGCAGCGATGGCAGAGTGTCAGACCAAGTTTGGGATCCTGGTGAGGGCTGGGGTTGTGTGCAAGGCCCGATGCCCAGGAAGCTGGCCCTGCCTTGGTGATTGCTAGGGCAACTCAGACTCATGCAGGTGGAAGGCTGAGGGGAGCACTGCAGCTGGGATCCCGACCTCAGGGCTCAGCCAGTCCTGGTGGCTGTTGAGACAGCTTGAAAGACCAACTGTTCTCCACCTCACTCTGTTCCGTTTTTATCTCATGCCATGCATACAGTACATAGTTGATTTCTTTCCGCAAAGGGTTGCGATTTTTTCTTTTCCAAGGGCGACGCTGGAAAGCCATGTGGCTTTTATTGCTGGCAGGAATGTGTGAGGCGGTCCTCCACCACCACATGAAACGCAGCCGTAATCTTCCTCTGCATAAGGCCAAGGCCCGCTCTCTTCCATGCCATGGGCCTCTGAGATTCATTACGGCTTCACAAGGACTGACAGTCATTAGGACCTTTTTGGGGAGGTGGAAAATCTCTAATGGGACTGGCTGGGCCCAGGAGCCACTGGGTGGGTGGTGAGGAGAGGAGGGCCGGCCCAGGAGAGGAGAGGACAGGAAGGCACCCAGGACCAGTTGTTTTGAGATGGCCTGCAGTGGGGTGCCTTAGACCCTGAACCTGGCCTAGGCAGTGGCCTTGAGTGAGATCCTTCCCCACCTAGGCCTTGGTCCTGTCATTTGATGGGTGGAAATTTAGACTTGATAACTCAGGTCCTGTTGATTGACATTATAAAATTCTGAATCCTGCTCATGATTCTTGTGCCAGGATTCCAATTCTGTTCCACGATGGTAACTTCAAGCTTCTGATTCTTGTCCATGAGAACAGAGTGCCCAGGAACGTGGGCTTTGGGGCCGCTGCCTGGTTGAAATCCCAGCTCCACGGCTTCCCAGCTGTGAGACCTTGGACAAGTTACTTAACCTCCCCATGCTTCTGTTTTCTCACTTATAAAAGGGGAGGGCTGATAACTCTACCAAGCCCACAAGAATATCATAAGGCACAAGTGAATAGAAAGCACAGGACACAGGAGGGGTGATAACCATTCAAAGGGCCTTTCTCTCCCTGACTGCCAGGGCTGAGGCCCCCTCCCTAGATCCCCCTTGCAGTCTAAGGTGCCGAGGTCCCTCCCATTATCCCCCAGTGGGTGAGTCCTCAGATTGTAGTTCCAATTCTGTGATGCGGAGTAGGCTACCTGTGCTGCTGCTGCTGCTGCTGCTGATGTCAGAGCTCTGTGAGCAGCCAGCAGAGGCCGAGGCAGGTCCAGAGTTCTGTTTGGATTCTGGGAAGCTCTTTCCTCTCAGAGTCTCGCCATACCTATCTGTAAAATGGAGAGGTGCAATCTCTGCTCTGCAGAGCACCAGAAAGCTGAACTACAACTGAGGGGGAACTCGGCAACACCGCAGGCATCCAGAGTATTAGGGCACTCATTGGCTGTAGAATAATGATCAAAGCCACAGACTACACAATTGTCCACTAAAAAGATTTCCCCGATTTACAAATGAAAGAGGTGAGGAGCCTGGAGCATACTACAAAGACCCAACTGAGTGTGCACTTTCTCTTTCCTTCTGTCCTTCTCCTCCCTCTCCTCTCCTCTCCTCCCTAAGCCGGGTCCCAGGACCAACCCCCTGCTGTGGACAGGTCTGCAAGTGTGGTGGGGGCAGCCAAGCCCTGAGCACACCCAGGGGTCCTTGGGTTCCCATCTGAGGCTGCAGGAAACCTGTCTGGAGCGCACCAGAGAGCTTCCAGGGGCAGGAAGTTACTCTACAAGGGCAGGAAGGCAACTCAGAGGCCTGTGGGGAGATGCTAAGCAGGGGGGTGGCATCCCGCACCTCAGAACTGCAGAACTGTTGCAAGCCCATCTGAGGCTCCAGCTGGGCAGTGGTTTGGCTCAGTGCTACCATCTGTAAAAGGGGGCTGCAGAGATCCTGCTGTCTCATCAGGGTGGCTCTGAGCAGGAGAGGGCAGTATTGGTGGACCTGAGGTGGACCTCAGGTCTGACTGACCCTGACAACCCCTTCCTGCCTTTCAACTGGGTTTCAAGTGTCTGCTCATTTCCAAGTCCACGGCTGCTAAACAGATTTTACCATTTACCGCCTCTGGTTCCACAGCAGCATAAAGGCTACGCTTATTGAGCCCTTCCCACATCAATGTACCAGCTTCAGCGCTGGGGATGCGCATACATACATCGGGATCCCTCCATCCTCTGCTCCCCATATTGTGAGTCAAATCAGGCTTTTCACTGGCTCCTCCCCAGCCAGGCAGATCTGAGCAGACCTTGGCTAAAGTCGCTCCTTCTGTAAATGGGTAAAAGTCCACTACAGAGGACTGTTGTGAGGACCAGATCTGGGCAAAGCTTGAGCACTACACCTGTGAGTGGTCACAGCTCAGTTATCCGCCCTGGCTGGGACTCCGAGGGGTACAGATCCTGGCGAAAGTCACACAGCCAGTCAGTGGCAGTAGCTGAGGGCCAACCATCACACTCCCCCTCCCTTCTCTCTCCCCTTTAAGTCGGGCTCTTTCTAAATCAACAAACGAAACCCCCGGTAATTAGAGAAGCACAGTTGCTGCACCCACACTTTTTTCCCCATCCATTCTGTATCCTGATCCCAGAACTGGGTTCCCACCCTGCCCTGATCAATGTCAAGATATTCGCCCACCCATGTGTTACATACTATTGTGATTTATATTCATATACAATACCCGAATGCACGTGTACACACAGATCTGAAGTCAGGGAGCAAACCACTGCTGGATGCTAATGCACTGAATCACAATGCCTCTCCCTCCCAGGGGGGATCCTCGTCCTCTCCTTGGCGATCTGGAGCACTGGAAAGCCCTCCATTGACAGAAGAGAAGTTGAGGCTCAGAGTCCCTCAAGTTCTAGGGTGCTGAGCAGAGTGGAGTAGAGGCTGGCCTGGAGACACTTGTCCTGAACAGTCCTGGCCTGGGCTGCAGACAGACTGAGGGAAGAAGAAAACAGACACCCGCTGGGAGGGGGCCCAGCTGCTACCTAGGGAAGGGTCTGCCTGGGTGTGGGGCTTGGGTGTGGGAGGTGAGAGCCTGAGCACCTAAGGGAAGGGGACAAGGAGATGCTGGGGAAAGGGGGGACTGGAAGGAACCTCCTGGAGCTGACTCCACCTAGAGGCAGGTCCTAGCCCTCTCCAGCCATAGACTAGGCACTGGGTCCTGGCAGCTCCCAAAGAGAGCTGGACATTTCACAGGTGGGAAGTGTGAGGCCCACAGAGGGGAAGAGGCTTGTCAAAGGGACCCAAGCTCCTTCCACAGCCCACCAACCTCTTAGAAGGTTCTCCTGGGCTTCCTTCTCCCCTGTCAGGTACTGCTGTGGGATCCCCATCCTTTTCCAGGCATGGGGACTACCTGGAATCACACCTACCCTTGGTAGCTCTCAGGCAGAGTAAAGACTGCACTTGGGGGCACTGCTAGATGAATCCTCCACTCCCACCCCACCATCAAAGGAGCTGGCTATCCTGACCTCAGCTGGGTCCCCTGTACCCAGCTCTGGGCCGAGGCAGGAGAGGGGACTGTCCTCACCTTCCATCCCCCTGCAGCTGCCTTAGACTCACTGGGATGCTCTTAGGTGAGGCTGTTTGTCCATCCCTGCAGCACAAGAGGGACACGGGAGATGGCCGTGGAGCCAGCTAGTCAGAGAGTGAGTAGGTTAGAGTGTGTTTGCCCAGGGTGGATGGTGGGCACGCTCCTCCTCAGTTGACTTGGCTGTCTGTCCAGGAGCGGGAGGGAGCAGACGGGGTGTCAGTGGAAGTTGACTACCAGCTGCTCAGTTCTGTGGGTCCTACTCTGCCTCCAGAATGGGAGAAAGGGACTGCACTCCTGGCGGGGAGAAGGTAGTGCCAGTGGCAGGGTGCAGGTCCCTCCAGTCCTGTCCATTCAAAGTGGGGAGGGCGACCTTTCGTCTGACACCAAGCCATCTGCTTGTCCGAGAAGTTGCCGCACGGATGTCCCGGAATCGGACAGGGACGCAACTCCTAGGATTTGGCCCGCTGTGCCAGGACAGCGGGGCAGCAGTTGGCGCACATCTGTGCATGGGATACGGCCGGCACCTCCGCGGCTGGCAGGACTCAGGGCGCCAACTAGCGGTGGCTGCTACCAAGCCTCCTTCGCCAGCAGCCACGCGACCCCCCCGCTGGGGGCTCAAAGGTCGAGAATTTTGGGTCTCCAAGGTTCTGGCGACCGTGAACTGCGGGCTCTTTCCCGAGGGCTGCCAGGTGCCAGGGCCCATAAGAGTCCCATATCCTGGAAACCCGTTTGAAAACGGGTGAGGAAAAAAATCAGGCAGAGGGAGAAATCAGGCGGAGGGACAAGGAAAGGGCGCGGATATAAACAGAAACCACTCAATGAATCGAACTTACAAACACTACAGACCGCAAGTCACCGCCACACAGCAGCTCCAGGACAGCATGGGTGGCCCGCCCAGGCTCCTGCCCGCCTGGCTTTTCCCTGCAAAGCTCCCATAGCCAGTGCACACAGAGGCCGAGTCCCTTGCTTTTCTCAGATTCTGCAGCTCCAGCCAGCGCTTCTGAGGGCCTTAGCCGCGGGGCGACAGCTCTGAAGAGGAGGCTTTGCTGAAAAGGCCATAAGGAGCACTCCCTGTCCCTGCTTGCACGATGACCTGAGAGGCTGGCACTACGCCCAGCGCCCAGCGTTGGGTAAAGCCGGCTCTCCGGGTGGTCGGGGTTGGGCCCGAGCCTGACCCTTTGGTGTGCACTTGGGGCCTGATTTCGTTGGAAATAGCGAGAGGTGAAATCCAGGCGAGACTTCACCCACACCGTCGGATCCTAGGTTGCTTTTGCCCCTCAGCCTTGGAATTCCCTGTTGGGCACCTGTCGAACACCTCCGTAACGAAAATTCAGCCCAGACTCCAATGTGGGAGGAGACACCGCTGCATTCGTTTCTCCTGCATCCAGGGAGCGCATCTGGATCGAAGATTCCCAAGATTCCCGGTGAATAGGAGTCTGATCTTTCCGGTTCCTCTCCTGCGACTCGGAAGCAGGAGAGGGGAGTGCTGTTTGTAATAAAGCCTGAAACGGTTGGGCCTTGCAGCCAAGATCGCAGCAGGCAGGGTCCAGCAGAGTCTTCAGGTCCCTGCAGCGCTGCCTTAACGCATGGTCCAAAAAGACGTGGGCTTAGACGCCCAGGGACCACTTGTCATCCACATGGAGAATAAGAATTCTGTCTTTGGAAGCCGGAGTCAACATGCCAGCCACTCCGCAGTTTTCTGCTTGTCTGTGTCCTCTTCCACGATGCAGGACGGCGGCTACATGTGTGGAGGGGGAAAAAAAGCCAACCCAGATAATCGTTATATGCGTGGCGAAAAACTCCAGAAGGCACGCGTATTGAAGGCCTCCCCACGGTTTCAAACAATCATGGGCCGCGACCACGAAGAATGATCCCTCCCTCGAGGCCTGCACGATCCCGAAACTCGTTCTGAGGGCAAGGCAGAGAGGAACCGGGTAGCCCAGCCCAGCAGGCTGCAGGCCCGCGGGGGACTCCCTTCCATCAGCCTCCAGGTTGACGCAGGGGGCCATCAGCGCTGCGACCCCAGCGGCAAAGGGCTGTGCACGTGGCATCCGGGCGCCTACGAGGCTCTGGGGTCAAAATAGTTTTCGGGGTGAAAGAAGCAAGAGAACTCTTTGGGGCCGCCCCCTGCGCGGTGTCACCGGCCTAGGGGCCCTGCGGTGCCCAGTTGAGGGTCCCAGCATGTCTCGCCCAACGCAGCCAGCGCTCTGGAAGACCGGTGGCTGCCGGAGGGGAAGGGAAGGAAGGGTGGGGGCCCTGTCCTAGAGAGAGGTGCGATCCTGGGACAAAGGCCAGGGAACCTTCCACACCCGTGTCCACCACTGGCCCGGGCTGCTTCAACTCTCCAGGACCCGACCCGGACACCGCGCGGGGGCCGGAGACCCCGGGTGTCCTCGGAGGGGCGGGACCTTCCGCGTGGCCCTCCCCCACGGGCTGCGGAGGTGCCGCGCCTGGCGTTCCAATTGGCTGCGCCCCGCGTCGCTCGCGCGGCCCCGCCCCGCGGGCCCCGGGGTACTAACCCCGCGCGGGCGGCCGCGGCGCCGCCACTCGGTTCTCCGGGATTTCTCTCGGGCCGCGGCCGCCGAGTCGGTGGGGCGGCCGCGCAGGCTGCGGAGCGGGCGACGGCGGCACAGCCCGCGGGGCCACACCGCGGGCCGGCACCGCCGCCGAAGGGCCGCGCGCCCGGGATGCGGGGCTAGCGGGCGACTCCGTCGGGGCAGCGCGGCCTCGCGGCGGGCCCAGCCCGTGCGAGCGTCCCCGGCGCCGCCCCCTGCGAAGGCGCCGAGGCCCGGCCGCGCCGCTTCTGCTTTCCCGCGTCTCGTGGCGTAGGCGGCCGAGGAGGTCTCCGCGCCGCCGCCCGCGCCCTGACGGCCGCTGTTATGCGTATTCCCGTAGACCCGAGCACCAGCCGCCGCTTCACACCTCCCTCCACGGCCTTCCCCTGCGGCGGCGGCGGCGGCGGCGGCAAGATGGGCGAGAACAGCGGCGCGCTGAGCGCGCAGGCAGCCGTGGGCCCCGGCGGGCGCGCCCGGCCCGAGGTGCGCTCGATGGTGGACGTGCTGGCAGACCACGCGGGCGAGCTCGTGCGCACCGACAGCCCCAACTTCCTCTGCTCCGTGCTGCCCTCGCACTGGCGCTGCAACAAGACGCTGCCCGTCGCCTTCAAGGTGAGTGCGGGGCCCCGGGCGGGGATGGCGGGCACATTGGCGTCCCAGCTGCAGCAGCCAGGGCCTCGGCGGACTGTGGAAAGGACGCGCTTGATTCCCTGCTGCGGCCTCACTCCGCGCTCTGAGTGCGGATTCCGAAGTTCCCTCCTAGATGCGCCCCAACCTATAACTTTGAGGGGCTTTGCGCCCCTCCACCTGGGTTTCGTGGAGCCCTAGACAGGAAAATTGGTGCGGAATCGGAAGGATGAGGCTTCGTTTCCCCTAACCAGGCTCTCTCGGTCCCAGGCCTGGGAGCAGCCCAGGGGAAGATCCCGGGAGCAGAGTGATTACAGCGAAGGTGGGGTGCAGAGGGTGAACTGGGCCTAGCCTCCGTTGCTGCACCTCTCCTGCGCAGCTTCAGCACTTCCTGCTCACACCCTCAAGCTCCAGCTTCTGACTTGCTCCCTGGAGCCACCAGAGGCTGGGGTGGTGGCACCGCACTCCACTCCGAAAGGCTGCGGCCAGGATATTCTGCATCCAGAATGACAGGCTGAGATTATGGTTGTTTTCACTCTTGGCAGCCCCTAGTCATTCAACGAGTAGTTTTCTCAATGTCAAGGAGTACGCGAGCGTTTCATTTTCATTTTTTTAAAGTGGGCAGCGAGATGAAACGAAAAACGCCTTGGTTTTCCCCTAAACCTCACAGCTGCGGCGAGAAAGGGCAGGGCAGGAAAGGCCAGCGGCTGGGGAGGTGGTGTGCTCAAGGTGCCTGGAAAAGGAGACTGCTGGCAGCTGAGACCGACCTTGCCCCCATTAAGACGACTCTGAATTAAAAAGAAAAAAAAAGGACTAGTGGCTCTTTGAGGTCTCCCCGGGTGACATCTTAAAATACCAGCGGGAGGGGGGTGTCTCCCGGGGAGGAGGGGAGGAAGCCCGTGTGACTGTAATCGTCAGATCGGAGGTTTTACTGTCACTTGGAGCTTAAAAGGAATCTTTGAAATTAAAAGAAGACAGGATGTTGACAGGAAATCTGGCCTTTTTAATCAGACCCCAAACATTTTCTCCTTGAAATTTTTACCATCTGGATCCCCAGCCCCTGCACGCGGTGGCCACGTTTAAATGGCTGTGACTCTATTTAGAATCTGATTTCTTTTCAGAAGGCATCTGCCTCATGCTCCTTGGGGTAGGAGCCAGGGGAGATGATGTTGGCGGGTGGAGGGCATCTCCACCCATTGTGCAGTTTTCAGCAGGTGCATTCTCCTGATCAGAAGCTCCCTCCTACTTAACCGGGGTTTTCTGGACTGACCTCTCTCAAAACAGGAGGTTTTTTTTTTTTTTTTTTTTTTTTTTTTTTTTTTTTTTTTTGCATTTTCTCTGCATAACGAATTCAAGCTCCGCAGAGGCTAATAAACTGGGCCTGGGCTACATTTCAGGGCCAAATTTCATACGCCACAGGGCTCTTACATGAATGGAGTTCAAGGGGCAGTCCTGTTATTATTGTTGATATTCTTTTTACTTGGAGACGTGGTTGCTAGGAGCATGTTGATTCCTCTTTTGTGGTAGTGGAGGAGAACGGAGGAACTGCGTCCCATCTCTGAGTGACTGAGCTAATTCACTGCTCTGCCCTTAGTTTCGTTTAATTGAAAGGACGATTTCTTGGGACACAGTCTAACTAGTTGATGTAGGACTTGGGAATGGAAGGTAGAGATTGCATCGTCTTGTTTCTGTGCTATTTTGGGAAGATGTTCACTGTTTTTAAGCCTCTCTCTCTCCCTGCCTTTGAAAAATCCGCAGTGCGCCTGGGACCTAGGGGAACTGCCCATCCAGCCCCTCCCCTCTTTCTCTTGCCTTTCTAAGCTGTCCCCTTCTCCCTGTGTCCTCAGGTGGTGGCGCTGGGGGATGTGCCAGATGGCACGGTGGTGACTGTGATGGCAGGCAATGACGAGAACTATTCTGCTGAACTGCGCAACGCCTCAGCCGTCATGAAGAATCAGGTGGCCAGATTCAACGACCTTCGCTTTGTGGGCCGCAGTGGGCGAGGTGAGTGGGAGGGAGACCTGGCCCCTGGACATTGGTATTTTGGTGATGGCACAGGTGGGCAAAGGAATCTGGTGTCGAGAAACAGATCTTTAGATCCCGATCTTTCTAAAATAGCACTTTGTCATCCTTTAGAGTGTTACTGACTTCATTGAGGATGTGAGGCAGTTAATAATCTCTTGCATGAAAAAGACAGTTTTCTCCCAGGTCCAGAAACTGCAGATGCCTTCCGTGCTGCCCCTTTCCCAGTTCAGCACCTCTAGTCTCACAAAAGATACTGGGAGAAGATCATGAATTAACAAGCTCAGAAAGGGGAGCTTGAAAGTCTTTTGGCCGAGGGCTCAGAGAATGAACCCTTGGTGTTTAGCACACTAGCCACTCTCTCCCAGGGGCAGAATCTCTGCTGGCTTTGAGGGCTCCTCCCCCAGCTGTGGTCTCCTGAAACCCTTCAGGCCCTAATGTGGTTCAGAAGAGAGATGAATGCAGTGTGGGTTGTGTTAGGGCTGCCATCTCCTGCCCCAGAGGCAAGCTGGTAGCCGCCCCGCCTGTCTGATCTCCCCGCAGCGGCAGCGGCTGCCGCAGGAGCGGGAAGGCAGCACCAGACGCCACACTGGCTGTGGCCAGGGGCTGTTGAGTGGGAGGCTGTTGAGACCCAAAACCCATCATCATTCAATTCCTGGGCGGAGGAGTCCTGGAAACCCCGTCCAGTGGCAGCACAGAAGCTTGGGGTCCACTAGCCCTTTAAGACCAGCCAGAAGTGGCCAACCAGAGGAGTCGCCCTTCCCCAGCGCCAGACACCCTCTGCCTGGCTTAAAGAAGTGAGCTGAGTGCCCTGGCTTCCAGACTGCACTCAGGGCTGGGGCTGCCGGCTGGAGCAGAATTGTACTTTTCATCACCAATAAACAAGGCTTCTCAAGGCACTAGTTCCCTTGGAGCCGCCAGCCTGCTGCCTAACGGGCATCTGGGCACCATTGTGTCCTCTCCAGCCGCTCAGTGTATACATACAAATGTCAAACATATTTTGACTTTTCAGCATTAATTAAAACCAGGGCATTATTTGCATGTAATAACTGTTTACTTGTTACTTTTTATGAAACTGAAATAGTTTACATTCTTTCAAACATTTCCTGTTCCTGTTGGCTCCCTTCCCCATGCACAGATTTCTTTCAAACGGTGCCCTTAACTGGTTGCAGGTTGATGGATGGAAAATGTTTGCTTTTATGAATTAAGCTTTCATTGCTGCTCCTAATTAGTCTGCAAGCCCCTTTTGTCATCCCCAATCTCTCCGGCTCTTTGCAACTTAATCTCAGCCCTGGCCCCAGTGGGGAGTCACTGTGGCAGGTTGACAGTAGGTGGGTGAGGCTGGCCCAGGTGTGTGTTGGGGGCTGCTGTGGTCACCAGGAGCCCAGTGAGGCAGGCAGAAGGCAAAGAGCGTCCCAGGAGCTCTGCAAGGCATCGGGAAACTTCGTGCGTCCTTCTCCCTCCCAGCTACCCCCTCTCCTGGGAAGAGTGCGATGGGAGAAAGAGAAGAGATGAGATTCTCTGATTTAGCGAGACCTCCTATGGCCTGGCTGAGCCCTGGAAATGATTCCTTCTTCGTGGTTTGCAAGCCCACAGTCCCGCGCCCATCCCGACTGCCCCAGGGAGGGAGCTAGGTCTCCAAAGCGTCCCCTAAAGCAGAGCTAGCAGGCTGACGCTGGGATTGCAGGGACTGAGTTTACAGACCATTCCACGTCCTATCCCAGCACTCAGCAGTCTCACTGGGCCTGGGAAGCAGCAAGAAGACCAAATGGGAGGGGCTGCCAGTGCCTGTTGAACTCAGGAGCGGCCAATAAGAGTCTGACCTCTAGAACTGGTCTCCCCTGGTTTGAGCCCCAGCTCTGCTAGTGGCATGCTGGATGACAGACACTGGGCAAATGACTTAACCTCTCTGCGCCCGCCCCTGTTTTCTTGTTTGTGAAACCCGGTAGTGGTGGTGATCATGGTACTTCCCTCATGAGATTTGGGGAGAGCTAAGGTGTATCAGGTGGCACATACTGAAACCGGGATACAAGTTAAAGATTTTGTTACTTCAAATGCTTGGGACTGGAGGAGGCCTTTGAGGTCCCTTTGAGCGGTGACAGTCACTGATTCTCTGATTACAGATGCGGTTTGGGCGGGGGTGGGGGAAACCCAGAAGGTGTGAGGTGCTGAGTGGGAAGGTGAGGAGGCTGGCAGTGGGCAGGAGGGTGCAGGTCCATCTGTGGTGTGGTCCTGCTGCAGGAAAGTCCCACCTGAGAACACTAAGCATTGAGACAAGTCAGGGTTTGGGACTCACGACCCTCCTCTGACTCTTTGACAGGTACTAAAAAATTAGGGAGACACCTCTGCTTGTTTCCTCTACCTCCCTCCGCCGTTCTGTCTGAATTCCAGGCAAATGGCTTTCCAACAGAGACACCTAGGAACACCAGAGGGTTCTTACAGTGACACTGTGTGTGAGCTAAGAAGGGGTGGAGGGGAAACTGAGTCATGGCTATCTCCCTAGGGATCAGGACCCAGGGTCCCACCCTGCCAGGCCAGAGCGCTTTTCACACTGTGACTGTTTTGCCCTTTACTTCCCAACAGTGACATTTATAGAGTCCTATAATCTACCTACTTAGTGTTTCAAAACCGATGTGATTCTGTAGCTGCTATGGAGGAAAAAGCAGACTAATATATAGTGCACATCAGGACAGGACTACTTCTCCAAGGTGGACCCTACCAAGCCCCAAGATTTAAGTAAAATTGTCTTTCCTGCTGGAAAATTGAATAGATACTAAAAGTGCCAAAAACTTTGCCATTTGTAATATAAAACTGAGTTATGTTCATCATGGATTAGAGAATTTTGATAAGATCCAGCCCCCCCCCCAGGAAGAATTCTGGCTGGCCCTGTGCAGCCCTGGGCTTTTGTACCTCCCTGCCCCCTGCCATGTGGCTACCCTAACACCAACATTGCCACCCCAGTGTTTCATTGACAGTGCACCACCTCTAACCCCCAAATTGTCCTGTAGGAGATGGTTACCAGTCTAAGCAAATCGTGTGAGCACCTGAACTGTCATTAACTGAGTAGAAAGGAACATTAGTACTGTAGGTGAGAAGTGCAGGCCAGAGGAACCACTATTTGGGGGAGTGTTAGATGGCATCTTGGCCAATGTTGAGAAAGCCCAGAGGTCCCCTGAGACCTGTGTAGCACTGTGGGTGGTGCTTGTCTCATAGCGGCCCAGCCACCCCTTCTGACCTAGCTGAGCTTGCCAGTTGGCCCAGGCCCGGGCCTTGCAGGAATGTCTGGGGCTGCTCTGTGCCCCAGGCAGCACCTGTTTCCTTCCAGCAGGACCAGCCCTCAGAGCCCACTGGTCCAAAGTCCCTGGGCTCCACTCGGGGCTGAGGACACATTTGCCAGGCTCTTTGCAGAGATGTCCACCTCCTTTGTCCTCAACTTCCTGCTCCAAGAGGCCAAGAGAGATGGGGTGGTGGGCAAAGAGAAGCGAGGCTTTCTCCCACTCCTGGGGTCCCTACCTTTCCCGCCTGCCTGCTCTGCACTCCTGGCACCTTGTCCTCCTGACACCCTCTCCGCTCTCTTCAGGTACTTGGGAATGGGGGAAGCTTTGAGGCATGCTGGTGACCTCAGGGGTGGTGAGTGGTTTGTTACCTTATAGGGGTGGTGGCTTCACGCTCCGAGGGAACAGGTCTCTAGGCAGCCTACCACACATTCTAAACCCCTCTGGGCTCTACCTGGACGCTGTATGACCTCGTCACTTCCCTGCTCCTCTGTAAAAAGTGAGCTGTCATCTCTGCTCTCCATTCAGTTAACAGATAGCTGTTGAGTCCCTGCTATGTGCCAGATCCTGTTCTCTGAACTGGGGACACAATGAACACAACAAAAATTCTGGCCCCCAACGCAGCTTGGAGCCTAGTAGAGGAAGACAAAGAAAAATAAATAAATTGGATTATTAAAAATGATGGGCACTAAGGGAGAAATTCACGCAGCGCAGGGATTGGAGAAAGCAGGCAGAGGGGAGCCCTGTGAGCTACGGATTGAGCCGCTTCCATCAGAAATAAAACCCAGACGACTGCAGTGTGCGAAGAAGCTCCATTAAACAGCAGAATGCATAAAAAGCTGTGGCAAATGTGCTGCTTTGTTTAACTTACTAAGTAACAAGATCTAAGAATGGCTCCTAACGATGACCATGACAAGCATAAAAGGTATTTAGAGAAGTCTGAAAGGACCACCAGGTGTAAATGTCTGTCCCTCCCCCAGATGCAGCCTGGAACACCTGTGCAGTTTGCAGCCTGAGCTCCTGCTTAAGACAGGCAGCATTTCAGTTCGAGGCTGGGGGCAGTGCCCTTGCAGGTTTTCTTCCTATTCCCGACACTGGCCTGCCAAGGGTTCCCCACGGAGGTCAAGTTTCAAATGCCTACTTTATCATTGTTTTTATTATTTTGGTGTTGGGGATGGAACCCAGGGGCCTGGTGCTTACCAGGCAAGTTCTGTGCCACTCAGCCATACCTGCAGTCCTAAAATTTCCTCCTTGAAATACAGTGACCAGGAAAAGGCTGGAGGGGACTTTTCAGTTCAGATCCAGAAGTGTAGCTGTGACCAGGCCGCTGCTACAGGGAGTGGACACACTTTGGTCTTTCGTGTCTAGACTCAGGCTACTAGGGCCCCGTGGTACCTACAATCCCCATCAGCTTGGCCCAGAGCCAAAGAGGGGCTGGAAAGCGGGGTGGGACTGGGGGGGGGTTTCAGAAGTCAGGGATACCTCCACCTGCACCCCCAGGGAATGCCTGGCTGCTTCAAGGGAGAGACCTGGGAGGGAAGTGACTTCAGAGGAAGGAAGGAAGCAGAGGGCCAGAGCATCCAGGGTGTGTGTCACAGCATATTGGAAGCCACCTGCCCTGCATTTCTCTGGATGACCCGCATTTTCTGTTTCCACGAGTCTTGATAAGTCCCTGAGGGTGAGGGGCCAGGTTTGTTCAGGTTTGTTCAGGAGCAAGTGCTTCAGTTTTTCTGTCCTGGCCCCCAGCGCTGGCTCAGGAGACATCAGAGAAGCCAGCTCATTCCCAGTGGAGCTACAGCTCTGTCACACTTTAGCTTGAAACCCGCCTGCGTCTCAGAAGCCCTCGGGTGCTTGGCTTGGCCCCTGTTCCTGGCTAGTTTAATTTTGTTCAGGCTTCTTCTGTTTCTGAGACTAGAATTTTCACTTGATCTCTCAGCCAGTGAGTTCCTAGCTGTGCACAGGGAACCATGGGACTGTGCCCCAGCCTGAGCTTCACCCCACGCCTGGCGCTGGAGCCTTCTGCAGCCCCCAGAGGAATAGCCTGTGACAGCTCAGAGGCAGGGGTCCGGGGTGTGCACACAGGAAGGAGGTGAAGTCTGACGTGGGGATCAGCAAAGCTCCCCCGATAGGAATAAAGCAAAGCTTCGGGATGTAAGTGGGTAGAGGATGTCACCTATTTTAGGTGCTAGAAAAATTGGGTTCCCACACGGGGAAAACCCTGCACTTAACCCACACCGACCAGCCAGCGCCTGGGCCAGTCCCAGTTTACCGCGGACGGCAGAAGGAATGCTGTGTTCAAAGTCAGCCTCTCGATGCAGGAGACCTGTCTCCACCTAAACACCGGAGTCGCCAGCGAGAGACAGAATTGAGGACGGGGACAAGCTCAGCCCCGGGAGCTGACTGTCACGGTCACCGAGACAGCATGGCAAGTGTTAACCAATAATAGAAGAAAAGCAAAGAAAATGCAGAGTCTGAAGATCTTCCATCTTGATAGACTGCTGTGGGGAGCCGAGGGCACGAGGGTGACGCTGCTGGTGACGGTGACGGTGACTCCTCGAGTCTGACAGTCATCTCAGCAGAGAGCAACGCCGGCACCCCGGCCCTCGCATGCGAGGTGATCACTCACCACTTCGTCAAATCCATTCCAAGGAAATGAGCAGAGATGCAGACAAAGATTTTTATAAACAGAAGGTCATTTTCATTTTATTTTAAGTGGTAAAAAAAATTATTATTTTAAAAGTTTTTTCCCCTCTCAGGAATTTTGAATGGAGACTTTGGAGCCAAAAGTCTATCTAAAAATAGAACAGGGTTCTGGAAATAACAGTTGTGTCTGCACATGAAAAGTCTGCAGCTTCCAGATCAGTCTTCGCCCAATTTGGGCTACACACGCCAGTCGGAAACTAGCACTGGCATGGAGACCCTAAGGCTTGGAGGTAGAGAAATAAAAGATGAGGCTTCTATGACTTGAAATATTTTGCAGACATTTAAAAATGGAATTTAAACGGCACCGTAGCACACGTCTATAATCCCAGCACTTGGGAGGCTGAAGCAGAAGGATTTCATGAGGTTGAGGCCAGCCCAAGCCAGACAGTGAGTTCAAGGCTGGTCTGAACAGCGTGGTGAGACCCTGTGTCCAAAATCAAACAAACAAACAAAACGAAGTTCAAGAAGAACTTTTAATAACTTAGAAAAGTGTTGCTGATATCATGTTAAATTTTTTTTAAAAAGGACATAAAAATATATCTTTTAGTGCCACTGGAATTGTGTAAATAGGCAGACCTGTACACAAAAGATTGGAAGAGAAAATGCCCAGATGGTAATGATGTTTATTTCTGGCTCATGGAACTGTGGGTGGGAAGGTGTTTCTTCTTCTTTTATATTTTCTGTGTCTTCAAATTTTTTTTACAAAGATTACTACTTTGAGAGAAATGGTATTAACGCATGCACACGTACCTATGGGTATATATATTACATGCATGTTAGCATACACACACACCCCTATCCTTTTTTTTTTTTTTTTCCTTTTTGAGACAGTGTCTTACTATGTGGTTCAAACTGGCTTTGAATTTACTTTGTAGCCCAGGCTGATTTTGGTTTGCAGCAATCCTCCTGCTTCCGCCTCCCGAGTGCTGGGATCATAGGAGTGCAAAACCACGCCTGGCTACATCCCACCCCCATCCTTGCTCTGAACTGCAAAATTACGTGTGTCTCTAAAGAGTGTGAATAGCATCAAAGAAGGTCCAGAAGCAAGAAAGGAATAAACATGGGAACAGGGGTGATGGGGTGGTGCCTGACTCCCAGGACCCTTGCATGCCAAGCCCACCAGCTTAAACTTCACCCAGAGCCCCAAGCTCAAAGGGAAGGAATCTGCTCTTCTGAAAAGTAAGGGGTTCCTAGTGGAAGTACACGGAGGAGGCCAGAGTGTTGTGAAAGCACCAGCAGCCAACTTACTGCCTTTATCTCCCCAGGGAAGAGTTTCACACTGACCATCACTGTGTTCACCAACCCCACCCAAGTGGCCACCTACCATCGAGCCATCAAGGTCACTGTAGATGGACCCCGGGAGCCCAGACGTAAGTGCCGCTGAGCCCCCAAGCTCCAGGCCGGGGAGGAAGGCAGGGGAGGCAGGCGGGAACACTGGACAAATGGCCCTGGGTCCCTGGAGCCCTGGTAGGGCTGCCGTCCTGAGCGCCAAACCCTCTGGGCTTAGCTCCCACTGAGGCCAGCTGGGAACTGAGACTGGGTGATCCCTCCCTGTAGGGAGATGGACTTCGGGGAGAAAGCTGCAGATGCAGGGTGTGTTTGGGTGGAGGCCAGGTCGGGTGCACTCTCCACACCAGCTTCCTCTGCCAGTGGTGGCCAAGGGATGATGTGTGTTGGCCCAGCTGTGAGGCCAGGCCCCCTCCTTGGAAACCCTTTGTTTGGATCTTAGCATGTGACTTGCTCCAGTCACAGAACCCTTGACACTCTGGCCCCCACACCTCCAGAAGGAGACCAGGAAAGCAGATTTCATTCTGCAGAGAGGTGCTGAGCACCCCTGTGTACAGGGAGGCCCGCTCAGTGGAGGTGAGTTTGGTTTAACTCCTGTGCCCGCTGCCAGCCCTGCAGTCGCAGACAAGGCTGGAGAAGCTGGAGGGGACGGCCCCGTCGTGCTCTCTCCCAGAGCTCCTCTCTTCACAGCCCCCACCCCAGGACTGCTTAGCCCGCGTGTCGAGGGCTGGGCTGCACCCCTTTCAAGTGCAGTGCTTTAATGTAGAAAACTCTTTCGTGCGTGCTTTTGCATGGGGCTGAGGCACTCCCTCATGGCAGTGTGGAGGGGACCTGGCCCTGTGACCCTCGGGGTCTCGCATAGGCCCTGTGGGGGAAGCGTGTCCTGCTACTCAGTGAGTCTTTCCCCAGTGCCCAGGAGGCGGGGAGCTGGGCCAGGGGTCTCTGGGAGGGCGTCCCTCAGGGACTTTCAGGGCCACCTCCTCCAGCTGTGCTGGCTCCCACCCTAGATTAGCCAGGACTTCTGGCCAAATTCTTGCCTGTTTCTTTCTCCTGGGATCAGACAGTCTGCTCGGCGCTCTGGGCTCTCGGCTTAGGACCCCAGGCCAGTGCTGTGTGCTGTGTGGCCTCAATGTAATCATCTTTGAGCTGGGTGGGTGAGCCTAGCAGTCTCAGTCAAGATGGTGATGACTGGGGCTACCAGGGTACAGAGAGCAGGTGCTGAGCCAGCCTGCCTGGCTGAGGGGCCTTGGCAGGGGCACTGTCATGCCTCATTTTTCTTGTCTGAAAAATGGCTTTCCAGAACCAGCCACCTCATATGCTGTTGAGTAAAGTGCTTACAGCACCTTGCACACCAAGGCGGCCCGTTGCTTTAGCCAGGACTTCATCCCTTGTGTCCTTGGGCAGGCCACTGGCCCCTCTGGACCTCAGACCACTTCTTTATGAAGTGGGATGACACCGGTGCCCTGCAGGCCTGGCAAGTATGGCAGCATGTGATTGGTCTGTCAGTGGGTTCTCACAAGTCACTGGGCCCCTGGAGCCCCACCCTCCCCCACACTCCCAGCCCCATCATAGTCCATGGCAGTCTCCCCAGGGAGTCACAGGGTGGCCCCTGGCACACAGCCTCGTCACAGAGGTTTGGTCACTGAGGGAGGGATGCGTGCTCTGAGGCCCAGGCTAGACAGGAGCTGCAGTTGGGCTCAAGAAGAGACATCCACTCCAGGAAGAGACATCCCCAGCCACAGAGGCACATGACAGGGGGCCTGGGGAGTGCTAGGAAAGCCCCAGGGAGCCACGCTGTACCCCCAGCCTCCTGTTCAGCCTGCCCAGCCCAGTGCTGCCCATCCTTTGCCCCAGGCCCCCGTGTGACTAAGGAGGCTCAGCCCCACCCTGCAGAGTCCCCTCAGGAATCCTCCGCCTTTGCTTCTCTCCTGGGGTCCTCCTGGCCTGTATGGCTTTTTTTAGGGGGTGAACTGGTAGGGGCAGGGGTGGCACAGGACAGGAAGCTGACGGCAGGGAGATGAGCGGAAGCGGTGAGGGGCCACTTCCTCCAGATCCCACTTAGGACCCACTTACTCCTGGCCTTCAGCCTGGACTGAAGACAAATCCTTTCCCTTTCCTGGCCTCAGTTTACCCATCTAGAGGAATGAAGCAGTCAGCTCCACAGCTGCAGGTCGATGAATGGCCCCCTATGCCGGCTGCATCCCCATGAATTGTGCCTCAGCAAGCCCAGGGGGAGGCAGGAAAACAGAGCACTTGCTCAGTGAACTTTAGGGCTCTTGGGGCTCCCACCAGGGGCTCAGAGCGGCCCCCAGTTCCCTGTGTGCAGGTCTATAAAGTAGGGATGGTGTTTGTTCTGAGGGGCTGTGACATTCAGTGAGCTTCCGGTGCCTGCCCCAGGAAGTGCCAGCAGCCCTCCCGTGTCATCACAAGCCTCTGCCCTCAGGAGTTCCTTTGGGGCTTTTCTTCTGCTCTGCAGGTCTGCGCCCTGTGAGGTCTGAGCCTGTGTGAGGTGGGGCGGCGCAGGGGGAACCGCCGGGAGCACAGGAGCAGGGTCTGTAGCTCCCCGAGGCCCGGCTGTGGGTTCTGTGGCTGGGTCGTTCCCCTCTGGTGCCCTGCAGAGCATGCCCGGCCTCCAGTGGGGTGGCCAGCTGGTCTGAGGCTGGCTTGGTGGCTTCCTGCCTGTGTGGCCTCGGTTTCTGAGGTTCTTGATGCTGGTGTCTCTGAGAGTCGCCAGGGGCTGGTGAAAATGCAGGTTGCTGAGCCAAATGCAAGACAGGGCAGGAGGTGGTGCGGTGCCTGGCAGTACCCATGGTGACCACAGTTTGGGACCAGCTGACCCCATCCACCCAGCTTAGCAGGTGCTGGTATTGAAAGGGTCACACCCCAGTTCTTGATCCTTCACGAGGCCCAGGGGAAGAGAACTAGTAGCATCCTTCCCATGGCCTCTTTATTCCCCAAAATGTACATGGAGTGACTTCCACAAATACTTTCCTGGGCATCTGCCTTGTGCCAGGCACTCTTCCACCTTTTGGGGACGCCAGCAAGAATCCAGCCCAGTGGGTTTTCACCTTCCTGGGCCTCGAAGTCCAGAGGGAAGAGAGGAAAACATGTCCTGCTGTCCCTGTGGTCCTGAAGGCCCGCGCAATCTGTGCCATTGACTCTCCTACACTCTCCTCCTTGTTCTCCCAACTCTGGGCACCCTGGCCTCCTGCCAGGCACACTCCGGCCTCAGGGCCTTTGCCCTGCTGCTCCTCCCTAGCTGCGCCCCTCCCCGGGTGCGTGGCTCTCTCCTTCCCACCCTGCCGTCTTCGCTGGCTCGGCCCTCTCAGTGGCTGCCCTGCCTCTGGCTGCACACAGCACCCTTGCTTCTCCTTATCCGCCCGGCTTTAACTGTGCCCTGATCGCCCTGTCACCTAGGGTGCTACATAGTTCTCCACTTTATTTCATTTATTGGTCGCATCCCTCCACTATTCTAAATGCTCCATGGGGCAGGGATGGTCATCTCTATTTGCTAGGGGACCTGGCGTGGTGTGGAAATGACCAGAGCTCTCAGGTGGCCTGGAGGTCCCTAGCGTTGCCACACTTTTGCCCTGGGCTACAGCTGTGGGGAAGTTGGGGCTTGGGCTGGGGAGAGCCCACTGCTTCTGGCCCCTGGGACCCAAGAACCCTACAGCCCAGGAGTGTCCCCTGAGCTGGGCACAGGCCTAGGGGAGCCAGAGGATTCAGCCCAGCAGGAGAGAAGGGGTTAATCTCAGACCTCCTGGTTCCCCTAATCAAGCCCAGGCCAGGCCCCGGAGAGGAGGGAGCGCCTTCTGCCTGCTGGCCCCTTGCCAGCCTGTTTCCCTGCCCAGCCACCGAGGGCTTTCATCTGCTCACAGGGGGCCGATTCACAGTGGACCACCCTGGGCCAAGCACCCGCCTGCCACTCGGCTGCACGGCTGTTCCGAGTCCGGTGTAAATCTCCTGACAGGCCGCAGAGCGCTGGGCTGGCGCCCCTCCCGCAGCCCTGTAGACAGTGGCTGCCTGTCGGGCGCGGCCTCACCAGAGGTGGCATCAGCTGGGGGAGAGCCTGGTCGGTCGGTCGGTCGGTCGGTAGGTCGGTCGGTCGGTCGTTGGGCTCAGCCTCTTGCCTGGCCAGCAGCTCCGTGCCCCGGTCCTTCCCATCTCTGTGTCTCCTTCTCTATTTCCTGCTCTCCCCACCTGGATGTCAGCTGCTCAGCTGGGCCTCTGCCAGGTGGAGCTCATGGCCAGGTGACTTGGCTGTCCTCCCTCGGAGGTCTTCAGAAGCACAGACCTTATGCCAGCTGGCCACTCCAGGACTGGATTCCCTGGTGTGACCTTGACTAAGTGCCTCCCCTTTCCTGTCCACAAAAGGGGACGAGGACAGCAGCATCTCAGACGCTTGTGGCCCTTGGAGATAACACACATGACCGGCCTGGCACAGTGCCTGTCACGCTATAGACACTGCTGGAATGGTCACACTTCTCTCCATGGATGCATGTCAGGCAGCACAGAGCAGGGGTTGCCCCTGAAGGCCTCTTGGTTCTCCCCAAGGCACCGGGCACCAGATGGGACCCATGCTGGCTGGACAGGGATACTGAGGGATGTCCTGGAGACGGTAGTTAGGGAGCCTACAGCCTGGAATAGAGAGTGTCACCCAGCCTGAAGGGCCCATGCCTCCCCCAGCTTTGACACTCATCACGTATCCGGGGCTCTGCCATGCCAGTCGATTTGCTGAAGAGGAGCAGGTGGCCAAGCCAGAGCTGGGACCCTGGGCACCTGCCATGAAGATAGAGGCCTGGGGATGTTTAATTCTCACACCTTCCCTCACCCCCAGAGCTGCTTTTTGACAGATGGAAGGGAGAGAAGGACTTGCCCAGGACCGTGAGAGGGACTGGCTGTGCCCAGGTTTGGGCTTGGGGATGCTGGGCTCTCAAGACACACAGGCTGGGTCTGCCCTCCCCTGGGTGAGGGTGTTGGTCACTCAGCAAAGCTGTGCGGGAGGAGCTGTGTGCGATGTGAGCCCCACTGCCCAGACTGCCCCTGGGACTAAGAGTATTTCCTGGGCATTGCCCACCCAGCCCCTGCCCCTCAGTACTGTACTTTCAAAACCTTCTGATCTGTCTCCAGAGCTTCCATACCCTTGGAGGCTGGACAGGATAATACCCGCCTGACAGATGTAGAGACGGAGGCCCTGAGCAGGAGAGGGACTTGGTGGTTGTAGCAGGGTGCAGCAGTCATACACTCACAACCCTGAGCTCCAGAGTGGGATGGGAGCCCCCCGAAGCCGCTTATCTTCCTCTTCCAGCCCCATCCTGGCCCTGCAGGGAACAGCTCTGGCCACAGCTGAAGCTGCTTTTCAAAATCCAGGCCCTTTTCCTGAGAGATGGGCTCCAGACGCCCTCTGTGTGCCCTGAGCATGTCAAAGAGCATCCCCGAGCCTCAGTTTCCTCATCTGTGAAGTCGGCACAGGCCTCTCAGGAAGAGGCTGCATGGGTAAGCAGGCAGTGGCGTCAGCTTCTCAGGCACCGCAGAGGAGGAAGCACTCAGTGAGCAGTGCCGCAGTCTGAGTGTTTCCGCTCCTGCAGCTACTGGGGTTCAGAGGTGGCCGAAATGTGGCTTCCTGGCAGAGGAGCTCTGGGGAGGGCCTCACAGGACAGAGCGTTCCTGGCAGAGATGGTCCTGAGCTGGGGCTCTGAAGTGGGGGCAGAGAATATTCTGGAACCTGAGCACCAAGGTAGCTGAAGTATGGGCCTTGCCGTCTTTCCTCTGTGAGGTACGGGTGGCCGGGTGGGAGGTGTCTGACCAGCAGCAAATTCTTGTAGTCTTAAGTCAGGGACCTTCAGAGGGAGGGAGCCTCAGTGAGCAAGCTATGTGGAGAGGAAACTGAGGCACTGAGGTGGGGCCCCAGGTGACTAGCAAACAGGGCCAGGCCCCGCCCAGGTCTCAGTGTGGAAACTGAATGAAAGAGGCCTTTTCTGTGGGCCGTCTCTTCTCCCCAGGCAGAGGCACTTCCGTTCCGTCCACTCCCGTGTGAGGACCAGGTCCCGTGGCTTGGAGACTCTCTGGCGCCCTGGCCACGTGGAGCTGCCCGGGCTCCCCTACTCCCCCCTGGGCAGTGGCTTCAGTGCTCTGCAACCCCAAGGAAGCATCCCCAAGTGGGGAGTGCCTGCTGTGGGTTGGGGTCCCTGGTGCATAGCCTGAGGCCGAGGCCTCTCTGAGCAGTGGGCTCCTGTTCCAGCCTCAGCAGCCCCATCTCAACAACAAGAGCAAAAAGGGAAGTCAGAGAAGGAGCCCGGGAGCTGGGTGTGAATCCACAGGTCACCACCCCAGCTGCAGTGCCCCGGCCCTAACCCTGCCTCCCTGGGGTTCCTGGGGTGGGAGGTGTCTGCAGACCCCATGGGCCAGCACCCAGACTTGTGAGGGCAGCACCATGTTCACAGCTTGGGGCAGGGAAGGGAGCGCATCTTGAGGGAAGCCCCAGGCTGGCTGTGAACCCCGCCCTCCTTCCGCTGGCCACAAGCATGTCTGTAAATGCTCTACTACGAGGTGTGACTCAGAAACAGGGGACTTTATCCACCAGTGACAGTGACAAATCCCGAGGTTTTGTACCAGCTCTGGTGAGCCCCACTAGCTCATTTCAAGTTTGTGGTTGACAAAGACACCCAGATCCTTCGCACTCAAGCTGCGGTCAGTGCAATCTGATGTCTCTGTGGCCATCAGCCAGGCCTGACTATTGAGGCTGCTGTGAATTCATTGGCCCCCGGCCTGTCCACGCTTCCCTGCCATTTCCAGTGTCTTCAGCAGTGACAAGTTCATTTCCCCTGAGGCCTGTTGGGGCTGAAGATTGAGCCTCGACCAG
Organism: Cavia porcellus; assembly: GCF_034190915.1. Lineage (NCBI taxonomy): Eukaryota > Metazoa > Chordata > Mammalia > Rodentia > Caviidae > Cavia > Cavia porcellus. The sequence continues at coordinate 18,751,165 of NW_026947508.1, read as the reverse complement.
GGAGCTCTGGCACAGTGGCCACCCCAGGACACACCCTGCCCACCTGCCCCATTGCCATCTGTGCCGCTTGCCTCCCTGTGGTCATCACATAGCTCCAGCTCCAGCAGTGTCCCCAGCCCATGCTTTCCCACTTGCTGCCGAGAGTCCAGTATCGAGACCTGGCCAGAGGCTCAGTGTTCTCAGTCCCACCTACTTGTCTCCTCTGTCAGGCTGTAGTCAGGGGTTATGCAGAGAACAATTAGAATCAGGTCATGGAGTTTATAATATTTTTATAATGGTCACCAGGAGTTAACACAAGAAAATGCAGGAAATCTATCCTCAACACCAGAGACATAGAATATTTAGTCAAGAGCCTAAATCCCACAGCAATGTCCCATGAGTGCAGATGAAGACCCAGAGCTCATGACAACGCCTCCCACGAGTCCAGCTGGAGGTCCAGAACCCACAAGGACTTATGCCAGTCTCTTTTACGGATCCATGCTGGGAAGACCCAAGGGTCAGCGACCCAGAAAGTCCATGCCGGCGGGGTGAAGGAGCTGTGCTGGTGGGATGAGGATTCTACACTGGAACTGAGAAGTCACACTCACAACAAAGACCAGGGATGTCCTGCAAAGCACCACAGCCATCCTCAGCGACATGGAGGCCCTGAGCTCCTCCAATGACAAGCACAGTCGGGTACATGCCAGGAAGCAGCGTGACGAGTTCATCCTGGAGACCAGGCAGCACACGTCTTCCCCTCCGGAGCCAGGAAGCAGTGCTCGCTGTGAGGACCAGAGAACCCACAGTGCCTCAACACAACAAGGCAATAATGCCTTAACACCTTCCTTCTCCTTCTCCACCTGTTTATGCTGGCAACTTTCCTCAGATAGAGCATCTTCACTCAGTGCCATGCTGATGTAATCCAGCCGGCATTAAGTTGACCACCAATTCTCAATCCATAACAGTCAGTTTTTAAAAATCACACATCCCTCCAAACCAGAGTCCTCAAGCAAATTTCTCCCTTTTGCCTCCTCCCACACCTTTCTAAAGGGGCTCCTGTCCAAGAAGTTCTACTACCAGCCTGGCTGCGTGACCTCAGCCAAGCTCCAGGCTTTTCTAGTTCGCAGTTCTCTTGTGTATCAGAGAGGGCCACTGTAACGGTGGCAGCACAGGCAGGAGTGTGCCGCCCTCCAGCCCTCCACAGGTACAGTGTGTTCCAGCATCTGCCCTGGGGAAACCCTGGGCTTGCGGGGTGGGAAAAGGGCTGCTCCCTGGGCCAAAAGAGGCCATTTGGGAAGACACTAATGTTCCTGGAGGAGAGGAACATAGAGGGAGCTGCACGCCCAGGCACCAGGGCAGCCGCGGCTCGGGTGGTGCTTGCCGTCTTCCCGTGGGCTGGTTACTCTCCACTGTGGGGGTAAAGAAACAGCCCCTGTGAGGGACATGACTTTCAGAGTGACAAGGACGCACCCAGGCTGAGAGCATCCTGGAAGCTCCCAGGAGTCCTCTGTTTCCCGGGCTAGTCACAGGGGCGACTTCTGGGGAGCCTGGGGATGTCAGAGAGCCTGGATAGTATGCATTGGTCTTTGCAAATTTCATTCCTAAGTGCCACTGACGGAATGCAGTGTGATAAACTGAGAACTGAAAAGCGGTGCACGCTGCACCACTGGCTTCTGTCCCTGCTTGCCTCTGAGAGCTGCTTAACCCACTGTTCCTCAGTTTCCCCTTCTGCTGAACAGTGTGCTATGGAGGTTTGGGTCACAGGCCTTGATTTGAATCTTGATCTCTTACCTTTTCTTTTCTTCTTCTTCTTCATCATGGTACTGAGCATTGAACCCAGGGTCTTCACACTGAACTGTGTCCCTAGCCATTTTTGGTTTGGTGTGTGTGTATATATTTGTTTGTTTTGAGACAGGGTCTCACAGTGTATTTTAGGCTGGCCTTGAACTCGCTTTGTAGCCCAAGCTGGCCTTGAACTTGTGGCAATCCTCTTGCCTCAGCTGGCATTACAGGTATGCAATACCTCACCCAGACTCCATCCCTTCTTGTATTTTTTATTGTGAGACAGGGTCTTACTCAGTTGCCAAGGTTGCTCTTAAACATGCAATCCTCCTGCATTGGCCCCCCCAACAGTGCTTAGAATTTAGGGGTGTACCACTGGGTTCATATCGTGACTTTACATGTTACTGGCTGAGTGACCTGGTCCCGCCTATGGTATAAGAATGATTGTTCCCACCTGTGTCCTTGGGGTGAAACTGTGGCACATGGCTACCACTCTGTGTTCTCAGGAGGTCTCCTGAGAACCTCAGGGGTAGCTGCTAGTGGTGACCCAGGGTTCTCCCTATGGAGGCCCAAGGTTGGACCTCGAGAAGAATTTTCCAAGGGGCTGGGGATTTAGCTCAGTGGCATAAGCACCTGCCTTGCAAGCAGGCAGTTGTGAGTTCAATCCCTGGTACCGGAAAAAAAGAAAAAAAAAAAAACCATTAAAAAAAAAAAAAGAATTTTCCAGCAGGAAGTGGCACTTCTGCATCCCCTGAAGCAAGCTCTCAGAAGCAGTGGCTCATAGGCTCCTTGTGCTCCACAGGGCACAGGCAGAAGATAGAAGACCAGACCAAGGTGTTCCCTGACCGCTTCGGGGACCTGGACCGACTGCGCATGCGGATGACGCCAAGCACGCCCAGCCCCCGGGGCTCGATCAGCGCTACAAGCCACTTCAGCAGCCAGGCCCAGACCCCTATCCAAGGTAAGGAACGGTGGGGACTGCAGGGGGGCAGGGTGGTCCGTGTGTCCCCAGAGCTCCTTCCCAACATCACTCACTGCCTTTGTTTTATGGAAAAGGCAGCTGACGCCTTTCCCACCTCAGATGTCTAGACCTTCTTCATTCATTCACTCTGTAAACATATACATTGGACCCCAGTAATAAGCCAGAGCAGACAGAGCCCTTGCCCCTGAGCTTGACCCCTCCTGGCGGAGGTGGGGTGAGTCCTGCAGCACCTGTATGGAAACCAGGCCCGATGGTCCACGAGGCAGAAGCAGCGCGTCCCCACTTTGTACACAGTGCCCCACCCCAGCCTCCACGAACTCGTCAGGAAGTGGAGTGAGAGTTGGGGTCCCTGCCCAGGACGGAGTTCATGTCCAGTGACATTACTGCACTCAGATAAACTGGAGACACTTAAAGAGTTGCCAGCGCTGGGGAACCGTCAGGGAGGCACGGAGGCAGGAAGGCACCAGGCCTGGGTTTGTGTCCCATGGCCTGGATGAAGGCAGTGGGCATGGCCAAGGCTGACCTCGGGCAAGAGACACCTGGCTCCTGACCAGGTCAGGCATGCCAGTGGTTACTGAGCAAAGCTCAGGGGCTGTGCAGGGGCTGTGCGCAGCTGGCACTCGGGCCAGGCTGCTGTGGGGCTCTCAGCTGCAGCCCAGGCCACAGCCTGAGGCCCGATCTCAGTTCACCAGGACCTGGCCAGAGCCCATTTGGCAGATGAGTTACATCCACCCTTGGGTCACAGAGCCTGTCAGTGCCGGGGTCTAGAGTCCCCCTCCTGTTCTGTACTTCTGCAGGCCTGAGAAGGAGACCTAGGTCAGGAAAAGCCCAGGTGGAGTTGCGCATGGCTCCTGCTTGTCCCCAGCCTCCTCACCCCTCTACCTGCTGTGCTGAGCTGGGCCAACTGGGACCTTGCTCAGGGAGGGCTGGTCTGGGCCCTTGCCATGTGCCAGGCTTGACACAGCCCCTACAATGCAGAGAAGGCCCCTCCGTAGTAACCCAGGCTCAGGAAGTAGGGACCCAAGGGAAAGAGAGGCCCAGCCCAGCCTCTGAATCCATGGCCAGCAAGTTTGAGACACACAGCTCCTGAACCCTGGGGAGCTCTGGGGAGTCTGGCCTAGAGAGGTGCTGGGAGTAGCACCTCTGGGTGGCAAGTAGTTCCTGCTCCTGTCCCCACAGACCAGCATCAGTCAAGTTAAAGAAGCCCACCATGCTGGGTCTTTCTCTGCCTTTAGCCACGCCAGACTAACAGTGTTGGAGCCAGGCCAGGGAAGCCCAAGTCCAGCAGGGCCATGCAAAGCTTCCTGTCCACCAGCTGTCATAGAAGGAAAGCCACATCCTCCCCTTCATGGTTGGGTAGGGATAGTTCGGTCAGTGCCCATGGGAGCTAGAGCCCAAGCCTCCACCTGGGCAGTGAGGAGAGGAGGTCCAGTCCCCGGGGATGGAGCTGACCCAGTCCTCCTGCTTGGGCATCCTGAGATAAGCTCTCCACCCCTGTTAGCCACCCTGCAGCCCTGGCCCCTGGAAGTCCCACCTCTATCTAGGTCTGTTCCCTTTGAGATGAGAGAAAGATCCCTTAACACCCAGGCCAGGGAGAAGCATGAACTTTGCAGCCGGGTACTGCTGGTCAGGAGCTGTGGCTCTGCCTTGCATTGACTGTGTGACTGTAGGCAAATCACTTAACCTGTCTGAGCCTCAGTCTTCTCGTCTGTCAGGAAGTCCCTCTGCAAAGGGCAGCCCCAGGTGTGAGGGGCTTGGCTCCCTGGCCTTCTCTCCTGATGAGCCCAGGCTCTGCGTTCAGGGCCCATCCTGAGGTTGCCCTCAGGATGCCCCACGACCACTTCCCTTTGATCCCCACCCCCAGCTTTGGTCACTGGCAAGCAGTGCCAGGACCCCAGCCCCTGTATATCCCAGGCTACAGCCCCTGGCTGCAGTCGCCCACAATGGGGGCTTCTCACTGCTCAAAGGGCCCATTCAGCCACCACAGCAGCTGCTGGGCAATTTGGAGAAGAAAATAAACATTTCCTTCCACTGTTGGGATTGGCTGCTGGGCAGGGGCCCGGCCAGCTCAGGTTTCCTGGGGTGAGGTGTGGGGGGCCTTGAGGAAGCTACTGGGGGCCTGAGGGAGAGCCCAGGAGGGGACAAGGCAGGGCCAGGCATCTCTGACAGCTGGCCACACACTAGGCCCAGGGCCTCCTGTTCCCAGGGCACAGCCCCACTGTCCCTCCCACTCCCTGCTTAGGTTCCTGGCAGGTGACAGCGCTGCCTGCGCTCTGCCCAGCATTCAGCCTCTGCCTCCTCCTTGCCTGGCTCAGGTACCCGCTACCCTGTGTCCTTGGGTGTGGGTGCCCTGCCATGCAGCTCCAAGGCTGGTGGAGCAGCTGGGACCTCCTAGGGAGGGTGCTAGAGGGCACTCTCTCCCCACGTAGCTAGCAGCACACCTGTGGTCCCCCAGGCCAGCGCCCTGCCAAGGAGCAGGCTCCAGCTTACCCATCAGGCCCAGAGCTCTGGGAAGTAACACAGCTCACCTGGGGTCACCTCCACCTCTGGGAAAGAGGAGGATCAAGAGACCCAGGCCTCCATCCCCCAGACGTAGGTGGCTCCAACCCTGCATGGCCAGGGCAGAGCTTGCTCTCCTGGGACTTTTCCAAGCCCCTCTTCTTTGGTGGCCGAGACAGGGGGGTTGGGCCAGTCTCCTCCTGAGCCCTCATCTACCTGGCCAAAGTCCAAGGGAGGCCCAGAGTAAGGGCCTTGCCTCTCTAGGTCCCAAGTGGACCCATCCTGGGGACCCAGAGCAGAAAGCATCACAGCTATAGCAACAGGCAAAGCCTTGAGAGCCTACCCTGTGCCAACTCCCTGCTGAGCTCTTCAAGTGTGTCAGTCAACTCAGTCCTTACAGACTGCTACAGTCCTACAAGACTGACGCACAGAGCGCTTGAGTGACCTGTCTAGGGACACATGGCATCCATAGTAAGTGTCAAAACCAGGATAGCTGCCCAGCTCCAGAGACCACGTAGTTATACAGCTACTGAATATATGCTGGGGCTCAGGACCAGAACCCTGGGGGTTTGTGCCATGTGGCCCTTCTCGCCTCACTCTCTCTGGGTCTCCATGTTCCCATCTTCTAATCTAAAAGAGTTAAATTCAGTCCCAAAGTCCATTTAAATGGCAAGATTTGGGGGACTGTGATTACAGAAATTGATGGTAGAGGCTGGAGCACCTAGGTCTTGGAACCCACCAAGGAACCAGACTCCTGGAGAAGCCCTGGCTGGGCACTCTGGGACCCCCAATACCTCGGCTGGTCTTTCATGCTGCTGCTGGGGTGGGTGAGGGTAGACTCTGCTTAGTGCAGGGCCAGCTGACTGCAGCCTGCAGGACAGCCGCAGTGACATAGGTCGGGATCAAGGGAGACAGGCAGGTGATGTGGCCCTAGCACCTACATCAAGTGCCAGCCAGGATTCTACCTGAGCTGTAGCTGTAGCTGGGCAGGAGAGGCGTGGCCATGGCACACACGAAACCCAGAAGAGTAGAAAGACCTCATGATGAGTTCCGGTCCTTTCTGTGCAGTATCAGGAGAATCAGCCTCTCTCTGCCTCAGTTTCCTGATCTGCAGAGGTAGAGTCCAGCCCCCAGGCCCACAGGGCTACTGCCACCTTTGCACCGTCCTGGTCTTCTCTTAGTAACCCTATCCTCAGCCTAGGCTCTGCTGACCCCGTGCTCCCGCAGAGGAGGGGTCTCCATCAGGGTGTGGTCTCCCAGGAACCTGCTTGCTGAGTGGGGCTGTACTGGGTGTCTTGGCATCAGGGCCCGAAGAGCAGGGCACCAGGAAGCTCCAGTGTCATGGTCGGGGTGTGAGACAGAACCCCAGGGTCACGCTTCTGGCCCTGGGGTCATCTGCTGCTACAACTGACCCTCCTCCTTGCTGTCCCGCAGGCACCTCGGACCTGAACCCCTTCTCCGATCCCCGCCAGTTTGACCGTTCCTTCACGCTCACGGAGAGCCGCTTCCCTGACCCCAGGATGCATTACCCGGGCGCCATGTCGGCTGCCTTCCCCTACAGCGCCACGCCCTCGGGCACCAGCATCGGCAGCCTCAGCGTGACAGGCATGCCGGCCACCAGCCGCTTCCACCACACCTACCTCCCGCCGCCCTACCCCGGGGCCACGCAGAGCCAGAACGGGCCCTTCCAGGCCAACCCAGCGCCCTACCACCTCTACTACGGCGCCTCCTCGGGCTCCTACCAGTTCTCCATGGTGGCCGGCGGGGGCAGTGGCGGTGGTGAGCGCTCACCCACCCGCATGCTGACCTCCTGCCCCAGCAGCACCGTCCCCGTGGCCACCGGCAACCTCATGAACCCCAGTCTGGGCCAGGGTGACGGCGTGGAGGCTGACGGCAGTCACAGCAACTCACCCACAGCCTTGGGCACCCCGGGCCGCGTGGACGAGGCCGTGTGGCGGCCCTACTGACCCCGCTTGCCCACCTGAGGCTGGTTGACGCCCCGAGGAGGCAACTCAGTGCTCCCACAAGGACTGGCCCACTGCAAGGCTCCAGGCAGCAGTGGGACTTCTGCTCCCGTGCAGCCAGGGCCCCCGGAGCCCCAGAACTGCAGTGGCTCAGAGAGGACCCATCCAGCCACATCTTTGTACAGATGGGGACCCTGTTCCCAGCCCGTATGCTGGTCATCTCATCCCACACTCCCATGGGAAACTCCTGTCACCTCCCCTGAACCACCTTCCTGTCTCCAGCTAGACCCAGGGTCATCTTCATCCCAAGAAGGGGTCTCACCCTGGGGGTCAGCCCCAGCCCCAAGGAAGAGGTCCCCAGACCACACCTTCCTCAGCTGCCCTGCCCTGTGGGCAGCTCAGTCTGCTTTGTACCCATTGAGTCAGATCTGAAAGCACCCCTTGAGAGGGGTCCCCTCACTGAGAGATGGGGCAGCACACCGCTGGCCGGGGCCTGAGCATGCACCTGAGCAGGCCCCCAGCTCTGCTCCCCACCCTTGCTAGTGGCTCAGAAGCCCCTGACCCATCTCAACTGCCTGGGGCACCAGGCCCCAGAGCCAGCTGGCTGTGGTGGCAGTGCCCTGGCACAGGAAAGGGCCTTTCAGACCACCTTCCACACACGTGTCCAGCTCGTGGTGACCCCTCTGCTCTCAGGGAGGAGTCTCATTGTTCCCATTTGCTGAGAGAACCTGGAAATCCCTCGGGTCCCAGCAGAAAGCACTGAGGTGTGGCCTGATGAGTCAGGTCTGTGCCCTGTCACTTAGGTCCAGTGGGGCTCTGTCCCACCTGCTGGCATTACCCAGCCAACTCTTCCAGTCCCTACCGCATAACTCTAGCCTGTCTGCTCTCCTAAACCAAACAGTATTGAACCAAAACCAGTTTTTAAAAGTGATTTTAGAGAAATCAGTTTCAGTTACACATTTTTGAACCTGAGGCCTCCAGCAGGTAGTGCTCTGGGCTTGTGAACACACAGATCTCACACACACACACACACACACACACACACACACACACACACACACACACTCCTGCCAATGTGCAGTTGTCAGGAAACCACCTCCTCCGGGAGAGGGGGGAACAGATATGGAACCCCATGTCTGTGCTCTGAGACATTTGTCCCAGAGACCGAGTGGGCACTGCTGGGCTGGGTGGGATGTGGGAGGAGGGTGCAGGCTGTGTCATGGCCCCAGCCTTGGCTCAGGACCCCGGTTCAGAGGCCAGATGTTTCCCCTGCACCTTGCAGATGGGAACGCAAGGGTCTTTGAGCTGAGCTCTTGAGTGGAAAAGGTTGGACACCATGTGATTTCATAGCTTTCATCCACATCCTCTGTGGATGTGGAAATGCCCCCACTAGTGCTCCATCGTGGTGGTCTGTGTCATAGCCAATGTCTCACCAGCCTACCCCAGCTGTGGAACAGCTAGATGCATTCCCCTGCGGGCCAGGAAGTTCCAGGGATCCTGCTCAGACCTCTCCTGTTGCAGCTTCTCTTGTCCTCACTGGAAAACAAAATGTGCCACCTTCCCAAAAGAGCGGTGGCGGGGCTCCTGCCAACTCCCTGCCCCTGGGGGCCTCTGCCCCTTCTCAGGAAGTAGCCACAGAATCCACATCCCTCCCACCTGCTTCACTCCCTCCCACGGCTAGCGAGGGATACACCCTGGTGTGCCCAGTACTTTGTAGCCCTTCCTGATGCCCAAGCCCTGAGCAGGGCAGGACAGGACATAAATGGATCTCTGCCCTCTCTCATCCCCTTGGTGAGCAGTGATGGCGGCTGGGTGAGGGGGCACGGACTTCCAGGCTGGTGAGAATGGGTCCTGATTTGCAAGGTACACACACACACACACACACACTGAGGTAGAAAGCACAAGAAAAGAACAGGATTTTGATGTCTGTGTAAGCCTGTTTGTGGTGGGTGCAGACCCTTTGTGACATATTGTCATGCTGAGGTACCCAAATCTGCTGTGCTCACATCTTCCAGAAAAGCGTCCCAAGCCGGGGGGTGGGGGGTGGAGCCGCTTTGCACTATCATTTGCTTGGTGTGTTTGTGTCTCGTGCACAATCTGCTTGTACAGTAAACTGTCTGTCTTCTGTACTATTTAACTGTAAAATGGAATTTTGACTGGTTTGTGAGTAATATAACAGATGTGTTGAATGATCTCCCAGACTCGGGCTGTGCGTGGGGCCAGTGGGTGGGAGCCCTCCTGCCCTTGTGCAGGCAAGAAAAGGGGGCAGGGCCGAGCTGCAGCTGGGGAGACCCCACTTGGCCTGCTTTCATCCAGCTGTCAGGAATGCCCCTGTCACCTCCCGGCCCAAAGACAGCAGACAAGTCCTGGCTCACCCAGGCCCAGGGAAGAGCATTATACCCAGCTTGCTCCCAGGCCTGGGGAGGGCCCCGCCAGGGTTGGTGTGCATGAACACTGGAACGAGCTGGCAACCGTGAGAGCCCCAGAGCAGGCAGCCACTAGGCACCCCTGCTTTACAGGTGAGGGGACAGGCACAGCACTGGGGGCCTGGGCTCCACATTTCCTTGGAGTACTGTGACAGATGGGACCACAGCAGGGTGATAGTGTGGGGACCTGGCCTGATAAACCCCTTCTCACCCCAGCAGGGAACCCCACACACACACCCACACCCACGTGTGGACCTGGGCCTGGGCATCGGGATGTGTAAGGGGAATTTTTGTAACGTAGACTGTGTTTGAGTGACATGTACTGAGAACCTAGTCCCAGGCTCAGCCCTGTTCAGCCTAACCCAGATCCTAGCAGGAAGTTCCCAGCCAACACCCTGACCATCCCCACCCAGCCTGGACTCCTGGACTCGGCCCCCAGGGTGGCAAGTTCCTGAGGAGTGGGGTCCTCCAGAGCCCCCCACACACACCGCATCTCCCCCACAGGCGTGTCCTCCGCTGAGTGAGCAGAGCTGATCACTCTGCTTCTGTTCCTGTTTACTTTGGGTCACTTTGTAGGGAATGATGGTCCCTCCCACGGCTGGTGGGCGAGAGCTGTGGCCTCCACAGCCTCTGACTTAAGCCTGCATCACCTGTACCCCACTGGACAAGGAGAAACTTGGACTCCCTAAGTTCCAGGCTTGGCAGAGATGTTGCACTGAGAGGAAGTGGCCTGCAGATGGCAGCAGGGGCAGGCTTCAGCCAGCGGCAGGTGGAGGGAGGGGCCTCCTCTCGATCTGGACCCCTGCCTTGTCCCTGACTGCATCTCCATAAACAGCCCCCTGGAGCCCCCAGTTTGGCCCTGGGTTCAACTCTCAACTGCACCAAACATCCCACTAGGCCACGCCTGGAATGAGGAACACACTTCAGGGGTCATCCACTTTGGAGCCCTACCTGGAATGAGCCATTAAATGGGGTAGGTGGCCCTGGGGAAGCTCTGAGGCCTTGGAGAGCCAGATGAGGGCCGCATCCCCCTTCCCCAGCTGCACCCGTGCTCCAAGCTGGGAAAGCCAGGAGACCCAGATTCCATGTTTCCTATTTTGAGTTTGGCAGCTAAGTGCACACAATTTATGTATTTATATCCATCATGGGGAGCCTGTCTGTACCCAGGCTAGAGGAACCCTGTAAGTAAACGGTGGGCAGGTACCAGCTGCTTTGTGCGGCCACCTCCCTGATGGCACCCTAAATGCTTGGAAGCTCGCAGCAGACTCTTCTGTATCCTAAGGATGCTGGGGCGCTGGGCCAGTGTCTTCCAGACGGCAGCCAGACCTCATTCAGTCCCTCACCAGCCACAACCCCAGGTGCTGACACCAGGAAGGGCAGGATGAAAGTCTCAGCCGCCCCCCCAGGCACCCAGGGCTCGCAGGCAGGCGTGAAGGCCAGTTAGGAGTGGGGTGGGGTGAGGCCAGCCTAGGAGACCCTAGCGGAGCGCCCTCCCCTTAGCAGGTGGGGAGGGAAGCAGAAACCCACTGGGCCTTCAAAGCAGAGAGGGTCAGTGCGCAGAGGCTGCAGAGCACGGTGGGGATGGAGAGAACAAGGGCCCAGTGAGTGAGGCGTGCGCTGCAGGGGTGTTCTCAAGCCATGGGAGGAGGAGCTGACAGTCTGACAGACAGCTCAGCACCAAAGTCACAGCAAGGACACCACTGGTGCTGCAACACTGAGGTTCAGCATTTCTCACCTGCACAGAGCTAGTAGCATTTCACAGAGTCGCTGGGGACAGGGTCTTAGTCACAGCCTTTGTTGTTATGAAGTTAGTCCAAGCCTGACCCCCACTCCACAAGTCTTTAGCAAAACCGTATGCCGTGCCTCAGTTTCCCCATGATAGCACTCTGACCACATAGGTGGTCACAAGCACCCTAGAGAAGCCCAAGGCTTACAACTGGGCCAGCTGCACACTGTCCCCTGGGGTCTAAAGCTGTAGAGGTTGTGAGTCTAAGCGTTCTGTGTTCTATGTATTGCATTTTATTTCTTTATTTTTATTTATCTATTTTTGTCTTTGTGAGACAGGATTTCATTAAGCAGTTCAGGCTGGCCTTAAAATCCTCTCTGTAGCCCAGGCAGGCCTCAAACTCTCAGCAATCCTCCTGCCTCAGCCTCCCGAGTGCTAGGATTACAGGCGTGCGCCACCATGACCAGATATATTACATTTTAATAACATTTTAACACTAGATAAGGCATAGTCATAAAAGAAATAATAGATGATACAAAATCTCCAGAAGAATACACAATTACTGATAATCCTAGCCCACCAAAGACAACCAATCACTGTCAATAGTTTGGGTTTTCCCCTATATTCAAAACTTTCCTTTTTATAAATCTATAAACACTTTTTAGGAATAAACATTTTTCTAGCCAGATTCATATTGTATTTAGTTTATTAATTAACATAATTTAAAGACTTTAAAGCCTAGAATGAAACCACTGGAAAAATGGCATTGTAGCTGTTTTCTATTTGCTTTTCTTCTGTCTTTCTGTAATTTCCAAGTTTTCTAACCAAACACATCTGTCAGGAGTACAACAAACTTAGCTTCTAGACATTTTTTCTTATCTGTTTATTCATTCATTGAGACATGGTCTCACTACGTGTAAAAGAGGCCAACCTCAAACACTTGACCTCCTGCCTCACCTTCCCAAGGACCTGGGATCACAACGGTGTGCCGCAGTGCCCGGCAATTCCTAGGCTGATAAATATCCTAGCAGATTTTGATGGTGTATACCTGTAGTCCTAGCACTTGGGAGGCTGAGGCAGGAGGTTCACTTGAGCCTCAGAGTCTGAGACCAGACTTAGCAGAGCGGCCAGACCCCTTCTCAAAAACAAAAACAGGCAGCAGAGTTCAAGATCATGCTGGCACCAATACATCTGTCATTCACGGAAGTGTCGCCTCCTCCAGGTGGCCTGTGTGGTACTCACCCACATGCTGGGCCCTTTCTTTTTTTTTTTTTGTCTTTTTCATTTTTACCGGTACCAGGGATTGAACTCACGACCGCCTACTTGCAAGGCAGGTGCTTATGCCGCTGAGCTAAATCCCCAGCCCCTGCTTTACCTTTCTCTTTGTAATGATAGCAGCTAAGGCTTAGGATGCCAGGAACTGTTTTATCTCACCCTGCATTGCTCAGCCATGATCAGCCCATGATCTCCATTTCACAAATGAGGAAACTGAGGAGCCAGGACAGAACTGCACCCTCATCCCAATAAAGGCAGAGCAATAGCCAGAAAGGTTGAGTTTCAATTTCCTACCCACTAGCAGGTGTGGTGGTGCACACCAGTAATACCAGCAGTGCTCGGGTGGGAGGCTGAGGCAGGAGATCACTGTGTGTCTGAGGCCAGCCTGGCCACACAGCAAGGCCGTGTCTCAAAATTAATTAATTTCCCACCAGCCGCAGGAACTGGAAGCAGGTTGGAGTGAAGCTCAGTAGTAGAGCACGTGCTAGGCAGATGGGGGACAATGGCTTCCATCCACAGCCCCCCAAAATAAGTAAGTAAATAAAGATATTGGAAGCTCAAAGTGAGACTAAATTTGGCTTTAGAGGGAACGGTGACATTTCTCACATTCCTGTGTTTGTGACTCATGACATCAAGGGAGAAAAAGAAAGAAATGAGGAAATGTCTTTTCTTTTCTTTTTATTTAAAGCAGGTATCAAACTCATGACCTCACGCTTGCCAGGCAGGCCCTGTGCTACCGAGCTACAGTCCCAGCCCAGAATATCTTTGCTCAAAACCAGAAGCAAAAGACAGAAATGGGGGCGTGGCCCAGTGGTGGGGCAGGAGGCCTGGACTTCACCTCCAGCTTTGCAAACAAAAACATTTTTTTGAAGCAAAAACACCCATTTATGGTCCTTCTGGTGCTGAGAGGCATCTGCCTACCTTTCTGAGTCTTGATTCTAGGATTTCACACAGCAGGAAACGGGTCACTATCTGTGTATCCCTGAGTGACCCCCTGGGCCTGTCCCACCCCAGGGGTGCATGGAGAAGAGACCTCCCTGAGAGTCCTGGGTGCTTCCCAGCACTCCTGGGAATATCTGCTGAGGCCCAGCCTTTCCAACCTCAAACTGGTTCTATTTTCTTTCCCATGAAAATAACTCAGTCCTACATCACTGACGCCTGAAATTAGAAAAATACGAGGGCTGTATTATCATAAAATGAGTTTAACACAGCGGGGCCCTCTGGGTGGCTCTGCAGCCACCCCTCCCAGTCACGGCCCCTGGAAATGCTCAGAGGGACAAGAAATTTGGTTTTCATTAACGGCAAATGTGAGGAGTTCTGTGGCTCTGAATGGACCTTTGATTCTGGCTGGCGGTGGCCTCTTTCCAGGGCCCGGTGAGTTTTGTTTTGTTTTGTTTTTTTCATGTAAAATGGGCCAGGCCCTTCCAGCTTATATCTCCCTGGACTACAGGGGAACTGGGTAACACCCCAACCTCCTGATTTCTAAAGTCAACAGCTGGGCCCGGCAGGAGAGGCCACCAAGACCATTCCCCTTTATTGATGCTGGGGCTTTTATTAAAAATGCTGTTTCCCTGAGATCTGAGTCAGACCCAACAAGAAGGCCAGCTAGTGAGGGGCCTGGAGGACCTTCCCTACCCAGAGGACAGACCCCTTGACCTGCCTTCTCCCAGCCCAGTGACGCCCAGGAATGGCCTATTGTCTGGATTCTCCAAGGCAAATCTCATTTCTTCCCTCCTCTGTCTGCTCCAAGTGGAAGAACATTAATCTGCTTTTCAGTCACTCGTCAGAGTGTTTAACTAAGCATCTGCTTACTTCATTGCTCCGTGCTTAGGATGGAGCTGGGTGAAGTCAGACAACATCCTTAGCCCCATAGAGCCTTCCCTGTGGTTGGGGAGAAAGGCCAGAAGCAAACGAATATATCACAGGTAGGGTTCCCATTGTATAAAAAATTAAACAGGGCGAAGTGATGAAGGAAAACCAGGGTTGCTAGGCAACCTCTTCTAAGGTGACCCAAGTTGGTCTGTGGGATGTCAAGGTGATCAAGGACACTGCCACAGATGCTGCTGCAAGCCACTAATTCCCTCTCTGCAAGGCATCCTGCTGCTCAGCCCATGCCCAGAAGGTTCCACAGTGCTGCATAGTGAAGCTTGACAAACCCCAGGAGGAGGGTCCCCAGGGTCTTCCACAGCGAGAGCTTGTCTTCAGGAAAGCCGTTTCTCACGGCTGCTGCACCCCCACCCCGAGACTCTCCGCTGGCTGGGCTTCCCATCGTGAGCTGGGATGTCTGAGCTGTGAAAGTGGCACAAGGGCCTTTGGAATCAGGACTACGCAGGTGCAGAGGGTGCAGAAGGTGACACAAAGGCACCAGAGCCACGTGGCACCTACTTCTGTGGAATCTGTACCTGTCTCTCAGCACTGTGAGCCCCCATCCAGAAAGATACACTCCTGAACACTGCAATCCCGGATGCTGAGATCCCTAGTCCAAAATCCCCGAATCAGCAGATGGTGATGTCAGATGATACTTCCTAAAAGCCAAAATCTCAAAACCTCAAAACCTCAAAATCCCACAAAATCTCAAAACCACAATTCCTATAGAAAATCGAATTCTGAGCAAAAAGATGAGTGTGTTCGGCAGCGCACAGGACAGGGCATCACGCAAGGAGAATCAAACGCCCAGGAACCAGGGA
Source organism: Cavia porcellus (assembly GCF_034190915.1). Taxonomy (NCBI): domain Eukaryota; kingdom Metazoa; phylum Chordata; class Mammalia; order Rodentia; family Caviidae; genus Cavia; species Cavia porcellus. The sequence goes on along the minus strand of NW_026947508.1, from coordinate 18,735,845 downwards.
AAGCCTAACTCTGGATGTACCTGACACGTTTCCAAGGGAAACTAGCTGTGCATATGCTTAATGACCTGGGCTCTTGTGGACACCTCTGCACCACTCTCCGTGTCTATACCACTGACATATTTTGCTAAATGTCATATTTTTGGTTAAGGCTGTTTTAGGAGAAAATGTTGGATTTTATTCTGTTTTTATTGTTTGTTTTTGAAACAAGGTCTCGCTGTGTAGTGCAAGCTGGCCTTGAATTTGCTTATGTAGCCCAGGCTGGCCTCGAACTCACATAATCCTCCTGCCTCAGCCTCCCGAGTGCTACAATTACAGGAGTACACCACTGTGCCTGGCTGAGCCTTGAGATTTGAACATTAAGCATTATGGTGCTCAGGATTGTCTTTTTCAGGATTACAGCTCTGAATCCATAACACACAGCTCAGACCCCTAACAGAGTCAGCAGAGGGATAAGGACTCAGGGCCAGCTCCTGAGGTAGCGTGTGGTGTGACATCAGCGGAGTAGTCATCTCTGATTGTGAGGAGGACGGGGCCTCACTGGTGTCCGCAGTAACTCGTGAGCGGGGAAGTGGGTGGTCTGGGAACAGGGTCTGAGACAGCACATGGGCCAAGCTGGCCAAGAAGGGACAGTTCTGTCCAGGGCTCCAGAGGACTCTCCATCCGAGGACACCCACCCTCACACTCCCATCAGGTGAGTCCTCCCAGAGACCCTGGGGCTGAGTCCTGAGTCCCTGCGTCTGTCCTGGTTGCAGTGGGCTGCATGCGGGGGCACCCAGCTCAGGCTGGGAGGAAAGGATTCCTGGGAGTGGGAGCCCTCCTTGCCCTCCTGCATCCCTCCCCTCCTCCCTTCCTTCCTCCCCTCCTTCCTTTAGTCCTCTCTCCTGTCCTCCCTCCCTTCCTTCTTCTGCACTAAGTTGACTTTGGTCAATACACCGAAACTAGTGGACACCTTGACAATGACTCAAACATCTCTTCCCTGCAAGGTCCTTTGGGAAATGGCTGGGACCACACATTGGCCCCCAAAATGGCATTTTATGCCTGAATTGAGCCTTCCTGTTCAGAGCTGCTGGCCTGCAGTGCACGTGGTTCACACAGCGTGGCCCATGATATTCAGATGCATGTCAGAAAGTCACCTGGAGGGGGCTGGGGATTTAGCTCAGCGGCATAAGCGCCTGCCTTACAAGCAGGCAGTCGTGAGTTCAATCCCTGGTACCGATAAAAAGGAAAAAAACAAAAACAAAAACAAAAAAAAAGACAGTCACCTGGAGAAGCTGAGGGCACTGAGATAGGGGCTTTGTCTTCAATGCAGACATGGCCCAGCCTGGCCCGAAGTGGTAGGGGTGCTTCCCGAGGGAAATGAGGCTCTTAAAGCTCTCATCTTCCCTGTGGACAGGCACTGAGCTCATGTGAACCCATTGGTCACCACCGTGCTAAGGGAGCCCCAAGGGGACACAAATGACAGAGCAGTATGTGTGGGGGGAACAGAGCAGATCCTTCAAGGGACCTCAGATGCAAGGTCACAGACGACCCAAAGTAGGACTCACAGAGAAGCAGTATCTTTAGCATTGCCTCGTAGGCTGAATTGGAGAATGTCCCCTCCAAATTCACATCCTACTGGGAACCTCAGAATGTGAATTTACTTAGGGAAAGGTCAGTGTGGGTGTGATTAGTTAAGCTGAGCTTGCCTACTTTGTGATGTTGGGGATCACGCCATTGGGGTTCAGTGCTGCCAATTTTTTTTTTTTTTGTCTTTTGAAGCAGGGTCTCACTATGCAGTTCAGATAGTTTTGAGCCCACTTTGTAGCCCAGGGTGGTCTCGAACTCACAATGATCCTCCTGTCTCAGCCCCCCTGGAGTACTGGGAATATAGGCATGCGCCATCATGCCCAGTTTTTAACTGCCAACATCTTGACTTTGGACTTTTGGCCTCCAGAATTGTGGGATAACACATTTGTATTGTTCTGGGCTTCCAGCTGTGGCACTTTGTTATGGCAGCCCTAGGAAGCAAATAGACCCGGGGGCATCTGGGTGAGGGAGAAGAGGCAGGGTGTTGGGACAGTGGGCCGACAAGCTGGCACCATGGACATTTGGCCAGAAAGATGCAGAAGGACATTTATGCTCCAAATGCAAAATGAGAGAAAGAAAACCACACTTCCACAGCGTTCCTTGTGGTGAGAAGCTGTGATCCCACCGAGGAAAGGACCAGGTCCAGGTGTGGGCAGCAGCGCCATTAGTCTAGGCTAGAAAACACACCCAGGTGCTCCGGAGGTTGTTTTTGGAATTGCATCTGGCTGAAGGGGAGCATCGAGGAGCCCAGCAGCTGGACTGAACCCAGTTAGAGGAAGAGAGGAGAGCAGCTGGTACCAGAGAAGAGGTGGTGGGATGAAGGGGTACAGGGGCGAGTCCCTCTCCTTGGTTCCAGAGACCCCTTGGCCATGAATGCATGTGGGAGGGGCAGAGGGGAGCCTGGGGGGGTCCTGCCTCGTTGGACCCCTGGATCGGCATCCAGTGGTTCTTCCTCATCAGCACTGGCATCTTGGGCTGAATAGAGTAGTTCCCCAGATCAAATAAAACACTTGGGGGCTGGGGATTTAGCTCAGCGGCATAAGCACCTGCCTTGCAAGCAGGCAGTCGTGAGTTCGATCCCCAGTACCAATAAAAAGGAAAAAGACAAAAAAAGAAAAGAAAACATTTGAGGAAAAAAGCACTGTTTTATCTCTCTTTGTCTCTCTGTCTGTCTCTGTTTGTCTGTCTGTCTGTCTCTCTCTCACCAAGGGCCTCCTATGTACTAATAAAGTGCTTTACCAGTATGCTGCATCCACTGGCCTTTTTAAAAAAATTATTTCCAGATGTCCCCATTCCTAATTACTTTTATTTTGAGACAACACTCTGGGAGGTTGAAGAAAATCCTGCACAACTTAACAATTTAGTAAAATCTCATCTCAAAATAAGAAATGAAAAGGACTGGGAATGTAGCTCAGTGTGAATATCCTGCACTCAGTCTATAGTACTGAAAAAATTTTTCAAAAAAAGAGGCTAAAAATTTTAAATAAAGCCCCCTGTGAGCCAACAGAAGTCAGGGGAGAACCAGGAAGCCACATCCTGCCCTGTGAGTCAGCAGCAGGCACTCATGCCAGCTGTGGGAGGTCCAGGAACCCAAGCCTGCCATGAGCCAGCAGAAGTCACACTGGCCAGAGGAGAACCAAGAAATCACACATCACCACCATCACCACCACCCGGGAGCCAGCCAGTGCACCAGGGAGCAGGAAAGAAGAGCGCCCCTCACCCCCATAAGCAACCAGCTGATTCAGAGGAACACAGGCTGAGATGATAGCAACTGAAGTAAAACAATTTGTCACTTGCATTGTTTGCTTGATTTTGCAGGCCTCAACCAGTAGTCTATGCAACTATTTAGAAGATAACAAGAGGCATTGTTAATTTCCTATTATCTTGTTTTGAAATCCTGTATCACTTTCATTGCTTTATTTTGGTTGGTTCTATTTTGTTGTATTTTGTTTGGTTTTAGCAGGTCCTCAAAATGTTACCATAAAATCCAGCAATTCTCTTTTCTAGGTATACGCCCCAAGTGACTGAAAACATGTAACCCCCAAGCGTTGGTACACAATCATTTACAGCAGCACTGTTAACACTAGCTAAAAGAGAGAAGAACCCAAATGTCCACCCAGTGGGTTAAGGAGCACAGTGTGATAATAATGCTACTCAGCCACTAAAACGGAAGTCACAACAGAGATGCACCCTGAAAGCATTGGAAGTGAAAGAGCCAGGCACGAAAGACCACTCATTATGTGACTCCATTTATACAAATTATCCAGAATTGTTAAATTCATTGCAGTACAAAGTAGGTTCGCAGTTACCAGGGGCTGTGGGAAGGGAGAAGAAAAGTGACTGCTTATGGCTCCAGGCTCTCCTCTGGGCATTTTAGAACAAATAGAGGTGACGGTCACACAGCACCGTGTACACCCATTAGACCGAAAATCAGTGAAAGTGGAAAAGGAAACCACTAGAGAAGAATCAATAAACCAAAACTGGTTTGTTGAAAACATCAATACTATGGAAAGTCTTCTAGAGAGACTTGGGGAGAAAAAGAGGATATAAGCTACTAATATCAGAAAGACAGGAGATGCCACTGCAGGTTTCATTGACAGTAGGTGTAAAAAAGAATGCTATGAACAACTTTATGCCCATAAATGTGAAAACTGATGTGAAATGATCAATTTCTCAAAGATGCAATCTGCCTAAATTCATAAAAGAAGTAGTAGACTATCTGAATAGACCAGATAGAATTTATCCCAAGTATGTAAGATTGATTTAACATTTGAAAATCAATTAGTATAATCCATGACATCAATATGTTAAAAAAAGAAAAATCATTTGACCGTTTACATAAATGAAGAAAAAAGCTTTTTTTTCTTTGTCTTTTTCCTTTTTATCAGTACCAGGAATCAAACTCACGACCACCTGCTTGCAAGGCAGGTGCTTATGCCGCTGAGCTAAATCCCCAGCCCCAAGAAAAACTCTTTGGACAAAATCTGACACCCATATATGTTTTAAATAAATAAATGCTGAATGTGGTGGCACACACCTATAATACCAGCACTTGGGAGGCTGAGGCAGGAAGAGCACCATGAGTTCAAGGCCAGCCTGGGCTACATAGTGAGTTCAAAGCTGGTCTAAACTACATGGCAAGACCCTGTACCAACCAAAAAAACCAAAAAATTTTTAAAGGAATAAAACGTGATACATCAATGTATGCTTGTGTCATCAATGTAATATATACTGGTACATGTAATAACATGGATACACCTTAAAAATATTCTATGTGAAAGAAAAAACTACACATGTTGTGAGCTTCCATGATGTAAAGTGTCCAGAATAGATAAATCTAGAGACAGAAGTAAATTACCAATTGCTACAAAGGGAAGGAATAAGCTGTGACTACTAAAAATTGCAAAGGATTTTTGGGGGGAAGCAATGAGAATATTCTAGAATCAGTGGTGATGGTCACATGACCTTTTAGTAACTATAGGGAATATCACAGTTATGGTTTGTGTTTAAATGTCTCCCCAAAGCCTCATGCAATCATGGAGGTGGTTGAATCTAGTGTTTATGATTGGTTCATAGTCTACCGCTGGGATTGGTGGTGTGAGCGCTCACTTGCCCAGGGGCAGGGAGCTGGCATACAGTATAAGAGAGGGAAGGAGGCATGCCTTCCATTTTGCCCTTTCCATTCTATGGCTTGCGGCCGCCATGACGGTTGCCCCTCAGCCACGTCACCCTTCTTTGGAGCCAGCTGAATATGGACTGAAACCTCCAAAAACTGTAAACTAAATAAGCCTTTCCTTCCTTCATTTTGGGTGTCAAATACTTTGTCTTAGCAATAGAGAAAAGTAACCAAGACAGTCATTGAACTGCACACAATAAAGGAGTTAATTTTGTTTTGAAAAAGAATCATTTTGAAGTCTGGAGAACACGGAGCCAAGCTGGGTTAACAGAGACATTTACTCTGCATGATAGCAGAGTTTCTGGCTCATAGGCAGAACAATGAGCTAGTGCCACCATTCTCAAATTTTAGTTTTCAGCCAAAATTTTTTTTGAGACAGTCTTGCTAAATTTTCCAAACTGGGCTCAACATCCTGATCCTCCTGCTTTAGCATCCTGGCATGCAGAGAGTTATGGGTGTGAGCCACCACACCCTGCGCAGTTTCTGATTTCCTGAGTAAAGTCTGAGAATTTGCATTTCTAAATTCTCAAGTGATGCTCTAGTCCTTGGGTCAGACTTTGTGAATTATTTCACGTGAGGTGTTCCTCTATGCATAGCCCCAAGCAAAAGCTGAATACCACACAAGCTCGGTTCAATTATTCCCATAACCTGCCATCATGATCTGCCAAACTAGGAACATTATCTTATTTTCCAAGTGGGGAAATTGAGGTTCAAAATAGAATAGTAACTTCTGAATGTCAAGAGAAGGTCAGGACATGGCAGAGTTGGGAACGCAGGTCTTGCAGCCACTGGCTGAAGGCTGTTCCATGGGACTAGCCCAGTCCGCTGCCCCCTGAATCCCGCCTCTCACTGCATTCCCAGGGAACATCTTCTCTCCCAGCGCCTTCTGATATTGCATCCAGGCCTGCGCAGCCTGGCCCTGGATTCACTTTCCTCTCGATGTTCTTTCTGCCCCCCCCCCAAGGCAGCCCCCTGCTCCCTCTGAAGCTGGCCAGATCCTGCTGCCACTCCCTGCCCAGCTCTGGGTCCCAGGCCTTAGCCCCAGCAGGTCGGGTCCAGATAGAACAGCCTGAACCAGTTCACAGAAGGCTAAGTCCTGAGGTCTGTAAAGAGATTCCTTAGATGTGCTCACAAATAACCCCGAAAAGCTCACTCAAAGCCACTGTCCATTGGTGTCACATTTGCTGCTGGCCTTTGTACAGAAAGTGGTTTCCCCAAAGGCAGGCTGCAGAACCGAGGCTCCGATTCCCCTGGCCTTTCAAAGCTTCTCGGTCAACGATTACCTGGACATTCTTTCCGTGCCAGTGTGTTCTGAGCTCTGGAAACACAGTTTGGGATGAAACCCCAATTGCAGGAGCTCCCAGGGAACATGCAGGAGTAGGCGGCTCTCTAGTCATTGGGGGGTGTGTCCAAGGTCCTGCCCTTTGATTGGCCCCTGAGGGCGCCGCCCACTCTGTATCTATGCTCAAGGGCAGCCTGCATTAGAGAAGTTTCCCACTTTGTCTCGCCCTCAGGTGCACAGACACCTGAAGGGATGAGATGACCTTCTCCAAGAGGCTTAATTATCAAGACAGCTGCTTTGAGGAGAACTGCTCATAACACAAAGGTGCTCCCCCGTATTTCGGTGATTCCAGGGGCTGATTTTTCACATTTTGAGGTCTCTGGCGTTAGGGTGTGTCGTCCATAGCCGTTGAAGCTATTGTTGGCAGGGCTCTCTGGAGGAGCTGTTACTGCCTGCCCATGCTAGACATCCAGTCTGCAGGGGATTCCGTGGCTTGGAAGAACCCCTGGAGACAACAGGACAGTGCTCTTTCTAGGTATAGAAACCAGTGGGCGTGGGGTTGTGGGTAGGAGGCAGGGAGGCTGGAAGCAGCACGTCAAGCAGTGGTCCTCATAGACCCTGCCACACAATGGCCCAGCCAGTGCCAGTGGCTCTTTGTGTTTGCTGGGGGAACTTTTTAGGAAACACTGAATCAAGAGGTGCCAGGAGCTCAGAGGAGCTTGTGGGGTTCCCCAAATCACTCTCCTGACCCAGTCGGAGCACCACAACCGTGTGCTGGCAAGCCAGTGTCGTGCTGGCCAATTTCCACCATGTAAATACTCTCACGATAGCTGATTTTAAGCCAATGGTTTAAAAATGGGTTTGCAAAATTCCTGAATATCTAACAATAAGTCTTTGTTGAGCGAGTGTGAGCTGGCTCCAGCCCACCATGGATTGTGGACCTGCACGTTCACATGGGTAGAGTATCAAGTGCCCTATGCTTTGAGAGCTTTATTATATGTAAGCTCTGCCTCAATAAAATACTTGGAGAGAGAGGCTTTGTCACCAGCACTTGGCTGGCACAGAGTGCAATACTATGAAAAAGCACAGGGTCTGGTTACCGAGGCAGACTCTGAAGGTTAGTGTGACATTGATTTTCACATAAACTTGCTTTCACACAAACCTATTTTCATACAAATTTTCCTCTTATGCGTCGACAAGAATGAGATTATATACAGGTGCACACATCTATGATGCATGTAAATCTAAAGGAATTCTTTAAGTACAAAATAAGAAAACCTAAGTGATAAAGTATTGCATCTTAATTTGTATTTCCTACAGTGTGCTTAGGACTGTGAGTCTATGTTCAATGATGTCATAGATTCGTTGGAATATAATATATATTTTTTTAAATGTTATGGGTGTTTTCAAGAACTGGTTGCAAACTGAGCCAGGAGACAAGACCAAGAGACAGGCTGTGTTGCTTTACTGCTGTGTGCCTCTGAACAAGGCAATCATCCTCTCTGGGTCTCTTTTCCCTGCTTTATAATAGGGATAGTCTTATCTGTTTTATGGACCGTTGTGAAGATTCAGTGAGCCTCTATGTGCAGAGTGATTTATCGTGTGCTTTACCTGCACAGCTAATGTCATTATTGTCACTACCTAGCCTTGCTGTGTCCCTCTCTGCACAGTGGACCCAAGTCCCAGGCTCACTGGGATGACGCACTGAACTAATGCTCAGAAACTGGGAAGCACTCTGCCGATTTAGGGACAGTCTACAGGTGGTGCAAGACAGACACACAGGCAGCACGTCAGGCCATCCAGACCATGACTGGGCGCTCAAAGCCTGAGCCCACTTCCACATGTGGAAACATCAGCCCATCGCACTCAGACCCGTCTCCCAACCTGGCCCCTCAGAATGGAGAAGTGGCCCTGGGAATGACCTTGTCAACTGTAGGGGGCTGACACAGGGCCTGGGACAGTAGCTGAGGGACCAGGCTGCAGCAGCTGAGCTGGAAACACTCCCGTGAGGCATCTCATGCAATCAGCCACTGCCCAGCTGCCCTGTGGCAAGACCACATGGCCTCCCAGTCAGAGAGGTTGTGTGAGATCACAGCACTGCCCCTCACTAGTCCAGTGGCCTTGGGACTCTCTCCTCTGGCCCTCACACTCTGCAGCTAGGAAGTGAGAAGGGTCATTATGTTAAGAGAATGATGTTAACTAACAATGCACACAAAACACTTAGCAGCCCAGCAGGCTGCATCTCTGTGGCTTGGTATTAATACCAGGGAGGCAAAGTCAAGCTTGCCAAGTTCCATACCCAACCAATCAGGTAAGACAGGCAGGGAAGTTCATGTTTAATACAGTGATCAATGCTAAGTGGAGAAGGGAGAGTGGGTAGATAAAAGGATACAGGACACTGTCACCCAACATGGGATGCAAGACCTTTCCTTGGAGTGCACATCTCCTCTGATGGGTAAAGGTGAGCTGACTGGTGGAGGTGTGGACATTTCTGGAAGATGATGACGTGGAGCCACACACAAAAAGCCTCCTGTACCAAAGGCAAACCCCTCATCTTTAGGTTGGGATAACAGGGGAATCAGTATTTCTTCCTCATTGTAAATTAAATGCTTCAGGACACTTCTGGGCTGAGTGGTGAGCAGCACAGAAACAGCCTCTTTGAGATTTGGTGTCTGAACACTAGAATATGGCGACACGGGGAAGAGAAGGAGGAGGGAAGCGAGTCCCAGGGCTGCAGCAGGGGTCTGAAGCCCACCGAGAGTGGAGAGAGAGACATGAATGCAGAAGGAGGAGGTGGCAAATGGTGCTTTCTCCCTCTCACTGCATGGGAGGAGGAGGGGCTCAAGCCTGCAGGTGCCTGGCCCTGAATCAAGGCCAGCAGCTTCCTGACACTGTTGGTTTCAAGCAGGAGCCTAAAGAGATGTCTTTCTATGTCCTGTTGGCCATTTCAGAACTTGGGCAGTGAAATGGTCAATTCATTAGAAAGAAACAGCTTGAAGCAACGCCCCCCCCCACCATGAGCAGCTGTGAATGTGGCAGGCTGTGGTGGCCCAGGATGGGAGCCAACAGCGTTTACTGGGGCCTGGAGTGCCCGGGAAACCAAGCAATCCCTCCCCCCTCCCCCCTACCTGTTTTGTTTTGTTGAACTTCAATATACATGAAAGTATGGACAGCTACTTTGAAGAGAACGAAAGACTCTACGACAGCCATCAGTAAGACTCTACGACAGCCATCAGTGACTTCCCTATTGTCTGGTTTTGAAGACCTAAAACACCTTCTTCATTCTGTTCAGATCAGTTTTATACTATGTTGTTTTGTATGAATTCTTTGTATGTGAAGACATGGACAACTATTTGAAAGAACACAAGAGACAATATGATAGATAGTGAAGATCTCAGGTCGTCTAGCTTTGAAATTTGTATCTCTTACATTGCTTTCTTATGTCCTATTTTGTTCTGTTTTTTTGTGTTTAATTTTACCCCCTTTAAAATAAAAATTAAACAATTATTTTTAAAAAGCCTGCAGGCTTCAGCAGCCCCAGGGGGAGAACTACCAGCGTCTCCTGAGATCCGCACCATGTTGGATCTTAGGATGCTGGGAAATCAAGCAACTAGCCTGCTTCCCTGCCAAGCGGTAGTGAGCCTACCGGTGCACAGGCTGAGAGTCAAACATCCCACTTCCCCTGCCCCCCTTTAGCAAGTGGGAACCAGAGATCTGAGCATCTCTTGGGAGGTTGACCATATGCAATATAGCAAATAAGGGGGATTTTCTTCTACTGTCTTTTTGAAGACAAATATTTTTACTACTGTTTTGCTTTATTCTGATTAATGGTACTGCTGTATTCAATATTCTGTTTTGATAAGTTCTATAATGTTCTGTACTTCATTTTATTTTGCTATACGTGATTAAAAGAACAACTATTGTAATGATAGCAAGATATACTGTGATACCTATTGCTGTTATTCCAGTAACCTGCTGTGAAGTTCTGTCCAATTTCACTACTCAATTGGCTTTGTTCTGTCTTGTTCTGTTGTATTTTACTACATTGAAAATAAATAATAAATAACTAGTTACAAAGAATTTAGCAGTGAAGAAGTACTCTCTGAAGCATACTTAATACTGTATCACCACATTGAAAATAGACTATAAATAAATTTAATACTACAGTGACTGCAAATACATAGAGTTGCTCAGAAAAAGATTGAATGCATTGTTGTTATTAATGGTAGACTCATATCTTTTGATGAAATGATTATTTAGAGGTGCATGTACACCCAGGAAGTTAGTTATATATTATCTCAGGACAGAAAAGAAATCCCAGACTTCAGTCCTTCCCACTGCTTTTCTCACCTAAATAAACTTTTGAGTTCCAATAAATAAATAAATAAAAATAAAATAAAAAGAGCCTGCACGTGCACAGTGGCTACTGGGGACTCCATGGAGAAACACAGCAGTGAAACGTAGCAGTGGACACACTGGACTGTAAGAGTTATTTGAGTTTAGATGCCAACTAGGAGAGGGTGGCTGGCCAGCAGCCGTCCTGGAGAGGGGCCGGCTGAGCTCAGAACTCAGGGCAGCTGAGGGTTGGCTCCATCTCGGTGCGGTGTCAGGGTGAGGTGGGTTGAAGTCAAGGAGGCACACAGATGCTGCAGGGTGAACAAGTCAGGTTTCAGCGTCAGAGCCAGAAACCAGCCTGAACTTCAGTGGAACTAAGGTCAGGCTTGCTGGGATTTCCCACTCCTACCCGTACGTGCATCTACACGTGGCCTGCTGGGTTAACTGCCAGGGATCTGGGCTCTGTCTCCCCACTTTGTCTGCCGGTGACAACAGAGACGTGCCCTGAAATGGAGGTTTTTTTCTTTTTTCCTCTCTTTTGTTTCTTTCTTGTTTTCCTTTTTGTTTTCTTTTTGATTGTTCTATTTTTATATTAATTTGAGCACTGTTTCTGGTCTTTTGCTCTTGTTCTGTCCTGTTCTTGTCTTCATTTCTTCTCTCTTTCCCTCCTCTCTTCTTCACCAATTTTCCAAGGTTCACATGGTCTTCCTCTGTGCTCCAGCCTGCTTCTAATCTCTGCCTCTTCTATTTCTCTTTTTTCCCCCTAACTCATTTTAAATTTTCTCCCCTTAGGGTAAAATCACCATCTTGAGGGCCCATTTACAGTACATAGTTTTTGTTTTAGATTTTGCTATATAGCCACAAATGTAGCTCATACAGTTAAAGGTGGCAAATGAATATCACCATAGTTTCCAGGCTGTGCTTGATGCTATTGTTATTGCTGATTGTACTGCTTAGGCAAGGAGACAAAATTACTCTAATCAATAGTTCTTCCTGTTACGACAACACTGAGACTGCCTAGGGATCATAAACAATACTACAGACAAGCGCCAAAGAACCAGGGGCTGGGTCAAGCAGGCAGCAACTTCTCCGTTCCCAATAAATTGAAGAGGTCGGATCTTGCAACAAACTCAAAACCCAAAAGTCAGCTACACCTGGAAGACATCTCTGAGAAGTAGTCACTTCCTAAGGTTTCTCAATACTAGCAATAAAGCTACTTGCCATAAGCAATTTACAAGCATCAACACAAGAATTGAACTAAAAAAAAAAACAGAAAATGAGAAGACATTTAAGCAAGATGCAACTCTAGACTTCTCGCTCACCAAAGGCAAACCTGGAGGCAGTGAACTGGAGCGACTTGAGAGCCACACACCTGGGCGGTCTGAAGTGGTGTCAGGGAAGTCATAAAACAAATGCACGAAGCTTTAGGAAAAAATCAAGTCAAAAATAATTTCTCAGATAACCACAGAACCGATAACCATAGTGAAAGACATGTTTAGTGACTGTAGAGAAGATACAGATAAAAAAAATAGAGGAGCTTAAGAAAAGGTTAGAAACCATGAATGCCCAACATAGAAAAGCATTGGAATCCATAAAACAGATTCAAACAGCTATCCAAGAGATTAAAAAATAACAAATTTTTAAAAAAGATTTAAAAATTCCATTGAAAGTATATACAGCAGGATGAGCCAAGGTGAGGACAGAATATCAGATCTAGACAGGATTGTAGTTAGTGATGAGGAAAAGAAAGATTTCTTAAGAAGAGCAAGGGACCATGAAAAATCAATACAACAGCAGCTAAATGATACAAAGAAGAATACCATAAGACTGACTGGAGTCAATTGAAAAAACAAGATCACAAACAACTTAAAACCCATTCATAGAAGTAATGGCAGAAAACTTCCCAAGCATGGAAAAAGAATTTGACCTGCAGATAAGTAAGGCATATAAGACTCCAATTAGCCATGATCCCAAAAAATCTACACCAAGGCACATAACAGTCAAGATTCCAGAAATTCAACACGAGAACAGAATATTAAAAGCTGTTAGAGAAAAGAGACAAATCCCTTATTTAAAAAAAGCCCATCAGAATCACAGTAGAATTTTCAACACAAACTCTCAAGCCAAGGAGAGTTTGAAGTACTTTCAGCCCTAAAGGAGAACACCCTCCCACCTATATTGATGTACCCCACAAAACTGTATTTCAGAATTGATGGAGCCTGGCATAGTGGCACATGCCTGTAATCCCAGCACTTAGTATGCTGCGACAGGAGGGTTGCCATGAATTTAAAGACAACCTGTGCACTATAGTGAGTTTAAGGCCAGCCTGAACCACATAGTGAGACTCTGACTCAAAAAAATTTTTTCTTGATGAAGAAATAAGATACTTCCATGAGAAAGAACACCTGAAGAAATTCATAATCACCAAACTAGAACTCCGTAATGTTATCAGTACCAGGGATCAAACTCACAACCGCCTACTTGCAAGGCAGGTGCTTATGCCGCTGAGCTAAACCCCCAGCCCCCTGAAGGCCATTCTAGAAAGAGATAACAAGAATTAGAAATCCATGAATCCCAACAGAATGAATCCACCTGGCAAGGCAAATAATTAAACAGAGGGGGAAAAAGGAAACCAACAACAGGAAATAACAAAACAAGGATACATCAATATGATAGGATTATTTCCAAAAGATGTGAAGTATAAAACAAAAGAGGCCTTTTTTCTGAGAACATGGAGAGAGATAACCAACAACCCCCCCCCCCACTGCGGGAGCCGGCGATATTTGGTGGACACGTGGGGAGGGGTACATAAGTAGCCTAAGCTTAGGGTAGTGTCCTAGGGCCATTAGAGATGCACAGGTATTTCATTGGCACACGTTTGGCGCCAAGGGCAGATTCCTAAGGGTGGGGGGAGATAGAGTCACAGGTAAATCTCTAGGGGCGGGGAAGGTTCCAGTTGAGGCTTTCCTGGCTACAGTGTCCTGTCTGGGCCAAAACCCTTTCACAATACATATCAGTTAAAACCATCAATATAAATGGTCTCTATTCATCAGTCAAAAGAAATAGACTGGCAGAATGAATCAAGAAGCAGGATCCAACAATATGCTGCATACAAGAAACACACTTAATTCAGAAAGAAATTCACAGACTAAAAATCCAAGGATGGAAAACAATACTGCATGCAACAGGAATCCAGAAAAAAGGAGTAGCTATTCTGTTTGCTGAATTAAAAGCTCCTGCTCAGATGGTTGTAGCTGTTTCCTCTGCAGGTATACAGTGAGCTCCTAGGTACCTGAAGCATCAATAGAAATTGTCACAGGGTGGAGTCTGGCACTCTTCACTATATGCAGCCCTCCCTGTGCCACACGGGCCCAACACCTGAAAGCTGTACCCCAGGTTTGCTCCACAGCTGGCTGGAGGAGATTTGGCCACAGTGAGGAGCTGGGGAAGGAGGTGGGAACCCAGGAAGAGAGAAGCTGGAGCATCCTCCTGTCCCTCCTGCCTCCGGAGATCCCCAGCAGTGGCGCAGCTCCTCAGTTCCAGCTGGTACCAAGGACCCCAAACCCTGGGCTCTGTTAATCCCACTGGCTCCCCTGGTCCTGCTACCCTGGAGAGTGATGGTTTCCCAGAGTGGCTGATCTCCACAATGACCCCTCTCTGCTGTGACCTCCCATAACCTGTGTAGCTGCATTTGATCCTGTATGGAAGACCTAGGGTTTCTTTTTCCTGTTTGGACCCTGTTCTTCCTGATGCTGGCCTGACACTCTGGGCGTAGCTTAAGGTGACTTCCAGAAGTGCAGGAGAAGGGGCCAGTAAGTCAGGTCCATCCGAAGGTCAGGGAGCAGAATGGAATACACATGCACACACACACACACATACACATACACACACACATGCGTGTACACACACACACACACACACACACACACACACACGGCCAGTAAAGCCCAACAACCTATCTATGGCTCCCCAGAACAGTCAACCCATAATTCCCAATGCCTTTGGGCCTGGTGGTGCATGCCTGTAATCCCAGCACTCAAAGGCTGAAGCAGGAAGATCGATCACCGCAAATTCAAGACCAGCCTGGGCTACAAAGTGAGTTCAAGGTCAGCCTGAACTGCATAGTGAAACCCTGTGTCAAAAAAGACAAAAAATAATTAAAAACAAAATCAAAATTTTTGAAATACTAAAAGCTTTCAAAAATAAAGGTTGGGCATGATGGTGCATACCCGTAATCCAAGTTAATCAGGAGGCTGAGGCAGGAACACCACAAGTCCAAAGCCAGCCTGGTAGAGTGCTTGTCTAGCATGCTGGGGCCCTGGGTTCAGGCCCTAGTAGTGTAGAAAGGAGTGAATGGGGTAAGTTACATGTGCTGACATGGAAGTGCAGAGTCCCACTGGGGAGGGGTGCTGCCGAGGTTGAGCTCCGGGGACTGGAGAGATGGAAAGGGCTTGGCTTTGTGCTCTAACATGAAAGGAAGGCAGGGAGGGAGGAAGGGAAAAGGGGAGGGAGTGGGGGGGGGAGGAAGGAAGGAAAAAAGGAGGGAGGGGGGAAGGAAGTCAAATAGAAAGAAAAGAGAAAAAAAAAAAGAACCCCCCACGGTTGGCCGGGCTCTCAGGCCTCGTGGTACGTGGCTGGTGCAGCCTGGGCTCCTCTGGCATGTCACTGAGCTCTCCGCCTGTGCTTTAAGCTGGCCAGAGAGTAGGAGATCGAGAAAGGGCATCGTGAAACCCACCCTGCGTGACAAGGACGCCCAAGGCCCCCTAGCGAGCATGTCAGCATCCTGGTTCCCAGACCTCTGTAGAATAAGGACCTGGACAAATCAAAGGGCTGGGGGTGGGAGACAAGAGAGCCCCAGAACATCCCCAGGGGAATGGCTGGAGGGACCAGAGGGGGACCCCCAACAGCTGCGGGTGGATGGAATGTGATGTGTTCCCCACTGTTCCCAAAGAGGGGACTGGAATCCACAGGAAACTCCTCAGTGTACAAGCAGAAGGAACTGCCCATACGCCTGCTTAGGGTGACACCAGCTGCCTTGAGGAGCTGGGAGTGAGAGCCCGGTGACTAGGGGCCATCACACTGACACTGGACACTGCCCACAGAGATACCCTAGAGGCTACTTAGTCGTAGGACATAGAGACAGATTCTTCATCTCCAGGGTCCCTTCCACCCTGAGCATCTATGACTGCCTGGATGACCCAGGACAGGGGTAGTGATAGTAATGGCCCCTGTGTCTTCAGAGACACTGAGCCCTGGCAACACAGGGCCGAGAACAAACTGCCAGGGGCCTGCCTGGGTTACAGGTATGGAAAGAGGTTGAGGGTGAGAGGGCCACTGTCCAGCCGGTCACCAGGCAGACTCAGCGCCTACAGGGTCAGTGGGCAGCGTTAATCACACTCCTTGAGCTCCATCCATGGGTCACTGCTGGAGTTCAGAGGGTCTCCCAAACCTCCCATGCTGGGGGGTCACACACAGGTGGTGTTTGGAGCTCAGGCCTGTGGGAGGTGACAGGGTTGGAAAGCCTCTGCCCTCTCGGGTGGATCACTCCATCTGAGGATTCATGACTTCATGGATGATCTCGGGAGTGGCTTTGTTTCGAAGTTCACTCTCGGGCACACTTCCTCTGTCCACCTTGTGAGCTGGTGGCTCTGCTGGCGGCTGCTGGCAGCTCTGAGATGTGGGTTTGCAACACCGTGAGCTAAGGAAATGTTGTCCTCTGTGGGGTACCCAGTGTCAGCTCAGTCTCCTCTGTCCACCATCAGGCTGGCCTTGAACTCACTTTCTAGCCCACGCTGATTGCAAACTCAAGGTGATCCTCCTGCCTCAGCCTCCAGAGTGCCAGGATTAGTAAGAGGCGTGCCCCACTAGGCCCAGATACTTTACGGAAAAAAAGTACTTAAGCCCTTAAAAATCATGGTAAGAGAAACACAACCAGCTCCCACATCCCTCCTGCCCAACCCCTCCAGCTGCTGGAGTTTCTGCGCTGCTGTCTCTCCAGTGCCCGTTTTCATGTTACTTGCTGGGCCCTCGGAGCAGGTGCTCCCCCCTCCCCGCACCTCTCCATGCTGCAGCCCACCCCACCCCAAGAACAAGGACTTTCGATGCACCCTGAAACAGTGATGGCTTTCTGGAGAGTCACCACCAATAGGGTACTGCTTCCGTCCCACAGGCATCCCTGGCTGTCGTTATGCCACTTTCCCGCCTGTGCTACCCGACTGGCTTCTCCTGCTCATCCTCCCCGCTCCCTGCCAGCTTCCCACGTGTCCCGACTTCCCGCCTGCACCGTGGACCTGGCTTCCCTGCCTACCTGGCGCCACACCTGCAGCTCCAGGGGCCCTCATCCCACCTGCGCCCCTCACGGCGCTGCCTGGACTGCGCCCTGCAGCCAAGCTACAGGGGCTCTGTGAGGCGCAGAGCTGAGTCCCTTGTGCATCTGCTCCCACGAGGGCTTGGGCTTTGCTGTTGCTGGGGAAGGGGCTGAAGCCAGGAGACTAATTGCTGATTCTTTGGAATTTATGTGACCAGTCCAAGAGGAACATGGCTGCCTCTTTGCTAGTGCTCCCAGGAAGGCCCAGGCTGTCTGCCGCCCTGTCTCGGGTCCTTCTTCCCCACACTATGAGCAAGGCCTGGAACACAGAAGCAGCACCCCAGGGGGCGCAAGGCTCCCTTCTGTGACCCAGATGGGAGGGCCCATCTGGCTAGCCTTCTGGACAGGCCCCAGACACCCCTCAGGGGAAAGGCTCCAGACTGCTGATGAATATTCTGGCACTGTGGGACCATGATCAAGGGACTATACTCAGCCACCTGCTGTTAGCTTTCCTGTCTTCTAGGCGAAGTGGTGGAGACTCAGAGAGGCGGTGTGACCTGGCCAACATGCCACAGCCAGGAAGACCAGCAGACTGGAGCTCACCTCCCCACCGTGGTAAGGTAAAGATGAAGCCAGCTCTGTAGTACCAAGTGTGGGATGGCCCTGGAGAATGACCAACAGAGAAGACACAGCTAGTGGACAAATTGGGCTTTAGGGGTTTCTGAGGGTGGGAGACCCTGGACACTCAGCCCAAAGCCCTCTCTCTGCCAGTGGGCCCTTTGAGTCTCTCCTGGAAACAAGTCCCTGGGCCTTCGTGAGCCCCACTCCAGGTCACTGTCGTGGCCATCTCAGCCCCCTCTGGGCCAGGCCACGTGGTCCCACATCTGTAGCCATCAAGGCTCCTCCAGCCCCTGGCTTCCTTCTGCTCCTCTCTCGCCCATCCTGCTCAAGCCCTGATCCTACCTGGCCTCCATCAGCTCTCACCTTTTACCCCTTCACAGCTCCTCCGCTGCCTGCTGTGCTGTCCCAAGCTCATCTCACTCTTGGGAGCAGGGACACAGGCACAGCCAACAGCCCCTCACCTGCCCTGGGCCCACCCTCCCCGGGGTCCAGCCTGAATCATTGTGCATCCCCTACAGGGGATCCCACATTGACTTCCCACCATTAGGCCTCTGGTGGCCCCGGAGTGTGGCTCCATCCCCCTACCCCACATCTGATCCAGCTCGGGGTGACTGTCTGGCCCCACGCACTGGAAATCGTGCTCTCCAGACTTCTGCTGTGTGCTGCTGTGTACCACCCTAGGGAGGGGCGTGACGTGACAGTGAACACATCACCCGTGCTCGTGTCCTGAATGCATTAGCAGCACAGTTGAGGCTACACCACCTTTTCACAGCCAAAACACCATCCACAAATGCCTGCGAGGCAGATGGGCGGCTCCTCGCCCCTTTCATAGTGAGCAAACGTGGACCAGTGAAGGGATTTGCTGGAAAGTGCAGAGCTGGGATGCTGGCTCTTGCGCAGGGTGTGCTGGGCGCTCTCCCTGGTAACACCTTTGCCAGGCCTCCCCTGTGTGAGGGGGCTGCCCTGAGTCCCTGTCCTGCCTGGCCTGCTGTGGCTGTGACCAGGGTCCACTTCGGGGCTAACAGGTAGCTCCCAGCTGGGCCCAGTAGAATCTATTTCTGCCTTTCCACACCAGCCTGGGGAACTCGCTTCCCCTCCCTGGGCACAATAATCATCTTCCTATCATCTTCCCATCTGTGACAGAGCAAGAGTACAATAAATGGAGACTATTAGTCATCTTATTTGATTGATACAGGATTATTAAATTATCATCAATGCAGGGCTGGGGATTTAGCTCAGCGGCATAAGTGCCTTTCTTGCAAGTGTGCAGTCGTGAGTTCGATCCCTGGTACCGATAAAAACGAAACAGACCAAAAAAAATTATCATCAATGCAAAATCAGATCCTCAGTACACTCTGGTAACAAGAAATTCAAATGGCTAAGAAGGTCACCATCAATAGCCTGACAAATGACGTGGTAAGTGATTTCCAGGTCTTTTTATCTCATCTGGAGAAGGCAGAAAGGGCAGTAAGATGGGCATCGTCACCCTGCGTCACTTGGTCCTAACCTCAGAGGCATCTCCACACTTTACCTTTGTGGAGGGTTTTCCCTTCTGCCATCTACCGTGTGTGTGTGTGCTAGTGTGTATGTGAAACTGAGGAGTGAACCCAGGGCGTTTGCACTGAGCTACACCCCCACTCTTTTTTGAGATAGGATCTTGCTAAGTTGCCCAGGCTAGGTTCAGATTTGTGTTCCTCCTGCCTCAGCTTCCCAGAGAGCTGTGATTACTGGCCTGTGCCACACCCAGCTCCACCTTCATGACTTTCATGACGTGCACTGGGCAGGCGACACCCCCACTTCGCAGAAGTTCCAAAATGTAAGGAGATTAGGACAGGGACAGAACAAAGGATCTCCACCTCTGTACTTACTGTTCATAGTTCAGAGTGAAATGTACATTGCTTTTGTAACCAAAAAGTAATACAAACCCAAACCATTAGGAGTGCCCAGACAGGTAATGCCAGGTGAGGAAGAGCTGGGGGGCAGCTGGGTCCTGGCCTTGCCTGCTGGAAAAGCTCTGCAGGGGGTCGCAGAAGCCTGGGACCCACGGCGCCTGGCTCCTGGGCACAGGGAAACGGTAAAAGAGGGGAAGCGTGGAACTGTCAACAGCGCTCAGACCCCATTAAAGAGGCCCCCAAACCTGAGGGTCATTTCCCCCTGCGCCGTGCATGTATTTATTTTATAGATCTGGCCAAACACAGCAGACCGGAGAGCAGGGGGGCCGGGAAATAAAAGGGAAAAAAGAAAACACAGTGTGAAGTGGTGTTTTATGAGCGGCCTTAAATCCCGTCACACAATGAACCCGCGGCGCTAACCACGGGCGACTCCGGAAAGTCTAGGGTGGGGAGGTGGGGTGGGCGTGGCTGCAGCGCGTGTGGGCTTGCACACACATGCACATGCACACCCAGGCACACAGAGAGGTGGGTGCCCTGAGAAGGTGGGGGAAGAACACATAAGCTGGGGCTGGGGATTTAGCTCAGCGGCATAAGTACCTGCCTTGCAAGCAGGCGGTTGTGAGTTCGATCCCTGGTACCGATAAAAAGGAAAAAGACCCCCCCCCACAAAAAAAACACATAAGCTGCGGGCTGAGCCTTGAGCTCCCTCCCAGGTGGGGCCATGCACAGCCTTCACAGTGCGGAGCCTCAGCCACAGGGTGAGACACTGCCACCGTGGGTGCTAAGCTCGGTTCCCAGACTCCTCAGGGTCCTGCTCACCTGCAGGGGGTCCTCTGGGCCCCACTTCCTTGTCCCTGCTGTTCCCTAAGGTCTAAAAGTTGGGACCAGCATGAGACGCGGCCTCTTTCACTCACACTCACATGTGCACACACACAGGGGCTCGTGCTCAGGCCCACACGAACACATACACACACACACTCCTGTGCACATGCATTTGCATGCACCCACTTTAATGTCTTCCTCTGGGGGACATCTCCAGCCACCATCTAAAGGTTGCCCGTGACCCTCCCTGTCTCCCACAATGGCTGCCCTCATTCCAGGGCTCAAAGGGAGCTCCCTGCACCCCGGGAACCTTGCAGGGCTCTCCCTACAGTGCCTGGGAGCAGTCACTTCTCCCAGCCTCCATGACCCAAGGAGGCTCTTGGGGACCTGTGAGAGGGGA
Source organism: Cavia porcellus (assembly GCF_034190915.1). Classification (NCBI taxonomy): domain Eukaryota; kingdom Metazoa; phylum Chordata; class Mammalia; order Rodentia; family Caviidae; genus Cavia; species Cavia porcellus. The sequence goes on along the minus strand of NW_026947508.1, from coordinate 18,714,944 downwards.
GCGGAAGGCATAAAGGGCTGAGCAAGTGGCCCCAGAGTGGGGGGGCGAGGAGAGTGTCCGAGTCAGCAGCACCTCAGGCAGCCAGGCCTGCTCGGGGATGAGGGCTGGCTGGAGGCCTCGCCCAGGGAGGGTGCGGTGGAGCCCGAGCCCACTACTGATCACCAGAGTGACAGGAAGTGGGAGGAAAACAAAAAGACACCCAGGCCCCCGAGTGTGGTCAGAGCATCCGCAGTGAGCATGGCAGAGGCAGATGTGGGTTTGGCACAGGAAGGAAGACAGGTGGCCTGGGAAGATACCCAGCGTATGCTCGGCCAAGTGTGGAAGCCGTGCACACCAGGCACCCCGGGAGCCTCAGTTTCCCCCAGTGTCTGAGAGCCCCCTCCCCGTGCTGTCTTCCTCCCTCCTGCCGCCCCTCTCCTGTGAGGCACTGCCACGGTGGCAGCAGCCAAGGATCCCTCCCGAATCTCCACTAAGTCCACCTGGTTTTTCTGAGGCGTAGGGGTGCAAAAATATGATCTGACCCAGCAGCCAGCGGTGGGCCACAGGGAGAAGTCCACTCTGAGGAAATGGAGAGGCAAGTCCTGGGCTGGAGAGCTCGGCTTTGCACTGACTGAGGCCACGCCTGCAGCCGCCTGAGTGTCCTCCAAGCTGTAACGCCTCAGGGTGCGGTGTCAGAGTGGACCCCAGGCTTTACCCCAGAGAGAGGCCATCCTGGGCCTGAACCCTGGCTTCAGCCTCTGAGCCCACCACTGGGGCAGGGCTGTGGTAATTGTCCACTGTTGGAGGATGGGGAGGGTGGGCCTATGGGGACAGCCTGGGGCCTGTTGTTCTCAGGTTGTGACACTTGCCAGGTTCATCTGTTCCTTTGGGGAACATGAGCCTCGGCGTCAGATGCCAGGACCACAGACCCCATAGCCCTCACTCTACTGTCCGAAGAAGCCAGCATGGCCGGGTGACAGTGCGGGCCCCTGCCTGGCCTCGCCTTCCTCCCCGCCAGCCTCACTCTGGGTCCACAGCCTCAGGGAGGATGAGAGGTGAGCCGGCCCTGTGTGGCCCGAGACAGGGTTCCCAGTGCCTTCCAGACCCCTTCATGCATCCCACATGACACAACTTCTGCCCTTGGGAACTTGAGGGTTAGCAAACCGTCACTGATAGTGCCTGCAACAGGGCCTGGGGTTCTGGTGGTCCTGTTTGATGCTGGGTCCCTCTAAATTGTCCAGGCTAACTTCAGACTCACAGTGTTCCCACCTCAGCCTCCCAGGTGCACCTGGGGGATCCCACTCGGGGGACATCAGGACGTCAGAATCCCCACACCCTGGCCTGAGTCAAACTCTAACCTTTGCCCTCTAACCTTTGCCATGAGGGACACTGCTCTTCAGACAAACCCAAAGGGCCAACAGATGCGGGATGGAGCCCTTATGAGCTGTGCATCTTTGAGAAACTCATTGAGCCTCTCTGAGCCTGTGGTCATATTCCCAAAAGGAGGCAGTTTCTGACACCTGTCCTGTAGGGGTCATGAAGAAGGACTGAGGTCACTCAGTTCAGATTGTGATACAGATTCAACGCTCGGGAAAGCCCCGCTGTAGTCTTGCTGTTGTTGATAGGAAGCACTCAGCGGTAGCTGCTCCTTGTGTTTTCAGGCAGGAACCTGTCTCTGCCCCACTAGATTGATCAAATTACTCGAGCTCATCAGGGTCGCCACATATGGTTGCACAGCACTGAGTGTGGCCAGGTACTGTCATCTAGCCCCAGCCTCAGCCATCCTCACTGTGACCTGGGTTTAAAGTCATGTATAATATGTATCTATTTAGACGATAATTTGGGAAACTTGAAAATCGATTTATTATTAGATGATACTAGCAATGATCATCAGTCTCCCTAAGTATCGGGTTTCGTAGAATTGCCATACTCTTGGGAGATGAGTGCTAAATGATTTAGGGGTACAGCTCACTTTGCAGTAGCCCACATGCATGTGTGCACACATGCACGCACATGTGAGTATGTGCATTATATATTACATGAGTAAAACAAATAGGACCCAGAGTCAGTAGTTAATCCAGCGAGGTGTGGGGACAGAGATATTTGGGGGACTCTCCCTGCATCTTTTCTGCATGGCTGAAAATCCTTAAATAAAATATTAAAATCCTTTTTGGTTAACAAGGGCCTTTGAGGGTCATCTAAGTCTTCTGCTAGGGCCACCGTGGAAGCCAGCAAGGGCCCAGCTCCTCAAAAGGGAGCTCAGGGCCCCTCACCCTTCATCCTTGGGAAGAAACCTTTCACAGTAAGACACTCTCCAGAAGGCGTCTTTCCGACTCGGTAAAATCATAAAGAAAAAAGCGGAACTAGTCCACCAGTACCTCCGTAGGGGTCTGCAGCAGGTGTGTGGTGCCAGGGATTTGTACATCCAGGCTTGTAAGTGTGATATGTGACAAAGTGAGTTGAGGGACAGTGTGTACATGTGACTGAAAAGAAAATGCTCTGTGTGTGTGACTACTGCAATCCCAAATATTGAGTACTGTAATCCAAGTATTACAATCCCTTTTCCAGTCTTTCTCACAATTCAAAAAGTTGTATTTGTAATCCCATTGAGAAGTTATTGGAATCCTGGCAAGTTAATTCCAATCTACCACCTCCAATGCAGAGAGAGTAAAGACAACAAGACATTCCAAGTGAAGGCAGCCGAGGGGTCATGAGGATGCGCGGACAAAGGCCCTGATCCTAGGCCTCTCCCAGAATCTATTATCTTGTGAAGAAGGGGGTGACTTGAGCATGAGTGACAATGAAGATGGCAGGAATTACGCTAGTAACTTGAGCTGGCTGGCCAGGTAGGGAGAAAAGCATCTCTGCAAAATGCAGAGATAAAAATATGCAGAAGGGTCAATTTGCATAATTCAATTAAGGTAGCAACTGAATTGTTTTAGGAGACTGTTGATTGGGTTTCTGATATGTAAATTTTTGTGCTCTGGGGAGTCATAGCGTCTTTACCTTGAGGCTCAGATCCAGTTGACATTCCTGGAGCCGATGGCTCTGCCATCCCACTGTGCCCATATCTTCTAGAGAGAGCACTATTGCAGGAAACAGGAGACTGATGGTGTTAGAGATTACACAGCAGCACCTCAGCCAGCCTTATGTGCAATGCTTAGCGCCAATTGAGGAGAGAAAGAGTATAGCCAGCTCTCTACCTATCAGTATAAGGACCATTGTAGATTTCTATTTATTTTATTTTGAGGTCTTTTTTTTTTTTAAATAGGGTCTTACTATATAGTTCAGGCTGGTTTTGACCTCACTATGTAGCCAAGGCTGACCTGGAACTCTGGGATCAGCCTCCCGAGTGCTGAGATTACAGGCATGTGCCACCACACATGACCATTATGTGTTTCTAGAGAATGATCTGGAAGGTGACTGAACTACTTACAGTGACTTCTAGAGATCAGCAGGGGCAGAGAACAGGTCCACTTTTCCCATCATGCCTAACGTTTCTGGAATCTGTACATTCTGGCAGTATAAATCTCAGAGCACAGCGGTAGTGTCTAACACAGCATTAGCTGACTCCAGTGAAGAGATGAGTAAGGTCCAGAGCAGCTAAGTGACCTGCCTGGGGTCCCCCAGCTGTGACTGGTAACACTGCAGTCCCACCCTGGCCATGTCTCTTAATGATGCCAACACAGCTCCATTCCATATCTCCCAGGCCTTACATGCGATGTTGATCTGAGCCTCACTACAGATCTCTTGACACTTACGGACCCACGCAATGGTCTGGGTCTAGAATGTTCCCCCAAAGGCTCGTGTGTTGAAGATTGACCCCAGCTTGGCGCTCATGGAGGTGGTAGATCTTCAGGATTTGGAGCCTAACAGGAAGCTGTCGGTATTGGTGGTGCCCTTGAGAAGGATCACGAGACCCCAGTGTCTCTGTCTTTCTTTTCCACAACCCAGCTGTGAGGTGTAAGATTCTGCCACCATGTGCTACCTCAGCACTGGCCCAAAAGCAACGAGGCCAATTTACCACGCGCTGAAACCTGCAAAACTGTGAGCCAAAAGAAACCTTCTGTTTCTGTCAGCTGGTTCTCTCGGGTGTTTGTTGCAGTGAGGGAAAGCTGACCAGCACAGCAGGGAGGAGGCTGACAGGAAATGACTCAGGTTTGAACCAATTGAAGGTGGCCGCCCTCTTCTCTTCTTAGATGGAGAAATAAAGATCCACACACCCCTAGATCCCTGTCACAGACGCCTCGGTGCCCTACAAGGTTGACTCAGATGTGAAGGAGCTGCTCGTTAACACACGGGGAAGTGAGGCACAGGGACAGGAAGGGGCTGTGTCAGTATGAGCAGGTGGCGGGCCTGGAGGTGCGGGCTCTGTGGAGGACTGGAAGACAGACAGTCCGCCCTTCACAGGGAGGGAGGACCGAGCCTTGAAATCTTATCTGCTTCCACGTATGCGGCAAAAGCAGGCTCTGTTCGGGGACACCATCCCTGCTGGCCCGGGGTCACTGGGGCCCACCCATCTCAGCACTGCTGGAGTCAGATGGATTTGCCACACACCCTGGAGCCACGCCTTAGGACTCTGAAAATGAGAAGTGGCCCAACGCCCTGGAAGCACACCCACATGTGAACAGTGGCAGCTCTGGGGCGTGAAATTGTGGGTAATTTTTATTTCCTTCTTTATACTTTCCCACAGTTTCCAAATTTTTCTACGGTGAATATATATCACTGTTATAAACAGAAAAAATACTTTTTTTTCTCTTCTAAGAAAAACGATACCCAGTGTGTGTTAAGTGTGTCAGTCTTGAACCAAGAAGGGAAATGGGAGAGAAGGGATGGAGGAACCAACTTTTAGGGAGTGCCTATCCTGGGGTGGATGTGGTGCCAGGGACACTTCATCCATTAGCTCTCTAACCCTCACGACTGCCCTGGAGTTCGGCGCTCTCTCTTCATTGGCGCAATGTGAATACTGAGGCGCACAGAGGAGGACAGCTTACCTCAGCCAGCCGGTTACAGGGGGTCGAGCTAAAACTGGATTCAAGATCATCTTGAACAAAGCCTGTCCTCTCTACTTCACCCTGCTGTCCTCCCTCAAGGGGGCAGGAAATGCCACTTCAAAGCGTGTCTGGTTTGGAGCTACCCAGAGGCTCCACCATGTGGGCCCTTGTGGAGTCCCCGGCTCTGCATGACGCAGGCGCTCCCTCGGGCGTCACACTAGTGCAGCCCAGAATGGTGACCAGCGTTTACTGTTTGGTGTTTTCTTCAAGACAGAGGGCCACTTTCAGTTCCGTGTGCAGCATTAATGTCTAAGAGATAAAGCCGAAGCGGACTTGACCTCCCACTGGCTGGTCAGCAGCACGGACAATAGTCACCATCTCACACCTGTAATTCCAGCACTTGGAAGGCTGAGACAAGAGGCTCGCTATGAGTTTGAAGCTAGCCTGGTATACATAGTGAGTTCAAGACCAGCATGAGCTACATAGCAAGACCCTGTCCCAAAACAAACAATTCCAACTACCTATTTGAAAGCAGTTACCACAGCAGGTTGAGATCCTTTGATGCAGGAATTTCATTCACAGAGATGCATTTCTAAGAAACACTTTAGAAATAATAAGCTACATACAAAGAGATGTTCATGTCAGTGTTAACAACAACAGCAAATAATTTATGGAATAATTCACTGATGAGTTCATAGCTGAATCTACTATTAGAGTTGAGGCCTGGTTGGAAGAAATATGTCGCTAGGGCATGATCCGGAAGCATATATTCTTGGGTCCTGCCACTTTTTCCTTTCTCTGGCACTTCCTTGTTCTCCGCTTTTCTGGCTGCCATGAGTTAAGCAGCTTTCTACCGCCATAACCATCCACCATGATGTTTCTGCCTTGGAGCAATGTGACCATCGACTGGACCCTCTGAAGCCATGAGCCAAAACAAACTTGTCCCCTTTAAGTTTGTATGTCATCAACAGAAAGGGAACTGATGCTATGATTTTATTGATACAAAAGTCAGAAACAGTCAACCTTAGTCTACGTAGTTAGAACTCAGGGCAATGGTGACCTTTGCCATGGGAGATGAGCAGCAGGACAGGATAAGAAGGTGCCCCAGGCACTGGGAATGTCCTCTTTCTTGACCTGTGCTTAGTTAGCAAAAAACTCACATTACACTAGCACAATTTGTGTACAGCCTCCACAGAGGCTATCACATATTTCATTGAAAAATGTTTGAAATATTTAAATATTGTGCATTTCAATAATAACATTTCAATTTAAAAGTGCTGTTGAGTGATTGTTTTGCATTCACTGTGTAAAATCCAGACATATGGGATCAGGCTCCGGGCAGGGAAGACAGCAGATGCTCGGCGAAGACCGCATGAATGATTTGCAGCCCCATAAACCACACGCACACATGGAAGGCAGGACGGGAAAACGGCACATTTGGGCTGGGAGGCAGGGGTGCTGGGCAGTTTTTAAATATTCAAGCTTGTCATTTCAGCATATAGTACACTGTCCTGCAAGAGGAATGAAAGAGGGCTGCGCGACACAAGCCATTTCCATGCGGCGTCCAGCTAGAAAGCGAAATACAGTCCTCGAAGGAGCAAGCTCTTCATTCACCAACACCTCGGCCACCCAGAATGCGGCTTTCCCAGAGATTTTACAAATCCTTCTCGTGTGGTTTCCCGAGCGGGATCTGTTACTGAAACTACCGTTTTCATTAAGGCAGAAAAGCAGAGGTCTGCTCGTGGGGTCGCAGTCCCGCAGGCTTGGAAGGAAACAGCACCAACCTGGGGAGGAGGTGTTGGGGACAGGGTGAGCAAACAGAGCTGTAAGTATCAGTTTGCTTGGAGGGAAGGAGGAAATTTGTGGGCCTGGACGGCCATTCTTGACACTGATGAGTCAGAATCGGAGCAGAAACTTGGGCCTGAGGGCCCCAAGCAGCTGCAGGCTCAGGGGGTGGTGGAGAGGAGGCTCCAGCTGTGCTGAGCCACCAACCTTAGACTTAAGCTTAGACACCAACCTTGCCACTTAAGCTGCCCAGTTGGGGCTGCGTTGCTCCTATAAGCACCCCAATATTCAGGTATCACGGGAAGGGCACCAGGTCTATTGCAGCCCCTCCATGTATCATCCCCTTGTACAAAGCTCCAGGGGCTCCTCTATGCTACGATTCCACAATGCAGTCTTAAACAAGGTCCCCAGGAGGCCCCGGGGGAGCCCAATCCACCATGCACCCAGGGATCACCTGTCCCCGCTGTGCCCTTCACCTAGGAACTCCTGTCACCAACTGATCTTTACATGGCAAAGGACCTTCTAAACTTCAAAACTGTAGCAGAAACCACAAAGGAAATGTTTGATGGATCCCTGCCACATAAAAATAAGAAGTCCCAGTGAGATTAAAACATACGGGGAAGACTAAAAGGCAAACAACTGGGAACATGTTTGCAGCAGATACCGCAAACAGATGGTTAGAATCCTTAATTTGTAAAGAACCTATACGAATTGACCAAAAAAAAAAAAAAAAAAAGTCCAAGATGCCCACGGATGAAATGAACATTGAAAGTAAAAAAGAAAATATAAAAGGCTGAGGCCAGGGATGTAGCTCAGTGGTAACCACACACGTTATGAGGATTCACGAGGCCCTGGGTTGGAGCCAAGCACCACAAAAGAAAAGAAAATAGTATGCTTGGCCAGTGAACACTTGGGGAGAGGAGAGAAGGCCAATCTCTCCAAGAGCCACAGTGCAAGAATACGAAGTCAGTCAGCAAAGCTGTTCCTCCTCCCTAGCTAACACACAGAGAGATGGCATTGGCTTGGGCACCAGAAATATAAACAGCGAAATATTTCTTCAAGTCACTGGCAGTATTGATCAAAGACCTTTTAAAAAGTTCCGATTTGAGGGGGGGGAGCGGGAGGGGGGGAGAATCCACCTTTTAAAATCATTTCCTGTAATCCCAGTGCTGGGGAGGCTGAGGTAGGAAGATCATTGAGAGTTGGAGGCCCGTTTGGGCTACAAAGTAAGTTCAAGGCCAGCCCAAACTGCATAGTGAAACCTTGTCTCAAACAGACAAAAAGTAGCCGGGTGTGGTGACTTATGCCTGTAATCCCAGCACTCGGGAGGCTGAGGCAGGAGGATCGTTGCGAGTTTGAGACCAGCCTGGGCTACAAAGTGAGCTCCAGGCCAGCCTGAACTGCATAGTGAGACCCTGTCTCCAAAAGACAAAAAAAAGAAAAAATAAATAAAAGAAAATATTTCTAAGAAACTTTCTGGGAGATAATTGGTGATATTTAATATTTATCAGTCACCTTAATATGTCCATACACTGCTGGTTATTTCCTCTGAAATCAAGTTGTAAAATACAGAGATGTACACTCGAAGATGCCTACTAGGGCTACATGTGGTGGCAAATGCCTGTAATTCCATCATTCAGGAGGCTGAGGCAGGAGAGTCGCTAGGATACGTGAGTTTGAGGCTAACCTGAACTACGTGCAAGACTCTGCCTCAAAAAAAAAAAAAAGTTCACTGGGGTTCAGTGTGTAATAATGACCCAAAGTCCTATCGTCAGAGAATGACTGAAGCAGTGACTGAGTCCTCATAACTGAAAGTGTCAGGCAAATAGCCTTGCCAAAATCAAGACTACCAGATGATGTGGAAAAAATGCTACAGATACAGGAAATTCGTAATAGAGCATAAGCTTTAAAAATCTTAAGGAAAAGAAACCTAGCTAGTGGTCTGGAAAACACACAGCAAATTTGCATATATGCTCATTTACTCTGTTCTGTACTTTCCAGAATTTCTGCAATGAACAGAATGATGTTAGTAATCACTGACATAGTTAAAAACCTGTTTAAAAAAGCACTCTCCCTGACACCTTGTTGATTTTCCTAGTGAAAACTTCCCTTTGTGAATCTGCACAAAGAGGACGTGATAAATATTTGTGAGAAAATAAACAAATAGCACTTTGCAGTCTTTTGTGAACTGGTTCTCTCCCTCCTGCACTTACAGCCTGTCATTTGTCTGTCTTTTCTCTCCTGGGATATTAGAACCTATGTTTGTTCACACCTAGCCAGGGTCTTGCACCCAGAGCACACTAGATAATGGTAGGATTGGTTGATGGATTGATGGATTGATGGATTGATGGGCTCACTGTGTAGCCCAAACTGGCCTTGAAATCACAGTGATCCTCCTGCCTCAGCTTCCCAAGTGCTGAGATTACAGGTGTGCACAACCGTGCCCTGCAGCAGTGCTATTTTAAAATAATGAAGCATCTCATGTAGTTAATTGTAAATGTTTATTTATTTGTTTGTTTGACACAGGTTCTTGCTACATACTTCAAATTGGCCTCGAACTTTCAACAATCCTGTTGCCTCTGGCTCCTGAGTGCTGGGACCACACATGTGTAACTCTATGCCCAGAAATGTTTTATTGATGAGATAAAAATAATTTTTGAACATGAGGTCAAGATTCCAGATATCAAGGATTATATGTGGGCTGGGCTGGGGGTGTAAACAGGGCTGTAGGCCCTGAGTTAGATCCCCAGCAGCATAATAGAAAAAAAAAGATTACAGTGGTATCTCAACTAAGAACTTAATTTCTTTTACAACTTGGGAGAAGGTGGCTGTGTTTGTGTTTGTATGGGGAAGACGGTTTGGTAATATTTCTCATCTGATACAGAGTTTTTGAATGGAAACCAAATTTTGCTGAACACTTTTGTTTACAAACAGAAGCATCTGCAAACAGATACAGGTATCTGTGTATCTGGTAAACCTTATGAAGGCAGGGAGCCCTCTGAAAGCCGACAAGACGGGATGTTCCAGCGACAACTTTATCCTTCCCTGGTCATCATCACCTGTTTCTGCCCGACTTGCTGTCTGGTGCTGGAATCACCCGAGTGCTACCATGACTTCTAAGAAGCGTCTGATAACGATGCCTGTAGATGATCCAGTTGAAAGGTAACTTGAGAATACTGCAGAACGTCTCTATTTTAAAAAGAACTATTGATCATCAAATCAATACTGTGTGCCAGTGTCTAGAGCTCCACTTCACTTACATTTATGTACATTTTATGTACCTTTACTTATACTTTCTGATAAAAATAAAAAATAATGGGTAACCTTAAGATTCTGGCAAAAGGCTTTATAAGAGGCTCTGCAGAAATCAGGAGCAATTCTTTAAGATAAACTATTTAAGAGAACAAGATGGAATTTTTTTTTTTTTAAAGGTGTTTCCAAAGATGAAGGGAAACCAAGAGGGCCTGGACTTTTCTTCCCCTGCCCCTTCCTTGACTTCAAAGCCTGGTCACAGCCAGGGCAGGCAGACTGTGGTGGCCTGCAGTGACCTCTGCAGTTAGCAGGAGGACTTCAAAGACAGTCCCTGAGACAGGAGGACGAGGTCCCTGACCTCTTCCTGGCTCCCATAGTCTCTTTCACCAAACAGGACCCCTCTCTAGCACCCAGAAAGTGCGGCCCAATCCAATCGGCTGTGGTATTGGAATCCCTTAGTTCTCCTGAAAGCCAACCAGATTCACAAACTTCCTGCCAGAAACGCCCATTGGGCAGCTCCTGCTACGTTAAGGGGGGGGCAAAAGTTCACCCTCCTAAGTCCCCCCCCCCCCAGAGCCCCTCCCAGGAGGGGACAGCATCCAAACCCGTGCTGGGACCAGCCTCAGTGCCCGCAGGGTGACCTCCCTGGCTTCTGGCCCTGTGACACTGGCAAACTACTTAACCTCTTTGCATGTCAGCACCCTGTATATTTTTAAAATGGCAGAATGATGATCTTTCCTGCCCGAGATTGTTGACACTATTTCAAGACTTGACTTTTTTTTTTTTTTTCTTTTTCTTTTTTATCGGTACCAGGGATCGAACTCACGGCCACACACTTGCAAGGCAGGCGCTTATGCGGCTGAGCTAAATCCCCAGCCCCAAGATTTGACACTTTTTAAAAACAGCACAATAGCTGGCACATAACACTTAATGAAAAGAATGTACTATGGTTTATCCATTTTCTCTATGATATGGAATCAGAAATGTGTCCATAGCTTCTCTTTTCCCTCTTCAAATGACACCCAAGGCCATTTGTCTTCAAGAAACACCACTTGGGGCAGAAAGTCTGTGTCTTCTCAGTCTGCAAACCGGACTTTGCCGGAACTGATAACCCTTTGCTTAGAGACAAGGTCCCCGGGCCTCTCTGGGCACCTGGCCTCTCGGGGTCGCCTGATTCCCAGGCCGCACCTGCGGCTCCCGGGGTGACTCGCTCTGCATTTGCGTGGTTCCCCCGCGTGGCCCAGGCAGCAGCCACGCAGCTCCTGGTGGGACGGGCCGCACCCTCGAGTCACCGGGCTGGCGTTGGGGGGCCTCCACGGGAGGCTGGCGCTGCACCGGGAGCTCCTCGGGGGTAACCACCGCAGCACCCCTCGCCCTGCGGCGACCCACCTGCCGCCGGACCTGCACCGGGGCTGTGCAGGAGTGCCAGGGTCTGGGGCTCCTGGAGCAAAAGCCCGGGGCGACCAGACCTCAGCCGCGGGGCCGCCCCGCCACCCCTGCGAGGTGCAAAGTGGGGGCCCGTCCGTCCCGCCCGCCCGCCCGCCCGCCCGGAGGTGAGATTAGCGGCTGCGCCCCGGAGAACGTCCGTTCGACACCGGAAGGACGGAAGGAGGCCCGGAGGTGCCTTCACGGCGCGCAGCGGCCCTGACAGATCTGATAAAGAGGAAGGAAGCCGGCGGCGCTGATCGCAGCTGACAGCTCCCCAAACTGCCGGGCCTGCAGCTGGCCCGGCCCGGTCTGCAGAGTGGCGCCCACAGGAGGGGAACCGCGCCCCCTGCTGGTCGTATTGAAGCCGCCTCCCACCTGGCGCCAGAACAGCCAGCAAGGGCTCTCAGGGACCCTCCTGCTGCAGGACGGGGTGCAGCACGTTGGGGGGATGCGGGGCCTGCCTGGACCTGGAGCCCCTGCCTCCTCCGCCCGGTTGCCGGACACCGCCTCACAGAACAATTACTGAATTCTAGTTTAACCCCACTATGCCCAGAGAACATGCTTGACAGAGAACAGTCCTTTGAAATTTGCCGGTTGCATGATAGGCCCGCGTATGGTCTATTTTGCTCAAAGCTCCCTGCACATTTGAGAAGATAGCGCGTCCTGCAGTTGAAGATTTCATTCCTTGTATGCCAATTAGCTCAAATTGGTTGTTGTCTATTTATTACTCCTTACCAGGCTTGTGTTGTGAGGTTTTTGTTATCTTTGCTTACTCTATGAGTTACGGAAAGAGCCACACCTGAAATCTCCAGTTATGATAATAGATTTGTCTGTTTCTCCTGATCAACTTTTATTTTACGTATTTAAAGCTGTTATTGAGTACCACCGCCATTTGGGACAATTGTATCTTCCTAATGAAAAAAGGTTAAAAACCTTTCATTTTTATAAAAGGACATGAGTAATGCTTAGATTATAAAGCTCTGGTAATTCTCCTTGCTCAGCCTATTTTGGGCTACAGTTACATCTTACTGTCCCGTGACTCCAGCAATGAATTTCAGCGTGTCCTCTTATCTAGTCTCTTGGAATAACATATACACTGTGCTTTGATTTTTACTCAGCTTGATAACTTCCTTTTAGTCATATTTTTAATCCCATTTTCATTTAATATAATTACTAATAATGTTGGACTTATGGTTAACCTTTTGCTATTTTTCCAGTTTATCTGATTGTTGCTATTTTAGTCTTCAATCCCCTTTCTTTGGGTGAATTTTTTTGTCATGTCTGAAGCAAGGTTTCACTATGCAGTTCAGGCTGGCCTTGAACTCACTTTGAAGCCCACGATGGCCTCAAACTTGCAGCAATCCTCCTGCCTCAGCCTCCTGAATGCTAGGATTACAGAGGTGCACCACCACACCGGGCCACTATTTTAAACATTTCATTTTCTCTATGGATTTTAATTTAAAATTATTTGTTCTCATGTTTAACAGTAACCCTAGAGTCAATATTGATTTGTTTTCTTAAATTAGTACTTTTACAGCTTCCCAAATATAGAATCTTACAAGTTCCACTACTGTTGCTATATATTTAAATATATATATACATATATATAGTGCATGTCTTCAAGATATTATTGCTATTTAGCCAGTGTTCTATCTGCCTGTTTGTGTCCACTGTTTTCCATTCTTACTATGGCTCTGTCCTTTCATCTAGAGTCCTTTCTTTCAGACTAAAGGACTTCTGTTAGTATCTTTTGATAGCACAGGTCTGTTGGTGCCAAACTCTCTAAAATCCCGTGTCTAAATCCCTTATTTTACCCATATTGAGAACATTTTTACTGAGTATGCGATTTTAGTTGTTTATTGGTACATTTTAGGTATATATAATGGTTGATTCATCATAGGGAATTTTCCCCCAGCAGTTTAAAGATTCACTCCCCTGTGGTGTGGTTTCAAAGTTCCTACTGGAGAAGCAGCCGTCAGTTTTTACCATGGCTCTCTGAAAATCATTTTGCTCTGGTTGCCTTCTGACTTCGGTCTTCAGGTTTGTCTGTGATATTCTTAGGTGTGTCGTGTCATCTTATTCCATGTGGAGTTCACTGCATTTCAGATTTGTGGGTGTCTCTTGTGTTTTGGAAAATTCTGTCATTTTAGCAAGTGGCTTCCACTCCACTCCTTTCCTTGGGGCACTCTGTGTGGTCAGCCTGTCCTGCATTGTCTTAAGCTTTGTTTTTTAGTTTTGTTTTGCATTTTTACCCTCTTTGCCTGACAGTTCCTATTAACATGTTTTTAAGTACTAATCTTGTCTTCTGCAGTCCACTGTGCTTTTAAACGCACCCAATGAGTTCGATCTTTTATCATTTTTACCTTTATCGAAGCACTACAAATCATAGGTGAAGAATTAATGATTTTTTAGTAAACCAGCATAATTCATTTCTTTGAAGAATGTATTTTAGACAAATTCCAACTTTGTTTCAAACACAAGAAAATGCAAGAACTGCCAAAGAGCCTATCAATATAGTATTTGAAACATTAGCAAATTGCCCCCTTGCAGTATTTTTGAGCTGTCAATTACAGAGGAAGAATTTCACCTTTGTGGAAGTGTACAATTCACTGATGTTTTGGTATAGTCACAAAGTTATGTAACTACGCTATTACCTAATTACAGGACATTTCTATGGTCACTATAAACACAACACCCATTAGCAGTCATCTCCCTCTCCCTCTACCATCTGACAACCATTAACCTTCCGTCTCTAGATTTGCCTATGCTGGACACTTTATATAAAAGGAATCTCAGTACATGACCCTCTGTCTGGCCGCTGAGAATTTGCCCACCCCCATCCACGTTGTAGTGTTTGTGTGTTTGATACATTTACCATGCAACGGTGTTTACTATATGGTGTACTGCTTTTGTTTGTCCACCTTAGATGAACATCTGGGTAGTTTCTATTACTGGGCTGTTGTGTATCATGCTGCTGTGAGCATCCAGGTGTAAAACATGTAGATGTGTTTCAACGCTGTTAGGAAGGGGCCGTGGCTACACACTCATGGAGGAACAGCCGAACTTCTCTGCAATGGCTGTACATCGGCATGAGCAGTATGTGAGGGTTCTAATTTCTGCACTTTTTGCCAGCATTTTGTTGTCCAGCTTCTGGAGTACAACGTTCTACTAAGGCCTGTGGTCAACTCCTAGTATGATCAAAAAAGAAGAAAAAAACTACTGTCATTCTAGTGAGGCCAAGCGACATTTCACCGTGGTTTTGATTTACATCTCCTTAAAGATTGATGGTGTTTCTGTATGTACTCTGGTGTGCATATGGTTCAAGCAAATCCTCCGGGAGATGTTGTGCTGCAAGTCTGATCGTTGGTGTGACAATGTGGGGAGGCAGTAAAACCTGTGGAAAGCAGGGACCCAGACATCGGTGTGCTGCTGTTGGGAGGAATGAACGTCATTCTCTTAGGACCGTGGTTAGCTCTGGCAAGGCTAAGTTAACGGGCCCCTCCTCCTTCCTGTCACCATGTGACATCCTCCACAAGCACTCCTGACACTGTGATCCTCCCTATCTGCCATGAGGACCTCCTCAGAGTCAAACTGATGGCCATGCCATGTCACTGATCCCCCAAAGCTATGTGCTAAACAAACATCCTTGTAAAATACCCAGCTTCAAGTACTTTGTTCAGTATTTGGGGATTTAGCTCAGCAGCATAAGCACCTGCCTGACAAGTGTGAGGTCGTGAGTTCAATTCTCAGTACAAAAAAATATTTTGTTCAGTGAACAAAGCCAGGGTATCTATTGTGCATCTGTACATCTTTAGGGTTTGGATTCTCTGCACATTTTTAAATTTTCTTTTCCTACTGAGGTGTAAGAATTCTTCAAATACTCTAGATGCTACACCCTTACCTACACACACTTTTTAGAACCCTATCACCCCAAAAGACCCCTCTTGCCTCTTGACTGTCGATTCTCACTCCCACTGTGTTCCCTTCCCTTTAATAGAACTGCTCAGTACTGTGAAATTATGGGAGAGTGTACTCTGTATCTTAGAAGCCCTATGCTACTTTCTAGGAAGCTGTGCACAGCTCTGAAGTTCAGCCAATGTCTTGTGAGAGAGCCGGTCATCCATGTGAGGTGTCTCAGCCTTCTGGTGTGCCTTTATGACCAAGAGTCTTGTGATTTCCTCTTCTCCGTGGAAGCCCTCTCCATGGGCCAAACTCAAAAATGTGAGTGAGAGAAAACAGACTAGACCACAGCTCACTTCAGGAGGGCTTGCCCCTCTGAATTCCAATCTATGCAGTCTTCGTTGCTTACTTCTAGTTTTTAAAGGATTATTTTGGTATTTTACTCCCGTATTACGTTGTGACCTATGTTAGCCTACCCGTTGATTAGTAAGTTTGCAAGGTCTTGATCAGTGTCAGGCCCCTTTCTTAACCCACTCCCAGATAGACTTTGGCTTCCAGGGCAGAGCTCTTCCATATGAATTTCTGAATCCATTTATCTAGTTTTCGAAAACCTCACTGAGATAACTGTTCTAGTTTGGACTTGAAATGTCTTCCCAAGTCCAAGTATTAACGGCCTGGTTGCCAGGGGGTGGCACTGGAGGTAGTGGAAACTTCTAAGAGGTGGGACCTAGCAGGAGGAAGTTAGGGTGCCAGGGTGCACACTTGGCGTGGGTACTGGGACCCCCCAGTCCCTGCCCGTTTCCCAGACACCATGAGATGAGCAGGTGTGCCCTGCCACAAGTTCCCACCACGATGCTCAGGATCACCTGTGAAAAGTAGCTAGACACTAGCTATGGTAGTGAGCAACTGTGCGATTCCTGACTTTAATGAGGAGGCTTCTATTTCATGCTTTTGTACGTCATCTGCTGTAGTTCTTTGAGAAAGTCTCTAACAAGTTAAAAAGTACTGGTCCTATTTTGCTAAGAGTGAGCATGATTTTACCAAATTATTCTCGGCATCTATTTATTTTCCTGTAACCTGAACTAAACAAACATGCTAAAACACATGCAAAAAGTAAAATATTTTACCCAAGTTGATACTTGTTTTCATGAAGAAGAAAAAAAAAGAGAAGCCTTTATGATAGTGAAAATATACTTTATTTTTAATATAATAGCTGCCAGCAATATACTGGTGTTGATGTTCCAGAGAGAGAAAAGAATATACAAGCATTCTATGATAAGCTTTATTTGCCTATTCTCATGAAATTCTAAAGAAAATACTCCGCTTCTGTTCAACATTATGGCTCAAAGTTGAATTTTTTGTCCACGGCAAGAATTTTGGTTGCCCCAATTTTGATAATTTTTAAAGGATAGAATTAAGAGCCTATAAATAAAATGAATGCTTCCCTCTCTTAATTATTGATTATAACCAGTGTAAGAAAGTGGTGCATCAATTAGCTTGTCAAAATGTGTATCAAAATGCTCATGAAAAAATAATTTGTATTTCCTCCATTTTCAGTAGAGCTACTTCCTAAGTGGCAGGTCCAAATGCACAGAAACAAAAGCTATCTACATGCAATTTTGGAGAGATTCAAAACTCTACAGAAGTAAAAGTGCCTAAATTCTAGAGATGATCCACTTGTAAGACTAAATGTCAGAAATATTTTAATTACTTAAAAGTTGTAAAGCCAAAGTTACTCAGAAATAAAATTTTATTTGACATCTTACTGAACACCTGTATCTAAATCAAATAAAGGAAACTGATAATATTGACTGGACGAGATCTTCCCAACTGTTTTATGAGAAATTTTTCGGTGTCCTTGGAAAATAGTGAGACTCTCCTCTAGAACTCCAGTCTCACTGAAGTGTAACAAAAGTTGGTTAAATGAAGAGGGAAATGATTCATTAGTTGTAGAAACAAAATTAGATGACTTGCACATGTCAACACATATATACACTACATGAACTGCCATGGAAACTTTACAGCCTAAATCTCTCAGGATTGTAAGGCATGATCTTTCTACAAACAAATGAGTGCAGGCTCTTCCTTTTTACTAGCTTTTGTCCATTTATCCATCTCAATTTTCTTGGATTAACCTTCCTGACACAGAGATAAAATACGTCTCTCCACAGAGGAAAAACAGTTCTGCTTTTGCTAAAATCATGACCTTGCCTTCCTTGGACAGCCAGTAAGACACCCAAGTGTAATCACTGCACAGGTAAAAACAATGAAGAAAATAAATATACAAAAGTGACAATATTTCACAACTGAGTTTCCACGTGTTCTTCACCACCCTACTCTAGGGAATGGAGCCCTGCCAGGAGGCTCCACTCTGCACCGCGTAGTCCGCTATTCACCCCCGTAAAATCTCCCTCATACTTAAAGCTGCGAGGCTGGGCTCAGCATCACCTGAAGGTGCTGCTGTTTAAAAAGCAGATATAGATGTTGATGCTGCCTAGGACTGCCGCAGCTGGGACACTTTCACCCACTGCAGTTACTGCAATGCAACTTCTCAATGGACTTTCTAGAACCACAGAAATCCTCAGCCAACATTTAATTATGGAGGGACGGTGCTCAAAATTTACCAGCAATAAGGAACACTAAGACAGGTAAGGCAAAGGAATCTCCCTGAGCCAGATGGATACACTACGGGGCTTTCCTTCTCTTCTTATACTAAGCTAATTACTGATAGACTTTAAAATGCAGTGTTCTTATCAAAGTGAGGGTGCTCCCATAAAATCAGTGCTTACTAAATGTCAGCATACCAAAGGGAGAAAACAGTGTTATCTGAAAGCAATATATGTTTTAAAAGCCTGGAAGAAATAGCACTTCTTTGACAAATTAGGTATAAAAATTACCAAAAATGTATTATAGTCACAGCCAGTCTTTGGAGCAGTAGTATATGTACAAAGTCCATTTTGTTGTTGAAGAAAAAGAAAAAGAAGGGGGAGGGGAGGAATCAACACAAAGCTAAGTTCTACTTTTACCAAGTTCATCCTTTGTTAGAGCATAAATGATTCCTAGTTTAGGACTAGGAATCAAAAAGGCAAAAAGACAAAAACATGGAATACTATTCCTCAGTGTAAGGAGTACAGTGATTGAGATGAGACAAAACTGCTACAATTTAATCCAAAAGCAATTCTCTATGCAAAGTCTAACAGTAAATGGAAGTGGAAAGAGAACATTTTATCACTTTTAATATAGGGTGGATAATGCAGTCTCTAGATTATTTACGTTGAATATGCTTTAGAAACAAAATTCACTTGATACTGTAACAAACCCAGCCTATGTTCCTTAGGTTAATTTCTGTAAGAATGAAATGTTTACGCTGCTCACCACCATACTGTTATGACTAAACCAACTAAATACCAATTTATGTAGTGTTGCTCAAAAGCTTTACCAACAGCAAGGTCTATCACTGCTTAAGAAGGAGCTCTGTAAAACAAGGCAATAATGTTCCAAACGAATGGCACTGGGCAAAACACACAACACCGTCTTCAGACAGAGTATCAGGTGCCCGTGGGTTTCTCCTGTAAGGATGGACTGCTTGAGAATACCATCCCTGCCTCTAAACTTTCAGCTTTCACACAGTGTCAGATGTTATAATTCACATGAAAGAGAAATGATTTTAGGCAAGATTTTAAAAATCTACCCAAAGAAAAATAACAATCGTAGTGATTTTCTGTAGATTTCTTCTCTGGCGGTGACACCCTTCAGCACACATACAGGATAGACTCAACTGAGTGTTTCCGATACAGCAGCAACCCTTTCACATGCTCTTATGAAATACTACAAAATTTTTTAAAACATAAATATTCCTTGCATCATACACTGTGCATCAGTTTGGGGCTGCTGACATCATGGCTACTATTTTAAGGGTTAACATTGCACCTCAAGAGTTCTGTCATGGACACAGTGGTGAAGATTCTAGAGAGGGCAACTGCCTCGCGCGTGAAGAGCTCGTGAGGGAGTGACTCCAAACTGGGGGGAGCTGTGGACGGGGAGGTAGGCGAGGGAAAGGAATTTTAAAATAATACTGCTTAGGAGTGTGTGTTTTAAGATAACTACTATACCTTGCCTATCCTTGATCCTAATCTTGAGTAACTGCAGGTTCATGCAAAATATAATTCTAATTCATAGAAGAGGAGCAGTCTGTTAGGAAAGCATATTCTTAGGGGAAGATTTGAAGACATCTCTCTTGTCAGTGCTGTTTTACTTGGTAAGTCTTTTGGCGACATCACTGTATGCTATTTCGACCTCCTTATCACTGGGACAGGTATTGGTGAACTCGTCCCTACTGTAAGCATTAGTTAAGTATCTCCAGATGCCCGTCATTCCTTTTGGAATATCGAAGTTGCGGTATTTCTTGGCTACCACCTGAAATACAAAAATCAAAAGTTAGCTTTTTTTTGTCTCATAAACCAGAAGTATGATCTTAAGAGAAAATTATTTTGTGAATCTTTGAGAATTGCTTCAAAGAAAGTCTGCCACCACAACTGTAACTCATCTAAGTAATGATTAGAACTGAGACTCAGAAATGTGATAGAGCCCAGTGTGGTGGCATGTCCTGTAACCTCAACACTCAGGAGGGAGAGGCAGGAGGACCGCTGCAACTTCGAGGCCAGCCTGGGCTACACTGCGAGTTCAAGACTGCTTCAAGCATCCAGAGAAACAGCTAAGTGTGTAATCACTGTATAAATGCTTTAAAAACGCACAGTATTTTAGACCTGTTTTTCTTCTCTTTGACCTTTACAGAACAGCTAGTGGTTATTACTATTCTGTTTTATACAACGATTCATATAATAAATGCCTAATATTTTTGCCTTGAATATAAAAGGTTATGAATCACGGAGAGATTGATAATGTAAGTCAGAGTAGCAACTCCAGTTTACAGTTATCTGCTACATCTTTCAATCTTTATTCAGTCCAAAAAAAGAAAAGTAAATAATAACTTTCTTTTTCATATTCCTAAATTTTAAGACATAAATTTTTCATTTAATTAACTCTAGGGTGTTTGACTACGCCTAAACAGCATTATGTTACATACTAATTGGGGAGTTTCTAGTAGAAGATCATTAGAGAGGTTTTAAGCACGCAGGGAATGCTACCACAGTAAACATAACATTAGGTCTAACGGCAGTTGACACCACCTCCAAAAGGCCTACCTTGACAATGTGCAGTTTGGGCAACAGGTTGCAATCAGCTAATGTCATTTCATTGCCATCCAGAAATTTACGTGTAGAAAATTTAATGTCCTCCATACTGTTCTCATCAATTTCATCAGGTAAGGGAGAATTCAAATACTCATCCAGTTTCTGCAATGTTTTCAAAAGACCCCTCTCTAGGGCTGGGGAAAAAAAAAAGATGAGAATACAGTAAGGGAAAAAAAAAAAAGAAAAAAAAAAAAACACCATACAAGGCCTAAAGCAGGAGCTTTACTCTTTGAGTCAAAATTTATGTCAGCCATGGTCGCACACACCTGTAATCTCAGCACTCAGAAGGCTGAGGCAGGAAGAGACTGCCTCAAGTCCAAGACCAGACTGAATTACATAATGAGTGCAAGGTCAGCCTGACCCTGACACAGCAAGACCCTGTCCCAAAAAAACAAAACAAAACAAAACCAAAAGAACTTGTATCATGTGCTTACTCTGGCCTTGACTCCATAGAACCAGACAGCCAAGATGGGCTCATGATTGTTCAAGTAAATATAAACAAGCCTGCCAATTTCAGTTCATGGCATCTGTCAAATCTTGTCAATCACTAAATGCCTCACATATGAACGTGTGGTCCAACACAGGTGATGTTTAACCTGGACAGAAGAGTGGAAAGAGCTGGGGCTATAGTTCAGGGGCACAAGCACCTAACTGGCAAGTACAAGGTCGTGAGTCTCAGCACCAGCATGCGCACGCGTGCGCGCGGGCACACACACACACACACACACACACACACACACACACACACACAGAATGGAGAAAGGGCAACTGTATGAACACATCTAAGGAAGAAATTCTTGAAGAGACAGAGATTATAGTCTGCAATTTTAAGTCTTGTTCCACCAGAAATCTTTGGACTTATCACTAAGAAACATATTAAGAAATACTGCTACCTGTACAAACAACCCATGTAGAAAGCTTGGAATTTGTGCATTGTCTTTTGTTTGTTTTGTGTCTTTTTGCTTGCTTATTTATGTTTGGTACCAGGGATAGAACTCATGACCTCATGCTTACCAGGCAAGCACTTGAGCCCCTGAGCTAAAGCCCCAGCCCCATTGTTTTTTATTACATAAGAAGTCAAGAATATCACTGTTTTATATGAAAAGCATGAAGGTCAGATTTGAGAGTTTGACTCACATTACTACACTGGGTGCCTCTGTAAGCGCCACATCAATTAGGACGCTGTGATTGTTAAGTTTCAAAGAGAACTGTGAGCCACCAACTCTACCTGGAACACTGTGGGCATCAACTATTGGCACAGAAGTGATAGGAGTATCAACAGAAAGGAATATAAAATAATGAGGAGATCTTCAATTATCCCTTATTCTTTATTTCTCGATTCATCTCAGCATAGATGAATGCGCCCCAATAATTACAATACTTGCAAAAAAAAGCTAAATATCACAACTCTGTTCATGATAACCCACATAATGACAAGTTTGAATAAAGTTGAAACTTTAAAGGCAAAAGGTAAAGTTTTAATGCTGCCCATCAGCTATTTCATTAGTAATATACAGAGGTCCTAACCTAAGAGTTCACCAGACAGCTGATGGAAGACTTGACTATGTCAGGGGGTATGGGCACAAAGAAGCAGTAAATGGATTTTAGAAGCACTTAGACAAAAGTCAACAGGGTTCCAGAGCCAAGTAAAGGCAGAGAAAGGGAGACATATGTATCCAACAACACATAAACAGGAGCCAGGCTACGTAGCAAGTCTTGTTCTAAGCCTTGTTGAACTTGCTATTGAGTGAAACATAAAAAATTTCCTTCCCTCAGACAACATAAACCTTGAGGAGCGGAGAAGCGCTGGTCACAAACTCCTGGGAGGAATGCTGGTGCTATGTGCTGAGACAGTTACCTTCCTGAGGAAAAGCAGATTTGGGGCTATGGAATGGGTTCAATTTAAAAAGTGTGTTATGGGCCGAGGATACAGCTCGGCAGCATAGTGCCTGCCTGGTAAGCACAAGGCCCTGAGTTCAATTCCTGACACTAACTAACTAAATATATAAATGGTGTGTCTGAGGAGCCTGTAAGACACTGGAATACAGACACCTGCTAGACAGCTGGGGGTCAGCATCTGGAATAGGCTGGGCTGAAGTTAATATAGGAAGTTCTGAAAACATAACAAAAGTGGAAGTTAGGGCAGGGACGGACAGGCAGAGGACGGAGGGCAAGGCTTAAGACCACCATCTAGAGGGCAGAGAGGGGGAGGAGCCTGCAGAGGATGACACCCTTGGGACTGAGTTAGAATGTTCTCAAACCTTAGCTGGGCTTTGGCACAAAGCAGACTCCTGAACATTCTGCATCATGGGGTTCCTCTATTACACAAAAATATAATTAATTTTATCTGTTTTTTGTTTTTGTTTTGAGACAGTCTCGCTAATTTTTTTTCTTTTTTTGGCAACACAAGTCAATCTTTATAGAAAACAGCAGAATTATATTACTAACAATTTGTTGCAATAAACATGACTTTAAGAATTTTAAATCTTGGGCTCAATCCCCAACACCAAAAGAGAAGGGGGAGAATTTTAAACCTGAGCTCATCTACTCATCAGCATTATTAAAAAGTGAAATACTGTGAGTAGACACCTAACTGAGCTGGCTCAGGATGGATGGCTCATTTCTTTATACTGACAGGGAAGATCAAGGCAGAGGCAAGAGCACTTTTAATCTGGAAAGCAATGCCTAAGCCTTTAAAAATTACTAAGGGCCAAGCGTGGTTGTGCCTGTAATTCTAGCACTCAGGAGGCGGAGGCAGGAGGATAGCAGCAAGCTGGAGGCCAACCTGGGCTACATGAGTTTAAAGCTGGCCTAACCTACTAGAAGACTGCTATAGCAAGTCTCAAAAAACAAAACAAAGACAAAAAAAGTATCAAGAGAATAATGCTAACAGTATTTAAAAATTATCACCAAAAAAAAGGAGCTATTTTCTATCAGCCCATGAGGCTCCCTGGGGCCTTTCCTCCCAGCTGAAATCACCACAATGGCTGCTAAGAGCACAGTTTCAGAACTAGCCCTACCCGTTACCACCCACCAGCCTTGCACCAGGGCCTACAACCACCCTGCCCAGGGAGCTGCCTGCCAGATCTGGAACGCTTGTCATCCTGAAATGCATCGGAGCTCTCTAGATAGATGCTGCTTCTCTGTCTCATCACCCCAAGTGACTGAAATGTTAATCCTATAGACTAAAGCAGGGTGACCCCACAGGTTTTTCATTCTTCAAAAGAACGGAGAGTCAGAAAGAGGCAAATGCTTAAAACATGCAAGATCAACTTCCAAGTTTCTACCAAGACCACACCCTCCCCACCTCGGCTCAGCACCTACATGCAGTGGCCTCAGAAGTCTCCCAGCCTTCGGGAAGTTCAAGCAATCTTGCTAAATTTAAATTGCCTAACTTGTAGGACCTGCAGGAGTGAACCAGCACAACTGATTTTCATAATGGCCTCATAGCCTGAGAATTTTTTATTCTGATAATTGGTAGAATCTGGGGGAGGAGGAGTGTTGAGATAGGTTCTCACTATGTGGCCCAAGCTGGCCTCAAACTCGCAGCAATCTCCTGTCTCAGCCTCCTAAGCATTGGGATTGCAGGAGCAAACTACTACATCCAGTTGGAGTTTATAAATTCTTTTGAATTTTCTATATCTATCCCAAAAAAACCAATGTGATGCATGGGGGTATGACTCTGAAGCAGCGCACTAAGCTAGCAGGCATGAGACCCCTGGGTTTAGGTTTAATACCCAGCACCATGAATGAATGAATGAAGTCAAGTAAGTGAAGACATTTGTATTTGACTACTATATTTTTGTGGATGTGTGTGTGTGTGTTTGTTTTTTGGTTTGCTTGTTTTGTTTTGAGACAGGGTCTTGCCACACAGTTCAAACTGACCTGGAGCTCACTCTGTAACCCAGGCTGGTCTCAAGCTTGTAATGGTCCTCCTGCATCAGCCTCCCAAGTGCTGGGATTACAAATGTGCACCACCACGTCCGTCTTACTATTATATTTTTGTCAAAATTCAGGAATGAGGTCAAGTACCGAATGTCGCTATGAAGCACATCCAAAAAAACTTTTAAAAGGTAAAGAACTGACTGTAGTTCTTAGCTGAGGAAATGCCAAATTTAATGTTCTAACTAAAATGATAATAAGAACACAGATCTATATACATGTTTTATTAACAAAAGATCACCCTAGTCATAGCCAAGATCACGATTAGGTCTCAAGAGAAAACAAACAACAGAGGGTACCGGAGCCCAGCAAAATAAAGCTCAAGCACAATTGGAGTGGGAGAAGCGGCAGGGAATCAATCACTTAAAAAAAATGGCCAGGTCTGGTGCACATCTGTAATCCCAGCACACGGGATTAGGCTGAGTTTGAGGACAGCCTGAAATACACAAACAGACCTTGTCTCAAAATAAAGTAGTAATAATTAAAAACATAAACAATATATTTATCCTTGTATGCATTGCATGTAAGCAAATGATAATGCACAGTTAGCTAAAATGTAAAGTTTTATTAACAAGAGAATGCAATCTGAGAAATAGGTTAGTAGTAAAAAGTTCAGGACATAATGAAAAAACTTCTCATGGCTGTACTTAACAGAAAAAAAAGAAGAAAATAGAATTTCAAGATTATTGAAAACAAAGAATAAATTAGTTTAACACAATTTTTATATTATGAGTACAAGGTATGGTCAACAAAACAAACTAAACAGGTGTGAAGAGGTCCCCAAAATAGCATGATTCAACAAACTGATATAAAGTTTTCAAGACTACCACAAAAAGAATTTGAAGCTGCTTAAAATGTCAATATTAACCACTAGAAGGCAGTAGCAGGCCATCATAATGGAACCCCTTATCTTGAAACTGCTAAGTAGCACCATCATTTTCCAGAACCCCTTGTTGTAATGCTGGTATCCCTAAAACACTATTTCACAAACACTGTCAAATGAGGCAGGAGGATCACTGCAAAAAAAATTAAGTGCAACGAGGCCATGTAGTTTTAATTATGAAAATCAAAACACCCGTTTTTGCCTACACAATACAGCAAAATTTAAATGATTACCTACCCACTCCACCCCCACATACAAATACCAGGATCATCAGAAGTGAGGGCAATCAAATCAAAGTCTGTTTACTGTGCTTTACTATGTAAAAATTACAAACCCATCTCTGTAAATTATCAGTATTTGGGTGAGGCGTTTGAGGAATAAGGAAATAATTGCTGTCACTAATATTCCAGATTAATTAACGGTTTCTAATTATACTAAACAGAGAAAAGATCTGCAGGCAACATATATAAGGGACATCCATTAAGCTCCACAGTGATCTGAAATAAATTTTTCTTAAGTCTCCTGGCAGTGACAGATACCTGGAGAGAAAGTTACTTGGCAACTGGGATTCTTGTTTACCAATAGGTAATTTAGTATAATGCCTTCTAAGTTAAGCACTGTAAAATCCACTACGCTGTTTGCTCTTACTGGTAATAGCATTCTGCAGACAGTAAGTGTAGGTGGCTATTTAAGGCTGTAACAAATTGACAGGAGAAAACAGAATCCACAATCATATTTAAGTGAGTCGCTTTTTCTTCCCCAACTCTCATCCCCTATAGCAAAAGCAGTCATTCTAGTCCCCTTTCCTTCTCACTGAGTGAGAAGATATTTCTACCTCCCCCGTACTTGAAAGCCACACAGAAACACAAACCTAACTTTAAGAGAGTTCAAAGCACAGAGGCTCTGGTATAAAGGGTAGTTTATGAAAAGAGCAGCCAGAGAGGGCAGGCACCAGAGAAGGCGCTGTTGCGGGAGGGAGGAGTGTCCACCATCACCACTTACTTAGTCTAAATTGCTTAGACAGAAACACTAGTCAGAAAAAAAGCCAATTACTAAAGAAAATTGCTTCCAAACCAAGGGAGCTACTGCAACACATTATAAATAGATGTAAGCTAGCCCTGAAATTTTTCCTTTTCCCTTCACTGTAGAAAAACAAGAGCAAAATATACTCAAAATTCAATACTAAATTACAAAGCACTGCAATTTTGAAATTAATAAAAACCATACTGAATGGTTTGGAAATGTGCCTAATGAAATTCCATTCACTTTGGGGGTGGGGGACAATCTGAAAGGGGGTCCTGTTATAAAACCTACACTGGTCCTGAAGTCAAGACCTTCCTGCCTCAGCTTCACAAGTGCTGCGAATATAGGCATGGATTACCACACCTAGCAAGCATTTCATTTTTTAAAAAATATTTCTTCCTGTTTAACTAGCACTAATATTTTTCCTCTTTGGTATGCAGTCTTGTTCAGTTGCTGCTGTCAATGTGTATAGCCCCACCCAAACTACAGAACTGTCTAAAACTATTTTTAGGTAAGAGCTAGCCTTTTTGGTTATTGCTGTAATTTTAAAACATTACCACCCTCTCTACACATTCCTGTCCAGAGAGAACAATGCTCAACATCTCAGAGGGAAAGGAGAAATCACTGAGTGATGCAGTTAAGACAGGATCACTAGAAGGGACTATTTTCAAGGACAGTTCCCTTCACAACACATTAATTTAGTAAATGAAAGTATCTTTAAATAAATTTTTTAAAATGGCATCTGTACTACCTAAACAATTCTCACATGGACTTGAAAAAGAAATTCAACTTTTATGATGCAAATTTGTTTTCCGTTTTTTCGAACTCATGACCGCCTGCTTGCAAGGCAGGTGCTTATGCCACTGAGCTAAATTCCCAGCCCCATTATGATGCAAATTTGAAAGGCTGTTGAGTCAACTGTCTGAAAGCAACCCCAAAAGCTGCTCTTTAAGGATCATTACTTCAAAAAAAATCACTCACACTGATTTAACACTGCTGGTATCCAACAATAAACAGAAGATGTAGTAACAGTTTAGGTCAGGCTAAATCAAATGTATTTCAAACCACAACCACATCTCTTCATTCTTAATTCTTTGCGTAGCTCCATTCATGGTAACTTCTCAAAAGTATTTAATAGCTTCACTCATTAAACATCTTATCATACATGAGGTGACAGTGTTGGGCCACTGGCTAGAAAAACATCAATATAAGAACTTATCCCAGTTTATCATCAAACTTATCCCAGTTTATCATCAAATCTCCAATCAACTCCAAAACAGTTTTAATACTTAGAGAAGCCAGGCACAGCAGCACATGCCTGCAATCCCAGCATTTGAGAGAATGAGGCAGGAGGATCACTGCAAGTTGGAGGCTAGTCTAGGTTACACAGTGGGTTCAAGGCAAGCCTGAACTACATAGAGACCCAGTCTCAAAAAAACAAAACAAAAAACAAACAAAAATACCTGGAAGAAATGGCTAGACTCCAAAGTAATCATTTATAATTGCTGTCATTATAATAGTTCTTTAATTAGTTGGGTGTTTTGTACTAACAGTAATTCAATATTTCGGTTTTTACCTTCATTAGCCTCTGGCCTTGAGTTCTTGATATAAGCAGAGAATTTGGCAAAAATGTCCATTCCAGCAGTATTTGACTCTGGGTGCTTTGGTGAAAGCTTTAAGTATCTAAATAGAAAAAAGTATAATGTATTAAAGATCCTTCAAAGATATATTAACATATTCTATCAACCAACAAACCATTATGCTAGCAGTTACTAGACAGCTTTTAAATGTTGTCATCTGTTTGCATAATACTTTTTAAATGCACTTTTCCCCTTAGGAAACAAAGCTCTACAGTGTTTTGTTCACATATCAATATTCTGGACAACCAAAGGGCATTTGCACTCCACCTCCATTTAATAAATTAGAATGCTAGGAAAGCAATCCACTTGTTCAGACACTGGTGCCAGGCCACCAGGCATCTTAGAATGAGATCACTCATGCAGTGCTGTCCAAGAGGACTTTCTGTGATGATGGAAATGTTCTATATCTTCACTGTCTATTATGGTAGCCATTAGTGGCAGGGAGCTACATGAATACAAATGTAAGTGAAACTGCAATGAAATAAAATAACATTTCACTTCCTAGATGCACTAGTTACTTTTCCAGTACTTGGCAGTCACTACACAGCAGCCAGACCCTTAGTTTGCCACACCCTGAACCAGCCTTGGGCGCAGCACCAGAGACTGATGGCCCAAAACACAGCCTAGGCCGCTCCAGCATCTTGCTCACCCCCAGCAGACTAAGGGCAGAGAAGGCAGGAGGCAGAGCACTCACCGCACCCACTGACTCACTCTAAACCACAGTGCGCAAGGCACTAACTGCTTCTTTGGTACATTTGTCTTCCTCCAGACAACTTTCCAAAGTTCTTTTTCTTCTCAACAAGTATTTGGCTTTATTTACATTTTCTAGTGAAGCAAACAAACTTAACCATCCAAGAAACAAAAAAAGCTTACAGAAAAGCAGGCTCGAATTTCATTTTGCATATACTTTCACTTATTCTTATAATAACTACGTATTTCCTACATTCCAGGCAGTGTACCAAGATAAGATAAGAATAAAGATTTGTGAGCTGGGCTTGGTGATGCACACCTATAATCCCAGCACTTGAGAAACTGAGGCAAGAGGAGTGCAACAAGTTCAAGGCCAGGGACTACAGAACTAGAGTCCCTGTCTCAAAAAACAGGAGGGGGAAAAAATACAGATTTGCAATCAGTATGTCTTTATTCATAGGAAATAGATATTAATAAAATTCAGAGGGGTGAGAATTGCACTGTTCTCTAAAGCAGGTTAAACATTCTGAGATAAATGATCGATGTATATGATTACCTTAATGAATATAATACGATAGCTACAAAAGACTATTCACCTCAAATCTCTCACTTTGTCTAAAAGGGAATAATATTTCTGAAAAAGCTGTCTTTCTACTCCATTTGGAAGGCAAGCACTCTACCAGTGAGCTGTATCCCTAACACTAAGGTACAGTTTTATTAATGTTGGTCTGGATTCACTTTATTGGAAATAAAAGAAGATGGGGCTCCTGGAAAAGACAAAAGGTCAAGCTCTGAGAAGGAAGGCAGAAGACAAACTTTTAGAATTAGTACAAAAACAGACAAAGAGAACATAATGTCAGGCTGAGGCCCACGCTGCTAACCAGCAGGCAACAGCAGACAACAGCCTGGTGCTAGACAAAGGCAGGATTTCCTCCTGCTTGTACTCACCACCCTCTGCCTACCATTTCCAATCCTGCATATCACACTCCAGCCATTCTCGTGGGTCCCCCAGATTAATGGTTTATTCAAAATGATTTTCTGTCCTAACACACTGTCTCTCCACTCTTGCAGCCCTCCTTTACTTCCTAAGTAAGGCTCAACTCAAGGGTTGTCCCCTCTCTCTAAAGCCTTTCAATCACCACCCCACCCACCCACACCACTCCACTCCACTCATACCTGACTGTATTTCTTGAGGGCAGGAAATGTCTTATTCAATATTGTATTCAATCTGTCTTTTATCGCAATAACTGCCCGCTGAATGGATGAATACATGAGTGGATGAGTCTGAGCAACTAATTTTAGAAACCTTTGACACAATAATCCCATTCATGACACATTAATCTGGACACAGAGGTTTCATGAAAGTCCTATTAAGCAGCAACAAAGGGTTAGGTCAGAGAAAAAGAAACAAGCCAGTTTCTAGGATAAAGAAACTAGAAATACCTAGAACAAAGTAACAATGTTTTGAGCCTATGCCAAGATTATAATACAATGCAAAATTATGTGTCTAAAATTTATGTAACTATCACTATAGCAGATATAGGACTTATAAATCTGGAACCTCTCAAAATTCACATGACTTAAATATGAATTCCAATGATATGGTGTGAAAATTCAACTCCCTTGGGAACTAAATTTTTGAGACTGTACTTCAGAAGCTACTTTTAAAAATTAAAAGCAGGGGCTGGGGATTTAGCTCAGCAGCATAAGCGCCTGCCTTGCAAGCAGGCAGTCGTGAGTTCGATCCCTGGTACCGATAAAAACAAAAAAGACCAAAAAAAAAAAAAAAAAGCAAATGTCACAGCTCAATGGACCACACGCCTGCTGTGACATTCTGGCTGGGGAGCCTGTTACCCCATCCTTTCTTGCTCCCTAAATTCTCTCAATTTGGGACCAACTGCCCACAAATAACCAGACCTTTCTGACCTATCTCATATGGTCTAAACCTGCATTGGCCATGCTCTTTAAAGCTTAGATTACCACCTTTCTTGGGATTATAGCAGGAAGTCAATTATGACTACCATTAATTGTAAGGAACCTAGAACAAGGCCCTGATCATTAAGGTCTCTAACCACAAGCTGAAGCTTCAAATTGATTGCAGTGTTTCCATGCATATTTTCTCTGATACTCACTTGGGAGGGCATAAGACTTCTTCAAGAAACTCCTCAATCTTATTGACATCCGTTTTGACTTCATTGTTGAAAGTTATAAACGGTGGGTGGGTCCCGGGAGCCAAGTTCTGCAGGTCCGCAGGCTTCCTGTCAGGCAAAAAGGTGATCAAAATGAGATCACTTTTTACTCTAAGAAAGTAACAACACTTTAATGTCTTAGCATTGTTCTAAACTTTTTAAAGTATGAGCACAAAAAAAATATGAGCATGAATAAGACAACGGTATTTTTTCACTAAGAGCTTTATGTAATAGTATGCTAACAAGAGGCAAATCTCCACAGAGTATATAATCTCCAACAAAACAACGAAGAGCCTTTGTAACTAAAAGGCCAAGTCCTTCATTCTCATTCTAAATTTAAGTAAGGTGCTTATTAGAGATAGCTGAGAATGAAGAGGGAAGACATTTAGGAAAGTCAGCCTCCGCGTTTAATTCTGTTTCAAACCACTGTAACTCCATCTCTGATGGCTACTGAGTGTGTCATGACTTCTTCAGTCATCTTTGTTTTCTTTTTTGTTTCTGAGACAGGGTCTCGCTATGCAGTTCAGGCTGGCCTTGAGCTCACTTTGTAGCTCAGGCTGGTCTCAAACTCATAAGTAAAGAAGAGAGGCTATCCCTCACAGTCCTTTCCAACCACAAGATTCCAGGTCTTGGTTTACTGTGTCTCTGCACAGTAATCCGCCTCACACACCGCACTTCTTTTCCTACTTTTACCTGGCCCAGACTCACTCGGGGGAACCTGCTTCCTTTCCTACCCTTAACAAAACCTCACTATTGTTTTGGTTTTTTTTAATTTTTATTCTGAAGGTAATAAAATACAACAGAACAAGACAAAATAAAACCAACTGAGACAGTGTAGTGAAATTGGTACAGAACTTCACAGCAGGTTACCGGGATAACAGTAATAGGTATCACAATGTATCTCATTATCGTCACAATAATAAACCTCACTATTGTTAATAATAATAATAATAATAATAATAATAATAAAAGATTCTAAATCGTGGTGTTCTCTTCTATTTCCAAAACCCAGACTTTAATAAGGAAAAGGACTAATATCAAAATTACTTCAGTGAGTAAAAAGCAACCCAGGGTGGATGAACTATTACATAGAGTGAGAAAGGCTTAAAATCCATATCACATACGAATTCTGGCCAGGCACAATCATGTACACCTTATGCAATCCCAGTAACCATGAGGCTCAGCAGGAGATTACTGCGTGCTCAAGACCAACCAACCTGGGCTACACAGTGAGTTTAATACCAGTTTGAACTAAAACAGCAAAAGCCTGCCTCCAAAACACAAAAACACCAAAAAAAAAAAAAAAAAAAAAAAAAAGGAAACAAAAGCATTACACTTTAAAAAAAATTATAACATATTACTTCAAGGGGAACTTCCTCCCCATTAAAACCCACAGAGCTACTTTTAGTTTTCAATTAGCTGTCCTGCCTACCTTGTCCTTTCCTGACCACACACACACAGAACTGGAATAAAATAAGAGATCTTTAAGAGTTTCAACAAGGCGTGATACTTAGAAGACAGTGGGCCCTCCGTCTGTCCTTAGCACGGTGATCAATGTCTCTCCTGCTCCTGCTCATCCATAGTTCCTGACTCCACCTTTCAATTTGGGTTGGGAAGTATCTCTTCTTTTACAACTACATTTCTCCATTTTTCAGTTTTTGAGGCAGGGCCTCGCTATGTAGTTAGGCTGGTCTTGAGCACACTATGCAGTAGTTTAGGCTGTCCTCAAACTTCCAACAATCTTCCTGTCTCATCCCCCTTGAGAGCTGAAATTACAGGTGTGTGCCACCGTATGTCTTTTTACGACAATCTAAGACTATGATTATTTGACTAAGCCAAATTTTCTAATAAAAAGGGCTTCTTCTTTTCCAAGCTCTAGAGCCTCTCTTCTAAACCAAACAAAAATAAGACATGTTTTCTAAGAACTTCTACAAGAATCTAAACTCCTTGCTGGGCACGATATTGTGCATATCTAATTCCAGCACTTGGAAGGCTGAGGCAGAAGGACTGCTGAGTTCGTGGCCAGCCTATATTACATAGTGAGACCCTATCTCAAAAACAACGGAGAAGAACCTAAGTTCCAAAAGGGGACTCTAAAAGTCAAGATCTGGTTTGATTTGCAGCTCTGATTCTTCCCTGAGGACCAGTCTCATAATGAAGGTAAACACAAAATGATGGGAACGCACAAAACCCGAGTGAGGTTTTCCAGGCCCACATTCATTTAAATAGTGAAGTGAACCTGTGTAACATTTCAGTTACTTCTAAAGTACTCCCTCCAAATGAGAACTAATTCTTTCCTATTCTCTAGCTCACTGGATTACTTTTGCTTACTCCTTTTCGTTCATCATCCAGAACACCTATTCTCACTGAGCCCCACCACTGTCGTCTTTCTCAGTCCTCACTCACAGACTCCCATTTGTTCCTACTTATAACTATTTCTTCCTGACTTAGGAAGACCTTGTGTATAATAAAGAATTTAAAAAAAAAAAAAACAAAGAATCTAGAAATCCTAACAATTCAAGATTTATATATTTGTTTCCAAACCTTAAAGTTTTCAGGTTTAAAAAGTTAAACAAAAAAGCGGTATCAAAGCAAGAAAGCTAATAAAACTTGTATAAAACGTAAGAGAGACAGAGTGTAGCTCAGTAGTAGAATAGTTCTCTAATGTATATACACAGCCCTGGGCTACATCCATGGCACTGACAAAAAACAAAAACAAAACGAAACACAAAGGAGGCAGACACACACGCATGTTTCCTGAGATGATGATGCCAGTAATGAGTAAGAAAGTTGTTTGAGGGCTGGGGCTGCAGCTCAGTGGTAGAACACTCACCTCCCAACGTGTGTGAGGTCCTCGGTACACTCCTCAGTATAAGGAGAAATAAGGGTTAATACCATCACGTACAAAATGTGAACACTTGGAAAACAATTTTTTCACTCCCAAATCATAAAACTATTATTATAACTAACAAAATCAACTGAGCAGAAGGTAAAAGTCTGTCCTTTTACAAATAATCTTTTTATGAACAGGGTAGAAGTGGATAGAGAAGACCAGACTCAGTATTCTAAAATAAACCCACAGAGTCAGGTGTGGCGGTGCACACCTGTAATCCCAGCCTGGGAGGGTGAAACAAAGAGGAGCACTAAGAGTTCATGGCCAGCCTGAGCAATTTGGTGAGTTAAGAGCAACCTGAACTACATAGTATGATTCTGTCTCAAAACCAAAACAAAACAAAGAAAAAAACAACCTCATGGAGCCTGGTACGGTGGCACATATATATACTCCCAGCCCTCTGGCAGGCTTAGGCAGGATGATGGTAAATTCAAGCTCAGCCAGCGCAACTTTGTGAGACCCTGTCTGAAAAAAAAAAAGTCTTCAAAAGGCTGGCAATTTAGCCCCTGCAAAGGGCCTAGGGTTAATCCCTAGTACATAAAAAATTAAGTAAATAACTCATGGAGGGAACCAAAATAAATAACAGCTATTGTAATTAATTACAGCTTTTAAGCTTTGCAAAGAAAAATATTTATGAGCGAGAAAAGTGGCACAGGAGAGAATAAAGACTGAAGAAAAAGGACTGGATGAAGTCCCAGACTGGCTCTGCCACTTACCACTGCAAAATGACAAAGAAACTTCTGATCTCTGTGGATGCATCTGGATTTTCTCACCTGTATAACACCTGTTTTCCTATAAAGATCAAATCAAATAATGCAGGTGGATGTGAACTAAGCAAAGGTATGCAAATGAAAGTCATTATTGCTTTCAATATCACATCAGCAAAGCAATGCTCTGGGAAACTGAGACAGGCTCACCATGAGTTTAAGGCCAGCCTGTATATAGTGAGACCCTATGTGAAACGAACAATTACAATAAAAAGGTGGTGAGACTGAGAAACAGACAACCATCTCAAGTCCTTGTTCCAGGTGAAAGCAGATTTAAGAAACTTTAGTAGCACTAAATGGGTGAGTAGACTGCAAACAAATGCACAAGTTCTAAGCAGTGAGATGGGTGGTTGTCTTACAAGCTATATCATCAACCGAACAGAATCTACGGTTCTGTAACTCTGATACCTCTCTGGCACTTTGGGGCCTCACTCAGGTAATCTGTGTGACCCACAAGGTTCATTCTACAGACATGTCACAAAAACTGAAGATGGCAGGAATTGTAGTAAGAGACAACTGAGTTTTACTGAGATAAATGAAACTGCACTGGTAGACAAAGGCTGAAATTCTGGGCATATCTTTGATTTACTTCATAAAAAACCTTTAACAAATATTCAACTCATTCAAATGTTTCCCTTAACTGATATCTAGAAAAAGCAAAGGACACAGACCTCATGCCTTGAAATAAAGACATCATTATCATCAGTGTTTTGGGGGAATTTCCCCTCTAATTATTTAGCCTTTTTATTCTAGTAGTATTGTGAAAGAAATAAATTATTCTATTCTTTCCCATTTTGTTTCTAGATAAAGAAAGGAAATAAAGAGAAACAAAAGCAAGAAACAAGTAGAAGAAAGGGAGGAACTTTAAAGGAGCGAATATTTTAAGCAACTTAAGTGGTTTACTTTCAATTAAAATTAGTTCAATATACTTGTAACAACTAGAGACCGGTCTGATGGTTCAGTTCCAGCTGCTGCTTATAAAATGAGCACAGCACCACTGCGTGACATTGGAGCTGGCTCGTGAAGATAATTATCTGTAACTAGTTAACTCAGCAAATGGAGAAAAAGTGCCAAGTATGTAGAGAACTTATCTGTTGAGTTCTTTTTTTAAGGTGCTGCTTTGCAAGACATAAAATTGATTCACACATATCAAGAGGATACTGGACACAATATAAACAACCACATACACAAAAACACAAAAGTTAGTACCATAGAATCCTTTAGTTTCAGAACATTTTACTCCTATTAATTGTGCCTTACTAGATTTGCTATCTTCTGGTTTAATGAATGTTAAAGCCTCTAACTGAATAAATTAACCACACACTCATCAAACACACAGACTAAGACTCCTAATTACTAAGCATCTATGTGTCCCTGTTCAAGCAAAGGACCTTATTGATTCGATTGAATGTGGTACACTGTGCTGCTAATCTGGGTCTACTTCAGTATCAATTTGTGGAGAAATATTTTAAAAACGAAATAGCATCCATGAAAAGATTTCAAATAGTTACCATAATTCTTAACATATGCATATGGTAATACTACAGCTTTGTAAGTAAAGTTTATGTTAACAGGTTTAGAAAAATATTCACAAATAATTTTTCTAATTCAGTTCCAGTGAACCTTTGAAATCATCTTCAAAACAAAACAAAACTCATGAAAAGGTTCTTCCTTTGTGTGCACAAGTCCATGTGTTTGTCAGAAACACACATGTGATTCAGAATATATTCATGAAACACAGTTAGCACTGCTCTAAGGCAGTGATGGCGAACCTTTTAGAGAAGTGCCCAAACTGCAACCCAAAGCCCACTCATTTATCACACAATGCTGACGCTGCAATGAAACCTCAACATTGAAGTTCTGGTTTAGAAAAAACAACTCATACATTACTATCTTTTGTCTTCAAAGAAAAGCAAATAACTTATATGCCATAGGTTTGCCACCACTGCTCTAGGGACTTCATGGAGCTAAAGTCAGCTTCATAAAGAAGAAGAATGGAGACACGCTCTTCTGAATGGCCAACAGCAGGAAATGGATAATTTCTCTAAAACCTGGCCTGCCTTATCCCGTTTCTCTCCCTGGGCCTTTTATGCTGCTGTTAGGGAAGATCTATCTGGAAATGGAACTGATTTCTCAACTTACTAAAGACTGTTTTAGAAGGGAGGAACTAGACACACAATAACGAAAGCAAACTAGCTGAAGACTATATGGACATCAGATTTTGTTATGAGTTTGTAACTGTCTTTTAAGATATGACACAACTACTGATATCAGTTTCATAGTTACACTTTAAATTATTGCAAAATTGTTTAAGCTACTACAGTAATCTTCCAGTGGTAACTTACATGTGAGTGTGACTCATACAATAAATTGTAGGTGGTATGTTTGCATTTGAAACAGAAGGAAATCACTGCAGACAATGCAAAGAATGAGACAATTTCATATTAAAGTGAGAGTTGGAGAATGGAAACCTTTCCCAGGTTTTTTTCTTTTTTTTAATGTTATCAGTTATTTAACTGGGTTCTTGGTAAGAAATTTAGAATACCAATTAGTGAGGGTAAACTCCATTTGTCAGCAAAAACGGATCTCATGTAGCCCCAGAGCTGAGAAGCGGTTTTGAGTTTTGGTAAATCTATGAGTCCACCACTTTCTGTTCGACTTCACACTGCTCTGAAATCTGGTATCTGTTTCTCAGTGTTGAAGATCTCACCCTCCTGGGGTATATATGGGCTTCCACAGCTGCTGCTGCTTCCAGCAAGCATCAGTGAGGTGTTTGGGGATTTTCACGTTGCTGATACCAATTGTTGTGGAGATGGCAATGACAAATTTCTGGTGTGTTCTAATGTCAAGGAACGCAATTAAGGTTAAGAGGCCCAGTCACAACTAGCAAGCCACTGGCATATTCTTCTCGCCTCTGTGGCCCCACTGAGGATGATCAAGATGGTCCCGGAAGTGATGCTGGCTCCCAGTTTGCTTGCATGCTGGCCCAAGGTTTTCTGCTGTGGCTCAACAGCTTTTGAGGCCCATCTTCAGTGGGGCAGTATCCAGGCATTTTTCAGAGCTTAACCACCCAGATACCACCATTCTTGTCACCACCAACACTGAGAACCTTCTTGCTTTTCTTGTCAGCCTTAGATTTAGCAGCTGTGTACTCTCTCTTGTACCACGCCTTTCTGCAAGACATAGCAGATCAGGAGTATCTACCAATTCCTCTCACCAGGACAGGGTTTCGGCCGCAGTGGGGCTGCCCCTTCTTGGATTTTTTTGCCTTCATATTACCCTTTTCACCAGTGCCAGTGGCATCAGCCTTTTTGGCTTCACGTTTCTTCTCTTTAGTATCTGGCTTTTCAGTTTTTTCACCTGCCATTTTGCAAGATGGGAAAGAAGATTTCCCAGATTTTTAAAAACTGATCACCAATTTATTCTCTCAAGAGAATATATTCTCTCAAGAGACCTTCCTTCTGATATTCTCTTCCTGGCCATGGTGGCTCCCCTACTTGGTAACATGTGCCAACATCTGTCACTGCATTCCAATTTTAATATTATCACATGTTTATCTGTAGCTTTTGTTCAAATAACAGTTGATAAAATCTAAATTCTTTCTGAAGCTGGGCACTTTTTATCTAAAACACCTTTAATACAACTTCAGCATGAATAGAAAATTAGGTTTAGAAGTAACTCCTACTAAAGCATTAAGGCTACCTTGGAAACAAGTAATGGGAGATCAATTCAAAGCTTCACAAAGAACACATGAATACCACCAGAACAAGTTATTAACACCAACTGAGATTCAAAAAGAATGCGTGATACGGGTGCCAGAACTAGAAATGAGCTTGTTCCTTACAGATGAAATGCCATGTAACAACCGGTTTTTAAAAGCATGAAGTAGGCTTCTAAATAGCTCTCAGGGGAGGCATTTCTAATGTTCTACAATGGTTTATTCTGGAATCAGTACTTTTCACTGAGGAACTGGGCAATTACCATGAAAAGCAACAAACTAAGCACTGTAGGTATTCTCTCCCACACAGATTTCTAAAAAGTCAAATTTAAAGTTTTAAGACTATAATGTAAAAGGTACTTTTCACTACAGGATGGTTCATTCCTCTGTAACTTTATTTTACACTTTTTTTGAGCCAGTGTTCACTCTGTAACTATTTGAAATTTTGTTTAAGACTCTAAACATACTCTCATGGAAAAGTGTGAAAGGATAAAGCCTAAAGCTACAAGCAATTATATTTGTGAAGGGGAAGTTGACAACAGCCAGCTCTAGGGGTGAAAGGGATTCAGTATCATGTATCACTTGGACACATTCAGGTGTCCTTAAGAAACATTAAAATGTATTGGGGAGCTAAGATTTCTAAAGAAAATCAATAAATACAGGCTTCAATTTTAAAAGCTCTCTACTGTTCGTTTTATACAAAAGCCCTAGGAAATACACATTCTCTTTGACGTTTTTGAGTTGTGAGTCCTGAATGACTTTACATGTGTCACTTTTTGTATGCAGAGTAATTACTTTCAAACATATACCCCTCTTCAAGTATGAATCAATTTATAGCAACAATGCCTTAAAAGTCTTTAAATGAAAATTACCAGATGACTGAAATAGCCATGATGGATTCACTTCATTTTCTGGACCAAATTCACTATTATTTGTATATAACACAATCGAGCACTGTATTGAGCAAAGAAGGCTTTTTCAGAGCATAGCAGTGAACTCACTTGTTCCAAACCAAAAATGGATAGGAGAAATCCACGTATTTTAGGACATAATAAGGGTGTATGCCTGGTGGCATGGTCTATTTTTAGGAGTTATACTGGGAAACTTCCTTTTTGAATCATGTAGGGGAAAAAGAAAGTAAGAGAAGGGTAACTACATAACTCATGTCATTCTTAAAATAGCTCTGCCCAATGTGAACTAGGTGATATCTTCTCAAGACCCTTCAACTCTCACTATCCTCAAAAGCTGGTTCCTATATTACATACATAACTAAAGGGGTTTCTGAAAGATTTCATGGCTTATTCCAAAAAATTTAAGTCTGAAAAAAAATTTTTTTAAATACATTGGAAATAATCATAGAATAATTTTAAGGCATCAACAGAGGTTCTAAAGAAAGTTAACCTAGGGCTGAGAATTGGAACACAGTTCACAGGAAACTCTGGACGTGACGCTCATAAAGGCTAATGTATACCAATCATGCCATCCATCAAAGTGAAAGCCCATCCATATTCTTCCATAGACACTGTTCATAACTTGATACATTTAAAAAATAACAGTGATAATGCTATGACATGTATATCAAAAAGGAATACATTTCCACTACCAAATCCTAGATTTTTCCTTGGGGGGAAAAAATTTTTTTTTTTAAAAAGACAAGGTCTCGTCAGGTAGTCCAGACTGGCCTCAAACTCATGGCAATCTTCCTGGCTCAGCCTCCCAACTGCCAGGGTTATAGACATGGACCACCATGCAAGTCATGGTATAACTATTCTTAATCTTTGTTTTAAATCTTTTGGGAATGTTCTTTACCTCAGACCAACTTGATAAGAAAAAGAAATTCCAAACAAAAAGGAGCTCCCTACTTGTTAGTGCTCTTCTCAGCCCTCTCTACTATGCTCCTTGGAGGCAAAGTTATAAACAACCCATCAAACTACAAAAACAATCACAGGGCCCAGTATAATTGCTCTTATTTAACAATTACATTTAATCAAATATGATTACAATTATATTATAGAAAAACCTTTATTATTCCTTGAAAAGCAGAGTAAATGAAATACACTACAACGGCACATTAAACCTACAAATCCCATTCTTGTCTTTAGGGTCCAAGTTACAGAGGTTTTATGTTCAGCACAGTTGAGACTCAGGGCTGAGCTCCATGTTTACACTCAAAAACTCAAAGATTCCTCTGCATCCACAACGAAACTTAGCTCTGGGTGCTACTCATGAAATTTAAGATAGGGCCAGTGTAGCTCAGAAGCATAGTGCCTGCCTGGTAAGTACAAGGTCATGAGTTTGATTTCTGGTACAAAGAGAGAGACATTAAAGGTAAACATACAATAGTTCCAAAACAGACTGAGAGGCCACATGCAATTTACTAACATTGAAAGTTATATAGAATATTCCTAAGTTAAATTTGTCTAGAAAGCAGAATTTTAATAAAATATATTTTCTTTATATGCAGTCTGAATGAAGGATAGGAAGAGGATCAAACTGAAAAAGACAGTGTGTACTCTCAACTTCAGCTGACCTCAAACTGCAACCATGTCTTACCTTTTCAGGTCCACAGTTGTGACACTAAACACAACTCCTTTGAGCCAAAGAATCATGAAGAGCCTCTGGGAGAAGGGACAATTTCCTATGCTTTCCCCATCACTGCCAGCCTGCGAAACAGAAGTAAACATTAATAAACAAGGTCAAAATGATGATACTCACAATGACAGCAGTTGCTACAAATTTTAATCACGAGGAAGGCTACAAAGTCAGCTCTATTATTTTAGTCTTTTACCTGCCTCACAATTTCCTGAGAAATAACCAGTCTAGCGCCATCCAAGAGAATTTTCCACAATGACTGAGAGAATCTGTTTACCACCGTCCAGCACGGCAACTATTGGCAACAGCTGGCTAGAAGTATTTAAAATGTGCCTTACTCCAATGTCCCCAACTTTTTGGTTTTATGTATCTTTAATTTAAATAGCCAAATGTGGTTAATGGCTGCTGTTCCTAGCAGGTACTTTCGCTCCTGACTCAGTGCAAAGGCAAAGTCTACCATGGATTTTATGAAATACACAAAACCAGTTCTTACTCTGACAGTATTCTTCATAAGGTAATGTAAAAGAGAAACTTGTAGGTATTCCTGCCTGCCAACTCAACTCAACAAAAAAATTCATTATAAATATCCTCTATTCCATTTTACACATTCCTTCAGGGAGCAAGAAATAAAAATAATCTTTTTTAATAAGTTATTTCTAGTCAGGTGTGATGGTGCAGGCCTGTAATCCCAGCACTTGGGGGGCTGAAACAAGGAAATCGTTGCAAGTTTGAGAACAGCCTGGGCTACAAAGTGAGCTCAAGGCCAGTCTGCATTGCATAGTGAGACACTGTCTCAAAAAGACATAAATAAATAATAAATAAATAAGTAAGCAAGCA
Organism: Cavia porcellus; assembly: GCF_034190915.1. Classification (NCBI taxonomy): domain Eukaryota; kingdom Metazoa; phylum Chordata; class Mammalia; order Rodentia; family Caviidae; genus Cavia; species Cavia porcellus. The sequence continues at coordinate 18,673,180 of NW_026947508.1, read as the reverse complement.
AGCTATTTCTAATCCTACTTAATGAATGGAGTAGGTGATATCCCTGAGCTCAACAATTAGGCAGAATTTTTCTAAAAATTCAGGTGGGTTTTATCTTTCATCAGATATGCCCTACAAAAGAAAGAAGAAAATATTCTAGTATCTTCTGGGAATCAATGCAGCCTTTTTATCAGTCTATGCAGAGTAACAGAAATGACTTCAACAAGTCATTCAAAGATTATGATAAAAGTACTGTCCATTACCCTAAAGCAGAAGTGGCAAACCTGAGGGAATATACCACAGCAGGTTAACAGGAAAAGTTCTAAAAGGTTTGCCATCATTATCCTAAAGGAACTCAAACATTTTGGTAAAATGCTACATCAATCAAGTCATGAATTCCTTAACTAGTGAAAACTGTTCCCTGAGGAGGTAGCTCATTGTAGAACTCACACTTAGCATGGGCTAATTAATAAATAGGCCCTGGGTTCCATCTGCAAACTAAAGAATAATTCTTTTAAACAAAACAATGGGAGTTGGAGGAAGTAAGGAAAGAAACAAAAACTGATGTAAGGTGGAGCTCAAAACTCCACTTTAATCGGACAGCATGGCATAGTTAACAACTGAACCTGGCTTAAAAGATCTGGCTCAGCTATAGTGCCTGGTTATAATCTCAGCACTTAAGAGGCTGAGGCAGGAAGATCAACTGCAAGTTTGGGGCTAGCCTCAAGTACATAGTGAGTTTTACGGCCAGCCTACCTCGAAAAACAAAACAAAAAAACTGATCATTTTTTATATTACCAAAACGTACAGCCAGATTGAATTGTAAATTCCTAATACTGCAACTTGTACAAAAAGGTATAGTTTTTAAACTAGCAACCCAAGAAAAACATTTAAAATGAAGATTCCTAGCCTCACATCTATACATTCTGATTCAGTAGAATTACTGGGTGGAGCCCATGAAATCTCAGTTTATTACTGGCACCCTAGGAGATCCAAGGGAGGCATCTGAGAGACACAGTGGGAAACACTGGTTTGGGAAGGTTAGGGTGATATTCCTTCCACAGAATATAAATCCGCTTACAATACTGTATCACTGAACTACGTCATACCTACATACTGGTAGCTGCTTTTCTGTATATGCTCACCATCCATCTGCAGCATGAACAATAGTAACACACTACAAATACAGCTAACACATTGCCTTTACGGCTGGATGATGAATATTTTCACACCAGATTTATAGCTTTTGAAGCTCAAAGTTTGTTATTCCTGTTTTTTCTCTCTTACTTAAGATACTTAGCAACACAAGGCGGGCATGGTGGCTCGCACCTATAGTCCCAGCACTTGGGAGGCTGAGGCAGGAGGACCATTGCAAGTTTGAGACCAGCCTGGGCTACAAAGTGAGCTCAAGGCCAGCCTGAACTGCACAGAGAGACCCTGTCTCAAAAAGACAAAAAAAAAAAAAAAAAACTTAGCAACAGGAGTATACATAAAAGTATCTCAAAATTGCTATTAATTAGGGGCTGGGGATTTAGCTCAGTGGCATAAGCACCTGCCTTGCAAGCAGGCAGTCATGAGTTCGATCACTGGTACCGATAAAAACGAAAAAGACAAAAAAAAATTGCTATTAATTGAAAAAAGCACCTGTTCCATTTATTTAATCTTAATTCCCCAAGCTGCCTGCCAGGTAAAGATAAAATGAACATGTTGTATGTGACACTTGGAAACACTCTAAAACTGGCTGGTGATGAGCACAGACAGGCAATATAACTTCCTGCAGTGGTCACCCGGGCACATCCTCAAGTAAGAGAATCTTGGGACCTAGAATGATTCATAAAGACCTAGTAAAGAGGCACATTCCCTTTTGCTTTCATAGTTGACTGTGACCTTTGTCTATAATTTCTAGCAAAATTTCCTATTTCTCTTTCAAGTATACACTTTGTATACTTCTCTTCATGCACACAAAAATAACAGCATGCTTACTGTTCAGATCTTGTTTTGTTTTTTGAGACAGGCTCTCAACTACATGGTTCAAACTGGTTTTGAACTCACTATGGAGCCCAAGCTGGCCTCAAACGAGGACATGGTCCTCCTATCTCAACTTCCTGAGTGCTTGGACTACAGTTATGCACCAACATGCTTAGCTCAGATCTTTCTAAAATGCCCTTTTTTATCGACCAAAATTCATCACAACTAGGATATATCACTGTGAATAACTTTTCCCCAAGGTTTTAACAGCATTAAAAAATTGGAAGCTAATAGGTAATATCTGTAAAAAGCATAATGAAATTGTGAAGAAATTCAGACTTGTAGAAGGCACAAGTCACATACTTTCTTCTTTAGGTTGTACTAATAAAACTCCACTTTAATGCAATTAGAATCACATCTACTCTGTTTAGTGTGGACTACTTGCAATACAACCTGCTCCAATTGACTGAGGATGGTACTGTGGTACAGTACAAAGCATATATACTACCAGTAAACTATCTTTTATTTAAATCGATACCAGCAGTCGAACTCACAACTGCACACTTACAAGGCAGGCACTTATGCCGCTGAGCTAAATCCCCAGCCCACAGTCAGCTATCTTTATTCTACACCCAGTTTTGTATAAAAAGTAGAAAAAGTGATTCCCAGTACCCCCCCAAAAGCATAAAAATTAACATTAACATATAGGTATCTAACATAGCATCTATGAAAAGTATATCTTTAAAAAATACTTTGCTCTTCACTATTTCTAACACAAGTAATATATATTCATTACTTGCAAAGTAAGTAAAAACTAAAACACCACAGAAAGAGACACTGCACCATTTAACTATTTAATAGTTTGTTGCTTATTCTATATTATTTTCTATGTTCATACATTTTTCTTTTAAAAATGTAGTTAAAAGCTGGGAATGTAGCTAAGTGTTGTAGCATTTGCCTCATCATACAGAAAGATAAAACAGAAAAATGATTGCATTATATATCCTCTTTCCACAAATTATGTATTTTCCCCCCAATTTAATGCACTCAAACTTCTAGAGGCTATAATAACCCTGGCCAGAATGGCATCAGAGAGGCCCAAAAAGACAAAAACATCTTTAACCAGTAACAAGGACCCCTTCTCTCCCCATGCTGGGATGGGCCAGGAGGCCTGTTACAGATTTCCATCATCAAAGAGCACCTAGGAGGCCACCTCTACTGAGATATCACATGGGGAAATGGAACTCTGACCCCTTCCCAGCAGTAATGAGGAGCCTCTGCACCTTGGTATCAGTGGAAACCTAGCAGAGGAGCCTGGACCTCTGCCCTCTCTTCTTTTCTCTCCTATCAGAGTTTACATAGAAGGGTTAAACAAAATACAAGTCTTACGTACAAAAATACCCAGGTTTCAACTGAAAAGCCCTGTAATATCAAGTATTTGAAAAACAGTAACCAATAAATGCCAACACCAACACTGAAGAGATGTTAGAATTATCTGACTATCTAATAGCCATGATAGGGCTAGGTAGCTCAGCGACATAAGTGCCTGCCGGGCACACACATAGTCGAGAGTTCAATCCCCTCTTGAACTTTTTAGATACCCAAAAAAAGTAGCCATGATAAAACTGCTGCCATGAGCATCTGTCAACCACTGGGAAAAAAAAAGCTCAGTGGAGAAACAGAACATATGTATGAAGAAAAACATAGTAAATTAAAGGCTGCACAGCTGGGCTCTGCTATGGTTTTGCTACTGCATGTCCCCCCAAAGGTCCACGCGCTAACAGTCAGAGATGAGGCACAGTGGGAGACAGCTAGGTCCAAGAGCACACCTTTCAAAGAGGCCATGGGACCCCAACTCTTCCTCTGTGGTTTCCTGGCCCTTTCTTTGTTCTGCCACGCACTCCCAGCCATAGTCAGCCAGTACACCTACCAGAGGCCCAAGGCAAACTGTTACTAAAATCAATCTTTTCTCTTTATAATTATCTTAGGTGTTCTGTGATTGAAATGGAAAGCTAACTTGTACTGTCTCAAAATCCCAAAGGAAGGTACAGAGAAAAGAATGAGTACATTGGAAGACAGAACAATAAAAATTACTCAAAATCTAAACAAAGAAAAAAAGATGCTGAAACCAAATCCTTTATAAATTTCTGTGTTTGGTAATGATGTCATCCATCTACTTGTCACTTTTGAAGGTTTCATTTGTATGCTACGGCACAAAATTTTATATCCAGAGTTTTTTCCTGTTAGAAACACACTAATGTTCAGAGATAAAAGTGGAAGGAATACTGGAGACCATTCAAGTTCATCCGTAAAGGATTCACTAAATTACACAACGCCACCAGAGTGTGGGACAGCTACAGTGGGTTTTGTTTGTGTTTGCTGTGCTTGGAGTAGAACAATTATTGTCAAAAGCCTTTCAGTTTTTTGTTGTTGTTTTGGTCTTTTTGAGAAGGGTTTCACTATGCAGTGAAACTGGTATTAAACTCGAAGCGATCCTGCTTCAGTCTGCCAAATTCTGGGACTACAGCTGTGCACCACCACACCTGGTACTGGGGTTTTGTTCTTAGGAAAAGAGTACATTAAGTCCCCAAACAAGTTTCATTTGGGGTGAACACTTCTAAATTAGATTTGTTCGTAAATCCAGCAAAGTAAGTAAACACGTTTGACACAAATAAACAATATAAAGCATAGAAAACCAAATGTGAGGTCTATTCATATCTGTGAAGTTCATAAGCCGGGAGCTTACTGCCCATCTGTTTGATTTGCTGTTGGGATTCCTCTCACACACCCACTATTTTACACCGCTAGCCTGACACCCTTCCCCTCCAGGCCTGCTGTAACCCTTGAACTGCATAATGCTGGTATCTAGGGAAAAACTGCTGAATTAACTTCTCCACAGCAAAATAGGGGTCAATAGCAAATACCATAAATCGGTATTTTAATGTTTTACCAAGTCAAGGTTAAGGAACTGCTCATATAGAAAACCTCATTTAATCAGTCTTTAAACTACCCAGACTTTAAAAACCTGAGAAAAAGAGGTTTGACTTCATTCTCCTTTCTGTTTATGGAGTCAGGGTGAGGGCAGTGATGGCTGGGGAAGGAGAAAAGCTGAAGCCTGAAAGTAAGAATGGCTCCTGACTATTAAATGACACATTTTCTAGCAATGTGTTGCTACAAGAACTTAAAACTTTAATCTATTTATTTAACTGTGGATTTTTTTCATCTAAATTAACTGCCTGAATACTCAAAATGGCTTAGTTTGGTTAAAATGAGCTGACATGTCACAAACATGATAAACAATGTCACCTGGCCTCCACAGGTGTGTCCAATTTGTACCTCACCTTTTTTTTTCTTGGTTCTACACCACCACCACCACCCCCCGCACGCGCTTTTTTTTGGGGTGAAGAGGAATTCCCTTGGACCAGATGTAAAACATACAGTTTATATATACAACTAAGAACACTTTTTAAAAAATATTTTTATTATTGCTGGGCTTGGGGGCACACACCTGTAACCCCAGCCCTTGGGAAGCTGAGGCAACATGATCGCTACAAATTCCATGCCAGCTTGAGCCACAAAGCAAGACCCTGCAAAAAACTTATTAGTGTTTTTAAAAAGACCTCCAGCAGCACAGCTCAGTAGCACAATGCACCTTCCTGGCAAGCACAAGGTCATGAGTTTGATCCCCAGTAACCCCCCCGCAAAAAAACCAGACCTCCCCCAAAATACTGTGGACCTCAGGTTAGACAAACCTATCAGCTAGAACCAAGGTTTGAAGTATAAACATTTATCTGCTCTTATCCTTCTATACGGTCTGCAGAATACACAGGAATTAACTAGGTTCAGAATCAGACATATTGTGCTCACTTCAGCAGCACATATACTAAAATCAGAATTAGACATATCGGGGCTGGGGATTTCGATCCCTGGTACCAATAAAAAGGAAAAAGACAAAAAAAAAAAAAAGAATTAGACATAGCTAGGTCTGAATCCTAACTTTACAACTTAATTAGGTATATAATTATCACTAAGTTACGTGAAATCTGACTTGCTACACCATTGTTATGGGGTCACATCAGTTAGGACACAGGATATGTACAACTCTTAGTACACAGTAAGACTTCAATAAGTGAATTTTTGGGAGGTTGTTCTGTTTTGACACAGGGTCTCACTTTGTAGTGCAGGCTGACTCCAACTCACAGCAATCCTGCTGCCTCATAGTGCTAGGATTACAGGCATGTACCACCACCCCTGGCTATCAGTAGATGACTTTAAAAAACACTTCACGTACACAACCAAGGCCTAACAATAGGTTCTTCAGTTACGCACCTATTCATTAAAATTTTTAGATTCCTTTGTCTTTCAAAAAATAAAGATGTGCTCGCTTTGGAAGCACATATACTAAAATTGTAATAATACAAAAAAACAGAAAAAAACAAGAAAGAACCTAAGCATCTTCCACATTAAATTCTTCCAAATTGATGAGCATGGTGGCCCATACCTGTGATTCTAGCACTCAGGATACTGAGGCAAGAGGACCACTGGGAGTCTGAGGTCAGCCTGGGCTACAAAGCAAGCTCAAGGCCAACCCTGAACTGCACAGTGAAAATCAGTCTCAAAAAGACAGAACGAAAGGGGCTGGCAATGTAGCTTAGCAGCATGGCGCCTGCCTGGCAAGCACAAGATCCTGAGTTCAACTGCCAGGTCAAATAAATAAATAAATAAATTTATGATCATGCACAGACTGTATCATTGGTTCCTGGCCTGTGGAACCATAATTTAATTAAGTTGAATACTACACACAGCAGAAAAATTACTTCATTCCCAAGCTCTGTCTATGCAAATAAAATATAGCTTAGGAAAAGATATTGCAAGAATTTCAGTTGCTGGCAGGGATATAGCTTAGTAGTAGAGCACTTGCCAAGTATGTGCAAGGCCCTAAATTCAATCTCCAACACAGCCCTCCCCTCAAAAAATTTCAGTTGCTGCAATTGTTCAGTATCACCAACTCATGAAATCCTCTAAAACTCAGAATGGGACTGGTTATTTGAAATGACAAGAGGATACCCAATTACTACAGCTAGATGCAATGCCAGCAGCATAGGCTGCTAAGAGTTCATATGAAACACTACCATATTAAAGATGTACTCTGCTCTCCCAAAACAAGCTCATCACAAGCATTAATCTGGTTAATCCTTCTGCTCACTAACTCAGCAGAGGGTAGCAGTTAAGAACACTAATCTAGAGCCAGATTCTCAGACCATCCACTATCTCCTACCTGAGTGACTTTGATACAGGGACTTAACCTCTTTGGGCTGTTTTCCTCTTCTATATAAATATTTTTTGTTGATGTTTTGTTTTGTTCTGTTTTGTTTTTTGAGACAAGGTTTGGCTAGCTATGCAGGCCGCCCTGGACCTCACAACGATCCTCTTGACTGCAGGGATTTCAGCCACATGCCACCATGCCATGCCCAGCTTTCCTCATCTATAAAATGGGCTGAGAACAGCACAGTACTCTGAAGTCAAGTGAGAGCATTCTTCCTTGTATACCTTTTTATATTTGTCAATATTCATAATATGAACTTGAATCTTTTGCTTTAAAAAAGCAAGCAAACTAGGCATAGTGGTGCATGCGCCCGTAATCCCAGCTCTGACAGGAGGGCTGCCTAAATTCAAGGCCAACTTGGATCATAGCGCAAGACCCTGTCTCTAAAAACCAAAAAACAAAAAAGGTAAGCAAACAAAAAACTTCCTACCTAAAGTACACTAAAATTTAAATAAGAACCCAAGTTACAGAATAAAAAATGAGGAAAAGTAATTGAAGATGAAGAAAATCTATGTAGGGGCTGGGGATTTAGCTCAGCGGCATAAGCGCCTGCCTTGCAAGCAGGCAGTCATGAGTTCGGATCCCTGGTACCGATAAAAAGGAAAAAGATAAAAAAGAAAATAAAAGAAAATCTATGTAACAGAAGTACACGGGAGCAGAATTCTAAAATATCTGACTATATAAAATCCTCAAAGAGGACTAGGGATATAGCTCCATGGCATATGCACCTGTTTGGTAAGCACGACGTTATGAATCTGATCCCCAGTACAAAAAAAAAAAAGTTACTATAAAATCCTCAAATAAGTGGTGAATTTAAAATGTAAATTTACAGGTCCCACCTCCAAATATTCTGATTCAGTATGTTTGTGGTGGAGTCCAAGAATACAATCTTTAACAGACATTTCAAGCAACTCTAACATGGTAGGTACACCATATTTTATTAATATTGACAAAAAAAGAAAAACGTGAAAAAAAATTAGAACTGGAAAGTTTGTTCCATGGTTAAACTTTGATTTCCTACGATGCCTTTTGGACTCTTCTTTGTAGGCCAGTAACCTGCTGCCTGTTTGTTTGTAACAGCCTCCTCTCTCCCATTGTAAAGGAATGCTAACTTGCCTTAAACTTGTAAATATCCAAACAAACCAAGCCAAGCCTAAAGCCCTGTAGACCAGACACTCAAATTCAAGAACATTCTTATTTTGCACCACCTAAGAAACAGAGACAGGTACCTATAAAATGTAACACAAAATGACATTATTGTTCCTAAGAGTTTTCCTTAAGACCAAAGTCAAGGACAACTGTGGTGAGTCAGGGTCCTTCACAGATAAAGTGCTGTCAGAAAGTCTTGTTTGGTTTAGAAGAACAATCACAAAATTTTATTACTATATTATACTACAAATACTTTGCCTTGTCAGGAAAAAAAGGGATTTGTTGTGATATCAGGGGTCAGGACCAATATTTACTTGCAAAAGATTCCGAATTTTCCATTTAGAGGCTAACGAGGTGGGGGGGGCACTTAATCTCTCTGGGTGTTGGTTTTCTACTCCAGGAGGGGGAGGTGGCAAGGGGGGAGGTTTTCTGTTTGTTTGTTTGTTCACTAGTCAGATGCTTGTCTGCATGTGAGAGGCTCTAAAATTTAATCCCTAGCACCCTCCCCAGCAAAAAATAGGAAGAACGGGAAACATGCTAACAGACGAAAAAGAAAACTCTTTTATGAGTAAAAGGCAAGCTGAAAAAGAAAGCTCTATATGAGTAAAGGAAAAAAAAAATTTTTTTTTAGTCTTTTTGAGACAGGGTCTCGCTATGCAGTTCAGACTGGCCTTGGGCTCACTTTGTAGCCCAGGCTGGTCTCAAACGTGCAAAAAATTCTCCTGCCTCAGCCTCTCAAAGGCTGGGATTACAGGAGTGTGCCACCACACCTAGCTGAGTAAAGGAAAATGAACAGCAGAGTTCTGGTTTGTTTACAGTTAGTTCTGTTTTACACAGGTTGTCATTTGGCTGGTTATTGGCTACTGAAATTCTAAATCTGGGTTTTCCCTCCTCACAGAACACCTCCTTGCCTTGGAGCCAGATATACTTTACTCAACATTCAACACATACTCATTGAGTGCTTACTACTTCCCAAGCACAGTAGTTTGTTGGTTTTGGGGAGAGGGGCTTTTGAGACAGGGTACTCACTATGCAGTCCATTCAGGCTGCCATCCTTGAACTCACTATGTAGCCCAAGCTGGTCTGAAACTCCCAGTGACCCGCCTTGCCTCAGCCTCCCCCATGATAAGATCACAGGCATGCATCACCATACCTGGCCCAAGCAGGGTAGCTGACACTGGGGAAAACAACTCAAATTAGAAAGCTAAAACCTGAAAAGTACACTTTTGTAAAAGACAGTCTATCAAGTGGAAAATTCTAAATTGCAATAAATGATTAAGAGAAACAAGGTACTCAGAAAAAGGACAATGAGCACCTATTCTTTAGATGGTCCATCTTTTTTTAAAGACAGGGTGTCACTAAATTGGCCAGGCTGGCCTTAAACTCAAATTTGTAATCCTCCTGCCTTAGTCTTCCAAGTAACTGGAATCACAGGTGTGCGCCACCATACCTAGGCCATAGAAAATCTCTCAGACCACACCAAGTCTAATCTCTGCTTGACTATTTTGAGTACAAAATAAACTTGTATTCGCATGGGTCACATCATGACTTGCTAGGCCAAATTAATCAGCATGTCTTATACTCACAGAAAGAACAATTTATTTATTCATTTAATACATGTTTACCAAGAGCCTACTCTATAGGAAAAAAGCATTTCACACAGTATTTAACTACTGAAAGCAGAATGTCTGGTTTGATACACTAGTTAACTTTCGTAACTACCTGTGTGGTACTTGGCAAGTTATCCTCTCCGTGTGGTTTCCTTATATATAAAATGGGACTGGCTACCTACCAACTACTTCATAAGAGTTCTGAACACTAAATGAATAAGGAGATGAAAAACTCTTAACATACTGCCAGAATGGGTAATTGCTCATTAGAAAAAGTATGTGTCAAGTAGAGAATGGCTTCATGGAATTCTGACTTCATGGAACATCCAGAAGGGAGGGAGGAGGTGAAGAATGCCATGCAACAGGTTACTTCCTGCTGAAGGATGTGAATAGGTGGGGACAATAAATAACACCTTAGCCCAGTGGCTGCGAACCTGGGGCACATATGCCACAGCAGGCAGACCATCTCTGCTGCCTTGAGAGCCAATTGTACTGGTCAAGATTTGACAAATTATCAGCAGATACACAACAGCAAAAATCACATTAACCATACAAAAGTATACCAAATGCAAACTTTCACCTTTCAATAAAAAGATGATTCTATTACTGAAAGCTCTGTTACTGACAAAAGATGTTTCCTGATTGACGTGCTGTGAAATTTTTATTTTTAAATTATTTTCCTCTTTGAAATAAAATAGATTTGGAAAAACAGATGTTAACATATGAGTTTATTTTTTCTAAATAAAGCCTCAGTGTTTGGGATTAAAGAGTTGACCCTTTGCAATATGTAAGTGGATTTAGGACTACAGTCTGGGTGCTAGGTCTCTGAAGGGTGTGCTGTTACTGCTTTAGCCTCTGAAACACAGCTGTAGACATGGAGCTGATGGAGAATGGAAGCAGAGGAAGCTACTCCAGCAGCTGTGGTGAAAACAAGGGTTGTATTAACACTGGCAATAGAGACTGAAGGAATATGCAGATTACACTGAATTAGGAAGGCACAATCCTAAAGATGTGTGGATTGAGAGAAGGGAAAAAAACCAAATGAAATGGTTCCTAAACGTCTGATTTGAGCAACTGAGTGGAGAAAAGCATCAAGATGGGATGTGAGGCCAGGAATTTAGCTCAGCAGCATAAGCACCTGCCTTGCAAGCATGAGGTCATGAGTTCGATCCCCAGTACCAAAAAAAAAAAAAGATGAGGATGTGATCTTACAACTTGCTAGAGGGTAGAAAGGAAAATCCCTTCAAAAGATATCACAGCTCTATATAACCTCAGCATTCAATCCTGACAATACTTCGAAGGTATGGATGGCTGCAATTCAAAATTAACAGTTTAACTGTATTATCTCCCTAGGGTGAGAAGCTGAAAGAAATAATATATATGTGTGTATGCATATATATGATAGTTAAGATGGTTATACTACTGATTTCTCTGAGTTCATTGATGAGAAAGGTTTGTGGTAGAATTGTTCAGACAATTAAAGGCAGATTATACTCCAAGTAATTGATTTGAAGAAAACAATATGCAATGTACATATCATTGTTACCCCCTAATTACTGTGTTTTGAAGTTTTGCTTTTTCTCTTTAAAATGGATTTGAAAAAATAAAATACCAAAATTAATAGTTTAACCCAGGACATACTTGGAAAGAGGTATGAACTGGGGTATTAAGTTCATATATCTTTAACACTTGCTTCTTTATAATGACCTTTTTTAATATTTAAGAAAATGCTGCAAATGTTTATATGTGGTAGCAATTCCATTCCTTTCTTAAACTGGTACTAAAATATTAAAATTTTAAATATAACAGAACTTCTTAAATAAAAAAAAGCTGAATGCAAAGTAAATAATCAGAACTACTAGCTGAAATAAAGAACAAAATTATTATCAACTGAGAAGATTCTGGGTACTTCTGTTAGCTATTTGAAGTATATGCTAAAGATAAAAATAACATTTTTAGTATGTACTAAAATCAAATCTGAAATGTTTCACCCAGAATCATTTTTAAAAAAAAGTGTCAGATGTCCAATGACCAGACTTTCCATCTAAGCAAACAGAATCATAATGAAAACTACAAGTTTTTAATTTTATTTGTATTTACACTCACTCATCAAAAACCTGAGACAGAAAAAGCAAAATCTATTATTTCTTTAGAACAAATTCTAAATCACATAATTAAAAATACTGCTGGGTGTGGTGACACACATCTGTAATCCCAGTACTCAGGAGGCAGAAGCAGCAATGCTGTGGGTTCAAGGTCAGCCTGGGCTACACAAAGCAGTTCAATGCCAGCCTGAACTACACACCAAGACTGTCTCAAAAAATCAAAACTTGGAAAAAAAAGAAAGAAAGAAATGTTGACCATTTGAAGACAACATCTCTTCTTTTCAAAATCTTTGCCTTTTTTTTTCCTAAATATTCAATAAAGACACACTTCTCAGGGGCTAAATGACAGAAACAGAGAGAAAAAAAAAAAAAAAAGAAGAAGAAGGAAAGAGAGATGAGACCAAGGATATTATCCTTTTTCCTGTCAGAATCAATCTGATGACACAGCTTCTGGAAACAGATGGGTACTGCACTCGTATTTTGGGTGCAGAACTTCTGATACAGGGAAGCTAACTCATCTGCCACAGGTCACACAACCTGAGCAACGGCAGAGCTGAGGTCCGAACTCCCAGGCCCACTCCATTAACCACAGGGATCTGGATTCAGGAAATGCCACGATCTCACCAAGCTGCCCTCACAATTCTTACAGTACAACCATCGTCCCATCCATGAGGACAGTAATAGCAAGTAAGATAAACTACCTCAGCAACAACCAGTATAATGTGTGTCACCCATGTTATTTTTAATTTTCCATGTCATTTTAAATTTGCCCTATATGAAACCAGAAGAACTCACTCCAACAACTTACATACTAAAGCCGGGATGACACAGGATTAGCATGGCCCATGCAGAGACAGCATACAAATTTATGAAGCATTCCCCATTTGAAGAAAAAAAACAGATGTAATGAATTTAAGCAATTTTTATTTAGCAACATTTCTAAGTTATTTCAGCATGTAAACAACATAAAAGTTCATTACATTCCTTCTTTTGTACTAAGTTTTCAATATCTGGTGTATATTTTACAACTAAATTACTTCTCTATTCAAACTGGACATATTTCTAGCATTCATCTCACACAAACTGGTAGTGCCCACTGTACAAGACAGCACACGTCTAGAGAAAAAGCCCCTGGGCATCCAATGCCATGTCACTAAGACCAAATGCTTGGCTCACCAACTCAATCTTCAAGCTCTCAGAATTACCTACTCTTATTTCAAATGAATTTTAACAAGTTTTCTGAATTATTTTAAACCACAACAGACAACAGAAAATTAACGGAAATATATTACATCAATAGAGCTAAATTTGCAAAGAAAAAACAGTCCATTCTTCATAGCACTCACCTCTCATCCCAGCACTTGGGAGGCTGAGGCAGGAGGACTGCAATGAATTTAAGGCTAGCCTGGGCTACATGGTGAGTTTAACACCAGGGCTCAAAGAGGAAAAGAAAAATATATATATAATTGCTGCAACCATTTGGCAGGAAACCAAAAATACTTCCGTATCTCTGTAGCTCTTGAGTCCACTGCAGCATTACTGAATTTATATTAAGAATACTGACATTAATTGATGATTAAATCTAGCATTTTTAAGACGTTAAAGAAGCACTGATATTTTTATTTAAAATCTAATTAAGGAACTTTTACAACTATATGTAAATATATAATGACAATAACTTTCCAATAGTTTAAAATGAGGCATATACTTATCAGGAACAGAAATATATAATTCAAAGTATTTTTTCTCATCAAAGATAAATGTACAACTGCCAGTGTCTTCCCATGTTTATCAACTGAAGACAAATACGTTAGACGACTAGATGAAATTCTTCCGCAAATCATAATCCAGCAGTCCATTTTCACTAAGGGCAATTTTAAAATAAACATGCTGTAGTATAAACTAGATTCAAATAAGAACCCTGAGACTGAAAGAATACAATGAAATATTCAAGAAAGACCCCTCTTCCCCCATTTGGGCTTACGGTGGCTATCTAAATACAGTGTGGGAGAGCTATTTCTGTTCACCAAGTTTTCAAACCAAGCAGTTAAACTAGACATTCCACCAAGAGTTCACTAGTAGAGTCAGAAATCTAGTTTTTTTCTCTTTAAAAACAAACAAAAAAACCCTCTAAATTGCTGGGGATTTAGCTCAGCGGCATAAGCACCTGCCTTGCAAGCAGGCGGTTGTGAGTTCGATCCCTGGTACCGATAAAAAAAAAAAAAATTAAAAAAAAAAACCCTCAATTTTCTGAAAACTTTTTTCTTTCTTTGAAGATTACATGTTAGATAAACAAAATCAAAATAAAGGATTTAGTGTGCTGGGGCTGAAGATGCAGCTTAGTGATGAAGTGCTTGCTTCTCACGTATGAGACTCTGGGTCCAATACTTTGCAACACACACACACACACACACACAAAAGAAAAAGATATATGTGACATGGATATGCACAGAAAACTGACTACTATCACAGTACTGTGTGATAGCCATGTTTTGGACTTATAAATAACTAAGAATACAATGTAGCAACAGTGAGCTGGGTGTGATGGTTTGCCTGCAGTTCCAGCACTCTGGGAGACTGGGGCAGGAGGATCACAATTGCCTGGGCAACTCACAACTCACAGACTTAAGAAAATCCTGTCTCAACAGATAAATAAATAAATGAAGGGTGGGAGATGTAGTCCAGTGCAAAGGACTGTGCTCAGTTCTAAGTACTATGAAAAACTTTTTTCACATATTTATATATAAATAGCCCTTGATAAATGAATACATAAATTTCATGTATTTTTAATATTTTTAAATTTTTATTAAAATATATTACAAATACATTTTTAATTACATGTTCAGTATATTTCAGCTGCAAAAAGCTAATATTTAGAATTCTTATCTATCTTCTTGACAGTCTGAAACATTGTATATCTCCACAGTACAAGATAATGTGTTTACTACTGAATTTTTTTTACCATTTCAGTGCACAAGTACCATATGATAAAAGCAAGTTCTAGCTTAGTAAGAATACTTGTGTCTGCTTTACTGCAAATACAACAAAATACTTTTATCTTTATGTAGTTCATTTGGAAGACATACTGTTTTTAGTCAAATAATTCATTCTTGAAATATTTTTCATTTGTCTGGAAAATTGCCTTCATTATCACTATGAACTTCTATTGGCTCTGTCTGTCTGCCTTCTAATAGATTACTTCTGAGAATTTAATTCTCTGGATCTGACTTTGGAATCTGAGGTCTCAACTTTCTGCCTGTGATACTCACTGAGGCTATTACTCTTGCGTGTAAAATAAACCCAGGCTAGACTAGACATCACCCACTTTATAGATGAGAACAGACGGTCAAGATCTGCATAGGGTGAACCTGGCCTTCCAGTTATATAATTTTAAAATTCTAATTCTCTGTATCAACCTGTTATTACATTTAGACCAACAGCAATAAAATGAGCAGCCAGTCAAACCAAATTACATGTTTCAAGTTGAAAAGCTGAATACTACCTTTATCTCTGGTCTTCTACTATGAGAGAATATAAAAACCACACCAGAAACAGACTTGGTATTTCTATTACATGCTTCTATCCCCATACTATACAAACCAACTTGCCCCAAAATGCTAACAGACGTTTACTGAATTAATAAATTATCACTTTTATATCAAGGTTTGTTGTACATAGGAAATATAAAAAGTGAGGAAAATACTCCCTGATAACTAGGTGTAGTGGCACACACCTATAATCCCAATGCTTAGAAGGCTGAGGCAGTAGGCTGAGTGAGGCCTGCCTGGACCCTTTCTTAAAACACACACACACACACACACACACACACACACACACACAAAGTTCCTTAACTCCTGGAAATCTCATTCTATCTATAACAAAAACCTGAGGAGACGTGATACTAACGAGTGGCGAGCAGGACAGGAGGAAGGATTAATTCTGCCAACGGAGCAACAAGATCAGATCAGAGAAGGATTCGGAAGCTATTTAAACTAAGCCTTAGAGAACATCTGATTCCATCAACTGACTTCCTAAAATCCTTGAAGTACATTAAGCTAAACGTTTACAACTGGAAAAAGGAATAAGACATGAGGAAAGGAAGAGAGAAGAGGAGTGAGTTAGGAAGGGAAAAGAGAGAAGAGAGGAGCTCGTGTAAATTCAGGTGTGTTGTATATGTATGTAGCAACTCCCCATGACTGATGAGTGTAATCACTGTGTACTGCAAATATAAAAATTATATAAACTTTTTACAGTTAGTTGTATTCAAAACTACTTCTAATAAGATATGGCATAAATACACACAATTTTCCCCCTCAGAAACACACACACAAATGGCTGTGTGTCCTGGTGTGCTTGCAAAGGGCTCTAAGAAGAACAGCAAGAGCTGAAAACAGTTACTTTGAGTTAAGAATGCTTTGGGAAGCTCTTAAAAGTCCTTGTTTGAGAACAAAATGTGCTCTGGCCAAAAACAGGAGATTTATTCTATCATTTTATTTTTACTGCAATCTCTGTAACTATCCAATTAGAAAAAATCCAGTGACTACTGTACTTAGCCACATTGGGATCTAACTAAGTTAAAAACTGCATAACCTAAGAATATATTAAGTAAAATATGTTTTTTACATGAGTCAGCCTCCCTATAAATTTATCTATGACAAAGACTGAAGGATAAAATCAATTTAAAAAAGAAAAAAATCAGTGATGGGAAACTGACAGATAAAACATTCAAAGAAATGTTAATTATTTATTTTAAAGAAAGCGATCCTAAACCTAAGCCCAGAACAGCAATGCATTCCTATAATCCTAGCTAGCACTCAGGAGGCTGCGGCAGGAGGATCCAGGCCAGCCTGGGCTACAACGTGAGATCAAGGATAGCCTGAACTGCATAATGAGACTCTGTCTCAGAAAGACAATTTAAAAAACAAAGAAAGAAATTTTAAAAAATAAAGAAAGAGCTTCTAGTGGCCAGACATAGCAGCACACACAAGAGTTCAAAGCCAGCCTGGACTACAAAATGAGTTCAAGCCCAGCCTGGACTGCACTATGAGACCCTGACTCAAAAAAATGAAATAATAATAATAATTTTAAAAAGAAATAGTGGAGAAAGGATTCGAAAGTACTGATTAAAAAAGAAAAGTATTGGCTGATCTTGTTAGCTCTGCTTAAGAAAGGTTATAACCATGACTTCACTCCTGGATTACACGTCTATATTTAGTTTATACCTAATATGGATGAAGTCCCAATCAGCTATTTCCTCTCTCCACAAAAAGAAACTTCCTTGCTTTTTTTCTATCAACAATACAAAGTGTAGGCTCCTCTGAAAGAGGAGTTGTTAAAAAATAGAGAACTCAAAAAAACATTAACAAATTAGTGTGATTTCTGCTAAACTTGGATCACTATGACATTTCTAAATCGGAAATTCTAAAATCAAACTATGTGATGTTCAAGTGAGAATCCTTTAACAATTTTATAAATAAACCCAAGAAATAGTAAGTAGTAATTAATCAAGTTCCCAAAACGCAGTGAGATCATGGAAATTTTAGTTTCCTTTCAAATTTTGGCAAAAGGAGCTGAACAATGTAGTTCAGTGACAGAGCATTTGCCTGGCATATGTGGAGCCCTAAATTCTATCCCCAGACAGAGAAGACAGACAGACAGACAGCCACAACCACACACACACACACACACACACACACACACACACCCCAGACATATTAGGCAATCACAAAGAATCACAAAGGGCTTGGTAAAAATCCCGAAACTGCTACCACCTGGCCCTGTGACCTTACACAGCAATGACTTCTGTAAGCCTTGTGTCAAACAGGGCTGACAGTACCGCTGTCAGAGTTCATGAGGATCAAGTTAGCTAATTATTCCGAAAGGGCAGGCACACTCCGCCTAGCTCAGGGCCAAGGCTCAATGCTATCTATAATGGCTATTACTCTGACTTTGACAAACATGAAAGCCTTCTGTGTTCATTTTGTATATAATAGTTTATGGTGTCCTGTACAAGAATAAATTAGGTAGTTTCTCCAGAAGTTTGTAACAGGGACCAGGGATACAGCTCAGCAGTATAGTGCTTGCCTGGCAAGCACAAAGTCCTGAGTTCCATTCCCGATATCAAAAAAGAACAATTTAAAACATAACAAAAACTTTTACAATCACTTTAAGATTCTCATATCATCTATTAATTACAGCCATAACAAAGCTATAAGGCTTCATCACCATCCCATTTGATATAGTAAAAATTTTCCAAAAACACCCAACAAAATCTTAGGATCTAAAAATAAATTACTTCAGCCAGGCATGGTGGCACACACCTATACTATAATCCCAGCACCCAGAATTCTGAAGCAAGAGAATCACCCTTGCATTTGAGGCTAGCCTAGGCTACCTAGTCAATTCAAGACCAGCCTAAACTATGTAGCAATTCCATGCCACAAAAAACCAAAAAGAAAAAAGAAGTAACTTCAACCCTACTCTTACCCTTAAAAGTTATGAAGTCTAAAACCTCTAAGTCTACATTATCTTAACTTCTCAAATTAAGTTAACTGGTACATTTTAGTAATGATCACATTCATCATAGGGAATTTGTACCTGTCCATGATATAACCTGATTCTTTTTGTTTCCCATTCCCCTTCCCTCCCCTCTTCAACTCTCTTCTTATTTACAAAAGCTTTGTTTCCATTTTTCCTTCTTTTCTCACTTTTTCCTTTTCCCTTCCTTCCCCTCCCCTATTCTCTCCATTACAAATTAAACAACTGAGTGTCTTCCTCCCCTTACGGAATGGTACAGACTTTTAAATATTGAAACATCATTCCCCCCTAAAGAAAGCATTAAATTCTAGTTAACATTAGATAAATTCTACTTCAACTTCATAACTGAATACCATAAAAATCAAGAAACAGTAAAATATAGTAGCGCAGAAAGCCAAAATCCATAATTCAAAGTACTTTTAACCAGAGAGTAGCTATAACCCAGCATTTTGGGGGCTGAGGCAGGAGAATCTCAAAGTCCAAACCAATTAGGAACACAAAGATTCTTTTCTTTTTTGTTTTTACTTTTTTAAAAAAAAGGTCAAGAGGGGAAAAAAAAGAAAAAAAGCTCTTTGCTGTAACTCCAAGTCCAGAAAGAATACTGTAAGAGATGGGCCAAAACAGCAGAAACCAATTTCACTGTTCTTTAGTGACCTACTAAGTATCAACTGCGCAGATGGTTCATTACTGTTAGCTCAGGAGTAAATTCAAGTCTAGCATAGAACTTTTTTGGTAGTAACCCTGCTCTTTTGACCATTTCTCATCCTATGGGTAGAGGCAGCCTGGAAGGTATTTCTCTCAGTACTTAATATTCTGGAGATTGAAACCACATTCGTTGAATACATACACTAATCACAGGTCAATACAGTCTTCACTCTGCCTTCCCAAAGGCAGAATAATAATAAACTCGTAAGATTTACTATCTGTCAACCCTGAGTGCTTTTCTTGTATTATCTCTTTTAATCTTTATAGAATCCCAAGAGATAAATACCATTACCCCAGTGGAGACACTAAGGTATTAAGTGAAAAGCAGAACTAGGATTCAAAACCCAGTTCCAGAGACCGCCTCTTGACAACTACATTCTAGCAACCACAGCACAAAGAGCCAGTCAGTAATCCACAATACAGTGGCTCAACTGCTCACTTGAAATACTAACTCTAGTGATCCTGAATTTGAAAATGGTCCATATAGAGAATACAAATGATACTTCATGTTAACACACCTATTTTGTGGGTATATGTGTGTGTGCCCGCACACTTGGGGAGGTCCTTTGTCTGAGACAGTTTCACTATGCAGTTCAGGCTGATCTTAAACTCACTTTGCAGTCCAGGCAGGCCTTGAACTCGCAGTGATTCTCCTGCCTCAACCTCCCAAGTGCTAGGATTACAGGGGATACCACAACGTCTAGCCCCCTCAACAGTTGTTCTTTAGATCCAATTTTGGGATTTCACATGTCATGTATCAAAAAGGACAGAAAGAACCTTTGCCACGCATGGTGACACATACCTATAATCTCAGCACTCAGAAGATGAGGCAGGAGGCTGGATGCAAAGTTGGAGGCCAACCTGGACCACATAGTGAATTAAAGGCCAGCTTGAACTACATAGTGAGGCTCTGTCTCAAAAACTAAAAGCCAGGCATGGTGGCCGCTAATCCCAGCCCTTAGGAAGCTGAAGCAAGAAGACTGCAGCAAATTCAAGCCCACAATACACAATGAGTTCCAGGTTAGCCTGTGAGATCCTGTTTCAAAAAACCAAATACATACATACAAGAAAGAACCTTTACAATCAATGCCAAGGCAATATCACAGCACAAGGTCCTGCTGGGTCACCAAGATAATAAACCGCCACCACCATTCTAAATCCCAATGGCTGTCAAGCCACATGCTCAGGGCCAAAACCCAGTCATGGATTTCCCCATGACTCACTTCAATTTTTTTTTCTTTTCTTTTTTTTTTTTTTTTTTTTGTTTTATTTTTACAATCTAAATCCACTTCAATCAAAATTAAATCATTTTGAGGACCTATACCAAAACAGCAAATATGAACCTGGCCTAGTGATTTCTAACACTCTCGGTTTATTTCTCTGGCTTCTTATATTCCTGTAATTTAACAAGCATTTGGTTCTCCCGAATCACCTGATCTTTTTTTTCTTCATTTTTCCCATCAGCCTCCTCTGGAATCAAGCTTGTACAAGGAAAAACCTTTTGTAATTGTTACTTAATAAAATGTTTGCTGAAGCAATCAAGAGTTAATATATTATGCCATTACTATAGAGTCTGGCACACAGAAAGCACTCCGTGTTTACATTAGTATGAAACAGTATTTCTTCTATCATGCAGCTGGGAAAAGCAACATAAAAATAAGTCAATGTGAATAAATATCTAATCTAAATACATACACATATGAAATCTTCCTAGAACTGAAAGGCCTCCTAGACAGTGAGTTACAGTGACTCCCTGGAAAATATTTTTCCATCTACAATAATGCTGTATAACGTATCTCCCATGTTACCATCCTGTCCAGGCTACTGAAAGTACGTATTTTTGGCTTCCCCAGTGCCTAGAGCAATTGCTGGTTCACGGTAGGCACTAAAGTAAAGCTTTTTTTAATGAAGGATTGCTTACACTGGTACTAATTTGTACACTCTATTTATCAAAACAAAACCATAGTGAGAGACACAAATGCAAAGACAATACAAAGGAATTTAAAGCTTTACTGATGAGCTTTAAATTTGCTTGCAGTATTATTTTTAACAAGACAAATTCTGGCAAGAATCCAGATGCCCAGCATCACAATCTACTTAGAGCATCAAATTTAAAAGAATGCCTGCCAGAAACAGAGGAAAGAAGAAATGGTGCAAATCTCTGAAATGACAGGAAACACAATAAGCATACAGAGGCAGGGTATGATGACCCATGTCTATAATCCCAGTATTCAGGAAGCTGAGGCAAAAGGATCACTTCGAGTTCAAGGCCACTCGGACTACACAGTGACTTCAAGCCAGCCTGAACTACAGTGAGACCTTGTCACAAAAAATAAATAAATAAAAACCTCAAGAGATACAAGGTTTTATCACTACCAACTAGGGTCTTTTTGCAGCTAAATACTGTCATACCAGAAAACAGTGAACAAAAGAATTCTAAGAAATACAGTTGACAACTCACTAGGCAAAACTCTCCCTTGCAATCTATACCAAATCATCAGTATTTTACTGACATAGACAGATTGGTAGAATGCTGTAACTGCCAGTAATTTCAGATGGTGTATGTTTTATTTTACTAACTATCATAAAATACTGCTGTTAAATATGTGCTTTTTCCATAGAATAGCATATTTTAAAGACTTTTTAGCCAACTATAATAAGTAGCTGTACAGTTAAAATCTATCTATTATACTTGAGTGATTTTACATATCTTTTTTTTTTTTTTTTTTTTTTTGAGACAACATCTCGCTGTCTTAATCTCACTATGTAGCCCAGGTTGCTCTCAAACTCATACAATCCTCCTGCCTCAGCCTCCTGAGTGCTGGGATTACAGGTGTGCACCACCATACCAGGGACTTTTGTTTATCATTTAAACAAAGATTTACTGAATGTCTATCATGAGACAGGCAATATACTAAGTATGTGGTGGATGCAAAAATAAACAGGCAGGGTTCTGATCACATGGAGCTTATAAGACATATATGCAAAACTGACCTCAAAGGAAGGACATGGGCTGCTATACAGTTCAAATGTGAGAGAAGGTTCCTATGAGGGGGATTTCATATCAAGGAGATGGCATTTGAGAAATTCCTTGAAAGATGTTTGTTAAACTATATCTCTGTTTTTGTTTTTGTTTTTTGGTACCAACGATCAAACTCACAACCTTGCACTTACCAGGTAAGCACTTGAGCTCAGCCCTTATGTTTCCATTTAATCTTTCACCTAATAAATCCACATTCAATTCAGCATTTTTTTTTTTTTAGGCATGGTCTCCCTATGTAGTCCAGGCCAGTCTAAAAACTCAGGGCAATCTTCCTCAGTCTCCTGTGGTTGGGATTACAAGGCATCCACCACCACACTCAACCTTCAATTCAGTTCTAAGGCTCAGACATTTCCTAAAAACCCTTATTTTGACCCGTATCCCCTTCTGGCTATCAACTGGCCTCTTCAAAACACAACCAAGTTTGCTGGAGTTGGCTTTGCATCTTTTTTTTTTTTTTTTTTTTTTTTTGCATTTCTTCCTTTTTATCGGTACCAGGGATCGAACTCAGGACTGCCTGCTTGCAAGGCAGGCGCTTATACCGCTGAGCTAAATCCCCAGCCCCCTGGCTTTGCATCTTGACACCTTTTGCTTCCTACTCACTCTGCTGTGGACTCCCCACCTCCCCATTTCCTTCCAGCTTTCATGCTGATAAATTCAACAAACACTCCACTTGGCACAAGTGCTCACTCCCTCCTTAAAAGCTTAAAAAAAGCTCTCCTAGCTTCTTTGATACCTCACTCTTGTAGTTGACCTTTTGCCGCCACTCACTCCTCTTTCACAATTCCTCTGTTCTTCTTTTCCACCTCTCACACCCTATCCTCTAAGTACTGTCATTACCCAAGAACCTGATCCATGCATTTTCCTGATTTTTCACTCATCCACAGAACAGATACATTCTAAATATCATACAAATACTGTATCCTGTGCATCTGTGTTCAAGTCCCATGTTCCTCTATCCTGCCTACACTTCTTAGAGAACAGACTTCTGTATTTAGCAGACATCTCCACTTGCCATCCTAGAAATCTCAACAAAATAGAACTTCATCGCTATTTTGCTCCTTTTCCACCTCCATAAATTACTTGATCAGTGACTCTAACTGGAAGCCCACATCATTTCCCTCCTTCAACACCTTCCCACTGGCTCCACTTTCAAAATGTACCTCAAGCCAGGCATGATTGTACACTCCTGTAATCCCAGCACTTTGGAGGCGGAGGCGGGATTGCTGTAAGTTCAAGGCCAGCCTGGTCTACATAAGAGAGTTCAAGGCCAGCCTGAATAACACAGATCTTGTCTCAAAAAAAAAAAACAAAAAAACATACAACTCAACTCCATTCTCTTGTCTCCATCACCACCTAATCCAGGCCACCATCATCACTCCTTTGCAATGGCATCCAAATAGTTGTCCCTGTTTCCATTTTTACCTCCCTTCAGTTCATTTTTTCTTTCTTTTCTTTCTTCCCTTCAATTCATTTTCAACTGAATGGCTGGGCCGTGCTCCTTAAAATGTACTTCTACCTTGACACTCCTCACTTAAACCCTTTGGGGATGGCCATTTTTACTAATTCATTTGGCATGCACAGACTTCTATGATCTCTTCCTTGTTTCACTCCCCAGTTTTATTTTTCTCTATGTTCCAGTTACACTTCAATTCCTTGCATATTTCCAGTCTCTCTCTATGCTGATCCAGCCAGCATGGAATGCTCTTCCTCTCACCTTTCTACCACCCATCCTTTGTGCCACGTTCTCAGAGAAGCCCTCACTGAGCCTCTCTTGATACTGAGTTTTCTGGGTTGGGTATGGTGGTGCACACCTGTAATCCCAGCACTGGGGAGGCTGAGGCAGTGGGACCTTGGACAGCGTGATCTATACAGTAAGTTCAAGGCCAGTCTGAACTAAATAGCAAGACACTGTGTTAAATGAACAAACAAAACCCAGGATTTTTAGGGCAGAGTTATCAAAAGAACATACAGCCTACCTTCAAACTTTTTAATCAATATTTATTATTTGAAAAAAAGTTTTCTTTGAATAATTCTAGAAGTTGGCAGATTTCACAGCACAGAACCCTGCTTTTTCAGCAAAGATTTATCGGGGCAAGTGGGAGTCATGGTGGCAGACTGGTTAAGGCTGGTTAAGGTGGCAGACTGGTTAAGACTCCAAACTGGGCCAACATTCTCTTAAGAGTTGTAAGGAAGGGGAAATATAGACACAGTCCAGCTTTCTTCTATAAAGCCTAAATAAATTTCTTTTAAGCTGATCTACTTGTTACTTATACTGGGCCTCATTTTTCACTCTGCTCTCATAAAGAACATTAAAATATTACACATAAATTCTCACCAACGATTCACACAAGTTGATGAAAAAGACCAAGGTCTGTTTGTAATCAATGGCACTACTAACAAAGTGTAAATAACATCTGTGTTGCTGATGGCTCCCAATGACTTCATGAAGCATCCACAAGTCCCAGGCATGTAACCTAGAATATCAAGTAACAGAATCATCCTCTTCATAAGCTTACATTTTTGGGAAAGCTTCAATTCAGTTTTATGTTCAAGGCCAAGATTTAATTTCTGAAGTCTGACCATCTTTTCTGCGCCAATTAGCCTGTGTATTCTGGTCTCACAGCTACCACTCTTTCTGTTTCCTAAGTGGCACGATAACCTAATTTGATTCCTCTTTAGTTTTTAATGAATGTTTACTCCAGTCATCTACCACCTGGGCTCTACTTCCAAAATAAAGTAACTGGTTGTTAGTGGAGAAAAACATGCAGAGAACTCACAAATCCTCAGTTCTCACTTACCTTAATTTTCATCTAACTGTTTGGTTTTGCATTCACCAACTGTTGTTCAGATTTTCTTTTACTATTCTCCCACAAATACAAGTAAATAGCCATGCTGCACTATGGTAAAATACTTGCATAACAGGTGATTGACATTTTCACAACTGTTATGAGAGCTAAGTTCTTTTCGTAAGAATGAATTTTTTCACATGTAAATCTAGAATAACTTTTTTACAAAAAAATAAAAACCTATTATATTCCTAGCTTAGAGTTATAAACTATATTTCAATTTTCAGTTTAAGAAAAAATACATTCCTTTTTTGAAACTGAGACTCACACTCAAGACTTCACTCTTTCCAGGTAGACACTGAACTATATCCCTACCCTGAAAAATCATATTCCTATGAAAAGAAGTTTAGAAACAAAGTATGTGTGATGAACTGAGGTCAGTACTTATTCAAAACGTTCAAATTTAAGCTATTGCTAGTCTATCATTGACAAAATTTTCAAATACAGTCCTATTTATCTATACTAGGTTATCACTTTCATAAACTTATAATTAGTCTAATAGTTTCCTTATATATATATATACTGGGAGAGGCATACTAAACAATTAAACCCAGGGCCCTGAATATGCTAGGCAAGCGCTCTACCACTGAACTATAGCTCCAGACCTTTTTATTTTTTTTATGACAAGGTCTCATTAAACTCCCCAAGCTGTCTCAAACTCATGATCCTACTGCCTCAGCCTAACTTCCCTGGTACCTGGGATTACAGCAATGTGCCACCCTGCCCAGTTCTTGCTTTTATATTTTAAATAAGAAAAAAACTGAAACCAAATAAGGCAATTGATATTCCTTATACCAGTAGTTGGTATTGACCATTGACGAATAAAACTCAAGTCTCAAAAAAGACATTTCACAAGTCACAAACAAATGCCCTAAATTTAGATTTCTATTAAGTCATACTTGGATGGTTTGTAGTCATGAGCTGTTTTTCTTCAGAAAGACCCTTTCCATTCTCTATAAGGGCCCCTAAAAGGAGCAAACCCATCCCACCTTACTTTCCCACTTGATCAAAAAATCTTAGCTTCTGATTTAATCACACTTCCCATCCTGCCTATAGAATTTCCCTTTTATAGACTAATTAATTCCCTATCAGGAGATACCAGGATGCTGGGCTCCACAGTTCTAGTGAAGCAGGAAGTGAGAAAGTCTTGCTCATCATCCTCTTACTGACTTCTAGGCACCTCAATAAGCATCCTTCAAAGCAACTTGGCTGTCAGCAAGTCAGGTCCTCCCAAGCACCTCTTTCCTATCACTTTCATATTGCATTAGATTTCACAGTGCTCAGCTGCCTGGGTTCCTATCTCTTTCCCACTCTAGGTCACTCTCAGAGTTTTATATTTAACCCAAATCATTTCCTTGGCATATGTCAAAAGTTGCACTGTTAGGTCTCCACGAACAAAAAAAAAAAAAGGAAATGGCTTTCATTCCAGAGAACAGCAGACACACGCACAGTCCACAAAATGCTGAAAGGCGGAAGAAGCAATCTCCCTCACAGACCCTACTCTCAAAGAACTTACTGTGTAGCAGGGGAGGTCTGCTATAAATATTTATATACAAAAATGACACACATTAGCAGGCATGGTGGCATATGTCTGTAATCCCAGCACTTGTAAGACTGAGGCAGAAAGACTGCTGTGAGTTTGAGGCTATCCTAGATTACATACTGAGAGTGAGTTCAAGGCCAGCCTGTACCACATGGTTAAGACCTTGCTTCAAAAAAAATTGCATAAATTTGCTTACTATGTATGACACAGTTTTAAGATCACTTGTATTACATTTATCAATTTATTTCCCTAAAATTGGTCTCTTAAACCCAGGTGTGCCAGTGCACACCTGTAATCCCAGTGCTCAGGAAGCTGAGGCAGGAGGATTGCCGTGAGTTCCAGGGCAACCTGGGCTACACAGCAAGTGCCAGTCTCTAGAAACTCGAATAAATAAATAACATTGGTCTCTTACTAAATATCCCTATTATTTAGATGTGGCATGGAGAAGTTTAATATGTCCTGGAATATATGATTAGTAAATGGAAAAACTGGACGAGAAACTCAGAAAGTGGTAAGATTATATAAGGGGACTTACACCTTTATTAAAGGCTCTCAACTTTACCCTGTTTGGTAAAGATATGTAGTAACTAGATTCCTCAGGGTGGTGAAAACACCACTGTTGAGGATGAGTGCTTCTTAGACCACTGGGAGGGTTAAGCCAGGCACTATGGTCCTAGCTACTGGGAAGGCTGAGGCAGGAAGATCACTGGAGTGTGAGGTCAGCCTGGACAGCACAGCAAGATTCCATCTCAAAAATTAAATGATTAAGAAAAATTACTTGAGAGAGTTTCTGTCTTCTAGATAGTCAGTGATAGTGAACCTTTTAGAGCTTTCAATTGATACAAATAGCCCACTGCTGCACCAATGGCGTAGTTTTGCCACTGATGCTCTAGGTGTTGGAGTTTAAAAAAATTTGGGAACTGCTGTAAGACAGGTAATGAAGAGTTGCTGGTCTCATGAGCAGACAATTCTGAAAATACATGAGGAAGACAATGTAGTTGAGCCCACTCTCGCTTGCTCATCCTAGAAAACTATGCTCAATATCCCATTACATCCCTTGACTGCTTCAAGTATAAATACCAGTTTTTTGCTAAACAGTATCATATGCTTTCAACATATGATAAAGTGTGTGTGTGTGTGTGTGTGTGTGTGTGTGTGTGTGTGTGTGTCTGTCTGTCTGTGTTTTCTGTTGAAAATGTTTTTTGCTACAAACTCGACTGCTTCTTGGCAGGTAGCTAATGCTGTTTAACACATCACTCAGAAGAACCAGCTTCTGTTGCCTGTATGCAAGGGCATTTCCCCCTCATTTGCATTTCTTTTTTGGGAGGGCACAGCTACTGGAAATGGAACCCAGGGCTGCAACACTTGACCTTTTTTATTTTTTAATTTTTAATTTTGAGACAAAGTCTTGCAAAATTGCTCAATTACACAGGCTGGACTCAAACTTGCAATCTTCCTGCATCAGTCTCCCAGAATGCTGGGATTACAGAAGTGTGCCAACACACCCAGTCCACATTTGTATTTCCCACATAGGGTAGGGGAATAAATTGTGAATCCTTTAACACACACTTTACCTTTTCTTTCTTTTTTCCTTTGAAACAACCTGGCTTACATCAGTACAAAGTTTGCTTATGTTGAATCACAGGCTTTATACCCATTTCACTTCTCACTTCCCAAATGACAAAAATATAACTTGGAAAGGGAAAACAAATTGCCCAGGGTAACCCAACCAATAGCACAGAGCTGCAACTAGAATCCTGGTTTTTGCCTCCAAAATCAGTGAGAAAGTGATAAAATTACTTCAGGTAGTGTGCAACACGAACATGGAAAATTGGAAAGGTATGCAAGTCACTCAAGTTTAAGAAACAATGTACTACACATCTATGCCCTTTGGACCTGAAGGATTAAATAACAGTGCCTACAGCATTAAGCAATGATCTCTTCCTTTCTCATCCTCCCTACCTCCCAGCAGGGCTGAGTGACAAACACAGGGTCCAGATTGTGCTAAACTGAGTTACAACACCCTCAAACCCTTTCTGATTCCTATACTTCATTTTTCTTATCTTACTGTATTGGCTAAGACCTCCAGCACAACCCTGAATTTAAAAAGCCATAACCTTTTTTTTTTTTTTTTTTTTTTGAGACAAGGTAGGCAGTTCAGACTGGCCTTGAACTCGGTGATCCTCCCGCTTCAGCCTCCTGAGTGCTAGGATTTCAGGCCTACAGGCGTGCATGAGCACGCCAGGCTAAATGTTCACCCAAGTATCCTGTTTTTTAGATTAGCAGCTATCTTTTTTTTCTTTTTTGAGGGTATAGAAACCTTTTTATTCCTAGACATGATCTCACAATGTATCTCAGGCTGACCTCAGACTTGCAGTCGACCTGGTTTGGCGTCCCTAGTGCTGGGATTACAAGCATTACCCTACCCAACGCCAAAAAGCTGGGTTTTTCTCCTTTAAATTTAAACTGATCTTTGACCCACTCTTTTCCCTTCTCCAAGCAATGTTCCACTCCCCCTCCTTTCTCTCTCTCGTTCCAGTGCATCTTAAAGTACTACTTCTGTCACCAAACTAACAGACTCTGATATTCTGAGAGTTTTACACCCTTTTGCTGTTTCAATACCCTGGATCAAAACGTTTCTAAAACTGAAAATTGAAAGAAAATCCTAAAATGTTATTTTGATCATCCGCTGATCATTTCCCCTCTTCATTTCTTAAAAGTACTCTTCCTTTCTTCAAAAAACCTCAAGTTTAAAAAACAAAAAATTCGGTCAACTCAGTGAGTTGTCTAGCTCTAAACGAGCCTGGCTGCTCAAGTGGCTGGGAGAATCTCCAAGATTTTCAAGTTTTAAGAAAAGCAACTGGATCCAGACGTTTATACTTTTACTCTCCTTTGCTAAACTAAAAAACAAGCAAAGGGACGCGCACAGTATTTATAAGCAGACAAAGTACTTCCAGGATATAAGAGGTAAAGGGGTGGGAGCAACCCAATCAAATTATGAATTTTCTCATTCTCTTATTCTTTCAAAACAAAAGGGCACAATCCTTGACGAGACAGCAACACCGAGGGAAGCAGCCAAAAACGTTGCATCATATGAAACACTCCGCGCTAGAGAGAAACAAGAAACCAGATGGTGGTAAAATACCTAAGACAGGAAAATCCTAGTTGGGAATCTCGGTCTTTTCCCGACCCCCAGGAGCAGCTGGCTGCCCTTTTGTACTTTTCTACCGACTGCACCGAAAATTAAAAAGTTTCGGTTTCAGAGGCGCTGGGCTCAGTGCTCCTTCCACGAGCGCCCTAAGAAGTTCGGTGCCACCTCCGACGCCGTGCTGGGGCTGCGGGCGCACGCGGACGGCCGAGGGTGGGGCGGCCCGGGACGGGCGGGGCAGACTCGTCTCAGCCCACGGGCGCTGCCCCCGGCGTCCGCCCGAGCCCGCGCTCCGCAGATGCCCGCCGCCGCCCGGGTGCCCCGGACCCCTCGCCCTGCCCAGAGAGGCGGGAAGGCGCGGTGGCTCCGAGACAATGGCCCGACGCGCCGCGCTCCTCACCGCCCTTGGTGGGCGCCCTGTGTGACGCTTGGGGGGCGCCCCCGGACAGCGCCCCGCTAGGCCCAGCGGCCGCCGGGGACTCGGCGGGACGCGACGGAGGGCGAGAGCGCACCTTGACGAAGAGCTCGATGAGGGGTTCTTTGTCCTCCTCCTTCAGCCCGTTCAGCGGCATCGACAACGCCATGGCCGGCTCAGTTGGGCTCCGAGGACAGCGGCGCGACTGCTACTTCAGCTCCGGGGCTGCTCTAGCTGCCCGCTCACCGCGCTGCGTTCGCTGGACAGTCCCGACGTCGAGCTGGCCGCGGCCTCGACTCCTCAGTACCGCTCCACGCCCCGCGCGCGACTCTGAGGCGGCGGCAGCCCGTGCCGCTTCAAACTGCGGGGCGGGGCCAGGGGCGGGGCTTCGACTGGAGGCGGGGCCGAGACCCGGCGCCTCGGGACTCTCCAGGGGAAACTGCCGTGGCGGTTCGAGGGGGCGGGGCTTAGAGCGGGGTGGGAGAGGGACCACTCAGGAGACCCGAGACCAGGAGGGGCGTGGCCTAGCCAGGGGTGTGGCCTTTGGTGGGCTGCGCGGAGCTCTAACTCCTTCCACCCAGCCTCCCTCCGGAGGGAGCGGGAGGGAAATTCCCCATTCCCCGGGGTCCGGCGCCTGACACCGCCTCCCTCCGCAGCGCCGGCGCGTCCTCCGCAGCTGCTGCTGGTAGGATGCCAGGTGACCTCATGCCTCGGCCAGCTTGGGGAGGCGAGGAGGCGCCTGCTGCCCTCTCCCCCGCTGCGGCCGCGGGACTCATCGCCCTTTCCCGCAGTGGCCACCTCCCCAACGCCCCCTGTTAGGCGGGGCTGACTTTTCCAGAAAAACTTTCCCGAAAGTGTTCATCTTCTCCTTTGAAATACATTACTTTTTTTCTTCTTCCTCTGACTTCGTTTTTCCTCTTTTGACTCAGACACTTCTCTATTGGCAGCTACCGGTATTCGCAAATATTTATGAGGCCCTACTTTCCAGGCTCTGAGCTAGGCCCTGGGTAGAAGGGGCGGAACAGGCTCCCTCTCCCCACCCCGGAGCTTAAGCTGAAACTGACGCCGTTGCCTTGAAGCCTACTCAGGCCCCTCTGTGCTGGGTGTTTTTCTTCCTAGACAGATTGTTTCCCGTTCACCTGGCAAATGAGTGTCCATTGGAGTTGAAGGAGGTGGCTGCACACCAACTTGCTCTAATAGATTCTCTGGGGAAGAAAGAAACTCACATTTTAAACTGAACCCAGATGATTCTGAAGGATGCGGACCTCAAAACAGAAGAAGCTGGCCAAGCTCTGAAGTCCTTGAGGGCAGGTGTGGGAATGGTTGGACCAGGCTGGTGGCAGGCATCTGGCTTCTTTGGTTGCTGTTGTTGATGCCTGGGGCAAATGTCGCCTTCAGAAACTTGTGCCCTCATCTGACTTTAGCAGCTGACTGGCAGGAAAAATGAAAGCAGAAGAAGAAAAATAAGCATTTCAAAGGAGGTGACCTTGTTTGCTAGGTTTGGTTAATTTCTGAGTTCCGGGAGGGCCAAGGAGGAACTGGGGTGATCTCCGTGTCACTAATGCATAGCACATGTCTGAGTGTTTCAATCAGGATTTTTCTTTTTTTTTGAGACAGAGTCTCACTATGTAATCCAGGCTGGCATTGAACTCACTTATGTAACTCAGTCTTGTATCAAATTAGCAGCAATCCTCCTGCCTCAGCCTCCCAAGTGCTGCGATTACAGGTGTGTCCCACCACACCCAGCATCAAGAGTGTCTGAAAAGATTGAATGAATGCAGGAAAATACAATGAAACCTACAAGACACCTCTGCCCCAGCAAGTTGTTCACAGTTTCTTATAAGGACTGTGTACCACAGAGATTAGAAATGCATGCTCTGCAGCCAGGCGTCTTTGTGCGTCCCTGTAATCTCAGCACTCTGAGAGGCTGAGACAGGAGGATCACAAATTTGAGACCAGCCTGGGCAAGCTGGCACTTTAACAATTTAGCTAGATCCTGTCTCAAAATTAAAAATAAAGAAGGGCTGAGGATGTAGCTCAGTACAAAGGTCCTGGATTTAGCCTTAGTACAGAAAGAAAAAAAAAAACAACTCTGGAGCAGACTATTTAAATTCACATCTTTGTTTTGTTTTTGTTTGTCACCATGAAGTAGAAGTACAGCTACTTTTCAACAAACTTTACTTTATAAAAAAAATTCAAAATAAATAAATAATAACAACGTCCCTGAAAACTTCAGCCTCACTTTCAATTATCCAGAAGGAGGCTGGTTATGTGCAGGCTTGTGTGTCCTGTGTGGCCAGTGATGGCCGCTGTCTGCCGTGGCCCTTGGCTGTCCCCAAACCCTGCAAGCTAGCATGGCTTCATATCCAACTCCCTCTTGACCAGCTTGTTAGCTGAAAAGAAATAAATGCCAGGAGTCCACTGCTTAGGTCAGGACAAATGAAAACAGGTGACCAGCTGGACTCTGACCTGAACTCAGTGTTTATTGTTCACAGGATCATGAGCTAAAGTTCTCTTTCAGCCTGCCTCCTCTGCCTTGCCTTAAAAGGAACCAAAATGGTGATTCCAAGCTGAAACCAACCCAAGGATCCCAGAGAACCTCAAGTCCCAGCCTGGCCTGAGGCAGGGCTTCCTGTTCTCCCGAGGTGAATGCGGGCTCATGAGACCAGTCGGGGTCAGTCAGTAGTACCCTGCAGGCTGACCGCACCAGGACATGGTGGAGATAACCTGGACCTCGAAAGAGAAGCAGGGCAGGATGCCTTGGGCTTCCTTGACTAAACACAGCTGTCAGCTAGGAGGAAACTGCGGCCCTCTCCTCGCAAAGCCCTGAGGGAGTGTGAGCTCTAGGTCTCCCCCTGCCCACCAGGAAGCCCCCTGGCAGGAGCTCAGACCTGAACCTGTACTTGGAAAGCTGGTCACAGTCCCACCTCAGGTTCCATGCCACCCTACTGGCTGACATGGATGGGGATAGAAGGCTGGGGGCGGGGAGATTGTAGATGTTTATGCAGAGAGGCTGCACAGTACATCTCATTCAAGTCTCCTTCCCCCTTTGAAAAGCAAGCCTATTTTGCATCCCGTGCCTGTGTTTGTTTTTATAATCCACAAAGAAAGTTTTAAAGATGGGTGGAGATGTGTTCTTCTCCACACACCCCTCTGACCTCATCGCTACTGTTCTCCACCCCAGCCAACTGCCTCCTTGCTATTCCTGTTGCCTCAGGGCCTTTGCACTTGCTAAGAGCCCTCCCTGTACCATCTTTCTTCCAGAATTTCCACAACTCACTCTCTCTAGCCTTCTTCAAATCTTTGCTGTTTATCACCTTCTCAGAGAGCTGTCCCCCAGTGCCACCCTAGGCAACCCTGCAAGCTATGTCTCACTGCTCTTCCACTTCATTTCTCTCCTGTAATGCTTATTTTAATTATTGGTCTCCTCGTCTATTGTAAATCCCGTCAACACATAAATATGCTTCTTTAGAGTAAAGATTTTTGCCAGTTTTTGTTTATAGTGATTTTCCTGGCTTATAAAACAGCTCATCCATAAAACTTATGAAATGAAGACCAGACATAGTGATCAATGCTTATAATTCCAGTACTGGGGAGGCTGAGGCAAGAGGATCATTGCAAATTGGAGGCCAGCTGGTGTTAGAGTGAATTCAAGGTCAGCCTGAACTGCAGAGTGGAACCCTGTCTCAAAAAACAAAATAAAAACAGAAACAAAATTACAGAATGAATGATTGTGCCCATTTATGCTGTGGTCTCCTGTACCCATGGAACAGTTCTCTCCTATTATGATAACCACTTTACAGAAGGTCAGGTTTTCCTGAGGGAGCACGCTGCTCCTCCTCCTTCTGAGCTAGGTGCTGGACACAGACTGTCACATCTGAGTCGCAGCAGAAGACCAGGGGACCTCAGCCTGTGGACTCTGGAGCCAAACTGCCTGGGTTCTAATCCTGCCTCTGTCATTTACCAGGTTAGGATAACTGGGCTTCAGTTTTGCATCTGTAAAGTGGGTCTACAATGAGTGCCTTTTTTTTTTTTTTCCTTTTTTTTCTCAAATCCATTTTCTTTTAAAGAGGAAAAAAGAAAAATTTTTTAAAAAAATATTGCGTGCTTGCCTGGTAAGTGCGAGGTCGTGAGTTCGATCCCCAGTATCCCAGTACCGCCCCCCCCAAAAAAAAGAAAGAAAAGAAAGAAAAAATGAGAGCCTGCTTAACAGGATCAGCAGTAATCTATGTCAGCCCCTGGGAGAGTGCAAGTGCCCTGCCCGCTCCTTCCGCCCTCATGAGCTCCTACACTGCTGCTACTGCGTGGTAGCAGCCAATTCAGGGCTTTCATAGCCCATCCTGTTCATTCGTCATGGTGTATTACAAGCCTAGTTTTCCTTGTCCTCATTTTACAAATAAAGAAACTTAGGGTAAAGAAGAACTTACACAAGTCACTCAGGAAGATAGCAAACCCAACACTGTGCTCTTCTGCATTACACTATACCAAGTGGTGAGAGGCAAACTCCTAAACATCCTTCAAGGCCCAACTCAAAAAATGCTTTCTTGCACCACACAGAGCCCTTAGAGCTAAAGGGTTGATTTCAATTCCATGCCCATCAGGGAGATCAAGGTACTGACCTAGAGCCCAGTGTGGCCTCCCTAGAGAATTGCCTGACCGCTGCTATCCCCCCATCACTAGACAGAGAATATAATAGAAACTAAGTCATGATGTCATTGAGAGGATTAACTGAGGTCCTGCCTACAAAGCTTTTAATAATAAACAGTACCAGGGCTGGGGATTTAGCTCAGCGGCATAAGCGCCTTCCTTGCAAGCAGGCAGTTGTAAGTTTGATCCCCAGTACCGATAAAAAGAAAAGGAAAAAAAGACAAAAAAAAAAAACCCCAATAATAATAATAATAAACAGTACCACTTAATACACACTTGTTAGCCATTATTACATCTTATGTCAATATCTGCTTCTTTTTGATATATGTTGTAGTCAGGTTGTGAGGAGAACAATTTCAATCAAGACATAAAATTCATAATATTATTTTATGATGATCACCCAGAGTTAAACACAAGAAAGTGGAGGAAATCTTTCCACAACACTACAACACTAAAGACCCAGAATATATAGCCAAGGGCTTGGATCCCACAGCAATGTCCTACGTGAGTCCAGATGAAAACCTAGAGCCCATGACAATGCCTCCCCTGAGTCCAGCTGGAGGTCTAAAGCCCATGAGAAGGACTCACACCGTCTGTTTTATGGATCTGCGTTGGGAAGACCCAAAGGTCAGCAGTAGAAGCTAAAAAGTCTATGCCAATGGGGTGAAGGAGTTGTGCTAGTAGCTTGAGGATTCTACACTGGAGCCAGAAAGTCACACTCGTAACAAGGACAGGGCTGCCCTGAAAAGCACCACAGCCATCCTCAGCGACATGGAGGTCCCAAGCTCCTCCAACGATGAGAACAGTACATGATGAGTACACGATGAGTACATGCCAGAAAGCCAGCGTGACAAGCTTCTCTTGGAGAGTAAACGGCACACATCTTCCCCTCCAGAGCCAGAAAGCATGCTGGATGTAAGGAGCAGAGCTCCCCCAAAGTGAACCACAGCCACTCTCACCAACAAGGTCCTGAGCTCCTCTGATGACAGTCACGCTGGGGAAGCTAGTTCCTCCTCCAGGGGAACCAAAGGCTCAAACAGCAACACCTAGAGAAACCCACAACGCCTCACTCTTCTCCATGTCTCTATTTATGCTGGCGACTTTCCTCAACTGATCATCTACGCTCAGTGCCCTGCTGATTTAATTTAGTTGGTGTTAAGTTGCCCGCCAGTTTTTAACCCATAACAATACGCTATGATATGCTTGGAAGGAAGGAACCTTGTCAACATGCACATCTTCTCTTGAGCAAAAATACTGCTCAGGATGTAGCTCAATGGCAGGGCACTTGCCGAGCACACATGAGGCCCTGGCTTCAGGCTCTGGTGCCCTCCCCCGAAAAGTTTGAAAAATGATTTCTCATCTGTGTGATTTCCTTATATAAAGTGATAACTTCCGTCCTCGGGTTGTTATGGGGATGGAACCAATTAACACAGGTAAAACATATGACCCTTAGCAAACACTCAATAAATTTTTGTTGTTATTATTTATGCCTTCCTCATCTAACTTGGCGCCTGGCTCCTCATGGTGATTGAGTCCAATCAGATCAATCAGACGGAGTGAGAGAATAAGAATCATAAATTTATTTTTTGTTTTTTGTTTTGGTACCAGGTATCAAATTCAGGGCTTCAGGCTTGCCAGACAAGCACTCTACTGCATCTTTTTGTTTTATTTTGGTTTTTTGAGACGGCATCTCGCTATGCAGTTCAGGCTGGACTTGGGCTCACTTTGTAGCCCAGGCCACTCTCAAACTTGCAATAATCCTCCTGCCTCAGCCTCCCGAGTGCCATGACTACAGGCATGAGCCACCACATCCAGCTCACACGGTCCTTTCTTTCACTGTATCTATCAAATAATTTTTTTGCATCTATCAAATAATAGTTGCTCAATTAATTTTTTTCTTTGTAAGACAAGGTTTCACTACGCAGTTGA
Source organism: Cavia porcellus (assembly GCF_034190915.1). Classification (NCBI taxonomy): domain Eukaryota; kingdom Metazoa; phylum Chordata; class Mammalia; order Rodentia; family Caviidae; genus Cavia; species Cavia porcellus. The sequence goes on along the minus strand of NW_026947508.1, from coordinate 18,636,230 downwards.
GTCCGGCCTTCAAGTGATCCTCCTGCCTCAGCCTCCCAAATACGGGAAGTGCTCAAAGAGTCTTTACTGATACCAGTCAGCCTGGCTATGGAAAATTTCAACTTGGCTTGACTTCAGCTGTGTCCCTACATGGTGAATTGGGTCCTATAAAATGCCACAGATTATGACTGAGCCATGTTTGGTTGAAGCTTAACGTGAATGTGGTATTTGCAGAAGCGTTGGCCTTTCCAGCTTCCCTGTAGATCTAGGCTCCTCTGAAGGAAGCAAGTCACTGAACAAACACCGGAGCTGGTGACACACTTCAGTTCCGCTCTGCGAGGCTCTCGACAGAGCTCCAGTGGGTCCAAGGACACAGAGACCCTTTCCTAGCCACCAACCCACAGACCTGCATTGTAGCATTTACCACGGAACACAATAGAGAAAACCGAGGTTGTAGGAAGTGAAAGTTTGCCTGGGCCACACAGCTAGTAAGTGGCACAACCTACAATCAAATCTAAGCCTCCCGTCCTGATCACCAATGCTCCGAACAATGGACTCATGTGAATAGAAACCACATAAAGGTTCTGGTATAATATAGGCACTCAAAAGAAAAGGCTGTTTTAGCTGGGCATGGTGGCACACTCCTGTAATCCCAGCACTCAGGAGGCTGAGGCAGGAGAATCATTTGTAAGTCAGAGTCCAGCCTTGGCTACAAAGTGAGCCCAAGGCCAGCCTGAACTGCATAGCAAGATCCTGTCTCAAAAAGACAAAGAAACAAAAAGCTGTTTTCCAGTTTTCTGCACAGCCCTCTCCCCAGCCCCATTTCTTTCCTTCATGGTCCTGAGATGAGGATATTTGACATAAACGCTCCCAGTTCAAATCCCAGCCCTGCACTTAACCAGCTCAGTCAGTTCACTGAATCTTGGTCTCTTCCTCCATCGAGTCGGGGAATAATGAGTCCTTTGGAAACATCGAGGGAAGCTGGAGTCTGCCCTGATGTGAGGGCTGGTCCTTCACGTCAAAAAGAAGTTATGGGCTGGGGGTAGCAGAGCACACCGTGACCCCAGCAATCTAGGAGGCTGAGGCAGGAGATAACAGTGAGTTTGAAGTCAGCCTAGGCCACAAAGTGAGTTCAAAGTCAGCTTGAACTACATAGTGAGACGGTGTCTCAAACAATCAAAAACATTTGATAGGATTACTGAGGTAAAAAAAAAAAAATCAAAAACAAAGTAGCCATAGGCGCAGAATCTCCTGGGACAACTTCCCTTTAGTTCCCAAGGAAATCTAGTATCAACAATAAGAAAATTCTTGAAAGCAACTGCATACAAAGTTTATGTTTTTTAAAAAATCAGAGGCTAGGCTGGGGATTTAGCTCAGTGGCATAAGTGCTTGCTTGGCAAGCTTGAAGGTGTGAGTTTGGTCACTGGTACAAAATAAAAAATCAGGGGCTGGGCCTGGTGGCACCGGCCTGTAATTGCAGTACTCAAGAGGCTGAGGCAGGAGGGTCATCTTGAGTTTGAGGCCAGCCTGCACTACATAGTAAGTTCAAGGTCAGCCTGTACTACAAAGTAAACCCCTGTCTCAGAAAAACAGAACCAAAACCAAAACCAAACACTAAAGATGCTTGATAAATAGAGTATCTCTATTCTCTGAGACGCACAACGTTGATGATGTTGGGTCTTTTTTTATTCATCTAAAAATGTCATGTAATACCTTTGTTCTTGTGTATCTTGCTATAATTGTGTATCGTATGTACACTTCTCTCTGGAGGAAACAAAACAAACTGGTAAGACTCCCACCAGGTGTGGTGGCACATACCTGTGATCCCAGAACTCACTTGGGAGGCTGAGACAGGAGGATTGCCATAAGTATGAGGCTACTGTGCACTACATTGTGAGACTGTGTATCAAAAAAATTAAAAATAGTTTTTTTTGTTTTTTTTTTGGAACCGGGATCTAACTCACAGCTTTGCACTTGCCAAGCAGGCGCTTGTGCAACCCCTGGCCCTGTTTTGTGACTTTTGTCCTATGTGTAGGTATTACCTACCCAAAAATATATTTTAAAAACAAAAGGGGACCTAGGTGTGGTGTGCCTGCTGTAATCCCAGCACCCAGAAAGCTGAGGCAGAAAGATCCTTGTGAGCACAAGGCCAGCCTGGGCTACACCGAGACCCAGTCTCAAAAAACAAATAATAAGTAAGTAAAAAAGAGGGAGGAGTGTGGTACTGGAGGATGTAGCTCAGTGGTAGAGCCCTTTCCCAGCGTGCATCAAGTCCTGTGTTCTGTTCCCAGCGCGAAAAAACAAACAATAAAAAGAAGGAGGTTGAGACTGAAGGAGCCTCCGAATGCACTGAAGCCCGACTCCGCACAGTCACCTTTCCAGTCCTGCAGCAGGGAGCTGCGTGACCTCAGGCCCTGTCCTTTCCTGCCTTGTCACGCAGTAGGATGAGAGGAGAAGAAAGACAGGAACTCGGGGTCCTCTCCTTCTCCCTCTTTTTTGTAGGGAGGGACTGGGGATTGAACTACCACCTCACGCCTGCCAGGCAGCCACGGTGCCGTGAGATAGCTCCCTGACCCCACGTCTCCTCTCTTGTACCTGATTCCTTTCCACAGCTTCCAGCAGACCCCAGCCCTGGCTTCCCCAGCAGCTGGAAGATCCAGCGTGAGTGCCTGGTTCTCTGTCTCTCTGTCTCTGTGTCTGTCTCTGTCTGTCTCTGTCTCTCTGTCTCTCTCTCTCCCTGTCTCTCTCCCTCTCCTCAGCTCTCTTTTTCTCTCATTTTCTCCTCTTTGTCCCTCCATGAGAACCATTCGTGCGCCCTGCAGACCTGCTCCCTTGGGAGGGGAAACCCTACCCCCAGCTCTTTTCTCCCCTGCTTGCCTGGAGCTGGTCTCATCTTGGAGAAGTTATAGGTTTCATTTTGTCACTTGGAAGCCCGCTCCAGCCAGGGAGGGAACCCAGTTGATTTGAAGCCAGGCCCTTAATTGGATTGGATTCCCACGGAGGCCATTAGCCTGGGCTGCAGCTTGGCAGGGAGGAAGCGCTTCCTCTCCAGCCCAGCCCCCACCCGCAGCCAGTCTGGGCCGGCCTGCTACCCAGTAAGGCACAGTATGAAATTTCCAATTATGATTACTCTCCCTTGCACTGGAGGAACTTTTCACGGTGTCTAGACACTGGCAAATATGGTAAGCATTGTGAGTGGTCTTATTTGATCTCATTATTCACTCCTGCCACAAGTTTTTAGTGACATCCTACTATGTGCTAGGCAGGCACTCTTCCAGGTTCCAACCAGAGAGTATCCTGACCCTCTCAAACACTGCGTTATAATTGAGAAGGCATACGTTGAACACCCAGGTGAAGGCCATTAAGTCAGGAGGCAATAAGAGCTATGGGAAATAGCAGAGGGCTGGGCACTCGGTGCACACTTGTAATCCCAGCTCTGGGGAGGCTTAGCAAGAGGCTCACTGTGAATTCCAGGGCAGCCTGGGCTATGTAGAGTTTGAGGCCAGCCTGGACTACATAGGAAGAGCCTGTCCTCCACCACCACCCCCCAAAGAAAGGGGGAAAAAAAAGAATAAAGCAGGGTAAAGAGATGAAAAGGGAACATTCCTTCTGATAAGATGACATTTGAGTAAAGATGTGGCAGTAAGGATGATATCCAGATAAGCGGTGCCCTGGGCAAAGAGAATGGGAAGTTCAAAGGCACTGAGGTGGGCATTTCTCTGTGTTCTGGAGGAAGAGTTGAGATGCTACAGAGAGGTCCAGGTCTGAAGGGTCTGGTGACCATTTGCTCAGACCTGCTGCTGCTTTAGGGACTCTCGTCTACCCACTCTGCCTAGTGAACACTGAAGAACAGTAGAGGGATCCCCAGTGCCAAAAAAAAATCACATTAAAGAGTAGTGGAGGGTTAGAAGCACCTATTTATTTGGGTCACACAATCACCTCCTAATGGATAAGTCACCCATGTCCAAAAGAAAAAGAAATGACGTCTAAGGAGATAGCCAAGATCGTATTACCCATTAAGGCAAAAAAAAACATTTAAAATTGCTACTATGATTTGAGTATCTCTGCCAAAATGCACAGTGAAATTTATTTTCCTTCCAAATCCATTTTTTATTTCAAGGAGAAAGAGAAAAACAGAAAAAAGCTAAAACAAAATTTGAAAACACGTTAATCAGGGGGCAACAATGGTGCATACATTGCACATTGTCATCCCCAAATCATTCACCCAAAGCACAAGACATCAGCACTCAATTGTCCTGACAACACCAGCACAAATGCTTCTCTTCAGTGAACTCAGAGAAATCAGTGGCATAACTACTCTCACTGTTTTTATATACATATACATACACGTATACATACACGTATACATACACGTATACATATGTTGTTTCTTTCAGCTTCCCATATCAACGATGAGATTTAATCCACAGGGTTGAGGACGTGGCTCAGTAGTAGAGGGTTTGTCTGGCATGCTTGAGGCCATGGTTTAGTCCCCAGCATCAGACAAAAAAAAGTTTTAATCCCCATTGTGGAGTATTAGAAGGCGGGACCAGGAGAAGCTTTAGGAGGTGATTAGTCAGGAGCACTCTGCCCTCAGGAATAGATTCATCCCCGGTGGATTAACGGGTTAGTTATCTGGAGAGGGGATCTGGGATGAAGGCCAGTGAGGCTCTGTCTCTTGAGAGTGCGTTCCTCTCCTCATGTGGAGCCCTGTGTCACCTCGGGACTCTGCAGAGTCCCCACTAGCAGGAAGACATTCGCAGGTGACAGCCCCTCTGCCTTGGACTTGCCGGTATCCAGAACTCTGCTCTTAAGTAAATAAACTTCTGCTCTTTACAGGTAACACGATCTAGTGCCAGGCTTAGCGGCACGTGCCTGTAATCCCAGCTACTCAGGAACCTGAGGCAGGACAATCACAATTTCAGGTCCAAGTGGGTAACTCAGTGGGACTCTCTCTCAAAATAAAACGTAGAAGGGGTTAGAGGTGTAGCCCAGTGATAGAGTACTTATCTAGAATTTGTCTACATTTTGTCCATGCTCTGGAATTTTGCAAGAGGCTGAATATAGCCAGGCAAGGTGGCACATGCCTATATTTCCAGCACTCAGGAGGCAGAGGCAGGAGGATCACTGTGAGTTCAAGGCCAGCCTGGGCTACATAGTGAGTTCAAGGCCAGCTTGGACTGCATAGCAAAACTCTGTTGCAAAAACAACAATAACTCTTTAAAAAAAAAAAGGCTAAATTTAAAGGTGATGGACTAATTAATCTGGTGGATGAGCCAATTAATCTGGTGATGGGCTAATCAATCAAAACAGCACCCAGTCTTAGGAGGCTGAGGCAGGACGATCGCCATGAGTTCAAAGTCTGCCTCAGCTACATAAGTGAGTTCAAGGCCAGCTTATACTACATAGTGCAGTTTCAAATAAAAACAAAACATCACAGCACGGCACTAGAACAATGGCATGGGTATTGCTGGCTCAGTTTACCCAGACGTACAGTGAGAATCAGAAGTAAAAAGCTCAGTGGAAAGATTTTTTATAATTTGCAGTTTATCCAGGAAAATGTGCTTAAAATTGAGGACTGGGATGAGGATGAGCCCAGTGGTAGAGGGCGTGGCTGGCATATGCCAGGCTTTGGGTTTAATCCCTAGGACTGTACTGAAAAAATAAATAAAATTGAACCTGAAGAGGGTGGGTGGTGGCTGAAGAGATTAGTGCACTGAAAAGAAGTCAAATAGGGGCTGGGGATTTAGCTCAGCAGCATAAGCGCCTGCCTTGCAAGCAGCAGTTTTGAGTTCGATCCCCGGTACCGATAAAAAGGAAGGAAAAAGACAAAAAAAGAAAAAAGAAAAGAAGCTAAATACTCTGCTTGGCTCAATAGGAAAGATGCCATGAGGGCACCGTGCAAATTGTCAAACCTTGAACACAGCAAGTAAAGGTTTTCCTTTGAAGAACTTTGCTTTGCAAAGAGAGCCCTGTGGAATGACTTGTGTTTAGATGTTCCACCAAAACCTCATGCAGTCATGGGTGGGGCTTTCAGAGGCACCTAGACCTGGAGTGTGTGGTGCTGGGATTGATTCACGGCACAATGCTACGATCCAGGGCACCAGGATACAGGGTGTGAGTGCTGCCCGCCGTAAGTAGTCTGGATCAGACAGAAGGGACAGAAAGAACTGTGTTTGCCCTCGCTTGCTTTCCTTCCTTCTGCCCACCACGAACTGTTTCTCCCCTGCCGTGCCACCCTGCCTTGGAGTCAGCTGATTATAGACTAAAATCTCTACAAACTGTGACCTAAACAAACCTTTCCTCCCTTAGCTTTGGGCAAGTATTTTGTTTCAGCAGTGAATAAAGTAACTAAGACACCCTGCTTCTCTACTAACAGAAGTTGTTCCCCAAGATTCATCTCACCGTCAGCTAATCCACGGGATTAGTGACGTATGAATCCATGGATGATTGCAGAGCAGAACGACCTATGAAGCAGCCAGGGCTCTTGTGGAGGAAGCGGCACTGGGGCTGTGCCTGTGAAGGACGTATCTTGCCCCTACCCCTTCTGCCCTTCCTGTCTTTCTCTCCCCCTCCCTTCCTGCTTCTTGACTCTCACGCAGTGAACAGCTTTCCCATGCCATGCTGCTCTGCCTGGAGGTTTCTGCCTTACCCCAGGTCTAAAAGTGCTGAGCCAGTGACCGTGGACTGAGACCTCTGAAACCACGAGCCTGAATAAACCTTTCCTCCTTTAAATTGCTTATTCTCAGGTATCTGTCATAGCAACATAAAGCTGACTATCACACTTCACATTCATGAGGCCCTGCGTTATTCCCCAGGATGGAAAAAAATTACCTGGTGTCCGATACTCAGTTATGAAAACAGAACACTAACTAAAACAAATTACCAATTCTTAGAAGACGGAACCAGTGTTTATCGGCTGTGTACAGTGTTTATAGCACTCTACATTTATTCCCATATTGGAGAAGCCCATGCCCCAGGAGAGATGTGTGACTAGTTTAGGAAACACAACTTGAGACTTAAACTCAGGCCTAACTCTTGCTTATCTCCCCTCCCAACCATAAGCTCTGTGGGGCCAGGCCCACACATATCTTCACCTCTGTATGGCCATCATGTAGCACACAATATTTCTAGTGCTCAGAAATATTAACGAAGATGGGAGGGTGGCTCAGTGGTAGAGCACTTGCCCAGCAGGCACCCAACATCACCCCCCCCCCAAAAAAAAAGACTAGAGTTTTGTTTTGTTTTTGTACCAGGGATGGAGCTCATAACCTTGCACAGGGCGGGCAGGCACTTACGCCACTGAGCTAAATCCCCAGCATCACCCTGTGGGAAACCCTGCCATTGGCCATCACCTTATGTTAATAAGACAACAGGCATCTTAATGTTAAGTTTCCATTTGGTAGTTAAGCTTCTCTCCTTGCCTAACCTGTGTCTCCTTAGGTCACAGGTCCCTGTGGCTTGGCCCATTCAGAGATTATGTTAATCAGCCCGCCTTATGAGCCTTTGCACGGGAGATTTGAATTACCCTATAACTTTACCTCGGTCTTGCCACTGTTGCTAAATCACCCGCTGACATCTCAGAACATCTCCTCCCCCAATACCCTATATGTTCGTTACTCTTTTTTCGAATAAATGAAACTTGATCAGAGCACTGTCTTGTCTCCATTCTTCAGGTCTCTTGTCTCTTCTCATCCCCACGCCCCCTCTAGCGTCTACCTGCGGGCCTGGACATCACCCGAAAGAAAAAGAAGAAAAAAGAAAAAAGAAGGGGCTGGGGATTTAGCTCAGCAGCATAAGCACTTGACTGGCAAGTGCGAGGTTGTGAGTCCAAGCCCTGGTACCAAAAAAAAAAGACAAAGAAAAAGTTGACTAACTGATTGACAATCTCTATCTACAAAGCCTGCTGTGATCTTAATACACCACACTACTTTCCTATCAAAATATGGTATATCCGTCATTGGTCTATTCTGCAGCTGTTTAAATTATAATCCCCTTAAGTAATACATGGTTCATTTATATACACAGTCACCAAAAGTGATGTTGAAGTTGCTGATGATAGAGCTGCTGGCCAGGGTAGGAACTGTCCGAGTTGGTCACCTAAGCAGTGACATTCGGTACCTGCTGGCTTTAGCTCAGGGCCATCCACTGCTTCATTGGCCTCCACTGGTCCCCATCCCCTCTCCAATCTCACCCCAGACCCAACTTCCCAGCCAAGACGAAAGCATCAGCCTGCAGGCTCAGAAATCACCACCATCATCAGTGTTGTTACTGTTGGTGCCTCACCATTATTAACGAAGTCACTAGTGCTAAAGAGGAGCCACAGCTTGCACTGCATATAGCATCTCACTTAATAACCACGCCCGAGCTGAAGATCGGATGCCTTCATAGTGCAGACGGGGAGCTGAGGGTTAGAGGCGCTAATCACTCCTGGGGGTGAAGCAGTGGTAAACAGGGCTGGGATTGAATTCAAGCCCTATGCTGCCCCCACCCAACCCAGCCACTCGGTGGTCAGCACTGTGTGTCCAGTCATCTGCCCTGCCACTTGGCCTGAGCTTAGAAGACGGATGTGACTTTCAACCTAGAGAAAGTTTCTACCCCAGGGCTGGGGCCCTGGCTCCGAGGAGGTGACCATTCCCTACTGCCTGTGGACACGGGGACAGCTAGCTGTTGCCTCGGGAGAATCCCAGGGGTGTCCATTCCTCAGCTGTGTCCCTGCAACATCTGAGCAAAATATGTCGATCCTTTTAAATCATAACATTTGTTGTAAGGAAGGACATTTTTTCTCTATCCTTGGAAGCTCATGGTTCATTTATTTGGTACTTGGAGGCCGGAACACTTGGTCCTTTGGATTTCACAGCTAGGTAGCAGAGGGGGTGTGAAGCTATTTGAAATTCAACAGGCAGGTGTATTTTTTTCAAAGCTGACAAGAGCCTTTCACGCTTCAAAAGCATACATTCACTCCTTGGCTCAGAGCTCTGCAGCCAGAGGAGACCCAGGGAGGGAGCCATGGATCGCGGGAACCTGGACAAGCAGCAGTCCGAGTTTTTCTGAGTTGCATCCCACGTCCCCAGCTGCCCCCTCGCTCTCTTGCAGTTGGCTTGTGTGATGTTTGGCAGTTCTGGCTGTGTGGTTCCCGTGTGAAGCAGTCTCTAACCTCCTTCTACAGAGACAAGCTTCCGGTTGCAAAGACTGTACGGTATCTGGACCGGGACTGACAGTCTTGCACAGAACACTGCGTTCCACAGCATCGCGCCCTGCCGGGGCTGACAGCACAATAGGAACAGCCTGTGGCAGAGGAACATGGCCTGTCTGAGCAAATCACAGCCGTGGCCGGAGGCCTGGGGGCGGAACCCAGCCCTTTATCTGCTTTTCTTGTCTGATTTGCCTCTTAGTTTCATTTTGTTTGTTTTGTTTTTTGCTTTTTGTATGACTGGGGACTGAACCCAGCCAGGGTCTGCTGCATGCCAAGCAAGTGCTCTCCCACGGAGCTAGATTCCCAGTTCTATCTTTTAATTTTTAGGCAAGGTTTCAGGAGTCTTTTCTTCCCCTGAAGCTGATGCGGGGTCCACCCCACCACTGGAGGGACCAGAGTTCCTGGGTTGATCCAGGAAGGCTCCTGGCTGGGAGGGGGATGTCCAAGCCCACGCCCTGTCTCTTGCTGATATTGGTGGCCTCTCATGTCATGTCATGCTAAGCAAGGCCTCATCCCAGTGCCTACAGGAAGCGAGGTTGACAAGGACAAAGAGGGTGAAAGGGGACAGAGCACCAATTCCTGCTGATCAGAAACAAAAACTGCAAGAATCAGCAAGAACAGGATATTTACATGACCTCTTGGTGTCCCCACCGACTGCTCCTTCTTTGCAAGGGGAAAACTGTAATTTACACAATGAAAAAGCCAGAACTTCCTCAGCCAGGTGATCGAAATTAACATCATCCAGGCAGACTGACTTTGGGCACTTGCAGAAGTGCTGCCCAAGAAGCACACAATACCTCCTCTGTAATAGTGTAGCGGAGAGGGCACAGCCATACCCAATCCTGACAGGACCTCAGACACACTCCAAGCAAGGAACAGTCCCTCAAACAACTGCTCTGTATTCTTTTAAAGTTCAGTGAAAGGCAAGGTTGCTCTTCCAGATTAAAGGAGAATAAAGAGATGTGATCATTAGAAGCCGTATGTGACCTTAGGTCAGATTCTGTACTAGAGAGAAAAGCATGCTATTAAAAATAATAAATAGGGGCTGGGGATTTAGCTCAGCGGCATAAGCGCCTGCCTTGCAAGTGTGTGGTCGTGAGTTCGATCCTCGGTACCAATAAAAAAGAAAAAGACAAAAAAAAAATAATAAATAATAAAAAATTAAAACATTGCTGCCTGGCATGGCGGTGTACACCTGGAATCCTAGCACTCAGGAGGCTGAAGCAGGAAGATCGCTGTGAGTTCAAAGTCAGCCTGGGTCACACAGTGAGCTCAGGCCAGCCTGAACCACATAGCAAGACTCCATCTCCAAAACATAAAAATGAAAACAAAGAAGGTGTACTGTTTTCCATCTTTCCTCAAGTGACTCAGAAAAAAAGCAAACAATTATATACGTGCATGTGTATCTCTGACATCTCCCTTTTTATCTGCATATTTTTCTATGTCTAGGGACAAAGAAAGGCAGCAAAATAGAAAAATTGGTGTATCTAGGTAAAGCATATTTTGAGAGTTTTTTGTATTCTTGCTGTTTACAAGGACATAAACAGAACACCCAGATGTGTTCAAGCTATTTCAAGTTAAAATAAATATGGTGGCGTTTCGGAGGCAGAGAAAAGCTGAAAACCCAACTCAAGTCCAGGGAACCGCGTCTCCACCCCTTCTGAGTAAGCGAGGGGCAGAGCTTGGTCCAGGACTTCTCTCTTTTTAAGGACTTGTTTGTGGTTTGGCTGGTTTCCCTTTTGCATTTAATAGCCCCGGACACTCCAGGCCTCTTCCCTCAGCCTCCCTGGTCCTGAGCTGAAACGGGAGGCACCGGCCCTCACCACTGCATCTTTCCAAAGAGCTTCAGAGATGGAGAACAGAGGCGGGGGAAGTGCACCTCCACTCTTTCCGAATCCTGGTTGCTGGACAATCCTATCCTCCCTGGGCCTGGGTGCTGGAATCAGCCCACCTTTGTGGCTCGCTGCCTGCCAAAGATGTTTGAAGACACCTGTCGAGCATCCCCCTTGAATTTGTGGTATAAATGACTGAGGCTTTATGCAGTGAGCAATGCATATAGTGGTCATAGACACCAACTCTAAATTCAGGCTGCTGGCCAGCACCAGAGACCTCAAGCAGCTCCTCATCTGCAGGAGCCTCAGTTTCCTCCTCTGGAAATGGGGCCAACACACCACTTCACTGTTGGTTGAAATGGTGGGATGGTATACTCCACAAAAACAGCTGGCATGTACTACACAACCAAGATTGGCTATTGTTAATGTTAACCACAGGCCTGACCTTCTCTAAATTTGCCAAGTGATCAAGTACCACTGATGTGGTAGTGCACCCCTGTAATTCCAGAACCCAGGAAGCTGAGGCAGGAGGATTGACACAAGTTCAAGGCCAGCTTGTACTACATAATGAGACCCTGTCTCAACAACTACAACAAAATTAATAATAATAAAATAAAAAAGAAAAGCCAGATGACCACAGGACTGGGGGAAATACACAGAGTTCCCAGGGCTAGGTGAGCCACAGCCAGGTCATCCTTTTAAGGCGGAAGTGGGAGTTGGGGAGAGGTTTGTCAGAGGGCAGGATGTCTAACAAGGACATAAACAGAATGCCTGGATGTCCAGGCACTATTTCAGGTCCTGGGGACACCAGAATGAGCAAAATATTCTCAGGCCTCACAGAACTCCCATTCTAATGGGACATCCGAGCCTATAACAAACATGTACCATGTCAGCTAGTGGCAAGCGCTACAATGAAAAAGTTTTCAGGAAAAAACGATAGAAATTGTACCTTCCCGGGAACACGTCTACAGCAGCCTCTCTGCCTCTTTGCACCTGCGTTTTGATCTTGACTCAAGTTGATTTGAAACAGACCCCACTGCTCCTGTGTCACTGAAGGCTTCTGCACCTGCACCAGCTCCTGCAGATGCTAAAACTGCAAATGTGCCTCCTACAAGAAGAGCTGCTAGCCGGGCATGGTGGTGTGTGCCTGTAATCCCAGCACCCGGGAGGCCAAGGCAGGAGAATTGCTGCAAGTTCAAGGCCAGCCAGGGCTGCATAGTGAGTTCAAGTCCAGCCTGAATTACTGAGCAAGATTCTGTCTCAAAAAAAAAAAAAAAAAAAAAAAAAAAAAAAAAAAAGAGCTTCATCCCCTGCCTGGGCTGTGCTACGTGCAGCCAGGGCTGCATCTGCAGGGGCTCAGATAAGCACAGCTGCTGTGGTGATGTTGGAGACTCTGCTTTTCCCGTGTGTGTGTAAACTGATATGTACAAACCTACATTTTTAAACACGATCCTGACCCATTTACCAAGATCCTTTTTCTATGAAGTATGTGAATAATAAAACTTGGTGATACAAAAGAAGAGAGAGAGAGAGAGAGAGAGAGAGAGAGAGAGAGAGAGAGAAAGAAAGAGAAAGAAAGAAAGAAAGAAAGAAAGAAAGAAAGAAAGAAAGAAAGAAAGAAAGAAAGGCCCATCTGTAAGGGGGGCTGCTCCAAGTATTAGGCTCAGGCACCCATCCCGAGGATTTACACTTGGCTGCATGTGTCAGATGTGGACAAAGGTATTTTACATACTTTGCAAACACCCCAGAAATGTTTGTTGACTTGAATCAATTGTTTCATTTATTTAACAAGAATTTTTAAGGCTAAGGGTGTAGCACAGTGGTAGAGTTTGCTTCACATCTGTAAGACTGTGGGTTTTGGGGTTGGGGATTTAGCTCAGCAGCATAAGCGCCTGTCTTGCAAGCAGGCAGTCGTGAGTTCGATCCCTGGTACCGATAAAAAGGAAAAAGACAAAAAAAAAAAAAAAAAAGACTGTGGGTTTCAATCATAAAACCTCAAACAAAAAATTGCCAAGAGTCTAATACGTAGGAGCTCTGAATGCGCATGGAATACCATGACCTGGCCAAAGACTCCAAGAAGCTTGTACAAGTCCCTGGGGTGGGGGAAGACTAGAGAAGGGCAATTCCAACTGTCATGTGCTGAGAACCTGAGGTACCAACTATGTGTTGACCGCGCATCAGGTACTATTGTATCTGGGTCAAGTTATGATCTTTACAATTCCACGAGCTAAGCACTGTTTCACAGATGAGGAAACTGAGGCACAGAGAGGCTAGGTAACTGACCCAGAGTTGCACAGCAAGTGTAAATGTGGCACAGCTGGACCTCTGCACTAGGAAAGTCCAAGGCATTAGGAGAGTGACCTATGAGAGGACTGACCGGGAAGGGCTTCCTGGAGAAGGGCCCATCAGCCAGAGGTGGCGCTAGATCAGTGGACATTAGTGGGGAAGATGGAGGCTGTGAACCATGCCAGAAACAGTCCTTGCAAAGGCCCAAACAGGGACAAGGAGGAGGACCCCTTGAGTGTACAGCCTGTGCTGCCCCAAGAAATGTGGTCATTGGGTTGGTTTTTGTTTTGTTTGGTCTGGTGCTAGAGATTAAGCCCAGGGGCGGGCACACACTAGGCAAGTTCTCTGCGACTGAGCTACATCCCCCACCCTGACAGCTCTTAAAGATTAAAATATACTTAAATTTTTTTTTCTGCTGCAGCCACAAGGAGAGGAGCCAGGGGAAAGTGGCGGCCTGCTCCAGCAAGGGTTGGGGAGGAGGTCACTAATATGCCCTCCCTGCTGGGGAGGGCGGAGCCCAGGGAGACAGCAGCGGGACGCTGTCCAGCTTTGGTCCCCCAGCTGCCAGGCGCCCACAGCCACTTGACTCCCAGGCCAGCCAGCTTGGCTCAGCCTCTCAGATGGAGTCAGGGTGTCGCCAAGGGGTGTCACTTAAAGAGGCAGGACAGGGTGCGGAACTGGGACCCCAGAGACTGACCCCAAGGATGACCGGAGGGGACTTGTAGGGATTTCAGGTTACACAGTCTTGTTATTCTTCTTGATTTAGAAAAAGCTCTCTAGAAAGAGGGACTACAAGCAAATGGTGAGACAAATGAAGAAGAAAATCTGAGCAGTGCCACAGAGCCTAGAGCAGGAAGGCAGCCCCGCCCCGTGCCACCCCAGTCTGTGTCATGTGCCCTCCCCCAGGCCACCACGATGAAATCATTCTCCTGGGTTGTGTTCCAGAGACATTCTGTGCATAAATGCATAGGTTTATGGAAATGTATTCCACGGAGGAATTTAATAATGAATTGTATTGTTCTCTCTTACAGGGGAGAATTCATTAAAAGTAAAATATGTTCATTACAGAGAATTTGGGGAGGAAAAAAAGTCAAAAAGCAATACAAAAAGCTAAGCTGGAAAGGCAATTACAGCTTACATTTTCAACCCAGGATTTCTGCTTTAATGAAAAAATAATACAAATTTTTTTTTTTTTTTTTTTTTTTTTTTGAGACGGGGCCTCTGTATAGTTCAGCCTGCCTTGTACTTGTTTATGTAGCCCAGGCTGGCCCAGAACTCACAGCCATCCTCCTGCCTCAGCCTCCCAAATGCTGGGATTACAGGCGTGCACCACCACACCTGGTTACAGTTTCTGAATGACGTGGTTGAATGTAGCTTCTGGTTCTATACTGCAATGCATCTGTCCCCGCCCAATGGCATGGTATTAGAAATCACGGAAATTAACATTACTTCAGAATTTGAAGCCATGGAGAGCTAGAGGAAGGAAGCTTTCCTGTTCTTAGAGGGAGCACACCCTCTCCCCACCTCCACCCCAGCTCCAAGGCTTGAGGAAGGGCCGAGGTTTCGGCCAGTGGCCAACTCCCTACCCCTAGAAACAAAACCCGCTTCCCGCCTTTGTCTGCCAGTTGTGGACCCACAGTTGAGGCCACCACCAGCTGCAGCGACTCCCTGGAGATACGCTGACCTGAGGGGATTCATCTCTCCTCCCTGCAAACCCCTCCACGCTTAGGATGGGGCCTTGGCCAGGGCCGTAGAGGGCACATTGAAAGCACTGACTTGGGAGTCAGATAGCCAGGACTCCTAGCCCAACTCTGTCCTTATCAGTTGCGTGACCCCAGGAGAACTGCTCAACTTCTGTGTCTCCCTTTACCCATCTGTGCAATGGGGCAGTAACAGTACTTCTCCCAGAGACAGAGCTGTCTTGAGGTTACATGGCTGCGGAGTGCACACACGTTGCAGGTGCTTGGTATTGGTCCCTGTTGTTGTCCCCCCACAGGAAGGAGAGGCCGAAAGCAGTGGGTTCTGTTTTCTGAGGCCTGGTCTGCACACTCCTCCAGGCTTGGCTTCTCTTCCTTACAAAGCCCACAGCTGTACCCTCTGACCCTCTTCCCAGCTGTCTCAGCTGGGGAAATCTTTCTCATATTTCAGGAATCAGAAGCGAAGACTCCAGGGATCCCCGCAAACACACCTCCACCCTTAGTCCAAATAAACCACTTCCTCCCTGGATCCACATCACCAGATGATGGCCATCATGTTGTGCTAAAGTTATTTATGTAACCCAGGGGTTCCTCCCACCCCAGTTTCCCAGGCGACAGAGGTCAGTAATCTTTTTAGGTTACATCCACAGCCCCCAGGCCTTCCCAACAAAACCTTCTGCTTCTGGGAAAGGTCACCCCTGACTCAGTTCAGGGGCAGACCCAGAGGCACCTTTCCCAATCAGCTCCTGGAATTCTCCTGGTGTGGCCGTTGGTCCAGGGATGATCACATGACCCAGCTCACCCAATCAGACTGGAAGAAAGGTTTTGAGTGTTGAGTGTAGGGGACTGATCTTATTTATTTTTAATTTTTTTATATTTTATTTTATCTTTCTGGGGGGCTATTGAAAGACAGGGTCTCACTATATAATACAGGCTGGGCTTGAACTCACTATATATCCCAACTAGCCTCGAACTCACAGTGATCCTCCTGCCTCAGTCTCCCAAGTGCTGGGATTACCTGTGTGTACTGCCAGGCCCCACAGGGGAGTGGCCGTTTTTCCTTGTTGAGGAGGAGCCAGCACACCTGATCTCCCAGGTGTTGCCAGAAGCCATTTTGCCAAGAGGGTAGCTGAAGCTTGGACTGCAGCTCATGCTAAGGGAGGCAGAGTAAGAGACAGTAACTTCCTGGGTCCCCACAACCTCGCTGAACCACTGAATCTGTTGATCCCAGAGCCAGGAATACCCCTGAACTTGCTGTTGGAAAATAATCAACTCCCTTGATATTTAAACAAATTGAGTTGGGCGTCCATATCCTTGCCAGTTCCCCTGCAGGAGCTCACATTTCATTTATTGAGCACCTACTATGTATGAGGCCCCCATCTACGAGCTTTATGGTCATGAATTCATTTGGCTCTGAAAACTGCCCTGAGTGACGGCTGTGCTCGGTGACATGGCTCACAGCGCGCACGGTGTCTGGAGTGAGGCCTCCTCCTTTTGCATCTTTGCTTCTGACCATGCAGTTTATCAAACATCCTCCTGCCTCTTTCCTCACCTGAAAACAGCCCCTGTGTAGTAGGCTCATAGCAAGGACTGAAAGCAATAACCCACCGATAGGGTTTGTACCGGTGCCTGGCACAGAACAGGGGCCGGAAAATACCAGTGTAGGTTGCTGTTCCTGTTATGGAAGAGACAAGCCTCAGACAGCCTGCACCATGACCCAAGGTTACACAGGTACCAGGCGTGTCCTGCTCACACCTCCCGGCTCTGCAGTCTGCGGCTCAAGCCCCATACAGTCTGTGTCATCAGTGCCCAGGGCTGCATCCACCAACCTCCGACCTCCAGATGCATGTAGGTCCTGTGTTTCCCCCACAAGGGACCATTGTTACAGGCCAGGATGTAGCGGAGGCCCTGGAAGCTTGTGGAGCCAGCAGAGGCAGCTCCCACTAAACAACAAAGATTGGGGCAGTAAGAATTCCTGTTTGGCTTTTTTTTTTTTTTTTTTTTTTTTTGAGACAGGGTCTCGCTATGCTGTTCAGGCTGGCTTTGGGTTCATTTTGTAGCCCAGGCTGGTCTTGAACTTGCAACGATCCTCCTGCCTCAGCCTCCCGAGTGCTGGGATTACAGGTGTGAGCCACCACCCCAAGCTGAGAATTCTTGTTTTTAAGGTTCTGCACACACTTCCGGCCCAGGAAATTCAACTTCCCCTGGCTTTAAAAGCCCCTTGACTCCTGGACTCCACTTCTCCATGTTTGGCCTCCCCTTTGCTTTCAGTCCTCAGGCCTCTGGCCAGCACCGCTTCCTTACCAGCACACTCCCTCCGGCCAGCCAGGGAGAGGGCAGGGCCCTGCACAACAAAGGTGGAGTTGGCAGAACCGGCCACCCGGCCACGCCAAGACCCTGTCCTCCTTAGGGGCGAGCCACGATCAGGGGTTTGAGCTGATCGCTTTTCCCTGCCAGGGTAGTCTTCGAGCATCTTGGGGCTCTGTGTCCTGTTGAATGTCCAGGAACTGGGCACTCAGTGACCCTGCTCCCTTCCTAAGGGCCACACCTTCCTGCCCTGCCAGCTTGCGGTCAGCCTCCTTGGCCCCTTCCTGTGCACTGTTCCAGCTCTGGCTCCGGAAGAACAGCAGGATGTGAGCTGCGCCCGGCCGCTTTTGGACTCCTGGAGTGGCAGGTGTTGGCAGGCTGTCTCCTGGAGGCTGGGCCTTCCTCGGCTTCCTGTCCCTGACAGCCAAGCCTGCTCCTTACCCACAGTCGGGGGTGCCGCAGCCCAGGGGATAAGTAATGGGGGTCAGCGGGGGGCAGGCACACAGTGCACCCCAGAGAAAGTCAGATGATGAACTGCAGCTGGCAGGCCTGGGTCCGAGGCTCCAGACATGTTACTTTACCCCTCAGCCTCGGACGCCTCCCCTACAAAGAAAACACACATCGTAATAGTTGTTCCAGATCTGAAGTTCAAGCCCAGTCTGGGCAATTCAGTGACTTACAGTGACCCTGTTTCAAAATACAAAAGGACTGAGGACATAGCTCAGTCTGAAGGCTCTGGGTTCAATCTCAGGACCAAAGAAGCAAAACAAAAACAAAGACAAAGGGCCCAGCACTGAGGAGGCTGAGGCAGGAAGATTGCCATGTGTTTGAAGTCAGCTTGCACTACATAGTAAACTCAAAGCCAGCTTGAACTATATAATGAAACCCTGTCTCAAAAAACCAAAAGACAAAAGAAAGAACGAACTCAACTCAGCCACAGAGTGTCCTTGGATCTGATCCCAATACTAAACAGAAAAATGGGGTGGGGGAGGGAGTGCCTTGCACAGAACAAGCACCTTCACTGGTAAAAAATACCAATTGCATATACGTTCTTTCTTTCTTTTTTTCTGTATTTTTGAGACAGGATCTCACTAAGCAGTTCAGGCTGACCTTGAGCTCACTTTGTAGCCCAGGCTGCTCTTGAATTTGCAACAATCCTCCTGCCTCAGCCTCCAGAGTGCTGGGATTACAGACATGCACCCTCATGCCTGGCTTCATCCACATTTACTCAAGGCCATCACTCGCTGTGTCCATCTGGGTGCTGGGATAGGCAGTGGATGAGGCAGTCACGGCCACCTTCCTCCTTGAAGAAGGAGGATCCTTGTATCTACTCCCGGAGAAGAGCCGACCTAGTGGGGTGGGACAGAGCTGGATGTCCGTCAGCAAACTGCACTCAGAGCAAAGTCTGCATTTCACTGAATAAACAGAGACACAGGCCCGAAGAGGAGCAGAGTTGCTTGAGGTCTCACAGCTCAAGAATAACAGCAAGCACTGACTTTATGGCGCACTTTCCGCAGGTCAGGCACACGGCTGTTTTTTTCACTATTGCTGAACAGGCGAGGAACTTAGCACAGGGAGGTGAAGTGACTTGTTTGATGTCACAAGTCACACTGCTAGAAAAGGGGAGAGCCAGGATTGAGCCGCAGACTGCCTGGCTGAGCAAACAGCAGCGTGAGACCGATGGTCCACTGTCACTTACTGTACCCACAGCATACACTGCAACCTACATCACCACGCCACCAGATAAAGTAGGCATCGTGGGAGTTCCATTTCCCAGAAGGAAGCAAGGCCCATGGAGGCTCGGTGGTTTCCGAGCTCTCACAGTGAGGCAGTGGCCGAGCTGGAGTTTCTCGGAGGACCAGGTCGGTCCTGCCACCCCGGTCTCTCCACTCCCAGCCAGCTGGCCCTGGCCTGGCTGGAGCCGGCATCACCGCTTCTGGAGCAGACGTGCAGAGAATGCAAGAGTCACTGGACTCCGGGGTGGACAAATGACCATTATGAGCAGCCAAGCAGCCAGAGCCAAGTGGACACTGTCCTGGGGACAAACAGCAGCCTCCTCCTCCAGCTTGACCCTGAAATCTGGGGTTTCTGGGAAGCTGCACCCAGCGGAGAGGACAACAGAGGTGACAGCAGTGCCCAGCTCCATCCAGGGCACCACCCGCAGCAGGGGGAGGTGGAGCTGTGCAGAGCCCTGGGAAGAAGGCTCTGGTGTCCCTGTCATGTGAGAGGCAGAACAGGAGGGGGTGAGAAGGCGGATGCACTGGGGTCCCCACACCCTGGCCACTTCCCAGTCCTGGCTTCAACCAACCTGCACCTCTCAGTGTGTTTCCTCCTCACTGTAATGAACACTGACCCTGACTCCTCATCGGGAGAGAAGACAGAAGTGCCAGGACACACAGAGCACTTAGAGCAGCTCCCAGCATGCAGTGGGCACTGAGCATTTGCAGCATAAGGAACCTCAAGGCTGCCCAACCCCAAGGAAACCTGATTCACCTCTGTCACGCCAGTGCCACGCAGAACAGCCAGATTTGAACTCTTCACACATTCTAGGACCCGGGCTCTTTTGTGGATGAATAGATAGACTTTAAGATGGGGGAATAAGGACCTTTCAGCTTAAGCCTTTGCACAGAGATGGACAAGAGCCGGCTGCTCAGCACACAATGGTTCAATAATCAGTGCCTCATCCCCATAGCACCAGCACACAGCCAGGCCCGTCTCTGGTTGATGGTGCTTCTGGTCATTTAACAAGCATTTCCCGGGCTCCTATTACATGCCAGGGTGGGCACCAGATAATGAGAAGAGACAAACCACACACTGAAACTCAGTGAAAATCTCATGATCCAGTGGGTGAGCTACCTGGGCAAACAAATCACAACAAAACCATGCAGTTGCTCTGGAGTGAAGTTATCTCAGTTATTTTTCTCATTGCTAAGACAAAATACCAGACATCCAAAGTTAAGAGACGAAAGGTTTATTTGGTTCACAGTTTGCTGAGGTTTGAGCACACAGTTGACTGACTCCAAGGCAAAGTGGCACAGTAGACAGGCATCAGGGGAGAAAGTTTACGGTAGGTACAAGGTAGCAGAACAAGCAAGGGACAGCCACAGACCTTTCTATCCCTTATATCTTATCCAGGATACTTAGGGTGGAAGCAAACACAGCTTTAATCCTAGTGCCCTTGATCCTAGCATTGCACCGTGAATCAGTCCCAGCACCACACACTCTAGATCCAAGCACCTCTGAAAAGGCCTCACCTATGTCTGCATGAGGCTTTGGGGGAACATGGAGACACAAGCCATAACAGAACTGGACAGGAGCAAAGAGCAGAATGTCCCTGGCAGGGAGCTGGCCTTTAAACTGGATTTTTTAAAGAGCTGGGCAAGTGCAAAGGAGAAAAGCAAGTATGTCCAGGAAGAGAGCCCAGCAGATGCAAGCAGAGGGTGCCACGGGCACGGGAGTCTTGAGGAGAAAGGTGAGTTTCACATGTCTACAGAAAGGCAGGTAGGCCTCTAGAGGTGGTTAAGGCTGGCTGTGCTGGTCTGATGTTGTAGGTTGCAAGAGACAGAAAACTCAATACCAAGAGGCTTAGGTGGAGAGGAAATTTATTGGCTGAAGAATCTGAAATTTTCACTATAGGGATGCAGCTCATGCCATCAAAATGTGGTCTTGCCATCCCTCTGCTCTTCCCTGGGCTGGCTTTGGAGCAGTGCTGCCTACTTTCCAGAGACAGCTCCAGGATGACACAGTCCCAGCCCCAAGCTCAGTGGAAAGGATTCATTTAGACAAAGCTTTACTCAACAGTTCCGGAATTAAATCTCATTGGATTGAGTTAATTCATGTGACTGTGCCTGAACCAATCACTGTCTGGGAGCAGCACACAACACTCTGATAGGCCAGGCTGGTGCCACACGCCTGACCCTAGGCCTGACTGTTACTCAAACCATGTGGACTGAGAATTGGGTTGGGTGGTTTCTCAGGAATAAAGAGGTTTGGAGCTCAGGTGGAAAGCCCACAACCTGAACCCTGAGGTCATGGTCCTCCCGGCAATAGAGAGCCAGCAAAGGCTTTAACTTGAGGGCTGGATGGTTTGGGAGTGGAGGTGAGAGACAATGGGGCAGGGATACCTTTAGGAAGATGCAGATCCCTGCAGGAAACCCTGGAGCCCTGAGGCAGAAGGTATGGGGAGGCTAGGGTGCCCCAATTGTTATTGGAAAGGCTGTTTTCCAGGATCAAGATCACATCACCCTCTGGCTATGGGCCTGCAGATGCCAGCCAGAGCGTGGGTTCAGGGCCCCACCTCCTTCTCCCCAGAACCCCATGACTAACTCCTTTTCTTCGTCTACTCCCACGCTTGTCTCACAGAACCCAGGGAATCGGGTCTCAGGGCCCAAAGCGTGAGGCGGTCACCTTGATTGATATCAGGTGGTGGTAATGGGGAGCATGACCCAGTCACGCTGCCCGCCTTAGCAACCCCTTTCTCTGCTTCTGCCTCCCTCCCCTCCACCGCACTCCGCTGCTGGAGCCTGCAACATCACCCCATGGGCTCCAGGCAGGCCAGCTCCTTCCCTGCTGAATGGAGCCATTGTGAGATCAGCCCGAGAGCTCGGCGCTGGGCCAGCACACACAGCTCCCTGGGCCCCTGCACACAGCACCCCAGCTCTGGCTTCTCAGGCCCATGCTGGGAGAAGGGCAGAGGGCTGGGGACTTGGGTTGCTGCAAGAGACTCCACAACCCGGACTGGAAGAGGAGGCTGGGCCAGGGCTCACCGCAGGGATCCTCCGAAAACATCTAGGACTGGCCCTGGGGTGAAGAAGCCAGAACCTTGCTCCTGGGGACCCTTGGAGAGAAGGAGGAGGCCACGTGGGAAAGGTTGTGAGGTGCAGAGGTAGGCGGTGTGGAAGGAAGGTGCTAGAACTTGCTGTTTCGTCCCAGACTGTCAGAGCCTTTGAGACTCAGCCTGCAGTGATGCTGTCACAATAGATACTGTTACTGTGCTCTTACTAAGTGTTTGGGCACGGTGGCAAGAACACTCCATACCCGATCAGGGCCACAGAAGGCGGGTATCATCGTTAACCCCAGGGCTGTCATATACAGTTGCCTGGGTTGTTCACCACACAGAGGGACTCAGCCAAGGTGGGGCATATGAAGGCTGAAAGCCAACCCAGTGCTGTGCACCAACAGTGTGCCCATGCCCTTCTCTTTTCTAAGGACCCGGATGGTAGTGCGGTGTGAGGCAAAAGCCTGGCTGGAAGGTGACAACCCGGCTCGCAGACCCCAAACCATCTCTTCAGACTCGCGTCTCCTCTTCACACCCCCATGTCTTCATTGTAAAGTGGGTCTTTCTTTTTCTTTCTGTTTTTGTCTTTTTGAGACAGGGTCTCTCTATGTAGTTCAGACAGGCCTTAAGCTCACTTTATAGCCCAGGCTGGTCTCAAACTCACAATAATCCTCCGGCCTCAGCCTCCCAAGTGTTGGCATTACAGGCGTGAGCCACCACACCCAGCTTTCTTTTTTTCTTAGACAAGGTCTTACTATGTAGCCCAGGCTGGCTTCAAACTCACAGCAATCCTCCTGCCTCAGCCTCCTGAGTACTGAGATACATGTGCATACTATCATGTCTGGCTTTTTTTTTTTTTATTGGTACCAGGGATCGAACTCATAACTCTACGCTTGCAAGGCAGGCACTTATGCTGCTGAGCTAAATCTCCAGCCCCCATCATGTCTGTTTTAAAGTATATATTTCATTCAAGGTTGTTTTTATTTTTAATTTATTTTTTTAAATTTTATTTAAGGAGAAAAAGACAAAAAAGGGTACAAGTTATACAGAATTTCAAAAAAAAAAGAAACAGAAGGAAATCACTAGTTAGTAGATTACATATTGTCATCTTAGAAATAGTTGTTACAAAATTAAAGCATATAAAGTGGACACTCAAACAGTGAGACTGCAAACAGTTCTGTTCAATGAGGTTGTTTGTTTTTTAGTACTGGTGATTGAACCCAGGTTCTTCACACTGAGCAACATCTCCCAGCCCTTTTTTGTTTTTTTCGAGACAGGGTCTCACTAAGTCACTAAACTGCCAAGGCTGGGATTGAATTTGTGATCGTCCTGTCTCAGCTTCCCAGAGTGCTGAGATAACAAGCATGTGCAGATAAGTAGAATTCTTTAAAGCAAGCAGGAGAAACCTACTTTGGTTTAGACATGATAGAATGCACTGGAAAGATCTGGAACTGCCCATAGAATGCACAGAGGAGCTATGCTAGGTTATGAAGGAGGCTAGAAATCCTGCTCTGGGACCCAGCCACAGGGCTCAGGGAATGGCACCTTTGCCTAGTTCTCTAAGGAATGAAGAAGGCTGTTTCCAGAGGAAAAACGACAGGCCCCGCAGCCCAAGCCCACGCCCATGGCTGAGACTCCTGCCTGCAGAGCCAGCCTGGATGGAGCGAGCTGTGTGAGCTGCAAAGGGGCCCAAGACACATGGGGGTGTGGCGTGCCGCTGTCCCCGTCTCAGAGGAGCAGCACAAGCTGTGCTAGCACCCACCCTCGTTTCGCCACTGAGGGGCTGTGTGTGCTCAGGCGAGCCACATCCCCTTCCAGGCCAGAGTTTCTCCAACTGTGGTAGGAGAGAGACCCGTCCTCCGCTCGTGAAGGTGAATTGTGAAGGACATTCCCCGGAGCCATTGCTCAACCCGAAAGAATGAATCATGAATGTGGAATCCCAGGCGTCCATGAAGATGACCTTGGGTGGGGTGCTGTGTGGCCACATCATGTGGAAAAACACCCACTATTCCAGGCCATCCGTGGGGATGGAGCAGCCTGGGGCTGGCACCCCGACCTCACACCTCCAGAACCTCTGCTGTGTCCTCACAGGTCTGTGGGGGTCCCCGAGCCTCACTTCCCAGAGTTTGTTTTCTGGAGGGTTCAGATAGCGGTGGCACAGCTGGCCCACAGGAGACACAGAGGCTCTGGCCACGTATGCCTCGGTACCCTTGTAGAAGGGGCACACAGATAGGTGACAGCCACTAAGACACTGCAAAGAGGACATCAGCTTTCCTCTTTGGGCCTCAGTTTCCACACCTGCTAAATGGGGCTAAGGCCACTCTCACACCAACCTCATAGGGTCTCTCCAATGGAGCAATACATCTAAAGAAAGCCTGAGGAAACCCAAGGCACAGGAACCGAGTAAGGCTACCTTCACGGGGCAGGGCCTGTGTCTTCTTCTCACTGGTAGTGTGGGGTCCAGCACATAGCAGGTGCTCAAAAGTAATCTGCTGAATATTAACTGGACATGGTGTCACACACCTATAATCCCAGTACTCAGGAGGCTGAGGCAGGAGGATTGCCATGCGTTTGAGGCCAGGTCTGGGCTACATAGTACACAGTGAGTTCAAGGCCACCCTAAACTACCCAGTAGTACTCTGTCTCAAAAAGTAATTTGCTTAATATTAATACCTAGCATGTAATAGGCCTTAACATGCCAAGCCCTGGTCTAAGAGTTTTCCACATATGCTTTCTTTTTTTTTTTTTTGGTCTTTTTCCTTTTTATCGGTACTGGGAATCGAACTCACGACTGCCTGCTTGCAAGGCAGGCACTTATGCCGCTGAGCTAAATCCCCAGCCCCTACATATGCTTTCTTAATCTCTATTTTTATTTTTTCAATAGGGGGAATCAAACTGAGGGACATTTTATCACTGAGCTACTTTTCACTGTTTAGTTTGAGACAGAGTCTTGCTAAGTTGCCCAGGCGGGCCTCAAACTTGACTCAGCCTCCCGAGCAGCTGGGATTACATGTGTTCCCTACCGCATCTGCCTCTTGAATCTTCACAAAATGCAAGTGCTGATATATTATCACCCCAGTGTTACCGATAAGGGAACTGAGGCAGGGCGAGGGTGAATCACCTGCCTACAGCTCGTAAGAAGTAGAGGGTGTGAGAGGATGAAGTTCGGGGTTCAGATTCCTCAAACTCTGGCTATAGGGACGAGGGCTGAAGCTCCCAGCAAGAATTTCCCTCTTTTATTACTCTATCGGCAGGCTCTGGTATTTACAGGGACATTTAGCAAATGGAACTGCAGGTCCCAATCAGTGTCACACCCTCTTCCCAAACCTGCCCCCCCCGGGGGGGGGGTCAGTTCAAGCTGCCACTGAGCACAATTGCTAGGAATTTCTAAACCCTCCTCCTGGATCCACGTCTCTTTTTTTTTTGTCTTTTTCCTTTTTATGCTTGGAAGGCAGGCGCTTAATGCCGCTGAGCTAAACCTCCAGCCCCTGGATCCACGTCTTTGATCTAGTCATGGTGTTACAGCTGGTCCAACTCTTCAAAGTCACAACAGAAACCTTATTGGACCTCAAGGTCATTCAGATGTTGGCCTCCTTTGCTTTCCCAGTGCTCTAGCTTGCTGATCCCTCATGTTTTGAGATTTCACGAATTACTGGCTCTCCTCTCCCTGGAACAAACCTCCATGGTTTGTTCTTTAACTATTGTGGTGGCTTAAATCCAGACCGTGGAACTCACGATCCTCCTGGCTGTCCAGGTTGTCTGAAGGCAGAGGCTCAGCTGGCGGTCCGCTCAAGGCTGGTGGTGTAGGTGGTTGCGGGCGGGTGGTAGAGGGAACTGGCACTATCTAGAGGCTTCCTGACTCAGGTCTGACACTGACACTGGTTGTCTGCTGGAAACTTAGCTGGCACAGTTGGTCAGAACACATGTCTGTGGCTGCTTCATGTGTCCTGGATGCCATATTGTAGCTGGATTCCAAAAACAAGTGTCCCGAGGAATAGGAAGTAGAAACCGACAGATTCATAAGAGTTGGGTCATTTCCACCATATCCCACTAGTCAAGCACTCACAGGGCCTATTTTCTGTTTGTTGTTGTTTGTTTGTTTTGAGACAGGGTCTCCTTATGTAGTTTAGGCTGGCATTGAACACAACTCACAGCAATCCTCCTGCATCAGCCTCCCGAGTGCTGGGATTACAGGCAGTCACCATGCCAAGCCTGTTTCCCTTCTTTGGTTTTTTTGAGACAGAGTCTCGCTATCTGTGTAGCTCAGTCTGTCCTTGAGCTCACTACGCAGCTCAGGCTGGCGTGAATGCTCAGCGATCCTCCTGCCTCAGCCTCTCAAGGGATGTCACACCTCCCAATTTCCCTGGGCACTTTGAGACTGAGAGCCTGTTTCTCTCAGTCAACCATTACTTCTCTTCCTTTCATATAACCTGCTTGGAGTGAATGTTTGGTCTTCAGTTTTCAACCCCCTTGAAGGCCCTTTCTACCCCCACTGGTGGGCTAGAGTTCTTTTTTCCCCACTTTCCTGAAGGTCTGGGTCAAGACTGGTTAGGCATCTACTGGTCTGTGGGCAGTGGAGAGGGAGTTGTGCTCTAGTGCATGTATGAATTAAAAATGGACATCAAGCCAAGCATGGTGGCACACGCCTGTAATCTTGCACTGTGGAAGGCTGAGTCAGGAGGATAGCAAGTTTGAGCCTCAGCTGGGAAATTAGCAACTTAGCAAGACTCTGTCTCAGAATAAAAAAGAAAAAAAGGGCTAGGATATAGCTCAGTCTGAAGGCTCTGGGTTCAATTCCCTGTACCAGAAATAACACACACACACACACACACACACACACACACACACACACACCCCAATAAGACATCGGAGCCCCGGTTCTCAGGAACCTTCAGCCATCCCGCCCTGGTAATGTCTCTGCCCCAGGCTCATGGTCCCACCAGATGGCCAGCCCCTCTCCCACCTGCGACCCACTCTCATCTTTTACCTCCCCTTCCTTTTAAAGCTCCATTTGCTTATGACCACATACAGTTTAAGCTCTCTGTCCTCTTCCATACCAGCCACACAAAGGTCTCTTATAAGGTCCCTTTAGCCAAAAGCCCCGACCTGAACATAGGCAGCTCCCTCCCCTGGAGAAATCCCACTGCTGGAAAGAGTCCCCTCTCTGTTCTCCAGGAGCTTCTGTTCCTGGGAACAGAATATTCCTTATGCTCGTCAGAGATGTTGAAGAGAGCTAATGTGGATCAGCGGAGTTAGGGAAATGCTGGAACAAAAGTCAAAAAGGTCTTCTTGGACTGTGGCACTACCAAATAGGGCTCTCTGTGATAAGGGGAACATTCTGGTCAGCTCTAAATAACACTGCAACCACTGGTACCACGTGTCCACTGAGCACTGGAGGTATGACTAATGAAATGAAGAAACAGAAATGAAAAAATGGAAAAAATTTTTTTTCTCCTGTCTTTTTAAGTCAGGCTTTTGCTATGCAGTCCACCTTGAACTCTGAGCAATCCTCCTGCTTCAGCCTCCTGAATCCTGGGAAAGGAATTGAATTTTATTAATTTTAACTTAAGTAATCACAGATAAGCCAGGTATGGTGATACATGCCTCTGATCGCAGCACATGAGAGGCTGAGGCAGGACGATCACAAATTCAAGGACAACTTGAGACCCCTGTCTTTTTTTTTTTTTTTTTTTTTTTGGCTTTTTCGTTTTTATCGGTACCGGGGATCGAACTCACGACTGCCTGCTTCCAAGGCAGGTGCTTATGCCGCTGAGCTAAACCTCCAGCCCCCGAGACCCCTGTCTTAAAAGGCAAGTAAATATCTTTTTTTGTAAATAAATATCTTATGTGGCTGAAGGCTACTGAACAACACAATCTTAGAGTCTTTAATATTGAAGAGGTGCTATGTGACTTTTTGCAAAATATTCAGCTAAATATTCGCCCTCACCCATCTTCTTCTTTCACATTCTCTCCATTTTTCAGTTTGGGAAATGTTCCTCTACTCCAATCCTCATGCAGCAGATGGGAAAAACAGTTCTGGAAACCAGGCGTGGTGGTGCACTTCTATAATCCCAGCACTTGGGAGGCTGAGGCAGGAGGATCCTTGCAAGTTTGAGACCAGCCTGGGCTACAAAGTGAACTACCCTGTCTCAAAAAGACCAAAACAAAACAAAACAGTTCAGGAGAAGGGAAGAGACTTGCTTAAGGTTACACAGCAAATTACATGCCCAGCCGAGCCTGAGACTCAAGCCTCTTCTCTCTCGCTGTAACTCTCCCTCTAGCCTTTTGATAGCTTTAGGTAAGGGCTGAAGCCACAGAGGCACAGACACTGATGTTTAGTGCTTGCTCTGGGGCAGGAGCCCATATATAACTGACTCCTTTATAACCCGGTGAGGTGGAAATTAATAGCCCTGATATATTTACAGTGAAACAGATGCGCAAAGGAGGAGGACATTTGCCTGAGGAGATATGGGTGGCCATCACTTGAAATTAGCAGAAGTGCATCCAAAATCAGTTATTAGCTGGAAAAAAAAAAAAAAAAACCACTAAAGAAATTGAAGGAAGGAGAAGCATTAATCATCAGTAGACAACGAACAAAGAATGAAGAGACCAGAGCAGTGGGAATGGGCCCAGACCACAGAAAAAGCAGGGTAAGCAAAGAAAACATTTGCAAAAACCAAAGTTTAAAAAAAAGGCCCCAACCACTGCTACCCAAGGATGGGCATGGCAAGGATGGACATGAACTCCAGGAAGCCATTCTATAGGTTAGTGGTCAACCAATGAAGAGGTTGATGTGAATGCTGTGGCCAATAGGGGCAATCGTAACAAGTTGGTGCATGGGGGAACCAATTAGGTCCTCTTTTTTAGGGGTTTGGATTTACAGTGTATGAAAATACTTGATAGCAGCGCAAGAAGCGTTGGGAGGAAGCAGTTGGGTAGCACAGACTGAAACTTGAGTAACCGCTGCAGTCACAGACATGAGCAAATGAGCTGGTTCAGAAGAAGATGACATAAGGGTCCTAAAACAATGAGTAATGAGGGACAATGGGTGGTGTTGTGCTTGCACAGGTTGTAGGCACTCAACCCTGGCAGAGACTCAGCGCTCCTTGTCTGGGAATATGGGGCGGGGGCAGGGACGGGAGTAGCTGCCCGCGCTCCTCCCACGCTCTGGACCCACCCCACCTGCTCTCAGAGGCTGGGTATTGGGCGGCGGCCCTGGACCATAGCAACTCCCAGCCATCAGTTCTCTTCCACTGGGTGTCTGACCCGGAAGCACCCATAAAGCTGGCCTTCCTGACACAGCCAGGAGCCCCAAAAAAGCTGAGTGAAGGAGGAACAAAGTGAGTGGGCAGCCAGGGTTGGTGGTGCGCGGCCGGAATGCCAGCATTCTGGAGGCTGAGGCGGGAGGATCACTGCAAATTCGAGGCCAGCCTGGGCTACATAGTGAGACCCTACCTCAGAAAACAACAAACAACAAAACAATACAGAGTTGGCGAGCAGCCCCGGAGGGATAGCAACGATGCCAAGCAATGTCATTTTTTATTTTCTGGGCTTCTGAGTTTCCTTCCCTCGGGTTGCAGTGATCTTGCCTCCTCTTCGGTGCATTATGCCTGAGCTGGCTCCATGTAACTAAAGTGAGGCCGTGTGTGTGTGTGTGTGTGTGTGTGTGTGTGTGTGTGTGTTCCCCCATGGGCACATGTCTGCCTATAAGACACTGATTCCTGTGTGAGGGCACAGCCTGCTTTTCTCTGATGGCTGCTCTCTCTGTTACCCTAAGCCGCTGGAGAACAAGCTCTGTTCTGGAGCAGGCTTTGTGTCACATGAGGCTTTGCCTGCTGTGCAAGGCTAAAAACCAAACTCAGTGAGTCAGTCATCTACCAGTGTTTATTGAGTATCTAGTATGTGCCAAGCATTGTTGTGAGCAATGGGATGAAGCAGGAAATAAAACAGACAGAGCCAAACAAAATCCTGCATGCGTAGCTGGTCTCAGTTTTCCTGTGTGAAAAATGGGGCCTTGGACCAACACTTCATGAAGGTGCCTCTGGGTGAAAGAAGCACCGTTTTGCTGAGCTGTCCTGTGAGCACTCATTGTCTGTCCAATGTGGAGCTGGACTTCTCGATCTGTAGGGGCCTGGGCAGGAGACCTGGAACCTGAGAAGCGAGGTGGGTGGGTGGCAATGGCTCCTGGCTCAGGTTGCATGCTGGGCTGGTCTGCCAGCTGGCCTGGTCCCGGCCCCATTCGGGGCCACCTGGCCTCCTCCTGTTACTGCTCACTCTTCCTGCTTGGCCTGGGGGCTGCCTCCCTGCCCCTGACTCAACTGGCCTGGGCTCCCTGCTGACCCCTAGGCAGGGTCTAGCCCTGGGATACCAGGCAGGGTTCAAATACCAGCACCACTCCGCCACTCCAACAGCAGGACCCCAGGCAGGCTGCTTATTCTGTCTGACTTCCATGTGTCTTTTGATAAAATGGGATTTAACAGGAGCACCTTACCTCACCGGTGACAGTGGGCAGCTGGCACATGGAGCTGTCAACCTAGGAAGATTAATACTGTTATTCCACACAGACTCTGGGGGAGCAGGGGTCCTGGCTAAGCAGGCTTCCGGGGGCCAAAGTAGGAGCCTCACTTTTCCTCTCCACAGAGTGAGGATAATGGAGATGTCAGGGAGAAGAGGCCGGGCAAAGGCATGTGCCTGTCTGAGAGTTCAGCTCAGCTGCTCACCAGCTGCAGGGCCTTGAGCAAGTGTCTTCCCCTCTCATGCTCACCTTTTCTTTCTGAGGAGAAAAACCTGGCCGGGGTTGGTCCTCCTGTGGTGCACCCCTGGCCTTCAGGAGCTCTTCACCTCCAGGAGGGGGAGCCGATGTCAGTGATGGCGAACCTTTCAGAGCTCAAGTGTCTGTCAGAACCCACTTGCTTATCGCAAAGTGTCAACAGTGCAGTTACACCTGAATACTGAGGTTTAAATTTAGAAAAAACAACTTGTCCATTAACAGAACACACACACACACACACACATAAGCTATAGCTTGGCCACCAGGTTTAGCAACTCTGCCCAGTAGGATGTGAGGGAAAGCCTGATGGTGGCTACTGAGAGGTTTGCTTTCATTTATTTATTTGATTGTTTGTTGTTTCTGTCTTGCTGGGGCTCTAACACCGGGCTAGGAGTGCGCTAGACAAGTGCTGTAGCATTGAGCTGCACCCCTACCCTCTCTCCGTCTTTGCTTCATTTTGTACTAGGATTGAGCGCAGAACCTTTGTACTCTGCTACGATTCCAGCCCTTTTAAATTTTTTATTCTGAAAAATTTGAGAACAGGGTCTCCCTAAGTTACTAAGTTGACCAGACTGGGCTCAAATTTGTGATGTTTCTGCCTCAGCTCCATGCAGTCCTGGGACCGTGCCCCAGCTACCTCAGTAAAGCTTTAAAACCACAACTAAACAAGAATCTCATGTGAAAGCTCACTGTGTAGAAGTTAAGTTAGCAATGGAGCCGCTCTGGATGGTGGAGTACACACAGCTTCTGCCCTTGGCTTCTCCTGCCCAACCACAGCACCAAGGAGGATCCTCAGCAAACTCAGCCTCTAGGTAGCACTTTCGTTGTTTTGGAGACAGGGTCTCCTGGGCTGGCCTTGGACTCACTAGGTAGCCTAGGTTGGCCTTGAACTTGCATTAGTCCTCCTGCCTCAGCCCCAGAGTGCTGGGATTATAGGCATGACCATGCTCCTGGCATGGAGGATGTATGGAAGGGTCAGAGGTCCCTTTGGGAGAGCCCTGCCCGAAGCCACTCGGACAGAGGGGCAGAGGGTTTCCAGCCTGTGTGGCCACAACTCTTTCCGACAGGCCCTGGGGACAGAATGCACATTCATCAAGGCCCCCGAGGCTGGCCAACAGCACAGTCCTCACTATGAGCTAACTCATCATGAGCTCACTATGCTAAGCCCTCGGCAAGGCTCAGGGGTAGGCAGGCCCTAGTTACTTCTTCTTTTTTTTTTTTTTTTAATAGATAAACAAATAGATTTGTTTTTACTTCATCTCCTCAAATAAAAAGTTCAAAATCAAATTTACATAGCTGGGAAGAGAATGGGGAAGAAGGGAATGCTGGGGCTTCCTACCAACCCAAGGGAGGTCTTCAGGGCACCCTGTGTTGCTCATCTTTAGCGAGCTGCAGATTGAAGATGAGTCAGAAGCACACAATCACACGGGCACCTTGCATGGGAGATCCCAGGCCAAGAGCAGAGATGATGGGTGCCCACAGAGAGGGCATGGCAGAGAAGCAGGCAGCAAGCTCCCCAGAGGCCTGGGAAGGAATGAGGAGCAGCTCTGTGACCACCTTTTTCTCAACCCCTGGCACCCTGGCACATGTGCACCAGACCCGAGGCACCCGCATGTCAGAGCCGCAGAGCTAACGCTCCCTGCGCGGAGAATGGAAGCGACCAAACCACAAGAATCTGGGACCCCTGAGCCCAAATTCCAGTCACTCCTCTCAGGAGGGTTGGGCTGCTGGGCGTCACTGCTGGGAACTGGAATTCTTGGCAGGTCAGGCCCTGGACAGAGAGACCAGGGCAGAGGCTGATGCTGGTGCTGGGTCGGGCAGTGACAGGCTTCCTCCCCACTGAGCCCTCTGGAATGCTTGGAACTCAGCAAGGACAGTCCAGAAGTTTCTCTCTCCCTGGAGGGCCCTAGCATGGAGGGAAAGGTCCAGATAAGGACCCAGAGCTTTATCTGTCCTCCACCCTGCCTGCCTCTCCTATCCCGAGGACTTCACGTAGGCCAAGGGCGGAACAATGATTCTGAGACACTTGGCCACTCTGGTCAGCCTGCCCACTTCCTGTCCCTGCCCCTGCCCCAAGATTGAGGAAAACAACCACTTTTCATGTTTAGATAGCTCTCTGCAGTACACAATGGATGCTCACAAAAATGTCTTTCCCCAAAAAATAAATAAACAAAAATAAAAATGTCTCTCCATGCCTCGCGATTCAGGTAGGTATTGTTATCTCTATTTTATAGGAATTTCCTCAGCACCTGTGACTCAGCCACAGTTGTTATTTGCTGCGTGTTTTCTGGTCACTATGTGCTAAGTTCTTTCCATGTGATCATCTCTCTGTCTCCTGTCAGCCCTGGTGGGTGGTTACTATAATTATCTTCCTTTACAGATAAGGAAACTGAAGCCTAGCGGAAAAGCAAGGGAAGAAATGGAGCTGGGACTCCAGCCCAGCATGCATGTCTGCAACCCTGG
The DNA here is from genome assembly GCF_034190915.1 of Cavia porcellus. Classification (NCBI taxonomy): domain Eukaryota; kingdom Metazoa; phylum Chordata; class Mammalia; order Rodentia; family Caviidae; genus Cavia; species Cavia porcellus. The sequence goes on along the minus strand of NW_026947508.1, from coordinate 18,602,923 downwards.
CTGTTTCCCATCACACAACACTCTTGTGAAGGATTCCAGGCAAGGAGCGGGGCGGGAAAGACCGAGGAGTCCAAAGGCAGTTCAGGAACCAACTTTGGCTGCTTGCTGGTTCTAACCGGAGTAGGTCATTCATCTCTCTGTTTCCTTTGCAGGCAAGACAGGGGGAAAAGTCCCATCTTAGCTGATAGAATCTGATTATCTTGAGTCAGCATAGTGATATGGTTTCCTATAGCCAGTTTCTCCCCTGGCCACGGACAGGGGCTGTGCCTTTTTGTGGGGTAAGGGGCCAAAGGTTGAGAAGGACCCATCTTTCTTCTCATAGAACCTGGGCTCCACTCTCACTTAAAAGGACAAGGTATTTGGGGCGCAATGTATGCACCATTGTTGCCCCCTGAAAAAAATATTTTTAAAAATTTAAATAAATAAAATTTATTTTCTTTTTCTTAAAAAAAAAAAGGACAAGATGAGCCACACGTGGCACACACCTATAATCCCAGTCCTTGAGAGTCCGAGGTAGCAGAACTGTGAGTTCTAGGCCTACCTGGGACCCTTTTTTTAAAAAAAAAAAAAAGGGCAGGACACAGCAGGTCTGGAGGGTTAGATGAGGAGGATGAATATACTCCCATGGGGCACTTAGCCAGAGCCCTTTGAAGAGCAGGGGTCAGGAAGCCCAGCCCAAACTGGTTAAACAATAAGTGGCGTTAACTAGTTCTTGTGTCTAGCACGGGGCCTCAGATGTGGGCCTGATTCAGCAGCTCCAGCGATGGAGGTTGAAAACTGACCCGCAAGGCTTTGACGCTCCCCTCAGTAGAAGCCTAATCACCCTTCCCTTGATGTGGCTCGTGATTAGAAAAGCGTGGAAAGGACCCTGTGCAAGTTCAGGGAGCGGCTCATAAAAAGCACGGTGGCTTCCTTCCCTGTGCCTGTCATTGTCATTGTGGGGGAAGCCGTCTGCCAAGCAGAACCCACCAGTGAGAAACTGAGGCCTCCTGCCAGCTGCCACATCAAGGTGCCATCTTGGAGGTGGATCCTCAGTGCAGGGTAATCTACAGGTGATCGAAGCTCTAACCGCAGTCTAACTGTCCAGATTCATTAGAGGCCCTGGGCCAGAACCCCTCACTAAAGCCTCTTCCAATTCCTAACCCAAAACTGTGTGAAATGACAAATATTGTCTTAAGCTGCAGGGAGAGCCCGTTTCTGAACCTGGGGTACTGCTGACCTTTATCAGTTGCATGGGATTCCAATAGAGTCAAACACAGGCCATCGTAAGTATGAATCTGTTATGGGCTTGGGTCTAGACATCCCTGAAGCCTCATGCAGTTAGTTATAGGCGGGGCTTTTTCAGAGGCATCTGGATTACTGAACGGTTGATTGCAGTGCAGTGGTGGGATTAAAGGTGTTAGAGTTAAGGGTGTGTGATTACTAAATCAGTCCAAGGATTCCCTTGGCACTGCTCTAATCCCAGTCTCCTGGATACAATATAAAGGGCTTGTCTTCTCTCTCCCTTGTTGCTTTTGCTGTCTTGTACCCTCCATGAAGTGTTCTCTGCAAAGCCACCCTGCCTTGTTGGAGTCAGCCACTTAGAGACTGCAACTTCTACAAACTGTGAGCTAAATAAACCTTTCCTCCTTTAACTTGTGGATGTTGGGTATTTTGTCTCAGCAACGAGAGAAAAGTAACCAAGCAATGAGTTGTTTAGTCACTGAGGTATGCAAGTGGGACCTGGAAAGGGCTCACTGTGAAGGAATCTGACTTGGGATGGGCTGCAGCCTGCGGACTTTAAAAGCCTAGCGCCTGTTTCTCCACCTCTGGAACCCCCCAGAGAGCAACTGAACCCCGATAAGAGTTTTCAGGAAAGGTGGGTGGAGCTAGAGGGCCAGGGAAAGAAGAAAAAGAACCGCGGCGCAGGACGGCTCTCCTGGGCGTCAGCTGCCACTGTGGCCACCCGGGCACCAGGCGCCACCCTGTGGAGGATCTAGAAAACGGCTGCGACGTGAGAGAAAATGAAAGAGCGCGGCAGAGGGAGCCACAGAACTGAAGCTGACGGCGGGCCAGGAGGTCCCTGAGCTGGCTCGCATGCCTCGCTGCTGCCCAGACCTTTCTGAACAGAACCGTGGTAGAGCAGCCCTGGGTTTCGCTCCCGTACTGCAAATGGAATGAAATCGAAGATAGCATTTTTTTTTTTTTTTAGTTTTTTTCCCCCACATTTTGAAGTCAGGATGTGTCCTGTAATAAAATGAATGATGGGTGACACTGGAAGAAGCCCGAATGGGCTGCGGACGAGGCCGATTCTCAAAAGAAGTTTTGTAGAGCTAAATCACGAGACAGGCACATTGTGAGTCAAAATTATGATTAACCAATAAGATTGTAAGTATAGTCGCTTAGGTAATATTGATTCAATGGTAGCAAGAGAGTGTAGGTGATGACATTAACCGTGGTCAAGAGTAATCTCAGTCTTGTTTGTAGTTTCCGTCTTAGGTTTTAGCCCTAGTTGTCGTAGACCTAGTCCTTAGAGAGGATGACCCATCCTTAATGAGATAATGGGAAATCTCAAAAGGGTGATACCAATAACCTCAAACTTTTGTTTATCCCTTAAGGAAGTATGTCAATGTATCCGCTAGGATTTTAATTTTCTTCAGATGTGCCTTAGGGTTACTTTTTTTTTAGGTACTGGGGATCGAACTCATGACCTCGTGCTTGCCAGGCAGGCGCTTACGTCACTGAGCTAAATCCCCAGCCCTCCAGCCAGTTTAGATGCATTCCCGTCTTCTGCACTGACTCTCTCAAGGACCCAGCTCTGTCTGACTCTGCAAGAGTCTCAAATTTGAGCCAATTGGGCAATTTAGCAAGACTCTATCAAATGAAAAAGAAAAAAGGACTAAGGATCTACCTCAGTGAGGAAGCCCTGGATGTAACTCCCAGGGCTACAAATAAATAAGCAAAAACAACAACTCCCATGAGGCAATATCTGCAATGAGTTAAGGTGGATCTCTCTATCAAAAATACTGAAAATAAGCTTTCAAAAAGCAAGAAGTCTTACAGACTTTTGGAGCTTATCTATCTATCTATCTTTCTATCCATCCATCCATCTACCCTTCAGTAATGGGGGTTAAACCCAGGGCCTCTGCAATGAGCTACATTTCCAGTCCTTTTTATTTTGAAAAATAATCTGGGCCAGGGATATAGCTCAGTAGTCGAGCACCTGCCTGACAAGCATGAGGTCCTAAGTTCAATTCCCAGTACCAGAAAAAAAAAAAAAAAAAAAAAAAAAAAAAGAAAGAAAAAGAAAAAGAGAAGAGCAAGAGAAAAAGAGAAAGAAAGAAAAGAAAAAATCGTCCAAGCTGGGCTTAAGCTTCCAACCCTCCTGCCTCAGTACCCAGAGTATGGGGATTATAGATGTCTACCACTATGTCCAGTGTATCCTTGAAATAATACTGCACAATTTGAAACTTTTTTGAGAAGAGGTTGGACAGGGTCTAAAAAAAAAAAAAAAACAGTAAACAAACATTTCTCAGGATACTAAACTATATTCTAAACCTCAGTGTTCTTTTGATACCCACACATATTTGGGCAGTGTTTCTGTGTTGTCTTATGTGATTGTCGTGCTAGAAATTAGGAAGTTGAGGAAAATCCTAGGTGGGAGGGACCACCTTAATTATGCCTGCTTCTGCTGGTTATCTGAAGTCATACTGTCCCTGAATCTGCTGATTCTCTTTGTAAGAGACGCTGAGAAATTTCTGCTTGAGCACAGTCCTCTCAGCCCTACCCTGAGGAGGTAACTCACCGAATCTGTTGTTCCTGCAGATCCAAAATAATCAGAAAAGAATTGCCTGTGCTGAACATGTACAGTGTTTTCCTTGTCATTTTCCTTTAACAATAACTATGTACATAATACTTACATTTTATTAGGAATACAAGCAATCTAGGTTTTATTTAAGGTGCATGTGAAGTCTGTGTAGGTTATAGGCAAAAGCTATACTGTTTATTTTTGAGACAGGGTCTCACTACGTAGCTCAGGCTGGCCTTGAGCTCACTCTGTAGCCCAGGTAGGACTCAAGCTCATGATCCTTCTGCCTCAGCCTCCCAAGTGCTGGAATTACCGGGGTGTGCTGCTGGGCCTGACAATGCTGTTTTAAATAAGAGACTTAGGCATCCTCGGAATTTAGTAGTAGCAGCAAAGGGGGTCATGGAAGGAATTTCCTACAGATAATGGATGACAACTGGACTACAAAACACCGCACGGATGCACCATCAGCTCTATTGCACAAGACTTTTGAGCCCCGGCCCTGGCCCCAGAGTAATCATAGCTGCAGTTCAAAAACATTCTTAAGCAGAGAGTCAGCTCACACTGACACTGAGACCTAGCAGCTCATGGAAAAACTCTCCACATCGTTACCCACCTGGGAACTGCAAATCAAACCACCGTGTGATAGCAATTCACATCCAGAGGGGTAATCATTGAAATGATAGATGCTAGCAAGTGTTGGCAAGGACATGGAGAAACTGGAACCCTTGTAGACTGCAGCTGGGAATGTAAGAATGGTGGGCTGCTCTGGAGTTCCTAAAATTGCCTGAGAATTAAAAGTAAGCGTTACCATGTAAGTCAGGTGTGGTGGCACATGACTGTAATCCCAGCAGTTGGGAAGTTTAGGCAGGAGGATTGCTGTGAATTCAAAGCCAGCCTGGGCTACACAGTGAGTTCAAGGCCAGGCTGGGTTAAACAAATAAATACATAAATTTGCCAAAGTCACTGGAATGGATATGTATCTTCTTAGCCAAAATAAGAACTGCTTTGTGGCATCATTGGTTTATATGCATTATTTACATTTTCAACACCAAGTGAGGCAGATTCCAACTTTTCACTGTACAGAAGACTTGAAGGTCATGTCACTTGTCCCAGGCTGCGCAGAAGGCAGTGGCAGAAATGCTGGGCCCCCAGACTCAGCTCTGTTCCATGCACTCTGCAAGCTGTGTGCCGGCCTCCGCCCCACGAGTCAGTGCTCCTTAGCCTGTCTTTGCACTTGCTTTACTTCAAGCTCTAATAGTGCCTGGCAAGCAGAGACAATGGTCCAAGGTATTTACTTACTGGCACATCAGATTTGCACCTGATATGCACGACAATCGCCACCAAATCTCAGGGGTCCTAAAGATGTATCATTTTAGGAAGCAATAACTGCCATGCATAAAAATGAAAGAGAGGGAACTAGGGAAATGCTGGAGGAAAACCAGGGCAAGAGCATGCTATAAAATTCAGAGTGCCTTTTAGGGGAAAGAACTAGCAGGGAAGCTCAAAGGTGCTGAGAAATCAACTTAGTTGGATTTAAGAACAAGGCAGCCAGTATCGCTGGAACAGACTGAGTTGCAATAAATCTGCCGAAGCAAATTCAGCCCAATCCTGTTAGTTTGCGAGATGAAATCTCCCCATGTTACCCAGTGGTAGTGCACTGTTCCCATTTTTGCTTCAACTGTCAGAAACGATGAATAAATTAACCACCTATATTCTATTAATTCAGAGAAGGCGCAACCTCTGGGTATGAATGCTTGGGTCTCTGGTGTCAACATTTTCCTTTTACCTCTTATTTGGTTTGTTGAGACAGCTTCTCGCCATGTAGTTCTGGCTGGCCTTGAACTCAAGGTGACCCTCCTGCCGAATCACCAGTAAAGGTGTCCGCCACCACGCCCAGCCCCGTCACTTCTTTCCTGTGAAAGCTGTTCTACACTCACGCTGTTACCTCGCACTTCCCCTTTACAGTACTCACCACAGTAATTATTAAAATAAAGACGGCGAAACCTTCATCACCTGTATCTTCCCTGCCCAAAGAAGTTAAAATGTTGACAGTTTTCCTTTGGCACAAAGAAAGCGTAGCAAACATTTTTAAATTTAGAAATTTATTGTTTAATCCACAAGCTTCATATAGCTTTAGTTTAAAAAAAAAAAATAAAATAAACAACAACAACAACAAAAAAAAGAGAAACCAAGACACTATTTCGAAGTCCGGGCCCTTCCAGCTTCCAAATACAAGAGCTCTGAACATTATATATCCCAATTGGAAGAATAAGACGAAAATATTAATGTAGCCATGACATTTCCAAAAAAAAAAAAAAAAAAAAGATTTCATGTAACTGAAGGATCGATCCTCCCTGGGACAGCTGACTGCCTTCACAAGGGGAGCGCAGGGAAGAGGGAGCTGTGAAGGAAGAGGAGGGGGAAGAGAAAGAATCCAATTCCAGTGTTCCCAATCCACTTGTTCCACATCCAGACCAACCTAGTGTCCTGGAAAACATGCTTTCATTTTTCTGTCTCAAACTAGAGCTCAAATCCTGATTCATTTCAGTAGCGACTCCACAGGCAACAGGGAAGATTGTGGCATTAGTATACTCACATATACTCTCGTGGTACTTCATCAGTGGTCTTATTTCTGGACAAGCTTACAAACCATACAAGGCTGGAAGCGTAATTTAAATGAGTATGAAGACTCAAATGAGAAAAAGTAAAGAAAACAGGAAAAAGGACAGGGGAAGCCCCCTGGGAATAGCCAGAGGCATTTAAAGAAACCACAAGAAAGCCAACAATACTTAAATCCCTTTTTTTAAAAAAGAGATTTTTTTTTTGGCTTAAAATATTTTACTCTAAATGAATTTATGTCAGCTGTCAATGAAAGAATGTCACTAATACACTGTGGATACCTTTGCAATGTAAATCCATGCCCCCCTTTTTTTACATGGTGAACTTCAACCTAGCAATTATTACAACAAATGTTATAGTCTAAAGCTCAAACACATTTTAGCAATTCTGAAATTGAATTGAGTACAAACCAAATTAAATTTACATCCTAACAAACATTTCCACCTAGGACTGTGGGGACACCTGAGCCTTCCGCATGGACCTCAGAGCCTTTTCCCGCAGGTGCTTCTCTAAGTCGTCCAGGTTATCTTCGGCTTCACTTTCAGTCTCCTGAAAAAGTCACAAGAACCAAGGTGCTGTTAGTGCGTGAAGTCCTGAGGCACCAGCGGGAGATACTGAGTCAAGGGCACAGTCAGGCTGTGCTGACGGCTGCACCACTCTGAATATACTAAAAAATAGTAACTATGCTTTAAATGGGTGAATTTATTTCAGTTATTTTCAAAATGGAGCTGGGGGTACAATTCAACAAGTATATACTTAGAATGACCATAAGCCTAGGTCTGATTCCCCAAATCAAAATAATTAGAAAATAAATCTTAACGGCATTAAGCCTTTTGGCAGCCCCTTTTGTTCCTATCCTTGGTCCCAGCAAATCTGGGCTCTAGGCAGGTCACCAAGAGACAGATTAGAATACAGCTGCCAGGGAGCCAAGCCCTGGGGAAATCGAGCTACTTCTCCAGATCCAAGCAAGGGTCTCGTGACCTTGAGGACAGAACGTGCCTGTGATACCTTCTTGGGTTCCGGAGCCGCCTCGGGTTCTTCCTGTGCTGACGTGGTTGTGGTGGGGGCGACGGCTGCAGGGGCTGTGGGAGCCACGGCGGCTGCAGCCACCGCCTTTTCCTTCTTGTGTTTTTTGTGCTTCTTGTGTTTCTTATCCTTTTTGTGTTTCTTGTCCTTCTTTTTCTTCTTTTTCTTCCCACCTCCCTCTTGATCAGAATTCTAGAAATCCAGAAAAAAAAGTAATATAATCTATCTGATTGGAATTCTGTTCTAAGGAAAGAACATTTTATTTCCTCAAGGCAATACTGAAATGGACAAATCTCTTGAGTTCCATGAAGGCTTAAAGACAGGGAAAAAGGTTCTAGGCCAGCTGCCAAGACAATCGTTCCCAGAGATAGGAAACACTTAAAAGCTTAGGTACACTCCACATACAGTATTCTAAGAAGAGCAGGTGGCTTGAGGGTAACGGACTCCTAAACTAATCCCAATTAAGTTTACATCAAGCCAGGTGTCCTCACTTTATGTGAGCCGGGTCACCAGGCATGGAGTCAAGGGTTGGCTCCAGACGAGCTCACTTCCACCTTCTGAGCTTGGGGAGTGGATGGGAACGCTGTGCCCATCGCTGATGTTGCCTGCCTACTGGCAGAAGGCCTTCACACCTTGGTACCTACTGGTCTAAACACATGCCCGTAGGGGTGCTTTGTCACTGTCTGGGCTTGTCTCTCTTTACAGTGGAGGCAGATTTGTTCATCTTTACTGCACTGAGATGTTTCTCAATTTCTGATTGGCTCACATCCCAATAAACCTTGTAGTCCTACTGTAAGCTCAAAATACGCAGCCTGAAAATGCACTCAACATACCTTGTAGTAGGGACATGGCTTAACCTACCTTAAATATACTCTGATCACTTATAATGAGTATAAATGGGCAAAATCACCTAACACAGAGCCTAATTTATGAAGTAATCTATCAAATACCGTACTCAAGGTGAAAAACAGCACAGTAGTTCTGATCACTAATCTGTACCAAGAACAAACCTCAAAGTATGGCTTTTGCTGAATGCACACGGCTTTCACACCCATTGCAAACTTAATCTAAACTGAACCATCCGGAGCCAGGAATTGTCCACGAAGTTTTTGCAAAACATTTATAATCTTATAGTTTTTTAGTGCTACAGCTTGGGTCCAGGGCACTGAGCTTCGCTCCCAAGCCCTACTAACTCCTTAAATTTCACATTTCTAAGCAATCACTTAAAATTCTTCACAATCCATCAGTTAGCTTGCACAATTCAGTCAACTAACTACTGACTACCTAATACAGAAATGTGTTCAAGATCAGTTTTATGACTCACATGGGGAAAAACACTAACCCACAGTGTTTTAATATTCTAGTACCATATTTTCTGCTTCAAAATAACCACATGCAAATTTATAAAGGATGCCCAAATGAGGCAGATACACACCCTGGCTGGTGATGGGCTTGGTGTTGGGCTTTTAGCCTTTTTGACTGGTACCGCTGGTGACCAGTTTGTAGAGGGAGATTGAGACTGGACAGGGGATGGAGGTGCTGGGGGCTTTTTAGCTGGTTCAGGAGATCCAGAGACGGAGCGAGAGGATGAAACCCTTCTCACGGACTGTGGACTTGGTGAGGCAGCCCTAGACGCAGAGAAAAAATATGAACAGTACTGAGAAAAGACAGTTCTTCAAAATAATCAACTATATTGCACGTGCAGTCAAGTCACCGACTTGGAGCTTTTCACAGCATTTAGTCTGCCAGTTCTTTTTACCAACTTTCACAGAGCTCCATCCCAAGCCCTTTTAAGGTATTACCAAGTCGTTTAATTGCCCAGCCTCTGCCCTCCCAGAGTATCAGGGTTATAGCTGCTGCCACTAAGCCAGGCTCATTTATCAAACTTACATCATGTAAGTACTGTGCCCTAGTCTTCTTCCCACCTGTGTTCATGATGCTATCCGTATGAAATTAGTAAAGCCAATTATTTATTGTACCGAAGACTAGTTTTATCTGTATCACATACTGTAAAAACTGTGTACATTGCACCAGTTTAGTTTTAGAAGGATGTCTCTTAAAAAAACCTCGTATTGCCAGGTGTAGTGGTGGATGCCTGTAATTCCAGCATTCGGGAGGCTGAGGCAGGAAGACTGCCGTAAGTTCAAGCACAGCCTGGACAACATAGTGAGACCTTCTCAAAACAAAACACCTGATACTACTAAGAACCAGATATTATTGTGTGGCATTTAATTTTCACTGCATAAAACTATTCTCAAAATGGAAAAGAATTTCTGAATATTATCTAAAAGATTGGGGGGGGGGGCAGAGATCCAACTCACGACCTCATGCTTGCCAGGCAGGTGCTTATGCCACTGAGCTAAAATCCCTGGCTCCCTAAAAGATATTTTTTAAAAATAATTTATATTCATAGCTTATTCCTTACTGTATCCTTTCAATAATGGGAAGTTTCCTCATAAAGAGGCATGCAACTAAGTATTCTTAACAAACAACAACAACAAAAAAGCATAAAATAGTTTTACTTTTTTGTCTTTTTAAGTTCTGGAGTTCTGGAGACTCTTCTAATAGGCCTGGTACTCGGTGATGGGGACTGCCTTCTTTGGGGTGATGCCGAGGTTCCTCTTCGAACAGGAGGAGGACTTGAGGTCTGAGGAACCCGAGGCCGCGGGGAAGGAGAATGTCGTTTGTTTGGCTGTGGTGAGCGGGTCTCCCTGGGAGCACGGCTTGGGGAAGACCCTTTCCTATGCTTTGATGAGAGAGAAGGCGAGCGTCTCTTGGTGGCTGGGGAGCTTCTTTGCTTGGGAGGTGGAGAGGGGGAGACTCGGCGCTTTGGTGGTGGGGATGGTGATGCCCTTCTCTTAGGAGGGGGCGGGGGCGAAGCCGTTCTTCTCTTTGGAGGTGGCGATGGAGAGTACCTCCTCTGTATGGGAGGAGAGTATCTTCTTGGGGAAGGTGAGCGCCGCCGAGGGGGAGGCGAGGGAGTCCTAAGAAAAACACACACCATTAAGCTGCATGGCCCAACAGGAACTGCACAATGAATGCAAAAAACCAGAGTAAACAATAGCTACCCTATAGTTAGCACTGTTTCTAAGTGGGTAAGACATTCTCTTATTCTCAGTTAAAAAAAAAAAAAATCACAAAATCAACTGTGAGGTCCATCTGTCACCATATGACCACTAGCTAACTGCAGCAGCAACTCTTGACCCCAGCCAAGTCCGTCAGAAAGTATGCCATAAAGGGCTAAATCACGCGGTGTATCTGGGTTCTGTATTAATAATCAGAGTTCACTACACAAGTTTTAAAGATACTTCTATTTCCTTTCAAAGAGAAATGTCCCATTTTCTGTCTCAAAAGACCACTTTTCAATGGAAGTCAAACACCTGGCACAATGTATCTCTGTGAAAGCCCAACCCAGCCTTCCTTGTAATGTGCAATTCTGACATAACCCATGTAACCTTTTATGAACCATACTAGAACACAGCATTTAGGCCCAACTGTTTAATAGTCTCTCAGGTCTTTCAGATGTCCAGCCTTTCAAAATAAATTCCTATCCAGAATCATGTCAACAATGAGCCAGTTTTGGAACAATATTGTGGAGTTTGGTTTCACAGTTCCCCTTCGGTATTTAGTAACTGCAAACCTGTTTCCTGACCTGAGAAATGGCAGTACCAGCTACCACGCAAGGTTACCTTGAGGACTACAAGTAAAGTTTCTAAGGCACCTAACACTTTTCCTGGCACATAAAACGCACTGAAGAATGGTAGGCAGCCATTGTATTTCTTGGCAATGTGTTTCACCAATGTTGTTAAAATATCTTTTCCTTACTTTAAAATAATTCTAGATGTACAGAAGATTTACAACAATGAAGATTTTCCACAAACCCATGTTAATAAATATAAAAAAGATAAAAACTATCCTCTATACTTAGTATTAATCAAAATATTGATAATGACTCCATTTTCCACTAATAAATGTTTTCTCTCTGAACCAGGATCCTAGATCTCCTTAGTATCTATCAAAGTGTGCTTGTTTCCTGGACCAACATTCCTGAAGAGCACTGTAAGTTTACAGAATGACTTTCAATTTGGGTTTGCCTGGCATTTCCTTAGACCAAGTCCTACGTATTGCTATAGCAAGAATATTACAGAAATTTCCAGAAAGCATGTGATGCCAGTATGAATCAAGGAGGGTGCTAACGCTGGTAATTTAAAGAGGCACCTATCTGCCGTGACTGTATAGTATAGTCCGTGTTTTCTTTCTGTAGTCACTAAACAGCTAACCCAACCACTTACTTAACATCTTTATGTTAAGAATGTTACACATTCTTCAAAGTGTAATCTGTGGCTTATGTAGTTGTGCAAGTACTGCCACTCCCCACTCCCGCCCAACCTTTATGCCACTAATCTCCTTTCCATTTCTATAGATTTGTATGTTTTGAGCTTTTCACGCATGGACTCATTCGTATCAAAGTACGCAGCCTTTTTATGACCAGGTGAGCACTGTGACTGCGGCTCTAGTAAGAGAGCCCCATCAGTTTCAGGGCTGCTCCACTGGCATCTGCAGGTACCTTCGTCGTGGCGGTGGTGTGGGCGATCTGCGCCGCCGAGGAGGAGGAGCTGGAGAAGGAGAGCGGCGCCTTCTGGCGGGTGGAGGGGAGGGGCTTCTCCTTCGTCTACCACTAAACCAAAGAATTACAGTTGATTTTTGAGTTAGTGGCATTTATAATTAAGTGCCCCAGAAAACACACTTTTAGTTACTATTAACTTTTTCAAATGATAGATCAAGAATGTAGGTAGGATTCAACATTTACATGATGTTGATGATACACAGCTTTACAAAAACAATCTGAAGACTATTACGCACTCCCCTTTAGTCAGGAGGCGCACTGTAAGCACTGGAGAAACTGACACTTTTGCCTGCCAGGTGTTTTCTGGAAAGGCTTTACTGGTGATGCTTAAACTCCTTGGTGGGACCTACTGCTGTACAATCTCTAAGATAAAAATTTTAAATGTTGATAGATGCCAATAGCTTAACACCCAATTTGGGGGTCACTGCTACAGGTTCTTAATGTTTAAAAATGTATCTCCATTGTCTGAGTTGTACATACTTTCCTAAAAACAACAGTCCAAAGACAAATGACCAACGCTGTTATAGGAACAAAGCCACCACTGGGCCAATGTGGGTTAATATACAGTTGAAACAAAAACAAAGATGAAAACAAAATGCAGAACAAATGTCAGATGTGGTGGCACACACTTGGAATTCCAGCACTCTGGCAGGTGGAGGCAGAAGGAACACCAAGTTTAAACCCAGCCTGGGAAACTTTGCCCTTGTCTCCACACACACACACACACACACACACACAACTGGGGATGCAGCTCATTGTGAAGGCTGGGTTTAATCTTTACTGCCATAATAATAACAATAATAATGAGTTGAGGCACATAAATCTAAATTCTGAACTCTGGTTATACAATTTAACTGATACAAATGCTGTACCACATTAAACAGCAGTCCTATGACAAACTTTATTTGAATACAGTGTTGCTTTGGTTCAAGAACTTAATTTGTTCTGCTATTTTGGAAAAAGATGGCCACATTTTTGTTTGTGTGGGGAAGACTGCCATGTTTGTTTGTGAACAAGCAAACCCAAAAACCCAGAGCTAAGGAGAACCTTATTATCTGATGCTTTCCTTAACTGGGAGGAAAATTTCCAATTTAATAATAGATTTAATTTCCTATTTTAGACTTGCTTATGGTTTATAGAAACTAATGCTGCATTTTGAATAGTTTACAAAAAAGTTAAAAATACGTATAAAATTTTCAAAACCAAGCTGGGTATGGTAGCATACACCTGTAATCTGAGCACTCAAGAGGCTCAGGCACGAGTATCACCCCAAGTTCAAGGCCAGCCTGAACTACATGGTGAGACCTCGTCTTAAAAAAAAAAAAAAAGTTAAAGCCAGCCCTATTTCTCCTCTTAAAATGATATTGAGTTTAAGTCCAAATAATTTTTCTCTAAATCCTAAGCAACTGATGGAATTTCTAATAGCACTGACCTTGAAGCTACAACTATAGTTTTTGTTTTGTTTTGAGACAAGGTCTCACATCTACTGTGTAGCCCAGGATGGCCTCAAACTTGCAGCAATCCTCCTGCCTCGGCCTCCTGAGACCTGGAGCATATGTCACCAGGCCTGGGGTAAAAATAAATTTTAAAAATGAAAAAAACAAAAGCACCCCGAAATGGGAGCAAGCAAGAGGTCAAGCAAGTGGCTGGGGGAAAAAACAAACAAACAAAAAAAGAGTACTGTAGCATCTAATTTATCTTTTAGGGTTTTTTTTTTTCTCCTTTATGGGGGATAACGCATGATCCTGCTCTTGCCAGACAGACAGGTGCTTACACCACTGAGCTAAATCCCTGGCCCTCTTCTAGGTTTTTACTTTTTATTATCAAGAATCAGCTTCCTCCACAATATAAATGCCCAGCCTTGTTCCACCACAAACGGTGCTCTGACTAGCTCCAAGAGAGGCTTTTTAAGAACACATTTTTGTTAATGAGGTTACCTAAAATGAAGCAGCTTCAAAATCTGAGATATAAACAGGACTGGGCAAACCGCTCAGTAGAGAGCTCTCCTAGTGTGCACAAGGCCCCGAGTTTGATGCCCACTGCTGCACCAAAAAAGAGCTTAAGTTTTACACAAGGACAAGCACTGGGTAAGAGCATCTCTAATCTGAAAAACCCAAATGCTCCATATTCTAAAACCTTATGAATACCTTATTATACCTAAAACTTCTTGCGTTTCACACTTTCAGATTGGGAATGTTCAACTGGAAAAGTCTATGCTAGTACTTTAAAATCTGAACAACTTCTGGCTCCCAGCATTTTGGATAAGATATTCAAGTTGTAATTAGAAATTGATTGAGCTAGGCATAGTGGTACATGACTATAATCACAGAACTAGGGAGGCTGAGGCAGGAAGACTGCTGTGAATTCCAAGGCAATTAGTTTGAAGTCTACAAACAGTTCAAGGCCAGTCTGAACTACACAGGGAGACCCTGTCTCAAAAAAACAAAAACAGGGTTTGGGGATTTAGCTCAGTGGCATAAGCGCCTGCCTTGCAAGCAGGTGGTCGTGAGTTCAATCCCTGGTACCGATAAAAACCAAAAAAGACAAAACAAAAACAAAAACAAAATTTTTTTTTCTTTATTGACAGCTAATGCCCTCCAAAAGCAGAAAACTGGTCCAGACAGACTAGTATGTATAATGTCAACAGTACAGTTCTAATTTCTGGCTTTTCGGAGTCGTGGTATATGTGCATAATCCCACTTCAGAAGTTAAAGCCAGCCTGGGCTACAAAGTTAAGGTCAGCTTGCACTACACATCACAAGATCCTGTCTCAAAAACAAACAAACGAACAAAAAAACAGTTCTAAGATTAGGCCTTGTCACTTTGTGACCCTAAGAAACTCACTTCCCCACACTCAGGTCCATGTACCTGTTTTCTCACCTATGAATCAGGTCTCACATTTGGCTCTGAAATGTTAATATTCAGTCACTAATATACAACACATGATGAAAAACTTTCAATAAAGACACAGCTGAAACCCTACCTGCACTTCCAGTATTTTTAAAGTTTCTTGCTTTTTCTTCAAGTTCGCACAAATACAAAGTCCCTCCACTAGATCTAAGGGGTTTAGATCACCTACTCTGGGAAAATACCTATACACTGCTCTAACTATGGGCACTTGTTGATGTAATCTGAAGAAATTTCTGCAGCAGTAGCAACCAGATATACAAAATGTAAATCTAAGTTCAAATGACGCTCTGAATTGAACTCCTACATACAATTCTCCCTCATCAGCCAGGCTACGAATATTCAAACCAAGGTAACTTAGGAAATTCTCCACAGCCACAGCCACTCTAAGCAGGGGATATGGGCACCGACAGGAAACTTCATCACTAACTTTGGTATGAAGTCCTAATTTACAAAGTAGTATCTAACCAACCTTTTAGTCACTGGCGATTGCCATCGCTTTCCCATCTGCATCCTGAGAGCAGCGGAGAAAAACAAATGTCAAGAATTCCATTCACTAAATAATTTATTTCAACGGACTTAAAGTAAACTGATGGAGACATTTTTAAGTTTTCAAAGATATTCAGGTGTTAATGCTATTACATTGGTGGTTTGTTCTCCCAGTCATACACATATTTAACAGTGCTTCAAACTTACCAATCTTTCATTCAATACTAGTAACTACCAACAAAGTAAAACAAAGACTCAAAATTATGAAACCCAAACAAAATCTGACCTATCAGTTAACCAGATTCTAGAATAATCTTGCAACCCACCCTTTAAGTTATGAACTTCATTATAACTACATAGCATCAGCAAAGACCATTAAACAAAATCATTACCGAGGAGAAGTCTCTTTCTGACGTTTTCGTGGCGATGGAGATGCACTCCGGGAAGGGGAATGTCTCCGCCGCCTGCCCACCTCACCATTTTTCACATGGGATCGCTTGGGTCGTTCATCTTCAGAGGAAGACGAGGAGCCAGAGTCTACAATTACACAGTAAAGGCATATGATACACACCATCTGCGCTTAGCAGAGCCTGTCCAAATCTTGAGTACAGCACAAGTAACATGTATACAACCCCCAAGTTTTGGACCAAGATAGAATCCATGTATACTCAATGACTTCAAAGCCAAGCCTACGTTACTATATAGGATCATACAAAAAATCACTTCCATAGTACAATCCGATCAGGCATCAATGATACTATAAGAACATCTCTTAAAGTCTAGTGATTTCCCAAATAACCAAGTGAGAAAGCATCTCAGAAACTAACTTGAAGCCTGTTACTCTAAGCTCTTAAGGCTACTGTAGGATGGTCTGACCTGTATTCCCTATAAATGAAACGCCAGAGTACATACAGCCTACTCATCACAATTACCAAATAAACTAATAAGAACAGAGCACCTGGATGGAAGAATCAGGTTCCTATGCAATAGTATTTTTTGTTTGTTTCTGTAGTTAGGATCTTGCTGTGCTGGTCAGGGTGATTTTGAACTAACTAGTCTAGGCTGGGTCTCAACTTGTGGTCCTTTTGAGTCAGCCTCCTGTGGAAGATTCTCTTTATTTTTTTTTGGTACCAGGAATCAAATTCACAACCTCACACTTGCCAGGCAGGCACTGTGCTACTGATCTACATTTCCTGGCTGTGGAATAGTTTTTAATCTAACAAATCCAATTCTAATTTTATTTTACAGATTTATATGCATTTATATACAAGGAAAAAAAAATCTTAGAAACCACCTTAACAATTTTTACAATATACATAATTTATTATGTCAGTTGTCTATCGTCAATAAATCATGGTATATTCTTCTTTTTTTTTCATTTTTTTGTACCAGGGATTGAACTCACAACCTAGAGCTCACCAGGCAAGTGCTTATGTCGCTGAGCTAAATCCTTGGCCCGGCCCTTATGGTATATTCTTATAAAAAAACATTGTGGCTGGTGAAAGAATGAAGACTCCTAAGAATAAACAAACATGTTCCACATATATAGTGAAAGTGTCCCCCTTTTAAAGTCATGTATCTCTGGATATGCACCAAAACTTTCTGAATAACAGCTTTTGGTGGATAAGATTGGGGGACTGGAGAAAAGTATTGAATCTTTCCTCTTTTTACTCACTATGTAACCCAGGCTGGCCTCAAACTCATAGCAATCCTCCCCCTCAGCCTCCCAAGGGTTGGGATTACAGATACGCACCACCAAATATAGCGTAACTGTTCCATTTTTAAACAATTTTGTCCCTCCAGATTTCTATGTGGCACAAATATTTCTCTGAAGTATAATCACTACACACTGATGGATAGTTATTGTTTAAGCATTTGTTACTTAAAAATGCAGGCTGAAGAGCTCATCAGTGCCATACCAGATGAAGACTGCTGGTTCTGTCGTCTGTACTGGCGTCTCTGCTGCACAGAATCGGCTGCAGCCATTTTGCCACCTTTATCTTCTTCTGAAAGATGGACACATTTAGAAAGTGTTTCTTTAGTTACCCATACAGATAATTTCAACATTATAGTCTCTTTAACCTTTATCTGATTGGGTCAGGCAATACAACTATGATATAAAATCAAAATAACCTTATTTAGGAATTACAGGTTGGGCTGTAAGTCAAACAGTTAACTCTCAGAAATCTATATATTTCCCCATTTCAAAGATGAAACAAACTCAGATAATTAATTATTTAAACAAAAAAATTTGTTAGTTACAGCTGGAGATTCCAACCAGGTCTAACTTCAATCTTAGTTCTTCCTCAGTAAGCATAACTTAAAGTTCAATCAGAAAGAAGTGACCAGATATGCAAAGGTAAAATCAACCTAAAAAGAAAACCATAACAAGACTTACCAGATTCAGATAACTCTACTTTTCTAGGCTTTGGTGCTGGTGATGGTGATTCTCTTTTCTCAGTACCTTTATGTTTTGTCACTAAAAACAAAGCAAAACCAAGAAAACCCCCACTTACATACAATAAGGACAATACAAGAAGCCCTCCTTTTTTTGGTATTGGGGATTGAACTCATGACCTCACACTTTCCAGGGAGGTGCTTGTGCCACTGAGCTAAATCCTTAGCCCAAAAAGCCTTCTTAATAGTACAAAAAAAGGTATGTCTATTCCCAAAAAGAATTTACTAAGAATTTGCATCTTAAGCAGAAAAAATTTTGTATGTTGGTTAAAAAACTTCAAAACTGTCTACAGTGGTTTGCTTGAGCTTCAAAAAGAAGTTGACAGTTATGAGAAGCTGAGAACTGTGATAAGTAGAACGAGCTCTATGTTATACTGAACTCAGGAAAATAAATCTGAGTGTAAGTCAATTACCACAACCTAAAACAAATACATATTCAAACTTCAGAGACTCTTACCAACACAGCTTTCAAAAAACCACTACATAAACACACATCAAAACAAAATGCCACTACACACCCACACACAAAACACCACCAGGCAGTAAAGATACCACAGATAAGCAACCGACAGGCTGGGCAGTGGCACACACTAGTACCCCAGCATTCTAGGACGCTG
The DNA here is from genome assembly GCF_034190915.1 of Cavia porcellus. Lineage (NCBI taxonomy): Eukaryota > Metazoa > Chordata > Mammalia > Rodentia > Caviidae > Cavia > Cavia porcellus. Next base: position 18,584,394 of record NW_026947508.1, on the reverse strand, counting down.
AGGGATGAAGGGTAGAAGTTTGAGCCCAACACAGGGAATTAATTTAGCAAGACCCTGTAACTAAATAAAATTGCTGCAGATGCAGCTCAGAGTTAAGGCTCTGAGTTCAATCCCTCCCTTGGGAACCCGACCAAGAGTCCCAATCATCAGTTTTATGAATGCAGCGAGAAAATAAAAAACAGCCAAGTACAGTATTCCATTAATGGCTAGGAAGTCAATGTCTCTGGATTGGCCTCCTCCCCTCTCAAAGCAGCCACTGTTTATTAGGCGTACACAGTAATGGGCTAGCGAAGGATTACAATTCATCAGAAGACAAAGACTCAAGATGGCATAGATAATCTTAACGCTTAAAAGTATCTTGACCTGGAGTACAATCCTAAAATGACTCAAGAAGGCGTAGATGATTTTATGCTTAGAAGAGTCAACAGGAAATCTCAAGATGGATAGTACCACTAATTCCAATCCTTCCTTTTATCCACAGGGAAATATGCAGAACTAGCTTCTGTGAATCTGTAGTCCTCAACATAAAACCAAACTAATGAAACTAACAGGAAGATATTTGGTCCCCAAAAGATGAATAATTAGCCACCCAAAAGCACCATGCTTGTTATGCTGCACCACCTATGTTCAGAAGGACATGGGAGATTTAAGTTAATATCCAGATGATCACAATTATAAAAATTACTCAAAACTTTCAATACAGCTCTGCACTGAAAGGAGCAGGATTACCTGATAATCTTGTAACTAATTATAAGGAAAAACTACGACAACTACCTCTTAATGGCGGACCTCTGACGTATGAACTCACCGTGTTGGTTCCCAGGGCTGGTTAGGCCTTCACTACACAGCCTTCAGTCTCTCTGCTGTCTACACGGCAGATCTCAAGTGTCCTTACAGACACAATGGCCAGGATTTCTCAATTAACCCCAGCAGGAAATGAAGCTGTAATGCTCCTCCCAGAGCATTACATTAACCCTCTTTAAGGGTTAAATCTGTATTTGAGACCATCTAATCAGGGCTTCAACTTTTGACTTCCAACAACCACTATCTCTGCTTACAGTATCATTCCATTACAACCAAAATGGTAATTATATGCAATGATAACCATTAATCATGCAGGTTAATTTGAAACACCTCTAGTAACTAAATCTATAAACGATGTGACACCCCAGAGATTCCTATTAGTTTTACATGATAAATGCAACTATCATGGGTTGTTTAGTTCAGACTGCAGTTGAAACTTATCAAGAACTGCAACAGCAGCAAAATCACAATCTCGCCTTTGCTAAAAATACTCAAGCTGAAAATACCTTTTTCAATGACCAGAACTTTGTTAATTGTCCTACTTAATAAACCATTTGGACAGATCACTGGTTTGGGTAAAGAATCATTAGCATCTAATTAGCATGAATTTTGATAGTAGGCATAGATTAAAACATGTACTTTAGCAAATGTAGAGAAATGAAACAAATTAAAACATTTTTTAACTATTTGAGACTATTTTCTAGTCCATATCCTCTATTTTTAAGAGTAATCCTCAATTCCTATAAAAAGACATATAGAACTCAGTGGCTTAAGTGTCTGCCTGCAAATGCGAGGTCACCAGTTTGATCTCTAGCACCAAAAAAAAAAAAAAAAAAAAAAAAAAAAAAAAAAAAAAAAAGATATACAGTTATCCATAAAGCCAAACATCCAAGTTTTCACCTTTGAGAACTGTTTCAAAACTTGTTTTGGAAGTTGCTTTTTAGATATAATACATTTTCCTCTAAAAAAAAGTTGTTAAAAATATGGATATGTTTGCAAGATAATTGGTAAATGCCTACTTAAGCAAATATTTTTTTCCCAACGGAAAAACACATTTGATGTTTTATCATGATTTCAGTTTTCACTAAGCCAACTGTATTTAATCATTGTCGTGCTACAGTTTGACACGAAGTCAGAAAATCAAATAGGCAACTCTAAAAACAGAATTTTAAATTTACTTCAACAATCCTATTTATCAATCTCTCAAATGCCCAAAAGATCACTTATAAAGGCAGGCCACTTTGTGACCAGAAACAGTAAATTATGTGGTAAGATTACTTTTTTGTTTTGCTGAGACAGGGTCTTACTATGCAGTTTAGCTTGTATTTGTGGCAGTTCTCCTGCCTCAGCCTCTGGAGTGCTGGAATTATAGGCACGTGCCACCACACCTGCCAATACAGTGTATTTAATACGGCTACATTTACTTAAATAAATTAGGAATTATCACTACCAGAGGGACAACCACCCCTGTGAAACATTTCATTGAACACTTTCCCTCTCCTTCCCACTTCTTTGGCACACAAACAGCAGAACCCTTGAACCCTGATTATTCCACAGAATACAAACGTGAATCCATCACATTTCAGTGGTCCCACTGTTCTGATATTAAGTGGAAATCACAATGAAAGAATTTCTAAAATTGTACTTTTAGCCTCCTTTAGCAATCAAAGGCATTTTAGGATAGGAAAGCTAAACAAAGTGTATTATTCCTGGCTAGCTGACCTGACCAAGTCACTTAATCTAAAAACCTATTTCTTGATAACATTCTCTAAGGTCTTTTCCACCTTTTGATTTTCTTTAGAGGGCCGAGATCGTTTTAATTACATTAAAAAAAAAGGTCATTCCTATAGCTCATATTATATTTAGCTTCACAGGCTGTAACAGCCTCTGACTACACAGCCTAGAGCATGTTTTTGGCAAGGTTTTGTTGGGATAGGGAAACTGTTTCAGGACCCACAAAAACACAACTAGTCCCTTGTCCTCCACTGTTACTTTTCTCCTATGCACATGTCTCTTTGCTAACAGCATAAACCAAAACATAAGAAGCTGGCACCTGTTCAACCTCATTCATTCATTCATTCATTCATTCATTCATCCATCCATCCATCCATCTCCATCCTTTCAGTTTTTTGAAACAGGGTCTCACTATGTAGCTTAGACTAGCCTTAACTCACTATTACAGCCTAGGCTGTCTCCTAGTGGCAATCCTCCTGCCTCAGTCTCCCATGTGCTGGGACCTTTGTAACCTCTTTTAAAAAGATAACTATCGGAGGCTGGGGCAGACAGATTGTTTCAAGTTCATGACCAGCCTGGGCTGTCCAAGGCCAGCCTGAACTGTAGTGAGAACCAGTCTCAAAAAAAAGGTAACTAATAATTCTTAGCAACTATCCTATTTTAACAAGGATTTACTTCTTGTGTTTAGCAACTGTTACAACCCTATGGCTGAGATGAAAATTAGAACCTGAGTTCTTACAAAGCAATACTAGAAACATTTGAATTTCTCCCCTAGGGAGCTTTCTGGTTCCAGACAAAGAAAATATTCAGAAGTGCAAACCTCACAGAAGACAAAGATCAGTACAGAGAGCATCAGACACTTAGACATGACTGGAAATCATGAGTAGACTAAAATTCTCTAATATTGAACAAAAAATTTATGAATGTATATATAAAAAGTGATACTGAGATTATCTCCCATAAATGATCATATCTTAGTATCACCAAATAAAACTTTCAGTTTAAAAACAAACAAAAACCCAGGCAGGCACACTGGCGCATATTGGGGAGCTGAGGCAGGAAGATTGCCAGAAGTTGAAGGCCAGCCTGGACCACACAGTGAAAACCTATCTCCAAAAACCAAACCACCACCACCATCAACAACAACCAAAAGAAAAATAAAACACACATTCCCTTTTTTTTTGGTACCAGGGTTCAAACTCATGACCTCATGCTTATCAGGCAAGCGCTTGAGCCACTGAACTAAATCCCTGTGCTCCCACATTACTTTTCACAAGGGTGAGGTTGCCATTATAGTATTTGCTAGTCCTCTTACTTCCTCTCTGACAGCTAACTTTTTAGGGGGCATGGGAGTTGAGACAGGGTCTCACTATGTAGCGCAGGTTGGGGCTGAACTCACTGTGATCCTGGTACCTCAGTCTCCTGAGTGCTAGGATTACAGACATGTGCCACCATGCCTGGCTCTCACAGTTTATCTATGCCTGCACTACAAAGAGCGCCGCTTCTCCAAATATCATCACACTGCGGAGTCTGGGGGAACGAGTGCAGCATGAGCGCACAGCAGCAGGGCGACTAACTAGAAATTTCAGTCTCCAGAGGCCGACTATGGAAATTCTGCCAACATTCATTTGCTTATTTCTAATCTGAAAACATTAATGTCAACAGAACACCAGCATGTTAACCTACAGATTGCTCTTTAAAATGCAACCAGTACCACGGCACTTTTTATAGTCCTGCCATTCCTCTCTTTGTCTTTCAGCCTGTATATATAATTTCAGCCCTAACCACCACAGATTATTCAAGAGTCCTAAAGTTTTTCACATTTAGTATTAAAAGCAGTATGAAGGCCCTGGGTTCAATTCTCAAAACACACACACACACACACACACACACACACACACACACACTCTCTTTACTCGGACTAAACAGATTTGCACTTGCTTAGCAGGATCACAGATCACAAATTCCTGAGAAATCAATCTACAGAATGAAGGACAAGACTCAGAAGAATTTCACCTAGTGCCTAAGTTAAAACCAACAAACCCACACACCCAAAAACCACAAATTTTTAAGAGGACACTGTGTCCTCTCCTTGGAAATACAATGTGGCCAAAAGAGAAGTAAAACAGAGTACAAAATCTTCTAATTTCAAAAGAAAAGTCACCAGGAAATATAGGGTTAACTGGTCTCAATAATAAAACAAAGCCTTATCGTTCAACACAAACTCCGATGAGTGACCGCAACTCCAAGAGACTATTGCTGGGCAAGTCCAAAAGCAAGTAGCTTTTACAAGTAAACTCTTAATGAAGCCCAACGATTCAATACAGGAAAGAAACATAAGCTAAAAGGCAAACTTATGAAGAACCTGCTTCATATGGGGGGGGACGACACTACACTCTTTGTAGCCTAAGAGAACAATATTTTTATGTGATTTTTACCTTTACCTGAAGTTCTCCCTGGAGACACAGAAACACGGCTTTTTCTTGTGCGGTTTGACTGCTGGGGTGTTGGGGAATGACGAGTTTTTGGTGGTGGAGTAGCTGGAGGTGATGGTCTGTGCCTTCGCCTTGGAGGACTTGCTGAAGGAGACAGCCTACGAGTTTTTCGAGGGGGACTAGAGGTCCTCTTGGGAGGTTTCTTTGGTGGTGACCGGGAACGAGATGATGAGGATGATGAGCTACTCCCAGACAAGGATGCTGATGAGCGCCTTCTTCTGTGGAATAAAGCATGTGTCATATTCACGAACTGCATATTCACAAAAAATGACCTTATAGATACATATAGTTTACACAAAAATATAGCTATTTTTAATCCAACTTTTGAGTTTATGTAGCTAAGCATATAAATGAGTTTTTAAAAAAATGAGAAACAAAACCAGAACCTAACACAGGAAACAGCTAGTTCTGAGACTAAATAGAAATAACTTTTGTGATGTTTCTGAGTTGTCTCTCAAGTTATAAAACTTGTTGAGTGCTATGTAATACAGTAACTAACCAGTCTCTGTTCTTTAGGAATGACCTTAGTGTTTTGGAGTTTGCAATCAAAATTGAGTGTAAAAGTATTTTTCATTCAATAACACAACAATGAGCAACCTTTATTCTGCATTTTTAGAAAAAGCTGCAAGATTAGGAATTCATTTAGCTACATAAACTTAGAAGCAGGGGCCTCTCGAATTCTGCGGCAAAATCTGTGGTTAAGTTTGGTTGCAATTATGTGTACCTGCAGAATTCACCTTTGGCAGAAGAATTCCTGAGAACCTGAAAAAAAGAAACCCTACCTTAAGTGTGAGATTAAAAACTGGCTGAAAGGGAATCTTACACAATCTGTAAAATATTTTGACTGTTAAATGGCTTAGTTAAGCACAATTAAAACATGCTGTTTGCAAAACTCCAATAGAAGAAATAGCTGTTTCCACTAATTTTGTAATATACTAGCATTATTTTCTCCTAAAGAGAAATAAGCAATTTCAGAAAATTTTTAGAAAAGTGTAGTAACTGAAATGACTAACCATTTACATTAATAGTCTCATTGTAAGGAGCAAAATCAAGTCTGCAATTCTAAATAGTGGCAGTAAGTGTTCGATATAACTTGACAACCTCTTCCTCCCAAAGTAAGTTTTTTGTTTTGTTTTTCTTTTTTGTTAAGTATGGAGCTCTATAGAACCTAACTGCAGAGGTAAATTTCACTGAGGTTATTTGATATTTTCCCTCTTTACTTATATTTGATTTGTTTCCCTGAAAAGAAAAAAAAAAAAAACAAAAAAAACAAAAAAAAAAACTTAATTACCCTCCCGCAAAAAAAGAATTAACCCTAAAAAATCTTGTCCAAGGCTGGGGTGTGTAGCTCATTGGTACTCATGACTGAGACCCTGAGTTCAATCACCAGCGCACACAAAAAAAGGAAAAATCTGTGCAAAATTTAATCTTAAATTTAGTCATAGCTCTTTTTTTTTTACCGGGGATTGAACTCACGACCGCCTGCTTGCAAGGCAGGTGCTTATGCCGCTGAGCCAAATCCCCAGCCTCTCGTCATAGTTTTTTCAAAACAACCAACATGTATTACTGAGATGGCACAAATCAGGCATGGTGGTGCATGCCTATAATCCTAGCACTCAGGAGGCTGAAGCAGGAGGCTGAAGCAGGAGTTCAAGGCCAGCCTGGGATACACAGTGAGTTAAAGGCCTAAACATAGTAAGACCTTGTCTCAGAAAACAAACACAAACAAGTCACAAAAACTGCTACCAGTGCTCCAGGTCTGTTTGGGGAGATTTAGTTAATTTTTTTGTTATAAGGCTGGCCTTGAATTAACAATCCTCCCGTCTAATCCTTCTGGTAGGGGGTTACAGGTGTGCACCACTATGCCTGGCTAGTATTTATTATTTTAAAATTCATAAATGTAGCTGACTTGCACTGTAATAAGCCACTTTTCAGAAGTCAGTGGCAAGTCAAAAGGAAGATGGCCAATTCTCTTACTTGGTAGAATTTCTTAACCAAGTCCTAAAAATAAAGTACCTTACAAGGTGGTGAATTTCGTGAACCAGCTGCACTAAACACTTCTCACAACTCATAAACAGCATTACACTTCAACTACAATGGGTTCTTTACAAGACAATATCCTCTAAGATCTTTCTGCCAGTGAGATAATACATTATCCCAAAATAAAGATTATCCTAAAGTGTCAAAATTTTTGACACTTCCAAACTAAAACAACGGAACACCTCACCTCCTCACTGGAGATCTACTCCTCCTATGCCTCGGAGGAGGCGGCATGCGTCGAGGTGGAGTTCTTCTTCGAGGAGATGGTCTCCTTCGCGGGCTTGGCCGCCTTCTAGGTGAGTATGATCTGCCATAACAAACACAGTTCAACTGAATACACATCGGACAAAGAATTTCTTTAGTTTTTTCAATCACTGCCTTTTCTTTCTGAGACAGGATTTCACTAGATAGTTCAGGCTGGCCTCGAACAGTAACCCTCCTGGCTCAGCCTACCAATGGGATTACAGTTAAGACCACCATGCCAGGCCCCAATTACTAAATATTTTTTCCCTTGTGTTTTTGAGACAGAGTCTTGCTATGCAGTTCAGGCTGGTCTCAAGCTCACTTTGTAGCTCAGGCTGGTCCTAAACTAGCAATGATTCTTCTGCCTCGTCTCCCAAGTGCTGGGATTACAGGCATATGTCACCATGCCACGCCATAATCATTCAACTTTAAAAATAAAATTTTTGAACTTTTTTTTTTTCCCTAAATATTTTCTTGAGTGAAATTTTTGAACTTTTGAGACAGGGTCTCACTGTACCCCAGTATGGCCTTGGACTCACTATGCTCCTATCTCAGCCTCCTAAGTGCTGGAAATACAGGTATGTATGTATCACAATGCCTGGCTTAAAAACAACTTCTAAGAGTCACAATTTTCAATTCACATATGCATTTTTATGGTACACAGAAAAACAAGTTTATAAATTCCCCATGTAAGTGCAAACAACAACACTGCTATTAAATATTTTCTACTATTTTGAAATTAGTGAGACAAGCACACTACAATCTGAGATGCAGGTTGATGAGAAGGCTACAACTCACCTTGATCTGGACCTATGGCGCCGTCTTGGCCGAGTATGAGAAGGCGAGCGGGAGCGGGTCCGTGACCTTGACTTGGAGCGTGACCGGGATCTTGGCCGGGTCTTCTCCTTTTCTTTTTTGGAATTTTTTTCTGGAGAAGGTTCTTTAGGTTCTGGCATGGGTTCAGGCTTGGGAACTTTCAGGATATCACTGTGAAAACAAAAGCTTATTTTTTTCCTACTCTTTTACTCAGTCACTGAAGTCAATACAATGAAATCACATATTTCTCTTTCAAAAATGGGCTCAAAATCCAGGAGACTTCTTTTTGGCTCCAAAAGAAACACACAGGTCAATAGCATACAAATTCTAACTACATACATATTTTAAAAATACAAAATTGTTCTCAATATACCAGGTGTGGTGGTGCACGCCCATAACCCTAGCACTCCAGAGGCTGAGGCAGAAGGATCACTGAGTTCTAGGTCAGTATAGGACACATACTGAGTTCAGAGTCAACCCGAACTATACAGCAAGACCCTATCTCAAAGACAAAAAAACCTGAACAAAACAAAAACAAAAATCAATTTACAGTATATATCAGAAATGATGTAACAGACAGCAGTCACCTTTGTGGGGGAGGGATTCTTATATTCTCCCATACAATTCCTTCCTTTTCTTGATAAAAGGTCTCACTATGTAGCCCAGGTTGGCCTGGCACTCACAGCAACCTTTCTGCCTCAGCCTCTCAAGTGCTAGAATTACAGATATGAGTTACCAGCAGCTGTCCCATACAAATTTCAATTTACTGAGTTGATTTTACAACTTTATGAATGAAAGCAGGGATGTCAAATTTGCAGGAATTACTCAGTCTAAAACAGATAGTTACAGAAGTATGTACTTGCCTAGTAGATGTGGCCTCTTGTACTGAAGGTTCTTTTACTTTCACGGAAGGTTCGGGGAGCTCTGGAGTCTTTTCCTTTTTCTCTGGAGCAGGGGTAGGACTCCGGCTCTTGGTTCTGTGACGGGGAGACCGAGAGTGACTGCGCTTTCTCTCTCTCCTGACAGGGGAAGACCGTCTTCTAGGGGAAGGAGATCTGGATTTGCGTCTAGGATAAAAGCAAGTTTTTCAGGTTTTTGAATAATGTGGATTGGAAGAGATCAAAGGGAGAAAGATTAACCTTATAAGTCATACCATTAATTAGTCTAAGGTTTCATAAGGAAGGTATCTGTCAGGTATTTGACAGAGAAAGGACCAAGAGAAAACCAGAGCACAAGCAAATGAAAGATAACATCCTCAAGTGCATCAGTTACAAGAAAAAAGCACTGACTTGGAACTCTAGACTTGACTTTTTTTGGTACTGGGGATTGAATGCATGACCACGTGCTTGCAAGGCACATGCTTATTATGCCGCTGAGCTACTAGACTTAAGATTCTTAATCATCCCCAGGTACTGTTTCTTTCTGAGGAAAGAAAGATGCTCAAGAATAAAAAATCAATCCTAACATAGTAGTGTTCAGATACAGACAGGTAACACCACCTGTCTCAGCAGGCAGAAGCTCCACACGTCAAAAACACAACTGGTGCAATTAAGGCGGTATGCTCAAAAGAAAAACACCAAAACTTGCATAAGTTACCTTTTGGAGAAGAGGAAAAACCCCTTTCCTCTTTAATAGGAATTTGGGTAACTTGAAAATGGTATTTCTTATTTACAGTGAAACAAGACCAAGTCCATCAATAGTCAAATTGTTACCATCAGGATTGATGTTTACCTCTAGAAATACTACTTCTCTAAAGAGGTTTTAATATCAAATACAACCGAAAGGACAAAGAATGTTCCTCCTCCTCCCTTTATGTATTAATTCTAACAGTGATTTACAAATGAAATACAAAAAATCCTAAAAATGAGAAGCCTAATGTAATTCTCACCTCTTACCACAAACATAGTAGAAGCTGAGTCGTGGACTTAAAAATGTGAACCTAACAATAGTCTCATTGGAAGGAAGAAAACAAATAAATGATCTGAAGTTTGGGTTCAGTACAACCATCTAAGGAAAGCAGAACAGGGAATTAGGTAAGTATTATATGAATGGCTGAGTACAGATTTCTAATGAAAAGGAAAACAGAAAGAAAAAAGAATGAGCCAGAATACAATAAAAAATTAAACACTGTATTTAAACTAAAGCAATATAGGAAAAGCCTCAATTTTTATTTAGAAATGAAGAGCTAGATAACTTAGCAAAATTTTAGACAGGATCATTTTAGTCAAATGATCGGTCTCAAAACATAAAAGATTCTTTTAATCTAGAGGCAAACCATATCTCAATCATTAAAATGGAAGAAAGTGCCTGAATAATGTTGCTAAATCTATCTTTTTAACTTTGAGATATATATGTCACAGAATTTAAGACCACCTAGAATGCCTATAAAAACATTAGATACACTTTCTTTATAGAATACCTTCTGGGGCTTCGAGACCGCTCCCTTTTTTCTCTACTGCTTTCTTTTTCTTCCTTATCCCTCTTATCTTTGTCTTCATCTTGCTTTTTCATTGATGCCAATTTTTCTTGTTCAATCTGCGAGGTCAGATTTTCAAAGTACACACAGTTGAGTGTTTGGGAACATGCAAACCAAAGAATACACATCTGATAAAAACCAATGTTACAAGTATCATTTCATCAGCCTTGTGTTTTGAACAAGACTGTTTCACTCACATGGCAGGCACACAGTGAAAACTAGATACCTGTTTATAAGCAAATACTTAAAAAAAAAAATTTATCTCTGTCTTCCTACATCAGCTTCTAGGGATAAGGGGCATGTATACCACCACAACAGCTACCTGCCCTTACTTTTTACATTGCTGTACAAGTTTACATTTAGTTTACCTTTTTTTTTTTTAGTATTTCTTTTAATACACTTGTACTTATAAGAATTATAAAACAATTTAACAAGTTACTGGACTCCAAGTCTTTTATTTGGGTTGAGGAATAGTGAATCACAACTAAATGTTCAAGTGCAATTATGCTAACACAAAAAGCAAGCAGGTGTGGTGGTGCACAACTATAATCCCAGCACTCAGGAGGTTGAGCCAGGAGAATCCCTGAGTCTGAGACCAGCTTGGGCCACATAATGAATTCAAGACCAGCCTGAACAGAGTAAGAGCCTGTTAAACAGACAAACAGTGAGCAGATCCCAATCAGCTCATGCAAAACATAGTCTTTTGAGTAGTCTCAAATGACTGTAACTAAAAACAAAAAGCAAGTAAACCAGCGGTATGGCACATGCCTGTAATCCCAGCACATGGGAGGCTGAAGCAGAAAGATCACTGTGAGTTCAAGGCCAGCCTGAACTGCATAGTGATACACAGTGAAATCCTCTCAAAAAGACCAAAAAAAAAAAAAAAAAAACCCAAAAGTTATTACCTGTCTTTGTTTTATTTCTTCTTTCTTTAGTTCTAGGAATGCAGTAGGGATTCCAGCGATGTTTTCTTGTGCACTTAACAGCAGGGGCCAAAGTTCTCCCATAAATTCTCTAGCATTTTTCCCATTCAAAAACCCAGTCAGGTTGATTTGCATCATTTTGGAATCTGGATTCTGCAAAAAGACATGACAGGAAGAAAAACAGGTTACTCTGCAACCAAACAAGCAACCTAAAATTCATTTAAATTAGTACTTTAAAATCTACCATAAGGGGCTTACATACATATATAGTCTTTACTATTTTAAAGTTTTCCCCAATAACTTCTCAGCAATAAAATCTCTAGCAGATTACCAAACTCTCTCTCTCTCTACTAAAAGCATCAGAGCAGCCTGTTAATCCTTTGTGGATTTTATAAGTAGTTTTAGACTGTATGGCTGTTAGTGGGCCTTATTTATCAACTTTAAAAACCATCATGAAACATCCACAAATTCTTGCATTTACTAACAAGAAAAATGTTTGCTTGACTGGAGAATTTCCCCCAATGAGAAATGGAAAAAAATATATAAACTGTTCACTTCTCTAACACTGTAGAAAACTTTCTATAAAATATCTATTGTTATGAAAACTAACAAGTTATGCATGCACTCTGTAACTTTTGAAGACTAAACTAAAAGCCTAACTAACACATAAGGAAAATCTATTATAACAATGCTTCAAATATCAACTGTCCACAAAGGGCTAAGAGGTCAAGATTTCTCCAAAAATAATTGGGTTTTTAAACACTAAATCTGTTGGTCAAGCAACAAGGTCCGTAGAACAAGCACAGCTCAATAGCACAAAGCAAGTACAGATTCCAGGTGTCTTCAGTTTCTTCTTGGAACCTTGGGGGTTTGGAATCGCCAAGTCCCCTGTAGAGAAAGATGTTCCCTTGGCTTGCTTCCGACTCCCTACTGCAACTCAACCACCTTGAGTTTAATGTTATATCATTTATCTAAATTGCAAAAGACGAACAAGCAATAATGAGTACACAACCACAAAAAAGAAAAGATTGTTTTAAAAAGTTCTAAACTTTAATCTCATGCTCACTACAAGGGGAATACTACCAGATATTTAGGTCTTTTAAATACACTAAAACACATATCAACAAAACATTTTTCTAATAAAATCTATCTTTAATCATCATTTAAAAAGCATCCTCCCATATCCCTGGTTTTCTAGGTAAACTGAACATACTCATAGAAAGCGTCCTTAAAATTAAGTCTTTAAAAACATTTAAAACAAAATATAATTATTTTAAGTTTGAAATACCTCATCAGTTGAAATGCCAACTGTTCTGTCAAAACACAAGGGCGAACTCTTTGGAAAAAGGATTAATGTAAAAGTAAATTTACATTGGTATATTTGCCAAAAGTAACATGGCACATCTTAACTATCCTTTGAAATGCTGTAGCAAAAGAGCAAACTATTTTATAACAAAAAAAGTTTTAAAGCATCAGTTCTATCATCTTGTACTATCTCAGGTATGAAGAAAGGAACAATAATATTTAATGCTTCTAACAACAGTACCAATTTGTCTGAAGTTTAACTATAATGCAAACAAAAAGCCTGTGCCTATGATATAACTGATGACTAGCTGACATGCAGCGACACTAAAGACTTCAGTTCTTTTAAAAACAATATCCAATCATCAGAATTGCCCCTCATGCTTCACATAAAATGTCCACCTCATAAGAGTATTTTAAAAGAGCAGTGTATAGCTTTACCAATTGCTCTTTCCTGTTTGTGTTTTTTTGTTGTTGTTGATGTTTGGCCACTGTACACAACTCACCTCCAAATACACACTGCATCATCAAGGGAGTTGGGTCAGAGCGACATTGGGACACTCACTCTGCTGTGACCTAATAAGGTGATGGTGCTATACTTCAGACGCAAGGAATAACTTCCATTTTGGTTCAGGCCTTTTAAATCATAAATCACATTATCATTAGAAAATTGCTGTCAAAGTAACTTAACATGTAACAGCAAAATTACAAACAATAAGTTTGATTCTTCACCTGTGTAGCTTTCAAAACTATGCACCTTCACTAAACTTCCAGCCTTAACAGTTGTTTACATAGTGAATTCTTTTCACAACAAACATTGTAAAATAACCCTCCTATATTTGTATTCCATAGAAAAATTCAGTTTTCATATTCACAAATTATGTCACATATTCAGAAATAAGAGGCCATTTGTATATTAGTACCTTCACTTCCAGCTGGTTGAATATAAACTCAATCACAACATCATCTTCAAATCCAAGGATTTCTGTTACTCGTTTTGTTATCCAAGGCTTTATAACCTCCAAATTTACTTTGCTCATGTCCACCTAATAAAACATGCAAACAACTATTGAGTCCAACTTTACATCCAAAATTTCTTTTAGCTTATGAAATCCTCCTTTATTCTAAGACCTGTAGGTCGAACCCAGAGCCTCTGCACTAGACATCAGCCTCTCCCTCATCATTAATTGAGACAGGGTCTCATAAACTGCTAAATTACCCAGGCTAAGCCAGGCATGGTGGCTCACACCAGTAATCCCAGCACTTGGGAGGCTGAGGCAGGAGGATCATTTCAAGTTCAAGACCAGCCTGGGCTACAAAGTGAGCTCAAGGCCAGCCTGAACTGCATAGCAAGACCCTGTCTCAAAAAGACATAAATAGCCCAGGCTGACCTCAAACTTTCAGGGATTCTCCTGCCTCAGCCTCAAGAGCAATTCGATTACAGGTGTGCAGCAACATGCATGATTTACACCATCTTTTCATTTGTTATGGTAACCTACCCCTCTTACTTGGCTATTTTCTATGTATGATGGTAAAAATGTGGCAAATGTCCTATTAGGAATGTTTTTCTCATTGCTCAGATTACTATGTTATCTCCAGAAAACTCTCCAAATGTATGAATCACTTATGCTATAGCCATGGGCGGTAGCATATGCCTATAATCCCAGCCCTAAGGAGGCAGAAGCAGGAGGATCACTGAGAGAGTTTGAGGCCAGCCTGGGCTATAAAATTAGTTCCAGGCCAGCCTGAACAGCAGAGTAAAATCCTGTCAAGAAGAAAAAAGCTAAAGTCTTAGGCAGAAAATTACCTTTTTTTCTAGGCATTCTGCAAATTTCAGCTGCTTCAGTAATTTCTTCTGCTTGTTGCTGAACCGATTATCCTGTTCTGCACTTGTTCCCTATAGGAAGAGAAATACAACATCAGAAGGGTTCTAAGTTAAATTCTTACCTTTTATCAGCTGATGACCTCTATAGTAAAAATAGGGTAAAGTATTCTAGTAAATTGTTAACATAACTAATGTAAACAGAAACACTACAACTAACAATGACAGATGTGAAACATAAACCCTTTCCCAATGCAGCAGACATTTTAAAAACTTGGTATTTTAATATTACAAAATATATGCTTATCACAAGCCAAACACAACATATGCTGCATGAAACACCTTCACTTCACCATAATCAATGTTAAGTTTGATTTGCAGCCTTTCATATCTTTTCTGCGCTAACAGAAATGTGAGGTTTTTCAGTGTAAGTGGGAATGTACTTAAGTATTTGATGTTTTACTCTCTTCTCAAAACCAATAGCAACCAAGCTTCAGATTTACTGTGGTAATATATATTAGCAGAGAGAAAAACAAAAAACAATACCCTGGGACCATGTTGTTAGTTTTCAACAACTTTAAAAGAATCTGAAATGCCCAGATACAGGTTTTACTAAACTCAATTTCAATGACTATCTTAGCAAAATAAAGGCTTAAAAATAGATTAATGCCTGCTTTAGCAACACATACTAAAAAAGACCTTCAAGTGATCACTAATTAATTTTTGTTTTATCATTCCCACTGACCCCATTAAACACAGACATAAATAACTGTGTGATTTGAATTCTACTGACTGGTTCACTAAGTCCGCCACAGTCCTTTGGAAGCGATCAAAAAAATTTGGTTTAGAAACCTAAGGAACCTGAATGAGAGCCTTCACCCCACAATTTAGCCTTAAATTCCCAGAACAAGTTACCTAACCTTCCTGAAGGTGTTTCCTTACTTGCTAAAACGGGGCTAATAAAAAAGGAAACAAAACCAAAAATGGGTAAATAACAAAAGATTAGGGTAATGAAACAACTGTCAATGTCAATTACACTGCTTGGATTGCTTATACAAAGTTACTCACAAACATGTTGCAATGTCATACTGTACTCTATAAATATCTACAATTACTATGACAATTAAAAATTAAAATAGTATAATGAAATCTATCCTGTAGGGCTGCATACATCAGAAATGAAATGCCAAATACTTGAATTGTGGCAGTGGTTCAGAAAATGGAAGTTCTTTGGGAGACGGTCTCACTATATATATAGTCCAAGGTGTTCTTCAATTCAGTATGTATAGCCCAAGCTGTCCTCAAACTTGCAGTGATCCTCCTGCCTCAGCCTCCCAAGTGCTGGGATTACAGGCGTCCACCACTGTGGCAGGTTGAAAAATTTCATTTCTAATATGAAATATTCAGTTTATAATTTGATTTGCAATGTACTAGATAACAGTTCTATAATCTTTCAATTCAGATAATTTAATTCAGTTAATTTCTTTCTCATAAGGGAAGGGCATGGTGAGTTACCCAGTGAGTTCAAAGGCAGCCTATTCAGACCTTTTCTCAAGAACCTAAATAAATAAATAAACTAATGCAGGCAGTAGGAAAAAAACTTTCAAAAGCTAGCTTAAAATTTTTTTTATCAAGCACCTCACTCCTTTACTAGGATCTCATTTCCACTAGAAACAGGTGACCTAGCCCCCTCCCCAAATTTCTACCTCTTTCAAGGTACTACTTTTGCATCACAGGAAAAAAATGAATATTCACAAAATGCCTCCACATAAATTATTAAAAGGGGCAGTTCATCAGCAGTATGAAAATACATGTTCACTTCAAACTGTTATTCTGTAAATAATCATCTTACTGTTTGCAGGATCTAGTAAGTCAAATAAGTGTCATAGGTCAAAAGTGTGAAATAACACCCAACTTTTGATGAGAAACATATTTAAAAGCCATTTAAAGAACTTAAGGTCAGGCAAGGCAGCCCTTGTCTGTAGTGCTAGCTAGCAGTTGGGAGGCTGAGGCAAGAGAATCATCGAGTTTGAATAGCCTGGGCTACATAATGAAGGCCAGCCTGAATTACATGGTGGGACGCTGTCTCGAAAAATCAAGCATATACACACAAAACCCAAACCCCTTCAATGCCAGTATTCGAGTGTCGAGACATATCTTTATTGAAATTGTGGCCTTTCCCCCACTTTTTTCTAAAAAAAAAAAAAAAAAAAAGCAAAAATAAACACCAAAAAACCCCAGGGTGGGGTGGCGTGGAGGCGGCCCACAACTGTTGGGAAGCTGAGGCAGGAGGATCGCTGTGAGATCGAGGCCACCCTGTACCACATAGTATGACGCTGTCTCAAAACAAACCAACAAACCAAAATAACTCACAAATCAAAAAACCAACCTACTAAAAACAGAAAACAGCAAATTTTCCAAAGTGATAAAAATCCACCTTACTACACAAAGAGGAGATTCTGGTTAATCTAAGTGGCCTCTAGGTGGTTCTATTTTGCCTTAACATTTCTTTGAAAATTAAAGCGATTATTAGTATTCCACTTTAGTTCTGTTAAGTGTTCCTTCTCACTCCTGTGAATCCTGACCTGGAGCTAATTTCCAACAGGAGTGGCATACAGTTCCCAGTACCAGTCTGGTAAGTGATAAAATCTAGACCCCTAAGTTCAACTACCCCCAAGGTACCTTCTTCCCCTGCCGCAGCGCCTGTGGAAAAGTAACCTTTCCGCCAGCGGACTTCGAGTACAATATGGGGGGGGGGATATAGTGAAGGGCGGGAAAATTGGTACACCCCGTAACCTGCCTCCGCACACAGATACTTGTCGTGGCACCGTCTGCCCTCCGCCTCCCACGCAAACGTCTCAACTCCGATTTATCTGCCTTTCCCTGCCGGAAGGGATATCAAATTGGGCGGGAGCTCTCGAGAACTCTGACCCGGCGCCTTTGCTGAGGCGCAAGACCAAGAGGAAGGACGTGGGAGGAGGCACCCGCTTGCTAGAAGAAGCCGCTAAAAACCCCTCGCCCCGTGCCCCTCGCCTAAAGGCGCTCCCCTGGAGTATACCCCCAAACGCTACTCTACTTGCCCGCCCGCCGCCAGTCCCCTCTGGCTTCCCTCCGTCCTCCCCTTAAAGACTTCCTCCTCCAGACTCGACTAGGCCCGAGGACCCCGCGGAAGGCGCGACGCTAGACCTACAGGCCGGGCCAGGCGCGCAGCGAGGAAATGCCCTGGCCCATTCCCGCCGCCATTTTCCGGCCATCGCCGCCGCGTAGGGGGGACGATCCCGGAGGAGGAGACTGCGCAGAGGCGCACCGGTCTCCGTAGCGCAAGGGAAAGCGTCGCCGGCCTCGAGGATCCTTAAGATCAACGAGACCTCCCTGCGCGGGCCACTCTGCCCCGAGTTTAGGCTTTTTACCTGGCGTTACCTAGAAGCCCCTCACCTTTCCCCAGATCCCTGTGCTTCTACTTACGCGGAAGAATCCCGCGTCCATCTTGCTGCCTCGCTCGGAGATCGCTCCCTATCCCAGAGTGCACCGCGGTGCCGCGACGGAGGGCGGGACCGACGAAGGGGAGCGGAGCGCCAGGACGCAGCGCGCGCCGCTACTCCCGTCCCTCGCAACCAACACGAAATCGCGCCTGCTCAGTGCGCAGAAGGTCAACTACGCCTGCGCACGCGAGTCAAGGGGACGGGCTTCTACCGGTCCAGAGCCTCCCCAGTAGCCAATGGGGTCGTGAAACCCGGCGACCTCTACCAATGGGAGCAGGAGAGAGAATCGTATGGTTTCCTCCCTTCCGCCCCCGCGAATCCTTTTGTGGCGCGTGACCAGTCCTGTTCAAGCAAAGTAGCATGACCCGTCTTTCGATCCGTAATTGGGGAGGCCTCCGGCTCTTAGGGTTCCATCGAACGGTGGAAGAGAAAAAGTTACCTCAGAGTGACACTGGTGAAGTGGCCCGTCAATTAGCGAGAAGCCTGCGGCCTCTCCTGTCATTGTAAAAGCTGTGGTTGGGTTTTATGAATTATATCAGTTATCGTAGTTGAGGTATGTGGTGAAATTTGCATTCTAGCCCAAATTGCTCGGCTTTTGGAAGAAGCTGGAAGTTAGATGCGTTTGTCGCAATCGCGCCGAAAGGCCGGAAGCCTCCGAGAGCTGTGGTTGCGGTGGGGCAGGGCCTCGCCTGCTCAGACTTGTTTCCTGGACTTCAGGCTTCTTAGGAAGCTGCGGGGTTGACGTTTCCACGTGGACGCCTGATAAGACATCACAGCTTAACATGCCTAGACTCGGCTCCTCAGTCTTCGCTCAGATCCCCCAAAACAAAGCAAAGCCAAGAAGAAGAAAGACCTGCGCCTCCCAAAGGCTTCCCTGTTTTAGTCACTGCAGCATCTGTCCTTCTGTTTAGGACAGTACCCTTGCATCATTCTTGACATCCCACTTCCAAACCGCCAAGAAACCTACAATGTCGTCATGGTGCAAGGCACTGCATCTTTTTGGCCAAACTGGTGCCCCAGCCTTGTAGCTAGTCTTCCTGTTTCTGCCCCGGTCGCTCAGCACCTGATCATTTGTCACTGAGCATGTCAGAATCTTCTGACGCTCTTCTGCTGAAAACTCGAATGGCCTCTGATTTTAATCAGAGCAAATTCAAAGTCACCTGTTCTCTGACCTCTAATACCAAGTTTGCCCGAATTCCCTAAACTTGTTTCAAGGCTTTTGTTGTGGATATAACTTCTGCCCAGAATGGCCTGTCCCTGGGTATCTTGGTAACCTTGTTTTGCACAGCCTTTGTTGCTGGGGAAGGCCTCTTGACTTTCCCATTGGAAATTGATCACACGTCCTCTCTACATCTGAGTGTCCCTTTTTCGACTTTTTACCCCATATTGTCTGTCACCTTCTAGTGTGTGTTTAACCTATTTTTAATGTTTATCGTCTTTCCCCACACTAGTAAGTTCTCTCAAATCAGGGTGTGTGTGTGTGTGTGTGTGTGTGTGTGTGTGTGTTAAATACTAATGTGTTTGTAGAATTGAAACAGTGGCTATAGTCCAAACCCAAAAATTTATTGAAGGAATGAAAGTTTTGTCAGCTGGTCAAAGAAAAGGAATTGAGTGACCTCTTTAGAACAAACCATGTGACCAAATGAGAGTGTAAAACCACAGTGCCTCACCGCCCTGGCTCTTCATGGCTCTGATTAGCCTGTTTTACTTTGTTTCACTGTCCTTGTCCTTTTGTTGCCAAGTTTATTAATACCTTCCTCTTGATTTTGGCATTGACCCTTTTTCTCTTCCTTCACAAAAGTGACTTACCTGCCTTTATCTTGATTTCATTTACTGTTCATATCCCAAACCTCTGTATTCTAGGCACAGGCCCACCCCAGACCTATATTTTCAACTTTGTGCTATTATATTTGCTTAGATGTCCTGTAGGGACCTCAGACTCAGTGTGTCTCAAAATGAATCCACTTTCATATGCTTCAACTTTTTGTTTTTCATTCTTAATGAACAAGGCAGCTTTTCTCTTCATACCCAACCACCCAAGTCTTGCCTATTCTCTTAATAGGTAATAGCTTGTGAATTAAATTTTTTTTATCCCTCCTTGTCTCTTTAATTTTGGCCATTTGGATTGTTGTCTGGATTTCTAAATTATTTCTCCTCCTTTTTTGGGGTGATGGGGTGACGGAAAGGTCTAGATATTTGAAACAAACTATTAATCATGACTTCTGCCTTCAGGGTTGATATCTCACCCTATATCCACGTTTCCTTTCTAAGATAATTATCTTTTTATAATTGTTTTTTGAGACTAGATCTCGCTATTTAGTTCAGGGTGGCCTGTAACTCGCTGAGCAGCTCAGGCTGGCCTGGAATCCTTTTGGTCTTTCTGCCCCAACTTCCCAAACGATGGGATTATGGGTTTATGGGCGTGCACTGTCACACCTGGCAAAGATGATTGTTTTGAACCTGTCACTCCTCAATTTAAAGCCTTTTACTGATTTCCCAACTATTATCCTCCAGGTAAAGCCCAAATTTATTACTGTGACCTGCAAAGCCCTTTCTGATTTGACTACTCCTCCCTTTTCCACATTTCAGGAGCCTGCAGCCATACTGAATTACAGACACTTATCCATATACAGGTTAGGTCTGCAATGGCAGTTTCTTGGTTTGTGTGTTTTTGAACCTGCAGTGACTAAGAAGTAACTCACAAATGTCCCTTCAGATAAGGTTTTTCTGACCAGTTTTCCAAAAAATAGACAGCTGGTGTAATCCCAGCACTTGGGAGGCTGAGGCAGGAAGATCACTGTGACTGAGGCCATCTCAACTATATAGGGGAACCCTGCCTTAGAAAAAAGAGAAGTGTAAGGCTCAGCCCACAAAGGCTTTTCTACTAATGAGGGAATCTGTTTCTTGAATTGTTACAACCAACTGATTCCATTACCAACAGCCTACACTGGAAAATCTGAGACAAATGAACCACCTCTCTGATGAACTCTGTAGGTGTGGAAAGTTAGTTGGCAGTAGAGATTTTTTTTTTCAGGCAGTGTCTGGCTTTGTAGTGTACACTGGCTTTGAACTCACTGTGTATCCCAGGCTGACCTCGAACTTGCAGCCATCCTCCTGCCTTAGCTGGCTGGCAGTAAAGATTTTTGTAGAAAAAAGTTCCTCATTTTGATTTTTTTTGTTTTTTTGGTCTTTTTGACAGAGGATCTCACTGTGCAGTTCAGGCTGATCTTGAACTAACTTGTAGTTTAGGCTGATCTCAAACTCGCAATGATAGTCCTGCCTCAGCCTCCCAAGTGCTGGGATTACAGGCCTGCGTTGTCATGCCTGGCTTTTTCTTATTTTGATGTTGTGATGATCAAAATAGGTCTTAAAACTAAGACGCTATCCCCAGTGAAACCACCAGTGTTTTCATAGGCTTGGTCTTTTTAAATGTCAAAATCAATTGGGCGTGGTAGTGCATGCCTGCAATCCCAGCACTTGAGAGGCTGGGGCAGGAGGATCAGTGTCAATTTGAGGCCAGCCTGAATTGCATAGTAAAACCCTGTCTCAAAAAGACACACACGCACACACTAAATAAGTAAAAAAAAATTTAAAAGGAAACACTCTTTAAAATCTCAAAAACTAAACTAAACTAAACCACATTTCAGGAGTCTGACACCTACCTAGTGAACTGTAGACTAATCCAAAAACAGAGATGAAAATAACTGATGGGTAGAAAGAAACATACATTTTTCCCTGGAGAATGTCTTTGAGCACATTGGTAAGCGTATTTGCTATCACTGTGTAACAGATTACCGAGTGTGTGTGTGTGTGTGTGTGTGTGTGTAGCACCATCACATCCAGCTTGACTGAGCTATTTTTAAAGCATTAGCTGGATGCTTGTTAATTCTAGCATTGGAGGAGCTAAGGCAGGAGGAGATCACTGCAAGATCAAAGCTAGCGTGGTCTACATAGTGAGTTCAAAGCCAGTCCGGACAATGTAGTGAGACCATGTCTCGAAAAACAAAACAAAACACCTATCATCACGCTGTTTCTTTGCATTAGGAATCTAGGATTGTTTCAGAGAGGTAGTTATGGCTCAGCATCTCTGAAAAGGATGCAGTTGAGATTTAGTCAACTGGATTTAGCTTACATGCTTCCAAGAGGCCCACTCTCACCGCTGTTGGCAGTGTAGCGGGACATGAGCGCTAGCAGAGGATGTCATGGGTGGGTAGGGACTCTGAGAGGCTAGTCACACAGTAAGGTTTTTTTCCTATTTTTTTTTTTGTCTTTTTCATTTTTATCGGTACCAGGGATCAAACTCACGACCACACACTTGCAAGGCAGGCGCTTATGCCGCTGAGCTAAATCCCCAGCCCCTACACAATAAGTTTTTGTAAGTTGAAATGTCTAAGTACAGCTGCTTTCTATGGTTCTAGATTTAGAGCGGCTTCTCTCAGGCTCTTTGTGTAGTTCTGTTGGACTGAAGCCACTGTTTCTTCTCAGCCTTTTTCCTTTCCCAACTTGTCGGTTTATCTTTAACCTTTTTATTTATTTTTGAGATAGGGTCTCATATGTAGTTCAGAATGATCTTCAACTAATTATGTAGTCCAAGCTAGCCAAACCTCCTGCCTTGGCCTCCTGAGTGCTGGGCCTACAGCCATGTGCTAGCAAGGTTTGGCCTTGCTAGTTACCTTTAACTTTTAAAGGTCAGTTTTAATTCTCCCTTTAGGATTTACTATAGATATGGTCTCCACCAGGAATCATTTTGCTTAGTAATGCTCAGTACTTCCTGGCTGATTAATAATTAAACAATTACTGAGTGTTCCAAAAATCTTAGACTGGTGCTTAGGGTGTTGCTCACTGATAGAGCCTGAACCTAGCAAGGCCATAGGTTTGGGTGGCTCAGTCCTCAGCACCAAAATTAAATAAATAAGTAGAAATCCCTGGGTCTAGATGACTTCAAAAAGGATTCTATATTTCACTTATGCTTTTACCTATTTTCCATCGTTTTTTTTTTTGTTTTTTTTTTTTTGTTTTTTGAGACAGGGCCTCTCTGTGTAGCCCAGACGGTCCTCAAACTTGTGTCAATCTTCCTGCCTCAGCCTCCCAAGGGCTAAGGTATAGACATGCGCCACACCCAGCTTTCACTGTATTATAATCATGTATCTCATAAGATAAACGTGTGTGTGTGTGTGTATATGTGTGTGTGTGTGTGTGTGTGTGTGTGTGTCTGGGGATTAAATACAGAGCCTTATAGGTGATGCAAATGCTTTTATCACCTGTCTATACCCCAACCCCTTATTATTTTATTTTGAAACAGTCTCACTCAGTTGCCCAAGTTGGATTGGAATTTGCAATCCTCCTGCCTCTGCCTACTGAATAACTGGTGTTACAGGTGTGCACCATTGTACTAGACTCCATAAGATAAACTCTGAATACAGGAACTGATGGGTGCATCAGGCCCATTGTGGTGCCTGCCCAACATGGCGCTGGACTCTAAAAGGGCTGTTTCAATACTGATTTCTGTGTTCTTCCAAGCCCTCTTTGACCTCCCAATCAGCTGTCAATACATCATCCTGCCCACCCCTTCAACACCCAACCCCTTATCAAACCTAATAAAAGCCCGGCAGCTTGCCTATCTCGGAGGGATTTTGCACTCTTTGACAGCTCTCCTGTGCCTGTGATAAAGACCTTTTTCCTTTTCTGCCTTTCTTTTTCTACCATGCCAAAAAACCCTAACAGGGACCATGTCTTTGTGCTCTTTATTCTTAGTACCCAAACCAGAGTTTAGCACACTTTTTGGCCAGTGCACAATAGTTGAATTAGAAACAATATTGTATCAAGCTGAATATCTTCATCCTAGAACAAACCTTTGGGTTACAAGAATAAACTTTTGTCAAGGAAGTATGAAATTTAACAGTAAGAAAATTTTTTTAAACTGTAACTTTTGCTGGGGATTTAGCTCAGGGGCAAAAATACCTGCCTGGCAAGTGTGAGGTTATGAGTTCAATCCCTGGTACCAAAAAAGAAAAAGAAAAAAAAGATGTTTACATCAAAAGTGTAACTTTCACAATAGATATAATTATACTAATGAAGTAGACCCATTTAATCACAACTAATTTTGCAAGAGTTTATTAGCCAGGCATGGTGGATAAGGTTTAGGGATGTAGTGGTACTTGTCTTGGTTATTTTTTTCTCCTTGCTGAGACAAAATACCTGACACCCATAAGTAAGACAGGAATTTTGCTCACAGTTTGTGGAGGTTTCTCTCCCTAATCAGCTGGCTCCAAGGCAGGGTAGCGTGGCACAGGGGCAATACTTCTTTTTTTTTTTTGTCTTTTTCCTTTTTATCGGTACCAGGGATCGAACTCACGACTGCCTGCTTACAAGGCAGGCGCTTATGCCACTGAGCTAAATCCCCAGCCCCTGGGGCAATACTTCTTCATAGCAGAAAGCAGCAGAAGCAGCAAGAGTGAAAAAATAGGGGGAGAGCAAGCCTCTTTTCCTCCCTTACACTGTAAGCAGGCTACCCACTATGGTGCGTGCAGCACTCACACCATCTCCCTCTCCACCTCTTGCACAAGGTGAGGATGTTTAGGAAGTGAGGACCCTGGCTCCTTGGTGAGTCACTTAGTTAAACTTCTTAAGTTGACACAATGTATGAACCATTACAGGACCTATTGTCAGTTGGCTCCTCGTGATATAGCAAGTAGCAAAAATGATGAGAACAAAATAAGTTGTTTTGGCTGAAAAGGTAGGGGTCACAAAGGCAATCAACCCCACAAGGTCAACCTTTGTACAGAGGAGCAAATATAGGAAGAGAACCAGAGGACATTTTCATGTCAAAGTGCTTCGGGTACCAAATTCAAGTTTCAAAGCAGTACAGTGCCAAGAATATGACTGTATTTATGGGATAAAGAAGCATGGTGATTTTTTAAACAGTAGCGAAGTTTCATAAAAAGTAGGAAAAGAAACAGGTTTTATAGACTGAGTTTGGGTCAAGTAGAAAAATATTCCCTACAGTTAAGGGCAGGCCATCCAAGCAAGAGAGAACATAGTGGCCAGAAGCAGGGTGATTTAAGGCATGAGAAAAGTTGACTGGCAGTAAGATAATCAGTAGCCTATGCAGGCAGCCTCATGGCTCCTCAGAGGGTGTGCAGGCAGAAGATGGCGGTGCTGGTGTGTGCTCAGAGAGGGTTTTCAGTTTCTTGACATCAAAGAGGTCATTCATCTGACACCTGCACAGGCCTGAGTGAAGAGTCAATTGTTTCAACAAAAGTGCCCTTCAGGTCTAAGAAAACTAACAGACAACTTATAAGTCATGACCCACAAAAAGCTGGTGGAAGACTGGAAATACATGGCTGAGCTGCGTGACCTCCAAAATGAGTGCCTTTTAAAGTTAACTGAAAAAAAAATAAAGTTAACTGAAATCGAATGAAAGAGTCAGGTATGTTGGTACATGCCTGTAATTCCCGAGGCTATCTCAAAAATGCAAAAAGAAAAAAAGGTTTTGGGTTTTTGTTTTGTAATAGAATCTTATTGTAGCCCAGACTAGCCTTGAGCTCCTCAGTCTTCTAAATGCTACAGAGTGTGCCTCCATTCCCAACTTCATTTGCCTTATTTATTTAAAAAAAAACTTTTTTTGAGACAGGGTTCTGCTATGTAATTCAGGCTGGTTTTGAAATCATCACTATGGACCCCAAACTGACCTTGAACTCAAAGCAATCCTCCTGCCTCAGCCTCCCAAGTGCTGGGATTATAGGTGTGTGCCACCACGCTTGGCTAAATAAATGTTTTATGCTTCTTGAATTCCTTGTGGCATTCTCCATAGTTACTCCATTGTCAGTGATAAACTCCAAAACATTTGCATTGTTTTTTCTTTTTATAAGTAATCAAATTCACCAATTATAAATTCACTTTATGGGCTGGGGATTTAGCTCAGCGGCATAAGCACCTGCCTTGCAAGCAGGCGGTTGTGAGTTCGATCCCTGGTACCAATAAAAATGAAAAAGACAAAAAAAGAAAAAAACAATAAATTCACTTTATAATTATATAAAGGCCAGAAATCTTTTTTTTTTTTTTTTGTACTGGGAATTGAACTCAGGACCTTGTGTTTGCCAGGCAGCCACTGAGCTATATATCCCCAATCCCTCAGAAATCTTTTGAAAATATGGAAAATAAAATCTTAGTTATATTTGTCACTAACATATAAAGTTATCACTCTATAAGAAGATTTCTAGTTTTCGCACATATAAAAATCAAACTGCTGAGACATGGATGTGGATGGGGTTTTGAATGTGACACTTGTAGGTTTTTAAGGACAGAAATCACTAGATGGCGTTCTTCCCTCTAAGGTCTATGTGCTGATGAAATGGGACTTGCTAGAAATACATAAACTATTACAAGAATCTATAGTTTGGTTAGTTGTTTTTTACTGAGTCCTCACTACTTGGTCATCACAGTGTCCTCAGTGAGAGACAGGAAGGAAGTTTAACAGTCCTCAGAGAGTTTACAGTGTAGCCAGGAGGTGAACAGCTGGAAAGAAACCTGTAATAGTCACTTTTGTGGGCCAGGGATTTAGCTCAGTAGCGTAAGTGCTTGCCTAGCAGGTACAAGGTCATGAGTTTGATACCTGGTACGAAAAAAAAATCAGTTTTGTTTCTTTTCCCATTTATGTTATATTCCACATTGTCTTAACTTTTTTTTTTTTTTTTGGTCTTGCACGGTCTCTCTATGCAGTTCAGGCTGGCCTTGAGCTCACTTTGTAGCCTAGGCTGGTCTTTTTTTTTTGTCTTTTTCCTTTTTATCTGTACCAGGGATCGAACTCACGACTGCCTGCTTGCAAGGCAGGCACTTGTGCCACTGAGCTAATCCCCAGTTGTCTTAACATATTTTTAAAATAAGGCCTTCAAGAACAAGAGTAGTAGGGGCTGGGGATTTAGCTCAGCGGCATAAGTACCTGCCTTGCAAGCAGGCGGTCATGAGTTCGATCCCCGGTACCGGTAAAAATGAAAACGACAAAAAAAAAAAAAAAAAAAAAAAGAACAAGAGTAGTGCTGGTCAGATGGGGTAGAGAAGCCATTATGGGACCACTCTTCCTATCTCTCTTGTCTTTGGCTTTAGATGACAGTGTCTTTCTTTTCTACAGGTCTCATACTCATGGGGAAGGGGTGTGTGTATTATATAAAGCTTTGTATTATTGCTTCAAACACATAATAGCCTCCCGATAATTAGCAGGTTGTTATGAGCTGAATCCTGTCCCACACACCCTCGCTCCCTTATTGAATTCCTTCCTAATCTATAGTAGCTCAAAATGGGACGCTTTTGAAACAGGGACTTCAAAGAAGTAATTAAGTTAAAATGAGATCACCAGGAGGACCCTAGTCCAGTAAAATGAAGCATCCCTATAAATGATATTAGCACACAAATATGTAAGAAGAAAGACCAGGTAAGGACGCAGGAAGGGTTGGCCATAGTGGCAGGCTCACTATGAACTCACTATGTAGCCCAGGCTGGCTTCGAACTCTCAGTGATTCTCCTGCCTCAGCCTCTTGAGTGCTGGGACTCCAGGCATGTGCCACCATGCCCAGTCTTGGATTTCTAGCCTCCTAAATTGTGAGAAAACATATTTCTGATTTTTAGACCACTCAGTCTGTGGTATTTTGTTGGGACAACCGTAGCACACTAATGCATAGACACTATCCCCATTTTACAAATGCATAAAGTGAGGTTCAAAAAGAAATGAGTTACTAAAAAATCACGTATCAGTCAAGCATACAGAACCCACTTGCAGAGTCTGGTCCGTCTGCTTGGGGTTGAAGCCACACCATTACAAATGGCTGGTCACTCATGTCCATGTTAAGCAAATGGCTGGAGGAGGAGATAGAGACAGATTTTTATCCTACTGGTCCATGAACAAACAAGCCTTCCTTAACCTGGCTGGCCAACCAGTCTGTGGCCTAACCCAGGTGAGAAAAACGAAAAACCAGAGAGGCCCAGGTGGATTGAGACCTGGGTGGATTTTTTTTTTTTTTTTTTGTCTTTTTCCTTTTTATCGGTACCAGGGATCAAACCCACGACTGCCTGCTTGCAAGGCAGGCACTTATGCCGCTGAGCTAAATCCCCAGCCCCCTGGGTGGGTTTTTTTCACCTTTAAGCCTACACTTATTCCAGTAGTGATGGTCATAAGTGATCCGTGGTTCAAATCATCTTTGACTTCATTTTATTTTTATTTTTTGTCTTTTTGACACAGGGCTTCACTCTGAAGTTCAGGCTGGTCTTGAACTCACAGTGATCCTCCTGCCTCAGCCTCCTGAGTGGCAGAACTACATGGGTACACCACCACGCCCAGCTAGTCCTCTTCTTCAGAGCAGGAAGTGGGGGTTTTGGCCGGCCTAGGCCCTCTCTGGGAGTGGGCACATTCAGTCCTCTAGTCCTACAGGTCAGGCCCATCAGTCACCTGACACATGGAGCAGACCTTAGGTGGTAGCTTGGTATAAGCACACGTCCAGCTGTTTTCTTCTGGACAGTTCAGGTGTGTGTAAAGCATTGCCAATTGCAGCAGCTCTAAGTTTGGCCTATCTGTCTCTCGGCCTTCTCCTTTCATCCTTATCTAGATCCTAATTGTTGAGCATAGAAACGGCCATGTGCAGCAGCTGGGCCATGCGGGCACTGAGGCATAGCAATGGTGAAGACAAACTGCACATCTCACCACTGTGGTTCAAAGGCCAGGCCAGAATTTGAAGCCTATCTGCAAACCCACCAGGATCTTCTCAACATGGGCCTAAGAGTGTTGTGCATGGGTATCTGCCTGTGACAGTTAACACACATGTCTGCTTGAGTAAGAAACACTCAGCTGAACTGGATCAGCATAGTTCTGAGTGAGGCTTGGCAAGCAGAAGTTTGTGAGTTCAATCCCTGGTACCGAGGGGGGCAAAAAACAGCACACCGGATGTGGTGGTGCAAGCCTGTTATCCCAGCACTCGTTCAGGAGGCTGAGGCAGAGGATTGTCCGAGGCTCCCCAGGCTATGGGGTGAGCTCAAGGCCAAGCCTGAACTGCATAGTGAGATTCTCTCTCAAAAAGACAAAAAGAAAAAAAAAAGCAGCAACAATAAAAATAACTAAAAAAGTACACGAGGAAGAGGAAAAAGAAGCCAATGGACTTTTTTTTTTTTTTTGTCTTTTTCATTTTTATCAGTACCAGGGATCGAACTCACGACTGCCTGCTCGCAAGGCAGGCACTTATGCCGCTGAGCTAAATCCCCAGCCCCAAAGCTGATGGACTTTAATTGCTACAGTGTACAGCTTATGGAACATCTCCATAAACAAGTGCGGAGCTTTTCCTTTTATTCTTTCCAATAAATGTACATTGCGCATTTGGTCGGTCCCCACCATTTACCATTACTGCTTGGTCAGTTTCAGTCTTCATTGCCCCAGAGCAAATACTCAAGAGCCAGCGGGAGTTGTGTGCGCTGGTGGGGAAGACCAAGTGTACGCATGAGGAGCCTTCCTGAGACCTCTCCATACTCTGCAGCCCACACAACTCCTTCAGGCTCAAGCTGGTCTTAAGGATACAGCCTAACAGAGAGGCGGCTGCTATCTGCAGGGTTTTCCCCACGGTGTGTCACGGTGATACAGGGGAATGAAACTCCTGACCTGCTATGTCCGTGAGTTCGTGTTCTCTAAAATCGATGAGTTTTAGGAACAACGGAGGTGAAGAGCAGAATATATTTATTGAGAGAAAGCTTCTGTCTGAAGAGGGACAGAAGGGATCCTGAGCGGGTTGCCAAGGACTCTGTCTTTTCCACAGACTTTTACAGAGTAAAATCATGGGGTGAGGCGGGTTCAAGGTGGGGAAAACTGGGAACTCACAAGGCAGATAGGCATAAGGTGGGACAGAACTATAGTTAGCCAATAAGATTAATAATTCAGGTAAAATTGATTAAATTTGGGACAAATGGGGAAGGGAGTCAAGTGGAAAGAGAGCATTCTTAGAGAGCAGTGACTGTTCCCTGGGCAAGTGGAATGGAGACTCCAGGCTTCCTCAAGATGATAGGGTGTTGGGAGCCGCAGCCCCGAGCCCGGTCGCCTCATTTGGCGGACGTGAGGCCTGTAGTAAAGAGTAAAGCCTGAGGTAGATTACCCCTCCCATCGAGCACGTTAGTTTCCTGCTTACCGCGTAAGCAACCCGCTCAACAATATAGTCTGCCTGGCAACTGATGATGTTAGCCAATCAGCTTGCCTTGCTTACTTTAACATGATTGGACACTGTATCCGTATATATACTGGTGCCACCCCTGGGGGGGAAGAAGAAGCCCGGAAGTAGAAGCCCAGAAAGAGCCGCGGGGAGCGGACCAAAGGAGGCTTCGGCTGGGAGCGATCCCAGGGCAGGCTGTACGGAGAAGAAAAATAAAAGAAAAGGTTGTCCACTGCCAGACTTTGTCGTGTGTCCTTCCTGCCGGCCGGGAGCGGACATCGACAATAGGGAACTAATTAGAATATCAGTCCTTAGGTTATGGATGTATTTGTTTGATCCTTTGTGTTGAGGGCTGGCCCACAGCAGGAGGGTCTATCTCCCCTTGTTGCAATTTATTTGGGCTTCTGCACTGGCTCCATCAAGGACCTAGCCCTGTCTCACTGCCTATAACATTTCTAACTAACTCAGCTGCCTGCAACAATGGGGTTCCATGAAAAGACAGAGATTGGGTCTGAGGTCCTTCAGATGGCATCTCATGCAGAAGTTCAGACCCCAGAAACATCCTTTGTGAGACTCACGTGTACCACCCGCCTAATGTCTCTAGCAAAGCTATACCCATGGCTTCGTATTTTTTTTAGAACTCTCTTAGAGTATTCTGACCCAATAGAGAAGCAGAAGTACAAAACGAACAGGTTTATTGAGTTGAAGATGTGCAAAGGAGCCCGTAACCCAGGGGCTGTGTCCTTTGACTGGATACAGAGGCAGAGGGAGACATGACCTCTGGACTGAATTGGCACATGGGCAGATATTGATGACGTGTGAGGGACCAACCGGAATTCTCTGTGTGTGCAAACAGGAAGGGGAGTCGCAATTAGAGCTGAAGAAGAAGGACGAAGTGGTTCCTGCTTTGGCCTTCCGCCATGTTAGACCACCGCCATAAATGTACAGTAATTTATACTGGAGCTTTACTCTCATATCCTTGGGCTCCAAATAGCTACCTGAATTAACTCCTAAAAGATCAGGGTGGAGTTGACAAACGGTTAGGGTAGAACCTGCTGGAGGGGCTCCATCTGATCCTTTGAGAAATAAGAAACTCTTTTTTTTTTTTCTTTGTGGTACCAGGGATTGAACTCACGATCTTGCGCTTGCCAGGCAGATGTTTATGCAGCTGAGCTAAGTCACCCAGCCGAAGAAATAAGAAACTCTTAAGAGATCAGACGGGCTTCCTTAATTGCCCAGAAGTGGGTAGGTTGTGGAGTTGGGGTGGTATGTCTGTCCAGGCCTGGTGCACCATGTCCAAGGTTTCCTTTAAGATCATGCTGATGTCGGATCCACAGCTGTGTACCAAGTGCCCAGGGTTCTCTGAAAATGTGCCTTTCATGACAGTTTTAAATCTTGCAGCAGAAGAGTTTAAGTTTCCTTCAGCAACAAGTGCAATTATTACCAAGGAATAAGTCCTGCACAGACAGCTGGAAATATTTTTCTACAGCATGGTTCAGAATTGCAAATTCTCCCTAAGATTGTGTTGGAAGTCACTAATCTCTGCTACTGGACACATACAATTACCTCTCAAATTAAAAACTGCCATTTTTCTTTTGGTTGTAGAAACTCCCAACCTGCTAAATGTCTGGTATGATTTCCTGTTCTCTAAAATCAAAGAATGAGTTTTAGGAATAAAGGAATTTAAAAGCAGAATATATTTATTGAGAGAAAGAAAGCCTCTGTCTGAGAGAGACAGAAGGGGACCCAAGTGGGTTTCCAAACACTCTGTCTTTTCTAGGGGCTTTTAGAGCAAAACCTCAAGGGGAGGCAGGTCCAAATTGGAGAGAAATGGAAACTCACAAGGCAGGCAGGAATGAGGTGGGACAGAACTATGGGCAGCCAATAAGATTATGAGTATAATTGCTTGGGTAAGATTGATTAAATCAGGATCCAATGGGAAATGAGTCATGTAGCAAGGGGCAACAGGGCCTTGGCCTGTGGCCAGTTGGATTAGTGGCTTCTTCAGGCTTCCTTGAGGTGATGGATACCTATTTAGAATATCAATCCTTGATATTTAACCTTAGAGTGTGGTTGCACTTGTTTTGCCTTTTGTTTTGAAACTTGGCCTGCAACTGAGGTGTCTACCCCCTCCAAGGTTGCAAGGTATCTGGTCTTCTGCTCTGGCTCCTTTGAGGACCCAGCCCTGTCTGTCTATAATATTTCTATTTGACTCAGCTGCCTGTAACACATTCCCCTCCCTCAAGGTGAGACACACCAGGGAACTAGTCCCAGAAGCATGAGATAAAAGGATAAAAGATTTTAACCCTTCAACAGATGAAAGCCCAAGTGGGAGAGAAGGGATGAGAAGGAGATCAGGGGCCAGGTGTGGTGGTGCACGCCTCTAATCTCAGTATGTAGGAGGCTGAGGCAGGAGGATCCCAGCAAGTTCAAGGCCATTTTGAACTGCATAGTGAGACCCTACCTCAAACAATAAAAACAAACAAAATAAGAAGGGGATCAGGACCCTACTAGGAGAGAGAAAAGGGAAAAAAGAAAGTAAAGCAGTGAACTCCATTAGCTCTTGCTAAAAGTGACTTGCCAATTAGACATTATGGGGTTTCATGGTGCTCATATTGCTGTACGCTAGCAAAAAGAGCTTCATTATGTTTGTGTTAAGCAATGCCTAAGTTATATGACCAAAGTACCTGTAATGCCACCATACTGCTCTGTATGTGTCATTATTTCTGGGTGACCTAATTGATATGTTAATCAATGCTCCCTGCTGTAAAGAATTGTAAATCCGAGCCGAGTGTGGTGGCTCATGCCTGTAATCCCAGCACTTGGGAGGCTGAGGCAGGAGGATCCTTTTGAGTTCAAGACCAGCCTGGGCTACAAAGTGAGCTCAAGGCCAGCCTGAACTGTCTCAAAAAGACAAAAAAAAAAAAAAAAAAAAGAATTGCAAATCCCTGGGAACCTGACCTAGTTGATATGTTAACCACTGCTGCCCTCTACAAATAACAGATGTTAGCTAAAACTGAGTGCTAAAATAGGTTGACAAAAGATTGTTAATTCCTGCTAGACTTCTCTGTGCTCTGCAAAGGGAAACAAAGGTCTTCCTCATTCCTTAGCAGATTTCCTGATCCGTGCCCATAACCCCTTACTTTGTAAACTGTGCTTTCTACAAAAAGTCTGGAAAGTTTTGAGGGAGACACACAGCTTTTGCAAACTCCAACTGCACTGTGTCGCTGGAACCAGGATAAAATAAATCAGTGCTGTTTTTTAAAAAACATGTTTTGCCCCATTTTTGGACTCTGGGAGGTTCGTTTGTGGATTACAAGATTTGGGGGCTCGTCTGGGAGTACTGGGGGATCCCTCCCATTATTTTGTCACCGATCAATCAGCTAAACATCTGTAAGTATTTGTTTTTTGTTGTTGTTGCCTGTTTGTAATCTGAGTGCACATTTGTAACTGCAGATAGAATGAGACAACTTCCGGGGCTTTTTTGCCCTTTTGTAATTTAGAGCTTTGGGGACCATTCATAACTTTGGGCTTTGGCCCATTTGCCTGTTTATAATTTGGATGCACACAGTGACAGC
Organism: Cavia porcellus; assembly: GCF_034190915.1. Lineage (NCBI taxonomy): Eukaryota > Metazoa > Chordata > Mammalia > Rodentia > Caviidae > Cavia > Cavia porcellus. The sequence goes on along the minus strand of NW_026947508.1, from coordinate 18,550,500 downwards.
AGATGAGCTAGTGCTCCTTCTGCACTGGATTCTGGGGGCTCTTACCCGTTTGTAATGTGTGTGGCCTAGGCCCGTGTGGGGGGCCTAGGCCCATGTGTGTGTGTGTGTGTGTGTGTGGCGTTGGGGCCTGTTTGTGTTTTGGGGCTCATTTTTGCCCATTTGTCTTGGTGTTTAGTGTTTTTTGTACTTTGGGGTTATCTACCTGTTTGAATCTGTTACTAACTTTTTTTTTTTTTTTTGACCATTTGAATTTGTTAAATTTGTTACTAGGGCCTGTGGGTTTAGCTCAGCAGCATAAGCGCTTGCCTGGCAAGTGTGAGGTCATGAGTTCAATCCCTGCTACCAATAAAAAAAGTTTTGTTACTAATTTAGGGGCTCCTTGCCCATTTCTGTTGCAGCATCCATGTGGCTTATTAGACTCAAGGTTCATAATAAAAATTATTTCCCTTTTAGCTTGCTAAACTATGGACAAAAAAACTTTCGTTTGTGTCTTTAATGTTGGTCTTTGAAAGGGTTTTGGCCCAGACAGGACACTGTAGCCAGGAAAGCCTCAACCGGAAGCAGGAAGCCCCTATTTCCCCCACCCCCTAGGAATTTACCTGTGACACCATCTTCCCGCCCCTGGGAATTTACCTATGGCGCCAAACCTAGGACCAATGGGCTACCTGTGCATCCCTAATGCCTGCCTTAGGTTCCACCCCAAACCGAGGCTACTTACATACCCCCACGCCACATGCCCACCAGAGAGATGGCCGGATGCCAGTGGTGGTGGGGGTACCGGTCATCTCTCTCCGTGTTCTCAGAATAAAGCCCACTTTTTGTTTTATACTTCTCATCTTTTGGAAATACTTTTCGTCTTTTGGAAATAATCCTATCAGTCTTGTCTTTTGTGGTGCCTTGTTTAATGTTTTAGTCCTTGATTACTTGCAACCTTGGCATGTCTTTAAAAAGTTTTTTTCTTTCTGGTTAAAATGTGAATATATGTGCACATATATACATATACATACATATATATATAATATATTTCTGGTTTTTGAAAATCATATAAACTTTACCAAGTAAAAACAGGTCATACTGTAATTGAGCCAATTAAAAAAGTTACAGTTTTTAAAATGTAGCATTTTAATGTGGTGAAAAGGTATGAAATTATTAAATATGTTTTAGACTACGAAAAGAAAATCTTCAAGGATTTTGTTAAAAGTTTTAATGTTGTCTAAAGAAAGAGAAAAAGTAATTGATTGGTAAAGTAAAAAAAAGTGGTTTGTCTTAGAGCAAAAATGTAAAAGAAAAAATGCTTTCTGTGGCATGGCTATTGTTGGGGGCTCTTAGCCAGCTTTATGTGGCAAATCAAGAGCAAAGAGCCCAACAGGATAATTTGCAATACTGTGAGTTTGCGGGGAGGGGAATTTCCAGGAATGCTATAGATTATAAAGACAGAGTAGAGATTTTGATTACTGGAAAAAAAAAAGAGAAAAAGGAACAATTGGCTTGTACTGGAAAAAGCCAATCTAAATTAAAAAAAAAAACTATTGTGCCTAATGTGATTGGAGATTATAGAGATAAAATACAAGTTCTTGCGTGTGCTGTGGACATCTGGGAGATTATGAGGCACAAATAATTTTGTTACCTATGAAAAAGCCCTTTTTGTTAAGTATATAATTTCAGTAAAACAATGGCCTGCCACCTGGTACCTTGGGGCAAAAAAAAAGCAGTGTGCCATCCAGATAAAACCTGCCCTCTGATCCAGAATGCCAGAACCCTGTTTTCCTTTTGTCCCACCCCAGTCGGACGACCAGAGGTAAGGAGGTTCCGATCAGTATCGCCAGTTGTTCTTGGTAGCCATTAGGGCACTCCAGAAAACCCACCAATGTGCCCAAGATAGCAGAGGTGAGGCAATTGGCTAATAAGTCTCCCTCGGGGTTTTCTGAAAAGATTGCAAAAGGCCTATCACATTTATACACCGGTAGCACCTAAAAATGCAAGGGCCATTAATATTGCCTTTGTAACCCAGTTGGCCCCTCATATTAAGCAAAAATTGCAAAAGCTTGAGAGATTTGAGGAAATGCCCTTCAGTCAGTTATTAGAGATTGCTTAAAAGATTTTTGACAACCGGGAGGACCCTAAAGACCAGGCTTAAGAGGTTTCTGCTGGGCAGAAAAACTGCATTGGTTGTTAGACTCTCTATAAAGAAAAATAAGACTTTTTCCTCTCAGCGGATGCAGGGCCATCCAACAGATTCCAGTCCCTGTGACTAAAAGCAAGTACGAGAATTTCTAGGAGCCATAGGACTGACCCAGAGTTTGGGACTCTGGCAGAGGCCTGTTGCCTATCTTTCCAAGAGACTTGATTATGTGGCAGCCAGATGAACCAGACTTTAAAGATGGTAATAACTAATGGCCTTAGAAACTGGCAAAACTGGGTGAGTCTCCTTCCTTTTTTGTCCTCTCATGTGGAGATGTACCCTCTACGTTACTGGTATTTCCCCTTTTGAGGCTTTATATGGGAGACCTCCCCCTCTTATCCCTAAGATTTCTGAGAAAAAATTAGCTGATTTAGCTAATCAAGATCTTATTAAGTCCCTCCAGACTCTTCAGCCCGTTCTGACTTCCATCCACTGGTTATTTCGACAACAATATCCTCTGCTTGAGGCCCACTGCGAGGACAAATGCCCTGCTGTGGGGCCTGGGACACCAGTCCTTATCAAGCGGCATCACCGTGAATCTCTTGAGCCTCGATGGGAAGGTCCCTACACTGTAGTCCTCAGCACTCCAACTGCCATCAAAGTAGCCAGAAAGCCTGCCTGGATTCATCATTCCCACTTCAAGCAGGTCCTGGCTTCCGAAGGCGATCAACCTAAAGATAAGTGTACTGTCGCTCCCTCCAAGGACTCTTTAAAGCTTAAGATTGCCAAATGTAACTGATAATCTTGTGTTCTCCCTTGTGGAGATCCCAAGGAGGCCTCTGTCTAAATTTAAATGTTGGTTTTCTTTCTCCTTTTGGTTAACAGCTTTAATAATGGCAGCTGCAAGACCTTTGTTAATCCTCCTATTGGGCCTTGTATTATAAACAAATTGGTAAACTATGTCAAAGATCAGGTTCAAACTCCAACTGCACTGTGTCGCTGGGCCCAGGATAGAATAAATCAGCGCTGCTTTTTAAAAAACATGTTTTGCCCCATTTTTGGGCTTGAGGTTGGGAACTCTGGGGGTCTCACTTGTGGATTACAAGAATATCTCCTGGAGTTAGTTCCCAGGTTTTTCTCACCTGAAACAAAGAATTGAATAACACAAGCTAAAAATGGAGGAAAGTTTATTTGAAAAAGTGAAACCTGGGCCAGTGATACAGCTCAGCAGTGCAATGCCTGCCTGGCAAGTGCAGGGTTATCAGTTCAATTCTGGTACAAAAAAAGAAAGAAATCAAAGAGTGAGGAAGAAACAGGGCTGTGTGGAGTGAGCTTTGCCTGAGTAACAGAGGAAAAGCAAGATAAAAGTACCCCGTGGAGAAAGCAGGACGGGATATCATAAGGGAAACCATGCTTGCAGGCTCTTTGGGGAGTCTCTGTCCTTTCCTGCTGTCCCAGTGTTGAGGAAACTTACAGGAGCTTCTACCTACAGTCCTGAGGGGAGGTGCTGGATGCTATGCCTCAGGCTGATGGCAGGTCTAGGCCTTCCCATCGCAAACCTACTTGAGTTCTCAGTGAGAAGTCCATGCGTAGGGGTTTGGGAACTGGTTTGTGATTGTGTACAAGATCTTATAATTAACAGGTCACCCCCACGTCCCCAACCAGTTTTGCCATGCCCTAATCTTCTATCTCATTCCTTCTTTGCCGAAATCCACACGTTAGAGAAACAAAACTATGCCCAGAGGGCCTTAGCTGGCTGGCTTTGCCAAAAATGTTATTGAGGTTCTGGGGTGCTGTGGGCAGGTTTTTGTTGTCCTGAATAAATTGTCAAGATATGCACAAAAGTAGTGAGATGCTATGTTAAAGGTAGCAAAAGAAATATTCTTTGCAGGGCGAGTGTGGGTCAACCAAAGTAGGAAAAGAAGCATGCTCTGCAGGGTGACAGCAGACCACTAGTGACCTTACAGTAGTGACAGGGGTACCGGCCATCATCTTATATGTCTCCCACTCCTCAGGCTGACTTCAGATCTACACCATCCTATCAAAAACCTGCTTGGCTGTGCACCAGAAGAATGGAAGTTGGGACTTTCTGATTGGCCCCAGATGCAGGGCTCAGGAGCCTGTATTGCTGAGCTAAATCCCTAGCCCAAGGTGGTTTTTTTTTTTCCACCCAACTGAATTTGGGCAACACCCCAGGCCTCATCCTCCTTCTGTCATTCTAGTAGAAGCAGAAATAAAAATAACAAAGACTCAGGAAATCTCTGTAGCTCTAGGTACAATCTGCTAGATCTTGTGACCAGAACTTCTGTCCCATTTTCCCTCACTCAAACTCTATTAATGGTTCATGCACAGGGCCTGCATCTCATGTATGTAATTTAATCTGGGTAGATTCTGGGACAGGCTTGCATGTTGGAAGCCCTGGAGATGACTCAGCCACTGTCAATCATTTCTGCAAATATTATCTAGAGATGTCATGAGAGATAACTGGGCTTGGTGCACTGCTTTTAAAATTCATGCTTGCTAGCTTCCTGTTGTAACAAACCACTTTTCTGTTGGTGCTACCTTTTGTCTCTGTTGGCGCAGACTTGCCCCGAGCAGCCCTGTCTTCCCATTATCTTCAATGAATGTAGCTACCTTTTCTTTTGCCATTGGGGGTACACTTGCAATTCTTTGCCTGTTGTACCCAAGATCCTCGCATCTGTCTGTCATGGATCCACCATGTGGTATCAGGAGGCTGTTTGGATGTTCAAGGGACATGGAGGAGGCTAGTAGATGTGGGCAGTGGAACGAGTCTTAAGAGGTGAGGAGGTCCTGGGGGGTGAGATTGATACAGAGGAACGAAACTCCGACCTACTGTGTCTGGTACGAGTTCATGTTCTATAAAATTGAAGAATGAACTTCAGGAACAACAGAGGTTAAGAAGAGAATATATTGAGAGAAAGCAAGCTTCTGTCTGAGAGAGGCAGAAGGGGTCCCGAGCAGGTTGCCAAGGACTCTGTCTTTTCCAGGGACTTTTATAGAGTAAAATCATGGGGTGAGAAGGGTCCAAGGTGGGGGAAGATGGGAACTCACAAGGCAGACGGGCATAAGGTGGACAGAATTATGGTTAGCCAATAAGATTAGTAGTTCAGGTAAAATTGATTAAATTGGATACAAATGGGGAAGGGAGTCACATGGAAATTGGGCATTCTCAAAAAGCCCCGACTCTTCCCTAGAGGGTTGGGATGGTGACTTCTGGCTTCCTCAGGGTGACAGAAAACTATTACAATATCAGTCCTTAGGATATGAGTGTATTTGTTTGATCTTTTGTCTTGAGGCCTGGCCCACAGCAGGAGGCATCAGTCTCCCCAGCAGTTGCAAGGTATCCTGGGCTTCTGCACTGGCTCCTTTGAGGACCTGGCCCTGTCTCACTGCCTATAATATTTCTAACTAACTCAGCTGCCTGCAACAAGATCACACAGGATATCACCTGTCACAACTTTCTCACTTCCTATAAATGCTTAGGATTTTGCCCACAATAAAATAAGACTCCAACAGATACTTTTAGAAGAATGAAATATTGCTTAGTGTTTGTTGTTTATCTTTGTTTTTCTCAGACAGGATCTCACTTTGTAGGTCAGTCTGGAGCTGAACTCACTATGGAGGCCAAGAAGACCTTGAACTCATGACCATCCACAGGCTCAGACTCCTGAGTGCTGGTGACATAGGGGATCAGGATGTCACAAAGCTGTGTGGGAAGTAGGCATGAACTGTTAGTTACAAGATCCTAGAACAGTTCCAAAGCCCTGCACATAGACTTCTGAGAATTTGAGATTTTCAATAGAACGGCCTCCACCTGAGATGTGGGATCCCAGCAACACTGCTCAAGACCCAAATGTAGAAATTCTTGTGCATTTCCTTGAGATTAGGATATTATAAAAGGACTCAGACACCAAGAGGAGCTTGTTAGCAGAGCTTTGCTCAGGAGAGCCTGCCCTGCTGTCTCCAGAATGAACCTTCATCTGTAATTAAGAGGGAAAAGCAACCTCTTAATTACTCAGGTCACCCTCACTCCACAGTTCCTCTCTCACTCTTGATTTTTTTTCAAATAAGTTTTGACAGTGCTTGTTGCCTGTTCAATTCGATTCTTTGTTCGATAAGAAGAACCTGGAATTTAACTCCTGAAGGAAACACGAGTCGCACAAAACCTGGGAACATTTGATGGGCGAGCCTGATCACACAGGGATTACAGCTGTGCACTGACTCTGATGTCACTTGGTTTTAGAAGATCAACACAGTATTGTTCAGAGGCACGACTAGACAGTGGGAGAGGTGTTGGGAGATTGTCCCAGTGTATGGGCAGAAGTGACAGGGGTTTAACTTAGGGTGATTGAAGAGATCGGAAAGAGCTTTAAGAGGCTACCGCGGAAGGCGGTATAAGCACAAACAAAACCAACAGGACTCTCCTGGCCTTTATAATGTAGAGCAAACCGCCTATATATTTGTAAGTCTTACAACTCACGACCACGTACTTGCAAGGCAGGCACTTGTGCCACTGAGCTAAATCCACGGCCTACTCAATGATTTTTTTTTTTTTAAATCTCTTCACTCCCAGTGAGAGTAAAGCTGGAAAAAAATTGTTATACTTCTCTGAGACCAGTCAATGCACAGTGTCAAAGCACTAGAGCTCAGGAGAAATCTATTTGAGACACGGAACATAAACCAGGAAGGAACCCTCCACGATAATAATCAGGCTGTCCCCAGACAAGGAGGATTTAGACTGCAGCGACCTGAAGGTCAGGCTTGTTTCTTCTACCTGCCTCTCGTGAGTGTGGAGTCGTCAGAGTCCCAGACCGGGATATGTCATCGTCCTACAGGATGAGCCCAGCTCTTTGCATCTTTGCCAGGAAATTCTCCGAGGAGGGGACGGTGTCCCAGGACAAAGGGCTACAGAACTGAGACAATGGCCCTGCTGTGCACTCCCATCCAGTGGGCTTGAGCGATTCCTGGAGACATTTTTGATGGGTTACTGTACACCCACAAATAGCTACTGAAAAAAAAAAAGAAAGAAAGAAAAGAAGAAAAACTTGACAATTGGAGGGCTATTTAGAATAGGCATTTAACAGCCGACAGATCCACAGATGCGCCTGTTACTTCTCGCAATAGACTCTAAATTGTTCTCCCTGCCTCCAGTCTCTCCCACACCAACCCATTCTGCACACCGTGGCAGGATGTATTTCCTGAGAGCGCGGATGTGGTCTCCTGGTTTCCCTGCTCCAGCACTTGTGGTGGCTCCCCCTTGCTTTGAAGTTGCCAAGCATTGGAGTGCTTCTGATATAAGACAGACAAAACCTGCCAGATGTCAGATGCAGTGCATACCTGTAACCCCAGCACTTGGGTCACTGTGAGTTTGAGGCCACCCATGACTGCATAGTGAGCTCAGTGCCAGCCTGGACTACATAGTGAGAACTTGTCTTGAAAAAAAAAGTAGGAAAGATTTATTGAGAGATAGCGCCTGACAGGAACTAGATGCCTCACCAAGATATTTACCCATCACCTGGAACTTCCTCCTGTCACAAAGAATGTGTTCTAGGTTGTGTTTTAATTTAATTTAATTAATGTTTTGAGACTGTGTAGTTTATGCTGGCCTTGAACTCACTTTGTAGCCCAGGCTGGTCTCGAACTCACAACCACCCTCTTGTCTCAGCTTCCTGAGTGCTGGGATTATAGGATAACAGGGATGTGCCGCAGAGCCCAGCCAGAAGACCAGTTTTCACTTTACACTTGTGGCATGTCACAGTTGGAAAGACCTGCACTGCAAGGGCACAAGAGCCCAGGCTGCTAGTGGCTGCCATGCTGGACAGGCTCGGTGGCTGTGCCCCTACTCGAGGTTGGATCAGGTCAGCTTGAATTCCTTTCTGAACCTGAAAATCTGATGATGGGGAGGAGGATGAAAAGAGGATACAGACGGCCAACATTTTCTGAGCATTTCCAGGTCTTAGCACCTCATAGTATCTTTGAGTCTCTAGAGCAACTCTGTGGCCACTTGAAATGCTTTTTTGATGATAAAACATACATGATATTTGCTGTTCAAACTTTTTTTTTGTCTTCTTGAGACAGGGTCTCAGTATGCAGTTGAGGCTGCCCTTGAATTCACTTTGTAGCTCAGGCTGGTCTGGAATTTGCAAAGATTCTCCTGCCTCAGCCTCCCAGATGCTGGGATTAGAGGTGTGCACCACCATGCCTGGTTTAGTTTAAATTTTGGGTTTTTTTTTTTTGTTGTTGTTGTTTTTGAGACAGGGTCTCAATTTATGGCATTCAGGCTGGCCTTGATCTCAGTATGTAGCCCAGGCTGGTCTCAAACTCACAACAATTTTCCTGCTTCAGCCTCCCAAGTGCTGGGATTATAGGCATGTACCACCATGCCCAGCTTTTGTTTAAATATTTTAAATATTTTAAATATTCTTTCTTATTTTCTCTTTCTTTCTTTCTTTCTTTCTTTCTTTCTTTCTTTTTTTTAGCAAATGTTGGTATTATGTAATGCTTGTATTCCTTGTAGGGAGCTGCTATATGTACTTAATATATCTTAATCTAGGAAGTAGGAATCTTGACCCTACCTTATACACAAACCCAAACCCAAATCAATTTCTTTTCTTTTTTGGTACTGGGAATTGAACTCATGACCTTGTGCTTGCCAGGCAGGTGCTGTGCTGCTGAGCTATATCCCCAGCCCAAATCAATTTCAGATGGATCATATATCTAAATGGAAAAAGTAAAAGAAACATGATTTTGAAAGAAAATGAAGGAGAAAAATCTTCATAACTTTTAGGTTACAAAGATTTCTTAGGCAGGATACAAAGGAAAATGTTGATTGATGCAATATTTGAATTAAAAAGTTGTGTTCATTTAAAATACCATTCAGGCTGGGAATATAGCTCAGGGGCACAGCACCTGCCTGGCAAGTGTGAGGCCCTGAGTTCGATTCTCAGTACACACACACACACATACACACACAGACTACTCATTTAAAATACCATTAAGAGATTTAGAAAGGCAGACATAGAATAGAAAATTACCACAGGAAAAAACCAACAAAGCTGGACATGGTGGCACACACCTATAATCCCAGTACTGGAGAGGGTGAGGCAGGAGGATCTCTGTGAGTCTGAGCCTAGCCTGGGCTACATAGTGAGACCTTGTCTCAAAAAACAAACCAACAAAAAAACCCCCCAATTTTGTAACGGTACAATAATTTAGCCAGAGTTAGTGGCATATACTGTAATCCCAATGCCAGGAAACTGAGGAGGATCTCAATTTTGAGGCCAGTCTGGGGTACACACCAAGGCCAGCACTAGCCTGAGCTATGTGAGGATAGCGTCCTACCCCCCCACCCCCACCCCCAAAAAAAAGGAAAAAGAAAAGAAAAGAAAATTGACAAAATTTTAGCTGCACCAAACAGAGCTGCGGGGGTGATAAAAGAACACTCAAATTACTGAAATCAAGAATGAAAGAAGGGGCACCACTATTGGTATTTTAGAAACAAAGAGAATTGTAGCGGAACACTAAAAATTGAATGCTAACTCAGACAAAATGGACAAATTTCTTTTTCTTTTCTTTCGTTTTTTTTTTTTGAGACAGGGTCTCACTAGATTCAGGCTGGTCCTGAACTCCCTATGCAGCCCAGCTGACCCTGAACTTGCAGCAATCCTCCTGCCTCAGCCTACTGAGAGCTAGGATTATAGCCTGGCCAACAAATTCCTAAAAAGACAAAAATCAATAAAACTGATTTAAGAAGAAATGAAAATATGAATAGACCTTTAACAACAGTTTGAATTGTAATTGTATTAAAATTACAAAATGAATAAGCAACAAAAATAAAGCCCAGATCCACATGGCATCACTGGTAAATTCTGTGAAATATTTGAAGTCAACACCAACACTTCCAAAAATTAAGAGGCAGGAACACTTACTGCAGGAGGTCAGTATTACTCTAAAACCCAAATCAACAAAGGCATCATAAGAAAATAATGCTACAGACCACTGTATCTTATAAACATAGACAGAAAAACCCTCAGCCGGATACTGCTAGCGAAGGCCAGCAATATGTAAAAAAATTCACAAAGCCCAGTGTGGTGACGTATGCCTGTAATCCTAGCACTTGGGAAGCGGAGGCACAAAGATCTCAGTGAGTTTGAGGCCGATTTGAACTGCATAGTGATACTCTATATCAAAAACCAAAAAATTTACTCCAGGATTACGTGGGATTTATCTCAGAAATACAAAAGTGACTTAACATATGAAAATCAATCAATGTAATATATCATATCAGAAGAATAGAGGAGAAAAGACAAGTGATTATCTTCTTAACAGATGCAGAAAAAGCATTCCACAAATCCAATGCTCTTTCCTGATAAAAACCCTTCAACCAAATGAAGACCACTTATGAAAAACTCAGAGCTAATATTGCACTTAATAGTGACTTGTTTTCCCCTGAGATCAGGAAAAAGATAAGACTGATTATTCTCAACACTTCTGTTCAACACAGTACTGGAAGTTATAGGCAGAGAAACAATAGAAAAGAAAAGAAAAAAAAAGCATTCAAATTACAAAAGAAAAAGTAAAATCTCTATTTCAGAAGACAATCACATATGTAACCCTTAAGATTCCCCTACTTCCCCCAAAAACCAGTGGGAGTCAACAAATTTAACAAATTACATTCTTCTGTACTAGTGATGGATAATTTGAAAAGGAAATTAAGAAAGCTCCATTTAAATAACATCAAAAAGAATAAATAGGAATAATTTTAATTAAAAAACACTTAAAACTTTAAAAGTTTTTTGAAAACAGGTAAAGAAAATACAGGATAAAGACATCCATGCTCATGGATCAAAAGACTTGGTATTAGCTGGGCATGGAAGCCCACGCCTGTGATCCCAGCACTCTGGGAGGCTAAGGTCGGGTGACCGAAAGTTCAAACACAGCCTGGATAATTTAGCAAGAGCCTGATCTCAAAAACAAAAACAAAAAAATCTTAAAATGGTACTACTAAATTGAACCACAGATTTGATGCAATCCCTATTAAAATCTTGTTTGCCTTCTCAAAATTGCTAGGAGGTCAGTATTACTCTAAAACCCAAATCCACAAAGGACACTAAGTTATATGGAGATACATAGACCCAAATAGCCTGAGTAATCTTTCAAAAGAGAAACATATGGAAGACAGAAAAAAATTGAAGGAGTTACATTTAGATCAACAGAACAGAAAAACTCAGGGTGCTGTAGGGCGGTAGGACTCAGGGTGGTGGTTACAGGGAGGAGGAGGAGGAGGAGGGAGGCCTCTGGGTGAAGTAATGTTTTATTTCTTTATCTTTATGCTGATTGCAAGGGTGTGATCAGTTTGTGAAAAAAACTTAAACTATGAATACATTCAAGTTCTGTGTACCCGTGTTGTACTTTGATATAAAAATTTACTTATAAAATTCTATCTAGTCTCCTAGTCTCTTTTTATTTTTATTTGTGTATTTATTTTTGGTACCAGGAATCAAACTCAGGACCTCATGCTTGCCAGGCAGACACTGTGCCACTGAGCTGTATCCCCGCCTTCCTGGTCTCTTTCTAAATGTCTCTTTATTAACCTTTGCGAAGTCATGAGGTCTCTGGGATGCCTGTAATTGAAGGTAACTAATTCTCTGACGCCACAGCACTTTGTGGAACCCTTTGGTGACATAGTCTTAGCTATAAACAATTGCATGCAATAGCAGCACTTTGGAGACCTGGGTTCCAGTTTCAGCCACTTTCCAGGGGGGCGACCATGAACTAATCTCTCACGGAGATAAAGTTCTCTGCTAACACAGCAGGATGTGATTTTGCTGATTTAAGCAGAACAGGGGATCCGAAGTTCTTGGCATTGTCAGAAAACTGGAGCCAGGGCTGGGGATTTAGCTCAGCGGCATAAGTGCCTGCCTTGTAAGTGCATGGTCGCGCGTTCAATCCCTGTACCAAAAAAAAAAAAAACAAAAAACAAAACAAAAAAAAACCTGGAGCCAGGCTAACAGGTACGCTGCCAGGTAGGCTAAAGTCATACGAAGGTGCCAGCCTGCCACAGATGCCATGCTGCTACTGTTGAGTCACAGATCCAGCTTCACGGATAGTTTTTTTTTTTTTTTCTTTTTCTTTTTTATCGGTACTGAGGATCGAACTCATGACTGCCTACTTGCAAGGCAGGCGTTTATGCTGCTGAGCTAAATCCCCAGCCCCTCACGGATGGTTCTTAATGATGCTGCCTATAGCATTGCTGCTTCTTGAAATAGAGGATGTGACACACCTGCCACCAGGGCAGATTCTGCACAGACCCTGTCATTTTATGTCCCTGGGTATTTATGCTGAGTCACCATGGCATGAGTGCCTGATTAGTAGAGTGAGTGGTCATGTGCCTTTATCCTAGCTACAAGGGATTCTGAGGAGATACTCGAGTGTCAGGCTTGCCAGGCAGGTGCTGTGCTACTGAGCTATGTCTCCAGCCCCCTTTTAAAGCTTTTATAGCATTAGATAGTCTTGTTTTTTTTTGTTTGTTTGTTTGTTTGCTTTTTGAGGCAAGGTCTCACTATGTAGTTCAGATTGGCCTTGAACTCGCTTATATAGCCCAGGCTAGCCTTGAACTCATGGCAACTCTTCTGCCTCAGCCTCCCCAGTGCTGGGATTGCAGGAATGTGCAACCATGCCCAGCAGTCTTGATTCTTCGGGGGGAGGGTTTCCCCAAATATCACAGAAGTGGGCACCAAAGAATGAAAGCTGCTGACTGCATCACCAAGGAGAGTTACCCCCCAAGCCTGCTTCTTCATCCATAAAGTAGAGACGGTGATGGTTCCTCCCAAAGGGCGTTATCAAGGGCCAAAGGAGCTCTCGGGTGGAAAGGGTCTATCAGACACCTTGTAGTTTATGATAATATCATTACTGGGGATCTGAAGTTCATTCTCCTATGGCCCCGGAGCTCTGCATAGCTTGACTGCTCAGCATTTCATGTTTACCTGCAGGCTGTCGAAGTAGATTCCCTTTGTCATGTTCGAGCAATTGTACAACGTTTCTAACTCACAGAGAAGTCTGTTGGCAGCAGCCACCTTGGCCCTCAGCCTGCAGAAATAACACCGTGGTGCAGAGACTCGGTATCCCATAGCACCTAGGGAAGCTGTCAGGGAAAGGTAGTGTTACAAGAGATAGCTGATGGCTTTCAATTAGTTGAAATCAATGCCAAACGGGTTTGATTTAAACTTCTTTTATTTTTAAACATTTTTTTGTGTTTAATACCCTTCATCGATTCAGTGCCCAAATGAAGGAGCGTCCACTCAGTTAAGAAAGTCACCTGGTCACAAACAAAATGCATAGCTGTGTTATATAACCCCTGCCTGGAGCCCGGCTGCCGGCTCCCGGGGCGCAGGGACCTGTCTGCACGTGTTTAGTAGCACCTCAGCTTTCTTTCATAAAAGAGCCCTTCCAGGGTATGTTTATTGAGCTACCTTCTTTAATAAAAAATGAGACACAAATACCCCTTTGTTTGCTTCTAGGAAGCTTTCACTATGGGCAGAAAAGTCTGGAACATTCCAGATAATTTTAGAAAAAAGAAAAAAAAAAAAAAACCCAGAAATCGTATACATTGGCGGGAGCCGAGTTCAGCTCTCAAAGAAACAAAATTGTCTTGGTTTCTAAACCTTTCCTCCTTGAGTCTTTAGCAGTAGGTGAAGCAGGAATCAAGCCCCAGGGGGTTGAGAAATGGCTGCTTTGGCTCCGATCATGGAAACCCAAAGGATATCGCCAAAATGGCTTCATCTCCTTTCAGTTTGGAAACCAGGTCTCTGAGCACCTCACAAATCATGGACAAGCCTGTTGTTCTGTTCAGCTCACAAAGGAATCTGTGCATTTGAAGCCCAGGATGGCAGGGAACAGTGATACGATGGAAAGATAGACTCTGGCTTCAAAGAAGCCTGGTGTTGTCCTGGCTTTGCAACTTACCAGCTGCTTGTGTGACTCGGGGAGAGTGCATATTTTTTGATCTGAAAATTCACACCTGTGAATGGGAAATAATACCTCCCAGGGCTATTGGGAAAATTAAATCCTGTGAGATAACTGATGTGACTTGGAGAGTGCCTGGTACTTACAGGAAATTTAAGCACAGACGTAAGAGATGGAAGAGAAGATGGAGGAGAAGGAAGAAGGGAGAGTTTACTGGTATTTCTCCAGAGCTAGTCCAGGGAGTTTCGTTCCATTTGATTTTTTTTAAGTGTTAGGCATTGAACCCAGGGCCTTTGTGTAATGTTGGGTGCTGTTTAGCGGGCATCTCCTTGGCACCAGGCACTGTATTTAAGCTGCTTTGACTCACACTAACCCAGAGAGGCAAGTGCTGCCATTTCTACTTCATGGTCAGGAAACCAAACATGGAAAGGCGGAGTCACTTTCCCAAAGCCACCCATCAGGAAGTAGGGCAAATTTCCTTAGCGCCAAAGCTTCCCCTTTTCTGGAGATCGCTCTCCAGCCTAGCTCTCTACAGAGAAATGGTCCGGGAATGGGCTGCTTCAGATGTGTCTAGAGTCTCTTCCCAGTGCCCAGGAAGGACAGAGGTGCAGTGTAATCAGTGTCCAACTACGGGTCCTGGGAGGTAAGGGGTTAACAAGACCATAAGAGCTTCTTGGGGAGCTAAGAAATGAGACTGAGCTGGGGTCCACCCTCCTCCTGAAGGATCCCTGACCGGCTACCAGGATTGGTCAAGGCAACAAGCTTTGATCCTAGAGGCCATGGTGTCTCAAGGTCGTCCTGCCTTCTACTGACTCTACTAATGAAGCATAAACCTCTGGGTGAAAAAATAGTCCATTTTTCTTGTAACTTTTCTTCAAGGGAGAGAAATACATTAACCAATCACTGATCACCCAGGGGTTATCTAATAGTGGAAGAGGTTACATATAAACAAGTTGGCTTTCTGGTTAGTCCAAGTTAGTTCCCCAGCATCTGATGATGGGGTTGAGCATTTCACTCTGCAAAGCAATGGATTTGGCACTCATCTGAGATGAGGCCAGTGGTAGACCCTGGGCGACACTCTTGGCAGCATTCCCTGACCCAACTCCTGATCAAAAGAGTCAGGGCTGTCTGTCTGTCTTCCTGCAAGCTTGTCTGTCTGTTAGCTATCGCACATGTCAGGAGTCAGCCAGATCCACTTTGGTGGGTTTCAGCAGAGCTCTGTCTCATCTGATGACAAAATAACATCCACAGCTTTTTGACAGGGTGGCAGCGGGGCTGTGGACACGGTCAGGGTGAGCGAGGGCAGGACGCAGTTAAGGAAGAAGCGGGGACTGTATGAAAGATGCTCTGTCGGCCTGACCGCAAGGAACTCGTGGTAAAGCTGCCGGAGAAGTGTGCTTCCGGGTGTGCACCCTGGAGAAAGCTCTTTGGACAGTGGCAGAGATGGTGGCAGCATGGGGTCACCGAGCCTCCGAGTGGAGGTCAACAGGGCTGAAGGTCACCGTTGCAGGCTGCTGGCTGCTGTTGCTGTTTGGGTCCATGGCAGAAGGAGCAACTGGCTTAGGGCCTTTGGGCTCCAGCTCCCGCCGCATCCTCATTTTCCTGTAACGACACAGATACGCAGGGCTGAGTCTCTTTCCTCCCACGGCACGGGGAACAGGCTCTGGGTCCAAGAGATGGATGCGGTCACTGTGAACTCATGCTGCTTAATTGCCAGCCATGGGATTTTACCACTGGCAGAGAATTTAGACATCAACTGGACTGACCCTGCATTTTTTGCTCAGCTTAGATTACATTTACTTTTATTTGTTGCTCTTAACGAATAAGTACAGTGTGACAGAAGTGGCCACATTCAAGCCAAAATGAAAATATTACTGTATATATTTTCTGTTCAAAGCTTTAGTGTGAGTTACATTTTTGCAGGATCCTTATGCTTGCTAGATTGATCGCTGGCATTATTTAAAAGCTTTTTACATAGCTAAGAGATTGTGCTTCAAATGTGAATGCTGGTTTCATTCCACGCGCCATAAAATTCAGCGCCTAACAACAATCATGAATTCTAATGTCTACATGATATTTCACCTTATTGCTATGTCATAATTCTTTTTTTAAAAACAACCTTCAAATTCTCAGAGAAGTTGCACAAATAGTATAATTAATACCCCCCAGTCCTTCACTGAAAAATTCATCAAATTGTTGTTTTCTTGTTCTCTCTCCTCTTCATGCGTGCATAAACATACAGCGCTCTGCTGACAGAACCCAGCTGTCTCAGATTAGGGGGGGGGGCTTCACCCAGATTACAATTAGCAAAGGGGCTTGGTGAGCATTTTCTTTGAAACCAGATAGACTGGGTTTGAACCTCAGCTCTGCTAATTAGGACTGCGCAACCCTTAGGGATGTGAATTATTTCCAATTGCACAGATCAGGCAGTTCCAAAGCCCAGGCATCCCGTACCTGTTGTACATCTTCAGCAGGATCAGAACCACGGTGAAGATGATGATGATCACCACCACGATGGCGGCGATGATGGCTCCAGCACCTGCAGAGGGAACAGGGCGCATGCGCAGGCTGAATGCAGGCTGGGCGGGGCCCACTATGGTACCTGAGGTTCCCCCTCTGAATCAAGGGAAGGAAGAGGCCTCACTGATGACCTGAGACAGTGGCACCTCTGCAGTGGCCATGCACCCCTAACCCAGAAGGGCCTGAAGGACCACAACCCAGCATGTCATCTGCCGGACTCTGTCCTAGGCTGAGAGAGCATCAGCGCAGCTTCAAACGTCTCGTGTAAAACAGACATGTGAACAGCTCCCCAGCTTTTGTTTAAGACAGGTCTTACTATACAGCCCAGGCTGGCCTCAAATTCACAGCACTCTTCCTGTCTCAGCCTCCCGAGTGCTGGGATGATAGGCAAGTACTACCACACCCGGCCTCCCTGCTTTGGATAATACAAAAGTTACAGTTGCATATTGAATGTTTATTAATATTTGTAAAATAATTTATCGATCCTATATCTGAAAAGTCGATCCTGAGAAAATATTCCTAAATGTGGAAAAATAAGCACTTGCTAAAAATATAAACCTCTTCTACATACTGTTTTATAATAAGCTCGTAGACTTCTTTCCATGTAATTACCTTTTCTTTCACTGCTGTTGGTTTTTCTTTTTTCTTGTTTGCAGTCCTGGGGATTGAACCCAAGGCCTCGTGCATGGTAAAAAGTGCAGATATTCCTCACTTATCAACATACCCATTTAATGACTGCTCAGACTTACAATCAAGGGGAGCTATTTGGACTTATCACCTGTATGGTTTTTTCTTGCAAGAAGGATAGTACGCTTTGCTTATACAGTACTGTGATTTTTACTGTAGTTTTATGTTCTGTTATATATTACAATACTGCGTGTAAGAGTAATGCAAATGAACTTGGTGTAGTGGTGCACACCTGTAATCTCAGCACTTGGGAGACTGAGGCAGGAGGATCAGAGTGAGTTCAAGGTCAGCCTGGGCTACACAGCGAGTTCTGTTTCCTGGCATGGTTACACTGGTGTGTGTATTTAGTGACAATTTACCCCCCTTATGATTTGTGCATTTGTGTGAATGAACAGAAACCTTTCTAAAATGCCTTTATTTGCTAAGTTGGTAACTGCCCAGGAGAGCATAATTGCCTAATGAAGAGCCACTAGCTTGGTTAAGTAAAAACATTCCCATCTTGCTGGCTGTCACCATGCCCACCCTGGACCTCCCCTTGAAACTTTCTAGAGATGCATGCAGTGTGTCTCAGTGGGTCGGGTTATTCAGTTGGCAGGGAGCAGGATAACCAGGGGAGCCTGTTCTAAGAGCTGCCCTTCTGGGTCTCCTGCCCTTAATCCAGCCCCCTGTAGGTGCCAGGCTGGGGCAGTCTATCACAGGGAGTGGTGGTGGAGGTGGGCATCTCTGTGTGAGGGGAAGCCTGTGTCATATTCACAGAGCCAAAGGAAATGGCAGAAAGGCACTCAGAGTCTCCCTATACAATCAGGTCTTTCTTTCTTATTTATTTATTAGATTTTTGAAACAGAGTTTTGCTATGAAGTTCAGGGTGGCCTTGAACTCACTTTGTAGCCTAGGCTGGCCTCAAACTCATGGCAATCCACTTGCCTCAGCTTCCCAAGTGCTGAGATTACAGATTGTGCTCCACCACACCCAGCTAGAAACATTTTGAAAGAGTTTCAAATCCTACTGCTCTCTACGACCCTATCACAAAAACAACAGCAGTATCTGGGATTCCAAAAATGGTGCTGGTTAGGCACCGAGTCTCACTGGAGATCACGGGGCTGTTCTAGGACCTGTATGTGACTGAGGCATCTCTTGGAGTTCTCATAACTGTTTTATGTGGCAGTTTCATGAATATCGCCATCTTGCAGATGAGGAAACTGAGGCCCAGAGCATAGACTTCATGTGTTCAGGACCATGCACGTGGCAAGTGGTGGAACTGGGTCAGCACAGAGCCAGCCCCTGTGTCAAGGCCCGCATCTGACCTCTGTGCCCCAAGGGGACCCCGGCATACCCTGCCGACCCTCCCGTGCCTTCAAGCCAGGTTGACCTTACTCTTATAGAGGAAATCTTCTTCCCTCGTGGTCATGTTCAACGAGAAGAAGGTGGAATCCCCCAAAGTGGTGGGAGTGGTCATCTCGACCCTGGTGAGAATGAAAGAGAAATTTCACTCAAAACCCACAGTGACCCTCATCATGCCTGTGTGATGCCTCGTTTGGTCTGCATCTGGATGGCTGTGGAATAGTCTCCCGTGCTGTCCTTTCTTGACAGCACGAGGTCCATGACTAAAATCCTAGAATTGGGGGGTGGATTACAGATAATACTCAAGATTTCCAAGGAATTTCGTTTCTCAAATCTATTCACCAGTACAGTGGATCCCTGAAATTCACGAGGTTATGTTTCTGGAGCACCAGCCAATTGTGAAAAACCAAGAATCTCAGATATGGTCTGAAAAATGCCTGTAAGTGCCTATTTTTATAGTTTAAACTCTAATTTATTAAACCTGCTGTTATGCAGCTTACTTTAATAAAATACTGCATCATAAAGCCGTAGAAGGTGCAGGATGTTTTGGTGGCATCTTAGGAACCTCAGGGATTTAAGAAGGGCAAAAGTGAGAACGGTGGTCCCCCAAATGCAGAAAATATTTTCAGTTTCCATGACATTTGGGGGTTTTTTTGCACAAAATTATTAGCTAGGTTCTAATGAAAAATAACAACATCCACCAAGAAAAATAAAAAAACCCACCAAGAACTGAAGCCATGAACTCTGCACTGTGACCTTTCAGGGGTATACACCACACTCACCCAGTTCCTCCCGTTTCATACCAAATGTCTACTTTGATCTAAAAACCATGTGAGGTGAGTTACCATTGCTATTCCGCTGATGAAACTGAATTACCCAAAGCTACACGGAACCCCAAGTTTACCTATTAGAATTTCGCCCAGTCTGTCCACCTCCCATCCTAGGCTCCTTTCTACAGCCTGCAACAATGCCTGAAAAAGTATTTCTATTTCTTAATTAAAATTAAGCCAGGTGTGGTGGCACATGCCTGTAATCCCAGCTCTTGGGATTCTGAGGCAGGAGGACTGACAGGAGTTCAAGGCCAACCTGGTCTATGTATTGAGCTCAAGGTGAGGTAGCACTACATAGGGAGAACTTGCCTCAAAAAAACCCCAAACAATCCCTGCCCCCAGCCAAAAAACTATAGGACTAAGAAAAAATAAAAAATCAGATTTTTTGAGACAGAGTCTTGCTATATTGCAACTTCTGTGTTCAAATGATCCTCTTTCCTCAGCTTCCTGAGAGTTGGCCTCCCAGTTCCCTGGTACCCCTCCTGGCTACAAAACACCATTTCCAAGTGACAGTTTCCTGTAGCTACAGGCGATGTGCAGGCTCATGGGCGATCTACCTTGAGAATTCTTTAGGACTCTTGTAACCCTGGGGTGCTCTGGGGCCCCAGCACAGCCACTCCATCTTCTGGAGAAGAGAGAGTCTGTACATTAAAAATTATTTTTGCATACATTTATTTTATAACAGTAAGAAAATGTTTTCAGTACAGTGGATTGAACTCAAGATCTTTACACTGAGCTACATCCCCAGCCTTTTTAATATTTTTATTTTAAGACATGGTTTCACTAAGTTGCCCAGGCTGGGATCTTCCTGCCTCAGCTTCCCAGAGTGCTGGGATTTCAGATTGTGACACTGCAATTGGCTAAGAACTTTTTAAGTTATGACTATTTAGATAATAGGAGCCCACATATGTATCGCTCAGGTTTAACAAAAAAAAAGTTTTTTAGAACTAGGAATCAAACTCAGGACCTTGCGCTTGCCAGGCAAGCACTGTGCCACTGAGCTATACCCCCTTAACCCAACAAATAGTGACAGTTGTATTTTCTTCAGTTTGTTTTCTTGTTTTGTTTTGGTAGACTGGGGATTGAAGTCAGGGCCTTTACAGTAAATTGTTCAGCATGGCTCAATTTGTGATTCTCCTGCCCTGGCCTCCTCAGTGGCTGAGGTTACAGGTGTGTATCACAGTACCTAACATGAATTCTTTCTTTCTTTCTTTCATTTATTTATTTATTTATTTATTTATCTTTTTCCTTTTTATCGGTACCAGGGATCGAACTCACGACTGCCTGCTTGCAAGGTAGGCACTTATGCCACTGAGCTAAATCCCCAGCCCATGAATTCTTTATTTTAAAAAATGAGATGAAGTTTAAATCTCTTCTGTCTCAGTCCCATTTCCTCTCTTCCTCAAGTAACCGCTACCTTGACCACTGTCTCCACAAAGTTTTAAAATATTTGTTACACATGTACATATACCTAAACATTATATCAGAGTGCTGCATATTTATGAAACAAATATCCACTGAGAAGCCACTATGCCACCTGGGGATGTGCCGGGTGCTGGGAATACACTAGAAATGAAAGAAAAATCTGCCCTGGAAGTTCATGCTCTACTGCGAGGACCTAGATTTGGTCTTGCCATTCTGGGGCTCAAGTAACAATTATCACCTCGCACTGCATGTGCTATGTTTTTGAGATAAACTCCCATCTTGTAATCCAAGCTAGCCCTGTATTCCCTGTGATCCTCCTGCCTAAGCCTCCAGAGTACTGGGGATACAGATGTGTGCCACCGTGCCTGGCTTTATAATTCCTTTTAAAAACAGAAATATGAAGGGCCGAGGATACAGCTCCATAGCACAACACCTGCCTGACAGGCGTGAGGTTGTGAGTTCAATTCTTGGTACCTAAATAAATAAGTAAATAAATAAAATAGATAAAAATAGAAATACGAGTAGGTGGGCACTGACCGAGTCGCTCAGTGAGAAAGATGTAACACAATCATTGGATAAACCCACAATTAACCCAACATACACAAAAATAACACACCACCGACAAAACAGCTGCCAGTTGTCATGACTGTGCCAGATATTTCTCAATCATGTGCTGATTTAATTAGCAAAATGCTATTTAAGACAGGACTTCCTTTCCTTTGTTTCTTTTCTTTTTTGTTTTGTTTTTCCCCCCTCCGGTACCAGGAATCAAATTCAGGACCTTGTGCTGGCCAGGCCGGCACTGTGCTGTTACGCTGTATCCCTGGCCCTCTTTTCATTTTGAAGGAGGACTCTGAGACCTGCGGCCATAAAGCTCCATCTCTGTAATCATGCAGCTTGGGAGCCTGCATAGCTGGCATTTCAATCCAGGCCTTGCAAACTGTCCCCGAGGTGCCCCAGTCACTGCAAGAATCCATGTACACACACAGGCATGCACACACTTGCACACACAAGCACTGACCGGTAACGCTGCCTCCTAAGGTCACAGGACACAGGCTCCTCCGCAGGGCCTTCAGGGATGACCTCCCTGTGCTGAGTTCCAGGTGTGGACTCCCTCTTGGGTGGACCCTGTTTCTCCTCTTTCTAGAAGAGTGAGCAACCCCAGGGCAGATCTCGCCAGGCTGCAGGCTGTCAATGACATCTCTGTTCCTGCCATCAGCGAAGGTGGGAGGGAGGGTGGTGGAACACCGAAGCCAAAGATGTGGGAGTTGTCATGTGTGGGCCCCAGTGCCTGCCAGTGAGGTGCAGCGGGGGGGGGGGTCCCCCCAGGAAACAAGGATTAGGCAGGGCGAGGTCTGCTTTCACAGGGACAGGTTTATTTAACAACAACAGCAGCAACAGCAAAACAGCACGCACTCAGTGATTCTCGTGAGTGACCACATTTAACCCTCAGTCCTATCCAGTCAATGGGAAGATTCTGCAGAGAGGGGACCTGAGGCCCAGAGGAGCGCAGAGACCCCCTAAGTTCACAAGGCTGACGCAATAAGCGTTCTGCGATTCAGCCTGGGGTCTGTCTGAAGTCACAACTCTTTTTCCACAAACCCTCCCAAGAAGTGCACAGGCCCAGGGGAGCACAGCAAGGAGGTAACCCACACGGACTGGGGTGCAGTGCCCAGAGCCAGAGCCCTTGCCCTGGGCGCCTGGCCCTGACTCCTGCCCGCCTGGTCCCTGCCCTTGACCTCTCTCTGAGTCTCTGTCTCTGGCCAAGCTCCAGTCACATTTACAGAATCTACAAGGAACTGTTGTTCCTCCGGGTTGTTTACAAATGGCCTGGAGTGGGAAGTCAGTTTGGGAAGTGGCCGCGGGTTAGGATCATTTACTTACTGACTCATGGCTCTCTGGCCGGCCCTTGGTCAAGCGTAAGCGCCATTATCTGGAAGATAAATGGTGCCACTCTCTCTGCCTCCTGCCCGACTCCCAAATTCCTCCCTGGATATGACAACACACACATTCCCGACCCCAGCAGACACCCAGGAACGGTCAACTGCAGCTCAGAGTAGGTAACCCACAAAAGCCCTTGATGCTGTCAGTTCATGCAGTTGGGATGATCAGGTTGTCTCCAGGGTCCTCTTAATCCACTTGGCCATGTGCTGGACTCTGTATTCATATCTCTGGAAGACATTCCACACTGCAGTAATTTGTTTTCACATACTGGTTGGGAAGACTTAACCAGATTAATTTGAAAAATCTTTTTCTAAATGGATTTCCCTGCAACGGAGGATAACTTCCCCAAATTTCTCTACAGTAAGTCTATCAACATGCACAAACCAGTGACCTACTGTGACTTACTCCATGCAGTGAAAATACTGGGAATTAGCTTCATTGCCTATAGTTATATAATCAAACTTTGCAAGCCATGGAATTAATTAATTGTGATCCTTTTGCTCAATGCCTAAAGTGTTTTCTGAATATATCTGGTAAAGGCGCTGTTATGGCTTAGGTCTAGATGTTCCTCCAAAGCCTCATGTGGTTTTAGATGGCTCTTTATCAGAGGCTGAAGCTAGAATGTGCGATTGATTGAAGGTGCAATGCTGGGATTAAAAGCGGGTGATTGCTGGATCAGCCCACTGATTGGACTGGCACCGCCCTAATCCTGTAGACTGGATACATATAAGGGGAAGAAAGAGCCCTCCCTCTCCTTCCCCCTCTTCCCTCCTTTCCCCTCTCCCTCCCTTCTCTCACTGCTTTTGCTGGCTTCTGCAGCCATGAACTGTTGCCCCTCTGCCACACTACCCTGCTTTGGAGCCGGGTGATTATGGACTGAAACGTCTACAAACTGTGAGCTAAATAAATCTCTCCTCCTTTAATTTTGAGTGTCAGGTATTTTATCCCAGCACCAAGACAGAAGTAACTATGATAGGCACTGTCAGATAATTTGGAGTTAAGTATTTATTCTAGACAATGTAAACATGTATAACTTCATGTCCTGAAGTCAGATTGTGTTTGGATAAGAAATAACTGTGATGCCAGGTGTGGTGGCACAGTCCTGTAATCCCAGCACTTGGGAATTGGAGGCACGAGGATCATCATGTGTTCAAGACTAGGCTGAACTACATCTCCAGACTCTGCCTCAAAACACAAACAAAAAATCGTTTACTAGAAATATTTGATAATGTACAAAGTAAGTTTGTAATGATACTGTTCAATTTTTATATTTTCTACACCCCACTTTTTGTAAATAATCTCAAAAAGCTTGATAGATAAAATGTATTTCTGTACTACCATAAAAAAGAGAGCCCTTGATGTCCTAAGACATTGAGATTGGTTTCCACCAGGCACCTCACAGATGGGAGATTCAGCACAATTTATCTCTTCCACAGACAGGAGCCTCACCATACATTCCTACCCGGTCCAGAGAGTTACTGTCATGGTTTGTCAGAAAACTGCCCATCGTGGTGGCACCTTGTAGCTTTCACCCATTGGTCCTCGTCCTCTTCTGCTGTCTTTCTGTCCCTTCCGAATGACGACCTGTCAGATCTCAGTGCACCTCTGTGTATAAAAGTTGAGTTCAAACTTGGCTCTAAATTAGGTAACCCCTCTCAGCGCAACGATGCTACCTCCCACCAGTAGGTGGCAACAGCTGTTGGTTGCAGGTTGCTGGTTAAACTCAAGAAAAGGAACTTTCTGCCTTTGAAAACAGCAACTGTATGATCTTTGACAGTTTTCTTTTCTGGGATATTCTCAGGTCCTCCAGAGAATTCATATGGTGATGGTATCCATCATTCCTCTGTCTACCTTAACTATTACAAAAATAGATGCGATTCTGAAGGGGCATGAAATGCTCAGAATGACATTTGTCTTGCTATTTCTCAGTCCTTAACCTGAATTTTACTACTTATTGGTGTGTAACCTTCACCAACTTTTTTTATTTCTTGGCTTTCTAATCTGTAAAGCAGAATAGTCACAGCCCTATGGGGTGTTGGGGGGTGAAAACTTGAAGAAACACTATATATATTATATATATATTATAAATATATATATATATCCATAGTGACTCTGGTAGTGAAAAAAATATATATATATTTGTTTGTTGAGACAGGGTATCATTATGCAGCTCAGGCTGGCATTGAGCTCACTTTGTAGTCCAGGTTGACTTCAAACTCACATGGATCCTTCTGCCTCAGCCTCCTGAGTACTGGGATTACAGTTGTGTACCACCAGGTCAGGCTTATCACGTCCTATATTTAGCATAGTGGCTGGACACAAAATGTGTTGATGTTACACGGGGTCACTAAAAGAAACAGCTCCTAGCAGCCGTGGCACTGCTCACAGACACGGTTGACCTGCACTCTTGCTGAGACTGTGCTTGTTCATGATCAGTCAGAACCCTAACGAGCCAGAGAAAGGACATCATAAACTGCGAGTGCTGTGGAAAATGAGGGGCAGTGCGGCAGAGGAACGGTGTTTATTCTCACGAGTCCACTGCCCTGGGCCCCACTCTACATTTGTGCAGGCGTCTTTTGGAAACAGAGTGCAGGACTCTGCATTCGTCTTTGTCAGTCTTGACCTTGCTGATGTGGGCCTTCGGGAGAGCAGTCCCAGCTCTTCCTGGGTGGCTCTCGAGAATGCCTGCTCGCATTGAACACAGTACATTGTTGAGTAATTCATGACCCAGTGAAGGCTTCGGGTCAAGGAGACCTGGATTGAATCCCTGACCAGTTCCCTGAGACACTTCTGCAGGGCTCAAGATTTTTATCTGTAATGTAGGGCTCACATGTGCTGTGCTGTGGGGTTGTAAGAATCCCTGAGGACCACACGTGCCCAGCAGAGCCCCTGGGGTGCAGTGGGTGCATCCCCAGCCCCTTTTTCCCTCTACCGTCTTAGTCCTGTTTCTCTCTGCTCCTCCTGGACTTTACCTGGCTGAGCACAAAAACAGGGAGGCTGGGAAGCCAGACCTGGTAGGAGGGGCTCACAGGGAGGGGGCTGGAAGAGGCGCTCCCCAGAACTTCCCTGGTACCTCCACTTTGGGCAGGGGCAGAGGAAATGTGAAAGCTCCCCCTGGGGAGGTGTAGAATCCCAAGGGATGGTCAGGGGCTGCTGGGTGGCTGAGGAAGAGCAAGCTGCAGATTCATGTCTTGGGATAAAATTCGGGGGGCCAGGATCTCCACCTGCCGTGTGACTTGAATAGTCATCTGTTCTGCTGGGCTTTGAGTTTTGTGTCCAAAAGGGCCCCATGTGGAGATAATTTTGAAGCTCCTTTTCAACCTGTGATTCTCGTGCCTGGAGCAGCCATTCATAGCTGGGTGTCCCCAAAACTTACCCTTCCTTGTAAATACTGATTTGTGGGTGTTAGAAGAGGGAAATCTGCATGAGCACATTCCTGGAAGACTAGAGCAATCCCAGGAGAACAACATGGAGGAGTCTGATCAGCAATAGTACATAGGGAACCCCTGGGAATGAATCTTCGAACCTTCTGTTGAGGTCACAGTAATTCAAATTACCTGAATCCTATGGTCACTTCCTGCATTCTCTGTGTACTAAGTTCACAAGCTACCCTGTTCTCACCCCATCTATTCTGTCTGTTGAGGGCTCTGTGCCTCTATGTCTCGTAACTCCCCAAGATGTGCTCTGGTTATTTTGTGGTGTGTTTGCTTAGCTGGTTTAGTTTTTTGTTTATTTTTAATACAAGATCTCTCTCTATAGTTCAGGTTGGCCTTGGACTCGATATATACCCAAGGTTGGCCTTGAACTCATGGCAATCCTCCTGCCTCAGCCTCCACCACACCAACATCCAAAGATAGGCTCTGAATTCAACTCGGTTCCGCTGACATGGAGGCCATACACAATTAAATGTCAACTATATGTTCCGTAGACCTGGCTCTCAGAATCCAGGAAGCACATTTTCTACTTCATTTATCCATCTGTTTCTCTGACCTCCCGTATCACCACCTACCTGCTCTTCATCATTCAGTCAACCAGGGCTCCCCCAACCCAACAGTACTGAGAACATTCTAGAGATCAAAGAAGATGAGACATGGAATCGTCTCCTTCCATAATCTTTCCTTCAGTCAACGTTTGTTGTACATCCTTCTCTCCCCCATGCCTGCTCCAGCACTGGTCACAGAGGTGTCTGACCAACACCCCAGGGGAGTCCGATGGCAGAGGAGGGGCTGTAGCTCGGGAACACTGGCCTGCCCTGTGGAGCGATCTCTTGGATGGTCCTCTCTGATTTTTGTGGCCTGCGGTATAAGGAAAGGGGACTCGGGAGCTTCTAACCTAAGACCAGCAGACATGCTGAGATCTGTGTGTGAACTGTTATACAGAGAAGTCCCAGGTGGCAGGTTGTGCCCAGTGCCTTAGCTGAGACTGACGAGAGCTGGAATGTGGCCTGAGGCTTCCATTCAGCCTTCAGCGTTTGGACCTGAGCTACAGGCCCAGTTCTCAAGAGACTGAAGGGGCCATATGAGCTTCTGTGTGCTTCTCCTGGTGTCCCGCTGCCCTGGGCAGGGATGGACAGGGAGGCCACAGAGTTAAAGAGCTTAGGCCTCTCAGTGAGTGTGGTGGAGGATAAACATTCCACACCGGCATTCTAATCAGGAAGGGAAGGGAGCTCACATTTAAGGGGCCACAAAATACCTGGCACTGTGTTTCCATGCTGACTCAATACAAGGCAGGGCCTCTGAGTGCCATTTTGTTGCTGTGAAGCAGAGGCTCAGAGAGATCGAGTGGTTTGCCCCACATCTAGTAGCAAGTGGGGGACCCTAAGGAGGTAAAGAGGAGGCCTGGGGACCCCGTGAGGGTCAGCAGCCTGCTGAGGAAGAACTCTGCTCATCACTCTTCTTGCCTGTTCATATTTTGAGCCATTTAGAGAATGGCTGGGTTTCTCAGTGACATTTGGGGCAGATAATCCTCGTCACGGGGATCACCCTGTACACCGCAGGCTGTTTAGCAACATCCCTGGCCTCTTCCCACTACATGTTGCAAACGAAAATGTCTGTGGATATTTCCAAATGCCTCCTGGGAAGCCCTGCTGCCCCTGGTTGAGAACCACTGGGTGAAGCTGTTAGGCCTGTTCTTAAGTTTCATAGGCTCTGCCTCTGACAAGATCCAGATAAGATGGAAAATGTCCCGGCCGTCCGTGCATCTGCATGTAGACAACCAATCGTGAAGATGAGGAGACGGACAGTGACCACAAACACAATTGATATCTTTCTTTGTGGAGGAGGAAAGTGGGAACCGGGGACTGAACCCAGAGAATGTTGAGTTACATCCCTAGCCCTGTTTTGATTTTTACTTTGAGACAGGGCTTCACTGTTGTCCGGAGCCGGCCTCGAACTTGTGACCCTCATGCCTCACTCTCCCCATAGTGGAATTACAGGACCACATGTCTGGCCTCATAGGTACCATGTGATAAGGGTTTAGTCCTATCAGCTACCACGCTAGGAAATCAATTTCTCTGTGTTATAGATGAAGGCGCTGAGCCTCAGAGAGTCCAGGTTACTCGCTCTCAGCGTCCATACACTGAAAAACTAGACTGTAACGGCCTGTGTTTCACGACTTGCGGCTCCTTCCTCCGTCTTCAAACCAGCTGTGCAGCCCCTCTTCCTCTCTTCGACTCTCCCAACCCCCTGTAATAGGACCTTTGTGATTCCTTTAATCTAGGATTACCCTCCATCTAGAGAGGCATCACGTCATCCTACTACGAAGTCTCTACCTTGTAAACTAAGTCCCTGGCTCTGGGATTGGGATGAGGATGTCTTTAGGAGGCCAAAGCTCAGCCTAATACACAGGATTTGGCTTCCTCTATAGCGGATCCCAAGGCTGATGCTCTCCACTGCCTCTGTAGCCTCCCCTGTACCACCTGAGCTCAGACACACAGCACCCCGAGAGAACCCGAGAGATCAGATGGGGGTGGTCAGCATTAGCACCACAGCATGAGACAGCCAGGAGCAGCTTGGTGACAGGAGCAGAGGGAGAGGCCTGGGTCCCCGGCCAGCTGGGGCAGGATGTGGGCAGGGGGCTCAGGGGGCTCAGGGGGCTCAGGAGGCCATGGGGTAAGCAGATTCCTTCCTGGCCAAGCAAGCTGACTTCATGAGCTCTGCAGCACCCACCTCCCACCTAACCTCCACTGCATCTGCTCCCCACCCTCCCCGGAAGCACGAGAACACTCCATCCGGCCATGCCAGCCAGGATTCTGTCCCATCCTTGGGACAGTTAATCCGTTTTCCCAGTTAACTCATAACCATTCTCAACTTTTCCTTTGCAAGCCTTTTCTCTGCCAAGAGCTTAGGAGGCCTCTCATGCTGTGCCTGGCTCCCTAACCAGGTCGGATTTGCAAGGTGTCTCCGCAGGCTGGACCCTCCAGGAGTGCACCAGTCCCATCTCCAGCTGGCTGGTTAGCCGGGCCTCGGTCCCCAGACACACAGAGCCTCTGACTCGGTCCAGCAACTCAGCCTCAGCTGTGACTTAGGGATGGGCTCTCCAGGCTCCTCGGATACAACGAATCTCCTGCCCTGCAGGAAAGCCACAGATAAGGAGGACAGATTCGGTTTGCATTACATCGAGAGAACTTTTAAGAACTGATCATCAAACACCTGCAGACCTTTGGAAGGTCAAAAAACCACAAATAAAATGCAGAGACAGTTAATGAGACCAATCAACAACGGGTGGAGGTGTTTAACACAGCCAATACGGGGAGCAGAAGAGAACCTCAGCATCCCTAGGAGAGATAAGATTTGCATCTGTATGAGAACAGGATGCTAGGAGAAAGGAATGTTCCAGGAAATTTAAAATATGACGAAAGAGCCGCTGGGAGGCTGAGGCAAGACGACTGCAAGTTAGAGCCCAGCCTCGGCAACTTGGTAAAGACCCTGTCTCAAAATAAAAAAATAAAAAGGAGCCAGGCATGGTGACACATACCTGTGATCCCTCTACTTGGGAGCTGAGGCAGGGGAATTGCTGTGAGTTCATGGCCAGCCTGCGCTACATAGTGAGTTCAAGGCCAATTTGAACTGCATAATGAGACCTTGTCTAAAAAAACAAAACAACCAACCAACCAACCAAAAAAAGAACAGGATGAGGAGGTAGCTCAATGCCAAGACCCTGGGTTTAATTCTCAGAGCCAGTATAGGGGAGGGGGATTAACAGAAGGGTTAGAAGAGAGTTCAGAAAATGTTTCATTAAATGAAACAAAAAAGATAAAAAGTAGGTGAAAATGGATTGTTCCAGGAGGTCTGACTTCCTAACAGGAAAAACTCCAGAATTATACATATATATGTATTTTTTTTTTAAGGATCAGCACTCAGATGAACCCAGAACAGGAGTCACATTAGAAGCTCTGAGACCTTTCTGCAAAATTCTGGAAACCGCCCCAGCCTACGGAGTGTGGAAGCCACACTAAATGTCAAGTGTGAGGGTGGACACCTACACACTGGGACACACAGGCTTCAGAACAACTGCCTCCCCAGGAAGCTCCTGGACCCTGTGCCCGCCACAGTGGGAGTGCGCGACCGTGACAGAGCCGGAGAGGGACAGCGAGCCTGGGGTTCCAACAGGAAGGAGCAGGGTGAGCCAAGCCCGGGCAGCACAAGGGGAGCAACCAGTCTGGCCGAGGGGTGAGGGGGAAGATGGGGACCCTGCAGCCCAGGAAAAAGACGACAGCAGTAAATTTGCTGACGTGTTTGTTCATGCTGACAGCTGCTCTCCTCTTCTGTCAGAAGTGGGGTTACATTGAGGATAGAAAGCTAAGCCCCTCCAAAAGGGGAGCCCTCCAAACGGGAATGAAATGTCCCTCCTCTGCCTCAGCCCCACCTCCACCCCATTTTCCACCTTTGGCAGAGGTGGTGGCCTCCTAGGATTCCACGGTAACCCACCAGCAGCAAGAACCCAACCAGCCCTAAGGGAACCATGGGGGAACCCCCCAGCATGCTGAGTTTCCGCCTGGCCTGTGCCTTCCCGGGGCCTCCTGCTCTCCCTGTACTAGGTCTCGGGGTATTCGTCACCCACTAAAACAAGATTATATAGATGTAACTGAATTTCATACACCATGGACAAAGCAACTGCAAGTTTCTGGGGGGAAAATAGGAGGCGAGAGGGCAGGAAACAATGCAAAGCCAGGCGGCGTCAGCAATCGCCTCGGTGCTCCTGGGCCGACCCCTATTTGTTTTATTTGGTTAAGAATCAAGGCCAAGCCAGGCATGGTGGTGCAGGCTTGTAGTCTCCACAAATCTGAGTTTATTCCTAATAGACCTTTAGGTGGTCTGGCTTTTGGCTTTCTGGCTTTACATCTTGCCTTTTCCAGGAGCTTGGCTTATCTCAAATTACTAAGTTTCCTAGGCTGGGCTTGAACTTGCAATACTCCTGACTCGGGCTTCTAGAGTGCTTGTAATCTTAGCATGTGGCATTCATTCTGGTCTATGGACCTAGTCTAAGGTCTACGGATCTGATCGCCTCACCTCCCAGCAGGGCCACCTTGGAATATGAATGTGAGGGCCAAGAGCCCTGGCTGCAGGTGAGGAGTCCTGGGTTCTGGCCTGACCCTGTCACTTAGCCTGTGACCATGGAGAAGCCACTTGTTCCATCTGGATTGCAGTTTGTTCTACAAAATGGGTGGCTGGGGCTCAGTGACCTCCCTCTCAGGCCCTTCCATCCTATACCTTCGAGGCTACTGTGCAGGCCAGGACATGGGCCTCCCCCCCAACTTGCCTGCCTCCCACCCTCTCGGGCCTCTCCTTTCCTGCCGGAGCCCGGCTCCAGGGAGGACACACAGAGGAACAAGCCCGGCTGTTCAAGCAGCTGTGGTGGGAGCTGGCCGGTGGCCAGTCACAACAGGGCCTGAGACACAGAGGGGCGTTTGTCCGGGGGCCTCACGCCTCATGCAGACCTGCGCTCTCCGCACACCCTTCCCCGGCACAGCGCCAGCCCCCAGCCTGCTTGGGTGGGGGAACATGGGGTCGTGAGGTGGGACATGGATACCACGCAGAACTGGGCGTCCTCCTGGGGGCCGGGAGCCTGGGCAGGGAAGGAGACAGAAGGAAGGCAGGGGCCATCTGGGGAGGGAGTCATGGGGAGGGTGCACATGGAGGGACAGGGCAGGTTTGGACAGGGCAAAGCTGGTCAGGGGTGATTACACTCTCTCCCTGATTAGCCGAGGACTTGGCCAGGGACTCCCAGCTCCTCTCCAGGCCTCGGCTTCTCAGCTCTGAAGGGCAGTGGCTCTCCTGTCCTTAGGCTTCAAGGACGCCACTGGAGAAAATAATGACCTGGTAAAGGCCTGGATGGTGTACTAGATCGCAGCAGTGTGGGCTCAGGGACCTAGGTCCAAATCCCACCTCTGCCTCTCTCATCACTGTGGACACGGAAGTCCTCGTTCTCGTGTCCCCATGCGGGTTGTAAAGACCAACTAAACACCAGTGGCAAATGCTGAGGCAGGAAGAGCTGGTCAGCGCCATGTTGTAACTTTTGGAGTCCAGCCAGCCACAGTACATTTTCCTAGCCTCTAAAATTTTTTTGCTCCCAGTGTGAAGGAAAAAAATCAAAATATTGGGCTGGGGCTATAGCTCAGTGGTATAAGGGTCTGCCTGGCAAGTGCAAGGTCCTGAGTTCGATTTCCAGTACCAAAAACAAAACAAAAAGATAAAATAAAAAATGCAAAGTATTTTCTTCTACCTTAACAAGTGCCCTCTCCTTTTAAAAGAAATTAAAACCTTCTTGAGGTCCTTAAAGTCTTGTGGGCTTTATCTACTGTGCCTGGTGGCTTTGCTGGTTCTGAGTTCTTTTGGTGCTGACCTGTCCTAGACACTGTCTCTGAGGTCCATCAGGGATCCCCAGGGTGCCCCACACCCCACAGGGCCACGCTTGGAACCTGTTTGTGTGGAAACTCTCGGTCTCGTGCTTAAAGCACAGGTGTGAGGCTGGCGGAATCCAGGTGCACCCACAGCTGGGAGCCCAGTCGTGCGGACTGGGTCCGACTCTAAGGCACCGGGCAGGCGGAGGAGGAGCACTGCCCCTCACAGTCACTCGCTGGTCCCTTCTTCTATAGTGACCACCACGCCTGGGGCTTTACCTTCATGATCCCACTAAATTCTCACCACACCCACTCTGCTTCACAAGAAGGAAACTGAGGCTCAGAGAGCCCAAGAACTCATCCAAAGTCACAGAGCTGCTGCAGAAGGATCTGGACCCGGTCTTCTGCTTCCCAGACCCACCTTGCTCTGCAGTAAAGCGTGGATGGGAATGGAAAAGAGACCTTCAGGGTGAGGGGATGGGGATGGGCGGGCAAGTGTGACTCAGGGGTCCTGGAGACATGAGAAAGCAAGAAAGGGACCCCGGCAGGGAAGAAGGGGCTGGGTGTGAGGTCACACAGGGGCCCCGTCCAGGCCTGAGGGACGCGGGCTGGGCAGGGGGAGGCAAGTGTGTGCGTGTGTGTGAGTGTCCAGAGCTGCCCAGGGTGTGTGAGGACCTTGGCCAGGCCAGCCACTGCTAAATACCCACAAGCCTCAGCAGACGCAGAGCTCGGTCAAAGCCTGCCCCATGCGGGGACCTGGCTGCCGTGGAAGAGGCCGCTGAGAGTCAGGAAGAGGTGTCTGCGGGCAGGGCAGGAGCCTGGGGCTGCACGTTCATCTTCGGAGCGAGATTCCTAGCTGGGGAAGGGCGCCCACCTCTATCCCGACTCACACCACAGGCAGGTGGGTCGGGCGTGTGCTCGGTGCAATCTGTCCACCCCAAAGGGAGAGGATGGAAGGGCCCTCTCCACTCAATCCTACCAGCTGCACAGCCAGCCCAGAGAACTTTCTAGAAACAAATCTGCCCAGGTGTCCAATGGCCTCTTAGCCTAAGATGACCCAACTCCAAACTCCTTAGCAGGCTTTTCCCTCTCCAGCAGCGTCTAGACCTGAGTCCCTAGAGTGGCAGCCACCTCACTGCCTGTCACCAGTCTACCACCCCAGTCGCCAAGCCCCTTTAGATTTGTCATCATTTCTTACACATTTTTTTAAGTCCCTTGCCTTTGCCACCTGCCCAGCTTTGGGTTCCTGTCTCCCCTGGCCTGGGTCCTGCTCAGCCTGCCTCTGCTCTGTGTCCTGCAGTCCTTCCCCACCATGCAGCCTCATGAAGCTTTAAAAGCCTCAGGGCTACGTCACACTAGAACTCAGGTTGGCCAGCGAGGCCATGCAGGGTCTGGAGGCTGGAGCTCCTGCAGCTTCCTTTCTGTCTGAGCCTAACTCGGTCAGTCCCTTCCAATCCTGCCCCAGGGCTTTTGACTATGTTGGCTCACTCTTTCCTCCCCAACTGACACTGCTGATGTTTAACCCAGGGTCATACCAGTCCCCAACACTGTACCCTCTGATGACTCTGGGCTCCTCTCTCATCAGAGCTTACAGTTGGCATCTCCTACTTGAGGAATAGCCGTGTCCCACCCAAGACCCTGAGCTTTCTGAGTATAGGGGCTATGCATGGTTTCTTTCACCTCTCAATCCCTGATACTTTGGGTGCTCTTTGCACATTGTAGGAATGAAGACATGATTGTTGGATGGATAAATCAATGCGAATGAGCAGTGGGTGTCCAGGAGTCAGTGGCTGACCTGCAGCATTGGGCAGAGGGCCTGTTGGCATTTCCCAACCCCATGGCCGCCACCATGGTGCAGATGTGACACTGAACCTGGGACGGCTGTGAGAGAAGGGTCGTGTTATGGTTTGTGTCTGAATATCCCCCAAAGCCTCACGCAGTCATGGACCTTGGAGTCACCCCACCTCGGAGCACGCTGATTATGGACTGGAACCTCCACAAACTGTGAGCTAAAAACTTTTCCTTTCTTAACTTTGGGTGCTGTGTATTTTGTCACAGCAACAAGAGAAAAACAGGTCATGAGTGGTGGTAGCATTTGAGTGGTGCTGGGTGGTCAGTGTAACCTCGGGCAGCAGGGTGAGATTCCCAGGGATATAACAATAGCTCATGTTGGCTTGTTCCTAACTCCTCTTCCCCTCACCACTAAGAACTGTATTTGATTGCACCATTCACCCCAACAGAGCATATACAACCATCTAAATTTACACAGCAGACCCAGGAAGACAAAGTCTCTGATCCAAGGTTCTCAAGGGAGCAGAGTGCGAACCCAGAGAATCTGACTCCGAATCTGATCTACATGCAGAGGCTTCTATGGTGAGAATGCACACTTAACGGGTGCCCGCTGTGTGCCACAAATAAGCCTCATGTGGCCGGAGGTGGACAGCATCATTTCCACCTGACAGGTGAGGAAACCGAGGTTCAGGGAGCTGCAATAACTGTCTAGCAGTTTCAGGCAGTGTAAGTGGGCAGAATGAGGTGGAACTGACACCGAATGTTCCAGCATTCAGGCTTCCTCCCCACTGTGCTGGACTGAACCCAGGGCTGCCACATGCACGCTAGGCGGGCACTCCTCCACTGAGCCACACTCATCATTTTTGAGATAAGTTCTCGCCGAAGTTCCCAGCTGGCCTTGAATTTGCAATTCTCCTGCCTCAGCCTCCCAAGGACCAGTGATTACAGGTATGTGCCACTGCACCTGGCCTGGGTTCAAGCTTTCAACCACTCCACTTCACTGCTTTGCTCAGTGGATGAGACTGTAGTTTTTACTGGGATTTTGCGAGGTGGAGAAAGGAAGAGCTACATTCCAGGACTACAGGAGTCTGGGGCGAGGGCAGGGAAACCTCAGGGAGAGACGTGTGGGATCTGGTGAGAGGACGGGGCCATGAGACACCCAGCACAGCCAAGCCCAGTACCCAGGGAAGGCCCGAGTGGAGATGAGTCATGCCGGAAGCACTGATTAAGCCTCCCCAGAGAGAGACTGACACACTTTGCTGTCTCAAGAATGCCCATGCTATGGATTCAAGGTGAGACGTCTGAAAACTAAGAACATTAGGGCCAGACCGGCCTGGCTCTGCTGAGCGGCCTTTGGAAAGTTTCTTAACCTTTCTGTGCTTCCATTCTTTTCCTGTGAAATGGAGGTAATAACGGGGCCTCCTGCACGGGAGTGTGGTGGAAAGAAATGAGATAATAAATAAAGGTCCTGGTGGTGTTGGGCATGCAGCACCTTTAGGGTATTTCATTTCTCTCCCCTCTCTACCGCTAAAAAGAGCTCCACAATCCCCCAGCTGCACCAGAATCAAGACTAAAGTCAGTGATGGTGCTAAGGAGAGGGAGGGGAAGGGAAGGGAATGTCCAGCTATCCCGTTTTGAAACACATCTGAGACAGGGGGAGAGGTATTTATTTCCATCTCCTTCCTGCAGTGTGGACCAGGTTATGTAAGTCAGCTTCTCAGGGCGTCCCCCTAGGGCCTCCAGGAGGGTGGCTGGCAGTGACATAAGTAAATACTTCTGTGCTCTCTGCCCTGGGGTAAGGTTCTGAGCAAACACAGGGCCTGCAAGGGACGAGGCAGGGAGGAAGAGGAGGAGGCCAAGTCTGGAGCGAGGGTGGGGCCAGGCGGTGTCAGGAGGCCCTCCCTCCAGGCCTGGCTGGGTCCCAAAGGCCGTGAAAGTGGACAAGTCAGCACCTGGTTAGCCGTGAGTTTTCACGGTGGCGTTACCTGGGGGAGAGGTCCAGTCCAGCCGGGAGGTTGGGGGCTGCAGGCTGTGTCCCCATGGACAGAGCGAAGGCCATTCCAATGCGGACACTGCCTGTCTCCTGCCATCCTGACACCTACACTCTCTCCTCCTGGGCTCTGGGGACGACTGAGTTTTCCCTCAAGGTGCTGTCCCCTGTCTCAGAATGTCCTCTGGTCCCTGTCCCATGCACAGGTAGGTGGCAGAGCAGACAGAGAAGGGACTCTGGAAATGGACTGGCTTAGTGACAGCACCCCAGCCTCATGAGCTCTCCACGGCTGTTTCCTCCACGTTCAACTGGGCTTTGTGGCTCCTGGCTCATCCTTTGTTGTGACCACCAGAGACAGCCATTGTCAATGACAAGGGCTGATTACTTAGCCATTCTGTGTCCACCAGGCGTGGACAAGGCTTTGGAGTCATCAGGCTCGTGGCAACACAGGAAGCCTGAGCAGCGAGCCAGTGCCAGAGCCAGGTGGGCACCCCGATGTCAGATCTCTTTGCCTTCCACACCTGCTCAAAGCCTCCTGCCATCTCAGAACAGTGGCATCTTGTCTCCAGATGCGCCAGTGCTTCCCAGCTGCAGCCCCCTGTCACTTCCAGAGATGGCTCCCACCCCACTTCCTCTTCTGCCCATCAGGACCTAGGTGGCCCCTGTGCCTGCAAAGACCACCAGAACATGTCAGAGGTGATGCTGGCAGTTCTAGGAATTGTCCTTACATGGCTGCCTCTGCTATCTGCCCCTCAGAAGCCCTGCCCTGGGGGCTGTCCCTGTCAGAACCAGCTGCCATGCTGTGAGAGTCCCCAGGCCCACGGCAAGGCCATGGGTGGACGCTCTAGTTGACAGTCCCAGCTGAGCTCCCAAGGGACAGCCAGCATCACTGGAAGCCATGTGAGAGACCTTTTCAGACACCTAGAGCAGACAAGCCCTCAGACATCTGACCGAAACCACGAGACCACCCGCCTGGCCCAGCTGACTTCATGGGGCGTAAGAGTAAATACCCCATCTTGTTCTGACTGATTTTACTATATTTTGTTTGATAGTATCAAGTTTGAGGGTATAGGCAACCACTTTGAAGGCAATAAGATTTACTATGATGCCCATTGTGGTTTGACTATTATCTTCTTTTGAAGTCCTGTAAGGTCTCGAATGTAGGTTTTATTGGTCTTGTTCTGTACTATTTTTTTTTTTTTGTTCTGTACTGTTTTGTTCAATTCTACTATACCTGAAGATATAGACAACTACTCTTTTTAAGATAGTAAGAGGGAGGCATAATGGTAACCATTGTTGATCACCTGGTATTCTGTTTTTGCATCATGTACTATGTCCATCCTTCTGTTCTGACCCTGTTTTGCTTTGTCACATTTTTTTTTTTCTCTTCAAAAAAATGTTATAAGAATTGTGGGAGTTTTTATTATAATTGATGATATAGGCAATTCTTTTTAAGATAGCAAGAGGCAGTATGGTAACCATTGTTGATCACCTAGTATTTTGTTTTTACATTATCTATTTTGTCCATCCTTTTGATTTGACTGACTCTGATCTGTTATGTCACATTTGGTTTTACTCTCTTCAAAAAAAAGTAATAAGAACTGTGGGAGTAATAAAACCCAATGTGTAATTGTCATTGTACAAAAGAAAGGAAAAGAAAGTGCTCTAAAGAATTATAA
The DNA here is from genome assembly GCF_034190915.1 of Cavia porcellus. Lineage (NCBI taxonomy): Eukaryota > Metazoa > Chordata > Mammalia > Rodentia > Caviidae > Cavia > Cavia porcellus. Next base: position 18,512,345 of record NW_026947508.1, on the reverse strand, counting down.
CTGCATATATATTTAAGTGTATAAGGTAGATAACCGTATTACTGAGTTTTGTTGGATCATTGAACAGAACTGTTTGCAGTCTCACTGTTTGAAAGTCCACTTTATATGCTTTAATTTTGTAACGTGAACAACTATTTCTAAGATAACAATATGTAATTTATTAACTAGTGATTTCCTATTGTTTATTTTTTCTGAAATTCTGTATAACTTGTACCCTTTTTCTGTTTTTTTTTCTTTTTCTCCTTAAATACAAAAAGAAACCCTCCAAAAAAAAAAAAAAACTGTAGGAGTAATAAAACCCAAAAAGTGTAATTGTTATTGTAAAAAAGAGTGGAAAATAAAGTGATCTAAAGGGTATAACTGCATGTATATTTAAATGTGTAGGATAGAAAACCATATTACTGAGTTTTTGTTGAATCATTGAACAGAACTGTCTGCAATCTCACTGTATGAATGTCCACTCTGTATGCTTTAATTTTGTAATTTGGACAACTGTTTCTAAGATGACAACATGTAATCTATTAACTAGTGATTTCTTACTGTATTTTTTTTCTTGAAATTCTGTATTACTTGTACCCTTTTACTGCTTTGTTTTGTCTTTTTTTCTCTCTTTAAATAAAAAAAAAAAACAAAAAAAAATAGTAAGAGTTTATAGTAATCATGATCCCCCATTACATTGCTCTGAAGCCTTATAATGTCTGCATTCATTAGTTGGAGTGGTTTTATCCTAGTTTGTTTGATTTTATTATCTGTGATAGTATAAACAGCTACTTTAAAGAAAAGAAGACATTAGAATAGCCAGAGCTGATTTAGTATCATCTTACTCTGAAGTCCTACTGTGCTTCTGTTTTTCTGTTGCCTTTGGTTCTATCCTGTTATATCTTATTGGATATTATTATGTGTGACAGTATAAACAAATTTTCTATGGAAAATGAGATAATATAGTAGCCATTGTTCGTCCTCTGCTTTTTGGTTCTGAAAGCCCTGTAATGCTTTCATTCTCTTGAATGGCTTTATACTGTTTTGTTATGCTTGATACTGTTGTATATGAAACTATGTTCAACTATTTCAAAGAAAGAGACACTATGGTAGTTACTGTTAATTATGGGTTGTCTTGTGGTAAAATACTATGTTACTTTTCATTGTTCTGATCTGATCTGCTTTGTTATGTCCCCTTTTGTCTTAATGTCTTTAAAAAAAAAAAATTTAAAAAAAGGGTAAATACCAAGCTATTGTTGGAAGCCACCAAGCAAGTGGTTACACTGCAGTGACACCCAGCAGGCCAAGCTCCACACATGTTCCCCTCCGGCTTTTTGACAGTCAGAGACAGTCCACAGAACAGGCCTGGCCTCTGTCTCTGTCTTCCTTTTGTACCTGTCTCCTTTCCTACCTCAGCATGAGGAGCACCTGCTGGACCGGATTCCTGCTCTGCTCCGCATGGGGGCCTACTATTCATTTAAGGAGCACTGCTCTTGAAACTTGCTTCTTAACCTCAAGTGTACCCAACCTATCTCATTCCCCTGCAAGACCAAGGACATCAAGAGAAGAGTAAGTAAGGTATTTTCAAGAATTGCTGGGACTTTCAACTGATACTTTTTACAAATCCCTGTTATAGATCCCCTGGTGTGGTGTCTAGAAGCCTCTAGTCCTTGTTCCACACTGGTGGTCACTTTGGATTCCAGCAGAGCCTCTGCAGACGGACCACCCCAGCTTGAGGTCACCTCCCTAACTAAGCAGCAGCGATCATCTCAATGGCACCAGACTGCTCCAGGCCGCAAGGATCTCTTGCACAGAGCCAGGTCTGAGAGTGGACAACCAGATCCTGCCCCCTCAGCAACCCTATGAGAGCTGGCCCTGTTCCTTTGTTACCTTGTAGGCCTGATCTGCTCTGTCACTGCTACGTCCCCTTCAGTGCCTCTCTTTGAGCCAAAGTCCCCTGGATCATTTTCTCTTCCTTCTCAATGAAAAGTCCTGCTTGCTGGGTATGGTGGCACACACCTGTAATCCCAGCATTTGGGAGGGTGAGGCAGGAGGATCACCATGAGTTTGAGCCCAACCTGGGCTACACAAGCAATTCAAGGCCAGCCTGCACTACATAGCAAGAAGCTGTCTTTAAAAAACCAAAACCAAGCGCCGGGCATGGTGGCTCACACCTGTACTCCCAGGAGGCTGAGGTGGGAGGATCATTGTGAGTTGGAGACCAGCCTGAGCTACAAAGTGAGCTCAAGGCCCGCCTGAACTGCATAGCGAGACCTGGTCTCAAAAAAGACAAACAAAACAAAACAAAACAAAACCAAAAAAGCTTTGCCTGTATACTCACATTTCTTGGCCTACTTTTTAATTTCTATTATCACTGAGTCAAAGGACCTCACGTGACATATGCAACCACACTGGGAGTTCCAGGATCTGGGAGTGGCAGCCACCAGCCTTGTATTCCTGGATCTGGAAGACAGTCCCAGGTTCTGGAATTCAAGGGTTCCAGGAAGTCTTGTGATTCCTCTACCCAATTTTGGCGGTCACTGGTGCTCTCCAGCCTGGCCAGGGATCTGGGCATATTTAGAGGGCCTCAAGATTTCCCAGTGTTTTAAAAGAATGAGGTGTGTAAAATACCCTCCTTCCTAAAGTGCTGAATACCTTTCTGTTTCTGGCATGGGAACCTGATTTACACACCCTGCGCAGTGTGTAACTTTTCACAGCTCTGCGTGGGATCTCCTAGATTTGTTTCTTTTATTATTAAGGTTTTCCTCCCAGAGTATTTTCAGTGTGGCTCTTTGTGTGCTCCACCTTCTGAGGTTTTATTTACCTAAGAGTATTTTTGTTATGACCTCATGTTTAAATGACAGCTTGGCTGATTTGAAGATTCTGGGTTGAACAAGTTCTTTTCTTTCAGTTCTGAGCAATATTACTTCCTCTATCAAGTGTTGCTGATTCTTGCTCCTGTGTAAGTGGTCTGTTATTTTCTCTGCTCTTCCTCTGGGTTTTGTATTTTTATTCTCAACCTGATATCTCTGTGTAATTTTCTTCTTTATTTCTATTGTTGGTTATTCTGAGTCCTTCCAACCTGTGTTCATTCACTTTTCTGTAATTTTGAAATATTTAACCTTTTTTAAAAAGTCTTTTTGAGACAGGGTCTCACTATGCAGTTCAGCCTGGCCTTGAACTCACAGTGATCCTCCTGCCTCAGCCTCCAGAGTGCTGGGATTACAGGCATGTGCCACCACAGGTAGCTCCCAGATGCTTTTGAGGATAATTTCCAATCTGCTCATTTTGTCCATCAGTTAATTCTTCAACAGAATCCATCCTCATATTGTATGCCATTGACAGTATCTATTATTTTAAATAGTTTTTTTTCTTAGCTAATGTTTTGACTTTGTTCTCACGTAAGACTTTTTCTCTTCACTGTAAGCAGTGTTTTGTTGTTGTTGTTGTTTTTGTTTTTGGTCTTTTTGAGACAGGGTCTCACTGTGCTGTTCAGGCTGGCCTTGGGCTCACTTTGTAGCCCAGGCTGGTCTTGAACTCGCAATGCTCCTCCTGCCTCAGCCTCCCGAGTGCTGGGATTACAGGCGTGCACCAACATGGCCAGCTCTGTAAGCAGTTTTTAATGAAAACTGCAGGTGATTTCATTCCTCTGTCTCCCCAGTTGTCTGCTTGTTTGTTTTTCCTTTTTCCTTTCCTAGTGGATGAGATTTAGCTTCGAGTTCAAGGGTCTGTTCTTGGGTCCTTGTCTGGCTGTGGCCTGGTGACAGCCTTCCTGGAGGGTAAAGACCCACATGGAAGGTCCCACCACCAGCCTTTGCCTCCTGTACCTGCACAACACAGGAGACGTATTTCTTCCTGGAAACCTGGGCCACTCTGCTAACTCTCTGATCTCCACGTCTTCACCATCCCTGCGGGTGGCATGAGCTGAATGTGTGTTATTATAACAGAGAAGGGGAAGCAACCCTCCTTTGAACAAGGCAAGGTGCGCTGAAATGCTTTTTACCATCCGTGCCCAAGTCAGGAGTCACCGAGGGACTGAACTGCATTTTGGCCCCCGCTGCATCAGTGGTGGTAGAAAAAGGGATGAATCTGTGACTTCTTGTTCTCTCAAGAGTTCGTAAATTTCCTCTTTTATCTCCTTAAGTGCTAGTATCATGCTTTACTTAAAATTTGAGTCTAAGCCAGGCATGGTGGCTCACGCCTGTAATCCCAGCACTCAAGAGGCTGAGGCAGGAGGATCATTGTGAGTTCGAGACCAGCCTGGGCTACAAAGTGAGCTCAAGGCCAGCCCAAACTGCACAGCACGACCCTGTCTCAAAAAGAAAAAAAAAAAAATCTGAGTCTACCCGCTTCAACAATTCTGGTTCAGGTGGCTGATGTCTTTTTCTTAAGAGTAGTATACTCAGGTATACATGTGGGAAGGTGAATTGAGCTTCTCCTAGGAGCACCAACTGCCCGTCTTGCATTGTGTTGTGGGGGAACAGCTGAAGTGTAAGAGGGACTAAGGTTGGGCACGGTGGTGCACATCTGTAATCCCAGTACCTGGAAGGCTGAGGCAGGAGGATCGCCCTGAGTGTGAGGCCAGCCTACTATCTATCTATCTATCTATCTATATATATATATATATATATAGAGAGAGAGAGAGAGAGAGAGAGAGGGAGAGAGAGAGAGAGAGAGAGAGAGAAAGGGACTGGGATAAGAGTAGGATGAATCTAGGGCAGAAGGATCCCACCCTAGGATGAGCATGCTTGGGAACTTTTAGTTGGCACTCTGCCAAGTTTGACTGTCAGGGTTGAATATGGGGGGTTGGGGGTGGGGTAGGGTGTGGTTGGGGGGGTGGGGGTGAGTGGGTGGGGAAATGAGTATTTGCTTTTATCAGTTTCTTTCTGCACAAGGCCTTGAGCAGCCCAGACTACCTGTGGGCCACTGCTGCCCATTTCTGCATGAAGGGGTTGGACAGCTACTAGAACGCTGGAAGGTGAGGTTCCTCGAAGGCAGGCAACGGGAGGGCTCAAGTCCAGGCTGTGGTTTTTCAAGCTTTCATTCACTCCAGACAGAGGGCTCAGGCAGTGGCCGCCTCTATCTGTAGGCTCCACAAGTATGGATACAGCTTGTCAGGGATTGAAAAAAAAATCTCCCAAACCCTGCATCTGTACCCAATATGTACAGCATTTTTTTTTTTCTTGCTTTTTGGTTTTCTGGAGACAGGGTCTCACTATGCAGTTCAGGTTGGCCTTGAGCTCATTTTGTAGCCCAGGCTGGTCTCAAACTTGCAACAATCCTTCTGCCTCAGCTTCCTGAGTGCTGGGATTACAGGCGTAAGCCACCAAGCCTGGTTTTATATAGACCTTTTTTTTTGTTATTATTCCCCAAATGATACAATCTAACAGCTATTTCCATTTATATTCACACTGCCTTATGTATTATAAGCAAACTAAAGATGATTTAAAGTATGCAGGAGGTATGCAGAGGTGCTATGCAAACACTATACCATTTTACCGTTTTTATATAAGGGACCTGAGGAACCAGATGCTGTTATGGGGGGGGGGGCTGGATTGAATTCTCCAGAGATATCAATGTCCCAAAGTACCGTGCAGCTGATGGGGAGTCGGGGAAACTGGGCACAGTCCTTGCCCTCAGGGGAGATGCAATCTGACGATAGACTCAGACCTAAACCCTGGCACTGCCACCTGGAGAGCTCAGTCTCTCTTAGCCTCAGTTTCTGTACCTGTAGGACACCTGCAGACTGGAGAAGGACACGGCACATATCCCCTGGGAGCCGGAGGCTTTCGGGAGAAAATGCTGCCAAGTGATTAACACACAGAAAGCTCTCAAAAATGTTAACTATTGTTGTTATTTTATTTTGTTTTGTTTTGTTTTGTTTTTGACACAAGGTCTTCCTATGTAGTTTAGGCTGGGTTTGAATTATATAGCCTACACTGGCCTGAAATGCACAACAATCCTCCTGTCTCAGCCTCCTGTTTTCTGGGATTACAGGCATGCATCACCACACCCAGCTTGTAGTTATTATGATGATTAATATCATCATAACTAGAGATGAGGTTGGAATTTGGTCCTGTGGGCAAACTGGTCACCGTCAAGGTCTCCAACTAGAGAGAAGCTTGGGTTGGGGCATCTAGAATTTCAGAATGAGAGGATGAATGGATTTGACTCTCAGAAAACCAGCATGACATGGAGGTGGAGGAGGAGGAAAAAGAAAAATAGGAGAAGGAGAAGAAGGAGGAGGAGGAGGAGAAAACCAACTAAGTCCATTTTTCAGAACAAACTATCAACACCACAAGCTGCTCCAATTTCCACTAAGTGGCCCCTTTTCCTAGTTTTTTGCTCCTTTCCTCCCTTTTCCCACGTCTCTTTTGTTTTATGAAACAGGGTCTTGCTGTGTGGCCCAGGCTGCCTTTGAACTCACGACCCTTCAGCACCAGGCTGGCTGGCATCTCTGTTTTTCGCTCACTCACCACGCAGTGAGGAGTCTGGGGCTCCTCCAGCAGGGTGTGGGGCCGCAAACCTGCTCAGAGAGGGAATCCCAACGCCTCCCTGGCTGCCTGTGTGATGGTTACTTCATCTCTCTCCAGCTCTGCAGAGAACCAGGGAGGCACAGCCCCTCCGAGGGAGCTGTGGGTGGCCGGGGGCTGAGGCATGCGGAGCATGTAGCCCTTCCTGTGTGGGCACAAAGGGATGCCTCAGCAAACAAGCGCTGACCATTCCTTGGCCTCTGTAAACTACAGGCTGAGCACCCAGGGACCTCCAGGGAGGACGAGGGGTGGGGTACAGCAGAGGGGGGCAAGTCACACAGATGCTTTCACTGCATGACAACTGGGGAGACGCCACCAGGTGGAGACAGATGGAAGCTTCAAAGGGAGGCCACCCGTTTCCAGGGGTTTGCCACGCCCAATGCAGCAGCAGAAACTGTCCCCTCCAGACTCCCAGTGCAGCAAGTGTCACGGGCAACCCGAGGTCAGTTGCTCTAACAGTTGCTTAGCAGGCCCCAGACTCGAGGTCCCCCGAAGGCGCGCTAATTGGACAGTGGTGGCCCTGGAAGTTCTCACCTCTGGGTAATGAAGCAGGAAACCGAGGCTCAGGGATGCTGATCTGGTTTAAACCAGAGCCCAGGAGAGGAGAGTGTCCCTGTGTGTCTCCCCCTCACTGCTGCACCGCTGCCCAGGGCAAGGCTGGCCCTGCAGGGTCCACATGGGTCCCTGGCCGGCTGTGCTTCTGCCATCCCCCCCCCCCCAAGGCCCCAGGGCTCAGGTGTGCCCAGCCCAGGCAGGAGGCCCTCAAGCAGGCCAGGGCCAGCTACAGAACAAGCCTCTCTGTCTGAGCCACTGGCATAGCTTCTTTTCTGTCCTCAGGTCAAACTGCAGCCACCACCCCTGGGCGCGTGAAACCACATGAGAGGTTCCAGCTGCGCTGCCCGGCTCCTGCCTCTCCGCTTCACCTATGCCCGGCCTGGCTCAGGAATGCAAGGAGCCCCACCGGCGGCCAGAGCCTGGCTCCACGCCCTTCCTGGCTTCCCGTCTCCTCCTCCTGCGCACCTAGAATCCACACTGGGGACCAGGGGTCCATTTCACAGCAATGAAGAAGGCTCCATCCTAACAGACCCAACAGGGCCCCCAGGGCGGGCTGGGCGGCTGCACCGACAGCGCATGCGGCTCCAAGGCTGGCCGCAGTGCTGGCTCTGGGCAGTGCGCACCGTGCACCTCCGGACCCGGGCGCAGCTGGCCGGCCACAGCGCAGCCCCACGGAGAGCTCTTCAACAATAAAAACAAATCTTTTAAAATGAAACATGCATAATTGTGGTTTTCTTTTCATGAGAGGTGAGGTTTTTAAAACATAAAAGTTTAGGGCTCGGGATTTAGCTCAAACGCTTGCCTGGTAAGTGTGAGGTTGTGAGTTCAATCCCTGATACAAAAAAAAAAAAAAAGTTTACCGAGCAACTTGAAATCCAGTTTACCTTTCTATCTCTCCCTCTAGTATTTCATCCCACTTTATTGAGGGACTAGGAAATACAGAAGTATTGCTGTATGTACAGTTCCCAGCCCACCTAGTGACAAAAGAATGTGGAGTTAGGAATCATGGAGACTACGTCTGACCCTCTGTGAATCCCGGTCTCCTCACCTCTGAGATGCGGGGTGCCCTCTATTATATTCTGGGGTTCCACTAGTTCTACCGTTCCATGACTGCTCTGGTGCAGTGGGGTGGGGTCATCATGTACGATGCTTTCTTCTCTGGGTTGAACCAGGAGCAGCCACAGAGTACCCAGCCTGTCCCCAGCTGTACCGTGTCACACTTTGATGAGACGGATCAGAGGGGTTACACCCCTCCGGTGGGAGGTGAGTGGGGATGAGACAAAAAAAAAAAAAAAGAAGAAGAAGAAGAAGCTCCAGGTCAGTTTTGGGGCTCTCCTGTCTCGGAGCCAAGAGCCCCAGTCCACAGTGGAGCTGTGTGCATTGCACAAATGCTCTCTGAGCACCTACTGTGTGCCAGCTGCTCTGCCTGGTGGGGCACTGAGGGGTGAGGCAGGCTTGGTCCCTGAGCCCACGGAATCCTCAGCAAGGCACGGATCTCAAGTGAATGAATGAGCATAAGCACTTACAGAAAAGACTACATGAAGCCTTTTGTGGCTCTTTGTGGCTCTTTTGTGGATACAGTGTCTGTGGCTTCGGCGGATGTCTCTCCCTCTTCTGCCTCAGACCTTTGCTTCTCACATATTCCCAGTCACCCTTAGAGGGCAGGAACCCCCGTGCGGTGCCCGAAGATTATCAGAAAACCAAAGGCACCTAACTTTGTCTCAAGAATGCAGCTTCCTCTAGGGCCAAGGCGGAAGTGACCAGTACTGTGGTGAGGTCAAGGGGAATCAGCTGTTGATAATGAAACCAAGACATCAGGTGCCCCCGGGACCTAGCCCAGTTCCTCAAGCCCGGCTGGCCTCAGGAGGAGTGGGGTGGCTCCACCCACTGCCACCTCCCTGAGCTCACCTTCCCAGGAACCAGGTGCCAGGCTGCTGCTGGGGACACAGACATGGACCGATGACGTAGTCCCTGCCCCAGGAGCCACTGTCTAGCAGAAATTAACAGCCTGCATTTATTGAGTGCTTACTATACACAGACCTATCTGACAGTTGGTTGAGAAACTGCATCATTTCAGGAGCACAGACACAGAAGGATGCAGAGGGAGGAAGGGGCTTTGCCCAAGACAGAGACCGCCCAGACTTCAGGGCCACACTGATTCTACAGCACAGACCTCTCAAATCCCACCTCCTCCAAGGAGCCCTCCGGGAACCTTCCTCCCAGGCTCCTGGACTTCCTGGGTCTCTCTAAGTCCGCGTGCTGTTGTCTCAGCCGTTCCTTCCTCCCGCGGGTACCCCGGGACTGGAGTTCTCCCTGCATCTTTCTTCCCTTATTCAGTGAGCACCCCCACAGCTTTTCCATCCACTTGAATTTGCTGATCTGAACTGGAACCCTGGGCTCCCCCACCCCGGTGAAGGGGGTTTTCTTTTCACTGAACCTCAGATCCTCAAGGGCGGCCTCCGCAGAGGTCTACCGCTAGGACACCGTTTGCACTGAGGAGACAAGCGCTGGTCAAAGGCCCGACTACCTCTAGGCTTTTCCTTGGGGAATTTAGGTTTGTTGATTGCACACTTCGCGCTCCCTCCCAAAGCGGGCTGACTGTGGGGTGCATGTGAGTTTGCACCCCGGTGTCCTTAGTCACCCTCGTGGTCCGAGGCCACGGAAGATGGGAAAGCTCGGCCTCCCTCCCGCCACACAGGACCACCGCCCCGGCGCGCAGACGCTGGGCGCTTCCTTCCTCAAAGATCAGGAGACACTGCGGACCCCTCACGCCCACCTCCCGAGCCCGCCTTCGCCCGCCGGGCAGGTGCCCGCGTGCCCGCGCCTCTTACCTGCTCGGCGACCCGCTCGGCCTCCCGGCCCCGCCGCGCTCCCGGGCTCGGTGTCCACTGCCGCCGCCGCCCACGCTGCCCGCCGGGACCCGCCCCGCCCCGCCCCGCCCCGCGCGCGCAGGTGGCCCCGAGCAGCCGCCGAGCTGGAGCCTCGGCGCCTCCCTGCGGTGTCCCGCTGCTCCAGCCCGGCTGCTGGTGCAAACTCAGATTCCCACACCCTGGGCGCGGGGTGCACCAGCCACGACTTCTCAGAGGACCTCGGGGACCCCACGATGAGGTGTGACCGAAAAACAGGGCGCGTGCTTAGAGTTTTAAACAATTATTGTGGTGAAAGATACATTGTAATTAATCCCCCCTCAAAATATTCCCGCTCCCTGGGACTCACTCATGCCAATGGCCTTGTCACTTTGTGAAGCAGTTCTAGAAGTCTCTTTTCCTGTCTTTACTGGCTCTGTCCTGGCTGCCTCAGTATACAGACTCCATGCAAACCATTTACCTTTCAGGGGCATTTAGACTTTGGGGAAGACTCAGAAGTTGCCTGGTGCCAGATCCCCTGAATTAAGCGGGTAAGGATGCACTATAATGTTTCCTTCCAACCTGCCTTTTGGTTGGATGACGCTCGGCAGTAGCATTCACTGTATTTTTGATCACACCTCTTCGAAGACATAAAAGAGGGAGTGCAAGAGGCAAGGCGGTGTGGGGTGTCTCGGGGGGTTAATGGCACTGTGTCTTTTACTGTAATAATTTTAAAAATGTAAACATTCGCTGTGGCTTTTGCTCACCCTTTGCTTTTGCACCAATGCGAGCTCTGGAGAGCCGTGCAGGATGCTGGTTTGATGGAAAGGCTTAGGGAGGGGACGGGATGTAGACAGTCACACACACGGAGAACCGAGCAGCTGGCAAGTGTCAAAACTCCAACCACGCAGAGTCAGACGCCACTGTCTGGGAGACGGGCTGGCATTTTGTTGTCTCCCAGGTGCCCCAAACTCTATCTCTGCACACAGTAAGCCCTCAACCAGTATTTATGAAAAAGAACAGATTTCAGGGGGCTCCCAACGCTCTCTTTGAGCAAACAGGGAAACTACAGAGAAGAGTTGCTCACAGTCACATAGCATGTAAGTGACAGGCCAGGAGTAGACCCAGGTCACCTGATTCCAGATTATATGAATGGAGTGAGTAGTTACAGACTGAGTGCCTGGGAGGTGTTTAGAGCAGGGAGGGTTTGCTGTGTTGTCGCAGGATACACCAAGGTGCGTTTAATTATTTTAAAAAACTTTTTTATTTTTGTCTTTTTGAGACAGGGTCCCACTATGCAGTTCAGGCTGGCCTTGAACTCACTTTGTAGCCCAGGCTGGCCTCAAACTTGCAGCAATCCTCCTGCCTCAGCCTTCCAAGTGCTGGGATTATAGGTGTGTGCCACCACAGCCAGCATTTATTACACTTCTAATAAGAAGCACAATTCTATAATTCTGCATCTTCACCAAGGACAAGAGATGCGCTCCTCAGCAGCACTTGCCCCCTTTGGTGGAGGACAAACCCGGCCACAAAGAGGGCCTGGGAAAGGTGGGGAGGGGATGGGGGAATCTGGGGAGACTGCCCTGACCCTGCATTAGGTGCTGATGGGCCTCTTTAGCGTGAATCCAAAGGTGCTTGCTGGCAAGTGCCCAATGATCACATGATCTTGGGCTCAAATTCACTCTTCTAATTTACTGATCACAAGATGGAGCAGTTTTCACAACTTCTTTGAGACTCAGTTTCTTTCTGTAGAGTGAAATGACACCACTTATCTCAGGGTCCCTGCAGAGAGGGCTAGAGAGGAGGAACTTGTTTGTGCTGGGCACCTTGGAGACGCAGCATGCTGTGTGGTACCTGCCAGGGACAGGGCACATTGACACAAAGGGTCCCTGGCATCTTCCTGTCATCAACCCCACTTCCTCCTTCTTCCCTGACCCCAGCCACTCAACTGAGGACGTGTCCATCCTCAGGAGGGGCTCTGACATCTGCACCAAGGCACGTGGGCCAGGCCCTTTCCGTCACCAGGGCGTCCCCTGAGCCAGAGCCAGAGGCCCATGGCGCTGTGCCTTGGAGCTGCTTGGTGACCTTCATCTCCAGCTTATTCCCTCACTGAGCTTGCAGAGTATCCACTGTAAGCCAGGCACTTGGAGAGGTGGGTCAGCGTCCACATCATCCCAGCCTGTAGACCTCACGTTGCGGAGGTGCATAGCACGGTGACACCTAGTCACAGAGATGGTGACAGGGAAGAAAGGGCCTCTGCAGGGAGCCCTGTGAAGGAACTAATAATGGGCAGTCACTGGTCATTATGGGGAGTCAGGGGTGCCTTCAGAAAGAAGTAAACACCATCTGCGAGGGGAAGACAGAGAGCTGGGACAGTGGGACAGTCAGGTACAGAGGCCACAACACCAGTGCGCTAACTGGAGTGGAGGGCTCAGGGAAGGGTGCACAGGAGGGCAGGGTCAGATGTCGGGAGGTCTTGCCGGCCAGAGGGAGGAGTTGAGATTTTATTCTCAAGAGGGTGGGATGCCATGGAAAAGAGTAGAGGATGGCGACAGCTCTGGCCTGAGTGTCTAGGAGGGTGCTGGGGTGCTGGCTGGCTGAGAAGTGATCAAGGGCACAGAGGTGGGAGGTTGGCACGGAGGAGAGGTGTCATTGGGAGCTGGAGAGAAGGGAACAGGGTCGGGATACATCCTGGAGGGAGGGTAGACAGCTGCTGCTGACAGGAGAGGATCGGAGAACCTCATGGGATGGTTTAACGGCTGAGTCACTTTGTCCCTGAGCACGGGTGACTTCTGTGACCAGAATAGTGACCCTCCTGATCCAGCAGGAGGCAGCTCCTCCGGGACCTCCCACTTTCCCTGCGCCATCTACCTGCACAGCTTGAGCCTGAGAGGCAGGAACCACACCAGAGCCTTGCACATGGTTTGCAGGATCTGGGCATGTCCACCATTCCGAAGGGCAGAGTATGGGCAGGCTTATCGTGTTTCATCCCTAAGGGAAGACGCACAAAACATTCAGGTGTTTCCAGCATGTGGAGCCACGTCATAAACGAATGGAAATAAACATGTGGACTCTTATAACTACAGAAATGTATGCCTATACTGATTAAGACTGAAGGAAATGTGGCACCATGTAAATAAAGTGTGTGGATTTTCCTTGTGCTTTTTCTTAAAAAGATGATGTTCATATAAAAAGCAGTTTTGTAAGTCAATAAAAACTGTCTGCAAAATTACTAATAAACCACCTGTTTCAGATGTACCCCATGGGTGCTATATGCTGGGATATTTAAAAATAGAAAAGGAAGGCAGGAGGGTCACAAGTCTGAGGCCAGCCCGAACAGTTTGGTAAGACCTTATCTCTAAAAATGAAGGGGCCCAGCAATGTAACTGAACGGTAGAGCACTTTCCTAGCCTACACAAAGCCCTGGTTTCAACCTCCAGCACCAACACATAAGAGGATAAAGGATAAATATATTTTTATAGTTGAATTGTCTAAGATATATATTTTGAAAATTATCTGTTAAAAATTGTAATTCCTAGACAAATAAACTTTAGTTTTTGTAATACTTTTTCTTTTTTGTTTTGTTTTGGTTTTTTTTTGAGACAGGATCTCACTATGTAGCCCAGGTTGGCCTGGAACTCACGGCGATTCTCCTGCCTCAGTCTCCAAGCTGGGATTACAGGCTTGCACCACCACACCTAGCTGTTTTTATAATACTTTTGAAATTTCTTTAATAATACTAAAGTCTGAATAATAAAACTAATTTTCTTTCTTTTTTTTTTGGTATTTTTCTTTTTTATTGGTACCGGGGATCGAACTTACGACTGCCTGCTTGCAAAGCAGGTGCTTATGCCGCTGAGCTAAATCCTCAGCCCCAATAAAACTAATTTTCAACCTTCAGACATTTGAAAAAGTTCAGAAGTTTTTACAAGGAACCTTAAGAATGTGGCACAACCCTGAAAGAAGTAATCTGTTTCTTCTATTTATAGTTAGAGTTTTTATTTATCTAAATGTCTCATAATTCCTAAAGTGATTCTGGCAACCACTGAATTGACCATATTTTGTATTAGTGCTGTTAATTTCTCATTTCCTCCAGAAAAAGTGCTTTGCTACATGGATGAGACCTGAGGAGAGGTCATCTTGGTAGAGTTAAGGGGAATCTTTGCCCACCCCGAGAGTCCATGGTCAGTGTCCTAAGGGGAGAGGTCACCGAGGCACGGGGAAGGTGGACTGTCTCACACCTCATCCTACATACGAGAATGTTTCATGAATGAAGTGCATTTGCTGGATGAGTGAATGTAATATTATTCTTTGAATTAGTAAACAGTACATCTAGACTGAGGCAGGAGGATCATTTTGAGTTCAAGGCCAGCCTGTGTTACATAGGGAGACCCTGTCTCAAAAACCAAACAACAAACAAAACAGTATGTCTATACCAAGAAAAGAAAAGAAAAAGGGAAAGGAAATAAAAGAAAAGGAGGTTTCAGTGTATGACTCAAAGGTAAACCACTTGCCTAGTAAGCACAAGGCTCTGAGTTCAAGCCCCAGCACCAGGAAAAAAAAAAAGGAAAGAGAAAAACAGTGAATTTCTGTCTCTGCACCGAAGCCACCAAAATGCAGCGAGTGGGCCCTCCCACTCTTCTCCGCAGAGCAAGTTGCTGTGGACCAGCCTCTGAACGTCTGGGTTTGTATCTCAGCCTGGACTGTCCAGTCTCTTGTTGCATCCTGGGAAGCCTTAATCTGCTATTTATGGCTTTCGAGATGGTTGCTGGGGAAACCAGCCAAATGTCACATAGGATTAAAATGCAATTTCAGTAGAGAGACAAGCAGAGACTCCTGAGCGCAAGGAAACCAAGTCCACCTTGAGTAATCACACACACACACACACACACACACACACACACACACACACCACACACACACACACACACACACCACACACACACACAATTTCCTTAGGATAACTGCTTTTGAAATCAGTTTCTTGTTTCTCAACCAAGCCAGTGGGAGAAGCCGCGAAAGCCAAGGACTCGGTCCCTGCTCTAGGTTACTGAGCGCTCTTTGCCTTTGCCCGTGCCGTCCCCGGAAGGGGGCGCGCCGTGCGGAGCTCGGGGGTGGGAAGGGGAGCCCAGCTCGCTCGCCTGCAGCCTGCGGTCTGTCCCGGGCTCACCCCGCGCATGCGCGGGTGGAGGGGGAGGGGGAGGGGCGCAGAGTGTTGGGGCTCGGCCCTCTGGCCCCTAGCTCCTCATCAGTAAACAGCAGGTGGACTCCGGGTCTCCGAGGCCTCTCCCTGCTCTGCTGAGGTTTCGGTTCTCACGGCTGCCCCAGGAAGCAGCCAGCTTCCTCATTTCTACGCTGTGTTTCAAGAATGAGCCGAAAGCACTCGCTGGTAGTTCCCGGGAAGCTCTGCTATTCCCAGGATGAAATGAGAAGCTGTAAATTAAGTCAGACGCCTAACCAGCTGCAGAAGCCGCTCCTCACTGACCAGCAACCTGGCGTTCCGAGGCTCTGAGCGCTCCCTGCGCCAGCTGCCGGATCCTGTCCACAGGGGCCACCAGGGTCATCTGAGGTCGCAGAGCCGGGGAGAAGACACAAGCTGAAGAATAGGCCGGGTAGCCGCTGCGCCCCCTTGCTGTGTGCGCAGAGGGCGCCGTGATAATCTCTGGGTCTTGGTTTTCTCTTTCCTAATTCCTTGGATGACTGTTTACTGAATGCCTGCTATGTTAGCAGTGAATAAGATTCTCTTTGCAGTCTCTGAACTTCTTGTAATCTCTCAGGGTCAAGACTAAGCCCGACCATCAGATCCCAGGCGTTTCTGTGCCCAAATAGTGCGCAGTTTACACGTCTCTATCTTACAGATGCCCCGCTGGTGACACTTTTCTCTCCTCATGGATTGTGAACTTCTCAGGTAGTGTTCTCCTTACAGCCTCTCTGGCATCAGTTGTCTGAACGTACTGGATGTCAGGTAAACAGTCAGGTATGAGTAGGTAAGCGGGGCATGGTGGCTCACTCCTGTCATCCCAGCACTCTGGGAAGCTGAGGCAGGAGGATGCAAGCTTGAGCCCAGTGCAGGGAACTGAGCAAGACTGTCTCAATATAAAAATAAAAAAGGTGTAGGAATGTAGTTCAGAGCAAATTCAACTTGTGTTCAATTGCCAGTACTAAGAGAGAGGGAGAGAGAGAGAAAGAGAGAGAGAGATGGATGAATTAAAACTTTGCTCTTGGCAAATAATAAAAAGTGAAAGTTATGGGTCACACATAGGGAGCCTGTGTTGCATACGAATTTCCTTAATTGTCTGGACAATTCTGTGAGGTAGATACTCAAACTCATAACTCTCCTGTTTCAGCCTCCTAAATAGCTGGGATTATGGGCATTTGCTACCTCACTTGGATAGACTCTGCTCTTCTTGCCATGTGGCCATGGCAGGGAGAGGTGACAGGCTGGGGACTTATAGAAGAGATGCTCACTCAGGCACTCAGGGAGCAGGCCGGGTGCCTAGGAGCGCTCCTGGTGTGGTGAGTGGCCTTCTTTTTGCCTAAAACTGCTTTGCCTGGTGACTCTTGGCTCTCCTTGGGCTCCTGGGGGAACTGTCAGCTGGGAAATTTGTACTGGTCAGCATTGGTGGCTGGAATGTTGGAAGGTGGTCTGTTAGCTCCTAGCTAAGTGGTCTGAATCTTTGATTTTGTGCTATGGTCTCTACCTGGTCTTCATAAATTTTTCTGTGCCTCCCATTTGACAAACAGCTAAAGGCATGGTCCTGAGCACAGTTTTCAGTACGTGCCCTGTTTATGGCTAATGCTACATTTGAGGCGCTGCCACCCATTTTCCTGGCATTCCACTGGCTGTCCCATTTGTTGCCATTCATTTACCAACTTTCTATCAGTTTTCAAGATTATTTTTCTCTGGAACAGGGTCTGGTTGCACTGGACATGAGCTTTTACCACAACAGCTACATTGGAAGTCAACTTCTAAACTTGACTCCCCCTAACTGCCCTACAGGACCATAAGCAAGTCCCCTCCTCTGCATGAAGCAAGACCCAATCTCACCTGTGAACCTTGAGAGCTGGACTGGATGGCAAAGCAGGGAACTGGGCCATTGCCACTTCCAGTTCCCCTGGGTGCCTAAGCAGAGCTAAGAGCCCAAAGCATCAAAGCCTTGGGTCCTGGATGCTTTTCAACACTCCCAGCAGACATAGTTCCCTCTCACCAGAGTGATGTCCCCAGGAGTTTTTGCTGAGTTCAACTCTCTGTGATGGCTCCACCCTGAGTTTCTCTGGCATGTGACCCCATCCATTTATCCGCCCACCATTCCACCTGTCCTCCAGGGTGGACCTCCAGGGTGGACAGGCACTGGGGATGAGACTTAGTCCTAGCTTCAGAATTAAGAACAGATAATTACAATTCAGTTCCATAGCACTACAAGATTTTAAATGAGAACAATGTGCTCAACACCATGAGAAAATAGTGGTGAATAAGAGAACAAGACCCTTGTATTATAAGTTGGATTTCTGGTTGCTGGGACCTAATACGTGAAACATACAATTTAAGAGAGAAGAAGCTTAATTTTGCTCAGAAAGCACCTCCCTTTACATTTTTTTTCTTTTGACAACTTCAGTTTTGAATAAGTGGAACATTTACTCTACATTTGTGGTTTGGCTACCATGATGATCCAAAAGGGTCCCAGATATAAAAGGTGAAATCCTTCAATGTAATGTAAACACCAGGCAAAATCTACCTATCTTGTGCCCTGGCCTTTCGCCTCAGGGGGCAGAGTTCTCATCGCCATCCCTTTTAGGATCCTGGTGGGGATTTTGAAATTGCTCTCAGCCAAATGGGATGAACACAGTCACAAGGAGCCGGCAGCAACCTCTAGCAATGACAGAACTCTGATCAGAGTTCTGACAATAATTCTAAAAGATAAAACACATTATTGGTAGCTGTTATCTGGAGGGCCACCATGCTGCTCTTAGGAAGCTCTTTGTGATGTTGAGGCTGGCTTTTGTGAAACTCACTCCCTGGGCATGGAGAGCTGTATTCTGGGACGCACAGCATTGATTTGCCTAGTATGGGTATGAATTCATCTGAGCAAACACTTCCTGAGCATGCACAGTGGGCAAGGCACTGAGAGAGGCCCTGTGAGTCGTATGAGTACATTCTGTGGGCGTGTGCCACTAAGTGTTCGGGTGATTTGTTGAGGCAATATAGTCCTAAAATGTCCTTTAATGGATGTGCAGGAAACCTACAGTTCAGTTGTCTCCAAAATGAACAATTAGTAACCCTTTCTCCAAGAAAACCCATTTTAAGGTGTGTTATGGATTATGTCTGGATGTTCCCCCAAAGCCTCATGCAACGATGTGGACCAGGCCTTTCAAAGGTGACTGAATCTAGCATTCGTAATTGGTTCATTGTCTAGTGCTGGGATTGGTGCTGTGAATGCTGCACCCACCCTGGGGTTGGTACCTGGCATACAGTATAAAGGAGGGAAGAGGCTTGCTTCTCCCTTTTGCCCTTTTCCTCTTGTTGCCTTTGGTATCTGCGCCAACCACTGTGAATGGTTGCCCTTGTGCCATACCAGCCTGTCTTGGAGCCAGCTGAATATGGACTGAAACTTCCAAAATCTGCAAGCTAAATAAACTCTTCTTTTCTTGGGGTGTCAGGTATTGTCTCAGCAATGAGAGAAAATAACCAAGAGAAGGTGTTCCATTCTTTTAGGACTGCTTATGGGAAACTGAGGACCAGGTCTGAGTGAGCGTGCAGCCTGGAGCCTCTCACAAGCTCTGGTCCTCGCCGGTACAGCTGGAGCTAACAGGTCACACAGGTGAGTCCTTGATGCCCAAGTGAGACTGCTCATTTACAAAGGAGACAAATCTCCAGACTTTCCAATAATTACTAGAAATTTCTAATGGGATAAAATAAATCACTTGGAAATGACTGAAGTTATTAGGAGACTAGATAGTCCATAAAAGACCTTTTATTCATGAGGCTCACTCAGGCAACCTCTGAGAAATCATTTTTGGTCTAATTTCCTCCTTTGGGGTGAACGAGCCTGGACAAGTCTCCAGCATGGAAGATTATATAACTTTCCATTAAAAATCTCAATTATTCAAAAGACATTGAAGAAAGATGGCACTGTGCCAAGAATTAACCTGACTACTTTTGTGAGCCAAAAGAAAATGGCCAGAGTTAAAGCACAGGTAGTGCTCATTCATTTGTAGCTCAGAAAAGGGCGAAATGGCACCATATGTTCCCATGCAAATAGGAGCAAATCTGATAAATAATCTATGTAACCTTCCTTGGGGAAATGCCCACATTTTATGTACTCAGGAAGCCACAGAACAGGGAGTACTGTCCAGGGAGTACTGTCCAGGGAGGACCAGTCTGAAATACTCGTCCTAAAATGAAAGAACATCTCTGAAAAAAATCTGATTTCACCTAAACATGGTACAACAAAGTATTTCCTTCTGGGGCAATAATAGAGAAAATAGCAATGGATCATTCCATTTATTGATCAAGAGTAAATCAGACCTCTCAATTTGTACATTATCACCCCGATCCATGTAAGATGCCTCTTATGTATGTGCGCTTGTTTCATGTTTATCTTTTCATTTGCATATATTCCTGCATAATTTTTTTGTTTTTTTTTTTGAGGCAGGGTCTCCCTATGCAGTTCAGGCTGACCTTGAGCTCATTTTGTAGCTCAGGCTGGTCTAGAATTTGCAGTGATCTTCCTGCCTCAGCCTTCCGAGTCATAATGCATTACTGCCTCTGTATTTTTGTTTTTGAGACAGGGTCTTTCTGTGTAGTTCAGGCTGGGCTCGAGCTCACTTATGTAGCCCAGGCTGGCCTCTAACTCACGGTGATCCTCCTGCCTCAGTTTCCTCAGTGCTGGGGTTACAGGCGTGAGCCACTACACCCTTAAGGAACCAATTCCAAAACAACAAATCCATTCCTGCAGTAATGGCATAAATTCATTCATGAGGGCAGAGCCCCCTTGGTTTAATCACCTCTGAAGGCCCCGCCTCTTATTGGTATTATGTTGGGGGGCCACAAGAACTTCGGGGACACAATAAAAGCTCAGGCATCCTGCAGTGTCCATTGTTTTCCTGGGGGCGACACCAACCTATCTCCAGGGCTGACAGCGCCGCGGACACCTCGCGCGCCCCCTGTGGGCCGCTATTTCGCAACTGCGTTTCCAGGAGCAGCGGAAAAGGTAGAGACTTTCCACCAGGGCCAAGGGCTTCGGCCTCTTTTTCAGAATGAGGAACCGACTACAGCTCTAGCAGTGAAAGCTCGGGTCTCCGCACTTCTCACCCTCAGCTTTATTTGCTTTTTGCATTTTGGGGACTCTAACACATGTAAAATGCCATCTCGTTTTAATTTGCACTCATGTGATTATTGCATTTGAGCGTCTTTTTTAGAGGCTCATTTCCCCCTTTTTCTGCCAGCCCTGGTTCATATCTCTTAGTCCATTTTTCTAGGAGCTGCTTTTCCTTGTTGATTTGCAAAACCTCTCCGCATATCAGTTATTTGCCCTGTGTCAGGGTGGCAAACATCTCCTTCCAACTGTGTCTCCACGACATTCTCCACTGCACATTCTTATTGATGCCACCAAACTATATTTTTTACCCTTATGCGATTAAAGTTTTATGAAGTCTTTTCCTGGTCACAATGCTATTCATTTACAATTTAATTTTAGGTCTTTTCCATTCTGTATTTAGGTCTTTAATCCACCCGGAGTCCACTTTTTCGTGGAGAGTTGTGCAGAGAATTAATTTTTACTTACCCACATATGCTTTCTGAACACCATTCATTAAGACATGCTAGCCTTTCTCCATTTATTTAGGAGGTGGCACTTTGCTGCATAATAAACCCCTGTACAGATGTGAGTTTGTCTCTGTGTATTCTTTTCTGTAGTAGGACTGTTCCTGCACTAGTCTCATAGCTTGTGTAGGTTATAGTATTTGGGAGGGTACATCCTCTGTCTTTTAAAATTTTTTCTTAACTATTTGTACTTCTTTATTTTTTAATAGAAATTTTAGGATAAGTTTTAATAAATTTATTATGAAAAACACAAGTGGAGCCAGGTGCCTTCATTGGAGTCTGAGTTTGGGTTCCTTGATGTTTTGTTCTAATTATGAATTGTATCTTATTGATTAAACTTTGGTTATCAGCACTATGAGGAAATGCTACTGATTTTCCTACATTATGCTTATATCAGGCCAGTTTGTCGAATTTCGTCATAGAGTCTAATAGTTTGATCCATGTGTTTTTCCCGTTCATTAATCCAGAAGGGCTCCTGCTGGTGCTCTAATGTAATATACTTAGAGTAATTTATCAAAGAATTTTCATTCACAAACATTTCCTTTAACCAGACCTCAACTCAAGATTTTAGAATATTTCTCTAAATGTTCCTTACGTACCAATATAATAAAATACTCCAAAGCAAAAGAGCTCCATATGACACTTGAGAAACACAGCATAGCCATACACCGTATAACCACATTTTGGTCATTTTGGGGAATCATATTTGGGATGATGGCCCTATAGGATTATATTGCCTAGTTGCTGGGAAAACTGGTATCCAATTGGTGGCTTCATGCCTGTAGTCCCATCACTTGGAAGGCTGAGGCAGGAGGATTGCCTTGAGTTCAAGGCCAGCCTGGACTACATAGTGAGACCTCTGTCTCGAAAACAAAACAAAACAAAACAAAACTAAACTAGACTAAACTCTGGTATCTACAATCAGAGGAATGACTATGTATCTGTATCTTTTACCCTGTACTAAGATCAATTCAAGATGGATTGAAGACCTAGATATAAAAACAAGCAGTAACTGCTAGAAAATAAAACAGGTAAAATTCTTGAAGACAGAAAAATTGGCAGGACTTCCTGAACAGAACCCCAATTGGACAAGAAACATCAACAATCAACAAATGGCATCATATCAAATTTAAGAAACTCCTGTAGAGCAAAAGAAGCAACAGAAAGACGAGACGACCTACAGAATGGGAAACATTCTGCCCTCTACTCTTTGGACAGAGGGCTGAAATCTAGAATATATAAGGAGGCAGACAAAACAAAACAAAACAAAATAGACTTCCCAAAATAAAAGACCCAATTGAAAATAGGACAATGAAATGAAGAAGCACAAATGGTAAACAGAAAGATGAAAAAATGTTCAGCACCGTTCACCTTGAAAGAAATGCAAATCCACACAAAACCAAGATTCCATCTTACTCCAGTAAAAATGCCTATCATGAAGAACTCAAAAAACGGGCTGAGGATTTAGCTCAGTGGTTCAGGTGCTTGGTAAGCATAAGGTTGTGAGTTTGATCCGGGTATAAAAAACAAAAAACAAAACAAAACCTCAAAAAACAAGTGCTGACAAGATTGTAGATGAAACAGGAACATTTCTACATTATTGGTGGAAATGGAAGCCAGTATAATCAGTATGGAAATCAGTATGGTAACCCCCCAAAAAACTAAATGCAGGGCCTGGATATAGTTTAGTGGCACAGCACCTGCTTGGCAAGTGCAAAGTCATGAGTTCAATTCCCAGTACCGTCAAAAGAAAACAAAATGAAACTAAATGTAGAAATTCCATTTGCCCTAACTAAGAGACCTCATACTATAGTGATACATGTGTACCTACGTTTATAGCAGCAAAGCTAGTAAGAGTCAAATCTTACAAGTCTCCAAATGCCCACCAACAGGTGAATGGATAAAGAGTATGTAGTATAAACATAATAGAGTACTACTCTGCCCAAAAAAGCACAAATTTGCCAGGTGTTGTGGTGCCCACCTGTAATTACAGCACTTGGGAAGCTGAGGCGGGATTGCTGTGAGAGGCCAGCCTGCGCCACATAAACAGTTCTAGGTCAGCCCACGCTACACAGTGAGACACCGTCTCAACAAACAAACAAACAAACAGCCTCCTCCCAAACCCCATTATATCCTGATGTGCCTGTCCTCGTTTGTATAAATGTATTCTGTGATGTTGGCACAACATGGAAACTGCCCAACAGCGTGTTTCTCAGAACTTATCCGTGTGTTAAGTGCCACACGAGCGTGTATCCACCTGAGATGAAGAATGTGCACATTTGGGGCTGGGGATTTAGCTCAGCGGCATAAGCACCTGCCTTGCAAGCAGGCGGTTGTGAGTTCAATCCCTGGTACCGACAAAAATGAAAAAGACAAAAAAAAAAAAAAAAAAAAGAATGTGCACATTTAACAGGGCCACTGCAGTACAGAAGCGGTTCACTTTTTTCAAATATTTTGGCCATAAACTTTTCCAAAACAATGTACAGTAAAACCTTGGCTTGTGAGAATCACCCTACTTATAATCCAAAGCACTTGTATATCAAAGCGGAGAGACAGAGACAGAGAGACAGAGTCTGTACTACTCTCTGGCAAGACGTGGCTTGAGTGAAAATTGCTTAGTGATGTTTGTCTTGTGGAACAGCCGCATACCAAGTTACTCATGACCCCAGGCTTGACTGAACTCTGAAACGTCCTATTTAAATATCTACCTGCACATCGCTTGTGATTACACTTTGTCTCAGAAGACCAGGGGAAGCTTGGAAGACGCATGCTGTCTCCCAGGTCTGAAGGGTAAACTTCTCTCCCATGTTAGAGCCACAGTCGGCTGCGTGTGAAGGCAGGGGTAGTCACTGCTGCTCCTGTTACCTATCCTAACGTCTCTTGTAATGACTCGACTCCGATGCACAGATTGTTGAATCTAAGTTGAGTTTCTCTTTAGGATCTAAATTACTTCACATGTTATTTATTCATGTGTTTTCTTTAGGACATTTGTAGTGGTTTTCCAGCTTCTCATTTTACCCACAGAATCCTTAGTTCAGGTGGACGTGGACGCTAAGACCCCCAGCCCCACCCCATGTACCACTGATGGGGAAGGAGAGCATCCCACAGCCAGGAGGGCCCCGTCCTCCCAACCCAGCTTGAGGGCACCTGTGAGCGCAGGGATCCTACTGCGGGCTGCGCCTTATTGTTCTGGAAAACAGTCTCAAGTGCTTTGAATGTGAACCCAGGTCTCCAGGAAGAGTCTCAGTGCAGGGCGAGCACAGCAAGGGAAGCGCAGTCTGGGGGGGCGCAGGCGGCTCTGGGCTCTGCGCAGAGCTGGGCAGGCACGGAGGAGCAGCAGACCCTTCAAACGGGCCAGCTCTGCTTACCTTCATTTCCTTTCTTCCTTTTGTAATCAGTTTTGCACTGAGCATCCTATAAGATGATATTTTAACAGATAGCAGATTCTGTGGCTTAAAAATCAATATTAAATACTCATGGTACTAGAGAACCTCCACAGTCATTTCAAGTTTCAGTGTTTTGAAGATCTTTATGATTCTTTTAACAAAAATTTTTTTTTTGTCTTTTTCGTTTTTATTGGTATCAGTGATCGAATTCACAACCGCACACTTGCAAGGCATGCGCTTATGCTGCTGAGCTAAATCCCCAGCCCCTTTTATATTCTTTTTAAACCAAGAGAAGAGAAGCCTTTTCTAGGAATAAATCATTTTTAACTGAGGAGTAAACTGGTACAAAGGCACCTGTTGGTGAAAAGCTGAAGCTGAATGGCCCTGGTTATTTACAGGGACCACGGTGACAGTGACCATGGTGACTCACCTCGCCTGGCCCTGAACTCTGGCCCAGAACAGCATTGGTGCTCAACAGGAGTCCTGTTAGAAGAGCAAACATCATATTTCATTCTCTTGCCCTTTTTGTTGTGACCTAAATGGAAGCAATACAGAAAATACCACACATGAAGAATGCAATTCAATGGACAGGTTAAAAAACCAGCTAACTTTATTTTTTCCATTTTAAAAACAAAACTTGTTACGAGTAATCACGAAGCTTCCAAAAAATTACATTCTGCTTTTGTCACCTGGATAGGACGAGGAATGTTCAGAGGTCCCCAAAACACAGGAGAGTGGACAGTTAACAAACCACTACGCAGGATGGAACACCACTTCAAGCACAGTAGCGATGTTCACAGAAATTACTGACCAGTTTCCCGAAGGCTGAGCGCTGGCCACAGCTTACAGTACGGACAGGTGACAGATGTGCCCCAAACACAACACAAGGTCACAAACATGTTCAGATGAAACAATAAATTCAACCCCGGCTTACTTAAGACCAAAGCGAAATGACAGAGGAATTTCCTCCCATCCGAAGGAGGCGCACGGCACAGGAGAGATGCCGTCAGCCCTCCCCTCGCAGGGCCCAGAAGCCGTACAGCATAGCCTCCTTGACGGCTCTCGTTTCCCCGGTGTGATGAGAAACACTGAGGACTAAACAGGAACATAGAAAAGCACAGATTATCTGCATAGATGGCCACAATTCTTCCATACAAGAATGAATATTCGAGGCCATGCAGGAAGGAGTTCCAAGAGTTCACAGGACCTGACTGTATTTCAAAAGGAAAATCAGTTTCCTTCCAGTAGACCACAAGGTTGATTTAATTTGCCTTTTTTTTTTTAATCGGTACCGGGGATCGAACTCAAAACCACATGCTTACAAGGCAGGCGCTTATGCCACTAAGCTAAATCCCCAGCACAAGGTTGACTTGGTGCAAGGTCTTTGAACTTTTATTTAGAGATAGGGACTTGTTCTATATCCAGGGTAGCCTGCAGTTCTCTATGTCACCCAGGCTAGGTTGGCTCTGACTTTGCCATCCTCCTGCCTCAGCCTCTCAAGTGCTGAGATTATAGAGGTATACCAATGAATTTTTATCTAAATGGATAGAGACAATTTGACTTAGCCCAAGGTTACTTCTTAATCTTGCCTAGAAACTCCACTCTGAACACGATGATTTTTATAACCTTTTTGGTCAGTGGACTTAGCAGTGTTCATTGCTTAGAGCTGTCTTATGGTTTAGATGTTTGGTAATCACACTCTAGATTAACTTCTCCCCCAGTTCACAGTGAAACAGTGGCGTGGAAGAAGCTCCAGGCTGGCCTGCATTTTAAGGGGTACTTAAAAACAAATAGGTATTTATCAAATGTTGGCCACAGTCCCTACATCTTCTTTTTCCAATTTGTTTTTAAAAACTGAGTTTCTGTAACACTGACTTCCTCAGCTAGAAGCTACTTTTCCCCAGGTCTTCTGTTCCTTTATGTTGTCACATCAATTATGAGCACACCGAGGGACCAAGAAAAAGATCGATCCCTTATTGTTTCCTTTAATACAAGGAAATATAAATGCACTCTGGGCATGTTGGCGCATGCCTGTAATTCTAGCATTTAGGAGGCTGAGGCAGGAGGATCACTATGAGTTGAAGGCCAGCCTGGGTACATAGTGAGTTTGAGGCTAGCTTGAACTATGTAGCAAGACCCTGTCTCAAAAAAAAAAAAGTAAATGAAAACATCTAAAAGAGAATCACAGCAAGTGGACCAAGGGAAGATGGACCACGTTCAGGTGTCCAACAGCTATGAACTCTGTGCCTGGAGAAATGAGAGGAAATCTAGCAGACACTGAACCTAACGCATCACAGAATTTGGGACATTTCTACTGCTTGGTCATGTTTGAGGTCTTCCTATTAAAAATAATTGCACGGTCTATATAAGAATATAAAGCATTGGTTTCTCTTTCACTGAGAATAGGACTCAATCTTACAGGCAGAGTGAGAGTATCGCTCCATTTTCCTATCAGCTGTGATCTCATTCTGCTTCACTGGGGTCACATCTGAAGCGTGACTATACTTTAATTGCATTAATATGAAAGTTCAGGAAAACCCACACAGAAAGCCAAGGTAACTCCTGGCTACTAAGAGAACATTATTTAAAGCTGATTCTAATCCTGGGCTCAATGAAAAAAAAAAATTCCAAACTATGAAACACTTTCACCAGTTTTTCTTTTCTTTCTTTCTTTTTTTTTTTTTATTGTATTGGGCATTGAAACCAGGGTCATTGCTTTTTTTTGGTACTGGGGATTGAACTCACGACCTTAGGATTGAACTCACGACCTTAGGATTGAACTCACGACCTTAGGATTGAACTCACGACCTTGCACTTGTCAGGCAGGCTCTTAGGCCACTGAGCTAAATCCCCAGCCCCCAAACCCAGGGTCTTTGAACTGAGCTATATCCTTAGCCCTGTTTTATTTATTTTGGGAGATGTTCTTGCTAAATTATGTCTCCCAAGGCTGATCTAGAACTTGCACTCCTCTTGCCTCAGTCTCCCGAGAGCTGGGATCATAGGAGTGTGTCACCATACCTGCCTCAGGTAAGATTTAAAAAAAAACAACAACAAAAAAGCAAATTCCTTAGTCATTGTGTCCTATGAGGGAGAAAGGATTCTGCCACTTCTACCCCGGCAGACCTCATGACGGGCCGATATTTGCTCCGGCTTCTAATCTGTGTAGCAGGAGGGTTAGACTGCAGGATCCCCAAAGCCATCTTCAGCTCTGAATGGAGATTCCTAGAAGCCCCAATCACGCCCCTTTACAATCATGACATTTTAAAACACGGAATTAATGTGGATGGCAAACAGAAAAGACTCCTTACAAAGGAAAGCATCGCCCTTGACTTCTGCCTCCTGATATTGTTTTCAGTTCAAACATCTCACAGATGACTACAGCGTCCTATTGGACCCTTTCACGCTGAACCTCAAAGTGGCGCATAGCTTTGATCTAGTTCTAATTTCTAGGTTTCCATGCCAAACACTGTGAAGGAGGAGGTGAAACGAGCTTCCTTTCTAAGCCTGGCGGTTCTCCCTCCAAGGCCAGGGAGCTGTGCCCATTCACTTCTGCCTCTCAGCGCCTGAAACCCCATACCTCTCTGTAAGGAGATGGTCTCTGGCTCCACAGCAGGAGCTGGAGGAATCCGTGTGCCGCAGATTGGGCAGCTCCCCCTGGCACCACCGTGTCGCGGGTTTTCGTCCCTGTGTACGCTCTTCCCTGCACAAAGCACCGAACTCTCTGCTCACGACATCCTCTGTGGTCTGACGTGCACGGTCGGGTTCTAATTTCTGCAGAAAATGTGGCTTCTAGGATAACGAAGTTACATTTAAGAACTAACTTCAAAGCAGAAAGAAATGCAGGTAAACGTGGAGGAACTTTAGAAAAAAGATCCAGGTAGTTCATGTCTTATAAAATGCCTACAAGAACTGGATATAAAACAGCCCGGACAAGAGACCTGGAGACACTGGTTGATTTCATAATATTAAAAAGTTGATAGGCATTTAATAATTTTTTAATTTTAGAATTAAACTTGTAGAAATATTATACTACAAAAAACAACGTTCACCATTCAGAAAAGTTTGCATGACTGTCTACACACGTACACACACACACAATTTTGACTTAAAAGCTTTCAGAAGAAAAAGAACAGAACTTCAATAGTTTGCACTGCCTGATTTTAAAAAAAGCTCCATTTAATTAATAGGTGGCAAATGGAAGGTAAACCAAATAACAAAACATTGTGGGTTTTGATCCCTTAGAAAATATAGTGAAAAAGTTTCCCAGCTGAAACTAGGTATGATGGTACATGCCTGTAATCCCAGCACTTGAGAGGCTGAGGTAGGAGGATCATGAATTGGAGACCAGTCTAGGCTATGCAGCGAGATGGTCTCAAAAACAAAACAAAACAAAACCCTACTATTGATATGTAGAATATATTTCCTGACAATCAAAAAGAGGCAAAATTCTGAATTCACAATTACGAAGTAGAGCCAGGTCCACCCATGGTGTGGAAATTCCAAGAGGATTAGCTGAGTTCAGGAGTTTGAGACCATGCTGGACAACACGGTAATGCACCATCTCAAAAACAAACAAACCAAAAAAATCCAAAAACAAAAAATAATTACAAAATAAATTTATTTATTGAGTGGTCAGCTAAACTGACAGGCGATGATCCAAATTCAATAAATTAGTTGCTTATGAATTGCAAATTTCAAACGAATTTACACTGAGGCTTAGCAGTGGTGAGTATGTACAAAGAGTTTATCATCTTACAATAAGAGAAACTTGTGTTTGTGTGTGCACACAATGTAGTTTAAATGCTAAGGAATAAATTCTGCCATATAATGAAAACTAAACCATAATAACATGTTACCAAAATGTACAGATACAACAGCTTGAACTTCCCCCACTTTCCTTTCTTTGCAGTGACAGCCACTTTGGTTTATTAGTTCTAAATGAAATGCAAGCCCATCCCAGAGACACCCGGGAGCTGCTACACAAACAACAGAGCCAGGTGACCACCGTGGCCCAAAGCGAGACAGCTTTGGTCATGAGATTTTTATTTGAGGGATTACACAGTCTTACTAGACCCCAAAGTGCTAAAAAGTCTCTGCTGCTACCTTGCAAGGTTCAGATACACATTCTGAATCACAAGCAGGAAGTAATTCCAGCTTCGAGAGAAAAATGCTAACTGCAAGCCAAGGTTAAAAAAGCCATCCACGCAGAAATGCATGATCTCATCTCTCATCCCCTAATTCACACACAAAAATAATATGCATGACTTTGCTTCTTAAGCCGGCTGAAAATGTTTAGATGGAAAACATTTTTAAATGGTTTTCAGAAAATCTTGTGTTTTCTAATATAAAGACTACAAGAGACACAAATGCACATTACATGTAGCACAGAAAACCCAAGACCTAATGGTTAAGGGCTAGGCATGTTGATGCACGCCTGGAATCCCAGCACCCCTGAGGCTGAGGCAGGAGGATCCCCATGAGTCTGAGGCCAGCCTGAGCTACATAGTGAGTTCAAGACCAGCCTGAATGACATAGTGAGACACTGTCTCCAAAAACAGAACAGCGAAACAAGACAAAACAGAACAAAAGGAACTAGTGGTTAATGCACTGTTGGAGGTGACGGGACAACTGGTGAGTGAAGACAGCCTGGGCTTCCGCAGGCTGGAAACCGTCACCGATGGTGGACATGGCCACTGTCTGAGCCGCTATCAGTCAGGCTGGCGGTGGCACCTCAGCAGCAGCAGAGCATTTCTTCCTGCAGCAGTTTCTGGGTGACAGGGGTGGAAACCGAGGCCCCAGGAGGAGGAGCGCGACAGCAGCACACACCTTGACCTGCCTCATTCAGTTTCAGCAACCAGAGCGGACTTGGCAGTTTTTGCACAAAGCTAATGAAAACAACACTTGGGAAAATGAATTTTTGAGTTATTCTGTATTTCTGGTTTCTTTTTTCTGTCTTGTCTTTTTGAGACAGCCTCATTACATAGTTCAGGCTGGCTCACTTGAGCTCATTTTGCAGCCCAGGCTGGTCTTGAATTCCCAACGATCCTCCTGCCTCAGTCTCCCGAGTGCTGGGATCACAGGTGTGAGCCACCCCACCCGGCTTTCAGGTTTCTTTTTGTGAAACAAACAAAAACAAAGTTGCATACACTGAGTAACAACCTTTCATCCATGTATTAGTTAGAAGCTATTATACCAGTACAAAAATACCTACACCAGGTTATTAAAGTTGAAGACTATTTGTAAATTTGTAAAAACGCCACTGTACTGGATGAGTATATATCTGGTCCCAGAACCCCACGCCATATGCAATCAGGGGAACTAAAATTGGTAGCGAGGGTTGGGGGCCATTTTCCTAATTTGCTTCTTTTAAAATTGGTCACTGAGTTGCCAGGCTTCGGGGCCTACTCCTTTAAAGTGCCATTTAGGACGCCACTCAAAATGCACACAGGAAACGACCAGCGCCTGCCTTGCCGCCGCGCAGGCTGCCCGCAGGAGGACGCCGTGCGCTCCACGCGGGCTCAGGGCGCGCAGTCGGCTGTGGGCCGCTCGCTCAGCGCTGCGCGCGGAGGGTCTGGGCGCCGGGTCTGCGTGATTTTCTGTTTGGGGTTTTTGGTTTCTTCCTCCTCTTCGGTTTCGCTTTCACAGACGTGCACCACCACGCTCGGGGTAGACTCGGTTCCCGCGTGCAGTTCGTACTTCTCCCCTGCGAGGTAAACACTGTCAGCACCGGCGAAGCCCATTTACAGCAACGGGTTTTGTCTCAGAACTGTTCAAATTGGCGTGCTGGGTGGCCCAGGCCTGTAATCCCAGCACTCGGGAAGCTGAGGCAGGAGGATTGCCCTGAGTTTGAGGCCAGCCTGGGCTACATAGGGAGTTCAGGGGCAGCCTGAATTAAATGGGGAGACCTTATCTCAAAAACCATAAAAGAAAAAAAAAATTCCTGGGCACTGAGATTGAACCTAGGGCCTTTACAATAAACTCCATTCTCAACTCTATTGATACAAGGTCACAAGAAGTCACTAAATTGCCCAAGCTGGGCTCAAACTTACAGTCTTCCTGCCTCAGCCCCAGATGCTGTGCCACTATGCCCAACTACGATTTTTGAGCCAGAAACGCACATTAAGTGTCCAGTCTGGCCTTAAACTTGTACCTCATGAGTAGGCGGGAATACAGGCATGTGCTAGCTACCACACCAGGATGAGATCCAATACTTCCAGGCTCTTATAAAATATTGTCAGACCAGCAATACAACTCAGTGGCACAGTGCCTACCTGGCAAGTGCGAGATTGTGACTTCAATTCCCAGTACAAAAAATGTCATTTCAGTCTAGGTCTTAGGGGTTAAAGTGAAATGTTCATTAGTATCCTGTGAGTAAGGGGCTGGAGGTTTAGCTCAGCGGCATAAGTGCCTGCCTTGCAAGCAGGCAGTCGTGAGTTCGATCTCCGGTACCAAAAAAAAAAGTATTCTGTGAGTAATTGGAATGAATCTGCCTAACTTCATAATGATCTCTGTTTCCCCTTGGGAGACCCTGGCAAGGCCCCAAATAACACTGGCACTATCTTTATTCTGTGACCTCCAAACCCTGAGGTCTAAGGACACCACCAAGCCGCTTGTCCTCGAAGGCCCCTCCTATCCCCTGTGAGAGACACAATTGTCTCCAGGGTACAGCTAGTCTGGACCAGCATGGAATCAGTTTGCTATATCAATTTAGAGGGATGAGAGAGGGAAGGTAAGAAATTACATTTATTATCATACACATACCGTTTAACTCATAACCACGCTGGACAGCATGGGTTAGAATTATCCCTGTTACAGAGAGGGAAAAATGAAGACTCAGGAAATTGAAGCAACCTGCTTAGGATAGCAGAACAGGAATCTAAGCCCAGACCTGGGTGACTGAGTCCCCCTCTGTATTCCGTTGCTGGTTGGCTGGAAAGTGTGTTACTGAATACGCTTTGCTTTTTATGCTCCTGGAGATTGAACTCAGAGCCTTCACACTGGGCTCCATCCTCAGCCCTTTTAAATTTTTATTTTTGAGCCGGGCATGGTTGTGCATGCCTGTAATCTCAGCACTTGGAAGGCTGAGGCAGGAGAATCATTGTGCGTTCAAGACAGTCTGAGCTACAAAGTGAGTTCAAGGCCAGCCTGAACTGCTTAATGAGACCTTGTCTCCAAAAAAAAAAATTATTTTTGAGAAAGGGACTTGTCAAGTTTCTAAATTGCCCAGGCTGGGCTCAAACTTATGATCCTTCTGCATCAGCCTCCCAGTGTGCCCCCGATGTAGACACAATCTTAAACTCCTAGGACAAAAACAGGAGAGAAGTAGACAATCCTTACCTGGTCCCAACTTGGAGACGGCACAGAGTAAATCGTAGTTGATCACAGGCATCGCATCCTCGCTCTGCTTCCAGCCCACAGGAGGAGACGCGGGAGGGGAGATGAGGAACTGTTTGGCGGGCTGTGGCGGCAGCAGGTAGGACTTGTCCCGTGCCTCACCGGACATCTGCACCTGCGGGGGAGGAGATGCTCATGAGCACCTGGTTACTATTTTGGGGGAAACTAAACATTTCTCCAAATGGCCTGTGCTCACCAAGAAGGTGGACTGCGCCTGCTTGGTTCACTGTACAGGGACCACACAGGTTAGGTGGGTACTCGATGAAGGCGAGTTGAGCTAACGAATCAGTGGGTGGGGAGATGAACAGAGAAACGCATGCCAGTAACCCCAGGCTACAATCTGCATCTTCAGTGGCCCAGTGGGCCCAGTGCTAACTTAGGGCCGCTCCCATGGGAGGTGGCACCTCTGAAGGTGGCCGGGGAGCAGGGCTCCAGGTCACTAGGATGCACCGCGGAGGGCCAGCAGGACTCCTGTCCCTTTTTCTTCCTTCCTCTCCTGCTTCCCTGCCACGAGGTGAGTGGCTTCACTCTTCCTGTGCTCAGCCACGCTGTGCCCCCTCACCAAGAGCCCCAAAGCCACGAGGGTGACTGAGCATGCGCGGAAACTCCCGCGCTGTGAGCCAACACGAGACGATTCTCTAAGTTGATTATCTCAGGGTTTTTGTTAAAGTGACAGAAAGCTAACACACGACTAAATTCCACTCTTAAATACAACTGTTTCATATTTTGAACTCCATCTCAAGAGACTACTGGGAAATTTCTAGACAGCTCTTGCATTTAGCTTTTGTTTGGAATGTAAAGCAATACACCTCTCTTGCTTTACTAATTTGAAGGCTAGAACCAAGAAAGAAAATACTTTCTTGGAAAACAGAACAGCGTACTTCATTCTTTAGAGATTAAAGATTTTTTGTTTTGTTTTGTCTTTTTTTGACGCAGGGTCTCATTATGCAGTTCAGGCTGGTCTGGCCTTGAACTCACTTTGTAGTCCAGGCTGGTCTTCAATTTGCAAGGATCCTCCTACCTCAGCCTCCCAAGTGCTGGGCTTACAGGCGTGTAACACCATGCCCAGCTTTTGAGGCTTTTATTTTGTCAGTCCTTTAGAGAAAAACATGCTTTCTCAAAAAGCCATGCTCACACAGGATTAGAACTATTACGAGCCAATTGTTGGCAATCCTGTAAGTAAGACAGCCGCTCTGCAGGCCTCCTGGTCATCACCTGATGAGCAGCTTTGGGACTGTGTGTCCCTCCTAAGATTCACAAGACAGAAGAAATGACTGGAAGGGCTACTTTCTGCTTTCTCCCAAGGAGGTCACCTGACCAGCGCCACTGCAGATACAGAGAGGAAAGTTAACTCATCGCCATGGGGTG
Source organism: Cavia porcellus (assembly GCF_034190915.1). Taxonomy (NCBI): domain Eukaryota; kingdom Metazoa; phylum Chordata; class Mammalia; order Rodentia; family Caviidae; genus Cavia; species Cavia porcellus. The sequence continues at coordinate 18,478,462 of NW_026947508.1, read as the reverse complement.
TCAGGGTTGATCCCCACAGCGCCCGCCTGCCGTGAGTGGCTGCGGTCCTCGCGGTGGCGGCAGTACCTGGGCGAAGTACAGCTTCAGCTTCTTCCCGTTGAAGTCCGTTTCGTGGAGCTCGATTCGCGCCCGCGCTGCTGCTTCGGGCTTGCTGAAGTTTATCCTGACTCTTCTGAAGCTTTTAAATAACTGGAAGGTAACTTGGTCATCATAGAGGGAGAAAAGTGCTTCGAATCTCTCCTGTAAAATGAGGAGCATCGGGGCAGGGGGAATAAAGGGAGGAGAAGAGAAAAAGGTATTTCAATTTAACAAAAGGGAATTTTAATCATTGGACGTAAATAATGGGGTAAAACTCATGAATTACCTTTCCTCCAAAAGAAGCATAGCTGTCTTGTGGATACACAAAATTAAGCATTCTATGACTCATATGCTAACTTCAATTTGTACTTAAGTGTAATTGACTTTAGTAATTATTACAGCGATTAAAGGCATAAAATATGATATGAGCATCCAGGTACACAAGAACACGAAGTCCCCAGCCGGTGTTTTCCCCTTGTCACAGTCCATCCCTGTGTCTCGGTAACCTCTGCTGGGATTTCTTGCTCATCTGCTTTTATTCACAGTTTTACACTTATTTATATCCTTAAAAGTGTAACTGTACTTGGCGCATTCTTCTGCAGTTCTGGGCTTGGATTTTGTTCCTGTGATTCTCCCGTGCAGCTGTAACTGTTACCTCCTTCCTGTTCAGGGCATGGCGCAGTCACATCCCCCTGGACTGCCCCTCACCCTGCATCTGTCGTAAGGCTGATCCAGTCAGGGCGGCCTCCCATTTCTCACTGCTGTGGTGTGACTGTGTGCACTTTTGCACCAAGCTCTGGCAACCTTCTCTGGTTTGTATCCTCCTCTGGTTTGTATCCTTGAAGCTGGCACACCTTTAGCTTCAGCAGACAACTGCAAATTAGTTTTGTGCCAATGTGTTTGTATCAGTGTATTCTCTAAGAACCAACACCTGTTCAGGTGAATGTCTGTCTTTGCCTGTATCTGACATAGTGAAGGGTCCCAGGCTTTTAGTCATGGGAGGGAGGGCACAGGGAGTGTTCTAGCTTTGGCTATAATTCATGTTTCTCTAATAACAAAGTGAGTGTCTTTTCACATGAAAATGGATCATTTGGGGTTTCCTCTTAATGTAAAATACTTGTACACATCTTTTGTCTGTTTTACTATTTGGTCTTTTTTTTCTTTTTGAGTCATGAGATTTCTGTAGAGATACTAATTTTCTGTCAATTATATTTTCATGAATATTTTTCCCTTAGTTCTTTTCACTGTGTGATTTCTTTCCCTGCTTTTTTTCTTTTGAAATAGATTTTAAATTTGAACATCACTTAAGTTTTAAATCTTTTTGCCTTAAAGAAACTCGCTTACACTCTGAGATTGTGAGAGTGTCTTCTAGATTGCCTCTGCAGAGTTTTAAAGTTTTACCTTTCAGATGTCATAACATAAAACAGCCGTTTAGCTATGAGGGACCCTCTTTTGCAGCTGTCAACTACTATCTTTCTGCCGGTATAAATTAGGTTGCGTCTTCTACAATGTCATATAAATGGAGTCACATAGTACGTACTCTTTTATTGGGGAGGTCTGGCTCCCTTCACTAGGCATAATTATTTTGAGATTCATCCATGTTACTATGTCCTTTTTTGGTTCCATATGTCAAGCAGAATTCCACTGTAAGGCTCTGTACACATTTATCTGTTAATGGACATCTAGATTCTTCCTAGTTTTGAACTATTACAAATAAAGCTGCTATGGACAACTGGTTATAAGGTTTTTGTGTGGATATGTGATTTTATTTCTGTTAAGTGATATCTACAATGAAGAGTGAATTGTGACAGGTATATCATTTACTTTTCTGGAGCTACCAAACTGGGTTTCAAAGTATTTGTACTATTTTATACTGTTCTACCAACAGTGCATGAGATTCCCAGTTACTTCATATCTGCACTAATACTTGGTATGATCAGTGGTTTTATATTCTTTCACTGAGTGTGCACTAATATCTTCCAGTAGTTTTAATTTGTGTTTCCCTAAAACTATTCATACTGTGCATCTTTTTATAAGCTTACTTACCATCCCTAGAACTTATTGGATCAAATGCCTGTTCAACTCTTTTGCTATTTTTAATTTGCGATGTTTTCTTTTTCTTTGTTTTAAATTACATTTTAAAGACAAAAAAATAAAAAAATTTTCAAAACACAGTAATTAGGGGTAACAATGTATATACATTGCATATTGTTATCTTCAAATCACTTACTCACAGTACAAGATATCTGCATTTAACTGTCCAAACAATACTAGCACAAATCTTTCTTTTCAATGAGCTCAGAGAAATAACTATCTCATATATATATGATGCATGACACATATATATAGATATATATATCATATATGATATACATATAGTTTCAGCTCACACTAGTGAGACATTATGATCTTTACACATGTGCCTGATTTATTTTACCTGTAAGTATGGTCTTAAATTGCATCTATTTACATATGAATGCCTCATTTATCCTTCTTTATGGCTGAGTAGTACTCCATTGCATAAAAATATCACATCTGGGGGCTGGGGATTTAGCTCAGCGGCATAAGCACCTGCCTTGCAAGCAGGCAGTCGTGAGTTCAATCCCCGGTACTGATAAAAAGGAAAAAGAAAAAAAAATATCACATCTGTAGGAGATGATCCTACAGCTCCCCTTGAATGCAGAACCCTTGCTTCAGCATTAATTAAACTAAACCCTGTCTCCATGTTCTGATGTGTACAGAGCTGGCTATGCAATTTCCTTCTCCCTTTAACGGGCTCTAAGCAATGCAAATAAGGCTAGCCGAGGTACTGACATGTAATGGTTTGAAGCCAGACAACAGTCTCCTGTTTCCTCATACCACGTGCCTTGTAAACAGTTGAGCACAGCAGGATGTCAAAGTCATATAGCTCCAGGAATGTCAACTGGGTACAAGTCACAAGATAAGAGGCTATGACCTCCAGGGCACAAAAGTTCACATACCCGCGACTGAAGCAGAGCCTCCTACTTCATCCTAATGCTACCTTTCTCCAGACCACTCTCCCTGCACACTGCAGAGGTGCTCGCTCTCCGCCTGGCTCAGCTCACACTGACGGCCTGTGTCCCTCACCCTCGCCATTCCTTCTTCACGAGACAGTCAGTGCTGGGAGAGGCCTTCAGCCAGGGCCTTTGTCTGTGGACTGGGCTTAGGACCCCCGCTGCCGTAACTGTGGGTGTCGGTGACTCTACTGTCATCGTGGGTTGCACTGGAAGTGCTAGACTGGAATTACCTCGTGTGAGGTGGACTGAAAAAGGGATTGCAATGTTTGTATTTGGATTACAGTACACATCTTTTTTTTAAACCATCCCTCAGTTGGTGGGCGTTTAGATTGTTTCCAAGATCTGGCTATTACAAATCGTGCTGCTGTAATCATGGGTGCACATACATCACTGCGGTATGATGTTTCTAGTTCTTCAGGGAAGACACCCCGAAGGGGAACAGCTGGGTCAGATGGACCTGCAACCTGCAATCCTAGTTTTGAGGGCTGTTTTCTTATTAAACTGTAAGACTTCCTTTAGTTATAAGCCCTTTGTCCAATACGTTTTGCAAGTATTTTCTCCCAGAGTGTTGCTCCCTCTTTTTTTTTGGAATACTCTTTTGAAGAAGCAAGTTTGATTTTATTTTAAATGACGTCTAATTTGTTGACTGTATTTTATGCTTTTTGGGTCATATTTAAGACATCTCTGCCATACCTAAAGATTTTCTTCTAAGTTTTTTTTTTAGATTAGTTCTTAATTATGATCCATTTTGAGTTAATTTTTATATGTATTCAGACAAAGGATCCAAGTTATTTTTTCCTAGTACCAATTAGTAAAAACTATCTCCCTCATGTGCTAAAAACTGTAAAATCCAATTGAGAGAAATTAAAGACTTGAGTAAGTGGACTAATTTACCCTTCTCCTCTGAGAATCACTTTTTACATTACTGGCCTTCTCTGTGAATTTATTTCCTATCTAATGATTTATATTGTTATCTTTATTCTTTCTTTTGAACTGGTTCTTTTTCTATCCACTTAAGATTGATGCTTAGTTTATTAATTTTCACTTTTCTTCTCTCTAGTATTTAAAAGATACACAGTACATTTCTAAATGTTATTTTAGCTGTCCCCTCACCCATTTTGATATACATTGTTTCCATTATTGAAACTAAATGTATTCTACTTTTCATTAAGATTTCTTCCTTGAGGCATAAATTGTTTAGATATGCATTTCTTAAGTTCCAAATAAATGAGTTTTTTAAAAAAAATATCTTTTGAGTATCTATTGTTTTATATTTCTTTAGACAGGGACTTGCTGTATAGCTCAGGCTAGCTTTGAACTCACTATGCAGCCCAGGCTGGCCTTGAACTCACAGTGACCCTCCTGCCTCAGCCTCCCCAGAATGCTGCGATTACAGGCATGTACCCCCACACCCAGCCTTTGATCTACATTTTTACAAATTCTGTATCCTAATTTTTTGTGTGTGTCTGAACTATGGATTACCAAGAGAGACTGGTTAAATTTCCCCACTGCTAGGAAGATTTATTTGCCCTTGCAAATTGGTCACTTTTACTTTAATCTATTTTAAGGCTACATTATCATGCACATATTTTGTAAGGAAAACATTGTTCCTCTTTTACTTCTTCTAACCATTATGTGTCCTTATGCTTTAGACGTGTGTGAAAAAGAATGTATTACGTTTATGTGCATAGACACCTGTAAGTAGGTCCCGTCTGACAACTGTCTTACTGGAGGAATTAGTTCGCTGTTGTGATTATTGATATTTTCGATGTCTACTATCTTACATATTTGTCTCAGGTTCTCTATACACTGTTCATTGTTGTTGGCCCCCTTTACAAAGGTTTCTTTCTCTTCTCCTCTGAATGAAACTCCTGTGAAAGATGCTGATGTGTGCTTGGCAATTTCTTTAGGGAGGCCTCCTTCCCTATCACCACAGTTCCTTTATTACAAAGGCAAAACAGCAACATGTTTGTGCTCCAAATTATACTGGGAGAATGTGATTCCATAAAGTAGTATTTTTTTTGTAAAAAGCAAAATATATGTCAATATGTACGTACACACATAGACACACACAAGCACAAACTACCAGTAAGTGTTTTGAGATTGAATAGAGCAGGAAAGAGTTAGTCTATGAGACTAGGAAAAAAATTGTTCTTTTCCATTTATTAATGAACTAGGAAAAAGAAAACTTTAATTTCAATGAATGAGAATGGCAATATTAAATTTTCTTTACCACTTTATGCAGCAATTTAATAACTGAAATGTAACAAAAGGTACCTAAGAAATTTCTCATTGTTTGAAAATACTCTTTCAATTTGCCAATGGCAACATAGATAAAGTGTGCCTATATATTACTAGTTTTGTTCTTGTTGCAAAGAACAAAAGAAGTACACACCATGTACCCGACATTAACTTCACTCTTTGTGAATATATACCTAGTGCTTTGCAATATATCTACAGTTGGCTAAAACATAAAATGCTTTGTGCTCATGTACCTTTTTTTGAGACAGGGTCTCCTGATGCAGTTTAGGCTGGCCTTGGGCTCACTATGTAGCCCAGGCTAGTCTTGAACTTGCAACCATCCTCCTACCTCAGCCTCCCGAGTGCTGGGATTACAGGCGTGGACTATCATGCCCAGCTATGTATCTATTCTTAATACCACATGAAAATGAATTTTTCAGGGCAGCAGTGTGAACTATCTTGCAAACTAAACAGCTACCTGATAATCGGTCTGTTTCCCAATGTCTCTTCTGTACAGTTTTTCTCATTCCAGAAGTACACTGGAAAGGACTGTAGCATGCAGATGACATGAATGGATCACATGGTTTTCACTCTTCTAAACCTCAGTATCTTAATCTAAACACGATTAAGAATTACACAAAACTGACCATATGTCATGGCGTCTGCCGGGAATCCCAGCACTCTGGAGGCAGAGGCAGAAGTACAAGTTCACCAGTCTAGGCAACTTCATGACTTAGCAAGACCTTCTCTCAAAATAAAGAAGTAAAAGGGCTGGGGCTGTTGCTCAGTAGTAACAATGGGTTCAATTCCTCAGACCACATATAAAAAATCCAGACAAGACCACACTGAATCAAAACAAAACAAAAAGAAAAACAAAAAACCAAACCACTGTGGGGTCTACTTCAGTGGTAGAGGGTGAGCTTTGCATGCACAACGCCCCGAGTTCAGCTCTTAGCACAGAAATAAACAGGGTGTTACGGTTTGTGGGGTGTTATGGTTTATGTCTGGATATCCTTGAAGCCTCATGTGGTCAGGAAAATGGACTTTTCAGACGGGGCTGAATCTAGAGTTGGTGACTGATTCACAGTCCAATGCTAGGATTAAGGGCAGGTAGCCTGCATATTATACAAGGGACAGAAAGAGTTGTCCCCTCGTGCTCTGTCTCCTTCTCTGGCTGCTTCTGCTGTCTTCCTCCCCCATGAACCATTGCCCCTCTGCAAAGTGTCACCCTGCCTTGAAACCAGCTGATTATGGACTGAAACCTCTACAAACTGTGAGCTAAATAAACCTTTCTCCCTTTAACTTTGGGTGTGGGTATTTTGTCTCAGCAACAAGAAAAGTAACTAAGATGGGGGTTTAAAATAAAAAAGAATTTGACAAAAATGTAGCCATATGACAGTTGACAGCTTTGTCTAAGATCTCCCCTCCCGATTTTTCACATGTATTTTCTCATTAATGTAGCATAAATATGGTCTATATAACATATGACTTCCTCCTGTGAAGTCATGTATACATGAAAAAATAACTCAGAGGTAAAGCTATTACAGGTTGATATATCTCTTCTCTGGAATGCTTGGTTGGGACCAGAAATATTTCAAATCTCCAAGCTTTTCAGATTTTGTAATATTTATGTGGAATGTACCATTGAACACATCCCTAATCTAAAAATCCAGAACTTGAAATGTTCTGACACTTAACATTTCTTCACCACTTGCCAGGCGTGGTGGCACATGCCTGTCATCCCAGCACGGGGGAGGTCGAGGCAGGAGTTCAAGCCTGGGCTACGTGAGTGAGTTCAAGGCCAGCCTGCACTACCAGCAAGACTCTGTCTCAAAACAAAACAAAACAAAACAAAACAAAACAAAATAAAACAAAACAAAAGAAAACAAAGCAAAGCAAAACAAAACAAAACAATCCAAAAATTTCTTCCCACCAAAACAATGCTTGAAAATTTTTGGATTTTGGGGCATTTTGGATTTCACAGTTTGAGATTTCAGACAGTCAACTGTATTACTTGAGGACACAGGTAAGTATCCCCGGCCAGCCCTGCCAGGCAGGCATGGGCACAGAGAAGGTATAAAACCCTGCAGATGGGAAGTGAGGATGTAACCTAAGGGAATGCCCAGGAAATGCCCTGTGGTAAATAAATGCTACGGACCTGTATCTGTTTGTAGTTTACTTAGAAACTAAATTAAATCATTTATCTTTAGAAACTCACTTTTATAAGTTTCTAAATTCTCTATTGATACAGAATTCACATCATCCAGTTACAGGGTGATGGCTGCACACTGACTTTAGACGAGATGATGGGGATCCCCCTCCCCCAAATCAGATGAGGGTTAACCACTCCACTTTTCCTGCGGCCACTGCGTGTTGCTCTCTGGCAGCACAACAGCGGCAGGTGTAACAAAGAATGCAGCCTCTGAGACCGTCCCCAGGCTTTTCCAGTAATGGAAAGGGACTTCACAGAGTGGCAGCTGCCTGCAGATGCTGAGGCCACCTGCACCTTAAACATAAGCTAAAACAAATTCCTTGCACTGAAAACTCCTAAGAACAACATGTAACCCAAGGCATTTTGGGGTCCTCAAAAAGAACCCAAGGTCACTGGGTAACAGACACCCCAAAGTTACAATGTGGAAAAGGCCTCCTGGGAAGGTGGGCTTCCGAGACTCACAGACGAGGATGCAGAGAGGCAGGGAATTCCTGAGCTTTCTAAAGGACGTTGGCGCCGCTCTGTTCCCCTCTCCCTAAGAAAAGGAGGCAAATTTTATCCACTTCACTGAGGAGCAAAGTATGAAAATGATACTATTTTATCCCTTTTGCTTTGGCCTGAAAAAAGAAAGCCCATTGCTCCGTGCATTAAAGAGCAGGAAGAGTGATTTGAGGATGACACTTTGATTCATTCAGCAGTGAAATTATCTCTGGTGTCCTGAGACAAGGTATTTTTATGTTCGATGTCTTTCTGTAGATCTGATACAGAAAATTCCATTCTCCATTGTCAAGATTTGCAAGAGGCAACACCTCCATTTTTGCCTGAGTTCAGGGGAAGTGCCTGTGATGGCTGAATGTCTGTCTGTCTGAATTCATGTTGAAATCTAATCCCCACTCTGTTGGTATTGAGAGGTGGGGCCTCTGGGAGGAGACTAGGTCAGGTCCAGGCTGCCAGCAGGAATGGGATTAATATCTGCAGAAAGGGGGTCTGGGGCAGCCTGTTTGTCCCCCTGCCTTTCCATCAGGTGCCACGAGAAACAGGCTATAACCAGACTCAGAATCTGCTGGAGCCTGGAGCCTGGACTTCCGGCCTCCAGAACAGTGAGCAGGAAATTTCTGTTATTTACAAATTGTCCAGTCTAAAGTACTTTGTTATAGCAGCCTGAACTTCGACATTGCTTTTGATTCTTAACACCACTGCCCCTAAAGCAATCAGAGGAAAGGACTTTACTGACCACAAAAAAAGTGGACTTACAGCTACGCATGGTGAATTAAAACTCTGACTGGCTGAGTAATAGTAAAATTCTGAGCTAAAATTCAAAAGCAGTAGAGGGTAGCAGAACATCTGAAAGATTTAAAACCTTTTTTTGTTTTGTTTTTGTAGTGCTGGGGATCAAACCCAAGACTTCATGTAAGTTAGGCAAACATTCTACCACTGAGCCCCTTCTCACTTGGGTTTATTTTGTTTTTTGAGATAGGTTCTTGCTATTTGCCCAGGCTGACCTTAACTCACAATCTACCTGCCTTAACCTTTGGAGCAGCCGGGATTACTGACGTGGGCCACCGTACCTGGCTGCAGTTCAGAGTCTCTGCTAGAAGAGCCCTGTACATACATACACGTGAGCACACACAGCTTTCAAGGTATGAAGATACTGCCCTCAATGATACTCAAATCAGGTAGCCTACTCAAAAAAAATAAGTTTTTCCCTGCAGTGCTGGAGATCAACTAGGCAACCAAGATCCCAGCTTTTGACAGATTGGCTGGTGGCTTATTACTTGGTACTAGGAATTGAACTCACGATGTTACACTTGCCAGGCAGATGCTATGCCACTGAGCTACATCCCCAGCCATTTGTTTGGTTGTTTAAAGTTGTTTGGTTGTAAACAACTGAGAGGGAGGGAACAGAGCAGAGGTGAAGGCAAGCTCTGTCTGCTGCCCACTGTGTCCTCTCGCTGCCCCTCTGGGCTTGGGCGTTGTGAGCTCTCCCAACGAGGCAGTTAGATTGTACGTAGGCACTTTTCTAACCCAGAGCATCAAAACAGCCCATAACCACCTTGGGCTTGCAAATCTGTCCAGATGCTGGGACTCAAACGTATCATTTTGATCTGAGACATCAAAAGCATACAGGTGAGTTTTCTGCCTGCAGACCATGCAAATTGCTCTGGACAAAGCAAATCATTTCATTTGTCTAGACTGCTGTTCCGCACACTCAGGGTTCACTTCAAGGTCTGTCTCAGGGCGTATCTGTGCCAGCAGAAGGAGGAAACCAACCACTGTGTCCAACTGAACCTTCAGGCCCTGTCTTGTCCTCCCCACCCATGAAGCAGGAAAGAGAAAGTCCGGTTCTGCCACAGCTTCCCACCCAGCCAGCTGCTGCTCCCACTTTGGCCACGTGCCCAGTGCACAATGTATGCAACTCCTGCAGATGCTGCACGACTGTCATCAGCACAGTGACTCCTCCATGACGGCGGAGACTGAGCACTGGCTTCCATGAGCAAAGACCTCACCTGCTGTGTCCATCCCTGAGGACCAGCAGTGTCCTGCTCACTGGCTGTTGGCACGCACAAATGCTTCCATCCTCATCCAGAGGAGACAGTTTATTTCTTCAAATATGAGACCACAGGAGGACTCCATGGCCTGGACACTGACTTCAAGAAGGTCTACGGCTTCTATAACTATGCATCTGCTATGTATCCGAGGTCTCAGCTGTACTGTCCAGGGTCACTGAACATCCTGGCTCTACTGTACAGCTGGGTGACCTTATCCCATTTCCTTCCATTAGATCAGAATAACACAAACCCGCTTCACAAGGCTGTTGTGGTGATAATGAGTGAACACCTAGACTCTCAGAACAGCCTGCACACCTGCGCAGTACTAGTACTATCAATGACAGAATACGGTAGATGATACCGTCAGCTAGCCAGTCACTATCACAGAAAGTCGCTTCCCCTTTCTCTGTGCAGTGTGGTCCTTGGAAGAGGATGAATGAAAGCTGGTCCTGTGGAGATCCTGACGCAAAACCAGAGCACACCCCTCCCAGGAGTGCGGAGTCGCCCTGGGAGCCACGTCTCCCCCGCCATGCGGTAGTACCAGGGGCACCAGTGGAAGAAAGCAGGGGCCACACCCTGGACTTCAGAACATTTCCCTGGACTGTAAGTACTCTGAGGCCGAGGACACTGCCTCGGGGTGATGACGACACCAAGGACCCTCTTACCCTGCAATGGGCTCTGACCTGAACTGAGGTGAGCAAAGCAGGGTTTTATTTCTGTTTCTGCTTGTTTTGTTTTAATTGTAGTGGAAGTCAAATTCTACACAGTAAAAAAACGCACTGCATTCATTTCAGCGGTTTTTACACCTGGTTATTATCATTTTGAGCTGGGTGTGGCGGTGCACACCTATAATTCCCACACTGGAAAGTATAAGGCAGGAGGACGACAGGAGTTCAAGGCCAGTTTGGGCTACATGGTGAGTCCAGGTCCAGCCTGAACTACACAGCAATACCTTGTCTCCAAAAGCCAACATAAATAAATAAACAAACAAATAATTTTTTTCTATTTGTTTAAAATCAAATGTTTCAGGCAGAAAAACAAGAGAACCCCATATAACTGAAATAGATCCATGGATTACAGATATTGAAGTCGTCATTAGAACACACAGAAAAGACAAAAATTAGGTTACTGTGTTGCTTGGATGCATGCCAGTGCTCACGCCACAATTCTCCAACTCCAGCGTTAGTCAGCACAACCTTGGTACAGAAGCATGGAAATGACAGAAAAATCTACAGGCTGTTTCCTTCTAAGCACATGGTACGTTAAGATTCCAAAGCAATGATTAATAAATTAGACCCAGTGTAGTACAGGAGAGTTTTCTCATCATAACCAAGCTGGGCTTCTTCCAAGAATACCAGGTTGCTTGCTGTAGCATTCCAAAATCAACACACTTCATGACTTCGAGAAAAAATGAGAATCTCAGTAGGTGCACAGATTAAAAGAAAAAAAAAAAAAAGCACCTGATAAAATTCAACCTGCTGGGTGTGGCAGTAAACACCTGTAATCTCAGTACTCAGGAGGCTGAGACAGGAGGATCACTGCAAATTCAAAGTCAGCCTGAACTACATAAACCTGTTCTCAAAAAAAACTCCATTGTTTAACGATGGCCTTGGAAGTGCTTTGCTGTGCTCAGGTCTCACAGCGCCACGCTAGCACAGGAACATGAAAAGCCTTGGGGAACAAGGGAAACAGGCCGATGCAAGGTTGTCAAAGTAGGTAAGAAAAATGGGGAGCAGCAGGCAGGACCTTTGTCATTCAAGTCAGCTACACAGAGATGAAAAGAAAACCAACCGCCCCGCTTCCTGCGTGGGCCTGCCAGGGGCTCAGCGACCCACAGCCACAGGGCGCTCTGCTCTGCTGCTCTGGTCTCTGATCTGCCTCCGCCCCTGAAATGTGCCTACACTCACCCCTGTGCCTGGGCCTGGTCTCGGGGTGGGGAACAGCCGCCGACTGCATGCTTTATTCCAGGGCAGAAGTTTGTGTTCTTTTTGGAGGTCATCTCTTTCTGGACACTGAGGATGGAGATGTACTTTAGAAACGCATCTTTCCAAAGGCATCAAAGCCTGAAACATGTCAGAAACGACCATGGGAAGGTAGTTAAGAGCGTGAAAAGGGGCACATTTTCTCTTCCTGAACACTCAGACCAGAAGCATTATTTGAAAATGGGCTGTGCAGGGCAGGCATGGGCACACAGCTGGGCAGCAGGGGCTGCAGGGTGCGGGATTCCAGCTGAGATGAGGCGGTGACTGCTGGGAGCATGGCCTGTGTGGGACGCTGGGACGCATGAGGGTGAGGACAGCATGCCCAAGGAGGGTGGCCCAAAACCGGAGGAACGACAGTGTCCTGCGCAGGGCGGGGGGGGGGGGGCAGTGTCATAGCCCAGGCAGGTGAGAGTGAGGAGGGAGATGTGCGGCAAGGCCACCCAGCAGGAGGGAGAGGAGGAGTCTAGTGCGGGGTTGTGTGGGGTTGCATCAGGGACAGCGACCGATGCACGAAGGTAACAGATCCCTTAAGTCCCTAACACTGGAAGTGGGACACGGAACATGATATTCACAGTTTCAAAGCGCCTCTCACCAAATATTTATTAACAAAAAGGAAGAATGTGACATTGGATGAGACTGGCAGACACCACCTTAATCAAGCACTGGAGTGAACTGGGACATGGAAATCTCTCCAGCTGTCACCCTGTGCCAAGAGCAGCGTGGCTTCTGTGACGTCCCTGCCAAAGTGGACACCTGAATCCGGTCCTGGGGAGACAGCACACACACCGACACACCCACTACAAAATCCCCAGCCAGGCAGGGTCAGACTGTAGACATCCAGAGGCCGGGAAGACCATAAACTTTTTCACATCAAAAGGGACTGAGAAGACCTGGCAGCTCAGTGCAATGCACCATGAGGGTGCCATGTTTTTGTCATAAAGCACATTCCTGGGACAACTGGCAAACCCTGAGTAGGCCACGAGGCTCACGTGGGAGTAATTATCTGAGTCAGGCCCTGGTGTTTGCTTTTCTCTTAGAGAATGTCCTTGCTTATAGGAAACACACACTGAAGGGTTGGAGGATGGCTACCACCATTGGCAGCCTATTCTATGGGTGGTGGTGGTGGTGCATGCCTGTAATCCTGCACTTGGGAGGCTGAGGCAGGAGGACTGAGTATGTTTGAGACCAGGGCAACACAGTGAATTCGAGGTCAGCCTGAAGTAGCTGATTTTGATAGCAAGATTTTTGTCTCCAAAAAGCCAAAATAAATACAATAAATGTTCTCTGTATATCTGAACCAGTAAAAATATTTTGGTAAGTACTCCCAATATATCTTATTTACTTATTTATTTATATTCATAGACATACATTAGAGGCGTGTCCTGCTATCCTAATATGATCTATATAACATATAAAAGTAGAATACAGGGCTGGGGATTTAGCACAAAGGTTAAGCACCTGCCTGGCAAGCACAAGGTACTGAGTTAGATTCCTGGTACCAAAAAAAAAAAAAAAAAAAAAAGAAAAAAAAGAAAAAGAAAGAAAAATAGAATAAATCAGATGAGGAAATAGAAGAGCCATGATCACCGAAGCTAACTTTGTAGACCATCCTACCAATCTCTTTTTAAGCACATATTTATTGCATAGCCAGGCTCAAAGCCAGCCTCTGAGGAGGTTCCACATTCTAAGGAATCAACCCACAGAATCCACCAACCCTGGTGCAAAAACCTGTGATGGCTGTGTCAGTACCGCACATGTGCAGACTTTCCTTCTTGTCAGTATTCTCCAATGATGCAGTAGTAACCACTATTTACACAGCACTTACAAGTTATTCATTCATAGTCCCGGGGAGCGAATTCAGGGCCTTCACACTTTGCTGTATCTCTTGCTCTTTATTTTTCTTTTTGAGACAAGGTCTTGCTAAACTGTCCAAGCTGGCCTTGAAGTTGAAATCCTCTTGCCTCAGACTCCCAGACTAGTGAGATGACAGGCGTGTGCCACTGTGCCAGGCTGGACTTACACTGACAAGTGCTTATATCTGCAAATACTCTAGAGATAACTTAAAATATGCAGGAGGATGTGCAAAGGTTTTATCCAAACACTAGACCACTTTATGTAAGAGACTTGAACATCTGTGGAGTTTGGAATTCATGAGGGTCCTGCAGCAAATTTCCTACAGATACAACCACATCAAGTTTCCCAGACCACACACAGGACATCTTTCCACTTATTTGTATTTTCTTTTGCCTTTTTTTTTTTTGCAACAAAATGAGTTTGAAAGCAGTGGACACTGTGAGCCTGCTGCATAAAACAGACCTGACTAGGATTTCTTCTAGCTCTAAACTTCTGTGATTTTCTAGTATTTAATCTGGCCTTGAAGCTAACTAAATCTTACTAATCTTAGCCACAAGAGCATTATAGATTCAATTAAATAAACATTTACTGAAGTCTTAGATGTCCCAGGCTCTTTAAAAACACAGGTCACTGTAATAGAAACTTTCTTCTTTTGAGTATCTTTTTAAAATCCCCAGATTTAAAACACATCACTTTCCTCAAAGGATTCTACTTCTGTGGTAATGACTGTGGCGGATACCCAAAGACTGCTTTATTCTGAAAAACAGAAGATCAGCTCATCTGGCTAACTTTCAGCTATCGTTTGCTTTTCATAAACTGTATTTTCCATTTCTTCTTTAACTGTAGGGTACAGAATCAAAGTCTTGATAGAAAAATTTAAACAGTGTGTATGACTACATAGACCACAAAAGAATGTGTGTGGGTCGATGTATCTGGCCGCAGAATGACAGGTTAAAGCTCTAACTTGGTACTTAACCTACTTGTGCTTGGAATTCTGTTTCTCAGTTACAGCACTGATAATCCTGATAATTGCTAATAATCCTCAACAAGCATTACCCTGAATCCAGTCATTTAGCAAACATTTAACAGGTATTTCTCTGCACCAAAGACTCAGTAGATGCAGTGTCCTTGACCAAAAGCAAGACCACAAGATGAGGCAGTGATGTCTTAGTACACCCACCATGAAAAAGACACTCAAATCAAACATGCCACGGTGAGCCGGTCGGTAGGGACAGTAACGACACACTACATTCCACCTGTCTCGGTCAGTCCCCGATCATGGCGTTAACATTCATGGAGTTCAGACACACAGACCTAAGCCACACATTATGAACATCTAAATTAGATTTTGAAAACTCCTCAGGTTCGAGTCAGTAGCAAGTATAATTATCCTTTATTTTAAGAAAGGAGAAATTGGCTAAAAATATCAAACAAGCAAATACAGTCATACTAGGACAAACTCAAGCATGCTAAAGGAAAATGAAGTACTAACCTTCCAGTACTCTTGATGGGGTTATTGATTAGCTAAGCATATGATGAAAACTAGCTCCCTGCTGCTGAGTAAATACAAGTGAAGAGATAAGCCTTTTCCTCAGTTTATTTTTTATGGCTCATTTTCTTTGGGTTTATTGCCCTCTTCCCTCATATAACATGCTATTAAAAAAACATTGATGAGCCAGGCTTTGGGAGTGGTAGCACATACCTGGAATCCCAGCACTTGGGAGGCTGAGGCAGGAGGGTCACTGTGAGTATGAAGCCAGCCTGGGCTACACAGTGAGTTGATGGCCACCTGAACTACATCATGGCGAGACCTTGTCTCGAAAAACAAAAACAGGGCCAGGGATTTAGCTCAGCAGCATAAGTGCCTGCTTGACAAAGGTGAGGTCCTGAGTTCTATCTCTGGTACCAAAACAAACAAACAAAAACAAAAAACCAAAAGAAACACTGATGAAAACACAGTTAAAACTTAGCAATATAAATGAAGATTTACCTTTACATGATAATGGTCCCTCTGTTACATTTTGTACCCTATTCAGAGGAGTGTACAAGTTTGTTTCAACAATGAGGTAGCTATAAAGACAAAAATCCATTCAGGTCAGTAAAATATTTTCTTTTCAAAAATTAAGTGACTAACTGCACTAATCTGCCTAAAATTCATCAGAAGTGCTTGGCCTTGCACACAACCTGATGGCCTGTTTGAATAGGTGACTCCAAGAGAAGGGAGTAGAAAACCGTAAAGGAAACACTGAATTCTGCACAAATTTCATATCCAATTGACGATATATACAACTGTAGGGAACAGCAGAAGCTGGAAATTGATCACACATACAGGGGCGAGGAAAGCCCGTCTAAGAACAGAGTGCTCAAGGCAAGCCACGTGAACAAGCGGCTTCAGTCCAGAGAACACCAGCCCCCGAGACAATCCAAGCAACAGGTTGCTAGGCAAAGGGGGTGTCACGTGACACCAACCCGCCAAACATATAAATAAATGCACTTCAGTGGGCGAACAGTTCTCCTCCTCCCATCCAGAGGAGGACTCCTCCTGACCTCAGCTTTCTGTCTCGTATTATTTCTCCAATCTCTTGCCATCCATCCTTCCCCTCCCTCCCTGGGAACTTTGAGAGTTGTGCGGGATGCAGTGTACAACTTCAAATATTTCTGTGAAGTAGTTATATAAAACTCATTGTGACTAAGCATTGCAGACAATGTGGCTTCCATTGAATTGCTGCTATGAAAATTTCTACTGAGATGATTTCCAGTATAAATCTGGGTTAGAGAGAACCCTCAGATTATTTTTAAAATGAAAATCAACAAGGTGTTGATGCGCATGCCTACAATTCCAGCACTCAGGAGGCTGAAGCAGAAGGATCACTCTTAATTTGACACTAGTCTGGGCTACATGGTAAGTTCAAAACCAACCAGAACTGCAGAGCGAGATCCTGTCTCAAAAGAAAAAAAAAAAAAAAGAATCATTAAGAACTTATCCCTTTGACCAGGGAAAGAGAGACAGACATACAGACAGACAGTCAAAAAGAACTCATTCCTTGGATGGTAGTTAAAAAGAAAAAGTTAAAATAGATTTAAGGCTGTGAGGTCTCTTGAAAGAATTC
Source organism: Cavia porcellus (assembly GCF_034190915.1). Lineage (NCBI taxonomy): Eukaryota > Metazoa > Chordata > Mammalia > Rodentia > Caviidae > Cavia > Cavia porcellus. The sequence goes on along the minus strand of NW_026947508.1, from coordinate 18,461,398 downwards.
TTATAACTTGAAGATAAATCTGTCCAAGGACCCCTCAGACACCAAACTCCTCAGATGCGTAAGATTCTATGTACACTTCAGTCATTTCCAGGTGACTTACACCACCTAAGCCAATGTGAGCGTCTGTAAATAGTTACACTGCACTGCTCAGGAAATAATGACAAGGAAAAAGTCTGCAAAGCACATATTCGGCACAGATGCAATTTTTAAAAAATATTTTGATCGCTCTCCAATACAAAGGCTGAAAGTCATTCATGTGGTTTCTTACAATCACCAATAATAAGGTTAATGTCACCATTTATAACATGAAATTTTAGGGCTCCTAAAGATGTGTGAACACGAGGAAGATTTCAGAATTTCTAAGTTGTGACTGAACTTGGGAAAGGAACAGAAAACAACCATGGAAGACATAAAACCTAGGGCACGGTTCCTCTCTCCTGCACCCCAGGGTCGGCCTCTCAGCCTCGGCTCTGGGCTCGCCTCTGTCCTTTATCCGTCATCGGATCCTGCACTGCGCAGTTCTGGCTGGTGCCCCCTTGCGCAGAACAGTGTACCTGCTTCCACACCATATCCCAGAGTGCTCTGCACGGGGGCATCTCTCCCCCAGGAAGCGCCATCCTGGCATGACCCACAGTCCCCTGACCGTGCTCTCACACACGTTCTGTTCCCTCTGGCCAAAATTCCCTTTCCTTTCCCTGTAGAATATTTCTCCAACCCCAGGGCACACCACGTCCTCATGAGCTCTCCTGTCCCACCCAGCTTCGAGCCATCTCCTTTGATGCCTTAGTGCACTTCCAAGCGCTTCTAAAGGCGGTGAGATCCCATCTTGTGTCACACCTGGAAGTCAACCTGTGTGCGGCAGACGCTGCACAGCTCACACTCTGGGCCCTGCAGCGACCGAGTGTCTCACACAGTGAGGCACTACCTAGCTCTGCTCCGCACAGTCACTGGAAGGAAAGACTGGGCACACGGATACAAACCGAAGGGCCAGGGATGCACTTTGAGAGAAAGTTTCAGAACACGAAAAATGTGTACGTGGCAGAAAAATGTGTAAGAGGCGGGAATATTTTTAGAGCTTATCCATTTTTGTGAAGTTACGCGGGACAACGGGCACAGACACAGACAGACAGACAGACAGACACACACACACACTAAAAGCTGTCTTGCCAGGTACAGTGGTATACCTCAGTTCATGAACTTAATTCTTTCCACATTTGTGGCCACAAATCAAATTGGATGAGAACCAAATCAAATTCAACAGTTAACTTCAATGTTGAGCTAGTGGAGAAATTTGCTTCAGTTTTTGTCCAATTCAGTTTTTGGCCAGAATTGTGGAAAGGATTAAGTTTGTGAACCGAGGCATCAATGTAAATAATAAGTGAACTGAAGGAGATTAAGCTTTAATGACAATTAATTCAGTTAATTTTCCCCAATCAAGTTATAAAACACAAGAAATGTCACAGGGAAAAACACAATGCCGTTAGGATGAAATCAGAAACAGGCCCAAGAGGCGCTATAGAATCAGCCCCAGGAGAGTTCTGGCTCCTTCTTGGTGACTCCCAAGGAAGAAGCAGCCAGGCTAAAGGTCATGAGTGTTTCCTGTTATACTCTTCAGTAACCAATGAATAAATGAACGAGGAGATTTAATAAATGAGACTTAATTGAGAATTCACTAAAAACCAGTGCTTCTCAAAACATATGTGGAAATATTTTAGATACTTCCCCCTGCTGCACAGGGATACTTTTCAAATACGTGAAGAGGTCTACAATTGACCCCTGCTTCCTGTATTTCATTTGTCAGGGACCTGTGACGCTCTAGTTTCCCCAATGCACATGGATCCCACAGAGTGGACATGGGCAGGTCGAGGGCCTACCTTCTGTTCCTGGACTTCAAATACTGCTTCGTGGACACTGCAAGCAAAAAGGGAGGTAGGCAGATCACTTAAATCCATCATCTCTTCCAAATCATCTTCATTTTCACCAAAAACCATCTCTTCTTCCTCTTCTTGATCACTGCTACAGAGATCTGACTGGCTGTCATTCCAAGATTTCATCCTGTCCCTTAGCATTGTCCCCTACAAGCCGGTCTTTTCCGTTTTGAAAATACTAGGATGTCTACCAGGCTCCTGCTGTTAAAACAAAAAGAATACCTAGATAAAACTCCATAGACCGCATAGCATTCCAATTAATCAGTTTCTCCAGACAGCAATTCATCAAGCAAAGCAATTTTAGCCAGGAAAGATCAATCAGCATTTAAATCAAGTCATTTCAGTACTCATAAATGAATTCCATATAGAGGAATTTAATTGCTTAGTGTGTTTTGCAAGGTAATGATGTATCAAGAAGAACATAAGAGTTTCCTAGTAAAACTGGGAAAGAAAGGGTAAAGCGAGATCACACCAATGTGTATACTAGTTTACAAGCAGTTGGATGGAAAATGTGGACTAGAACTGCTTTCACATATTTGTTTTGGGTTTTAGGTCTAAAACACTGGAACTGGCAAAGCAGAATCAAACCCACACAGATCCACTCACCATCTGCACCCTGAAATATGGTCTGCTATGCACTCCGTCTTTCTCATCCAAGATTTTTCTTTTCGAATAATTGCCTCCAAAGAATTAAATTACTCAGAAGCAAAATTCTCTATAAAGTCAATTTCTGTGAGCATGTATTAGAAATATTTACAGTTGCAAAATTAAACATAGAAGCAATCCAAAAGATGTCTTTTTCCAAAATGTTTAAACATCACCAATTTTAAGCGGGGGGGCCTGGAGCTGCCAGGGCCCCTCTGTTAAACACCAGGACACAGTCTGTGTTTGGGAACTGTATGTGCCTGTCTGGCTCCATCAGGGAGCTGCACCCCACGCCCACCAAGCAGAGTCCCATAGACACGACAACTTTTGAGATGCGGACACGGATATCAAGAAAAACCTATGAGGCACAAAAACATGAAGTGATCATCACTACTGCTCCTTCGATATGTGCTAATCTGTTAGTTTCCATTTTATTTCTCCCCTTCACCTTTCCTGCCAACTTCTTGGAAAGAGTAATCTGTGTCTATTGTGTTCACTTCCTCAATGCCAGACACTCCTAAGTGCAGTCCAGCTGGATTTCTGCCACTGTCCCTTAGCTCCAACTGTGCTCATTCTGGACGGCGAAGGTCTCTGATAGTTGGCACCTTGTTTCAGACCCGGCCTGGCTCGGCAGCACATGACCTGGTCACCCGCCTGCCTCATCCCCAGACTTCTGGTGCCCTGCCTTGTCCTCCTCAGTCTTGGTCCTGCTTGACAAGTCTCTCTGAGGTTACAGCCCCACCCTGCTTTTCTCATCGTAGTCTTCTGAGTGCTTTGATTCACACTGGAGCCACGTGGTTCCTGAGTCAGGAAGGATGGCCCCAAAGCTGTGCGGGAAGGAGGAGTGCAGCCTCGGAGTCTCAGGCAAGACTCTAGAAAACATACCAAGTCCCCCAAGAGACTCACAGGTGCCCACAGGTCTCCCTCGCCTACACACACTGAAAACCACTGATCCATAGGCCACTGTCAAAGGTGTACACAGCCCCTCACTTCTGAGCTCCAGGCTTGGGTTTTAGCATGTTACTGAACCTTGATTTACTTGGGTCCTACAGTTGTTTTTAACTGATTCCTCCCCTTAGATCACTGTGCTAGAAATCACCAATCAGAAGGGGGCCTTGGGAGGGCGGAGGCCGCAGGGGATGGGTCTCATTGTGGCTCTCATTACAAACTCTTCTCCAACATTAAGCTGTCGGGCAGAGTGTGGGGCTCTCACAGCCCTTTGCTTATTTCTCTGTCCTCTATTTATATTACGGCTATTTGTTTATAAATCACTCCTGGCTACCACACTGTGGGTTCCTTTGAATCCTCTTTTCTTTGAATCCCTGGCATAGTTTCCAGTTCGCGGTTGCTTAATAAGGACTACTGACAAAAAGCAGACAGCGCTGTGATTCCCTCACAGGTCAGCGTGGGCAAAGGGAGATTCAGTTCCGCCTGGGATTAGACAGCTTCCCAAAGCAGGTCATGATGAGACTTTCAAGGGTGAGCTGTGCTCCGGCAGGAAAAGAGTGCAGAGCATTCCAGGGAAAGTCACCAGTGCATGAGCCACGTCAGGAAGACAGATGAGCATGCACTAAGGCCAGCGGCTCTCGTGTGGCCACAGGAAACTGTCTGGAGAGGGTGGCAGGAGCCAAAGTCAGGAAGACACCGGTGGGCCAGGCTTCCTGCAAGTGGGGCTGCAGAGTTTTGCATAAGAATTGGGCAATATCAGCGTGCTACTAAAGGCTTTGGGGCAGGGAACCGATAGACCCAACCAATGGTGGTGTCATCAAATGTATGACATCGCATCTCTTAGAGACACTGATGTTATTATCTGCCCCACTCCCAACCCATGAAAAAGAGCGAAAATAATGTCCAGTTTTTCTGGAGGGTGCGAGATTTTGAAATCTAAGAAACTCAGCCTATTTTTGATGAGATTTTTGGAGGTTTATTTTTAGTGCTGGGGATTGAACCCAAGGCTGTGCATACTGAGTCTGCCTTCCCCCTAAGCTACACCCTCAGCTTCTTGATAAGATTTTTTGCTTGTTTGTTTCAAGTTCTTTCTCCTAACCCGAACATAGGAAACACTCCTTCACCTGATTTAAAAACAAAATTCTTAGAATATCATGCCTTCATTTCCTGTTTTCTACCTTCCATTCTGGGTATTTTTTTCTTTTGATATAACTTCAAATAAGTTGTAAGAATAGAACAAGGAACTCCTGAATATCTTTTGCCAAGAGTTAACAATTTTGCCTGTTTATTATTCTATTTTTATACACATGCTCAGAATCATTTAAAATAAGATGTATATATATATATATGTCATATAACATTGACTATATGTTATATAAATATATATATATGATCTCCTTTTACTCCAAAAGTACTTTCAGTATGTAAGAACAATATTGCTTTCTTACGTAACCCATGGAACCCAAAAGAGGAAATTTAGCATTGACATAAAACTGTGCCTAGTTTAGTCTACATTCAAATTTTGTCGGTTATTCCTATAATGTCCTATAAGCTATTTTTCCTTCAGAGTTTTTAGATTACTATTACTTTGTTTCTGCTTGGTCCCAAATATTTTAATAATCTTTGGATTGTAGCATTAATTCATTTTCTTACCCATTTCTAGATACCAGAAAATGATTAATCACTAGTATACCATGGTGATGACAACAAATCCTAGCAGACCTTAAGTATGGCTCAGAGAGAGCTACTCAGACTCTGAACCAGCCTTTCTAGATCTGATGTCTGGCTCCCCAATACTCTATGTTAGGTAAATTGCTTCTCTGTTTTGTTTCCTCTAATACAAAATGGAGATAATGATAATCCTTACCCAATAAGATTAGGAGACTCAGATAAGACAATGCATACTAAGTGCTCAGAGTAATTTTTTGCATATAGTCAATGCTAACATTTTATTTTAACAGAGGCACAGTCTATGTTAACACATTGTTGGGTTAAAATAATCTTAGTAGTATCAGACCTACTGGTGGAAGTGATAGTCAAATCATAAAGTGGAAAAAAAGGATACATCCCCAATGATCTAATTCCTACCATCTAAAGGCAACAACAACAAAACCCCACAACGCTTTGTAGCATTTCAAGAAAACTATTTAGTAGCGAACTTATCAATAAAGTGAATCCCTGACAACCAACACAGGTGGTCATCTGGGCCTGGTATGAAAACATTTACAGATATTTTTTTGTTTTAAAAGTTGGAGAAGGGCATCGTGTCCTTTTATGGGTCTTATAGAATCTCAAATCATCGTGCAAATACTTATGATATCACTGTCATTCAAAAGTTGAGAGAATTTTTTGGATATAGCTAAAGTCAACTTTGTCAACCACTTCATTATTTTCTGACATCATAATTGCAGTTAAAGTTGACAAGAATGAGAAATACACAAAGAGATCACAGCAGACAGCTTGGCTGTGACTTAGCAGGTAAACTCGGCTCTCTGCAGGCATTACTGGAGCTTGTGCCACACTGTTAGGAAATGAAGCTCTCCCCTATTTACCAACCCCAGGAACCGTTATTGGCCTAGCAGGAAGCACTGAACCCCTATCACCCTGCTTCTGTAAGTGAAGGTCTGGGCTCACCAGGGCCCAGCCTCACCTCCAGCGCAACTGTAGCTGAAGCTGGCTGGCTTCTGGCAAGTTGTTTCTTCATGGAAACATCAAATGAGTGGAAAAACTCCAAGAAGCATGACCATCTGCTCGGCTACAACAAGCCTGTGACAGGAGCAATCCATCCAGGCAAAATGTAGGCACGTGGAGTCAATATCCATATTCAGCTCTAATAAGGACAAGGTAAATTCTCCTCTAGGATTTTGAAAACACCTAAATAATATACTTGGGAGCATTTTAATACCTTAGTCAGATGCACTTTTTAATTTTCTTGACATGCTCAAAATGCCATCATACTGGAAATAAGTGTGTATTTCATTTCATACTGTATTTTAGACTGAGCTTTTAAAAAAAATCACTCAGGATCGACACTGTTAGAGGTTCTGAGTGTCTATCATGAAGCTTCTACCTTCTGATTTTAAAATCATTTACCCCTTACAGGTAGAATTTTTTTGCAGCTGTCGTAAAAAAAAAAAAAAGCTGGGGGGGCAGCAATAAAGTAAAATATATGAAAATTATGGGCTGTGGTGTAACTAAGGGGTAGAACACTTACTGGGGACGGGCAAGATCCTGCACTCCTAACAGCACAACACAAAAATAAAGGGTTTTTTTTTTTTTTTGATATTTTGTAGGTATTCCTGACCTATGTCTTGTTTTCACAGATAATTTAGAATTGGTCCTTTTTAATTATTGAGGTTCCTGTTCCACCAGGCAGCGTAGTGTTCGTTAGCATGTCAGAGATAATGAAAATAATAACAATGAACTGTCAGCACCCGCGAAAAGAACAGGCTTTAAAGAATAATTGAAATATACAGGGCTATAAAGAACCGATGTTGTTTGTCCTACTGTAGTTCATTTCCCCTCCAGAAAACGACATCCCAGGAGCAAAGAAAGCGGAGGTCCTGTCTGATCTCCACCTTGCGTGGTGCTGGGGGGAAGGAGAGCTAAGTAACAAATGGATGGCACTGAACTTGGAGCCTCCAATATTCCGCACGCTTCAGCCTAACAGATGTCTCAGTCACATCATTTTTCATGACGTTTTCCTTTTTCTTTAGATCAACAATGCCACTGCCATCATTCAAAACTGCTTCCCATCTGCCACTCTGATGTTCACACGTTTTAAAGCTTTACACATGCTACACTTCAACAGCAGGGAACAATCTTGTTTTCCCCTGAACACACAGAAACCTCTTGCCTAGGAAATGGTTTGCTGATTAAAATGTAAAGCTGATGACATGGCTACAGAGGCGCCTAGTTTTCCAGCTTTTCAGTTTCTCTGCATCCAAAATCCAGTTCTAGAATATCAATATAAAATTCCCCACTAAAACAAAGTAATTCGTGTAACACATAAACACCTACACCCTGACTCTTAACATTATATTTTCACAGTGTAACATACTGAACCAGAGCTACTGACGGTCTCAAGATATCTTAAATCATATGTAATCACGGCTACAGATAAATCTGTTCCCTTTCTTGCCAAACAGCACATCACAGACTTCTGTGAAATGTACAGCCGCCTATGAAAAGTTTAAATAAATGTTGTATATAGTAGGTAGCGCTCACTAAGGGAAAAGGAATATATTGGCTTTGAGCAGCATTAGGTTGACTCATCCTAGTTTATGCTCCCCGTGCTAGTATCCTAATCTCTAAAAGGCACGAAGAGATTTCTGCATGGAAGTTACAGCGAAGCAACCTAGAAAGAGACCATGTTGACTGCTCACCTGTCCAGGCAGCAGACGGTCAGAGACAGGTAAGTTTGTTAAGTCGGAATTGGAAACGCCACGGGCAGGTCGAGGGAGGCGGCGAGGGTCTTGCACCCCGAGCCGCCCTTGCACCGCGGCCCAGCCGGGGCTCCCTGGGGGCGGGGACTCCCTGGGCGGAGGGCGCTAGACTGGGGGGGAGGCAGGGCCGCAGCATCTCAGGGCCCCCGGGCCCCTCGGGGCGGCAGCTGCCACTTCTTCCTTCGCAACTTTCGGGGCCCCGCGCCCCACGCCTGCTGCGGGCCCCACCCTGCAGGGCGACTCACCTGCGTCTCCGCGGCTGGCCCGGCGCGCGGGGCGAGCGCGGCCTGGGGCGCAGACTCTGGCCGGGGCCGGGCCGGGTCGCTGTCGCCGCCGCCACGCCCTCGACGCCGGCGGGAGCGGCCGGCTCGGCGGGGACGCGGGCGGCGCTAGGCCGAGCGAGGCCGGGGCGCGCGCTCCTCGTCGCCGCCTCCCGCTCCGGCTCCCGCTCGGCTCCTGCGGGCGCGCGGCGCAGGCGCCCAGGCCGGGGCGGGGGCGCGCGCGGCGGGGGCGCGCAGGCCCGGTTCTCTCCACGCGCGCCCCGCCCGCGCCTCCGGAGCCCTGGGCCCCGCCTGTGACGTCCTGAGCGGCCGCCCCGAGGTGGGGGGCTGGCCTTAGGTACCCCCGAAAAGTAAGCCCTTGGACGACCTTATCGTGCTCCCCCGTGCGCAGAAACAGGTTCTCCCCGCGTCCTGCAGGCCGCAGCACAGTCGCCGGGACGCCTAACAGGTCAGGACAAACGCCACCGGCCTCGGGCCGCCAGGCGCCGCTGCTGTGTCCCCGGCGCCCGCCCGCTCCCGGCGAGCCGGGATTACGGTCCCGCTTTCAGGGGCGCAGAGGCCACCAGCAGGCGGGAAAGGCGCCTTCCTGCCGCTCTGTCGGCCTGATTGAGCCTCGGGAGGATGCCAGTGTGCACGGCTGCCCGGGACCCTTGTCCCCTGGCTTACAGTGGGAGTCACACCATGGCAGGCGTCGGAACCCTGTCTCAGTAAACATCAGAGAGGACCGGGTATGCATGTAGCTCAGCGGTACAGCGACACAAACAAAGAACCACAAAACGCAAACAAAAAACGTGGAAAGGGATCCGACGTTGGAGGGTGCGGTAGGGGTTTTGGTCCTCTGACTTCTCCCTTCCTAGCCAAACACCTTTGCCTCCCCATAGGGGTCCTCCCTCCTGGGCCTGGTGCACTCTCCCCTCTCCTGCCCCGGGAGTGGCAGCGGCTCCCCTCTGCTGCCATCCGCAGGCTTCCTGCCAATCCTCCTCCCACTTTTGTGTCATCTTTATCAAACCCTCCGAGCAGGAGCCACCTGCTGGAGCCCCGGCGGCTAACTCCATCCTAGGAAATTCAAATTCCCCACGGCTTGAGAGGAAAATGAAAAGGGACAGCTGATTGCAATGAGATTGTGGTATGGGCTTGGGAGAGGTCTGACAGACAGAGAGGACTGTGGCCCTGGAGCTATGGAGGAAGAAATGGAGAGAGAGAGAGAGAAGGATTCTGCTTCTATTGAAAACTGATAAATGAGTTATACATACATTTTGAGCAACAGAGAATTCATAGATGGGTGGAAACCATATGTGTGGAGCCTGCATGTGACTTGGGAGGGAAGCAAGGTGGCCGCTGGAACCCATGGATTTACACGAGGTGACCAGGCAGGGGGCAAATAGAACACAGAAAGGCCAAGAGCTGAGTCCAGAATGGCACGAGTCGTTACCTGCGGGCAAGGGAAGCATCGCTGTCTCGTCTCTGTCCAGCTATCATATGAGCGACTCCAGCACTGGAGAACAGAAGTGGAGTCTCCCACACCCTCCTTCTCTACCGTCCTGGCCAGCAAGGTGAGGGGCGCACAGCGTGTAACACATGCCTGTTATGAATGAACTCGACAGGGTCTCACATGTCCAGCACTCCCTCTCTCTCTCCAGCCCCGTGAGGCTTGAGTTTCAGGCAGACAGAAAGAGAGCGTGAAAGTGATCCCTGGTGGCCGGTCCATTGAAACCCGTGCCAAGGTCCATAAGGGCGGTGCTGACCTGGAAAACTCGAGCAGTACGCCTCAGATGACACTGCAGATCCGGAGCCGCTCGGCTCCTGCCAAGCAGGAAAGTTTCCAGACGGGCAATTTCATTTCAGATTTCTTCTTGGAGTGGATTTAACAGTCAATATTCTGCAAGTCCTTACTAGGTTTGCAGGTGGCAGTCATACAGGTGCCCGAGGGTGGCAGGCTCACTCACACAGTGCTGGTGGAGGGCAGAAGGCATGAAGAAGGTGTTTTTGGAAACTGGGTTTATCAAGCCACCCTAACCTGTGACCCAGAAATTCCACTCCTAGATATATGTGCAAGAGGAATTCAGCAAAGATCCACTGAAAAAAGTCTTATCCAAAAACCCTCTTGACAACTTTATGTATAATCTCCCCAAATTGGAAATAGCCAAAGTATCCATCAGCCAAAGATTGACAAACTATGCTATAGTCTCTCCTACCCCTTTTGATATTGGGTATTGTGCCCAGGGCTTTCACACTGAACTACACTGCAGCCCTTTTTAAAAAATATCTTTATTTCAAGACAATGTTTCACCAAACCACTAAGTTACCCAGGCTGGACTTGAACTAGGAAATCTCTTGCCTCAGCCTACCAGAGTGCCAAGGTTACAGGCATGCACCACTGCACGTGGCAAACTAAGGCATATTCAAACAACAAAGAATGAACTGCTGATATAAACATAACAACATAGACACATCTTAAAAATTTTATTGCACAAAAGAAGCATCTATACCAAGAGAGTACAGATGTACTGGATTCGTTTTAAGTAAAGTTCAAGAAGATAAGCATCAGGCTTTTTTTCTTATTTCATTAGTTTTGTTGGTGGAGGAAGGCAGCAAAATGCAGGGAAAAGAGAACAGGCTTTACAGAGTCAGCTCTACCACTAACTGTGAATTTGAGATAAATTTAAACTTTTTAAGCCTTCATCTGTTACATGCAATTGATAATATATGCCTTGTAGGGTTGCTTTTTACCAGACATATTAGTGGTGCTCAATAAACGTTAATTGGATTATAATCAATTTACAAGTAAAACTTGCTGGGAATGATGGCACACTCCTGTAATCCCAGCACTTGGGAGGCTGGTGCAGGAGGATCATCACAAGTTCGAAACCAGCCTGGGCTACAAAGTGAACTCAAGTCCAGCTTAAACTACACAGCAAGACCCTGTCTGAAAAATAACAAAAATAAAAACAAAAAACAAGTAAAATTTTATTTTTACCCAGTGATACATGAGCAAAAAGAAAGCTATCTTAATTAAGAGGCATACTCATTACCTTTTGCTGTTCCTCCTTTCTCTACCCTGAATTGTCAATATAATGGCTGGAGTTTTGGCAGCCATTTTGGGCCCAGAGGTAATTTAAAAGATGGCAGCCACATGTTGGGATGGTGGATCAAAAAGATGAAGAGCCTGAATCCCTTGTGACACTAAAGCTTCCACACCAGCCCTGGGCTGCGTTTACTCAGGAGAGAAATATCCTTGTAACTTGTGAGGTATCCATTGCAGCCAAACATAACCCCAACTTATATACCCTGGGGAGTGATCCTGAAATTCTTCTTTATAGCCTCTGTCACAGTTGAGATTAAGAGAATAATTGTGAAATTACTGGGTTAGTGCCCAAGTCTCCACCGAGAACATCTGGTCTGTTCACTGATAAGTTCCCAGAACTTTGTTTAACTGTGTCTGGTTCTAGTAGATAGCACTCAGCAAAAGTGGAAGGGAGCAAACACAGCAGCTCTGGATTATGAGAGAGGTCAGCTCACGAGAGGGTATAACGGGGAAGTGAGGAGAAGCTGGGGGTCAGCCTGTGTTCACTCCACAGACCCACTTGCCTCTCTCTCTCTCTCTCTCTCTCTCTCTCTCTCTCTCCCTGCCTCCCATTAATCAGGGTGTGCTGCTGGACATTGAAATTCATGATCTGCCACACATTTCAGTCCTCCTATGAGATCTGTCTCACAGCTGGTTCCTTTCCTTGAAATGTCTTAAAATTAACCTGCTAACAGTCTCTTGGGCCTGCTACTCGTAAAAGTATATTAAAATTTCTATGAATTAAAATACAAGGCACTTCACTAAAATTAAGGAATTAGCCACTTTAAGAAATTAAATGCGTGTAAGAACATCATCATAAAATACTATAAAAAGCCTGATACATCATGATTGATCATGCTTCCTTCTGGATGGGCTTTTAACGTTAAGATTCCTTAAATCTCGCTGTATATGGAGAGCACGTGGCAGGTTGTCAGCCAAGCACAAACTAGGAGATATTCTGAGTCATTTATTAACAGGCTAAAATTGTGAAAACCCTCTCCAGAGTCTCAGTGGCACACACACACACACTCTCCACCATGGCCACAGCTGTCCTTGTCAAGGATGGTGCAGGGCTTCTCTTCCTTTCCACGGAAGAATCCAGTCCGAAACAGCGCTAGAAAACTTGTGACTCAGTAGAACACAAACCCTCCCAAATACTCCTCATGTGATCGATCTTTTTATAAGCACCAGATAAGGTACCCATCACCTGGATGACAAGTACCCCACGGCCTAAAAGGCTTAACACTCACAGTTCAGTCACGGCTGCGTGACCAGGAGAATAAGCACCCCACACTTATCACACAGTGCTCATGATGCAGGCTGGGTAGTTTCTCTGCGATCTGGGCCTCATGTTCCACTGGCCTCCACCTTGTTGGCAGCAGTCCCTGGCAGCAGAGAGCCATTTCCTGTCGCACTGATCCGTCTCAGAACTCCAAGGGAGATTCTCTATTTCCACCAGCACGGGACTGGAGGATGTGGACAGATCATACACACAGCAGATCTTACACCCCGAGCCTGTTGTGACTCATGATTCTGGGTTGAAACACCATCTGAACACGGAGTTCTTCAGGTTTTCGTGTCCTTGATTTCATTTGTACAGTTCGGGGAGAATGCCGTTTGCTGGGTCTTCTTTTGAAGGCTGTTGATCTTCTTGCTTTATCAGCTTTCATAGTCTGAAACTCATTTTCCCCCTATACCTAAATCGTGATCCTAGTCATATAAATCCTGAGCGATGAGAACTCTTCTGGGCAGGGCCTCGAGGGGGAAAAAGGCGTGATGCTCCACGGCACATTTCCACAAATGGTCGCCTGATTTTGGATGATCCAGTCTAAAGACAAATGTCTGCTCCTGCTCTCTACCCTGCTCACCTTCTACCACCACTAAGGTTAATTTATCCTTTTTAAAATCCAATCTGGTTATCTGAGGCCAAATATATAAGCCAATTTTGGTCTCGCCTTCAAAAATAAGGGCTCCTGTTGGGGAGTCCTAACCCATAATCAATCCCATCTCTAACTTTGACTGCATGCACATCAACCCCATACACTGCTGGCCATTTGGCTGTGTTCAGGTAATTGGTTTCAGCTTGTGCAGGTATCTGACCTCTGCTTTCCTTCCATTTCCCAAAAATAGCTAGTTCCGTCTCTTCAGTCTGAACCGGCAGAAACCTGAACTCAGAGACAAGTTCGGGGCTCCGTTCAGCAAGATCATCGCCAGCAAGTTCAGTTTGTAGATCATCAGCTGCTGGCTGCTGTATCTAATTTTCCACTGAGAATATCTTGCTTTAACCGAAGGACAAATAAAAATTGGGTTAGTCCTTCATGAAGGTTGTTTGAGGAATAAAACTTACCTTGAAGACGTAGATAAGGCAATCCAGTTTTTACTTGCTTGTGGATACTTTTTGTACCATCCAAGCAATGCTTGAAATCCATGCTAACATCAGTATCATCTAGAAGGGACTCCCGACACGTGCCCTATGGACTTAGAATATGTGTGGCAGCCTAGAGAAAATCTCCCAGGTGAGCGTGAGGAAGGGGTGACTTCTCGGGGGATGCATAGAAATGGAGACACCCTGTGCTCCTCTTTTTTTAATAGACATTTTATATATATTTTTTTGGTACCAGGGATCGAACTCACGACCTTGCACTAGCCAGGCAGGCGCTTACTCTGCTGAGCTAAATCCCTAGCCTGACATTTCATACACTTTAAAAAATGATGTATTGATCTTTTACTTTGTGATCTCTTCACTTACTGCAGTCTAATTAACAGTGACAGCCATTTTCTTTTTCCTTTTTTTGGTACCAGGGATCAAACTTATACCCTCATGCTTGCCAGACAGGCACTTGTGCCTCTGAGCAATATCCCCAGCCCTGCCATTTTCTCTTTTTGACTTCTATTTTTCTATTTGGATTTCTATTTATTACTGCTATCCCTTGAAAATTTATTTTAATATAAAGGCATGAGGTCACACTCTATCTTAAATTATTTCCCCAATGTATGTCATAGTACGTACATACTTCTAGGTTATTTCTTGTTTCTCTTATCTGGCTGTGTTATGGTTTGGGTCTGGATGTCCCCCCAAAGCCTTATGTGATCATGGTGGGTGGGCTTTTTGGAGGTGGCTGAATTTAGTTTCTGATTGGTTCATTGTCCAGTGCTGGGATTGGCCGTGTGAGTGCTGCACCTGCCCTAGGGCGGGTAGCCTGCCTACCATCTAAGGGAAGGAAAGAGGCTTGCTCTCCCATGCTCCTCCCCTTCTTGCTCTTGTTGCCTTTGCTGGCTTCTGTCACCATGAACTGTGGCCATCTGCCATGCCACCCTGCCTTGGAGCCAGCAAATTACGGACTGAAAACCTCTACCAACTGTGAACTAAATAAAATTTTCCTCCTTTAACTTTGGGTATCCAATATTTTGTTTCAGCAACTAGAGAAAAGTAATTAAAACAAACTATTAATGGAAACTACTTTAACTGTAGTTCCAGAAGCAAATGTCAGGGTACACGTTTCTAGATACTTCTCAGAAAACTTTTACCAATTTCCACCGCATCCTTCCTGCTCCCACTCTCTCCCATCACCCCGCCTCAGAGATGGAGACAGCGAGCCCGTTTCATGGGCAGTGCACACCTGTAATCCCAGCTATCCAGGAGGATGTTGTGGGGGATCCCAGGTTTGCAGCCAGCCTGGGCAATTGAGTGAGACCCTGTCTCTCAATAAATAAAGAGGGCTGAGCATGCAGCTCAGGGAGAAAGTGCTCCTGGCTTCCCTCCTCAGTACGGTCAAGGAAAAAAAGTCTTCAGAACATGTAAGCTTCCACCCTGCTTGTGTGGCACTCACTAGCTGTTTACCTAAGCAAATCTCATTCTTTAAACCTAATTCCTCTTAGCTCAGTGGAAATAATAGTAGCACCTCCCTCAGGAGATGATGTTTGAGGCTTGAATGTTTCTGGAAGCTTCTGAAAGACTGTGAGACCAACGAAATGTCACCAATCAATAATGACTTGGTTTTTATTAAAAAAGAAGCCTGCATTTTAAAAAAATTTAAACACTTGCGTAATTTTAAGGGTTGGGTAAGGAAATACATCTTCCTGTATGTTCTATAGCATGGGAGGGGGCTGGGTAGCAATTCACCTTGTTGTGTTTCTTTAAATCAGAATGAGTCTGTTTCATTTGTCCATTAGCTCAGATATTGTTGAATAGGCTGTAGATTGGTGTCTCTGGGATGGCGGTGCCCGAGACACTGCATGCTGGCAGGTGCTGCTTTATTTTTATGTATTTATTGGGTACTAAGAATTGAACTCACAACTTCATGCTTATCAAGCAGGTGCTCGTGCCGCTGAGCTAGCTCCCAGCCGTGGTGCTGCTTGTTAGACCGTGATTCCTGAATTCACTGGGAAACGTTACTTCCTGCTTTAGTACAGTTCCAGGTGAGGGGAGAATAAAGCTAGATGAGCACCCTCGGAAGGAGGGAGCAAATGGAGCATGGGAAACGAGCCGCTGTAGGAATGGGCACCTCTTCCCTTGTTCACAAGGCTGCGGGAACGGCCCAGGGATTCCAGGGGCTCTGCAAGCACACGCGTGATTTGAGCGGTGACAGTGCTACAGAGACAACCACCATCGAGATGTGAAGTTACGAAGTAGGTACCTGGTCTGCTAAAAGGACCCTAAAAGATTGTGGAGGTGGCAATGCCAGAGCAGCCACCTGTCCCAGGATGATGGGGACAAGGCAAAGGGCTGCCATTGTGTGCCCTTAGGTACTGGAAAGATTCTCACACATCGGAGGGATCAAGTACACACTGCATCCTGGGTGAATCTGGGAAATGTGCTAAGCTAACAAAGTCACAATAGTCCTCCTGCTATACAAATGCACACCGGTGAAAGTCCAGAATACAGAAATCTATGAGAGTCCAGAAATAGATTTGTGGTTGTCCAGAGCTGGGAGGGAAGCATAGGGGATTTAGGACATACAGGGGCGAGATAGTTAAAGATACAGGATTTCTTCTTAAAAATTGTAAAATATGCATAACATAAAATTCACCTTTTTTTTTTTTTTTTTTTTTTTGACACAGGGTCTTGCTATGCAGTTCAGGCTGGCCATGAACTCACTATGAAGCCCAGCCTGGCCTTGAATTTGCAGCAATCTTCCTGCCTCAGCCTTCTGAGTGCTGGGATTATAGGCATGCACCACCACGCCTGGCAGAATTCACCATTTAAAAGTGTAGCTCACGGCATTAAGCACACTCATGCTGTCCTGCGCCCGTCACCACCACCAGCTCCAAAGCTTTCATCTTGCAGAACTGAACTATTACCTCCCCATCCCCCCTGGCAGCCACACTCTACTCTGCCTGGAATGGGACCCTTGAGGTCCCTCACCTGAGAGGAATCATGCACGGTCTGTCCTCTCGTGTGTGATCTATTTCATAGCCATAGCATCTTCAAGGATCATTTGTATTATAGCGTGTGTCCGAATTTTATTCCTTCTTACAGCAGAATAATATTTCATTATGTATATACCACATGTTGTTTATCCATTTATCTATCAATGGAGACTACCGATGGACACTTGGGTTGCTTCTCTCTTTTGGTTATTGTTAATAATGGTGGATAAATATCTGCTTTCACTATTTTGGTGTATAAATTCAGAAGCAAAATTCCTGGATCATATTATTATTATTATTATTGATGGTGTTGGTACTGGGAATGAACTGTCACAATGAACTAATCTCCAACCTTTTTTATTTTTCGACATAGAGTCTTGCAAAATTGTCCCAGCTGGGCTCAGACTTGGAATCCTCTTGCCTTAACCTCACAGTGAGCTGCGATTATGACATTCACCACTACACCCAGCTAGGGATGCTATTTTTCAGTTTGTTGTTGTTTTAGAAAATAGCATAGTCTAGGTTGCCCTTAAACTCACTATGTAGTCCCTGCTGGCCTCAAATTTGCAGTGATTCTCCTGCCTCAGCCTCCCGAGTGCTGGAATTACAGTCATACGCCGCCACACCATACCTACTTTTAAATTCTGAGAAGCAGCATACTGGTTTCCATAGTGGCTACATCATTTTGATCCCTGCCAACAGGAGTATGTTTTCTCCACATCCTCAACAATACTTACTCTTTTTGTTGATGTTGTTAGTTTTTTTGGTGCAGTTGAGAGACAAAGATAGAGATTTAACAACAACAAAAAAAGCCTTTATTGCCTGCAAGGGAGGGCTGCTGAAGATAGCAAGGGCCCTCAAAGGCGATAAAACCTGGGGGAGTGGACAGGTCACCTTGTTGGGAGAGGACTGTAGGACTTTTTGACATAGGGAATCAAGACTACTTGAGGGATGGAGTCGGGAGGTGACTGGAGGACCTTTGGCACACGCACAAAAAGGAGACAGAAAGTTTATTGTTTGGGGACCAGCAGTCGCGTACAGGAGAGCTAGACTGTTGTTTTAGGGGTCAGCGCCATGTTGGGCAGGCTCCACACTGAGCCTGGCAGAGTCCCACACGAGTGGAGCCTGTCACTTTTCTTTCTTTTTTGTTTTTTGAGATGAAAATGTCCTAAAGTTGACTGCAGTGATGGTTACATCACTGGACATGACTTAGAGAGGCTCCCGGAGGAGAGGAATAACTGCTACCTGCCCTACGCACAGAACAAGTCTTTTGACTTCTGTCACAAAAGAAGAATCTTCAGGACTAGTCAGTAAGAGGCATGAAAAATATTTATTCAGAAGAAAAAAGTATACGCTCAGGAGTATGGGCACTCAGAGAATGAGACATTATTTTCTGGAGCTCAAAATATTTATCTTTTTATCTTTTAAACATTTTTGAGGCAAGGTTTTGCTGTGTAGCTCAGGTTGGCCTCAAACTAGTAGCAGTCCTCTTGCCTTAGCCTTGCAAGTGCTGGGATTATAGGCATGTGCCACTACACCAGCTAATTTAAAATATTTTTACATACAATTATTCTTTGGACTCGTCAGTCTGTTCCCTTATCTTAATATCAGGTTCCTGTCCTTTATTTTATTTTTTAATTATTTATTTATTTGGTGTTTTTGAGACAGGGTCTTGCTAAGCAGTTCAGCCTGGCTTTGGGTTCACTTTGTAGTCCAGGCTGGCCTCAAACTTGCAATACTCCTCCTGCCTCAGCCTCCCCAGTGCTGGGATTACAGGAGTGTGCCATCATGCCTGGCTCTTTTTTTTTTTTAAAGGGAATAAAACAGAACAAAACAAAATAACAATATTGGATTTCAAAAGCAAGAGGTAGGAAACCCCCCATAGTTACTATATTGCATACTGTTATCCTCTAAATAGATACTCAGATTACCAGTTTTGGGCCTTCAAAATTGACCAACAGTACAAGCATTAAGTTGTTTCTTTCTTTTTTTCTTTTTTTTGGGGGGGGATCAAACTCATGACCTTCTGTTTGCCAAGCAGGTGCTTCCGCCACTGAGCTAAATCCCTGGCCCTTAATTTGTTTCTTTACTTCAGTGGCTATCATCTCAGCCTGTGTTTCTTAAATCAGCTGGTTGCTTGGGGTGGAAGGGTGCACCAGCTGGCTCACAGGAGGATGCCCCTGCCTTTTATCAACTAAGCTAATTTATAAAGTATTTTGAAGGAATTTGGGGTGTGATGGACTTGGAAGAAGAGAAGCATAAACAAATCCAGTGAGTAGAGACCTTAATTATAATTTTCCTTGTCTCTTTTCTACCTATCTTTATTTCTGCTACCCTGTATCAGTTGCAGCATCTATGACTACACTAAAAACCACTGAAATTCACACTTCATTTCTGTGATGCTTTGCAAAAGCTAGGCAAGTGCTCTGGCTACAACCCTGGTCCTAAATTATATGCTTTAAATGAGTAAATTATAATGTTATGTGGATTCTATCAATAAAAGCTTTTTATTTTCCTTAAAAGGGCAGAATCAGCTTTTCACTGTTGAGACAAAATACCTGACAATTTAAGAGCTAGGATTAATTTTGGCTCCCTGTTTCAATCCATGGTCAGCCGGCTCCGAGGTGGAGGGCGTGGCATTAGAAAGCTGCTCACTTCCTGATCGCCAGAGCAGAGAGAGCAGGAAGAGGACTAGAGTTGGAGGGAGGAGACAGGGCATGCTGGTCAGGTCACACCCCCAGCGAGCCACTCTTTTCACCCTTAGAGACTATCTGCAGCTGACAGTGTGCGTGCCTGTTTCTTGGCTTGCATGTATTTTATTTTGTATTATTTATTTTATGTTTTTGTTTTTTTGAGATAGTGTTTCACTAAGCAGTTTAGATTGGCCTTGAAGTCACTTTGTACCCCAGGCTGGCCTCAAATTTATAGCCATCTTCCTTGCATTTATTTTATATGGATAACTTTGATGTTTTGCCAGATGCATTTTGAAATTTAATAAGGCTACTAACAGATCACAGTGCTGAGGGCCCAAACACACTGTTTCCCTTACACTAAATGCTGTTTCCCTTCTTGCCTTTTTTCTTTTTTAGTTTGGACAACCAAAAGCTGAATTTATTTTGTAGCAAAACTCATTTAAAAGAAACATACTAAGCAAAACGAGCTTAAATACAGTCATTAACTTTTTTCCAGTCATATTTTAAAAGCTCGTTTCATAAAACTAGCAAGTAAAAACTCATAAAAACAAATTAACAATTGAATAAATAATCTCCATGTTACAGAGTTGTGCTGTTTCATTAAACAATGACTGAGACTCCTGGATGATTCTAAAATCTGTTCCAGCTCTGTGACCGGCTGAGCTCAGTCCCTGTCTGGTCAGCAGTCAGGAGCATCCACATGTGGTCCTTGGAGCTTCAGGGCAAAAACTTCTACCTGTCATCCCCAGCCTCCTGGGACTGTGTCCCCTTTCTTACCCAACTGCATGCAGACCTCATGCCCTCCCAACCCCACTCCAACATCCCTGGAAAGGTGGTGTGGCTGAGAGACCAGCTGGAGTCTGCTGTTCAGCTATTCAACCTGTGCCTTAGTTTATTCATCTGCACAACAGGGATAAGGTGAAAGCTTACTTCGGGAACTGTTATAAAGGAGAAACGAGATGTATACTTTGTCTTAAACACGAGTGTTTTTTTTGTTTTTTTTTTTTTTGAAACAGGGTCATGTTTTGCAATGCAGGTTGGCCTTGAACTTGTGAAATACTTCCTGCCTCAGCCTCCCAAGTGTGGGATCATGGGTGTGTGCCACAAGCCTGGTTCATGAGGTCTTAATATACTGTGTAGTATACATCGAGTGCTTAATAAGTGTAGGAGTGTACTTGACTCCACGTGTATGCGGTATGAATATGTAGACATGAGACCACCTGCCTTTGTGAACTGGAAACCCAGAGAGAAGAGTGGCGCACAGGCAGAGTATTGCTTTAAAAAAAGTCCCAAGTGTTCATTATACAGTGAAAACCCCTTTAGCCAGGCTTAATGATGCACATAGGCCTGTAATCCCGGCACTCGGGCAGCTGGGAAGTACTGTGAGCTGCAATGTTAACACAACAGCCACTAGCTATATATGGGGATTTTTTTCTTTTTTTTTGGAAACATGGTCTTGCTCTGTAGCCCTGGCTTGCCTTGAACTCATCAGGCTGGTCTCCAACTTACAGCGCTTCTCCTGCCTCAGCCTCCTGAGTGCTGGGATTACAAGCATGCACCATTACACCTGGCTTTATATATAGTGATTTAGATTAATAAAAATTAAGAAAATTAGCAATTCATCTCCTTGGTTAACCTGGACATCCCCATGTAGAGAGTGGTGGGCACACTGGGTAACTCTTGCATCATAGGAAATTCTATAGGTCAGTTTCTTGGAGACAACTCTAGAAAATATTAGCCAAATGTAAGAGTCCAACTCAACAAGTACTGCATGGATTTTTTAATTAAATACACTTCATAATGTTATTTGCACCTAGTACATGTGTTATGAAAAATAAGACATGCCATATTAGCCATGAAGTTAACAAAATATAAGCATCCACATAGAATATATTCTACAGTGACTTCATTTACATAGCTTCTCCGAGAAACACACAAACAACTTTTTGCCCATGGGCCAGTTTTGGACCAGAAATCCAGCAGTCTGCAAGGCGGGTTCCCTAATGTCACTCAGATGACTCCTGTGTCCACAAGGTGCCACCAGATGACTGGCTGCCACTAGAAACGCAAAGGAGATGTCAGTCCTCCCTTCCCTCCCTAGCATTCAACTCCACCCTGCAAGCCTCCGTCACCTAAAGCTGAGAGTGAGGGCGTCAGCAGACCTGCCCCAGGCTGGGAGGGGGTGAGGGGCTCCCGTCTTCAAAGGCACCAGTCTATGCAGAGCGTTCAGAGCCCCAGCCTGCAGAATAAAGTGGTGAAGTGCAGGTGGGCAGGGAAGACCAGAGAACAGCCGTGGATGGCCGTGTTTTGGGCATCCGGCTTCCTACCCGGGGAGGTGATGGAGTCTTGCAGAAATCAGGCAGGTGTGGGGATGCTGGAGCCCCACGAGAAAATAAAGCCTCAGGTTGTGTATACAGCCAATGAGTAATGCCATCAGTGCATCCGGGGACTTTACCTGGGGACAGAACCAGTGACCGGTGAGCCCCAGACACTTCAGAACTCTGGGGACAGCAGCTCTGCCAGCACTGTGCTTGCTGAATGCCCACGTGGCCAAGCTCTGGCCTGCACTCAGGAAACCACTGGATTGCTTTCTGCTCAGCCTGTGTGGGTCAGCTTTCAGGGGTGATGCCATTGCCCCAAGGGTCCGGGGAAGTTCCCAGGCCCCAGGGAAGTTCCTGGCGGGCACTGTCCCCTTGATCTGGAGCTGATCTAAAGTCATAGCACATGTGTGTCCATTCATCTCCAGAAAGCTGGCTGGCCCAAGGCTCAATGCCCATAACAAAACAGGAAGGGGGTTCAAGGAAGGTTGGAAGCACACAAGTATCACCCCAAATTCCTACTGATCCCCTGGCTTTAACATGTTTAAGTACTTTCTGTCACCGTCATGTCCACGCTACCCCGAACCCTACTTGGGAAATGAGGAATGTCCAAACAGCGGTGAAACCTGATTTTAATTTCCACTTTGTGTTTTGTTCTTTCAGGCTCAGACCTCCACCTTGACACGTGGCTTATTTACCTCTCCGTTTCTTCCTCCGCAGTGAGCACAGTCTTTCCAATCACCGGGGATCCTGTCATTCTCCTCCTCAGGAACCACCGAAGGCTCACACGTCCTCTGCCAGGCATTCAAACACTGCAGGGTTCAGCCTCCACTGCTCATCTTTTGAGGCTCATCTCCATCTCCCCTGGCTCTTCTTCCCTGGACAGCCCATCTCCTAATCTCTGTGTCTTTGGAGGTGCTGGCCCCTTTGCCTGGAGCAGGGATTATCCCTGCCTATGCTTTGTGCAAATCATAGCTGGCTTTGCCACCATGTGTCAGGGGAGCACAAACTATCTCCAATTCTGAACACCCTTTGGGCTCAGGGCCACTGACTGTCACTTCCTGTCACCACCCACCTTGCCAGAGATATCTGCATCTGTGTCCCCCACCACTGGCCTGGGCAGCAGGAACTGAAATGCTTGTAGCTTTTGCCCTCTAAGTGCTTAACACACAGTAAATGTCTCAGAAATATTGTTGAACTGAGTAGATACTCAACCTAAGGGGTAAAGCTTCTTGTCTGTTGCCTTCTTGGGCATGTAAGACACAATGCAGAAGTGGCTAAGACATAATATGACGTGCTTATCACAGGTAATAGACGGCAGAGCTTTGGGAGTCAGGGTCCTGAATCGGTACTGTGCGTAGCCTGTAAGGAAAGTGCTAGATAACACTGTCTGTTAACACTGTATCTTGCCTATTAGTTAAAGGCTGTCTAGTGAGGTGGTAAGCTACTTCTAAGTGGTATTTATTAGATGAAGAAATGCCACAGATCCTGCAGGGGTGTTTCACCTGCCAGAGAATCCCAAGAGGAAATGGAATATAATTCTAACTTTCTGATAGGGGGACATGGACCTTACGGACCTTGGTGGCCGTCTTCCCACAAGCAGGCGTTTGAGGGGTTATTAGTGCTAGAATCCCTGGTGGAGCCAGTTAAAAATGCAGATGCTTAGGTTCTATCCCAGTCTAACGTACCCTGAGTCGCCACAGTGGAGGCATAAGAATCTGTATTTTAAATAAACTCCTAGGGGATCCTCTTGCTTATTAAAGTTTGCAAACCTTTCCTGCCATTCTCAGAAATGGACGGCCTAGGGCAGCGATGGTGAACCTTTTAGAGCTTTCAGTGATATAAAAGGCCAGCTGTGGCACGCGTGCCATAGGTTCGCCATCACTGGCCTAGGGGAAGGGTCACGTGTGCAGGCCTCGCTGCATCGAAGTGCTCACAGCCAACGACCCACATGGTCTCCGACTGCAGGGAAGGGAACCAGCAGCTCCGCCATGATTTGTGGGTCTCTAAAGGAGGGATGGAAGGGAAGGAGAGGCTGGTTTTAAAGTGAGCCCCTCAATCTTCCCAGAGGGTGCCTGTGTGCAGAAAAAAAGGAACCCATCAAGCAGCCAGATTTCCTGACTCTGATTTACAAGGACGGACAGGAAGATGAAGAAGGACTTTTCTTCCTGGATGGGCTCGAGGATCATCACCCTGGCTCCCATCCCTCTTATTTTTTCTCTTTCTTCTGTTAACTTCCCAGGTCCTTGGGGGGCGGGGGGTCAGGTCGTTCCCAGAGAACTAAAACCAGGTTTGTTTTCAGAGATGGTCCAAAATTACAGTAGTTCAAGGAGGGTCTGAACGAAATAGTAAGACCTTGTCTCAAAAACCAAATGAAACCAAACCAAACCAAACCAAATACAAAAGGACACACCATCCACCTTCATTGGAGGGGCACGGATGAAGGCAGAGGGGCACTGCCAAGATGCCAATGACTGCGTGTTAGGGGCTGGCCCACTGTGCTGTGTAAAAGGGGGACATGGATATTGTCAAAAACAGGGATTCCCAAGTGAGGCGGCAGGGACAAGGCCTGTGTGCGAGGGGGAGGGAGGCCAGCGTTCGCTGACTCCAGACTGAAGTCAGGTGGAACCTGTCTTGCTTTCACTCTGAGCATGTGGCGTTGGCTTTGGCCCCTGGCTGGTGAGGCCCAGGGACCGTCTCCAAGGAGGTGAAAAGGCCTCCAATCTCTCAAGGCCAAGCCCACCTGGAATTCTGCTTTCACCCAAACCCTGCCCCTGTCTATATCTGAAATTTCCAAGACCCAGGGAATGTGGTGGTCTTCCAGAGACCAAGGCTTTCCAAGGTCCGCTTCCATACAGCTTGCAGTCTGAAAAACAAGACGGGAAGGCGAGTTGTGGAGTGAAAGGTCAGAGCCACCATCAGCCTGATCTGAACAGTGCGGAAGAAGCCAGTCACTCGGAGGTGGCTCATTCTTTCTTGCTGTGCTCCAGGACGCGGTAGGGAACCCCTGGGGTGCCTCTGGAGCTGTGCTCTTCTTGCATGACTGGCAGCGTGGCAGGGGCATAGATCTCAGATATGTTGTCGTTGTTTTCCAGGGCTCCGTAGGAAAAAGAAGCTTTGAGGTCAGGCTGGACTGTCATGCCTTTGTCGTGCATGTTTTGCATCCCTGGAATGAGACCCATTTCCTTGTCAGGACAGGACAGGAAACGCGGGGGGTAGGAGGGCTACCTTCTCTGCTCCGCCACCGCCTACCCAGGGAGCACAGGGGCTGGTCATGCTCACGGTGAATTTGCTCAATGCTTCAGATTGCACCCAACACCCATTAATACACAGTAGAAATATGACAGTTGCTAAGCAACAGGGCCACACCTCCAGGAAATGTGCGTACAGACCAGCCCCTGTCGGAGGAACGGCCCCTGGGCTGGGAAGAGGAGGGGTGTGGGGAGGGCTGTGTGTTAGGATGCAGGGGGGGTGGGAGGAGCACTGTGCTTTGGACGTGGTAGATGCCGACAGGTCACTGCTGAGTCAACTCAGGACCAGAGGACTTGGTCATGCTGCTGAGTGAAGAGAGCACCGGACAGTGACACATGCGTCACAGTGCTCAGAGGGAGGCTTTGACCTTCAGCATCATCTGGTGCCTGTGCCAGGTGAGGTGTGATTCTGAGCACATATGTTGGACTTCTCCTTACATTTTTTTTTTGCTTACACTTGAGGGTAAAGACCTTCATCTTTAATTCCTGTAGCTTTCCTTATGATCCCTCCTGTCAGGAAGGACTTAGTTACTTTTGAGACCAACTCTTTTCCTGCCAGGGAATAAAGGTCCTTCAAATTCTCCTGCCTCGAGGCAGAGTCAGAAGAAAATCCCTAGAACTTTGCTGCCACCTGACTGTTGGATATGCCCTAGGCACTGGGTTAAGCAGTAACGATAATGGCTAAAGTGTATGAGTGTTTACATGCTGGCATGCTAGCTGGGCATGGTGGCACATTCCTAGAGTCCGAGCCTCACTCCAGGAGGCTGAGGCAGGAGGATCAAAAATTCAAGCCCAATCCAACCAATTTGTTGACTTAGCAAGACACTATCTCAGGAAAAAAACAAAAACAAAAACAAAGGCTGGCAAGGGGATGCGGCTCAGTACAAAGGCCCTAGATTCAACCCCCAGTAATGCAAAAAACGAAACAAAACCCTCAAGCCAAACAAACAGAAACAAACCTCAAAAGAAAACAAATAACTAGAATGCTGTGTGGCTTCCTTAGGGAACTGCATTTAGGACTCAGACAATTCCATGACAGAGATATGTGCCCACCCTCATTTTCTGGAAAAGAAAACAGACTTGCAGAGGTGAAGGGACCTCCTGAGGTCACAGGGCTAATGAGAGACAGTCGGGCTCTAACGCCAGCTCTGTGTTCTACTGGATCTGCAAACAGCCAGGGAAGACCCAGCCTGTGGCAGGGCCCTTGCTTCCCATCTCACAAGACTCAGCAGATGGATGGTCACCCGAAGTTTCAAAGTCAGTAGATTGGGTTTGGGGGGCAGGGGCTGCGGGGAACAGAGTGGGCTCACCAGGGGTGTTTAGCTGTTTGGTTTGGCCAGTGTCCTCCAACCACAGACCACGAGGAATCCACTGTGGTCTAACTGATTGGATATACTGACCCTCCACAGGGCGATGTGTGCCACAGGGAGTCCTGGGCTGCGTGAATAAGGGGGTGTGAGGAAGGACCTGCTAGGAGGGTGGGGCTTGGCTTGGGTGGTTGCGAGCGGGTCAAGGACGTGAGTCTTCCCTTTGGATGCCAAGCTGTCAGTAAGCGGGACACTTCTGTGACTGGGGACCTTAACAATCGATGGGAACAGCTGTAGCTAAAGCAGCAGCAGGCTCAGCGGCAGGCGTCTCTCACACTAGCCACAGTGCAGGCCCTTTTGGTGGCTTGGACAAGGTTCACATTTGCTCTGTGTTAAGACCTGAGGGAGCGGTCAGGTCCACAGTCACGGTGGCCCTGTCTGATGGTGGTGCTTTGTGAAACAGTGTCTGTTCAGCCTGTGACATCAGAGCAGGCCAGCCCTCAGAGGATAGGGCTGCTCCTCTTCTTTTTCTCATGTTTTCTTTTGAGGCAGGGTTTCACTATGTAATTCAGGCTGGCCTCGAATTTGCAGTGATCCTCCTGCCTCAGCTTCTTGAGTCGTGGGCTTACAGGCACACGCCGCCATTGTAGAAGACTACGTGGATGGCTCTCCTTGAATACAGAGGAATTCCCTCCTCTGTCTGGCCCTGTCTCCACATACTGATAAACACAGAGCTGGCTAAGCTATTTCCTTTGCCCTTCGATTGCCTCTGAGCAATGTATCAGGGCCGGCTGAGGTGCTGATGCATAATCTTTGAAGCCAGCTGACAGTCAACTATTTCCTCACCTCAGTGTCTCCCTAAATGGTTGAGCCCTGCAGGATGGCAGAGCCACACAGCTCCAGGGCTGCCAACTGGGTTCCAGCCTCAAGATAAGAGGCTATCGCTTCCCAGGGCACAAAAGTTTACACATCAGAAACTGAAGCTACAGCATCTTAAACATTAAATGCTACCTCAAGTGTGTCATGCGGACTGGTCTTTCTGCACATCCTTCACTCTGCATATTGCAGAGGTGCTTTCTGGCTTCCTAGCTAGCTCAGTTCACAGCGCTCACATAATTCCTGTCATTCTCACAGTCACGCATCCTCTAGTCTCTCCCTTCTTCACAAATTACTAAAACTGGGTCATGGCCTTTGTGCTGTGAACCCTCGTCTGAACTGGACCCAGGGCCTTACCTATAAATGTGTCTTAGTGTCCTTACTCTCACCGTGGACTGCACTGGAGGTGGCAGACTGGAATTAACTTCCCAGATCCACTAACATTTCCATGGATTTACAAATACAAACTTCCCGGACGGCGATGAAGGCAGGAAAAGGGCTTCCATACACCACATCCAGTTTCTCACATTTAAAAAGGCTTTGGGGCTTGGGGAGGTGGCTTAGCAGCCGTGTGTTTGCCTAGCATGTGCAAGGTCCTGGGTTCGGTTCCCAGCACTGCAGGAAAAAACCACAAACAAAAAATAGAGGCTCCAGTTTCTTGCTATTTGAAACTTCCCCAAATTATGACATGTTGAGAGTTGAAGACCTTGAAGACCTCTTGAACATCAGTTACTGGTCTATAACAGCAACCTAGACAGACAAAAGGCCGGTTCCTTTTGCTAACCAGGTGGCGGGAAAAGTGCCTCTGTCTAAGCTCAGGGTATCAGGCAGCTTTATTCTGCCTCTGCCTCTGCTACCTGGCGGTAGTTCAAACAGGCGTTTGAAATGGTCAAAGTTCGTTAAAGCAAAAGGGAAGTGAAACCATAAAGAACCAGGCATCTACCATGTCCCAGACACAGTGCAGGAGGCCTCTGCACATCTGAACCCACTGCCCTGAAAGCAGGAATCCCAATCGACAGGTGAGAACAAGAAGCCCCGGGAGGCCACACGGCAGGAGGATGGCGGAGCTGGGACTTGAGTCCAGGTCACCCGAACTCCAAGCCCGAGCATTTAATCAGAAGTATCCTGACAATCACTGCAATAAGGGCTGGGTCCCCATTCTTCAACATCTGATTTCCCACTGGCCACAAGGTATAAAGAGAAAGCCAAGAGCCACACCCACAAACAGGCCACAGAATGTTGATATCTAAGATTACCTGAGATTACCTTCTACTCACCACCATAAAATACATCTGAATAGGTATATATACACATTACACACAAACACTTGTAAAGATATACACACATGTATATTTATAGGCACACGAGCACACATATACATACACGAACTTGCACACACAGAGTTGACACCTCACCTATCTGGAATTCAGCTATCCAGCGCCCTCATCTATCCGGAACACAACCAAGAAACAAGGAAGTAAGCAAAAGGCATCTGAGCAGCCAGGTTAGATGTTTAAAAAGTCCACACACTGAACAAAGCCATGCACTCAACTCCGGGGAGAAACCTCCGGCCCCGACTTGGAGCTCATTCGCGGTGGGTTTAGACACGGTCTGAACGTGGGAGGAGGATGAGATGGACGTGGAGTCACTATGCTGCAGGGACTGTCACAGCACGAATGGCGGACAACAGCTTAATGGCACAAGATGAGCAAAGGACATCAAAGGGAGAAATACACTAATTTACTGGGACCATGTAGTACGGAGGACCTCAGCCAGCCCTGAGAACTCATGGCACAAATGAACTAAGGGCTGCTCTTGATTCACAAGTTGTCTGAGCCCTCAGTGTTTAAATTTGGTTCATTAGGTCGTGTTCATGAAGAATGGGCAATTAGGTTTTGTAAAGTGTCTCATCGCACCTATTTAAAATAAAAATTGATTTTGAGTTTTGGTGGTCACCTGGAGAATTTCGGTCAGCGAACCTAGTTGGAGCTGGTTTGAGGTGCTGATTCTCCGGCCGGACTCCTTGAGGCTGGACAGGTACCCTGGAGCTCTCCCCAGCCCCCACTTCTGCACACTGATGGTGCAGTGTTTGGCTGAGTCGTCCACATCACTGTCAGAGCTCCAGCATCTGGGCTTGTGCCGCTTGGTGTGAACCCTGAGCTCTCTGGAAATGAGAGCAGTCTACTCCCCGTGGAGTCCGGCCAGTGAATTCCATTCTACCTGTTTCCCTCTCTGATCATTCCATTCCAACTAGATGGATGGGTTTTTCCGTTTGCAGACCTGCAGCCTGGTGCTACAGATCATAATTATATCCACTGTGAATCAGGATTTTCTTCAAAAGCTCCCAAAATAGACACAGGAACTGGTGAGATGTGCTCAGAACCAACCGAGGCGCCTCTGTCATTGCTTCCTCTTTTGCATGAAATTAAAAAAAAGATAGCGAGAGAACAGCCACACCATGAGACACAGCACATCCTCCCTGCACCATGCCCAGCGCCGGCTGTCCTGTTTCCAACAGGAAGCCGGCCACTCTGTATGCATGGCCAGCCGGACACGTGAGGTTGTCATGGTACCTGGCATGGCATCCATGGAGATGTAGGGCTCAAATGGAATGGCCTTCTTCCTGTTCCGCGTGATTAAGAAGACACCCAAGAAGGCGATGAGGCACCTGAGGAAGGGGGACAAGAGAAATAAGGGAGGGAGGGGCTGGGGAGGGACCTGCGCAGCAGCAGGTGGTGATGGGAGGGTGAGAGAAGTCTGTGGAGGAGGCTGCTCTGCAGAGAAGCCCTGAGGGGCCGCAGATGCGAGGGGAATAATCACGGCCAAGCACCCCCATGCCCTGCCCCTCAGTTAGACCGTCATCTGAATCAACTAGAACCACCCGGCAAGACTTGCTTGTACCCAGTCAATACTTCTGGAACTTGGCTTTAAAAAGTGCTCTTTGGGCTGGGGGTTTAGCTCAGCGGCATAAGTACCTGCCTTGTAAGCAGGCAGTCGTGAGTTCGATCCCTGGTACCGATAAAAATGAAAAAGACAAAAAAAAAAAAAAAAAAAAAAGGTGCTCTTTACAAATCTCTTATGACCCATTCAATTACTACATTAGGATAAAAACGTAAAAATTAGTAAAAATCAGAAAGTCCGTATATAAATTGGATATATATCCTTGGGGGTATATATTCTTTTGGAGTATTTTTGGTTTTGTTTTCCTTATAAGCTTATGTACAAAAGCATAGTTTCTAAAAACTGAGGTATAATTTACACACATTAAAAAGCACAGACACAGCTGGGTGGGTGGCACTCTGGGAGGCCACTTTGAGCCCAGCCTGAACAATGCAGGCAGACTTTGTTCAAAATTAAAAAAAAAAAAAAAAAAAAAAAGGATCGTGGATGTAGCTCAGTGCAAAGACCCTGGGCTCAACCCTCAGTACTAGAAAAGGAAAACAAAACAAAACAAAGCAAAACAAATCGCAAGCCTTAAAAGCCAGTTGGACGAACTTTACTTGAAGGCACAACATCCCAACTTAAAGCAGAAATATTTCTATCCCTCAGAGGTCTCCGCCTCCTCCTCTGAGGTAACCACTGTCCAACCCCTCATCACGTTTGCTTTTCGCATTCTTCTGAATTAATTCTTTCAGTGTGTGTTCTTTGATACCCCATGCAGTTTCTAAGATCCGTTTACTTAGTTACACATACCAGCTCATTAGTTGTAACTGCTGTGTAGCATCCACTGTCTGAACATCCTGTACTTTCCTTCACCCTCCTGCGGGTAGGCTTGTAGGCTGCCTGCAGTTGGGGCCGTGAGGAATAAAGGACTACAGACTCTCCTGCACGAGTCATCTGTCTGTACTCGTTTCTCAGAGAGCTTAACACCTACAAGTGGTAACTTACCCTTCTTTATGTTTTAAAGGGCAAGCCACACTTTTAAAAAGTTTGTAATGTGTGTGAATGCTTTTCATTTAATGTATCCTAGATATTGTTTTACCTATGCATTGGCCTATATCTTTCTTTTCTTTTTGGTCTTTTTGAGACAGGGTCTCACTACGCAGTTCAGGCTGGTCTTGAGCTCACTTTGTAGACCAGGCTGGTCTTGAAATTGCAACGATCTTCCTGCCTCAGCTTCCCAAGTGCTGGGATTACAGGCATGCATCACTGTACCAGGGTAGGGACCTCTATTTTTTAAAACTGCTGCCTGGCACTCTGTTATATGGATATACCACCACTAATTCACCCATGTTCTACTGCTCGGCATTTAGGCTGCGTCCGGTTTATACACACAACAAAGTAAGATAAGTATCTCATCTGTTTATCTCTGTGTCCACGTTCAAGTGTTTTCCCAGTAAATGGTTACAATCAGAATATTGCTTCTAAAATTGTACCACTTGAAGTTACTACCAATGAGGCCACACTGTCCCCCACACTAACACGCTACTCAGTGTGGCAGGTAATGGCCGGTCTCTTTGTCGTCTCATCAGCTTGAGATGTTACTAATCCTATTAGGCTCTGCAAATGACTCTAAAGGACCCAGTGCTGAAGCCCTCACAGGGACAGGGCCACCCACCTGGGCGGCCGCAGGTGACTCACCCCAGTGCAAACATGCAGATGTGCAGCGCGTCCTCCCCGACGAAGTCTAGGTAAAATACCGCACCTGGACAGCGAGGAAGAGGAAGATAGGTGAGCCCGAGTGCCGCTGCCCGAGCACCGTGTGCTGGCCTCACTAAGGTCTGGCTGAACTCTCTCCACTCTGGGAAACCAGAGTGGTCACAAATATTGTGACGATGCCTGTGTTTCTAACACAGCACAAGAACGGACTATGGAACACTCGGGGGAACAGACTGTCTGCATCTCTCTATGCCTTGAGGCTTCTCTGATTTGCATCTTTTGAGATAACATTAGACTCACAAAAATAGCACATGGTACCCATGCACCTTTTCCCTAGCTTTCCTGCCATAGTGTTTGGTCAAAACCAGGAAGATGACAAGGACTCATTAAACTACGTTTTATTTACATTTTTTTCTTTTTAGTACTGGGGATTGCACCCAGGGCTTTTTGCACTGAGTTACATCCCTAGGCCATTTACAAAAAATATTTATTTACCAACTTTTATACACACACAGGTGCATGCATCATACACACACCTCTGTTAAAATGGACAAACAAGTGGGGGATTTAGCTCAGTGGCATAAGCGCCTGCCTTGCAAGCATGTGGTCTTGAGTTCGATCCCTGGTACCGATAAAAAAAAAAAAAAAAAGGACAAACTAGTTGCATGTGGTAGCGCACACCTGTAATCCCAGTACTCAGAAGGCTGAGGCAGGAGGACTGCTGTGAGTTTAAGGCCAGCCGGGTTGCATAGTGAGTGCAAGACTGAGCTGAACTGCACAGTGAGACCCTGTCTCAAAAAACCAATGGGTAGGGAAAAAAATAAGGTGGACAAAAGCTCTGTGCTTATGTCCTAGAATTTTCTGGCCTCATGCAGCCAGCAGATGCCAGTCTGCAGACCCCCTCCCAGTTCCTGCATGGCTGCCAGCTTCCATCTGGAACTGCTCCCCACTATGGCTCCCAGAGCATTCCTGAGCTCCTGATCCCTCACTTGACTCCTGTCTCTGACTCAACCAGAGTCTGCTGTCCCTTCCAACCTTGACTGGTTTGCAGCCCTCTTGGCCAAGGCTCTTGACTATGACTTAGCTGAGCTCCTGGCTATGAGGGGTCAGCTTACAGTCCAATACCTGGTCCTGCTAAGAGTGCAGGTCCTGGAAGACTGTGTGCCCTGCATGTCCTTGGCCCTGAGAACCAAGTGCCACCTGTGCCAAGTGCAGAGCCTTGGCTGGGCCTTCTGCAAGGTTCTCAGCGGCCTTTACCCTGAAGATTTGAGCATCACTGCCATTTAAAAACAAGCCTGGGACAGTGGCATGTACTCATGATCCCAGCACTCTGGGAGGCTGAGGTGGGAGGAGCACAAGTTTGAGCTCAGGTGGGACAACTTAGTGACTCAGCAAGACCCTGTCTCAAAATTTAAACAAACAAACAAACAAACAAGCTCAGTGCAAAGGTTCTGGGTTTGATCCCTAGTACCAGAAAACAGTCAGACAGACAAACCCTCAGTAATATGCTTGTAGCCTCTGAATTCACTTCAGAACAAAAAAGAAAAAAATCAGAGAATGGGAGAAAAGGGGGTATGATGATAGTGACTGCTCACTGAGCACCTGTGATCCCACAGATGGTTCAAATACTCATGAGCTCTAACTGTTATGTAGGAGAGATTCACGGTTCCTTAGCCAGTGGGAACTGTGGAGTTGGCATGCAATGGGGCATCTGGGTTGTACGTACTGCAACCACAGGACATGTTATTACTCCCATTCTAGCAACGTAGAGCTGAAGCACAGAGAGATGAGGTTATTTTTCCAGAGCCACACAGTGAGGATGCATTTGTGCGAGGCTGCAAATCCAGGTTTCTCTGGCTCTGCATCCTGGATACCCTCCATAAAAACCACAGACAGAATACAGAAATCTCGGTCAGCCTTACCTGCTGTGATGGCCACAGTGGTGGACAGAATGTAGCCCACACTGGCGATCAGTGAGGAGTCATAGATCTGTGAAGCTTGACTTAAAAACCTACAACCAAAAACATTCAGATCAGGGGGCCGTAAGGAGGCTGGAAAGGCAGAGTGTGGATTGGAATGTGGGGAGAGAAGCTCTCAGGTTCGCGCCAATATCCCTTCCTGTTATGGGCACCATGCGTCCCTAGGTCTGAGGTCCATGCGTGGTTCATGGCCCGAAGCCAAGAGGGCCACTCTTTCCTGATCTCACCCAATGGACCGCGTTGAGGTTCTTAACACCCGAGATGGGTTCTCCTCTCCCCATGTCTCACCTCTGAAAAGACCAATTCCTGATCCTGGTCACACACACTCAGATATGCAGACCACATTCTGCCTAGTATTATAACTGCTTAAACATTTTTTCTTCTTAATTAAAAAACAATGTGATTATTGCTATTGCAATCAGTCATCCCCAGTGTCTCCATTTGTGATAGACAGCAGCTTCATTTGGAGATAATTCTTTGTTCTTCCTGTGGCTGGCATCCTAGCTAGCATCATGCAGATGCACACACCATCATAGGTGCCTCCTTGGTCACAACTGCCCGCTTAAGGCCTGTCCCTGCCTCGGGCCATGGGTGCCTGGAAGGCAGTGATGGTGGCTGCGTATGCTGCAGCATCTGGGCTGTCCATGACCCCTGGGCCACTTGCATGGAACCTTGAAATTGGCAGGGCTTCCTGGGGATGGCTGGAATTAAAGTAGGACTAAAAATATTAATGGTGAAATGGTAGTCATAGTAATAGTTATCATCGTTAAGGAAGCTAATGTGTCTACAATGCCATCCTGCACAGGACACTCTTAGGTCAGGACTGTTTTTCTCTCCTGTGCATGGAGCATTGAAGAATCTGAGCAGGAGGTAGTGAGAGAACAGAGGGGCTCAAGCCCTGGGCCAGACAGGGGTTCAACTCTCAGCTCCCCGCCCCCCTTAGCTTTAACCTCCCCCTCAGCTCTCCAAATGCAAAATGGGGAGAGTGAATCTCCTCCCCAGGAGTTTTGAGGACCAATCAGTTTTTTCCCTAAACACTGAGCTCCCACCAGCAGCAGCTACTGCTCTCATCCCTCAAGGCCTCATGCTTGGGGGACATCGAGCTCCGCTCTGACCTTCCGGGTGGATTTGGCCTCACACGCCACACTGTGAATTACATACAGACGCAGGTTATCACCTGTAATATTCCTGGAACACCTGCTCCCTGCCAGGTCTTGCTTGGCCACCAGGCCCTACCCTCAGGACTCCTGAGTTATAGTCAAATCGAAGACTTAGAGAAACAAGATGGCTCTTCAACCTGGGAAGATTGGGGGAGCTTTTTTGAGATAAGAAATGATGACGCTTATTGCCCACCTAGCAGATAAGTGGAGGGCTCACTGGAGAGCAAAGCTGCTTCTCTGTGTGAGTGTGTATGCGTGAGCCTCTGACCACGCAGTTCTCACAATGTGAGGTGGACAGACAGCAACCAAAAAGTCCACTCCAGGTTTCACATCCCAGTGGTGCACACCCACTCCATGGGACAAACCTGCATCCTCGTAGCTCCTTCCTCACCCTTAGATGCCAGACCTTGGTGATCTGGATGTTTCTCCTTCCCATGGCTTCAAATCCCAAAGTAATCAGGCCCGGAAACCGGAAGATTTGCACAGCGAGGCCCAGGAGGGCAAGAAGTTGCTACTCACGCAGCCTGGTAGACGGCGGTGGCTACCATGCACACGAACATCACGTAGAAGATGGGGTAGTCGAGCTGCAGGTTCCCTTGGATGGACAGGACCAGCATCCCAGCCACGGCCTTGACCGTCACCACTGTCATGGAGCCTGAAGACGGGGACCAAGGACATGCGATGGCCTTAGGGAAATGCAGGGAAAGCCAGTGATAACTCCAAGGGCCTCCACGACCGAACTGGGAGGGAAAACTCGTAAAGTTAGCAGGATTGGGTCTTTTTACCTTCCTTGACTGCTAGCACAGCAAAGTGGGGAGGTGAACAATACACTAATGGCTCCTTCCAAATATTCTTCTGTTTCGTTTTGACACAGGGTCTCCCTATGTAGCCCAGGTTGGCCTGGAACTCAGGGCACTCCTCCTGCCTCAGCCTCCCAACTGCTGGGATTACAGGCAAGTGCCACCATCACTTCTGAGCTCCACTGTGAGCAACAGGCCAGTTTTCTGGACCTGAGTGCTGGCACTGTGCCCAGAACATGGTGGGAGGCCCAAGGATCTTCAAACAGACAGATGGGCTTCTTCTACATTAGTGTCACGGCAATTAAAGGAAGACACAGGATGTGTGAAGAGCTTAGGAGTTATCACTTTTTAATGCTCGATAACTTGCATTTTTAAAAACCATTTCTTTTTCTGAGAAGTCTCTGATGTTTTGGAAGCCTGTGTGTATGCATATACATTCCCAATACATGTGTGTGTATTTATCTCAAATTTTTACTCTGCACTTAATGTGGCATATACATTATCAAACATGGACAGAAAATGGCACTTTAAAGTGGAGGCGAAACTTGTTAAGTTTTTTAACTTGTTAAGTTTTAACACTTTTCCTCTCCGTGGAGACCATCAGACCCCTGCCGAGCAGGAGTTAACCAGCCCGCCTATGTGATGGGGAAGCCCTGGTCCCGGCTGCACCACTCTGCTTCGGGGCCCTGTCAGCTGTCCTGCTTCTCCTGCCAGCAGCCTGCCACACCCTGGGCTCCCAGGTCCTGTGGCCACGAGGTTACAGCGTCTCAGCTCTGGCAGCCACTGACGACAAACCTTTGCCACCGCTGTCCTCGTTAGTGAGAACGAGGCTGCCCACAGCCTGGGTCTGGCCCTGCTCCTCACAGAGAGAGGACCCATCCTTCCCGCTTTGAAAACAGTCACCAAGAGACAAAGGGCTGAGTCACACTGCAGCGCGGATGAGCCTCACACATACTCGCACTGAAAGAAGCTGGTCACAAAAGGCCACACAATACAAGGCGTGACCAACATATAAACTGAAAATTATTACTGTAAAAGACACGTTGCCATTAACCCTGAAAAGCTACCTCCCCTTCAATACGTGTCCCGTTGTTAGTGCCACTTCCTGAAGCAGATTCATGAAACAGTCTCTCAGACAGGCTTTACGGGGTGTGATCAAAAACACAGTGAACATAGCTGCCAAACGCCATCCAATGCACAGACAGGCTTGTGAACACCTTACGGTGTGTTCGCAGTACCGTGCAGTACCGTGCAAATCCTGGCTCTTCCCGAGTCAGAAAGCCCATAAAGGCTAAATGTTTTGGACTGACTCAGGACTCTGAGGCAGCCAGGACCATGCTACCGAAGACACTCGTGAAAAAGGACTTCTAGGACAGCTTCAGAAAGTGGCAAGAATGACAGTGCGTTTGAAGTGAGGGGGAGCACTTTGAGGGGGCTCAATGGCAATGGGTCTAGTTTTTTAATCACACCTCATACATGAACGCAATTATACAAGATTTAAAAAGGCAAGTCAATAGAGACAGACGGGAGCTGAGTACATGGGGCTGGGGCTGGGAGGCGGGGAGCTAGGAGCAACTGTTGATGGGCCCAGGGTTGATTCTGGGGGTGACTGAACGTATTATTAAATTAGAATATGTTGATGCGTGCACAATTCTGTGAACAGACTAGAAACCATGGACTTGTACATGCCAAATAGGTGAGTTTTATGGTACACAAATTCTATCTTGATAAAAATATTTTTAAAAAATCGAAATAGTGCAAGCCTGTGTTTGGTGGCAGATGCCCATGTGGTTTATGGCCTGTTGCATTGTGGGGGAAAGACAGAAGAGAAGTAACTCCTATTGGGCACTCATGCTCAGCTCACTCCATCTCTTCTTCTCCTGTCATCTGAATGTTCTCGGGTACCCATTTTAAAAATATACTTTTACTTTGTTTTGTTTTTTTGAGACAAGGTCTTGCTATGCAGTTCAGACTGCCTTGAATCTACTGTGTAGCCCAGGATGGCTTTAAACTTACGGTGACCCTCCTGCCTCAGCCTCCCGAGTGCTGGGGTTATAGGCACACCACCACACCCAGCCTCATGTGCCCATTGCTAGAGCGAGGACAGTGTGGAGGAGGGAGAGCCATTGGTGGGGCCCTTGGTGTCCACAAGTGACAGCATCCAGAAGCCCTGTGCCTCCCTCTTCCGTTGTATTTAGCACACAAAATAAAACATGGTTACGTCCCTGCCTTGACCCAGCCCAGGAACCATTTCCTTCCTAATAAGTGTCCCTTTAAAAGGGCAGCAGACGAGAGGATGTGAGAAAAATCTGCTTCTGCCTCTGGATTCCCCACGTCTGCTGCTGGGCACGGACTCCTGCGGGTGGGCATGGTGGCTGGGCTCCCTCTATCTCCACCTGCTCTGAACCGACCTCTGAGCTCCCCCGCCACCAACCTCTGCTTTATTCTTCCTCACTGTCACCGCTGGTCCCCGCAGGGATTGCCCTGTGCCCACCTTTCAGAACAAAGCCCCCAGGACAGGGTGTCTGTCTCCTTCCGGGGTACAGACACAGGCTCCTGGCACTTGGGAGGCCGGGATTAGTGCAAGTCTGCTGGAATGACGGGAGCAGCCTCCCCACAGCAGGGACCCACAAGTAGCTTCCGGAAACTTGAGCTGGCCTCAAGTAGCTTCCGGAAACAAAACCTCTGCTCCTTCTGGGGCTGGTGCTGGTGGCAAACTCCATCCCAGACCCCGCTTACCGAGCAAGGCCACCAAGAGGAGAATGACGATGATGTTGGTGGCGTTCTTCTCCTTGTAGAAATACAGCAGCAAGCAGAAGAGGACGATCTCCACCAGCTGCAAAGGGATGAGGGAGGTCAGGAGGCCTTGCCAGAGTCCTGGACACTTGGAGGTGAAAGGGAGTCAGACCTCTTGCACTTCCCAATGCACTGACAGAGGAGGAGGGAAAGGGACGGGCAGCATGAACATGTCCGGCTGCTGGACAGCACAGAGACCCCATTCACCTCGGGCTGGAGCTCAGACTGGGGACGCTGACCTCACCACTGCCTGGCGAGGTCGGCCAAGACGCATCAGGCTGAGACCATCTCTCCCCATTTCACTGCTCCTGGGGTATCCCTGTTAAAACAGGGGCCAGCCGAGGAGGGAGGGGCTTGTTCCCTGAGCAGTTAGATCAAGAATATGCCTTAAACTCCCCTTCCCCAACCAAATCTCAGATGCAGAAGATTAGCACTCTGAGACGGCTCTGATCTGTCTAAACTCTAAACTGGGCAAGGCACTAACCCCTGTGAACCTTAATTAGCTCCTCTGGGAGACACGATGATAAGGGTAAAACTCACAGGGCCTCAGTTGAGCTTACATTTAATGAACGTCGTTAAAGGCCAGGCACTGTTTTAAGCCCTTTGTATCAAACCTGTTATATTGGCTCAATTGTTTTATGAGGTAGGTACAATCACAATGGCCCAAATCCAGCAGAGCCAGGCTCTGAGCTCGGACCACCTGGCTCCAGGGCACACATTTTCCTGAGGCCAGGGCCTGGTATGTAGGGTCAGGAGAAGCCCAACTGGGAGACATTTCCTAAGCCTTGTGTCAGGGCAAGCCTGGGGTCTGAGAAGCTTCCCTGCCCCCAACGTCAACAGTTCGTCCTTTCCACCCTTAAAGGCTCAGACATTTGTCAGCAGCTTCCTACAGAGCCAGTGTGCCAGCACCCAGGGACACTAAAGTTTCGGTGATGGCTCAGCAGTGTCTGCCAACCCCCACCCCCTTCCAGAGTTTATTTAGTATCACAACAAACGCATAAGCATTAATGGGCAATCTGAAGTTTTTAAAAAGTTTAAGATGCCTTAGAATATAGGCCATAAAACATAGGCTGTTTTTATTTCCCTTGTTTATGTCGGGTCTTTGTCTCAGAGCACACGAATTTTATCTAGTTGTCACTGTATCAGTGCTCCATTAGGTATCGGGCTGCTTTTAGTAACAATCTTTACGTTTTATGGCGTTGTCATAATTATCTTTAATTGCTGGAGAATGCTCCATCAAGCAGACGTAAAGTCACTCAATGAACGCCCACCCCCAGTCCCGGGTTGTGCACACATCTAGAGTACTCAATACTGGGGCTGCCCTCCAGGATTCTCCAGACAGACCACTGCCTTCTGTGAGCTCCTCGCACTGGTTTTATATCCTCAATGCCTGGCTTATAGCAGCCACTCAGAGGGTCCCAGGCCTGGTTTGGGTGCTCTGCCTCAGGGTCACATGGAGTGAGACAAAGCACTGGCTTATCTGTGACCATCCGCCGCAGGCTGGATGCCTCACGTGCTAGCTGTGTACCTCCTAACCGCAACCCTAGGTCCATGACTTGTGCCATCCTACAGAGAAGGAAACAGAATGAAGCCACCCAGCACATGAGGGCCAGAAGCCCAGGCCTCCCTGAGCAGAGGCTTGCTTTGGGGGACCCTTTATTGGCAGGTCTTTGGCTCTGTCCCGGGCACGTCTCTCAGTACCCATGGGGAACCTCTGGGCTGGCTGGTGGCAGGGAAATGACACGGCTCCAGCCTGTGGGCCGTGTAAGGAAAAGGAGCTTCGGGGCCTCTGATGCAGCTGCTTGCATTGGATGCAAATAGCGAACACCTGTCAGCAGGCCCCGGGCAGGGTGGTGGTACCAGGCCCCAGGTAGGCGCGGCCTTCACATCTGGCTCTGCCCTATGGACTCTGTGCAAATCTGCTACCTCTCTGGGCCGAGTTTCCCCACCCATGAAATGGAGAGAAAAACACTACGTGGGGCTGTGCGGTCTCTGGGATGAGATCTAAAACATGGCTGGTACAGGGCTGGGTATAAGACAAGCCTACACCAGCAGCTGGGCCAGACGCCCGAGTTGCTGCCCCTCCTCGGTTTACGTGCAGACCCGAGAGGAGGTAACAGAGAAGGGCGGAGCGCCGGCGGCTGGGGCTCACGAGAGCCTCCGGTGTCTCCTGGCATTTGATCAGATTCTATCCACTGAGTGACTGCAGAGAAAAACACCATTCTTAAACTGTTAAACCTTTAACTTCTTTTTATCATAAACATTTTCATTGATCGCTGTAGAACTTCTGGATGACACAGCAAGATGAAGAAATAAAATTGGAATCCTAATTCCACCTGCCAAAGATAACTACCTGGAATTTCTGTATTTCTATCCATTCCTTCATAGATATGTTCTATTTATAAACCTTCACATCCCTCCAAAAACATAAAACTTGGCATTCTGGGACATATAGCTGTAGACATCACTCAGAGTGTAAAGGAAGTGGCGACTCCCCATGAACTCTGGACTCGGGCAGGTACTGCCTCACATCCTGAACAATAAGCCACGATTCACGGAACCTCTGATTCGCTGCTGGGTCCTTGGGGCTCAACCCCCACCCTCCCGCTGCCCTCTCCGGGAGCACCAGGGCCTCCTCTTACCATGTACAGGAGAAAAGGCCAGCTCACGAGGTGCCTGGTGATGTTCTCACCCGTCATCTTCTCGTGACTGTTGGGTGCGAATGTCACCAGCAGGTAGGTGCCCACGATAGCCAAACCACAGCCAATGAAAGACAAGATGTAGCGTCCTGTGGGAGGGACAGGCCATCAGGGACCCACCACAGGGGAGGCCCAGGTGAGGATGAACTCTTGGCAGAGAAAGAGCAATTCCCACAGCAAGCTCCATGCTGCTCACTTTTAAAAAGAGATGATCATCCTAAAGGTTATTTTTTATTTTTTTGTCCTTTCGAGACAAGGTCTCACTGTGTAGTCCCAGCTGGCCTTGAGCTCACTATGTACCCCATGCTGGTCTCAAAACTTGCATTAATCCTCCTGCCTCAGCCTCCTGAGTGCTGGGATTACAGGCATGCACCACCACGTCCAGCTTTAAAGGTTATTTTAAACCTCAAAGGAGCTTATATAAAGGATGACACGTGTGCATGACGTGCTGCGTGCACTCTCCCAAGGGTCAAGGTGAACATAGCCACGAGGCCAGCACCGGGGCAAGGAAGAGAACATCGGGAGGACCTCATGTCCCCATCTGCACCCTCCCAATCCTACAGCTCTTGGTCAGCGTAATGCAACGGTGACTTAAGGACACCAGGAGTTTGGCTGATTCTGCGCTTGGTGTTGATGGTTTCCTCACTGCCCCCTGGCCCTGCCAGCTCGGCACTGTGGCTGGGAGGTTTGCCCACACCGTGTGCGATGCTACACATGGCTCGCCACTCCACACAGCGTGCATGGGTGCTGGAGGATCTCTGCCCTCTGACCGTGGACATTCTCCATGTGTCCTTTGGGGAATACGCGTGTGCATCTCTACTGGGTACAAAACCAGCAGTGTGGCCCTTGGGATGACAGATACATGGAGTCTGGTTTGGGAATGACTGTCAAACAGTTTTCCCAAAGCGGCTGTGCCAGCTTCCTAGGTGGTGCACAGCCATAACCCCAGCACTCGGGAGGCTGAGGCAAGAAGACCGCCGTGAACTCGAGGTGAGCCTGGGCTATGTGGTGAGTTCAAGACCAGCCTGAATTACAGAGTGAGACTCTGTCTCAAAGCAACAACAGACACACAAAACCCAAAAACCAAGTGGCTGTGCCCATTTGCACTCCCAGAAGGAAAGCACGAGAGCTCTGTGTCTCTGTCATTGTGCACGCTCTGTCTTTTCACCTCACACACTCTGACAGCGTACTGAGGTTTAATGTGCGCTTTCCAGGGAATGTTTTAAAGCCAGAACCCTTTTACAAGCTGCAACACCAAATGAAACAAGACATCTAACGGGAGCCTCAGACAGCCCTTTAGACAATCTCCTCACCCTTTTCCAACAGGCTACTCCCTCACTTCCAGGGGGACAACTCCAACACTGCTCTGCCCCACACACCTGCTGGAGACTGTTGGGGCCCTGTCTCTCCCCTGGTGTCCTGTCACATTTCTAGAGGGCTCAGTTAGGTTGGAGGGGGAAGTCTTGGGACTTCCAGCCCAGCCCGGGCAGGCTGAAAAGGGCTGAGAATTCTGTGCCGCACATGTGGCGATTACAGACCTCTGTGGACCTTCCTGAGACAGCACTTACTAAATCTGCTTCATCCTCTGTCTCCAGAAAATGTCATGCCCTAGAAAATGTATTTTTTCTTTTTTAATGTCAGTAGTCCTAGGCTTCATAAAGGTAGAAGGGGCTCAGAAATCGTTCGGTTGTTTAGTGAGTGAATTAAGCCACATAAAACTTGATAGAGTAAGCCGGTTGTCTTCAGTTTTCTCCGGGCAAGAAAGGGCCATATGCATTTCCACACCCACAGTGTGTCGCACAGGTCCAGCTCTGAGCGAATGTTTGCCAAACTGAAGGGCACTTTAGGCAGAGTGGGCACATGCAGTTGTGCAGGCTGCTCATACAAGGGTACCTGACTCAGGGGATGAGGAGGGTTAAACTCTAGTTCATGCTTTGTTCATGAAGGCTTGTGCCCACAGAGCTATAGAAGCCCAGTGGAACCATCTTTTTCCAACTCACACAGGGTATTAACTGGACCAGAAATGGCTTTCATTCCAGAACTACCTAGAAATGCTGGAAGAAAAAGAAATATCTACAGTAGTCTCAACATCAGCCCAAGGTTCCCTCCCCCTACCCTCCCTATCAGGCAACTGCAGATCAGACTCTTTTCCTGGCATCGGGGGTTTGCTGAGCAGGAAACCCAAAGCCTCCGGTTCTGCTTTTCTCAGTTTGAGATTCTTTCAGTTTTTGGCCTCCTTGCCCCAACCCAGTGTCCACGACATCTCGGAATCCCCTTCTCCCTGAAATTCTGCCTCGTATTTTTTTAAACACACAGAATGGTTGAAAGTGTTGT
Organism: Cavia porcellus; assembly: GCF_034190915.1. Taxonomy (NCBI): domain Eukaryota; kingdom Metazoa; phylum Chordata; class Mammalia; order Rodentia; family Caviidae; genus Cavia; species Cavia porcellus. Next base: position 18,417,905 of record NW_026947508.1, on the reverse strand, counting down.
ACAGTGAGCACCCCAAGTCCCATCACCTAGGTTCAAATTGGACATTTGGTTACACTTGTAGCAGGCATCTATCCGTCTCCACCCCTCTACCTGCTCACCGGCCTGTCCTGTCTTTGGATGCATTTCAGATCAAAGTAGGCATCAGTATAAACTTCACCTGGGGGCTATTGGCCTAACTGACACTGCACACACAAGTCTGTTCCAGCTGCAGGGCATTTGCACCTGCTGCTCCCTCTGTGTGGCACACTTTGCCCCCATAAGAGCACCCCTTCAGAGACTCTGACTCTGGAGCAGTCTGGGCAAAGTGTCTCCCTCTCCTTAATCTGCCACCAAGCATTCTATTTTCTCAGAAGTATTCACTCTGATCTAAAGATATTTTGCTTATTTAGCTATTGACTTGCTTATTGTATTCCTTGTCTCCCACACTTGCACCCCTACTGGACTAAACTCTCTGTGAGAACAGGAACCCCATCTGTGTAACCCAGCACCTATGTTAGAGTGTGTCACTTACTAGGTGACATTGGGGAACCTTTCTTCTCCACTTCTTAGGTTTCCATGTGGAGCCTCCAGGAATGTAACACTTCCGCCTCTTCCTTATTGGCCCACATATCTTAATGGGTGGAGTTAATCTATCAAAAGTATTTAAACACTGGGGCTTTGCTCTTTGCCCCTAATCTATGTAAGGCAATATTTCTGGGAACATATCTCTCCTGTGTATAGCCAAGTAGGTGATTTATGAGAGTGAGTGGGCTGTGAAGAGTCCACTGGGCTCCAAACCTGTGCTGCAGGCCCAAATCCTACTGATACCAGGACAAAAGGAGAATGTCCACTGGGTTTCACTACCATTGCTTCAGACAGAGAAGGAGTGCACATTTGATCAGGCCTCCTAAAATCTCTACGGATGCTCAAGCATTCCTGACTGAGTGGAATGAATGGAGGTCCATCCAAAAGAATCTCTGGTGATTCTGATGTCAGCCCAGCCTGGGACCATGGATGTAGGAAGCCACTCTCAGGAGCCTGGAGAGAGCAGGGCAGGAGGCAGAGGGTCTCTCAATCAGGACAGCTGTACTTAGAATGAACGAAAAGCATGAGTATAAGTGAAAGAAGGGCTCAAATCAATGCACTTACTCAGAAAGTCTTTCGGTTTCCATTTTTCTTTGATGAATATGATTCCTATGATGGCGCTAGCTGGAAAAAAAATACATGCAGGGAAAACAGGGTGAGGTCACTGTCAGCTACAGGGGCCCTGCTGCCCATGCCCTTTGGGTTGGCTCAGCTATACTGGAACTTGCTACTTCCTCTCGTTCTATGGTGTTCCCAGAGCTCGGTCCCTGGTTCCTCTATCTGAGGAATGGGGAGCCTCTTAATCCTTTCTCCTAAAAGCCAGAAGCAGTGTGTTCTGAACACCAACTGTGCGGCTGGCAACTTATACAAGCTATTTCTGACACTTTCATCTTGGAAGTGGGTGTGAAGGTTTCACCTGAGATCATACAGCTAATGAGGGAGGTGAGATTTGAACCCAGGACTGCCGGACCACGGCTCTTGCACCTTCCATAGTGATGCCCCCTCTGATGCCCCTGGTTCTTTTCTCTCCCTGACTCTTCTGCATGCTCAGATGGACTCAGACTCCCTGTGGCCGCACAGGGCTGCCAGCACAGTGTGTGGACCTGGCTCTCCAGTCCACTTGGTGTCTCTGGCTGTATGCCGCTCCCCCTACGCCTCAGTTCTCTGGTCTATGACGCAGTAGTGTGCTGGATCCAGCTGCAGTAGCATAAATGTGGAGCTGAGCAGTGGCATAAACAGAAATGGGCCAGAAGACAGCAACAGAAGGTGGAGATGAGGCTCGTTAATTAAATCACTGGCAGCTTGAAATCAACCACAGAGGGTGCAAATAATTTCACCACCTTATAAATCAGCAAACGCTATGAATTTATTCTCCTTTTCCACCTCTCAGTCTCTTCTCTCCATCCCTCCCTCCACCTCCTCTTCTTTCTCTTTCTGAGACAGTTTAGCAGCATGGCACTGAAAATAACTCTCTGGGTGATCAAATAATATGTAAATCATTTGGTACAGACTTCATGTGCAATAACTAAATTATTATTATTAAAGTCCTTGTAACACAGATAGGTAAGTCATGAGTAATCAACGATAGCTATTACTTTCAATTAATATTGAAAATTCAATACTATTTTCTGAGGGTAGACTCAGGAACTGTTAAGGGCCCCTTACGTTCAGTGGCTCATATCTGAAATCTCATCATTATAATTCAGTCTATTATTTTTAAGAATTTGGTTATTTATTAAAATTCAAGGACTAGCATTGAAAGCACGAGATCCCCAGCCACTAATTCCTCACTGTGAATAAAGGTCCTGGGTCCCTTTTGAAAGCCCCAGAAGTGGGCAAAGGAGAGAAAGATGGGTACACATCTAACTATTTCTAGTGGCAGGGCATTAGCACACATACAGAAAATGGGCCAGAACACAACAGCGGAAGGCAGAGACTAAGCCAAATGTCTTGCCTTCGTAAAAAGCATTTAAATTACATTTTTTAAATGCTGGAGAAAAATAGCGCATGGGGGACCCATTCACTGCACAGGCTTTTAGCTCACCAACACTAGGCAAAAGGCAGAGGGGGGCCTTATAACAGGATTACAGAAAGCAAACCGGCTTCCTGTTTGCCAACTCCTGGTGACAGGTGGTGGCTGCTTGAAGCTCTAAGGATTCTCAGGCCCCCTCCAGGCTGGCACGAGAGGAAAGCTGAGCCCCAAAGGGATGTCATTCTGGGGCTGTGTCCGGCCTGTGCCCTTCCTGTGGTGCGAGAGGCCCTCTGAATGCAAGGAGTCAGACTCTGGTGTGCCATTCTCCCATAGGAGCGGGAAAGGACGGTGGGTCACACTTGCTGGCAAAATGGAAGGCAATCTTTCAGAGCAAGACACTGTCTCAGGTCCTGGTACAGAAAGCTACTGTTCACTAGTCATCTAACATTTTCTTTTAAGAACTTTTTTCAAATTTTTTTTCTTTGAGACAGGGTCTCACAATGCAGTTCAGGCTGGCCTTGAACTCACTATGTAGCCCAGGGTGGCTTGGAACTTGCAGTGATCCTCCTGCCTCAGCCTCCAGAGTGCAGGGATTACAGATGTGTGCCATGATGCCTCTTTTCAAATTCTGTTTAATCTGTGATCTCATGGACACTAAAGCCCCTTTGTACTTTGGTTGGTTCAGTGATGGTCAAAATCATAGAATAACAGCAGATGAGAAAGGGAGTAATGTTATTTAAATGGTCTTATCAGATATAATAGATTAAAGAAAGAACTGAATGTATGTGTCTTAGAGGTGAGTGAAATCTGAACCCTATGAATGCTTAGCTCATCTTGATGGTGAGAAAAAGGGTATTCTTCCTTCTGATAGGGCAATAAAAACAATCCAAATATATTTCCTGAATCTTAACACAGGTTCTGGAGCCAGAAAGACCAGTTCCTATCTCAACCCTGCTATTCACTCTCAGTATAATTTAGGGGAAGTCATTTCACCACTTCGTGCCTCAGTTTCCTCATCTGTAAAATGGACAGCATGCCAATATGACCCTGGAAACCCTGCTGGGAGGGTCAGAAGTGCACCAGCAGCAGGCCTGTGTGATCAAAGCCCTGTGTGGCACTAGCGATTATTCTTGGAGCACAAGCTGTTCATCTACTTAGTGCCTTTGATGCCATGGTGACGCTGCAGGCACACACACGATGGGTCCAGGGGTGGGTGGGCCGCGTCTTACCTATCACTGAGACTGCGCTGAGGGGCACAATCAGCGACAGTGGGGCGAAGGCGTAGGAGGCGAACACCCCCAGCTCTCCCAGCAGCATCAGGAACAGGCCCAGCCACCATGTCTTGGTCTTGAAATAGGCCCGGGCGTCCTTGGAGCCAGCCAGGCGGATGTGGCAGTACTTCTACAAATCCAAGCAGGAATGTGGTTTGCCCAGGGAGTTAGAGGAAAAAAACAACGCCACGCAGCACGGATGCTCCATCTACACCCACTTGAAATAGGAACACAGATCTGCCAAGCAAGGTGTCTCCGGAGTCCTTTGGCAGAGAGGAGTACAACCATAGCCAGCTAAAAACTAGCGGGGTATTCTAAGACAGGTTCTCCAGCTGGCTCAGAAGCCCTGAAACTTCCTCGGGGACATCTGCAAAACTACACACCTGGATCTGATCCTCAGATGGGCTCGGGAGAGGTGTGGACAGAGCCTGGAGATGGGCACTGTAACACACGTCACAGGCAAGCATGGTCCAGCCAGGGAACCATGGTCTAAAGAGTTCCACTTTGGCCAGGCCCGACTTCTCCCCCGGGCTGCAGTCCCCGGGGTAGTGGCGAGCCCTGCCCTCCCTGAGGCACACTCTCAGCTCAAGTGTGGCCAATATTTTTTTTTTTTTCTGGAAATGTGAACTTGAGTCACAGAAACCCATGTAGTAAGAAGATCAGAAAGTCAGACTGACTCAGGGGCCAAGCCTGCAATCTGGGGAGGGTCACGCCACAGCCACACGGACACAGAAACATGGGCAGAGAAGCTGGTCTGCAGGGAGAAGAGGATGAACCAGACAGGTAGCCAGGGGACCACATTTTGCAGAAACACACGGAGACACTCATATGCACACATATGCAGAGTGAGGCACACAAGACACACACATAGAAACACAAGCGTGCATCCCCAGGGACTGAGTCTCCTGGCTGCTCCTGGCAGCAGGGCAGTTCCTGGCAGAGGGAGGCTGGGGCTGTGGGTGGTAGGAAGTCGGCCAGTGTGTGCTGTGAGATTTATCCTGCTAGTGGATGTCAAGTCTTCATTTGGGATCCTCAGAAGCAACCCCTAAGACAAGAACATGGGAGCAAGTACTTTCTGTGGGAGATGCTTCCAGGGAGAGAGAGAGAGAGAGTGAGGCAGGATGGAAATGAACCAATCAAAGATGCATTAATGAGCAAATTAGTCCAGTGGCCATGGGGGCTGAGGGCTCCCACTCCCATGGGCTGAGGCTGCTTCCAGGGGTGTTACCATTTCCTCCCCCTAAGGTTTCTTAGTGCCCTCTAGAGAAACGCCTCCAGCTGCCAGCTTGTCCCCAGTCACAGCTGTTTGAACATAGCAGGACCTAGAGGCTGTGCTTAGCAGCTGCTACGGGGCACCCTGGAGGGATCTAAGTAAAGGGCAGTGCTGGACGCAGAGTTGAACATCAGGACAGTCCCGGCAGCCTGGTGAACACAAGAGGGTGAGAGGCCCATTAGGAGTCACTGCACAGTGGGGCAGGGAGGGTGGGGGGAGAGATCAGGAGGCTGAGCTGGGGGTGGTGGCAGCGGGGAGGGAAGGGTAGAGTCCAGAGACTCAGGAACAGCCCAGAGGACATCGACCCAGCAGCACCCCTGCATGGAGCAGAGAGGGGACAGCTGGACTTGGACAAGACACTTGGCTTATCTGCCGTGTCTCTGCCCCAGCACTGTGCACGACTGACTTACCTGGAGGTTAAGTGCAATGCTGACCACAAGGTGTCCAAAAATCGCCAAGAGGGCGCCAATCAGGTTTTCCTAGAGGGAAAAGTCACAGAGCAAGCTATGAGTCACACCCCAGCCAAGGGGCCCAGGACACATCTGACACCCCAATGTTTGCTGCTGCCCCTCAAAACCAGTCCAGTGTTCATCACTCCCTCTCCTCAGAGGAGGATCTATTGGAATTTGATGACCCACGGCCCCCTTGCTGATTTATAAAACACCACCTGACTTGGATACTGCTGGAAAATGCCCGTGGTCACCCCAGCCTGATGAACCCTAAACTCACTTGCTCTTCCCCAGCCTGTGCCGATCTGCCAGCCTCTCGCACACAGGAATGCGACGCTCAGGAATCAGAACCTCATTCTTCCCCTCTGTGCTGTCGTAACAACAGGGGTGCAACAGGGGTGTCCTAGAGGAGCTCGGGACAACCCTTTTACCCTGGTAACTTGCTTACTGCATCTTCCATTATTTACTTCATGAAAAGTTAATTGACATCACTTTATGAGTAAAGTTCAAATTCTTTGGCATGGTATTTAAAAACAAAACAAACTACCTCTGCTATGCATGTATGCATTGTAGAATAATTTGGAAAAATACACACAAAAATAGAACAGCAGAAAAGTCACCTGTTATTCTTTAACGCAGAGATAATTTCTACAACCATTTTGGTTCTTATCCCCAGGGGTGTTTTTATGCCCATGAATACAGATATCAGTGGAAATGTTAATTTACTTTAGAAACACACAATTATAACTCATTCTGGTACAGATGATGGTGAAGAGCAGAAAGGCCTGGTTTTGTGGTTTTTCGGGTTTTTTTCCTTGACATATTATGAACACATTCTTCTGTCAAACAAATCTAATTTCATCATTTTCAAAATGTCAAATAACTCATTGTTTGCAATGAATATTATACTGTTTCCTTTATTTAAAATAAGGCTGTAGCTGGGTACAGTGCTGCACACCTGATAGCTCAGCTACTTGGGAGGCGGAGGCAGGAGGTTCATAAATTTCAGCTCGGCCCTACAAAACGACTCAGTAAGACCCCGTGTAGGAAGGAAAAGAAAACACTGAGGACATATCTCTGTGGTTCAGTACTTGCCTGGCATGTGTGAAGCCCTGGGTTCAATCTTCAGCACCACTAAGGAAAGCAAAACACAAAAACCCAAAAGAAAAACAGTGCTGTAACTGAATATCCTCGAGGCTTACTTATGCATTTATATGGCTTAGTCTCTTGGGATAAGCTCTCAGAAGTGGAATTTCTGGTCAAAGCACACTGAGCATTTAAGCCCCTGATATACCTTGTCCCTGATATATGCTCAGTAGCGTTATTCCACTACTATGCTAAAGAAAGTTCTGCTTAGCCAAATATCAATCCTCCTTGCCAGGATGTATCTCTGCCAGTCCCCTCTGCTCTGTGGGCATCCCCTCCCTTGGGAAGTGTGGGCCAGGCCCTAGGAGTCAGCAGTGATGGAGACCACAGTTCCTGCTCTCATGGGGCTCCCCATTCTTGGAGGAGACAATGAGTAAGCAGCCCTACACTAGTCAGAGTTGACTGGGGTCTCCTCCTTAGGACAGATGACCAGTAAGGAATGAGGTCCACCAGGCCATCCTCCTGCCCTGTCTCTCTTGAAATGCAAAGGGGCAGCTAGCACAGAAGGCGGGAGCGGGGGAGGGAGGCCTACTGGCCCAGGTCCCCATGGACTGGTGTCTTTGACCCCCGACCCTACACACCTGGCAGGGCCCAGGGCTGCAGAGTAAGGGAAAGATGCTGAGCCTGGAGCCTGGAGAATGACATAGTCCTGGCTCTGCTGCTACTTCCCAACTACTTTAGACAAGTCCCTGGTCAGGCCTGTGTGTCCCCATCAGGAAAAAGTAAGTTCCAGGCCGCATGACTACTAGGGCCCCCTAGGCCCAATCCAATCCATGCCAGGTGCCCATAGGAATCAAGTGAGTGATCAGGCCAGACCAAAATGGATTCCGATTTACTTCAAACACACACACACACACACACACACACACACACACACACACACACAGAATAAAGCTCTATGAAGCAGCAACCGCATCCTCCTGTATGACCCTAGGATTTCAGAGCCACAGGCTCACAGACGATCACCCACGCCAATGCTCCCTTCACTGGGTCCTCAGAGATGTCAGTGATCTATGAAGTTCCATGGCTCAGCAACCTTTCTCTCCGCAGGACCTAAAGCAAACCAAACGGGATTCGGCCAGCTTTTGAGGTGATCCTGAGAAACAATACAGACATCTTCCAACACCTTGCTTAGAGTTTCGGGTGGAGTTCTGGATGTTACTTCGAGCCAGACCCAGAGAATCAGAAAAGCCCTGACTAACTACAGGGGCTGAGGCTTATGATGGGGGACCCAAATTATCTCTGGCTCACCTAGCACCCCACAGTACTGACAACAGTTGTCTTTCCTGGCAATGCTGATAATGATTCTATCATTGCAAAGGGCTATACAAGACTGTCCACCAAGTCTTACAAGCTTCATGCATTCTCAATAATGCTCCTGCACAAAGGCACAGGCAATACCAGCCTGGCTGGTAAATTGATTTTACCCCAGTTGTCTCTTTGCTGAGGGTTTAAATACCTACTAGTTTTTATTTTATTTTATTATTTTTATCTTTGTAAGACACAGAGAAGCTTTTCCAGATAGGCACCTGAGAGAACCCAGCACCACGGGAGACAGGAAATACGTGTTCCAACACACTTTAGTTCATGCCTCACCACCTTCCACCAGAGGGCTGCACGCACCCTGAGTATTCGTCTCCTAATTGGAACCTTTATTACAATTAAATATCTGCTCACTGGTGCTTCCAGGGAACACAGGCTCACCTGATGAGTCTTATAAAAAAGATCTTGTAAATCTAATCTGAAGGAGGTCAGCTGCCATCTTCTTAACTATATTTTATCTTTTGCTTCTAACGGGCTTTTTGTCCCTAATCTGCCATAGTGAGAAAATCAAATTCCTTTCTCATTTGGCTCAGCAGTATGCCCAAGACACAGAAGGTAACACATGTTGGGTATGAGGTGTGCTCCCCACTTCTAGCACATTAGGATTGCCATGGTGGGTCTTACCCCTTGACAATGATGACTGGAACAAATTATAATCTTATATATAGGAGAGATGAGAAAAGCCTACAGTATTACATATCATCACCCATTTGGATGTATACTAGTGGCCTAGTAATTGGATCTTAGACCCAAAGGGACATGGGAAAAACTTTTCAAAGAATGAAACTAATGCCATCCTTTGGAGATATGTAAAGCTTCTTCATTCAAAAAGTCCAATCCTTGCTATGGTTGGAAATAATATCCGTCACTACCTAGATGGTTGTGTCCAAATATGGGATGACTATATACGGCTCCCTCCCACTACAGGGTGCCTTAGTCAGATGCCTCCTCTGTGCTGGGAACGATGCAATCATTCATATTATGCCTGGTCAAAAACTGCCAAATATTTGAACAACGTCAGCATATTGTCATCTTATAAGCAGAGGATTGGCTACTTGCTGATTGGTTTTTAAGGCCTAGAATATATATTGGGCTACCTCAAATGATACCCGATGGCTTTGTGGTTCTCATTTATGGTCCCACCACCTCCTGGCTGGATTGGTCAATGCATCTTGGGTTTGCCCTGGATATGAAGGCTTTATTTCTTCCTGTTTATAGTTTATCCACTTTCAGATGATCCTGCATCCTTCTAATCTAGCTATACCAGACCCCTTAAACAAACCCTCCTGGGCTGAATGTCAGCAATAAGGGGGACCTAACTTCCTCCCTCGGGTCCCCTCTCAGAAGGAAGCAGCCAGGAAGATGCAGTGTCCAATGCCTTAAGTAATTTTAGGGTCCCAACTCTTGAGAGGGAAAGTGATAGGCAGAAAGCTAGACTTTAGCAGGCCTCGAAACAGGTCTGGGGGGACTATACAGAAAGCAAAGAAGATGCAGTTTTTTCCTCCCTTTCCCCCTAATCATGAGTTTGAACCTGACCTGGGCAACTTGGAAAGAGCCCGTCTCAAAATAAAAAAATATAAAGGGGTGGTAATAGCTTAATGTGAAGACCAGAGGGTCAACCTCTAGTGCTAAAAATAAAATAAAGTATACCATAAGCCAAGGTAGGGTAAAACTAATAATATTTTACTTTCCCCACCCTTTCTGGATACAGCACATTAACTCATGGGATTATTAAGTGAAAAAAATTTAACATTTTAAATGAGTTTTCAAAAGATAAATTTGATAGGGATGGCGAAAGCAAAATAAATTCTGTGGCAAACTAGCTGTGCATTAGAACTTTGCTTTGAACAAAACTTAAGGATGTCCTAATCAGATCATTAGCTGATATGCCAGTAAGAGAGGATTTATTACTATGTGATTTTCAGCATGCAGCATGGAAGAAGTTCCGAGAATTCAATGACACGGCTGGCTACCCTGGCTCTCTCCCATCCCAGGGCCCACAAAGTGGACAGAGTGCTTAGCATTTCCAGCCATGCAAACCCAAGCTTGCAACGGAACTGATGCTGACCTCAACCTCATCTAATCATCCATGTTTGTCTTGAATATAGCTATTAATTTAAAAAAATTCCATTCTTCTCATTCAAACATTCATTTCTAATATAGTAGTTCAGGGCTCAATGTTTATTTGTAAAACTATACAGTGCATTAATTGCTTGCACCCAAAAGTACCAATAAAAAACTTCTGACTGAACCCACTCTTAGAAACCCTACATTCAAGGAAGTTTCCAAAAATGCAGTTGATTACATGCTTTATACCTTTTTTATAGAGATGGAGTAGTTTTTGGGGAGAGGGGGTCTGGAAGGCCATTATGCTGAGCCAGTTCCAGTGACAGGTTCCGGTATAAGCAAACCAATCAATGTAAAACAGACTTTAAACTGAGCCAATCAGAAACAGCCTGCTAACCTCTGACTAGGGGGTGGATCACATCAGAATAAGGCAAACACTGAGCTGTAGCCAATCACATCATTCCTTTGCTTTTGTATCCCCTCTGTGAAGGCTTGGTGCCCATGCTGCTAAGGGGAGCTCCCCCGGCCTCTCCAATTTTGAAGGCAGCCAAATCCATGAGTCAGTCTTTGCTCAAATAAATCCCTACATTTGTCTGAAGTTTTTCTTTTAACAGAAGCATGATAGGTTCTGTGAGGAAAATACAAATTCAAGGAGAACGAGACACGCGGTCTGATCTTCAACAGCTAGGGGATTGGTTTAGGTATTTTTCAGGAGGCTGGCAGTGGGTACTGAATGGTCTTTATGTTCCAGGGCTTCAGTTAGGAGTGTCTAACAGATTTAAAAAATAGTAGTATTTATATACTTTACAAATGCAGCATTTTAACTTGTAAAGATACATTTTTAGACGTCAACTGAACCGATGTGTGAGGAAGCAGATAGTGTTTCTTAGATGATCAGGCCTGAGGCCTTCAAGGGAAGCCCTTCATTAAGTACAGGCCTATGGAGGAGACCAGGAGGGAGCCCTGCCCAGCAGCCCCTAGGCTTATGCTAATGAGGGGCCATTGCCTGGGGCAGCTGGGGACAGAAGGACTCTAGTTCCTGCTCTAACAACACACCAAGGCTGCCTGTGGTGGGCCCTGTGGGAGACAAAGAAACCTCAGGGTCCACACAGCTGTAGCTGTAGCTTTCCTTAAGGCTCAGTTTCTTCCTCGTCACCAGTCAGGAGACAGCACCTTCCTCTCAGCTGCTCTGGGGACTTCTGAGATGATATGGAGAAAGTATCTACTTTAATACTTTGAAGGCCAGGAGCACCATATGAAATTGCCAGTATCTGACCATTTTTGATCTACAAAACAAGCAGTTTCGTTGGTTCCACCTTTTCCTGTTAATTACTATTATTTTTGCTCTGAGAGGCTGAGTTGTCCTGTCATGTGAAAGGGTTTTGGCCCAGATAGGACACTGTAGCCAGGAAAGCCACAACCGGAAGCAGGAAGCCCCAATCTCCCCCGCCCCTAGGAAGAAATTTACATATGGCGCCAAACCTAGGACCAATGGGCTACCTGTGCATCTCTAATGCCCGCCTTAGGTTCCACCCCAAACCGAGGCTATTTACAGGCCCCCATGCCACGGTCCGCCGGAGAGATCGCCGGACACCAGCGGTGGAGGTGCCGGTCATCTCTCTCCGTGTTCTCAGAATAAAGGCTGCTTTTTATTTTATATTTCTCATCTTTTGTTAATATTTTTCATCTTTTGGAAATAACCCTAGCATTGGGATATTGACCAAATCCACAGGGCTGCCTGAGAGTGTGCTGTTGACTTGCCACCAAAGGGAAAGAAACAAAGTAGGAAGGATGGCCTCTGCCACACAGACAAGAAAATACCCAGGAGGAGCTGGATCTAAACTGTCCCCCAGAAGGCTCAGGTTGGGAGTGTGGTTTCCAGGGCAGCACGCAGAGAGGTTAGCTTTGGGGAAGTGACTGGGTTAGCAGGGCTCTGACTTTGTCAGTGCATTAATCCACTGAGGTGAGCCTACCTGGATGGAGCAGGTCACTGGGAGACACCTTTGAAGGGTGCATCTCCTCCCCAGCTTCCTCCCATCTGGTTTTGTTCTCATGTTTATTCTGCTTCCTGGCTGCCAGGAAAGTAAGGTGCTTTCCTCAGCCACACCCTTCCGCCATGATGTTCTCATTTGCTTCTGGCCCAAAGTAATCAGGAGGCCATTGATCATGGAATGAAACCTCTGTAACTGTGATCCAAAATAAATTTTTCTTCCTTTAAGCTGATTTTCTTAGGTGTTTTGTCAGAACTACAGAAAGTCCCCTAGTACAATATCATTTCAGAGCGAGAGCATAGAACTCTGAAATAAAAACTGTAAAACTCCGAAGGATACACCAATCAAAGCAGCAAGAAACTCTGAGTCTCAAATGGTCACTAAGACAGTAAAGGCTGGCATTTACAGAGTGCTCACCATAAGCATAGCACGAAGCTCATTCTCTGCCCCTCCTTGGGCCACAAACATCCCTATGAAGTAAGTGTAACCATTGAGTCCAGTTCTTAGCACATATGAGGATTTTACTGACAGAGTGGGCTTCAGGGAAGCGAAATTGCCTGATGCAGGAAAGGACAGGAGGCCTTGAAACTAGAAATCTGACCTCCAGTCTCTGGATGACAATGGCACCTTTAGCCTGTGTCCTATGAGGTGTCTTTCAGAGGGAGCAAAGTAAATTAGGAAAAAAGAAACCTTGGCTTGTAAGTGCTGCAGCCCCACCAATGACTCAGACACCAAGGTACCTTTAAAGACCATTTCCACAGCACACTGACCTCCACACATAAAAAGCAGGTTAGAGATAGACACGGTTAGTAACGCCAGACATAACTCACACCCTTTCTCCTGCGTGACTCTAGGACCTCACCAGTGCTAATTATACCCCCCAATCCTTATGAAGTGGTGTCTAGTTTCAGTTTTATAAGCATTTAAACTCAGGCAAAGCAGCCGCCACTGCCCAGAGGTTACACAGTTTGATCATACACCTACCAGCTGCCTCCAGGGCCCAGCACCAGGCAACTGAGGTGCACAAGGGCCCAGCCAGCAAGCCCCTCCCGCAAACCCCAGAGCCTAAAACTGTCAGATGGTGCCCAGGAAGGAGGGAAGAGGGAGGACAGGGCAGTGCGGGACAGCTTCTGCCTTTGGACCACTAGCAGTATCCTCAAACCACGGGATCCTGCTTTGCTGAGGGGCATCTGGGTTCTCATGAGGGTTACTCAGTGAGAAGAGCCTGTGAGACTCCTCCAGCACTGCACAGCCAGCCAGTGGCAGAGGGATCCAGTGTGGACTTGGAGGACAACAGACCTGGGCTGGGTGCAGGCCTCTGCTATTTGCTTGCCGCATGACCTCAGGGAATGCCTCAGTGCTGCCAGCCTCAGATTCCACATCTCAACAAAAGAGCCCATTATAAACCCTCTTAGGGTCACATTACATGAAGTGGGGCACAGGTTGAAATATGACATAACTGAGAAAATACTAAAGCAATTCTAGCTGTTACTCTCTTCTTTCTTTCTTTTTCTGCAGTTCAGGGAGTTAAATTCAGGACCTCATATATGCTAGGCAAGTGCTCTACCACTGAGCTCCATCCCCAGTCACGCTCCTTTTTAAAAAATATTTGAGCTGTGCGTGGTGGCACACAGCTGTAATCCCAGCACTCAGGATGCTGAGGCAGGAAGATTGCTGCAAATTCAAGGGCAGCTTGGACTACATAGTGATTCTATTCCAGCTTGAAATACACAGCGAGATCCTGTGTCAAAAAACAAAAAACAAAACAAAAAACGCAACTTTTTGGAAATAGGTCTCACTAAGTTGCCTGGGCTGGCCTTGAACTTGCAATCTTCCCACCTTAGCATCCCGAGTAGCTGGGATCACAGGAGTGCGCCATAATGCTTGAGTATTACGGTTCATCTTTATTATCATTATTATTAGCAGTAACTCAAGGCTCTCTAGCTATGATATTTTCTGACTCAAGAAATACTTGGATCTTTTTTTTCCTTTCTTTTTTCTTTTTTTTTTTTTTTTGTCTTTTTCCTTTTTATCGGTACCAGGGATCGAACTCACGACCGCCTGCTTGCAAGGCAGGTACTTATGCCGCTGAGCTAAATCCCCAGGCCCCTGCCTACAACTTTGAGAGAAAATCAACTACCCCTAGGAAGGCTGGTACAGTTCAGAGGCAGGAAATCTGGTATGAATATTGGTATCCTCAGTTCATCCCCAAGGTCTGCTTCATGTCTGCTTTAATAACCTCTATTTAAACAGCACAGTGGCAAGACCAGTCATCATTGGCTATTTAACCTGATCTCTCACAATGCTTTGGGCTTGAAATGCAAGTAGGTAAGTACCATTTCCTGTACTCCTGGCATATTTCAAGGGTGGCTGCATTCCAAATGGAATATATCAGGGTGGCTCTGTTTTACCTGTCACATGGTCTATGTAACTCCCTGACACCTTCTCCAGCAGATGAGACATCGCCTTCCCTGGGACTGTCATTTCCACACTTACTCTCCAGTGCCAGGCAGCAGAAAAGTCTTGTAGAGTACCAGGCACAATGCAGACAGGATCAAAAATCTTGGCAGTGCATAAACTTGATTCAAATCCCGGTTTCTCTAGCTATTAACTGTGTAGCCTTGAGCAAGTTAATTACTCTCTCTGTGCCAGTTCCCTCACATATAAAACGAGGTTATGACAGAATTTACCTCGTGGGCTTCTGTGAGGATGAGCTCAGATCCTGTTACACATGCATGCACTCAACCAAGGTTACCTGCTATTATCCTTATTGTAATGATAGCATTGTTAATTGGCTATGGGTACAGAATAGGGAGACAGACAAAGACATCGTGGAAAGAGTGATGCTGGAGCCAGAAGGATGGGGAGGATTTCCCAAGCAGAAACAGAATGGCACAGACAGTTTATGTTTTGTCATCTGTGAGTTCAGGTCATCCTCGTGAGCACCCTCTCACCAACTACAATTCATGCCCTGTGGGTAGTGTGGAGGGTAAGGCTTTATCCTATGGATTGAGCTAGCCTTGGGACCTCTCAATGTCTTCCTTGTTCCAAATGGAAAAGATGACTTGGGGGCAGGCGGCCGGCCAGCTCACACCACCATTCTCTTCTGAGAGTGGCCCAGAAACTACTTCTGTTGGCTGCCCATACCTCCTGGCCAGTGTTACCCCTCTGGCTACTAATGATTGGACCAGGGCAGATACCCTCCCCCGCACTGGGCCAATCAGGTCTTTCCTCATTTGAAGGGGGATGGAGTATGAGTTCCTGTTCCTTCTAAACTCTTCCTCCCCTTCCTGGTCCTCGGGGTCAGGAGCTTCCCAATAACCTTATCATTTCCCTTTTTGCTTCAGTATGTCTGAAATGGGTTTTTATGCCTTACACTCAAAGTAGCCTTAATAAAGTGCAGGAGGAAGGAGGCAGCTCCCCCTTACAAATCTCTCTCCCCATCTGCAGTAGATTAACCAAGCTTCCTTGGACTGTGTGTACCTCCGTCTGTTCTTCCCAGGGTCCCATGGCATTTCTGAGTTGAGCATTTGCTATATGCCCAGCACATGGTCAGGAGCTGGGTGAAGCTGGCCTAAAGTGTTGCTACATTCTAGATTTGCTAACAGAATGGCCGAGAAGGGGAGGTGTCACTTAGCTAGGAAGAAGCAGAGAAGGGACTGGAACCTAGGTCTTCTTCTTGACCCACATGGCACTTCAGTGGGCTCATAAGCCCCTGTTCACAATCTCAATTGTCTCCAATCTCAATTCTTATGCTCCATGACTTACTCAGTTCTGCCCTGGCACAAAGACATTCCATAATAAGCAACTGCACCGAGTTTGTGATTAAAATGGAAACTTATTAGAAATCCCATCAAGGAGAGTGTTCCACTTCCTTAGACTTCGGATCTGTCTAAGGCAGCCATTCATCACAGCGCAACTGACTTTACTACATTTCCTTATTCTCTGTACTCTTGATGCTCTGGCACTGCTGGCCTTGCAGTCCGGGGAGAGACTGCCCCTTCCGGGGGGAGCAAAGGAGACAGCGGAGGAGCCCCACTCCCCTATGCCAGCTAACCCATCAGAGCTCATGTCTCTCTCGGTTCCTTTCTCAAACTCTCCCATAATCAATATTTCTCCCACCCTACTTTAACCTAAGCCTGGGTAGACCATACGGTCAATCCCTACATCTCAGAGTCCTCTGGAATTATTCAAATTAGCCGATCCCAAAGTGTTACCCTGCCTGCCTTGTCTTTCCCTTGAAAATCACAATAAAGGCACTGATCAAGGTTTATCCCTTGCTCTCTCTGCCTTCTGACCCACCCTGGGGCACACCATGCCCCCTTTTCTTGGGATCTATAAAAAAAACTCCTTGAAATGGCATTGAATGATATCTCCATGTCATCACTTTATCATTTTTATAAAGGAAGACCCAGGCATAGCATTGTGAGTGGTGTTAACTTCAGAATATCAAGAAGCAGAACGGGATGCTCCTGTTGCTTCGTACTTAAAGGAGAAAGATTTATATGATTTCAGGACCTTCAAGATGTAAGGACCTGGTAGTCTTCACTCAGGCTGGCCCAAGGCTGCTAAAATTCTTCCAAATCAATCCTGGACCACTTTCCATATGTTTGCTGATTCAATGAGAGGGTGAGTACCTCTGAGGGAGGCTTTTGGTGCTACTAATGTTCTGTCTCTTAATTTGGATGCCAGTTATATGTGGGCATTCCTAGTTAAAATTTATCATCTGGTGCTTATGATACACATATTTTCTCTATGCATATTTCAATAAAATGGTTGGTTCAGAAAAAAGGTTTTGACATAAAAAGTGAGCTCCATCTTGAAATCCACGGCCCCTACAAAGCCGATCACAGAAACACTGCCCACTTGAGAAGGGTCTGCTTTTCTCACTGTCCACAGCAGTGGTGACGGTGGCCTGCGATCTTGATTTCTCAGGATGATGAAGCTGGAGGCTGAGGGGAGGCTCAGCAGGTTATGTGGTCCAGACATTCCCACACCTGGCAGACTGTCTGATTCACCTGGGGAGATTTTATAAAATGCAGACTCAAGATTTCTTACCTAGATATGTTTAACCACAGCTTAAAGGAGGGCAGAGGTGAGGGGTTAGAAAGGGGAAGGTAGAGAGAGTTGAGCCCAAAGCCAAGAAATCAGTGCATGTTAGGTATTTCTGGTGACCAATTAGCACTGGGGACCATCTGTGAGCTCTGCCCCTTTACTTTACAGAGATAAAATCTGAGGCACAAGTGGGGTGGAGAGAAGACTTGCCTGAGGTCACCCAGCCGGTGATGACAGAGCTGGGCCAGGACCCCAGGTCTCCAGTTTTCAGACAGATACTTTCCCATCATAGCCTTAAAAAACATGATAGCCACAAAGGCAGGGGAAATAGCAGGCTTTGTGGGAAGAAGACCAAGAGGCAAGATGTCAATGCTGCAGAAACCATGCGATCCGGGACATGAACTAGCAGGTCCTCCTTGCTACGAGTCTGCTGCAATTATCAGGGTCCAATCTAGGCAAACTTTCCTAACTCCCATGTGTGTACTTTCTGCCCGCTGGTTGGCCAGAATTAAAATGATCTAGGCCCTCTGACCATGCCTAGTGTCCCCATTTGTCCCCTCCTCCTTTGGCACGTGGGGTGACCCAGAACACCAGAGTGCGTTGGGCAGAGCTGGCTGAGGAGGCAGAACATCAGGGGCATAGTGGTTAGGAGCATGGGTGCAGTCAATCTGTCCCAGGTTTAAATTCTGTCCAGTCTGGGCTACTGTATCACCTCTGTGTGCCTCAGCTTCCTTGTCTCCAAAAATGGAAATGAAAATAGCAACAGGAGGCATTTGAGGAAGTTGGTCGTTATGTGTGGGTGACTGTCCCAAGTGCTTCCCATGGCTGAACGCGTTTATTCCTTGTAACGGCTAGGAGGCAGTTTTGCTATTAGCCCCACTTCACAGATGAGGAAAACTGTGCTTACTTTTAGTGCTACTGTGAAGATTACCTACAAAAATACATATGTAGAACCCAGCACAGTGCCTGGGACAGAATAAAAACTCAGTAAATATTAGTCATCACTCTTATTGACACAATTATTATCCAGAATTAACAAGAGTTTTAGTTCTGTCTCTCAACTTGCTAAGTATGTCACTTCTCATCTTTCAGCCTCATTTTACTAGCCCAAAAAATAAGTATGAAGGGATTTGATGAGATGACCTCTAAGTCTCCTTTGCCTCTAGGATATTATCAGCCTCTCACTGATCCAGGAAAAGAAAAAAAAAAAGACAGGTGTTTCAGATGCTCTATGAACAGGTGCTTAGAAATGTGCAAAACTGACATCATAAAACTTTCTATTTTTAAAAGATTCGTTCCCTTTGACCTATTCATTATACCTGAGTAAAGAAAAAAATCAGATTTATACTCTAATGTTCATCGTTGACAGTCACTCCAGGTTAGAAACAACCTGAATATCCAGTAGGAAGGGATCTGCTCTTTCTGTCCAACATGTGAATTTTCACGCAGCAGCTTAGGACTGGGCAGTCATTGCAAAAGCAATCACTCGCAATGCCACAGGGAAACACTCCACAAGTAAGACTGAGACAAACAACCAAATTCAAAACCACTGCGCATCGTGTGACATCTGTACACAGGTACCAGCAAATACAAGGACATGGATACAACATGAAGAGACTGTCACCAAGTACTGGAGTAAGTGGTTTCTTTCTCTTTTTGGAGACACGGTCTTGCTAAGCTGCTCACGCTGACTTTGAACTCATCCGTACGCCTCAGTCTCCCAAGTAGCTGGGAGGACAGGTGTGTGTCACCACGTGTGGCTCAAAAACTAGATGATTTACTATTTTTGGCTTTTTGAGACACAGTCTCTATGTGTTCGGGCTGGCCTTGAGCTCACTTTGTAGCCCAGGCTGGTCTTGAACTCGCAACAATCCTCCTGCCTCAGCCTCCCAAGTGCTGGGATTACAGGCATGAGCCACCATGCCCGGCTATAAAGTAGATGATTTTTAAAAACTCAAACGTTCTAAGTGGTCTAAGTGCTGTCCCCTCACCATGTCTCTCTACTTCCCTGTTTTATGTATTTTAATGGCCATTTCTCTTTTGGGGGGTCCACTCTGCCCTGTGTTCGGGGACAGCCTGCCTGTAACAAGCATGCAGACCCTGGATTCACCCATCACTCCCTGCTGCCTTTGTTGCTTTCATGTTAGAAACACAGCAAAGTACAATATTGAAAAACGGGCACTTGCCTTATAGGAGAAGGAGCCCTCGCTCACGCTCACGGAGGTGGCGCTGCTGGCGGGCGGAAGCTGCTGCAGCTGCAGGCCTGCGCCGGGGGCGGTGTCCATGGCGGTCTAGTGGCACATCCTGCCCCGGGCGGAAGCCATCGCTCGGTGTGTTCACCTCCCTCCAGCAGCCATCGCCTCCTCACGCCAAAAGAGTTCTCAAGGCTCTCGCGGCTGCTGCACAGGCTTCTTTTCAGCTTCTCTGAGGGAACAGCCAATTTCTGTCTCCTGAGCAGGCAGGTAAGCGTGTGTCTTCTGAATCTCACTGGGCTCTGCGGTGTGGAGAGGAACATTAAAAGTGGATGTTCAGGGAAACAGTGAGCCCAGCTTTGCTCCAAGACCACCGCAAGGACGGAATGCAGTGGGCCATGAGAAGTGAGGCCGGTGTCACCCTGCAGGTCCCTTAAGAGAGCCATCACTCATCTATCTCAAAACCTTTCTCTCATTTTACACTTCCTCTTCCCTCTCCTGCTCTCCTCCTTTCTGCCTGTAATTTAAACTCTCCTTTTTTTCAGAGGTTCTTGAGGATGAGAAGGAGACTGCTGAGACATCTCTATATCACAAAAACAAAACCAAACAATCCAATCTAGTCCTGGACCATTAAGATACGATCTGGGTTCCAAAGCAGGAAGCAAGCAATGAGAAAAGCTATCTCCAGGGAAGATGGAAGAGCTGCCTGCTATCCAGGGTCAGCCTGCATACGTCAGGGGGCACCACACTGGGAGGTAGAAGGCCTTACTGACTGGGTCACTTTGGCTCCCGGAGACTCAGCGTCCTCATCTGTAAAGTGCATGTAATATGTGGAATCAAGCAGAACCACCAATGGTGGTCATCCCTGTTAATTTCACAGGACTGATAGCATCTCAAATTTTTCTACCAAACAGAGAAGGAGGAAATATGCCCACAATGTTCGAGGCCAAAAACCTGCCAATGGTTCTATATATTTGAAAAAAAAAATCAATTCCCAACACCCAAACCAAAAAAGTGCCAAACAAAATCATATGAATTTGGATCCTACTGCATATTGTTTATTCTAATATAAAACATTGTAAATTGCTTTTGATCTGTCATGTACTATTTGTTTTACCTCATTTAACTGTTTAGCCAGTTTCCTTAGCTATAAAATACGCATGATAATGTTGCAAGGCATTTGTGCAGACTGGGTGAAATAAGGCATGCAAAATTTATGCATGGAAAATGGGTGAGGAATGTCAGCTGTTATTAGTGTTACCTTTGTTCTCACTAGCTTATTCATTTAATGTATTCAGGCATATCCTAACCTTTCTATCAGGATCCACCTGAGAAAGTTACTGAGGGCTCACTCGTGCTAAACAGGCACAGTTTCTCCCATGCCATGGGGTTCAGAGAGCAGCCTATTCTGTAGCTTCTGCCATCACACATAGGCCCAGGAATTCTGGTACCAAGTGTGAACTGTACCTGGCTAAGTCACAGAGCAAACACTATGTCCAATACTTAGGCGATAAGGATGTAGGCTTAGCAGGGGACAGACAACACAAGACCATTTGGTCCAAGCCTCACTCCATCAAAGGGCCTCATAATTAAATGACATTACTGCTGCTGCCTCCAGTTGAGATACATTCATCAGGGAACTCTAACTCACATCCTATGACCAGACTTCCCAGCCTGTAAACATCTGTAAATAAGGGCTTGAAAATTATGGAGAAAGCATATTTATTCTTCCCTAGACTTTCATGTACATGTGAAATGCATTCCTGTGTTAAATTCCTGTATCTGGTCTTGAGTTGTAGAAAGAGTGGCTCAGGGTTCTTTCTCTCTCTGAAAGGCTCTGGGAGGAGGGGTCTCACCTGGAGTTGAAGAGGGACTGGGCACAAATTCTAGAAAGGTGTTTGCTGAGTGCCCCCTCCCCCAGGTCTAGCCAGAGCCTGGTAAAGTGACTTGTACTTATACCCCGCCTAATTAAAAGCAGGCCTCTTAAGCACCTGTTGTACTATGATCACTTCACAGTCAAGAATGTCTGACTCAGGCTCAGCCAACCACAAGGGAGCAACAACTAACTGATAAACCCAACCGCACCCACAGGATGTCAGAGAAAGCAAACAGGCTTTGGGGATCCAGACTTCTTAGCCTCCTGTAGCTCGGCTGCTTTTCTAGTTTTGTTTTTGTTTATGATGGTCTAATTGGCTTTTAAATAGCATCTCCCATCCCCAGGAACACCCCCCACCCCAGGTCTCTATGGCGTCTCCTACAAGGACAGACGGCTTCTTTCAGCTGGTAGTAATTTGCTCTGAACGAATGGGGGGAACTTTGCAAGTTTTCCTCCCTTATAAGGTGCACATTATTTGCCTAGTGACTCTTTTCCTGGTTCCAGAACTAAGATATTAGCATACATGCTGGAGAGGCAAGCAGCCAACTCCAGATTGACGGTCACAGGTCATGGTCATTGACGCCACAGAGGAAAGAGAATTCATCAGGTGTTTGCTTCTGCTCCCATGCCCAAGCTCTTATTGCAATGAATTATTTAACCAATTCCACAAAGGATACTTCACAGAGGAAGGCACCTTGACTAGTGGCTGCTAAAAGGAGGGTCGTGTTAGCATTTGACTCTTAACTGAAAACGTAAATAAAACCTGCGGTTTTCCCACTACCTGACGATTCAGCTTCTGGCTGGTGTCAGTTACATGGCAAGCTTTTGCTTTCCTGGGCTTTATCTGTGGGGAAGGGCTGCACTCTTCCATCCCCTCCCACTGAGTTGAAAACTGCAGCTGCAGCGAGGCAGACCTCTGTTCCAGCAGCCAGCATAGACCAAGAATGCCTCATCTCATCCCACCTGCTAACTCCACCATCTGCTCCTCCAGGATCTCCGAGCCATGTAGAGAAATCATTTTGGCAAAGTTATTGCATTTCACCTCCCGATTTCGTAAAGCCTGGCATTATCTTTATTAAGGCAAGCTCGTGCCCACCCTCTTCCTTTGATGCAAAAATGGATTTAAAAAAAATAAAAGAACTTCCAAGGCAACAGGAGCCAAACTGACGAGACTGGCGACAGCAAGGAGAGAGGAGGTGTTTATGCCAGGGCTTGTTGGATGATTATAAATGCTGAAAAACGCAGGCTGAATTCAGGTTCCCTTTCTCCCCGGTCTTGACTACGACTCACCGGTGGCGTTTCCTCTAAGGTCCACCTATCAGAGGCTTCTGAGAAATGACTTGGACTCTTCTTGCAAACCCGGAGGTACAGCCTCCTTAATTCCTTCCTCCCTAGGCCTGCGAAAGTGCTGCAGTGTTTTGCTTTCCAAGGACGCGATTTGATTTGTCAAATATCGTGTCAATCAGAAGCTGGCGGAGAGTTTGCGCAGACGAATGGCTATGAGAAGGCGTTGGGCGGGACAGTCTCTGGCTATTGGCTGCGCTGCTAAGCTTGCTTGCAGCGTAGGGGAGAAACAGGGGACCCGGCTAGATGCTCACCAGGAGGGGTCCCCCCTCTAGTGGCCACAGGAAGAACTGTGGGGCACTTCCCCCCTATCCTCCGGCTGTCCCGGGGAGCTCAGGTGATTGCTCACTTCCACCTGCCTGACAGGTGAGCTCGGCTTTAGCAGCTAATCGGGGGCCTCCCTTTTCCTAGCAGCCACCTCCAGGATTTTGCTTCTTGCTGTTTTGCTCCCTACGTTTCCACCTGCTATTCAAGACCTAAACGTCAAAGCCCAGCTTTCTCAAAGCCCTCCCGGGTCCTGGGGCCCTGCGTACCTGTCCTGTCCTCCCCTGCAGTCCCATTTGTGGTTTACAGCTCAGCCATGCTGGAGGGCGACAACCTGCCTAGCCCCTGACCACTGTTTCCCCAAGGTTCGGCTGTCAGACACATGCGGTGGAGCTTTGAGGATGACAGAAAGCTTTTCATCACATTAAATCTTAACAGCAATCTCCGAGTGAGACATTAGGTTCATGCCGACCCACCGACAAAGAAGTCACATTTGGGAGAGATCTCCACGATGACAGAGAGGCGCTACAGGTCCACCTCCTGGGGCAGCGAGAGCTCAGAGAGAACACACAGGGAGAGACAGAGCTTGGCACCTTGTGGAGACTTCCCACGGACCGGCAGGGCTGCTAGGGGGTGTTTCTGGGGCATGGGTGATAGATGCTGTGACCAGAGAGGACGGTGCCAACGTCATTTTGTGCTTGGATTTCATCCTCAATTCAAAAGGAGTTATTGGAGAGAAGGGACAAGATTACAGAGTTGGTCAGACCAATCTTTGTCGTTTATCAGAAACAGGGATTGGATACTGATAATTCAGGTTTGTTCCCAGAAATAGTTTTTGAGTGAAAGAAAAATTTTTAAGCTTTTGATCTATACCAAGGGTTTTGATTAAAAAACAAACAAACAAACAAACAAACAAAACATCTTAGTTCTTCCACAGGTCCTGGGATAACTAATTTACCCTGAGCCCTAAAATTCTGGTCACATCCTTGTGGATTTTGAAATGGCTCTCATGATTGGTCAATAACTTTTCACGCTAAAGAAACAGAGGACATCATTGGCAAGGGGCAGCCGGCAGGTGGATAGAAGGTGGACTGCAATTGTTAGGTGAGGGGTTGCCATAGAGACAGGGAGGTTTGGGTCAGACAGACTGAACCCTAGGGGCCAAAGAGGTAGGAGGTGGTAGCCATTAGGGGACCGTCAGTTCTTAAGGGCGTGAGGAGGAGGACACGGCTCACCTCGTGGGCACCCCCTGAGACCTCAGGCCTCTGTGTGTGTGCAGAATACCCTGGCCGAATGAGTTGGTCCCCTGGGGAAGGAAAGGTGCTCTTTCCTGGGGACATGTCCACAGTGTCCGCCTGAAAAATGTTCCCATGCCACGCCTTCGCCCCTGAGCCCCTGTGAATGGTATGAGGATCTGACTCCTCTGCCTCAGCGTTGCGAGTGCACAAACGTTTTCTGAGCTCCGGTGCTGGGGACCCTAATCCAGGGCCCATCCAGGTAATTGGGGTGTTCCTCAACAAACACCTTTCTTTCTGTGGGCCTCGGTTTACCCATCTGTGAAATGAAAGGGTGAGATTGAGACTTAGTGAGAAACTATCAGGCTGCTTAAAGTCCTTCTGGGTCTCTGACATACTTTCTCAGACTAAGAAAAATGTCAGATTGGTTATTTACTGGACCGTCCTTTGAAAAGTGTAAGATGCTCACAGGATGCTTAATAACATTATAACCAAGTGGAGAAAAATCACCTGTACTTACTTATCCAACTTTGACAACAATCCACAAACAGTAACAGTATACCAGGTTTAATATATGTTGATATGCCCTTGCAATAATACATATAAATATATAAAATATATGATAATACTATAAACATAAAATATAGTAATAGCATATGTCATAACTTTTTTATAAAAACAGTTGGTTAAATGAAAGCATACCTACTGTAACTGTGTGAGTTACATACTTATAGAATCTAGCTCTGGGAAGATTTGGATAGTGAAATATGCATTAAAAAATAAAGCAAAAACAAAACAAAAAGACATGAAATCCTTGTCTGTGGTGGTGTACACCTGTAATCCCAGCACTTAGGAGGCTGAGGCAGGAGAATTCTGCAAGTTCCAGGCCATATACAGAGAGTTCAAGGCCAGCAATAACTATGTGTTTCTCAACAACAACAACAATAACAACAGTGCATCAAAAAAGACAAATGGGATGGTGCTTCGTAACAGAGAGTGGTTGGGAAATCATTTTTAAGGTTTGAGGAGAGACCTAGATGACTCTGGTCATACACAGAATCAGAGGATACTGCTCTTTATAACGAGAAGAAGGAACCCCATGCTTGGAGGAGGTATTGGAAATGCCAGTGTGACCCCATGTGGGGAAGAAGATTATTTTCTAGGTGATGAAAGATGACAGCTGCCTTCAAATTCTTGAAGGACAATCCCATATAATGATGGTTTTCAAAAACATTCAGACTCTGTTCCCAGTAAGAAGTGCACTGCATATTATGACCCAATCCTCATGCATGCACCAAAAACTTCACAAAAGACTACGGACTATTGTTTGACTTTGAGTCTCATCAATGTACCAGAGGGGTGAGAATTATGCTGAGCGGATTCCAAAGGCTAGAACTACAATGACTTAAAAAAAAAAAAAAAAAGAAAGAAAGAAAGACCAGCTTCAATATGGGAAATAACTTTCTAGCAATTAAAACTGCCCACAGTGAACTACCTTAAGGATTGTCAAACTGTGTTCAGGGGAATCCTAACATTCTGTGAAAATTTGAAACAGTCTTAAGTAGTCATTTCGTATTTTGAATATTATCTGTGATATCTTAGCTTTTAAATACCAACCATAACCACTCAGTGGTACCAACTGTCAAAATTTAGCATGTTAACAGTGTGTAATGACTTAGGGGTTTTCATAGAAGTTACGAGTTAGACTTCCGGAGTTCAAAACCTTACTTCTGGTGTAACTTTAATGCCAGTCACTTAATGCTTTCACCCTGCAGCCTTTTTATCTTAATATAGGGGTTTCACCACTGAATTATTGCAAGGATTGCATGGTGCATTCTATACAAGACATTTAGGGCAGTATGAGTTCAATAAATGATAGCTATTATTTTATACCATTGATACAGTTTCTCTGTACATATACAGAAATCTAACAATAAAAACCTCCTGCAGGCTGGTCAGCATTAACTACTCAGAGTGCATCATGTTTATCTGTACAAGCATTTTAAGAGGAAGGTACTCTATCACTTCCAGTTTATAGAAGAAGAAATGGTTCTAAAACTTTCAAAATGACTCATCTAAAATTCAAGCTGTAAAGGGGCAGGCCATAACCTTGCCCCTAAGACTGGGTGCATGATGCTGATTATGAAGACGGTGTATCTCCACTCCTCTTTCTTAGATTCTACAAGCAGGTGTATAGTGAGGCTCCCTGTGCAGTGCTGTGTTCGCACCTGGGCTGGACTTACTCTCATGACTTTACAGGTGTGCCATGACGGACTAGAAAGCACAGTCGTCAGTGTTATCCTTAGGTGGTAAGATTATGGATTGTTTAAAAATTTTTGTAATTTTTATATTTTCCAAAATATGCACAATTTGGATGTATTGTTATAATTGAAGGCTTGTCTTTTTTTTGGTACTGGGAATCGAATTCATGACTTCACACTTCCAAGGCAGGCGCTTATGCCACTGAGCTAAATCCCCAGCCCTAGGAAAGCTTGTCTTATCACTCATAATTCTACAGTGCTGATGTGCTTTTTAAATAACAGGTTGAGAATAAACGCAGTATGTGTCTTTTACAGTAATAGATTTTTAAATTTAAGTGGTCACCATATATTTTGATCATATCTTGTCTCTATTTTTATTTTTATTTATTTATTCCTTTTTTGGTACTGGGGATCAAATTCACAACCTTGAACTTGCCAAGTAGGTGCTTATGCCACTAAGCTAAATCTCCAGCCTGTATCTGTCTATTTTTAAAATCATCAACAGCAATGTAGTGACTGTGGGGAATTTCCTTTTGTGTTGTTTTTGAAATTCAACATGTTCCTCATTGTTTCGTTTTTTTCCATTTTACTGTTTTATTTCCTTCTAAGTAAAAAATAAAAATAAAAGTCCCCAGATAGCCTATACTGCATATTGTTATCATTTAAACAGATGCTCAGACTACCAGCCCCAGGTTTGTAAAGTCAATTAATCAATACAAGCATTAAATAACCTTTGTATCTCTGTTGCTATCATCCCGTCCTGTGTTCCTCCGGATCAGCCTGTTGTCTACATGGCCGTGGGGCTGTGGGAGTGTGGGAGTGTGGGTTTCTTATTTCCCAGCCCACACACCAGCTGGTTCCTGGGAAAGGCAGGCTGACTACCTGGTTCTACCCTCACCCCCATGGTCACCACCGGCTTATGGGAAAAGCAGGCTCTGGAGACTTAAAATAGTGACAAAAGGGGGCAGGGTCACCTGGAGGTTGCAGGGTAGGGTCATCGAGGGTAGATCCATGTGTAAAGCCAAGTGTGGCTAAGTCCAGTATCCCCTGCAGTGGCCATGGGGCATCTGGGACCGCTTCACCTGAATGGTGACAGCTCCCTTGATTGATAGCTCCTGTGTTTAAAAAAAAAAATGTTGGAGCTGAAATTATGACTACTGTTTTGAAAGAGGTTCCCGGAAGGATAGCAGTGTTGATCACAGCCCACTGGGGCTTGGGGGTTTTGGAGACTCAGAAGTGTGCCCCAGCCTTTGCCCTGGCAGGAGCGGTCCTCTGCCTCTCCTCAGAGAAGCAGCCATCGTGGCCTGGAAGAGGGGAAGGTTGTCACAGCAGTGGGCCAAGCTGGGGCCTGTCGAGGCTTTGGGAGTGAGCACCTAGGCAGCTGCTGAGGGAACCGTAGAGGTGGCTGACAAGACGACACTGGGGCTCTCACCCCACGGCACCCTGGGAGGGGCAAAGGGGAAGCACATGACGGCTGTCAGTGGGATCACACCCCACTGCCGTCAGGGGGAAAAGGGGAGTGTTGGGCCTCGTGTGCCTGAATCACCCACAAATGCTATTATTTTGCTGTTTCAGGTGCTTAGAAGAACATGTAGCAGAGATTTTTGTCAAACAAATGGAACATATCACAGAGCCTTGCTAACATGAACTACTCCATCCAGAAGGACAAGCAATTTGGTGGACATTCCAGATTTGTCAACAAAGTGAAGAAAGGTCTAGTGAATTTAAATCACATATGCCTCTGGGAGGAGAGAGCTCCTGAGATATGTTTGTTTAATTTTATTTATTTATTGTCTTTTTTTTTGACACAAGGTCTTGCTATGCAGTTTAGGCTGCACTTGAACTCACTTTGTAGCCCATGCTGGTCTCAGACTTGCAACAGTCCTCCTGCATCAGCCTCCTGAGTGCTGGGATTGCAGGCACGAGCCACCATGCCTGGCTAGAGACATGTTAATTTTAGAATATAAGAGCACGGTTTGTGGAATATGGTGACTCCTGGGTTGTATCGTCCAGGTTATCCTTAAGGCTTGTCAAAGCGATTGCCTTTAGCCCTGCGGCCCCAAGTGTGATGAGTGGGCAGAAAGTGTGAGAGGAAGAGATGAAGGAGGTGTCGTTAAAACAATAACAAAAAAAGCAGATTCGCTATTTCTATATAGAACAGATATTCCTTGTTTCATGACATGCTTGTTTAAAGACTGTTCAGACTTAGACTGAAGCTAAAACATTAGTCTTAGTGTCCTCTGTGGTACAGTTCTGTATATCTTGTCTCTAGCCTCAATATCTTCTTTTATACAGTATACCTTGTTCATGCAGTATTGTAATGATAGCTGGTTGTACTGTACAGCACTGTAGTTTTATGTTCTGTTACACATTACGGTACTGCATGAAAGACTTTTGCAAATAAAAGCAAAGCCATCAAGTTGGAGTTTCCTTTGACCGTAGCTTTGGTCTGATTATTGTAGTGTATGTAGTATATACCATTCCTAATAAGGAATGGAACTCAGTCATTGAATGAGGAATGTATATGCTCAATTTTATATGTGAAAGAGATCTTGTTTCTTTATTTCCTAAAGCTCAAGTTCTGACTACGCCCTTTTTAACAATTAAAAAAATTGTTATTATGTTTTATTTCATCATGAAGTCTATTTTTGACTTATTTCTGGGTTTCTTTTCTTGTCTTTTCTTTTTGTCTTTTTTGAGACAGGGTCTCATGCTGCAGTTCAGGCTGGCCTTAAGCTCACTTTGTAGCCCAGGCTGGTCTCGAACTCGCAACGATCCTCCTGCCTCAGCCTCCCCAGTGCTGGAATTACAGGCATGAGCCACCACGCCCAGCTCTGGGTTTATTTTCAAAGTATGTTTCTTATAGGCAGCATATAGTTGGGTCATCTTTCTTATCCAACCTGACAACCCCTGTCTTTTAATTTGGAATACTTACATTTAATGTGATTACTGCTGTGTAAATTTGATCGTGATTTGATTTCTAGCCTATTCATCTTTTCTTTATTTTTTCTAGTTTTCTTTTACTTTGAGCACTTTTCTATGCTTTTACTTTATCTTCTTCGTTAGTTTATTAAGAATAACTTCTGCAGTGTTTGCCTAGTCATTGCCCTAGAGAAAATGCTAAAAAACTTTGGGTCAAATCTGACCCACTATATTTTTATGAATAAAATTTTACTGGCACATATTCTTTTCTGTTTATTTATCTATTGCCTATGAATGGTTTTACTCTATAATGGCAAAGTTGACTAGTTATAACAGAGACCTATAATCTACAAAACCTAAAATATTTATTATCTGACTGTTGATAGAAAAAGTTTATTGATATCTACTTTAGCATGTGTAGTATACAACTTTAATTTATCACTGTCTACTATCAAGTGATGTTATAACATTTCACAAAAAGCAAAAGAATTTTGAAAGGATATATTTTTATTTTTCCCTTCCTGATTTTTGTGCTATTGTCATCAAACATTTTACTTTTTTATATATTATAAACCTCATCATATATTATCGTTCTTTGTTTTAAATGGTCAATTATTTTAAAAATAATTTACTTGTCTTCGTAGCATTGAGGATTGAAATAAGAGTCTTCACAGTGAGTCACATCCCCAGTCCTTTGTAATTTCTTATTCTGAGACATGGTCTCACTAAAATGCCCAGGCCAGTTTGAACTTGAACTCCTGCTTTAGCCTCCTAGAGTATTTACATTTTGTATTTCTATTTAAATTCATCAGTTTATACTTACAATTTTACATTTATTTCAATGAATGTTTAGTATTTCCCAAGCTCTTCATTCCTTTATGTAGATCCAGATTTCTGACTGGTATCATTCATCGTCTGCCTGTAGGACTTCTTTTAACATTTCCTGTAGTTCCAGTTTGCTGGTGATTAATTTTTTTATTTTTGTGTGTTTATATGTCTTCATTCA
Organism: Cavia porcellus; assembly: GCF_034190915.1. Taxonomy (NCBI): domain Eukaryota; kingdom Metazoa; phylum Chordata; class Mammalia; order Rodentia; family Caviidae; genus Cavia; species Cavia porcellus. The sequence continues at coordinate 18,387,694 of NW_026947508.1, read as the reverse complement.
GCTCCTGTATTTGAAGTTATTTTTATTGGGTGACAGCATTTTAAAAAATTTGATTCATTACCTTGGGGTCAGGCGTGGTGGCTCACACTTGTAATCCCAGCACTTGGGAGGCCGAGGCAGGAGGACTGTTGCACGTTAGAGACCAGCCTGGGCTACAAAGTGAGCTCAAGCCTACCTGAACTGCATAGGGAGACCGTGTCTCAAAAAGACAAAAAATTTTTTCATTACCTTAAAAATGCTTCCAAAGGGCTGGGGATTTAGCTCAGCGGCATAAGCACCTGCCTTGCAAGCAGGCGGTCCTGACTTCATCCCTGGTACCGATAAAAACTGAAAAAGACACACAAAAAAAAAATGCTTCCAAAAAGTAACTTGGTATTGTCCTTTTATTGTTTTTTCATGTAAAATGAGTCTTTTGCCAGGCATGCCTGTAAATTCCACACTTGGAGGCTGAGACGGGAGGATTTCCATGAGTTTGAGGCCAGCTTGGGATGCTAGTAAGTTCCAGGCCAGCCTGAACTGCAGTCTGTCTGAAAAACCAAGCAGAGCAGAGCAGAACAACACAACACAACACAACACAAGAACCCCTTTTCTGCCTGACTTAAAAATTTGCTTTCTATTTTTTTTTTAAAGTGGTTTTATTATGATGTACCTTTGTTCTTCATGTGTCTTGTTCCTGAAGTTCATTGAGTTTCCTGGATTCTCTGAATCAGATCAAAATGAAATCTGGAGACTTTTCAATCAAATACTTTTTCTATTCTCCTTCTCCTTAGATAGTCCGAGCCTCCCCATTGCTTAGACCTGTACTTGCACGGTCAATTGATAGTAGATCAAAATGTTTTGAGGGGCCAGGGATTTAGCTCAGCGGCTCAAGTGCTTGCTTGGTAAGTGCGAGGTCCTGAGTTTGATCCCTGGTATCAACACACATACACACACACACAAACCAAAAATGTTTTGAAAAGACTGTGTCTGTATTGAACATGTAAATTTGTTTTCTTGTCATTATTCCTAACTAATGTATTATAACAAGGCTTATGTAACATTTGCATTGTAGTAGTTCTCAGTAATCTAGAGATGTTTTAAAGTACATGACAGAATGTGCACAGGTTATATGCAAACACTGCCATTTCAAAAAAGGGGCTGGAGCATATGAAGGTCTCCAGGAACATGGTCCATGGATACTGAGGGACAAATTCTTGTTTGGACATCTGATTCCGTGTGTATGAAGCTCCTTGAAGTTGCCTTACAGCTAGCTTGCTTTCTTTTCTTTATTATTTTATTTTTTGGAGACAGGGTCTTGCTACGCAGTTCAGGCTGGCCTTGAGCTCACTGTGTAGCCCAGGCTGTCTCAGACTTGCAACGATCCTCCTGCCTCAGCCTCCTGAGTGCTGAGATATAGGCATGTATCACGCCTGGCTCCCACAGCTTTCTACATACTAACTTTTACTCTCTCACTTTCTATGCTTGTGTCTTTAGATTCATTCATGTTGTTTTCTTGCAGTGTCTAATCTCATCTAGTGTAGTTTCAGACAACTTAGTTTTCATATTTAGAAGTTTGATTTGAATCTTTTATATCTTCTGTATCTCCACTTACTACATTTAATCCCTCCCTCCAACTCTACTGTAGCAGAAAGTACCTCGCCCCACCCCACTAGTGAACCTCGGTTTCTTAGTTGCCCAGCTAACAGTTCCTGTTCCAGTTCCAGTTGCTCCTGTCTCTTAGGAACGGCTGGTCACGTGATACACTGCTGGTCACATGATACACATTGCATACACCAGTCCCTAACTGACAAACCATTCTGCCTCTGTACTTCCTGCTTGCTTATCCAGGATAGGCCCTAGACCTACAGAGATTGGGCTCTGATATTTTGGGAGTGATCCCATTTAGTGCCCGTGGATGTAACTAAATCTGCCTCCAAATCCTGGGTGTCCTTTCAGGGTTTCTGCTTGCTGTTGCACTATGTGGAATACAGCCAATGTCCTGGTTATAATCAATGTTGATATCTATAAACGCTGTCATCTGTGCAATTTTTCAATTAGCTTTGTTTTATACTCATTTTGAATTATATTTTTCCTTCTCTGTACACCTATTGAATTTTTTGTGGATGACAGATATTTTGAATTTTACTTATTGGAAGTACTTTCTGTGTAATCCTTTCCATATTCTTGTGCTTTGCTCTGGGATACAGGTGATGTTACCTGGAAACGGTTTCATCTTTTCAGATTGTGCCTTTCAGCTTCAATAGCTGGACCACAGCAGATTCTGTCCAGGAGCATCTGCCCTGTTTCTGAGGCAAAGCCAGGCTGCATGCTAAGTGTCCTGTGAGTAGAAGGTTTTCCGTTCTGCCTGGTGGAAGCAGGAGCTGTGCCTTGCCCCATGTGAGCCCTGGGGTTGTTCCCTAGGATTCTCCCATCTGGTTCTCCCAGGCTGCGTACTGACCCCCCTCTTCCCCACCCCAGGGTGCTGGTCTGCTCAGGCAAGCACTTGAAGGCAGTGGTCAGAACCCCACGGCTCTTTTGAAGCCCCCTCCCCCTCTCCTCTTTTGAAGCGCCCTGCCCTGTGGACATGGGCCACCTCGGCCTTTCCCAGGTCCACTTCCTCAACTCAGGATGACGGTGGCTTCCCCAGATACCTCTGTGCCTTGGCAGGGTTGGGGCCTCTCCCTGGGCACCACCTGGGACATGCTTTATGTCCCACCTCTGCCATCCTGGCCTGACCCTCTCCACTGGTCTGCAACCTTAGGCTCTGGGAGCAAAAGCTGTTCAGTTACATCTGTGTTTCACCATCCACCTTCTCAGAGGAAGATGAGAAGCATGGACGTGCCATGTACTGATCTCTCCACATGCTTACTACCTGAACATATGTGCAGCTGCCTTAAAAGCTTCATCCTTAGGCCGGGGCCTGGGTGCTCCGTTATTTCATTCATAACTGAGAGCTTAGTCTGGGCCCTATTTAGGGAGACAAACCATGGCCAAGAGCTTCAAGGCCTGGGATCACAGCACAAACTGTGTTTAATCCTCAGATTTCTTACTTATGGCAATCCAGTGAAAGAGTGATTTGGGTGAGTAACTTCCTCTCTGCCTCAGTTTCCTCATCTGTTCAGCTGATTCTTAACAGTCCCTCATGAGGGGCTCCTTTTGGGGTTGAGCTTCCCTCTGTGCAAAAGAGTTTTGTTTTTTCAAACATTCAGAGACTAAGAAATGGGCCTGCAAGATAGTTTCCATGCAAACCGTGCCCGCTGCCACCACCCCGTACCGTCCCCCGTCCCCTGGCTGGCTTTGTCACTGGCTGTACTTCTCTCTGAGGGTTAGGACCCTGAGGGGAAGATAATTTGGCAGCACACAGTCATAATGACTCCCACTTAAAATTTGGCTGGGGTGTCAGGACTGGCAAAATCACAGGCACACTTAGGAGGGGTCAAGAAGGAGACGGTTCTTTCATTACTCACAGATTGAGGCTTTCTGGGGGGTGCAGGCCAAGCTTCCAGAGACAGACGAAAATGAGGGCCAAGGGCACTGCTTAGAGATTTCCTTGTGGTTAATGGAGGTGACCCTGGAGAGAGAACGGGGCTGGTGGAGGTTCCAGCCGGCACCACAGGGGCAAGCAGGGTGGTATGGCGGTGGGTGCGCACCCGGGCCTTCCCATTGGCACGCAGAGGGATGTGCTGTGCTCCACACCATGCTCTACTGCACTCACAGGCGGGGAGTCTGTGGTCCCCCCCACCTGCTGCCTGAGGTGTTCTAGAAGTCACATCAGCTGCCCAGATGTGGGGAGGAGTTACAGGTGTACCTCACAGCCCTGTCTTAGAAAACTCAAACATGATTTTCTAGAAACGATCCCCTTCCGCTTTTGAACGCCCTGATTGCTCAAAGCAGAAGCTTGCTCCTTGCATAGCTTTCTGGAAGGAGAGCCAGCCCCGCTCCGGGACAGCCCTGGCCCCTCTGGATCTGCACGGTGCCTGACTGCTGTCTGACTCTGGGCCCAGAAGGAGTGGGGTGCTGGCTCCGTCCTCTGATCTTCTCCTCTTCTAGGCTGCTGGCCTTCCTGTCGCATCTTCCCTTGGTTCTGGGACAGTCCACTTCGATGCGCTTCCATGGCCACACCTCACTGGGCCGGAGGGGGGAAAGTCTAGTCAATTCCAAAAGAGAAAGCAAAGACAGGGGCCGAGCCTGGTGGCATGGGTTTGTAATTCCAGCACTTTGGAGGCTGAGGCGGGAGGACTGAGGCAGGAGTACTGAAAGTTCAAGGCCATCCTGGGCAGTTTAGTTAAGTGAGAACATATCTCAAAATAAAAAATAGGCTGTGGGTGGAGCATTTTTTTCCTTTCTTTCTTTTAAATGGGGAATGCTTTCTTGAAAATATAGTTTCATGTTTATATCTGGTCAAAACACTTTCTTCTCCACTTAAAACTTTAATATATTAATACACATCTGATTTTTTTGCATTTGTCAATTCGTTTTGTTTTTGTACTGATTTTTATTTTATTTTTGTTTAGGTTACACCGCTGCATATCCAACACAATCCTCCATTCCTTTCAAATGCCAACCAACAATAATTACAGAATCAGAAAAAAAAGGATTTAATAGTCAAGCCAAAAGATTTTATCACACAAAGGTAATGACATTGTCTTAGAGATTCTTTCCCCGTCGATTTCAGCCTCAGAGGGCAGGTTGTTGTGTCCCTCTGTGAACAGTAGGGGCCAGTGTCGTCCAAGGAGCCACAGCTCTTTTTGGCAAGACGCGCGACCAGATTGTAGAATGAATTTATAAACTGAGAAATGTCATAGGGGACACAGGGAAGAAACGCGACACAACCATACTTAGGAGTGTGGAACCAAAAGCACTTAAGAAAATTATTAAAAGCATAAATAAAATCCCCTAAATCTGAGGTGCATTGAGTTTAAGATAAAAATCCCTCCACTCCAATCTTTGGGAGCTGAAGTCATGCGACTTTCTTCAGGAACACGGGGAAGAGACTAACAGATTGATAATTACCTCTCTAATGAGACCTGATCCTCTAAAAAAAAAAGAAAAGAAAAGAAAAGAAAAAAACTTCCTTAAAGTCCTATCCATGTTCGTGTTTTTTTTTTTTTTTTTTTTGGTCTTTTTGAGACAGGGCCTCTCTGCAGTTCAGGCTGGCCTTGAGCTCACTTTGTAGCCCAGGCTGGTCTCGAACGCACAACGATCCCCCTGCCTCAGCCTTCCGAGTGCTGGGATTACAGGCGTGAGCCACCACGCCAGGCCATGTTCACGTCTTCCCCCATCCACACCCTCTTCCCCGGATTCCCGGGTCTCTTCCCCCTTTGATTTGGAAAGTTTGTTTTTCCTTTGCTTCTCCAACCTGCAGATGGCGAAAGCGACTCACAGGGGTCCTCAGAGTCTACATTTTTTATGACTTCATGCATTTAACCCAATCTTAGGGCTGGCACTCTTTTAAATTTTTTTTTATTAGTACAAGTTGTTGATAGTGATTACATTTGTCATGGGGGAGTTGGTGCAGGCACATAACACATCTTAAGGAACAGCATCCTCAGGGAGGATCGACATCCCACTCACCCGTACTGAATTCTGAACATACTTTTCACCGCCCACCTTGCCCCGGTTCCAGATCAAGTTCTGAACATACAACTGCCTTGGGCAGTTGCGCGTTGGAGACCAGCCTGGGCTATAAAGTGAGCTCAAGGCCAGCTCTGTTGTGACCCGATTCCTCCTGGATGGAGGAGCTAGAGAACGTTCTAGAATAACGTCTGTTATTCTAGGAAATAAGAAAGCACTGTATTTTTTTAAAGTTACTTGTAGATTTCTCCAAAGATGATAAGTACTTTCTCATGCATTTTCTTTCTTCTCTTTTTCTCTGTAACTGTCACTCTGCCCAGTTTTCTGTCTGACTTCCCATTTGTCAATTTAATGATACAACGCATAATTCAACATGGAGCAATACTTAAAAAGTAGCACAACTATAGGAATCCTAGCTAAACTGCCTTCAGAGAAGAGTAATATGGGCAAAATATACCTTCTGGTGTTGTATAAATGGCCACTGTGTAACAAATGCTCATTTAAATTCCAATCATGAGCTCATTTACTTTGACAGTATTAACAAAATCAATTTAATGATAATATATTATCCATATCCTGAGTATCCATAACTCAGATTCCAGCACAAATGTTAGCAGCCACTATTTACTGATCCCTACTGTCTGTCAGCTCTTATTTAGTTTGTATCTTTACTCTTTGGAACAATACTAACAGGAAGGGTTTATTTTCTTAATTTAACAGAAGAGGAATCTGAGGCTTAAGGAGGTTAAATGACCCACCCAAGGTCATACAACACGGGGTTTGGCACATAAGAAGCTCTAAATAAATATTTGCTGAATCAGTGTTGAAAGAATTAGATCTCAACCCCGGCCTAGCTCACTGCAAAGCCTCTCACTCTTTCCACACCGGGCCACGCCTGCTTTTGTGGCCTACAAGGCTGTAAATTTAGTGGAGGAAAGTCAGCAAGTTTCTGAAAAGGCCTTGGCAAGAGAGACTGGGCTCAGGAGAGGGCAAGACACGCGCTCCTGTGCAGAGCCTCTGTTCTGTGTGAGTAGGCCTGACGAATCACCCAGAAACTGAACGGCTGACTTTGAAAGTTACCATGTAAAATACTATTTCCCAGAACACTTTCTACCCCAGAAGCCAAAATGGCAGCCAGCCAAAACTACGGGGGCACAGAGAGAAACCACTCAGAATTTTTATCCCACCTTTTCAAAAGTGATTGCATGTGGGTGACAGTCTGAAAACTGAGCATCTTAAAAGCATTTTTTTTTAAAGTGGAATTTTCTGGAAAAGTCAGCGTGTAATAAACCAGGTTCCCTTGGTTCTGCTCTGTCACTAGCTGGCTCTACTCTACCCTTGAAACCAGACTCTTGATGTTTCTGGGGCTCCGTTTCCTCAAGTGAAACATAAAATTTGGATTATGTGATTCTTGAAGTCTTCTCAGATCATACACAGAAAAATAAATTCTTATTCTGTGCTTACTAGTTTCATCTTTCTTGAGGGAGATGAGCATTGAGAAGTTAAGGAGTTTGTTCAACATAGCCTGATAATTTAGTGAAGCAGTAAAAATTAAAGACAACTTGATTTTAAAACTCTGGTGTCTGACCACCCTTCTTAAAACAGCACCACACACACGGGTCTCATAACTAGATTGTCTGCTCACTCCGTGCTGTGACCCACTTAGCACGGCTGGGACGTGGCCCTTTCCTTCCCGCCAGCTCACAGTCCCCACGAGACTCGGGCCGCTGGTTCCGAGGATCCTTCACGGAGTACTAAGTCCATATGGGTGGTTTGGGCTGCCAGAAATGAAGTCTATTTTCCTGAGCTTTTTATAATTATTTACTGATGTGCCGGTAACTTTGCATTCAAGAAGAGACATGCCTCTGTGTGACCGAGCCCAGCCCCTCAGCCTGCTGGACACTCTCCTCCCCACCTCCCACTTCTGTCCCCATCTCACCTAGGTTTTGGTTGCTGTTTCCCTACTGTGTGACTCCAGACAGGGATGGCGAACCTTTCGGAGGCCAAGTGCCCAAACTGCAACCCCAAGCCATTTACTTATCTCAAAAGTGCCAACACTGCCCCTCGATGCACTGTTATCTGATGCTTGGTTGCTGGGGTGATGCTGGGGTGACTTGGCACATGTGCCCACTGAGAGGGCTCTGTGTGCCCGCTGCAGCACATATGCCACAGGTTTGCCACCACTGCCCTAGGGACACCACTTGGCCCCTTTATGACTTGGTTTCCTCATCTTAAAAGTAAGGATGTTGTTATAGGTAGAACTTTGCCAGAAATTACTGTCCTCTGATGCTAAATCTGATTCCTTACACTACCGGTGGGATCTGAGCACCCAGTCCTCTAGGTGGGCACAACGTAAAATACAAGGTGACTCTATACAGAGCTGGACAGGAACCTTACCTTCCAAAAGGTAGCCAGCAACAGCTACATGTTTAACTTGTGGTAAAATCGTATTAAGTCCACACTGTTCCTTATTCACTTGCTAAGATCCTGAACCAAGAGTATGGTCCATGTCAGGAACATTAGACAAAAGGCCATTCTGTTTGCAGGGATTATCGGCTGTGGGCGCCCTCAGTTGGGTCTGCCCAACCTTCCCACAGTGCTCTCCTCCCTAAGAGGTCTGCAGGACATGGTCCTGGTACTATCAAACACTTGGCTGACCTTGACCATGTGCCAGGCGCACCCCTCAAAGGCTTTGCATTTATTACCCTGCTTAATCCTTGTTAATCACCCTGTGAGCTAAGCCCCCCATTGTCTCCACTTCCCAGATGACACTGAGACAAAAGGATGGTTAAGTAACTTGCCCTACTAGGGTTGGGCAGGGCCAGGGTGCTGCTTTCCTGGCATCTCTCTGGGCAGGAGCCCCCTCCACCCCAGCCACCTTACGTCCCAGCTGCCATGATGGTGATTGATGTGTCCATTTTATCTGCACCCGCCATCCAGGAGCTCCTTGGCAACAGTCACTGATGGTCTTTTCAGGTCCCTAAATCCAGTGAGTGGCTCCATTCAAGTCTGTGTTTCCTCTGGAGCCACAGGAAAACACATCCAGTTTGCACGGGATATTTTTCTTTTTGAGGGGCTGAAGATCGATGCAGGATCTTGTGCATGGGCAGCAGGGGTGACCACTGAGCCACACCCCGGTCAGTCCTCGTGACACACGGTTTTGACGTGGCTTTGTCAGCCCTCTCCGGAGCTCGTGAGGACCTGACAGCCTGCGATAATGTCCTCGTCCCTCCACGCAGGCCCTGGCCTATGTTACCTAGATGTCAGTCAGTGTCTGCTGACTGAATCTTTGCCCACATCCTGCTCAGGGTGTCTCAGGGGGCTGTGAATAAGCAGAAGGCAGATTTAGTGGCCCTGGGGCTCACAGACACAAGACTGGCTGGAAGCTGTGCTTGTCTGGCTTCTGTGGTCTTGGCTGCATTTCTGACCTAGCCAGGCCAGCCATGGTGAGCACCTGGTCCCCGTTTCCATCTGCTCAGGTAGGCAGTGTCACCATCACCTCCCTTTCTCCATGTGTTCTCTTCCCCAGGAAATTAAGAAATGCAGGTTTCAGGAACTTGGCTCCTCCTCAGCAGAGTTCATTCTCCTTCGGGCTGCTTCCTCAGGGCTCCCAGGGACCCTGTGCCGCTGGCACCCGCCCCCTCCCTGAACGGAACAGTGGCGTTTGCTTGATTAGTCCCTGTTCTGTCTCTGGCTCTTCACCTGTGGCTGGAGATGTAGAAACTGGTGCTGGAGGAGGCAGAGGAGAGGCCCCCAGGAGGGGAAGGAGGAGGCAGATGGGGCAAGGCTTCTCCTAAGCAGCGAGCCTGAGTCTCCAGCAGTCCCACTGGAGGCGACTCTGTGACCCCAAAACTCTCTGGGACAGCATCTCCTGCTGAGGCCCATCTGGGAACCAGGAGCCACAGCTACCGCCTCCTCTGTCCCTCCCTGGGTTGCTCCTGGGGGTCAGGAGCACAGCTGGAAAACCTCAGGCCTCGGCCCAGCTTGCCTTTCTGCAGGTTCACAGGTGATGAGGGAACTGTGGCCACTGAAGGTCCACGCTGGGGACAGATGCCGGCCTTCGTGCCTGGTGCTCTGTGCTCCCTCCACTTCCTGGGCCACAGTCAGACTGAGCACAAGGTTTGTAGCCTTGGATAAAGTCAACAGAGTGACCCAGGGACTTGTAAGAGGCAACCATGTCCCCCGAAATTCTGAATTCCTGCATGGTTTGGCTTTGGAGCAGTCGCAGGATTCCCTGGGTTTCCCCTTTGGGCCTGGCCTTCTCCTGTCCACAGCTCAAGCCCATTAGTGAAATTGGCATTTTCTCTTGTGCTCACCTGAGAAACACAGGCTGCCCCCCCCCAAGAGCCCAGAGCCAGCGGAACAGCTTTGAAAAGTCAAAACCAGACCCAGCATCTTCAGCTCAGTGCAGACTGCATCATCCACACCAGCAACGGGTGGGACAAACCAGTGATTTGAAATCAGGACTAGAAAATCCAGTACATATGTGACCTGCTCCAGGCTCTGGAATACTAAGTCCTCTGAGACCTGTGGAGACACCCAGGGTGAGGAGGAAAATGCCCTGTTTCCTTCCTCCTCCTCCTCCTCCCTCTTCCTCTCCATGCCCAGCCTGCCATTCCTGCCCAGCTCAGAGGAATGTGGTTCATGTCCCACTCTTGACACCTTCAAATCTGCACATCCAAGACTTTCACCCTTCACAGGACCTCTCAAAGTGGGTTTCTGCTGAGCATCACCCCGACGTGTGGTGAGTGGAGGATAGAGACAGGTCCCAGTCACCCTGCCCAGTCCCACTGTGAAGGTCTCAGGGACCAGGCGAGGGTCCCGGCTCCATGGAGGCTGTTGTGGGTACTTTAAGAATAATGATGAGGGCCAGGGATAGAGCTCAGCAGTGCAGCGCCCGCCTGGGAAGTGCGAGGTCCTGAGTTTGAGTCCCAGTACCTAATAACAATAATAATGAGGATGATGGTGAGCCAGGCACAGCAGCATTCATCCGTGAACCCAGCTACTTGGAAAGCTGAGGAAGATCACAAGTTCAAGGCCTGCCTGGGCAAGACCTTGACTCAAACTGAAATATAAAAAGGAGGATTAAAGGTGTAACTCAGTAGTAGAGCACTGCCCAGCGTGACCAACCCTTTGGGTTTGATCGCCACTACCACCAAGGAAAAATAAAAAGGACAACAATGTCACCATGCTTTGGCATTATGCCCTTTGCTGATAAGTTGCTCATTTAAGGCTTGAGGCAGATGGGGGGACAGCAGTGGCCCCCAGTCCTGGCAGATAGTGAGTCTCTAATGAATATGAATCCTTGCCCTCCCCAAACCCATTTTGCTTTGTTTTGTTGGCTTTTGCCATCTGAGGTGGTCTCAGCTCAGATCTCAGGTCTCATGAAATTAAAGTGGTATGAATGGGTTACCCCTCATAAAATTTCTGGACTTTTTTTGTCCATCCAGCGAGCCAGAGCGCATCTCTACCTGTTGCAGGATGATGCCTGACTTCCCTGCAGCGATTTTTTCCCCATCGAATCAACTTGGGCATTGCATGCGGGAATGGCGTGCTGTGAAACCAGCTTTCCCTTCCACAGAGACAAGCTCCCATTTGCAGCCTTGGCCAGTTTCTGGGGTGTAAGCGTTCCCGCCTTGGCTAATCTCAAGTTACCATGGGGAACATTTTTTTACAAAGTTTTTAAAGATTCATTTTTATTTCTATATTTGTAGTTAATTTTATAGGTACATTTCAGATATACATAATGATCACACTCCTCACAGGGAATTTATACCTGTACATGATATGTCTTGATTTTGTTCCCCCATCCCCCCACCTTCCCTTCAAAATCCTCTTCCTCCTTGTTTACAAAAGCTTTGTTTCCATTTTTTCTCCTTTTCCTGTTTTTTCCTTTCCCGCTCCCCTCTCCCTAGTTCCCTTTTCTACTTGAGTGTTTTTTCCTATTTATGCATTCTTCCTGTTCCACAATACCTATCGTACACTTTGGTCCTTCTTTACACTTTCAATTTCTCACACCAGAGAGTGTGTCATATTTACACATGTGTATCCGATTTATTTTACTTAAGAGTATGGTCTCAAGGCGCATCCATTTACCCAGAAATGTCTCAAGTTTATCCTTCTTTATTACTGAGTATCACTCTACTATACCTATCTACCCACCCACATCGTCTTTACCCATTCATTGGTTGATTGGACTTTGGGATGCTTCTAAGATTTAGCTCTGACAAACCGTGCCTCTGTGAGCATGGGTATACATGTATTGCTGTGATACGATGCTTAAATGTTTTCAGGAAGATACTAGGAAGGGTAATAGCTGGGTCAAATGGAACCTCTAGTTTTAGCTTTTTGAGAAATCTCTACAATTGGTTGGACCACTCTACACTCCCAACAAAAGTGAAGGAGTTCCAAACCCCCTCCCGCCCCGTCAGCATTTGTTATTGGTTGATTTCCTTAGAAATCAGAAAACTGAGGCCCAGTCAGGCAATTTGCTTAAGATGGTGCTAAGATAGGAATTCCAATTTCGCCAGGGGGGTTTCCCCTCCTTTTATCCCGTGCAGGCTTATCTGAGAGTTAGTTTGATTCTGTGTTAAGAGTAGGCTCTGTGGGCAGAGCATCTAGGTTCAAATTCTGGTTCTGACATTCACACATGTCGTGGGTGGTCTTTCTTCTGGCTTGATCTTCCCATCTTCAAAGAGAGGATTAAATGAGTGAATAACGTAAAGTATCAGAACAGTGCCTAGTCCATAGTGAGCACTCTGTAAGCCAATGCCTGTCCTGCAAACTGGGCCCTAGGAAAATCTCTCCATTTCTCAGTCACCAATCACATCTGCGCCCACACACCAGGGTTCAGAGCTCCAGGCCTGAGCTGTCTGTGTACCTCATTCTGCTCTGGTCCTCCCTGCCTGCCTGCCTGTCCCCGGCTGCCAGCTCCCCTCTGTCCGCCTGGGTGGCCTATGAAGCTGAAATTAGCTCTCATGTTCCCACCTGCCAGGGTGCAACACAGAGGAACCTGCTCATGGCCCTGTGCTTGATCACACTGTCCCAGCCAGCCTGGAAAGTCCTGAGAGGAAGCTCAGGGAAAGCAGTAGGAACAGGGGAGTTGGGAGGTTACTGGGTGGCAGAGACTGGCCCTAGCAAGCTGTGGAGTCACGCTGCCTGGTTTCGAATCTGGGATTCATCACTTCCTGGCTGTGAGCTCCGTGTCTCTGGGCCTCACTTCCCTTCATATGGCTCTAATAATACACACATGCCGGGGAGTGGAGACAGCACACACCATGCACTCGCATTGAACGCGGGTCCTGCCTCTTAAGGCAGTGGGATTTCAAGCAAATTCATCTCCATGTGCCTTGGGGTCACTATCTGTGAAATGGGCACAATGATCCCTTCCTCACTGAGTGATGATGTAAATATGACAAGCTTGGAAGAGCTCCTGGTCCCCCACAAACTCTCACACAGCAACACACTGCCACCCTTTCACACCGCTTGCGGGGCCAGCTTCTGCCGACACGGACATCTCCCTGCAGCTCACGCAGGAAAGGGGCTGTGACGGCCGACACAGTAGTGAACTCAGTGCTGCGGCTTCCTCCACATCATAGTGGCCCCAGTCAGCGCTTGACAACCATGAGCTCGCCTCTTTTTGTCAGAGAGTTAGAAACGGTGTTGTTGGGGGTGAAGGTTGTTTTTGTTTCATTTTGCTTTACAAACAGAAACACTCCCTGCTGTCTGTTCTCAAAGGCCGGAGGAAGCTGACTCAGGTGAGGTGTGGTTAACGTGAAATCGGTCACCCTCCCCTCACGGGGGTTTGGTTTACCCAATCCCTGCACGCTGCCTTGCCCATCAGTCACGTTTGGGATCCCTTTTTATGCTCCTTTCTCTAATGGCATGAAAAAACAACAGCTTTCTTTCGCAATGCAGCGTAGCATAGTGGGAAGAAGCGGGGGCCTGGGAGGCCCCAGCCTGGGTCTGAATTTCTGCCCATCACTGGGTAACTGAGGTGGAGACTGGGTAAGCTGGGAACGGTGGAGCTGGGTTCTCACCCGCCAAGTGGCGGTGGTGCCTGTCTCGTAGGATTATGGGGAGGCTTAGTGTTAATGAATGCAAAGCGTTCCTCTCCTTTTCTCTTTCAGAATGATATCCCAGGCCCTGGGTCCTACAACATCATCCACCAGTCTCCGGTGTTCAGCAGTGTCTCACTGTCCAGGAAAGGGACCTGCACTTTTCCTTCTATGGTGAGAGCTTTTCTCTTAAGCAATTGGTCAGTCATTTCCTCCAATCAGTGAATAATCACACACTGTAGTCCTTTCTCGCCAAAGGCCCGTGGTTCTAATTAGGAGAGTGACCACCTCCCGAAATCCCATGCACATAAATTCCACGGTCACGTACTGGGAAGAGGAGCTAGAGGAATACCCAGAACTCGATTATCCAAACCAATTTTGCCATCATTGAGTAGATGAAGTCAATATCTTCCTGAGAATTTTAGGTATGTCAGGAAAATGTTACTGTTGCCCTAATAGGAATTTTTCTCTTCCTTGATTTAACTAAATTATTGAGAAATCTGATGGCTGAAATTTATTGATTCATTCTCCCCATTTCTCTTCCTAGTACAGTGTGGGGCCTAGTACACTGTCCCAGTGACCCTGACTGGACCTGTTGTTTTTGCCACGATGGCGATAGAACCCAGGGCGTCATGTGTACTAGGTATGAGCTGTGCCTCAACTTGATTGTCCTTTTCTTTAAAATATTTCTAAATTGGCAAGAAAAATAGGTAGAATGAGCCAAACAAGGGCAAGGCTAGCTGGGACAGAAAAGTAAACAAGAAAACAAAGCCATATTCTAACACTAACCAAACCCGTGTACCTTCTCGTCCTTTGAAAGGTTATAATAATCTCTCGCACAGTTGGATTATGGGGCCTGACAGTGGAATTGATGTATCTTTTTTTAACCATGCAAAGTAACCTTTTAAGACGCACCGAACGCATCCACTTCTTAGGGAAGTCGAGTTTGGCAGAGTTGAATACTCATGGAGAAACCAACTTAGGAGTTAACTCCCCATTACCAAAGAAAGCGAAGCCACACACACCCCCTACGAGTTCACAGAGCATCCAGGCCTCTGTTATTCTGCTCCTCCACTCCCCACCCTGCTGGAAAGGACTCAAAAGCAATCAGCAAAAGATGTCCTGGCACAGAAAACAAGCCTTAAGATCTAATCCTGACTCAGCCTCAGAGTCTCAATGTGACCTCAAGCACGTCACCCTTCTGGGTCCCAGTTGCCTCATAAAAGTCGAGGCTCTGGGCAGATTGCAGTGAGCAAAAGACTCTTATACACATGCTAAATATTATGATTGTTACCGCCTGAGTCACAAATAAGATTTCCTGCAACGCCCAGGTCTTCTCTCCGAGAACTTCTTTACCAAATAGTGACACTGCCACTCCTTCTCGGTGCCAAGAAAGGGACTGAATTGGAATCCATGACCAATGCCCTGCTGGAGTTTACTTGAAATTTACTTTTCAAATAAGAAGGCTGGGCTGTCCGGGAACTGAGGGACAGTCTAAGTGTTATGGTACCTAATCAGGCCTTTCAAGTCTTTGAAAAATTCAGAAGCAGACCTAGAAGAAGGCAGACATTGCGTTGCCCTCCCTTTGTGGCCATAGGAGTTTGTGTTGCTAAGCATTTAAGTTTCTGTATTCTTGGGTAGGGATCTTGTGTAGTGATGAGGTCTTTTAGGAGAGTCCCCACACATCTTCCCCCAGCTCCACTGTGACCTGGAGGAGACCATCTTCTTCTCCTCTTCCACATATAGCGCCTTTCCTCCTTCTGGATCCCCAGACTTGGAGGGAATTAAAATAGACCTCATCAGAGAAAGATCACCATGCCCCTGAGGAGTGTGCTGATGGGTGAGGCTGACCAAACAACTCTGTGGCTCTATACGTTTTGGAAACTTCCTGATGCCTGTTGGAGCAACTCCACCCAGCCTTTTGAGAGAACCTGTCACCTCTCTAAGTTCAAATGTTATAAAGCACCTTATTAATGCACTCCAAATCTTTGTTCTAGAATTGTATACAATACTGACTAAGAAGTTAAGTGAGGCAGGTGGGTGGGGACTTTGGTGGCCTTTCTCTCTATGCTTGGTGACAGCAGTGGTGTGGATAAGTTCATGTGTGCTGGAGAGACAGTCACAAACACCAGTGTATGGCCACACTGCGGACAGAAGGTTGGGTGTGTAACCCAGCAGTGTGGCGTGCTGGTGAGTGTGTGTTAATGTAGCTATACTTGGAAACAAATCCTTTTGTGAAACCTTACAAAACTTGCCACTAATGGGAATTTTTTTCCCAAAATGTAAAATTAATAGGTCTTTTGAGCCACGATCAACTAAATTTGCCATACCCTCAGGGCCATGCTCTCAGTCCATTCCACTTGGGAATCGGGTATCTGACCATTCCATAAGGACGCGTACTACCCAGCTCAGAATATTAGTCTTGCCATTTAAGTAACAGGTTTCTTCATCTGCCAAGTAGGAATAATCACAATATAGTACCCACCACTCAGAGCTGTTATGAAGGTTAAAAAGAAAACAAAAGTACACAGTAAACAATTGGTTAAAATTCAAAGGCAGGTAAATATATGTGGCCTTACTTCTGAGAACATCCACAGATCATTACGGTTAGAAGGAGGCAGAGCTGGGGCTCGAACCCGAACCCTGGTTAGGCTCTGAATGAGAAGACTGCTGTGTCTGGTAGTTCACCCACCCCCAGACCACTGTGGTCCCCAAACTGAACCTGGGAACCATCACCGCCAGCACAGGGCACAGCGGGGGCCCTGCCTCCCCTGCATTCTCCGCTTGTGTAGTTATCGACGCCTATCCAGCCCAGAAAACCCAGGGTAATGTTCTCAAGCTTTTAACCATAAAATTATGGGAAATGTTTTGTTTTATCAGACTCCGGTGCTTGCCATGCTCTCCAAGGGTAAAGCGATGTTATCACTGAGTTTCTATGGCTTTTGTCCCCGTTCATCTGGCAAACACTGATTCTGTTTGTTTGTTAACAGAAAATATTTTGTTGTAGCTTCCTGAAAGGAAGGGTACTGGTTTTAATGAAACAGCAGAAAGATTGTAGGGTTTTATGAAAACAGTCTTGCTGGATGGGGCTCGGGGGCACAGGTAAACGGCAAGTCTTATTCGAGAAGCATCTGGGTTTAGACCGTTCGGACCACTTAACCTAAGGCCAGGATGTGAAGTTTCATGCAGAAAGAAGCCTCAGCTGGGAGAAGAGAGTCTAAGGCTTCCCAATGCCCGAATTACCCAACAGCTGATGAATCAAGGGTAGGCGGCCTGGAACAGGATTGGGTGGAAATGCGTTTATGGCAAAATTATTTTTGCCAAGTCCCAAACAGAAGATGAATAATTCGAGTTGGTTTATAGCAGTCAAACAGGCCCAAACTTGCATTTTCCAAGGGCAAACGCTCAAAGCCTGAGGTCAGTTTATCACTGTCACCAGCCACCATGTCATTTGCAGAAAATGCTTTTTAAATCTAGGGCTAGGCACCATCTTTCTGACGCCTGTCCTTCAGAGACACAAGAGTCCATGACAACACTGATCTGTGGCTTTTTCTGTCTCCACAGAGGGCCCGGCTGGAAGCCACTATTTCTAAATATCCCGCGGCGAATGCGTACACTCTCCCCTCCAATTTTGCTTCGAAGAAAGACTTCAGTAATTCCTGTTCCAGTATGTTCCAGCTGCCAATCTTTGTGAAAGTGCTCAAATCAGAAACCCCTGCCCCAAACCACTATAATGTAAGAGCACTGCGTCTACCTGCTAATTCCACATCGAGTGGTTTCCCGAAATGAAAGGGAAGGGGAACGTGGGAAAAACAGTATTTAAATTCTGCACTTGTTGTCTACCTACTGGTATGAATGCTTTGTGAGACTCTGATGGGGACTTTGCTGAACCCAGAGAAAAGCGTGGGTGACCTGGGAGCCAGGGGTAGGTAGACCCCTGCCCTAAAGCTACTCTTAATCTAATCGTTGTAGTCATATACTCTTTCAGGGACATTTTCTCATTTGTAATCATGGTACATTATTCTGTACTTTATCTGCTTATCGTTCATTTGAGTTTTAGGTTCTTATTGGGAAAATCAGCTCTACCTTTCCGTGTCAGGAGATTTTGAACTTTTAACCACTGTGTACTCTGCCAATTGTGATGGCCATGTAACCCCTGGGCAGTAAGGTATGGATGGGAAGGTTCAGGTTAGATCTCAACCCGAAATCTAACTGTAAGGCCGTGGGCAAGTCCCTTAGCCTTTTCAGGACTTTGTTTATTGGGCTGTAAAACATGGTTACCTGTTGACCTCATAGTGTTGATGCAAATATGAGATGACATAACCTAGGCTGGGCGCTGGCATCTGAGGACTGGGCAGCACATGGAGAAGGCCGGGGCAGTCTTGGGGCAGCCCCACTGCCCTGCAGCCAATCTGGCAAGACAGGATTACGCATGCCTGCCCTGTGAGGTTAATATGTGAAGCCAGGGAGGAGAACGTGAGCCCGCTCTAACGGGGAGTTGCACAGAAAGTGGTAACACTGTTGTGCGTCTTTAAACGTATTTCAGCCTGTAATTACTTCCCTTTTCACTCTCTTTTTTTGTAATACTTATAAATAATAGTTATTTTTTCTAACTACAAAGATTCTGCCTGTCTTCCATGACTGGTCCATCAGTGATAGCTGCTCATGCCAGTTAGAGAGTTTCACCCCACCACTGTCCGGTGGAAATGTAACGGAATCCAGCCGAGTTGTTTAAAATCTTCTAGTAGCCATATTTAAAAAGTAAAGAGGAATAGGTCAAGTACATTTTCACAATATATTTTATTTACCCCAGAAGATTCAAAATGTTATTTCTACAGATAGATAATCATTGTATAAATTATTACATATTTTTAGAAAGATTCTTTTCTTTTCCCTAAGTATTTAAGGCCCGTGTGTATTTTGACAACCACAATATCCAGTGCAATATTCTATTACGATACAATACTGGCTGGTACACTCCAGTGTACCTTAAGATAACAGAGTGAACATGGTGACAATGGTGATGTACTTTTCATGGACTAAATGCTAAGAGTTAATTATTCATCATGTTTAATACAAGAGTCCATGGCATAGAGGATCTTATTCTTAAGTTACAGAAGCTGAGGTTCAGAGAGGAGATGGGACTTGCTCTAAGTTACCCAGTTCAAATGGATCATTTAGTACCAGTGGGCACCAGTAGACAGCTGGAGGATAACCCGAGTCCTGCAGTTGCTGTTCTTTCTTTCTTTCTTTCTTTCTTTCTTTCTTTCTTTTTTTTTTTTTGAGACAGGATCTCACTATGTAGTTCGAGCTGGCATTGTGTTCATGGCGATCCTCCTGCCTCAGCCTCCTGAGTGCTGGGATTACACGCATGCACCACCACGCCTGACTAGTCCTGCTGTTCTGCCCCTGCCAGGCTTTCCTTCATAAATTCTGTTTCTATTCTTTGCCAGGTTGGTAAGGAACGTAGGCAAGAACTGGAAAGACAGACAAACAAGATAATTACAAACTGTGCTCAGCTTTTGGGGGGGGGGGGAAGCTGTGAGAGAATATGCAGGGGGTGAAGAGTGGTGGTACCACCCGTCAGCCCCGGAGGTCAGAGAAGGCTCCGGTACGGAGACCAAGAATTGAAAGAAAGGCCAGAGTTGTGCAAAGAGTTAGTCATGACTATAAGAAGCTGGAATGGCTATTTGCTGTGAGCTGGGAGGAGAGGAGGCCAGGTGGACAGGCAGTGCCAGGTCAGCTCGTGCTAAAGACCCCAGCTTCTGCACTGAGAAGCCCATGGTGGGGGAGTGTGATGTGAGGTGCTGTTTCAAACACCTTCTCCAGCTACTATGTGCGGATGACTGCAGTCCAGGTGCTGGAAGGCAAGCGAGCAGACTGGTGGGCTAGCAGGAGAGGGACACACCGTAGCCTGGCCCATGGAAGCGTAATGAAGGTGTGTGGCCATTCCCAGAAGACCAGGGCACCTGGGAGACAAACATGGTGTGGCTATGCTCATGGAAGTACTCCCATGTCCTCCTGGCTGTGCCCCCCAACCTCTGTGTGTCCCTCTCCCGTGGTGTCATCTCTCCCGTGTCAGGCATAGGCCCTACATGCAGCAAGCATGTGACAAATGTCTATGACATCAAAGGACAAACTCGGCTCTACCCAGATGTTAATCTAGAGGTGACCGTTTCCTAAGGTAAAGTCGGGTCCTCCTGCCAACAGGTCGACAGGTGGTAAGGGCATGGGTTTTTTCATTATTGTTAATGTTTGCCATCTAGGTTTTATTTTTTCTGTTTTTATATTTTATATTTGTTAGTACATACTTGTAGCTCCTTGTGCAGAGTTAGTCCATGTACATAGCACTTAATTCCTTTTTTCATACCCTTTCCCTTCCTTCCTCCATCTCTTGACCCCCTTCCCATTCAAAAATGATCTCTCCACTTCCTATTATCTGACTTTTATTGTTCATTACTATTTTAACGTGACTTGGTATAATTATAATACATGCTCATCATAAAACACACTCAAACACTATGGGAACACACAGACTGGGAGTTAAAGACCCTGGTAAGTCTCCCTGCAAGGTGACCCATCACTAACAGCCAGGAGGGGTTTCTTTCCGTCTCCCTCCCTGGCCCCTTGCACCAGCACCAGGCTCGTGCTGCACCCCGGTCCACGCGCATTTTCTGCTTAACTAGATGTTGGATTTCTTCTCTCCCTGGCAATCCAATAGCTCTGCTCCATTCTCTTCTAACCTGCTGAATATTTCCCTAGTCTGAAGGCAAAATATTCCCGTGTCACAGTGTATACATAAATGCCCCCCTTTTCAGTGGCTTTTGCTATCTGGGTGAGGATAAAGCCACAGTGCTGTTTTGTCTGCAGGAGGCTTTTTTTTAGTTTTCCACCCAGGAGAACAATGGCGAGTCAGCTGGCAGGAGTAGAAATCTGATAATCTTATTAGCCACGCCTTACTTTGAGGTCTTTGGGACCTCCCTCTGCCTGGCCCACCGCTATCCCCCCCACTTTTCCCTTCCAGTCCTTTCCCTTGATACCATGTTATTACCTACTCTCTGGCGACCTGGCTCCTCTCTTGTGGCCAGTAATTAGTAGCCTGCCCATCTGGCTTTTTTGTTTGCCCTCTCTGTAGGCAGCCTGGCCATTAGGACCCTGGGAAAAGCAAAATTCCTTCACCTTTGTCAACACCAAATCAAAATGCCATCTGCATTTATCAAGAGAAAAGATTTTTTGACAAGGGAGTATCACAGAAAAATCAGATCATCCTGGCTCCAGTGCACAGTTTCACTTGTTCAGTAAATATTCCCAGGGAGGGCGCACAGGCATGCTTTTTATTGCATCTGTTATCTATGAATATAGGAGCCTGGCTGCAAATTGGCATTTAAAATATTTGTGATTCATGTGTAACAGACGAGTGATCTCAGGAGTTTGTTTTCCTCTATTAGTTTTAGAGTTCAGAACACATTAGGCATTCTCAACCTCATATCGGTGTGGAGGAGGCAAAATTCTTAATTTCTAGTAAATCCAGAAAAGGTGAGCCGAAGAAGTCCTTACCACCTCAAACCAGTAGGATTCTCCTGTGCGCCCCAAACGCTATGGTTTATAGAGGGACTGTTTGAACAGCGAGGAATGCAGCTAGGGATCAGGGTGGGGACAGATAAGTGCTCTGAAAAGAATAAAATCAGTAGAATAAATGATGAAAAGTCATTTGTATGTATAGCATTGCACTCTTAGAAAAAAACACATCCCTGTAGATGATTTCTGTGGACCCCCACACAGCCTTCCACCCCATACTCTGCAGCCAACAGAGCAGGGAATTAATGATTTGATCCATTTTACAGATGAGAAAATCCAGGTTCAGAGAAGTTAAACAGCCTGAGCAGGGTCACACAAGGACTGTCCTACGAACCCAGACTTACTGGGGATCACAGATCCTTTGAGCTGGGACGGTGGTGAGAGAAACAGAGACTGGAGTGCATCAGGTGTTTTTCCTTCCCCAGGCCTCCATCTCCTGCTGCCAGCAGCAAAATAATGTGTCTGCCCGTGCTGGGTTTATGTCCAAAACTCAGAGAGGAGTGTTCGCCACCACTGACACGGGACCTGCGCCAGGTAAGCAGCTGCTTCTGCTGCCTTCACCTGCACCCAGCACTCCGGCTTTGAGACCAGGAACCTATTTCTCTGTAGGGCATCTCTGTGGATGGTGCTGGGAGGAAGAGGAGGGTGAGAGAGATGGGGAGAGACTGCCTCCCCCAGGGGAAGCATGGCTGGCCTTGGAAATGTCCCCAGCAGCCTTCTCACCCCACTTGTGACCAGGGTGGGCAGTCAGGTGGGAAATAGCCTCTCTCCTCAAAAGGCTGCCCATTCACATGCTTCAGGTGACACTGCAGCCCCCAGCCAGGGAGACAGAGTGACACTTCATCCTAATCTTTGCTGCACGCTTGCCATAGACTTGCTACCGAGCTTTGTGACTTTGTAACCCGGTTATAACACATGGGTATAACAGCTCTGTTTCCCCGGCCTGCTCCGCAAGGAGGTGCTCCCCATGCAACTGTCAGGTGCCCATCCTCACAGCTCCGTGTGCTTAGCCCTGAATTTCAGGTGAAGAATGGGAGGCTCAAGGGTTGAAATGACTTGTCCAGTGTCAGTCTGGCTAGTAAGTGGCAGAGCCTAGCCCAGAGCTGTCTGACTCAGGAGCCCTCTGGCCTGTGCTGCCAAACCCCTGGCTTTGGAAAAGCCTGGCTGCAGAGCTCTCTTCGCTGACCTGAAAGGCCGTGTGCTTCTGTGCTTGCATCCTCTGTTTTTCTAGATTAGTCAAAGGGTCCTTCAAGACCCGTGCTGGGAACCTTAGGCCCCAGAGCCCAGGGAAGGACACAGTGGCTTGGCTTCTGCAGTTGTGCTTCTTCACAGGGGGTTGTGGAGAAAACTGCAGTGCCCGTCAGATTTCAACAAATCCAGATTAAAGTTGGGATCAGTCTGAAACTGCAGAACAAACCAGTGCTAATTAGGAGGCTCAGCCCGAGAAAGCTCCCCGCCTTGCATCATCTGAGGGCAAAGCCCCACCTCGTGTGTTTGCACAGAGGAACAAAGGTGGCGTCCCTAGGGCTTGGCCGGGAGTCCCTGCCAGTGAGCCCTGAACTGTGGGCATCCCATAGCCAGCCACATGGGCCTGCTCCCTCTTAGAGGAGCCTGCATCATCATCAATTCTTTGTAACCCAGCGCAGGAGGAGGCAGCATCCTGGCACCTGCTAAGCTAAGCAGCTCCTGTGTGCCAGGCTGTACATAAGGTTTCCACGATGAATGCTTTGAAACTCCACAGGACACGTGCTCAGGAAGCCATTGTTCCTTTATCCCATTTTACAGGCAAAGGTGACACATAGTTCCCAAGCGGGGTGGTGCACACCTGTAATCCCAGCTCTACCCACGTAGGCTGAGGCAGGTGAATCACAAGTTTGAAGGTAACTGAGGCAAATTGATGAGACTCTGTTTTAAAATAAATAATAACAAAGGGCTGGGGATGAAGCTTGGTGCAGAGGGTCTAGTTTGATCCCCAGTCCTGAAAAACAAAACAAAACAGGGAAAAAAACTAAACAAAACAACAATAACAACAAAACCCTTCCTTATATAAATTACTTACAATGGAATGACTAAGGCAAAAAGTATGTAAGATATTTGAGAATTTTGATGCTTGTGATCAAATCGCCCTTCAGTGCAAGGGTAATTTATCCTCTGTGTCTCAGGGCATCTGGTTTCTCTCCCCTTTGCCTTCATGGGCAAAGGTCATTTCAATAAAATCTTGCTGATCCGGACCCTATTATTTCCAGCACTTTTGCAGTGGAAAGGTAAATTCTATCTAAAACAAAGAAGACGCAACTTACACTGCTCTGAAAATTTGAAATACATCTAGCCTTTATTTTTCTGTCACTCATACATATTTTCAAAATGCATCCATGTGGCCTCGTGGCCTTTGCACTTACTACGGTCAGGGCTGACATCCTATCTGATTGGCCCTGGCACTCACTCTGCCCCTGCACGGTGACTTCCATGCTGTTTCCGGGTCTCATCCCATAGCTACTGCTGCTGTGTGCATCCCAGGACCTCGAACCTTTCCATTCTTAATTTCCAAGGAATGGGAAGTTTGGCTCCCAGTGTGTGAACATCTCAAAGGCCTGCACCTGGTGTTGTTCCTTTTATCTGTAACACCTGTACCCATTTTCAAGGCTATCAACAATTTCAGGGGTCAGCCCTTCCCTCATTGACTTTTTTTTTTTTGGTACTGGGGATGGAAATCATGACCTAGCACTTACCAGGGAGGTGCTTATGCCACTGAGCTAAATCTCCAGTCCCTGCCTCACTGACTTCTTGTTCAGTTTCTTCAGATACAGCATGGTGGTGTGGTGGAAGCTTGGAGGCAGGTGAACCTTTCTCTACATATGAGGTGCCTGACAAATATTTGTTGCTTGTGTGATGTCTGTAAGGCAACCATTAAAATACTGTTGTGAGACCCCTGTGCCTGGGATCTTATATCATTCTGGCTCTGTAGAGGAGGGGGGTGGGCTTCACGGACACTGAGAGATTCATCCCTGGTGAGTGGAGTGTCTTCATTTGGCATCTCTGAGTCACACCCTCCTCGTGTCAAGAGTGGATCGGTTGTGCCCACCTGGCCAGGACCAGGTGAGCTCAGTGTGTGACACATGCAACTTGTGGTCTCTGAGCAGCTCGGAGCTGGCTCAGGCTGCTGTTCCATTTGACCATTCTGGAGGGTTGTCACCTTATACCTGCTGTACAGATGCTTAGGGTAAGGTTCTCCTTTTTATTTTTATTTTATTTTACTTTTGGAACCAGGGATTGAACTCATGACCTCACACTTGCCAGGCAGGCACTTATGTCACTGAGCTAAATCCCAAGCCTCCTTTTTATTTCTTGAGAAGAGTTTCTTATTGTGCCTTACTTTTTTTTTTTTCTGTTTAGGGCATTATGATGTCAATGAATCATTTGTGAAGCAGTCACCAAAGATATTAATGTCTTGTTTTAAATCCAAAACTGACCGTGGATTCAAACTGACGTCAACAGGCCCAGGGCCCGGTTATTACAACCCAAATGATCACACCAAGATTTCAAAGAAGTCTGTTATCCCGTAAGTCCTGATTCTTCTTCTGCATCTCCCTCTCCTCCTGTTTTGCAGGGTTGTTCTAGGAGAGAAACCTAACATGGGCAGAGGGGAAGGGGTCAGGGCTGCGCCACAGCCCTAGCTGATGCATAAGTGCCAGTTAATACTTGTGGAATGCATAATATTAATTGCATAATTTCTATGTTTCAGGACCTTAAAAAGTTCAATCAGTTATGATAGTCCTATTGCAAGGATAATCACTCAATGATAATTATTTTTACTTCATAGAAGAAGGTGGACTTCAGTGCAATTGAGATTTGCCTAAATACACACAACTAATGCAAGGGGCCACAGGCAGTAGGACTCAGACCTGTCTGAAATTCCCACATGCCCCGTGTGTACTCTCCAGGTGAAATCTCCATGGCAGTAGTGAGACATATGGAAGCAGTGTAGCTTATACTGATGGAGCTTTATAGCCCGGATTTTGGAGTTGGAATTTAAAATTTAGAAACAGATATCCATGTTTCCATTTTAATTTCCTACAAATTTAATGTCACTTTTATCTTAGGTGCTTAAAAACACACAGGACTTGTTTAGTCCTCAGATGGTTATGGAGTTTTTAGAGCTGATTGCTGTTGAGGTCAGTGGTACCACCATCCAAGTTGTGGAGCCCTGAGGCAGGCCTGGCCCTTGGAGGGGCAGGGTTGAGACCAAGTGTATAGCTAGCAGGGCTCCTCCAAGGATGCCAGGCAGTTGTCTGGGGCCATAGTCACCGTGGGTGGAAGTCCAGGCTGTCCGGGGAAAGGGGACAGGGGTCAGAAGAGCAAGTGACAGGTTCACCAAGTCACACAGGATCTGGAGGAGGAAGTCAGATCCCAGTCAGAGGCTGCTAGGGAAGTCCTTTCTGGTCTGTGGGCTTTGGGTCTGGAGGCTGACTTCCCAAGTCCCAGGGCCAGTGCTCAGGAGGAGCTCTCTCTAAGGCAGTGACTTCCTGCCCCCAGGCTGGCTCTGGCCACAGCCTTTTCTCTCCTTTGTCTCTAGCGACCCAGAGTGGTTGCAAGGCCAGGCCTGGTGGGTCACAGATCTGAGTGTGAATCCCAGCTCTTGCCCCTCCATCTCTTGGGGCCTCAGGTACAGTGGGGATGAGACTCTCACCTGCGTGGGTTTCCCTAAGGATTAGACGGGAAAGACAGAGGTGCTCTTTTAGCCAGTTAACACATCAAAGCTGTGCACCTGTGCTGTCTCCACGCATGCGTGCATCACCTGCTGTTCACACTCAGCAAAGGGCCACCAGCCCTCAGATAGCTGGTGGCTACTCTTACAATAGCTGGCACCTTACTTCCTGCAGACACAGTAGGACTTGGGGTGCATCTGCTCTTTGGGAGGGCAGCTCAAGTTCTCCGCCCAACTCTGGAAGTGGCCTCAAGGACAGTGGTGAGGTAAGAACAGAAGGTAGAGAATAGTTTGTGGTCCTTGCTGTTGTTTTGTTTGTGGTGTTGAGATGGAACTCAGGGCTTCGCACATGCAAGGCCAGCGCTTGACCACTGAGTTGTCTCCCCCATGCTGGACACTCAGTTTTCATCTTTTGACCCAGGCAAGAGTCTTTCTGCTTTTGCTCAAGTTTGGATGAGCGGTTTAAAATTGTTCTCATGTATGGTATTTGTTGGAGGAGTGGTTTCAGATCGTTCTTATTTTATGGTATTGTACCTGTCGGTCAGCAGGCCCTGTAGCACCCTGGTCTTGCACTGGAGGCTGCGGAGGTGCTCAGGTAAATGAGACCACACACTTTCATCCAGGTTCGCCGGGAGCAGGGAATCTCAACGTGAAAGCTGCCCCCACTCCACCTCCCAGCTTGTGTGGCCACTTGCATCCCCACAGGGAGCATCTGGGGCAGCCAGTGCTCACCTGCTCTCTCTATGATTCAGGAATGAAAGCTCCTTGGTGCGCACAATATCGCCCTGTCTCCAGGAGCATCAGGCATTTAAAGGTTCTGAGCTGGTCTGCAGTAAATAAACCTCTTAAACCCAGAGGCTCCTCACTTGGGCTCCTCTTGATGAGTGGAGGGTGCCTCAAGGTTTCAGCAAGATCTGTGTGGTCCCTGGCTGTTCTCTGGACTTCCACTTCTCTGCATTTTTCTGATACTTCAGGACCTGAAGTTTTCTTACCAAGTCATTCCATGGAGCAGAGGGGAGGTTCAAGATGTGCATTTTTGAATTGACTCAGGAAGGGCGATGCTGGGAAATCTGTTGTTGTGTTTAAAAAGCAAGAAGATACACAGAGACTTTGGATTATTCTCAGAAAATCTCCCTCTCGCATGTTAAATAATGTAGGATGTGGGGAACAGAAGACTAGACAGAGCTGGATAATGGGACATTGAAGGGCCATCCCCACTACCAGTCTGTCCAAGTTCTCTTTTCCTTCTGTGGCCCTGAGGGGCAGCAAGGGACAGAAGTCTCCTGAGGCCATGATCTAGGGTGGCTGGGTCCCTGGCAGTGTCTGCATCACCTCCTCTGCATCTGCCTGTTACTCTTGTCTAGACTCTGTGCACATCACACCTGGTCACCTGCGACCGCCAGGGCCACTTGGAGCTGTGATGAGGAATCTCAGAGCATTATTGTGCTCACCCCTTGGAAACCTGTGCAGCTTGAGCCACCAGGCTTCATGTGTGTGTGTGACACGATACTAGAACTGCCTTGATTGTCCTGGGTTGGAATTGCTTGCCTTCTGTCCTTGGGTAGAGGGACAGCTTGCAAGACAGTCTTCCAACTCTGCTTTCTTCAGGAGAACCGGGATGTTGGCGATGCTGTCTCCCTGACATTGTGGGCCCCATGTTACTGACACAGAGAAGTGAGAGGGTGGGTGATGTGACTCAGGTGCTCAGGAGGTGACCAGCGGGGCTGGGAATGGGCCAGGGAGGCTGTGTGGGCTGTGTAGGTAGGGGTCAGTAGGCCCTGTGTCAGGACATGTGGCATTTCCCGCTTTCTCCACTGCCCAACCTTAGTGAACCTAATAGGGGGAGGGTCACTTAGTTCCCAGGGATTCACATTCATCTGACACCTCGTGCCCTGAGAACGGTGGTTGCCAGGGTGGAAGGAGATTTGCCAATGAACTCCCATGGCTCTACCTGAGCCTGAAAGCCGATCCTCTCAGGTGTCTCCACACCACGCTCACGGTGTGTCAGCAACAGGTGATCACGTCCTGTGACCGCCTTGCTGACTCAAAGCTGGGAGGCTCCATCAGCTCCGAAGCTGTCTTGGGGAGCCAAGTACGTGCCCATCAAGGTTTCACTTCTTAAGGTCTTGGAACCCATCACAGAGGTGACTCAGTGAGGGAGGGGGACTCAGACAAAGGCTTGGGAGGTCACCATACTCTTTCCTCTGCCATATTCTGACCTCCACTCACCAAGAGGAGATGGAAGCCCTGGAGACAGGTTTCTAACCCTTTGGTCAACTTCCTGGAGCTCTTAAGCTGCTGGTTTTGCACAGACACGGTTCTGTCACAGCCAGAGCTGGAGAACCAGGCTCCTTGGCCCTGCTCCAAGTTGGGTAATTACACCGGACCCACCTAAAGTTCCCCTGGGATTTTCAATTAGATATGGGATGCTTCTTCCCAAGCAGCTGTAATCTGTCACCCACTCCCCCGTTAAACAGGCACTGCATTCCACCCAGAGGCAATTGGCTGCCCTTTCATGTTGAGAAAAATGGCCCCTCTCTCCCTCCCAACCCTGAGAATCCCTGAGGCAGAATGAGCCTGTGCCTGGGAGTGCCCTGAGAGGGATGCCTTCCCCAGGTGACCTGCTGAGTCCTTGAGGACATTCATTATTTTGGCCATTTGCAAACAGCTTACCTTGGAAGCTGCCAACACAGTTAATTCAGTTAATTCGGCCAATGCAGGGTCTTTGATGGGAGCTGGCTTTCCACAGGGCTGGAGCAGGCTGGCTGTCAGGACTAAGTGATGAGGCTCATAAAAGCCCCACTCACAGGCACCAGGGCTGCCCTGGGAGCAATCTGCCTGAGCTGATTGATTTTCCATATCTCTTTGGTATAAGCTCAGGTCCTTGCTTAAGCTTCTCTGCTTTGCTCTGCGGTTCCGCGAATGTCCCCAGAATAGCACCAGTGCCTCAAAGTGAGTCAGACACAGTCTCTTCCCTGAAAAGTGAGGCAAGCAGACAGCACGAAAATGCAGGTGTTATAAATGGAGGGAAGAAACCCCCGAGTGTCTGGGAAGGCGGACCCGCTGAGCTGAGGACTTAACCCGCAGGGCACCTCGTGTCATCCTCTACCCCTCCTCTAGAGAGCAGCGGGCCAGAGGGGCTCCCCTGAAGTGCAGTGGCAGAGCTGGGACCAGCATCAGGGGTCTCCAGACCCCATGCTGCACTGTTGGGCCTCGAAGATGGACTCTCCGGAGGCCAGGGGAGAGGGATCAGAGGAGGCTCCCCAAAGTCTGGGAATGGGAAGGATGAATCAGAGCTTGCAGGGAAGGTGAGTGTCCCTGGCAGAAGGAGTAGTGCGGGCAAAGGCACAGAGTGGCAGAGCAGTGTGGTGCTGGGTGACCAGGAAGGGGAAATGGGAGCAGGGGGACAGGACAGTAGGTTGGGTGGAGCGGCCTGAAGATGGCTTTCCCGTATCTTCTCACCAGGTTTGTAAAAAGTTGTTGGGAAGAAGAGAACAGACAGAAATCCCAGATGACTGGAGGGCAGAAGGCGGCTGAAGGGACCAGCCTGCCCGAATCTTCTTGATGGGCTGCTCCGCTCCCCAGCTCTGTGGCAGCTGAATGTGTCTCCCCACCCTTCTGCTCAAGGGCAAATGTTACCTCCCTGTGTGCATTTCTGGACTCACCCCGGAAGAATTAGTCCCTTAACTCTCCTTTCATTTTGTGTTGGTTTCCTTGAGCCTGGGTCTCACTGTGTTCATGCTGGCCTTGAAGGCACTGTGTAGCACAGGCTGGCCTCAAACTCTGCCTCAGCCTTCCGGGACTCTAGGCATGCACCACCAGGACCAGCTAGTTTCTTTCTTAATTTACACTCTCAATGCACAGTTTTAAACTATTTTAACAGCGCTCACAAATAAAAGTAACCCAGTTTAGTTAGTTAATCTGCTTAACAATCCTGGGTGGCGGGGGTTCCCATCCACTGTTTCACAAAGAGATGGAGGAAGGGTGAGAGGCCAAGGGGCTTTCCTAAGGACACGTAGCTGGTGAACAGGGACACGGAGGTCCAGCTCTGAGTGCACCACTGTATGCCTTGCTGTCACCAGCCATGACTGCCACTAGAATTGGAATTGAGGGGCTTGGGGATATTCAGATCTGGGCCTTAGCGTTGAGCAGTCTGGACACCCCCATGCCTGGCGGGGAGCTGCATGGGACAGTTAAGGCTTCCAGCACTACCACGTGGGGTCCTGGTAGAACAACAAATGGACTCCTCGGCCTGTTCTGGCCAGTGCTGGAGGGATACAGGACCAATAGGCCATATGCGTGCAGGTGGCCATCTCATAGTCTTCTCAAAGAATGTGAGGTGACTCAAACCAACAGGTGACCTCATGGTTGGCTCAATCTAGCACTGATTTCCAGGAATCAAGCTTGTCTCTTGATGTCACCCACTCATCAATTTTCTGGGGGTGCTTTGAAGGGGGAACCATAGCCAGAAGAGGGAGAAACTGGCATTTGTTTATAAGGGGAGAAGTAGTTGATTACACCCCGTAACGTGGTCTTCCATGGTGGTGGGAGAAGCCATGGGTCCCCTTTTCCTGTGGGCACCTTTGTTCTAAGCCAGCAGTTCCTCCACCATGAAGCATAGGATTTAGGCAGATTTATGGTGGCTTTCTGTGGGAGAAGGGTCCCCTGCCTCTGAGTGATTCTAGTGTGAGGGGGCCCTAGCTCTTTCCTAAGCTTGGTTCTTCTCTGTGGCAAAGCATGACATGTTTGCGGTAACGACTGCTACCTCTACTGAGCGTTTTCTGTGTGGCGGTGCCGTGAGAGGTGACCTATCACTTCACCTCTGTGAAGACTGGGCCTTCTTGCTCTTTGTCACAGACACAGAGTGTGAGAACTCGGAGGACTTGTCCCAAGTCTCACAGCCGGGCAGTGGCGTGACTGGAATTCAGACTCTGGTCTGTGTGACTCAAACTCCCCTCCGCCATGATGCTTTCTCCAAATCTTTGGAGACGTGCATCCTTGTGTCCCACCAACTTGCTCTATGCTCTGAATGTGTCTCTTTTTTCTTTCTGGACCCCAACTTTAACAGAATAAGGCGGTTGACTAGATGTCTCTAGGTCCCCTGTCTGTCTCAGTTTCAGAAGGTAGTGGCCAGGAACCCCTTGTTCTCTCCCTGGCTCTGATAACCTCTGTCCTCCTTTAATGGAAGACCTTGGAACAAGTTATGGGGGTTAACAGGAGAGGAGGTGGCCCTTGCCCACATGGTGGGCAAAGTGACTTGACTCTGCTGACAGCCTGGAGATGGGCAGTTCTTGGCAGCCCAGTAGAACTGTGAATCAAGGCTTGATTAAGAAGTCACATGTGGCCTAGCCATAGCAGACATCACAAGTGGATCACCAAGACAAGTGAGTTCTCATCTCACAGAGCTCCAGCCAGGTACTACTAATCGATCAGGGTCAGCATATAAAATTAGTGCTGCCTGTTCCTCCTGATCAGCTCAGCAGCAATGCTGCAGCTATCATATCCTGAGCTCTAACCGTGTGCCGGCCCTGTCCTGAGTACCATATTTCAGGTGAATCATCTCATGTAACCCTGACCTGGAGCCTGTGGTGTAGGTACTTCTATGATCACCACTGTGCTGATGAGAAAACCAAGTTTCAGTACGCTGGGCTCACAAGCAGAGGAGCGAGCACTCTGATCGGGTCTCCCAGGCCATGTCTGGGCCCCTGATCCTGAGTGTGCCTTGGCCACATTTAAAGGTGGCAGTGCCCCACTAGACTGCTTTAGTGACATCTTCCCATTTTGTCTTCTCCAAAGGAAGAACCCTGTCCTGAACTTCTCAGCCCAGCCTTTGCCTCTGCCCCCAAAGCCGCCTCTTCCGGGCCCTGGTCAGTATGACATTGTGAACTATGCTGGACCCACCAAGCATTTCATCTCTAGTGCATCCTTTGTGTCCAACACCAGCAGGAGGATAATGGAGCCTTCCCAGCCAGGCCTCCCTGGCCCAGGTCAGCTGACTGCTTTAAGTGACTGTAAAAACCTAATCTGGGCTTGTTTGTCATTCCTGTGCCATCAAACACCACTGGTTTATAGGCTGTTTGCCAAACAGTTTACAGGGGTGAGGGCAGACTTAGGAGAGTTATCGGCTCACCTTTTCAGAGTATAAAAATATTTTGTTTTTTTAAGGTGAAAGGGCTCTTAGAGATGATCAGGGTCAGGGATTGATACTGAGGACCTGGAAGGTGCACCAGGTCACAGATGGGCTGTGGCAGCCGGTGACTCGGGACTCTCTACAGATTTGGAGCATTCAGCCATCATACTATAGGGCCATGGCTTTGGTCAGGTCGTCAGAAGAGTTCTTGTTCTTAAAAATATTAAAGGCGCTGGTCCTAGTCTGGCCAACATAGTTTACAGAGAGGAAGATCTGGAGAGCAAAGGGTCCACAGCTCCAGGGGCCGTGGCAGCACGGCAGAGAGCCCAGGCACACGGCCTACACCCCGCACCTTGTTTATGATGGAAGAAGACAGGGCCCACCCAACAGAGCTGCGCTGTGAAGCCGTCTAACTCCACTGCCGTCCTACTGATGAGCTTAAGCAGTGACACTTGTCACACCTGGGATCTCCCTGAGAGCTGAGGTCGCCAGGGGCTCTCTCCCGTAGGTGGCCTCTGTATTTCCCTGCTTGTGTACTTCTCCGTAGCTCCCCTTAGCTAGTACCATTCCCTGCCAATGGCCAGGTGATTGACAGGTGTGGCAGATGCGTGGGGGGAAAAAGCAGAGCTCAGAGCCCCTTTCATTCCACACCAAGGACGCTCCTACCCTGGGAGCTAAGGTGACAGGGTGCTCATTCCCCAGAGGCATCAGTCTGGTAGGGGAGATACTCACAGCTAATAAAAATGTCATAGAGGTGGGATGGGAAGAGAGCCATTATCATAGTTCTGGTGGTCTCAGCTCTGTGGGTGCAGTGATAATCAGACCAACAAGACAGCCCAGGTTTGACCCTGGGGTTGTCTGGTTGACCAAGAGAACACGCTTTGGTCCAGCAAATGTGCCCATCTTCATACAAGCAGTGAGCTCCCAGAGGTCTCGGCACAGGTGGGGGTCCTTGTTTGACCCTGCTGGCCCATGCTCCAAGACAGTGATGGCGAAGCTTTAGAGCCCGAGTGCCCAAACTGCACCCAAACCCTATTTCTTTATTGCAGAGTATCAGCACTGCAATTAAACCTGAATAGCCAGTGCTTGGCTACTGGGGTGTCTTGGCTGCTGGGGTGACAGACAGAGGTCTGTGTGCCCGCTACAGCATGCGGGCCATGGTTTCTGCTCTAGGAGCTTCCTCTGAGTCAAGGTGCCTGGCACACGGGTACAGGTGGCTTGCAGCTGCTGCGCTCACCTCCATCTACGAGAGCCTCCCTGAGCGGCTTCCTGACACCCCTCATGGCTTCCAGGGGATGCAGACAGACCAGGCAGCCATAGGTCCCCCTGAGGGTCTCCCTAAGAAGACATCCAAGGGACCCTCACTAGACATGTCAGCTTGATAGAAGACTTTCCTGTCACTTTGGACTGTGGTCCAGGCTGCTCATCCCTAGGAAGCTGTGTGATGGCTTTTGCCTTTCTAGAAATTTCCTGACCAGATCAAAACCCCACCATGCTAACCCTGTGCTTCAACAAGAATATCACTTTGTTCTGTGTGGTTCTCAATTTTGTTTGTTTGTTTGGTAATGGGGACTGAACTCATGACCTCATGCTTGCCAGGAAGGCATTTATGCCTGAGCTAAACCCCTAGCCCAGTTTTTGATTTTTTGTACAAAATATGTTTTGCAAATTTTGCTCTGTTAAAGAGAGTTAAAGAATGCTGAAAGCCATAATGTCATTTTGGCTGAGGTCAGTTAAGAGCCATGCAGTGTGAGACCAGTTCCTTTCTCTCCCTCTTTCTCTGTCTGTCTGACTCTCCCTGTCTCTCCCTCTCTGTCTGTCTCTCTGTCTCTGTCTCTCTCTCCCTTTCTTCCTCCCTCCCCTCTTTTTCCTCCTCTCTTCTCTCTCCTGCTCTCTCCTTCCTTATGAGATGCAGGGGCTGAAGCAGAGTTCCCGGGCCTTACCAGCTCTGAGGTAGGATGCCGGAGCCTCACACCCTGGCCTTTCTCTCCTCACGTACTGTCTCTCTCTCCTCAGCCACGTACAAGCCTGAGCCCCTAGGGAAGCAGTCCTTCCTCTACAATGAGGACAAGAAATGGGTCCCGGTGATGTAGTGACGCCACATGAGCTCAGGAAGAGCCTCGGCCCCTGATCCCCAGCTCCCCAGGACATTCACTTGGAGAACATGTGTGGCTGCTGACCAAGTCACCCTTCCTAGTGCTGCGGCATGGCTGCTGGGCTGGCCTTGGAGACTAACTCGCCCCACCTACTCCGGCATTTTCCTGAGCAGCAAGGAGGAGTGGATGGAGGCCATGATCACTTGCCCCTTGGATCCGTGCAGGTGGCTCTGGCGTGACTCTTCCATAGACTTCAGGGGTTCCTAAAGCGCGGATTCCACGTGGAAGACAGCTGGTGGCAGAGTCCCTGCCCGGAAGCCTGGTGCCCAGCCAGGTCTCTGGGATCTCAGCGTGCCCAGGTGTGGGCCCAATCATCTGCCCTTGGCTTCCAGACTCCTCCTGACTTCCAGGAGCCTGGCAGGGCCCATGGCACCTGTGGTAGACACTCCAAGATGTTACCAGGCCCCCTAGACAGCCACATGGCACTTTCTGGAAGAACAGGGCAGCTGATCACCTTCACTCTTTACCCAGCACTGGGGAGGCTGCCCCAAAGTTCATAGCAGTCACATCTCCGACAGCGGAAGTGACAGCGCCCTGTGGAACGCAAGCTCCAGAAGCAGTAGCTCAAGGGACAGGAAGGCCACCCTGTGCCCATGCTGTGGGCTGCCTCCCCCACCTTCCCTGCTCGAGCCTCTCCATTCACCCCTCTCGCTGACCTTCTACATCAATGTCCAAGAAAGACTTGTTGACTACGTTTGACCGTCTTTAATGGATCTCTTCTGACTTGCAAATCTTTTTCCCTCTGCAAGAGGAAGGCTGAAGAACCGAGATGGAAGAGACCTAACTGCACATTTCCTCCTTCCCCAAATCTTGATGTTGTCCAGCAATGCCCCAAGCGGGAGTCTCCGTGCATCCTCCCTGCACCCCTCCCACCTTGCTCCCCCATGCCTGGTCCCCCACGACAGACTCACTTCTCATGGTGCCCCCCTTTACTTTGTGAGTTGTGCATCCTGAGCCTTCCTGTCAGAACTGCCTGCTGGTTGGCTTTCCCTTTGAGCAAGGCTGAAGAAGGAGAAGGATAAATATCATAGTCAATTAAACTGAATTCCTGCTTCCCACAGGAGCTGGTGTTTTTGTAAACAGGTTCTCAGAAAGGCCCCATGGCCTTGGAGTGAAGGAGAGGCAGCCTGGAGCGCCTTGCTGAGCGCAGGAGCTCTGGATTGAAAGGCTACTTTGCGCGTGCGCCCGCACAGGCCCTCGGCTTCTCCTGGAAGGGACGCATTGGCAGGAAGGTGCACAAGGTTTAAAGCTCCCGGGGCTGCTCCCGTGGTAGCTGAGTGAAGCAGCTGGGGTGGGCGCTGGGGCTTTAGGAGCTAAAGCTACTGCTGTCTAACCGTGTCCACAGCAACCCAACCAATGGCTCCTGGGTCTGCCACTGTCAGAGTGGGGAATTCTTCACAGTGTGAAATCTTCTGGCCCCTCAGAGGACTCCCCCTAGTGACCTCTGTGTCTCCCCAAATCCCTCTGAGTCAAGAGAGAGAGGGCTGGGGAGAGAAGAGCAAACAGCTCTCAGCTGATAGGAATCCATGCCCACACCCCACATGGCCAGGCCCAGAACTGAACTCAGAGAGTCTTTTGATTGCTCCATTCTCTGTTAAACTGTCTAGAGCTGGGGTTAACCAGGACCCCTTACCCCTAGCTGTCTATTAGACTCAGCGCAGGAGCACACCTAGGCCCCAGCCTCAAAATTCTGATTTCACTGACCTTTGGTATCTTTTAAAAGTTCCTGGTGTGATTGTAACATATCTAGCTGTGCTTAGGATACACAGGTACCTTTATAAAGTAGTTCCTGGATTTTAATGTGCGTGCTGATTCCTTGGAGATTTTATTAAAACGTGGGAGCCGGGAGTGGGGCCTGAGACTCTGCATTTCTAACAAGCTCAGGTGGTGCTGATGCTGCTTAGTCCACGGGCCACACTAAAAATAGCGAGAGTTGAGCAGATGCTTAATTAGCTGGCTATGGTGGCATATCCTGTAATCTCAGGTCTCTGGGAGGCTGAAGCAGGAGGATCATGAATTCAAGCCCAGCTTGGGTGACTTAAAGAAAACTCTCAAAAAGGGCTGGGGATGTAGCTCAGTGTGAATGCCCTGGGTTCAATGCCCAGTACGACACATACACAAATTATAAATAAAAACACTTAATTGTTCAGCTCCTCATCCGGCCTTCCATTTGTTCACCTGCCTGAGTATTTATTTGACCTCCTTTTCCTCGTCTCTCCTCCCTCTTTCCTTCTCTCCCCCTCTCCCTTCCATCCTCTTGTTCCCTTACTCAGCCACTCTCTCTCTCTCTCTGTCCTTCCTCATGCATCCCCTTCTGTGCTCTGTCTCATGCGCTCTAATCCATTGGGTGACAGTCGCCGGGAGGCAGGTGATGCTCTCCCCACCAGCCGCCAGCTGCCTTTCTACAGTGATCATCTTTCGTCTACTTCTTTCACTGTCTCACCCTCTGCAGCGGAGATAACCTTGCGATGGCAGCTGTGGGGCTCAGGAGCTCCCTTTCCTCCCCGACTTTCGCAAGGTCAGGACAGAACTTCCTCAAGGTTTGTGGGAGTCTCCTTGCGGTGCAAGTTGGCCTTTCTAGGCTCAGCTGCCCTCATCTCTCTTTCCTGGTAGCTTTGCCAGGGGCTGCACAGATGCAAAGGGGCAGGGGGTGCTGCCAGCTCCCTCCCAGAGCTCTGCAGCACACTGTGTGCAAACGCTAATGATGCCATAGGGCAGCATCTGGGCAGACGCCAGGAGGCTGCAAATGTTCAAGGCCTGTGTGACTATAAACTCTGCAGCAGCAGCAGCTCTCCCCCTTGACTGCAGATTGTAATCACCCCGAGAACTTCACAAGGTTCTGCTGCCTGGGTCCCCACTTGGAAATGATGCCGCGTGGCTCCAGGGTGGGGCCTGGGAAGTAGGGTGCGGGGAGAGGAGAAAGATGCCCAGGTGATTCTGATATGCAGTCTGAGTTGGGAAACACCAGCTTCCAGTTTCCTGCATGGTACCTGGCTCCTGCAGGAAGCTGGGCAGGAAGCACAGCAGGAAATGAGCCTTAACTCCAGGGACTGACCCTGCACTGCTGTCACTCGAGCTTCCCAGGTCAGTGCACTGGGACATTTGGGTGATGTCACAGCAGCAGTGAGGCTTGGGCTGGGCAAAGCAACCCTTCGTGCTCCACAGGACCCCCCATAAGAGCCCTGTGGGCATTTCAGAGACCGAGGCAAAAGGAAGGTCAGTGACACTGACCGCATGTGAAAAAATTTGAGACTTTGCTCATCATGGATTTTTACATTCATTTTTAAAGAAATGTACTGGAGACTGAACCCCGGACCTTTACACTGAGCTGCATCTCCAGCTCTTTTTTGAGACAAGAGTCTTGCTAAGTCACTAAGTTGCCCCGGTTGGGTTTAAACTTGCCATCCTTCTGCATCAATCTCCCAGAACGATGGGGTTACAGGTGTAAATCACCATATCCAGCTTTTGCCTTAATTTTAAAAAGATTACATTGAGCTATTATTTGACTTCCTCAGTGGCCCCTTTAAAGCACACCGAAATTGTGGGGTCCAAGGCTAGGCAGGACCCATGGATGGTGGACTGGGAGGTTTTCATAGGCATATTGGTTTCTAAACTTTTTAAAAGAAGTTTTATGCCAGCAAACATTTATAAGAAACCCTATTATTTCCAAAGTAAAACTACTGGGATTGAAGTCAAGGAGGCACTCAGGGATGCTATCCCCTCCCTCGCATCATGGGCCTTTGAGGCTCATCAGGGAAACTGAGGCCTAGGCTGGATGACAGCTTTAACCCACGCAGAACACACCAGCCAAAGAAACAGGACAAGATGTAGCAGTAAAAACCAAGGAAGCAAGCAACCAGTGATCTGTGAGTTACTGAGGGGAAATAAAGGGCTTGATTTATAGTACTGGTCACTATCCACGGTATAAACACTTCCGCCCTGGCTGATTTCAATGTCTCAACACGAAGCCACTGACCACAGTGGGAAAGGGATGCAAAGTGGCTTCTCAGAGCCAAGAGGAGCCGCCTCCAGGGAAAGAGGCAGCCTGGAGAGGAGGAGCTGAGATGCCCAAGACTCAGCTCTCGTGGCCCAGCCCTGGGCTCTCGCGCTGGCCGCAGCTGTGAGGTCCTTGCCCTGGTCATTCTGGGCCTGTATTTCAGAGTCAGTGATGCAAAGGGAGTCACAGTTGGCCTCATGGGACCACATCCTGACGCTGCTACCTCCCAGGGTGGACACCTTGGCTTCAAGAGCTCACAAGTCCCTCATCCTTTACATCCACCATCCCGGCTGCTCTTCTGCTGGAAACTCACAAAAGGAACGTGTGACTGATACACAGGTACGCTTTTATTACTCAATACTACAAGTATACAAAATGCATAACTGATTAACAGCTAAAAAACAGTCCAAGAAATGTGAAATACAGATTTTTTTGAAATGATAAAAATGTATCCATGAAAAATATAAAATGTTGCATATATATACAATATATACTTATATATATAACATAAAACTGTAAATAAGAATTATAAATTGGAAATTGTAAATAAGAAATGTGTACAACAGCAACTGGCAAGGTGGTAGTTTTACAGAGAGGTCACTTCGTTCTGGTCAGCACTATTATTTACATCTTGTATCCAAGAAGTCAATGAGCAAGATACTGTTTCCACGATGTGTTTTTTCAAAAGTCCTTTGCACTGAGAACCCGGAGTTCACTGACCGAAAGGTGAGAAATCCTTGGCCTGAAGGATGGAGGAATCCAGAGCGGTGGCTATGTGGGACTGAGGGTGGCTTCACCACGTCCGTGAAGGTGGCCTGCAGGGCAGTGTGAGGCTCACTCAAAAGGCACTCTGTTCCCGGGGCCGGCGCTGGCCAGAAACTCCAGGACTTGATTCAAGCATGGATGGGGCTCAGACCAGGAGGCCTCTAAGACCCCTTCCTGGCCCTGACATCTGTGACTCCCCTGGAGGAAGGCATTCAAGTAACTGCATTGAGGCACATGGACAGTTTGTGTGTGGCACAGGGCCACTTCCCGGCGGGCTCTGGGCCTGAGCCACGCCTGGGGTCTGCAGCTTGGAGTACAGGACTCACAGCTCCTTCAGGATGATCTGAATCTTGCCGTCCAGCTCCCCCATGTCCAGCAGGAAGGCAACGTGATTGCTGTAATGCTGGATGATGTTGTTGTCCATGTTGACCAAGATTCTGGAAGAGAGGAGATGCAGTTGGAATGGGGCAGGGCCCCTGTTTCCTGGCCTTGGTGTCACTGGGAGGATGGTAACACTGCAGCCTCAGGAGCAGCACCAGTGCACTTGGACACAGAGAGTTCAAGTCCGGGAGATACGGTGGTTTGGATCCCACAAGAGTCTATGATGTGCCACTCAGGGATGCCTGCCTGGGCCAGAGGGTGCCACACCCACCCCATTCCGCTCCATCCTGATGAGGCTGAGGGGCTTGGCCTCATCTCCCCACACTCTCTAGGTAAGGACCTGGCTGAATTAAGAGACAAAAGAACTTTCATGGCTGTGCTCCCAGCAGGGTCAAAGCCAGAGCGTGATTCATGCTCGAATCACAAGGAGCTGCCTCCCTGGTGACCACAGATGATCGTATCAGCTGTCCTCTGCCCCTTCCCTGCCACACTGCCAAGCATACCATGGAGTTGGGTGCATCCCTCCATCTACCCATCCGCTCATTCACCCATTCACCTACTCACCATCTACCTGAGTCCCTCCACCCTCCTATCACCCATCGCTAGCATTTGCTGAGGTTTTTTCAGGTGCAGGGTCTTGCCCCAAAACAGAGGTCAGAGAGGAAAGGAATTAGGCCTAGATTTCGTCCTCCAGGAGGGTAGACTCTTGCACAGACTGGAGGAAGGAACCCTTACAAACATGTTACTCCAGTTCATAGACAAGAAAATGAGATTCAGAGAAGTAAGAGTCGTGTTGTTAATTAACGACAGCGCTGAGAGTTGAGTCTAGACTTTTGTCTTTTTCCACTGTATCACTTTTTTAGAAGAGAAGTGGGAGGGGAAGGGGCACCTATTGCCCAAGTTGGAAAGTGGGAGATAAAGAAAAGCAAATACAGCATTAGGGGAAAGTCTGGGTAAGCGTGGGATAACTTTAAGTGGTCCACAGATAGATGTCCGCTTTCATGAGGACCCAGCAAAGCAGGGCTCTGGGGACAGCTGTGAGCCTGGAGCCCACAGCCTAGGCCCAGCTGTCTCTGCTCCTTTGAAGAAAAAGGTCCAGCTCCGGCCCCCAGACGTCCAGGCCTTGCCTGCCAGCATTGATTGCAGGATCCCCTTTCCTGGGACCTGTTCGAAATTCCTGGACTTCACAGACGGATCTTTGTCTGGGGGCTAGTGGCTCCAAGCAAGCCAGAGGAGGCCAGGGTTAGACAGAAGAGTGGGCACTTGTCTAAGTCACAGTGATTTTGTTTGTTTTCTTTGGCGGTGTTTATTGGCTCCTTCCAGGTGCCAGGCACTGGGTAGATGACTCCCAGCAGGGCTCAGAGCTCTGCTTTTGGGCAAGGGACCCTCCCTCAGGGGCCAGTGACAGCTGGACCCAGAGCAATAAGACACCTGCTGGTCAGGAACTGCTGTCACAGAATGCAAGCCTCTCGTCACTTCCTAGCTTCTCACTGTCTTCTGCCCCTGGCTGCATTAAACCCCTGGCCTGCTGCCAGCAGAAACAATGTCTTTGTTAATCTTTCAAGCACTCAGTGGTGCTTGCAAAGCTGATGGTATCTGCCTTTCTCTGGAGGACTTTCAGGAGGCTTTGTAAAACTAAAGAAGCCCCCCCCCCCCATTAAAATTTCCTGTTCTTAGATGCAAACCCCGATGAAGCAGCAGACTGCTTGGCCTCCCCTCTCCCAGGAGGTTTTGGGGGAGTATTCTCATTCAGATGTGCCAGACCATCCTAGGGCCAGAGTTTCTGGGACTGGGGCCTTTGGGGTTACTCGGTCCCTCTGCACTGTTGTTAGGTGATGCCCCAGGCAAGTGGTGGGAATCTATGGCTTTAGTACCCCAGTGATTCTAAAAAAGTTCACCATCACTGCCCTAGGCTATGGTGCTGGGCATGGACTGGCCTGCCTGGCCCTAACTTTTATTTGCACATCATCTAGAGGAATAAGCAGGAGGCAAGAAAAAATAGCGGGTACAGGCACTGGTTTTAGGCATGCAGGATTTCTTCTACCATCACCAACTCATGACCTACGACTACTCTGGATCTCAGTTTTCTCATCTGTAGAAATGGACCATCCACCAGGCACGAAGGGTCAGTGACCTGATGCGGTGTCACTCAGCCCAGCACCTGGCATGTAGGAGGTGCCTGGGGCTCAAGGGAAAGCTTCTGGCAACTGGGGGGAGGGGGCGCAGCCACATCTCGGCGTGTACCCTCTGCTCCTGCATCGTACATGAAGGCACCACCTGGACCCTCAGCGGGGCTGCGGTGGGATCTGTGGGGCTGAGGGGAGGGAGGACGAGTGAGGCTGAGCAACGCGGAGCGGGGAGGTGGGTTCAGTTACAGAGCGTGTGAGCCTCAGCTGGAAACTGAAACACGCACATATATACATAGGTGTGCCTCTCGTACAACCCAAACAAAATGGGTCCTCTCCCAGGGCTGCAAGGGCGGACACATTCCCCTGAGACCCCAAGCTGCTGTAGGAGGCTGGGTGGGAGCCACAGAGGAGAGAGGAGCGGGACCCAGGCCCACTTAGATGGGGCCTCGCTTTGCAAAGCCTTCTATGAAGGAGCCCATGGAGAGCAGTGCGGGGCTGGGCCCCCTCCCAGGCTGGAATGAGACCATCAGAAGCAGGACTCGGGGCTTGCTGGGTGGAAGGGGGAGGTTTCCCAGTATCCTGGTCCTGGGTCCCCTGGGCTGGGAATGGAAGGGACAAATCTTCACTGCCTGGGTCCCATGCTGGGCTGGTAAGGTGACCTAATTAGAGGCCCAGAGACCATGTGACTAAAGCCTGGGAAGACAGTCACCATGTGACACTCCCCCTTTCCAGCCAAGGGTCTCCTAAGCAGACAAGAAAGGGTTCTGGGTCCCCAGGAACCCATGAGAGTAGCCAGGCACTGAGTGGGCCCCTGGAGGGCAGAGCCTACTCTCTCCTGCCCGTGGAGA
Source organism: Cavia porcellus (assembly GCF_034190915.1). Taxonomy (NCBI): domain Eukaryota; kingdom Metazoa; phylum Chordata; class Mammalia; order Rodentia; family Caviidae; genus Cavia; species Cavia porcellus. The sequence goes on along the minus strand of NW_026947508.1, from coordinate 18,345,395 downwards.
TCCGTGATCCAGCACCCAACATGACTCCCACTCACAGCTCCTTCTGCCCCAGCTTCTCCAGCAGCAGCCCTGTGGGTCTGCCTGCCTCTGTGCCTTTGTTCCCTGCTCCTGCCTGAATCACTGCTTATCACCTCTGTGCCTCAGTTTCTCTATCTGTAAAAAGGGAGTGAAAAGAGCCCCGAGCTTAGAACCTGACACACAGTAGGTGGTCAAGTAATGGCGTTCACTGTAACAGAAGTATCATAAAGTGACTTGGCTATCCAATGGATTCAACTTGGGTCTTCTGATATATGACCCTGCACTCCCCTCTCCACCCATGAGGCCACATCTAAAGATCCTTCTACCTCTGCCCCATTCCTAGCTTTCCCGATAGTGATCAGTGTCTGGTCTGTGCAGATGGGAGTGTGACTGACTGGTGACCTTGGCCTGATGGAACCCCCGACTCTACATCCCCTCGACCCCTTGACGAAGGCTCAGCACTGAGCAGCCAGCGGGTGAGAGGGCATGAGGGGGCACTTACCCTCGCTTACACTTCTTGTAGACTTTGCAGATGTTCTCTTCGGGGAGCCCGTACTTCTCAGAGATCTGGGAGAGAACAGTAGGGCGTTCAGTTCTGCTGCCAAACTGGAGCACTTCCTGATCATAAAAGGGGTGTGTGTGTGTGTGTGTGTGTGTGTGTGTGTGTGTGTATGTGTGTGTGTGTGCGTGCGCACATGTGCCTGCATGTATGAGGTTATATATATGAGGTTAACAACACTATCCTGGCCAGGAATATAGCTCAGCAGTATAGCACCTGCCTGGCAAGCATAAGGTCACAAATTCAATTCCTGGTACCAAAACCAACCCCCACCCCTCAAAAAACCCCACTATCCTATCTGTCTGTCTATCTACCTACCTATCACAACCCTGTTTCTCTGGGTTGAAGACCATTCATATCTGGCTATATGTGTCCCATTGGTAGGCCTTGCATACAGTTATTTTTGTATTCCACATAGGTAGTTTTTATATCACTTTTAAAACATCATCATATGGTAAACCTTCCCGTATCACAGCAGACATTTTGCAAACAGCATTTTTAGTAGGTGTAAAATCTCATGAGCATCTACCCCTGCCCGTAGCTCCTGCCTGGTGTCAAATGCTTGAATTGTCCAGTGCTTAGGGCCACCATCCACCCACTGGTAACCCTGCGCAAAGTCTTTGTAGAGAAAGAGAGGACCCTCCCACCCAAAGGCCTGTGGGGAGCATGAAGTGCACGGGCGCCATATGTCACCTCGGGCAGCCCCCAACTCCCTCCGAGCCCCTCCTCAGTGGCTACTGCCGTTATTATTAAAGCTGAGTGACCAGCTGATCCTGGCCCAGCTGGGAGGGATGGCCCACATTTCTCCCTCAGGAAGGCACTACTGATCCTAGACAACAGCTGTGCAAACCGAGCTCCAAGAGCACAAGCCAGGCCCTGAGCCTTGAGCCCTGGTTCACTGACTCCACCACACCCCAAACTTCAGAGCCATTCTCCAGATGAGCACCCAGCCTGCCGGGCTGTGCAACCAGACTCAGCCCACTTCTCCCCCTGAGGTCTGGGGGCAGATGCATCTGGTATGGACCCAGTTCCATCATAGGAGCTGCCAAACTTAACAGGTCTCCTTCCTTCTCAGAGCCTCAGTTATCTTGTTTGTAAAATGGGTGCAATAATGGGATGCACCCAGAGAACGGTTCTGGACTTCAACTGTGACAGTTATGCAGAACACTCGGCCTGGTGCCTGGCCTAGTAAGAGGGCCGTCAAATGCCTGTATTCAGAGGAACTGGCTGCCTCAAGGCCGAAGCACAGCTTGGTGGGGACTCTAGGGGAAGCTGGCTGTCTCCGGGCACTTTTGGATAAGGATCAGATTCAGTTCTGGTGTTATTTATTTATTTATATTTGGTACTGGAATTGAACTCGGGACCTTGCATATGCCAGGCAGGTACTTATGCTTCTGAGCTACATCCCCAGCCCCGGGAGCTATTCTTGACAGAGATCTCCAGGCCAGAAAAGTTCTTAAGATTATTTGTTTTAGTGGTGATGTAACTGGATGCTACCAGGTTTAAGATCTCAAATCAAGCTAAGGAAGAATTTAGGACCTTTCTAAACATAAGAGGAATAAATTACACAAAGACAGCATGGGCTGTCCCAAAAGGTAGCGAGCGCCTTGTGCTTAGAAGTATACAATTTAACGGCAGACACAATTCAGAGGAGCTGAGGGGAGAGAATGCAAGCTCTAGATGGAAGCCTGACCCTTTCAGTTACTGCCCAACCCACAGATTCTGAGTCTGTATTCAAGTGATGTTAACAGGCTTGTGTGAGCCCAACTTCATAGGGCTGGTGCCCAGCAAGAGGACAGTTTGGAAAGAGAACCGGTGGCACAGAACCGGGGAGAGCACAGGCTGGAATCACACAGGCTGTCAGGGCCGTAACCTTATGGACATGAAGAGGAGTGAACAGTGTCCACTTTGCAGGCTTCTCTGATGGGGCCGGGAGCCAGCACACAGCCTTTGACCAAAGCAGCTGAGGTTACCTTAGAACCCCTGCTTCTTCTGAAGGGGTTCAACCTCCACGCCAGCTGTGGCTCAAGCTACCTAGGAGTCTGCTCGAGGCCTGGCTTCTCCAGCTCTCTGGTTCTAGGGGCTGGGAAAAGTCTCAGAGGCCCAGCCTGCACCTGACCATGGATCCACTGACCGCAAACAGGAGGAATGGGGCCCCCAGGAGAGAAAAAAAGAGTGTCTCTGGGCATGGCCTTTTTGGGTTTCGCTCCCATTAAAATAGAAACAGGTTTGCAAAGCCAACAAAAGCCCGGGCCTGTCAGACAGCAGCCATCAGATTAAGGAGGATTTATGGTGTGTGCGACTCCCAGGGTGGAGCCAGGGTTCTGGCTGGGAGATAACATCACAGGCAACACCCCCTCCAGCAGGGCCCTGGGCCCCCCAGTGGGCGGGACAGGCAGGCCACCAGAAGGCCCAGTTCCGGCTGTTCCTTCCCAGCCTTCCTGTGGGAAATGAGACTTCTTACCGCATTCCTCAGCCCCTTCAGGTCCGGGGTCTTCAGCATGAGGGCATCAAACACCTCCTCGCTCTCCCTCCGCACGTACAACAGAACTGAAAACCAATGGGGCAGCTTTAGGGGTGCAAGGAAAACATTGAGCCCGAGAGAATCGCAGAGGAAGGGGAATCTAAAACATTTAATTTTAGTGTAAGATGGATTTCTGCCGAGCTCTGCCTCCCAGCTGGGAAACATTCTGCCTGGTCCCACATGCAGCCTTCAGGTGCATCCCCGCTCCACCACCTGGCAGCCAGGTGGTAACCTTGCAAAAGCAATGTAACATCACTCGGCTTCATTTTGTTTGGGATGTGAAACGTGCGCCCCTGTCCCCTACTCCACTTGTGGGAACGCCTGGAGGTATTTGAAAACAACCAGGTAAGCTGGTTCAGCACTGCTGGAAGGTTTTCAGTTAGGCACAGCTGTTGGTGGTTTCTTTGTGCTGGCCAGAGGTTTGGGGGCTTGTCACCACCCCCTCAAGAAGCCACAGATTGACTGCTAAGTGCATCAACACACGTGTAATGCCATCACTCAGGAGCCTGAGGCAGGAGGCTCTCTGTGAGTTTGAGGCCAGTCTGAGCTATATAGTGAGATTCTGACTCAAAATAAGAAAAACAACAACAAAAATGCAGGCACAGACTTAGAGGGTCAAAACTAGACAACTAGGCTTTGAAATCTCTACTCTGTCCCTGCCCCTGTCAGAGAGAGTGAGGGCCCCTTGGTCAGTACAATGGGCCAGTTGCCTGAGTTAGCTGACCACTCCTTACCCACCCCAAGTCTGGGCCCAAACCAGTCCAAGAGGTAAGCAGTCCCTCCTGGAGCGGGTGACTCCAAGGACACACTGGGAGGTGGACACTACCTCTCTGAAGGTCATCTTCCTTGGCCTGTTTGGAGGGCAGCGGTTCAAACTCCTCAGCAAAGGGCGAGCAGGTGCGCTTCAGGGGTAGCCTGTGGGGATGGCAGGGAGGGTTGGTGAGGCCCCTGCTGGGCTTCCAGGGGCCCTGGAGGTGGACAAAACCAAGGATGGGGAGGGTGCAAAGCAGTGGAACTGCAGGAGAAGCAGCAGGTCTGGGGCTGGACAGCCCGAGTTCGAATCCCAGCCCTGCCATGCTGTGGGCACGGGCCCTGGGCTGAGTTCCTTTGACCCAGGTGACCCCATCCATAAAGCAGGCCATGCAAAAGTACAGATGAGCCTGCCGGAAATAGCCGGTGAGGCTGCAGCAGGTAATGACACAGCATATGGCCTCCATCAAAACGGACTTTTATCACTGGCATCAACATGGATCCTTTTGAAAGAATCAGGTCAGTGTGAAGCGACAGGAGGGAAGATTGTGGGGTGTGCGGTAAAACAGTCTGGGTTCTCATCCTGCCTGTGCTCCCCAACAGCTGTGTGGTCCCTGACCAGAGCTGAAGTTTCCCCACCCAGGAGCAGTGACTCCTGATGGCCTAACTCGGGGGTGGCGAACCTATGGCCTGTGTGCCACGGCCATCACAGTCTTAACTAGTGGCTGTCCCTGGTGGTGAGTGGCACAGGCAGGGAGGTGAAGGGACTGCCAGGCACAGAGGCCATGGCTGGCGGAGGACAGGGCCAGGCCCCCTGTGGTGGAACATAAGGGAACCGGCTGGGGTTCAACCCCCAACCCCTCCAGCTCAGCACCCCTCCACCCCACTGTCTCCAGAGGCTTTTTCTTTTCCTTTTTACAAGCAGGTGTCTCGCCAAAGATTCGCCAGCTTTTCACATAAAACAAACCCATAAAAACCCAGGCAGTTTCAGTGAGGAAGGAGCATGAGTGGAGCTTGGGGGTTGGGGCAGAGTCGGTGGCCTCTTCGGGTCCCAGGCCCCGGCTGGGGTAGCAGAGGGAAAGGCGGGCTGAGGACAGCGTGAGGGGTGTAGGTGCAGTGGGGAGCAGGGGCCCTTGGCAGTTTGTCTGGTACCTGTTGGAGCTGCTGTGTCCTGCCGAGGGCGCTGCCTGCAAGGAAGAGAAAAGACGTTTCCATGTGGGGGGCTTCCTGGGGGACACGTCCTGGGGAGGGGGTGCCATTTCAATGGCTTCTGCTTGCTCACACGAGTCCCCCAAGTGGGCTGGGTGAAGGAGTTGCCTAGCTGGAGGAGGCACCCCAGCTCTGCGGGCAGAGCAGCGGGCCCAGCGGGCCAGGAGTGCGGCTGGTCCTGCCCCGGAAACTGGGCAGTGGCAGCTGAGGCCGGGGAAGATGGAAGCACCTTTTGATAGCAGTGTGCCTGACACTGCTGCTACCCCTAGAGAGGATGGCGGGCTCTTGGCCTGGCAGGTGCTTTGTTGTGGCTCCCCTGACTTGACAGGCCACACAGCTCACGGTCAGGGCATGGGTGTGGAAGCCAGGCTGCTGGGTCCAAACCCTAGCTCTGCTGCTCTCTAGCTGTGTCATTTCAGGGGGTTTGTTAGCTTCTCTGTCTCCATTTCGGGCCCACAGATATAGGGAGACAACAGACACCCAGGACCTGGTGTGTAAGTCCCGTGCTCTAGTGTTGCCATGGCAATCACCATTCCCCCACCCCTCGCCTCAGTGGAGCGTGGGGCTCAGACGTTAGAAACCTCCTCTGTGTGCGCTCCAAGCATGAATACTTTGATGGGACAAGGTGTGTTCTGTTCTCCGATACAACAGCTCACTAGATTCATACATGCACAGTCTTTCCCTTTGTGTGCACGTGGTACTGGGGGTTGAACTCGGGGCCTTGCACATGCGGGCCAAGTGCTTTTCCATTGAGCTACAACCCCGGCCGCTACAGTTTGATACTGACTTTTTAAATGGCAGGCCTAGAGACATCTCAATGGGTCGGTCTGACAAGTCACAATTGCTCCCCACCTTCCCAGCCCGCCAGAGGCTGGGACCCTCTCCAAGCCCTCACCCTTACCCCTCCAGGGCGCTGCAGGCTGGAGAAGTGCACGTTGGGGATGAAGAGCACCGGTGGGGTCTCCAGGTCAGCTTCCGGCCGCAGGTAGGTGGTCTCATTGCCCCGGAAGCCCGACAGCAGGCAGCCCTTGAGGCCTGGTGGAAAAGGAAGCCACTGAGCCCCGGATTCCTTCACCCAGGTCTCAGCTTCCCCTTTCATCTCCATCTCCCTCCCAGCACCCCAGCCCAGCCGGCCCCCAGTCCATGTCCACTGACCGCTGTTGCTGGAGTCTGGACACTTGACTTTCCGCCGGAACTGCTTCCGCTCATCATCCCGCATCTTCCTCTCAGCTCCCTGTGGGAGGAAGAGGAAGTCACCCGGGCCTCCGGAGGAGCTGGCGACTGTCACAATGACTGCTTTGCATCTTAAGTATGAGCCAGGCTTCTGGTTCCGGTTTTTCCCCACACCAGGAAATGGGAAGCTCCCTGCATGTGATCCACCCCAATCCAACCTGGCCCTCCCTGCCTGAGGGCAGCACAGGCCATGAGAGACAGAGAGGAGGAAGGAGCTTAGAAAGTCAGGAGAGATGGGCAGGGCAGGGAGAGTGGAGAAGGAGACAGAAACTGAGAGACGTGGGCAGAAGAAAGAGAGACAGGAGCGAGATTTACAGTGAGCAGAGAACAATGTGCTGAGATGCGAGACCAGAAATGCAGGACAGAAAAGACATGCAGCAGAACAGCAGTGAAGGCTGAAGACAGAGACATCGAGGGGAGACAAAGGCAGGCGAGGGCAGGAAGGCGGCTGCACAGGCGGCCCTTCTCCCTCCCGGGCCCAGGGGAGGGGTTGCCCACCTTGTCACAGAAGATCTTGATCTGGCAGACAGCACGGTGCACCAGGAGCTCAGTGCCCGAGCCACAGTCATAGGTGTCGATCTGCAGGTTCAGGGGGACGCCCTTCACCCCCTTCTGCGAGGAGAAGTCTGTGCTCAGGCAGTTGACACCAATGAACACCTGAGGACAGGGAAAGGTGCCATGTAAGTTAATCAGTCCTTCTGGGGACCTGGTCAGTGCTCTTAAGCCTCACAGGGCTCCCAGAAGTAAACGTCACCACTCCTTTTTTTCAGACCACAAACCGAAGTGCAGAGAGGTGGGCAGCTGTCCCAAGGTGACACAGGCCACATGCAGTGGGGCTGGGGCTGGCCCAGCTAATGCAGGCCTTCTGCCACTGGGTGAGATGCCCCCATCAGCTCACCAAGGATAGCCCATCTGGGAGGGGCACAAAGGCACTTTCAGGGACAGAAGTCCAGAGCACCATCTTTCTGCAATACAGAGTGAGCCAGGACACTACTTTCCTGCTGGCCCAGAGCACAAAGATGAGACACAACTGCTCCACCCTAGCTCCCAGCTCTGGCATCCTGGGCCTCCAGTGAGGGAGGGGATCACTCTCTTCATTTGGTCCCAGCCCCCTTTATCCTGCAGCCATGGAGGCTCTGAGCAGGGACAAGGCTGTGGACCTTGTCCAGGAGTCAGGGAAAATGATGTGGGACCGCCCAGCGCTGTGGTGGGAAGCCAGGCTCTGATGCAACCTCATGGAGCCTCCTTTCCTTATCAACAGAACAGGGATAATAAAACCTGTCTTGTGGGGCTGGGAGGGTGAGCTGTGACTGCTTGATACGCTGTGACTTTTGTAAGACGGACAGCTGAAGTCTTAACCTGCAGTGGATGGCAGCCCCTCAGCCTCAGCCAGGCGAGCCCTGCTGATGGTGCCTGCCGACCCCTGTTCTCTGGGCTGTTTCCCTTGGCAATGACTCTGACCTGAACGGCGAGGCTGGGGTGGGGTGCCTGAGCAGACCCCCTTCTTGGCTGGCTGTGGGGCCAGGCCCCCAGGCACATGCCAGGCATACCTCCCCCTCAGCCCCCACCAGCCCACACTTGAGAGACCCGAGCCTGGGGCCCGAGCGGCGGTGAGAAAATCCCCACCGAAACCCACCTCTCCCTTCCCACGAAACTTTCCCACCTCCCTGAGCTGCAGGCCGGGCTCCTCCTCCAGCCCGCTCTGTGTGAATAATAACAGCCCCTGCCTTTGGGCCTCCCTTTGTATACTCTGGCTCCTATCCCTCATCTTCCGTGGGCAACCCCTGTCCCCAGCCTACCCAGGCCAGAAATGCTTTTGAGACCCTAGTGGGCGACACAAGCCTGGTCCAGGGAAGGAAAGGGCAGGTCCAAGACCACCCAGACTCTGATTCCAGGACAGGCCAGTGCGCGTTGCACCAGGCCAGCTCTCCAAGCAGGACCAGGATGCCCATGAGTGCTCAGCAGGCTGGTGGCTGGGCTTGGGCACAAGGCTGGGAAGGATGGTAATGATGTGAACACTGGCATGGAAAACCGCACTCAGCCCCGGGGCTGGCTGTGGAATCCTCATCACAGCCCGGCAGGCAGGTGACCTATGGGTTCCATCTTGCAGGCTTGAAGCCCAGAAGCAACGGGACTGGACTTAAACCCTTGGCTGCCAGGTTCCTAAGCACTTCCCCTGCCACAGTCTGCACAGGCCAGGAAGTCACCAAGCTCTTGGTGGCTGCCATGTGGTATCGTGCAAGGCTCTGGTACATGGTGAATTGGATTAATAACAACACACTTGTGTCGCTGGCCATGTTCCATCGTGCTAGGATTGCACACTTATCTTACGGCTGAGACCATGGAGGCTCAGAGGGACCCAGTCACACATTTGGTCAGTTAAGTGGAAGAGCTGGGTGCAGACCCAGACTGTCTGGTTCCAGAGCCCACGCTTCTGACCACCGTGGGTCCTGCCCCCTCCAGTAGTGCCCTCCATGGTCCAAACACCACAGCACTAGGTGCCGGTGAGCCCTTTCCCAAGGACAGGAACTCCTGGGCAACCATCCGTCCCGGCCACCACCCGGTGCTGACCTTGGCTTCCTCGCTGATGTTCCACATGAAGGACAGGGCATTGTAGGCCACCTCCTCGATGTGCTGCACCGTGTTGAAGTTCTCTTTGCAGTCAGCTGCAACCACACGGGGGACAGAGAGTCAGGAGGGAAGGGCCCCACGGTGGGGAGGAGGCATTAGAAGCTGTGTGTGCACCCTGCCCCCCAGGAGCAGCACATCAGGCCAGGAGGAACAGGGACCATTGTGGCCTAAGTCACACGGGGAGACTGCAGAAAGAGCATTTGCCCAAAGCCCCAGAGGAAGTCCAGCTCTGCCAGCAAGGCCAGCACCCCGTTGCTTCAGGAGGAACTTGTACTTTCCGTGGGGATTGTGAGGTGGGAGATCTCTTAGATATAGCGGCAAATCGTGGTACAGTTATAATAGCAGTGATCGTGGTAGTACCAAATGGTTAAACTCAGTCTACTAACAGCTACCATTTATTGAGCATTTAAGTAGAGGCAAGTCCTTAGCTGATCCTCACACCCTCCTATGAACACCCAGACTATGTACGAGAGACATGAAGCCCAGAGAGGTTTGGTTACTTGCCCAAGGTCACAGCTAACAAAAGGCAGAGTGAGAGGCCAGGTGCCCAGATGTGCCTGGCCCCTGAGCCCCTGTCCCTAATCACTTTGCTGTCTAGCCTCATGGATGAGTCACTGAATGGTCCCCCATTTGTGGCCTGTTTTCCAGGATACGTGACTTCGAGACAGAAGCCAGCATTGTGGGCAGGCTGGGCTAATGTCATTTGACAGGAACAACTGAATCTCAGGGGGGCGAGGTGACACCATCACAGCTGGGAGGGGGCTCTAAAGCCAGAGCCTGCAGACTTGAAAGTGAACTGTGCCCCTTGCCTGTTTCAGGGTGGGCTGGGCCCAGGTGACACACACTGGGGCTTCCCTCTTCCTCCTTGCTGATGGGCTGGAGGGCCCCAACCCCAAAGCAGATGTGACTGTGCCAGGCTCTACTAGTCTCACTCCCATGGGAACAAACAGGCCTGTGCTAAGGTCTCCCAACCCGTTTGTCCCAAAGCAATGCAGAGGACCGGCTGCTACTTGCAATCAGCAGCTGTGACCTGGGGCTGAAACCAGGCTCCAGAAAGGGGCTGTAAGGGCAGGAAGGGAAGAACTCACCCACATCAATGACCCGCTGCTTGGCGGTGGGCTGCCGGGAGTGCCAGTGCTTCCAGAACCGCAGCTGCTCCACCGGGCCCTTCTCATTGTCGAAGACGACCATCACCACGCTCTGCAAGCACAGCGGCCACGTCACTCCCACCGGAAAGGCCCAGAGTCTTATCTCAGTCTCCCCCCGGCGTGGGGCAAGGGGCAGGTACCCAGCAGTCTCCACCAAATGCCCTGGCCGCCCACCAGCAGGCATCTCGCCCCCTCTGAACCCTCCCCAGTGTGCCCTGGGGTCCGCGCACCTTGACTTTGTTGGAGGACAGAGCGAGGCCTTTGGCACCTGCTGGGGTCCGCAGGGTGACTGGATAGAACTGGCCCTTATTGAGGTAGGCCATGGGTGACTCCCCCGACTTGATGTGGATGGCTTTGGGAGAGCCCAGGGTGTACTCAAAGTCACTGCAAGGAGAGAGGACAGTGAGCCCTGGCCCCGGGCAGGGGTGCCCCTGGGGCGGGGGACAGGACACCAAGACCCTGGCAGGGGCTCACTGTGTGACCTTCTAGCTTGCTTTACTCTCCTGGGCCTCAGGTTCTAGTTCATGGCTCTATTGGGCCTCAGTCCTGCATATTATGAGGCCCAGTGAAAATCAGAACCCCGAGAGACAGCAAAGTCACAGCAACAAGTAAGGGCCACAGAGGCTCACTGTCTAACGGAGCCCTGAGCACTGAGATCCCCGCTCAGCCCAGGAAAAGAAGGTGGAAATCCTCTCTGCCTCCATTTGCCTTTACTTCCCTTTTTTTTCTCATGAATTATTCCTGCTAGGTTCTGGGGCATGCAGGGGTTTTAGGGTGCAGAGGGCCAACTTACCTCTTGATGCTAGGATAATCCTCTGGACAAGGGGGTTCCGGGGATGTTTTCAGGATATCTGGGAAGAGCAGCGACTGCAGAGAAACACAATCCCAAGAGAATAAACTACCATTTCAGGTCACAGGAGCCACAGCCCAGGGTTACAAACACAGTTCCGCAGGTTGCACAGTGCACACAACCTGGACAACAGTACGTGGCAGTCCTGCTTCAGCTCTAGAGCTCTTTCTTCCATGGATTCCAAAGCACTGAGCTTTCTAATGTTCTCTCTTTCTGCACACGCACACTTATCAAGGGACGCTGTGAGGGTGTGGGGATGGGCCCTCACCTCCTGTGGGTCATCTTTGAAGGTGCTGTCTGGTTGCCAGCGCTGGGTGGGTGGCACCCCATGAATGTTCTCAAACAAGGAATTGAGAGAGCCGTTATCATACATGTCACTGGTGGGGAGTAGGTAGCTGTCCACAGAGCTGGCTTCCAGCTTGCTGGGGCCCGGCGGGACTGGAGTGGCCTTGCCAGGAGCAGGCATGGTCCCCTCCAAGCTCATCAGGTTGTTCTTCTTGAGCACATCCGGGTACTCTGGGGTTGCAGACACGTTCTCGGTCAGGAATTTCATGAGGTGCGTGGGGCTTTCGAGGGGCACGAGATCCGTCTCATACTCCATGCCCTGGTAAAACCTGGGGGAGGGCAGAGCAACGGTGACAATGACATGCTGAGGCCTCTGGTCCAGTGTGCCGTGGGGTCCACCCAGCACAGGTGAGGCCAGGCCTCACCCAGGCCGGTCTGTTCTGTGACGAGAGGAGGAAGGTGTGGGGAACAAGCCCTGCATTGCTCAGAGCTGGGGAAATGTCTGTTTTCTCTACTCCCAGGCCTGTTAGTTAGAGGCTGACTTATGCTTTAGCCACAATCAGACGTCCCTGTGACAAAATGGCCCTGCTGCAGACCATCTGTGCTGTGTCAGCATAGGGTGTGTACAGGAGGGACGGTGGGTCTGTGAATACACTAATGTACCCCAAACTGTGAAGGGGGCCTGCCCTTCACAGAGTAGTGAACTGTGGACAGTTTTACTCTTTCTGCATTTCTACAGAATCTGAATCCTTCGCAAAAGGCAGACATTGTATTTGCGAGCAGAATATCACTTGTAATTCACTCTGAAGAGGCCCTGTGCCTGCCCAAACCCACTGTCCCAGCAGTGTTGGGGCAGGGTCCCGAGCAGCCACAGCCACACGCAGGGACACGGGAAGGAGTGGCAGTGCCTGATGCAGTGGTCTGGGTCTCGGGTCTTCTGGGCAGGGAGAGCCCTGCACAGCCACACCCCCCAGCTGGGTGGTCAGAAGGGGAAAATGGAGAGAGGGCCAAGATCCCTCCGGGCCCAGCTGGCCCTGTGTAGCCTGGCCTGCTCTCTACAAGGAAAGGGACACGGCTGGCCTGAGGCACGAATGCCAGGCAAAGGCCCAGGGAGCCCAGGGGAGGAAGTCCAGGAACTCAAGTGTCCCTCCACCAGGGACAGGCCAGCTATCCCTCCCCAAGAAGCTGCGGGGAGGAGGGTTTTGGAGCTGGGACAGAAGAGCTCCAGGGTTTTTCCACTACTGTGGCTTTGAAGTTTGTTTTCAGTAAATGCCAGCCCACGGGGCCTGCAGGCATCTGGGGTGTGCATTTGCTAGTGTGTGCGTGTGTGTATGTGTGTGTGTGTGTGTGTGTGTGTGTGTTGGCTCTTCAGTCTTCATCAGCTAATTCAGGAGTATTTGGAAATATATACAATTGCACTGCATAAAGACATTAATTCTTTTCTTCTGGTTTTAAAAGAAATTAAAACACCTCCACCCTGAGTCCCTACAGGTTCTATGGGCCCCCAGCAGGGCCTCTGTGGCTGCCAGGCAGCTCGGCCTGGGTGAGGAGGGAGTGGGGTGTGGGGGTGCACAGAGGCGCCAGGGCCGCAGTGAGGCTCACCTCTTTCCTTGGTCGTTCCGGCCCCCAGTGCTGGATGACAGTATCCGCTTCTCCTTGGGGCCCTGAGAGGGAGGAGGAAGGATTCTAGTTGGCTCTTGACTAAGAGCTGGCTGTTAGGAGCCGCTCCCCCTCCTGGGTCTTGGCCAGGCACTGGGACACTGAGAGAAAACCCACCAGTCCTTCTAGTCGGCAGGAGCTGGGGCCGCCACTTAGTCTGGGCTCCATGTCAGGGAGGGGGAGAAGCACCCCAGGGTTAGCAGTTAAAGAGCATAGAATTTGGGGTCAGGCAGGCTTAAGGCTTAGCTTTACTGCTTAAAAATGCTGTGTGACTTCAGATAAAGGACTACACCTCCCTCAAACTCAGTGTCTTCATATGTCAAGTGGGGATTTATGAAGATTTACTAATAAAAGTAACCACGTGCTTTTTAAAAATAGGGAACTTCCTATGGAGTAGACCTTATACCAAACACTGTCTCTAATGGAACTTTCATGACCACCCTAGATATCTAGGAATATCATCTCCTTTGCATAGAAAAGGAGACCGAGGGCCAGAGAGTCTCCCATGGGGCTTTGAATGTGGTCTCTGAATATATATTTCTTGGATTCAATCCCTAGATCCATATACTGGCTTTGAACAAAGTGCTTCACCCTTCTGTAAATATCCTCCTATAAAAACACAGACAATAAAAGTCACACAGCCTCAGGGTTGTTGCGAATGCTTAGGCCAGCACCCAGCATTGGACAGAATAGCCATATAAATGTGCTTATAATGTTGTTGTATCTTAAAACATTCTAACTCACTCATCCCTAAGACCAGTACCAAGACTCCGACCCCTTCTGGTGGTTCCAAAGCCCAGGCTGGTACTCCCACCCAGGGGAGAGAACAAGACATTTAATGAACCAGTAAGTAGTCAGCTTTGGTGCTGATTCACCTGAAGCCTTGTTCACAGTTTGTGGCATGACGAGGTCTCAGATCCCAAGCTGGCCCCGGGGTTGCCATTAAACCCAGTCCTCACTGCCCACAGGGCTGCTCTAAACCCAGACTGAATCTCATCAAGATACCACACTGCACAAAAACCAATACCAGCATCCCCTTCAGAGCCTGGCCGCAGCACCCTGGCCCTGGGAATAGCCTCTTGCCCAAGACAGACAGTGCTGGGTTTTATTTTGTGGTCCCGCCTCAACCTGTGAATCCCAGCTGGGGTTCACACCAGATAGAGAGTTATGGCTCCCACTGTGTCCCACCGCGGAGGGGGCTGTCATTCACATTCTTTTTCCTCTGGCCTGGAAGGGATGCTTTCGGGATGCCCCAGTCTGCTGTGGGAGGCAGGAGAGGGAAAACACACCAGCCCAGCAGGAAACAAAGCCAGGGAGATCAGCAGGGGCCTTCTCCTATCTAGAACCATCTGCCCCACTCTCCTTTGGCCTCTAAATTCAGGCAGAGAACTTGTCTTCCATCTTGCAGGAGGGTGTATAAAATACATGTTGGGGCAGCAAATTTGAGGACTTATATATAAAGTTGCTTTAAATCTTCAATTTCAGAGCCAGTTACCTCAACAGTTTGCTCTACATGCACCTCATCCTGAAATGTAGGGACGTCCCCTGGAGCAATCTCTCAGGCCCAGGACAGCAAGTTAAGTTACTTGCTGCCTGGCTAGGGCTGCCTGGAGTCCTGAGTTGACATCCTCATATATCCTCAATGAGAATGCAGGCTGTAATCCATTAGTAATGTCTGGCAGCAGCACTGGAAGTGGTGGGGGTGTCATGTATTTTGCATTTGTGATAATTTTAAATAGAGAACAGTAAAAGGCAAAATGGTAGTAGGGGGAGGATACTTGTGAGAGGAAGAGAGAACATGGCGAAATGGAGTCCAGGGAAGACATGGGAATGTGTTAAAGAAAAGAAGATATGTTCCAGGACTGGGGCAGGAATAGCTAGATAGGGGTGACCAGAAAATGCTTATAACCCATGAAGTGGGTCAGGGAGAGGATGGAAGCTGAGGTGTTGCTGTGATACAGTGCACCTGGCCAAGGCAAGGGCTGAGTCAGGTGTTCACCCACTCAGCCCACGTGTGTCGGGGCCCTGGCTGGCAGTCTATGTGGGCCTTGAAGAACTAGCAATGATCATGGTGTGTTCTTGCTCTCTAGGAGCTCAGTCTGGTGTAGGAGACAGAGAAATAAATTAGCACAGAGTATGTTAATAAGGAAAAGACAAAGAGGATGCTGGTACGGCTGAGGGTCCCCAGAAGGGGTATAGAACGGGAAACCCAAGAAAGCCTTCCCTCCCCAAGAAAGGAATGAAATGACATCTGGGCTGAGACCCAAACTGAGCATGGCCTGAACCAGGACAAAGGAGGACAGGGTCAGGAAGAGGAGGCAGCTGGCGCAAGGGCCCCGAGCTGAGCGCTGGCAGGGGGATCACGGTGGGTACTGGTCCCGGGGCCTGAACGCAAGACACACAAAAATGTACCATGTAGTAGTCGTAGAGGAAGCTCAGGGCTGCCACGCTTTCGTCATCCCCGTTGACTCTCATCATGGCCTTCGTGGCGGCTGTTAAGGGGTTTTCAAGGTATGTCTTCCAGGCCTCATCCTCATTAGCGTAGGGGAATTTCTGGAAGTTGACTGGATCATTCTTCAGCAGCCGCACAGACCTGAAACTGAAGGCAAGCAAGGAGTCCAATTTAGGCTGCTCCCGCATGGCAGCCTCAGGCCAATGCCCAAGAACTCAGAGTTGCCAGCCTTGGGAAGCAGGAGCTGCTGCCTCTGGCATTAGGCACCGAGGGGCAGTGACATGGACGTGAGCCTTAGGTCAGTATCAGTGCTGCCATGGAGAGGTCTCAGGCCTCAGCACCCTCGACACCACTGCTGACCCTGCAAGTCACAGAGAGGAGGCGATAAAATGCTTCCATAGTAGAGACCTACCGGAGGGGAATTCATGCACCAGCATAGGAAATGACAAGGACACATTGCAAAGAGTACAGTTTCCAGATAACCCAGCATTTGCTCTTTGAAGTACTTGTCCTCAAGACCATGAAGGGCACAGGAGGCTGCAGAACACTGTGATCAGGGAGAAAACGTGGCCAATGACAGAGAGTGCCAGGGCCAGGAAGCCCCGAGGCAGAGCTTGGTCTTGGGAAATGGTATTTCAGACCAGCATTTATTGTAGGGTCCCGGAGCAGTGGCTCAGATGCCAGGAACCAGAGTTGAGTGCTGCAGGGCACACGGAGGTAGGCAGAGCCTGGGCAGTGTGCCAGGATGCCTGGACAAACACAGATCATTAGAGCTTAAGAGATAAGCCCCACGGACCACAGAGAGGGGTCAGGAAAGGGGTTTGGGAGGAGGCAGGCATTTTTGTTGGAGACACTCAGCACCTTGGATTTCTTCCCTCAGTAGTGGTGGGAGGAGGGAGCAGAAATGGGGATAAAATATAAAACAATGATGCTGATAAAAAGTAATATCTAACCTTTGATGAACATTGGCCATGTTTTGGGTAATGGGTTAAACACTCTTCGTGAGCTAGCATCAAACTTAACTCTCACGTCGACCCTGATAAGGCATGTGCTATTATTAAATGTCTATTTTATAGTGGAGGGACTCAAAGTCAGCACAGTTCAAAAGGAGCTGTCCAGGAACCCGCTAAGGGAGTGGCTTGGAGAGGACGGGGCACAGGACCACGCTGTCAGACTGTGGCTGCGTGAGACGGAGCTGGTGGTCTTACTAACGCTCAGATTGCTGGGTCCAGCCTAGAGTTCCAATACCGTTGGTTGGGCATCTGAAATGTGCATTTCTCAGAGTGTCCCTGGTGCTGCCGCTGCTGGCCTGAAGCCTATGCTTTGAGAATCCCTGGCAAGGCACCTGTGCTCGGTCACCAGCTTGCTCATTTTGGGGCAGAGTGTGTGGAGAAAGCAGTAGAGGAGAGGACAGGCTGTCCAGGCTTAGGGAGAGACCCCGGAGGTGAAGAGGCTGCTCCTTGGTCTGCTGGTACCCCAAAATCACACTTTCTATATCTCACACGGGTCTGACTGACTTACTGTGTTGGGAACACAGAAACAATGGCAGCTGCTATTGACCACACATGAACCCTGTCCATGCATTAGCTCCGCTCCAAGGACAGGGTCATTGGCTTCAACTCGTGGATGTGGCAGGTGAAGAAAGCTGAGCCCTGGAGGAGGGGGAAGCCCTGGAGGTGGGACCCCATCCCACCGGAAGATGACTGAACAGGATTTAAACTTGGGCGTGTCCAGCCCCGAAGCCACACGACACACTAGTGGTGGAACTCTCGGCATCGTGGCAGACCAGCCGGTGGGAAAGGACCTCACGAGACATGTTGTAGGAAGTGCCCACCAGCTGCCCAGGGGCTCAGACTCACATTTTATGATTCTGGGTGGAAAAAGCAGCCCAGGCCAGACCCCAGAAGATGGGGTTGGCATGGAGAACAACACAGCTCTCTCAGGGGCATCCCCCAGGGTAGCACTTCCCATGTCACTGGGCTCTTAGAGGGAGGTTAAAGAAGCTGTCACACAGGAAAGAAGAATGATAGAAAGCTTCCTGGTCCAGGGGTGTGGAAGAGAGGCACACCCCAAGTTTCTACTGGTATAAATCAAGGGACCTCAAGACAGAAAGTGAGAAGAGGCCCCTCCTAGCTTTCTTCTGGGCCTGGGGTCAGGGGAACTTACTGGACAGCCCAGGGGAACTGTCCCTACCTCCTGCCCAGTTCCAGGTAGAAGAGAATTCCCAAACCGAGGAGTCCTGGAACAAACAGGAGACAGTCCTCAAGGGCCCCACCCCGACTGGTCACCATTCATTTGCAACTAAGTTTAAGAAAAGTACCCACCAGAAAGGACTACAAGGTTTAAGTGCCTCAGCGCTTGAAAAATGCTTAGAACTGTGCCTGGCATATAACGTACTCTTAAAACATGCAAGCCACAACTGCACTCAAGGCTCAGAGCTAGACTGAGAGGTAGCAAAGTGTTGTGAGCTATGACCCCCAGGAGCAGTGGCAGATCTTGGTCCATTGGTCCCAATATGCTGACAGATGGATGGAATGACCATTATCAGCTCTGAGGAGCTATCAGTTATTTTATCTTTTTTTTAAAAAGACATTTTAGAACACAACAATAAACTTATAACCAAAACAAAAGAAGATAACGAGGTCTTCTGCTCACCCGAGGCCTTCCTGGTCTACAAGGGTCTCTGGCATAGCTTGTTGGGATTCCAAAGTCTGATTCCTTGATCAACAGCAGCTGCTGTACCTTAAGCATTTACCTTAGGAAGACACGATGCCAACTGTTTTTGTGTGACATTTTAACTGTCCCATACAACAGCCTTTAGAAATAAGAATTATCAGCCTCTTCTACAGAAGGGGAAACGGAGACTCAGACAAGGTACTCAAGGTCACTCTGTTGGTAACCGATAGAGGTGGAACTTGGATCTGGCCCTTGGGACTCTGAGATGCAGCTCCTGTGCTGGTCTTTTTCTAGAAGCCTTTCCTATTCTGGAAAATTCCCTCCTCTGGAATACATTGAAACAACACTCTGTTACAAAGCAGAATGGAATTTCCCTCCCACACAAGGCAGGAGGCACTAAATAGGAAGGTGAGACAGTGACTAGAAAAGTTAGCTGGAACCTTCGAGTCCTAGTGTCCTGGTCCCCGTGCCTGCTCACCCCACCAGCCAACCGCATGTTCTAAGACTGCACTCAGCTTCCAGAAAGTTTTAATTATGGATAAAATTAGCATTGGGTTGTGTGTCAAATCCTGAAATCTAAGAACTTTTGCTCCTGTGCTCTCTTAAAAGCTAAATAGGAGGGTTAAGGACTCAGTGGGTGGGGACAGAGGAAAAAAGTTCCAGAAGCTGATGCGGGATGAATGTGAAAAGTGGATGAATGTCCATTGGGACAAAGGGAATCGGGAGACTCCTGTCCTGTAAGGTCACCTGCCCTACGGCTTACACAAATTATGTGTTGGTGTCCCAGCTGGAGATGGAACTCTTGAGGTACAGGAAGATGAAAGGAGAATTGAGGGGTCACAGAGGATGAGGATTTGGCCCAGGGCAGAGCATGGCAGAGCCTGATGCATCATGGGAGGAAGTAGTGCCAGGGTCACTGCCCATGGGTTTAGCAGCTGTACCCTTGAGTAGCCCCTTGGTCCTTCCAAGCCTACATCCTCATCTGTTAAATGGGTTTGCTGAAGTCAGGCGCAGGGAGATCAGCCAAGAACGAGACAGATAAGGCTTTGCTCCCAAGGAACTTACTGTCTAATTGGGAAGACACACCATAAACAAGTAGGTAAACGAGTTCATTTTAGTTAGTGATAAATGCTGTGAAGAAAATTAGAACACAGCAGTGTAATGGAGAGTCACCAGGAGTGGTTACCTTAGAGTTAATCTCTGGTTGTTAGGGGAATTAAGTGTATTACCGTAAGAAATTTGTTTAAGCCTAACACCTGCCAAAGAATAATTTCAGTAAATAATAGACATCATCACCATCATCACCCCAGAACCCTAGAGGGAGAAGAAAGGGGAGACTATTTCTGAGGTGCTCAAATTATCACTCCTCCCTCCAAGTCTCCCGTCTGTGATCCAGGTTCTATGTCAAATGCCAAAAGAGATAGTGTAATAACGCCTTACCTTGGTCATCACAGTCATTATCTCACGGGGCCTCCCAACACACACGGTATGAAATATTCCTACTTTACAGACCCAGAAATGAACAACAGAGACATCAGGGGACCTGGGAACTCCACAGCCAGTCGCCTTTCCACAGTGGGACATAAACTAACACATGCTCATGGCAGCTGTCCTTCATTTTATCAAATATTTGATCAAATAGCCACTGGAGAGCCAGACCCTGTCCTGCAGGGTCCCCGCCATCAAGCAGGATCCATCTTAATGGCAGCAGGGCAGCCCTGACTACAAAAGCAAACAGCTCCTATCAGAGGGGAAGGAAGCTATGAAGGAAGAGAAGCCAGAAGACTTGTCACCTCCCCAAGCCCGAGGAGTGACAGCTGCGTGTGGAAAGTGGGAGGATGAAGGAGGAGGAGAACGGAGATGGGCGGGGAGGACCTTGGATCGTCCAGATGACAGGAAACCGGGAAGAGCATCCAGAGGCTTCTTCCTACTCCGGCCAGAGAATGAGCCATCGCTTTGCATATTCACATTACCCGAGGAAGGCCAGCACACCCAGGAGGAAACTCGCTGCTGCACTGTGACAATCCCTCGCATTTGCATATGTGCTATATTCTTCAGTATGCTTCTCATGCATCCGTCATACCTAAGATCCTGCAACGCCCTGAAAGGCAGGGAGGGAAGGTATGACTGTCCCCATTTGATAGCAGAAAAAACAACCCATAGGGCCACTGGCATGCCTGAGGGCACCGAGCTGGCACCTTGAGGCATCAGGCCTAGAGCTGAAGTCTCTGGCTCCCAGCTTCAAGAACCCTCACAAAGCTGCCTCTGGTTGCTTCCTCCTGCATGTGGGAGAGAGCTGGAATCAAGATGAAAAGGCGCTCAGGGATCTTGTTCGCTGCTACACCACGCTTGCTGAGGCCCCTCTCTCGAGTTCTCAGGTGTGAGTGGGGCTCCCCTCCCTCAGCACCTCACCTGGCCCATGGCACGTGAAGGGTGTGGTACCAAATGCTCCATGTCCAGTCAGCCTCTCGGCCTCCTGACTCCAACATGCGTCATTCTGGGTACCAGGATGGAGGAGGCTGAGTGGTGGGGTGGGGGTTTCGCCCAGTGAGTCTCTGAAGTGCAATGCCCACTGCTTTCTGGTTGAGCTATTTAAAATTCCCAGTGAGACCAAGTGGGTGCTGTTTCAGCCATGTTGGGGCCTTTTGGTATCACTCCGTTGTGTTAGAATCCTAGCAATTTAGGGTGCACACAAGACTTTGGAAATACAGTCCCAAGAGGAAGTATGTTCACTCAGGACACACAGTGTACAGCAGGATGGGAACTCAGGTCTCCTAGCAGCCTATCCAATGCTAAATTGCCCTGGTCACAGGCATCTCAGTAATTCAGAGGAGGAGAAGTAGGGATTCTCATTCAATTTTGCAGAAGGGGAGAGTAAAAAATGTGTCACCAAAGACGCAGCCTCAAGCCTCACCTATAAAGGTGTCTGAGCCAGGACAGATCTGGGGAGCTGGGTCCCAGCCTGAGTAGGAAGAACTGCAAGGCCACCTGATCTGGGTGTTGGCACTGATACACCCAGTCAGTGACTTGCCAAACCTTGCCCTGAGACACCCAGCCTCATCAGCGGTGATCAATCAAACTCATGAATTACCTACAGGGAGGCCCCTCCACAACTGCTCATGGAGGAATCATTGTGTCAGCCAGCCCCATGCAAGGTGTTCCCTGGAGATGACAGGGGTGCCCCAGCGTTCCCACACCTGTCAGTGACCCACCTTGTTTTCTAGATCCACAGTTTGTGAAAAGAACCGGGAAGGCTTTGGGGGCCTCACCTGGGAGAAATGATGGCACACGGCATGAAGTTTTGTATGTAGTGACTCCAGTTTGAAGGAGGTGGTTACATAGGTGTGGTTACACAGGGGAGCTACACAGACCTGGGTTCTGGTCCCAGCTCAGCTATTTATAAACTGTGTGATTTTAAGAAACCCACCAGCCACCTCTGTGCCTCAGTTTTCTTACCTGTAAAATGTGGGAAGAGGAGAGTACTAATCTCTAGAATTACTAGGATAGCTACTGTTCATTAAGGGATTAAGCGCCAGGTGCTGGGTAAACAATTTCTAGTCATTGTTTTATTTAATCCTTGCTACAACTTCACGAAGTGTTCCTTCTAGAAGACGTAATGAGATCATGCAATACGGTGACCAGCACTGTGCCAGCACAGAAGAGTGGGAACTATTATTAAAGTCACTAGTTTTTGTGCAGTGGTCCCAACAAACTTCATAATTCACAGTTGTACTTTCTTTTGCCTGAAAAATGGAGCATCTTTTCCTAGTCGGTAGCAACATCTCTGATGCTTTGAGATTCCAAGATAACAGGAGAAAGCATCACCTGCTTTCTCATCAAAATCCAGGTGGGCAAACCCAGAGCAGTCAGGCCCCACCAAAGAATTCTAGTTGCACGAAATTAATTATGTGTCATTTTCTAATTATACCAGAAACTCACTTTCTCCCTTTGAAAAATTGTTCCCTATATGGGATTTTTTTCTTTCGTGCAGTAGTCTCTTGGTTTCTTGTCTAATAGTCTATTTTATTTTCTACTGTTCAATTGAGGCTTTAAAGAAATTGAAATCTATCTCTCAAGCCAGAATGCCACATTTCTTCATTCTTTCACTCACTGATTCATTCAACAAACATTCATCGATGATTACTTTCCAGCAGACTACTTTGAGCACTGGGAACATAAAAGTGGCTACTATATCATCTCTGCCCTTAGAAGTTCCCAGTTCTTGCTGACCTCCTGGGAGAAGGCCCAGTGAAATAACACCAAAATCACTAGGAGAATTTATTTGCAAGACTTTCACTAGATCAGAGTTCTGACCCTTTTAGGAGGCAAAGGGAACAGAACAAGAAAGAAGCCAGCCAGGATTATCTGCTGCACTTTACAAATGGGGAAGCTGAGTCCCAGAGAAGTGGGGAGCATGAAATTACTTAATAACTGCAGGCCTAGAGGCTGGGGATTTAGCTCAGCGGCATAAGTGCCTGCCTTACAAGCTGGCAGTTGTGAGTTCGATCCCCGGTACTGATAAAAAGGAAAAAGACCAAAAAAAACCCCAAAACTGTAGGCTATGTGTCTTTGTTTTCACATATGCTCTGTGAGGTGAGTGTTTTATCACCATTTTCCACATGCAGAAACAGACACTTAGGTTAAGGAGCGCATGGGCAAGTCAGCCGACCTGTGCATGGCAGAGCTGGGTTTTAAACACAGGCGACCTGGAGCAAAGCTCTCAGCCTGCTGACTCAGCAACTACACAGCAGGTCAGCAGTGGCTCTGGGAACCTCCTGCCCCCAACCCCCTGCCCAGTCTCCTAGGCTAGTGGTTTTTAACCTCGAACACACATCAGAATCACCTGGAGGGCTTGTTAAAACACATAATTTCATGCCCCGCCCCCAGAGTTTCTGATTCAGTAGATCTAGGGTGGGGCTGAAAATTTGCATTTCCAAGTTCCCAGAAGATGTTGAAGATGGTGATGATCCAGGGACCACACTTTGAGAACTCTGCTCTAGGTGAACTGAGAATTCTTTAAAATAATGACCCTTCTTCCGTTTCTAAAGAACACAGGTCTGTAGAATGCAAGTACACAAAAAATGTGGGACCTACAGAGGGCAGTGGAGAAGAGAGTTCATTCATCTTCTTCCTCTGGGAAAACTGTTAACAGTTCAGTATATGTCCTTGTCCCTTTCCAGCGTTTGCGCACAAAGGAAGCGGCGTGGCATATCGTGGTGGCACACTGTTCCTGGCCCTGGTTAAGCCGCAGTTAAGATCCCAGCTCTGTGAGACGCCGGGTGAGCCTGAGCCAAACCTTAACCTTCCCTCCTGGGACTGCACTTACACTTCCATATCTCTCTGGGTTGTTGGGACGGATCAAGGAGCCAAAGTAGTTCCAACATTTCACACAAGATCTGATGTGGAGTCGGGGCTGAATATTCACTTTCTTGTTTTAGCCCAACAGGAAGCTCCCAGGATCCAAATTATGCTTAAGCCCTGCTGCCCTTCCTCTCTGTCCCTCACTGCGGGGACCTCTGATGACCTGCTCAGTCCTGCCACTCACTACTGAGACTGTCTCAGCTCCAAGCACAGCAGCCCAGGTCGAGGTTAGAGTTGTCTCCAGTGCTCTCTGTGCCCAGTTCGCCTGTTTTACAGCCCAAGCTTAATGAGGGCTTTTAACTTTCCATTCACTAGCAGCGTAACTCCGACTTTTAATAACACACCTTGTGCACGACAAAAATTTGCTCCTGGCAATCATGGTTTCGACCACAAAACCGCAGCGGGGAGGCGTTCTTGGTTAACTCTTTCAGCGCTCCAGGCAGTCTGGAGCCTGCACTGCCAGAGATCAGATAGACACCGCGGCTGGCAGGGCCTCACTCATTGGCTGCCCCTCCACCACCCGCAAGTCCTGCCCTCTGCGGCCTCTCTCCAGGGATTCCCAGCCAAAGAGGGTGGTGGTCCAGACTGTGCACTGAGGACTGCAGTAAGGAGGATCCTGAGGCGCCACCTCCAGCGGATGGACCTTGATGGGGCAAAACCTTGCTTCCTTGGTGGTAAACTGTGGCTAGTCTGAGAGTCAGGGCTGGGTTCTACAGGTGTGCCAGGCACACAGTAGGCCCTTGGGAGCTTTGGAACCTTAGAAGGGGCCAGGAAGTCACTTTGCACCTTGTGGTCACTGGTAGTGGCCACAACATCCAACGTACGCTCCAGACTGTGACCGCACATCACCCACTCCGGAAGTCCCGCGGCAGGCAGTGCGCAGGCGCAGAGGGCAAAGGGCAAGCACAGGCTGATTTCCCTGCGGACCCGCTGCCCCAGAATCCCTTGCGGCCGGATGTAGCCACTGGGCACGGGGTGAGCCCATGAGCTGTAGGTGCCCAGGGCGGCTGGCCGAGGCCCGGCGCTGGGCCTGACCACATGAAAGGCCTGGGCGCTTGCCACCCAACAACCGCCTCCAGCTGGTTCTGACTACACTGCCCGGCCGGCCTTCATGCTGCTCACAACAGACCTTCGAGGTGCCACTCTCCACCTAAAGCCTCACAGTCGGTGTGGAGTGTATGGAGCCCTACACGGGGCCGATAGTTCGCGTATTGAAGCTCACAGTTCCGCCTGCCAGGTAGGTGTTTATAGTTTACAGGGAGGATACACACATTCACCCAGATCCAGCAGTAGGAAAGTGACAGAAATGGAAATCTGACTTTTGCCCCAGGGCTGACCAAGAGCTGGTCCTTCAATCGGGGCTCAAGATGAATGCTTGGACTGTACTCTTAGGCACTTCTTAGGGGAATGCCCTGCAAGACCGAGGCCACAGCAGCAGCTCAGAACTTGCAAGCTAAGGACTTAGCAACGTAGGTACGGACTTCCTTGGAGAAAGAAGCCTCATCTGTCAGAAGATTTGACTTCAAGGCCAAATCACTGAAGAGGAAAAAAGTAAAAACCTTTCTATTCAAGTAAGCAGCGTCAGGACTTGGATCCTCTAAAGAGCAACCCGAATGGTTCTGCCTGGGCTGGCAGTAGCCCTCAAAATTTTTGTGTGTGCCACGTATGAAAAAATGGAAAGTGAAGGGTTCCCAATACTCAGTTGCTTATTTCTGTATTGAATAACAATAATATTATGAGTTTGCTGCCTACCAGGCTTGAAAGCAATCACTGTTCTAAAGTTACTGGATTTTCCTAACAGCTCCAGAAGGTGGATGCCACTGTGGGCCACCATTTCTAGGTGAAGAAATGGAGCATCAGGTGAAGTGATTTGCCCAAAGTCACAGAGAATAAGTGCCACAGCTGGGACTTGAGTCTAGGTGTCGGAACAAGGTACCTGCTGTTATGCTAGTCCACTTGTCAATCCAGGAGATTTATTCAAAAGAAATCTGATGCCAGTTAACCACAGGGATTTTATTGTGAACATAGTTGGCCAACCTAGAAGAACCCCAGAATCACCCGGTAATCCTAGAATCCTAACTGCAGCCAGGATCCACCAATTGCTTTGCCTGAAGGTCTTTTAAGTTCTTAAAATACTACTGAGTAGGAGGTTGAAAAAAAGGTTATTTTACCTGCTTCTGCTCACTCATGTCTAAGGATGTCAGAAAGAGGAGAGTCACAGTTAAGGTGTTCGAGCTTCATCTGCCAGCTCCCTGAATCCAAGCTAAAACAGCACAGATCTTGTCCTCATCCCACCTTCTCTGAGATCTAGAATGCTCCCAGGGGTCCATAGTGAAGATCAGTTTAGCCAGGTAGGCTTCTGAATCCCAAGTGTGGGCAGGAATGCACCTGCATCCTTCCAGGCATCAGAGATGACCTCATCGAAAACCACTCCTCAGCTTCCCCAGCCAGAACTGCCTCTGAACAAAATGAACCACATTTTATTGAAAGCATCTGCAAACTTTAGCTTTGTGCTAAGCATTTTACAGCCTTAGCACACTCGACTCTCAAGTATCCTACAAAGTATACGTGTACCCATTTTCCAGATGAGGAAAATGCAATCCAGATAAGTTGAACGACTTATTCAAGATCCCACAGCCTTTAAAGGACAGAATCTGGATTTGAAGGTAGGTTAAGCCCCCTATAGAGAATGCGCATGTTAAACTACCACACTCCAGCCTTCCTGCTTGGGATTGTTCCAGTTCAACAAACAAGTGCCTGTAGAGAAACCCAATTCTCTGCTTAAGACAGCTCTTAAAAGCACCTCAAAGAAGTTCCTTTTGGCAAGAAGATAGAAACCCAGTGAGGGGCCGGGGTTGTCTCTGATTTCCAAGGCCCCTTCAGAGTATCAAAACGTGGTGCCAGAAACCTTCACAGTTTCACTCCTGTGTTGCTCTGCCTGGCTCGAAACTGCTTAGCAGAGGGAGAGAAAAACTATTTTCCCAGGGAAACACTCAGCTCTAGCTTGAGACCAGGGCTTGTCTCAACTCGCCGAAGCAGAATCGTCAGCTCATTCATTTACCCTTACAAATTGCCGTGTGAATTCTGGCGCCGGCCTCCCCGCTCTTCCTCCTCCTGGAAACCCCATCCACCCTCCAAGCTCCGAGGGCACCAGGCATCCGCTGATGTTTACTCACTCAAGTTCATTCGACATCTTCCTGCTCCCAGGCTCTGACGATCTGCTCCGAGGCTCTGCGGACCACTTGTCTCTAGTTCTTGGCTGACACAGACATTCCCTGCCCAGGGAAGTGTTTGATTTATGTTGAGGTTTAGGTGTCAGGATTTTGCTGACAGGTAAGTTCCCAGCAGCGCTAGTGCTGATTGGCTGTCGGTACAGGTGCCGGCAACTGCAGGTATACCTCAACAGGTGCAGCTGTTAACTCTTGGCCCTCCAGGAGGGCGGAGCCAGGAGGGGCTGGCTGGGTGTAGCTGGCCAATTCCTCCCTTGGTGAGGGGGCGGGGGGCGGAGATGAGGGAGGAGGGAGGAGAAAGAAGCTGGAAAGAAGCAAGACAACTAGAGGAAAAATACAGAGACCGATACTTGGTTAGTTAGAGTCCTGGGTGCCAGAAACATCTCCTCCGTAGTCCTCGGTCCCCTCCTTCCCTCTGGGAAATCTCAAAGGAGAGACAAGATCTTCCCCTGGTGTCTTTGTATAAATCCCCCTCACCTTTTTTTTTTTCTTAAGACTTTCCCCTTATTTATGAATAATTTAGTTATTCAAGTGATTACCTTTGATTCTCACAGCAATGCAACATCACTCGCTGTCACTTTCCTCTTCCTTCCCAGCGCGTGCACATTACAGATGAGGGAGGAAGGGGAGGCTGGAGAGGCAAAGCCACTTGCAAAGGGGGACTGACGTGGCTGCCAGAGCTCAGACCCAAAGCTGCGGTCCCGAGTCCGGCTGCCAATGGCCAGAGCTGAAGACAGTACCCTCCGTTTAACAGACTCTCACTGAGTATCTGTTGTGAACGAGGCTGTGCTTTGGATTCTGGGGAAACAGAGGCCAGAGAACTTGGGAGGAGCTTCCCATGTGGGGAGGTCGCCGGGGCCAGGGAGGCCATCTTTTATGGAGTATGATACAGATCTGAATGGGATGTGGGCAAACCGCATACCTCGGGCTGGCACAGAAGGGATGGAGAAGTTGGAGTTGGCCATCTTTGAAGCTTTAGCTGATCATTCCACCAACTCCGAGTGCCGCTTTCTGCTTTGGGAGCTCAGGAGAAATCAGTTGCCTATTAGACGAAGTAATTGTGGAATAATTGCTATGAGCCATCTTCTCTAAAGAACGAGGTTGGTAAACCCAGAATATCCACAAGCAGGAGAAAGCTAGAGTTTTGTTTGTTTTGTTAAGGAGAGGCTGCCTGGAATAATTTGAAATTAAATCTAAGCCCAAAACTTCTTTCCCGACCCCCTTGCATGTCTCTTTTTGCTCTGTCTTCCTGGGGTCCTCGCCTTGGCCCATTCCTTTCTCTGTCAGGGAAAGGCAAAAGAGGTTTCAGCTGCCCTTGCTGGCCGGATAGAGGTTTTCAGGGTAAAGTCAGAGACCTTCGGGGTCAGGGGTCAAGCCTGGGGTGAAGGCATATTGAGTTTGAGAATTCCCAGTGTAGTTTCTCACTGGAGGCTATGCGGAGGTCATCACAAGGGCCCTAACAAATGATAGTAAATAAGAACCCCTGATAAAGCTTTGTCTTCAGGGCAGCCCTCTGCAATCACCCTTGGAAAAGTAGACAGTTATTTCCTGTCACAGCTCTATGTAGTCTCTGCAAAGCCTTACAACTTGTTGATGTTTCTGTGATTATCTATCTCTATATTCCTGTGGAAAGAAACTCCGTAGAAGCACAGACCCTTGTGTCTTTTTCAGTCCTGTCAGTGTGAGGCTCCTAGTAGGTGCTGGATACACAACCTAGATCAGGCATTGTGCAGAGCTCTTGCGTGCATTATCTCATTTAATTCTTATGACAACCCTGTGAGTTGCTTTTATCATCCCCATTTTATAGATGAGAAAAGTGAGGGACAAAGTGATTAAGTAAAACCACTCAAGGAGAGCAAGGCAGTGGTAGAGAAAGCTGGGAGTTAATCTGAGAGCAGAGCTTGGGTGCTCAGCCACTTCACAGAGGCTATTGGTGCCAGCCGTGACTGCAAAGCTGGCCGCGACCCGAAGGACGGCACGCTTCTCTGTATGTGCCTGCCTCCCCACCTCAGGGACGGCTGTGGTTTCTGTCAGCTGTGTTGCAACGCACAGGTGAAGGACTGGCAGGTGACTCACGCTGGCTGGGCAGTGGAGCGGGGCTGGGATTCCAAGTGGCATGCCTATGCTTGCAGGGCTTTTAAAAATGGGTTCTCTCCCTCTGTTTCTGGGTTCTGTGTCTTTAAATCACCTGCACCTACCTGCTGAGCTTTGCAGAGGTGCAAGTCATGGGGCAGGCAGAAGGTTTTTACGTCTTTGCAAAGAAAGGCCCCGAAAAGTCCCTGGGTGGCGGGAAAGGTTGAGGGGTCTGGGATAGGTAAGCAGCCGGTTCACAGGTCGCCAGACTCCTCCACCGGGAGTCCCACGTCCCAGGCCTTCCTTCCCACTGTGCAGACCCAGGGTTTGAAGAGACACTGCCCAAGCCTTGCTGACGTGTGTGGCCCAAGGCTAGGTGAGGCTGGCACTTCTTTTCACTTCTTAGAGGGACCAGCTCTTGGTTTCCCTGTGGAGGAGATAAAAAACAGGGACCAGTCAATGATGTGACATGTAACATAGTGATTATATTCACAATAATAACAGTGCATAATGATGGCTGCTACTTGGTGTTTGTATTTTGTAAGACTGTGCTAAGAATCACTTGTACTAGGCAGTAATACTGCTCTCAGACTGACAGAGCTCTGTTTACATCCCAGCTCCGTAACGCAAGGTAAGGAACTTGCTCAACCTCAGTTTCCTCACCTGTAGAATGGGTATGAAAATAGTATGCATCCCCCATAGGGTCATTATTAGTATTACATGAGATAATTTAGGCAAAAGTGTTGTATAGTATCTGGCATCTAACAATCAATTGTTACAAAATATTCCCCCCAAAAAAACTTGATGAAAAAACATGACAAATTTATTTTCCAAAATGAAGAAACTGAGATTTAAGTACATTGACTTGTTGAAAATCAATAGCTAATAAGTGAAAGACCTGAGATTTGAACTTGCATCTTTATGATTCCATGGTCGTAGAACTGGACTAAATTAGGGAGTGTCCTGAGTTCAAATTCTGTCTGATCTCTGGCCATTTAGTGACTGAGTAAATCTTGTCTTAGAGTCAGAGTCCCTCCAAAATCCGATTAGCTAATCACTCTACAGACAGATTTGCAGTCAGAATCCCCTGGGTTTCCTTTTCCGGGTTACTTCTTCCAGACACTGTCTGTCCCCTTAGAGTGTGGAGTCCTTCATCTCTCGCTCTGCTTGCCGAGGTCCTGACTCCTCATGAGTCACGGCTTCAGAAGAGCGTGACACTCTCCTTGGCACGTTAGGCGTGGGTCACGAAGGGCGGGACCACAGGACTAAGTACCGCAAGGTGTAGGAGCCAGGGTTGCTTTATTCCTGGGCACCGCACGGCTGAGACGCCATCCTTCAGCCTCGTGGCCTGGTAATAGCGTTGCCTTATCTAGCACTGGAAGACTTCATGCTTCAGCTAGCACATCTGTAATCCTAGCGCTCGGGAGGCTGAGGCCTGAGCATCCCAAGTCCCAGGCCAGCGTGGCCACATAGTGAGTTCAAGGCCAGCCTGTGCTAAATCGTGAGCTATGATTATCCACAATCTTAATGAAATTCCTTTGGCCTATCCAAAAAACATTGAAATGACATCCACTCAATAGCACCTTTCTGTGAGTACAGAAATGACAAGATTTTAATCCCCCCCCCGCCCTCCCCACTAAATGTTCCATATTGCACTTACGTTGGTTCTGTAATCAAAAGGTCTACATAAAGCTTCAGTTTGTCATTAAACCAAAATAAGTGCTCCCTGACTAAACATCGTGTCCCCACACTTTGGGACACAAAGTGGAGACAGAGAGAAAGGTTCAGAGTCCTTACTTAGCTCTTCCTGGGGAAATGTGGGGATGGCGACTGGAGCTGTCCGGCTTGCAGGGTCTTAGCAGCGAGCTCAGTTACAATCTTGGCCTAACAGTTACGATGATCGCTATCACTTTAAGCACTTGTGTCTTTATGTACTGGGGAGGAGGGCGGTCACTCAGTCCCCAGGTGGTCTGATCTTGGGAATGTTGTTGGAGTTACTGGAGGAGAAGCTTGCTTTGACTGAGACCCTGGATGAGCAAGCTGGCTTCTTCCTTGCTGCAGTTTCCTCCCCGGTGAAGTTAGTACCAGGAGGACTAAACAAGGTAAGCGAGCGGCCTTCGGATATGCCAGGCAGTGTCCTTGTGCTTAGAAGCCTAATGAAGAATTGCCGTGAAAGTCCCCATTTTACAGAAGAGGAGCAGGCTTGGAGAAGTGACGTAGCATCTGAGAACACCTGGCTGTCTGCATTGTGACAGAGAATCAAACAGGTTTGTCTGACCCCAAAGCTACGGAAACTGCCCTTTCAGCCTCCTGGGTCCTTTTAGGGACAAGGCATGAAGTAGGTTGCCAAAAGAATTGAGTGAGGGAGAAAGAAACGTTGATAGGGTAGTTGATAATCTGTGTAAGGTACCTTACACAGATTTATCAGCTCCCAGAGGGCAGAAGCTATACAGAGAAAAATAAATCTCACACAACACCTGCCCCCAGACTCAACATAGCAGGTATTCAATAAAGATTTGTTGAACAAATGAAAAATGACTGGATGAGTATAATTTACACAAGATATTAACGTTCAAAGCAAGTTGCTGTTGCCTTTTACGCCCGCCCCAGTCCCGAAGGGAACGCCTGCTAGTTTGAATCTCTACTCCCCACCTCATTAGCATACACCAGTGACTTTACTCCAGCCTTCCCCATCATCCCTCCCCCCTGAGATGAAATTAACTGGGATCTCGATGGAAAGCCAACAGCAAAGGGTAGGTACCCTATAAAAAGTAGCTG
Organism: Cavia porcellus; assembly: GCF_034190915.1. Lineage (NCBI taxonomy): Eukaryota > Metazoa > Chordata > Mammalia > Rodentia > Caviidae > Cavia > Cavia porcellus. Next base: position 18,313,959 of record NW_026947508.1, on the reverse strand, counting down.
CTGTTAGGTGAGCACTGATGTGGAGGCGGGGCCTCTCAGTCACCCCATCCCCTGCCTCCTTCCCAGTCCCTTCTATGAATGGAGCTCTTTTCCAAGCATCTGTGTGTACTTTTTGGTCTCCTGTGATCCAGTAGCCAGCCTGGGGAGGATGAGGCAAGGATGTGTTGTGGGTGCTATTTGACAGGTAATCTGAGGTTCAGAGAGAATCCCCCTAGTTAGGGAACTCGGGGTACTGGAACCTCAGCTTCTGGAAAGTGTCATCTTAGACACCATTGCAGAGCCTGTCCCGGGTCCACACTGAGAGCCCTGTACAAGGGTCATCAGACTTCCCTTCTCTTCCCCATCACTGGGTGAGGACACGACCCTCCTCTGCAGGATTGCAAGGACCTGAATGTCGTGCTCCTGGGGAGTCCGGCCATGGGGTGGGTGGCCTCCAGGCCCTTTACACTTTGTACTTCAGATTTCTGTCAGAGCCCTGCTGGTGACACCACTGACACTCCTACTGGAGGTTTCCTGAACGTCCAGACTCATCGTACGGTCTCAAGCCACCCTGAAGCCTTACAGTAAAAGCAGAGAGCCTCTGCACACGCCCCACGTAAGCAGTTTCCTCACTTATCAAGTTGTTGAGGGATAACTGAAGACACCCAGTCCTGGCAAGGGTAAAGGGAAACAGGTTCTCTCCTGCTGGAAAGAGTGAACCCCTTCAAACTTGGGCTTTCAGTCTTAGCATCTCCTTTGATCTAGCAATTTCACTCATAGGAATTTGGGCCAAGCAGATAATCTCTTTGCTCCAGGATTTATGTACAGGGACATGCACCCGAGCGTTGTTTATAATCCCAAGAAATCAGAATTCATATAAATACCCTGCAGCAAAAGGAAAGGAGAGAAAGGTGCCGAGCGCGCAGGACACGGGGCCACGCTGGAAAGGATGGCTCGGTAGCATTGCTGAGCTCGCAGTATGATTGTTATCGCCGAGTGTCCTTATGTAATCCTCACAGCAGCAAGTGCCATCATCCTGATTTTACAAACGAGGAAAATGAGGCTCAGAAGAGACACGACTTACTAGGAAGTCTCTGAGCTGAGTCTTCACCCTGGGTCTGTTTCTCTGCATTTACTTGACCGACACTTCCTACAGGACATTAGATTGTTCCTATTTTCAAAGTCTACTTATGGGAAGAGAAAGAACAGGAAAGGGACCCACCAGCAGTCACATGTAGACAATGGGGACCAATGTGACTTGCAGTTTATTCTGTTGGCTTATCTGTTGACATTTGCTTTTGTTAACAGAACAAAGAAACTTTATTAAAAAGTAGCAAAGCAAGAGTTTGGAAGGAAGCAGCCAAGCGTTGTTTGGAGATGCTCCCACTGTGGCCGGGAGCCAGCCAGAAAGGAAGCCGCAGGGGCGAGGGGAGCCTCATCGCCGGAAGGAGAGGCTGCGTGGCCCCAGGGATGCCCGGAGGCCCAGTCTTCTAGGACCTGTGCCCCAGGCCCTGGCGGCCTAACTGCTATCGCAGGGCCCATCACCAGCCTGCACCTTAAAAGGCCTTTAAATACACACTGCCCACTTCCAAATAAAAGCGTGCTCCCTGGAGAAAAGCCTGTTAATTTTCCCCACCACCACGGCAAACAACACAACATGGAGAAAGTATTTCCTCCTCTCTGAAGGGGTCAAGCTGGGGGCTTAGAGAGTTGAGGTGAGGGTTTTCTGGAAGAACTACTGAGGGAAGATGGTTAAGGTATGGACCTGGTTTGAGGGGGTCCTGGGCCTCCAGTGCTGATCAGAAGAAGCAAGGAGCAAAGTCAGGGCTGCTTTTCTGGGGCAGGGTGGGGCAGGGTGGGTCCTGTTCTGGGCTCAGGTTATATGAGCACAATTATTAACCCTTGGGTCCCAACCAGTCCTGTTTTTTAGGCTCTGGACAGGCTGTCCACATTGTCCAGCCGCATGCCCTGCTATGGCTAGCCAGCTGTCCTTTCCAGGCTGGCGTCACTCAGGACACCTTCCATTCTCAGGTTGCTCTGGAATCTCTTCCACTTCAAGATTCAGCTATCAACATTCATTCCTTCTTTGTTATCCTTTCATTCAATGAATATGAAGATTTATTTGATCATTAAACATTACAATAATAGGGTCTAGGGTGGAGCTCAATGATAGATTGCATGCTTAGTGTGTGTGAGGCCCTGGGTTCCACCCCCCAAACCATCCTTAAAATTGTACTAGTGGCTCACTTTTTGAGTCCCTAACTGTATGCCCGGGTCTGTGCAACTGACCTGTCCTTTTCCACTCAGTCCTTACTGTTGTCCACATCTGTTTTGCAAACTTCAGCTATGGAACTTGATCAGGTCATGTGGTCTCAAGTAACCACGCTGCGTTTTGAACATAGGTTGTTTGGCTCAGAGGTGTAGCCACTCTCTATATTGCCTCAGTGAACCGTTGCTTAGTAAACTTGGTGAGGACTTCCGAGGGTCATGTATCTGTCCTAAAGGCAGAGGAGAAAAATGAATAATGTGTATTTCTGCCCACCAGGAAGCTGGGGGTGGGATGGGATCTTCCTGAAGCCCTCCTGCTCTGCAAAACCTTTCCTCCTTGACCCACTAGTGGACTAATACAAAATTGGTTTTGTTACCACATTTCACAGACTTTCTTGTGCTTGAACCCCATAAGGGTTCTTTGATCTTATCTTCTAGGGGATGCCTCAAGTTCTGCTGTGGACTCTCTCTCTCTCTCTCTCTCTCTCTCTCTCTCTCACACACACACACACACACACACACACACACACACACACACACACATACACACATGCTACAGTTAATCGAGAGCTTAGACTCTGGAGCCAGCCTTCTTAAATTCAAATCCTGGCTACCATTTGCCACTGTGTGACCCTGGGTAATCTCTCTGAGCCTCAGTTTCTTCATCTGTAAAGTAGGTGTAACTTCTTCCTTGTAAGGTTTCTGCAAATGAAGTAAAATATGCAAAACATTCAGCACCTTTCTGGAATATAACAGACCTGGAAAAGGCCTGCTATTGTTTTTATCATTAGGGATGGGCATATCTTGCCACTTCAGTGAAACAGTGAGTCCTTGTTTCTTCCTTACTTCTGCCACCCAGGGCAAATGTACCTGACGGTGGGGTGTAGTCACTAGGTTTCTCTGCCTGAAGATGTGAGCGTGATTGTTGCTCTGTGCCCAGGTTCCTTGGAAATCTGAATCATGCCATGACAGCTCTTCCTTTGGAGATGAGGCCCTTTCACAATGAGCACTGTCATTTGTGTCCTCTGAGGTCATGTGTGGCTGCCCCCATTATTACCCACTGATAAGCCCTGAAGGAGTCTTGATAGGTTAATGACAGTGAGTTGACTCTTTAGCCCATGGCTGTGGTTGGTTGGCTACCTTGCAGAGCCTCCAGTGGCCTCTGAATTGACTGATGACCCAGTGTAGGGTCATAGTATTTCCTTCGTCTGTCCTTGAACTACAGTAGCAACTCAGACAAGGCCCCACCTGGACGGGACCAGTTTGGCAGCCTTTTGCTTCACCTCCTCCACTCCCCTGCCCTCAGGAGTTGCCTGCGGCCTGTGAGGTACTTTGAGGGTTTTGAAAGTTAAGGCCCTCAATTTAAAGACTTATCCTTTCAATTAGTGTTGGGATTGTAAGCAGCAGGTTGAAGATAGACCTAGGTTTGAAACCTGGCTCGCCAGGCGTGGTGGCTCACGCCTGTAATCCCAGCACTGGGGAGGCTGAGGCAGGAGGATCATTTCAAATTCAAGACCAGCCAAAGCTACAAAGTGAGTTCAAGGCCAGCCTGAACTGCATAGCTAGACCCTGTCTCAAAAAAGGCCAAAAAAAAAAAAGAAACCTGACTCGGCTCTTTCTTAGTGGTGACCCTGAGCTTTATAACACCTGTACCTGAGTCTGTGTCCTTGTCTGCACAATGGGCATGAGTGTGGTATTACTTCCTAGGTTGGCTGTAAGGGCTATGTACACGGGGCCCACTGAGTGCAGGGCCTGGCCCTTGCAGGGCTCCTGGGCCGCTCCCAGTGCTCTTGGGATGCAGTGCGGGGCACTGGACAGAGAAGGTGAATGGTTGGACTCAACAGAGTTCCAGTTCCAGCTCCGTTGTTTCTTGACTATGTTGACCTTAAGAAAGTCACCTTGCTTCTGAGCTACACCAGTACTTTCCAGCGGGCTAAAATCTGTGATTCTGAAGGTCCTTAAAGACAAAAAAAAAAAAGTAGTACTTCCCCAAGATGAACGTCATTATTATGTATCACTAAGATATACCAACACTAAAAATACATAAAATATATATACTTTACACACACACACACACACACACACACACACACACACACACACAAAGTAAAGAGGAAGACCAATTAGTTCCAGATGTCTTCAGCTGCCAAGGTCACCATTTCATAAGCCCCAGGGACTTGGTACCATCTGGGCCGAGCCTCCTCAACCAGGTGAGCCATTTGCAAGAGTCCAGAAAGCTTGCTGGGGCTGCAGGGAAGGAAGGAGGCTCGGAAGCCGAAGAGCAGGCCTGAGAAAAGCGGCATCCCCAAACACCAGAGGACAGTATTCTGCCCTTTGGTACCTTGGTCAAGAGTCGCCCTCCACCTCATCTGAACGCATTATTTTGTGGCAAGTGAGAGGTGTTTGCCCCAGAGGCTGAGGATGTTCTGCTTTGTCATAAAACAGGCCTCACCTGAGAAGCAGGACATTGTCTTGGGGGGACCTACTGACCTCTGACACATACCCTTCCTGGCCCTCCAAGCAATCAGAGTCACGCACAGCAGGCAGCAAATGACGGGGCAGGGAGAGGCCGCTGCATCCTGGAGAAAGGCAGTCCTTGCTCACGGGGTCTCCATCAGTGCAGAATCCCACCGAGCCATTGTTGTGCCCTGTTTGAACCCCCAGGGCGATGACAAGGGTGGGATTTACAGGAAATAAAAAGCAATTGGTTTTAACTCGTTCTACCAGTTTTTACCCCCTACTGTAAAAAAAAGTCACTTAGCCATTTTAATGCTACAAATTTCCCTTTACAGAGACAATGAGTTTTAGAGGAACCAAGTGAGCTGACTTACAAACAGCGAAGCCTCTAGCACCTAACGCTCTGCTCAACACTTCAAACTCATTGTCGTGTTACTTTTAAATGACAGCGTCACTGTGGAGAGTGGTATGATGGTTTTCCTTTTGCAGGTGGGAAAGCTGAGGTCCACAGAAGTAGAGGGACTGACTGCGGGCCGGTGGTACAGCTGGATGTGGACCCGGGTCCCAGCCACTCAGTAGGGGGACAGCTCTGCGCCCCTCCGGCTTCTGTCTGTGGCTAAGGCCAGCTGTAAGTGCACAAGCTCAGCGGCATAAGCGCCTGCCTTGCAAGTGTGCGGTTGTGAGTTCAATCCCTGGTACCAATAAAAATGAAAAAGACAAAAAAAAAAAAAAAAAGTGTACAGACTGTTGCAAGGTCTCGAGTCCTGATTACTCTCACACCCAGTGGCCAGTAACGGAGGGCTTTTTCCTCCTTTTCCTTAAGATTTCCTGGAGGCCACGTCCTCCTCTTCCTTCCCCTTTGCCTTTCTAAGGAAGTCACCACTTTTTCCAGCTTGAGGATCATCCCTCCTCTGACCCAACCTTCCTGGAAAATTTGCTTCCTCTGCTCTGGACATGAACTACTACTGAATTTTCACAGACCGTATCAGGAAAATCCACAGATGCCTCCTAAAGAGTGCAAAAATACTCAAGAGGCTCCAGGCAGGAAAAGTTTTTGACAGTCAAATTGTTTGGGAAAAAAAACCTTCGTAACCTGCTCCCCTATAAAAATTAACAAGGTACATTCAAGCCTCTGAAAAGTCCCGCAGTTGGGAAACTATGTAGTTTGCTTTTTCAATCCAGGATTTCCCAAATAGACATGACCACAGTTTCGTGTTTTCCATCCCCACTGAATACCTGTAATACTTTGTAGAGCCAGTGATCTGCTGTGGAACACATTTTGGGGATTCCCATCCACAGCTCTCCTCCAAGGCGTGGAGTTGACCCTGTTTTCACTGTTAAAATCCTTCCTCTTTCTCAGGGTTATTAACTTACAGTGTCACACACAAAATATCAGAGCATATCTGCTCATTTGGGTGCTCAGTGAGGATGCAAATTTTAAGATCTGATGAGAATGTTACCAGGGGAAATTCAAGGATTTTTCAGAATTTGAGAGTGGGGAGAGAATCTGAAACAAACAACAGAGAGAGTCTACCAGGCTTTGATTTTGCTTCCTAGTCAAGGATCACAGCTAGAGATGAAGTGTAATGGACAAAAGCCTAGAGCCCGGTAGCAAATAGTACTGGCAAAATTCTGAATGAACGAATGAATGAATTCACAAATAATGAAATAACTTACTTCCTGGCCCCCAGTCTGTTCTCCTTGTTACGCTTCCTGTTGTGATCACATACATATCCTCTCCAGAGCCAGATCTCGCCGTGCTACTCTCCTGCGGACCCACTGCCTTCGACCGGTGCCTTGATGGGACATTGAAAACTGCCAACAAACCTGCAGGCTTCTTTCCTCACCTTTCCCCATGGGGGATCCCTTACTTTGGTCACCCCATTCCCCAAATATACTTTATGTTTATCTTTCAACCTTTTCTCTGCCTTTATGAAGCTATTCCCTGGGCCTCAGGGTCCCTCCTCAGTCTCCACAGTGTGGAATCTAACAGTCCTGTTAAATGCGAGAAGCCAGCCCTAGAAAAAGATGTTTCCAATGATCACTTGAATGAGAAGACGGTAAAGAAATCGATATCTAACCTATTGGGGGGCGGGACTAGAACTGAGGCTGCCTTTGGGAACTGTGGATTGATTAGAAGGAGCACAGAGGGGCACTTTGGGACATGGAAATGATCTAGGTCTTGATGGTCATGGGGGTTGCGTGGGTGAGTATGTTGGCCCAAACTTGTTAATGCATAGGCAAATCTGAGCGTTTCTCTATGGTGTGAATTTTATTGAAAACGGAAAGATCTCCCCAGGCAAGGATCACTCCTTTGTCCATGATTGCCTCAAAGAACTTTATAATTACTGGCAATCATCACTTAACACAAAACAGGTCCTGTGCAAGTGTTTGTGAGATTGAGTGGAAGCCAGATTCATAAAAATGAAGAAAAACAATAGCTACCAGGTGCTGGTTCTATGGCACTGTGTGCCTGCGTGCTAGGTTTTTTAAACATTTATTTAATATATATATATCAAATAGACACAATAGCTATGAAGCCTGAAAACAGACAAATACATATAACAACTGTGAATGTTTTAGTTATATTTCTTTATAATACAAACAAAATAATAGTGTCTGTTTTTCCAAACTTCACAGTCACTGTGTGATTAAGTTAAAAGTATGCATATATACACACACTTACAAATACAGTCCACCAAAAAATGTATGCATGCTCTAAGAAAAAGAAAAATTGGTATAAATATTCTAACACTAAATTTACTGAGACATCATGAGATTAATACAAGTTACTTTTGGCCTCTACAGTTACAAGTGGTGGTCACGAGCTTCCGGACACGTATTCGTATGGTGAACGGCTGCTTGGGTGGCCTTGGTCATTGAGATGGCTGTGCACATTTTCAGTGTCTTTCTAAGGGTCAAAAGTGTAGTGAGTTTTCTGCAATGTACTATACTACATCTCCCGAGGTCTCCCATGTGAGAGTAACACCATGTGTTAAGGAAACATCAGACTATTTTTCTTTTCCTGAAGTGTGTATACATTTTCTGGGCGGATTCTGTATGGTAAGTCCCTGGCTTATAAAATTTGTGTTTCAAAGTGTCACAGATAGAACAGATCTTGCATTATGAACATTTATTGGAGTGAACAAATTGCAGAAGTAGCTCATGTGTCTGCTCGACATTGTCACAGGTGTGTTGCTGTGTGTTTGCAGTGCGACAGGGTACGGAAGTACAGTCCACTTGGGAATTTACTGTATTTGTGTGAATGTTGGTTTTTTAAGCTTCATACTGTATATTTGTGTCAAAGGTACATAAGATTCACAATCAGAATTATGAATGGATCCTACTTACAAATATTCTCCTGGAACAGAACTTGTTCATAAGTTGGCATCTATTATATAACCATAGATCAGAGACATTCAGGGCAAAAGATTGCATCCATACTGAATGTGTACAAACTTTCTTATCATTATTCCCTGAACAATACAGTATAATGATTCTTCACACACCATTTGCATTGTATTATCTAGCACAAATAATCTAGAGGATTTAAAGTGTACAGGAGAATCCCTGTAGGTTACTGGCAAATTCCTACCATGTTATACAAGCCCTTGAGTATCCACAAATGTGAGTTATTTGCTGAAGGGTCCCGGAACCAATCCCCAGAGGATCCCCAGGGGTGATCATGCTACGGCCCAAAGCCACAGAACCGTGGAGTGCTGAGAATGGGATGCAAACCCAAGGCCGATGATTCCAGGGTCATTCAGTCTGACCACCTCAAAAGTGGCATCACAGGGACTGGAGATTTAGCTCGGTGGGCACAGTGCCTACCAGGCACGTGCAAAGTCATGAGTTTGATCCCTAGTATTAAAAAAAAAATGGTGGCATCACATAAACCCTGAGAAAATGTGAGATCTTTCTGGACAGGAAATTTGTAAGCAGAAGTCTTCCTGAAATTGATATTTGTTAAATGTCTCTCGGTCTGTCTGTCTCTGTCTCTCTGTCTCTGTCTCTCTCTCTCTCTCTGTCTCTGTCTCTGTCTCTCTCTCTCTCTCTCTCTCTCTCTCTCTCTCTCTCTCTCTCTGAGTGTGTGTGAGAGAGAGTGTGTGTGTGTGTGTGTGTGTGTGTGTGTGTGTGTGATATAGAGGCTTTCTGGAGCGCCCCCTGGCTTCAGGAGCGGATGCTTAGCAAGTGAGGCAACTGAGTTTAATTCTAACTACACCAATTTTCAGCTGCATAACCCTGGGCAGGTTACTCAGCTCACTCCGCCTGGGTGTTCTTCCCACCTGCAGAATTGGAAGCCTACCTCATGGGGCTTTAGGGAAGATTCAGTGAGCTAATGCATATAAACCTCTCTCTCAGCATATCTAAATTCTCATTTTGTTTATTGTTGCAGTTTATCATCATTACCGTTTTGCTATTTTTACTATAATTACAAGTACTTGACCTCCTCTGTCTCTCCTCCCACCCGCCTCCAACAGTTCTTTGGTCTGCTCCACCCCTCACTCTCCTTAGACGGTGGGAAACTAGGACTGAGTCCTGTGGTACCAGTTGTGATGGACGCTTGCACCGGGAAAAGTTATCAGAGCAGCCAGCCCTGTGAGTCAAAAAATTCAGTTAACCGCCTGGCGGGTGATGACTCTAGGGATCCCTGGATGATTTAGGTGGGTAAATATATTTCCTTTGTTTTAGAAGAATCCTTGTCTCCTGCTTTGGTTTCTCCTTGCCTAACTCATTCTGAAGTAGGACAACTAGATGCCTTCTAGTGTGACAGATGGGGCCACGGAACCTGGGTACCCACCTTGGAGCTCTGGTGAAGCCCAGGCCTTGGCATTCAGGGCTGAGGGGAGGCAGGACCCTGCCTGCTGGGGCCTTACTCTCTGGACTTCACCCCAGAGTGGGTGCCTAGGGAGGAGGTTCCTCCAACTACCCCTCTGAAGCCCAGACATTGGGGTTTGCTACCCTCTGGCAGGTAGATTTGCCAGGGAAAATCCCTCTCTATAGTTTCAGTTTTGGGGTTCTGTGATTTGTAGCATTCAAAAGACAAGTAATGTTTGAAATAATTTTTTTCTTCTAATTAATTGAGAAGAAAGGGCAATGAAAATGCAGATAAATCACATAATGAAGAAAAAAGCTACATAATTATACATTCCATCCAAAGAGACCCACCACTGATCTTCCCTGCCTTGTTCCTTGCTAGACAGCATTTGTAGGACAGTTAACCACGAAGGCTCACAGCCGGACTCTGGTCCCCTCCATGCCCATGGACACTGGTCTGTTAAGCTCTCAGAGCCTCAGTTTCCTCAATTGTAAAATGAGAACTAAAAAATACCTATAATATCTAAGATTATATTAAATATTGTTTCAATAAGAGAAAGCATCTAATTTATAGGGTGAAATAACGCCTGACATGACTCAGGGGTGCAAGCGCGGGCCGGTATGCTGCTGTGTTATGGGTACTGTTTGTAGCCTGTTTCTTCTCCCTCCACTTGGCAGCAATAGCATTAAATAGTTTTCCCTGACCTTCGTATGGAAGGCCTGTCCCTCAGTGTTACCATAAAGTGCCCCGTTGAAAGACCCAGTTCTATCCAGAGTTTCTTTATTATCAATAAAGCTGAATGAACATAGTTATAGGTAAATGTTTGTGGCCAGGCATATTTATTTCCTCAGGCCTGATTTCTAGAAGAACTGCAGGGTTTTGAAGCATAGCCCAGGCACATACTTTTGATACCTATTACCAAACTGCCGGCCAGGAAGGTTGTACCAGGTTCTCTTCCCACCAGCGGGGAGGGTGGCTGTTTCCCTGTACCATCGGCATCACTGAATTTTTATCATTTTTGTCTATCTTGCAGTAATTACTCTTGAGCAAGGGAATTTGCTGCTGAGAAATGGAGAACTCCCCGGGGAGAGGGTGGGAGGGAATTCCTTCATCTCCGAATACTCTGCCCATGGTAGACATCCAGGAAATATTTGAACTGGACCTCAGATGCCATAGACAAACTTCTCAATGCCTTGTGCAGCTAATTCTTATTAAATGTTAAACTTAACAACTAAGAATGATACCTGGCTGAAACTCAGAGACTCTGCACCTAGGAGGATGGAAAGGCACTTCCAGAAGTACCGTCATGACAGTTGGATATTCATTAGCCAAGTGATAAGTTCTGAGATCAGCCTGGGCTGGGCTGCTTACCTACCAACATATTTGCATATATAGCTCAGGATCCACTCCAGTTTCAAATAGTCAAAGGAGCTCTGAGCCGAGATGGCTGGGTTTCGCACTGTCACCATTCTGGCAGTGATCCAGGGCTTGTCATTGCATCCATCTGGGCTTGGTTTCTCAATCTTCAGTGGGGAACATAATAGTGCTTCCACGGCGGCATTGGCTATCACAGAACTCTGCTTCCCATCTCCAGCCCTTATGGACAACTTGGTACCTGTGCTGGGGGCATGGTAGCATGGTGGGTGGCAGCTGGGTTCCAGAGGCTCGTTCGTTAACATTCTCGTGATGTGCACTTGGGCGATAATACCTACCTCAGAGGCTTGGTTGGGAGGGTTCAAGGCACTCATCTGTGCCACGCATTCAGGACAGTTCTGAGTACATAGTAAACACCAAGGCTTAGCAATGATTATCTTATTTCAAGCTCAAGGGACCCTGCACAGTAGCTACTTATTGCTTACTCTATTTTAAAGGTAAGGAAATGGGGTACAGAGAATTGACACTTCAGGTAAGGATAAAGCTAAGATTTGACCCCCAAATTGCCTGACTCGGGATTATACTCACAAACCCAATATGCTGAAGCTGGAAAACATGATCCAATCCAGATTCCTCTCCTGACCCACTAGGAAACCAAGCAGAACAGAAGACACTCGCCTGGGGACACACAATAAGAAGTCAGTGACAGGATAGGACGGGAGCCCCAACCCCCTGTTGGTCACTCAGGGACGAGCCCTCCCTGGTACCCAGAGGCAGTGAGGCCTCTGGCTTGCTGCCTGTGCTCCACAGCGGGGAGGGGCACCCAGGAGCTCGAGGGTACTTGAGCCACAAGTGCCTCGAGTGACAGCAGCCTGGCACAGGCCAGGCGCCAGGACGAGGCATTGTTGTCCTTGGTCGCTCCAATGATCCCTTTTGTCTTAATAATTCCAGCCCCGAGTCCCCTCCCAGAGGGGAGTCATCCTCCAGCTCCTGCCTGGACTTGTACTTTCTGCAGCGCCTCTAAGTGCCGAGGCAGGGTGGCTCCAACAGGGCTTCTTCCAGACCCCAGCTCACCCCTCCCTGCAAGAGGCCAGCGAGCTGCACCAGAGGCCATGTAAGGGGCCCATCCTTCCTTCCCCACGGCCTTCCCGGCCCTTTTCAACAAGTCCCATGCTTTATTTATATATAACAATATCATTTCAGCATGTAGCGAATATAAATAAGGAATGACATGTCTTATAATTTTCTGCACAGGTCTTTGAAATCTCAATATTTTACCCTTACAACACATTTCCTCATAATGCTACATTTTCAGGGGTTAGGAAAAAAAAAAGAAACAATCAAAGTGTCCGCCATAGGATGAACAGATAAATAAACGGTAATGTGTCTGTGTTACTGAACATGTTTTACCCATGAAAAGGACTAACATGCAACACAGAGGAGACAAAAACCAGAGTAGTGGTTGCCAGGGCTTGAGGCAGGAGGGAACGTGTAATGTCTGCTAATAGGTCTGAGGCTGCTTTGGGGGCTGATTCTGGAATTAGATATCGGTGATGATTGTACAACCTTGTGAATATCCTAAAAGCCACTGAGTTACATACTTTAAAAATCTTGAATTCTATGGTGTATAAATTGTACCTCAAGAAAAATAAAACAAAAATAAAATTTAGTCCTACCAAAGCAATGAAGTCACACGTAATAGGAAACTATTTTATACTGATTTGGTCTCTAAGTGCAAATGTAAACTGATTAAAATTAAATCAAATTTGAAATTCAGTTTTGCACTGGTCATACCTGAAGTGGAACAGCCCCATGTGGCTGTGACTGCCACACTGAGCCTCACAGCTCTGAGACCTCGCTACCCCTGGCAACCAGCTGAGGCTCTGAGTGCCACCATTGGTGGTCACAGGGTAAGTCCCGAAGGACCTGGCGGCAATAGGGAGGGTTGTATGAAGCTGTCGTATAGACCCCTTTCCCATGATGCACAGGTTTATCAGTTATATCATTTCTATCTTATGGGCGAGACAGTCCACACAAATGTCAAAAGCAGAAGTAATGTTCAAGGTGACTGTTCTGTAAGGAAGTATATATGAAACAACATTGACTGCCGGTGATGCGCAGCTCCGTGGGTCTTGAGCCCCATTCAGTTCCATCATCCCCCCAGGGCCCTGAGCTGGCCAGGTTAAAGCACTCACTTCTTGCCAGCCCACCAGGCTCTTGCCCTGCACTGCCAAAGGGCACCCTCCCTTAATCGCCCTAGGCTCTCTGGGCAGTGGGGATCCAGCTCTCCTTTGGCTAAGGTCATGCAGCCCTTAGTGACTGGGATGTGACTCAGATGGCCCAGCTGCACAGCCCACATTTTGATCTCCTGCCTTATAAGATTCTTCCCGTTCACACGTACCCACCATGGGCCTGCTGTTCATTCACTGTCCGTGTGCTGTCCTATCCCGGGAACAAACAGTCTGGCCCTTCCTTTCTGGACAATTCAGCTTCTGCTCTGGTGCTGAGCATCCTGTCCAGCCGTGTGAAAACCCAGCCCAGCTCACAGCTGCCCTCAGGTTCACTTTCCCTTGGAAAACCAGGCCTGTCCGTTTTCACCAGGAGACCTGGGAAACCTCTCCTAAGGCCCTGTCGGGAACCAGCTGAGGGCAGGTCGCCTCTGTCACCAGCTCGCCTCCTCACACAAGCCTTTAATCCTGTACAGAAGCCTCGCTGGAGCTGGACAAAATCTCTTTGGCAGTGGCCTTCTTCTGAAGCTTTGGGCTTCTGATCCCAAAGGACAGGAAGCCCAGGTGAACACACAGGGCTGCCACAGGCACGGAGGGCAGGAGAGAGGCCCAGGCCCATGCCAGGGGCCATCCTGCGAGAACTTACTGCAGGGTTTCAACATCAGTCCAGGTTTCATCAGCCATCAGGTGGGGTTTTGCTCCCAGGTGACAGACTGCCATCTTCCTGGTCTTTCAGATCATTCTACAAATCCCTCCGCCTCCTTCTCAAAGGAGATGATCCAAGACTTCTAGGCTTGGCCTCAGGTGGGGAGGGAGTCGGTTGTTTTTGAGGTAGCTGAAAAGATTTGGCAACAGGAGCCTCAGCGCCCAGGTGTTGCTTTCTTCTGGCTCCTGCTGAGGAGCCAGGCCTGGGAGAGGGGACACTGCCCCCACATCCCAAGTCCCCGTCACCTCAACCTGGGTTTAACAAACTGTCAATTTTGAGAAGAAACTCTTTCTAACCCCTAGCCTTTCCGAATAAAGAAGAGAAGGGAAAGCAAATATTTTATGACTGCCGAAGACGGCCACTCCTTGTCCTGCATGCTTCTGTGACAGCCCTTATTATGGAAAGAAGCCAGGCCTAGAAGAAAAAGTGCCACAGTGTCCAACCCCAACGACGAATGATAATTTCTCTTTAGCTTCAACTCCCCAGGGCTTGGGGGGGACACGGGCCAGAGATAAAACCAAGGCGCAGGCAGGATTTAGCCACTGCTGCTCGGAGTGCTGGGGCTGATCCCCCCGCACGGTTCCGGCCAAGCTGAGGTTTGGATTTGCCGGGAATATTCTGGGGTTTACTGTTACTTACTTATCTTTTAATTTCAAAATGTAATGGGATTTTGCTGGAGACATTTGTTTTTTTAAATTACCAAAGGCAATTCTATAATCAAAAATTGAAAGGTTGCATCCCTCTACTTTTCAGTGCTAATATTTTAAAATCTTCTGAAATAGTTTTCTGTCACAAGATTCCTCCCCCTGCACACACCACACACACACACACACCACACACACACACACACACACACACACACACACACACACACAGAACCACAGACCAGATACTGTTCTGTTAACTTGATTTGTTCAAAACACCGTATCAGCCATGTTTCATTGTTGTTCATTTTAGGGGCCACATGGATCATTCTCAGGTACACCAGGTAAATTATTAATACCCAGAAATGATCCCACCTACGCCCCGCCTCCTGGAGATGGCCATGATTAAGCACAGTCACTTCGGGGTGGCTTATTAAGGAGATAAACTCCGCCATCGGTCCTCGTTAAACGTGGCTGTTAAACAGTCAAGGCCCGAGATGAAAGCGAGGTGGCCCGGCTGAGTCAGCACCGCGGCTCGGGCGCTTGCCACCTGTTTTATTAAGCGTGCCGGCCTGTCAAAGGTCGCAGAGGGAAAAGAAAGGAGGTTGGGGGGACTAGAATGGGACCTCTTCCCCCCAAGCCTTTCCTGTGTCTGCCCGGACTTGAGGTGGAGGCAAAGGGGCTTCTGTGAAAGTGACCACAGATACAGACCTCGGAAAGTTTTGTTGGTCAGAGGCAGTGATGAAAACACAGATGTGGGTGGCTCAGGGGTCCAGAGCCTGCCTCGTGTGCCCCAGCCCCTGTGTAGCCTGAGCAAAAGAACGATCCTGACAGTTCGTTTCTCCACCGGCCCCCTCTCCTTCCAGTGAAGAAACCCAGTTGTCTGGTCCCATGGCAGACTTTGCAAGACTATAAATGACCTATAAAAGTCCTAGGACAGAACGCTAAGGAAGGAGGAAACTCTCATTAAGGAAATCCTGAATGTCATCCGCCCGCTCATTAATAAGAAGCGCATAATAACAGCCGAAGTGCAGAAGCTTATAAATCACCCAGTGAAGCCCCAGGATGGCCCGGGGTGGGGCCTGGCCCAGAGGGGCCTGGCCAGGGGTTTGTGGCTGGGATTAATGGAGTCCTGGCGGAGGCTGGCATTGCCTAATGCCAGGCACCGTAGTTCCTTCCTGCCCCACAGGGAGAGGTGAGTCAGCTTCAGGGAGGTGACCATCACACAGTCACCCACAAATCACAGTGATACTCGCTCTGGGCCAGAGGGAAGTGGGTCGGGGAACTGTAACTCTGCACTTTGTCTTAGGGATGCTCCCAGATGAGCAAACGAGCATCCCTCCTTTCCCCTCTGCTTATTACATGTCTTCCCCTCCCAGAAAACACATTATTAAAAAGGGAAACGAGAACAGGACTACCTGTCTTCTAGAACTCCTTCCTCTCCAAGATTAACTGATGCAGTACACGCTGTCAGAGAGAAGCTAAGAAACAGAGAGGTTGAGTGAGTGTCTTCTACTCACACAGCAAGTAGGGCTGTGTAAAATCCTATAGCTTACTGTGGATCTCACAACATGATGGCTTTGTACAAGCAAAGTGGAAACCTCAAAACTCAGGCCACAGTTTCATGACCCAGGCCACAGTGTCACAGGTGGTACATCCAGTACCAAGTGGCTGCCTCGTACCTGCAGTCTGTGTCTATGAAACAGTGACTTCATGACTTTTCATCAATAAAGGCCAAGACTGACGAGGGCAAAAGGATGGTGGCTTCTGCACGAAGTCATCAGTCACGGTGGACTGACGCCTGGGCTGGGAGGGACAGCTTCGGGGGCCTGCAGGGTCCTCAGAGAAGCCGCACAAAGCAGTGCTCCCGGCTTCCATTGTTTTGATGAAAGCCGTAATTACGGCCCCTCCTGCCACCCCCGGCCCTGGGGCGCTGATAGCATCTTGCTTCTCGCTGGGGTCAGCTCTAGTCACTGCATGGATGGGCGGGCAGGGGGTGCAGAGGGAGACAGGGGAGGGGCGCCCACCCAAAAGGAGGATCAGCTGCCATCCTTGTAGGCAGAGACAGTGAAGTGACACCAAAACCCTAAAACTCCTGCCCGAGGTTTTGTTGTGATTTTCCCCTCCAAGAGCTCACAGGTAATGTGCTGAATTGGAGCCAGATTCATATTAAATAACAGTCTTTCAATTGTGCTCTTATCACTGCCCGGCTCTGGCTGGGCGTGTCTTCAGGATGATCCAATGGATTTCACAGCAGCCCTGTGGGGTGATATCAAGTGCCCACATTTATGTACCAGATACCAGGTGTCAGGCACTTTCTGGGCACTACATGGGCATTCATCGGTCTAGTCCTTTTACAGATGGGGAAGCTGAGGCTCTGAGAAGTTAATTAAGTAATCTGTGGAAGGTCACACAGGCCTCAAAGTGGGAGGTGTCGCCCGGGCCACATAATCCCTGTGCTGTATAGCTTCTCTGCCTGATGAACTTTTGTTATTATCCCCATTCACATGAGCAAACTGAGGCTCAGAGAGTCATGGCCAGTCCGTGCCAGAGCCATGCTCAGAGTGGTCTAGCAGACGCCCTGCATTGTTATGGTCTCCATGCAGCTGGCACCCATGGTATGCTCAGTGGAGAGGGGTGAGGCAGGCGCCCCGCTTCCTGGGAACAACCCTGCCTACGAGTGAGTCTGCAGTCTCCTCATTTTACAAATGGGAAAGGGGAGGCCCCTCCCAGCCAGCGGGCAGAAGGGCTAAGGTTTGAACCCCTGGCTTGTGAGCCACAATCTCATCTTGCAGGAAAGTTGCCTGGCATTCTATCCTCAGATAAATTCAGGCTTTTGGGTCCTAGGGATAAATTGTCTTTGAATCATTTAGAAAGCATTTAGCCAGATGTGTTGGCTCACATCGGTAATTCCTGCGCTCTGGGAGGCTAATGCAGGAGGACTGCAAGTTCAAACCCAGCCTGGGCAACCTAGTAACACATCTTAAAATGGAAAAGAAAAAAGCAAAGGAAAAACAAACAAATGAACAAATAACCTGGAGATGTAGCTTAGTTCAGAGGCTCTGGGTTCAATTCTCTGTCACACACACACACACACACACACACACACACACACACCCCGCAGTTAATTGAGCTATGATCTTATTCTGAGCATTTGCTGAATCAAGAGTTTTCAAACTGTGTGGTGAAGTCCTGGGGCCTTCAAGAGGGCTCCTAGCAGCGAATGAGACAATCTTCAAAGCAGGGCTGCCTCTGTCCCCTTTCCGCTCTGTGAATAGCTTGTTTCCTCTTATCTACTTCATTGTATGGTTCTTTTTTTTTGAGACAGGGTCTCACTGTGTATCGTAGCCTGTCCTCAACTGGAGATGACCCTCCTGTCTGACTCCTGAGTGCTGGAATGAACTGTAGGCCTGCATCACCACGCCTGGCCCTGGTATCTATTTTATGTTGAGGTGCATAAAGATATATTTTTTCTTTTAAAGAAGGACTTACACTGCTGAAAGTGCTTTGGAATGACATTCAGACCTGATTGATGTGACGCATCCCTGGCTTCAAGAGCTGAGGGGGCAGACACACAGGCAGATCCATGGCAGTTCAGGCAGCAAGCTTAGTAACCACCCAGCTGGACTTGCTGTGTAGACAGTGAGAAAGAAGTGACCCATTCAAGGGCAAAGGCAGAGAGCAGCCTTCTGGGAGAAGGGACACAGCACTGAGTTTAGAAGGCCCAGATATTCAAAGAGACCACGGAGAGAAACAGCATCCCAGACCCAGGGCACCGCAGAGGCCAGTGCGGTCATGGTAACAGGAAGTGGTGTAGACGGAGGGAAGCTTAGGGAATTCTAGACTGGTGGCTGCCTGTTATCTGTGGGTGGCTGGACTTGGGTTCAAGGACAGAGCGCTTTGAAATACGCTTTTACTGTCAGTGTGCCTGGCACTGTGCTAGGCAGGGGGACGTGAGTTCGAGTTGGATGAGGCTCCCTGCTCTGCGGGAAAACACCTGGGGTGAGGAGAGGGTAAGGTTGTGGCCCAGCTGCTGGGCAAATGGGGTTTGTAAGGGTGGGACATGGGGCATGGGGACCCCCAGGGAGGGCTTCACAGGCAAGGTGACATCAATGCGGACATGAAGAGGCTGGGAGGGTGTGGGGACGGGACGGGAGGAGCCGAGGGTGCGGCTGGGCAGCCGTGTGCCTACCAAGTATGTGAGGCTGCAGGAAGCTGCTTCTCCCCAGAAAGGCTTTGGTTTTGTAGTTCTTCAGTTACCGTTCATATTTATTTGTATGTGGAAGATCCTAGCGTGACACAAGCCATTCTTCCCCAACTATAAACACTACTCTGTTGGAATCTGCATTCATTCATCGAAAGATTCGTGTGTGTTGACTTTTTATTTGACATTTGAGCATGTTATTTTATACATGGTGAGCTTCCAGGTTGGGAATGGAGCGTGTACTTTTTGTTCTTTATGTGTTTTAATTAAACTTATGGCAGTTAAGCAATGCACCTCCAACATTAGAGTTTAGTGAATTTGTTTTGCTCTAAAAAGAAAAGGCTTGTACCCGCTGTCTTAAATCGTGTTTTGGAAAGGGCGGCATGATTTTCAAGTGTTATTATTACTTGTATTTTGTTTTTGGTACAGCCAGATGTTCAATTTGCTTTTCATAGCTCCCAATGTTTACAGAAAAATCAAAATAACGATGTTCCTTCAAAAAAAATGGAAAATGGAACAGGGGCAGGAGCAGCTGGTAGCGGCACTAGGCGCAGGGAAGGAAGCAGGAGCCAGGCTGAAAGACCCGTCAGAACCGGATGCGGAAGACTGGGAACGGGCCAAGCAGAGGAGTTCAGATGCGAGCATCTGAGAAGCAAGATGTGCAGGGCGCGAGGTCAGCTCTGTGTTCCCACCACCTTTGTGCAGTCCACCTGCTGAACCACTGTAGAGGGACAAGATGGTGACCCTGGACAGAGAGCAGGCCCTGGAGCCAGTTGCATAGGTTCAAGTCCTGCTACCCCCACTAGCCAGGCTTGTGACCCTTGGTGTGTCCTTTGCTTGGGATGGGAAATCATTTTATTGATTACAGTTTTCAACATTCAGATTGTTGTCCAATTAGCTGGAGAGGGAGAGGAAACAGGCCACGAAGACCCTGGTCCCCTACAGTTTCGATGTAGACAGCCCCTCTGCTAACCTTGCTTAAGACTCTGCCACTGCCACCCAGTGTAGGGCACAGGGGGCTGGTGACAGCAGTAATAGCTGTTTTCTGAGAACCTGTGATAATGTTCAGAATTTATGGATTCACCTATAATTCAACCCCACATAAACCATGCCAGGGAGGAAAGCTAAGTTCAGATATTAATTCCTAAAGTTCACACAGCAGGGGCTTAAAGAACCACACTGAGCCATAGAAGTGGGGGGTTGACACAACTGATCTTCAGTATTTGCAAGTTTCACATTTGCACTGATTTGTTATTTCATGTGTATATATTTTACAGCTCTGAGGACTGAACCCAGGGCCCTCACACTAACATACATCTCCTGTCCTTCAAACATTTTTTTTCTCAGACAGGGCTTGGCTAAGTCACTACTAACGTTGCCCAGGCTGGGTTCAAACTTGCAATCCTCTTGCCTCAGCTTCCTAGAATGCTGACATTACAGTCCAGCTTTATTCCCGGCTTTAGGGCTGTTTTCAAGTTAACTTAAGTGAGACCCACAGTGTCTATCATGTCAGCTTTTTTCCCCACACCCAACAGTAGTTGTGCGGTGCGGGGCAGAGAGATCTCTCTCACTCTTCTCAGACATCAAATGGTGGGAATATGCATTCGCTTATGCATCTGCCATGCATAAGGTTGTCTACATTTTTTTATTATTACAGACATTCCTCTGTGTGTGTGTGTGTGTGTGTGTGTGTGTGTGTGTGTGTGCAGGTGTGTGTGTGCATGCTAGGGATGGAAGCCAGGGCCTCTTGCACAGCAGGCAAACGCTCTGCCACCCAGCTGCACACCCTAAGTCCCTCCAAACACTTCTTGTTTGTGACAATGGGAATTTGTGATTGAACAGCAGCCCTTTTGTGATCGGGCTGTCATCCTCCCCGGAGACTTCCACTGGAAGAGTTGGGGACCCAGGCTTGTCCCTGGCTGGGCTCAGAGCCGGGCCCTGAGGATGGAGTCTCAGCAGAGCTCCAGTTACTCGCAGAAGCAGGTGCCTGTGCGGCAGGGCTGGTGGCAGCCAGCACGGAGGCCGTGCGTGTGGTCCCGTTCCTCAGGCCTTATACAAACACCGGCTTTGTCACTGGCTGAATGGAAAGTCAGTCCCAAATTAGCACTAACACAAGGGTGGGTGTTGAACCCTCTTGTGAGGCCTTTTGAGAAAACACAAAAGGACACTTCCAGGGCTGGGCTGTCCAGCCCGAACAGGTCTGATTTGGAGACGCGTGTCCAGCAGGAATGCCAGGCCCTCAGACTCTGCCTTGGCCTCCGTGCGGGCTCTTCAGTTGCTCACACGTGGAATTTGGAACACAGCCCCGGGTCCTGGAGGTCCTGTGCCCCAAAGACCATGGCAAGCAGGAGCAGGATCTCACCATGGCTGGTTAAAAGCCTGGATCTCAGGGAGGCCTGGGTTCAAATCTCAGCTCTGACCTCACATGCTGAGGCTCCCTGAGTGAGCCCTCTCCTTCTCTGGGCCTCAGTTCTCTCATCCAAAAATGGGAACAGTAATAGTGATGACTTCAAGAGCTAGTTAAGAAGCTTACATGAGACAGTGCAGGGTCATCTTCTGGGGCTATTCCTAAGCAAGCTCATTGCAACCTCAGTGTGCCCCGTTCCAGCTCCCCATCACTGTCCTCCTTACCTGCTTCACCACCCTCCCTAGGCCCTGTCACCCCGAAACCTCATTCCTTTCATTATCGTCTCTTTCCCAGGCATAAACCGCCAAGGGCAGAGCTGAATACCACTGTGCTGTTCACTGCTGTATCAGAAGATCCTTACTCCCGCCTGGCACACAGCAGTTTTTCTACGAGGCAGATTCCTGCATTGGCACTGCTCCTACTCCCAGTGTGATTCGCCAGGGTGCACGACAACCAGGCCCTTGGGGCACTGTGTCCCTTGAGATTCTCTCCTCCCTCCATCTCATAAGACAAGAGAGAGAAGTATATGGTCACACAAGCCTTCAGCAGAGGGCTGGGCATTGCCCCAAGGTCTTCTCCACAAGGAGGCTGTGCGTGGATGTGTGGGTGTCCGTGTGCCCTCTCCTCAGTGAGGGAGGCTGATGGGCCACTCTCCCTGGCCCTTGCCCTTCCTGTCAAGATGGAGGTCGGGCGTGCCAGTGTCTGGGGACCAGCCCAAGCCGTTTCACTGGGCGGGCGTGTAGCAGCCTGCATGTGCTCTGGGGCCGAGGCGTGGGTGAGGCCCAGCGGCCTGGGCTTCAGAACAGGCCTGTTGGGGCCTGCCCAGCCTTAATCTGACCACAGAATCAGGGAACCAACTGAACCCCAAGTCATTCTAGAGGAGCTCAAAAGCCCAGGGCTATCCAAGGCTCTGCCACTGTCTCCCTGGGTCCCTTGACCCCGCCCTTACCTGGCAAAATACCAATACCAAGGGCCTCACGGAGATGTTGGAGATCCAGAACTACAGGCCATCTCCCTGGACCAGAAGGGCTGCTACTGTTTCCTGAGTATGCACAGAGTGTCAGACCTGTGGAGGAGCTGCAGTGGAGAGGAAGCCCACAGAGGCCCAGCCGGCTCTCCCCTCTGGAGCTCCTAGTGTGGCCTCAGGAAGTGGGCAGGAAACCAGGGTTCCCCAAAATTACTGAGGGGGAAAAGCGTACAGGGCCGGGGGTGCTTTTAACTAGGCACTGAACCAGGCTTGGGCTGTTCTGTGAAGAAATGCCTTTTAATTTCTTCTTCTTCTTCTTCTTCTTCTTCTTCTTCTTCTTCTTCTTCTTCTTCTTCTTCTTCTTCTTCTTCTTCTTCTTCTCCTTCTCCTCCTCCTCCTCCTCCTCCTCCTCCTCCTCCCCCTCCTCCTCCTCCCCCTCCCCCTCTCCCTCCCTCTCCTCCTCCTCCCCCTCCCCCTCTCCCTCCCCCTCCTCCTCCTCCTCCTCCTTCTTCTCCTTTTCTTTTTGTATGTGTGTGTGCTGCTAGGGATTGAACCCTGGCTCATTGCACTGAGCTATATCCCCTCAGCCTCCCCTTTTATTTTTTATTTTGAGACACAATCTTGCTAAGTCACTAAGCTGCCAAGGCTGGGCTTGAAATTCCCAACCCCCTGCCTCCTAGAATGATGGATGACAGGTGTGCTCCACCACATTTGGCTGGAAATTCTATTTTAAAATTTCAAGAAACATCACACCATTTTCCATAATAGTTACACCAGTTTGCATTCCCACCTGCAGCGGTGCACGGAGGGGGTCCAGTTTCTCCACACTCTTGCTAATATTCTTGATTTTCTTTCAGTTTTCTTTTGAGAAGATGAAAATGCTCTAAAAATTGACTTTGGTGATAGTCACGCCTATCTCTGAGTATACTAAAAACCATTGACTGCATAGTTTATTTTGGGGGTGCAGGGGATAGAGCTCAGATCCTCACATACACTAGGTAAATGCTGCACTGCTGAGCTGCAACCCCAGCCTTTTTAGTCTTTATTTTGAGATGGGGTTCCACTAAGTCCCTAAAGTGCTTAGCCACATCCCAGTTTGTGATCTTCCTGCCTCAGCATCCCACAGTGCTAGAATTTCAGGCACACACTGCCACGCCCAGCTCTTAGAAATGGCACATAAGCTACACCCGAAGGATTGTTGGTGTTAAGGAAATGGGGAGCTGGGGGTGCGTGAGCGGAGGGAAAGGGCACCTCAGAAAGAGGGAAGAGCATGTGCAGAGGTCTGAAGCCAGTTTAGTGCACAATGTGATGTCACCGATGCCTTGAACACCTCCAGAGGAAGCTTTTTATTTTGCTGAAGAAGAAACTAGGGATCTAGAAAGTTTGGTAACTTGCTTGGCATTCCACAGTTTGCATCCTGAATCTGTGGGGTTTTCTGGAAGATTCAACCAGTGCCCGAGTCACTCATTCCTCCAAAAAAACAGTGCTACTTACCTGTGGGAGATGTTATTAAAAAAAAAAAAAAGGTGCCAAGGTTTCTGGGGGAGGATACTCATTAAGAAAGGGAGAGCAAGAAAGAGGGGGGAATCTTGCTTCTGAGGTTACCGGGGAGGTAATTCTGGGATTCAAGCGTACTTTCCCTGGCTCTCTTTGGATGCTGTCCCATCTGACGCACCTCTCCCGGAGTGAATCATAATGCAGCGCCGGCCAGATGTGAGCAGCTAGGAAAAACAAATAAACCGAACATGTGGCTCTGTTCTCTCCCCCTGGAGGAAGCAGCTGGGCAGAGCTGCCAGATGCAGGACAGAGGGCATCTTGACATCATGGTTTAGTTTATCACAGCTGATGTCCCAGGGTTGTTCTATGAGGCCAACTCAAATCTGTAAAGTGTGACTGGGCTCTGGGTGAGTAAGTAGAAGGCGGTGTGGCAATGCCTGGGGAGGGCTGTGTGACTGGCCTCACGTCTATTCAGAAGCCCAGATGGCTAGGCCCTGTCCTAAGGCCGGTAATCTCAGCCGGACTTCCTGAGCTGGAGAAGGTGGGGTCTGTTTTGAGGCAGCCCCATTCGGCATCTGCCACGGTGTCCATCAGGGTCATGAGGACTACAGCTGGGGTCTGCGGGTGGTGTGTGGGTCCCAGGCTCTCCCACCTGTCTCGGTAACCACACCTACCTGGGTGAGCATTGGGTAACTAGGCATGAGCCACCCGCCTGCATGGCCCTTCGTGCCATTCTCCCATTTGCCAGGTGAGTCAGTGTCTACCTGGACACACCGGCGCCCAGCCTAGCCTATGGTCCAGGGCCTTTGGGGAGCAGCACAGCAGGGCTCCTGGTTCACAGGGCGAAGCTATCCCCAGTCCAGCTTCAGAAGCAGGCTGTCCACATCCGTTTAGGGCTGAGCGTGTTGAGGGCCCTGGAGATATTTGAAAACTCCCTCCAGAAACAAGTGTCTGAGATCTTTGCAAATAGAATCAGTGAAGCTAATGAACTTGCCCAAGGTCACATAACTAATGCTTGGCAGTCAGGGCTAGAAGCAGGTGTGTGCAAACTCCAGAGCTCCTCCTGCCCTGGGGTTAGTACATTTGAATCTACTGGTGTATGCGTGGAAGGGAAGCTCTGAAACCAGCATCAAATCGATCGCCCTTTACTGGTCAGATTCTCGGGGAGGGAGGGCGCCTTCACCTTCATGCATTGCCTGTTTTGCTGTTACTTCTTATCGTGTGAATTACTTTGATATTCAGGAAAGACTGAAAAGATACACGCTCCAATTCAGTACTGTGTGTCTGTGTGTTATTTCATCTAATCTTCACACCTGGCAATGAGGCTGGGATCTGTACTCAGGCAGTCTGACTGCAGAGGCAACTCTCAAGCACAATGCACACCATTTTTCTCTAAAATAAAGGTGGCTATGTGAGAACTGGCTCCTGTTTTTTGTGCTCAGCAGCAGGCGTGCCCCTTACAACTGGGCAGACGATGTTCTGCCCCAGAGAGAGTGCACTCTGTTTGCCAGACTGTGAAGGGCAAAGACTTGTGTTACTGCTGCAAAAAGCAGGTTCCTTTTCATGGAAATGTGAATTAAAGCCACAAGGAGACGCCATCGCATACCTTCCAGAAACACTAAAAAGACCGACAATGCCAAATGTTGACAAGATCACGGAGCAACTGGAACTATCATTCCTCACAGGAGGTAAAATGATTCTTTGCTGGTGGTATAATAAAATAATACATCCACTTCCAGGAAAAATAGGTCAGTATTTTATACAATGAAACATATACTTATCCTGTGAAAATCATTATATGCTTAAATATTTATTGAGAGAAATAAAAGTATATGTTCTCAAAAAAAGTCTTATATAAGATTATTCATAGCACCTTTTTCGTAATAGCCCCAAACTGGAAACAGCCAGTGCCTCTCTCAACAGGAGAATGGAGAAACAAATCACTATATATTCCTACAAGGGGAATTCTCACAATAAGAAGGTATGAATTACTGATATGCGTCAAAGCATGGATAAATCCTAAAAGCCATTGTTTAGTAAAAGGAGCCATTTTTTAAAAAGCATGGATTGTTTTATTCCACTTAGATCAGCTTTTAGAATAAGTAAGACTAATTATCAGAAAAATACCAGAACGGCAGCTGTGAGAGGTTCACAAGAGTGTTTCCAGAGTGATGAGAATATTCCCTATTTTAAGCTAGGCATGGTGGTGCTCACCCATAATCCTGGCACTTGGAGGCTGAGGAAGGAGGATTGCTGCAAGTTTGAGGCCAGCATGAGCTACATAGTGAGACCTGTCTCAAAAAAAATTCTCTGTCTTGATAGGATTTGAGATCATACAGGTGTACACCTTTATCAAAACTCAAAAATGTGAACTCTCAAGTTTTGCAAATTTGAACATCTACAAATTTTGCACCAAAAAGTCAAAATCTGTGAGCAAGTATGGAGTTGTATGGACACTGAAGTCCTTAAGGGAAGTGTCCTGGTGTCTGAAATTTACTTCGAAATGCAGAATAAAGTAGACGAAGTAATGAATGGGTAGAAGGATGGCTTCATGTGAAGGAAAAGCAGGGCCATCAAATGTGGAGAGCACCCTGGAAGGCACAGAGTATACAATGCTCTCACCTGCCTGTATGTTTGAATGCTTCCGTGATCAAATGTTGAGAAGCATCCTTGCTATGCACAAACATAGCAGTGTACGCAAGAAGATGGGCACAAAGGAATATGCCATGTGTAACTGAGCCATGCAGTGATGTGGTTAGATGCCAGCTGGGGTCAGGACAAGAGCAGCCAGGGGGTGCCTGGGTTTCTGGGAAAATCCTGCCTCGGGATCTGGGTGCTGATGGCATTCAATTTGTAAAAATCACGAGGAGCACACTTCTCTATAATGTATGTTGTGCTTTTCTGTACTTAAAATGAGTTTTATTAAAGACTTGGCATGCTACCACCTCTTGCTTCGGCTCATAAATAACAATCCACCATCTACCTGCTTCCTCTGACCTTGCCTCCTGCCTTTCCTGCCCAGCACCTCTCCCTGTCCTCAGCCAGGACAGCCACCAGCTTGACTCTGACACACGTTCTCCCAGCCCAAATGGAAAGGACAGATCCCAGCTTTGAGGTTCTACCCCTTGACAGCTGTGTGATTTGGGACACCTACCTAGTAGAGATCACAATTCCTCCCTGCAGGCTGCTGTAAGTCCTAGATAAACTTTAGATCCCTTTTCTTGCAGGCCTTGGAGATTGCTGAGGCCCCTCCTTTCTTAAAGTTTCAAAGCCCACTATGGGATGGGGGGTGTTTTGTCTTGGGATGGGGAAGGTCCAGTGTGGTAATAGCCATTTGGCTCCTGGTCCTGGAGGCCAGCAGTCACTCAGGGTCTGCCCAACCTGGCTCATGCTTTATTAAGTCAAAGACTGTCCTTTGGCAGGTGACTTGGTGTTAGGAGCAGTTTCATGCTGCCACCGCTGCACAGAGGAAGCTCTTGTCAGACACAGAATGCCCGCTTAGGGTGCCAGCAGGACCAAAGCAGGACCAAAGCTTCCTTGCTTCCTCTGACCCCCACACCAGACCCCAGAGCTTGGTGCCCAGGCATCTCCAAGCCCCAAGGCTGAGGATGTGCTCATCCTGATCTTCAAAGCAGTGCCTCATCCCCTGCCCACTCTGCCAGGGTCCTGCATGGCCACTGCAGGGTGGAGTGTGTGCCAGGCCTGGGCCAGAAGGTCTACAAGGCAAGGGTCCTCAGCTGCAGACCCCTGACCCCAGCCGAGGACTCCTCAGAGAAGCAACTCAACACCCGCCCCCGAGGGACAAGTGCTGCGGACCAGGTGGGCTCTCGTTAAGGGTGATTCCACAGCCAGGCAGTGAGCCAAAGCATGCCACCACTGTCACACTCAGCACTATCACCAGCCTGTTCCTCAGAGGAGGAAACTGGAATTCAGAGATGTAGCAGCTCGCCCTGAAGGACACAGTGTGACATCCGCCTCTCTGACACTGCCTTGTCACACCAGCACCACAGGGTTGACCCCAACGACACCAAACATTACTTATTAAGTAGGGATGGAGCACGGCGTGAACATTATTGCAGGAAACCCCAGAACTACCCTCCAGTGGATATGATGATTATTCCCCATCTTATGGAAGACTTGGCTCCCAACAAAAGACTGACCCTTATCGTGTGCCTCAGTGGAGTCAGGTACTGGAGCAGACAGCTTCACACCGATGGTCTCTTTTGATCTCTACAACCCTGGGAAGAGGTCAAGTGTGAGTTCTTCCATTTCCTAGATGAGAAAAATGAGGAAAGAGCTTGCCGCTAAGATTCGGCCTCCAGGCCGTTTGTCTCCCAAGTCCACTCTTTTACCAGCCAGGGCACGGGCAAGAGGTGAAGTCAGTGTGTGACACAGTGTGTAATTGCCCCCAGGCCTCTAGTTAGTGGTAAAGAGCACCACTGACCAGCTGAGTGACTTCGGGTATGTTGCTGAACGGTTCTGTAATCAGTTTATTCATCTGTGAAGTGGGCATAGACAATGACAGCAGCTGACAGTTTGTAGCTCATAGGGTTAACAGGAGGAGTGATCCAGTTAATCTGTCCTTCAAACAGAGCCTAGCTGCTGTGCTCATTATGTAAGTGCCTATGATCCCAGGCTTGAGTTAGGCAATGTACCCAAGGCACTTTAGCTTTGCTCCATGCAAAAATCTCTCTGCTGAGTTGCTATTCCACGTTATACACTGGTTTTTATAGAGGGTGGGTGTGACATTACTAAAGAATGTG
The DNA here is from genome assembly GCF_034190915.1 of Cavia porcellus. Lineage (NCBI taxonomy): Eukaryota > Metazoa > Chordata > Mammalia > Rodentia > Caviidae > Cavia > Cavia porcellus. The sequence continues at coordinate 18,285,646 of NW_026947508.1, read as the reverse complement.
TCAGCATCACTGGCAAAGCCAGTGACATTGTTCATTTCCTTGCACAATGTCCCTTATCTCCTATTCCTCCTGGAGAAAGATGGTGTCTCTCTCATCCGCAAGGGGAGTGTCTGGGGGAAACTCAGAGCCTTGGTGGCTGTCAGGAATTTGGAAAATGAAATGAAATGTGATGGTCATGGGCCCAAGTTCAGGCTCAAGTACACCAAGCATTCTTGTCTTCCTGTTGGTTGCTTTCCTTATTTTAGAAGCAATTACTTTCAACTAGGTGTGGTGGTCGGGCCTGTCATCTCAGGAGGCCGAGGCACAAGGATTGAAGTTCAAGGTTGGACTGGAAAATTTAGTGAGAACCCGTCCCAAAAATGGAGGGCTAAGGATGTAGCTCAGTGGTTCACAACGCTTGCCTCGCATGCATGAGGTCCTGGGTTCAATTTCCAGCACCGAACAAAAAAAATAATCTTGTTTTCTGAAATAGTTCCACAGGGGAGGTACGGGAAAGATTGATCAGTGAGTTCGAAGGTACATTTAGGAGCAGAACGTTCTGGTGTGAATGTAACAATAATGTGCTATGCACTTCATAAAGTTAGAAGAACGGAATTTGAAAGTTTTTACCATACAGAGATGATAACCATTAGAGGAGACAGGCTCCACCTGATTTAAACATTATGCAACATATACATGTATCAAAGTGTTACACAGTGCCCCATTAGTGTGCATAACTGTATGCTTTTAGGTATCAGTTTAAAGTAAATTTTTAAAAAATTGTTTCATAGATTTTTTTTCTGATTTTAAAATAAATGTGTCTAGATTACAAACAAAAAAATTCCACATTTTAACATACTTCGTCTTCAACTTCCGAGTCTGCATAATGTGCGTGTGTGTCTATGGCACCTGTGTATATTACGTGTGTGGGTATATGGCGGGGATGGGTAGTGGGTGCTGGGGATGCAACCAAGACCCTTGGCCGTGCTAAGGAGGTGCTCCACCGTGGGGCGCACCCCTGGCCCCAGTGTATGGTTTTGGAAATAAAATCTTACAGAGAGAGAGAGAGAGAGAGAGAGAGAGAGAGAGAGAGAGAGAGAGAGTCTACTGCACATTTTTGAAGCTTAACCTTTCTCTTAGCTTGTCATAGACATTTTTAGTATGTTAACAGTGACAGCAACCTCTTTCATTCCGCTAAGTGTGCACGCTCTGAGAACAGAGAAGTGAGCAAGATGCCTGAAGAAAGCAACCGTGTGTGTGTGTGTGTGTGTGTGTGTGTGTGTGTGTGTGTGTGTTTAGGGGACCAGCGTTTGAAAGCAGGATCATAAAAGCCTTCTTTAAAGCTGTGCTATTTGAGCTGAAGCCAGAGTCATGAGAGTCAGACAGCTTTGACTGGAGCCAGCAGAGGAATCAGCAAGCACAAAGGCCTGAGTGGTAGCAAATTTTGTCCGTTTCAGGAGCCCCGTGCAGGCTGCTGTGGCTGGAGCCGAGTGAGAGGTCAAGACACTGCAGCGCGGTGGGGCAGGTCCTGTGGATGAAGGGGAGCGGTTTGGTCTTGGCTCTCATCATTCTCTGATTTACCCTTTGAAAACAGCATCACTGTGGCTGCTTGGTGGGGAATATAGGAACCAAAAAGGGGCAAAAAGAACAATTGCAGGAACCGAGGTGGTTCATAGGAGATTTGTAGCAGGAGACATGGATGGATTTAGATTTAATTTTGAGATAGGTCAGCAGATGCACTTACAGAGGTAAGGAATAGAGGGCTCAGGGTTAGCTCAGAGGCTTTGGACAACAGCACTTAGTAATGCCAAGCGCATGCTAAGCTGATTTGCAAATTCACATCTCCCTGAAGTAGAAGCCCGTCCCAGGGCCAGAGACCTGCCTGCAGGACCTGCTGTAAGCGCATCGTTATTCCAGGGACCCTCACTCACCGCCACGTTTGAGGCTGGCAGCGCTCACTTCATCAGTTGACAAGCCTACAGGAGGATGTCCCACTTTGTTTTACAGAGTAGGACACTACTGGGGATTCTACTTTGGAAACCAGGCGACTCACACAAGCACGCAGGTCCCCCTGACGTCACCCCTGCCTTCTCCAGCACCAGCACAGCAGTCACAATAGTACCACACATGGATTTAACAGCTGCCTGAAATCCTGCTTTATGGACTGGCACCAAATGCTAGCTTTGCTTTTTATCAGTATTCTCACCACCTTGGGGTGTGGCAGGGATTGAGGTTCAAAACCATGGGGTTGTAAATCCTTTCTGGCTGTAGCCAGCATGCAGTGCCACCTCAGCAGCACATAAATTTCCTTTAATGATCACTGATAACACTAATAATTGCAAGTCCCATTTATTGAGCACTCACTACAGGCAAGGCCCAAGTGCTTTGGACACATCACCTCCTTGATGTCACCCAAGTGAGTGTGGGCTAGAGATATTCATACCGTCCCTTAGTTCCCTCCCTTCCTCCCGGGAGATCAATCTCTGGAGACAGAGATATTATCAGCTAGGCATGATGATTAAGCATCTCAGGCCTTTGCTATGATTTCCTTAATTGAGGCAGTGGCTTTTGACCCACTTCCTACACCAAAACCAGCCCCTGGCCTCACCCTCGTAGGGAGATGCAGTGAATCTACTGGCAAATTCTGACTCATGGCCCGTCTCCTTCTGCTGGTGCTGGGGGGCGTGGATGCTAAAGAGAAAGGAGAAGGTAAGGCTGGAGAATGAAATGGGCTGGGACCACAATTAATGGGGGCTGGAGAAGCCAGCCTCACCACAATGGCATCCCGGGGGTAGCATGCCTGCCACAACCAGCGTCCACTGTGTGTCCACCCATCGTGACACCCTTAGAGAGGCTCCGTGTCACATAGAGTGCATTTTCTTCTGCACTCCTCTCCCACGGGCTTTCCCACTCTCAGCCCAGCCCAAGGGCTGTCCCTGGGGAAGGGTATGAGAGTGATTAGTGAGGAACGTTTGGCATGTGACAACTTCACCTGGGGACTCTTCCATTCATGTACTCATCATCTCTGACTGTCCATCCATCTATCCAGGCTCCCATCCTTCCATTCATCCATCCAGCCATTCACCCAGCCACCCACCCGTCCGCCCTCCCATTTGTCAACCCACCTACTCATCCACCCATCCATTCATTCAGCCATCTATGCACACGTTCACGCGCCCATGCATACACCTTGCAAAAGTCCATGTCCAAGATACTTGGAAGCATCACAGATACAGAGAAGTAAGATACGGGCCCTGCTCTCAGTGCGCATACAGTTCCACACAAGAAATGCAAGAACACTCACAATGCCACAGGCATTGAGGATAGTTTCTAGAGATTTACTCAATTGGGTCGAACAATTCCAGCCACATGTGAGCCAGCTGTGGCCTCTGGGTGCACATGTCCCAGCTCCCATCAGCTCTGCCACTGTTACTGTCATGGCCTTGGCTCAATCCCTTCACATCTCTGAGCCTCAGTTTCCTCATCTGGAAAACAGGAGTAATTATGATACCTACTCCGAGAAGTTGTTGTGAGAGTTAAAGGAAGTATGTGAGTGCAGCACGTGGCCTGGGCTGTAGGAGATGTGTCATTGTTGGCTATTTCATTTCCGTTTTCTTCTTTCAGTTCTCTGGAAGCTACTGGAATGGAAAGCACCTGATTCCCATCACAGAAGGGCTTGGAGTGCGGGCGGGAGGAAGACCACGGCTTTAACTCTTGCTGTTTTCCAGATACTGAAATGCTCGCTGTTTATTTTCCCATCTAGTTTGTTCAACAGCAGAGATTTTATGTCAGAGAGTAAAGCGGCAGGCCAGATTTGCACAGCCAGTGAGTGACCAGGCTGGAATCTGAGCTCTGATTTATCCTACGGCACAGCCCACACGCAGGCGAGGCTTTAGCACATATACACAACTGTAGAGGGCAGGAGGCAGTAAGTACCATAATAAAGGTTTTAGAATATTCTTCTGAAGACCCAGAGAATGCATTTGTTTGGATTTCTTGGGACGGGTGGTATTTGAGCTCCTCTTTGGAGGAAAGTAGGCTGGACAACTGTCTCATGGGAGATGCAGGTGACATCTGCTCTCCAGGCAGAGAGCACACAAAAGAGGAAAAGAGTGTGGTACCCTGGGGAGTAATCTCAGAACGTATCATTTATGCATTCACCGTCTCAGTCTAAATCTAGCATCTCACGATGACAAAACTAGTTTCCAAGGGGGGCTTTTGGTATTTGTTCTCCTTTTTGTTATGTTCCACACCTTACGCCTGGTGTTTGCCATGTACCAGGCAATATAGTCAGTTTAGTGAGCAAGCCAGATGAGACCCTGCGCTTAGAGAGATTATAGCTGAAAATGAGATGGAAGAGCAGTTCTGATAGCTGGGCAAAGTGGTGCACATCTATGACCCCACACTTGGGAGGCAGACACAAGAGGATCACAAGTTTGAGACCAGCTTGCACAACATGGGAAGTTCAAGGCCAATGTGAGTTATATAGTTAGATCCAGTCTCCCAGAAAAGGCCATTCAGTTAGGTACAGGGACTTTGTCTTGAGCTCAAGGTGTCCAGGCTGCGTTGGCCAGAGATGAAATCTGAGCACACTCTTCATCTCTAAACCTCCTCTAATCATTTCGAAGGTATTGGTTGGGATGACCACATACTATTGTCTCTCAGGCATCTTCTCCCAAACCAGATGGAACATCTGAGGTTCGGGGTGTTAGGGATGAGAGGTCACCAACAATGTTTGTGGAACACACACCTGGTTCTGGAAATGTAAGGCAGACCGAGAGCTAAAGCCTGAAGCCACTTGGTGAGGTCTACAGGACTGTGGGATTTCTCAGTGCTGCTTTGATTTGCATTCTTAATTATTGTGCAAAGCATCTTTTCATAATTTCTTGGCCATTTGGGTTCCTGTTCTGTGAAGTACTTGTTCATGGCCTTTTGTTTTTCTTTTTCAATTACTTCCTTGAATTACACGGAAAAAAACTATCCATGTGCATGGGGTGGAAAACTCACATGATTTGCCTACAGTCAGATAATTAATTCAAATAAAATTACAGAAAACCATGTTATATATTGTGTGGTGCCTTGCTCAGTGCCTACTTGTTACGCTGGGCATGATGATGTATGTCTAATATTCCCCCAGCTACTCAGCAAGTGGAGACAGGAAGATCGCAAGTTCAAGGCCAGCCTGGGCAATTTAGCAAGACTTTGTCTCAAGAAAGAGGTTAGGAAAGGGGGTGTGGCTCCGTACTCCCTTGGTTCAGCTCCCAGTGCTTGGCATGGAAAGCAGGGTACTGCTTATTAAACTGAATCTAAGTCCACAGAAAACAACCCTAAATGGGAGGCCCATCTTAAGGAAGTGAAGACAGGTGACCCAGTGAGATCGAGGTCAGCTCTATCCCCGGCTCAGCTCTGTTTGCAGCGTGACCTCAGGCAAGCGCAAAGCCAATCTTGGATTTCCTTGGGGAAGTACAGGAACCTCTACTGCCAGAGTCCCCATACGGGAAACCTTTATTTTTCCCTCTTGCCAGTTCTTGGAAGGTACATGACAGCCACATGCATGGGACATGGGAGACCAAATCAAGGAGGCATGGCTGGTGCTGGGGCTTGGATGTGTCCCCTCCAAGATCCGTGTGTTGGAATGTTGGCCCCCAATGCAGCATCCTGGAAGATGGGGATTAATAAGTGACTGGACTGTGAGGCTCTCACAGATGGGTCAGTGTCAGTTATCAGTTGGGTCAGTTATCAGTTGTCTTATAGAAATGAACTGGCCTTCTCTGGCTTTCTCTCCTGCTTTCTTCCAACAATACCTTCCACCATGTGATGCTACAGCAGAAAGACCTCGCCGGCTGATGCCCTAGAAAATTTATTTTCTTTATAGATTACCCACTCTGTGGTATTCTGTTCTAGCAGCACAAAGCAAATAGAGACGGTCTGCAAGATAGGCTGGATAATGGTCCCCAAATGCCCAGCCTTCATCCCCAGTGCTTCAGACCATGTTACCCTACACCGTGAAAAGAATGCACAGATGATATTAAGAAGCTGAGGGTCCTGAGGGGAAGGTAAAAGAATGCACAGATGATATTGAGAAGCTGAGGGTCCTGAGGGGAAGGTTGTCAGGGTGACCCGGTGTGTTCACAGTGGGGAGGCCAGCGGCAGAGATGTGGGAACATGCAGAAGGGGCAGCGGTGTCCCTGAAGGGGGACACAGGGAACAGGGTCCAGGGAATGCTGGTATCTATAGAGGCTGGAGAGGGAAAGAAACAGATTCTCCCTGGAACCTCTGCAGAGAGCACGCTCTGCTGATACCTGGACTTCGGCCCAGTGAAACGTAGACTCTGGACATCTAGAGCTGTAGCAGGTACATTTGTGCTTTTTTGTTTTGTCGCAGTCTTTTCAGAGCTAAGGGTGACTTCAGGGCCTCACACGTGCTAGTCATGAGCTGCGTCTCCTTGCCCTTTGTGTCTTTTTAAACCACTAAGTTTGAGCTGCTTTGTTATAGCAGCAACAGGAAACTAATACAGATGGCATCTCAGGAAAAGAAGGAGAAAAGAACGGGTGGTGAAGACATAACAATAGCTTCTAATTTTTAGTGTTTATTTTGTACCAAGAAGTGTTGTAACTCTTGTTTCAAATTATCTGATTCAGTCCTCATCTCAGTAAGTGAAACATAAACCGTTCTCCCATTTGCCAGCTGAGAAAAGAGAGGCCCAGCAAGCACAAAGAACTTGCAGCCCAGGTCCATTTATCACCAAATACCATGTTTTTCACAAAGTAGAAGTCTGCCATGGCACGGGCGGAGGCCAGAGGAAGTCGGGAAGCCTTAGTATTGGTGATCTCTGCCAAATCCTCGCCCCATGCAGTTGGACACGCATCTTCCATGTGTCTAGCGTGATGCTAGTGTGGGAGAGACCCATGCATGCTCTTTGGGAGCCCGAGGGCCAGTGAAATGCTAGAGTCGCCCCATTATTGTATTTAAATGAAATCGGAAGAGAAAAGAAAGTAGAGTTTGGATACCATCCTTTGAATATGGCTTGCTCTCTCCAAAATTCATGTTGAATTTAGTCCTTGTGCGATATTAAGAGAGAGGACCTGTTAATGTTGATGGCTTAGTGGGTTATCTGGAGAGTGGTCTGCTGTAAAAGCCAGGGTGGTGGCGTCGTACCATGTGATGTCTTATGACACTTTTGAGACAGGAAGACCATCACCAGAGGCAGCCGATTGGCCTGGACCAGAACCGTGAGCACCAATAAACTTGCTGTGTCTTTTATTTATGACTTAGCAAGCCTGCAGGATTGTGTTGCTAGCAACAGAAAGAAGACCAAGACACTTAGCAGGGTGGGCTGTGGAGAGAAGGTGGAGCTCCCCTGGGCTAGAAGGCCCAGGAATTGGGGAGACGGGGGGAGGCCACTGTCCAGAAGCCAAGGCCTTGACAAGGGGGTGGTGAACACGTTTTCCCAGGCAGTTAGAGGAGATGTCAAAGTTCATTCCTGGAAGGATTTTGCCACTCCAAAAGAAAAACCCTGAAGCCTTCATAAGCTCAGTAGATGAAGGACAGGAAGGCTCAGAGGCAGGAATGAGCGATTCATAACACATGGAAAGATGTTTTTTTTTCCTGAGTTGCCAGAGGAATGACATTAAAACAAGACACGAATGAATGCTTGCCTATCAATGAGAAAATAACAGCAGCCGGTGTGGCCGAGGGTGTGGTGACACGGGGCGCTCTCATTCATGGCTGGTAGGAGTGGAAATTAATGCAACCTTTTGGGAAAACAATTTGGCAATGCCTATGAAAAGTCCCAGTGTGTTTACATCCCGTGATCCTGCACTTCCTCTTGAGGGAACCCTACAGAGAGAAAACCTTTATGTAAGAAACGCCCACTGCATCTTGCTTAACCCAAGTGTCCAAGAGGAAATGTTAGGTAAATTACGGAGTCGTCACCTGGTAAAATATTACATACCCATTCAAAGTAATAGAAATAAAGAACCCGGGCTTTCTAGCTTACACTATTAAGTAAATACAGCTGGACATGAACCTCCATCTACAGAAGATTGGCCCCATGAGAACAAAGTATGCTTTGTAGTTGTGGATAACATCAACTCATCAACTTGCCATTTTCAGGGTGACATTGTTGACTCTGAGAGCACTGTTGTCTATAGATCTGCGGAACTTTTTCACGGGTATTTCTAACACTGCACACTCACAATGACATGTTGTCCTTCCTCCTAAGCCTGGCAGCCACCATTCTGTTTCCTGCTTGTATGAATCTGATTACTTGACACACCCCATAGAAGTGGAATCATGTATTATTTGGGTTTTTTTATTATTTCATTTAGCAGAATGTCCAAGTTTTAAACGGTATTTAAAGAGGGTTCAAATAAAATATATCAGGCCAGAGATAAAGCTCAGTGGCACAGCGCCTGCCTGGCAAGCGTAAAGTCCTGAGTTCAATTTCTGTACCAAAAATAAATAAAGTCCAATCTTGTGGTTGCTTTTGAATGGTGGGTCTAAGTATGGTTTTTTGGGAGGGTGGGTACTGGGGGTTGAACTCTCGACCTCACACTTGCCAGGCAGTCGCTAAACCTCCAGCCCCTGAGTACGGTTTTAAAACTTCTTTCTGGGCTGGAGATGCAGCTCAGTGGCAGAGTACACTTCTAGTATGTTCAAGGCCCTGGGTTTGAGCCCAGTCCCACTAAAACTAAAAGCAAAATAAAACTTTCCACACGCTACATCTTCCCAATGTTTAGACTTGTACTAAAATCTTAATAAAGTGAGGCTCGTTGCCTTGTAAGGAATAGACAAAGAAATTGAGCCTAAAAAGTCAGGGAAATAGCACAGTCTCAAACTTGTCACCTTCTGCAGAGGTGACAGCTTGAGCCAAAGGAGACAGACCCTAGGATCAAGACAGGGCTCTAACATGAGGTCCCACAGCACCCTCACTGCTGCCTGTCATCTTGCCTTCCCAAGAAAGCCCCATGAGGCCTTCGAGCCAGGGACAGGGAGGTGGCCCAGGTCCTCCTCTCCAGAAGCTTCCTCTCGCAGGTATTGCTTACAGTTAGCACTCACCACCCAGCACAACCCACCAGTGATTCATTCCTCCCTCTCCTGGGGAATGTTAAATAGCTGTCTGCTCTTGGCTCTCTCTAAACCCACCCAGCCAAACAGCCCTGGGGGATTTAAAGACATCAAACTCCACCCATTGCTTGCAGAGTTAAAGGAGGGACACGTGCAGATTTTAAAAGAACCTTAGCAGGCATGAGCAGGAAGTAGGTAGAAGACATAGAAAGACATCCACTCAGGACTGCTCAGAATCCCTGGCTGTATCGGAAGGTCCTTGCAGGCTCAGATCTTTTTTGGTCCAGCACCTCCACCCTGCAGCCCTGATTACAGGGTTGTGCACCTTGTAGAGACTTCATAAATATTCATTCATTGGATGAACCATAAGCATCCTATCATTTAGGTAATAGCTCATTTGAGGTGTGGTGCATTCATCTTGGGAAATCATCAAGAGACTGGAAAGTTACAGGGGACGGCAGCGAGGAGACCTTGGTTAGGGGAGTGGGAAGGCTTCAAGGCACATCCGAAGGGCTCCCTTTCACCCCGTTCCCTTCTGCTTCAGCACAGTGACCTCTGCGCACTGAACTGACCCTCAGCTGCTGCCAGCCCTGAAAAGAGCCCAGATCTCTTCTCCTGTCCTATTTGTGTCCAGGAGAGTTAATTGCGAGTCCAAACTAAGTGATCTTGGCTAAGTCAGGGTACTCACCAGGCAACAGGTGGTAGGCATACCTAACTAGTTGATAGTCACTTGTTAACTAGTTAAAAACTTTATCTATACCCCCGAATTCCTACATGGTCCTGTAAGGAAGGGGTAGTTCTCACCCCAATTTTACAGATAAAGGAAGCCCAGATTCAGAAAGGTGTCATACACTGCCCCAGAGCAGAGGCTATGAAGTGTAAAGCTAGGATCTGAACCCGATCTGGAGACTTTACAACCTTGGCCTGTCACGGGGCCAAGCCACCGCCATTCCATACCTTCCTGCAAAAGCTTTGCTGCAGAGCTTGGGAATGGGGTCACGTAGGTGAAAGCATGTTGTGAACTCCAGCACTGCTCTGCGTGATGGCTGTGAGAGATGGTCACAGGGCCAGGAGAAGGAAAGGGACTGGGAAATTTCATGATCCGCTACCACACCTGCCTCTGTCTCTAGAACCTTCTCAGCTCCCAGGAGGGTGTTGGCCCCCAGGCAGCCCATCCCTCCAAGGTGGGCAGGAAGGAATTTTCCCCTCTTGGGAACCCAGAGTGGTTTCATAACAAGGTCTGTGTCCCAATTGCTCTATCAACAGACAAGGGGACCAGAATCGCTGCTGTGGCTCAGCACCACAACAAGCCCTCTGCCCCACTGGGGGCCAGGTCAGGGTGGAGGCAGCGGGCTGTGGCCCCTGAGGGCAGCCTGGTTCCAGCACCCTGCGGGAAGAGTCTGACAGAAAAAGGCTCTCCTGGGTGCCGCGGAGGTAAGAACACACAGACAACAAACTCAGGTCCGGCGGGTTGTTGACTGACTCAACTCATTCATCATGGTTACTGAGCAACTTCTCAGAGAGGCGGGGTGGCACAGGAATGGGTCCCATGGACTCCAGAATCAGACAGACCTAGGTTAGAGCCTAGCATTCCTTCCTCCCCACTGGCAGACTTTAATTGAGCTGCTTCAACTTTTCGATCCTCAGTTTCCTCATCTGAAAAGTGGGGCTAATGTGACCCATTCACAGGATTTATGTGAGGAGTAGATGAGATGATATCCGGGAAGTTTCAGTTCGCTGCTGGCACATAGCAGATGTTCAACAAAAGTACTTGTGTTCAACCAGTGCTATCTGAGGGAGGTAACTAGGTATGAAGAAGCCTTGGTTCCAAGGATTATACATTCCATGACAGAGGCAGAAAGGTTCATAGTTACACTGCAAGAAGGGCTGCATTTAACACTGAGTTGCTTCATTTAATTTTTACAAAAGTTCAGGCAACAAAAAGTTGGAGAGTCAGGATTTGAAACCAGGTCTGACTTACTAAAAGGGAGTTATTAATGGATTTGAAGAAACAGATTTGGATCCAGAGTCAAGAGACGTAGAAATGAGTTCTCATTTTGAATGTATCTTCCAAGCTGTTAAGCATCTTTTTAAAAAATTAGAAACAATTGAATTCTGCATTTGCCAGGTTGATAACTATTATACAGTATAGGAAGAAACTGAAAGCCAGCATAGTCCTACAAATACTAAACTGCAGAGGCCAGGCTTGAAATTGGTTCAGACGTCTTAGCGAGTGTTCATTCCTCTGTGCCGAGCCACCATCAGCCTTGAAGGGTGCGTAATTCACCCCAGGTCTGCCAGTGGAGTAACAGGCTCCCGAAGCATGCATTGTTCTACACTCAGTCGCTCATTTAGAGGAACCGATGGTTGTACCTAAGCTCGTGGTGTTGACTGGGGTCACAGAAAGCCAAGCAAGGATACAATGGAAAAGGTTGTCACTGAGCCTGAACATGTATTACATATGACGCACTGTGTATGTGGTCCCATGCCAAACCCCCAGCACACAGAAGTCATGCCCTCCCTGTGCCCCTAGGCCTTTGGTGAGCCAAGGCAAACACCCATGAACTCTCTAGCCACACAAGACTCTAATCGGATCTGTGTTTTACTTTAGAATGGGATTTTTAGGACCTTGGAATCATACAGACCCAGGCTCAAAACTGGATCTTGATTCTCACACCCTGTGTAGTTTTCAGCAAGGCCCCCTGAGCTTGTGAAATGAAGAGGAAGCTGCTTCATAATGTTAGCTGATACACGTTGTTGTCAGATTGTGCAAATTGAATAGTTTCCGGGGTCATTTAGGGAGAACGCTGCAGCCTCGGGGTTAGGAGCGGGCTTGGGTAACAGAGGAAGGACACTGGAGGCTAACTGTTCCTCCCCGGCTGATTGACCTATGCCAAGTTACTCAGTTTCTAAGTTCCAGCAAGCTTCCTGGAGAAGAAGGGGCTTGATATGGGACAGGAAAGGAAGGCCACCACAGAGGAAGAGGAATAGTAAATCTTCAGGCACCAGACTCTCAAGGAACACACCATAACGCTGGGCCAGACTGAGTCTGGTGGTATCACCAGCCTCACAACAACCCTGTAGGGGCCAAGGGGTAAGACTGAGTGCAAAAGGGACCAGGTGCTGTCCTTTGAGGTACAGTCCAAAGTAGAAGTTCAGGAGAACCACATTTGGGGAACTGAAGTATAAATTTCCAGTCCCAGGATGCACTGCAGCCCACAGTCCTTAAAGGAGATTCTGATTGGGTCCCAATGGCCCAGTAGTCCAATATTGAGCTCTCTTATTGGACAGTTCCTACACCATGCTTCACTTTGATATTTTGAGCCAATCAGATGAGTCAGGGCTGAGGGGTCACCTTCCAAGATGTTATTTTTCCACAACTTCCAAGACTCCTGAAGTTTACATTTAAAGAGCGTCATTCAGCAGATACACTTGTGCCCATGTTTATGTGAGGCAAGAGTGGTGTCCGAAGCTCTAGAGCAAGTGTTTGTGTGTCCAGAAGCCTGACACACCTCAGGACCATGGAGGAGATTTGCCTTGGCCCTTAACTGGAAGCCTGGACAGAACTTCATGGTTAACAGTTGAGACCCACACACCATGAGGAACATCAAGACGGTACAGCCACAGTCCACATCCCCGAAGAGTATCTGTTTTCTTGGAGAAAGAAGAAGGTATTTGCAGAAATGCAGTATAAGGTGGACAGTACCTATGCCTCTAAGGAGCTACGGTGCTGCTCAGGTTCTGCTGGGGAGGGAGGTGTTGGTATTGGTGCTCTGGAGCACAAAGGACGGGGCAGGGTCTCTTTAGAAGAACACCAGTTTGGCCATTACAGAGAGTTGTTGGCTAAGAGCTCGTGGCCCTCACAAGATCTCTGTCAGTGGGAGGCAGAGGATTGCAGAGTGTTGAGCGCGCTTTGCTTGGCTTACTTGGTGTCCAATTCCTATTCTGTTGCCCAGCTTTGTGACCTTGTCCTGCCTCCCTCTTGGGATTGCTATGAGGTTTAAATGAGATAAGGAAAGCAGCCCAGTGCCTGACATACAGGAACAATGGTTATTACTCATCCCAGGTGAGTGGCCCCAGATCAACACAGCACACACCACAGAATCTGCCAGGACAGGACTGGGATTGTGGGCTCTTCTCATTCCTCAATGACCTGCATTCACACCAAGTGGAACAGAGGACAGCGCCCACATAATAGATCCACAGAAACCTGCCTCCACTTCCTGTTTCCTCCCTGGGGCTCCAGGTAAGCCCCAGAAGGCTCCTTAGCACCCCTGAGGCCAGGCCTTCTCTGGAATACACCTCTGCCTTCCTGCAGGCCTTAGTCTGGGGCTGACTTTCCCTGGTGAGATGGATCCCTTTAAGGTCCAGGAAGGGAGGCTGCCCCTGCTTCTGTGGCCTGTCATTAGGAGTAATCCACAGCCTAGAGGCATATGCAAAAGTTCTAGCTTTAACTCTTGATGTTTCTCAACTCCCTCCCTGTGAAGTCCCCCAGGGATCTTAGAAGCAGAGGATATTTTTCAGGGGGACTCTAGCCCCTCAGCTAGATAAGACAAAGCTTCCTCATTGGTTGGCACTCACCTCTCCATTGTGTTTGCCATCCTGTCTTCAGTCATAAGAAATATATATATTTAAAGCCCCAGAAAGGAAAGAATTGATGAGCTGTGCCCACTTTTTTTTGCAAGGGCCTTTATTTAATACCAACTTTTCTTTTTTTTTTTTTAAGTCAGGCTCTCACTGTGTTGCCTAGGCTGGTCTCAAACTCCTGGTCTCAAGCAATCCTCCTGCTTAAGCCTCCCAAGTATCTGGGCCTATAGGTACCCACCATTGTGCCTGGCTCTTTAATACTAACTTTAAAGAAATTATTTGAGGTTGGGTCCTCAAGGACCAGATCTGCATTTGCTTCATCTCTGTGTTTGTAGAACTGAGTGCAAGACCTGATGTGGGCTGGGTCTCCTGTATTGAGTGGACGTGGATGGCCTGGATACTTGGAGGAGTGCACAGCCTGACAGGAAACTGTTCCAACATCTCATCATCTCACCAGACCATGGCTGTCGCCTAAATTTCCCCCATTTCACAATTCATCTTTTTTGAGTCCACCCTCACCCTCCTTGGCCTCATGGAGTGTGAACTGCCTTTAAAAATCATTCGGTCATAGATTCTTAACCCAGTGTCTGGAGGGTTCTGAGAGGGTCCCAGATCCCCCAAAGTGTGTGCAGAGATCTCAGAGAGTGTGGGCGGTTTTCTAGCATACAGGGTGGCTGGTGGGAATTTGGAAGGGGCACGTGGGGACAAGGGGGAAGAAGCGTGGCTGGGGTGAGATGTGGACCTGGGCCCTGTCTGATGCTGCTGGGTCCCAGATGTTCCCATAGCGTACATCCCCTGTCGCCTCCTTCACCGTGTGGCGTGGGCCATGCTCACCCCTAGGTTATCCTCGGGATTCAGGGTTCTGAGGTTCTCCTGCCAGCACCCCTGTGTGCACACTCGCAGGCTTCGAGGGGCTTCCAGCAGTCTTGACTTCCCACAGAGCACGGGACCCTCCGGGCTCTTTGCACAGCTCTCTCCACTCAGTCGTGAACAAGGCCAGCGTCTTCCCCTGGTGGGGCGTTTGCACTTCCGGCTCGCACTTCCGGTTCCCACTTCCGGTTTCCTCTTCCGGAAGCTGCGTCTGTGCCTGGATGTTGCCTGCTTTTCCTTCAGATCACTGTTCCTCAGGCAGGACTTCCCTGAGTTTTGTGACTGTACCACATGCTCTTGGTGCAGCAGGCTTCCCAGATTCCTCACTGCTTCCTCCCGGGGGTGATTCTATCATTTTATAGAACTTCCCTAATTGTTGCCCAGCATCACCACTAGACTGGGGGCTCCAGGAACCACCTCTATTCCCAGCATTTGTACTGGGTGTTCATTGTAGGGGCTACAGAAAAATATGTAGAAAAGTGCCTTGCTTTTTGCAGCCTTAGGTGAAACAATCTTACTGGTCCCTTTTGGTTGTTTTTGTTTTTTTGGGGGGGGGGGCGCGGTTTGAGGCATGGCCACACTATGCAGTTCAGGCTGAACTTGAACTCATTTTGTAGTCCAGGCTGGCCTCGAACCTACAGCAGTCCTCCTGCCTCAGCCTCCCAAGTGCTGGGATTACAGGCGTGTGCCGCTACATTCTATAGCACTCACGAGGAGTTCTATTCAGGTGGATGGTATGGAATAGTCCTTGGGAGTGGAGGCTCTGGAACCAGACAGTCTGAGTTCAAACTCTGGCTCTCCCACTTATCAACCCTACTGTCCGAGCAGATTACCTAGTTGTTTGTGCCTGTTTTTCCTGTCTGTAACATAGGATGCTGCCAGTACCTTCTTCATGGGCTCTTTGTGGAAATCTGATGAATTTACATATCTAAAGCACAGACCAGTGGCCCGGCCAGTCTGTGGCGGTCTCTATCAGCTACACAATCCAAGTTCCTCCCACAGTTGGTATTGGATGCTTGAATGCATCTAAAACTTAGAAAACTTCACTTTTAGATTTCTTTGTTCTCTTTTCTTGTTCTTAGCAAGAGGCAAGGTCATGCCAAGGTCGCTGCTGATAGCCCAGCCTGCATGGTTCACCAGGCTTCTTAGCTGAAGGAAGCATCAAAACTCCAATTTTCTGTGCCTGTGATTGGAGTCTCATTCTCAGCAAAATGACAAATGACCATACCTTGGACCTTGGAATTGGTTTGCTAAGAGATCAAACCTCAAATATATCAGCAGTTACAAGCTCGAGCTCTGAAGGGAAATATCATTAATGCCCCTGACTCTTCAGAACAAATTAGGGTCCAGACTATTCCTCTGAGCCAGGGATGGAACTCACATTGGCTGAATGTTGACTACATCCATGATTCTTTAAAATCATATCAACCTGACATTTGGGAAGTGAGGAAAGTCAGGCTCAGGGAAGTTAAAGCGAGGTACTCAAGGTCACACTGTGGGGAAGCTAGGATTTGAAAATAGGAAGGCTGGCTCCAAAGCTTATGCTCGTTCTGCTAATACCAAGTGCTTTTGTTAGAAAAAGCTCAGGAAGATTCTTTCTGATGATTGAATAACTGTGTATGCGAGTGTGGGAGTGGTTTTACAAATCAGTATATGTGATATGGCTTCATGGAAACACCCGTGCATGCAATCACACACACAGAGGCTGCAGGTGATGTAGAAACCTGTGAACTTCAAAGGAGGTTTCTTTTCAAGTTAATAGTAATGCGCCCATGTCATTTTTCCTGATTTCAACAGAGCACTTTGGTTGTATAAGATGATGTTATTGGAGAAACTGGGTGAAGGTACATGGAATGCTCTAAACCATTTTTGCAATGTCGTATTTTTAGTTTTTTAATTTTTATTTAGAAATAAAAATGACTTCTTAAAAAAATCTCTGATATTAAGAAAGGATTATTGAAGGATGTTGATGACAGCAATAGCGGACTGCCCAGTCTTCTTCTCCATCTCCTGGGCAGGAGACTGCTGAGGCAGGGGGCCGCACAGCCCTGCCCCAGGGCCGACCCAGGGCCGACCCATACTCCAGGCTGTGCCCACTCATCTCCAAGCCTTGCTCTGATTGGTCTGACCCAGCGGTACACTGAAGCCAGCTGTACCAGCTCTCAGGGTCAGTCCCTGAAACTCTTCCCAGCGGCACTGAAGTGACTTTAAAACGGTACAACCAGTCCTAGAGGGGTCTTTACAGCATAGAAGTCAGCCAGTGCTACAAATCAGGGCTTTTGGGGTTTTCCTGGGTTTCTCCTACTTCCCCCTTCTATATCCCCATACATAACTGAAAGATTACCTTGTATTTCTCAAAGAGGGGGATGAGGTCCCCACTAGAAGGGGTGACTAACACCAGACCAGCTTCCAACTGTCACTGGCAAGCCAGAGAAGTGAGCCAGCCACACAGGGACAAGGCTTTGAGAGAGTGTTGTTCACCCTGAGTTACTGGCACTAGTTAGTGCCTGGAGATCCTCAGATGACAAGTGATGGTTGTTGCCCTGTTGTGCTCTGAGCCAGCCAGGGGGGCTGCGTGGGGCAGTGGGGCACAGTGGACCTGGTTCTGGGCTAACCGTTCTGCTGTTGGGCAGGTCAGTCTTGCTCTCAGATGACTCGGTTTGCTAAGAAAAGAAATGGCATTGAGCTACATGGTCCCTAAGGGCCATCTCTAAGAGCCATTCACTTTTGCAATGGGCACCCAGGCCTGAGTCTGTCATCTACTCCTCGTGTGGACTTAAGACAAATCTCTTCACCTACTGGAGGTCTCGGTCTCTGCATCTGTAAAAGAGGTTAACAGTTTCTCAATCAAAGAGTTGTTCTGAGCCATAAATGAATTGTGGGAGGTGCATGTCCTGCCATGGAAGGCTGCTTGGCTGGATACTTAACACATACGCACCCAGAGCCTTGAGCACTGTTTTCTGGGATATGGTACAGGAGATGATCTCAGTGAGGAGTCCACATCAGAATTTTCAGTGTCAATTAGTGCACATTTAGGCATTTAAGACACTGTTGCCAAGAATAACAATACATTTAAAAATGGGAATTATGTAAACTCCAACTTTTAAAAAAATGGAGATTGGGAGGGAAATTTCAAAAATGAAACTTTATAAGCACTGAACACCAAAACCCTTCTCCATTCCTTTGCTTCTTCTGATGCTGGAGGATGAGGAGCAAACATGGGCTCCTCACACAGAAGTCCCCCGAGAGCCGTGCTGTCGGTACACAGGATCATCTAGGAACCCTTAGTCCTTGGGGCTGGAAGCAACAGAAACCAGGTCAAGTAGTTTAAGCAAGGAAGGGTTTTATGGGCCTCATAACTGAAGTCCAGAGGCTGGGGAGGCCTCAAGGCTGTTCTGTGGGGTCCAGGTGCCCCCTGTCTCTGCTCTGCAGGACACAGCGTCCTGCATGCGCCTGAGCTAACTCTTCACACAGCTCCGAGAAGGTGGTGGCCTCCGGAGTCCGTGCCTCCCTCAGACTCTGTGCTAGCTCCCTTCCTCACAACCAGAGGAAGAGACAAGGGCTCTTTCTTGGCCATCAGATGCAAGTTCTTCCCTCAATCTGTCTGGGACAACTGGCTCAGCCACCCACCCTGAGCCAGAGGAAAACCATTCTGGGCTTGGTTGAAGCTGGGTTTCTGAACCAGTCACTGAAGGCGGGATCACCATGGAGGGTTTAGGGTGACGGGGCTGCTGTAAACTCTCCTGACTGTTATTGCTGCTCCCCAGTGTGGGAGGGACTCCACAGTAGAAGAGCAGCTACCGTTCATCATCATCCTCATTACTGTGGCAGGTATGACCAGATGATCATCAAGCTCATTTCCTGTTCTTCCCCAGCACACAGCTGGACTACATTTCCCAGACTCCCTTGCAGTTGGAAACAGTTATGTAACAGTTATAACAAATGGAATACGGGTGGAACCGATGTGTACAACTCAACCACCTGGAATAAAAATGTTTATAAAGCAAAGGTCAGCGATGTACTTTCTTTCTTTTCTTTTTACAGTACTGGGGGTCAAATATAGGACCTTGTGCATGCTAGGCAAGTACTCTACCATGAGTTACATCTCCAGCCCTCTAAGTATTTCAAACTCTGTAGGCCACATGCAATCTCTATCATATTTTCTCTTTCTTCTTCCTCTCTCCTTTCCCTTCACTCCCTCTTTCTCCCCTTTTTGTCCTCTTTTTCCTTCTTCTCTTCATTCTTTACTGACTCTTTAACATTGTAAAACAACTGTTAGGTTTAGGGCCAGCCTCTAATCTGGTGGACACCAGGAGTCATAGGTTGAGGAAGGCAGAGGCACAAGATGGAAGGAACCTGGGTCCTTCCTTGTGACCACCGTTCTATTCTCTGCCTCTGTGGATTTGACTATTCTGGGTATTTCATATAAATACAATGATACAAGATTTGCTTCTAGCTTAATTCACGTAGCATAACGTCTTCAAGGTTCATCCATATTGTAGATTGTGTCAGAATTTCCTTCCTTTCTAAGGCTGAATAATATTCATTTATTTGGACATGTTTGTTTAACTATTTTCAGTCTTTTGAGTTGTCTTCACCTATTGTCTACTGTAAATAATGCTGCTATGAACATAAGCACAAGTATCTATTTGAGTTCCTGCTTTCAATTCTTTGGGTTAGAAGCCCGGAAGCAGAATAGCATCTTTGCTTAAGCCTCCAAGATTTTAGAGATTTGTTTTTCGCAGTGGCAGTGTCTAAGTTTTTCCTTGCTGACACACAATACTTGACACCCCCAGTCTGAAGGAGGAATCTAGCTTTGGCTCACAGTTTGTGGAGGTTTCAGTCCATAGGGAGCTGACTCCAATGCAGGGAAGCAGAGCAGAGAGGCATTGCAAAGGAGAAATAGCTCCCTGGCAAGTCAGCGGGAAACACAGTGAGATCCGTGGAGGAGCAGAAAAGAGACACCCAGGCCACACCCCCAGTGACCCGCCTTCTCTGACTAGGCTCCTCCTTCCAACACCACATTTAGCTGTAAACTCATCAGTGGCCTAATCCACCAATGAGTCTCACAAGCCCACGATCCAGTCCCTCCCAAACGCCCCACCTATGAGTACATGAGGTTTGGGGGGGCATCTAGATATTAACCATAAAAAGTAATTATTAAGAACAATTTCATCATGATCATCACTATCTTAACCCATCTCTTGAACAACTATTATGTGCCAGGTACTGGATCACAGCCTGTATATGGATGCCCATGGGTTATCTCATTTAATGGAACAGCCTGTGAGGAAAATGCTCTTGTATAATTTAAATGACTTACCTAATATTTCCAAACTAACAGTCTCTGCCCTTACCTAGCTCACAGGCTAATGTGGGAACTAGACAAGAAACAGCCTCAGAACCGGTGTGACTTTCTCAGCAAGCAAGATGTTAGTAATATCATCACATAATTTTGTCAGAGTTACTCTACACCTTCATGGTATATGCTTTCCAATTGGGATGACAAGATGTGGTGTCACCCGAGATAGAAGAATTACTTGACTTGCATGCTTGTGCTTTAATAATTGTATTTTTAATCAGCTCCCGAGTCCTCTCCACTATTGCATTTGTATTAACAATTAAATGGACTCTCATAAGCACTACAGATGTTCACTGTGAACAATCCTGCCAGCTACTATTTTAATTCTAATTGCTTTGCCCTCCTTGTGTACCTCACATATAATAGGTTACCTTAATAACCCATCTTTAACTGTAAAAGCCACAGGGCATCAGTGATACTGAAGCTACAAGTGCCCACATTGTGGAGGATTAAACACTGATTCTCATATAATCCCCACAACAGGCTGAGAATTACAATGACTTGAAATAGACAATCAAGTACCATAGTATTCCCAGTAGAAATGCCAATTCACATACTAATCTTACCAAGGTGAGTTATGCATGAGCTCTCCCATCACTAGGACTAAAAAAAAAAAATGTGATTCTAGGACTAGGTAGTACATCAAACCATAGCTCCATGCCTAAGGTCCCTGAACTGGTCCAACTAAAACATTTCAAAAGGTGATCGGCATCTGTATTATCATAGTGTGGTAGAGCTATTCTAGCATTAACTTTTTAAATTAAAGAGCGAATAAATCTCTCCCTAATGAGATACTACCATTAGACAGGTCAGCATGACTTACCACCTAATCCTAGCATTGGAATTTCGTCAAGGCTTGTATTGGACAAGAACCAAAATGTTCTGGAAGCCCTTAGCTCAGGATGAAACAGCGTCAGAGAAGAGAAGTCTAGGCCGATCCGCAGAAAGGACTAGGGATGACTTGAGGAGAGGCTGGAGGAGGGGGCTTGGGCAGCCAGAGCAGCACATGCAGAGGGCCGGAGGTGGGCTAGAAAACCTGAAAAATTGCCAGAGTGGGTCAGACTGCAACCTGAGGCTGTGGGCCCGGATGCCTGTGTTTAATCCGTGTTTTCCTGGGAAGGGAAAGGAGGGAAGGAAGAGAGACCAGTAGCGATCTCTGAGAACATTTTTCAATCTGAGACCATGGGCCCATGAAGCCTAAACCACCCTCTGTTCAAAGACCAACACTGGGTCCTTGTCCACTATTCTCTGAAAACACAGGCACGTGGGACCTGCACCAGCCGCCCCTGACTCCCATCCTGAGTGTCCTTTGAGTGCGTGCCTGACCCACACACCCACGGGCCAAGCTCCCACCACCCCGACAGCGTCCTGGATCTCCGCCTGCAGGAGTGACCCCACCAGCCCCACCCAGGGTCTACCTGCATTCACCACCAAGAGCTGCCTGGACCGAGCCCCAGCCCCACGAGGGTGCGTGAGGCTGCCATTTTTCCTCATCTTTTCAAGGGTCCCCTGCAGGCACAGAGGGGCAGATTGGGGCCTGGTTGTTGTGTTTGGTGCCTTGTCGTATTACCTCTCCTATGCCTCACCGGGGCCTGGTGCACTGTGGCTGCTTGGCTCATCCGCCGGAGGGGCGGTCTGCAGGGTGCAGAGCAGATGCCACCAGGACGCCTGAGCATCCTGCCTCAGCCGCGTGCTGAGGCCTCGCACACACGCGGCACTCGAGGCTCAATATGCTGCCTCCGCCACCCCTGTGGCAAGCTTCTGAGCATGCGGGACCGGACCTCCACAGTCCTGGCCCTGCAGGGTCCCTCCAGACAGGAGCAGGGCTGGAGAAGCAGGTCTGAGAATAGGGACACTCTAGAGGGCCACGGCCCTGAATTCCAGCCCTGGCTCCTCCGCTGTACCTGCTGCACTAGGACAGGTTCCCTCGTGGCTCTGGGCCTCAGTTTCCTTATCCGTAGAATGGAAATCACAGCGAAGATCCTCACAGGATTCTCGTCAGCATCAAATGAGACCTCTGACGCACAATGCCCACCACGCAGCAGGCACTGCATGCAGCCCTGACTGACGGTCACCACTTGGTCCTGGCAGGACTTTCACAGAAGGCCTTCCGGAGCTGGGCCTTCTGCTAGACACTGGCCAGGAGCCAGAAGCCTGCGCAGCATTGGGAATGTGCTCCAGACCAAGAGGCAGGAGCCCTGAGGCTGAGCTCCTGCCTGGCCACTTCCTGCTGGAGACGGAGCCTCTCCTTATAAATAGGCGGATGGCCCGCGGTCGCTGAGATCAGCCCCAGCCCTGAGAGTCTGGGATTTGAGACAGGACAGACTTATTTATTCACCCAACAAACGCCAAGTGCCCATAGTGGACGCCGCTCTAGTACACAAAATATGTGACTCGTCTTCAAGAAGGTGGAAGGAAGTTTGCTGGGAAATGGTTATTTTTCACCATTAAAATAATTTTACAGGTCTATATCCACAAGTACAAAACCTCCACCAAAATGTGATCCTCATCTCCCAACAGATATACATATATATAAATTCAACATGCATCACAGTCCTAAATCATAAAACTTTTTTTTATCATAAAACTTTTTGAAGAAAAGCTTTTATGACCTTCAATTTCTTAGGTATCACAAAAGCATCACAAATGGGGACCAATCAAAATTTAACACCTCAGTTCTTCAAAAGACAGCATTGAAAGAACAGACAAGCTACAAAATCTAAGCATCTGCTGACAACACTATCGTAAAATACAAAAAGATAAAAGCAAAGTAAATAGAAATAAAAACAAATGACAAAGTTAATTCTAAGCAACGAAACACTTACAAATCACATATCTGGTAAGAGATTCTATTGAGAATATAGAAAGAGCTCTCACGGAGATGTCAAGGAAGAAAACTAGCAAAAAGCCACCAAATACGAGACTCGAAGGGTAAAAACGCTAACCCAGAACTGTGTCTAAGATATGGCACTATTTCATAGGTTATTGATAGCTACATAAAATAGGGAAACCCTGCTGGGTGTGGAGGCGTATGCCTGCCATCCAGCACTCGGGAGGCTGAGACAGGAGGATTGTCAAGTGTTTGAGGCCAGTCTGGACTGTATATATCGAGACTCCATCTCAAACGATCAAATCAAATCAGATAAGATAAAATAGCAC
This sequence comes from Cavia porcellus, assembly GCF_034190915.1. NCBI lineage: Eukaryota > Metazoa > Chordata > Mammalia > Rodentia > Caviidae > Cavia > Cavia porcellus. Next base: position 18,262,620 of record NW_026947508.1, on the reverse strand, counting down.
CACCCTGCTTCAAAAAAGGGTGGCATTTCTTTTAAAAGCCAGCCATTAGATTCTGCTCTTCTATTCCTTGGTTTTTATCCAAGAGAAATGGAAACTAATGTCTTTCAGACGCTTGTACATGGATATTCACAGCAGCACTCTATGTCATTACTCCAAAGTGGAAACAGCCCAAACATCCTTCACCGATGAGCGGATAACCAAGCCGTGGGGAACCCGTACAATGAACCCTATCCAGCAGCGGAGATCAGAGCGCTATGGGCTCCGTCAACAATGTGAGTGAAGCCTGGCCAGCAGCACTTGGGAGGCTGAGGCAGGGGATTGCCGTGAGTTCGAGGCCAGCCTAGGCTGCATCGTGAGTTCATGATCAGCGTGAACTACATAGCGAGACCCTGTCTCAAAAAAGCAAAATACCGTAAAACAAAAGCAGGAATGAATATCCAAGGAATCGTGTAATGCAAAGGAAGTTAGACGAAAGAGAGCAGTCGCCATGAGATTCCATCGCTGTGCAATTCTAGGGAATACAAATCAAACTCAGGACAGAAAGCAGACCAGCGCTTGTCCAGGGAAGGGGTCAGGAGGGGCACCTTACCAGATAGCAAATATAATATGATCCCAAGTTTATAAACACACACACTCATACGGTACTACAAGTCTGATTTTAGGAGTCTGTCCAACAGGAAAAGAATCTGTAGGAAAAGTGAGATTATCCTATGCAGATGTGTAGGCTGTGCACTGCACAAGGTACCGTGTGTGTGTGGGGGGCAGCGGGTCCAGCCTATCCATGCCCAGCTCCGGGTGTCCCCAGGCCCTTTGGATTGTCCCTGAGTGCCCAGGAACCCCCTGGATTCCCTGCTTGTGTTTTCACTGTCCCTCGGGACTTTCTGGGCATCTTCCACAATGATAGTGAGAAGCCATCAAGCCAGCGCTGAAGACTAAAGTTAAGCTATTAGGTAGCAGAAGAATCTCTGTACAGAGAGGCTGCTCCGCAGGTGGAGAACGAGATATTTCAAGGTGAGGAAGACGCTCTTATAACTGTGGTCACTCGTCGCAGGGGTGTTGAGAATTTCACATCTCAAGGAGCGCGGGGAGGGAAAGTGGAGCATCCTTTGACCTGTTGCCACTAGCGTGTGTCATTTTATAACTGGCAAAACCAAACAGAGGCTATGGCATCTCTGTACCACACACGCTACTTTTCTATATGTTTGAAGTTACATTGATATTTAAGGCAAACATTTTTTTAAAAAAACAAACATTTTAAAAGAAAAGAAAATAGAACTCAGAGTTGATGGCACAGGCCTTTGTTCCCAACCCTCTGGGAGGCTGAGACAGGAGGATGCCAAGTTCAAGTCCAGCCTGGGGAATTTACTAACTTAGTGAGACTCTGTCTCGAAAAAGGACTGGGGATGTAGGTCTGGGTTCAACTCACAATACTGAAAAAATAAAAATTTAAAAGTTGAGGTTTTTGCCCAAGAAATGAAATACTAAAGTAAGACAAACTCCTCTGTGTCTAACTAAACTGAAATGACCCACACCAAAATGTTCACATGGAAGGGGGAGAGGAGAGGACAGGACACCGGAAGTGGCCGTCTCCTTAGCCTGAGCCACAGCCCTGTGACACTCTCAGAGGGTCAGTGACCCCCGAGAGGGGTAAAATCCACAGCGTCACCTCACCTTTAAATTCTGCCTTTCAGGCTGGGGACATGGCTCCGTGGAGAGTTCTTGCCTTGCATGCCCGAGGCTCTGGGTTCGAGCCCCAGCACCACAAAATAAATAAACCAGTAGATAGATAAATTCCACTCTTTGAAGATCTGCTTTCAGCGAGTCTGCTCCAGACTGAAAATGCTGATGGACAGCGGTGGTAATTTGGTTTTTAGAAATCTATTTGTGATAACCAAATTCATGGGGCTGGGGATTTAGCTCAGCGGCATAAGCACCTGCCTGCAAGTGTATAGTCGTGAGTTCGATCCCTGGTACCAATTAAAAAAAGAAAAAGACAAAAAAAAATTAAAAATATAACCAAATTCACGAGCAAAAACATGAAAGATTAAAGAAAACGCCTAGAAAAGTCATATTTTATGAAGTAATAACTTACGTTATGTCTTGTTTTGTTCTTCCCTATGCTCTAAGTGTTCCATAGTATTTTGGCAATAATAAAACGTTATTATGAATACATCTATTATTATAAATACAAATACGTACCCGGGACAGTGCTCAGACAAGAGTGGAGGGATCACACCCCGCGTACTAAGCAGGCCCACGGGGTGAGGGCTCCGCAGTGCGCTTTGCCTTCCCAGTGGGGGGAGACATTATACAGCACTGTGAGGTCGCCTTCCTCCCTGGATCACTGAGCCCGTTCCCCTCCCCAGGCTGCCCCTCTGGCCGCACCCGCAGACCCGGCTGTCACTCACACCCATCGTCTTGTTTGGGGGAAGGGGAAACCGGGACAGGAGGCTCGCCCAGGCTTGCTGGGCTGACTTTCTTTTGGGGCCCTGCCCTGAGTCACACGGGAAAACCTCAAACATCACCTTCTCTCCCTCTCCCACCGCTGTGCTCCGGGCAGTGTCAGGTGCCTGGAGTTCCAATTTATCCACTTTGCTATTAACCAGCTGTGTGACCTCAGGAGGGTTCCTTAACCTCTCTGATCTTAGTCCGAGGAAAACATCCTCCCCTTCCAGGCTTAGGGCCCTATTTGTCTCTATCTTACACATCCCGTCCTCTAGGAAGCCTCCTTGGGCTCCTGGCACCCTGCTTTCCCCATCACAGCACACAGCACAGTGAATCACAGCCGCTTGTGTGTCATTCGGTGGGACAGGGCCCACACACCCTGCCAGGCAAGGCTCAAGTCCTGGGGGGTGGGAGGTGGCCAGGAGGCTTGGGGCTCCCTCTCTGCCAGCCAAAAACTCAGGTGGGTGACTCGGACACAGGGAGCAGCCCACACACAAACACACCCACGGGGAACCCCAAGGAGAGCACCCCTTCCTCCCTCCCCGCCCCCCTCCTCACTTCTCCTCCCTTTTCTTCTTCCCACTTGTCTGGCCTATTGTTTTCTGCCCTGCGGTGAAACGTGAGATCTGTCATTAGAAACTACCTGGACCGTCTAGCTGACAGCAGAATGCGGGGGCTGGGCGGGGGCTGGGCGGGGGCACCAGGCACAGCTGTCTCTCAGCAGTCCCCTGCCTGCCCTCCTGCGGGGAGCAGGCCAGATGTGCTCCTACCCACAGCCCCCAGCTTGCTCCTGAAAGCAAAAACCAATCCATGCGGGGCTCCTCTGAAGCTCCCCAGAGGTGGTCTGCAGGCCCGGGGGCATCCCAAAGACCTTTGAGGGGTCCACGAAGTCAAAACTGTTTTGTAATCATACTGAGGTGCTCTCACCCCGCCCAAGAGCACAGTGGCCCCAGGCCCTGTGATACTGCAGGCAGAGGGAGACTCAGGGGTCCGCCGTCCCCCCGGAAGCCAGGCACTGCCAGAGCTGCCCAGACATGAAACAGTGTCACTCCTCCACGTGTTTCCCAGGGTAGAAATGTCATTATTCAAACGTGTGTGGTGACGCTGGGGAACTTTCCATCCTGACTTTATTTTGCTATCCTTGCAGGTTCTCTCCATCTTGGCTCTCTTCACATACAGGGCCAGAGGAGCTTGTTTAATGGGGGTGCTGATCACACAGTGTGGGGTGTCTAGCAACACCCCTGGTCTCCGCACACTTGATGCCAGCAACTGTGATGAACAGCAAAAAACCATCACCAGACATTGCCAAGGTCCCCTGGAGAGCAAAATTAACCCTTGGTTGAAAACACTGCTCTAAGTGAATTAGCAATGATAATTAAAATTGCTCAGGTCCTAAAAGTGTCACGTGACCCTGAGACTACGTACACAGAACCCTTGCCTTCCGCCCCCGGGCATGTGGGCTCACAGATGCATTTGAGAACACGCCAGACACAGGTTTCTGCTGGTGTCTGTCACCACCCAAGTTCCTCCTGGCCATTTTTCTGCAGCAGGTGCGGGTCATCTTCCCAGGTAGAGGTGCCTCTTTTTTCCCCTTTTAAGTAGTATTTGTATTGCTGTTTCAAACAGCAAACATTAGCCGGGCATGGTGGTGTACACCTATAATCCCAGCACTTGGGAGGCTGAGGCAGGAGGATTGTTGCAAATTCGAAACCAGCCTGGGCTACAAAGTGAGTCTGTAGTGAGATCCTGTCTCACAACAAAACAAAACAATGCAACAAAACAAAACAAAACAAACAAAAACACACACACAAAAGAGAAAGAATCCCCCAGTGATTGTCACCCCAGGGACAATTAGCTCCACAGCTTGGAGGTGTCCGCATAGTTAGGAAGCTGAGTGGCTCTAAGGTGGTGGCACTGATGCCACAGCTGCTGGACACTGAGGTGGTTTCCTCCACAGCTCGGCCCGTGAACCTTCTTGGGGTCCGGAAGTGATTTCAGCTGCACCCCACTGCACCCAGAGGAGGCTGGGTGCACTTCCCAGGGGAGCCACAGAGGCAGCCGACACCATGGCCCCCACCTGTAGGGGCTGAAAGCTCCCCATGTGAGAACTTTCCTTGCAAGGGTCTCCCCCTCTGAGACCTCTGAGAGGACTTCTGTCCCCCCTCAGCACCCTCCAGCACCCCCTCTTCTAGAAGCTGATATCCTCTAAATATCCCTGGCTGTGCCTTCAGCCGGCTCTCCCAGGAACATCCCCAGTACCAACCAGCTTTGGACACCAATGGGTCTCAGCTGTGACTTTCTTAGAGTAACTGTGTGGCTTGAGGGACATCGCTCAGCCTCTCTGTGCCTCTGTTGCCCCATCTGTAAAATAGAATGATAATCATACTGACTTCAGGGAGGCTGTTGTCAAGACTCAGTTAAGTCAGTCAGCCCTTAGCATAAAGCTTCAATAAAAGGCACAAACAAACAAAAAAAGTCCTGCACTCAGTCCAAGATTCTAGTGTGTTAAGCCTCAGAACTCAGGTTCACCTCACGCAGGGTGCCCCTGGCCTCTGCCCACTCCCCTTGCAGAATCAGAGCTGCAAGGGTGGAGCCTGGGGCTCATCAGTGAGGACCTGGCCTAGCACACAGCCCCAGGCCTTCACAAACCCAAGCAGGGTGGGGAGGGGTCTAGAGGGCAGGGTGCGGCCTCCTTATTTTGGAGTCTCTAACATCACGGAGCACTTACTGTATGCCAGGCGCTGCTGAAGACTCTCCCCTTACCTCATCTGACTCCCAGACTGCCCAGGAGACAGGAGCTGTGCTCAGGGCGATTCTGTGGCTCAGGCCTGCTCAGTCGCAGCTGGAGTATGTGCCCTGCACGTCCACGAAGGGAAGTGGGGGTGCCCGAGGGGCCTGTCAGGCGGGGCAGGGACTCTGGCTAATCTGGAGCTGCTCCTAGGATTCCTTTGTCAACCAACCCCGACTCAGGGACTCCCGGCTGAGTTGTAGAAACCTCCGTCTTAGTTAATTTTCTCATTGCAGAGGCAGATATCAAACACCCAAAGTTAAAGGGGGAAAAGCTTATCTACCAGAGGTTTCAGTCCATAATTGGCTTCCATCACACACACGCACACACCATTTCATTCTTGGGGTTCAACTTGCTTAGCAATCTGATGTTCTGCAGCCTTCGCTGACCTCTCCTAATTTCCCCTTAAAGTCTTTCCCCTCATGGAGTCTCTGTGTGCTGAACTCTGTCCTGGCATCTACTCTGCACAAGACCCATTCTAACTGACCTTTGATGGAAGGATTGGAAAGCTAGCAACTAACTATATCCCAGGTTCCCTTGGACCCAGGCTCTCGGACATGAGTCAGGCCCTGCCAGGCAGAGCTCTTGTGCACTCCTGGGTAGAGAAGAGGTAGAGCCTCGTTTCTTCTCTTTGAATTTTTCTGCCAGTTTGCAAAGGTGGAGAAGTTTGAGGTTTCAGTCCAGCGGGTTCCAGGGCCCCTTGCATGTGAGGTCAAGGGCCATCGTGGTGGTGGCTACTCATTCAACCTTCCTGGCCCCGGATTGGCAGTTAGGAATCCTGTCTTTAGTACAATCTCATCTGGGGGACAAATTCCAGACAGCTTTCCTATGGAGACCCTGCTCCCCCGGCCCTTCCAGCAGTCTGTAAACCCTAATACCCTGTGTTAAATTCCTCTTGCTAAACATACCGGGAGTGGTTTCTATTTCCTGACTCTGCCCTGGCATTGGCTTCCCTTCTTATAGATGAGAGAACAGAGACTCAAGTGGCTGGAGACCTCGCCATGGCGATCATGTGGGAACTGACCGCAGGGCCCGGGAGTCTGGCCTCAGAGCCGCACTGACACGCTTGCCCTGGTCCCTGCCTGCTCGGTGCTCCCTACACTCGGGATTCCGCCGTAGTGGGAGCGGAGGAAAACACTTCCTGCTTGCAGACATGTTCTGCTTTATATTTCTAAGATGATTTTTTTTTACAAGTCCTGCTTATTCTGTAAAAGACTTCAAGTACTTTTTACTTATGCAAAAACAAACAAAAAGCCCCCCCAAAACCTCCAAAATGTAGATCAAACTTTGTGATGTGTAAAAGAATTGAGTTGATGTATGAGACTAAAATTCAAGATTCAGCAAAAACATATACTCCTTTAAAACTAGCAAGACCAGGGCTGGGGATTTAGCTGAGTGCATAAGCACCTGCCAGGCAAGTGTGAGGTTGTGAGTTCAAATGTGGCTCTTTTTCTACTCTAAGGTAATATATATTCATTGTATTAAGATGCAAGCACACAAATAACAACTACAAAGTGAAGTTATTCAAAATTCTATTCTGCAAAGGAAACCAGCATTAAATGACATGGCCTCTAAAGAAATCCAAATTCCTTGTCAGAGCCCCGGTGCTTGGCAGGGACCGGGCCTGCCACCTCTCTGCTCTCATCTCCTGCCACTGTTCCCCTTACTTCCTCTGCTCTGGCTCCTACACATTTCCTGGATGAAACAGACACACCCCACCTCAGGGCCTTTGCACCTGCTGTTTGCTCTGCTGACACTCTTTCCCGTCCATCTCCCTTGACCTCAGTGTCTAAGTTGCACCAGTTCCTGCCTCTCTAACAGAGGTTCTAAACCAGGAACAACTCTGTCCCAGGAGCAGTGACAGCTCTGGAGATGCTTTCGGTGGTCACAGAGGCTGGGGACGCTGCTGACTGTGGTACAGTACACAGACCACGCTTTCAGTGAGTCAACAGGGCCAAGATCAAGAAACCTGGCTTGGGCACAACCAGCTCACAGGTTAACTATGGGGTTATGAGAAGACAGCATGGACTATCTGGGGGTCCGCAGTCCTCCAGCAGGGACAGCGGCTGCCCTGACACACCCCACATTAATTCTGCAGGGGCCCAAGGAGCCCATTCATGTAAAGTCCAAGGCTGTGTCATAGCAACACGATAGCCACCTGCGTTACAGGTGGATCCCGGCTTCTGGGGGACCAGAGGCGAGTGCCGATCACGGTTTATTAGAATTTACAGTATCGCAGGGCCGGGCTGGCTGTGCACCCCACTTCCTGGCTGTGAGACCTGACCCCTGCTGGCTTGCTGCTCCCTGCATTTCTCTGCCCTCCTGGGCCGCGGCTCCGGCTCACAGCTTCTAGCCGGATGTGGCTCCTGGGAGGCCCGCTGGATCTGTTTGCAAACCGAGAGCCACTATGAGAAAAATGAGGGTCAGCGGGTACTTCTAGGAAAACAGTGTGGGGATCGGCGTGGGAACTTTATCCTGCCCTCCACCACGTGGGTTCCGAAGCGCTTTTGACCTGCTTCCTGGTTCACAGATGAGCTGCCCGATACCAGGTCGGGAGTGCTCAGGGAGGATCGTCCCCTGGATAAATTCCATCTGCTACGGAATGGGTTGCATGCGATTACTTATTTATTCATTTTCTTGTGCTTAAAACTTACTTCCTTAAGTTGGATGAAGAACTTTTTTTCTTTAAGCAAATACGTGTTGATGGTCACTTCATGAATAAGACTGAGGATGGGGAGAACCAGCCACGCCCCACAGGGTTATACTTGCATACCCGACTCAGCACGGCAGCTACCCAAACATTCATTCATTCATTCATCAAGAAATATTTAAAGCCAAGCTGGGTGGCACACACTTATAATCCTAGTCACTTGTGAGACTGAAGCAGGAAGACTACAAATTCAAAGTTAGCCTGAGAAACCTAGTGAGCTAGCAAGACCCTGTCTCAGGATAATAATAATAATTAACAACAACAAGGACTAGAGGACTAGAGGAGCAGCTCAGGGGCAGAGCACTTGCCTAAGGCGTGTGAGGCCCCGGGTTCCAAGCCCCCTTCAAAACAAGCAATATCAACAAGATCCCAGTGTGTGCTGAACATGGTTCTGGGCCTTGCACCCTTAAATCTTCTATCTAAAATTACCATGCAAGGTAGCTCTAATTAGTCCCACTGGACAGATGGGAAAGCTGAGGACCAGAAAGGTACTGTCATTTGTTCAAGTCACTTGAACCTCCAGGAAGCGTGGGGCTAGGCCTGGGCCCTGAGCCCTGCCTCTCCTCTGCCCACTTCCTGTGGCCCTCACGGGGCTTCCGACCCCTGAACCCCCTCCCCAGCCTCTCACAGCCGCTCTCTAAGAACTATGAACCAGCACTTGGCCAGGCCCGGCTCCGGGAGCTTTCATGGCTCCTCCCTTGGGAGATGCCAAAGTGGCAGCCTCCCATGACAGAAGGGAAAGCCCAGCAGCTGGCCTGGTGCCAGCCGTCCCCAGTCCACAGTGCAGAGAGGCCCAGTGGTGAGGACTAAGGGCTGGCGAGACGGAAGGGCAGGGGAGGTGGCAGAGGTCAGTCAGGACCCAGGAGGCCTGAAAGCCTTGCTGAGGACCCTCTGCCTCTGGGGAAATGCCTGGGTTCTTGTCCGCTTCCATGGGGAGGTGTGGGCTTTGGGGCCACAGGCCCTTCCTGCCTCCTCTTTCCTGAGGGACCTTGCACTTGCTGGTTCTCAGTCTTCTTCATAAAATGCAGATGATAAGCCCTACCTGTGGAGGTTGGATAAAACCCTCCCCTACTGTACTGGACGTACAATTTGCCAGAAATCTGAAAGGTGAAATCAGGTGACTCCCAATCACCTTGCCTGTGCCTGAGCCAGGCATCACTAATAGATCACAGAGCCCTTCCCCACTCAAACAAACCCAGTCTCAGCTTCATACACCTGTCCGAGGCCGGATCCCAGGGGCCACCTCCAACAGGTGATAGTGGACATGTGTCCCAGGAACCTGTTACAAAGTTGGCAGTTCAAAACAAGCATTTCATGGGGCAGGAGAATCCCTGCAAGTTTGAGGCCAGGCTGGGCCTCAAAGTGAGTCCAAGGCCAACCTGAACTGCATAGTGAAAGCCTGTCTCGAAAAAAGAACAGGAAAATAAAAACGCAAGCATTTCATTACGTCTCATGGTCTTGTGGATTAGGAATTCAGGCAGGGACAGCTGGGGCAGCTCCTGACTGTGAGGCACTGCCAGGGTTAACCGGTAGGTGTTCAGCTGGCAGCTGGGCTCTTCTGAGGACCCACTGAGCCCAGTCAGGGAATGTGGAGGATCACGACAGAAAGGGAGATGAAGCTTGGGTGCCCCTTAAACTGTCCACAGAGGCTGGCCCTTCTCCCCTCTTCCAGGCAGCCTCGGGCCCCACCTGCACTGCTCAGAATCTCCGTCGTGTGTGCTCTGTGGGCTACAGAAATGAGCAGGACCTGTCCGTGTCTTACAGCAGCTCTCTGTGGGTCAAGGACACGGGCCAGGCTAGGTAAAGAGCTAACAACAGGGCCACACATGGAGCCTGGGGACAGGCAGAGACTCCGGGGGAACGGCGGGCCGGGGATTTCTGGCTGCGTTTTAAAGAGGGACAAACTTTCCAGCTGGCACTGGGCATCCTCTGAGTCTTTGTGGGGCACCTGCTGTAAGTCACTCAGTGTCACTGGCCCCGAGGCAGCAGTGGAAGCTGCCGTGGTCGGGGGAGGCTGTGGCAGGTGAGGAGTGAATACCAAAATGCAGAGTTTTGACAGAGCAGTAAAGAAAGGGGTCACCGGGTTGGGGGTGCCACAGTGTCCTGAGCAGGGGCAGGTGGCCCCGGCAGGTGAAGGCTCCAGCCGGGGGCCTCCCATGTGCCAAGGCCAGGAGGTGGCAGTGGGGGCCTCAGGCCCGCCTGAGGAACAAGGCCAGTGAGTCCGATGCCCGCTGGGCCAGGGCGGTGGGGGCCTCCAGGCCCCTGCGGGGTGCGGGGAAGGGACCTGCGGCAGGGAGGCCCCGGAGCCAAGGACGAGGCCACAGGGAGGCTGAGACAGAGACGTCCCTGCAGGGCTGGGTTTCTGGTGACTCTGGGGCAAGGGCAGAAAGCATCTTCTGATGGACAGATGTGGGGTGCTGAAGTGGAAAGAGACCAAGATGGGGCTCCCTGAATAAGAGGTGGGCAAAGGGGCACCATATCCTGGAAGAGGGAAAGCTGGGGAGGAGGAATTTAGCCCGAGTCAGGTCCCACTCTTTTGGTTTTGATTTTAGCTTCATTTCCCAGGCACCAATGATGCGGGAGCAGGCTCCTTTATACTCTCTGTCCCTTGCAAATGTCACCTGTGACGTTTCTTGTACTCAGTGCATAGATGGGGAAACTGAGGCCCAGGCAGCTGTGTGCAGTGCCACAGCCAGCAGAGCAGACCAGGAGGGAACCCAGGGGCAGGCGTGTCCCTGGCCCTGAGACCCCCCGTGAGTGGTTCTCACCTGGGGCCCTTGAGGTTCTGAGCCCAGGGGCAGGGCGTGACGGCAGAGCGGGCTGACCAGCCCATGAGAGACGGGAGGCCAGGCCATGCCCCTTCCTGAGCTCCCTCTGTTTGAACCAGGGCAAAGCCTAGAGCCAGGAAATGAGGTCATGATGTGGGGACCCGGCCTCAGCACCGTGGGCCCGGGGAGAGGTCTGCGGTCAGCCCGGGCTGAGAGAACCACGGCCTGGGCTGGATTTCGGCAGCTGGCTAAGGAAGCCGACGATGCCAAGGACGGAGCGCCTGGCTCAGACGCAGGCACCAGACCTGCCGCAGGTGATTTCTGCACAGACAGAGGCCCAGGCCCGGGGGCTGCAGGCTGAGGGCTGAGGCTGAGGCTGGAGCTGGCACTTGGGGCCGGGCCGAGATGCGGCAAGCTTGTCTTTGTCTCCACCAAGCCAGGCAAGTGCCCAACACTGCTTTCCGTACAGAGCACTCACTGTCTGTGTGGCATCACGCCGAGCTTCGGTTTGCTCCGGATGGACCTGTCAGGTAGTGCCACCGTCACCCCCATCCTACAGATTAAGAGGCTGAGGCACAGACAATGAAGTTGCCCCAAGTCACACAGCCCTTGGGCGGCCAAGCCAGAGCCCAGCTGCCCACTGGGCCACTTGGGTCTCACCATGTCTCTGGCTTAGTGAGTCCCCAGGCACCAATTGTCCCCGCCCTCACCCAGCCTCCCACCCAGCCAGCGGTGCTTGGACCCCAGCCGAGAAGTCACCTGCTCCCCTGAGCTTTCAGTCAGCCCCACGTCCTGTTCCCCTGCGGCTCCCTGTCCCAGTGCACCCTGTGTCTGCCCGCTTCTCACCCTGCCCCAGCCCCACCCGTGTCACCAGTCACTTTTGACCTGTGGTGCTGTCCACCCTTGCCCCACACTGTCCTTCTACACCCAGTCTCTGCAGTGGCATCTCAAGAATGTGAGTCAGAGCGTAGGACTGCCCTGCTCGGACCTTTCCCCTGCCTTCCTGTCATACTGGGCAAAGCCACTCTTCTCACCAGGGTCCCAGGATGCTCTCTGCTCCGTCCCTGCCCACCTTTCCTTCGTCACTGATCCCTACAGCCAGCCTTGCCCATGATGCACTAGGCGCTTGAGCTTCTGCATGCATCCTCCCGTTTCTCTGGAATGCTCTCCCCCCAGAACTCCCCATAGCTCCCTCCTTCCCATCATCCACCTTCTAGCTTAACTGTCCCCCTCCCAGAGGCCTCCCCTGACCACTGTGTGCAGTCACTCCCTGGCCCTTTTCCTTTCTGAGAAAGGTGTCTTCATGCCACATTCTGAAATGCCTGCGTCTAGGTTCTCTCTCTCCCCTGAGATCAAGGACTGGCTCTCTCATGTAAGGCTCTGTTTCAGCACCGGGGACAATGGCCCTCGCACAGCAGGTTCGCGGCATCCTGTTTGCTAGCCTTGTGAATGTACTTCACCAAGCTGTGGCACTCCTGTGCCAGGGTCCTCTCGTGTGTAAACTGAGGCACCGCCTCACCCGCCAGGCCTGGACAGACCTCTTGCCATGTCTGTGAACAGTAGACGCCAAAGGTGAGCTCTGGAAGGATTTGGAGCCAGGTGAGCACAGGTGTGGGCAGGGCTGGTGGAGGAGCCATGGGGAGTCTGGGTTCGAGTCCCGTGCCCTGGATGTTGAGCTGCCGAGGGACACAGAGCTTTAAGCCCTGGTTATTTCTCGAGGCTGCAGGGAGATCAAACAAGGACATGCTGGATGTGCCAGGATTTTGTGAATGAGTATGTAGCCCCAAAAGAAAAAATTCAACAAATCTTTCCTAGATGTCTGGGCCTGGAGTCCCACAGAAGTGGCCCAGGCCTTCGAGGAGGATGGTGAGGACACAGATGCACGCTCACCAGAGGGACCCTCTGGGACTCTGAGCCACGGGAGACATACCCGTTGGGGCCAGAAGGCCAAAGACAAACCCAAGTTAAACAGGTGAAGGGCAAGATAACCGTGGCAGGCTGTTTGTATCACTGAAATCTCTAAAAAGTTCCCTATCACCACTCTATAGAAAGAGCTTGCGGTGGAACTGGGGCGTAGGTCAGTGACACAGTGCTTGTGAGCGTGTGCAAGGGCCTGGGCTCAAATCCTCACACTGCAAAAAATAAAACAATAAAAGAGACAGACACAGTGGTGCACACTCCTAATCCCGGCTGTGTACTCGGGAGGCTGAGGCAGGAAGATCGCACATTTGAGTCCTTCCTGGGCAATTTAGCAAGAGCCTGTCTCAAAGCGGCCTGTGGTTTCATTTCTCATAATCCATTTTAATTCATTATTCTAAATAATGTCTGATGATATCCAGAAAAAGTATGGATTGGACAGATGATAAATCCCAGTACTGTCTTTCTCAGAGAAAGACTGAAAATAGCCCGAGGTTTTGTTGACAGTAAACACCAACAACCCTCAGAAGAGAGAGCTCAGTTGTAACGCAGTCACCGTGGGCGGCTGTGTGCAGAGCTCTCGGGCCTGCTGGGGTGGGGAGATCCTCACAGCAGCCCTGCGCAGCAAGCACCATGCCTGTCCCTATTTTACAGATGAGGAAACTGAGGCTCACAGAAGGCCAGGAGTTTTCCTGGAGGCTAGAAAGAATCTTTACTGGAACCTGCACTCAGATCTGCCTGATTTCCAAGTCCACATTCTGACCTTTATCCCGGGCTGTTTCTCAGTGGGCAAATGAAACCAAAATGGGTCTTCGCTTTCCAGAGTACTTGCATGAAACCCAGCATTTTTCAAAGGGTGCTCTGTGGCCAACCATGGAATGTCCCAGAATAAAAACTATTGAGATCAAACCAATGTGGGGCCTGCAGAGGCCTGGAGATTCACGGCCTACCCTGACTACTCCCAGGGCCCGAGAAGGACGGTGGCAGAGCAATTGGGTTCACGACTGTTCAGCCCTAAATCCTGCGGCCCCAAATCCACCGAGCCACAGAACTCCCTGGTGCTGAGCACCGTGTAAATGTCTGTGGCCCCCTCCAGCGTCTGCCTTGGAAATCTCTGTTCCTGGATAGAACCACGCTAGGATCATCACCCCAAGACAGGGCTGGGCGCGCCCTGTGGGTTGGTTCCGAGGCCATTTCCCAGAGGGATCCACATCTGGAGCCTGGCCTGAAGAGCCCTCCTGTGCCGCATGGGCTCATGCCAGGGAGCGCACGCTGTGCTGGGTCCCGTCCCACTTCTACCCCAGCAGAGATGCCAGGCAGGGCGGTGGGGTCCACGGGAGGCTTCTGGGCGGGAGGGATCGTGGGGCCCAGGGCAGAGAGGAGGGTGGAGGTGCCAGTGCCACACCCCTGGGACACTTGGCGCCTGCTACCGTGCAAAGCCCCGTCAAGGCCAGCTGTTGGCTTCCCACCCGGCTCCTAGCTCCCCTTCCCTCCCGCCTTCTCCAGTCTAGAACCATCTCCTGAGCCACCTCTGGGCCTCCTGCTGGCCAGGGTCAGCTGCTCCTTCCTGCTCCGGGAGCTGGGCTGGCTCTGCTCGGGGCAGCATGGTCCTCTCCTCCCTTCCACTGGGACAGACAGCGCAAGGTTGTGTCTCTGTTTGCTCAGACCCTGGAGTTAAACCTGAGACTCGGCCCTGTCATCTGTGACCGCTCCCCATGGAAAAGGTAGGGAGTGTGGCCCACAGGGCTGGAGAGGGGCACCCCAGGAACGGAAGCCTGACCAGGCCTGAGGAAGGACCAGCCTTTCGACCCCACCACCGACCCCACGCTGGGCCTGGGAGGAGGGAGGGGAGCGGCGGGTGCAGGGAGAGGCCGAGAGCACAGGCGCTGGCCACCGCTCCGCCCCAGCCCGCCCAGGAGCGGTCTGCACCCCTCCCTGGCTGGCAGCTGACAGGGCAGGGCCGGCGTGCGTGCCGGGACCTGGAACCGAAACTGAGCAGGGTGCTCACCCGGGGGACCCTCGCTAGCGGGGGGCGGCAGGTAGAACCCACGCCAGCCTCCAACTCCCCTGAGCCTGCCCGCCCAGCGCTGTGCCTCCAGACGTGGGACTTATGTCCTCACCCCAGTGCAGTCCCAGAGGGGTCGTGGGGGCCTCGGGGCAAACAGACTGCCGTGTGTACTGAGTACCGGCTACGATTTAGGGCCTGAGCTTAGTTCTGAAAACAACTGAGACCCAAACCAGACTTGGCTTCTTATAGGCTGTGTGGCCTTGGTAAAGTTACCGCACTTCTCTGAGCCTTAGCTGTCTCCTGTCACAGGCTTCTCCCTCGCTGTGTCTGGGTGGCTGGGAGGATCTCGGGCCCCGAGCTTTGTGCTAGAAGGATTGTGACATCTCACAAAGCATAGGTAGACCACGAAGGGTCGGTCCTGAAATGACGGGGGCTGAGCAAATGTCCCTCTGCAGAAGGCCAGCTGGGCCCCCACTTGCTCCAGCCTGTTTCTAGACCTTATTCCTTGGACCTCCTGGGTGACCCCAACCTTTGAAATAGGGTGACAGCTGGTTAATATCTCGGATCAAATGAAACAGACATTGGACCTAGACAAGGGCTCTTTCTGGGCTGGGGGTGCAGCTCATGCTGGGCACAGAGGGAGCCCTGAATTCTGTCCCCAGCACTGCACAGAGCGAGGTTCTCTGGGGCACAGAGGAAGGAGCAGGAGCCTTGTTTCCCCCCAAACTTCAGAATACATCATTCGTCTTGAAAGCAAAATGGTTACAGCCAGAAATTTTTTTAATTGACTAGACAGCGTCTCATAGGAAGGATGTGATTTGGATGTGGTTTTTGTGCAATTTTGGTCTCAATGTTTTTTTTTTTTTTTTTTTTTTTAGTACTAGAGATTGAACTGAGAACCTTCACACTGAGCTACATCCCCAGCCTCTTTTATTTTTTTTTTTTTTATTTTGAGACAGGATCTTACTAATTTGCTGAGTAGCCCAGGCTGGGCTTGAGGGTTTGTTTGTTGGTTTGTTTGATTTGGTACCAGGAAATGAACTCACGAACGAACACACTCTTGCCAGGCAGGTGTTAAATCCCCTTCCCTGGGCTTGGGTTTTGATCCTCCAGCCCCAACCCTCCCAGAGGGCTGAGATGGCAGGTGTGTGCCACTACACCCTGCTGCTGTTTGATTTTTTTGTTGTTGTTATAGCTAGACCTGGCGTGTACCCCTGTAATCCCAGGACTCTGGGAAGCTGAGGCAGGAAGATCACAAGATCTAGGCCAGTCTGGATAACCTGGTAAGACCAAAGAAAATAAAGTAGGATTGGGGATGTAGCTCAGTCCAAAGGCTGTGGTTCAATCCCCAGTATCGAAACACACAGGCCATGAAAGACAGGGGCTAGGGCCTGGGACGTAGCTCAGTACATAGCAGAGCCTGTGTTCGGCATGCCCGAGGCCCTGGGTTCGATCCCAGCACGGCGAAGGGCGGGAAGGAGAGAGGGAGGGAGGGAAGGAAAGCAAGAAGGAGAGAAATTAAGAGGCAAGACGTCAAACGAGACGTACAGTGCGAGCTCGTTTTGTGTAAAAAACAAAGGCGCCCCTCTGCCCGTGCGCCTCCCCGGCTCCCAACATCACTGCTGGGTGGAGGGGTGCAGGCGTGCTGGGGTTCTTGTTTGGTACAGCTATAATTTCTCGTTCCCATTATTCCACAGCTAGCGTGTCTTGCTCTTATGAGAAGTGAAGAAAGAGACATTTTTATGAACATCAGCAAGAGCCACTACCCTGAGTCAGGTGACTTCCCCAGGCCAAAGCGTGGGCTCACCCCAAAACCACCAGGTGTGTCACTGTGGTTTGGGGCACCGAGAAGCCGGCTGCTTTTCATTTGCTTTTATTTCTTTGTTCCTGGTGACAGTGGGTGACCTACTGTTGGCATTATTCCGTGTGACGAACACATACTGAATAGTGCAGATTTCACGCACAGGAAGGAGGTTCACCGGGCCAGAGGTGAACAGCCCGCTGCAGGGAGGCTGAAGCTGGGCCGGGCTCCTGGGTTTTGGCTGCCAAACCAAGCAGGGGAAAGAGAGAAGGCCAGGCTACTGCGAAGGGGCCGTGAACAGGAGGGGCAGGAAAGGAATGCCCGGAGCTGTGGCCCCAGGTGACAGCCCTCTGCCAGGCCTCCCCACGTGGCCGTCTCCTAAGCAGCAGGGGTGTGAGTGCACATGAGTGTGTGTGTGTGCGTGTGCACGCGCATGCATGCAGGGAGGCAGGAAAGAGATGATATTTAGCCAGGAGGAGAATGGCAAGGTTGGGTGAGCAGAGGGATCCATACTGAATGCTGGATGCAGGGAAAGACAAGCCAAGATGGACCTTTTAAAAAGGCACATGCTTGTCGGCCCCTGGGGTGCACAGCTGTCATCCAGCTCTGAAGGAGGCTGAAGCAGGAGGATTGCAAGTTCAAACCCCTCCTGGCAACTCAACGAAACCCTGTCTCAAAAGAATAAATAAAGAGGAGGATGTAGCTCATGGCAAAGCACTCCTGGGCTTGATCTCCAGCACCAGAGACGGAGAGGCTGGGAGAGAGAGGCAAGTGCTGGCTGTGGCACGGTCTCTCAGGCTCCCCACACACATCCAGAAGTCACTCTGCTGGCCGGCACTTGGTCACCTGTCCTCTGTCTCAGGACAGAGAGAGCTGCCCATCTCTCCCCCTGTGGATGCTCTGTCCTTGCCTGCTGGAGCCTGGTTTCACACCGGAGCTCTGCCAGAGTCTCCATACCCCTGAGGGCCAGGGGATCTGCAAACAGGGGAATGGGGTGGCGAGCGCCTGACCTGTCCTTTCCAGCTTCTCCCTAGCTCTCCCCAGAAGATCCAGGGCACCTTGCAGACCACACTGCAGGGCTACTTACTCTCCGCAGAGGACCTGGGGAGGTGCCAGCTTGGGCAGAGCTCCCCCAGGGGGCAGAGAGGATGCAGGGGAACAGAGAGGGTGCAGGACACACACGGAAGGCGCCTGGGGCGCCGGAATGAGGGACTCTGAGGGAGCCTACGAGCAGGAAGACTCCAGGCCGCTGGAGAGGATTAGACCCGGGGAGGAGGCAGAGATGCTGCTGTTCAACAGGAGTTCGGAGGTGGAGTAGGGCACCAGGCAGAAAGGTCCGGACTGCTGCTGGGACAATCATCAGAGGCCACAACTCCGCGGAAAACCGCTGGCCGCATCCTGGACCTCTGTGGGCAGCCGCGATGTAAATGTCAATAGCGCCTCCTGCTGGACACTACGGGAATTACACTGACCATGTCGGAGTGGTTAGAAATGGCAAAAAAAAAGAGGATAAACTCTGGGTTGCTAAACTAGAACAATACGGCTCAACAACTCCTGCCATGGCTGCTTTTAGGAATGAAGCCCTCCCTGTGTCGCTGGCACCGTCCTAAGCACTGTGCTTGCATAATCTCATTTAATCTACCAACAGCCCCTTATGAGAGAGAAACTATTAATTCCATTTTCAGATGAGGTATCTAATGTAGTAGGAGAAATCATTGTTTGTTAGCAAGATTAGCCTTCCACCCAAGATCTCTCTGGCAGGAAAGACCCTGGTTTTAACTACATTCTTGGATCCCTAGATGGAGCTGTGCCTGGGAGAGATCCTGAGTGCCACGATGAATTAGTGATGTCTGCCAGGGCATGGAAAGGGACTCAATTCTGTGTATATTGGGTTGGTTTTCACTGTTGATTTAGTCCAATCTTATTGGCCACTGTGAGCTTTCCAGGACTCTGAGAAAATGACCAAAGCTCTGGTCTCTGTCTTCACTTCCACATTCCAGTGACCTAAAAGGCATCTCACATATTTATCATGCCTACATGATCTTCCCCAGGAAATAAAAAGTATCATCAGTCTCCGTGGGCTCAGGACAGGGACCTGGTGTCATCCTTGACCCTCTTTTCTTCTCACACCCCACACTTCAGCTGTCAGTGAATCTCACTGGCTCCACCTTTGACATATCACCCCAAATCCAACCACTTCTGACCACCTGATTACCCTGATCTTGCAGACACCCCAGGGGTTTGGAACACCCTTTTGCATAAGTTACACGGGTACAGCCAGTAAAGCAGGGCAGTAATGATCACTGCCTCGGATTCTCAGAGCTTTTGTGGACATATCTGGGGGTCGACCCCAAAAGGCCACAGGTCAGGTAAGAAGGGAGCAGAAGATCGCTCTTCCCTCTGGCTTGGAGAATTCCAGGGGAAAAAAGAGAAATAGCCGGCTCCTGGTCTGGCATCTCACGTCTGAGTCACCTTCCCTCGGTGTGTGGCGCCCCCTGGTGTCCACTCTTAGTCGCTGCCGTTAGCTGTGTAACGTGCAGGGCTCTTCCATCCTTTAGAGATGAAGGTGCAGGTCTAAATGGATGAGGGTCACGGGGCCACCCTGCCCCCTCAGAGTTAACCGGTCCACCACTCCCCTGGGAACCCAAATCGGTACAGGCTTCTGAAAGTAGGCTTTAAAAAATCAAGGCTGAAAATCAGGTTGAAGAGGCTCATTCATGATATATGCTAAGAAAAAAATAGTACAAAACTGTATATGAAATTCATACTTGTGATCTTCGCACTTGAGAGGCTGAGGCAGGAGGACCACAGTGAGTTCGAGATCAGCCTGAGCTACACAGTGAGTTCAAGTCCAGTCTGAAATATAAAGTGAGACCCTGTCTCAACAAAACAAACATAAAATCCTACCTATTTTACACATTTTTTATGATAAAAGAGCAAATTGCTAACAAAGGGTCTCCCCAGAGGGTGGGATTTTTATTAGTTTTATTTTTATTGTGTATGATTTTTTCCCACAAATTTTCTGTGCTGAATACATTTCACTTTTATTTATGTGGTTGTGTTTGTTTGTTTTGTTTTGTTTTGAGACAAGGTCTCACTATGTAGTTCAGGCTGGCCTCCAACTCAAAGCAGTCCTCCTGCCTCAGCCTCCTGTGTGCAGGGATTACAAACATATGCCATCACACCCTAAAATTAAATTCTAAAATTAAATTTTGTAACGGAGAAAATCCCATCCTAAAGTCCTGTCCACCCCTCGTCTGTCCATCTCCTGTTGTGTGCTCCTCACGGGGCACTTCTCAGCCGCAGCTGTGTCAGCTGGTGGGGATGCGTGCATGGTGGCGACGCTCCTGACACCCCACTCCACATAGGTATCTCATCCCAGTAGGGGCCCAAGAGGGGCAGGCTCCTTCGAGAACCCCAAGGAAAGCCATGAGCGAAACTCTTAAGAAAATGAGGGGAGCAGAGAGGCTGCGTCTGTGTGAATAGCCAGGATCAGAGAGGCATCTGACTGTGCCCAAGACCACACAGCAAAAGGCAGTGTAGCTGGGTATAGTGTTTGATTCCCAAGCCTCAATTCCTGAGTTCTTCGCACACCACAGCAACCTGGAATGTCAAGGAAGTGGCCATAAAATATAAATAGACACGACAAGAAGAAACTTCTAGGAAAAACACTTGAAATTTGATGAGCGCTGAGGTTGACAAGGACGGGGGAGTCGGACGCTCTTGTGCACCCTGCAGGTAGGAATTAAGCTGGTTCAGCAGTGGAAAGCACCGCGCAGTGTCTGCTAAGGTGTAGGATGCACTGGCACTGAGACCTAGGGGCTACACCTCCGTGTCATCTACCCAGGGAGACACAGGTGCGGGGGCCAAGCACAGGGTCTCAATGATTCAGAAGGAAAATGAGTGTGATCAGAAATTCATCATTGAAAAAAGTTCATTGTTTAGAGATAGTGATCAGAGAAAGAGAAGAGGTCAAAGGATGGGCGGGAAGGAGACGGGCCGCGGGCTGCAGCACACAGTAGGTCCACAATGAGCCAGCAAGCGAGAGCCCAGGCCGCCCTGAGAAACAGGAGCCCCGCGGACAGCAGGGCCCGGGCCACAGATGCTGGGCAGCGAGGCTGCAGGTTCTGATTTCCCAGAAGCACCTGGCAGCGTCTCCAGCCCACCGACCAGGTTTTGGCACACACAGTGTCTGTCCCTGCCTGCCTGCTATGTGGCCAGCGTGCCTGGGAGCCACTGTCAAGTGCCTGGGGGCCTTCCCAGGCCTGGAAGGAGCAGGTAAGTTCTGGAAAGAGCCAAGCTGTTCTTACAGGAAAGGGAGAGGGAGTTTTCCATGAGGCCAGCCTTCCGCTTTCTCTCACACGCCTCTGCCCCAGCTTTAGGGTCCTCTACACTAACGTGTCCATAGCGGTAGGCTGAGGCCAGAAGCTAAGGAGCAAGAGGCTGGCCCAGAGTCGGGGCTGAGCCATGGTGGGAACTCACTGACCCTTTTCAGGCTGCTGCAGGACTCTGGGTTCAAATCCTAGTTCCACTATTCCTCCAACTGACCGTCCCTTTAGTACACAATTCACACACCATAAATGCACTCCTTTTAGGGTTAGTTGTTAATGTATTCACATGATTGCACACCCATCACCTTATCTACTTTGAAAATACTTTTGGTACTCAGGAAAGAATTTGTAATTCAATGCAATCTCAATCAAAATTCCAATAGCGCATCTCACAGAATTAGAGAAAACAACCCTGAAATTCATCTGGAACCAGAAGAGACCTAGAATAACAAAGACAATCCTGAGCACCAAAGACAAGACAGGGGGCATCACAACCCCTGACTTGAAATTTTACTATAAAGCTAAATAAAAACAAAACAGTGTGGTACTGGGGGAAAAAACAGACCCAAAGATCAATAGAATAGATTAGAAGATGCAGAAATAACTGCAGACACACTCAGCCACCTTGTCATTGACAAAGGTGCCAACCACATTCACTGGAAGAAAGACAGTCTCTTTAATAAATGGTGCTGGAAAAACTAGCTCTATACATGCCGAAGATCAAAGTTGGACCCATCTGTTTTACCATATACTAAGCTAAAATCAGAATGGATCAAAGATCTTAAAATTAAAACAGAAACATTAAATCTGCTGGAAGATAGAGGAGGTAAAACTCTTGAAGACATTGGTGTAGGCAACGACTTTGTGAACAAAACCCTGATGGCACAGGAACTATTACAAAGAATCCATTGGGATCTCACTTGAGGAAAATCATTTGTACAGCAAGAAAAACCACCAACAGAGTGAAGCGACAACCCACAATGTGGGAGAAGATGTTTTCCAGCTGTTCCTCAGACAAAGATTACTATTGAGAACACATACAGAGCTTAAAAAAAATAAAGTCAGTCCTCCAAGATTTAAAGACCCAATCCAAAAATGGGCATCTGAGATGAACACACACTTCTCAGATGAAGAAATACAAACAGGAAACAAATATGTGAAAAAATGTTCAATCTCACTGGTCATTGGAAAGATGCAAATTAAAACAACACTGAGATTCCACCTCAGCCTGGAAAGAATGGCTGCCATCAAGAAGTCAAGCAATAGCAAATGCTGGAGGGTCTGTGGGGAAAAGGAACCCTTCTCCGTTGTTGGTGGGAGTGTAGACTGGTGTAACCACTGTGGAAATCAGTGTGGAGATTCCTCAAATAACTAGGACTAGAGGTCCTGTTCAACCCAGCTATTCTTCTGGGTATCTTCCCAAAAGAATTTAAAACATCATACCACAGTGATGTATATACACCCATGTTTATAGCAGCACAGTTTATAAAAGGCAGATCTTGGAAACAACCTAAATGCTCATCAAGTGAGGAATGGGTAAAAAACATGAGGTATTTTTATACAATGAGAGTACTACTCAGTCATAAAGAAGGATGAGCTAGAGACTTTTGTAGGTAAGTGGATGCCTCTTGAGAACATACTCTTTAGTGAGGTAAATAAGACACACATGTGTCCCCATAGTGTTTCATTAGCGTGAGAAGCTGAGAGAAAAAACATGGATATGTATCTAAAAATAATAGTTAAGACAGTTGTACTACTGATTTCTCTGAGCTCACTGAAGAGAAAGATTTGTAATGGTATTGTTCAGACAGCTGAATGCAGATGTCTTGTGCTCTGGGTGAATGATTTGGGGGTGATAATGTGCAGGGTATGTACCACTGTTGCCTCCGACTGACATGTTTTGAAATTTTGTTGTAGTTTTTTTTTAATCCTTGAAATAAAATGGATTTGGAAGAAAGAAGGAAGGAAGGAAGGAAGAGAAAGAAAGAAAGAAAGAAAGAAAGAAAGAAAGAAATCTGATATACTAGGTAGTATCTTCACAGTATTATCCATTTCATAGATATGAACTCATGCAGTCCATGCCTTTTTGGTCTGGCTTCTTACACTTAGCATGCGCTTCCCCAGTTTACCCACAGTGGAGAATGTGTCCTGTTCAGCACTGAATGGAATTCCATGGCTCGGACAGACCACAGTTCTCTGCATTGCTCTGGAAGCTCGGTTCCTGCCACTTTTTGGCTGTATGAATAGTGCTGCTAGAAACATTCAGACACAGCTATGGAGCGGGCACATGTTTTCAGATCACACGCCTACACGTAGGATTGCTGGGCGTGTGGCAATCTGTTTAGCTCTCTGGGGCACAGCCAGTCTGTTTCCGGAAGCAGCCGCTCCCTCCTCCCCTTCCCTCTGCTGTGTTCCTACCCACGCTGAGCCTAAGCTGCCCATTCCCAAGCCTCAGTTAGTACTATTTTCCTCACAGACTGGCTGGAAGAATTAGATGAGATACCTTAACGCAGCTGGCACACAGTAGGTACCTGATATGCAGACTTGGGTCTTATAATTACACACCCTGTGAGGTGCCAAACCTGCTCCTTTTGGTTCCCTTCAAATCTGAATGAGCGTCTGCTTTTTATTCACCTCACTTGTTTACCTAGTTCTTGAATTTCCCTCAGTGATTGTCGGAATCAAGTTCACTGTGGCATACAGTATTTGCTACTTGGTATTTGCGCACGCGCGCGCACATACACACACACACACACACACACACACACACACACACACACACACTATTGAACAGGGACCAGACTAAATGGAAAGGTAAGATTATCTCCACCCCTCACCGTGCAGAGTACATTAGAATTGGAATCAAATGCCACCACGCTCCCAAAGTGTGGAAGCCAGACTGGCAGCGTTATCACCACCAGAATCCTCCGGAAACCAGCTGACGTGCAAATCCTCCCCAGGCAAAAATGACATCAGATTCTAGAGAAGAGTCCCAGCCCTTCGTGCTTTAAAAAGACTCCTGTGTGATTCTCATGCACACTCAGGCTCTCATGTTCCAGATTAAAAAACAGACCCCAAGAAACGGTATGACTTTCTCAAGGACTCAGTGCCAACGGCACACGGGATCTTCGGAATTCTGTGGCCCAGGATTCCAGTTCCAGTATGCCTGTGCCCAAATGTGTGACCTTGGCAAGTGCTTTAAACTCCCCTTCCTTTAGTGTCCTGTCTGCGGAATGGAGACAGCACGCACGTGCCTCCCACCATGGCCACCCCACTGCATTCTCTTTAGGGCTGCAGAGCTTGCAAGGTTGGTGGGGAGAGAAGGGCTTTGTTTCATTCCCCCAAAGGAAGAAATGAATGACCAGAGGAAATTCCCAAGAGCTAGGTCAATGTAAGGGCAAGGTTCTTAACCAGGTTTGCTCAACAATAGAATGATTGGTCCCAAGATATCTGCAGTGATATCTGGTCACTGGGAGAATCCAAGCAACATCTCGTGTCCATATTGCCAGAGTAAAGAGGGGAGACTCTCCAGACAGGAAGCTGCGGGGAATGATCTCTGAGGTGTCTCCACTAATCCAGCGGTGGACTTGCCTGTTTGTCTCCTTAGACTCCTCTCTCCCGGAAGAAGGGCTTCTACCTAGATTGGCCAATGAGAGCAGTCCATCTTCAGTGACCACATTGATTGGTTGAGGGAATAGCATGTGACCCAGGCAGCCAATCAGAATCTTTTTCTACTAAGCATCCATAATTACATCCACCCTTGAAATCCCAGTCTGGTAAACCTGCAGAATCCCTTTTTTGCTTAAGACTGACTGGGGTTTCTATCCTGGCAACTGACAGATTCTTAATACTCCCAAAATGGGCCTTCTTGCTCTTGTATTGAGGCTTGTTCCCCTGCAGCATTACGTTAAAACATCAGCAAGACAAACAGTACTTTAAAGCCACTTAAAATCTTTAGTCTCAGTGACAAGGTGGTGCACACCGATAGTCCCAGCACTCTGGAAAGCTGAGGCAAGAAGATCACAAGTTTGAGCCTAGCCTGAGGAACTTAGCAACTTGGTAAGATCCTGTCTCAAAATCAAAAATTTAAGAAAGATTGAGGATGTAGTTCAGTGCAGAGGCCCTGGCTTTAGTCCACTATAAGACCCACATATTTAATCTCTTGTCGGGTGGGGGGGGGATTGCGGTGTTGACACAGAGCCAAATATTTTAAATCCATTTCTTCCACTTCTCCCTTTATACATCTCATATTCAGGATATCCAGTCCTAAACTGCTTCCTTTCTTATCTAGAAGCTCAAAACTTTCTTCTTAAACCCAGTCCCGCTTGACTCTTACTGCGGACAGAAGGATCCAAGGAAGTGGGGTGGCCGTGCTGGGAGGCACGTGCGTGCTGTCTCCATTCCGCAGACAGGACACTAAAGGAAGGGGAATTTAAAGCACTTGCCAAGGGCACACATTTGGGAACAGGCAAACTGGAACTGGAATCCTGGGCCACAGAATTCCGAAGATCCCGTGTGCCGTTGGCACTGAGTCCTTGAGAAAGTCATACCGTTTCTTGGGGTCTCAGTTTCTAATCTGGAACATGAGAGCCTGAGTGTGCATAAGAATCACACAGGAGTTTTTTTAAAGCACAAAGTGTTGGGACTCTTCTCTAGAATCTCTGATGTCATTTTTGCCTGGGGAGGATTTGCACGTTAGCTGGTTTCCGGAGGATTCTGCTGGTGATAATGCTGCCAGTCTGGCTTCCACACTTTGGGAGCGTGGTGGCATTTGATTCCAATTCTAATGTACTCTGCACGGTGAGGGGTGGAGATAATCTTACCTTTCCATTTAGTCTGGTCCCTGTTCAATAGTGTGTGTGTGTGTGTGTGTGTGTGTGTGTGTGTGTGTGTGTGCGCGCGCGCGCGCGTGCGCAAATACCAAGTAGCAAATACTGTATGCCACAGTGAACTTGATTCCAACAATCACTGAGGGAAATTCAAGAACTAGGTAAACAAGTGAGGTGAATAAAAAGCAGACGCTCATTCAGATTTGAAGGGAACCAAAAGGAGCAGGTTTGGCACCTCACAGGGTGTGTAATTATAAGACCCAAGTCTGCATATCAGGTACCTACTGTGTGCCAGCTGCTTTAAGGTATCTCATCTAATTCTTCCAGCCAGTCTGTGAGGAAAATAGTACTAACTGAGGCTTGGTAATAGGCAGCTTAGGCTCAGCGTGGGTAGGAACACAGCAGAGGGCAGGGGAGGAGGGAGCGGCTGCTTCCGGAAACAGACTGGCTGTGCCCCAGAGAGCTAAACAGATTGCCACACGCCCAGCAATTCTACCTGTAGGCATGTGATCTGAAAACATGTGCCTGCTCCATAGCTGTGTCTGAATGTTTCTAGCAGCACAGAGGCAAAGGGGACTCCACTGGGCCCTGGCAGGTTCTCGGAGAAAAGCATTTTGGGACGCATGAGTGAGAAACAGAGGTGGATTTATTAGGCAGTTAGAAAGTGAGAAAGAATGGAGAGACTTCAGCTTGAGGAGGCAAACTGTGATGGAGACCAGACCGACTGTTCACATACAAAAAAGGCAGGTTTTTATAGAGTGGTCTAGCGGCTGGGGCCTGGCTGACCATTGTCTCTGTCCTGGTTTGACAAGGCAGCTCTAACGGAGGCCTTGCTGCCTCAGGGGGCAGTTTGTTCTCCATGAGGTCACTGTGGCTGCTTGGGGCGGTCCCAGGTTTGTGGCAGGTCTGCTGGGATCAGGTAACAGTAGGTTTAGGCAATGACTGGAGACTTATGGGCGCTCAGTGGTAACTGGATGTCCCTGTAAATCTGTTCTCTTGGTATCCTCAATCTTCCTAAATGCTTCCTAAATGATCAGCGGCTGTGTCCTGAGCTGAGCAAGGATCTATCCCAATGTTTTGAGGTAGTAAAAGGGACAGAAACAAAACAAAGCCAAGCTTTTCTGTGCTTTTAGTCACCTACTGGGTGACTGTGTGTCCAAGTGAAGAATATCTCCACCCCTCAGGAAAAGCAGCTTTTGAGTCACTGATGCCCTAGAAGACGATACAAATCATGGTTTTAATGAGTAAACGGGTAACAGGTTACAGGGCCAGGAATGTGCCTGACCTTTTCCCCCATGCTGAGCTCCATCTCCTTACTTTTTCTTCCTCTCCCGCCCTTCCCAGTGGCCATCAGTCAGTTACCCCTGCTGGACCCTTTCCCAGCCCTGCTGAAGTCTCCCCTGCCTTTCTTCCTTCTTTTGTGTGGTGCTGGGATCAAACTCAGGACCTCGAACATCCCAGGCAAGCGCTCTGACCCACAGCCACACCACCAGCCTCTGCATAATGCTTTTGGGTGGCAGGAGAGGGAGAAGCTGTGAATCCTTCTCAGTAATGTGGTTTCATTTCCCTTGCTATAGATTATTCTTAACTTTTGAGGTCAGTGGAAGGTTATAAAATCCCAGCTATAGAAGGAAACATGACCGTGAAGTCATACTTTCAAAAGAGCTAAGGCGCCTTAAGCATGAGTCATATGCCAACTTCAAATCAGTAAAGCAGAGTGGCTGCTGTGTGCCAGCCGAGATCCAGGAGCTGGAGGCTTGTGGGATGGTGTGTGACTGAGCCCCAACATCTAGGTTTGCTTATTCACTGTTCATTGAGCATCTACTGTGTGCTGGACTCTATCTCACTAAGGATATGGGCAGAAACAATGTTAAATGCACACCAATTATCCCTGTGAAACTAAGTAGGATCAGAGAGATTGCTGGGTTTGAATGTCCCATGTATCGAGTAGGTGTCAAGGAGGTGCTGTCTCTAGTTCTCTTCCTCTCTCTCTCTCTCTCTTTCTCTCTCTCTCTCCATGAAGGACAGGGCTCTCCTCCTTTCCAGATGTGGCATTCCAGGTGCCATCTGGGAAGCAGAAAGACAGGACCCTCACCTGCCAGCACCCTGATCTTGGACTTCCTGACCTCCAGAACTCTGAGAAGTACATTACTATTTAAGTGAACCGTCCAGTCGGTGGCTTCGTGTTATAGCAGCACAAAATGGACCTAAACAGAAATACACAAATGGGGGTTGGAAGCAAATTAAAGTCAAGGGTGAGGAAGTCCCTGAGCCAGTGACAGGAGTTCAGGTACTTTAAAGCAGTTTATGCTAAATAATAAGTGTCATAACAAGACCAGGGGAGAGAGAAGCCTGGGAAAAACATTTGGCACAGGGACCCTTGGAGTGGGCATGGGAAAGATGGGTACCTCAGGACTCTGTGACTGGAGGTTTGAGACCCCCAAAAGAGCCTCCATGGGTGATAAAAGCTTTGCATCTAGGAAGAGACCTTGAGCCTCAGAGATTTTCAATGGGAGTCCCATAGGCGCTCAAGGTTTAGAGTGGGCTTTGCTCTCATTAGAAAAGCTTGCTACAGACATGGCTCCTCTGACAGTAGGGAAGAGGTCTTCTCCCATCCGGAAGTGTGCTGGGAGCCATGATACAAATCTTGTGCTGGGAGCCATGATACAAATCTGGTCGGGGATGTTCACACCAAGACCCTTAAACACAACCACGTGGCCCCGGTGCCCACCAGTGACTGAACACTCATCAGTGCATTGCTTACGCCTCATGCCCCAACCTGAAACTGGCATCCCAGTGCCCACCGTGCCATTTGCGAGAGGTTAGTGCTCTGATCTTTGCAAATCAGGAAGTGGCCAAGACTAGGGGCTTTTCTTTTTATTCGGTTCTAACCATCTGGAGACTGAGTCTTTCAGCCACAAGCCACAAGCTTCGAGGACAGACGGCTCCAGGTTCAAATGTCAGTTGTCACTATAATTAGCGGTGTGACACAAGTGAGCTCGGTGAATTTCTCCTGTTCAAAGGGAATATCAGCGTATTCCCTGTGTGGAGTTGTGTGCTGCAGTTACAGCCGGAGGCCGCCATGGGGACAGAGGACGGATGAACTCCTGGACCCTAACCCTGTTACTCATTACAAGCAGGATTTAATTTTCTTCTAAAAAGTGACTGCTCACTTGGGCTTACAGATGCTACATGGATAACTAAAAGCAAAACACAGAGCTTTATTTTGTGTCTGCCTCCTTTGTTAAACTTTGAGTTGAAGCCCTTTTCACCTCTGCTTATAGGTATGTTAATCCTTTGGAAGTAGTGCCTGTCTAAAAATTAGCAAAGCAAATCTGATTAGCCTTAAATTCACATGAACTGTCTTGCACCGCCTTCAAGACTGAGCAGACAGAGCTTTGCAGGGTTTCAGCTACACCTACAAGTGTCCAGTCACTGTGGATTTCAGCAGACCCTCACAAGACTGAAACTGTCCTAAGCAGAAACAGTGATCTCCTGGAGCCTGACCTCACCCCTCACGCAGTAGGGGGCTCTCCCAACCTGCCCACAGAAGCAGAACTAAGATACTGATTGCCAGATTCTAACCAACTCCAGAAACTCTGTACAGCTTGGCTTTGATCTTTTGTGAGTGGGACAGGCTGAATCTCCCCTTCACCTCTGTGACTCGGTCAGTTCCTCAAGACGAAGCCCTTTTCCTGTCTCCTCTCACTTTCCTTTGGTGGCAGGTTGGGTGGACCTTTGTGAGAAGCTTTCCACCCTTTTTTATCTCTTACTTTCCACTTCATGCTTTTAAGAGTGAATTCATACTGAATGCCCAAGTTTATGCCCATTGTCACTGAGGTAAGGACCCACACTAGGCAGGAACACGGCTCCACTGAGCAACAAGGCCTCTGTCTGAGTACTATGGGCTGTTCCCAATAAGGAGACTTCCATAGTGATATATCCTATCGACACAATGGATTTATTATCAGCATTTGAAAAACCTGAAAGAATCCAAGGCCATTTACAGAGGACTTAGACATTGGCAGGTCACGGTAACCAGCTGTGATTTTCCAATTTGCATCTGTGAAAAAACTCTTCTTTAAAAGGTCTTGAGAAAGCTAGGAACATGGCATGAATCGTTATCACAGCTGCTTAAGCTGAGGCAGGAGGCAGCACAAACTCAAGGCCAGCTTGGAGCACTTAGAGAGACCCTGTATCGAAATAAAATTTTAAAAGGGCTGAGGATGTAGCCCAGCGAGGCAGTACATGGCTAGCATGCAAAAGGCCCTGAGTTCAATCCCTAGCATTACAAAAAAGAAAAGTCTCGTGAGATCTGACTTATCCGCACTTGTGACACAGACAGTTTGCTAACTTGAAATTCCTAACGAGTACGGGAGGAGCAGAGAAAAACAAACGTGTCAAATCATGTTAAAAAGAGCCAGAGCCAGAGCCGTAGCATATGGAGCTGCAAGTGAAGACACCTCTGTCCCCACTGCTGAACTGTTCCTGCCGTCATGGGGTTCCAGTTTGAAAGAGCTGAGCTCGCTTGTTGGAAATGATGTTGGGATTCCCAAGGAGATCTCCCAGTATGAAAGCGTGCTTCCCACTTGCAGCTCAGAGCTCGTCCCTGGCATCTCAAAAGCGGCAATGTGTATGAACACAGCCTGATCAACTGTCACTGACACCCCGAGGCAGTGTGGCCACGGAGGCAGGCTGGGACCTGATAGAACTGTGGGGAACCGGCGGCAGCTGAAAAGATGAGAAGTATGAATTATAAATGACCTTTATTTTGAGAATGTGGGGAGAGACACCCCCAATCTCCTGGGGCATGGCATCTCCCCCTGAGGTCGGCGATCTCTCCGTGGAACATGTGGAGTGGGGGCCTATATGTAGCTTAGGTTAGGGGTGGTGCCTGAGGGGGCATTAGGGATGCACAGGTAGCCCATGGGCACTAGTTTGGCACCAGAAGTAAATTCCTAGGGGTGGGGGAGATAGGAGCTTCTTGTTTCCGTCTGGGGCTTTACCAGCTACAGTGTCTTGTCTGGGCCAAAACTCTTTTATATCCCATCTTATGATTACTATTATGAAAAGGGGCGAAGATTTCTCTCTTTACTGCTTCCTGCTGGCTGAGGGTGCTGTACTGGGGTCTAGGGGAGTCGATGGGATGACGGTTGATGCCCAGGTAGACGCTGGTGCCAGGTGTTTTAGCCAAGACTCAACAACTTCACTGGTGAATGCATGTATGTTAGACTGGAAAAACAAAGAGACAAGATGTTATGAGGAGGCATGGCACTGTCATATTTAAGGACCCAGGTGAGGTAGAAGGAAAGGTGCCTTTGATTTTGACATGTCATTATATCAGGACCACGTTGAGGTAGAATCATTGTCACAGTGAGGTAGATTCTGAAAAATAAATGTGGGGTTAGGAGGAGTGAAGTTATGAGAGATGATTACTCCCCCATATGAAAGGGTAAAAGTTAAGACGATAGGTAGGTAAGGCTTGTCTCTGGTATGTATGATGTTGGAGTGTTTAGGAAATACCATTAAGAGTCCTGCTGTAAAAAGAATAAGAAATTAGAAACCAAATTGGATAACAAAACATGACAGCCTGACAGTTGTGGCTTTGGGGCCTTTGTAAGGCAGAGATGAGTAGGCAACAGGATGGTTAGATCTAAGACTGGAAGGGCACCACTTAGCCTGAGTGATGTGAAACCAGGATGGCAGTCTAGCAACTCTGATCACTGTTGAGGTTGCCAAGAATATCAGGTATGAGCCGCTGTAACCTGGTTGTAGTCCTTGGAATGATTTGCTGTAACAGGACTTTAGCAAGTATATCAGCAGTCTCCCTGGTTGTGTGAAAGGCTTTTATGTATCCTGAAAAAGTATAAACAAAGTGAGAAGACAAAATGTATCTGTCAATGTTGACCAGGGTTGCCTGAGAAATTGGTGAATAAAAAAGGAAGGAGGTGATCTTATATCACTGAGGAGAGGTTTACTAGCAATAACAGGTGTAAGCTGTTGAGGCCTCAGTGTGTCTAAGTCAGCCTGTATAAACACAAGGGAATGAAAAGCATTTTAAGATTTAGGACTGTAGAGTGAGTGGTGGAGGGAAGACTTGGCACCACTGGATAGATTGGGAAGAAGCAGTCTGGGACCTGCACGAAATAGGCCTTGTTTGTAAATGGCATAGGTTGACCCTCAATACCCCTAGAGGCTGAAGATTTAATATAGCAGCCTGAAAACTCAGGAAGAACTCTGTATGTATGGCCTCTATGTCCACAAATACAGAGAATGTCTTACCTGAGACTTTTAGTGGGACTTGGACTCTGAGACGGACACCCATAAAGGGAGCTGTTGTTGACCCTGAGCCCCATCAGTCTTTAGCAGCAAGTTTCAGCAGATCTGTCGGCAATGAATCTGGCAGTGTTGGCATTTCCTGTGAGGGATGGAAGTTAGGATGGCTTACCCACTCTCTGGTGGCTAGAACAGTCCAGTAGCCCTGGGGTAAGGTCTCAAAGGACGCCAGGATGGGGCACTCTTTTGCCCAATGTCTTCTGCTGCATTTGAAGCATGGTCCATGGGGGGGCCCAGGCAGCTCCACCTTGTGTTGGTTTACCTGTCTCAGAACTCCAAGTGTCACAAGTGTTATTGTTATCTCTGTTGTTGAAAACATGAAAAGCCATATTAAGGTCTCTATGAGGTTTGAAGTTAAAGTTTTGCCTTTTTGTTTGGGATCTGGACTACAGTAGAAGGTATCTGTAGAATTAAGTAAGTATGCAGGAGTCAAATATAATCAACACAGTATTTGTAATTTTAGTAATGGCTTCTCATAAGGAGGACAGCTCCAGAGAATTTTAGGAACTGACATGTTATTTATTTCATATATATAAGTATCTCTTTATGTTATTAAAAGGTCTAATGCCATCTAATTTTTGGAGGATGGCCTGTTTAATTAATTTTTTCCTTTTTATTTAGGAGAGAAATCAGCTACGGTTATTTAATATCAGTTGAATATAGCTAATTATGGCTCTGTGGAGGGCTGAGCCAGGGGAGGCAGATAGGCTGGGAAAGGTTTAATTTTGTGCCCCAGTGTTGGTTTTACTGTTTTGCATATATCATATAATCCTTGTCTTGGAAAAGAGCTAGTGGTTTCCAGCAAAAGGAATTTATAATTATTTTTTAATTTTAGTTGTTAAACAGGAGATCAGTGACAATATAGTATAATATAAGCAGTAAGCTCAACACAGAACACCACCGGCAGTCCACAGCAAAAGGAACTTACAAACACCTCCCAATTTTAGTTGTTAAACAGGAGATTACTGCAGGCTTTAATTGATAAACAAGACTGGTAAAATTACCAGGTGGCCACTTCCTGTTTGTCAGCCAAAGTCTTGTCTATTTCTGGCTTATTTAACCTTGATTAAATGGTTTGAGAATGTAAAAAATAGCATCTCTGAGCCGAGCTGCTGAGCTGCTGTTTATCTGTGTTTGTAGTTTAAAGCGGTGCTTGTGTTTGGGAGACATGCAGTGCTTAAGGCAGGATGGAACTCTGAGGCTGGGCGCATGCAGCGTGAGGGCAGGGCCAGCTCCAGGACATAGCGTGCAGGACAGGCTGGGACTGCCTCGGTAAATGTGCACAGGGCGGCGGTGGTGGTGATGGTGGTGGCAGTGGCAGTGGCAGTGCACGGGCACGTGGCGCACGGGGGCAGAGCTGGGAGGTGGAGGGCGCAAAGCTGGGATCTTACAGGCTGGCAGAACGACTCCATGTAGAGCCAGATTAGGGCTCAGCATTGGAGCTGAACCTAGTGTACCTGGAGCGCAGCATGACAGCCAAGATATCATGTGGAGTTGGGGCATGGCATGAAAGCTTAAAGTAGCCTGCAAGTATCTCTCAACACTGTTTGGGCTCATTTTTTTTTTATCTCGGTGGGGAATGGGTCGGTGCACGGAGGCAGGGAGGGGAAGCAGGGAGGAAAGGAGACGCTGAGAAAGCTCTGAAAGGCTGCAAGGAAAGACGCTATTATCTCTTTAAATGTGGGGAGAGAGAGAGATTCTGGAAGAGCAGGAAAGGACGCACATTCCCAAAACAAAGGCTTAAAGAGAGAGAGTTTTGTAAACTTGTCATCAGTGTGATAAGCTATAAATAGGTATGGTTTTTTTTTGGGGGGGGGGACAGGAAGTGGTCCTCAAGATAAAATCTGGTATGGGGTCTGGCCCACGGTGTTATAGCCAGATGAGGCAACGGACCGTGGTCTGCTAAGCTTAAAGTCGTCACTTTTTACTCTAGACCGATCGGCATTATTTGGTTTCAAAACTCATAATAATTGGCCATCACCAATATATGAGTGGATTTCTCATGGGTATAGTAACAGCTCTGCCCATGAGAACTTAAAAAGCTCTGAAGGACGTGAGAATCTTAACGTGTGGACACAGGCTGGCCCAGGAAAACTCTGCCTTGGCCTATCCGAACCTGAAGGATGTGAGAGTCTCCCAGTGTGGACACAGGTTGGCCCAGAAAGACCCTGCCTTGGACTATCTAAGGATGTGAGAGTGTCACACAAACCCACGGAAAGGGGGAGAAAACCCTCCTAGGGCCTGGCCCAGCAGCAATCTCTGGGGGTTGCTTGCCTGTGGTAAGTTGGGTCAGTGTTGTTTGCGAACGAGCAGTGACAAGTTTACAGCTCCCGAGTGTAGAAGTGAGGAATTAATGCAGGATGTAGTCGGGTCCTGGTCCTGAATGACAGGGGACTCAAACTGAGAAAAAGCCCCAGGAATCTGCCATTCCCGGCCAGAGAACCATATGATAGAACTGTGGGGGACCCGTGGCGGCTAAAAAGGTAAGAAGTATGAAATATAAATGACCTTTATTTTGAGAATGTGGGGAAACACCCCCGAGCCCCTGGGGCACAGCATCTCCCCTCCCCCCCAGGGGTCAGTGATCTCTCCATGGAACACATGGAGTGGGGGCATACATGTAGCTTAGATTGGGGGTGGTGCATGAGGGGGCATTAGGGATGCACAGGTAGCCCATTGGTACTCTTTTGGTGCCAGAGATAAATTCCTAGGGGTGGGGGGAGATAGAACTCCTTGTTTCCATCTGAGGCTTTACCAGCTACAGTGTCTTGTCTGGGCCAAAACTCTTTTAGGACCAGGCGAGAATCCAGCACCTACTGATGGCATAAGGTCTCCAGGCTCTCGGATGGCAATTTCCATAGCTGTAAGTGGGGCAGGAAGTCCTTAAGAGTGGGGAATGCAGAGTGGGTAAAGAAAGAACAGCCGATAAAAGAAAATTTCTCCAGGGCTCTAAATTAAAGTAGAGGGGGAAGAGATGAAGCAAGTTAATCAGATGACAGCTTTGGGAGAAACTAACCAAAGGCTCCTTTAACTTGACTGACAGTGACCATGCCCCGTTTACACAGAAATTTCTGGACTGTTGACTGCACACCACCCACAGGCAACACTTCTCGGGGCGGCCTCCTAGCCACGCCAGGCTTTCCCAGCCCTTTCCCCGCAGGCAGTGCCGGGTCCCTGTGGACGGCTTATAAGCTCTCCCCTCCGATTTTCCTTATAAACATACTCCTAGCCCTGGGTCCAGTGGTCATTTTCCCACCTGCTATCCAGTGTGGAGAGCTCATTCCAGGACCTAGGCCTGTCCTGGCTGCTGCCTATAAAGGTTTCTAGTTTTAAATTTCCTTTATTTATTTTGTGGTGCTGGAGGTTGAACCCAGGGCCTTCACACTGAGCTGTCCTCCTTCCAAGCTGGCTTATTTATTTACTTATTTACTTTTTTTTTTAAAGGTAGAATCTTGCTAAATTGCTAAATTGCCCAGGGTGGGCTGGAACTTTCAATCCTCCTGCCTCAGCCTCCCAGAGTGCTGGGATTACAGGTGTGTGCCACCACGCCTAGCTTCTATATCCCTTTCTAAGGCTGGGGGGATGCTGTTCTGTTACACTTATTAGGACATGTTTACAATGCAAATGATTACATTCATTGTGGGGACCTGGTACATGTATGTAAAGTCTCCATGCTTTTTTTTCTCTTTATTTCTACCCCATTCCCATGGCAATTCTTTCTGAATCTTTTATCTTTTCTATTTTGATGGTCTAGGGATTAAACGCAAGGCCTTCTACAGTGAACTCCATGCTCAGGACTCAGTCCCCCATCTGTCTGTTTGTTCATTTTTGTTTTTGAGACAAGGTCTCACTAAAGCACTAAGTTGCCAAATGAGGCTGGAACTTGCAATCCTCCTGCCTCAGCTTCCCAGAGTGCTGGGAATGCAGGTGTGCACCACCATACCTGGCAGCCATTCTTTTTTAGAGATCCTTCAATCTCAAGAGTTTTGGTTTAATATAACTATGATTAATTTAAAATAAAAGTGATTTTTTATTTTTAATTATTGAAAACATAGAACATAATCAGAAGGAAATTTTAAAAAGAAAATCTACATCACCCAGAGATACTATCCATTAATATACAGGTAATATATTCCATATTTGTACCCATGCCACACTCATACACACACACACACACACACACATACTTACACTTTTTTTATGTTTTATTTTGTTTGAGACAAAGTCTCATTATGTAGCACAGGCTGGCCTTGAACTCAACTATGTAGCCCAGGCTGGCCTCAAACTCCTGGCAATCCTCCTGCGTCAGCCTCTCAAGTGCTGGGACCACAGGCCTGTGCCACCATTTCTAGCTCACATACACTTTGTTAATGGCCCATATTTCAGTACTCGTGCGTTTGCTTCTCATTGTATTGCAAATATTGCAAGTGAGGACTACAGTTAAACAGAAATTACCGAAAGCTATAGTTTTGGACTGTTTCTACGCTGGACCAAACAAATGAGACTAAAATCCAAAATAAAGCCACCCACACTGAAGCTCAGTCACCAAACTGAAACTAAACTGTGCATTTGGCCTTCCGAGAAATCAGGAGAAGCCAAG
The DNA here is from genome assembly GCF_034190915.1 of Cavia porcellus. Lineage (NCBI taxonomy): Eukaryota > Metazoa > Chordata > Mammalia > Rodentia > Caviidae > Cavia > Cavia porcellus. The sequence goes on along the minus strand of NW_026947508.1, from coordinate 18,226,087 downwards.
TGTGGTGGGCCACACCTGTGATCCCCTCACCAAGAAGGCTGAAGCAGGAGGATTGTAACCAAGACTAACTTGGGTTACAAAGTGAGTTCACAGTCAGCCGGAAGCGCATAGGGAAATCCTGCCTCAAAAAATGACAGAGGGAGGGAGGGAGGGAGAAATGAGAGATAAGTGGCAGACTTTCCAAACAGGCCAGTTTACACCAAAGACTGCCTGAAGTTACTGATGTCAAGCAATTTGCTATTTTTCTGTTCTGTCTCCGTCCCACCCAGCCACTCCACCTCCCTTTAAAGCAAAGCAACTGCCACGACCAATCTGGTTTTGTTCTTCGTTTCTGCTTCCTTTAGCCCTTCTGACTATAAAATTCTGCTCTGCTCCCTGGGACACGTGGAATGAAGATCTAGCAGGGTTGTGAAGCCAAGCCAGATCTTTAACTGCAGTCACTTTCCGTGAAGCTACAGGGTTCTGAGAAACAGCCTTGCCCATGACTGCAGGGGGTTCCGCCTAGTGGCTCGGTGCGCTTTTTGGAAACGGCTGCTCACTCTCCTGGTGCCCAGCACAGGTTTGGGAGCAAGATCCGCCCCGTCTTGCACCCTACCCGCCGCTCCCCCAGCCACCACCACCACACGCGCGCGCGTGCACGCACACCCGGCTCCTGCAGGAGATTAAGTCAGCACACTTTTGTAAAGCGCCCAGCTCAGCAGTCCTGTGTCGTAGACCCCGCCCACGGCATCCAAGGCTCGGCGGTGGCCTCTGGCTCTGCTCTTGGCCCACGCGGGAGCCCCCGAGTGCGGTTACTGGTTGTGAACAGCCTTCCTCTCCTCCTCTCCCCTGGTTTACTGAACAACGTGCGGGTGTAACCCTCACACCCCGACCCTGCAATGGGACCCCGGCCTGAGCGCAGCGGACGCAGCGCCACCTCCCGGGGCGGTCCCCGGGGAGTCAGCGCCACCTCCCGGGGCGGTCCCCGGGGAGTCCCCCGGCCTCTCGGGGCGACCCCGACTCCGCCCCATCGGCACCGCCCCCGCAACCTTTGGGCAGCAGAGACTGCTCCGGCGACTTGGGCAGAGCCCTGGAGGCCCTGGGGCCGCGATGCCGGGGCCCGGCCGGTGGGCGCCCCTGCTCCTCTGCCTGCTGCAGGCCGCTCCAGGTAAGGGCGCGGGGCCGCGGGGAGCGCGATCAGGCCGGGCAGGGACGTGGGCTGCGCTCCGCGGGCGGCTCGGTGGGCACCCACTCCCCGGGTGGGTGCTGCCTGCGCGCCCCGGGGTAAACAGACCTGAGCCCGCGAATCCTATGGGGGAAGGAAACAAACCCAGTGAACTCCGCTCTGGGTTCAGGTAAACTGGGCAGAGAGACCGCAGAGCTGACAAGGAATTTATTGTTCAAGTGCTTTCTTTATAACCGCCTTCTAAAATCGACACGCTTGACTCAGACTAGTAGGGGAAAGAGGACAGAGGCGCCGGCCTCCTCCCACAGGGGCCTGGGGGCAGAGCACTGCCTGAGCCCGGGTGCAACTCTACCTGGCGCCTTTTCTCTTTGTCCTCCTGATTTATCAGCAGGTTACAGAACACCTCTGGTTAGGACCCAGCCACTGAACCATACCCGCTGAAACCTGGGGAGGAGCCAGGACCCCAATCGCTCCCTCAGCCCCACCTTCCTGGTCTTAGACTGCAATGTAAAGACCTAGAAGGGTCCTCGGACTTAAAAAAAAATCATAAAAACTAACTTTTTTTTTTTTTTTTTTTGAGCAACTTCTTGTTGCCGGCCATCACACTGTCCTTTTTTAAGCCTTGAAACTCAGCCATCCTCTGAGGTGGACGTTGGACATTGTTCTTTTTCAGACGGGAAGACAGGCTCAGAGCAGTTAAGAGGCTTGTATGGGAAGGACAGCACAAGTGAAACACATGGAAAAGAGGGGCCTAGCTGAGGCGGCAGCCTGAGCCTTAGGTGGGCAGGGCAGCAGGGTGCACCATCCCCAGGTCGATGCCAGCACCTCCACTGCACGTTTGCAGCTGATGGGAGACCACTGTAGGAGGGGTTCTCTGTCCCTGTCCCCCAGCTGACTTGGGCTCAGGCAGATTATTTGACCTTTGTCTCTGATCCCAGGACCATTCCAGGGAGTAGTTGCTGCCAACCAGTTACTGTTCTTCACCCCAAGTTTGAATGAGTTTTGAATAGTAAAAGCCACATAGCTGGGGCGCCTTTGAGGGCTCAGTAAACTGTGGCTCCCCTCCTGCCGGTTTTCCTGTGGCCGAGGTCACATTTCAAGCAATCCCACCCATGGGATACCTTCTGAGTGGCTTGGACATGGACTGGCCTCCTGCTAGGCATTTGCTGGACAGTCCAGGAACCCAGAGTAATAACAGTGTCACCTTCACTGATCCATTTCGCACCTGAGAGTGTAGGATGTGTGGAAGTGGTACCTTTGAGTGTAAAATGCCAGGCGGACAGCCCAGGCTGGCGAGCCGAGCTGAGAGCCAGCGAGAGACCTGGGCCTGTCCTCCCTGATGCCATTCTGCAGCGTGTGTGGATTTCATGGCCCACTGACAGTTCAGGGCTCACACTTCTCCCAGACCTTGAGCTTCTCCAGGGCTGGAGGTTGAGCTGTACTTCCTGCCTTCTACACCAGCACGCAGTGGCCAACAGGTGCCACTGACTGACAGTGGTCACCAGTACAGATTAAGATCATGCAGGCAGGCCCCATGAGAATTTAGAGGAGGAAGCAGGGTTAAGAGCTCAGACTTTGGAGTTAGCTAGGCCTGGATCTGAATCCTGGCTCTTCTACTCATTGGCTGAGAGCACCCCGGTTTTCCCACCTGTAATGCTCAAAGTTAGTATTACCTCCTAGGATAGGGAGGATTAAAAGAGAAAATTCAATTAAAATGTCTGGCACAGCCTAGCTTGTGGCTAGAACACAGTGTCTGTGAGCTGCGATTGCTATTTTCATCAGCATCCTGGGCATCACCCCTGCCTCTTAGAGATGTCACAGAAGACCCCCTCGAGGCAGGGACATTTAAATCAAGCCCTGCAAAGAGCAGAGTCCAGAGGTTTCCAGAAGAGCAAAGTGACTTGTGAACAGCAAGCAGGAAGGTTGGCTGCGCCTGCCAGCCTGTGGGGAGTGGCAGCCTGACATCTGGGCCAGGCCCCACGTACCTCAATAAGAAGGGTGGCTTTTTTCCGAGGGCAGGGGGAAGGTGGGAACCTGAGGAATGATGTGATCTTGGTGTAGTCAGTTCAGGGTGTCCCAGAGGGAAGTACAAGCCAGCAAAAGGCGGGCAGGGACATGCCACTGGACCACGTGGCTGAGGAGCAGTGAATGAGAAGAGAGGAGCGTGCCAGGCTGGGTGGCAGCCGGGCAGTGACAGGCAAGGCTTGGGAATTGATGCAGAGTGAGATGCTGGAGGCTGTGGGTGGGTCTCAGTAGAAGGGGATGAGATCTGACTTTGATCTTAGCCCTTACAGGTGTGTAGAGGGAGGGGCGGAGGGGACAAGGTGTTCTGAAGCCCCCATTGAAACCAGGCTCCACTCTAAGGTTGCTAGCCTTTCCTCAAGGGAAATGGCGTTTTCCGCATCCCTTTCAAGGCGCTTCTAACTGGCAGCACCCTAAGGTCTAGCTGTTCCAGCCCCCAACCTGGAGCCCCCGTGCTTATCCTGGCAGAGTCTCTGTGGCTCTTGTCTGTCCACTGTATGCTGCCTGGCCATCGCTCTGGCATTGGGAGCTAGACGTAGATTCTCCCGCTTGTCCTGGGGGAAGCTCGGCCCGGGGGAGCCCCTAGTTCTTCAGATAGATGGGAATTCAATGCATCCTCCCAGTAGGAAGCAAGATAGAGAGGGTTTATTACTCAGATCCTGGTTAGGGAGGGCACAGTCCTTGTCCCAAGGTGAGGTTAGGTGAGGCAGGGACAGGTCAGGCAGACGGGAGCAAAAAGCAGCTCACAGTATTTGTGGTGACCACTTTTAAGTTCACAGGAAAACACCCAAATGGTCTATTTAAATTCAGGGTGGCGGGTTGGGGGTTTAGCTCAGCGGCATAAGCACCTGCCTTGCAAGCAGGCAGTCATGAGTTCGATCCCTGGTACCAATAAAAACGAAAAAAATTGAGAGCCCGAGGGCAGGTTAGGGAGCCTTTTGAGGGATTCAAGTTGCTGCAGTGTCCCTCAGCTCGGGCAGTATTTACCGTGCAGCCCCGAGATCAAGACGAAGCCTCTGCTGCCCGAGACCCTCAGGGCTGCTGGTGCCTGGGGTCCAGGAAGGGAGTAGAGATGGTTCCTGCACTTTGGGGTTCTGGGGTGCCCTCAGCTGCCTGGGAAGGGGAAGAGCCCAAAACAGACAGCCACTTGCTCCCTGTTCCTCAAAATTGAAGGAGCTGCTCCCCAAGCTGCTCTTCAGCTCCAAATACCCATGCCCCGTGTGGAGAGCAGCCCAGAGCCCCCGTTTAGCCGGCGTGAGGGCGCATGTGTGGAATCCCAGAGTTTGAGAAGCTGAGGCAGGGGCTGGGCAAGCTTGGGCCCAGCCTGAGCAGCTTAGCAATTTAAGGAGACCCTGCCTCAAAATAAAAACTAGCAAAGGCTGGGATGTAGGTCAGGGTGAAGGCTCAGCATTCAATCCCCAGCATGGAAGAGGAAAGGAAAAAATCCTCAGGTCTTGAGAACCTCTTTCTCCCCACAGGGAGACCCCTTCTGGCCCCTCCCAGGAATGTGACTCTGTTCTCTCAGAACTTCGGTGTGTACCTGACGTGGCTCCCAGGGCTGGGCAACCCCCAGAACGTGACCTATTTTGTAGCCTACCAAGGGTAAGTGGGAGCCCCTGAGCTGTGTGTGGGGTAGGAGGAGCCGCTCAGGGGAGAGCTGTGTGGTCCCCAGTGGTGCTCTGGGTTCCATTGGCAATGGTACATGGCAGGTATGCTGGGGGAGGGACTTTTGATAAGGGTTGGAAACGGTGGGGACGGTGTGGGGTGGAGAGCGGTGAACAGGTGAAGGACAGGCCAGGGTGGGGAGGATGTTTAAGAAAAGCCGGAGCAGGCATTGGGTGAAGTGTAGGCACCAGGAGACCAGAGGACAGAGCCTTTGAGTGCCCGGGTGAGGCTCTTGGAGTTGTCCCAGCTGATTAGTGAGGGACCACATGACCAAGGAGCCAATGCTGTCCCCTGCGTAGCCTGGCCACCAAGCCATCACCACACAAACACACTTTTCCCAGTGGAGCTGGGCAGAGCCCAGCATCCTTCCCCACTTCCAAGCCCAGGCCATCGCTGCTCATCCTGAAGAATCTGAGATTGGAGGCAGACACCATCTTTGAACATCCATGAGGGTTGTATGGAGTTCTTCAGCAGGGCAGGAAGAGGACAGAAGCAGACACTCAGCAGGATCTGTCTAGATGTGAGGGAGAAAGCAGAAAGGGCAGAGCTGCCATGTGCCAGGCCTTGTGCTATGGGCTTGGGGAACAGTTCACTTCCTCTTCCCAGAGCTTGGTTTTGAGTTTTAGAGGGGAGGAGGGTGAGCTCGGAGTGGTGCCCTGAGCGGTCCAGGGAAGCTAGGGACGAGCTGCTGGAGGACCCCAAGCCTGTCTGACCCCAAAGCTTGTGCTCTTCCTGTCCCTTAGTCCCTGCATCTGGCCCAGAATGCGGCCCTGGCTTGGGCAAATAAAGGACAGGCTGGAGAGAGATTTGGAAGGCAGGAACCCCATCACAGAGCAGGGACTGTGTGTCACCCACCATCTGTGCCTCACTAGCATGCTTTGATTGTTATAAGGCTCCAGGGAGCAAACCCAGGGCCCAGAGTGTGCTAGGCAATGTGTACCTCTGAGCCACACGTCCAGCCCTGTGTCAGCATCGTCACTGTACTTTACCTCGCCATAGCCCCATGAGGAAGGCTCCGTGCTGCCCTTCATGGAGGACACGGAGGTGCTCTGGGTGTATTTTGCTCAAAGTTACCCAGCTCGATGTAGTGTGGCAGGGATAACTGTACTGAGGAGTTACAGAACCCATCCTCTGGACCGCTGTGAGTGTTCGCTTGTCTTTTATACTTTGTAAAACACCTGTGAAGCCAGGCCCGATGGGGGACATCTGTAATCCCAGCACTTGGGAGGCTGAGGCAGGACAATTGCTGAGTTCAAGGCCAACTTGGGTTACATAGTGAGTTCAGGACCAGCCTGAACTGCAAATAAGGCCCCCATCTCAAAAATCAAAAACAAAAACACCTGTGAAGATCGCAGAACGGTGATATTCTAATGACATTCATCTTCTCAATTGCTACTTGGAATCATTTTATAAAACATACATTTGCTCATCTACTATTGATATCCAGGGACTCAAATAAACAAGACAGGATACATGGTTGATTTTCTTCTGTTCACTTATGAGTTTTTAAGCTAGATGAATTGGTTCCCTGTCTTATCCCAAAAGTGACTAAATCGCATTATCATTATCATTATAAACTCAAATTTTTAAGTGTATGTCGTGGTGTCAGTCCCCTGCAATTTGTCCTGCAAGGTGAGATGTCACCTTTGACCAGCAAGTCTCTTCAAGGTGGCTCCTGCATCCTTTTAACTTAACTCTGTCTTTGTCATCTTCCTTGTCTGTTACAAGATGTCCCAGGCTGCCTTACACATTCCCGACATAAAGCCTGCAGTGAGGCATTTCTCTGTTTAGCAAGAGGAGGTTTTAAAGACTGCAGACCGTGAGTCGACTGCGTTTTCTCTGTAAAGCTGGGGCTCTGGGCTCTTCCTGATAAACAGGGATATGTGTGGATCACATAGGCATACGTGTGCGTGATTTTAACGTAGCGCATCTGAGTTTGTTCTAACCCGTGTTGTATCTGTATTTTCTTTCATCCACACTAAAATTCTGGTTCTCAAGAACATAGGAGATTGTAGAATCTGCATGACCTGTAATTACTCATTTTCTTTATTTGCAAATACGCTTAACAGCCTCTTAGAGGTTGTTTGTTCCTTCTTTGAAATTCAGTAATTTTACTGGAGTGTGTGTTGAGGTTGATTATCCTGGGTTGATATTTTTAGTCAATTCTTCCTCCACCTCCACCTTCTATCTCTATAGATTTGGGGATTTAACCTAGGGCCTTTGCACCCAGCTATGTTCCCGCCCTTCTTAGCCCAGTGGCATAAGTGCCTGCCTGGAAAGCGTAAGGTTGTGAGTTCGATCCTTGGTATCTTCTTTAATTTTTTATTTTGACACAGGGTCTTGCTCAGGCTCCAATCTTTTCTTTTGGGAAAATTTTTCTCATGTTTTTTAATATTTGTTATGTTCTCTTGCTTTGATTTTCTTCTTGAGGTACTCATATTATCTGTATGTTGGATCTTCTTTTTCTGTGTTCAGCTTTTGTTTCTCTCAAATTCCATTTATTTATGTATTTTATTTATTCATGCTGTTCTCTAAATGGAATAGATTTCACTCAATTTTTAAAAAGTTATATGTGCTTCTGTTCCAAGGTTATTCAACATCTCGTTTGTATTCTTTACCTTGATTCCATTTACTTGTCTTATAAATCTAATCCTTCTCTAAAAGACTGTGTACAACTCAGCATGTCCCTTTTTAAATATCCTTGTTAGATTCCATTTTTCTTCTTAAACCAACAATATTGAGTTGAAGTGTACAAAATGCCCTTTGTTAAGTATCACCTGACAAGTGCTGACCGTGAAACCATGAAACCCATGAAACCATCACCTAGATCAAGATTTAAACATGACCTAGCATGGGGGCACATGCCTATAATCCCAGCACTTGGGAGGCTGAGGCAGGAGGATCACTGTGAGTCTGAAGCCAGCCTGGGCTCCATAAGTGGGTTCAAGGCCAACTTGCATTACATAACAAGAGCCTGTCTCAAAACAAACAAACAATAACAACAAATATCATCTCCATGATGTCCAGAGGCTCCCACTGCCACATGAAGGTCTGCTTTCTGACCCCCTGGATTAACTTAGCGTGTCCCAGAATCTCCTACAGATACATTTGTATAATATGAGCTTTTTTACACCTGACTCCTTTCAATCGGCACATGATTCTAAAATTTACTTGCATTGTTCCCACCACTAGTAGTTCATTCTTTTTTATTTCTGAGTGGTATCCCATTGTATGATTATACTGCTGATTTTGTTGTTGTTAATCATTTTTCCATCAATGAACATTTGAGTTGTTCTCAGTATATTAGTTTGCTAGGGCTACCATATGGCCCACCCCATAGATTACCCAAATTCATGGTCTTATATGAAAAATACGTCTGCCCCATCCCAACAGCCATGGAAGTATTAATTCATTCCAGGGCTGGGGATTTAGCTCAGTGGTGTAAGCACCTGCCTGACAAGCACAAGATCATAAGTTTGATCCCTGGTACCAAAAAAAAAAGGAGACAAAAAATAAATTCGTTCCAGCTTCCATTCTAAGTCCAAAGTCTCATCTGAATATTATCTGTGTCAGGAATGGTGTGGGTTGGGGTATGAATCACCCTGAGGCACAGGTCCTCTTTGCTAGCGAACCTATGAAACCAGATAAGCCAGGTGCTTCTAAAAGGAAACAATGGGACAGGCATGGGATACACAGTCCTGCTCCAAAGGGAAGAGCAGGAAGCGGTGGCAGCTGCCAGACAAGTATAAAACCTGGCAAAGCAAATTCCCTTAGCTTTGAAGGGTCAAGAAATGATCATCTTTCGTTCAACATTCTTCCCTCTGGTCATATAGATGGCAGCCCCATTTCCTGGAACCAGCAGGCTGGCAGCGCCCCCCTTTGCCCTGCAGGCCAGCCTTGCCCCTGAGACACTGAGGAGCAGTACCCTGGCCTGTGGAAACTGAAGCGGGGACACCTTGCTCCCCAGTCTTTGAGCGGCAGTGATAACCCTGCCGAGCCCGTGTCACCTTCGGGGTCTGTCTCCCCTTTGCTTGTGGGAGATGCGGGTCCACAGCCACGTGGCTCTGTCTCCCCTCCTGACTGTCCTGCTTCATTTTGTCCCCTTTCATTAGAGCTGGCAGGGCGTCTGCTGACATCATCCTGTCTGTGTTTCCGGTACCACAGAACTGGCTGATGAAATCCATGAGCCGCATCTATAATTTCTTCATCAGATGATTTCCCACACACACCCTCTTCGTTCTCTCCAGAATGCCCTCGGGCCTCTTGCAATCTGAGTAGACTGAAAATCTCTTGCGTCTTCAAGCTCTGATTCCTTTTTCTGGGATTGCATTCATGTGCTGCTGTGCCTGGCTTTAACTTCTATTTTCTACAAAACAGGCGAACACAGTTCACCCAGGTTCTTTTTTGACAAGGGTTACATTTTCTTTAGGACAGTGGCCGTCTCTCCTTTCCTTCCTGACCTTACAGAGTCACTCTTAGGGTTTACATCCCTACCAGCATTCTCTGTCCTGCAAGCTGGGTTTCTTCCTATATCTCAAAACTCTTCCTGTGTCTACTTATTAGCTAGCTACAAAGCTGTTTGTATTAGCTTGGTACCTTGCAAGCAGGCAGTCATGAGTTCGATCCCCGGTACCGATAAAAAGGAAAAAGACAAAAAAAAAAAAAAAAAATAGCTTGGTAGGGTAAAGCACCAAGGACTAGGTGACTTAAGAGGAATTTAGTTTCTTACAGCTTTTTTTTGTTTGTTTGGTTTTGACAGGGCTTTTTTGTGAGATGAGTGTTCAAGATGGAGTCTCTCTATGTAGTTCAGAGACTCTCAAACTCACGAGGAAGCCCAGAATGGCTTCCAAGTCACAGCAGTCCTCCTGTCTCAGCCTCCCAAGGATTCCTCACAATTCTGAAGGTCAGAACTCCAAAATCAAAGTATTGGCACGTTCAGTTCCTCCTGAAGTCCTTCTCCTTTGATTTGCAGATGGACATTTTTCTTTTCTTCACAGAGTAACATTCTTAGTTTTTTTTGCTGTTTTGTTCTGTTTTTTCATCTTTTACTTTGAAACTGAGTCTTGCTGTATAACTAATTTGCCCAGGCAAGGCTTGAACGTGCAATCCTCCTGTCTCAGCCTTCCAGAATGCTGCAGTTAAGTATGTGGCACTGCCCACAGCCAGATGGCCATCTTCTTTTATTTTTCTAAATTTTATTTTAAAGAGAATAAAACCAAATAAAGTAAAACAGGATAAAGCCAATCAAAACAAAACAGAAAAGTAGTACAGGACTTCAGAATGATAATAGGAGGTTGACAGTGGCTACCATAATGCCTCTTCAAAATAGCTGCCTGCACCACCAGCCATCACCGTAATGAAATCAAACAAAACAGAACAGAATAAAACCAATCAAAGCAAAATAATGAAAATGACACAAAAAATTAACATTGGCTACCACCTTCCCTTTTTAGAGGTTTCCTCCCTTTCATTTTCAAAATATCTGTTGGACATGTTGGATCCACTAACTCCTTCAAGGAGACAATACAGTGTTCACCAATGTGAGTCCAAACCGTGTCACTCATGAGCATGCGTTCAAGTTGCATCCATTAACCTACAAGAGCCTCATGATTATCCTTTATAACTGAGTAGCTTTCCATTATATAGAAATGCCATGTCTTTTTTATTCATGCTGCAGTTAACGGGCAAGCTACCCTTGCTTTTTTCTAGGCCCTTGTTGCATGAGCATTGTGTTGTCTCCTCCATCCTTCTGTCCTTGAATTTTCTTTTGAGCCAGATGTGTTTCTTACATACAGCTATTGATGGATCCTGCCCCCCCAATCCACTCTGCCTGTGTTTCTTTTTATTGGTGCCTTGAGGCCATGTACGTTAGTGGTGATGACCAACATGCACTGACTTATCTCTGCCATGCCAGCCTCCTGTCATTGGTCCCCCATTTTTTCTCTCTGTTCTGGTGCCTTCCTTGCTCAGCAGTCCCCCTCTGCTCCTATTCCTGGAGCCATGGTCATCTTTATCTCTCTCTAGAATATCCTTCAGCTCTCTCTGTAGGCTTGGTTTGTGGTCATGAATTCCTTCAGTTGTGGTTTGTCATGAAAGTATCATATTTCTCCATTAATTTTGAAAGATAGTTTTGCATGGAACATCAATCTGGGTTGGAAGTTGTTTACTTTCAAGACTTGAAACACTTCAATGTCTTCTTGACTTGATGGTTTGTGTTGAGAAGTCTGCTGTGATTCTGATGAGTTTTCTTTTATAGGTGATCTGTTTCTTTTCTCTAACAGCCTTAAATATTCTGTTCTTGCCCTGAATTTCTGGGGTCTTGATTATGATATGTCTGGGTGTAGATTTATTTTGGTTATGGAGAGTTGGAGTTATGTGTGCCTCACTTATCTGTATGTCAAGTCCTTTTCTCATGCTGGGGAAGTTTTCTGCTATTCTGTAAATAATCTCTTTCTGTCATTTGTGTTGACTCCTACTTTTTGCTGACACCTATCAGTCTTAAATCATTTTTCTTTGTCTCATCTTGCAGCCATTGAATTGTTATTTCCTGGTTCCTTGTTATTTTTAAGAGGTCTTTCCTTTTGTGATCACTAACTGCAATCCTGTCTTTATGGTCTGAAAGTCTATCATCAGTTTCTTTCAAGTGTTTTTGCCAGGTTTCAGTGGAGTTTTTAATTTCCTGGATATTTGAATCTGTTTCATGCATTGTAATTTACTCCTATATTGTTCGTTCAAAGTTTCTATCATCTTCTTATGCTCTTCTTTTTTTTAACCTATGTCTTCTTTAGATATACCCAGCATTTCTTTCATTGGTCATCATTTGTTCTTGTATCTGAGATATTATTTCTTATCTGATTACAGCCTCATGAAGTTTTTTCTTTACTTCAGTTGCTATCATTTCAGAAATTTCAGGTATGTAACTTCCAATTACTTCTATTTTTATGTCTCCTAGACTTATTCTGTGTAGGTTGTAGGTCTGAGATTGCCTTTTGATCCTTCATCTTGACATTTTTCCTGACTCTTCCAGACAAGCCAGCTGTGGGATCCCAGGCACCTCCTGCATTGGCTGCCCATCCACAGTGCAGGGGAATGGGTCAGGCACCTAGGTTTCTCCTAACCTAGGTTCCCATGGAGGCAGTGGGTGTGGGATGGGCTTCTTGAGACACGTAAGGCTATACCAAGGCTCACCTGATGGGGGTAGGCATGTGGGAGCTTGGTTGGTTAGTTCTCCTGGACCACCACTGGCCATGGTTCCACAGTGGTGGTTGACAGGCTTGCAGGAGTGTCTGTATTGTTTCTTCTTCCGGTGTTTACAGTTTTGTGATAATGTCCCTGTTTCATCCCAGAGATGTGCTGGGTATGGAGCCCATCTTGGTAGATGGCCATCTTCTTGATGTGACTTTGCCTGACCTTTTCACTGTGTTGGTGTGTTCTTAATGGCTCTTCCTTTCTTCTTACTAGGACACTTAATGGGCAGGACCACACTGTGTGTGTGTGTGTGTGTGTGTGTGTGTGTGTGTGTGTGTGTGTGTACATACCTTCTGACTTTCTCTAATTCTGTTTTATATTGTTTTTTTATGTCTTGCATAATTTTTAAATGTCTTTTAGCCCATTTTGAAGTAGTAGGTTGCAGTCTTAATCTGCTTGTGGGTATGTTTTCATGGCATGCTCTTTCTGATTTCTTAAATTTCTTAATTAATTTCTATTCTTTCTTATTTTTGTTGTAAATACTCAAAGCTGTATATTTTCTTCTGTGTATTATTTATAGTATCTCATACATCATTTGTTTTTGCTATTGTTTTGCTTGGAGGATGTTTGTGTGTGTGTGTGTCTGTCTGTCTGTCCGTCTATCTATGTCTGATACTGGGATTGAACTCAGGATTTCATGCATGCTAAGCATGTATGCTACCACTGAGTTACACCACCAACTTCATAAGTTTTTATTTATGTTATTTTGTGATCCCTCAATTTTAGATATTTACCAATTGCATCATAATTTTTTCTTTGATGCTGAATTATTTTTAAATACACCTTTAAAACTTCAAACTTTCTCTAGTTCTCTATTTTATTGACTTTTAATTAGATTACTTGCAGTCAAAGGAAATCTCAGTCTTTGAAATTTCTTGAGAATTGCTACATTTTTATTGGTAATCACTAATGAAAGAGTTTTGGCCCAGGCCGGACACTGTAGCTGGTAAAGCCTTAGAGGCGGAACCAAGGAGCTCCATCTCCCCCACCCCTAGGAATTTACCTGTGGCGCCAAACAAAGACCAATAATAGGCTACCTGTGCATCCCTAATGCCCCCTCAGGCTCCACCCCCAACCTAAGCTACATGTATGTCCCCACTCCATGTGTTCCATGGAGAGATCGCCGATCCTGGGGGGAGATGCCATGCCCCAGGGGATCAGGGGTGTCTCTCCCCGCATTCTCAAAATAAAGGTCATTTATATTTCATACTTCTTATCTTTTCAGCCGCCGCCAGGCCCACACAGTTCTCTCAACTAACATTTTGTTAATTCACATGTGGCTCTTCAGGCAGTTCTATACATGCCTCACTGGACTTGAGATTGGGGTGTTCTTTGCTACAGGTGTTTACTGATTCTTTTCCCTTTGTCTAACTGTCACTTTAGGAAGCGTGAGGGCCAGGGATGTAGCACAGCAGCACAGGGCCAACCTGGCAAGCGTGAGGTGGAGAGCTCGATTCCTGATATCAAAAAAGAAAAAAAAGAAAAAAAGCAGTGAGACTGATATAAGGGAATGAAACTCGCAGCCTACTTATGTCTGGTAGGAATTCGTGTCCTCTAAAATCAAAGAATGAATTTAAGAACAACAGAGGTTAAGAGCAAAACATATTTGCTGAGCGAAAGAAAACTTCTGAGAGAGAGAGAAAGAAGGGTCCTGGGTGGGTTGCCAAAGACTGACTTTTCTAGGGACTTTTATAGAGCAAAAGCTAGAGGTGAGCCGGGTCCAAGATGGGATAACATGGGAACCGGAATGACAGGCAGGCGTGAAGTGGGACAGAAGTGTGGTTAACCAATACTTCAGGTAAAATCGACCAAATTAGGAACAAATAGGGGAGCCAGTCATGTAGCAAGCAGGGAATGCTTAAAGAGCAGTGACTCCTTCTGTAGGGGGCTGGGATGATGACTCCTGGCCTCCTCTAAGGGATCCACCCCTATTTAGAATATCAGTCCCTAAAGTGTGTACTTAGGGTGTGGCCGCATTTGTTGTGCCTTTGCCTTGAGGTCTGGCCTACCGCAGGAGGTGTCTGTTTCTTCCAAGGTTACAAAATATCTGGCCTTCTGGTGGCTCCTTCAGGGGCCCAGCCCTGGCTGACTGCCTATATTTCAGCTGTCTGTAACAAGACGTCCAATAGGCATGGCTGTGTTAGAACTTTTCTGTCTTCCTGGTGAGTGGAATTGTATATATACTTACATAGTGACTCTATTTTAGTATTGTGTTAGACTTTGAAGTCAATATTTTGTCTTCTTTTTAAATAATGATACCAGTTTCTCTTTTGTTACTGTTTACATGATGTAACTATGCAAGAAACAAAGCAGGATTTGATTCTTCTCAAGAGTCTGTTCTCTGTACCAACCCCGTCTCAATCTTCTCCACCCGTCTTCCTCTCCGTCTCCAAATTCAGGAATATCTTGGAGCCTCCTTTCCTTCACAGTCCACACGCAACCCACAAGCGAGTTAGTTCTATCAGTCATACCTCCAAAATATAGCTGAGTGCAGCCGGTCCTCAGGGCCTCCCCGGCCTTCCCTTTCGGGTCCCTGTGGCAGCCTCGTGGGTGCTTCTCCAGAAAGGTCTTTTAAAAATCTGAGAGCACTTCAGTCCCGTCTGCATCTGTCTGTCTGTCTGTGCTGCTCTAACAAAATACCTTCGAGTGGGTGATTTAGCAATAATAGCAGTTTGTTTCTCACAGCTGGAGGCTGGGAAGTCTGAGAGGGAGGTGCTCGCTTGGTGAGGGCTGCACCCTGCTGCCAAGGTGGTGCCTTCTTGCTGTGTCCTCACATGGAGAAAGGACAACGCTGTCTCCTCTTGCAGCAGAAGAAAGGGCAGGGCCAGGCAGGTCTCTGAAGCCTCTTTTTTTTTTTTTTTTTTTCTTTTTAAGACAGGATCTCGCTATGCAGTTCAGGCTGGCCTTGAGCTCACTGTGTAGCCCAGGCTCATCTCGAACTTGCAATGACCCTCCTGCCTCAGCCTCCCTGAAGTCTCTTTTATAAAGATGTGAATCACATTTAAGAGAGCCGAGTCCACATGACTTAATTCTTTCCAAAAAGGCCCCTCTCACAATATCACTGCCCTGGAGTTTAAATTCCAGTGAATGAGTTTTGGAAGCACATGTCCATACAACCACAGCAGCCCCCCTGTTCAAACCTTCCAGGGGCTTCTGTTCACACTCGGAATAAATCCATACATTTTACACACACTACCAAGGCCCCCCCCCCCCATCTGTCCACCGGCCACGTCCCTCCCTTCCTTGCCCTCTGGGCTCCTGCTATCTTGGCCTTTTGTTTTTCTGGACAGGTCTTCTGTTCTTGTTCTTCCTCCCCACACACCATCCCCTGGCTTCCTCCTCCTCAGTGAGGTCTCCACCTATGCCGTCTTCCTGGCTTTGTCTTAAAGGTCTTTGAAAGCAGTCACCCCCACATTACTCTCTTGTCACTGTAATTACCAGCTCCTGACATCTTGTGGGTGTGACTGCCATCCTTGCCCCCCCCCCACCAGAGGGCAGGACCTCATCTGTGGTACATGCCTATTCCCTACTTCCTGGAACAGTGCCCAGTGGGTAGGTGTCCTCATTGACCCCAGGCCTTCAAGAGATTGGAGTCATGGACCTGCATGCCCCCCTTTGACATCTATACCACAGGTGGCCCTTTTGTGGCTGTATAAAGAAAATGTTCATGAGTGCTTGCAAGAGAAGTCACCACCATAGCCTGTGGGGGAGGCACTGAGGATGAGGAGATCGAGGTTTAGCAGCACTGATTTGCCTGAGAGCCCACAGCAAGAGAGGCAGGGCTGGGATTTCCATCCACAACTGCTTGGCTCCCAAACCAGACAGTTCTTAGGCTGTCCCAGCCAACACTGCCTGGATGGATGATGGATGGATGATGCATGGATGGATGGATGATGGATGAATGGATGGATGATAGAAGATGGATGGATGGATGGTGGATGGATGATGGAAGATGGATGGATGAATGATGGATGGATAGGTGATGGATGGATGGATGGATGAGGGATGGATGATAGAAGATGGGTGGATGGATGATGGATGGATAGGTGATGAATGGATGAATGGATGATGGATGGATGGATGGATGATGGATGGATGATGGATGGATGATAGAAGATGGGTGGATGGATGATGGATGGATAGGTGATGAATGGATGAATGGATGATGAATGGATGAATGGATGATGGATGGATGGATGGATGGATGATGGATAGATGATGGATGGCAGATGGATGGATCAGTGGCTATTTGGGCTGAATGGAGGGATGTGCAGTCACACAGTTGCTGTTCCCCATCAGAAAGGCCGAGCCCAAGGCTCACTCTCTTCTCTCCCCACCCAGCATTCACACACCCAGACGGTGGCGCAGAGTGCAGCGGTGTTCGGCAACCGAGGCGCTGGTGTGCTCCCTCATGTGCCTGAAGAAACAGGACCTGTACAACAAGTTCAAAGGACGTGTGCAGGCGGCCTCTGCTGGTGCCAGGTCCCCCTGGGCAGAGTCTCAGTACCTGGAATACCTCTTTGAAGGTAGGTGTGAGGAAGGCACAGGTGGGGGCCCCTCGCCTTGGAGCTGCACCCAGTGCAGTCCCTGGGGAAACAGAGCCTGCAGAACCCATGCAGTGCTAAGACAGGATTGATTCGGTTGCTTCTGAGGAGGCTGAATAGTCCCACAGGAGCCGCCAGCAGACCAGAAAGCTGGAAAACCAGCAGTTGCTCCGTCCAAGAAACCAAAAGCCTCCAAATGAGAGAAATTTGAGGCTGAAGCCTCCAAGTCCCTGAGGGTGCTGCCAGTCCGTGTCCAAAGGCTGGAAAACCCAGAGCCCAGTCAGTGCCTGAGAGCGTCAGCAGCAGGACGCGCACCTGCTCAGGAAGTGAGAGTGAGAGCAGTTTCCCCTCCTTCCACTTTCTGGTTGCACCCGGGCCCTCGTGGGCATCGGGCACATTTGGGGCAGGAAACCCACTCAGCTCACTGACCCAGGTGCCGAGCTACTCTGGAAACACCTCACAGCTTCTCTGGGCAGCTCTCCATGTGGTGAGACTGACACTCGGAACTGGCCCTCATAAGCCAGGCGTGGCTCACACCTGTAATCCCAGCACTCGGGAGGCTGAGGCAGGAGGATTGTTGCGAGTTTGAGACTAGCCTGGGCTACAAGGTGAGCTCAAGGCCAGCTTGAACTGCGTAGTGAAACCCTATCTCAAAAAAAAAAAAAAAATACTGTCTCCGTCTTCTGCAAAACAGAAGCTCCACTCTGAGGCAGCTCACGTGGGCCAGTCTTGTGACAGGGGCTAGCGACCAGGCTGCAACCAAATCTAGTAGCCTGACTTTGTGTAGAAAGTTAGGGACTTCCAATTAATGCCAGGAATTCAGCGGGTCCCTTCGTTTTACAAGGTTCGTAACTGCCTGCCCCACCCCACGATTGCCGTGAACAATCCAAGGTTCTTAATAGTTATTCCTATTTTTGTCTTGCCCAGCTTTTCTCTTTAAGAAATGATTTTTTTATTTCTTTTTCTTTTGTTTAATCCAGGCATGGTGACACATGCCTGTCATCCTAGCACTCAGGAGGCCGAGGCTGGAGAATTGCTACAAGTTTGAGGTCAGCCTGAACCACATACATACTGACACCCTGTGTCAGACCCCCACACACACAGTACAAAAAAAAGAAGAGTTTAAAAAAAATTTTTTGGGGGTCTTTTTTCTTTTTATCAGTACCGGGGATTGAACTCACGACTGCCTGCTTGCAAGGCAGGCACTTATGCCATTGAGCTAAATCCCCAGCCCCTCATCAACTCATTTTTGAAACGTAAATAAAGCAAGTCTTTCGGAAGTAACTTGCCAGGACACACTGCTGGCAGCTGACAGACACTGACTGTGAATCTGGGTCTTTGCAACCTTGGACGAGGAGAGTGATGAAGGGCAGTCTCAGGGGGAGAAGACTACGCGGCCTCCCGAGGCGTAGGTCACACTGGCTGCCCACACTTCTCAAAATGGGGTGGGTGGGAAGAGTCTGAGTGGGTGGACAAAGGAAAAAATACCCTTAGTTTCTGCTGAGACAAAATACCCGACACCCAAACTGAAGGGAAGAAAGGTTTATTTCGGTTCACAGTTCATAGAGGTTTCAGTCCACAGTTGGCTGGCTGCCAGGCAGGGTGGCACAGCAGAGGGGCATCGCAGGGGAAAACCAGTCCAGAGCAGGCAACAGCAGCAGCAAAGCAAGCCTCCCTTTCACTTGTATCCCGTTCCGGTTATAAACCTTTAGGTTGGTGCCACCCATACCCAGTGTGAGCTTTCCCGTAATCTGCACCTAGGACTATGCTAAACCAATTTGTGGACTAATCCAGTACCACGTAAATGCCAGTATCACACACCCTAGACCCAGCCACCTCTGAAAAGCCCCACCTAGAGCGCATCAGACTTTGGGGGAACATCTACAAACCATAACAGACTGGATGGGCAAGAGGGGAGGAAAATCGTGAAGGTGGAGGACAAATTGATTTTAAAAAATGGAAGGAGGCTGGATAGAAGGCCAGATGATTATTAAGAAACAGGTGCAAATGGAAGTGATCGAGGAAAGTGTAGTCCAAGTTTTCCAAAGAAACCAAACCAGCAGGATACAGGTAAATACAGTAAGAAGAGATATATTGCAGTGTGAATGCCCCTGACACCCAAGGAGACCCTTAAAGTTCTCAATCACTTTTACCCACAGAAACACTGCTAGCTCAGACTCTCGGGGACACAAAATGCAGCTGGTAACTGCTTTCCTGCACACACTGCTGCCTTTAAGGAAAAAGTTTGGTTCAAAGGGCAACTTCAGGAGCCAAGAATTATTCTCAGGCCTTGAAACCGAACGGAATTTACTCGGCTGGATTTGGAAACCACTTAGGACCAATGAGTTCATTTTCCCTTTCCTTTCTCTGTGTTTGAACCCCGAGGTCTACCGCGGTCATCCTCGGTCTGCCCGCTTTTTTCTGTTGAGAACAGTTAGTTTGTCCTTTAGCGTGGCTGTGAGTTGGTGCTGTAGTGGGATAAGATCTCAGGTAACCTCAGGTAAATGCATGTTGCATTTGAACTGAGGGAGTCAGAGGAGAGATCATGGAAGGCACAAGACCCTCCACAGATTCTGCTCTGACCTCTGGGACACACCAGAGCTTTGGATGTCAGTGTTGTGGGGCAAAAGGAATTTTAATTAGGGTTCTGGGCTTTAAAACAGTGAGTGTATGCAGGATTTTCCAGATGGGCTCAATTTAATCCCGGTGCCTAAAAAGCAGAGCTTCTAGTAGCCGGAGAAAGACAAACTGGGGCCCAAAGGGAGTCGGGGAGATAATACCTGTGGAGGACTGTTGTTTCATTTCCTTTGTGGAGTTAAGGGTCACTGTGATGAGAGGTGTCAGTGCCTTTAGGGGCTGAGAGAGGCCATCCACTGCCCAGCAGCCAGGAAACGCAACCCTCAGCCCAGTGACCTGAGCAGGACCAGGGGGTCCACTTGGGAGACCCAGGGTAGAGTCCAGACCCACTGGACTTCTGTCCTGGAATCCCTGCAGAAGAACATGTGTGCTGCTGCGGGCCCCTGCGTTTGCAGCCCTGTGTCACAGCAGCTACCGGAAGCACATGGACAGGGTGCTGATGGGCAGTGGCATGTGAGGGCGCCCGCGGGGAAGAGACGGCAAATAAAGGTCACCTGGGAGCTGAGCCGGCAGGGCAGCCTATAAGGCAGCCTATATGCCTCGGCTTTCCCTTTGCCCAAGCAGGCCTGCGGACACCTCCCTCTGGGGCTGGTGAGAGGTGTCAATAATGTAGCTGTAACAGGAAGTGTCTGACAATGCATCGAGGAGGCCTTTTCCTCCCCGAGGACAGGACACTCCCTGGGCTGGGTGCCTCCCTGGGCTGGGTGCGGTGGGGGATGGAGACCCCCTCCCAGGTGCTGACAGGGCCTGTTTTGCTTCTGCAAGTGGAGCTGGGCCCGCCCATCCTGGTGCTCACCCCGAAGGAGAAGATGCTGAGTGTCAATGCCACCTACCAGCTGCCGTCCTGCACACCTGCCCTGGATCTGCAGTATGAGGTGCAGTTCTGGAAGGAAGGTGCCAGAAACAAGGTGGGAAGCCCCGCCCCCTCCCCACCCCAGAGAGCCCAGATGCTCCTCATCCTCCCTCTGCCCCTGTAGGCCTTCTCCGGGAAGTCTTCTCTATCTGCCCCTGGCACATACAGTGCAAATGGATCGTGGCACCCTGCTCTTCATGGCAACTTCAGGGCAGTTTTCCTCCTCATTTTGAAATTATTAAGACCCTCTCCTCCTCCTCTTCCTCCTCCTCCTCTTCTTTCTCTTTTTCATTTCTTTCAACAAAATCTGTTGAAGTATGATGGGCCATAGCATGCCAACTTGTCGAGTCGTTAGGTTCATTGCAGAAAATTCAGAAAGCATGGATAAAGTCTAAGAGCGAAACCAAAAGAACCTGAGGATATGACCACACCCAGCTCCTGGGCCTGGATCCAGTTTCAGGCCCATTTTCCGTGTGTGCCTGTGTGTATTCCTGTGTTTACTTCTTCGTAACCAAGATTGGGGAAACTTCCACACGGGGCCAGAGAGCAGATGTTCTTGGCTTTGTGGCCCATGAGCTCGGTCACAACTGCACTCTGCAGCTGTAAAACAAAGCAGCCACAGACAACAGGAAGATAAAAGTCACAAGCTTCCCATTTATCAAACCAGGAGGCCCCGCTATTGTTTTTTGGTTGAGTTTTTTTCCACACACCCCACCACCACCCCCCACACACACAAACCAGCGCTCACCCACCTGATCCCAGGCAATGCAGATCAGAATCCAGGGTAGCTCCTGTCTTCTAGCACCTCGAGAGTGCTATTGAAACATCACATGGTAGCCCCTAGATACGCAGTGTCAGTCAATTGAAAAACAATTCACAAAAGTACCTCGCGAATATTCTAGACCAGAGCTGTCCAATAGGAATACAGCATGAGCCACTTGTGTCATTTTAAATATTCCACATTAAATTACATAAAAGGAAACAAGTGACTCTAATTTTAATAACAGATTTTATTTCATGTAATCAAATGTTGTCATTTGGCTGTGTGTGGTGGCTCAGCGCTCTTGATGACTGAAGCAGGACGACTGCAAGTTGGAGGCCAGCCTGGACCACACAGTGAGACCCTGACTCAAAATACCCCTGCCCCCCAAAACTTACATCACCATGGAACGTGCAGTAAATATAAAAATTATTGAGCTTGGTTTTTTTTTTTTTTTTGTACCAGGGATCAAACTCACAGCCTTGTGCTTGCAAGGCTTGTGCCACTGAGCTAAACTCTCAGCTCTTGAGCTTGCTTTATTTCCTTTTTCACTCGGTCTTTGGAAGCTGGTGTGTATTTCATACTCTGAACATGTCTCCATTTGAACCAGCTACCTTTCTTTCTTCCTTCCTTCCTTTCCCCCATGACACCAGCAGATTGAACTCAAGGCCTTTGCACTGAGCTGCATCCCTGCCCTCCTTTAAATATTTTATTTTGAGACAAGGTCTAGCTAGGTCACTAAGTTGCCCTGGCTGGGTTCAATCTTGAGACCCTCCTGCCTCAGCCCCCAGACTTGTGAGATGACACGCATGGGCACGCCTGACATGGACCAGTACCTTTGAGTGACCCCGGCCCCCAGTGGACTTGGAGACCTAAGGACTCTCTTCCTCAGAGTGGAGACCCTCAGTCCCTGTGGGAAGCACACAGTGTGACCTCAGTGGGGGCAGCTTTCACCCTCCCCCTGCCATCAGCCTTGAGGAACCCCTAGTGTCAGGAAGTGTGCCCTTAACACTTGAAAGCTAGGAAAACAAAACAAGGTTTGGAGTTCTCCCACCCTGAGCTGCTGACCGAATACTGGCTCCTGGCTGAACCGAACGGGGACCCAAAAGGTTTTCTCATCTCTGCTTCATCCCGCTGAACAGACCCTATTTCCAGCCACTGCACATGGCCAGCCGGTCCCGATCCCGCTGCAGCCTTCTGCCCGTGGACGCCACTGCCTCAGCGCCAGAACCATTTACACCTTCATCGTCCCCAAGTACAGCAGCTTCTCAGAGCCCAGCTGCCTCTCCCTGGAGGCCCCAGGTGGGTGCAGAGCAGCTCTGCAGTGGGGACTTCCCCTGAGGAACCGTGTGATGTGCCGTTAGAAGTGCAGGACGGACTCACCCCGTGAAAACCCCGGCTCCACCGCACACAGTGTGTGTCTTTGGGTTGCTTACAGGCCTCACCGAGCCTCAGTTTGCACCGACTGTAGGACAGCTTATTTTTAGAAGGAGGATGCCCGGGAGCCCTTTGGCACATTGCTAGATGGGTGCCCTCGTTGTGTCTGCATTTAGCGTTGTTTTCCTCTCTAGGGGCCAACTGGACAGTTCTGGTGCTGCCTTCCCTCCCACCACTGTTGCTGGTAGTTGCCTTAGGGGGTGTGATGTGGAAGAACCTGAGGAGCGACCCCTGGTTCCATGGCTCCAAGACACCAGGCGCCCTGGTATGACAAGTCTGGGTGTGGTCAGCAGCCGGGGCGGTTCCACAGAATCGGTTGTGGCCTCATCTGACCCCCTCCTGGCCTCCTGTCTGAATTGCTATCATTAGTAACACACAAACTAAAACAGCAAAGTCCAGGAGGGGAAAGTGCCTGGGCTCCCTGTTAGGTCCCGTCTCGCCTGCTAAAGATGTGTCGGGTGCCGGGTGCAGAGCCGCAGCCTTGGGACCCAAGAGGGGTCCAAAGGGCATGGGGAGAGGGTGGCACCGAAAAGGGACGTTTTAGAGGCTCTGACACTCAGTTCACCATCATAACCAAGGACAAGCCAGACCCGCAGTCAGCCTTGAGCACTGCTTTACTTCCTCAGAAACTGGGGGCCAGCCAGGGCCAGGAGGTGCCTTCGAGGTCAGAGGGTCACACAGGCCCGGCTACAGGGGAGCTCAGGAGGTTCTCGGATGGGCTTTGTGGGTGGATCCATGCACAGGGCAGGGCACTAGCACCATGTCTCAGAGCGGGCTGATGGATAAGTACCCCAGTGCCCCCCAGTCCAAGGTGTCTGTGTAGAACGGCACCCCGGTGCCCTGCAGGATCAGGGTCCGGCTGCCCTGTGGCATCACGGGGCAGTTGGCAATGTGCTTGCCTGCACACCACCACCACAATGTGAGTTGCCCACTCTGTAACTCAGCTGCTGGGACACCTTCCAAAGAAGTAATGTACACTGGAACCCATACCTCAGATCTGTTCAGATGGACCGCAGATGCCACCAGTGAGGAAGCCTGAGTTGTCTCTCTTCTCTCCCTTCCCCAAATTAGGACTTTTCAGGACACGGACACCCTGTAGCAATCTTTCAGCCCAGCGGACCAGAATCCTTAAATGAATTAGTCCTCTGTCCCCCAAAGAAATTGACCAGAAGGTTCACACCAGCCCCTCCAGTCAGGGCCCCAGCCACACTACCGTCAGGATTGGAGGACAGTACTGAGGATGACGATGAGGAGGACACAGATGACAGGGTCAGCATCCAGCCCTACATAGAACAGCCCCTCTTCCGGGGACAGGAGCTCCAGCCTCTGGGGCTCTCTGAGACAGATGAGTCCGGAGTGGACTCAGGGGGCCCCTGGACACCTGTGGGCCACAGCGAAGGCTCCTCTGCCAGGAACTCCTCAGACAGGAGCTGGACCAGCACTGGGGACTGCTTGCTTTGGGACGACACTGGGTCTTCTAGCTATGTGACCAAGAAGGGGCTGGGCCAAGGGCCAGATGGCGACAACCATCAGGAGTCACTCCTACGTCCAGAATCCTCCAAGGACTTGGGCAACCTGGAAGAGCCCCTGAAGGGTGGTCTCTCCTCGTGGGCCAGCCAGGGATCCTTATCCCCAGGATTGAATCTGGTCCTTGGGGAGCCCCAAATTCCTCTTAACACACTGACCTTCTGCTGGGATAGCAGACCTGAAGAGGAAGAGGAGGAAGAAGAGGAGGAAGAGGAGGAAGAGGAAGAAGAGGAAGAGGATGAGAAGGAATTGGAACCCAAGGACAGCAGCAGCTGCAACTGGCAGGTTGAGAGCTTTCCGAGGACCAAGGTCAGGGATGGGATTCTGGGACATTACATGGCCAGGTGAGCTGGCTCCAGCTGGCTCCAGCTATCCCCAGGGACCCACCGTCCAGGCTTGAGATGCCCTGGGTGACGGGCCAGGTGGAAAACCATCCTAGGCAGTATGAACCAAATGAGGCCAGGTCACTACGGCCACTGCACCCAAGGGGCCGTGTGGTCCCACTGACTGCACATCCTGGTATACTGCTGCCTTTCCCAACACCTGCCGAGCTCCCCCTCTCCCAGGCCTCGGTCAGGTACCCTAGGGTGAGCCACCAACAAGAAAGATCAAGTCGCCTGAGGGAGTCATGGAGGAGGAAAAGGTTGTCATCCTTCAGATCCTAGTCTTTGCCGTTTGGTCTGGATTCAAATCCTAGCTCTGTTGTTTGCTAGTTGTGTGGCTTGATTAAGCCACTCTCATTCTCCGTACCTCAGTTTCCTCATCTGCAGGAACTACCTGGATGTGGTCAGGATGCAGGGAGATCTCGGATGTGTGTGGCATGGGGCCTGCCATGGCATTGGTGCTGTCTCTATGTGGCTGGCAGAACCCTCTCAGGCTGTAAGGAGACCCCTGGGCATCCCCCAGCTGTGACCCTGACCCTGAAGTGACCAGGAGCACCCATCTTTCTGCCCACCTCACCTCTAGGCTTCCCCCTAGCTCTCAACAAGGTGCTCAGTGCTCAGAAGTCAGAACTGCAACCAAGGACGCCCTGCACCCAGGCCCTCTTCCCTTGGCTGTCTGTACCCCCAGCTTTTGCCTCTGCAGCCCAGGCCCTGCCACTTAGCTCTTGATGACATCACTCCATCCTGCAGAAGAGACCTTCGCAGCCCTTTGACCACAGCGCTGTGTTGCTCTGAAGCCAGCAGGAGATGCAGAGTCACAGGCACAGCTGGGGAGGTTTCTCCAGGGCCTCCAGTCCAGAGGTTCTCACGCTGTGCTCCCAACGGCCTTGGGTCTCCATGGTGGGGTGAGGGGCTTGGGATCCTGCACTTCCGGCTGGAGCAGCCTCACTGTGCCTGATCGGTGCACAGTGGCTTTGGAGGTGGGCCCGCTGCAAAGAGAAGTTGTGTACCGCTTTTTAATGAACACCTACCTTGTTTCAGACTAACAGGCTGAGGTCAGGGTGGCAAAAGCATCTGCCCAAGGCCACCTGGCAGTGTTGCCCCAGCAACTTAGGGTGATGTCCCCAGGCTGAGAGCTTAGATCTTTCTGCCCAGCTGAGCTGGCCCTTGACCCCTTGGCGTGGGTCTCAGCCAGGATTCCCAAGGATCACTAAGCTGGCAGGAGGCCTTTGTCACCACCTCTGGGGCGCACACACACCTTCCCAAGGCTGTTTTCTGTGCTGCTTTTGTCCACGTCATTTGGACACAAACCGAGAGCAGACCAAAACGATGGTACACGGTAAGGGCTCTGGCTCAGGCTGGGTTCCCAAAATGCCCCAGCCCAAGGCCACTGTGCCTTCCGGGCCGGGTGAGCTGCTTCACAGAGGAGCGTTCAGAAAAGGAAAGGTTTTCTCCAAAGTATTGTCTTAGGCTTGAATGAAGCACTTTATTTCTACTCTCCAACTGTGTTAGTTTTTAAAAGAATTTTTTCTAAAGTTTCATGTTTAAAAGAGCCTGAGCTTTCTAGTAATTCCAAATTCAGCTCGGTGCAGTGGTTAGGTCATTTACAAGACACTGTGGGAAGTACGAGGAAGGGACATATAGTAATCTGTCTACGTGCTAGCCAGCATGCACCTGTTTACAAAGCCCTGTTGGGCACACACTGCTGGGGACAGTGGTGTGGGCAGGGCCACACTCAAGGACATCAGGAGAAAGGTGATTGGTGCCCTAGGTTAAAGTGCAGTGTGGTTCTTTGCTTGGGGACAAGATTGTATTGTTCTTACACGTTTGTACTTATGTCTAATTCTGTTCTATGTTTACATCATATTTAAATAATACTCTAATGTTTGAGGGTCTGTTACCCTAAACTTTTAAATAAAGAGCTCTATTTTTACAGAAAAGATAGACTTGAATGGAAACATGTATGCTTTGATCTTTTCTCACAACTCAACTGTTAATGATTACAGGGGTGACCGGCACAGTGGTGCACATCTGTAATTAGCACTCAGGAGGCTGAGGCAGAAGGATTTCTTCAAGGTTGAAGCCAGCCTGGAGTACAGCAAGATCCTGTCTCAGAAGAGAAAGAAAGAAAGAGAGAGAGAGAGAGAGAGAGAGAGAGAGAGAGAGAGAAAAGAAAAAGAAAGAAAGAAAGAAAGAAAGAAAAGAAGAAGAAATTACAGGGGCCTGGGGTTGGGTTTCCAGAAGTAAACTTAGAGGTAACGTTTTGGGGCTAGTGCAGTCCATGGTCCCAGTGACACTGGGGGACTAGGGGAGCCAGGCAGCAGGGGGAAGGTAGCTGTTCAAGGTCTGTAATGGAATAGGCCCCTGCAGCGGTGGAAGTCAGTGTCTGTCAGGCCCAGTTCAGATTTGTTCCTCATCTGCCGGTTGGCACCGGTACTGTGCAGAGTACCAGGCAGTGTCGTAAGTTCCCGTAGCCTGAATGCATCAGGCTGAGTACAGGAGGCAGGTGAGTGCCACAGAGCCACGGAAGGTCTCCAGTGTCACAGCCACGGTGAGACCCAGTCTTGCTCACCACCCTGGTGAAGCTCATCTCCTGGCAACCAGGTCCGCAGAAGGGTGCAGAACAGCCTCAGGGTGTCTGGCCTTGCCAAGCTGAACTCTCTCCACCAGCTCTCTCCTGGAGAAGATCCCCTTCCTCACATGACATTCTGAGTCTCATTGTGATGTCCAGCACTGTACTAAGGTGGTTACCGTTTGCCACTGCCATGGTAAGTTGTAGGTGCTAGAGCCAAGCTGAGCAGATCTGACGAGTTTCTCTCCCGGATCCAGAAGCCTTCCTGGCTGGCTGGGCCTGGAGTAGCCCCTTCTTACTGCTGTGACCCTACTTCACACTCAGAGGGACCGGGTGGCCCAGTCTGCAGAGGAGACAAGAATGGGTCACCACGCAAGTTGCAAGAATGACAGACTCCTGGTCCCCGTCCCTTCCTGGGGTCTGGCAGCTTTAAACCAGTGCTTTGTGTTACTCAACTGATCGCCAGTTCACCAGGACAGAGACAGTGAATACCACAGTGGGGGCCAGGCTCAGCTATCTGCCCCCGTGGCCCGATGTGTAGTAGGTTCTTTCTGGAAAACCCACCAGCACTTCCTGTCCAGTTCATCCCCACCACCTCCCACCCAACCTCTTGAGAGGCTCTCAACTCGTGTGCTGCCACCTCCTGGACCCAAGTGGGATGGCAGTGCTGCTGGAGCCTTCTAACCAGAGAGCTCAGGAGAGCTGGGGAAGGCAGAACATTACATCCTGAGATTTCCTTTAGCTAAGGAACTGTTTTTGAACCTCTGAAGCCGAGAATTGTCATTGAATACATGAATGAAATAAGAGAGTGAACTGATCTGATCAGAGCCCGGAGGCGGCTGGCAACGGCTGACTTCCATGTAGGGAGGCTGGTTATCTTGCATCAGAAGTCACCACGCCAGGTCCATTCAGGTCACACCTGGGCAACCGTCCCTCCTCCCCCAGCATCTGCACAGAGAGGGAGACAAACTGGACCCCGTTTGCAGCTTACTGTTCCTTGACTGGTGAGTGGCCACGCACGGCAGGACTTGATCCGTGGCTGCTGCCCGTGTCCTTCTTGAGCTGGTTCCTGTGTGTACAAAGGACTTTTCTTTTCTTTTTTTTTTTTTTTAGAAAAATAGACAAAGGTTCTATCTATATTTAAATGAATGAGTCAGTCCCATGAGTCAGTTATTTAAAAATTAAATTTCTGGTCGGTGCCAGAACCCAGCCCAGCCCAAGGAGCCCCACCCCTTGGCATGTGTCAGTAGAGGACACGGAGGTGTGAGAGCTTTGCCTAAATTGGCAGGATCCCTGTTCTTCCTTTGTGTCCCTTCATGTGAATTAGAAGGTGGGCCTCAAACTGCCAGCAGTGGTAGAGGCCTCTCTAGATCTTGATGCCTCCAAGACGAGGCTCTCCCACCTGCTCTAAGCCTCAGTTTCTCAGGACACTAAGTGGGCCAACTGGAAAGCCAGAGTCCAACAGGAGAGTGCCCCTCCATTTGCCATCCTCAGGTCCTTGACCCCCAGTCACACACACACACCTAAGTAGCTCTAAGAAGAGCTGACTCTCTAAGAAGAGTCTGAGGGTGGAAGGTGGCTGAGCCCAGATCCTGGTCTGCAGGATGTCAGCGCTGCCTCTATCCTCTCTGCAATTCGGCCTCTGAAATGACTGCTAATCTGAACTTCTAAAGGAACACGTGTCACTGCCCAGCTCGCTGCCTCTCTCTACCTGACACTTGCACACTCAGCTTCCTGCAGAGTCCCTCAAGGGACCTCACCAACTCCTCCGATCCCCACTCGGAAAGAAAGGGCAGCTGCTGCGTGAGACCCCGCCTCAGAAACTCCAGAGACAGCAGCATGAGAAGGCTGGCGAGCAGAGACCCTTCTTCCCGAGTTGTAGGCGAGAAAGCCAACGATGCGGGGCAGAGCCATCTGCACCTAGCAGGGAAGTGGCAGAGCTGGGACTGCAGCTACTTCCGTGTGCCCAAAGCTCACGCCCTGCCCACCTCCCCTGGCCGCAGAGGCCAATGGGGCCACAAGGACGCCTTGGTGAAGAAGCGTGATGCTAAGGAGCTGCTGGAACCCCAAACTGCAATCAGCTGAACTCGGCGTCAATAAACAGGAAGGCAACCATGTGCTTGTGTGATTGACAATAGTCTGGAAGGGAATTCTGGGGTGTTGGGGAGGTCTCCCAAACCCAAAATGCATCAGAGCAGAGGCCCTTCAAACTCCAAGGTCCTCGAATCCTGTAGAACAAGACTCCATTACAAACAGAAAAACTGAGTGAGGCCTAGCAGGGGGATAAGACCTATCATGGGTCCAGGAGTCACAGGCAGGGGCCAGGCCCAGGCTCGTGGGAGGTCTATGCCAATATCCCTGATTGACGTAGCCCAGGCCACATGGTCAGATGACCTCGGGCGACTGACTCTGCTAGAAGAGTCTGGAGGAGAAAGGTGGCCAAGCTTTGATCCTTGCTCCTCCTGTCAGAAATGTCTGAGGATTCTGCAAGCTTAGAGATCCTTCTCTCTCTTTCTCTTCCTCCACCTCCCCTTCCTTCTCCCTCTCTCTCTCCCGCCAACCACATAGACAGCGCTGTCCACTCTGCCAAAGACATCTAGTAAGCCCCTCACTGAGTTTTGAGGTTCTCATTTCTGCAGAAAAGGTTTTAGTTTCCCCAGCGATTAAGAGAAGGGTCACATTCCTGAGTATTTGTCACGTTAGTACGTGCTTTGCTATAGCTTGGAGCTGAAGTTTCATACAGTATTAAAGTCCTAGTAGGGATAGAAGAGGGGTTTAATAGAACGTGAGCTGCACAGGAAATAGTACGGGATCAATGGATGGGATCTATCAAGTTAAAAACCTCCCGCACAATGAAAGAAGCAACCAAGAGTGAAAAGACAATCTACAGAATGGGAAGAAAATGTTGCCAGTTTTACCTCAGACAGCAGACTAACATCTAGAAACATAAAGAAGTCAAGAAAAATTAGACACTCTCCCAAAAAGAAATCCAGGAGAAAAAAATGGGCAAGTTAAATGAATAGACATTTGACAGAGGAAACATAAATGGCCAATAAATACATAAGGAAATGCCCCACATTATTGGCCACTAGAGAATGCAAATTAAAACAAATTACCCCAGAAAGGACGGCCATGATTAAGAAACCAAATAATAGCAAATGCTGGCAAGGCTGCAGGGAAAAAGGAACCCTTCCACATTGCTGGTGGGAATGTTAACTAATAAAACCACTATGGATTTCAGGGTGGAGATTTTCAGAGCTAAAAATAGAAATTCCATTTACTCAGCCATTCCCCTCCTAGAGTTAAATAGCTCTTTTACAGCGCTACATGCACACTTAAGTTTACAGCCGTGCAGTTCACAATGGCTAAATGTTGGAAGCAGCCTATATGTGCATCGACAGATGAATGTAAAGAAAATGTGGCAGGGGGCCGGGGATTTAGCTCAGTGGCACAAGCGCCTGGCTGGCAAGTGCGAGGTCATGAGTTTGATCCCCGGTACCAGAAAAAAGAAAATGTGGCATTTATACTCAGTGGAGTAGTACTGTGCCATAAAGAAAGGTACACTTGAGTCATTTGCAGGAAAATAGATGCCCCTTGAGACCATAATGTCATGTGAAATAAATCAGACAAGCAAACTTAAATATTACATGGTTTCTCTGATATGAGAAACCCAAAGGATAAATAAAAGCAAAATAAAAGATAGAAAATAGGATGTAGGAAAGTAGCTCTCAAATGGGAATGGGATCAAAAGAGGAGGTAAAAGGGAGGGTGAGCACAGCAAGGGGATGAAAAACAAGGATTAAGATATAGTTTGTACATGTACTAACAACAGAAGGCACGTAAACATTATATGCTACACACATCTACTAATAAAATATATAGAAATAAGTAAAGTCCTAGCCAGAACATTCAGTCAATCAGCAAACATCACCAAGTACCTGTTCTGTACCACTTAGACCAGACACTACAGTACCAAGGTGTTGTAGTCATGGGTTGCAAGGAGAACAATTACATACAGGACACATAGTTTATAGTATTATTTATAATGGCCACCCAAGGAATCAAATACAAAGTGCAGGAACACTGTTCACAACAAAGAGACCTCAAAAAACCAGTCAAGGACCTGGATCCCATGGCAATAACCTGCATGAGTTCAGCTGAAAACCGAGAGCCCACGACAATGATCCCAAGCATCTCCTTAGCATCACGCTTCTTCACCAAGGCAGGCAAATTTATTTCACAGATCTGCACTGGGAAGGCCCAAAGGTTAGCAGTGGAAGCTAAAAAGTCTATGCCAGTGGGGTGAAGGAGCTGTGCCAGCATGCTGAGGGTTCTGCACTGCAGCCAGGAAGTGACACTCAAAATAAGGACCAGGGTTCTCCTGAAAAGTACCACAGCCATCCTCAACAACAGCAAGATTCCAAGCTCCTCTGATGATAACAGCCGAGTACATATCAGGAAGCCAGGGTGACAAGCTCCTCCAGGGGAACCAATGGCTCCAAACAACAGCACCACTTAGGAGAACCCACAATGCTACTCTTCCTCTCCAGGTCACATTTTTATGCTGGCAAGAGTCCCCAGGTGGGCCATTCGCACTCAGTACCACACTGACTTAGTTCAGCTGGGGTTTAAACTCACCACCAGTTACCAATCCACTGCACAAGGTAAGCACGTTACATTCTTGTGCCCAGCAGCGGCCACAGTGGGGGAGCAGAAAATATAGTTAAACACACATTAGGACAGAGAAATGAGTTACCAAGCAGTAAGCAGCTCACACACGGAAGACTTCCTGGAGGAAGTAATTTGGAGGAGGAATTTGAAGGATAAATAAGAGTTAGGAAAAGGGAGTGGAGGGGTGATCTAAGAAGCAGGAACAGCTCATTCAAAGGCTCACAGGTAAAATGATGCAGAGAAGGGTTGGAGAAATGTGATTCCCCCAGCAGCCTGAGCCGGAACCAGCAGGCCAAACCTGCCGTCTCCCACGTCCGACTTCTAAGTCTGTGTTGGATCCCTGGTCCGTAGTTAGCCACATGGAGGGAAATATGAGGACACCTTCCCCCTCCTGGGGGAGACAAGAACCATCTTGTCTAGAGACAAGAGCAAGGTATCTAGGGACCCGCCACCATGGTCCACATCCTCACCCTGAACACCTTTACCAGTCAAGAGCTTTCTGCCCCAAGGCAGCCGATCCCTGCTTTGTCTTGCTTTGAGTGGACAGACTATTATTCATGTAACCAAACCCCTACTGTTGGACGTGGAGGTTATTCTTTCTCTTAAGAAAAAAAAGAATTTAACATTACCAATGAATTTGTGTGCTTCCAGATTCTTTAATAATGCAGATGCTTCCTTTCCTTAATTCCTTCCTTTCTTTCCTTTATCCCTATACTACTACAGACCCTCATGACCATAGGCATCTCAGCCTCCCATCAAATTCCTCCATGCAGGTTAGATGGGGGGCAGCTTGTCCTTCAGGCCACCACCTTGGTCCAGAGCTGCCTCCTCTCCCTGTGGAGTCTCCTGGTGGCATTTTGTAACTTGTTCTGCTGGTCATAGTCTCCCTGTGCCGCTGTACCCACCTAAAGTCATCAAACACCCTATATTCGAAGCTTGAGTCTTTCCAACCACGGGGCTTTAACACATGTAAGTAGATGATGGGAGAGTTGGGGTTCAATCAAGACCAGGAAGCAGCCAGAGATTCACCACAGCAGGAAGCAGCTTCAGCCTTCTAGCTAAGTGGAAAGATAGAGGAGTAGGTGGTACCTGAGCTCAGGAATGGCCACTTGGTGGGATCAGGAAGCAGCTTGGCTGGAAGGCCTGTCCAGCAGGAGCTAGAGCCCCAGAAACCCAGCCATTGCAGGAGATGTGCCTACGGCAGAGAATCCCCTGACCTCCTCCACCCTCCACCCTGCCAGGGGTCCGCCCTAGTAGGGAGCTGCTAGCAAAGGCATCTAGGAAATGTTATTTCCCAGGATAATAGTAAAAGACTGATGGCCCTTACTTACTCTAGAGCACAGCTTAGATCTGGCTGTCTGTTCAAATAAATTTTAGTAAAGACTTAGAGCTGGTAACAAACACCTACAATGCAGAAGAAGAAAACTAAATCATAGAACCTTGGATATTACAGCCTATTACATCCAAAAAAGCC
Organism: Cavia porcellus; assembly: GCF_034190915.1. NCBI lineage: Eukaryota > Metazoa > Chordata > Mammalia > Rodentia > Caviidae > Cavia > Cavia porcellus. Next base: position 18,193,129 of record NW_026947508.1, on the reverse strand, counting down.
AACCCCAGTGCTGGGGGTGTAGCTTGTCTAGCATGCACAAGGTCCTGGGTTCTTCCCTAGTCCAGCAAAACAGCAGTGACCAAACTTGCCCAGGATCCTGCAGGGGCCACTCTGTTCCCTGCTTTATGCTGCTGGGCCAGCCAAACTCACCCCGGGGGCTGGGTTCTTTGATTGAGTCCCCCCAGCTTGAGTCTAGGTCCCTTCAACCATTTCTGTAGCTCACCAACAAGTAGAAACTACTTCCCAAAAACCCACCCCCCCTTCCTTATCAGGGAGCTGGGTCATCTCTGAGGATACTTCTTCACGGCAGAATGATGCTGGGGAGCGGTACCCTTCTTCATGGTCCCAAGCCTAATGCGCTGCCCTGAATTTTGCCCCTCTCCCAAGCATAGCAGAAGGAATCTGTGAAGTCTGAGGTGGTGGGTTTTTTTCTAACCTTTTGCTGATCTCAAGCCTGAAAATTCAAAAGAAGAGTTCCTGGATGCCACCCCAGCAGGCTCCCCCACAGGAGGCTGTTCCCAAGCACAATGTCCAGCCGGGGGTCCACACATGGGCACCAGGCACCCTGGATCTTCAATCACTCCAACAAAGCCAAAGCTTTGATGGTCAAAGCTCTGCTGCAGGGAACATTCTGAGTCAACTTCGTTCTTCCTCCCTGTCCCGTTATTTCTTCAGGGTAAATCCCCCTGGGAATGGAATTATTGGGACCAAATTCAGGCACATAGTGCAAGCTTTGACACAGCGCCAACTGCTCTCTGATAAGCCCATATATCATGGAGTCTTTGCCTTTTGTGCCTCTCATCTCCCTGATAAACCGCTGAAGAGTCTTGGGATGAATCAGCCACCAGACCAGATAAACAAGCCAGCCTGACACTTGCTTTTCTCTGCAGCCAGTGAGGGAACTCCCTTGGATCCCACCCAGGACGTGGAATTCCAGAGCACAGGGCCAGGCACCTTTGCACCCTGCCCCCACCGCCCAGCCCTGCCCTCCCCTCCTTTCCCCGCCTTGTGCCGGGAGGAGCCAATGCCAAGGCGGCAAGGTTTCGCAGCCTGCCTTCTGTGCAGGGCCCGAGTGGAGGCCCAGAAGGCCTCAGGCTGAGCCAATGAAGACGCTACTGACCATCCTAGCTGTCGGATCCCTGGCTGGTGAGTGTCCCCATCCTGTGGTCAGATCCTCCTCACCCCAGGAGCCAAGATCAGGGTTGTCACCATGATGAGCCTTGCGCAGCTAGCTCATCATGACCAGTTTCTTTTTCTTCCCTGCTCAAGCTGAGCCAGGTGCCAGGCTTCCTGGGGAGCAGGTGGCCAGCTTAGGGATCCGGGAAAGCTAAAGGGTGGGTACTGTCCAACTCCAGCTTCTTCCAGGGACTCAAATGGTCCTGGGGTTAGAGGACACGTAGCCAGCTGTCAGAACTGGGGTACTGGATCCCCACACCCCAGCAGCTGGAGGATTGACCAGGTGGAGTCAGATATCCTTGGACCCCTCTCATCACCTGACCATGGGTTACCATCTCTCTGTTTCTGAGGGGTAGGGAGGAGGGATGGGCTGGTGGGAGCTTCTGCATCTCTCCTCCAGTTCCTCTGGCTAGATTGGAAGAGCCTTTCTTCCCAGAGTGGTCCAGTGGGCTGCCCTCAAGGGTTTTAAGGCACCAGGGTTCTCTTGCAAACAGGAGCACTGGGCATCCTTGTCAAACCCAGCAACGTGGACTTTTGGATTTATCACAGGGGAGACTAGACATGAAACCCCTGCTCCGTTCTCCTGTCATGGAACCCAGGATGCTCTCTGAGGAAGCCAGAGCACAGCACCACTGGAACAGGGGGAGACATGGCCTTTTGTCCAACACAGAATAAAGCCCATGAAGGGATAGGAGCTGCCCCGTCCATGCTGTCCCTGGCCAGTGTTGAAAGGACCCTATCTGTTGGTAGGCTGCCCTTCCCTGACATTAGCTGCACAACCCCACACTCTGGGCCCAGGGTGCTGGGGATTCACTACAGCCCTGGAGGCTCAGAGCACGTCTCTCTAGCCGAAGCCCTCACGCTCCAGGCTGTTTAGGTTCGGCTCCCAGGAAGCCACCCCAAGGAGGTTGTTCACTGCCAGCTGCACCCTCTGCAATCACAGTCCCTCACCCCTCAGTCTGGCTGAGCCCGGGCTACGCTGGATTGTTGCTATGTTTTCCCTTAGCTTCCCCACCAATTGATAGATTATTTTTCCACACAAATGTGAAAACCTGCCTTTTATAAAGTCTGCCAGACGGCCAGGCTCCACACAACATACATCTCCCAGGTTTCACAATGTAGACTTTCAACCAGGAAGTACAGAAATGACACAGGCAGTATGGATTTGGGGAGGGAAAGGAGCGAGTGGGGCGGGAGGGACTGGGGGCCTTGTTAGCTTCTGCTATCCTCTAAAAGACAAACCAGCCAAGGTCTGCCCACCCTGCATCTGGAAGCCAATTTCCATCCCTTCCTGAATAATACCAACTGCACTCCCCACAACCCTTTGCCAGTGGCCCCAAGCTTCAGTCACCAGCCTCTCTGAGCCCAGATAGCCTGCCCAGAACACAGACCCATCAGCAGCCTTTCCTACCGTCTCCATGCCTACCAACCACCACCCTCCTGCCCTTGAGCTCCCCGCACCGGCCTTTCTCCAGTCTGTTCCCGATGCACTCACTCAGTTCTATTTTTTTTTTTTTTTTTTTTTGTCCTTTTCTTTTTTATCAGTACCAGGGATCGAACTTAGCCTTCTTGCAAGGCAGGTGCTTACGCCACTGAGCTGAATCCCCAGCCCTCTCACTCAGTTCTAGACCCAGCCCCGAATTCCAGGTCTCCTCCCTCCAGCACTGCTGCTAGTTCTTCCCAGATTGGGACCCAAATAGAAAGTCAGGCACGTCGTGGGGCACAACAGCACAGCCATCACCCCAGGTGTATATGGTGACATCCCAAGACCCCATCCCGGGGCTCTGGGAGCCTAGAAGGTAAAGGTTTCCACAGCTGGGTCACACAGTCCCAGATTCAGAGAGGAGGGAGCTTCCCACTAGCCAGAGAGTCATGGTGGCCCCAGACTGTGGCTGTCCTTCGGCCTCCCTGGGGTCCTCTTGCAGGCATTGTCTGCAGCCTTGGGGGGAGGCAATCATTAACTGCCCAGTCCCTCACCCCCTGGCCTCAGCAAGCAACCTTTCCTGGGGCTCCTCATGGTCACGCAGGAGTCCAGCAGAAACACAGCAGAGGTGCACACAGACCTCGAGGCCTTGACTTCACTGCATCTGCACCTGTTTACTTCCCAGGCCGCCCTGCGCATGCTCAGAGCTCCAGCCTAAGCATGCGCACCAACCCCAGCCTCCACCCACCTGCCCACTTCTCCCACATCCAGCATGGAGTTCCAGGGGTGTCTCAGTCGAAGGCTCCTCACTGACAGTGCGGGTCCTCCACCCCCTAGTCCTGGGCGGCAGTAGGCTGAGCAGAGGACTGGCGGTGACAGACGGATGTAGACGCGTTTTAACATTGTTTTATTTGTTGATCTAGGGGCTGGATGCAGGGCCTCGTGCGAGGAATTGGGTCGGGGAGAACGGGGGTTCACTGCAGTTTCTTTGGAGGGCGATGCACGTGTTCCTGAATCAGGGCTAGTGACAGTGGCAGCTGTCTTTGGATGCTGGGGTCAGGATCCTCGAGCCCACCGCTCACCCTCTCCCCACTCTCCCGCAGCCCACATTGCGGAGGACTCCTCTGGGCTTCTTCAGCACCCCAAATTCCAGTCCAGCAACTTTGAAAACATCCTGTCGTGGGACAGCGGGCTGGAGAGCATCCCAGGCACAGTCTACAGCGTGGACTATAAGAAGTAGGTCTCCCGCCCCAGCTGACCCCTCAGACACTGCCCTGCAGCCAACCCCAGCGGGACAGCCCCGCCCCTGAGTCCCTGCACCAGCAGGGCTCTGCTGCAGAGGGAAGGTAAAAGGGTAGCTTGGTGTACAAACTCTGCCTGGGGCCTGGGGGAAATGACAGCGTATTCCTTGCGGGTGTCAGGTGGATGAAATGAAATGTCATGAGTGGTTGTGCCTGACAAATAAGAAACTACCAACCCTTGTCTTGTTATTATTGGTGGTAAGAGGTAACACAAACTGTGCCCATGACCCCAACCTGCGCCCCCATCCAGCTCTTCTCTCTTCCCCTGTGACCAGGGAGGAGAATAAACAGAAGCCCCAGAATCTGCAAATCTGAGGTCTCATTCCTGCTCCTGCCTCTTTGTCCCATGGCAAGTCTCTTACTTTCTCCGAGCCTCAATTTCTCCATCTATGAAATGGGGAGAAGAGGGTTTGCCTTAAAGCCTTATGGTGCTGGTGAACCCATTATGTAGACTCAGACTGGCTGGATTCAAATCCAGCTCATCACATGTACATTTCAAAAGCGTGGGCTCATTTTATTCCTTTGGGCCTCAGCTTCCTTATTTGAAAAACAGGAAGATAATGTACACACCTGAGGGGTCATTGTGAGGACCGACTGAGATCATGCACATAAAAGGCCCCCACAGAAGGTGCTAAGTAAATATTAGACATTGTTATCATCACTAATAAACCACAGGCCTAGCAGGGGCCATTCACTCAGGTGCGCTGGCCACTCCCTGGCCCCCAGGTATGGAGAGACACAATGGCTAGCCAAGGAGGGCTGCCAGGAGATCACCCGGAAATCCTGCAACCTGACCATGGAGACAGGTGACCTCAACGAGTTCTACTATGCCCGGGTCACAGCCATCAGTGCAGAAGGCCTGCCGTCCACCAAGGTGACCGAACGATTCAACCCACTGCGACACAGTAAGTAGGAGCCCCGTGTGTCTGGAGGGAGGGGACCACCGGCCTCTGACTCCTGGAGGGGACTGAGGGTCCAGAAGAGCTCTGCACCCGGGCGTGCTGGGGATGTGGCTTTCAGGGACGGCCATCCGCAGCGGGCTTTTCCTGCTGTCCACATCCATCCCAGGCTCACGGTTCTGGCCGCTGTCCTCTGGCTACTGTGCCCCCACCCTTTCCTCCTCCGCCTCTGCCCCGCCTCAGAGCCTTCCCAGCGACCTGCGCAATGCCGAAATCCCACCTCCTCTTTCCCCGCTCACAACCTTCCAGCACTTTCTCATGACTCTTAACATAAGTTGCTGCTCCTTGCGGGCGCCAAGGCCCTGAGTCTGCCCACTGTGGTTCCTGCCTCATGGCTTCTCACACAGTAGGCTTCTTCGCAGTCCTTAGGGCTCGGCTCCTTGAGGACGCCTTAGAAAGTGTCCCCACTGCATCCCTGACTGGCCCATGCCAGCAGCTCCTACCTGTCACTACTGGAGGTCCCGATGCCTTGGGTCCCCAGTACCCATGGATCTGCACCCACAGACTCAAACAGTGGGAGAAAAATATCTGGAACACAGTTGGCTCTGTACTGAACACATACACACTTTTCTCCTCCTGGTTATTCTAAATAATGGAAATACAGTGTCACAACTCTGCATGGGGCACTGTGTCCAGGGATGGGGAGGGACCACTGTACCCTGTCCATTGTCCTTGTGATGCACGCACAATTAGTAGGTGATGCTCACCACCTGACTTTACAACCACATGTGAATTTTAAATAAATAAAACTTAAGTTCCCTGGGCTTTTGGGGGGGCTTATTTAATTAATTCATGTTAAAGATGGGAAATTTGCTTTCTGTTTCTGTTAACTTGGAAAATTGCATCCTCAAAGAGGCTCAAGTGCAGTGCCTGCCCTTGAAACTGAGATAAACTAAAACATAGATAAACTTAAAAAAAAAAAACCAAAACAACGTCACCCCAAGTGACGTGAGCATTCAGAGCCATAGTTACTGTCATCTTTATTTGCTTTCTGTCATCTCGTGTTGTCTTCCTGGTTTTGTGATTTTTCCTTATATGATGGTAGCATAGAATTGCTCATGTCATTAGCTCTTTACCCGCAAGACGCTGTGTCACAGCAAGATGACTCATTCTTTGGAGGTGCTATAACTTATTTACCTGGTTGGCCTTTTGAGGACATTTAGCTCCATTTCTCAGCTTTATAAACAACACCAAAGTGTGCATTCTTCTGCCCAGCTGTTTTAAATCTTGGGAGTCAATGGATTTCCCCAAGGGACTTTCATAAATTACGTTCAGGATGAATGGGGTTCGTAAGACCCCTGGAATTGGATGTGAGATTTTTATATTTTGGAGGCAAGAAGATCCAATGGCATTCATTAAAGGGGACTCTAAACCAGTGATGGTTAGTCTGTTAACTTGGAAAATTGCATCCTCAAAGAGGGTCAAGTGCAGTGCCTGCCCTTGGAGCTGAGCCCCGCCCCCCACATGTGATTTAGGATGTGAAGTTGAGCCATCAGTCAGTGACGCCCCAAAGCTGTCGCTGCTGGGGGCGGGGCGTGTTCCAGGCAAGCTTAAGGTGGGACACAGGGGTTAGGACGGATGGGGGCAGAGCCAGGGATGTGAGGGGGTGACCCCACGACCGCCTTCCACTCAGACACCAGCCATATGCAGGGCTTTGCTCTTTAGTTCAGCTGAAGCCTTCAGATCATTCTAGGCTTGGACAGGAGAGGAGGTGTAGCAGTCTCATCGTCCAGACAGCCTCAGACCCTGCCAGAAAACTCTGATTCTTCTCTTTTGTCTCTCCCATTTTTCAGCTACCATCAAACCACCGGATGTGACTTGTATCCCCAAAATGAGGTCCATTCAGATGATTGTCCATCCTAGCCTCACCCCAGTGCACACTGGAGATGGCCACCAGCTGACCCTGGAGGAGATCTTCCATGACCTCTTCTACAGCTTGGAGCTCCAAATTAACGACACCTACCAAATGGTAAATGTGTGTTGCACCCTGGTCTTTCCTTGTCTGGGGAACCCCATATCTCCCAATTAGATCTGTGTTGCTTTAAGAAAGGTAAGGTGATATATAGACCAGCATGTCCCAAAGCTTTGCAAACATCACAAACCTCACCCTCGCTCCGTGGGTTCACACACCAGGGCATGATAGCACGCTGACGGCTCTGACCAGTCCTTCCGGGGCAGGACTCTAAATCTGGGTTTGCTTAATCATTGTTCTCAGGTTATTTGAGCAGAAAAACATTTTTTTCATAATGCAGATTTTTATGCCTGCCTTCTCAATTGTAGAAAACACTAAAATTGTAGAAAACAACCTCCAGTAGCATCCTCAGATATTCTCTTTAGAAAATGCTAGAGATGCCGCCGCTGCTGCCACCCTGTGTGCTGGTCCTGTTTGCAGGACTCTACACAGGGAGTGTCTTAAGAGCAATCAAAGGAAAAGTGGAAATAAAGCACAAATCGTCGGGTGATAAGCATATGATTTTATTTTCAGGAAATACATGGTGTATTTCCCCTAACATATGCCAGGAATTTGCATGAGGTTAAATGAATTTTTTATTTCTGACTCTTCTTTTTTCTGACTCTTAATCTTGCTCTCAAGGAGCTTATACTGTAACCTAGTGAGTACAGAGGAAGTTGAAACAAAGATTGCAAACAGCTACAAGTAGAGGAAAGTCAGGATACTGCCAGATGGGCCAGGGTGTCAGTTCAGTAAGCTCTAAGGCTTCTAGAAAACTCTCAGGTGCCCACACCAGTTTCTGAGTTTTGCCAGGTAATATCTACAGGGATGTGATGTATCATTTCATCTATAGCACAGCCCTGCGAAGCAAGAGTTACTATCTTCATTTTCCAAATGGAAAACAGGGTTTCAGAGAGGATTAAGACACTTGGGCAAGATTGTTCAGCAAAGAGTAACTAGATAGGATCCAAATTCAGTTCTGTTCCAAGCCTGATTCCCCCCACACACACACGCACCCTGCCTATCCTGTCCCCATCATGATCAGACAGAGAAGCAGGAACACTTAGGGCTTTTGGAGAAGACAAAACCACCCCAGGGCTGGGGATCAGCTCAGCAGCACCTGGCAAGTGTGAGGTTGTGAGTTTGGGTCCCAGTACCAAGACGAAAAACAATAACAAAACAACTACCCCTATTTGGCTGAATCAGAGAGACAGTAAAGCAGTTTCTCAAACAGGATCCCACGTAACTGGCATCAGACTCTCTTCTAGCACTAACACGCAGATCTTTGAACCCTGCCTACTCAACCCAATAAAATGACTGCAGGTTCACACATGGAGTCTGAATTTCAGGAATGCCCAGGGCTTCTTCCTCCCCTTGAAATCTGAGAACCAAGGCAGAGGCGCCCTGGGAGAGAGGCTTGAGCAGACCTGCTCGGTCCACCCTGAAGAGCTGAGGGCGGTGGGGAGAGGAGGTTTATTTATTTCAGAAGATGAGGAGAGCAATTAGAGGTTATTGAGTAGCAGAGTCCTGATCAGTGCTGTTTTGGGTAGGTATTTGGAGTTTAACTAAAGATTTTTATTATTACTGATGTCTAATTTAACTCAATTTGTGGTCAGAGAACGCGCTCTGTCTGATATCAGCCCTTTAGTTTATTAAGATTTGTTTTACGGCCAGCATGTGGCCTGTCTTGGGGAACGTTCCACATGTTCCTGAAAACAGTGTGTGTCTGCGGTTGTCTGGTGGACTGCTCTATCAATATCAGTTAGGGAAAGGTGATTATTAGGGTCATGAGGAGCTTGTTTCTCTCCTGACTCTGGGAGGGATCTATCGTTCGCTGAGCTGCTGCAAGTATTAAAATTTCCAGCTAGGAGGTGGATTTTCCCAGTTTCCTCTTTAATTCTGTGCATTTTTCTTTCACCTGTTTTGAAACTCTTAGACATATGTGCTTATGGTTGCGTCCTGGTAAACTGGTCACTTATTCACGTGAAGTATTTTTTTTTTACATCTAGTTAAACTCTTTGCATTAAAATCTGCTTTATCTGATACCCATTTAGTCACTCCAGCCTTTTTATACTTTACATACTATTTCTTTTTACATCCATTTATCTTCAATCTGTGTATCTTTACTTGGTCCGTGCACTTTCAGGAATCTAGGTTCCGGTCCTTTGAAGGAAGATGTGTGGATCATGTAAGGCAGATAAATAGAGGAGATAGGAGAGGGCGTTTGTCAAAGGTTTTTTACTCTTGAGCTTTGGGCAGATAGAAAAAGAATGATGCTACTAACAGAATAAGAAAATCTGCACCAGGTGTGGGTGTGGCAGGGGCAGCTCCCATCCAGGATGGCTGCATGTCGGACATGTTGAGCAGGAGGTGCCCGCACAGCGATACTGCACAGGGAGCTGGCAGTGCCCATCAGAAACTCCAGACCTTCCTGGGACATCGTGGGAGTTATCCCCACACTGGTGATCATAGAAGCCGTGCAATCTGGTGGCATCACTCAGTGGCCACGGAATACAAGAGATGAAGAAAGAATATATGAAGAACGATCTCGGAGAGCATTGCTCAAAGGAGGAGCCAGGGAAGAGGCATGAGAGGGGCAGGAGCGGGGCGAGGCAGAGAGGAGAGGAGTTGGAGGTGGAAGAGGTCAGAGGCTCACAGGAGGACGAGCCAGGGCAGCAGAGGCCGCATCGGAGACTAAGGAGCCGGGTCTTCCTGCAGCAAGACAGGTGGCCAGAGGGATGGGTGCCGCATGTCCAGGCTGCGGAGCCAGGCCGGCTGTGGCAAGGAGCCTGGGGCCAGGGTTGTGTCCCTTAAACACAGGCCAGGCCCTCCAAGGATCTGGAATAGAGAAACGTGCCAAGTCTACTCATTTTCTATAAAGGTCACAGTAGTACCAAAATGAACGTGAAAGTGGGCAGGAGCCAAGCCAGAGACAAATGACCAGTATGGAGGCCACAGCAAGAGTCCAAGCTGGGGCCCGGTTAGGGCGGAGGCCAAGAGGAAGGGAGGAGAGGGATGGGCGTTCAAACGGCTTTACTTTTTGCTTTTGCTTTTGCTTTTCTTTTTTTCCAGTACTAGGGACTGAGCCCAAGGCCTTTTCACTCAACTACACCTCAGCCCGTTTGCTTTTTGAGTTGAGTTCTCATTACATTACCTATAAACTGTGATTCTCCTTCCTCAGCCTCCTAAGTAGCCAGGATTACAGACGGGTCCCTGCTTCAAAGGACTTCTGATGTTTGATGAGGAGAAAGAGGAGAAAGACTGGAAGGGGGGGAGGGTGGCCAGGGCAGGACTGTGGAGGCTGCCACGGTGGTAGCATCTCTGGGCTGCTTACAAAGTGCAGTTCTAAATCAGAGGTCCGGACAGCGTGGAGGCTGAGGGCATCAGTGAATAATGGAGGTCAGAAAACGGAATGAAGTGTTGTGGCTGATCCCTGCCTCTAGTCTGGGCAGCCAAAGAGACCCTTTTCCTAAGGGCAGCAACTCAGGAGGAGGATCGAGGGCTGGCTTGGGCTCCCCCGAGGCTGGCCTGGAAGACCATCACTTTGACCCTCTGTCCAATTCAGCATCTTGGAGGCAAGCAGCGACAATATGAGTTCTCTGGCCTGACCCCTGATTCGGAATTTTCTGGGAGCATTGTGATTTTGGTTCCAACCTGGTCCAAGGAGAGCGCCCCCTATGTGTGCCGAGTGAAGACACTGCCAGGTGAGCAGCTGGGGGAGCCCCAAGGGGGTGCAGTGGGGGTGCCATGCCGTGGGGGTGCAGCGGAGGGGGGCCCAGACAGGCATGAGGCTTGAGCTTGCTGCCCGCTCCCTCTGGTACCCAGGGTAAAGTTTGGCAGCGTGCTGAAAAGCCATGGCAGGGTTATTGGTGTGTTATTAAGACTGATCTTTGCTTTTCATAACCATGATAGCGGATGCGTTGTCATAGCAAAGGCTTTATCCCCACCCTCAGCTTCAGTCTGAATTTCCTCTCTCTGGCCAGTATTGTGTGTACCCTGGCAGACTAAACTCACCTTAACATTAACGCAAGTGATACACATGAGGGCAGAGGGGGTGCCAGGGATCTACACGTGGCAGAGGGAAGGTCAAAGAAGGTGACAGGATCCCATGATGGCTTCTTTAGAGCAGCAATGGTTATGACGATAACTAGGTTCACTGCATTGCTGACCAGACACCAGGCTCCCGAGCAGTGTGCGAGGCAGGTACTGTCCCCATCCTCCTCCTGCTGAACAGGAAACTGAAATAACTCACTCAAGGTCACACAGGTGGTGAGGGATAGAACAAGGCCCATTCCGGAGACCATGTTCCTGCGACTGCACAACTACAGAAGTGAAACTCAGCGTTCATCATAAGCATCTGCTTTTGTTTGTCTGTTTAGTTGTTGACAGTGCTGGGTATTGAATGTAGGGCCTCCTCACTGAGCTGTATTCCCAGGCCATTTTATTTTATATTTTATTTTGAGATAGGCTCTTGCCAAATTGATTAGGCAAGACTCAAATTTGTGATCTTGTGAGGTGTGGTAGCACACACCTCACATTCTGGCACTCAGTGGTCGGAGGCAGGAAGATCACTGACCTCTTTGCAGTCAGCATGGGCCACACAGTGAGGTCAAGATGAGCCTTAACTGCATAAGGAAACCCTGTCTCAAAAAACTTGCCATCTGTCAGCCTCAGCCCCCTAGAGTGCTGGGTTTACAGATGTGTACCACCACGTCCAGCTTCTGATCTTTTTATTAGTGTTTCTTTTCCTAGGCAGGGAGAAACACTGCCATTCTTCAAGCTGCAGGAGTACAGCCTGGACACGATAGCAGCAAATTGGATGGCTTAGTAGAGAATAGTCTCTGCTTTAGCCAGATTAGTATCTGTGTGTGATTTCTGAGCCCACATCAAAGAATAGAACTTAGCCAGGAACTGGACACGGCACATGGCCCAGCGAGTGAGTGGGTCCCATTCTTGGCTTTACACAGAAACTCAACTTATCAGCTGCACCAAGTGCCCATCAAATCCCACAACCTCCCCTGCAGAGAGCTGCGGTTAGAGTGGACCAAGCCACTCTTGGGCATGCTTTCTGGACAAGGCCAGGGACACCACAGCAGACCCAGGCCAGAGGAAGCTAGAGAATGGAAATGAGCCTGGTGGACACCCAGCCAGCAGTGATGCGTGGCCCATGACTCTCCCCTCTGAGTTTAGCAGATAGACCTCACCCTGTTTCCGACAACATGCCCTCCTGGTGCCTTTCCTGCCATGACCTCACCTGTAACGTGGCATCACTTTTTCTGGGAGCTGCTTTCATATAAATCACACTTCCTGATGAGTATCTTTCACTGATACATAGATGATACCTTAGCCGTCAAAATACAGCACACTAAAAACAGTTCCCACCACTTATTAATCGCTACTGTATTTCTACTATGTGTCGAACGCTTTGCATCCATTCTGCCATCTTTTTTATTATATATGTTACTTACCTTTAAAACAATCCCGCACATTAGGTTGCATCACCCCCATTTTACAGAGATGTCCCAGCCTGGCTCAGAGAGGTTACATAGCCTGTCCAGGAACATAGGGCTGGTCAGCTGGATCTGCAGCCTGGGCTCTAACCTCCACTCTGCAGCTGGGTTTCTAGCCAGTCCCGCCAACTGCACATTATTCCTCTTCTTTGTCAGAGTGACACATCCTGCCCTGTGACCCTGTGTCATGGAATCTGCTTTACCCCAGACCCAGGACCCCTTGATTTCCTTCCGGGATGCCTGGAGAATCACAGAGCACTGTGCCAGCTTCTTGGCATAGGATATAGATCGCAAGGTCGTTGTTTTATGAGTACAAATGAGCAAACAGACGTCTTTAAGGAGTGGCTATGAGGAAGAGATTTGGAGGCCTACATGTTAATTGGGCTTTTCCGCTGAGAAGCTGTGTGATCATGGTCAAGTCACTTAACCTCTCTGAAACTCAGTCTGTGCTCTGTAAGAAAGGAGCATCCTTATCCTTTAGCGTGGTTTTGATGATTTGCCAGGATGATAGGCAGAGCACGCAGCGCACTGCATGGCTCACAGGACATGTTGCATGGGTAGCTGGTACTAGTAAAGGGGAGACAGGGTTGTGTAGCCAGGAGAACGTCTGGCACATGAATGGCTGAGCCAGACCTCTAGTGCTGTATATTCCTTACCCTAGACTGGCGTTTTGTTACCCTATCCCTCCTCCTTCTGGGAAAAACAGCATGTGGAAAATGTCTCAAGCCAGGCAATGTCCCCGTCCCAGCCCACTCCCATGAAAGGAGCAGCAGTTTCCCACTAATGTGAGGCGCATCGTGCAGAAACAGTAGAGCGTTGATGGGGGTCACGTGACAATGGCAGCTGACCCAGAGCGGCCCAGGCCACACGGGCTAGGGCAGGAGCAAGGAGCAGGCTCAGACCGCTTGCGGGGAGATGTCACACCAAGACCTGAAAGTGCCCATCACAACACGCTGGGCAGGGAGAAGCCTCCCCTCTGTGCCTTTAAGAGCGGGCGGCAGTAAGCAAGATCCTCCCCAGCACCCAGGCCTTGCTGGCAGGGAGGCAGAGAGGACAGGAAGGTGGTCACTTGTGTCCCTCCTGCTGTCCCCTCCCCTGCCTGCCTTAGACAGAGGCGGGGTGGGCTCTGCCTTGCACCCTGCCCTCCAGGGGGCTCTGCTCTGGCCTTACCCCTCCCCACAAGGTGAAGGGGCCACACAGTGAAGAGAACAGGTCCGTCTGGACCCAGCAGCCGCCCTTGAGGACCACGCTCTGAGTACTGGGACCCTGAAGTCCCTTGCCTGTGGCCCAAGCCCACGTTCTGTCTAGGCAAACTCTTTGGCAGATGCTGACTCAAGTGCAGACTCTTGGCCCCCAGGGAGACCAACTGGTGACTCTTTGCAGGGACCTAAAGGAGGCGGCCTGTGGACGAGGCCCTGGCAGTGGGGTGGAGCCGCGCTGGCCTGGGGGCCCCAGGTGGCTTTCCCTGCACCTCCACCCTTGAGGGAGCAGAGCACCTATCCGGCTCTGCAGCCCGCCCTGGGTCAGGCCGCCTCACGCTGCTTCCCCTCCCCCAGATCGGACGTGGACCTACACCTTCTCGGGCGCCATACTCTTCTTCTCGGGCTTCTTTCTCAGCGTGCTTTGCTATCTGAGCTACAAATATATCACAAAGCCACCTGTGCCCCCTAACTCTCTGGTAAGTCACCCTACCTGAGCGGGAGGGAGGGCATCAGGGAGGACCTCAAAGCTCCACTTTGGGCAAGGGGTCCCCAAAGCACGGGGTCCGTACACAAAGCAGAATAGGTCTGCCAGTCTGATGTTGGAATTTTGGTCCAGCCCAACATTGACAACAGGGGTGACCAGCAGAGGGGTAGGAGACCAGAGGTGGTAGACGTGGGACAGAAAAGCTATCAGGCCCAAGCATGTCCAGGGCCAGGTGCGTAACAGGACCCGAGTGACAGCTAGGGGCCTGCGGGCCAGATGTTGTCCTGGCTTCATGTTTTTTCAAGAAAAGCCAGAATTTCAGTTTGTAATGTGAAATCTCCCAAATTTCAGACATCAGCAGCTAAACTTAAACTGCAGCTCCCTGTGCAAACTGATCTAATCACAGCCACAGCTGCCTCTGAGCTCCAGCAGCAGGACTCCCGGTGGCCTTGAACCACCTGGAACCTGCTGCCCCCCTGAGGGACGGCGGCTCTGAAGGTGCTTTGCTTAACGTCCACGTGCCCATGAGCTGCATCTGTCAGCTCCTCTGGAGTCCCCTGCTGCCCCTCCCTTTCCACCCTGACCCCTGTATCAGGCCCTCCAAGGCCCACGAGCCACACAACACCCCCAAATCTGGATCACCAGCTATCTGGATCATCAGTTATCTGTCTCAGCAAAAGAGCCTAAATCTGTCTCCCAGAGAGGACACAGATGTAGACGTAGCCTAGAGCCTCATGCTCTCTGGGGGATCACTGAGGTGCAGACGGGAGGTGGACACATGTGTTACTTGGTTATTTATCTTTGTTATGGTGGGAGTGGGGTCTAGGCCCTCAATTATGCCAGGCACTGGCTCTGCCACTGAGCCACCCCCAGCCCAGGCCTGGACCCCAGAAATGGCCCCTCCCCGTGCCTCCCCCCGGAGGACCTCAGGCACTCACAGCTCCCACCTCAGGAGCTTAGAATGCATCCTCAGAGCTGCGGTTGTTGTCCTTGCGCAGAATGTCCAGCGAGTGCTGACCTTCCAGCCGCTGCGCCTCATCCAGGAGCACGTGCTGATCCCCGCCTTGGACCTCCGCAGCCCCGGCAGCCTGACCCAGCCGGTGCAGTACACCCAGGTCATAGCCTCTGCGCCCAGGGAGCCCCCAGGGGCCGCTCCACTGCACAGCCTGCCCGAGATGGCCTACTTAGGACACTCGGACATCTCCATCCTCGGGGTTGCTGGTGTGCCCCCTCCCCAGACGCTCTCCCTGCCACCGTCCTACACCCCGAAGGCAGCCCCTGAGGTCAGGCCCCCCTCCTACACTCCGCAGGTGGCCCCCAACACCAAAGCCCTACCCTACACCCTGCAGGCTGTCTCCAAGGCCCAACCTCCCTCATACGCCCCACAGGCCACGGGTGACAGTGGGCCTGTTTCCTACGGGGTGTGCCTGGAAGGCTGCAGCACAGACTCCCCTCTGGAGATACCCTCCAGTCCCAAGCTTCTCAGGCAGAAAGGTCAGCTCCAAAAAGAGGCACCAGTGGAAAGCGTCAGCCTGGGTGACGTCTCTCTGCAAGAAATGACATCTGTGACTTTGGAGAAACCCCAAGAAGCAAAACTGTTCCTCTCACCCCTGGGGGTCTGTACAGACAGAGAACTGGACCTGCTACCCAGCGGGGAGCCACAGACCCCTCTGTACCTACCAGGCTCACTCTCCCTCCTCTCCTCTGTGCGGATCGAAGGCCACCCCTTGTCGCTCGCTTTGCACCTTCCTTCCCCCTCCTGTTCCCCCTCCGACCAGGGGCCACGTCCCTGGGGCCTGCTGGACTCCCTTGTGTGTCCCAAGGATGAGGTTCCAGCATCTGAGGCTGGGGGCCTGAGCTCAGGCCCTGGGGCCTTGGACCTGGAGCAGCCCTCAGAGCTGGACTGTCTTTTCCAAGACCTGGCCCTCACCGTGCAGTGGGAGTCCTGAGAGGAACAGGACTGGCCTGAGCTTTTTTCAGTCCCCACTGGTATCTTCTAGGCTGTCAACCTCATCCCCAGCTATGCCCCACTCCGCAGCCCAACCCATGTGGGAGACCTGGGGAAGAGCCAGAGAAAGGGGGATTCGAGGCCTGCCGTGGGCAAGCTCCCTGTAGGAGCTCAAAGGCGTGATGAGGGCTCCAGCTGGAGGAGCTCAGGGCAGATGGTGAGCTCTCAGGAGGTGGCGGGCAAGGCCGTCAGGGTGCAGGGAGGTAATGCAGGCAAGCTCTGGAGACCTAGGGCCCAGCTCTGAGGATGCTGGCCAGGAGCCTGACCCCATTCCTGTCCCATTTTGTAATCTAGCTCAGCACAGTGAGGTGTCTGTCTGAGATGGGAGAAGGAGTCTGCAGTGGGAGGCTGGGCAGAACCGGAACAACCTGCCCTGCTGCCAAGGCCAGAGGCCAACTGCTGGGAGGGGTATGGCTGGGGCTTGGTCCACACCAGGGCCTGTGACTGAAGTATGACATTCCTGCTTCACTATCCAGAGAATGCAGTCCGGAGAGTCAGTCACACAAGCCTTTCCTTCAAACAGTAATTTCCAACTTTATCCTGAGAACTAGATTGGAAAGGGATGTCGTGCCTGGTATGGTGGTACGTGCCTGCAGTCCCACACTGTGGAAGGCTGAGGCAGGAGTATCAAAACTTTGAGCTCAGTTTGGGCAACTTAACAACTTAGTAAGATTTTGACTTAAAATGTCAAAAAATTTTGCTGGGCGTGGTGGCTCACGCCTGTAATCCCAGCACTCGGGAGGCTGAGGCAGGAGGATTCTTGCAAGTTCGAGAGCAGCCTGGGTTACAAAGTGAGCTCAAGGCCAGCCTGAATGGCATACAGACCCTGCCTCAAAAAGACAAAAAAAAAATTTTTTTTAAAGGAGCTGGGAACTTAGCTCAGTATAAAAGTTCTGGGTTCAATCCTCACTACTAAAGGACAGAAAGACAGAGAAACACAAGGCTACACAACCCCTGAAGGGGACCCAGACACAAACTATTTGTATCACACAGCTTTGGAAATCAGCCCTGTGTGCAGTCCGTTTGGGTTTAAATTCCAGCCTCAATTCTTACCCACCCAGTGAATCAGAGCTCAGAATCTCAGTTTCTTCATTTGCAAAATGGGTACAATAACATCTATTGTGAATGTGAAATTAATATTTATGAAGTGCTTAACAACACCTGGCACATGGGTGGTGCCCTAAAAATGTGGCTGTTCTTGTTGTGATTTTTTTATTGATCTGGCAATGCAAAGAGTGACCCCATCCGTGTGAGCTGGCTTCTGACCCCCTGGGCACTTTCTCCAGGACTCAGAGGAGCCGGGCTGCCCCAGGATTGCTCTGGCCAAGCCAAGGACTGGATGGCTCAGGAGGGGCAAAGGGGGAGGCTGCAGAGTTCTCTGGAAACAGGGTACAGACACTGACGATGCAGAGCCCTGTGCCTGCACTAGAAGTGGAAGCTGTTCTGACTGCAGCCACCTCTATGGGCTTCTGTCCTTCTTGACTTCTGCCACCCCTACCCCAGGCCAGCCTGAGTCCACTCCTGGAAGGAGAGGCACCCTCTTCCGTGCTTTCTGAAAGCCATCACATCTTCCTCTCTTCGCATCTCAGTGACCCTGAGTGGAGAAAAGTGAGGCTCTGAGAGGTGACGGTCACCCCCATGGTGCCACTCTGCAGGCCATGGTGGAGTTGGTGCCCAGATCTTGGTCCTTATCAAGAGAACTTTTCCACACCTGGTGGAACTCTTAGAGTATGTGACTGCTGAGGCCTAAGAAGGGAGGAGCACCCTCATAGGTCGCTGAAAGATAAGGGATCCCTGATCACCTTATTGCCCCAAGTTTCTGAGAAACAAGATCGAACTCCAGCTGCCTAAGAGCAGCCCTTCCGGGAGGACACAATGTCCTTTTTCTGTAGTTGGCTGTGCTTGCTTGGTCTTCCCTTCCTGGGGCATGGTGACAAGTGATGGGGTTCTTATCTGTGTGCAATTAATATTTAACATCTCTTCAGAGTCACTGACCCGATATCTGCGCAGCAGAGGCAGGGAAGGCACCCACCTGTGCAGCCTGGCATGCACACTGCAAACAAGTCTACTTCCTGTCCCTTGGCCAAAGGTTACCTGTCTTCACCTTATTTATTAGTGAAAACAACAGAATGGCTGGACTGTTCTTACCAGGCCAGTGGGTCCAGGGAGACACAGAGGTTTCTTAGTAAGAGTCGTGAACATCTCTTCCAACTCACAGGACCACATGGGGTACAAACATTCCAAAAATAATCCTCAGAGGGGGGAGTCCGAGGATCTGGTGAAGAGTCAGGGACCTCCGAGGTGCAAGGACCAGGCTGCAGGGCCATGGGAGTCTTGGTTTCCCAGTCAGCCCAGGCCTGTGGATGAACTGGAGCCAGTTAGAGGGCAGGTGTCCAAGTCCCGGAGGACCATGCCAATCCTGAAAGTTCCAAGCTCTGGCCTCATACCAGGAAGCTTCAGGGCCCTGCCCTGCCCATCCCAGACAGGTGAGTCTCCAACGTATCACCGCCTCCGAGACATGACACCCAGGCGTAAGTGAACAGAAATACACGGCCCCATTTTATCCTCAGAGGAAACGTTCTAAGATCCCCAGTGTGGCCAAAGCCCTGGATAGTATGGAATACTGTATACACTGTGTTTTTTTCTGCCTATACGGACCCACAGTAAAATTAACTTATAAATTATGTACAAGAAGAGATTAAAATAATAAAATAGAACAATGACTGGATTGGGTAAAATAAGGGTTACCTGCCCCCACGATACCACAGATGCCAAATGCAGATGGTTACTGGCTAATGGGAGGGCATCACGTACAGTGTGGCTGCCTTGGGCAAAGGGAGGAATCACGGCTGGAGCTGGGTGGAGCAGGACAGAGCGAGGTTTCACTGAGCTACTCTGAATGGTCTTCAACCTTGAACTTATGAACTGGGACTATGTGGGGGATTTCCCATTTAACATTTTCAGACTATGGTTGAGTCCATGTAACCACAGCAAGCAAAACCACAGGTAGGGAGTTTATGGTTCACATCTTAGGAGTCCCCCAAAGGCTCACGTGTTGAAGACTTAGTTTTGAGCTGATGGTGCTCTTGGGAGGTGGTGGGACCTTCAGGACATGGAGCTTAGTGGAAGGCGTGAAGTCACTGGGGGCAAACTCTCAAAAGGATGTTAGGGTTCTGGTCACTTCCTGTCTTTTTCCTTTCTGGCCACCAATGAGGTGAGTGGATTTTCTCAGCTGTGTCCTCCCCATCATGATATTCTGCTTCTCCGAGATCCAGAAAGCAACAGAGCCAGCTGATCATGGACTGAAACCAAGAGCCACAATAAACCTTCCCTCCTTATAAACTGATTATCTAAGGTGTTTTGTCACAGTGACAGAAAGCTGACTGACACAAGCAGATTATGACAGTAGCGGGAGCAGTGGTACTAGGAAGAAAGAGGAGGAGGAATCTAAGCAGGTCATTCGGCAGCTTCATTATTCTTCATGATTCTCTGTCCTGTTAACCTTCATTCTATGGTAGGTCACATTATTGATATTTTGGAAAGGAAGAAAATGTGGCTCAGAAAAGCAACTTTCCTTCATCAATTTGCTAAATTTGCCTCCTAGTGAAAAAAATCTCTGGGCAGCTAACTAATAATACAGCTCCCCTGACCCCAGATCCATAGGTCCTGGGAAATCTGCATTCTTAACAAATTCCTCTGGAATTCCTCTCAGCTATGCTGAGGGGATGCTGCCCTCATTCCACGTTCCTCCATCTGCAGCCCAGACTCTCCTCCCTTGAGTCACCTCCTGGGATGGGCCAGAGGCCACAAGGCCTGCAAACCCCATGGTCCCACCCTAGGCCACGTGAAGATGCCTGAGCCCCACCCAGAGACTGGTGCTGAGCTCCGAGGGATCACAGAGAGCGGATCCTCCTGTATCCTCCACGTCTGAGTGTCAGCCTGGCATAGAGCAGTAAGCTGAAGCTGGCAAACCTGAGGGACACGTCCTGCTTGAGCTAATACTGGGGGCCGCCGCTCTGAGATGCCAGCCCACGGCTCGCCCACAGGCTGCTTGAACCCCTTTTCCTCCTGCTGTAAGGAGAACAAGGTACAGAAATGTAAGGTCTGACCTGGGCCCATGAGAACAGCAGCTGGAACTCCCTGTGACGCCAGACTGAACGGAGAAGAGGATGCAGAAGCTTTATCTGTGAGCAGAGGAAGGAGCCCAGGAGCGTCCTGTCAGCAGGTTCCCCATTCTGGCCACTAGATGGCGCCATCGGCCAAGGACAGTTTGGTTGCTCTCCGGAAAGATGGAGGCCAGAAGGAGAGGCAGTATTCAAATAACTGTCAGTTTGGTCACATGTCCAAGAAGGGAAGGAAAGGAAAAAAGAAAGGGAAAGGAGAGAACCAAAGAAATAGAAGCCAACTATAATGCCAGGAATTTTATGCATTTTTGACAACAATTTGAATTCTACAACCATTCTGTAAAACAGCCTGCTATGATCTGAATGTTTAGTGTCCCCTCAAATTTGTATGTTGAAACTCAGGGCCAGTTAAAAGGTAGGACCTTTGAAAGTGAGTGGGTCACAAGGGTCCACCCTCAGCACTGGGATTAATATCCCGATAACAATGATTGGTGCACACCAGACGTGATGGTTGCATGCCTGAGAGTCTGAAGCGAGAGGATCACAATTCAAGTCCAGCCTTGGCAACCTGGCAAGCCCCTGCCTCAAAATAAACAATAAAAGTAAAAATGGCTGGGGAATGTAGCTCAGTTCAAAGCTCTGGGCTCAGTTCCCAGTGCCAGAGAGAGAGAGAGAGAGAGAGAGAGAGAGAGAGAGAGAGAGACCTCTATAGTCGCTTCCATGACAGGAAGATACAGAAAGGAGGGGCATCATCCTGGAGCAGGAGGAGCGCTCACCAGACACTGAATCTGCTGGTACCTCGATCTTGAACATCCCAGCTATAGGACTGTAAGAAATACATTCCTAAGGTACTTTGTTATAGCAGCCTGAACGAAGTAAGCTGTTATTCATCCATTCTTTCATTTATTTTAAACAAACCCAAATTCAAGATCTAGTTGTATGCCATGCACTATTCTTGGGTTAAAGATAAAATGAACAGTAAAGTTTCCTCTGGCTTAAAACACAGATAAAGAAACTGAGGCCAGGAAGGAGACCAAACTCCCCTTAATCTCCAGGGATTTATCCGTAAGTAGAGTTACCAGAAGTTGGAACTTCTACCAAGGTTTGTAGGACTCCAAGTCATTTTTTTGTTGTGGGAGACTTTTTGAGACAGGGTCTCACTTTGTAGCCCAGGCTGGCCTTGAACGCATAGTGATCCTCCTGCCTCAGCCTCCTGAATACTGGGATAACACGTGTGAGCCATCACACCTGGCCTGCAAGTCATTTTATGCCAAAGTTTGTGGGACTCCGAATCATCCAACTTGCCCAGTCTCACAGCCAATGTTTATCTTAGCGGCTTCCCCATTTCTAGGACCAAATACCTGACACCTACAAATGAAAGGAAGAAAGGTTTGCTTTAGCTCACGTTGTAGAGTCCCTAGTTGGCTGGCTCCAAGACAGGGCAGCATGGCAGAGGAGAAACAGCCCATGGCATGGCAGGCAACAAGCCTCAGGCCATCAGGGGAGAAATATATACAATGGCCTTGCAGGCTATGTCCGCAGACTCTTACCCCCAGGCTTCACCTCCCAACATCATACTCAGCTATAACCCGTCAGTGATCCAACCCAGTATCACGCATCCAAGTCTCAGTCCCCAAAGCCACACCTACGAGTGCATGAAGCTTTGAGGGGGCATCTAGACATAAACCATTACAGCCTGGCTGTTATTTGTTACAGAGGTCCCAGTGATAGGTAGGGCATCACTACCATGAGGACAGCCCAAGGGCCACAGGAGGGACAGAAGGCCCTCTGGCACAGCCATCATGTAGCAAACATCTCTTGGGGACCAGGCACTGTCCTGAAGGTTGCAGGTTCCCCTTCCTTTTCCTTTTTTTTCTTTTCCTTCTCCTTTTTATTTTGTTTTGTTGAGACAGATCTCACTGTGTAGCCCATATTGCCCTTGAACTCATCATCCTCCTGCCTCAGCCTCCTGGGTGCTGGGGGATGGTACCAAGGCCTGCCAGAGGTTGCATACATCTTAATTAAATCTTTTCAGCCAGACTGCATGGTGGGCATTATTGTCCTCCACTGTACAGATAATCAAACGACAATAGTGAGGTGACTTGTCTAAGGTCACACAGCTAGAAAGTTGTGAGACAGATGGGGAGCCTTCCCAGACCTGAGTCCACTAGGACCTGACCACAGGTCCCTTCCTGATGGCCCCCAGGTGCTCTCCGGCCCCTAATGTCCTGTGGCCACTCCTCTGCCTTGGTAAAGTGTGGATTCCAGGAACCACAGTCTCTGATTTTCACAAAGGGAATCGGATCAGAGAAGCCAAGCATCTTCCCGAGGGCACCCAGCAGCCCGAGGAAGAGCTCAGGTTTGAACTCTCGCCGCTGGGAAAGCCATCCCTGTCCACCTTCCACCCAGCCGGGCCTCAGCCGCTGCTCTCCACTCTCCGCTTGAACAGGGGCAAGACTTGGCGGAAGCAGCGGGTGAGGGAGGAGCAGGGGGTGGGGGCGCTCCACCTGTCGCTCTGCCCAGCAGTGCTAGAAGGACGGGACGGCCCTCCCCCGCCCGCACCCCCGCCGTAGTTCCCATCCATTGTCATATCACACTGTCCCAGCACTGCTATATATAAAACTGTGCCGTGTGCCGGCTCCAGGATCGCGGTCTTCTCTGTCCTCACTGAGCAGAGGGCAAGAAGACACCGAGGACCCCTCTCCCTCGGGATCGGGATCTGCTCCCTAATTGGACACAGCTGCTTTTGTGAGTTATCTGTCTCCCAGAATTGGGGAATTGGGGTAGGAAGGGACACTTCAAGAAAGGGAGACCTTGGCTTTCCCTTGGGGAGTGATTGTGTGTGTGTGTGTGTGTGCTGCAACAGGGTCTAAAAGATTCATGCTTGTGAAAATGGGGAAGGGACTCAGAAACAGCCCCCCAAGTCTTCCGAGATGACTCCCCTGTGCTCTGAAAGCTGAAAACGTAAAAGACCGTTGGGCATCGGAGGTACCTCCAGAAATGGAGTCTTGGCAGTCATGGAGCGGCCATCGTAGGGACCCGGCTGAGCTGGGATGTCCCACTTGGAGCCGGCTGGCCGCACCTGCTGACCGCACAGCAGAGAGAGACCAAGCCCTGATCCCAAAACTCAGAGCCGGAAGGGATTCCGTCCGGTGCCTGGCAGCTAATGGAGGGCCGGCCAGGAAGGGAGAGGCCTCTGCTCATCAGGGCCGGGTCATCCTAGCCTCTAGGGAGCTGGGGAAGACACAGCATGTCCCAGCCCAGCCATCACAGTCCACCCGGGAAGGACGTCCCTGCTTTCACCACCAGGGCCGCTTCTCTGTCACCAGCTCTCAGCGGGCTTGGCCGCCAAATGTCTCAACTGAGGGCTTTTCTCTCCCTCCAGAGGATGGGAGGGGCTCTGTGGGGGTCTCTGCAGGAGAAGTGGGGTGCTGACCCTTCCCTGCAGGCCACGGGGAGCTATCGGAAGGGCACCTCTTGTGGTGGAAAAGGCAGCAGAGGCTGCAGACCCCTCCCTGTTTCATCCCACATATCAGTGCTTTAAAAAGCATCGCTGGCTCATCCGCGCCAGGGGGTTTGTTTGCCGAGGCCCCGAGGTCAGGGATGAGTGCCAGGCCAGCCACGGTGCTAATGAGGACACAGCAGCAGGGGCAGGGAGCCAACAGCCGTCGCCCAGGAACGTTAATCCTGCGCTGCTGGGGCCAGGACCACAGTGTCCCAGGAAGGCATGGGAGCCTCGCTCAGCCCAGCGTGGTATCCAGCAGCTGTCCTGGGCTGTGAGGAGGAGAGGGCAGAATGAGAGGGCGCGGCTGCTTCTTGGGATGTGGAGAGACTCTCTTCCACCCGGGGAAACAGAAGTGAAGCCAAAGAGGGTGACTGCCACTGACCCATCGCTGAGATTCTCAGCAGCAGCCGAAGGACCATCAAGGAAGGCCCCTGGTCATCGCTGTTCTGTAGCAATCTGCTGTCCTTCCTGGTGTGCTCGGCTGTAGACACCCAATGGGAGCAATCCATTAGCAGGAAGAAGAGTCTGCCCACTGAGAGGACCCTCAGCAGCCTGCAAACCCCACACCAGGCCCTTTCCAGCCAAGGGGTCTTGAAGGTTAGTGGGATCATCTTCCCTCCATCACAGAAAGGGTCCCCTGGGTGCTATGTCCACACCCAGGTCAGAAGACCATATCACACACACACACACACACACACACATGGAGTCACCCTGAGCAGGTGCCTCTGGAGAAGCTGAGGGCCATCTTCCCCCTTCTGTTCCCTTCTCCAGTTCAGGCAAGCACTACCATGGTAGAACCCTGCCACCAGGATGCCCACCACCAGGATGCCCACCTGGAGCATCATTCTGGGGAGTCCACAGTGTCCTCAGCTTGGTCTCCAAGGGGCTGTCAGAAACCCAGCAGTGACACTGAGGCCTGGTCTAAAACGAATTTAGAACCCAAACCCAAAGCCAGAGCCTGCCCTGGCCACCCACGCGCCCTGCTTACTCCCAGATTCCTGGTCAGTGCAGTCCAGAACCTGAGCTTCAAGGATACAAGAGAGGATTTGTACATTTGTGGTGCCCTAAGGAGAAAAAAGCCCAAGTGGCCCACTGTGTCCCAGCCTCAGCCAAAGCCTGACCTCGAGTAGACTCAGAGGACCAGGTTGGAAGGGGTGGGGTTGGGCACATCTGATGCCAATCATGCCCTGCAACCCATCACCCAGGCTTCCCCTTCCTCCTCAGTGCAAAGGGAGAAAGTTCTTGCCGACCTGGAGGCTTTTCAGAAGGGCATTTTTTTTCCTTTAGAAAAAAATCATGCTAATGTTGAATTCTTGTGTATTATTAAGTGCCAGGCATTCATCTAACTTTCGTGGCTGCCCTGGAAGGTTGGTAGGCCCATTTTACAGAAGGGGAAATCAAGTCATGAAACTGAGTCCAAGGTCACACACTGGAAGTTGAAATGAGGAATTGGGGATCATAGCACCATGGCCAGGGGCATCCTCACTTCGCAGGAGGAAGGGGAGGGGCTCTCTAGGACCGGAAACTAAGATCCTGGAAACACCCGCTTGTTCTGAGTTCTAGACATAGCATTGGGCATCACTGTGCTGTCCTCAGGCCTGGGAAGAGAAGGCCAGAGAATGGGAGGCGTGGCCCCCAGTGGCCTGCAAGGCAGGCAGGGACCTGATCCTTTGAGCAGAACCTGCCCCCTCAGCCAGGAGATCACACGGGGTGAGGGAGAAGTGGAAACTGAACTCTGAGCCTGAGCCCGTCTCTGTCCTGTCCCTCTCAGACCTCGCTTCTGTGTCTTCCCACTAGAGAGAGAACCCCTCACCCCAAACCATCCCAGAGACGTGGGGAGGGGTGCGCAGGAAGTGGGACAGGCCAGGACTGATGGAACCACTGTGTGTGCCTCGACCTTGCAGGTTGTCGATCTCGCAGCCATGACTTTGCCCCACAACCCTGGAGGTGGGGGGGAGCCCCAGAACCCCCAAGCCGTGCAGGTTCACAGGCTGGAGCACAGACGGGAGGAGGAACAGAAGGAGCAGCGGCAGCACAGCTTGCACATGGGCTCCTCGGTGCGCAGGCGGACCTTCCGCAGCAGGTGGGAGCGTGGGGAAGGGGCTGGGGGGGGGCCACGGCCTAGAGAGGGGCTCAGCCTGCCGGACAGCACCAACACAACCCTCATTTGGGGGAGCCCCCGTCCGACGACGTGCAGCAGCCATGAACCCCGTTTTCCCGGAGCAGCGAAGAAGAGCATCAGTTCAGCGCCGCCGACTACGCGCTGGCCGCCGCCCTGGCTCTGACGGCCTCCTCGGAGCTGACCTGGTGAGTCCGAGAGCTTCCCGGGGGGCCTGGCAGGGGCGGCCGGCCTGACCTGCTCCACGCCCCGGTGACCTGTCACGCAGGGAAGCCCGGCTGAGGCGCCAGACCTCGGCCGTGGAGCTGGAGGAGCGTGGGCAGAAGCGGGTGCGCTTCGCCAACGCCTGGGAGCGCGCCGAGGCCGGCTACCTGCGCACCCACCGGCTGCTGCGCCAGCGGCGGGACCGGAGGGCGCTGCGGCAGCGGGTGAGCCACCCAGCACGGCCCCTTGCCGGGCATCCAGGAAAGGGCCCCGGCCCTGAGTTCGAATCCCGGCTCCCCACCCTGGGGCTGTGTTACCGGGATGAGGGACTCCTGGAGGAGCGTGGTTTTCTCGTGGGTGACACAGATGTGGTCCTAACAACTCCCCGGTGGGAATTAAATGAGCCTGGGTCTGGGAGGTGACTTTCCCCATGCCTGCGACAAAACAAGGCCCTCAGGGAATCCATCCCAGCAAATACAGGGGTCTGAAGTCACTCCCCATCACCCCTCCCCGGGGCACACACGTTTCTCCACACTGACCCACTAGGACCCCGTGGTGGTGTGTGTGGGGGGGGTCACCATCATCTCTAGTTTACTGGTAGGGAAACTGAGGCCCTGCCTAGGTCCATCCTCCAGTAAGAGCAGAGTCAGGCCTTGACCCCAGCCCATGCCCTGCCCACCGGGCAGCACCACCTCTCAATGGGAATCTCACATGCGACCCCCTCTCCTGCCCCAGACAGAGGAGAAGATCCGGGAGGCCAAGGAGCTGCGGGAGCTGTGTGCTGGCCGGGGACCCTGGTTCTGGATCCCCCTCCGCTCCCACGCCGTCTGGGAGCACACCACGGTCCTGCTGACCTGCACCGTCCAGGGCTCGCCTCCGCCCCAGGTCACCTGGTGAGCGTCGGGGCCTGTGAGGTCTCCCCCGGGGGGCAAAGCCACAGACACAGACCCCGACTCTGCCCATCCCCAGACAGGACAGCTGCTGGGGAGCCTCGGGCCTCAGTTATTCTTAGCCACCGCCCCGCCAGTCCGGGGCTGGACATGCAGCCTCCACAGGGAGCCAGCCTTGTAAAAATATGATTCTGGTGGCAGACGAAGACAGCTGCTCTGAGCAGGGCATCTTCAGGGCCAGAGGATGGTGGCGAGAGGCAGGAGGGGGGAGGGCAGGTCCTAATGGGAGGGGGAGCTCAGACCACAGGTATGAGCCATGCAGGCCTCAGCTTCTCTCTGCTAGCCCAGGGTATGGTCTCAAGCACATATGTCAACCTTTCTGGGTCTGCCTCAGTTTCCTATTCTGTAGAGTGGGTTGAAGACCTTCCACTCCATTTGCAGGTGGTAAGGATTTACAACACAGAAGCCCTCAGAACCTGAAACAATCTGGGGAAACAGGAGAGGCCATTTCTGAGAGCAGAAGTAGGCTAGGCCAACTGGGGTGGGCAGGGTCCCTGGAACAGGAATGGTAGAGATGGGGTGCACCTGGCCATACCCCAGAAGGAGACACATTGCCCACACGGTAGAGCCACTGTTTCCTGAGTTCCTGGGGTCTAAGGCCCGTTGCCACTTTATACCTTTCTTTCAGTTGAGCCTCAGGGTTACTCATGCCGGGGGAATTGCTACCCCATTTCACAGATAAGACTAACAAGGCTCAGTGGAATGATACAACTTATCTAAGGTCACTCAGCAGTGTGAACCAGGATTCAGACTCAGGGCTTCTGCCTCCAAGCTCACAACTCTTTCCACGTGGCCTAGTGAGCCAGAGTGTGATCTTGAAGTCATTATTTCCTATAAAGGGCAAGGAGTGCTCAGGAGTGGGAAATAGGATGCACTTAGACCGAGACAGTAAGAAAGGCATATCAAGAGGGTCAGCCCCAAGGCTGGTTGTTATCAGGCGTGCTTATTCAAAGAAGTATGCTGGGCACTGTGCCTGGTGCTGAGGTCCCATGAGGACCAAGGCAGTCCCACATGCGAGTGGCTGATCCTAGCAGGAGGAAAGCTTTCAGCACGGCCCTGGGCTCTCTGGTCAGAGCCTCCACTCTTCCCCTCTCAGAAGGGGAACTGGTTTCCACTCCAGCCAAGGAGGCTGCTACCACACGGTGCTGAGCATTCTATAAGGAGGGAAGCCATGACCCAGTCCCCTCTAACCCCAGCGACGCAGGTGGCCCTTGGAGCTCCCAGAACTGGGAGGTAACTCTGTCGGCCACTCCAGGGGTCCTGGTGGGTCTGGGGTCAGCCTCCCAGGTGCCCACCCAGGCCCTGCAGAGACTCATCCACGGGGAAGATCATGCACACACAGGCAAGTGCATTGGCTCGGCGGTTACTGAGCACTTCCTGATGTGGAGGTCCTGCCAAGACTCGAACACACACCTCTAGCAAAGCAGCAGCCGCACCAAACTCTCACCTGGCACCCGGAGAGAGGACTCAGCTTGCTGAGGAGGCATGCAAGGCTGAGGGAGGCTTCACAGAAGATGGTCACAGATGGAGCCCAGCTTCTCTACTGGGGAAGCCTGCGGCAGGGCATTCAGGGCCCTCTGGCCCCTTTGAGGTACCAGGGGCCCAAGCTGGGGTACAGAGTGAAAAACAAAGGCAAAAAGTGCTGGAAGGTGAACTGGGCCATACTCGGATGCCTGCACTGTCGCTGCTAAGGAGCTCTGGGGACACAGAGCAAGGGAGAGTGGCAGCACCCAAGTCTGTTCCTCCAGGTTTGAGAACCAGGTGAGACTTCCACAGAGCACCCAGGAAACTGTTGCTGATGGTGTGTTAGAAACCCCAGGCCCCCAGGGCGCTGGCCAGCACCCAGACAAATCAAGGGCGCCCCACTCTGGCGTGTTTAGCCACAGAAAGGGGTCTTACCCAGGAATCCGACTGTTGCCAGTTGGAATCAGTCTCTCAAACCAGGCATGGAGGTGCACATCTATAATCCTGTGACCACACAGAGGGTCCCATGGAGCCTCTTTCCGGGCTCTCAGTGTCACACACAAAGGATTAGACCAGACACACAGAAAAGGAGCAAAAATGTGCTTTTATTGAAAAGGGAGAAAAATATGCTCTCTGCAGAGTGGGGGTGGCCCAATGAAAAGACTCACAGCGCCCCTGAGATTAGGAAGAGGGTTTTTTATTTCTGGCCACCTGCACGTCCTTTCCCATAATTCACTCTGCTATAGTTGCATCTGTGAGATATTATACTTCCTGACAAGAAGGTGATAAGTTTGTCCTCAGCCAAAGGTCACTTTCAGACACACTGACGTGTTTCTGTGCTGCACCCAAGTTGGAGATTCCCCAAGAACCGATCTATGTACTACTGCTTGAATTGTAACTACTTTTTGGGAATTAGACTGGCAGGTCTCTAGGTAGGACCCGGACCCTCAACGATTGATGGGGAGGTGGTTCTTAGCCTTGAGTGAAGTAAAGCATGCCCTGGCTGGTGCTAACTCCTGGTCCCAACCCTGGAGAGGCTGAAGCAGGAAGATCACAAGTTCAAGGCCAGCCGGGTTACATAGCAAGAACCTATCAAAGCCAGAAACAGAAAAAAAGAAAAAGAGAGGGAGGAAAGGAAGGAAGAAGGGAGGCAGGGCTGGCGTCTCTAGACAAGCACCCTTAAAAGTTGTCTAACATCAGAATATAGGTAGAAGAAAAAAAGACTTAGGTAAGTAATAAAGGTCTCACTATTTTATAACGTCTGCATTGCGTCAGGTTCTGGGTGTCCCCTTTAATGCTACTCTTACCAGGCGCCACCCAGCCTGGCCACACTGGGGAAACTGAGGCCCAGGCAGAGCAGGATGAGGCTGAGACTCCACCCTCCAGGCTGGACTGCAGCTGCCACCTCTTCCCTGGCTGGCCTCCCAATCAGGAATGTTGCGAACAGGTGGAGGGTGGGGGCCTGGCCCTGGTCCCCACAACCCAGAGAGCTGGAAAAATTGGTTCCCAGATTAGGCACTGCCCTCCCATGGAGACTATGTGGGCCCCTACTCAGAGAGGTTGCAGGATGGGGCTGTGTGTGAGGGTGGCTGTGTTTGGTCACCGTGGAGACAAACAGGACTCAGGGCCGGCAGCCAGGAAGGCCGTGCCCTGAGGCTGAGGCGCAGAGCACAGAAGGAGCCACCCCTGGATGGCACAGAGGAGGGAGCAGCACTAAGACAAAGCTGACCTTGGTCTGAGAGTCTCCGCATCCTTCCTGCTGGGCGCCGCACCGCCCGCCATAGGCACTGTGTCTCCACAGGTACAAGGGCGATGTGCCCATCGATCCCCGCCTCTTTCCTGCTGGCAAGTACCACATCACCAACAACTACGGGCTGCTGGCCCTGGAGATCAGGAGGTGAGACCTTGAATCCAGAGACCAGCGACTGCAGGCCCCGGCACCACTGGGGTCTCCCCTCACCCCAGGTTTGCCCTGTCTGCAGAAGAATGTGCAGTGCGTGTTACAGTACTGATTCCCAGTGGACATCCCCCAGCTGCCCCAGAGATTCGGATTCTGTAGTTGGAGCACAGCCTGGGAGCTGGTATTTCACACACATGCGCACACACGCACGTGTACACACGCACATGCCCCATGTGATGCCATTGCTCTGGAACACTTGATAAGAAATTCAGACCCAGGTTAGCAGGGAGCAACGTACTGACTAGGTGTACAGACAAGAGAAAACACGCCCA
Source organism: Cavia porcellus (assembly GCF_034190915.1). Lineage (NCBI taxonomy): Eukaryota > Metazoa > Chordata > Mammalia > Rodentia > Caviidae > Cavia > Cavia porcellus. The sequence continues at coordinate 18,162,517 of NW_026947508.1, read as the reverse complement.
TGTGTCGCATGCATACCCAGTCACACCCAGTCGGGAAAGGTGAGTGGCCTTTCGGGAGACATGCACCTTGAGCAGATTCCAAAGGAGAGGTAGGTGCGGGGAGGGAGGCTGCATTGGAACAGTCAAGTCCTGTCCTCTCCGGAAATTTGTCTGAGCGGCCCCATACTGAGTTCTTCCCAGGGCCAAACCCCCGGCTAGGTGAACACACACAAGATCTATGATGCCTGTTGCTGTTACTAGAGGGGAGCCTGGTCACCCCCATGTTAGAAACAGGCTCTGAAAGCCAAGGGTCTCATTAAGCTAATGCAGAGCCTGTTTGTGGGTCTGGGTTCCTTCCAGCACCCCAGCACCCCTTCCTTAGCCAACCTGAGCCTCTGAGACACAAAGGCAAGCAGAACGTGGATCCTTCCCTCCAGAAGCAGCTTGCCACACAACGCTACTGTAGGGAGGCGTCTGCGGGCTGCAGGGCCAGGGTCAGGGAGCAACCAGCTCCACCACAGGGCCCCTGGGTTTGCTGATGGAACCACATGCACAGAATGCCTGTCCTTTTGGCACTGAGGTTCCCTTAGATGGAGCCAGGCCACATTCCCACTGGGAACATGGCAGGGTTGGCCCAGCTGATGGTGAGATGCAGGCCAGAGACTGACAACTCCTGGCATGCGGCCCGGCCCTGGCACAGGCTGGCAGTATGCCTTGGCATGTCTGTGTGAAAGGAGCAGGGCCTGCCCTGAGAGTCTGACTTGGACACATCACTAGGGCATGAGGCCATGCCTGGGGAGGGCTTGTCACCGGGAGGCCATGTTGGATTCTATTTGCTGTGTGACTGCACACGTGGCTTTACCTCTCTGACCCTCCAAAGTCAGTAATGAGCATACAGTGTGGCACAGGATAATTTCAAAGCACTTTTCCCTGTCACGCCCTGTCACGCCAGCGTTTCCCATGGGGCCTGCCTTTCCCATGGGGCTACCTTTCCCATGGGGCCTGCCTTTCCCAGGGGGCCTGCCTTTCCCAGGGGGCCTGCCTTTCCCATGGAGCCCTGCAGTTCAGAGGGGCTTCACCCTCGCCTCTTTGCAGATGCACCATGGAGGACTCGGCCACCTACACAGTGAAGGTGAAGAACGCTTACGGTCAGGCCTCCTCCTTCGCCAAAGTCCTTGTCCGCAGTAAGTCTGCCCATTCCCACCAGGCCAGGCCAGGCCAGGCCTTAGCAAACCCAACCCAAGCAGATGGAGACGTGGCCATGCAGTTAGATCCAGGGCCCAGGGCTGCTGAGCTGGGGTGGGGGCGGGAGAGCCAGAGAGGCTCACTATGGGCCTCTGGAGCTGACAGCTTCCTCCATCCAACTGGCCTGGGCAGCAGAGACCAGTGTGGGTGGCTGATGATGTGAGGCTTGTGAGGCAGGAACCTCTGCCTCAGAGGTAGGGGTGAAGAGGCACCAGGAAAAGGAAGAGGAAGGGGATTGATCTTTTCTGACAGCCTCCGGGTCCATGCTGAGTTAGTCTGGACCTTGGCTGTGTCTGAGGTCATCACTGGCCTTGATGGCATTTTTGTGTCACCAGGGTGAGTGAATTAGAAAAAGGGACCCTCTCCTCCAAGTGGACGCCCTCTCCTGCTGGGCCTCGTGATTTAACAAGTGCAAAACAGTCTAGGTTCAGCCCCTACCTGCTCTCGCTGGGGAACCCTTGTGCAGAGCACACCTTGCACAGCTGATCAAGATGACCCCGCCGGTCTGTGTCCAAAGAGCCTGCTTGTCCTCCCCACCCCCGCCAAGTCAGATGTGGCGCCAGATCCAGCCAAAGACCTCTGCAAGGATAGTCTGGCCCTGCCAAGGGCACAGGGGCAAAGGCCAAGCCCTGCCACCTCCCCACTTCCCCCCACTGTCCCTCTGGCTTCTAGTGTGAATCTCCCAGTTGGACATGGATAGTGCAGCACAGACACCCAGGTGTCAGCCAGAGCTGAGACCCCTCCCGCCTCTGCCCTGGCTGGCTGTGTGGCCAATCCTTCCTCTACTCCCACGGCCTCCCTCAGAGGCTCGTGCTGATTAAATGAGATGCACAGATTCAGCTAAGCACACAGGAAGCGCTCAGGAAAGGATAAGGCCGCGTCCCTCCCTATGACCTGACCAGAACACTGTCTGGGGGTGCAATCCTGGTCCCAGTGCTGTGCCTGGCCCTTAGGGCCCCTGGGAAGCACGGGCACGCACACACACACACACACACACACACACACACACACACCCCTACACACCTACACAAACCCCCAGGGCAGCTGTCCTGGGCAGCAGACAGGCTGGAGCCCAGCCCCACTTGTCATAGACCTTGTTAAACTGTCCTTTGCTGTTCTCCCCACCCTAGGCCCTGTTCCCCAAATAGCTGTTGGGAGGCCTCTGCCAGGTGGCCTCTGAACGGGAACTCGAGCTGCTCCATAGGCAGTGCCGAGAGCCAAGCTCTGTCACTCACCCTGCCCCTCACCTCAGCCCGGTCTCTGTTGTCCCTCCGCCCATCAAACCCAGGGACACCAGTCACACTCCGCCAAGCCCCTGCTGAGGGCGCCCACTGGTCACCCTCCCCCCTGCTCCCATCCACGTGGTAACTTCAGGCCGAGTGAAGCCCCAGCTGGGAAGCAGGAGCCCTGGGTCCTACTGCTGCCTCCCACTGGCTCCCTGTGGGACCGAGGTGACCTCCTTAGGGGCTCCCCCAGGAAGGGGCTTTCTGGGGACCATGGTCACAGCGTAGCTTCAGACTCCTGAGGCAGGGGAGCTGCAAGGAGCCAAGGAGCGTGCCTGCAGCACACAGTACAAGCACCGCGGGAGCAATCTCATCCCTGAGGGGTCCTCTGGGCAGCTGCACCTGTGCTGATCCACCAGAAACCCCGGTCTCCAGCCAGGCCCCACCTCTGCGCAGTGTGAGATACCAGGAGCCAGCAAGGGTGGAGAAGGAAAGCCCACATGAATCGAGCACCTGCTGCAGGCCAGGTTCTGGTTGAGGGCTTTATTTGCATACTTTATTCATTCATAACCAAATTAGGTAGGAATTAATGTCCCCATTTTACAGACAAAGAAACTGAGGTACAGACAGGTAAAAGCAGGAGCTACTGACAGACTAGGACTGCCAAGGCCCATGCCCTCCACGTATGGTAGGAAATGTAGAGTCTGAACCCTCCCCAAGTCTGTTTTTGTGTGTGTGTGTGTATTTCCAGCTTACCTGGGGAAGGAGGCTGGCTTCGATTCAGAGATCTTTAAAAGTAAGTGGACCAGGGAGGGCTGGAGCTTCATGGGGCATCTGGGACTCCTTGTTCAGGATTTGGCCTCACATAGTGCTTTTCAGAATAGAGCCACCCTTGCCCACAAAGGGCTGTCCCCGAGGGATGACACTCACTAGCTGTTAATACTGTAGCCTGGCTTCTGAGACTGATGGCAGAGCTGCCCCCAGCCCGTGAGCCGTCCCCTGACCAAAACTAGGCTAGAAGGGCAGAAGACGATGGAAAACATGGCTTTGGGGTGTTTGCTGTTCTTGCTTACCTGACCCCATCTAGACAAGCCTCATCCATTTCACCCCCAGAGCCAGCCCCCTTTCTTGTCGACACCACCCCTGAAATCCTCCTGACCCTGAGGAAGAGGATGCCAGGCGGGTCCTCACTCCCATCTAGACCCCTGGCATCTCAGAAAGCTCCTGCCGTTGATTTCTGTCCCAACCCCAGGAGCGATGTTTGGCCCCAGCGTGGATTTCACATCGGTGCTGCGGCCCGTCTTTGCCCGTGAGAAGGAGCCTTTCTCCCTGTCCTGCCTCTTTTCTGACGATGTGTCAGACGCCGAACAGAACATCCAGTGGTTCCGAGACGGTGAGGATCCTGGTCCTGGCCCTCAGTGGCAAACCCCCACTCCCACCCTGAAGCTCAGCTGAGAGCCAGAGGGTCCAGAAGGCAGGAGGACGGGAGCCCTGGGTCCATCCCTAACCCTGGGACCTGCATGGGACTCAGTACTGGGCCAACACTGGTTGCCTTGTTTGTGCTAAAGATCCAGAGGTGGGCAGCAGCACGGCCAGGTGTGGTCACCAAGCATCTGCAGGATGCCAGCCCCTGTGCTGGGACCTGGGCAGTGGGTGGGCAGATCACATGCTCTGGAGCTGCCTGTGTCTTCAGGGTAGAAGGAAGCCATCAGCAGGGTTGTAGCTGCCGCCTTGAGTCCTGCCTGTGGATGTGAGGTCCGGTGTTGGCGGGGTCCTCTGCCTGCATTGTCACCACTCTAGCAGGGGACCTGAGGCCAAGGCGAGGGGTCGGGAGAGTCCCTTAGATGCTCAGAGCAGGCTGTGCGGCCTGCGGAGGGCTTTTGGAATCAGTGTGCGGGCACTTTCTGGGGATGTCGTGGAGCAGCTTGAACAGACTGCTGGGCTGTGGCAGGAACAGACAGCCCCAAGAGGGGAGAAAAAGACAGCCAGGGCTCCTGCCCCTCTGTGGGACAGGTCTGCACACCCCAGCTCTGAGCCCAGGAGTTGCACCTACAGGAGGTGGGAGGTGGGGAGGAGAGGACTTAGGAACCCAAGAAATGCCTGCTACAAGAGGTTTCTGCAAACCTGCAGATCTTACAGAGTAGAGGTGTGAGAGGAGCCCCTGTCTGCGACAGAGAAGAGATGGCTCACCGAGGTGGCTGGGCAGTGGCCTTTTCAAGTCCCCATCGGTTCTTGTCACTGAACTCCAGCCCCTCAACCAGCAGTCTGCCCTCCTCTCTGAGAGGCCCCAGCGCTGTCTATTAGATGTGGACCCTTTACTGATCTCCCACCTCCGACAACCCCCATATCCCCCACTAAACTCACAGCTCCCACCCACTGAGCTCCCCTCACTCTCAATAAGCCCATTCTTTGAGCCTGCAGCCCCACACAGGACCCAATCTCTCTTCTCATGGAACCTCAATTTCTCGTCTTCCCAAACATTTCCCTAAACCTTCACTGTCTGCTTGATCCCCAAGCCTGCCCTATCTCCAGCTTTTCACAGAGGAGAGTTGGGGAGTTACCTTGGAAGAGCCCAAAAATCCCCACACTGAGCTAACCCTCAGGCCGCAGCTACAGCAGCCCTCTCTTCCTCTTCCCAGCCAGGGCTCCAGAACCCCAGAGTCCCCCAGAGGGGAGGCCAGGATCCCCCTCTCCAAGCTCACAGTGGAACCCTGTTATCCTCCACAGGCAGGGCCCTGAGATCCTCAAGACGCTGGCAAATCCTCTACGCGGACCGCCAGGCTTCCCTGAAAGTGACCTGTGCCTACAAGGAGGATGAGGGGCTGTACAGCATCCGGGTGCCTTCAGCGACGGGGCCCCGCGAGCAGAGCGCCTATGTGTTTGTGAGAGGTGAGGAGTGGTGGGAGGGGCCGCCAGGGCACAGCGACCAGGGCTCTGTAGTTGACTTCTGGGGGACCTCAGCCAGGCCCCCTGAACCCTTGGCATCTCTGTCTCTCTACTCTAAATGGAGGTGTTGGGCTAGAGCCTTTCTAGGAACCCCTGTAGCAACCTCACCTAAAGGACACAGCCCTGGAGGCTGACTAGGGCTAGATGCCTCTGGTCACTAGGTGGGGTTCATGTCACCAAGCCACTTCACTGGCTGGGTGACCTTAAGCATGTCACTCACCTCTGAAACTCAGCTTCTCCATCTCCAAAGTGAAGGGTGCTTTGAGACTCAGATTGATTCTACTGATTGTCAGGTGCTTGTGGAAAGTGGGCCTCTGGAAAATGGCACTGTCACCCCTTCCCGGAGATGTGGCTGTGGGGGTGGGGTATCCAGAGGCTATTTTTCAGGCCCTGGTCCTCAAGGTCAAAACTGAGCCCCAGAAGGTCTTAGGAGAAGCAGCTGTTGGGCAGCAGGGAGAGTGGGAGGAGCTGGTCACCGAAAGGCCACTGACTGAAGAGACCACCCACACATGCCGGCTTCAGATGCTGCAGCTGAGACACCGGGGGCCCCAGGCTCCCCGCTGAATGTCCGGTGCCTGGAAGTGAACAGAGACTGCCTCATCCTGACCTGGGCCCCGCCCAGCGATACCCGGGGCAACCCCATCACCGGCTACGCCATCGAGCTGTGAGTCATCCTCTGCAGTGGCTGGGCCCCCGGGTGGATTCTGTCCAACTGCAGGAAAGAGGTGCCCCCATCTGGCCTTACCTCCTGTGTAAAGGAGAGTGGGACTCCCTTCAGATGAGGGCCTTCGGGGGACAATCTTACCCAAAGTCACATAGCAATGGAGGCAGGACCAACCTAAAAGGCACACCCGCTGTCCAGCTCCTGAGGACAATGATACTGACAAGCCACAGAGAGCCAGGCCTGGAGGGTCATCCCTACGGCAGTGATGGCTGTTTGTTATCCTTGTAAACTCTGAAAGGTGGCTGTCACTGGCTTAGGAGGCATCAAGTCCTCCCACTCTGGCAGCAGATGCCCACTTAGGAAGGAAGAGCCGCAATTCCTGAGGCCACTGAGAGGATGAGATAATGGGGACAGAGGGCACAGCCCCGCAGGCAGAACTCCATGAGAGGCACAGACCATTCGATCAGCATGATGCAGACAAATGGAGGAGGCCTCCCGGGGCAGGCGGTCCCAGGCAATCAGTGGCACCTACAGAAGCTCAACCAGGGACGTGCGGGACATAGGCAGGGACTGGACACCAGGGCCTGTCCCCCACAGGTGCCAGGGCGACTCTGAGGAGTGGGTGCCTTGCCATGAGGCCCCTGGGAGCACCTGCCGGTGCCCAATCCAAGGCCTCCTCGAAGGCCAGAGCTACCGATTCCGTGTGAGAGCCATCAGCAAGGCAGGCAGCAGCCTCCCCTCCAAGGCCTCAGAAGTAGTTGTCATGGGCCCCCGCGATGCCGTCCACAGGAAGACAGGTGAGTACGGAGGCCCTGAAGGGACATTGTAGAGTATCAAGCAGGTCTTATGCGAGGAGACAGGTGACACAGCTCAGCCCTCAGAAGTCCTAGTCTGATGGAGGAGAGCCAGTCCTAGCCTTAGCCGGAGGTGGAAGGCTCAGCCAGTCTGATGTCCACTGGAGGCGCCAGTCTGAAGGAGGACCACAGCACCTTCTTCAGATGCCTCCAGTCTGGTGCAGGAGGGAGCCCCATCCTCGGGAGCCCCAGTCCAGGGGAAATGTGGAGACGCCTTTCTCTCAGCCTTAAGGGTCACCCTGACTTAGGTTTGCCATTGGCTCCATTGTGCTCACACACATCGCTCCTCCTCTCTGCCCCCACCTGCCCCATGGAGGAGCAGGTCTCTGAGGTTGAACACAGCAGAGCTCTACTTGGGACTCCTGAGAAAGCTCAACCCAGAGAGCACCTGCCTGAGGTCACACAATGAGAACCACCAGGCAGGATTCAGGGACAAGGTGGAGCAGGCCCTGGCTCACCTTGACTGAGTACCCACATCCTCCATCCTCCTCCCTAGAGATCCCTTTTGACCTGGGCAGCAAGATCACCATCAGCATGGACGACTTTGAAGGTAGGCCTGACTCTGCCCAGCACTGTGCCTCTGGCCAGCTCCTGGACATTTCTGGAAACTGGGGCACCATCAGGCAAAACCTGAACGCTATCCACATTCAGGATACAGGGATGTGAGGGTAGGAGGGTCTAGTTGGAGGCGGCCTGGGTACTGGGGTCACTGTGGCCATTTGGCAGCAGTGCTGGTGGAAGAGGTGGCCTATGGGGACTCCCTGGGCAGGGCATCAGGAGACCAGGGTTCTGGTCTGACTCTGTGGGATGACCTGGACCTCCAGGCCCCAGCTCCCTCCTCTGTGGAATGAGAAGCTGAGATTAGGGGCTCACCATCTCTGCCCCGGATGATTCTAGATGCCGTGACCATCCCCTTGCCCCCGACCAATGTCCATGCCAGCGAGATCCGGGAGGCCTACGTGATTCTGAGCTGGGAAGAACCAAGGCCCCGAGGCAAAGCCCCACTGACCTATGCCCTGGAGAAGGTAGGAGACCCCAAGGACCAGCCCAGGACAGCCTGAGAACAGACACACTATGGGGCCCAGCTGCGGGAAAGTGCAGGCAGCTGAGAAACCCCAGGCAGGGTGCCTGGGGGCCTTGAGGGAAGAGAAGAGAAATCCTGCCTGCAAGACAGTTACTTGTGCTGCAGTTCTTGAGGTTGTTCATGAAATACACAAAGTTAAGAGGCACAGACAGCAATAACAACAGTAAGACACCATCTCCTGACGGCTTCCCTGTCCCAAGTGGATGATGTCGGGTCAGACGTGTCAAACACCTGCTCTCAACCAGGCCATGATGGGAGGGGAGGGTGCCCACCAGCTAGGGGTACGGGGACCACCCTGCAGGAGAAGGAAGGCCCCACTGGGCACAGGGGACACCATGAAGGAGCTGGGGCTGCCCCTGTGGACTGGGTTCAGTGCAGGGGAGGCAGCATGGAAAGAAGACAGTGCCAGTGCAGTTCAACCCAGGCTTCTATGGGGCCTCCCAAGCTAGCTCCCTGCCTTCTCTGAGCCCCGGTTTCCTCCGTCCCAGAACAGACCACCTGACCAAAGAGGGAAAAACAAGGAACAGCACACAGTCAGGGCCAGAATCTGGGGCTGTCCATGCTTCCCAAGATGTGTTCTTGATCTTCATGGCCTGGGTTTCTCTGAATCGCTGTGCCCACCGTGGTGCCTGGCCCAAAATAGGTGGCCATCAAGGTTTACTGGATAAATTTAAAATGTCCAGGGAGGAATCTCTAGCTCTTTTCATCCAAATGGACCACTCTTCTCACAGTCACAGGAAACGGACCCTAATTTTCCAGCGCAGGAAGCCATAGATGATTGTGGATTTTTTTCTGTGAGTGGAGGGGGTGATAGTGACCACCTTGGTGCCGGACTTTCTGGATTCAACCCCTAGCTCCGCTACTCCAAGCTGTGTGACCATGGGCAACTTATTTAGTCTCCTGGGGGCCTCCATTTCTGATCCATCCCACAGATCAGTCCGTGGGCCTCGCCTGGAGAAGGGACGGGGATGAAGAGCTGGGCAAGAGAAAAGAGAGATGGAGACAAGGCGGGATTCCATTCAAGTCTCGTTTATTCTTAAAATGGCTACAACTTATATAGGGTGGAGGCGGGCCAATGGGGCAGGAAGAGGGCACGGAGTGTTATCTGATAGGTCATCGTCACATCCGGATATATGATATAAGCAGGAGGGGATCATGGGGGATGTAGGCTGAAGCGGGAAGTTGCTCACATCATGCACACTATAGGCAAGGGGAGGATCATGGGAAATGTAGGCTGACACACAAAATGCCCTCAGGTGGGAGGGGCAGGGCAGCAGCAGCCATTCTGAGCCGCTCCCTACACATTTCAATGTTAATAATAGTCACAAACATCTGATGGGTTAATGTAAGGATCAAATTAAGGTACACAAAGCCAGAACAGAGCCCGTGTCCAGTGAGTACTGAGCACCGCCCACCATGTTTATGGTGATCTCTTAGCTTCCCTGGGTTTCAGGCCACTGCCAGCCAGGTGGGCCAAGAGAGCAGAGATGGGGGTTTGGCGTTCCTGGGCCCTGCCCCTCAAGTCCAAACTCACTGGGAATGGTCTCTGGATGCCTCTTCAATCACTTGAGGTCTCCCACATCTGCTCAGAGACTCAGGAGGACAGGTGGTCACCTTGGGTCCCTCAGGATGATGGCACTTTTTAGATCCTTCAGGATGGATGACTGCATTTTGCACCCCTGGTGCCATAGCAGGCAAACAGGTTTGGAAACAGCCACACCTGGGTTTCAGGGCCCTCTCCAGCAGGTGTTCAACGTGAGACTTCTGGGCAAGTTACCCAACTGTCTCTAAACTGCATGTCTCATGGGTAGGGAAATCAACACCTAGTACACAGGGTTATGGTGAGAATTCACCCATTCATTCATCCCCTGTGCCAGTGCCTGTTTGGGCCTGGGCATGTGGCAAGTTGGGGAGGCAACAAGAAAGTGAGCGGCACAGGAAGCAAGTCAGCTCATTAGCTAGCAGCTGGCACTGAGGACAGAGATGCAAAACACGGGGGCTGCTGCTGCACTTAGATGTGGTGGCCAGGGAGCCTTGTGCAGAAACCCAGGAGGGACCGGGGACCTGATCCGTCAGTGCATGGCAGGGAGGCACAGGGCTGTGATGAGCAGACACAGAGGAATGGACTCTGGCCAGACAAGTAGCCCAGGTCATGGGGAAGTGCTTCCTCCAGGAGAGATGAAGAGTTTAAGAGACTTCTGAGCAGACAGGGCCTCTGGCAGCCCCTTAAGAAAACACTGAAAGGAACTAAAGGTAGGAAGACTCAATTCAAGCCACAGATAAGTCTGGGTTGGTTAATGGACAGGGTAGGAAGCATGAAGGGTTAAGGCATGTTGGACTCTGTATACATTTTCTTTTTTTTTTTTCCTCCATTTCCCAATACTAGGAATTGAATCTAGGGCCTTTGCACTAAGCTGTATCATCAGCCCTTTTTTATTTTTTAATTTTGAGACAAGATCTCAGTAAGTTATCCAGGGCTAGAACTCACAATCCTTCTACCTCAACCTCCCAAACTACTGGGATTATAGGCAGGTGCCACCATGTCCAGCTTGGACACATTTCAAAGGTGGCACAAACTGGATCTGTCGATGGCAGTGTATTTATGGCAGGAGGGTAAGAGCTGCAAGGTCCCTGGTCTGGGCCTGGGGAAGTGTGGTGCACGAGCACGTGGTGGCAGCACAGATGTGAGGAATCCCAGGGCTGAGTGCTAGACATGCACCCACCCCTCATCCCAGGTGAGGAACTCAGGAGAAAGAAAGGAAGCAGGTGGGCCAGGGCCTGGGGCAGCCTGTCTTGGAGGAGATCATGAGGGCAGTGTGGTGAGCGGTTCACCCAGCAGTAGCTTAGCTGATGCCAGTTCTTCTCTCCCTCCAGTCGGTCATAGGGAGTGGCACCTGGGAGACGATCAGCTCAGAAACCCCGGTGAAGTCTCCAAGGTTTGCCCTCCTGAACCTGGAGAAAGGGAAGTCATACGTCTTCAGAGTGCGGGCCATGAACCAATACGGCATAAGCGACCCCTCAGAGCCCAGTGAACCCATCGCCCTGAGAGGCAAGAAAGGTACTGCATGATGTAGCCGGAGGGGTATGAAGCCCAGGAGGAATAACAGGAGAGGAAAAAAGTGGGATAGGCCAAGAAAAAATTAGAAGAACCTCGCATTTGTACCAAAAGGAAGACGGGGATCCAACAAATGATGTATAAGGAATTTGAAATGCAAAGAAAGAACTAAAAAAAGTTTGAACCTGCCTTCCAAGCATCCACCCATCCAACCAACTATTCATCCAATCATCATCCATCCACCCGTCCATCCATCTGTTCATCTACCAACCATCTGTCCATTTATCCAACCACTCTTCCATCCACACATCCACCCATCCACACATCCACCCATCCAACCATCCAACCAGCCATCCATCTATCTGTTGACAAGTCATGGCAACCCCAAATCAAGTAGCTTAGTATCTAGGAACTATGAAAACCGACAGAGAAATTTCAAGAAAGGAAAATCAAGTTTGCTTGAGGGTAAAGGTAAGGACTGATAAGGACTGTCAGAATTGTCACTTCTGAGAGAGACTGTAGAACTCAAGGAGGGAGGGCTTTGGTGCTTGAGTAAAGAAACAGAGATGCTCAGCAGTTACGGAAGAGAGGACTTTTAAATAGGAAAGTCCTAGATGCACTTTCAGGCCTGGGAAATTGAACCCTAGTCCCCTGCGCAAAGCTGAAATCCATATGATGTCCTGGATTGCTGTGGGCCTCCTCTCTGCCTCTCCCCAAAACCTCTCCTCCAGCCTGTCAGGGTCTTAACTTGGCCTCTCTTTCCTATGCTTCTGTTTCTCAGCCACTCTCCCTCCTCCGGCTCAAGTTCAAGCTTTCCGAGACACACAGACCTCTGTGTCCCTGACCTGGGATCCTGTGGACGGTGGCGCCGAGCTCTTGGGATATTACATCTACTCTCGGGAGGCAGGATCATCTGAATGGCAGACAGTCAACAACAAACCCATCCAGGGCAGCAGGTGAACCTGTCCTGCCCCATCCACAGCAGGCACCCAGCCCACTGTGTCACAGCTGTATGGGCCACCGTTAGGACAGTTAGGATGATTGCTTTTATCATCATTTTACAGAGGGAGGAACTGAGGCACAGAGAGGTTAAGCATCTTGCCAAAACTCCCATGGCTAGGAAGAGCAAGAACAGGGACCTGCCCAGATGGACTCTTTTGGCACACACTTGCCAAGGGCGTGCCCTTTGCAGAAGTCTGGGCATGGGGTGACCATGGATTGGAGGAGTCCCCTGCAGAGCCAGATCTACTACAGGACAATGTGGATAAGGGAGAAGGGAGACAGAGGTCCACGACCTGGGCTTTGTCACACAGGGACAGGAAGAGAAGGACAATTTTCTCTAAACCAGGGTGTCCTTTTGTGGGTGACACTTCCTACTGAGGTTTTTCTGAAGACTCTGTGTTTTGAGTCACAGCAGCATTGCAGATTATAAAAGCCACCTGTTCTTGTTCAAGATCAAAACTCAGAGCTCTGAAGTTGAGCATATAGCACTGGGCCAAGGGTGGGCACCCTTGATCCTAGGTTGGGAACTTTTGCATTGTAAGTATTTGCACTTTGACTGCGGTCCTTAGAAGAGCAAGCATCCTTTTGGACCTTAAGGACAACACCCGCCATGGAGCAATTTCAGGCATTGCTGTCGGATTGGGGGAGATATTTTTAGGGAAGAGTGGGTCAGAACCCCCAAACCTCATCACACTGATAACCACTTAGCCCACGAGGTTCAGGAAGTCTCCAGGCTGTTTGGCCACCCCTGAGGCTGCACATTTCTCTCCAAGGTTTACAGTTCCAGGGCTGAGGACAGGGAAGGAGTACGAGTTCTGTGTCCGGTCCGTCAGTGAGGCCGGTGTGGGTGACAGCTCAGCCCCCACGGAGCCCATCAGGGTCAAGCAGGCCCTGGGTGAGTCCCCAGGAGACCAACCCATTACCCTCTGGGGCATCCTGGGCTGGGCGGGGGCCCGGCTCCTGGGCCACATCAGATCTGGGTGTCCTTCAGGGAAGACGCGGTTGGCTCAGGGACCCCTGGGACAGGGTGGATGACCACCAGGGGAGGCTCCTGGGCTCCCTCAGGCCCCACAGCCCAGCGCCACTACCCTTGGGAGCAGCTGCCTGCCTCCTCGCCTCCCACAGCCACCCCGTCAGCCCCGTATGATTTTGCCCTCCTGCACTGCGGGAAGAATGAAATGGTCATTGGGTGGAAACCCCCCAAGCGTCGTGGAGGTGGCAAGATCCTGGGCTACTTCCTGGACCAGCATGACTCAGAGGAGCCAGACTGGCACCCGGTCAACCAGCAGCCAGTCCCCAGCCGGGTCTGCAAGGTGAGCAGGAGTGTGGCCAGGAACTCATGTCACTGCTGTGTGTGCAAGGGGACATGGAGGACACGGAGTGAGGCCTCCAGGCACTTGTGTGCCCTCAAATTCCCCTGCAGCCACTGCCCAGCTGAGTTCAGGCATAGGCGATTCCTGAGGCCCCTGTGTAAAGCCCCTGTGTAAAGCCCCTGTGGTGGCTCACACCTGTAATCACAGCTCCCCTACAAGGCAGGAGGACTGTGAGTTTGAGCCCAGCACAGGCAATTTAACAATTCAGCAAGACACTATCTCAAAATAAAAATAAATAAACAAATAAGGGGCTGGAAATGGAGCTCAGTGCCGAGGGCCCCACCACCACACCCACAGCTCCTCCTCCCCAGCTGCAGCAAACCCAGCCCGTCTTTCCCTTCCTCCAGGTCAGCGACCTCCATGAAGGCCACTTCTATGAGTTCCGTGCCCGAGCAGTAAACTGGGCAGGTGTTGGTGAGCTGTCGGCACCGAGCAGCCTGTTTGAGTGCAAAGAGTGGACAATGCCCCAGCCAGGTGAGGCCCGAGGGCTGCATCCCAGGCTGCCCTGCCTGCCCTCACCACCTGGCCCCAGAGAGATGGTCAGCTTCTGTGTGTTCAGTCTTGCTCGGTTGATCTGGACCGCAGATGCTGACTCTTCCACAGACTGACCTTGGAATACCTCGTGCAGACTGTCCCTAGCCTACCAAAAACAACCCCTGACTGGCCACCTCCTAAGTCTGCACCCCAACACCAACCATCCCCCAACCTGACGCGCTGATTCTGCCCCAGCCCTGTTGTGAATGCCAAGGCCACGTGGCGAGACCCCCTCTCATCCACCTGGGATTTTCCCGGTTTACCACTGAAGCCCGTGCATTTCAGGAGTCCCCTCAGGGGGACACCACACGCTGTGACAGTAACCCCTGAGCATGCTCCCCTCACCTCCCCCAAGAGGGAACAATCACATTATCTATCACGATGCTCAGCTCCGTACCTGTCCCACCTGGTGCCAGGTAATTACACCACGCAGGGCCTTCAGGAGCAGCTGTGATGAGCAGCTCTTACCTCTCGGATACTGACTATGTATCTGGTATTGACTGTGTACCAGACACTTTCCAAACACTCTTACTATTGCTTCGTATGGCTCACAGCAGCAGTGTGAGGACTAGTGTTCCCATTTTAAGGTCAGGGAACAGGAGTCCCAGAACCCAGCTTTGCCACAAAGCCAAGGCTGGCCAGGTCCTCCCTGTGCCTGGAGCAGGCCCTTCCAGGCCTGGTAATGACCCACTTGACCAGCTTGCTGGCGGACCGCCCAGCTTGTTGCCCGGATGCCTGGCCCCCACATCTCTGCCATCCCTCCCCCACAGGCCCCCCGTATGATGTGCAGGCATCCGAAGTGCGGGCCACCTCCCTGATGCTGCAGTGGGAGCCCCCCATCTACACAGGGGCGGGACCGGTCACGGGCTATTGCATCAGTGTCCAGGAGGAAGGCTCTGAGGAGTGGAAGCAGATCACCCCACACCCCGTCTCTGCCACCCACTTCAGGGTAAGTTCCTGCCTCTTCATCTTCTAACCAGCCCTGAGCCTTCCCTGCCGCTGGACATGGCAGAACCACTCAAGCTGCAACACCCCTCGGACAGCGCGCCTTATCTTACTGGCAGCACAGGAGCAGAGGAGGAGAGTGACTTAGCCAGGGCCACACAGCAAGTTGACAGCAGGTCCGGCTGGCCACTGGCCTTACTCTGCTCTATGCTGGACAGAATCCTCTGTGAAATCACGACACAAGCGAGGCCAGTGTTTCAGTATTTAGATATGCACATCCCTAGACCCTGGAAGTATGCCTCTGGAGTTGGATTGTAGAGGAAGAATGAGGCATGTGTGGAAGGACCTAAGGATGGTGACAGTGACTCTAGCACTGTAGCAAAAGCCGGGAGCAATTTAAATGTCTGCCAGAAGGAGTTTGCTGAAATCATAGTGCTCCTTCACAGAGACGCCGGGCCAGGTAGTGTGAAGCACAGGGAATGGCAGTAGGGTTAGGGGTGAGCCAGACCTTCGCGTATGGCCATGAAAATACACCAGTCATATGCAGGTAAGAAAGAAAAGCATCCCAGTGTGGTAAACACACCAGTCATCCCAGCACTAGGGAGGCTGAAGCAGGAGGATTGCTGTGAGTGCGAGGCCAGCTTGGGATGCACAGTGAGATCCCTCTCAGAAAACCAAAACAAAAGAAAGAGAGAAGAAGAGTAAGATATTTTTATGTTTAAACAGCACACAGTCAGCCAGGGATTTAGCTCAGCAGCTTACGCGTCCATCTGGCAAGTGTAAGGTTGTGAGTTCAACCCCCAGTACCCAAAAAATAAATACATAGCACACAATCTATAGTATCTATATTACATAGAGAAAAACATTTGAAGATAAATGCCTTTTAATTTAAATAAGAAAAACTCTAAACCTTTCGGATAAATAAGAAACATGGTCTTGATCACGGTGGCTTCGTGGTTTTAGCTTTACACACACACAAGAGTAAAGGAACTCTTTTCCCGGTGTGACAAAGGTGACTCACACATATTTATACAAGTCAGAAGGTAAAGGTGTCACTATGAATCAGCAGCTGCAGACACAAGTCACTGGCTTACTGACTTCCGGTCACTGGGGTCACTTTCACAGGCTGTGGTGTCCATGCCCTGTAGATAGCGTATCTGCGGGTGGGGATGCAAGGAAAGTGTGCTATTGTATTTTCTGCAGCTCTAGAGAAAGATGGGCTACTTCCTCCCTGAGGCACCTTTCCCAGGCACAGGAGGAGGTGCAGTTGTCAGGATCACACAACACACACACACACACACACACACACACACACACACACGTGTGCACACACATGTAATGAGGATGCAACCCAGGCCTACCAGTTTAGCTACATCTCTAGCCCTTTTTTATTCTGAGATAAGATCCTGCTAAGTCCCTCACTCTCACTAGGGATCCTCCTGCCTCAGCCTCCCAGAGTGCTAGGATTACAGGCGTGAGCTGCCATGCCTGGATGACAGAGGCATTCTTTAGCCTTCCTTGACAGCACACAAGAGAAAGAAGATAGGCTTGGGAAGCCCACAGTAATGTGGAAGGGGTTAGATACCAACAAAGAGAGCAAGATACACATCATGTTTTTACAAAATCTAAGATGATTTTCACCATCCTGCTCAGCCCGGTCCTCTGTGGAACTAAGGAACCCCTGAGGGGCTTTAATCCTTCACTTTATATCCTTCTCCGCCGCTTTAAAATTTTCCCACTTTCTCTTATAATCAGAAACAACTCAAAAATAAAAAAGAAACAACTTAATCTTGTAAAAATGAAACTAAGCCCACCTGACCCAACACAACAGAAGAAAAGCATTCACAGGCAGAGTCCTCTGAGATTCCACATCCCCAGGGTCAGTCCGCTAGCACAGGAATTGGCCGGTGCTGGACAGCTGGCCTGAGAAAGCCCCACATGATGGACAGACAGTCCCTCCCTCTGTGAGTGACCCCGGGCCAGAACAGTGACTTGGCACCGGTGTCCACATGGGAAGGGCTGGCTGTCACTCAGCCATTCACTAACCTCTTCCTGACATCGGCCGACTGCCAGGTCTGGACGGGGCCCTGGACATAACAAGCTAAACAAACGACAGCCACAGGGTGACAGCAATTACAGTGCAGGGTGACGAATGCAGCCATGGAGGGAGGTCGGGGTGCTGATGACACGGGGATGCTAGAGGACCCCCGAGCGTCCAGATAATACCAGGGAAGTACTGTAACTCGCAACCCCTGAGTGTGTGTCCCCCAAAATCAAAGCATGACTTCTAAGGAGCAGTGGAGCTTAGAGGAGGAAATATTTATTGAGGGAAGATAGTTTCTGTCTACGAAGGACCAGAGGGGACCAGAAAGCAGTTTGCCACGGACTCTACTTACAGGGGAGGCTTTATAGAGCAAAATCATGAGGTGGGTGCAAGTCACGAGCTGGGTATAAGGTGGAACAAACTCTGATCATCCAATTAGCCTACAAGGATAGTTGCTCAGGTAATATTGATCCTGTGGGAAGCAAGTCACGTAACAGGTGTGCATGAAGAGAAACAAGGACCTTTCCTGGAGGGGACAGTCAAGGAAGTCTTGGTCCCCACCCAGGTGACGCCTTCTGTATTATTGTTTCCCCCTGGGGAAGCCTGAAGGTGTAGTCATTCCGTCTTTGTCTGGAGTCCTTCAAGGAACGCGCCTCCAGCCACAGCTGTAACGTGTTATCTTCTGCTCTGACTCCTCCAAGGCCCAGGCGGGTCTGACTCTAATCTTTCTACCTGATTTAGCTGTCTAATACCAGAGGAGAAAGGTCAGAGCCACACCCTGGGATCCTCGACTTCCCCAGCTCAGCGGTCCCGGAAGCCTGAGCTGGAGTCCGCCAGGCCAAGGAGGAGGGCCAGCAACCCAAGAGGGCAGGCAGTGGGGAGGGTAACGGCTCCCTGACCATGCAGACCCTGAGGGAGGGAAGGGACTTGGAGGGACACAGCCGAGTGGGCCAAAATGAGCCGAGTTCTTGCATGTCCTGAGGAAGGAACTGCAGGTGTGCACCTCACAGGGTGGACACGTTTGTTGAGGGTCCTGTGGCAGCAGCGGAAGCGGGCAGGAAAGGGCCTTGGTAGGTCAGGCGCCCTGTATGTGTAGGGTCCTGATGCCTCCCATTGGCTCTCTTTTTGATGTCAGCAATCTGCGAGATCTCCTAAGTTTAAGCCTGAATAAGCATCAGGGTTATGGCTGAATGGAGAGAAGGAGGTGGCGCTCACAGCTTCCGTGTCAGGACTATAGAAGACGAGCAGCCATCGGGGGCGGTGTAACGAAGGAAAGAGAGTTTCACTCCTTTGTGTTCTAGCTAAGAAGATGGAAGGTTAAAGCAGATTACAAGTCCTTAGGTTCTAAACATCTGGATGTGACCTTGACCCTGAGAGTCACTGAAAGATGGGAGAAGCATAATCAGATTGACAGGGAAAACCGTACTGGAGAAGGGTCCAGGAGCACAAACGCCATTTAGGAAACATGAACCAATCCAAGTGAGGAGAAATAAAGCTTCGATCAGGATGTGGCCTTGACACGGAGGGGAGGAAACGTAAGGGAAATAAAATAGGCAGGATTTGGTGATCAGGTAAGGAGGACTCAAGAAAACCACCTCTCCAAGCCAGGTATGGTGGCACACACTTCAAATCCCAGCACTTGGGAGGCTGAGGCAGGAGAATTGTTGCCTGAGCTACAGGGAGTTCAAGGCCAGCCTGAACTGCATAGTAAGACCCCGTCTAAACAAAAGAAAAAAAGATCTAACACGATCGTCTGAGGCCTGCCTCTGGCATTTGGAGGGAGGAGGGAGGAGGACAGAGGGAGAGACAGGGACACAGGAACAGAGTGTCTCGTTAGAAAGAGAAGGTAGAGTTAAGCCTCAAGCAGGTTCCAGTGCCAGTGACTGGGAGATAAGCAGCTAGAGGCCAGTCACAAAGCTGGAACTCAGAGCCTGATGTGGTAGTGAGTATCTGTAATCCCAGAACCTCTAGGAGGCTGAGGCAGGAGAATCTCAAGGTGGAGCCCAACTTGGGCAACACAGCAACTTAGTGAGACTCTGTCTCAAAACAAAACCAAAAACACATACTGAGGCTGTAGCTCAGTACAGAGGCACTAGGTTCAATCCCCAGTACCACAAAATTCAAATTTTAATAACATTTTTACAGTCTGGAACTCAGGAGCGAGATGTGTTCCGCTCCTGCCCCAGGCCTCCTGTGCCCAGCTAGGGCCCAGGGGAACAACCCTCACCATGCTCAGTGCTGGCTCTCGCCCCCCTCCCAGGTATCTGACCTGCAGACAGGGAAGAAGTACGTGTTCCAGGTGCAGGCCATGAACTCAGCTGGGCTGGGACAACCATCGATGCCCACTGACCCTGTGCTCCTGGAGGACAAGCCAGGTAGGGGGCCAGGGCGCATGCGCTGCACTGCTGGACCTAAGGGGGGCGTGGTCGGGTTTACTATTTATAAACATCCGTCCCCCCTCCCCCTCCCTGCTGGATCTCTCCCTCAGATGCCCATGAGATCGAGGTTGGCGTGGATGAGGAAGGCCAGATCTACATGGCTTTCGAAGCCCCTGAGGCCCCCGATGACTCAGAGTTTCAGTGGTCCAAGGATTACAAGGGTCCACCCGACCCCCAAAGGGTCAAGGTGGAGGATGGAGTTAACAAGTGAGTGAGGGGTGAGGAGGAGCCATAGCCACTCACAGGACCGGATACTGCCGGCCCGGGCTGGGGTGAGGCCACAGGCAGGGTGCAGACAGCTGAGCTCAGTGGCCCGCTGATAACACCTCGGCAGGAAGTGAGGGGAGAGGGGATTGAGGGGCGGACATGGCAACGTTCTTTTGAGACACGGTCTTACCATGCAGTCCAGGCTGGCCTGAAACTCACAGTGATCCTCCTGCCTCAGCCTCCTGCGCGCCAGGATTACAGGCACATGCCACCATGCTCAGCATGGTGATGCTCTTTGAGAGGTTCTTTTTCCATAAGGGATTGCACTGCCTCTGCCCCAGAGCCTCCAAGAAGACTCCTGTGGGGTCCAGCGGCTTCCTTGTCCATACAGTAGAGGGCTGGACCCGGTGACACAAGGGCCCCTACCATCTCACTCATCCTCCCCTGCAGAAGATAAAGCTGACTCTTGAGCCCTGGAGGAAGATGGGGCAGTACAGCCAGGTCTAGCAGACCCTGTGCCAGAGCCCAGCTAGTGGGGCCAATGCAGGTGGCAGGCCAAAGGGGACCCCAAGGAAGGGCAAGGAGTCAGCTGCCCTGCTTCCACCTTGGCCAGGGCCTGGGATGGTGCAGGCCACCAGAGCCCAAATCCTGCAGCTCGCAGGCTCCCTTGCACGAGGCCAAGGAGCTGCTCAGAGCCTCTGTCCCCTCTCTGCCAGGTCCAAGATCATCCTGAAAGAACCTGACCTTCAGGATCTGGGCACCTACTCAGTGACAGTCACCGATGCTGATGAGGACATCTCTGCCAGCCACACGCTGACTGAGGAAGGTGAGGAGCAGCCCCCCAGTTTGGAGTCCAAACACAGGTGCCTATAATGGCCAGCAAGCAGCAGCCTCAGCCACCAGGCATTCATTCGGTCAGTCAGTCAGTCTAGTGCACCCCTGTCCTGTGCCAGGTTCTGTCCTAGGCCCTGGGACCACATCAGAACTCAACCCACAAAAATCCCTGCCTGGTCGAACGTGCATTCGTCTGACCTCCCTTTCATTTTCCTACTTTTGATGAAAGCAAATCATCCAGAATTATTTTAGTTCGCTCTTTAGCCTAAGAAAAATGAGAGTGCAAAGGTGATAATGAACTGCAAGCAGCACTGATGGGGAGGGAGGAGTCCAGACTGCCAGGAGGGGCAAAGAATGGGGCCGGCTGAAGGCTCCTGCGACTCCTATAAATTCAGGAAACCAGAGACCCTGAGAGTGCTCTGCTGTCTCCATGGCAACACGGACAGCCCACTCCATGGCCTCCAATGCTCGTTGCTCTTGGGTTTGGCTAAGAAGCAAAGGCCCAGAGACGAGGTTACAATGCCAGCTCAGTTTCCTGGCTCCTTGACCGTGAGCAATTCTATTACCCCTCGTACCTCGGTTTCTTGGTCTGTAAAGGGGCCACTGTGATCCTTGGCTGCGCCTTTGGAAACAGTGTTACTATACAGATAAACCAAAGCCATCCTCAAAAGTGAAGGGTTTGTTGTTGTTTGGACAAGCGCCTGCTGTCCCTGAGTCCAGGTTCATCATGCTAAGGATTCTGGGCTTTATCAGGAAAATGAAGATGGGCTCTGACCCTGCCAATTCATCCCTGCAATGAATATTTATTGAGCACTTACTGTGCGCTGGACACTCATGGCAATCCAGAGCTCAGCTCAGCAGGACAGGCAAAGTGGACAGAAACAGGCCATGAGCAGATGGGGTGGCAGCTCTCTGCTGGGCCCCCTGGAGACCTGTAGGGCACTGGGACAGGATGGTACCCCAGTTAACAGTGGGGCTCAGGACCCCATGGGCATGGAGTGGCCAGCAGCAGCCAGGGTGCTCAGCCCACAGCACCATGTGATGCCACTGAGATCATGCACAGCCTGGCACACAGTAGGTGCTTGTCAAGAGAGGTGGGCTTGGTCCAGGCCTTACGGACAGGAAGATGTGCAACCTCAGGGCGGCCAGCAGCAGCCCCAGGGTCTCCTGCCCTGTGCACATCATCATCCCCTGCAGCAGGTGATTCTGAAGCAGAGGGTGATGGGGATCTCACAGGACTTACCCAGCTTGGGACCCGGGGTGGCTCTTATGGTCCCCCAGAGCCCAGATAGTTTATTCTTGCTGCTTTCTGTGCCCTTCTCTGCTAGAGCTGGACAAGCTGAAGAAGTTGAGCCATGAGATCAGAAACCCAGGTAAGCGTTAAACCCATAGCTGCTAAGGGGCCAGGGCGCATCCAGAGAAGACAGGGCTGGAGAATTAACCCCTGGGCAGGGGCGGAGATGGAGGGGGGGGGGGGCCCCGAGGGCTGTGGCAGGAGGCCAGAAGCTCCACAGAGGGAAAAAGGAAGCCAGCAGAAGCCAAGGACAGGCAATGCAGGAAAGGCCACAGGTGCTTTCTTTTTCTAAGTATTATTACCTGCTCTTCAGTCATTTAAATTTTGGCCCATCTAATCCTCCACCTCCTCCTTCCTTTGGCTGGGAATAGCATAAGCAGTCCTGGAACAAACTTGGCCACACATGGGAATCACCCCAGGAACAACACCCAAACCACACCCTGGACAAATCAGAACCACTGGAAGTGGAGCCCCAATACCAGTGTTTTGTTCTTTGGGGGGTAATGGTGGGGATGGGAGGAGATATCTGTTTATTTTCAAGTTTTTTGTTTGGTTCATTAGTTTTGGTTTGGTTTGGTTTTTTGAGACAGATGAGACAGACACTATGCAATTCAGACCGGCCTTGAATTTGCTATTTTGCCCAAGCTGGCCTCAAACTTATTGTAATCCTTCTGCTAGTGCTAGAATTATAATCCTCCTGAGTGCTAAAATTACATGCCTGTGCCACCATGCTGGGCACAAGTGTTCTTCAAAGTCCTCAGAGATCCAGTGCTGGGCCAGCTTGAGAACCACAGCC
The DNA here is from genome assembly GCF_034190915.1 of Cavia porcellus. Lineage (NCBI taxonomy): Eukaryota > Metazoa > Chordata > Mammalia > Rodentia > Caviidae > Cavia > Cavia porcellus. The sequence continues at coordinate 18,140,000 of NW_026947508.1, read as the reverse complement.
TCAGAACCCTTGAAGGGGAAATGCTTCCCTGAGATCGGTTCAGTCCAGAGCCCGCATACAAAAAGCCCTCCTCGGGGCTGGGGATTTAGCTCAGCGGCATAAGCGCCTGCCTTGCAAGCATGCAGTCATGGGTTCGATCCCTGGTACCGATAAAAAGGAAAAAGACAAAAAAAAAAAAAAAAACCCTCCTCAGCCCCCAGCCTTAGGCCCTCCAAGCAGCTCCTGTGTCAACTGGGTGCAACTGGGTAGGGAGGAAAGGAGGGGGCCCATCTATACCCTCCCCATCCTGTGCTTTCCAGTAATCAAACTGATCTCCGGCTGGAACATTGACATCCTGGAGCGAGGGGAGGTGCGGCTGTGGCTGGAGGTAGAGAAGCTGTCTCCGGCCGCGGAGCTGCACCTCATCTTCAACGAGAAGGAGATCTTCAGCTCACCGGTAACTGGCGCTCACCATCCCCGGGAGCCCCTCCTGAGCACAGGTGGCCTGTCCTGGCCTCGGTTCTCCCCAGAGCAGGCATTTCAGAGATGGCCACACAGACTGTGTGGCTGTCCTGGGCCACCCCAGCAGACATTCTTCCAGTGCACAGCTTGCACGCGGGCCCATCGGTATCCACACCGAGGCCCTCGCCCTGTTTTAGGCACAAATACAAAGAGCTCTCTCACGAGCCTAATGTACTTTCAGTAGAGAGCTTCAATCCCCTCAGCCGCCTTTCCTGTGCTCGTTCACTCCTTGTTCTGTTCTTGAACAGATTTAGTTCCAGTCTTTTTGCTTTTCTTATATTCAAAACAGCTCATTAAACCAGTGTGGCATGAGTGAGATTTTGTCCAAACATCTACATTGTAAAATCATTGAAATGATTTTTAATTCCTCCTGTTACGGGAAGAGGATTATTTTATGTTCAGTTTTTATTTACCTTCGTTAAGCAGGCAGGTTTTGTTAGCTAGGTTGCTGGCCCTCAATTGCTCTGATTTGCAAACACGGCGATTGCCAATCTTGTGAGAGATTCAAGCTCAGGGCGCAGCCTCACGTGGTGTGTGGTTTCATCTCCAGGCGGCAAATCGGCCATCAGAGAACATGGGTTGGCACTAGGGGTGTAGCTCAGCGGTAGAGAATGTATTTGGAATGAGGAAGACCCTGGGTTCAATTCCCGGGAGAAAGGAAAGACAGACAGACAGAGACAGATGGAGACTGGGAGGGGGAGGAAGTAAGGGAGGAAGAGAGGGAGATGGAGAGAGAGAAAGAGGGAAATTAGATCATTCCAGCAAATCATACATATATACACAAAACCAGAGGAAATAAAGACCTAAAGGAGAAAAATGAAAGTTTTTAAACTGTTGAAATGTAGCAAACTGTAGAGAAGAGTTAGTTCTGGGTAGCAGTATATAGGTGTTTGTTTTTGTTTTTTGGTCTTTTTCCTTTTTATCGGTACCAGGGACCGAACTCACGACTGCCTGCTTGCAAGGCAGGCGCTTATGCCGATGAGCCAGATCCCCAGCCCACTCTTTCTTTTTTTTAGACAAGGTCTTGCTGTGTAGTTCAGGCTGAACTTAAACTCATGGTGAGCCTCCTGCCTCAGCCTCCCAAGTGCTGGTATTAAGGACATGTACCATCAGGCCCAGGACCTTCATATACTTTTTTTTTCTTCATATACTTTTATGGTGTTTCTATGAAACTGTAAAAGGAGTAGGAAATGACCAACAAGAAGTCACAGCAGGGGTGAGGGGTTATTATTACCATGAGATTAACTCAAGCATCCAGGGTATCTTCCAGGGCCCCGTAGCTGGGGCACCCCAATCCACACGGGCAGAACAGGGTCTCTGAAAGATGATCACTGTCCGTGGTTCACACCCCTCTCCCCAAGCTCAACTCCACCCTGACGCATGGTCCACAAGCTGTTCCCAAGTTAGGGAACTCACTCCGTTGCTTCTTCCCAGAACCGCACAATCAATTTTGACCGTGAGAAGGGCTTGGTTGAGGTGATCATCCAGCAATTGACAGAGGATGATAAAGGCTCCTACACTGCGCAGCTCCAGGATGGAAAAGCCAAAAACCAGATCACCCTGGCCCTGGTGGACGACGGTCAGCATCCTGCTGCTCCCCAGCCTCCCCCAACCCCCACTCAGGGGCCTGCTGAGCCCCTCCCCCACCCACCTCTGTCTCCTGGCCACCTGATGTCCCCCTGGGCACCAGCACTCTTCTCAGATGGTACCAGCCCCTCCCACTGTGTTCACAGATTTCGACCAGCTTCTGAGGAAGGCGGATGCCAAGAGAAAAGACTGGAAGAGAAAACAGGGTAAGAGCTGCGGGACGGAGGTCGGAGGTCGGAGGTCAAAGGCCTTGGCTGGCCGCTGTACTGCAGAACGGCAGACCTGGGGTTACGAGGACCCTACCCCCACCCCAGAGAGGCCCACTGCGATTCAGTCCACCTCTCTCCCGGTACCAGATCAAACCAGCATTTGAACTACCCCAGACCCCCGCATCTGGATCTTTAAGCCCAGCGGTCCTTTGCAGCCTCCTCCAGGCTGGCTTCCCCCGTGTGGCCACCAGGTGGCGCCCGCCTCAGTTTGGGGCGCTGACGGGTGGGTGTGTTTGTTTTGGACCCACAGGTCCCTACTTCCAGGAACCTTTGCAGTGGAAGGTCACCGAGGACTGCCAAGTGCTGCTGACGTGCAAGGCGAGTCCCTGCCCCACCTCCAGCCTGCGGCTTGTCCTGCTGGCTGCCCTGCCCACCCCACGCCCCAAATTCCATCGCCAGTGTTTGCTGATCTCTCACTTGGGAAGCAGCAGCAGGAGTCTCCAAAGGCATCCAGGGAGGCCAGGGCGCCTGTGAGCCAGAGAGCGAGGGGTCCACTGTGCTTGTGTCAGCAGTGCTTAGGGGGTCACAGCAGTATTTAATTTCATCCACCTCCCCATGTCTGTGAGATAGGCAATGTTATCCTCACTTTATGGATGAAAGAGCAAATCTTTCCAGACCACAGGCAGAGGCCAGGTGTTAACCACTGAAGGCCCGACTCCAGAGCCTCCTCCTGTCTATCCCAGGATAACTGGGGAGGGGCAGGGTCGGTGGGTGGATTATTTCCCCAGAAGGAGATTCACCCAGTGAACTCAAAGTACCTACTAAGTGCCAGATACTGAACACACAAGGTTGCAGACCTGGTTTCTTTAGGCTCTGCAAGCCCATGGTCTAAGGCAGGATCCTTGGAAAGCAAGATGCCTCTTGTTCAAGCAGATGTGTGCAGGAAATTGATTAATCACAATGGGGCAGGGGCTGAGGCAGAAGATATCCTGGAGGAGGTGACATCTGAGTCTAAGGAGTCAAGGCATGGGCTGGGGGCATCTGCATAAGGCCCTGGGTTCCGTCCCAAGTATGGGGGGCTAGACATTTGCAAGGAAAACAGAATCGGGAAGGGATAGAGAAGCAGAAACTTAACTGGGGACACCCAGCCTTCAGTCTGATCATGGGCTGGGAGATGGCGGGACGTGGGGGAGGGAGTCATGTTTGTAACAGGAAGTTGTGATGAGTTGAGTTTTTACTTAAAAGAAGACAGAGTGATAGAGTCCTTTACTTCCTACCATCTGCAGGTGACCAATACCAAGAAGGAGACTCGCTTTCAGTGGTTTTTCCGGAAGAGAGAGGTGCCAGATGGTCAGTATGACCCGCAGACTGGTGAAGGGTTAATTCGCATTGAAGAGGTAAAGGCACTTCCTGCTCCGGGGCTCACATCCTCTATTAGCTGCATGACAGGCTTGCCAGGGTCCAGAGCAGGGCTAGGACTTGGGTAAGGTATGCAAGACTCTCACCCTGAGGCTCAAAATTTAAGGAGTACCAAAAAACACAATAATCATGATAAACTATATTTTGTGTGAGATTTTTAAAAAATCAAAATAAGTGCCCCCAAAAAGACCATGAAGAAAAAAATAATATTTCCAACAAAGATAAAACCAGTATTACTGCTTTTTTTCCCTCTGCTTGGGCTCCAGGCCTAAGCTAACCATCTCTGACCTCGGCTTCATCAGTAAGATGCCTGGATCAGAAAGATACTCTGTCAACAACCCTTCCTGCTCCCACAGCCCCGGCCTGAGGACAGGCAGTTCTGAGCACAGCAAAGTGGGCCTGGAGCTCACTTCTCCCACTCAAGTCCTCCGCCACAGCCAGGGCCTTCAGAAGAGGGAAGAAATATAGGCTTGATCCTGGCCGGCCCATGCTTCTTTGCCTTGATGCTGGTGCCCCTTGGCCTCAAGGAGTCTGGAGCAATCTAGCTTGCCCACGTTTGTACAGCTATTAGGACCAAAATAACAATTCAGGGTCTTCTGTAAATCCTGGCAATACCATGTCATCCACCTGTCACCACAGGGCAGGCCCCTCAAACAGGGCCTGGCATCAAGTAGGTGTTTCATGGTTGTGGGGTACCAGCTGTTACAGAGCTTCCTGGCTTTCTGAAGCACCAGCAGCAGGTGGATAGAATGAGGATAATGCTGCCATTTTACAGATGAGTACACTGAGGCTCAGAGGAATGAATTCAAGAACCCAAAGCTAGAGAGTGGGTCAGCAGTCACTTCAATCACCCACTTCCTGTAGGGCAGAGACTTTAGGGTCTTTGGTGCACGGAAGAGAGGAAGAAAGCCATAGGAAAGGATCAGAGGGTGCAGCCCCTCAGTCCCTGATTAAAAGAGCTGCCACGCCTTTAGTCCTGCCCCAGACCCACTGTGTAGCAGTGGGTGGGTCAGAGAGGTTGCTGAGGGGACAGGAAGGCAAATAATACCCCCAAGCCCCAAAGAAGGGGCTGGGAAATGAGAGGCATCCACTTCTGCCCTCAGTCTCCCCTTTTCCCTAGGTCCAGACCAGCCTTGAGCTAGAAATCAACAGGGTCTGAACTGTCCGGAGCCCAGAGAAATAAACTGAGGCCCAGGAGGAGAAGGCCTTCGGGAGTCACACAGAAAGCACGGCCCTTCTGAGGTGGTGCCTCTCCTCCGGGAGCCCACGCTGATGCCGCCACCTCTCACCTTCCTTTCCAGTTGTCCAAAGAGGACAAGGGGATCTACAGAGCAGAGGTTTCCGATGATCGCGGGGAGGACGACACCATCCTGGACCTCACAGGTGAAGGTAGGAGCTGGCGATGTTCGAGATGGGCTGGGAGGGCTGAGGCGGGTCAGTCTGGAGCAAGAGACTGCGATATGACCTGGGGGTAAGATTTGTGAAATCTCCAGGTCACTGGGGGACACTGACGCAGGGAGGGGTCTAGTGACTTGCCCGACTTTGCACAGTGAGGCGGGGCCCTGGAGTATGTGGCTGTGACACCCAGGCCCTGCAGTGCACCCTCTGAGCCCAAAGCCTGCGCTCGCTCTCTGCTCGGCTCAGTCTGCAAGAAAATAGAAAAGTCAGCTCCTCTGCTCACCCATCATTGAGTGCCTCAGACACCCTCCACTCTGCAGTCACCTTGCAGAGCTCCCTGGGCCCAAGGACAGCTCCCACCGCCTTGTCCAAGAGTGTCCCCACCCCTCACATTCCTGGGGAAGCCTGCGCCAGCTGACCCTTCTCTGTCTCCCTCCAGACCTGGATGCCATCTTCACTGAGCTGGGCAGGATCAGTGGTAAGCAAGCCTGCCTCTGCCCAGCCCTACACCGACGCCCAAGCACCTCACGGGGCCTCCCACCTGCCTTGGCTGCTGGGAGTGGGTCTGTGCCCTCCTTCAAGGACCAGGAGAGATGCTCCTGCCTCCCCACAGATCTAGGTCCCCACCCCATCCCCAACCCCAGAGCAGGAGAGAGCAGGCTGGCCCCAAAGCATGCCGCCCAGAGGGACTCGGGAGGGACTTGCCTTTCTCCTCGACCTCTGCAGCCCTCTCCGCGACTCCACTGAAGATCCAGGGAACTGAGGAGGGCATCCGGATCTTCAGCAAGGTCAAGTACTACAACGTGGACTACATGAAAACCACCTGGTTCCACAAGTAGGTGGACCCTGCCCACGGGGGCATCCCTCCTGCCCTGCTGAGTCCTCCCAGCACAGCCTGGTCCCAGGAGGTTGGCATGGGCCAGGGTTTCACACAGGCCCTGCTGTCCACAGTCAGAGCTGAGGGCAGGGATCTGCAGTCAGCACAGTAGAAATGCGATGGGAATCATGTTGCTAGGACCTTGCCCTGGAATAGCCACGTCCTCAGAAGGAGCACGATCTCAGAGCACCCCTGGGAAGTGGCAGAGGGAGAGACACAGGAACAAAGAAGAGCCAGGCGGTCCAGTGGGTCATGGTGCCCACGGGCCTCTGCAGCCTTAGCAAGCTCAGAACACCAGGGTCATGGAGAAGGTGCAAAGAGAGAAACCCGTGAGGCCAACTACCAACTGAAGGTCAGGGCTGGAACACAGGATAGATAACGTATCCACAGAGATGCGGCCAAAAGCTTGGTCACCCCAGATAGTTTGAGAGCAGAATTTCCCCCAGGCTTCTTATTATACGCTCAGCCTCATAGCACAGACACTGCTGTGCCCATTCTACAGACGGGCTTGGTCAAGTGTGTCAAATGCAGCAGAGCCAAGGTCAGAGAGAATTTCAGGACAGTGGGGCTCCCTCTGCAGCCAGTTTCTGAGCCCTGGCAACAGGCAGGGGCAACAGAATCCTGGGACTTGTGCTAGGTGTCTTCAGGCATGAAATTTAAGTAAAAAGGAAAGACTTCAACCTGACTGAGTATCGTTCTGAATGGTTCATGGAGAAGGATTATAGGAAGGAACCCTGGAAGGTCTAAGAGGAGGATGAAGGGGAGAGGAAGTGGCTCCTGGGGTGGAGGAAGTGGCAGTCACTGCCCCTCGCACACCGTGTTCTTGGGGTCCACCCCTCAGGACACATGACAATGCAGCACCTGTGCGTAGTTGAGATGCCACAGGATAAATGAATGGAGCGTCGATTGAATAATGAATGGGAAAGTGTGTGGGTGCACATGACATGTCTTAGGGATGGCCTGGAGCCCAAGAGAGGAGCTTGGCCAGGTCAGGAGTAGACCTGCAGCGCCAATGCTGACCTCTTCTCTGTCGCCACACTCAGAGACAAGCGCCTGGAGAGCGGTGATCGGTTCAGAGCAGGCACCACCCTGGATGAGATCTGGCTGCACATCCTGGACCCCAAAGACTCAGACAAGGGCAAATACACCCTGGAAATAGCCGCCGGGAAGGAAGCCCGGCAGCTCTCAGTGGACCTCTCAGGGCAAGGTGAACATCCAGGAAATTCCCTTCTCCACGCCCCATCCTGTCAGCGCCCCAAGAGAACACCGGAACGGGGAGGAGAATGGAGGACACTTGGGGCGGAGCCCTGCCTGGGGCCCCCTGCAGAGGCCTGATGCTCCCCACCACCTTTTTCTTTTTGCAGCTTTTGATGACGCCCTGGCCGAACACCAGAGACTGAAGTAAGTTTCTTGACGTTTCTCAGTGCAGACCACAGGCCTCACCCGGGTGGTGGCCTGGACTGCACTCAAGACCCCGGAGCTCCACCTTTCCCCCATCACCCCAACCCCCACAGGGCAGGACAGTCCCCGGACAGATGGAACCCACACCTCCCTCCCATTTCTGTTTTTCAGAGCCTTGGCCATCATCGAGAAGAGTAAGACCCTGTGCTTCTGTGGTTTTGCTTTGGATGCTGGGTGGGCATCCGTGGAGCTCAAGCCCCTGGAGGGCTCCTAGAGTCCGAGGACTGCTGGGGAGACCTGGGCCGAGGCAATGTGGAGATGCATGGACAAGTTCCAGGACCCGGAGGTCGTGGCTGAGGACGAGCCCCTCATGGGCTCTGTGACCCAGTACTGGGGCTCTGGGCGTCCTGTCTCACTGGCAGCCACGGGAAGGGGGCGCTTCAGTGAGGCACAGGCATGGGCAGCAGAGCCATAGCCATAGCCCCGCCAGCCTGACCACAAGGAGGGAGGCTGGACGGCTTCAAGAAGTGGACAGGGGGGCTGGGGATTTAGCTCAGCAGCATAAGCGCCTGCCTTGCAAGTGTGGGGTTGTGAGTTCGATCCCCGGTACCGATAAAAAAGAAAAAGACAAAAAAAAGAAGTGGACAGGAGCACTGAAAGCTGCCAGCACAGCAGTTGAGCACTTCTCTATAGGACTTCGTTGTCCCCATTCACAGGAAATACAGGCCTTGAGTTCCTAGGTATGGTCAGGGCCATCAAGATGTCTAAGGGGTTATGCAAGGAGAAGCCCTCGCAGGGTTAAAGGGACACCAGCCTCAGCCTGCTGCTCCTGAAGGAGGCCCCACAGAACCCCCTTAACCGTTTACCCAGCTCGAATGTCTCCTCACCCCCTGAAATGCCATGTCCCTAGACAGGGTGCTCCGTGTGGGGCCCTAATAGTTGAACTCACTAACATGTGATTGCTGGGGCTTGTGGAATCGGAACCAGTGAAGGACGTGGATCATTTCACTCGAGCACCTGGCAAGTATCCCTGTCCCACCGTGCCCATGCTGGGGACTTCCCTGGTGGATCCAGGGCCCTGCTCCCCTTAGTGCATTGCACAGACATCGTCCAGGCCGGGCTCTGCACATCCGCATGCAGAGCCTGGGGCCATGCCCAGCGCCTCTTCCCCTCCCTGGGGCGGCACAGCAGCACAGGGAACATACTGAGCTTTCTGCTTTGGGATCTGCAGCCACGCTGTCTTCCTGCCCTCCCACAGTGGCCACCTGGCCCTTTGCTGGATCAGAGTCATCGTGTTCTAAAAGCTGGGACATCTCGTCTTGGTTCCCTAACTTAGCTGACTGATCACTGGGTGTTGTCAGTCTAAGTTCAGAACAATATTATTTGCTTTCTTTCTGAGTTTTTGAGGCCAAGGGTACCTCTCTGTCACCCCCAGGTACTGAGGGTCAAATCGTAATTACCACAGTTCAGCAGCAGGAACACAGCATGTCCTGTGTCTTCTACTTGTAAAGACAAGAAAGCAAATAAGTCTTAAAAATCTCCATCCAAACTGCTGAAACTTGAAAGAAGCTTTACTTAAAAATAAACCTCAGCTCCAAGGAGACCTGCCCCACAAGTGGCTGGCAGCAAAGTATTTACTGTTGGCCTCTCCCATTTCCCTTCCAGATCGAGCCAAGGTAGTGAGGGGGCTGCCAGACGTGGCCACCATCATGGAAGACAAGGTACCGACCCGCTGGCCATGCCAGCTATCACCCTCTGTATTCCTAAGAACCGAGTCATCCCAGATCATGAGACTGTCAGGTTTGTGGCTCTAGCCACAGGCACTAGTGCCTCTAGGCACTAGATCTGCAGGGGACCACGGGTCACTGACTACTTACATATGAGAGAAAGGTACTGAGCCTAGTGTCAGTACTGCTCCACCCAGCTCAACCCCATCAATGCCTTCCACTTCCATAAGTGTTCAGCAGAATGATCCCTAAAATTCCTTTTATGGATAGAATTATACAAATCTAGTAACTTCAAAAATTATAGTTACAACAGAGTGTGGTGGTGCACACTTGTAATCCTAGTACTCAGGAGGCCAAGGCGGGGGGATCACTGTGAGTTCAAAACCAGGCTCAACTATATACTGAGACCCTGTTTCAAAAAACAAACAGAAAAATTATAGCTATTTTTAGGGTGGCATCTCTGTGCCAGGCCTTATTCCAGTGACACAGAGCGACCCCATGAAATGAGGTATCACAGTCTCTAGTTGAGGAAGCCAAGATCCGGAGCGCCTAACGGATTTTCTAAGGTCGCAGACCCCTAAGGCTGAACACATCCCTGTGCAGCCCAATCCGACAGTCTGCATATTTAACCACTCTAGTGCTCTGCACTGGGTCTTGTTTGAGAATTTTCCAACTCAACTCATGTATCTGTGTACTAAAGCAATGTGATCTCCTTGCAAAGTAAAATTGAATGACATATGTATGGCAATAAATCAATATGCAGACCTTTCTGGGACAGGTAATTGCTAGAGTGAGGATGGCCTAAAATTCCAGGGTTCCTGTAGAAAGATGGAGGGTAGAGAATGTGGGGTTAAAATAAAAGGTCCCTTGCATGGGTTCCAATAAAGCATCCATCATGAATTTAATCCCAGGAACTACCTGTCCTAGGAGCTCTCTGGGACATTAGCGTGAATGCCAAGGTCAAGTCACAGGAGGTGACACTGTTCTCTTCTTGTCCTTTGAAACAGACCCTGTGCTTGACCTGCGTCATCTCAGGGGATCCCGCCCCTGAAATCTTTTGGCTGAAGAATGATCAGCCCGTCAATTTCCTGGACCGCTACCGCATGGATGTGAGGGGGACAGAGGTGACCATCACCATCGAGAAGGTCACCAGTGAGGACAGTGGACGCTACGGTGTCTTTGTCAAGAACAAGTATGGCTCCGAGACGGGCCAGGTCACCATCAGTGTGTTCAAACACGGGGATGAGCCCAAGGAGCTGAAAAAGATGTGACAGGTGTGTCCTGGCACAACCTGAGATCCCGTCTGCAACAACAGCAGGACCAACCAGTGGGTCACAGCCTGGCACAGGCCATGGTGGGGGAGAGGAAAGGGCACAGGGTGGGATCCACAACAGGCGGGGAGGAGTGGACGGACACACCAAGTGGAGAAGGAAAGCGCGGCTAGAGTCCTTCGAGACCTCCAGGATGGAGGGGTGAGCACTGGATTTGGAATAGGAAACTTAGATGTGAGATTCATTCCGCTCTCCAAAACCTCACCTCTCTCTCATCCATCAGATAAACACCCCAACCATCCCAAGAGACAGTCAGAGGCTTCTCCATAGGAGGCCACTTTGCTCTGCAGAGAACGATTGGCAGTGTTGATATTCTGAGTTGTCACAACTGGAGGTGTCTGCTGTCATCTAGTAGATCAAGGCCACATATGCTGCTATCCGAGACGGCTTCCCTTGCATAGAATTAGCCAACCTAAGATGTCAACAGTGCAGAGGTCAACAAACCCTGCCATAAACTGGTATATCATAGGCTTCCTCTTTTAGGAGATGATCATTTCAGGTCACATAAGTTCAACACTCATTTGAAGTGTGGCATGCAGGCAGGCATGGTCATGCACGTCTGTTATCCCAGCACTCAGGAAGCTGAGGCAGGAGGATCAAGTGAGTTCAAGGCCAGCCTGAACTATACAGTTAGACCTGGTCTCAAAAAAAAAAAGATAAATAATACAAAGGCCACGCCCATGTGTCCATGAGGGAGACAGAACTGCATATAAATGACAAGAGGACAAGGTAGGATAAGTTTTATAGAACAGATCCAAGTAAAGTGCTACTGATGGTCAGAGAGGAGAAACGCGGGTCATCACAGCTGGGGGAAGTGGGCTTTGAAACTCCTTCCCACCAGGGGGCGGAATTGGTGTGGGCTCCAAAAACTGAGTCCAGTGTGGCTGTGGAGATGGGCGCTTTGGGAGTGGGCGTAGCGGGGGCAAAGACGAGGTAGAGGCAGGCAGCTGCCCAGGCGGCCGTGGGCACCAGCTTGCCTTGGCGGACCTTCTCGGCTGCTTGCAGACAGAGCCTCTGCCTGGTGTGACAGATACTGGTTGGCCCTGCTTGATGGATCTCAATGCAAAGCCAGGCATTTCCCTGCTCTTCAGTTTTTTTCTTTTAAACACTAAGGTTAAAAAAAAGAAGTTAAAGTTGAGGGGAAAAATAAAATTAAAAAAAGAACTGGTTGGAGAGCAGATTATGGAATTATAGATATTTGTTGTAAAATTTTTAGAAAAGCCTTGGAAATTAAAGGGGAGAAAATAAAAATCATGTGTACTCCCAACATCGGGAAATAACTCCTGCCTCATTTCTGCAAAGAATTCTGAACCTCAGGATAAAGTGAGTCGGCCCTGCCGCACCCACCAGCTAACTGGTAGAGCTCAGCCATCCTTCCAGCTATGCAGCGCTCAGTGAGCCCCCTGGTGGGGAGAGGCAGCACTGACAGAGTTTGGGGGACCATGCCGGTCTTGAAGGCCAACTCCCCTAGCTTGAAAGTTTCCTGCTACCCACTCACTGTAGCATCTTACACAATACATGTTCTTTTTCTGGGCCTGTTTCCCATCTACAAAACAAGAAGGCCAGAAGAACATTTTGTGGGCCCTTTCAGCTGCCAGGAAGACTTTTTTTAATTACTTCCCATAACCCCAGCTTCTTGGCTTTTCCCTTCCTGCAAACATGCAGCTAGAAAAAGGCCACACCCTAACCCACCCTCACAGTCTTGGCTTCTTTCCTGTGCCAGTGAAAAATGGCCCAAGCTCAGGGACACTGGAAAACCTACCGGCCGCGGCGGAGTGTGAGGATTGTGTCACATTGTAAGATCCCACCGAAAGCTCACGAGGCTGCACCGGCCGGCAGCTTCCTGTTAAGGGGCTGAGACAGCTGGAAAGCCCGAGGTGGTCTGTGCTCGGCTACACTGGAGCCTGTAGTGTGTTAACACTGGGGCTCTGAAGCATCCCTCATCTGCTAATCCCATATGCGTGGCTTGACTCTAGTTCTGATGCTTGCTCTGTCTCTTCCTTCCAACTGCGTTTTGCCTTTCAGAGCCTGATAATAGCAGACATTCTGCTCCAGGTGAAACGCTGTGTAATAAATAGGCCTTGGGCCAGGGTAAGAGGTGGGGAAGGGAGGTGCTGCGTGGGCCCCATGGGGACTCAGGCTTTACTGCCACGCCCTGGGCTAGGCCTTCACTGTGCCTCTAGGGTTTCTCTTTTCCAGCTCCTAATGTGACATCTCGGGGGAGTTGTACACTACACCACCCTGTAACATCCAGGGAGGGCAGCAAGTCACTGCCCTGCTGGAACATATAGTTCCCGTTGATCATAAACCCAGTGTCAGTAAAGAAATAAATAGGCAGTTTAAAGTTTTAAAAATCGGGCATGGCGGTGCATGCCTGTAATCCCAGCATTTGGAAGGCTGAGGCAGGAGGATCATCCGCAAGTTCAAGGCCACTGCTGGCTGAGTTCAAGTCAGCTTGGACTACACGAGACCCCGTCTCTTCAAAAACAAAAGGGGCTGAGGATTTAGCACAGTGGAACAAGCACCTGCTTGTAAGTGTGAGGTCATGAGTTCGATCCCCGCTGCCAAAAAAAAAAGGCAAAATAATAAGAAATGGTTTATTTGAAGATGGGGAAAGCTACATGGGACCAAAAGGAAGAACTGGACAGTGAAGTGCCTGTGAATTTCTCACCTGCAGCTTCTTTTATTGAGATCTTTGTACTTCTAAGATTCTCAGAACCTCACTGGCACCCTGGTTTGTCTTTCACCCTAATCTTGGATTCCTCCAGCCACGTGACCTTTCCCAGGCCTTTGTCGGAGGGTAAGATTATGAGTAGGTTAGGCTGAAGGATGAAGTGAAGAGGAGGTTTGTGTATCGAGCTCCCTAGGAACTTCCCTGTCCTGATTCCGTTACCTGTCTACTCTAATTGCTGAGGTTAGCAGCCTGTCTAATTCCTTAGAGTCTAATTAGACTAGACTCTAATTGCTGGAGTCTGTCTGCAGAGGTCAACACTGAACTCAGGAGGCCGAGGCAGGAAGATCCCTGTGAGTTCAAGGCCATTGGGTTACGTAATCGAGCTTAAGGTCAGCCTGCACTACTAGTAGGACTCTGTCTCCCTCAAAAAAATACTTTTAGTAAAGCTCAAGGAGGCTTCATTTCATCTTTTCCCTAACTACAGTGTGTGCTGTCCCTCCATTCATGTGGGACAGGATGACTACAGAGGTAAGTAGCTTGTGGTCCTCCAGCAGAGCAGGCTCTGGTAAAATTGTCCCCGCAGGCCAGGCTTTGGTAAGAAAGAAGACCAGTGGCACCGGCGTACTGCACAGTGGTTACTTGGCTCCTCCCTGCGCTGGAAGCTCCAGGGGATTTTTCTCTATCTCCACCAAGAATTTGGCTCAGTTCCTGGCAATAGAATACACAAAAGCATGGGGTCCCTGACCTGTTCCCTCAGGGCCACCCGCAATTCCTCAGTTGCCGTTCAGCTTCCCCACCGGCACTGGTTCTGTGGCTGTCTAGCCACCTGTCTGTCTGTCCACCACAGGGACAGCCACGTGCCCTGAGTCCTTGCTTCTCTAACAGATGAGCCTAAGAAGAGCTTGCTTGGTTTTTACTTGTTAGGATGGAGTGGTGGCTTCCACATCGCTCACTTGCCAAATCATAAACCAAAACTCAGCAGGCATGGTGACACATGCCTGTAATCCCGGCATTCGGGAGGCTGAGGCAGGAGGAGCACCATGAGTTCAAGGCCAGCCTGGGTTACATAAGTGAGTTAAGGGCAGCCCGCACTACTTAGTGAGACTTTGCTTCAAGAAAGAAAGAAAAAAGAGCGCAAGTCCTGTACCTAGGAATGTGGAGGAGGGGAGGGGCCAGTGGTGCTGGAGGTGCCCTGAGACCCCTCACTGTTGCCCGAGCCCTAACCACCTATTCCCAAGTACCCCGGGAATGAGGGTAGGGGACAAGGGGGGAACCCCACTTGGGAATCTTTTCCATTTTAGGTATTCTATCTTTCTTGAGCCCATCAAAGACAGGGTGCTACCCCAAGGTCTCAGAAGCCAGCCTCCAGCCTCACCTGATTCACGCTCACCAGCTGGGAACCCTGGTTCCTTTCCACCTTGCTCTCCTCTTCCCCACGCCCGAGGGCCCATGGTGCTGGCCAGTATGGGTCCTCACTTTCTTAAAACTAAAGCCTATGTGTGCAGGAAAAATGTTAAAATTAGAGGGAAAGCAGGGACCCCAGCTCAGGTCGCTGGGGAGGACACACTCTGATATAGGGGTTCAGACAAGACCACCCACAAACGTGGAGGCCAATCTTGAAGGAAGGATTAGCTGATCGGCTTTATCTCAGACTTGCTGTGGCTGCTCTGGAATCCTCATGGTTGGGAACTGCTCCCATTTCCAGGAAAAGACTGTCTAAGTCTGTGGTGGTCTCAGCCATGAGGACTCCACCTTTCCTGGAATCCAGGTGACTCCAGGTTCAAGACAATGACTGGGCATAGCTGACCCCCTTATCTTGGTGTCCTCAGTCTTGGAGGTGGATAAGGTCATGCAAATTCAGGACAATCAGCTGTCTGCTCAGCTCCTGGACAGACTCCCTAAACGATCAACAGGCCCCTCTGCAGAGCTGAGAGGACCTGACCCAACATTTACAGTAACAAAGAATACAAAATGAAAGGAAGGTCAAGTTTCATTCTGTCTTTTTTACTTAATGGACATCTGCAGGCCCAAGCGAAGTCATGAAATGGCCTTTAAGTAAAAATGGCCTTTAAGTCCCTGACTGTCCCAGCCCAAAACATAAATCATATATATATTTTTTTGTCTTTTTCCTTTTTACTGGTACCAGGGATCGAACTCATGACTGCCTGCTTTACAAGGCAGGCGTTTATGCCGCTGAGCTAAATCCCCAGCACCAAATCATATTTTTTAACAAATAGCAGGTTGGGGCCCAGGATTTAACCTGTTCCCCATTCTGATGGTCATCTCTATAAAGTGACTGTTAAGAGTTTTCTGGCGCAATAGAGAAGCAAAAAAAGAAAGTGGCCTTTTTATTGAGCACATGGAGAGGAGCCCACAGCCCGCGGGGGTTTGGCTTTCCCTCTGACTAGACATAGAGGGGCAGAAGGTTATATGACCTCTAATCAGAAGTGGCACATGGGGCGGGCATTGATGACATGTGAGGAACTCATTGGAATTTTCTTCATGTGCAAACGGAGGGGAAGAAAGAAGGAGTGGCCATCGGGGTAATCTGTCCGCTTTGCCCTTCCTCCACGTTAACCGCTGCAGTAATTTAAACTTTCAGTGGCTTCCTGTCCGACCTACTCTTTTCAGGCTCCTCCTCTCTAGAACTTTGCTATTTCCGTTGTGGCTATACTTCCCGTTTGCTCTTTCTACTATTCCTTGTCTGGTGCAGCCTGGGAAGCCTGACTCCTGGCACCCTGTGTGGGACACAGGAAGTTGGAAACTTCATCTCTCTTACCTGGCAAAACCCATCAGCAAATGCACGCCCCTGCATTCTCCAGACGGGCAGCAGGCTGGTCTTCCAAGGAGGGCAGGCCAGATGCACAGATAGGAGGAAGGCCAGGCACTCAGTGGGGCTCCCCTCTATCACACCACCAGCCGCTCCTCCCCACACCCTCAAGGCCGCCTGAGCACTCAGAGCATCAGAGCACAGGAGCGGCCGATGCACAGGAGAGCACAGGACCATGTGCCCGCCTGGCCTCAGCCAGGGCTGCAGTCCGCTGCTTTCAACCCTCAAAACATTCCAGACAGCTAGCTTCAAGCAACTCGAGTGACATTTTCACACCAAAAATAGTTTCAGAAGCAACACTCCGCAGATGTCTCTAGCTAGCAGGGAGCCAGATATTTGATTTTAACCATTTGAGAAAAGCATGACTTCCGAGGCTGGAGGCTGATCAGCAAAGGAGTACCCCAGACCGAGGGCAAACAGATCACACAGCCCCTCCCTGTCCGCGCCTCCCGGGAATCCACAGCCCCGCTGACTTTTACACCCTGGCTTCCAGCACCAGCAGATCTAGAGGGACAGAAACGCAGGGCCACGCAACAGCCTTTTTCGTTCCAATTATAGAAATGTTCCTGGTGAAATGAGGCTTTGGGGTTTTTGCTTTAAATACTCCAGTTTTTAAAAATGAGAGGGGGAGGAAAAGAAATGGAAAAGTTAGCAAAGAACGATAATTCTCAAAGTTGGGTGACAGATAATGTGGGGGCTCCTCCTACCATCCTCTTTAGTTGTGTGTGTCTTTAAAATATTTTTATATAATAAAACATTTTTTTGGATCCCAGGAGGAAAAAACCCTCAGCTCTGTTTTCATCTGGAGTCATGTAAGTTATTTATATCTGGCAATTAGTCAAGAGCATTAGATACAGATGAGGGAGCCCCGAATTCCCCTCCTGCAGGAAATTCAGACAGTTATTTTCCAATTGCACTCATGAAAATTAATGGGTGCTCTACAAGAAAGAATTATCACGTAATGGCTGTAGCTTTTTAAAAATTAGGCCAGGCGTGGTGGCACACACCCGTAATGCCGGCACTCGGGAGGCTGAGATAGGAGGACTGGCCGAGGCTACAAACTGAGCTCAAGGGCAGGCTGAATTACAGAGCAAAAAAAAAAAAAAAAAAAAAAAAGGCTGCTATGAGAAGCCAATGAGACGAAGCTTGCCAAGGAACCAGGGCTGTGCCCCAGGAATTTAACAGATGATAGATTGCCCCACGCACCGGTAGGGCCCCACCCCACCAGGGTAGGAGCTCACAGAATCCAAGTTTCCTCCTGCTGCACATTGTTGACTGATGACAGCAAGATTGCTTCAGGAAGTGGAAGCCCACAATCCCATGAGGATTTTTTTTAACTTCAATACTTGGGGTTGAATCCAGGGTACTCTGCTACTTAGCTGCCCACCCACCAGCTCCTCCTTCCGTCCCTCCTTTCTTTCCTTTTCTTTCTATTGTTTTGCTTTCCTTTCCTTTGAGACTGGGTCTCACTGTGTATAGTAGTTCACTGGCCTTCAGCTCACTGTGAACCCTGGGCTGGCCTCTAATTGATCATAAAAAGCTATACGTTTACCCTGTCGTGAATGTGTCTCTACGTTCCCAACAACTGTGCCCCAACCAGATAGATAGATAGATAGATAGATAGATAGATAGATAGATAGATTCAAACTGAGCACCTTGTGCTGGCCAAGCAGGAGCTTATGCCACTGAGCTATATCCTGGGTCCGTTCATGTATAAGTATCTGTTGAGTCCCTGTTTTCACCCCTCTTTGGTATATTCCTAGGACTGCTACGTAGTTCAGGCTGGGCTTGAACTCATTTGTAGCCTCAAACTTACAGTAGTCCTCCTGCCTCAGCCTTCTGAGCCTTGGGATTACAGCCATGCACCCCCAGGCCTGGCTGGGTTCTTGATGTTATTTGTGTATTTTCTCACTCGTTTATTATCTCTCTCCCTGTAGATTCCAGACTCTGCTGCCTAAAACAGTGCATGATTCACACTATGAACACAGCATATATTCTTAGAAGAAATGGATTTCTCACAAACTGAACAGAACATTAGAGAAGCAACCTTCCTTATAGAGCTGTCAAAAAGATGAAATGGAGTCACTCATGGCCCTGGACGGAGCCCAAAGTAGTGAAGTCAGGAACTGCTTTTGTGGCTTCTATTTAACTCTCTGCTGCCAACAAATATTCTTTCTTTCTTTTTTCTGTTTTTTCCTTTGAGACAGGGCCTCCTTCTGTAGCCCAGGCGATCCTCCTGCCTCAGCCTAAATACTTTTTAACATTCTTCACTTTGCCCACACTGAGAGGGTACCAGTTATCAGAAGGATCAGTACCTTGGCTCTATGCTTAAGCAACTCATATCGTAATGGAATCCAGAATGTGGCCTTAAAAACTGAAATTCGAGGAATGTTCATGGACTGAGATCACCTGTGTTTTATTTTTTCTTTTAACTGATGGATTATGATCATAACCATGTATGGGGCACAGTGTGATGTTTTGGTACATTTGTACATTGTGCATTGATTAATTCAGGATATTTAGGTTATCAATCATCTCCAACATTGGTCAATTCTTTGTAATGAGAACATTCAAAATTTCCCTTCTGGCTATTTTGAATTACGCTGTGTTCAGCGTAATTCAAACTAATCAAATTAATGTCATAGGGGATGATGTGACCCGGATGTCTACGCAGCCTGGGTGAAGACAGACCCAGAACAATTGTGCTCCTGTTTATTGGCCTCCGGATCGCAGGTCCTGGGCCAGACAATGACACCTACCCATCGGCATTTCACTCCACCTCTCATGCACAGGGCCACAAGAAGTTGTTTACTTTTTGTCAGGCTACACCCTCATTCTGTACATCTTGGAAGCATGATCTCAGGCAATCCTGGCTGGGGAATGGAGAGATGAAGATTCTCCTCTATTAATAGAGGCTGATAATAGTAGATTTTGAACAAGCATCATCCACCAGCAAATTCTTATTAAATGCTTGGTACAGAGTAGGGAGACTGAGTCTGGAGCCAGAGAGGCACTGACTCACCACTGTCCCATTGTTAAGAAGTTCACAGGCTAGAGATACAGCTCAGCAGCACAGTGCCTGCCTGGCAAGCACAAGGTCGAGAGTTTGAGTCCTGGTACCAAATAAATAAACAAAATAAAAACTTTTTAAGAATAAGTTTATGATTGGCCAGGTGTAGTGTTGAACACCTTACAGGCACTTAGGAGGCTGAAGCAGGAGGCTGAGGTGGGAGGCAAGTTCAAGGCCAATTTGGGATACACAGTGAGTTTAAGGCCACCCTGGACTAAAGAGCAAGAACCTGCCTCAAGGAAAAAAACAATTTAAAATAAAAAATTAAATAAAAAGAAGCTTATGATCAAAAAAGGGCAGATGGGACTTCAGGCTGAAAAACTCCTGCTGGACCTGAAGGGCCTATATTGTATTTTGACTCACAGTTCCAGAGGTGTCAGGTTGCTGGGGCCCCGCACCAGCCTGTCTTTTAATAATAACGGGGCACCTACAAGCTTAGCCGCCAGCAGCACTGCTTCCCACTGCTTGGCAGATAGCAGTCCTTCCTGGAGTGAAATTGTTAGGCCTGAATAAATGAACAGATTCAAACACAGCAGCCTCCCCTGAACATGGTACACCTAACCCTGAGGCTGCTTTCAGGACCAGAGATGAAGTTCAGACAACTAAATGAACTAAGCCCTAGTAGCTAATCCTGCCTTAGAGAACAACACAATCAACTGGGCTATGATTTGAATGAGTCCTCCCACAGTCCATGTGCTGGAAACTTAGCCCCCACGTTCATACGTTCATTGTATTTGGAGGTAGAGCCTTTGGGAGGTAATCAGATAAAATTGTGAGGGTGGGGCCCTGTGGTGGTAGTGTCAGTTTTCTATTGCTGTGACAAAATACCTGAGATAATTGATTTACAGGAGGGAAGGTTTATTTTATTGATTGTTTAGTTTGGTTTTGCTTGGTTTTGTTTTGTTTTTTAAGACAGGGTCTCATCATGTAGTGCAGCTGTACACTAGCAAAAAGAGCTTCGTTATGTTTGTGTTATGCCTAAGTTATATGACCAAAGTACCTGTAATACCGCTGTACTGTTGTGTATGCATTTTTTTTTCTGGGTGACCTAATTGATATGTTAATCAATGCTCCCCTCTGTAAAGAATTGTAAATCCCTGGGAACCTGACCTAATTGATATGTTAACCATTGCTGCCCTCTACAAATAACAGATGTTGTGCTAAAATAAATTGACAAAGGGTTGTTAATTCCTGCTAGACTTCTCTGTCCTCTGCAAAGGGAAACAAAGGTCTTCCTCATTCCTTAGCAGATTTCCTGATCCACGCCCATAACCCCTTACTTTGTAAACTGTGCTTTCTACAAAAAGTCTAAAAAGTTTTGAGGGAGACACACAGCTTTTGCAAACTCCAACTGCACTGTGTCGCTGGGCCCAGGATAAAATAAATCAGCGCTGCTTTTTTAAAAAAACATGCCTTGCCCCATTTTTGGACTCGAGGATGGGGCTCTGGGGGGCTCATTTGTGGATTACAAGAGTGCAGGCTGGCCTTGAACACACTATGTAGCCCAGGCTGGCCTCAGACTCATGGCAATCATCCTGTGTCAGACTCAGCCTTCTGAGTACTGGGATTACAGGCATGCGCTACCATGCCCAGCCAGGACACTTTATAATGACTCAGTTTCAGAGGTTTCAGGTTGTTTGACCTGACTATGTGTGGGTGTTTTGATTTTTTTGAAATAGGGTCTTGCTATGTAGCCCAAGCTGGTCTTGAACTCCAGGCAATCTTCTTCTTTCAACCTTCTGAGTGCTGGGATTATAGATCCACTGCTTTTGGGACTGAGGCTGGGTAGGATATCAAGTGCAAGTGTATAGTGGAAGAACCTGCTTGCCTCCTGGCAGTCAGGAAATAGAGAGAGGCAGGGGCCAGAATTCTGGCAGCCAAGACATCACTGGGTCCTAATTCACTCACTTGCTCTCCCATCAAATGGAAAAGCAACACACAAATTCTCTTGTTGGGCCTGTAGCCCTACAACCACATGTGGTCTAGTGGCTTCTTTTGTGAGTGATTGTTCTGTTTTTGTCTCCATAACTTAAAGTCTCTAACCAAATCATCTTTGCCTTCAGTACAAAGTGCCAGTTTACTCAACTGGGCATGAGGCTATTGGTTGGTTCAGTTGCCCTAACCACCCGCATGACCAAACTGTTCCCTGGTGTTCCCTGGTGTCCTTGCATAACAGGCTCCGAGATCCCCACAGACACCTAAAATCATGCACACTTGAGTCCCTAACATAAAACAGCAAAGTATCTTCATATACAGTGAGCACCCCGTGCCCAAAATGCTTAGACCCAGAAGTGCTTTAGAGTTCAGAATTTTTTCAGATTTTGGGATATTTCCACAAACTTTACTGCTTGAGCATCCCTACCCCAAGAGTCTCAAATCTGAAACATTCCAAAATCCAAAAACTTTGAGCACCAGTGTGATGCCCTCTGTCTAAGCTGTGCATATCCTCCTGTGCGTTTAGAATCATCTCTAGCTTATTTTTCATTACTATAACAATGCAAATGCTATGTAATAGCTGTTTAGGGAATTACAGCAAGAAAAACATATCTAAATGCATTCAGTAGAGAGAGATGCAAATTTTTAAAAACATTTTCAGTCACAGATTGGTTTAAACGTAAAACCCGTACATGTAGGGAATCCACTATATTATTATCCTTGGGGTTCTATTGCTAACAGCTTTACTTTCTGTTTCTGTCCGCCACTTTAGAAAGTTCCCCAAAGCTTCACTGGAAGAATCTCAAATCACCCAAGTTCTTGGTTCCACCTCGATCATATGCTGTGCAAATATTCAGTTCTAACTTACTTTAAATCTGACTTTGTTGTTAATCTTGGCTCAGAGCTGGGCATGGTGGCGCACACCTGTAATCCCAGCACTCTGGAGGTGGAGGAAAGAGGATTGTGGCAAGTTTGAGGCCAGCCTGGGCTAGAGAGTAAGGTCCTGGTAGAAAGAAAAAGCAAAACAAAACAAAAGTCCTGGCTCAGAACCAACAAAAACCTAAAAATAAAATTCAAACAAATGTTCCAAATGAAATTATATGCCAACAATCATCCACTCATCCATCCAGCCACTCACTCAGCTCGCAAATATTTACTGAGCAATTACAAACAGCCAGGCACCAGATGAGGTGCTCAGAATAATCACCCAAACAAACAAAATCCCTGCCCTTTAGGAGCTGACATTACTGGCTATAGGGGTGGGGACAGACAATAACCAATACACAAAGTTCTATCAGTAGACAGAAACCACACTGGAGATTGGAACAGAGAAATTTATGCAAATAATCATTAACCAGGTGCAATTTGTTCATTAAGAGTGAAATGATAATGTTAGGGCTGGGGTGGAGCTCAGAGCTAGAGCTCGGCATGAGGCCCTGGTTTTGGTCCCAGGCACCAGAAAAAAACAAAGGGAAGGGGGGAGGGGAGAATGCCAAGTTATTGTGCAGGCAACTGCAGGGGCAAGCACGGGACACAAAAGGCAGAGGCTGGATCCTTCTTCATACCTAGAAGCTAAAAGGAGAAGGAGGTTCAAGGGTCTGTGTCCAAGGAGGTAAGCACTGCTCTGAGGCAGCCCCACCGAGGGTCAGCTGCCGCTCCAGAAGAGCAGTGTCACTGCTGGATGAGGAGCTGTGCCCAGGCTGTGTGCCACCCCTAGGAGGAGGAAATGAATGGAGAGCTGCAAATCCCTCTGCCTCCCACGGTGGCTCGTTTGTGTGTATACCCTCGCCAGGCTATGGTTTTGTTTTATTTTATTGTTGATTAATTAAAGGGTTTTTGGAGGTTTTTTAGTAATTTTATATTTTAAAGAGAATAAAGCCAGCCAAAAGAAACCAGAATAAAAGCCAGTCAAAACAAAACAGAGTAAGTGATCCAGGATTATGAAACAAGATAATAGGAAATCAACAATGGCTACCGTATTGTGTCTTGTTGTCATCAAAATAGCTTCACATATCATCAGACATGGTAAAATCTAACAAAACAGAACAGAGTAGAACCAACACAAACAAACAATGAACACTATACAGGACTTCAAAGCAAGATTCTAGTAAATCCAAAGTGGCTACCATAATATATCTTGTTATCTTTGAAATAGCTGCCCATGCCATCAGATATAATAAAATCAAACAAGACAAAACAGAATAAGATCAAACCAAGCAAAACAATGAAAATGATACAGGACTTTAAAACAAGACAATAGGGAATCAACAATGGCTAGCACCCTCAGAAGGAGATCCCCACGGATGTCCTGCTGAGCACTGTTAGCCTCCAAACAGGCGATCAGATTACTGGCTTTAAGCCTGCACAGTCAACAGAACACTAAACCCTGCAAAGGAGTATTAAGCTGCATTTTACTTCAGTAACTATCATGTCAACCTGCGCTTCTCCAGATGAGCCGGTGGCTTATGGGGGGTGAGGGTCGGGGTACAGGGACCTTGGCTCTTTGGCTCTTGTCTTCCAGTTCATGTGCTGGAAGGGACCTCCACCTGGTTCTCCTCCCCGCAGCCTGCACATGGAGCAGAGATATCAATTAAGCTTACTGGTACATATTAAGTACACATAATGATCACATTCCTCATAGAGAATTTGTACTTGTACATGACACAACTTGATCCTTTTTGTTTCTCATCTCCCTCCTCATTTCCAAAAGCTTTGTTCCCATTTTTACTTCTCTTTTCTTTTCCCTTCCTTCCTTTCCTTCATCTTTCCTCTTCCTAGTTCCCCTCTCCATTTGAACAATTTCTTTCTTCCTATTTTGCAATATCTACGATACATTCTAGCCCTTGTTTACACCTTCAGTTTCTCACATCACAGAGGCCATCTGGTGTTTTCAAGAGTATTTACATGATGTCCAATTTATGTCATTGAGTATGGACTTAGGTGCACCTATTCACCTAGAAATATCTCAAGTTTATCTTTCTTTATGGAAGAGTAGTACTCTATCGTATGAAAAAGTCATCTTTAAATTCATTGGTTGAAGGGTATCTGGGATATTTCCAAGATTTTTAACTATTACACACTGTGCCACTATAAATGTATATATCACTGTGGCAAGATGCTTTTAATTCTTGGGAAGATACCAAGAAGGGGAATAGCTGGGTTGAATGGGACTTCTAGTCCTAGTTCTTTTGAAGAAACTTCACATTGATTTTCACAGTGTTTGCACCAGTCTACACTCCCACCCACAGTGGAAAGGGTTCCTTTGTCCCACAGTCCCTCCAGCATTTGTTATTGGTTGACTTTTGATAATATCCAAGCTTTCTGGTGTGCAATGGTGTCTCTGCATTGTTCTAATTTGCATCTCTCAATGATCTGTGATGCTGAGCATTTTTTTCACATATTTATTTGCTGTTTGTGCTTCTTCATCTGAGAAGTGTGTATTCATATCAGATGCCCATTTTTGGATGGAGTTTTTAAACTTGGGAGAACTGTTTTGTTTTTTATACATTCTCGATAGTAATCCCTTGAGGAACAGCTGGCAAACACTTTCTCCCACATTGTGAATTGTCTCTTCACTCTGTTGGTGGTTTGTCTTGCTGTGAAAAAGCTTTTTAATAAGATGAGATCCTAGTGCTGATTCTTTGTGAGAGTTCCCTTGAAATTGGGGTTTTGTTCCTAAAGTCTTTGCCTACACCAACATCTTAGAGTTTTACCTATTCGACCAGCAGATTTAATGTTTCTGTCTTAATATTTAGGTCACTAATCCATTTTGACTTTAGTGCGTGGTGAAAGATATGGGTCAGTTTTAACCTTCAGCATGTGCAAAGTCAGTTTTCCCAGCACTATTTATTTATTTATTTATTATTTTGAAGGCAGTGAAATACAACAGAACAAAGCCAATTCAGACAATGCTGTGAAATTGGTACAGAACTTCACAGCAGGATACCAGGATAACAGTAATAGGTACCATTGTATATCTCGTTATCTTCACAACAGTTGTCTATCCCATCAGGCATAGCAAAATTAAACCAAATACAGAACATTATAAAATCAATCAAAAGAAAATATTGAGTAAAGTAAAACCATTAATCATAATGAAATAAAACAATGAAAATAAACTTTGCCTTCAAAGAGATGGTAGAAGGAAATCCCCATAATTTGCTATATTGCATACAGCAGTCCTCCCTAAGAGATGCTCAGACCTCCGGCCCCAGTTGCTAATGGGGCTAGGGGGTGGGGTGGGATGTTTGATTCCTAGTCCACACCTGGCAGGCTCACAAGAGATGCTGACTGGGTCTCCTGGCTTGCCCTGGAGAGAGGTGCTTACCAAGAGGGCAGGCAAATTGCTTCTTTGTGCAGCCACCTGAGTTCTACCATGGCCATGGCCGTATCTCTGGGGCCGCTGACCAGGTCTCCTCCTGGCTCATGCAGGAGGCTGGCGTCCAGCACCATTTATTAAAACAGATGTCTGTCTTCCAGGGTTTGGCAGCTGAATGTGTCTGGAGTTGTTTCTGCATCTTCTAATTTGTTCTCCTGATTCCCAGGTCTGTTTTATTTTTTGTCAGTACCATGCTGTTTTTATCACAGTAGCCTTGTACTATAATTTTAGGTCCAGAGTTGTGATACCCCCTGCCTTGCCCTTGTTGCCCAGAACTGCCTTTTCTACTATAGGTCTCTTATGGCTCCAAATCAATTTTAAGATTGTTTTAATTCTGTGAGATATGCTGTTGAAATTTTGATCAGAATTATAGTAAATCTGTATAACAGTTTTGAAAGTATGGCCATTTTTACTATATTGATTCTTCCTATCCAAGACCAAGGCATATCCTTCCATTTTCTGATATCCTCTTTGGTCTCCTTTTTCAGAGCACTGTAGTTTTCAATGTAAAGGTTTTTTACTTCCTTCATTAGATTGCGTCCTGGGTATTTCATTTTTTTGGAAGCTGTTGTGAAAGGTGTTGTTTCCCTGGTTTCTCAGTGAGTTTGTTATTCATGTGCAGGAAGGCTATTGATTTTTGAGTGTTGACTTCCCTTCCAGCTATGCTACTAAAAATGTTTATTAAATCTAGAAGTCTTTTGGGGTCTTGTACACAGAGTATCATGCCATCTGCAAATACTGATAATCTAAATTCTTTCTTTCCTGCCCTTATTCCTTTTATTTCTTTGTCTGTCTAATTACTCTGGCTAATGTTTTCAGAACTATATTGAATAAATGTGGAGACAGTGGACGTTCTTGTCTTGTTCCTGATTTCAAAGTGAAAGCTTTCAATTTTTTTTTTTTTTTTTTTTTTTTGTCTTTTTTGAGACAGGGTCTCTCTATGCAGCTCAGGCTAGCCTTGAGCTCACTTTGTGGCCCAGGATGCTCTTGACTCACAATGATCCTCCTGCCTCAGCCTCCCGAGTGCTGGGATTACAGGTGTGAGCCACCACATCCAGCTTGGATTTCAATTTTCATCCATTTAGTATGATATCAGCTATTGGTTTGCCATAGATGGCTTTTGTCTGATTGAAATAAAGTTCATTTATTCCAATCTTCTGTAAGGTTTTAATCATGAATGGGTGCTGCCCTTTGTCAAATGCTTTTTCTGCATCTATTGAGATGATCATATGGCTTTTGTCACTGGCTGGGTTAATATGGTGTATTATATTTACTGATTTGAAAATGTTGAACCATCCTGGCATCCCTGGAATTAATCCTACTTGATCATAGTATATAATCTTCTTGATGATTTGTTGCATCCTGTTTTAGGTCAATGTTTTAATCTGAGTTTCATAAGTGTGTTGGGGATATAGAGGCACAGAAATTTTAGAGGGATTTTGGAGTAAAGTTTAGCCTTGTCTTGCTGCCGAGGAAGATTACCGAGGTGACTAAGTAGACAGCAGAAATGTCCTAAGGACTTCTTTGTCCTCGAGCCCAGGGCAGGATTTTTCCAACTCATTCTTCGCCTCTGTCACCGAAGGTTATCTCTTGTGCAGGCTGTGAAGTGTTCCAACTTCCAATTTGCCCTTTGATTTTTTATTTTCCCTCACTCTGTCAAAGAACTGAAAAGCAATCATTCAGGTCTCTTGATTATTGGTTTAATTTTGCTAGTAGTCTCTCTCTCTCTCTCTCTCTCTCTCTCTCTCTCTCTTTCTCTCTCTCTCTGTCTCATGTTTCCTTCTTTAAACACGAATTTGAAATGTAACAAGATCCTGTCTCAAATTTAAAGATTTATTTTTTAAAAAAGGACTGAAGATGTAGCTCAGCACAGAGCCCTGGGGTCATAATCCCTCAGGCTGCTGGGGAAGAAACAAAAATTACGATGCATTGAGCAATCACTCCGTGCCATCTCTCTGTGACTTCCCTCGTTCAGTCTGTCACCACCCATGCTTGTGAGGTAAGAATCTGAACCTCACACGGGTTTAAACCTCACCCAGGGTCATGGGGAGCTGGTGGTACACAGCAGTGCGAGCCTCCAGCCAGGTTCATCGGGATCCAGCACCTGCCCGTTGTGGGGAGAACCAAACTGATGAACAGGTGTGAGGGTGCTTCACAGGTGCAGGTGCAGTGTGGCCTCAAGGCTCAGGCACCCCGGTTGAGGGCTGTTTGCTTGCTTTTGAGTCAAGGTCTTGCTATGTTGCCAGGCTGGCCTTGAACTTGAGCCCTCCCACCTCAGTGCTCCCAAGCCCCATGTCCAAATGGCTGGGATCAGAGGCTTGTGCCACGGCGCTCACCACTGCTGTCCTTACTGTGTCCTTTCCAGAGCGTGTTTCAGGCATCATGGCGCAGACAACCTGAGAGCCGTTACTGGGATGAGGGGCGCATGTCACCTGGATGTGGCTGGCTTCAGCCCCTCCCCAAATGTGCCATCCAGCCCAGCACTCACTGGGCCTCGCTTCCTCCATGCCAGGCCCTAACGCATTTCCACAGTGATTTCTGATAGGCCTTGATTGTTATAGCTGGAATCCATTATAGTTTTTGCTTTTGGAAACACATGGTGGGGTTACGAGCATGAGTTTCTGGACAGGTAGGGTTGCACATCAGTAAGGGTGGCTGTTCCAACCTGACCTATCTTCTGGTCACTCTCTAGACAGCAGTCACCCACTCTGGAGTAGGTCTCCTCAGTGGATGCCTTGAGATGTTACAAAAACCAAGTAGGGGTTAGAGGGGTGCCTTGTTTTGCAGATGGGAAACTCAGTGTCCAGTTAACTTACTCCTTTGGAATGTATTCTTAACCGCTGAATATTGTTCAACACTCACATATTGAGAAAGAGTGGTTCAATATTCTTCTGCACATGTGCATGGCCTGCCTGCCTCCTAGAGGCAAAATGCAATGCAAAGGGAAATATTGATTACATTTCACAACTAGAATTCTGCTGTAAGAGAAAAGGAAAATGGTCAGAATTATCTTATGGTCAGACTTTGTTTGCATGAAGAAATAACCCTTACTCGTGTTCAAAATGTAAATGTGAGCCATAGGAAACGGGACACCTTTGGCCCCTAAGGCCCGGCTGGAAGCGTGTACCCTCACTGAGCCTGAGGTTCCCTTCACTCGCCTTATGGACTCTAAGGTAGGTGAGGTTTCCACGCCAACCTTAACTGTGAACTCTGCTGGCCTCTATCCATCCTTATCTGATTTTGTTCAAGCTTCTCAAGGGCAGTATCTTCTATTGGTGGATGGAGAATTTGGTCCATGTACTTTTTTCTCTCAGTGACCTCAAATGGATTGAACAAGACCTGGAAAAGTGATCAGACAACCCTGATAAGTACATGGAGGTCTTTAAGGGACTAGCACAGACCTATGAACCAGAAAGATGTAATATTACTCTTGAATCAAGAAATGACTTCTAATGAGAGACAGGCAGCATCACAAGCTGCTATTGCATTTGGGAATGAATATCATATTGTTAATTTTAGAAGGTTTGAAGATGGGCAGCCAGGGGAGCAATCACTTCCCACTGGAGCCCCAGCGATCCCTGCCAAAGACTCCTGCTGACCTGACAGTCAGACAGGAGACATCTTTGGACACGTATTCTTGAAGATCTAAGAAGGACAAAAACAACCACTTCAACTATTTTAAATTGTCAGCGTTCATTGGGAGAAAGATGGGAACCCTTCTGCCTTCTCAGGTTGCTCATAAGAGGCATTGATGAAACATACCCTGGCTCCTGATTCAGTAGAAGGACAAATTATTCTTTTTTTTTTTTTGTCTTTTTCCTTTTTATCAGTACGGGGGATCGAACTCACGACTGCCTGCTTGCAAGGTAGGCGCTTATGCCGCTAAGCTAAATCCCCAGCCCCGACAAATTATTCTTAAAGGCAAGCTTATTACCTGGTCAGCCTCAACATATTAGGGAAAAGCTACAAAAGATAGCTCTTGCTTCAGATAGCGCTCTTGATCCATTGGTGAGAATTGCTTGCTCAGTATTTTATAATCAAGACCAAGAAGAGGCCAAGGAAGGAAACAGAGACCAAGAGAAAGTGGCTGCCTTGGTTGAGGCCTTAAAACAGATTCTAAGTCTGGTACTTGGGGCTCGGTGCTACCAGTATAGGAAGCCAGGCCACTGCAGAATGTACTATGGTAAGAACCATTACAAGGGGCTGGGGATATAGCTCAGTGGCACAACACTGCCTGCAAGTGTGAGGTCCCGAGTTCAGTTCCTGGTACACACACAGACAGACACACACACACACACCATCAAGATGAGAGTCCTCCTGAGCCATCCCCTGACTACAAAGATGACCAGCAGAAGTCAGACTGTCCCCTGACATAGAGGCCCCAGGGATCAGACCTCCATCTTGCTGTGAGTGGCACTGTTACCACCTGTGGATTACCAGCTGTTCCAGCAAGGTCAGAGGGCCCCAGGGCACTCGCTGTCCTCTCCCTCTGGCTGGACTGCCATCTCCATGGAGGAGCCCGGGGCAATCATGACCACAGCGGGAAAAGAAACCAGCCTATTGCCAGAGAGTGGTATGTGTCTCTCTGTCCTTCTTTTCAATCCTGGCTTTCCCTCCAGGGATCATACCTCAGTGAAAGGAGTCACTAGAGAGGAGGTAACTGGATATTTCTCACAACCCTTAGGCTAAAAAAGGGATGGCTATCTCTTCCCCAGTTTCTTTCTGCTTATGCCTGAAAGTCTAGTTGTCTGCCTGGAGGAAGATATCTTGGTTGAATACTGTAATATACATGCACCCGGGTCAGGTACACTGCCTTCCCCTCACGGAAACAGAAATAAATCCTAAGTATGAGCAACTCAAGGTAGAAGAACAAGAGAAATAACAGCTGCCCCAGTGCAAATACCTTTTAAAGCTCCTTACTATTTTTCCTCATGGGAGATAGTACTCTCTAAGGCCCATAGTCAAAAAAGGATTATTGCCTATAATCAATTAATTTAAGGGCATAAAGTTTGCTTGGATCCTGTAACATTCCCTGTAACACTCCGATCTTAGGAGTTGAAAGGCTTGATGGAGAGTGGAGGTTGGTACAGGACCTTAGATTGGTAAATGAAGCAGTAGCATCAATCCAGCTGGTGGTACCTAACTGTATATGCTCCTCTCTCAGAAGATTCTGGGTGGTTTTTAATGTTAGATTTAGAAGATGCTCTCTTTAGAGAACCCTTCCCAGTCCTTGTGTTGGTACGAGAAGTTTATATTCACAATCCCATGGAAAAGTTATAGGAATTCCAATCAGTTAATTTCAATCTACCACTTCAGCACAACCCACAGCAAGAATAAAGACATTGAGACATATTTATAGTTACGGGGAGCCACAAGTTCCTAGGTCTGGCCAGAATGAAGGTTCTTTAGAATAGAGGCTTTGACCGAGGGCCAAACCTGGATTTTATTAATTCATGAGGAAGGGAGTGAATTGAGGATGCATGACCGTGAGAATGGTGGGAAGTACCTGAGTGCTGTGAGCTGGGCTGGGTGGGAGGCCCGAAATCACTTCTGCACTGTGCAGAGAGAAGATACGCAGAAAGAGTCATCTGTGTAACACAACTGAGGTAGCAGCTAATGTTTTGGGGCTGGTGCTCCAGTCCTGATGCATAAACATTTCTGCCCTGGGAGGTCATAGCCTCTTACCTCAAGGCTCCATCCCAGACAGCACGGAGCAGTGGCTCTTTATCCTGGCTCAACCACGTTTTTTGGGAGTCACAAAAGTAACTGTCGCTTAGCTTCAAAGATTACACATCAGCACCTCCGCCAGCCCTATTTATGTTGCTTAAAGCCCCTGAACCGGATAAAGAAATAGCCAAGCCAGCCCTGTGCATATCAGTACATTGAACTGAGACAGGGCCAGGTTTAGCCAAAACGGAGAAAATTGGTCTTTATTCAAGGAGAGTTCTCCAGATCCTCCACACTTTTCTTTTGTATTCCTTTACATACACAGTCCCAGTTTCTTTCTGCCTTGGAAAATCCTCATGAGAAGACCTTCTAACTGACTTGGACTCTGTCTTAGTTACTTCATGGTCGTCGCTGAGACAAAATACCTGATGCCCAAGTTGGGAAAGGAAAGGTTTATTTCTTAAGGTTTGGAGGTTTCAGTCCACACTCAGTTGGCTCCAAGGCAGGTGGGCATGGCTGGACCGCAGTTCATGGCGGCTGCAAACAGCAAGCTCAAACCAGCAAAGAGAAAGACACACCTTCTTCCTGCCATTACATCACATCCTGGCTCCACCCCTATGTGGGTGGAGCACTGACACCATCAATCCAAGCACTATGAATGAATAACAATCCAAGACAATGAATGAATAACAAATGCACAATTCAAACTTTTGAGGGCTGGGGGACACAGACATAAACCATGACAGACTCTGTTTCCTCAGAGATTCAGGGATGGTCCTCATCTTTTTGGGCAAGTTCTTTACCACACCTTGGCCTGTTCTGAATTTTTCCAAGTCATGGTCTTGTAATATATAGCTGATATACTTTTATGTGCCCCTTCAGAAGAACTCCCTAGTCAAGGCACCTATGCTCCGCTGAGTTTTGTAGGTCTAAGGCACAACTTTGAGCCTTGAGGTAAGATACTCAGCCCTTATCATATTTAAGGGGACCCAAAGACTGAGGGAAGAGAGAATTAAATCAATATTTTCCTCCCCATAACCCAAGTGCCTAAAAACAGCTAAGGGAATTCCTAGGAATATAGGCTTTTGTTGCCTCAGGGTATGGTGAGATTGCACAACCTTCTATGAGCTTATAAAGAAGCCCAAAAGGCAGATACCCATATTTTAACCTGGGAACCTGATTCCCAAACTGCATTCCAAAACTTTAAACAGACACTTGTAGGTGCCCCAGCACTGAGCCTACCAGCAGGATTCTGCTTCAATCTGTGTGTTAATGGAAGGCAGGGCATGGCTTTGGGAGTTCTTACAGAGGACAGGGGACCTGCTCAACAGCCTGGAGTGTGTCTGAGGCATGAGTAGCAAATGGATGGCTTGCTGCCTTAGAGATGTGGCTGCTGTAGTGCTCCTGGTACCAGGGCACCCAAGCTGACTTTAGGCAAAGATCACACTATACATACACTTCCCGATGTAGCAGGACTTCTTCCTTCCAAAGAGAGCCTTCGACTATCAGACAAATGACTTAAATACCAACCTTGATAGACACATTGGAACACACCTGTAATTCCAACAGTCAGGAGGCTGAGGCAGGAGGATCACCTTGAGTTCCAGACTAGCCTGGACTAAAAAATGACTTTGAGGCTAACTCGAACCATACAGTGAAACCCTGCCTCAAAAAAAGACCAAAAAACAAATTACCAGGCTCTATTTCTGGAAGGACCAGCCATTCAAACAAAGACATGTTCCTTCTCAAACCCTGCCAACTTTCTATCAAAACAAGAAGGAAACTGAGACTGAAAGATGAGACTGTGAACAGGTAATTCTGTACACATATGTAGCCAGAGACAACTAATTAGACACATCCCTTACTGATCCTGACTTGCCCCTGGTCAGTGACAGCAATTCCTTCAAGGAAAATGGGACAAGAAAGGCGGGGTACACAGTAAGGGCTGCACATTGGACACTTAAAAGTTCCTCCCTTGCCTCTGGGACTGGTGCCCAGCTAGCAGAACCCACAGCTCTGAAGAGGGCTTCCAACTCGGTGAAGGACAAAATGTCAGTATTTATACTGACACATTAAAGTGCACTTTCCTAGTGCTGCGTGCTCATACTGACACATGGAAAGAAAGGAATCATCTCACAGCCAATGGAGCTCCCATAAAGTGTCACAGACTTTCTTAACTGTGTATCTGCCCTCCAAAGGGGCAGCAATTCCCTATAAGGGCACCAAGAACGAGTTGATGGAGTACGAGAAGATAATCCCCTGGTTTATGCAGCTGGAGAAGAAGCTGCTCAAGGGCCCGCCCGTCAGGTCCCATGATATGGGATGGATCTTTTGATCATACTTGACCCAAATACTCTCAGTCAGATATCGAACAGGCCCTCTCCCATGGGTGTCAGTTCTTTCCATCAGGGTGGTTACAGTCTGATGACAGTAAATTGCTCCTTCCTGGTGCCAGTCAACGGAAAATTATTAAGTCTTTCCATCAAACTTTTCACTTGGCTACACATCCATATTTACAGCAATACAATTTGTTAATTTGTAATATCCAGATTTTGGAAACAGCCCAAATACTCATTAACTGGTGAATGCATAAAGAAGGGGTACGTGTTTTATAAAATGGAATACTACTTTGCCATGAATAAGGATTAATTCCTTCTAGATAACTCTAGGTAAAAAGATGCACCCAACCCAAGCTCTGCAAACCAGAGACTGTCTTTGAATATGAGCAAGCATCCAAATATGCCTATGAACACACAGAAGTCTTAAAGTTCTTGCTCAAAAAGAAAGCAAAGTCTTTAGATAAGTCAGTCGTTACTCAGCCTTTTTACTATTCACTGCCTAAAGGAGAGGGCAGTTTCTTTTTAGTATGGGTTCAGGAAATGCAGCCATTACAATCTTGTTGGAAATGTGGCCTGTTCCTCTGGTCAAGGACATCGGGACTTCCTTGGTGGGTATCCCCACTTCAAGGAGATGATTTGAATAAGCCAGAAGACAGCACTGATGAGACCAGAAAAAGCTCAGTGTTCATAGATTAGCCCACCATTACAAGGTAACTGAGAGGCCTATGAACCCCATCCTTGATGATCCCAAACATAATCAGAATTTTTTCTAAAAAGGTCAGGGGCTGGGGATTTAGTTCAGCGGCATAAGCACCTGCCTTGCAAGCAGGCAGTCGTGAGTTCGATCCCTGGTACCGATAAAAACAAAAAAGACAAAAAAAAAAAAAAAAAAGAAGAAGATCACAGCAGCCTCTGTACAGACTTTAGTAGAACACTGTTAAGTAGAAGCAAAGGTCCTATCATGAGTGCTAATAATCATAGATATCAAAATGGCTCCTTTCAGAAAAAGGATGATTGTATGTAGTTATCTCCAGCTCTAGGACAACTTAATAAAAAGACCCCTTTTGGTGGGAGCAAAGAAAATAACTCCAATTCTCTTATTAACATTGGAGATGGACAACACCTGAGCAGTGTATATACACTATAATTTTACAGGTCAAAGACTGGGTTGCAACAAACTGGTTTAATCATCCTGGAATTAGATGGGAAGCCCCCAGTGGCACACATTGGTCCTTGTGGAACCAATTTGTGACCGTGGCTACCCCCTGGATGAATAAGGAGATGCACACTGGGATTTGTGTGGTTAAAAGGCAGGAGTGTCAAAAATACAACAAATCTGTGAACTTACATCAATGGCCTAGGAGTGTGTTTCACTGGTAAGCTCATTTGGCTTCTATCTTTATCCCTTTCCTGGGATCAGAGGACGTCATGCAACACATCGAGGCCTAGGCTGACTGTACTCAATGGCTTTAAGCAATACTTCAACCAGTCTCTCTCCTAAAAGAAGCAAAATTAATGGAGCAAATTTCCTCCAAAATCAGACAGTATTAGATAGTCTAACAGCTGCTCAAAAGAGTACTTGTGCAATTGTAAAATCTGAATGTTGCATGTACCGTCCTCATCCTTTTGCTAATATCTTGATGGCTATTCAAGATATTAAAAAACAGTTAATGCAATGTCAGATTCTGAAATTCCATGGACCTCCGTATCTTCTGTGGGAAGCTGTTACTGGCGCTTCCTAGTGGAAACATGTGTTGGTCATATTAGTGATGGTGTTGTTGGAGACCACTATAAAGTGAAGCGGCTCTGAGCAGGATTTAAATTTTACTAATTGGCTTTCTATGTTTATCTGTGAGTCTGCCCTAGGACTAGACCCCTTGCCTGGCGACGGGAGCTGATTCATAGTAAGTGAACTCTATGAATCACTGGTCCTGGCTGAGGTCTGTAGTGGCCTGTGAAGCCAGAGATACCTCAAAGGGCAAGATAAGGCCACAGCTGCAGACACTCTGGCTCCACCCCAGTTAACAAGGTAGAGACTGCAGCTGCAAAGATTACTCCTACAGTCTCACTTCTACCATGTCTTCATGAGAAGACCATGCCACTAAATTGACTTGATTCGTGACTTGGAGATGTCCTTGAAGTGACTCCCAAGTCCCTGCTCATCGCCTGCGCTTTCCTCAGTCTCCGCCCTTTGTCCTTGGTCCCAATATAAGTGGACTGATCCAGAGAAGCTTTTGTCTTAACCCTTGAAGTTTTGAGCTTAATTAAAGGGTTTTGACCCCCCTGGAGCCCTAAAAATCATACAATTTGTCTCTTTTTATTTAACCTCCATCATACACTCATTTGGGAGATCGGGGATCTAGGTCAGAACCCAAAAGGTGTGGTTGATCTTATTATTTGGCCATTGTACACTTAACTGTTGTTTCAGGCTTTCCCCTCCGGACTAAAGTGTATGCCTACCCACGAGGAGAACACTGGTGTCTATTGAAGGCCTTTAGATAGACCCTCTAGAGAGTATCTCTGACTGCCAATTACAACTATGACCTCCTTCAGCTGCAGGTGGCCAAAACAATCATTGCCCCTTCCCGTCTCACAGCAGTGAAGTGTACCTCATTAGAGGGGGGAACATTATAGACAGCTAAGTTAGGTAGAAATATTATAGGCAGTCAGACAGGGCTAGGCCCTCAAGGCAGTCAGTTCAGAGGGTGAGAACACATCACTACTGTGGCCGGGGGTGCATCTGTTTAAGGCTGGGCCTAAAGATAAAGACAGAATGACCAGGCCTACATTGCTCCCCAAGGGAAAAGCAATAAATTGACGATTAACTATAATTGGTATCACCTGGCCCGGTGAAGTCCACTAGCCATCAGTCACCCAAATGAGTGACCATGTACACTTGCTTTCTGCTTCCCCATTGGCTCAATATTACCTAAGGGACTATACTTGTAATCTTATTGGTTGATCATAGCTTTGAGCTGTGCCTACCTCATAATTTCACTCTATAAAAGTTACTCTGTAAAGTGGGGTCCACAGCAACCCATTTTCTGGTCCCCTCCTATCTCTCAGGAGTTTCTCTCTCTCTCTCTCCCTCTCCCTGCCTCTCTCCCTCTCTCTCTCTGTGTCTCAATAAATTTTCTGACTCCTGTTGCTCCTAAGAACTGGTGGTCAATTTAATGCCAGTTGGATTACATCAGCATGGCAATGAGCGTAGATGTCCCCCCTCAGGATAGTTGCCAGCATAGAGAGGTGGAGAAGGAGAAGGAAGGAGCTAACGCATTGCTGTGTTGAGGCACTGTGGGTTCTTCTATGTGTGACTGTTTGAGCTGTTGGTTCTCCTGGAGAAGCTCTGGTCCTCACATCGAGCATTGCTTCCTGGCTCCGGAGGAGAGGACGTGTGCTGCTTGGTCTCCAGGATGAACTTGTCACACGGACTTCCTGGCATGTATTCGACTGTGTTTATCATCAGAGGAGCTCAGGGCCTCCGTGTCGCTGATGATGGCTGTAGGGCTTTCAGGACATCCCTGGTCTTTGTTATAAGTGTTGCTTCTTGGCTCCAGCATAGAATCCTCATCCCACCAGCACAGCTCCTTCACCCTGCTGGCATGGCCTTTCTGGCTTCTACTGCTGAATTTTGGGCCTTCCCGGCACAGATCTGTAAAAGACACTGAGTCCTTCTTTATTGGTCTTTTTCCTTTTTATCAGTACCAGGGATCGTGAGTCCTTCTTGTAGGCTCTAGACCTCCAGTTGGACTCGTAGGAGGCACTGTCATGAGTTCTGGGTTTTCATCTGGACTCATGATTTAGGCCCTTGACTAAATATTCTATGTCTTTGGTGTTGCGGATAGATTTCCTGCATTTTCTTGTGTTAACTCCTGGTGGCCATTATAAAAATAATATTATAAACTCCATGTCCTGATTCTAATTGTTCTCTGTACAATCCCTGACTACAACAGAATTCATTCTTTGATTTTGGGAAACAGAAACTTCTTGTGTCTCACATCCAGCAGGCTGGGAATCTTCTAGAAAAACCTTCTTTGGAACACAGACTTACCAGATCTTTGGAACACAGATCTTACCAGGCATTGGCACTGATGCCAAGGCTGGGTATACACAAGTTAGTAAAAACTGTCCAGTGATCTTAGAACCATTTTAAATACTGGCATATTGCACTACAACAAATACAGGGCATTTTTAGACTGAGAATAAACGCTGGAGTACAGTGACCCACCAAATCAAATAGCCTTGGAATGTAAATTGAAACTCAAGGAAATACAATACACCCTTCTGAATGACTAAATTGAAAAGACTCACAAGAGTTTATAAGGTCCTGTACCAGAACAACTGTGATACTCAGAGCTTTCTGGAAGGTGTCCAAATTGTGCAATCTCTTTGGAAATCTGTTTAGCAATTTTTGTTTTTGTATCAGGAATTGAACTCAGGACCTCATGCTTGCCAGGCAGATGCTGTGCCACTGAGCTAATCTCCAGCCCATTTTGCAGATTTTTAAAGCCAAATACATATCTACCTTCTCACCTAGCAGTTCCAATCCTAAGTATATACCCAAGAGAAATGACTGCATTTTAAAAATGTACAAAAATGTTCCTAGCAACTTTATTATTATTATTATGCCAATGACTAAAAATAATTGAATCCATAAACTAATGAATGGGTAAACTGTGGTGTACAATGGAAAACTACAAACTATAACAAACGCTTATTTGTACAGTCAACAACAGGGATGAATCTCAAAAACACAGAAAGCAGAACAAAAGGAACCATTCACAAGAGCATAAACTGTATGCATGCACGGGAACAGAGTGATGATGACACAGAAGCCCAAGCTGCAGTGCCCTCCGGCTGGGGAGCGGTGCACAGAGCAGCTCGCTGGCTTGCTGAGAATGCTGTCTCCGTTTGCCTGGCGGTCACATGCATGTGTACAGAAAAGCCAGCAAGCATTTGGGATCAGGGCGGGTGGGCTGAGGGTGCAGCTCAGCAGGCTTGTAGCATGTCTGAGGCCCTGAGTTCAATCGCCAGCAACCCCCCAAAAAGAGTGAAGGTTGGTACAGGAGGTGATAAACTTTTTTTTTTTTTTTTATTGGTACCAGGGAGCAAACTCACAATTGCATGCTTGCCAGGCAGGCATTCACGCCGCTGAGCTAAATCCCCAGCCCCGAGGTAATGAACCTTTTAATACATGTACTACCCCTCAGTGGGACAAAGGGAAGGAAAAGCAAGGAACAGAGAAGCAGGAGAGAGTCACCGAGGGAAGCAACCCATCCTGCCTTAGGAGCAGGGTAGGAAACCAGATTGTCTCCGCGACCTGCTGGCCGCTCAGAGGCAGGCTCAACTGGGATGCATCTTCATAAATCAAGATAAGCGCTTTGGAGCCAAATGTAAACAAAATTCGAGCTACTATAAAATTCGGGAAATCTGTGCTGTTCAGTTTAACAGACCAGACAACTATTTCTTTCAGACAACTCTTTTTGATCATAAACATATTTGACAGACACTAAGAAAAAAAATCTTAAAGTACCAAAAAGTTTGTCCTATTGGCTTTAAATTATTTTGAATTTAAATTCTTTCTGATAAAAACTAATTACCTAATTTTAAGTCTTTCTGAAGACAAATAATATAAATTCTGATAAAATAAATAAATATATAACCAATAAATTCTGATCAAAGGCAGTTACCTAACTACAGTACACAGTTTTTTTGTTTTTTTTTTTAAGGGAACAGAGGCCAGGAATTTAGCTCCGTGGCACAGCACCTGCCTGGCAAGCCTGAGGCCCTGAGTTTGATTCCTGATGAGCCTCCCCTCTGAAACAGGAAACAAGTGGGCACCCCCATTTTCTGAGGATCCCACTTTCCAGGCCCCTCTCTGTCCCTCTTAGACAGAAGCTTTCTTTCTCTCAATAAATTCTTCCTACTCTTAAAAAATAAACTAAAATAGGAAACAAACAGTGCTAATGTAATGTTTATCCAACAATAATTATTCTTTAGAATCTGATAATTATTCTTTAGAATAACGAAGGAGAGTGTGGAAGTTGGGCTACCACTCAGTATCTGGGAAAACGTTTTGAAAATTATTCTCTGTGTCAACAGTGAAAAGCAAATATCTAAAGCCACTAATCAAATAGATTATAAAAGCTAGCTCATCAACCGTAAGATATTTTTCAAACAGTTTTCTAGCCACATTTTCCACCTGTCTAGGTGGAACCAGAGAGAAAGACTTTACATCACATCCTTGAAACCCAGGGTGATCACTCGTGATAAAATCAAAAGTGGCTGACAATTACATGAAACTATGCAGGGCCCAGACTGAAGACAGAGGTCACTACCTCCAGCTTATTCTGGTGCCAGACTCAATCCTGAAACCTTGCTGCAACACAGCCCACATTTCCAAGGGCTTCAGGAAACACAAAAAGCATTTGAGCCAGGCATAGTGGCACACACCTGTAATCTCAGGAGAAAGATCACCATGAGTGCCAGGCCAGCCTGGACTACATATGGAGATCCTGTCGAAGAAGGAGGAGGAGGAGGAGGAGGAGGAGGAGGAGGAGGAGGAGGAGGAGGAAAGAAAACTGCATGTGGTGGTTCACACCTGGAATCCCAGCACTCAGGAGGCTGAAGCAGGAAGATCTCCTGAAGTTCAAGGCCAGACTGGGCTTCACAATAAGTTCAGGCCAGCCTAAATGCCATAGTGAGACCTTGTCTCAATAAATAAATAAATCATTCGAGGGCTGGGGGTGTGGTTCAATGTTCTAGTACCTGTCTAGCATATGCAAGGCCCTGGGTTTGACTTCCATCACTGAAAAGAAAAGGTACTTGATTTTGACCCCACAGAAGCAAAATGTCCAATATTAAGGGTTGTGATAACAGTCATATCTTATAATACCGTTTGTCACTAAAAAAAAATTCATGAGGTAGAAATATCTATTTATTGACATGACCTATAAACATAAAAAGAATCTTAGCTCCACTGAAAACCCAAGAAATGTAGATTTAAACCTAAAAGTGAGCCAGATGTGATAATGCTCACCTATAATCCCAGGATCTGGGAGGTGAGGGCAGGAGGATTGCCTCCAGGTCAAGGCCACCCCCTGGGATATGTAGAGAGTTGGAAGTCAGCCAGAACTACATAGTGAGATCTCGAGGGTTTCAAAAGTAAAATCAAACCAAACTAAAAAGGCTGGGGAAGTAGCTCACTGGCAGACAGCACTTACCTAGCATGCTCAGGACCCTGGATTTCATTATTCAATCTGCAGCACTAGAAGAGACAGACAGAGATCCAAAATCAGAGCCAAAAAGAAAGGAGGAAGAGGAAAAAATAAAGAGGTGAGGAAAGAGAAAGAAAGAAAGAAAAAGAAAGAAACAAAGAAAACAGGTGTTGAGGGTTTAGCTCAGTGGCATAAGCACCTGCCTGGCAAGGGCGAGGTTGTGAGTTTGATCCCCAGTACTGGAGGGGAAAAAAAGAAAGAAAGAAAGAAAAGAGGACGAGAAAGCCAGACAGAGTTTCTGATTGGTTGACTGATTGATTTTGGTACCTGGAATTGAACTCAAGACCTTGCAAGTGCCAGGCACTTATGCTGCTGAGCTATATCTCCAGACTGAGTTTTTGCTTTAATATTTAGGTCTTTGACCCACTTTCATTTTATTTTGGTACATGGTAATAAATATGTGTCTAGATTTTATCCTATGCATGTATGTAATCAGTTTCCCAGCGTTATTTGTTAATGAAGCTATATTTTCTCCAGTGTATGGTTTTGACCCTTTGGTCAAAAATCAGTTGACTGAGTGTGCCTGGGGTTATTTCTACAACTTCTATTCTACTGAATTATGTGTCTATTCTTCTGCCAATCCCATGTTATTTTTGAAATAGTTTTCTGTTGTTGTCTTTGTAGGTATGGGAGATCTAATTCACCACCTCATGCTTACCAGGCAGGCACTGTGCGACTGAGCTATATCCCTGGCCCCTACCATGCTGTTTTGATCACTGTAACTTTCTGATATAATTTAACCTCCAGAATTGTAATGATTCCTAGTTTACTATCATTGCTCAGGATTTCTTTGGGTCTCCTTTGGTTCCACATAAATTTTACAATTTTTTTTCCTAGTGCCGTGAAACACATCATTCATATCTTGATTGGGATTGCATTAATTCTGCATGTCAGTTTTGGTAGTGTGCTCATTTTGACAATATTGGGTCTGCCTATCCACCAACCCCAACCTCCAGCCACCTGCCTCCCAGATACAGTTCAAGCATCTCAGTGGGGAGGGGTTGAACTGGAGAAGAGAAAGACAGCCTTCCTTTCCCCTTTTGTTGGTTCAAGAATCTGTATTTCCCTTTAGCTCTCTAAATGTCTCCAGGATTAATTTTCAAGAAAAGAGCTAGCGATTCCAGCTTACACCTTACATAAAATCGAGGGGCTCTCTGCTTCCTTTACAATTACTGTTGAAGTATCATTTACATGCAGGAAACATACTGGTCATGAGCTTTGACAAATACATACCACAGCAAAACCAATATACCAAACAAGATCTAGGACATTTTAAACAAAGCAGATATATTTTTTCTTGCCACTTTCCAAAGTCATTTCCTTTAGCAATGACCCTGTTCTGATTTTTCAAGAATTGTATAAGCCACATTCCATGTCTGCGAGTTCTCCATCAGCAGATTCAACCAATATGGATGGAAAATATTCAAAAAACAAAATTAC
This sequence comes from Cavia porcellus, assembly GCF_034190915.1. NCBI lineage: Eukaryota > Metazoa > Chordata > Mammalia > Rodentia > Caviidae > Cavia > Cavia porcellus. The sequence continues at coordinate 18,097,940 of NW_026947508.1, read as the reverse complement.
TCTGTACTGAGTATATACAGACTTTTTCCCTTATCATTATTCCCTTGACAATATAATGTAACCACTAGTTAAGTATCACTTAGGTTGTATTGGCTATTCAAAGTAATCTAGGAGTGATTTAAAGTACACAGTGTTCAGGTTGTATGCAATTTGTGTATGAGGAACTTGGATTGTATCCACCATATTCAGGTCTTCCTGTTCTTGAACTTCATATCAAAGCAATCACACTTTACATCAGGAAATTATACTTCTTTATCTTCTTAATCTTGCTTTTTTTATTCAATCCTTAACAAATTATTTTTTAAAGTTTACTTTCGAAAAGAGGCCAAACACATCTAGCTGAAAGCCCGTGTCTGTTTAGCACCCCTTCCTTTTGGGTGCCTCATTTCACTTAGGAGGGACCCACTCTGTGTAGCTAGGAAATAAATCTGGAACAATAAAACTTCACCTTATCATAAAGTTACAGAAGGAAACATCTCAGACTATAAATACTGCAGCGAACAGTAAGCCTAAGGATAAAAACTGACGGCCCCTGAAATCCAGGTTTGAAATTATCACTCCTGGTCACTCTGTGGTTGATTTTTCAATGTCCTCCAAAGGCCCACGAGTTAAAGGTTTAGTCCCCAACCTGACACTACGGGGAGGTGATGGGAACCTCTAAGAGGTAGGGACTTTGGCATGTTTTCGGACATCCCTTAGACGTAATTATGTGATCCCAGTCTCTTCCTGTGTTTCTTTTATCACATACTTGCTATGAGGCGAGTGTCTTTTTCTGTGTTTTCTTTATAATTTCTTGCCTCCTCACTGGCCCAACCCAACACTGACCATGGACTGAAGCCTCTGAAACCATGAGCCAAAACAAACTGGTCTCTTTGTAAACTGACACCTCAGGTCAGTTTTTACTCTAAAGAAAGCAGACAGCCACGGTTACCAACAGGCTGGGCAGGAAGCCTCCTTATCCACCCACCTCTGTGCCTCTCCCTCCCCAAACAGGATCACTGCTGCGGGATACGATTCCTCAGTGTCCGCAAAACCTGCAAGCATCCAGAGAGCTCCTTACTTAGTTAACTATTTATCAAGTGCAAAGCAGGAGCCTTCCAGATCATGTTTCCATTTACCAGAATTTTCTTTTCATTTTTTTCACCTCCTGCTGGAAAAAAAAGAAAACAAAATATTCTTTTCAATCAAAAGGTCAGGGACCAAGGCTATAATAAATAGACCCCAATAAAAAGATTCATGGGGGCTGGGGATTTAGCTCAGCGGCATAAGCGCCTGCCTTGCAAGCAGGCAGTCATGAGTTCGATCCCTGGTACCGATAAAAACAAAAAAGACAAAAAAAAAAAGATTCATCGATGAACAAGAACCCCAAGAACTCACAATCATACTCCAGGGGGTGTTTCTGCTGTTTGCATGCATAAGTAAGTCCCGATCAATGGGAAGATTGTGGATGCAAATGACATACGGCAGCATGATGCAGCGCCTCTTCTGGAGTTCCTGGGCCCCCTCTTGTATCTGGAGGGGCACGCTGCTCTCTGTCCACATTCAGTCTATTCCTGGTTGCACCCCTAGCAGCCTGTTTGGTAGACATTCTGTGTATCCTGTTGCAGTGCATAATATATCTTCAAATGCTCCTGCCCAGAGGGCCTAGTCCTCAAGGTCACCCCTTGGAACTGTCCCTCTGACCTGATTGGTTGGCTGCTGTCCTCCGATTCGCCCCTGGCCCACAGCCTTCACCAACTTCTGAACAACCTTCGAGGATAAACAGCCAGATACTAACTACAGCCCTGAAAACAGATCCTTTCCAGCAACAACTGACAAATAACCAGCAGAGCTGAGCGCCATCCTTGTTTCTCAAGGTGACAGCATTTTAAAGGGAGAAAGGTATGCCGGGCCACCAGGGACTGAAGCAGGAAATGACAAAGCATAACCACAACCAGGTGCTCTGCCTGCTATGGAGGTAGCCATGGTCAAAGTCAGACTCCACCGACCCCTGGAGCCTGGGAGAGCAGCCCTCTCCTTTCCCATGACCACTTTTCAAGGCAGTGGCTTCCAGGTCCTGGAGAAGAACGCATTATGGGAGGTAGCCACCATTTCAGAGGGACACAAGGAGGATTCTTTGTCAGAAGTCCTTTGTGTTACACTCTCAAAGGGCATTCGGGAGCCTCTCCAGTGTTGGCTAGAACAGTCAACTTCTTTGACAGCCTCGATCTTTCCCAGACAGAAACTAGAAAGTGGGCTTGATCATCCCAGGAATGCACTTTGGGCTACTAAAAGCCATGGGAAGGTTGGTCAACACTGAGTGCAGAGCTGTGGCTGTAATCTTAGCGCCAAGAGTTCTGGAAGCTTGCCTCGGGTTACCGACCCTGCCCATGCTTCCTGCCTGCCCACTGCCACTGCCCGTGGGCTGCCGCAGCGTCCCAACACTTGCCACTCTCCCTGGAGCATTGTCCACCTGCCAGGATGCGTTCCCACCCTTTCCCCTACAGAAGTAAATGGCCCGATGCTCCTTAGCAGCATTGTCCACTGTGGGCTGCTTTGTTCCTGAACCCTCGCTCCGCCCTGTGGAAAAGCAGTGGTGCTCTCTTCCACTCCCCCAGGAAGCAGTGGAGGATGCAGCAGAACAGAGTCTGTACTCAGCTTCTGCGTTTCACACACGCCTTTGAAATTTATGACAGAGGCCATATGGGGCGGGGCTGAGTTTTCAAGTCTAAAGCCTGAAAGAGCCAAGCATAAAATTAATGTCTCCGTGAAGTCAGAAGAATGCATTTTGAAGTAAGAGCAGTGTTTGCAGCAACCAGGGCTGAGAGGAGAAAGGACAGGGACTTAGCCTGAGGGAGAGTGGCCCTGCACCCTGCCAGTCCCTGGCCCATTCCTGAGAGTAAGAGCTGCAAGCAGAACCCACCAGGCTCACTGAGGACCCAAGAGGGAACCAGAGGCGTGGGGCCAGGGGGTCCTGGAGCTCAAGCTTTGGGCCCTGTTTCTAACTTCATACCGCAGTTTTAATTTTCTTTACAGAAACCTCAGAACTGCATCCACTTCAGGATCAGGTCTGAGGAAGCCCAGCATCTCGCTCCTCAGGAAGCCCAGGTTACCTGCTCTCATGCTGGATGAGAAGCCTGCAGGGCACAGAAGCCTTTCCCAGCCACGGCTCTGCCTGAGAGCCCAACCCAGAGCCTGCAGCCAGCGAGAGTGTGTTGTTATATAGAAACAGACAACGACATGAGGAATTTGGACTGATCATTCACTCAAAATAATATTTATAGGGAAAATAAACGAAGATGGCAGAATATGCCACCCCAAAATGCTATTAGGATTATTTTGCAGTAAGGACATTTAAACACAGTACACCCACACTGCCGCCCTCTCTTCCTGAAGCAGATGAAACTCCAGAGTGAAAGTTCCTCCCACCTCATTCCAGGAGGAAAAACATTCTTCCTCTCAGAGACAGAATCAAGGCTGGGAGAAATCTGGACAAACAGACCTTCCAAAAGTAGCCCAAATCTTTTAAATTGCTTCTCCATGGTTAACAGTGAAGCCCGAGCCCTCTTCTCCAGTCACCTATTTCACGATTTATTACACCTTGTCCATCTTAACATGTAAGCATCTGGTTCTAAATGCTTTTTGTATCATAGGGGGCTCCTACATCCAAATGAAAATCTGAATGTTTTTCTTTCACTGAATTGATTCTCAAACCTGGTCAGAAGCATAAGAGGGTAGTGATCAGGGCAGGCACAGCAGCGTGAGCACCTACCTGGTGAGCACAAGGTCATGAGTTCCATCCCTGGTACCAAAAAAAAAACAAAAACAAAGAGGAAAGAGAGAGTAGTGGTAATGTTTTTGCCTCCCTTATGGAAGCAAATAGAATCATTTCCATGGCATAAATCTTATTTTTGCAAAGACAGATACAGTTGGGGGCTGGGGATTTAGCTCAGCGGCATAAGCACCTGCCTTGCAAGCAGACGGTTGTGAGTTCGATCCCCGGTACCAATAAAAAAAAATAAATTTAAAAAAAAAAAGACAGATACAGTTGTGTGTGCTTTGTATACACAGAGAAAAATCTAGAAGACCACACAGAGACTGAAGAGCAGGTGGAAAGGGAACCAGACAGAGAGAGAGAGAGACAGACAGAGACAGAGACAGTGAGAGATCTCCCATTCATTTGTTTGAGACAAGGTCTCACTCTGTAGTTCAGGCTGGCCTTGAACTCATGGCAAGCCTCTTGCCTCAGCCTCCTCCTGAATGCAGGGTTTCATTTGTTTAAATGTCTGTATTACATTTATAAAACAATTTGATGATCACTTAGCTATGTATCAGGCACTGTGCTTGACAGCAGGATCAAAAATGATCCAGCCAGGATATAAAGTCAACGCTCAAAAATCAATAGCATTCCTGTACACAAACAAAAAGATTACCAAGAGAGAAATTATGGAAATATCATCCTTTACAATAATATCTTTAAAAATGAGATACTTAGGAATCAACCTAACCAAGAATGTAAAAGACCTATATGCTGAAAGTTATGCTATGCTAAAAAGGAGATTGAAGAGGATATTAGAAAATGGAAGGATATTCCTTGTTCTTGGCTAGGAAGAACCAACATTGTAAAAATGGCCATACTCCCAAAACTGTTATACAGATTTAATGCAATCCCAATCAAAATACCATTAATACTAGAGAAAACATTCTTAAAATTCATTTGGAAACAGAAGAAACCTAGAATAGCAAAGGCAATTCTGGGCAACAAAGGCAAGATAGGAGGCATCTCAATTCCTGACTTGAAGCTATACTATAAAGCTACTGTGATAAAATCAGCATGGTACTGGCAAGGAAATAGACCTGAGGATAAATGGAACAGATTAGAAGACGCAAAGACAACTACAAAGTCACACAGCCACCTGATATTTGACAAAGGGGCTAAACATGTTCACTGGAAGAAGGATATCCTTTTTACTAAATGGTGTTGGAGAAATTGGCTCTCCACATGCCAAAGACTGAAACTAGACTCACACCTATCACCATGCACAAAACTAAAGTCTAAATGCATCAAAGACCTAAATATTAAAACAGAAACACTAAATCTACTGGAAGACAAGGTAGGTAAAAGTCTTGGAGACATAGGGGTAGGTAGAGAATTCATGAACAAAATGCAAATCACATGGGAAATACTTCACAGAATCAACAACTGGGACTTCATATTATTAAAATGTTTTTGCACTTCAAAAGAAATCACCAACAGAGTGAAAAGAAAACCCACAGACTGGGAAAAAATTTTAAACAGCAACTCCTCAGACAAAGGACATATCCAAAACATATAAAGGTGTCGATGTCGCTCCTGGCCGGCAGGAAGGACACACGACAAAGTCTGGCAGTGGACAACCTTTTCTTTTATTTTCCTTCTCCGTACAGCCTGCCCTGGGATCGCTCCCAGCCGAAGCCTCCTTTGGTCCGCTGCCCGCGGCTCCTTCTGGGCTTCTACTTCCGGGCTTCTTCTTCCCCCCCAGGGGTGGCACCAGTATATATACGGATACAGTGTCCAATCATGTTAAAGTAAGCAAGGCAAGCTGATTGGCTAACATCATCAGTTGCCAGGCAGACTATATTGTTGAGCGGGTTGCTTACGCGGTAAGCAGGAAACTAACGTGCTCGATGGGAGGGGTAATCTACCTCAGGCTTTACTCTTTACTACAGGCCTCACGTCCGCCAAGTGAGGCGACCGGGCTCGGGGCTGCGGCTCCCAACATAAAGGGTTAAAAAATTATCAGGCCAGGGGCTGAAGATTTAGCTTAGTGGCATAAGAGCCTGCCTTGCAAACGCATGGTCGTGAGTTCGATCCCCGATACAAAAAAAAAAAAAAAAAATCAGGCCCCCCAAATTCAAAGACTGTCTCCAAAAATGGGCATCTGAGATAAACACACATTTCTCAGATGAAGACATACAAATGGCAAGTAAATACAGGAAGAAATGTTCACCATCACTGGTCATTCGAGAAATGCAAATTAAGACAGCATTAAGATTTCATCTCACTCCAGAAAGAACAGCTGCCATCAAGAAATCAACTGATAACAAATGTTGGTGAGGCTGCAGGGGAAAAAGGAACAGTGCTCCACTGTTGGTGGGAATGTAGACTGCTGAAGCCACTGTGGAAATCAGTATGGAGATTCCTCGGAAGACTAGGATTGGAAGTTCCATTCAATCCAGCTATTTCCGTCCTACATATTTTGCCAGAAAAATTGAAAAGATCATGTTATAGTGATGTATGTGCACCCATGTTTATAGCAGCACAATTTGTAATAGCTAAAACTTGGAAACAACCAAAATGCCCATCAACCACAGAGTAGATAAAAAAAGATGTGGTATTTGAATACAATGGAGTATTACTCAGCTATGAAAAGAGATCTTTTTTTTAATTTTATTTAAGGAGAAAAGAAAAAAAAGCAGAGAAAGGGTACAAGTTATACAGATTTGCAGAAAAAAAATGAACAGTAGGAAATCACTAGTTATTGGATTACATATTGTCATCTTAGAAATAATTGTTCAAGTCACACAATTAAAGCTTGTAAAGTGGACATTCCATCAATGATACTGCAAACAGTTCTGTTCAATGATCCAATAAAACTCTGTGATATAATTTTCTATCTTATACACTTAAATATACATGCAGTTATATAGTATAGAGCACTTTCTTTTCCTCTCTTTTGTACAATGACTATTACACATTTTGGGTTTCATTGCTCCCATGGTTCTTATTACTTTTTTGGAAGAGAGTAAAACCAAATGTGACATAACAGAACAGAATCAGTCAAGTCAAAAGGGTGGACATAATAGATAATGTGAAAACATAATACAAGGTGATCAACAATGGTTACCATAATGCCTCCCGCTATCTCTAATAGAATTGCCTATATCGTTAGTTACAATACAATTGAACAAAACAGTAAAGAATAAAACCGACAAAACCAAAACATTGGAGACATTGTAGGTCTTCAAAAATAGATAAAAGTCAATGAGAATGGGCGTTATAATGAATCTCATTATCTTCACAGCTGATGCCTAAATTTTCGAACCGGATACTATCCAGCAAAACAGAATAGGGGAACATCAGTTAAAAACCAGATGGTGAGAGCAATACAGGGCTTTAAATCGAGGTAATGGAAAGTCAAAGTGGGTTACTATAATATATCCTGCTATTTTTTTCCTTTAATTAAAAGGATAAAAATAAGCAGAATAGTGTTTCACCACCAGATAATCCTGACCTAAAAGTAGTTACCATATTGACTCTTTCCTTGAAATCCTTGAGTACAACTTCGTATACTGTAGCATTAAGTATATCAAAACAATGTAAAACCATTTAAGAGAATGACAGCATTACAGAGTATTTAGAATCGACTAACAGAAAATGAACAATGGTTTCTGTATAATCTTCCTTGTCTTTAAAAGGTTTTTGCTTATACTATCGTACATAATAAAATCCAGTAAGATACAACCTATTTGGACCATTGGAGACAGAAGGACAAAAGCTAGATGAGACTTCAAAACAAGATGATACTAAATCAGTATTACCTATTAAGATGTCATTTTCTCCAAAATAGCTGTTCCTATCATCCAATCTTCTCTGCCTCATTTCTGTTGAGCTCTTATTCTGTCAGTAGCTGTCAGTTTGTCTTCTTCACTTTGTTCTCTGCTCCATTCGTTGTGGCCTCCATTATTTCTGGATTCTTTGTATTTTTCTTTTTTTAGAATATCCTGCAATATTCTCTGTAGAGTTGAATTGGTGGTTGCAAATTCCCCCAGTTCCTCTTTATCCTGGAAGCACCTTGTTTTTCCATCAATTTCCAGGGACAGTTGTGCAGGATATCTCAATCTTGGCTGGAGATTATTATCTTCCAAAGCTTGAATTATTTCCCCCCACGCTCTTCGTGATTTGATGGTGTGTGCAGAGAAATCTGCTGTAATTCTGATGGGTGCTCCCTTGTAAGTGGTCTGTTTCTTGTCTCTGACAGCTTTTAATATTCTGTTCTTGTATTGAATTTCTGGAATTTTTATTATTATATGCCTGGGTGTTGCTCTGTTTGGGTTGTAGGTAGCTGGGGTCCTGTATGCCTCATACATCTGAGTATCTTTACCTTTTGCTAAATTAGGAAAATTCTCCTGGATTATTTCTGTGAGTAGCTTTTGTAGTTCATTTGTTTGTGTCCCTACTTCTTCTTTTATGTTCTTAATTCTTAAGTTATGGATCCTCTTATGATCTTCTTGTCTTTGTATTATTGCTGTTTGTTTCTTTGTTATTTTTAAGAAGTTTTTCATTTCATTCTCCCATATTACAATTCTGCCCTCCAGTTCAGATAGTCTGTCCTTAGTTTCTTTCAAGCTGTTATGCCAGTCTTCGATAGACTTCTTAGTTTCTTGGTAGTCCCTTTGAACCTGCTTCACGTATTCTATGCTTTCCCTGTTTTCTCCATCAAACAATTCTCCCCTCTTTTTCTGTTCTTCCATTCCACCATCTGTTTTTTCTTGGGTGGTGCTTAGCATTTCTCTAACTATTTTGCATACTTCTAGCTTCAGGTCGTTGATAACTTCATTCCTGAATTGGTCTATGAGGCTCTCTATGTGGCGCCTTATGTGTAATGGTGCGGTGTCTGCTATTGCCTGTTTCTCAGAATTGGGGGCCGAGGAGCCTTTCTTGTTGCTGCCTCTTCCCATATTCTCTGTTCCTTATATATGCAAGCTTATATGAGAGGCCCAGCTTCTCTCCCTGTCAGCCACACCCTGATCGAATTGCGCCGGTTAGGTATTCCCACTCACCGCTGCACACCAGGCAGCCTACGTGGGGCCCACCCCTCCCGGCCTCCGTTGGGCTCTGGGATCTGGGTTGGGCCAGCCTACGGGGTCTGCTGGCAGCGTCACGCAGGCCAGGCACTTTTCACCAATCCCGCCCGAGAGGGGAATGTGTGGCTGGAGTCGCCACCGCGCCCTGCTCCCGCAGGACTGCCCGGGCCCAGAAAGTCCACTGGAGTCAAACTGTGGTGGAGTGTCAGTTTCTCTCACTCACCTCGCCACAAGTCAGAACATGCCTCCCTGCCCGTCCTGTTTTCGACTCCGTTCGCAGACTCACGTTCTCAGAGTTTCCGCGCGTCTCTCTCCTTGCCGAGCCGATGTAGAGGCAGCCAGCCACCGCGCGGCGGGAAACCCAAATCGCAGCTTCCAATGGCGTGGGGTCCAGCCTCAGCAGCGAGGCCTTTCTGTTCCTGTTTTAGCACCAGGACTGCATTCCAAGTTGGTTTCTCTCAGCCGAGTTCGTTCCTGAGTCAGCAGAGCATAACTCCACCTGCTTATGTCTCTTTAGTCCTCACCATACCTGGCTTCTGAGCCTCGTTTTCAGAGAGCCTCCGGTAGTTGCTGTTATCTGTCCGCCATGTTCTCCCGGAAGTCATGAAAAGAGATCTTGAGGCCTTTATAGGTAAATGGAGGCAACTGGAGATTATCCTCATAAGGGAAATAAGAACCATATTTATAAATATCACATTGTCTCTAGTATAAAAAATAACAAAAACTGTAGGAGTAATAAGTTCTGAAATATGTAATAGCTATTGTAAAAAAGAAAAGGAAGGAAAGTGCTCTAAAGGATATAACTACATGTATATTTTACGTGTGTAGGATTGATAACCATATTACTAAGTTTTTGTTGGATCATTAAACAGAACAGTTTTCACTTTTGTTTGATTGTCCACTTTCTATGCTTTAATTTGTGACTTAAACAACTATTTCTAGGATGACAATATATAATTTATCAACTAGTGATTTCTTTTTTTTTTCTTTTTTTTTTGGGGGGGGGTACTGGGAATCGAACTCACAACCTTGTGCTTGCTAAGCAGATACTTACATTGCTGAGCTAAATCCCTGGCCCCTCAACTAGTGATTTCTTAGTGTTAATTTTTTTTGAAATTCTATATTATCTCGACCCTTTTTTCCAGTTTGCTTTTTTTTTCTTTAAGTTAAAAAAAAAATGATCCAGCCAGGTACAGTGGCCCAAACCTGTAATCTCAGCTACAGAAAGATAAGATGATCATAAATTCAAAGCCGGCCTGGGAAACGTATCAAGTCTCTGCCTGAAAACAAAATAAATACATACACACATAGGGCTGGGGATGTAGCTTAGCACTTCCTGGGTTCAATGTCCACTACTGAAAGGGAAAAAAAAAAAAAGCTAGATATTGTCCCTGCTCTCAGAAAGCTCCTGGCATAGCAGACGGACTATCCCTATGACGCATGTGTTGTGACAGCCATTTGGGCAGGAAAAGGAGAAGAAGCAGCCAGAAAATTCCAGAGGCAGAGCAGGGAATGAACTTGCTGAGGATGCAGGGAACAAGTCTGCGGAGGAAACTTGGAGAATTAGCCGATGCCAGATGAACCACGTGCACGGAGGGTAGAGGCTCTGCCCCTCCACGGCCTGTGTCTCCTGCTCTAAGGTGAAGGAATCGGGTTAACCTATCTCAGGGCTCACTTGCAGTTCTAAAGTCACTATTCTTCCTTATTTACCTTCTGTCTCCCCATTTGAGTGGCATATTTGTCATACAAACTAGAAACTGTCCAGGGGAACTCAACATACAGGAAAATTATAAATCAGACTGGATGGTTCTGATGTTATTTTCTTTCTTTGCTTTTTTAAAATATTTATTTATTATTTATCAAACTCAAAACCTCACGCTTGCCAGGCAGGTGCCTATGCCAGTGAGCTAAATCCTTGGCCCAACTTTTTAAATTTTTTTAAGACAAGATCTTCCTATGTAGCCCAGGCTGTCCTGGAACTCATGGCGATATTTCTTCCTCAGCCTGCCAACTGTTGGGATTGCAGGGGTGGGCCACCATGCTTGGCTGATTTATTTCCCAGGATCTTTCTATGTAGCTTATGTCGCCCAGGCTGCTCTCCAACTCCTGATCCTCCTGCCTCGGCATCCTCAGTGCTGAGATGATAGGCCTGGTTAAAATGTGAATTTCTTAAGCGTACTTCGGCAGGCTGTGAAAGTCATCAGATCCAGAGTCACCAGCGTCAAACTTTGACAAAATGGTGCCATGGGAGACCCCGGAAGGGAGGAATTTCCTCCCTTTGCCTGACACCATTTGCCTGACAATAGGAGTTACCACAAGGTCTGCTGGGCCTTTGAAGAGATGCTTGCCTAACACTGTCTCAGAAGTCCAAACCAGCACAACTGCCTGCTGAGTCTTTAAAGTTGCAGGTTTTATCTACTGACTTCCTGTGTTTCTGGTTTTTCCCTTTCCCATGTTTCCTCACATCTCCAGACATACGGCGGGGTCCCATCCATGCAGCTGTCCTAACCTGCAATTCTATCTCCCATTTGATTCCCAAATAAAAGTTCCTTTATTGGAGAGTCATCTCAGTCTTTTTCTTGGATAGCCTCAAAGCAGACATGGTCCGTGTCTCACCCCAGCACCCAAAGCAAATACCTAGAACCCAGGCAGCGAGACCAGAGAGGACACTGAGTTCAAATCCAGATCTGGCTGTGTGATCTTGCACAAAGCAGTTGTGCCTTTCTTGTGTGTGTGTGCACGCGTGTGTATGTGTGCCCCTGTGTGTACAGTGCTGCCCCATACCGAGGCTCACCCCCCAGCTGTCCCTCTGTCATGAACGGCAGTGACATTGTTACAACTCTGGGTCCTCATGCTGTCTGTGAGAAGAAAGAGGCCCAGGAACAAGCACCATTGGGAGCCTGTGAGGACAGGAACCCCAGGCAGACCCAAAGGCCATGGCACCCACAGGGTAGGCAGGGACCTGGAATGCAGTGGTGGAGCTTTGGCTGCACCTGCAAATTTGGTTTTGATTTTGTTTTGGGGTTTTTGTTTGTTTATTTGTTTGTTTTGGTACTGGGACTCGAACTCAGGCCCTTGTGATTGCCAGGTATGCACTGTGCCAATGAGCCATATCCCTGGCCCCTGTTTGTTTGTTTTGTGCACCAAGGATTGAACACACAGCCTTTACCCTGACGTACAGCCTTTATTTTTTATTTTGAGACAGGATCTCACTGAGGTGCTAATTTGTCTGGCCCGGGCTCCAATTCATAATCATCCTGTCTCAGCCTCCCAGAGTGCTAGGATGACAGATGTGCCCCACCACACCTGGCTCCTGCACCTTTCTCTATCCCATCTCTTCCTCACACAGCTTGCTTGCTTTCCTTTCCTTTCCTTTTTTTTCAGTACTGGGGGGGATTAAACCCAGGGACTCTACCCCTGAGCTACATCCTCTACATTCATTCACTGATTTATTTATTTTACTTCACTTATTTTGAGACAGGGTCTCTCTAAATTGTCCAGACAGTGCTCAAATTTGCAATCCTCCTGCCTCCGCCTCCCTGAGTGCTGAGATTGTTAGTCTAAGTCTCTACCTTGGATGCATTCTACTGTACTAATCAATTAAAGGTATCATAGGTTAGTTTAGTTTCTTTCACACATGCCTTTGTCCCTTGCCACCTGGAGTTTCCCACTTATCGTCTAGGAAAGTCCTAACTGGATTTTGGAGAAGGGCAGGTCACTCTCCTGCCTCTGTGGGTTTGTCGGGCACAAAATTGTCAGGATCACAAGCAGAACACAGGAACAAACTGTGAGAGCTCCTCAGCAAGCCTTTACTTTTGCAGATGGGCGCGTGGGCGAGCTCAACAAAGCCAACCACCACCCCCAACAACGAATGACCTGTTGGATTTTTATTCCCTGACACACAAGCGCACTTAACTGGGCCTTGCCTGCTTCGTGGGAGGCGTGGCCGTACACTCTAACCTGATTGGTTAGTTTTTAAAGTGCCGTAGTTGCTGGGCAGAGCACATTCTATGACTCAGGAATTTCTTTGTTACACACAAAATTTATGGGAAGTGGACTGGTCCTTTGTCCTAAATTGTGTTTCTAAGGAATGATGAAACAAGCATGCATATGTTCTACAAAAACAGGATTTACAAAAAAATTAAAAATAAAAAATAGAGCTCTGTATAAAATGGATTTATCCTAAATATCCCTTTGATAGAAAAACTACTTTCCTTACAGATTTGATCTTAGTGATCTTTTTTTGCATGGATGTGGCTTTTTGTTGACTGCTGATCACACGGTCTTTGAATTCTTTCTTTCTTTCTTTTTCCTTCTTCTTTTTGAGACAAGGTTTCACTATGCAGTTCAGGCTGGCTTGAACTCACTTTGTAGCCCAGGTTGGCCCTAAATTTATAGTGATCCTCCTGCCTCAGCCTCCTGAGTGCTGAGATTACAGGTGTGTGCCACCACACCCACAAACTGATTGCCTCCCTTAATTTCATAGCTTGGAAGGCTGGCCCATTTTTTTTTTTTTTTTTTTTGTCTTTTTCCTTTTTATCGGTACCGGGGATCGAACTCACGACTGCCTGCTTTTAAGGCAGGAGCTTATACCGCTGAGCTAAATCCCCAGCCCCATGGCCCACTTTTTAAAAATTGATTCGATTGGTACATTTTAGATATACATACTGATAACATCCATCATATGGAGTTCATACCTGTACATGACATACATATCTTGCTGCTACTTTTCTTCCCTTCCTCTCCCTTCAACCCCTCTTCCCCTCCTTATTTGCAAAAGCTTGGTTTCCATTTATTCCCTTCTATTTTTTTTTCGTGTTGTTCTTTTTCATTTCCCCTCCCCTCTCCCTTGTTCCCCTTCTCATTTGAAAATTTTCTTCCTATTTTCCAATATCTCTCATACATTTTGGTCTTTATTTACATGTTTGGTTTCTCACCAAACCAGAAAAACAAGGTGATATTTACACATATGTGTCTGATTTATTTCACTGAGGAGTGTAGTCTCAAGGTGCATCCATTTAGCTAGAGATAGCTCAAGCTTATCCTTCTTTATGACAGAGTAGTCCTCTGTGTTTAAAAAAAAAACCCACATCTTTATCCATTCATGGGTTGATGGGCATTTGAGCTGTTTCCAAGGCTTAGGTACTACAAACTGTGTCACTATAAAAATGAGTGTGCGTATATTGCTGGAATGCTTTTGGGAAGGTATTAAGAATAATTGGGTCAAATAGAACCTCTACTTTAAGTTTTTTGAGGAATCTCCACAGATTAATGAACTTTTTTAATTTCTAATTTCCTGGCATGTTTGTCGACCCTGTAAAATGAAGGGGTAACTCACCTGCCTAATTTCACTTAGCACCTCCTATGACTTTATCATTAAAATACTTTTGGTTGCAAACACAGAAGGACAAAGTGGGTATGGCAGCACACACCTATAATCCCAGCACACAGAAGGCTGAGGCAGGATGATCACCATGAGTTTAAAGCTAGCCTGGGCTTCGAAGTGAGTTCAAGGCCTGCCTGGAGTATATAGCAAGCCCCTGTGCCACAAAAAGAGAAAGAAGAGGAAGAAGAAAATGAAGGGGAGGAAAAGGAAGACGGAGGAAGAGAAGGAGCAGGAAGAGGAAGAGGAGGAGGAGGAAAAAGAAGAAGAGGGAGGAAGAGAAAGATGAAGAAGAGGAGGAGGAAGAGAAGGAAGTAGGAGGATGAGCTCTGTCCTCATGAGGACTCTGAGTGTGTCTTCGCAGGCAGCAGAACACCTCACCCTGAATATACCACTTTGACATAGGGTCATTTCGAGCTGACAGCCACTGAGAGGTGCAAATGCAAGAAAGCTCTGTCCTCGCCCTGTGCCTAAAAGCAGACATAAACTTACAAAGTTCTCCCTTCTCCCCCCCCCCCAGGACAGAAGTTGCTCAGTGATGACTCAGACCCTCATCAGCCCCGAGATGTAACAAACCTTGGTGATAAACTTACCTTGCTTTAGTTCCCCATCTAGGAACCTTCCAACATTCTGTCACCCCCTTTTCTTTTGTCTCATTGCTTCTCTAAAAATGTATTTCTCTGATGTTAAGATGCTGTCTAGTCTGTGTATGGGCAGTGCTTGTGCCAATATGTCGCATGGGTTTTCTCTTGTTAACCTGTCTTTTGTTAGTCTAATGTGTGGGTTTCTTCCTCCCCTGCACAAGTACCCAGCACAATAGATACATGGTGAGGCTTGCCCCTCCTCTGCCTTCCTCTCTCCTTAGCAAGAGGGGGTACATGGCCAGGCGTGGTGACCCCAGAACTCGGGAGGCTGAGGCAGGAAGATTGCTGTGAGTTTGAGACCAGCCTGGGTTACACAGTGAATTCAAGAGAAGCCTGAACTGCATAGCAAGACCCTGTCTCAACAAAAACAAACAAAAAAGCAGTTACACTAAACACAGTCTCCAAACATGCTATCTGGAAATTTCTTACAAAATCAAACATATGACCCAGCCATTCTAGTCCTGGTAGAAAAATCATTTTTAAACTTCAGGTTACCTTTTTGTGTAAGGATTAAGGCAGAGGGAACTTCATTACGGTACCAGTTGAAACTGGCCTATTTGGGATATTTAGCTGTCATCTCTCTAATTTTGATTTCTCGTAAAGTCAGACAAGCAACTCAGCAGGGGAAAACTAAGACATAAGCAACTCCATTTTGATTTTAGCCTGTTCAGCTGGGGCCTGGGACAGGAACTTAGTCCCAAACAGCAGCCTCCTGTAAGTTAGCACTTGTAATAACCAGAAACTGGAAACAACCCAAATATCTATCAACAAGAGAGTAGGGGGTAAACAACTACAGTTCGTCCATACATGGATCCCAGCCATAAAAAGGAATGAGCTATGTACATAAGCAGCCACACAGATAAATCTCAAAACATTCCAAGCTGCTGCATGAATTTCCCAGAGAGATATTGAGATGGGGAGGAGTCTGCTTTGGAACTGGGAGGGCTCCAGGAGGCCAAAGAATGACTCAAACAAGTCCATTGGGAGTCAATAAGTTTATTAGGTGCTATTTACAGAGAGAAAGATGATTTGCAAGCTGCACCACTACCAAAGTCACCAGTTCCTCTCTGCAGAGTTTCTGGCTTTATGGCGCTATAATTCAAACACCAAGAGCCAGGAGGAGAGCAAGAGGGACCCTGGGAAAGTTGTGCATTCTCTCTCCTGTCCTGTCCTTATCCTTTTTGGGAGCTCCACTCATCTCAGTCCCAGTGATGGACAACTTGTTGTGCCCTGGTGTGGCGCAGTCTCAGCTCCTATGGGGTGCACTGGACACCTAACCAGGAGCCCACAAGGTGGAGTCATTTTGACGAGGGCTTGAGGATGTCTGTCACCACACCCCACCCCTTCTCTGGGCTCTCAATCTTTCTGCCCTTTTCAGGTGTATCCTTGAGCCTTGGAGAGAGTGTTAGTCCTCTGAGCGCCGAGCATGGGTCTGCTGAGCCACAGCCACAATCCAGACTGCAGCGACAGCAGACACACTCCGACACACACACAATCAACAGTGCGTGTCTCCGCTTTCTCCTTGCTTCCTCTTAGCCACGCCATGGTCAGCTCTTCCCTGCCGTGCACCTGTTTTACAGCCAGTCAACTACAGATTGAAATGTTTATTTTACATTTTGTCTTGTGGTTTTTTGTTTTTGTTTTTTGAGACAGGTTCTCACCATGTAGTTCAGGCTGACCTTGAACTGACAGTGATCTTCTTGCTTCAGCCTCCCAAGACCTGGGATTACAGACATGTGCCATCACACCTGGGCATACAAAAATGGGAGACGAAATAAGCCTCTCCTCTGTTAAGTTGTTGATGTCAGATATTATATCCCAGTAACCAGAAAACTGACTAAGATAGATTTTGGTCCTGGAATAGCACAGTTATTGCTGTGACTACCTGACTGTGTGGTTCACAAGCTTTTGGAACTGGTCTTAGGAGGAGTTTAAAAGGCTTTGGACATGCCTGAGTAAGTCAAGCTTGATGGGACATCTCAGATGAGCAGATTGCTGAAATGCATATGGTAAAGACCAGGCTCAGGAGGTTTCAGCTAGGAAGGACACCACCAGCAGGTAGACTCCAGCACATGTGTTATTTTCTGGCAGAAAACTGTCTACATTTTGCTCATGTCCTGGGATTTTGGAAGAGACCGAGACCAGGGCAACAGACTAATTAATCTGGTGGAGGAAATTTCAAGACAGCTTTTCAACAACAAACAGAAACACTGAAATAACACCAGGATTTGGAGGCAGATTTATTGATGGTGATAGGCACTGATAAAGAATCAATTATCCTTCAAAATGCAGGTCTTAAAGGCTCAGGGAGGGAGGTTTTTATGGAGTTTTCAAGCAAGCAGCAGAGTACATGGCTGTCTTTGGTCCTTACGATACGTATCACAGTGACCAACCATTTCCAAGAGACAGTGGTAACAGGAACTATAACAGAAACTATTTCCAGGCAAATAACAGATTGGGTGGGGGCATTTTCTACTACATCCCTCCCCCTTTATTTAGTTTCCCTGGAAAAATGTTTGATGGACATATTACATGTGATCTTTTGCGATCTAGAAGCAGTAACTTTAGGGCTGTCAGTGGTCCTTGAATGGGCCCTAGTCAAGGTCCACATGATTGGAAATTTTCCTACTAGGAGTTTGTGATTTCTCGTATTATAGAATCTCTCCCTAAGTTGACTCTGGCAAGGGAGTGATCGCGGATGCTTGTCAAATCTTGAAGCTAACAGCTAGCAAGAGGGCGGGGAGCAAAAACCAAGTTGAACAATACAGTGTACACAAACTGAAGTGGAAGCCAGGACTAGGGTAAGCAGCCTGGAAAGGCACAAAAGCTGAGGGAAGTAATCCATTGAGGTGTGAGCAATCCCGTGAATGGTCCTCAGCCTTCAGCTGTGTGTGGATTGATCAGCACCTACAGTGACCTGAGTGTGTCCTCTCTTCAGAATGAGCTTTACAGGAACTGTTATGTCCAGGTAAACTCTCCAGCAATCATCTGGATGGGCTCTTTTAACTCTGGAATGGTGGATCTAAGGCTGGATTTTCAAAACTTTAAGCGCTCTGGTAGTAGTTAATATGCACCTGAGTTATATGTGTGTGTAGGAGGGTCTGCAAGCATAGCTGGTCTTTTGGCTAATTAGGACTATCTAGGGATGATTTTTCCACAGCAGGACCCTAACAACTTTTTATTACCCTCTCAGCTCAGGTAGAAAACTCCTCAAGCAAAATAACTTCGTCCAAAATAACTTTGTCCAGCATTTGTAACCCGCTGGACTCCATTCCTAACAGAGATACTTCTATCCGTAAAGAGGGTACACTCAGTATCTGTTGGGGGTTCGTTTTTAAGAATGGTCAGCTTGAGGACAGTTTATCAGTCAGTTCCAGACAGTCATGGTGTGGTGGGCCCAACTCGGTGGGCAGGTACATGGCAGGACTGTGCCATAAGAATCAGATGAGGACTTCTGCATAAGAGTAGGTCCAGTACAGCATGTGGCCCTGTACAGTTAGGTCTCTGCCTGAGGTGAGCTTGTCAGACTTTTGACCAGGAAGACGGTGGCTGTTAGAGGGTGGAGGCAAAGGCGGGAAGCAGCCCTTAGTGACAGGATCCAAATATTTGCGCAGGTGGGTCACTGGGCACTTGCAGGGGCTGACAGTCTGGGTAAGCATCTTGAAACCACATGTCCTTCGTAGATTTGTGCCTTTTTCTCAAGATACCTTGTAGTCAGTTTCTGCCAGACATTGCAGCAGAGTTTTCCTGTCTTTCTAGCCGGCAGGTTGGGTGTCATTAATCAGAAACACAGTGATATTTTGTGCTGGGAAACTAGTGACATCAGCTGTGAGGGATTCTTCAAAAGAGGGTAACCAAGTTTTTCAACCTCCGGGAGGTGAGTCCAGGTCAGTTAACCTTTCAGTTCAGAACTAGGGTCTTTCCATTTAAATGCAAAGAGAGGCTGGGTGACAGGAGCCAGTCAAAGACAGAAGAAGGTGGGTTTTCTTTTCTCTCCCCGCCCCCACCTGGTCCAGGCACGGGTACAGCAGGCTGCGGGTGGCAGAAGACTGAGACAACATATATGAAGGCATTTGCAGTAGCAATGGAAACTCAGAGATCTTGAGCTGGCTTTACAGGCAGAAGAGGAGGAGTCTGTGAGTTCAACAGCCAGAAACATTTTGTGTTTTTGAAGCCTCTGGATGTATCATTGCCACTCTTTCCATGGCAGCAAGCAGGAGAGGACAGAGAAAGACTTCTCAGAGTAGCCAAATCTGTTGTCAGAACCTCCCTAAAAATAGTGGGAGAGTTTTTAAACCCGTGTGGCAATTCAGTACAAGCGAGTTGCATCTTGTGTCAGGATTTTCCAGTTGAAGGGGCTTATGGGACCAACTACAATCAGAGGAAGGCATTTTTAAAATCTAGACAAGTAGCAATCCAGAAAAAGTGCATGGATCAGGAACCACAGGGTGCAAGGCTGCATTGTTGGCTGCACAGACACCTCGCACTGGCTGGTAGTCCCCATCGGGCATTTTCATCAAGAGGAGGGAGTTTTACAGTCCGTCAGGATCCCAAACTGTTTTAGGTGCCTAAGGTGTGCTTCTTGTTGACATATGATACTGTCGGGGTCTCAGGATCAGGCCCAGAGGCAAGTCTTTGGCTTATACCTCTGGGAGGAGAGTTCTTGAAATTTCAAGATTGTGGTTATCTGTCTCAGGCTGATGTAGGCATCGTATTCCTCTTGGGGAAAGTGCAGAGTTAAATGACCAAGAAGCTGACTGAGTTGGTGACAGAAATTCATGTTTGGTGAGATGCCCTCCCAGACTTGTGCCTGGTATAAAGGGTAAGAGGCAAGAGCCCCCGTTGCCCCAGTGATGATAACCTTTTTTTAGCAGAAGACTTTTAAAGGCAGAGAGTATTTTTAATGTCCATAGCCCTTATATCTTGCATATTGGTAAGGGCTTTATTAGGCTTCTAGGTAACAGTGGGAACCTTTGACATATTAATGAACTTTTTGTCTCTCTCCGCCACCTTGAGTCTTTGAGAAGTATGCAATGGTTGGTATATTGTGTCAACTTGAGAAGTTTAGAAGTTTAACTAAGAATCTTAGCAGGGAGCCAGGGTCCTCATTTTGTGAACATCCTCATCTCATGCAAGAGGAGGGCAGGGAGTGATGTGAGTGCTACAGCCACGACCATGGGAGTAGCCTGCGTACAATACAGGGGAGGAAAAGAGGCTTGCTCTTCTCACCTTTGCTCTTGATGCTTTTTCTGTCTTCTGCTGCCTTGCAGTGTTGGGTGTTGGGTGTTTTGTCTCAGCAATGAGAGAAAAGTAACGAAAGTAAAACACTTGACTGATTTTATGCTTCTAGGTGATGCAACCTTTGAGAAAAGCCATGGCAACTCATTCATCAGGGCTGACAGTCCAATTTTTCCTCAGTCAAAACATGGCAATGCTTCTCTGTTGAACAGAATCAGAAGGAATTGCTGATAGTCATTTCAGGTGAGCATTAAATGATGCCATCTGACCAGGATAGAATGCAGAAGGCTCTGGAGGGGGCCTTTGTGGCTGGATGCTGCAATGGCTAACTGGAACCAGTTCACTTGGCTGGAAGCAAATGAGTTAGTAGCAAGGAGGGAAGCTACAGGTGTTGGCAGCAACTGTAGCAACCTAAAAGGATGCCGAGGTGGAATTCTCTGGAAGAATGGGCCTCTTTTTTCCTTTTTTTTCTTTGAGTAGTTTGGTTTCATCTTGTGTGTGTGTGTGTGTGTGTGTGTGTGTGTGTGTGTGCCGGAAATCGAACTCATGACCTCGCATTCACCAGGCAGGCACTTTCACTGCTAAGCTAAACCTTCGGCTGGTTTCATCTTTAATTCCATAAACCTAGAAAAGCCCTTTTTCCTGCAGTCTGAGACTGGGTTTTGACTAATTTGTTCGTATCTCTGACTTTCTACATGTGGTATAGTGTACCCTTGAGTGATGGTGCAACAGACAA
The DNA here is from genome assembly GCF_034190915.1 of Cavia porcellus. Classification (NCBI taxonomy): domain Eukaryota; kingdom Metazoa; phylum Chordata; class Mammalia; order Rodentia; family Caviidae; genus Cavia; species Cavia porcellus. Next base: position 18,077,113 of record NW_026947508.1, on the reverse strand, counting down.
TGGGTGGGTGCTTCTCAGAGACAAATCATTCAGATGCCCACCTGGCCATGCCCCTAGTGGGGACTTACATGCAACTTAGCTAAGGTGTGAGGCCCTTGTTATACTATGTCAATCTCCATGGAACCACAGGTGAGAGCCCAGTCACCATGACCAGTACTCCCCAGTCTTGGTGCACAAACGGAGCAGCCTATTGCTTATGGTGTCCATGCCACTCACTCACACATTCATTTTACATGCATTCAGAGGGTAAAACATTCCAACCCTTAAGGGTAGTCCTAACTAATGAGAGTTGATCAAGCTCTTCTTCTGCTCAAACTGAGCAGGACTAACAAACACACTAACTGGGTCACCCCTGGTGGTCTTACCTCATCTGAAAATCAGACCAGACAGAGTCCTCCTCCTTTATGGATCTGATATGAGCCACTCAGCAGGGAACTGAGAATCCTCCTCCAGATCTCAGAGGGGACTTGAGAAATCTCTAGAGTGTCCCTTCCATTTGGGACCTGGAGAGGTCCCTGCTCTATCTTCAAGAGTCATGACCAGTGACCAAAAGAGGCCGGCTGTTGGGAGCTGTTGAAGCTGGAAATTGAACACATGTGCAGGGCTGCAGCATGGCCAGGGCATGACCAACCTGAGAACAAAGAGATGCCTCAAAAGGGCATGATAAAGCCACAGCTAAAGACAACTAGCTCCAACCCCAATTAATAAGATAGAGACTGCACCAGCAGGCATCTCACTCCTATTTCCTACCACGATTGTTATCATGGAGATAGAACAGTTCCTTTAAATCAACATAAAATGTCACTTTAAAAAGTCATTAAGGTGACTCTCCAGGTCCTGCTCAGATCTCACCCTTTCCTCAGTATCCCATCTCCTTTTTTAAAGACCTAATAAATATGGGCCACTCAGAGAAGCTCTTTCTCTCAGACTTCAGAGTCTTAAACTCTGGTAGAGGGTTTTGATCCTCCTAGAGCCCTAAAATCAAACCTTTTGTCTCATTTATTTAAGCCTTCACCATACACTTGTTTGGGAGATTGGGGTTCTTGGCCAGGTCCCTGACAGTTGGTCTTCCAACTGTGTGTGTCAAATGCAACAGCAAACAGAAACACCAAAATGACACCTAGGATTTGGAGACAGATTTATTTACATCTACAGACACTGATAGCCAATCAATTATCCTTCAAAATAGGCCTCAAAGTTTCAGGGAGGGAGTTTTTATGGGGATTGCAAGCAAGAAGTAAAGTACCTGTCTGTCTTTGATTGGTTCCTACAATATGCGTCATAATGACCAGCTATGCATCACAGGGACTGGCCATTTCTAAGAGACAGTAGTAACAGGAACTATTACCTGGGCAATTAACAGACTAGCTGGGGGACATTCTTTGCTATAGTTCAATATTGGGGCTATAGGAAAAATGCTTTGAGGGATTTTTAGCCAGATATATAGTGAGAATCCAGAGCAAAAGTCTTGTTTTTAAAGTTTTTGGTTTTTCCAGAAAGCGCTTGTGTGTGTCATTTACTTTTTTCTCATTGCTGAGATGAAATACCTGATACCTAAGGTTAAATGAAGAAATACTTATTTAACTCACAGTATGTGGAAGTTACGGTCCATGATCAGCAGGCTCCAAGGCAGGTCAGCATGACAGAGGGTCAACAGTTCATTGTAAGGGAAGACAGTAAAAGCAACAAGAGCAAAAATGGAGGAACGAGCTTCTTTCCCTCACTTATATTGTATGCAGGCTACTCACTGCAGGGAGGATGAGGCACTCACACAGCCAATCCAAGCTCCAGACAATGAACCAATCACAAACTTTAGATTCAGCCATCTCCAAAAAGCCCACCCCCATGTCCACATGAGGCTTTGCAGGGACATCCAGATACAAACCATAACAGCCTACAAATATGGATGGAGGAGAATTTGGTTGCTGAAGAGTAACATTAAAAAGAAATCATATACTTTGCCTCAGGAGAATGGGAAAAATGACTCCAAGGCTTGTCAGGAATAAGTAAGACCCCTGCCTTCCGTCACGGGATCAAGGGTACAAAGCTGTAAATTTTTCATTTGAGAAGAGAGCCTGAGGCACCATGCTAGAGAAGGACCACACAGGGCTCTGGGATTCTATTCATATTTTTCAACCATCCAGGCATTCAGAGAACTCGGGGGCCCAGCTACTGCTCAAGCTGGTGACACACTTTGGTGTCATCGATGTGGTGCTGGTGTTATAGACACGCAGAATGCACAGAGGCTTCCATCCTGATTTGGAAGAAAGCCTTAAAGGCCAGGCAGTGTGCCCCTCAGATGGCAGTGTGTGAAATTATGAGAATGAAGACAAAAGTGAGTGGAAACGCCAGAAAATTGGAGAAGCCAGGAGCAGGGATGTCTAAGGCAAGCCACAAGAAGTGAGCATCAGTCCAAGACAGAAGCCATGAGAGCTGTAACCACCAGCAGTGCTGTGGAGGTGGAGCCTTCCAAACTCTGTGGAGGTCACACCCTGCCACAGCCTGCACCAGGTCACGGAGCTTCAAGATTCAATGTTTTCCTTGCTGGATTTTGGTCTTACTTTGGTCCCATTGTTTTCCATCCCCCTTTTGAATAAGAATCTTTATGCTGTGCTATTGCTAAATCAGCAGTGTTTAACTTCCTTTTTTATTTTTTTACAAGGGCTCACAGCTAAGTTTGCCTTAATGTGCATCTCTATAAATGTCAGAAATCTGGAACATTTTTCCATATTGTTATTGGCCATTTGAGAAGTGTCTGTTCATTTCACTTGATTATTTCTTAATTGGGTCTTTTTAAATGGTATAATTTTTTATAGTTCTTTTTATATAATTTAGATATTAGTCCTCTGGAGTAGCTGGTAAACTTTTATCCATCACTAGATACCATTTAAGTTACCTACAACTTGTTACCTATTGCTAATTTACCTGTTACTAATCACCTACAGTTAACCATCATTAGTTACTAGTCACCAATGACTAGTTAGTTCCAACTAGCTGTCCACAATTAGTTACTTAAGACTTGTTACCCACAGTTCATTTCCAATGACTAGTTAGATGCAACTAGTTACCCACTACTAGTTATCTGTTACTAGTTGCCTGCTAGTTACTCAGGCCTGGTTAATCACAGGTTACTATTTTACTTCTAGTTACCCACAGCTAGTTATTCACCACTAGTTGCCTATAACCAGTTGACCATTATTAGTTACCAACAACTAATTACTTAAAACTAGTTACCAACTGCTTACCTGCAATTATACATCTGTAGTTGCCAACAACTTGTTAGCCACTGCTACTTACCAGTTATTAGTTACCAATGACTAGTTACTCATTAGTTACCAATGACTAGTCATGTATAAGCTACCCACAGCTAATTACCAAATAGTAATTATACTCACATCTAGTTAACCACTGCTAATTATTAAGAACTAGTTATCTGGGCTGGGGATTTAGCTCTGGCATAAGCACCTGCCTTGCAAGCATGCAGTCCCGAGTTTGATCCCCAGTACCAATAAAAAAAAAATTTAAATTAAGAAAAAGAACTACTTGTCCACACTACTTAGTGATTATGATTTCTTTCAGTTTATCTACAAGTTACCAGTTATTAGTTATACAGAACTAGTTGCTCAGTTACTCATGACTAGTCATTGTCAGTTGATACTAGTTACCCATAACCAGTAACTCATTGTTAGTTACCAATGAATAGTTGTCCACAACTAGTTGTTATTTGCTAGTTACCAAGAACTAGTTACCCAAATTGGTTACCAAGGGCTGGTTACCCACAAATAGTTAACCATTGCAATTACCAATGGATAGTTAACCGCTACTGGTTACCAATGACTAGTTGTCCACTAGTTACCATTCTATGAGCAGTTCTGCCATGTTCTGCTGCCGTACCAACCTGCCTTGGAGCTGTCAGACCATACAAGGGCTGAAACTTCTATCAAATGAGTAAAAATAAACTTCTTTAAATTGTTAAATGTCAGATATTGTGTCTCTGTGAGTTACAAAGTAATTTGTGATTGTTTTTTTTTTTTTTTTTTTTTTTTTTGTAGTGTTGGGGATTGAACCTGCAGCCTTGTACGTGCTGGGCAAGTGTTCTGCACTGAGTTACAGCTCTGCCTCTATTACACTTTTAGAAGACATAACAGGACAAAGTATTACCTGTTGCTAGGTAAAGAGTTCTTAGATATGACACGCGAAGTGTTATCCATAAAAGAAAAAAGCTGATAGTTTGGGCTTTGTCAAATTTCAAAACTTTAAGTTGAAATCATAATGAGATCTCACCTCACACCCATTATATGTCTTTTTTTTTTTAAACAAAACATCAAATATGTCAAGGATATAAGGAAACTGCAGCCCTGTACATTGAGACTAAAAAGGTGCAGCTGCCACAGAAAAACAATATAGCTGTTCCTTTAAAAATTAGAAATCACAGGGCCGGGAATTTAGTTCAGTGGCATAAGTGCCTGCCTGGCAAGTGCAAGGTCATGAGTTCAATCCCTGGTATCAAAAAAAAAAAAAAAAAAAAAAAAAAAAAATTAGAAGCTGGGCGTGGTGGCTCATGGCTGTAATTTCAGCACTCGGGAGGCTGAGGCAGGAGGATCGCTGCGAGTTCGAGACCAGCCTGGGCTACAAAGTGAACTCAAGGCCAGCCTGAACTGCATAGTGAGACCCTGTCTCAAAAAGGCAAAAAAAAAAAATTAGAAATCAGTTTTCTGTATTATGCAGCAATTCCACTTCTAGTTACATACCCTAAAAGAACTGAAAGCATGGTCTTCTACTCCCACGGTCATAGCAGCAAATGTTCACAGTTCCCAAGGTGGAGCCATAAAAGAAGGTAGAAAAGCTGTTTATAAAGTTTTCTTAAAAGGGCGAGGGTTACAGCTCAGTGACACAGCACCTGGCTGGCAAGCATGAGGTCCTGAGTTCAATTTCCGGTATGAAAAAAAGTTTTCCTTAAAATCTGTATTTTAATGTTGAGAAATTTGGAGACTTATTTGAAAATTCTTATACAAACATATTTAAAAGTTGGAGTTAAACTATATTTGTTCTAGGACACAGCTGCCTTTAACAGCATCAGAACGTTAAGCCAGGCGTGGCTGCACACACTTGTATTCCCAGGACTAGGGAGGCTGGGGCAGGAGAATTTCCAGGAGTTTGAGGCCAACCTGGGTTACATAGCAAAACCTCATCAAACAAACAAAAAAGTATCAGAATGGTTTTCAGATGAAAAACAAGCTGATGAGATGCTATAGTCATACCTAATAAATTTTTTACAGAATTGCAGAAAGTATAAATACCTGTCAAACATATATCACTACATCAAGTTTCATTCCTTTTTTTTTTTTTTTTTTTTTTTTTTTGTCTTTTTCGTTTTTACCGGTACCAGGGGTCGAACTCACAAACTGTCTGCTTGCAAGGAAGGCGCTTATGCCGCTGAGCTAAATCCCCAGCCCCTTCACTCCTTATTTTTAAAATGTCCCTAATGGGCTGAGGAGGGTCAGGGATGTAGCACAGTGGCACAGTTCCTGCCTGGCAAGTGAAAGATCCTGAGTTCAATTCCCAGTTACCCGCCCCCCCCAAAAAAAAGAAGAGAGAAAGGAGGAAAAGAAAGAAAAGAAAGATCACATTCCTCAAGGGGAGTTGGTACATGGACTGAATGGGCTAAGACTGTAGTTCAGTGGTAGAGCACTTGCCTGGCATGTGTAAGGCCCTGAGTTTAATCTCTAGAACATACATGAATGAATGAATGAATGAATGAATGAATAGAATAGAATAGAATAGAATACATGTCCCTCGTTAAGTGTGTGTGGGTAGGACTCATTTTCCACAGTCCCTCACTTAATTACTTAAAGGAAGGCCCCGTCTTGTCCCGGGGTACAGCTGCTTGACTGCAGAGGAAAAGTTCGTCATGTACCCAGCGCTGCACGTGCTGCAGGTCGTTGCCATGGTCACTGCCCACTGCAAGAGTGTTGGGAGTCACTGAGCTAGTGATCATTCACAGGTGCCGAGCTGAAAGCACAGAGGACTCTCCCTGAGGACACGGAGCCCCGCAGGAACACGCTGAGGGAGGAGTGCTGGCGGTGAGCAGGTGTTCCAGCCCGGAGGACACAGTAAGAAGCGAGCTAGGTGAGAAAACGGCACACGGGGCACATGCACACGTGAATGCACGGCGGTGATGGAGCAGCCCCTTCCTCCATCTGGAGGAAGGGCCCAGCTGACCCCAGCTCTCCGTCTCTATCTTTGTTTTCTTCATCCTCTCATCATTCTTCCCCCAAGGAATGTAGGTAGCTCTCGAGTCCAAATTTGTAGAACCGTGTGGGTGAAATGAGTGCCCACGTCACCATCAACTCTTTACGGGCACCTGTATGTGACACTGAGCTGAGTAACACCTTCAAAGAGATCTCTCCCAGGGGCTTGCTGACAGGGTAACACAGGCAAGAGGCCATGGCAGTGTCCACATATTCAAGCCCTCACCCACAGGTGGGAGGCCAGTGTCATCCACCCGCCAGTCCCAAACTGGGCATGTGACCTGTGCACTTGCTCATGCACATGGACATGGGAAAGGCCAGAATACCTTGTAGGGGCACCTGCTGCCTTTGCGCTCCTCTGGTTTATGCCTTCCCCTACATCATCCCCGGCAGCATTCCTGGACTTCACATGTGCCCAATGGGCAGTTTCTCCAGGGATCTGGGAATAAATGTCTCATATCTTTGTGGGAGCATCAACCTCTTGACAAACAGTAGCCTGGGGTGAGGGAAATTACCACAAGTTAGTGCAGATAATTTGAGGAAAGCAGTCTGAAAGAGTTAGCGATCTCTGTGGTGGTGGTGATTACCTATTACACTGTGAAAACCACACATTTAAAACACATGTGTTTTATGATGTGCATAACAATAAAGTTGAGCTTTTAAAAATATGTTCTGTTCTAGCAGGCTTTCCAAGACATTCTCTAAACGTAACAACTGGAATGTAGAAATTGAAAGAAGCTCTCTCAGTATCTAAGCAAAGACATCCTCAACCATAAAGCTGGGGGACCCTGGAGCAAACTCCCCAGAAGTCATGCTGGCCTAAGACATAGTTCATGCAACTTTAAAGACCCAGAGCAGCAGCGGGTTCCTTAACTCCATTTATCATGCCAGAGTGGTCTCCTGCTGGCTGCAAGCAGCCCAGAACTATTTCAGGCCCAAGGGCAGCATCCTTGCAAAGTTATCTGGAAAGAGTAGAGAGATCACCATGGCAACCTGTCCCTGGCCCAGCCGTGGCAGGGCTCCAAAGCACACAAATAAGCCATTGGAATGTGGTGCGGGCTGGAGTGGGGTGACAAGACAAGTTGCCAAGTTTCCATGAGAACCAACAACATGAAGCCTTTCTCCCCTTAGAAGGCATCAGTAGGGAACGCTTGACTCTTTGCAGAATCAGTCCAGGGAATCTCTAGACAACACATTTGCATGCACATGCATGCACAGACTCACACACATACACATGTGCACAGAGTACACACACACACACACACACACACACACCTTGCTTGGGGGACAGTGGCATGGTTTCTTGCCCAAGAGGCTTGGGCTGGAAGTATAGCTCAGTGGTAGAGTGATTGCCTAGCATGCATGAAGCCTGGGATTTGATTCTCAGCACATGAAGGGAAGGATGGGAAGCAGAGAAGAAGAGTGGGAGGGAGGGGCAGAAAAAGAGGTTGCTAAGGAGCTGGGCATGGTGTTGCATCCCTGTAATCCCATCACTCAGGAGGCTGAGGCAGGAAGATTGTTGCAAGTTCAAGGCCAGACTGGGCTACAAAGTGAGTTCCAGGGCAGCCAGAACTGCATCGTGAAACCCTGTCTCAAAAAGACAGAAAAAGAAAAAATAAAGAGGTTGCTAAAAGACCACAGATGTTAGAGTCAAACTGACTCTAGTGCTCACCCCGTTAGATCCTGGTAATGAACTCCAAGCAAGTTTCTGAAAGATTTATTCACAAGGCCCTCTCCCCAGCTCCTCCTCCTTACTCCATGGTGGCCTTCTCCATGAGACCATCCCAGATCACCTGGAACCAAACCTCGAGGTCCCTTTAACCCAAGCTCCTGCTCTGATCCTTTTTTCTTCAGAAACTCAGCACTACCTGACACAATCTGCATTTGACTTCTTTATATTGTCTTATGTCACTTCACTCTGGGTCAACTTTGTCAGGAAGTGGTTTTGTTTTGTTTTGTTTTGTTTTGTTTTGTTTTGTTTTGTCTTTGTCTTTGTCTTCTCAAACTGGCCTTGACCTCACAACAATCCTCCTGCCTTAGTCTCCCGAGTGCTGGAATTACAAGCTTGCGCCACCACATTTGGCCTGTAAGGAAGGTATCTGAAGTGTCTTAGTTATTTTTCTCGTTGCTGAGACAAAATGCCTGACACTCAAAGTTAAATAGGAAAAGGGTTTTTTGACTCATAGTTTGTAGGGGTTTCAGTCTATAGTCTGCTAGCTCCAAGGTAGGGTGACTTGACAGAGGGCCATCTCAGAGGAGAACCAGTTCACTGCATCCACATGATAGCAAAAGCAACTAGAGAGAAGGGAGACAAGACTCTTACACTGGATGCAGGCTACCTGCCCAAGGGTAGCACTTGAACCCTTAATCCTAGCCAGGACTAACCCACTAGACTAGCCAAACCAATCACTGGACTCATTTACTAATTGCACAGTCTTAATCCCAGCATCACACACTCTAGATCCAGCTCTTGGACTGCTTGAGGCTTGGGCGGGGGGGGGGGGGGGGGCATCTAGACACAAACCATGCCATGAAGCAGGAGGTTTGGAAACCAGCCTCAGGTCTCACAGGCAAGAGCCAAACCCAAGGAGGCCAAGGCAGAAGGATCATTGTAAATTCGAGACCAGCCTAGGCTACAAAATCAGCTCAAGGCCATCCTGAACTGCATAGCAAGACCTTGTCTCAAAAAGACAAAAAAAAAGTCAGACCCAGAATTGACTGAGCCCCAAAGCCTCTGTTCTTCCTGTTCCCACCCACCTTGTTCAAAACCCCATTTGGTGAAAAGCCTGTCTGCCAAACTAGGGAGATTGGGTGTATTCTATAAACACTATGAAAAATTAAAAAGCAACTGAAGATAAGAATATACAGGGGGTGGAGGAGTCTGCCTGAGATAAGTCCGCAAAGCTAGAGAGGAAGAGAGCCTTCAGCTAGGCCAGTGAATTCTTTGGGGACCTATTCTTCTGCACCATTAATTCAAAGGCTATCACCGTGATTGTTTTTCCAATGCACGATAATAAACAGCACTTTATATTCGTATGAGTTTCCCACCTTGTCACATTTTCAACACATCATTCCTTTGGGATCCTTTTATTTTATTTATAGTCTTAGCATCATCACATCAGCAGAATTTGGCACCTTCAGTCAGCAGGGAGTCTAAGGACTAGGTGAAAGGGTTGCTGGCCCAGGCCGGATACTGTAGCCCATAAAGCCAAGGAGCTCCTATCTGCCCCACCCTTAGGAATTGCCTCTGGCACCAAACTAAGACCAATGGGCTACCTGTGCATCCCTAATGCCCCCTTGGGTTCCACCCCAAGCTGAGACTACTTATGTGCCTCACTCCACGTGTTCCACAGAGAGATCGCTGGCCCAGGGGTGGAGATGCCACGCCCCAGGGGGTCAGGGGTGTCTCTCCCCGCATTCCCAAAATAGAGGTTATTTATATTTTATGCTTCTTATCTTTTCAGCCACCGCCTGTCCTCCTCCTCCTTCCTCCCCGCCACAGTTCTATCACTAGGCATCTCCAGCACTTCAGACCTTCTAGAAAAAGAACACAGAAGTTTCCCCCAGAACAGGACCCGCAGGGCCAGATCTGAAGGCCACGCCTCATGGTGAACTAGCTGGCGTTGCCCCCCACCAGGACTCTCAGGATTCTCCCCTCCCTCCGCTTTGCTTCTGGTGGTGGCTGTCATCACTGGCAGCCCTTGACCTTCAGCCACATCTCTCCAATTACTGCTTCTGTCATCAAATTCTTCCCGTGGGTAGCTTGAAATCAGCCAAGGTAAAGTTATTGACACCACAGAAACTACATAAGCTACAAGAGCAAGGCTTTTTGCTCACTGCTACAGAGCCTCGTTGTTAAACATTCACCGGCACACAACTGGCTATACCAGTCTTCCCTCCTAGATGAGAAACCAGAAAGTGTGGTTTTTAGCTAATTCGCTACTAACCTTTGACTTCACTTCTCTGGGCCACAGTTTCCTTATCTAGTTAAATGTAAGGTAATGGACTACAGTAAAACACCAGCATTGCTAAGTGCTAATGTCTTCCCCCCAAAAGGAAACAAGTGTTGCCAGGCTTCGAGCTATTTTCAATTGTCTCAAATGAAAACCATTAGTTAATTCCCCCAAGAAGACCATAAAGGTTAACTTAACAAGTAAACTGTTTGATTGTTACAATCTTTGAAAATATGAAATCCATGGAGGGTGCTGAATGTTCTCCAAAGGCCCATGTGTCAAAGACATCGGGTCCTCAATGATACTACTGGTGATAAAACATTTAAGTGGGGTTTAATGGGAGGTGGGGGAGGGTGATCTTTAGGTCACGGGAAAATGGCCTATTCTGAGATTGTGGGACCTCAGCCTCTTCCTCTTTTTCTATTTTGCCTCCTAGCCATGGGGTGGGGGGCTTTGCCCTGCCAAGTGCTCCTACCCTGACATGTCCTGCCTCTCCACAGGTCCAAACAGTAAGACCAACGATCTCAGACTGGAACTTCCAGAACTGTGAACCAAAAAGAAGCCTTCTCTCTTTATAAACTGATTGTCTCACTGTTTGCTATAATGATGAGAAACTGCATCACGGAAGAGAGAAAGCAATATATGGAGCGGCTGAAGTGGGCAGTTGCTGCTGAACCATTTTCGTGGCACCACTCTCGTGGCACCATTCTCGTGGTACCATTCTCGTGGGCCAGGAAGAGTGGCTGCAGCCAGCCTTGGCCATCCATGGCTGAAAGGCCAGAAAGTGAGTGAGCAGATGAGAAGAGGGTGAAGAAAGACCAGGGAGTGAGGTGGAGGCTGGAGTCACAGAGCTGCAGAGGTCACAGCCCTGGCCTTGAGCAGCCCACAGGCGAGGGAGGCAGACAGCCATGCAAGCACACCTCGTGGTACACGGGGCCTGTGCCTGGACAGAGTAAAAACCAGGCTTCGCTATAGTGTTCAGCAGCCTGCTACCAGTGTAAGGGGAGTTGGGGACAGCTTCTTAAGAGAAGGGACAGCCACTGGGAATTAAGACTAAAGTCCAGCCCATAAGGACGTTGGGGAATTGCAGTGACTGACAATATCAGAAAGTCTGCAAGCAGTGGAGGCTGGACAGGCGCACAGGGCCTGTGTGACAGGTAAGAGAGTGCAGAGTTTAATTTTGGAGCTCTGAGAGGCCACTGGAAAGCTCGTAAACAGGGGAGTAACAGGAGCTTTCAGAAGCTCGTTTGGGCTGTTATACGGAGAATGAGTGGAAAGGAAATGACACAGAAGCTGGAGACCAGCATGGTGCCCCCTACAGCAAAACAAGAGCCTGGCGACTCAGAGTACAGAGTGAGTGGATTGGAGGGTGCATGGGTTTTCTAGAGCCTCGGTAGCCAAGTGCCACAGGCTAAGGAGTTTAACCTCACAGAAATGTGTTTTCTCACAGTTCCAGGGACTAGAAGTCCAAAGTCAAGGGGCCAGCAGGCTGTGCCCCAAGATCTCAGAGCTCTTCCGTCCCGCTTCTTCACTACTAATGATGGCCGTCATCTCTGAGTCCTTGACCTCCGGCCACATCTCCAGTTACTGCCTCTGTCATCACCTTCTCCCTGTGTGGGCACTTTCCTCCTGGGTCGTCACACTGTCACCCGATGAGGACACCAGTCTTACTGGATGACTGACCCGCCCTACCCCTGTACTGCTGCCCAGTCCACCTGGGCTGCTGTAACAAAACATTGCAGACTGGCTGATAAACAACAGGGATTTTCTCACACTTCTGGAAGCTGGCAAGCCAACAGATTTGGTGTCTGGTCAGTGTCCAGTTTCTCACAGAAAGCACCTTCTCACCGTGTCCCCACAGAGCAGAAGGGATTGGTTTATAAGGGCACCAGTCCCCTTCATGATGCCCCATTCTAATGACCCAGTCACCTCCGGAGGCCCCTCTCCTACCAATGCCATCACCTCAGGGTGTAGGATTTCAACATATCAAGTCAAGGAGGAGATATATTCAGATGCCAGCAAGGACCTCATCTTAACTAATTACACCTGCAACAATCCTATTTCCAAATTAGAAAACATTGTGAGGTACTGGAGATTAGGACTGCAACATGAAATTCTGGAGCCACAGGTTACCTCTTAACAGAGAGAAATTTAAGAAACAAAGTTGAGAAGACTCAGAGATTGGTTATGTATTGGGGTGCTAAGTTCGAGGTAGAAGTCAACATAGACATATTAAGCTGCTGTAACACATGGGTTTCTCTGGCTGCAAAGGAGGCTGAGGAAGCCACTGCTTTCGGCCTCTGAGGTGCACTCCAATTTCTCAGTAGCTGGTAGTCAAACACTGAGCAAGCAATGCAGGAAGAGAAGCAAGAGCTCAGGGGGGTGGTGATGAGCCCTGAGTAAACAGCGAAGGCCAAAGAAGTGTTCTGACCTCCCTCTTCTGCCCAAATGCCGCTGAGCTAAATTCCCAGCCCCTATAATAGTATTTCAGTTTTGCACTTCTTTGGGTCTCCATTTTCATAAGGGGTTCCCGTGTGCATGTAAAAATTGGCACACTTTTCTCCTGTTGGTCTGTCTTTTGTCAGTTTCATACCTCAACACGTTGGTCCTGTACATTTGTTCCAACAGGCTTCAGTGTTCAGGGTACACACGACAAGAGGTGACCTGAAACGGAAATTGGGATCATTAGAGTTAACCTGGGCATCTGAACAAGAAACTGACTTATCTCAACTTTATACGTTAAAATCTTATTTTAAGGAGAGCAAAATAAAACAAATGAAACAGAATAAAGCCAATCAAAACAAAACAATGGCTCCTGACTCTTCCTGTGCTATGCGATGCTATCCACTATTTTGTGATGCAGCCAAACACAGTGCAATGCTGTTTAGAGTTTCTAGGAACCAGCATCTTGAGCTAAATATTTCTCTCTTGTCCCTCCCTCCACTTTGGTAAGATACCCAGCATCAAATATCAACAGAAAACAAACTAAGACACATGTGTGAATTTGCCTGTGAATATATATGTCTATCCACAAGTGGTATTTAAGATCTCTTTAGGAAGTAAAATCAGGCATTTTTAGTGATAAAATTGATACAGAAGTAACAAATAACTTGCTTAAGGATTAATTTTCTGGGCCCTCTTGGTAAGCAGCCCTGGCATGGGCCAGGAAGAAAACCAGCTGCTCCCGTGAGCCTACCGGCATACTGAGAATCAAACACTCTCCCCACCCCATAGCTACTGGGATAGATGTCTCAGCATCTCTTAGGAGGATGATTATATGCAATATAGCAAATATGGGGGATTTCCTTCTATCTTCTGTTTGAAGGCAAAGGTTGTTTTCACTGTTTTGTTTTCTTTGCTCTATTCAATACTCTCAATTGGTTTTATAATGTTCTGTTTTTTGTTTGATTTCACTATACCTAATTGACTGGACAATTATTGTGAAGATAAGGGGATATACCATGGTACCTATTACTACCATCCCAGTATCCTACTGTGATTTTCAGTACCAATTTCACTGCATTGTCTCGATTGGCTTTGTTCTGTTGTATTTTTACTACTTTCAAAATAAAATTTTTTAAAAATTAAAATAAGAATAACAAGCTGGAGCAAAAAAAAAGGATTAATTTTCTGGTAGTCCTTTTGGAAAGGAAAGAAGTTTTCATATGTCTGTTCTGCAATGTCAGAAACAGCCAATTTGATATAGAGACATCAAACAGCTATAAGCAGTCTTAGGAAAATGGCAAAATGTTTACTTGAATGAACCTTTTTAAAAGTCAGTGTGCTGTAAATGTTTGATGTTGGGGTTCCCCTTGAGGGATGTGCTCAGTGATATCTCCTGGCTGGGAACCTCTTAGAGCTCTAATAGCAATGCATACGCTCTGAGGTTGTTTTTAAAAGACCAGAGTCCAATGGGGTGGTGTCAGTTATCAAAATATGTTATTTACGTGCATAAATCTGCCAAAAGGAAATCCATTAAAATAACTAATTAAAAAAAACCAATGAGAGCAGTACAGGACTTCAAAGCAAGATCATAGGAAATCAACATTGGCTACCATAATATATCTTGTTATCTTCACAATAGCTCCCCGTACCATCAGAAGTAATAGAATCTAACAAAGCAAAACAATAAAACCAAACCAAACCAAACAATGAAAATGATACAGGACTTCAAAACAAGATAATAAGAAATTAACAATGGCCACCACCTTCCCTTTTTAGACATTTCCACACCTTGTACCTTCACAATATCTATTGTACATTTTCTGAATTTTATTATACCCAACTCCCAATTCAAAGTGAATGACAGAATCTGACCAAACTACATATTGCAAAATAGACAAAGTTTGGGCAAAATGATTAACCAACAATTTCCAAATAACCAAGAGCTGACTGATGAGTAGTATCTATAATACCAAAAGCCCGTATTTCCCTTTCCAGGAATTTGGTCCACAGGACAGAAACAAATTATTTACTTTCCATCTAGAGATCATATACATTATGTTATAGGTTGGATGGTGTCCACTTAAAATGTATTGTTGTCTCCAGTACCTCAGCATGTGAATTCATGTGGAGACAGGTATTCATTGAAGTAATTAATTTGAAATGAAATCATCAGAGTGAACTAATATTGTTACAGAAAAACCAGTATCAAACCAAATGGAAGACTCTTTGCACTGAGCAGCTAGAAGACAACTATTTATTGACTGTAACATGAGCAGACTAGTGGGACCAAGCCCAAATCACTAGCACTGAGGCAGATTTGGGTTCAGTTTAAATACAGTTTATAAACAGGAACTACAAGATACTATATGATTGGTTACATGGGTTGAATTAAGTCATATGTTGTTAGGAAAACCAATTGTAAATATACTTGCTTAAAAGGAACTGTTTATCGTAACATGGAAACATCCTGGAGATGAGGCGGAAGGGTTTCAAGAAGAGCAAACAGAGTTAAAGAGTGCCTTTGACTGTGCCTTTACTCATCATATAGTGATGCTTTTACAATATTACTGGTGACCTTATAGGTAAAAAAAATTATTTAGGAGTGGGCGTCCAACTCAGAGCTTCGTGCATGCTAGGCAAGTCCTTTCCACTGAGCCTCATCCCGAGCCCTGCGGTCCTTATACAAGCAGAAAATTTAGACATGACACGCACATGGGGATATTGTTACAGAAACAGGAAGGCAGAAAGCTGAAAGTCCAAGAATACAAAACACCAGCAGCTAAGAGAGAGCAATGGAGCAGATTTTCTCTCTCAACCCTCAGAAAGAACCAACCCTCTAACACACTGATTTTGGACTTCTGCCTTCCAGAAATGTCAGGCAATAAATTTCTGTTTGAATGACTCAGTCTGTGATATTTTGTTACCGCAGCCCTAGGATACTAACACAAGCTGGAGCATGAAACCAGGAAGGTTGCCTAGAAAGACCATGTTGATGCAGAGAGGAGGGGAGGGAGGGAGAGGGGTGGTATTGTGTCTTTCACAGGAAAATGTGATCTCAGATTGTCAAAGGTCGGGGTTCTCAGACCTCACCTCTGAGATGAGGATTCCTGTGCAGTGAGTATCCCCAAGAAAAACCTTTAGGAAAGTGGGAAGAAAGACTAGAAAGGAAAGCCAAGCAATGTGGTGATCCTAAAGGCCCTGAGAGTAACTAGATTTGGGCTCCTCCTGCAGGGAAGGTCTCCTGCCTCAGATTGTCCCAAGTACAGGGCAAGATTTCCTCAGTATTCACGCTTCCAAATCCATCAGTAAAAGGTTCCAAGCTGGAGGAAAAGAGCTATAAAGTGCTAGCTCTCTGGATCTCTGTTCAGGCAGTGATTTAGGCAGCCTGAGGGCAGTCCACAGCCAGGGACAGAAGTGCTGGCTGTAGGGAAGGAAAGGGCAGGGAAGCTGGGATGCCCCAAACAATGAAGGATCCCAAGAACCACAGGCAGAGCTCTGATGGCCTCTACTACACATACAGAGAAAGTAGCCAGGATATTAGGTTTACACAGGGAAAGTTCCATATCCCCTTTCATACTATTTGAAGAGAAATCTCTTTCTATAGTATTTGTATTTGGTGCAAACACAAAGATTCCCCAAGTGACCCAGAAGACCCATGACCTTCTAATGGTACCAGCAACCTCCGGATATAAGGATGCGGAGCAAGGGGCTGGGGATTTAGCTCAGTGGCATAAGCACCTGCCTTGCAAGCAGGCAGTTGTGAGTTCAATCCCTGGTACCGATAAAAAGATTAAAAAAAAAAAAAAAAAAAAAAAAGAATAAATGACACAGGATGTGGAGCAAAAGAGCACTGAGAAAAGAGAAGGTGAAGATGACCAGTCTGTATTTCCAGTTGAATGAATATTGAGTGGCGTAATCATTCTCCAAGATGGTCACTACATTATCCCGTTTTACACTGAAGGAAGTCTAACCCCGGAGAGTTAAGTAATTTGTCCAAGATCTCACAGCTAGTAAGTGGCACAACCAAGACTAGAATCTAGATATTCTCTTACCTTTAATGATACCATCTCCAAAACACTCCAGTGACTGAGGAGGGATCAGGCAGTAGGGCCAGGACAGGTTAGAAAGGGACCTATGTGGGTCCTAGCAGAGATGAAGAACCAATGAATTTATATGAGAAATGATTAGAAATGGCTTTAGGGAGGAGGATTCCTGACTCAGCTCTTAGGCCTCCACAGGCATATGAGAAGAACACAGCATCCTCTCCAGACAGCTACAGAGAAAACTCGGAGGTCTGTCCCACAAGAAGGTAGAGGGAGCCACTCGTGGTGCGTGCACCTGTAATCCTGGCACTCTGGTGGCTGAGCATTCAAAGACGGCCTGGGTTACACGGTGAGTTCAAGGCCAGCCTGAGCTACATAGCAAGACTCTCAAAAACAAAACAAAAGTTGAGGGCGTCTCTGTGAAGGATGTGTACTCGTAAGGGTCTGCCTGGCATAGTGTGGCTTTAGCAGGTAAGTAGGAAGCTTCAGAGGCTCAGAGCAAGCCAAAAGGGCAACACAGACCAGAAAATGCAGGTGGGTGAAAGGAAGATGGATAATGGGAGCCCTACATTCATAACATTAAACCTAGGATCTGAGTATTTTAAGTAGGTGGTCAGACACTAGCAGGCCTGAAGGACGCAGTGGGTTCAAAATAGCATGTTTTGCCAGTTATAATTAAATAAAAGAATGATGAATTCAATGCATAGAATATTTATATTCCTTTATTAATTCCATACCCAAAAACACAGGGCCTCTGTTTCTAGAAGAAAGCATATAGCGTTCTGGGTTGTCATAGCCTGCAGCCAATGATATCAGAAAAGGAGACATTCCTTAAAGATTCTCCCACCTTGGGCTGACATCTAATTTTGTTTTCTTGTTTGTTTGTTGTTGTTGTTTGTTTTTGGTGGTCCTGGGGATTGAACTCACAACCTTGTGCTTGCCAGGCAGGTGCTTACACCACTAAGCTAAATTCCCAGCCCCACAACATCTAATTTTGATTAGAACTTTTCTTTCATAAATTTCATAAGTTTCTTACACGATTAAGGTCCATGAGAGAACACTGACCACCTGAAAAGGAAAGGAAGCTATTTTGCAATTCTTACATAATGTCTAAGAAAAATATCAATAAGTATCATAATTACCTTAGATCCCTGGTCCCCAAGAGTAACAGGTACATGCATTGAAAGATTTCCAGATCACCATTCCAGGTTGGTTCCCTCATGGCACTGCCTACCTTCTCACTTGAAGACAGAAATCTCTCTATGTCTGCTTTATAATAAACTCTACCTAATAATAATAATAATAAACTTTACTTGTACTTCTGCTTGGCCATCTATGTGTATTGACTGAACTCTTTCATCAAATGTACAAAGGACCAACAGGTGAGGGCTGGTTCCTGGTAACAAGTTCAACTAGACACAAAGCTCCAAAAGAATCTATTCTGACGGTGTGCCGATGAGTGAGGGAAATTCACAATATTCTCAAAGAAATTAGTCTTATCCTAGGTGGGCTGTGCTGTTGCAATGCTCTCGTCAAGGTAAACTGACCTGGGATGGCTCCATTTGGTCCTCTGGGCTCTATCAGCCACTGAACAGAGCAGAGGGAGGCAAGAAGGGCTGTGGGCATGGCTCAACCCTCCAGGAGCACATCCACAGTGGCTGCAAAGGTTTGATCCTAAGGAGACCATGTGGCACAGCAGGGGCAAGCCTGCACGTCCCTGGACAAGAGAAGCCAAGCTCACTGAGCTCTGGAGCTCAGGAACGCAGGATTCTCACTAAACATCCTAGAAGACCCCTTGCTAAATGTCTGCTGTAAATGAATAATAAATGATACAGTGATAGCATTTAGCCTGGCATATAGCAATATAGATTATTATAGGCAAACGAATTCAAGGTTAGATCTGAGACAGAGTTGATAGTCGTCATCCGCCCCAAGCAATCTTTGAACCACAGCTCTTTCTTACCATAGTGAAAGTAGCTTAGAGATCACAAATGAATATGGTTATTATTGGAGAGAAAATGAAGCTTGCTTACATGATTGGGAAAATATTCCAGGAAAACTGACTTTTCATTTAAACCCCTCTTTACCTGGAGTATTAGGTTCGGAACTAAGCCAGCAATTATGCTACATCACATTCCCCAAGGGGTTCAGTGCGGTACTAGACCTTCTGTTTAACACAATGAAGCAAATGCTATAAAACATAGTAGAACATCATCATTAAAGCATTAAGCTAAATCAGGAGTATTAGAGGCTTTAAAGCTGCCACCTGCATTATGCAGGCAGTACCCATGGTAATAAAACCCTTTTTAAAGGCATAGTAAAAATGCTTAGAAGTAATACTAACAGACAGGGAAAAACTGGATACAAAATTATATTTAAAAATGTGTTCTTAACCTAGCATGGCAGCACATAGCTATAATCCCAGCACTTGGGACGCTGAGGCCAGCCTAGACCACACAGCAAGCTCAAGGACAGCCTGGGCTACACAGCAAGACCCTGTCTCAAAGCCAAAGCTGTATGTTCTTAACTTTGACTGACATTTGCAAGACCTCATTCCTGAAAACTGACAGAGCATTGCTAAGAGATGTTACAGAATATTTAAATAAATGGAAAGGTGCATCATATTCATGCACTGAAATACTAAAATCACTAAGATTATTTAGTTACCTTAAAATCACAAATGCCTATGATCCATAATTCTTTGTTGAAAATGATGGTTTATATTTTAGGTTACTAACATCTGAAAAGTATAAGCATTTTACTGGTCAGTCTGTTGAATCTGCAAATGAGATGACCAGAGCTCTACTGTAGGATTTTTAATGAGAAAATATCCCAGCAGTGACCGAAACTTTTGGACTCCTTTTAGCTATAGTGGTCTGAGATGAACCTTCACGCACAGGGGTAAAAGCAGTGATATCTCAAGATAGCATAAATGTGGCCAGGCATGGCGGAACACATTTATAATCCCCGCACTTGGGAGTCTGAATCAGGAGGACTGTGGAGAATTCGAGGCCCAAAGGGGCTACATAATGAGTTCAAGGCCAGCATGGACTACGTACCAAAAACCTATCTCAAATAAGAGAGTGAGAGTGAGAGAGAGAGAGAGAGAGAGAGAGAGAGAGAGAGAAATATGAATATAGCATAAATGAAATAATCTCTAGGGCAAGAAATCTTCAATTTTCTCTTTTCTTAAAAGAGATTAGTTCCTTTGCTCCTGGATGACAGCGATGCATTGCAGAGAGGGTTGGACCTTTAGATCACTGAAAAGTTCACTGTTCACATGGAAATTACTAACAGTACTCATTCCCAACATGAAGTTTAAGAGAGGGCTCAGCAGCGCAGCAGACTGCTGCAAAAGGATGTCCACTAGGGTAAGAGGAAAATCTGTGTGGTACAGAAACTGAGCAAAGAAACCTTAGTAGCCACCACACTAGTCAGGATCCAATCAAGAAAAGCACTCCAGGTATTTCAAACCAAAGTCAGTCTTGGCTATGAGAGCAGAAGAGAGGAAAGGTAAGATTACACAAAGATTGTATTTTGGGAAATCACAACAATCCCAGGACAGAGGAGCAAAAATGCTACCCAGAGTTAGATGGACATGTCCCTCAGGGTCCCACTGGCTGCCGGAGCACAGTCGGCTGAGCAGGAACCTAAAAGTTTCTAAGTCGTTGCTCCTCTCCCTGCAGCCACCACCCAGATCCATCACTTCCACTGCCAGTGTCAGCACTGCCATTCACTGCCAAAGATACCAGCAGAATCCAGAGTCCAGAGCAGGGAGTCAATTTTCTTTCTCTCTCTCTGTCTCTCTGTTTCTTTGTCTCTCTCTCTCTCTCTGTCTCTCCCTCCCTTTTGAGATGGGGTCTCGCTATGCAGTTCAGGCTAGACTTGAGCTCACTTTGTAGCCCAAACTGTTCTCAAACTTGCAACAATCACCCTGCCTCAGGCTCCCAAGTGCTGGGTTTACAGGCCTGCACCACCATGCCCAGCTGGGAGTCCGTTCTCCCCTCTTTCCATTTTCTAGTAGCACATCAATTCCTTTTATTGTAATCCCAAATATTGAGTTTAGTCATCTAAGTATTGTAATCCTCTTTTTAGTTTTTTTCACAATCTAATAAGTTATATTTGTAATCCCATTGAGACGTTATTGGAATCCCAGCAAGTTAATTCCAATCTACTACCTCCAATGCAATCCATGGCAAGAGTAAAGACACCAAAACATATTCCAAGTGAAGGGCAACTAAAGGGTCCTAAATCTAATCCCCATGAGGACATGTGGACAAAGACCGTGATCCGAGGCCTCTCCCAGAATTTATTATCTTGTGAAGAAGCGGGGTGGCTCAGGGATGATGACAGAGAGGATGGTGGGAATTACATGAGTAACCTGAGCTGGCTGGCCAGGTGGAGAAAGAGATATGCAGAAGGATCAAGTTACACAATCTAATTAAGGTAGCAACAGAATTGTTTTGGGAGGCTGTTGCTTTAGTTTTTGATATGTAAACTCTTGTGCCCTGGGGAGTTATACTCTCTTCATTTTGAGGCTCTTACCCGTTGACATTCCCAGAGCTGTTGGCTCTAACATCTTGCAGTGCTCAAATCTGGGGATCTGGGGTATGGAAAACACTATGCAAGGAAATGGGACTGTGTTGGCTTTAGAGATTACATAGCAGCACTTCAGCTAGCCTTATTTGCAATGCTTAGAGCCAATTGAAGAGAGAAGGAAATGTCATAGCAAGCTATCTACATATCAGTATAAGGAAATAAGTCTCCAAATAATCAAAGTCACACTCAAGGGCAGTCACTGGACTTGTCTCCCACATCTCTCCCCTTCTTGTTTTGTAGCTCTAGCAGGGCTAGTCTTTGGGTAGTGAATCGTCTATGACAGGCTTTAATGAGAAAAATTATAAAGAATAGAATGAACACACCAATTCCAAACCAATTCCAAAACCAAAAGTGAGCTCTGAGGTATACAAATGGATTTGTTTTATGGCATCAGCAAATTTATCTCAGTCCTTAATTTGTGTATCAAAGGTAGCTGTCTGTTTTGACATGGACAGCACTAGTCTCTGAAGAGCATCTATATCCATAGTAATATTCTGATGAATTTCCTTCTATATGTCTTTTGATCATTTCCCAAGGATATAGGCTTTTGTTATATGGCAATGGAGTGATACAAAAACATGTCATAGTATAGATACACTTTAAGCCTTGTTGCAACTGTAAGCTTTTAATCTGATCTCCCATCCATAGGACTGAAGTCTCTAAAATGCTCATTTGGGTTTGTAACTTTTTTTTTTTTTTTTTTTTTTTTTGGCTTTTTCCTTTTTTACCGGTACCAGGGATCGAAGTCATGACTGCCTGCTTGCAAGGCAGGCGCTTATGCCGCTGAGCTAAATCCCCAGCCCCTGGGTTTGTAACTTTATATCAATTTCTCTCTGAATTTTTTAGTTCTCATCAGCAGTTTTTGTCTAATTATCTTCCAAGTGAGCAGTTTGCATTGAATTTGCTAATGCTGTGGAGCCCATAGCTGCACTGGCTATCAAAAGAACTAGGGAAGTACTCGCTGCAATAATCCACCCAAGCATCCTCCTGGTTTGATTATTAAATCTTTTGATCAAGGTGTTTACCAAGAGGGCAGTAGGCGAGTGATACCAAGGCTCTGTTAGATTGACTAAAAGCCAAACTTGAGGCATCCTAACCATGATTATTATTGTGGAGTCCTTAGAAAGAAACTCAGGTATGATACAATGGGTTACATAAAAATTAGTACATGAGAACATATTTTGTTGCCACTCTATCTTTTTATTAACAGTACATAAGGATCATAAACATATATGTTTATTCTTATATATCTATCACTCTGTGACACTAGTTTTATTTTTCCTCCATTAACTGACTGTAGATGCCCAGTCTGCAGCTGTCCTGCATGAAAAGGCAAGGCTAGCTTCCATAAAGCATGCTTGTATGGGGCCAGCCCTGTCACTGATAATAAGTCTAGGAATAGGAGAATGTAATAGTAGATTAGGCTTCTGAGGTTATTGTATTGTCAGGAGAGCCTGAAAAGGAAATCTCATGTCAAGCTTAACCTTTTTCTATAAGTACACCTCTGGGACACCAGTCTATAACGAATAATTGAATTTGTATATAATCCACCCATGGTATGGGTCTCTGCAAGACTGCCAAGGGTCCAAATCACCTTCGAAATGAGGGGCACGAGCTACTGGAATACAGACAGGAATGTTAGGTTTGAATTCTCTAACAAGGTTACCAGCTGAGGGAATAGAAGTCAAGGTCAGTAAGGCAAAGCGTTCCTTTGACAGTCGTATCTTCCAAACCTGATTTACAGCAGACATACATGGGTTAGAGTCTTGCCATAGCTGAGTTACACGTAAAGGAGGATATGCAAAATCAGAGGTAATGTTGTAGATGCATGAAAATATGAGGGCCTGGCAGAACAGTAAATATAGGATTATTGTTTTTTATAGAATGGAAAATTTCTGGTGACCTGTCCATCCAAGTTAAGGATCTGAGCAAAGGTGGATTAGGTATGTAAGCCCAATACTCCTCTCCCTGTACCAAAGGAATACATGTTGTAGCTGTTAGGATAACAAACATTGTAAAGAAAAAACTGTCAGGTGAGTGAACCAAACCCTGGCTGTTAATTAGATGGCAAGCCCCACAAACAGTCTGCTACAGGACAGTGGCCAATGCACTGTCAGGTTCGTTGCTCGAGGTCTTGACATGTCCAGCAAGTGGGTACGATTTTGGCCACACAACAGCTCTGATGGTCATAATGTCTGTCAATAATTTGTGGAAATATAAGAATATTTTTGGCCCCAATTTAAAGGTGATATCGGACCATTCTAAATACCTGTTTGGAGATGATTTCAAGCTACAGGGAGTAAGGACTTCAGAGAATGATCAGATTTTTGTCCCCAACATATCACAGCTGGCAGCAAATCTGAATCAAAGGTAGGGTTTAGAAAATTTAAAACATAAGTAGCAAAATCTAAATAAATTTGAGGAGAGTTTTGACCCTCTATTCCTCCTTGTTATTGTTTGATTAATTGACCTTTTAATTTAAAATGAGTACACTCAATTATTGCTTGACCTCTGGGATTATAGGGTATTCTTGTGAAATGCTTCAGATTCCAGTCATCAGGAAAACACTGAAAAAGTTTGCTAATATAAGTAGGGCCAACATTAGATTTTATTGTAAGTGATACCCTTAAGTTAGCAAAAGCTGATCTGCAATGTCTTAGTTACTTTTACTGGTTGATGAGACAAAATACTTGAAGCCCAAAGTTGGGAAAGAAAAGGTTTATTTCTTAAGGTTTTTGGAGGTTTCAGTCCATACTCAGTTGGCTCCCAGGCAGGGTGGCATGGCTGGGCTGCAGTGCAGGGTGGCTGCAAACAGCAAGGCAGAAAGGGCAAGAGAGATCAAGACACACCTTCTTCCTGACATTACATGCTGGCTCCACCTCTGGATGGGTGGAGCACTGACACCATCAATCCAAACTAGACAATGAACCAATCACAAATGCACAATGCAAACACATGAGGCCTGGGGGCCACGAACATAAACCATGACACACAATGATGTATGATATGTTTATTCTGCTTACCTAAATGACAGGTAGCATGGAAGTTATCTATAGAGGCACGAATACATTTAAGCTTCTTATTATTTATGAAGTATAACAGGCTAGCTGTAAAATCTCTCTGATTATCACTGTGTTGAGGAACAGGCCCAGAAATAAGTTTATAGGCAAAATGTGATAACACAATTTGTCTAGCCCCTGCTATGGTAATTTTAAATGTCTTTAATAAAGGTTTAGAAATATAAAGAAAAAATTTATAGGTTTGTCTTGAATTATTAAAAATGGAAGCCAGATTTATTAGAGCATCTGTATTATAATCACCAAAAGACAATGAACTTGGGGGATTAAAATAGATTGTAATAGGACCACTAAGGAATGGAGCAGTTTTAATGAATATATTCCATAGCATTTTTAAAATTACTTGTAATAGTGTGGGCTTGAATTGACCACACTGGTATTGTTTATTTAATGATGTTAATAAGATCTCTAAACTTTTTCGTATAGAAGTAAGAAAATTTTTATCATAAATCTAACTTTAGCTTTATGTTGGTTAACTGAGAGCACAATAAGTGATGTTACTATGCCTGTCTGTCTATCATGGCTGACCTAAGGTACAGGCAGGAACTGAGGAGAGCCTGAGCCTAGCAAGGTTAGGGAGGCGAGTCTAAGCAACCAAGTGTGCATCTATGATTGGCTGTTTACTAGAGTGATATTATTTTTTATATCCAGCAAGGCAGTAAGAGTTTTGTCAATTAATTTATGAGTACTTGAATGAAGTGAAATACCCTGAGAAAAACAAGGTTTATTGCTTAAAGGCTTGTTTTTAACAGATTTATTTATACAATTATGGGCAGGAGTGGCAATTTCTACAGAACTCAATTGGCCTTTCTACTCCTAAGGAACAAAGGTAAGGATCCCCAGGTAAATCTAATTTTGTATGCTGATTGGTTTGATGAACAGGGAAACTAGGGGCACAGAGATTGTTGTTAGCCTGACTAGGACTGGAAAATTATCTTAATTGATTTTGAATTACTGGAATATAGGCTCAGAGGATTTTACTCTTATTGAGGTATTTTATTTGGGCACATGATTTTTTTTGTAAAAGTGTGCCATTTTTATGAAAGCTAAATTTATAATTTGTTTTTTAGTGAAACCCTTTTATACAGATTAGGCACAGCCTGAGTAAAAAGACTGGTGCCTTTAGAGGTGCTATATAGTTTTGTCTAATATGTTTTCCTTTGTCACGATTGAAACATTTAATTATATTTAATTTATCAATAAGGTGTTGGGATACAGCCTGCGCTATAAGTACCAAAGTATGAATGGAAGATGCAACATTTTGGCATGTTTGACTATAAATGGACAAGTCTTTAGTGTGTAGGACTGATGTCAAGACTCTTTTACAGTCTTCATTTGCATTGTCATATGCTAATTGATGAAGAATAATTTTAGCAGCCTCTTCATGAGAGACTAGTCTATGAATTGCTTCTTGAAGTCTAGCTATAAACTGTGTGTAAGTCTCTGTAGGGCCTTGTAAAATTTGGATAAATGATTTATTAGGTATAGCATCCTCTGGTATGGAAAGCCATGAGTGACATAATAGTTCTTTACAATGCATGAAAAGAAGAGGCGGGGCATGCATATGAGTTTTTACATCAGCATATTTGCCATACCAGATAGCATTTCTAGTGTTATAGCCTGAATATTTTCATATTCATTATTTCAGTTACCTTTTGTTTGTTTTGAAATCAGTGTCCTTGATTGTAATTCAAAATGTAGAAATTGTGTGGGTGAAAGACAAGTGTGAGCTAGGTGGGTCACATCACTTGGCATCATTTGAAAACCTTGAATTATGTTGTCTGAACAGCCCAAGGTGTAAGGAGCCTGAACCTCACTATCGAGGACACTGTCTGAGATTTTGGAGGAGTAGGAAATTAAAAACAGTGTGTGTTCCAAATTTTCATGTGGGATTATCCAGATCATTATCCTTAGTTATTGGGAAACACAGCCTGAGCACAGATCATGTCTCAATACCCCGAGTTGTTTTGTGAGTGGGAATCAGGGGGATATGGGAGGGGGTGAAGCTATAGGAATCACAGTAGCAGCCTGCGAGTTGGGTGTGGTGAGTGAAGCCTCCGTATGTATATACATTGGAGAGATTTTGTATTTTTTGACGAATATCTTTGTGAACATCTTGTAACAATGAACTCACTTGCTTTTCTCCATTTTTAAAATGGGATTTGTTTATCTCTCTCAACTCATTTGGAGGCATATTATTGTGGTGATCTGAATTATTTGCCATTGTTACTTTAGGGCTCTTTTCAATTTTAATTGCCTTAGCCATTAGTTTGTCTTTTGTAATGGACAAACTAATGATGGTGGTCTGTGTCTTTTTTGAAGTTGATTTGTAAGGACCTGAGAGCTACCTTTACCAAATTAAAGTTAGCTGTAGTTTTAGGGTAGAGTTGCTTATTTTTTTGTTTATGAGGCTTCTTGAAGGGTTTTTTTACATTATCCCAAACTCTCATATCAAGTGTACCAGCTTTGGGGAAGGAAGGGTAGAATATAGCTATTTGTTGGAGCAGTCTAAAAACTTTTTTATGTGGTACAGTAAAGTTTGCATCTTTCAATAATTTTATAATTAATAAACTAAAGTCTTTTTCTTTTGTAGATAATGAATATTTTGGCCCATAGTTACCCTTGGGGATTAGAGTATAAATTATTATTTGTGTTTGAGCAATATAATTAGGAAAATGTTTTGTTTATCTTAAATTTGTTATGTAAGGTCTAGTGGGTTGTTTTTTGGCTGACGGTTGGTTTTTGTGCTGTTAAGGTTGTATGTTTTAGCCCCATATTGGGTGCCAAATATTGTAATCCCAACTATTGAGTTTAGTCATCTAAGTATTGTAATCCTTTTTTTAGTTTTTTTCACAATCTAAAAAGCTATATCTGTAATCCCATTGAGACGATATTGGAATCCCAGCAAATTAATTTTAATCTACCACCTCCAGTGCAATCCACAGAGAGAGTAAAGACACCAAGACATTCCAAGTGAAGGGCAGCCAAAGGGTCCTAAGTCTAATCCCCATGAAGACATGGGACAAAGGCCCTGATACCAGGCCTATCCCAGAATTTGTTATCTTGTGAAGAAGGGGGGTGACTCAGGGATGAGTGATAGTGAGAATTTCGGGAATTACTACCATCCATCATTAGATGGTGAGTAACTTGAGCTGGCTGGCCAGGTGTGAGAAAGAGATATGCAGAAAGATCAAATTACATAATCTAATTAACATAGCTACAGGATTGTTTTGGGAGGCTGTTGCTTTAGTTTTTGATATGTAAACTCTTTTTTTTTTGGTCTTTTTCATTTTTTTTTTTTTTTCATTTTTATCGGTACCAGGGATTGAACTCACGACCGCCTGCTTGCAAGGCAGGTGCTTATGCCGCTGAGCTAAATCCCCAGCCCTGATACGTAAACTCTTGTGCCCTCGGGAGTTATAGTCTCTTTATCTTGAGGCTCTTACCCAGTTGACATTCCCAGAGCTGTTGGCTCTAACATCTCGCTGGGCTCAAATCTGGGGATCTGGGGTATGGAAAACACTATGTGAGGAAAGAGGACTGTCTGTTGGCTTTAGAGATTATATAGCAGCACCCCAGCTAGCCTTATTTGCAATGCTTAGAGCCAATTGAAAAGAGAAGGAAATATCATAGCCAGCTCTCTACATATGAGTATTAAAAAATAAGTCTCCAAGTATCAAAGTCACGGTAATTATTTTGCACTCAAGGGGAGTCACTGGAGTTGTCTCCCACACCTTTCATGAGCAGAACCTAAATAGAACCCAGCTAGCAAAAGAACCTAGAAAATATAATTTGTTTTCCTCCATGTGCAGCAGAGTACAGAAAAGCAGGTTGGGACAGAGAGCAACAGATAAGTGACTGACACAATCTACCCCTTCGGTTATCATAGCAATTTCATTCTTTTCTCCTCCTGAAGATTAGGCAATAACCCCTCCCAGACCCATCCTACCGCCTCAAACAGTGAGATATACGATCCACCTCTGTGTTTATCACTAGGTGATGTTAAATCCTTTTTTAGGTGTATCACGATCTACCTCAATATTCCATAACTCAAAGACTTGCCCTCAAGTGCCAACTCTGCCTTCATTTGATAGCTGTCTTGCTCCTAAACATTTCATAACTCCTGGTTGTCCTCAGACTAAAGGCTAAGCTCCCATACCGTTTGGATAAGTGTCCCACACAGGCCATAGCTAAAGGCTTTGTCCTCAGTAGGTAGGACTATCAGGAGGTAGTTGGTCCCTTAAGAAGCAGACCTCATTAGAAGTTAATTAGGGGGCACAGCCTTGGACACAACTTTGGGATCCTAGATCCTTCCTTTCTCTAACTGTTGCTTCCCAGTCACCATGACATGAGTGTCCTCTCTGTCCTGTGCTCCTGCCATGATCTACCACGTCACCACAGGCCCAAAGGCAATGAAGCCAAACAGCCATGGACTGAAATCTCTGAAACTGTGAGTCGAAATAAACTTTTCTTCCTTATAAATTGATTATTTTGTCACAGCGACTGAAAGCTAACACAACCCTAGAGCTTGGAATTTAAGGGCCAACTTCTCTCTTTTTTTTTTTTTTTTTTTTTTTTTTTGTCTTTTTCCTGTTTTATTGGTACCGGGGATCAAACTCATGACTGCCTGCTTGCAAGCCAGGCGCTTACGCTGCTGAGCTAAGTCCCCAGCCCCAAGGGCCAACTTCTCAATGCTGAAATTACTCTGATCTCTATTTCACTTGCCATGTACATTTCTCCCTTGAAGCTTTTGAGTTTATTATTTTCTCCACCCAAAATTCATTTGTCATCTCTTTTTCTGTTTAATTGTCACTAGACTGGGTCTAAAGGGCTTCCCCCAAAGAAGAGGGGGGCACTTCAAGTCACCCAGTTCATGGATTAAGTTGAGGATTTGCTGATTTACATCACAGAAAAGAACTGCGGGATGTGTCAGTGAGCAACATAGGAAGTCAGCACTCAGAAGGAGCCCACTGTGGCCTGGGCAGGGAGTATTTCTGTGTCCTTGAGGCATCCTCAAGAGATCTAGGATGGCTGGGCATGGTGGTACACACTCCTGATCCCAGCCAGCACTAGGGAGGCCAAGGTGGGAAGATCACCATGAATTCAAAGACAGCCTGGGCTACACGGCGAGACCCTGCCTCCAAACAAACCAACCAAAACAGCATCCAGAGTGTGTATTCTAGTTTCTGTGAGCTTACCCTTCTTATATGTGTATGTGTGGTAAGGCATGTGAACTCAGGCCCACCACACTGAGCTAATCCCCAGCCCTTCTTTATTTATTTTGAGACAGTGTGTCAGTCACTACATCACCCCCGGTGAGCTCTGACTTGTGATCCTCCCGCCTCAGTGCCGGGATTATAGGCATGTTCTACCATGTCTGGCTCCGGTTACCCATTTAGTGGATTAGGTTAGAACAGAAGTATTGAAAGTTTAGAATGATGCTATCCACTCTACTAGGTGGAAGTCTATGGGGTTTATGAATCTGTAGTTTCAGGGCCAGGGATATAGCTCAGCAGCACAGCACCTGCCTGGAAAGCACAAGGTCCTGAGTTCAATTCCCGGCACGTAAATAAATAAATAAATAAATAAATGAGTCTGTAGAATCAGAAGAAAAACACAGGTTGAATTTATAGGTGAAAAACATTGGCCCAATTTATAGGTTCATTGTGCAGTGCCTTTGAGACCCTTAGGAATAGCTCTGGAGTGAATTTTCAGGAGAGATAAAAGGTACTGTTAGCCTTGGATAACTGAGTATGGCCTGAAGTTTCAAATACAACTTTAAATTACACATTTTCCTTGTTTCCTTTCAACCTAGCTTTATTTCTTCTCTCACTACTTCCTCTGCTGCAAAGCTACCTATTGATCAAGGGACGGCTCGGGTCCATGTCCTCCACGCAGCTCTTTCCCAAAGGCACCACCGATCCTTGGTGAGCCACCGCTGCCCAAGTGTGCATCTCTCAGCTTTTCCACAGCGTTCTGTGGCACAATATCTCCCAAGTACCCATTTCCTGACAGCGACCTGGCTGGGAGGAAGGGAAATGAACTGGCACTGCATGGCCGGCTATTAATTTGAAGTCCAAGACACTGAAGGCCCAACATCGGCTTCCTACAGTCTTTCACAGAACCTACTCAGCTCTGTTTGATCTTGAATTACAATTTGAAGCCATCAGTTCACTACTGCAAACTTCAGGACACTGTTCTCAGATCACTGCTAAACTAGCAGCCTGGCCAAAATTTTTAGCAAACCATGCAACCTGCCAGCCAATAACAAGACAGAAGCAAACAGAATGCTTTCCAGGGCTGTTGTTTGACATCAATTGTTAACACACACACACACACACACACACACACACACCAGACATCTTGTAAAAGACTCAGCTGAAAGATCCAGAACAAAACAAACTTCTGCGTAGGCATCCTGAGACTGACAAAGGTTAGAAGAAACAAAGTAGTTGTCAGTGCTTCCTGTCTGTGGGGATTTTAAGGTAAGGTCTGCAGGGCTGGCTATCCGTCAGTGGTGGAGAGCTTGCCTAACATGTGTGGGACCCTGGGTTTGATCCTCAGCACTGTCTGTCTGTATGTCTGCCCTCCTCC
This sequence comes from Cavia porcellus, assembly GCF_034190915.1. Classification (NCBI taxonomy): domain Eukaryota; kingdom Metazoa; phylum Chordata; class Mammalia; order Rodentia; family Caviidae; genus Cavia; species Cavia porcellus. Next base: position 18,046,151 of record NW_026947508.1, on the reverse strand, counting down.
CCTCCCCTCCCCTCTTCTCCTCCCCTCCCCTCGCCTCTTCTCCTCCCCTCCCCTCCCCTCTTCTCCTTCCTTCCCCTCCCCTCTTCTCCTCTCCTCCCCTCACCCCTTCTCCCCCTCCCTTTTCCTCCCCCCTTCTCCCTCTTCCTTCCCCTCCCCCCTCTAATCTGTGGAGCAGTAACTCCTACCGACAAAAAAATTGTTCATAAACCAAAAGTGAAAACTGCAACTAATAGAAATCCTTCTGCTCTGAATGAGTCTTCTCTAAATCTTATTTTCCTCATCTGAAAATAAAGTGACAGGATTAGATGATCCTCAAGGGTGCTTCTAATCATAAAACCCCAAAACATCTTCAGTTGCTTTCTTTTCTCTTCGACGCTCATGTGAGCGGCCCCAACACACAACTGTTAGAGTTACACGCTGAGCAAATCCAAGGGTACCATTCACACTGTGGTCTTTGTAGACTGTACCCCTGCGTTGGGTGGTGCGCAACCTCAACATCTGTACACAGTGGACCTGATCATGCTCTTTTTTTCCCCCAGGAGCAGGGGTTGAACCTAGGACTTTTGCACTGAGCTGTATTCCCGGTACTTTTTCTTATTTTCTTATTGGTCAGGCATGGTGGCACACACCTGTAGTCCCAGCACTTGAGAGGCTGGGGTAAAAAAATGGCCATAAAGTGGCCGGGGGTTTAGCTCAGTGGCTCAAGGGCCTGCCTGGCAAGTGCAACGTCATGAGGAAAGAAGGAAGGAAGGAAGGAAGGAAGGAAGGAAAGAAGGGAGGGAGGGAGGAAGGGAGGAAGGGAGGAAGAAAGGAAAGAAGAAAGAAAGAAAGAAAGAAAGAAAGAAAGAAAGAAAGAAAGAAAGATTGCCATAAATTCAAGGCCAACCTGAACTATATAACTGAGATGCTGTCTCCAAAGAAACTTATATATGTATATAATTTTTGTTCATATTATTTGATTCAGTTATTCAGCACTTAAAAACAAAGTTTTTTGGGGGGGGCTGGGGATTTAGCTCAGCAGCATAAGCGCCTGCCTTGCAAGCAGGCAGTCGTGAGTTCGATCCCTGGTACCGATAAAAAGGAAAAAGACAAAAAAAAAATAAAAAAAAGAACAAAGTTTTTATATATCCAAGATGTACAAAAAATTAAGATTAGTTTTAATAATAAAAAACTGGAAAATGCAAGCATATAATATTCAGGAATTAAGTAGCTTTCTCTTTTTCTAACTTAGTTTTTTAAGTTGTGGGATTTACCATCTTAGCCATCCTGAAGGGTACAGTACAGCGGCGTGTCTTCACAGTGTGCTGCAGCCCCTTCCACCACCTGGTTTCAGAACTTTCTCCGTCATCCTGAATGAAACTTTATGCCCACTGAACAGTCACTAGTTTTCCTCTCCCTCCATCCCCCAGAAACCAGCAGTATGGTTTATATCTCCATGGCTTCTCCTATTCTGGTTATTTCACACAAATGGACTTATGTAATATATAGTTCTTTGTGCCTGGCTTTTTTCCCACTTAGAACAATATTTTCAAGCTTCAAGCCATGTATGATGGTGCATTCCTCTAATGCCAGCACTCTGGGAGGCTGAGGCAGGAGGACCACAAACTCAAGCTCAGACTGGGAAATTAAGTGACACTTCATTTTAAAAGTTTAAATATTCTTTTTTTTTTTTTTTTTTTTTTTGTCTTTTTCATTTTTATCGGTACCAAGGATCAAACTCACGACCGCCTGCTTGCAAGGCAGGTGCTTATGCCGCTGAGCTAAATCCCCAGCCCCCTAAATATTCTTTCTTGGGTTTTGTTTGCCTTTTTTTTTTTTTTTCTTGTTGTTTCGTTGGTTATTTTTGGTACCAGGAATCGAGCTCAGGACCTCACACTTGCAGGCAGGCACTGTGCTGCTGAGCTATTTCATATCGCTGGGTTCAATTCCTGGTACCAAAAAGACTACTCTAGTTGCTGCCAATCATTAAGATACAAAAATAAATGCTGAATGTCCATACTATACCTCATATCTGGTCACCATGAGTCTTAAACAGAATGCAGGGTCTACACAGGGGTGGCAGGGGTTACCCTAGGTACATATGAAATTACCTAAGAAACAGAGGAAGAAAGGGGGAGACAGATTAAGGTGTGTAAAGTACATGTACCAACTCCCCACGAGGGATGTAGTCACTGCACTGCGAAGTGTACAATAGTAGCCCTCCAAGTACGGCTTTCTAAGTTTGGTTGCTGATTAAAACCTATATAAATAAGAAGTAAAAAATACCTGAAATCCATAGGCGAGGTGAGCTGCAAAGCTGCCTTTTCTACTGACTCCAGTTTTTGCCTTTGCTGTTCTGTGACATGATACAAACTATCACATTTTCACCTTATTACCAGACTAGGAAGGACAGGAGCTTTGGCAATTCTGTAATTCTTTTCAGGCAAAAGTTCTTTACCCTCTTTTAATCCACTTTCTAAGAAAAGCAGGCAAATGTTCCATGGCATTTAAGAGTCACACTCTGAAATCAGACACTATGGCTCAATTTGGTTCCAATGTGTTAGAGCTAGCATCGTTAAAGATCAGAATTATTGCTGCATGATTTTTATGCTCACGGAAATGATCTACAAGAGAAGGGAAATTGATGATGTAGGAGAAAAAGTAATTCAAGGAACACAATGCCCAGGGGAGGAGTTGGCTTTAGGGAGGCAGGACAGTTCCTCACTGCAGGAAATGGGGCTCCCATCGTGGTGGGAAAGTTGGTGCCAGGATGAGCAAATCTCTTTTTATTTTTCTTTCTTGTTTTTAATCTTATTGATGGAATGAGCCAGAAATGAGAGTGAAGAGCAAGTTGGAAGTCTGAAAATAGAAAGAAATAATAATAATAAAAACAAGCCCTGGAGCTGGATGTGGTGGCACATAACTGTAATTCCAGTGCTCCAGAGGCTGAGGCAGGAGGATCACCGAGGCATGCCAGAGCCCAGGCTGACCTACTTAGTGGATTAAAGTTCAGCCTGAACTACATAGCAAGATCTTGTCTCAAAAAATAAAAAGAATAAAAAATAAACCAGAAATCCTAGGAAAATAGGAGAATGAATTGACTAAGAAAATGCAGTAGAACTGCCAGCTGTGAGAGGATTTCCAGTCCTAAGTGTGGAGAAAAAGCCAGCTCGAATGGTGCCAGGTGTTCTCCAGTTCACGCTGTAGCTTGGGGTGGGGGAGCAGGAAGGCACTGGCGTAGCGGGGACTGAGGTTTCACCACTGGGTGTGGCCCAGGGAGGGAACGAGGGAGGGCTGGATGCTGGCTCAGAAGCTATGATGGATTTTGAGTCGGATGTGGCTAAAGACAGAAATTGCCACTTGACTTTGACTTTTGATACTTGGTAAAATTGCATGTGAAGCGGATGGAGATGGATGAAGCCTGAGGTTTTGCGTTTATTTTCCTGTTTCAGTCTCTGACCACCAGCCCAGCAACACTCATAAAACAAGCAGACACCTTTACACAAACTAACAGTCCTTGTATTCAGCTCGTTGTTAACACTGTGGAATTTGATGGGAAATGATAGGCAGTTGGCCTGCTGTAAAGCTAATCTGGTTACAATTGACAGGGAATTATGAACTGTGGAAAGCCAATTTAAAACTCAGTTTACAATGTACGTGGACCAGTTCCCCCATTATGTAAACATTATGCACTGTAAACATGCCTGCACTGAGAAGCCCGGTGTGGTGGCCCATGCCTGTAATCCCAGAACTCGAGGTTGAGGCAGGAGAATCATGGTGAGTGTGAGGCCAGCCTGGGCTACAAAGTAAGCTCAAGGACAGCCTGAACTGCATAGATTAAAAAAAAAAAAAAACTATAAAAAGGAACTAAAATTCAGAATGCCTTGAAGACAAGGGAACTGTCTTTTCTTTTCTACCCTAAACTTCATTATATGTCACCAGAAAGCTTTATACGGTCTAAAGCAATATAGCGAAATTTTAGAGACTACCCAAACTGCAACCCCAAACCCAATTATCTATAGCAAAGTGCCAACACTGCAGCTAAATCTGAGCACTGAGGTTTTAGTTTAGAAAAAACAGCTCATGACGCCATCACAGAGAGTGGTCTGTGTGCTCACTGTGATTGACTAATTTTGCACACAGACCATAGGTTTGCCATCACAGCTCTAAAGTCTAGCACATTTTTCTGAGTAAGGCAGTTACAGTTACTCTTCATAGCAGCGACAATTAAATGAGATAATGAAGATAAAATGGTTAACACAGGAAGCCAGGTATGGTGGTACACACCTGTAATCCCAGCACATGGAGGGTGAGACAGGAGGATGGCCACAAGCTCAAGGCCAGCCTGGCCTACATGTTACCCTTCCCTGTAGAAAAATATGTGCCCTGTTGTTAATCATAGAAATTTTTAAAAATCTTTTTGAGACAGGGTCTCACTATGCAGTTTAGGCTGGCCTTGGGTTCACTTTGTAGTTCAGGCTAGTCTTGAAATTGGAACAATCTTCCTGCCTCAGCCTCCTGAGTCCTGGGATTACAGGCATGCACCACCATACCAGTATAATCATTGGATTTTTGTTTTTATTTTTCACCTTTGAGACAGGGTCTTGCTGTGTAGCCCAGGCTGACCTCCAACTCACCAAGCCTCTCACCTGCTGGGATGACAAGTATATGCCACCATGACAAGTTTGTTAATCGCTGAATTTAAGCAATAACATATTGGACATACAGCACATAATCAATAAACATTTTGATATAGGGGAAATAATATAACTCTCAATCTGTTAGATGTTGGATATACCAATGTCATGTTCCTCAAAATTTAGAAATGAATTCTAAAAAACAACAGAGATTAAAAGTAGGAAATATTTACCAAAAAAAAAAAAAAAAAGGTAGGAAGCATTTATTGAGAGAGAGAGAGAGCTGCTGAAAGGAGGGGACCCTGGGGCTGGGGATTTAGCTCAGCGGCATAAGCACCTGCCTTGCAAGCAGGCAGTCGTGAGTTCGATCCCCGGTACCGATAAAAAAGAAAAAAAAAAAAAAAAAAAAGAAAGAAAGAAAGGAGGGGACCCAAAAGCGCATTGCCACAGATGCCACTTCACAGAGAAAGTTTCAAAGAGCAAAATCACAAGGTGGGTACAATGTGGGTCAGGACTATGATCAACCAGTAAGATTATAAGTATAGCCTTTTGGGTAATGTTGTAGTCAGGGTTTGTAAGATTTAATACAGGACACTTAATTTATAGGATTATTTTATTATATTCACCAGAAAAATCAAATGCAGAAGAGTGCAAGAGATCTGTCAACACACTAGAGACCCAAAGAATCCCGCTGAGGGTCTGCATGGCAATGTGCTTCACAAGTCCAGCTGATGACCTAGAGCCCAAGACAAGGTCCTCCATGAGTCCAGCTAGAGGCCTAGAGCCCATAACAATGTCTCATGCAAGTTTGTATCAAGGATCCGCACTGGGAAGATCCAAAAACCAGTGGTAGAAGCTAAAAGTCTGTGTCAGGGGATTAAGGATCTCTGCCAGCAGGCTGAGGGGTCTGCACTGGTGCCAGGAAACAACACTCAGGTAAGGACCAGAGCTCCCAGGAAGAAAACTGCAACCATCCTCAGCAACAGCAAGGTCCCAAGCTTCTCGGACAATGAGAACAGCTGAGTTCACACCAGGAAAATCAGTGTGACGAGCTTCTTCTAAAGAATCAACAGCACACCATCTCCCTCTCCAGTTCTTTTTTATGCTGTTGGCAACAATCCTCAGGTGGGCCTTCCGTGCCCAGCACTACACTGATTCAGTTCAGCTGGGTGTTACAAGTTGCCCACCACAGGTAATGTCGAGCCAGTGGGGAAGCAGGTCATGTAGCAAGTGTACATGGAAAAAGCAAGGACCTCAGCCTGGGGATTTAGCTCAGTGGCATAAGCACCTGCCTTGCAAGTACGCAGTCATGAGTTCAATCCCCTGTACCGATTTTAAAAAAAAGCAAGGGCCTTTTATAGTAAGGGATGGATCAGGAGGTCTTGGTCACCTACCTGGGTGACTGATATCTATCTAGACTTTATTGGATCAGGTGACAGTGTAGGGAACCACTCAGAGTGCTTCAAAGCTCAGCAGCATCTAAGGACACCTGAAGCAAGTTATGTAACTATGACTTAGTACAGGTAAACACATGTGCTGGTTATGGCACTGTGTAAGAAGGTAAATATGACACAACAACCTGTATCAGAATTATACAGTAAAGATGCGGGTGGCTCTGTTTTTTTTTTGGTTTTTTTTTTTTTTTTTTTTTTGGTCTTTTACCTTTTTATCGGTACCAGGGATTGAACTCACGACTGCCTGCTTGCAAGGCAGGCGCTTATGCCACTGAGCTAAATCCCCAGCCCCTGGTGGCTCTGACTGTTGTGCTCTTGTGCTCTGCTCCATGCAGTCTGCCGTTGTTGCTGATGTCTCGCACAGGCGCATTCTTTAACCTTGAGACCTCACCCATGAAAATCTCCCTTGGGCCCCCCAAGCAGCCAACAGATACCAATTATAGTATAATCTTCAACTTATTGCTTATCCCTTGGGGAGGCATGTAAGCCTAGTCATTCCATGTTTATCTTGAGGCCTGGCCTTCAATAGATGTGCCTCCAGCCAGAGTCCTAATGTGTTATCTTTTGCACTGACTTCCTTGAGGGTCTACCCCTTCTGACTGCTTGTAGTATTTCTACCTAACTTAGCTATCTATTATAGTTTCAGTAAACTAAGTGCCCAAGGCTTCTCAGGAATCAGGAATGTACAAACAATAGCTCTGCTAGTTAGACTATCACCATCTGTGTCATCACAGGTGCCTTAGAGGCTGAATGATTAAAAAATAATGGTTTCATGGCCTTTTCATAAAAAGAAAAGCTCATTTAATTAAATAGAACCTGAGTTTCTATCTACTCGTAAGTCACATACCACAGGTCTCTAACAGGAGGTCCCTCATATTTGACAGAGCAGGGAGTGGTTCTCAAGGGGGTCTCCCACTCAAAAACTACACTAAACAGTATTCCATGAGCAATATTTTTCATGGTCATCCTCTCCATAAATGTACGGTACAGTTTCCCAAAGGCTACTGATGTTTGAAGAGTGGTGAAATGTATTATTGTTTTAAATTTTCTCCACTGTAAATTTTAACTCAGTAAATATTATAACCCACATTAAAATGGGAGAGGGGATGCTGCTGAGGGTGTAGTTCAGTGGTAGAGTGCTTATCTAGCATGAGCATGGACTCAGATTAGATCCCTAGCAACAAAAAAACAACAACAAAAATGAAACTCCTGCAATATGGGAACTTTGCACTCTGGAAGCCATTGGCAACAAATACAGTACACACAATAGAGGCTGAAAGTGAGGATCACCCTTTCCTGAGGAGGAAACTGCAGGGACAGGGCAAGACAAGAGACACATCTGCAAAGGTGCAGAGTGTGCATGCTGGAACTTGCAGAAAGCACTGGACAGTCAGGCTCAGCCCTCTTCAGGGTCACACAAATTTCTTTGCACACACAACAGGAGCTGTAAATTTTTCTCATTCTGGTCAGGAATCTAAGAAAAACCTGGACATAACTTGAACCAAACAGGGAATTTTAGGGCAATCCTCCGGATTACAATGCCTTAAAAACCTCTTGCTTGTGTGTTTTTGTCTTAATTTGTGGATTAAAACTTAACGGACAGGAACAATAAACCCTCTCATACAATCCAAAATTCATTGTTTGATATGAGTTTTGATGCATATAAGAAGGAATATTACTGCGAGGTGCAGTGGTACAAGCCTGTGATTCTGGGACTCCAGAGGCTGAGGCAAGAGAAATGACTCCTGAGCTATATTAGCGAGATTGTACTTCAAAACACAAAGTAGAAATTGAAAGGATTTTGCCCTAAGGGGATGTTGCAGCGGTGGTAGGCGCCAGGGAGGCGGAAAGTCACCTTCCCCGCCTTTAGGCAATTTACCTGTGGTGCGAAATAATGCCCCTTAGGCTCCACCCCAAACCTAAACTACCTGTATACCCCCACGCCACGAGTCTGACAGAGAGAATGCCAGACCCCGAAGATCATGGGGTGTCTCTCCACATTCTTAAAATAAGGCCACTTTTATCTCAGGTTTGTGTCTTTTTAGCCTCGCTGGAAATTCTATCAGAAATGAAAGATTATGATAACTTAATATAGATTAAAATGTTAACTATTAAGTTTTGTTGAGACCCAAGTTAATATAAAGTATAGGATATGAACAAAATCTCTATACTCTGATTTTGTGTGTGTGTGGCTCACAAAACATACTTTTTTTTTTTTAAAGGCTTCTATTTAAATATGGGTCTGGAGTTGAAGATATGTCTTACTATGTAGGATTATGTTTGTCTAAATGTAGTAAATCGTAACATCAGATTAAAATTTCCACAGGTTAAAAAAAAAACTCATAAAGTCTAAAACATCAGTTTGGGTGGGGGAAGGGGAGATGCAATGCAGGAAAGGGCGGGAAAATGAAGCCCAAAGAAAGAAAGAGAAACTGAGGGGGCGGGGAAGAAACAGTGTCAAAAGCCAATGAACGATACCGAGCCTACGGAGCATGCGCCAGCCCTCTTCATGCGCAGGCGCAAGCCTAGTAGTCTCGCGAGAATCAACCGTCGCTGGTGCGAGCCCCGCAAAGGTGTAGGGCGGAGTGCAGGCGGGAGCGAAGTCTCGCGAGAAGAGGTGGTTGCCGTAGCTGAGCCGTCTGCTTCTGTGTCTGGGGTGCCGCCGCTGTAGTCGCGGACGGTTTGCTGAACCCGTTAGTGGTCCAGATCGAGACTGACGCCACCGTCATGTCCCGTTACCTGCGCCCCCCTAACACGTCTCTGTTCGTCAGGAATGTGGCCGACGACACGCGGTAGGAGACAGGGCAGAGACTCCGGGCCTGCTCTGGGAGGCCGCGGGCGCGCGGAGAGGTCGTAGCGGCGGCTCTGGGCCGGGGGGAGGGGCGGGGCGAAGATGGCGGGGCCTGCGCCCGCTCTGGCTCTGAAGCTAGGCCGCACCGTCCGCTTCAGCCGCGTGGGAGCGAGGGCGGCGCCGGCGCGCGCAGCCCGCGTGGCTGGAGCCCCGCGGCCCTCCCCTTCCTCCGCGCGGTCGGCTCCACCGAGCGATGTTCGGTGGGGTGCACGCCCCCTTGACCAGAAAAAAATTTTGCTTAAAAATAAAAAAATTCGCAGCAAAGTAACAGGATGAAGAGAGAAAAGTGTGAGAAAGCATCTACTGCCTTTTTCCTTTTTTTTTTTTTAACCATTGCTAACATTTATGGTGTTTAATCTTTAAGAGATTTTGAGAGACAAGGATTTGAGAAATGCAATGTTGCCCGCTATTTGGAGTACTTCTCGTTGTCTAGAGATTTTGGTTACCCTTTGGGAAGGGGGAAAGTTGAGAAAGTTTCCTGTTAGGCTGTGGGTAGCTAAATTAGATTGGGACTACTTTAGGCTTTGTTTCCAGCAATTCCCATAATAGCTTCGAATTACCTTCAGAATTGGAGGGGGAGCGCTATCACGTGATGGGGCTTTTCTTATTTCACAGAAAATCAGCAAACAAAAATGGGGAGCGTTTTTAAATTAGTTTTGTGTGATTTAGTGTTCTGTTTTAAGTACGGGAAAAACTAGTTCTTGCAGAGTGTAGGAAATTTTCACCTTTATCATTTTGACACTTTAAGGAGTTAAGATATATTTGTGGCTTTTTCAGACCGTATCTATTTACTGTTGTATAGCTCTGTTGCCACGATTTCACTGTAAAAACAAGTGCTTGATGTTTTTGAGTACTAGAGTTGATTTGGTAAAGAAAAAAATGTAATCTAGCGGTGCCTTACCTTTTATGAAAAACGAAGGCTGTAAATTACGAAAATTGCAATCGTTTCGTTTTGAGTCTACTCTTGTAAAAAGAGGATTAGACTTGCGGGCTACATTTTAATTTTTCATGTTCTTCTAGCTTTCCTTTATCAAAAAGATACATAGTCTCTACTTTTAGGGGATGGGGTTGGGTACTTAAGAATTATGTCCAGGGGATGCGAGCTACTTCTCTGGCCTTTTTTATTTTTTTTAATTTGGAAACAAGTGCTAAATTGCCCAGATTGTCCTGGAATTTGCTTGTCGTCTTCCTGTCTCAGTCTTAGAAGCAGATGGGATTGCAGCGGTGCATCACCATGTCCATTGCTTTTCTAGTTGTGTTTTTTGTTAGTTTTTATTATTTTGTTTTGTTGGTAGTGTTGGGGATTGAACCCAGGACCTTTGCAGTCGGCTGCACGTTCACCCACACCCTTATTTTTAGTTTCTGGGTTTTTTTTGGTTTTTTGTTTGTTTTGTTTTTTTGAGACAGGGTCTAGCCAAGTTTCCCAGGCTGGGCTTAAAATTGTGATCTGGTCATCCTGCCTGAAATTTACAGAGAGCTGGCATTACAGACTTGCACCATCACTCCAGGCCTTTACATTTTTGTATGTTAAATTTGGCTCTTAATGTTAAAGACTTGTCCTGTTTCAGATCAGGCAGGTCAGAAATAATTTTCAAGGGCATGAACATAAAGATTTGAGTTCCTTTTATGATATTTTTAGGTCTGAAGATTTACGGCGTGAATTTGGCCGCTATGGTCCTATAGTTGATGTCTATGTTCCACTTGATTTCTACACTCGACGTCCAAGAGGATTTGCTTATGTTCAATATCCTTTCTTCAGATGACTGATTAGTGAGGGGTGAAGTTTCAAATTCAAGTTTATGTAAGTGGTAACATCTAAAAAGTAGTTTATTTTTGTCCTCTAATTAATGTCTGTCTTCAAATTTTTGAAAATTAATTCTGACTCACATTGCTCTTACTATTTTATTAATCCAAAATAGTTAAATATTTAAATTCCCATTCATTTTGCTAAAATGCTGAAACGCAAATCAATGATTATAATGTGATTTAAATTGAATTCATTCTGGTTGCTACCACCTTTAATGTAAGTCAAATTAAAAGTATGTTCTTGTGCTTAGCAATTAAAGTTTAGTAGTCTTGTTTGTTAATTTGAATCACTTGATCAAAACAAATTGTATAACAATGAGGTAAACTTCTTTAATATTGTCCCCTAATTTGCTGTCCTCTGTTGTTACCTCAGAATGTAAAGCTGTACAGTTATGGCGACCCCAAAGAGAAAGCATGAAAGAACCTTTAGAGTAGAGTTCAACACTTAAGGCAAGTAGACAAGCCAAAGACCTCTTAAGGATCAGGCTTGAAGAGAAGGGAGAGTTTGGGAAAAGAAAAAATAAAGAAAAGCTGGAAGAAGGACAAGCCTAATGGGAGACAAAGCCTCGCTTTATCTACAGAGGGGGAAAAGGTTGTTTTTCAAAGTTAAAGATAAAGCCATCTGTCATATTTGGCCAAGCATCTCATGACAAGTCCTTCTGACAAGCACTTAAAGAGTTAAAGGTCAAGATGAAGTTGAATGATGGCCAAGATTAAAGGAGTCATACCTGATGTATCCTACAGAATAACTTTTCTTCTTCTTCTTCTTTTTTTTTTTTTTTTTAATGTTTTGTAAGCAGTTAATTTTCAAAATTATTCTGGTTTGGTCTAGTGACAAAACCTGTGACTTGATTTGTGTGGGCTTTGATGTTGTGATTGTGGTCTTGTGTAAATGCACTTTTCCTTAGCCTGTCAAGTTAAACTATAACAGGATGTAACACTGTTAAGCTTAAATTCGGCATATTTTGATTTGGTGCAGGTGATCAGAGACTCTTGAAGTAGCATGAGGTTGTAGGGTCAGGCCGCACAATCCTGCTTAAAGGGGAAACAGGTGCATGGACTGGAATCTATTTAGAAACAGCTCTGGTGGTCTTGCAGGGCCAGAGCCACTAGAAATACCATATAGATTTTTAGATGGCTGCTAAGAACATACACAAATTCCTAACCTCTGGCACTTAGCTGTGTGTAAACCTGCTGGCCCTGGACTACTTTACTTTAGCACATATGATCAGTTGACCTTGAATGGGTTGTATAGTATCTGATCAGAATCTATGGGAAATTGATTCTTGACCTAGTTTCAGATGACATTACTTCTTCCCTGTTTTGAGATCATCTTACAAAAACAAAGATTTGAGTTGTTAACAGAAGGCCAGGAAAAATACTGCCATTTAAGTTCTGTGAACCTCTTGCAACTTTTCAAGTGGCCAGAAAATGACTCCTACAGGCCCAGTGATGAAGGACAGCTGTGGAAATTAGTTGCCAAATTGTTACCTGGTTTGGGGTGGCCTAGAAACAAAGGTCAGTAGTTTGGTTTGTTGGGTCAACAAACAATGATTGTACAAAGGAATTTAATAAGAACCCTAAAATATAGTTACTCCATGACTGGCATCAAAGTACTTGACTGCCCCTACTGCTGCTGTGTCTTCTACTTGAGTCTGTTTGCAGTTGGTCTTCTGTTTCTCTGATTTAACAGGTAAAGTATAGAGCCTTGCCATTCACACGAAGCTCATTTTTGAGGGTAGATTTGGGATGCTTCATTCTTAATAATTTTTACAGCTCAATGTAAATTCTTTCTTAAATTTAGAGTCCAACTGCATTAATCTTGAACTTTCAGTTACATATTCTGTCTTACATTCTTCATCAGCCTTTTCATGTTGACTGCCTGGTTAAGACTTGGAAAAGCCTCTTCCATTTCATCTACACATAATGACCTCTAGAAAAGAGACCTAGAAACCTGTGGTAGTCCTTAATTCTTTCTGGCACAAAAAGTGGGAGGTCTAGTTGGGCCAACACAGACTATTTTGTCTCTGTAATAAAAAAAACACTAGTACCAATTTTGAAAGTGTTGCCTTAAGGGTATTTCCTGAATCAGTTGTCTAAATCTGTACTTATGTTCTCAAATTTAAGAAATAGAGCAAGCAATTTTTAGGAAAGAGTTATAAAGTTCATACTGAAAACCTATTTTAGCTCCTTTTCTAAACATTTTTTTATCAAACACTGCGTTGAATGTGTTGGAATGATGGTTTTAAAAGGGAAGCTATGTTTGTACAGAATAGCTACTGTAAATAAACCTAATGCTTCTAATAGTAATATTACTAGCATGAGGGGGAGGACAGGTTAGCTTAGCTTCTCAGATCAAAAATTCATGCATGCCAGCAGTTTATGCTTCAGACTGGTAAATACTGTTTTGTAGAAACCACTCCAGAACTCACTTGTTGGCAGGCAGGAAGCTTTTTTTTTAATATCGTGGTGTATCCACAGCTTTCCAGTCAAGGAGTCCTTACAGTGGTCTGTTACTTGTTGATAGCATGCTGTTATAGTCTGCACATGAATGGAATACACATTTGGCATAATGTTTGCGCATTGCTTGATTCTGTCTTGATTCCCTTAAGTGGCTAGCATGCTTGTTTTCCCTGTGCAGTGCAAGGAAGATAGCTACCTAAATAATAGTATTAGAAGGGGGGGTGCAGCAAAATAAACTTGAAGTTGATGCTTTCATCTTTGTAAGGTAAGGCATATGCAGCTTGCTTACACAAGAACTATTGGTGGTGTTTTTCTTTTTTCTTTTTCTTTCTGTTTGAAACAAATATGTGAAAATAGTATTTTGGGTTTAAGAAATTTTTATTGTAGCACCCAACATGAAATTGACCAACTTTTGTCTTTTCTGTCTTTATAAAGTTCTTAAAACTCAAGAATATTTTTTAATAGGATAACTTGATTCAGTTCTAACATCTTAGTACAACATAGTCACATGTTTTCTAAAACATACACCTTGGGGAATCACAAGTACTTGTATGCTATGAAGTGTTAATGGCTGAATCAACCAAGTAGTAATAAGTACAGTCTGGTTGATTTTTCTAGAATAATTTTGGGAGATTGTGAATTGTTCCCAGATTTACCAACAGAACTTTCATTTATTATCAAAGTTTGCAAAAATTCTCAAGCCCCTTAACATTTAGCACATTTGAGGATGTTCGTGACGCTGAAGATGCTTTACATAATTTGGACAGAAAATGGATTTGTGGACGTCAGATCGAAATACAATTTGCACAAGGGGATCGGAAGAGTGAGTACCCTTATGCCTACTAATGTGTAAACTATCATTTTAGAATGATATTTCAAATACTATCAATATTTCTCTGAAGTATTTGTGCAATTTGTACATTTGTTCAGATTGTTTTTAAAGAAAGATTGTCTTGGAGCCTGGGGATATAGCTCAGTGACATAGCACCTACATAGTACCAACAATCCCTGGTACCAAAAAACTAAAGAAATACTATCTTGATCACAAGGTTTGCAGATATGTAGGTTGTAAAGGGTATGTAGAAATCGAAATACCTGAAAAGTGTTCAGACTCTACAAAAAGTTGGTCAGTAATATTAATAGCGTGTTTAATACACTAGTAATAAAGTTGAAAGAAATTGCAAAGTTTTGGGTCTCTGGAGCCATTTCTCTTCAAAAAGATCTTCAGCTGGGCATGGTGGTGCATGCCTGTTTTTTGAGGCCAGTCTAGACTACACAGTGAGTTCAAAGCCAGCCTGTACTACATAACAATACTCTATCTCAAAAAATATATATATATATATTTTTTTTTTTTTTCAAAGTATAATTGGGTGATTGTGTGGTCACAGGACTATTGAAATGAGCCAATAGAAGTAGACTAGGAAAGGCTGTCTAAATTAAAGTTAAAATGGTACTTCATTTTTATGGTGCAGCTGTCCCATCAATGTCATATATATATGTATATATGTTTTGGGGTAGACCTGGGTTTGAATTCTTGTTCAACTATTATTTTACATTGGGCAGAAACTAAAAGATTAAAGTAGTTGCTAAGAAGAGTAAAAACTATTGATTTTTTTCTTTTTTTGTCTTTGTGAGACAGTGTCTCACTATGTAGTTCAGGCTGGCCTTGGGCCCACTTGTAGTGAGCTTGCTGCCTCTGCCTCCCAAGTGCTGGGATTACAGGAGTAGGCCACCAGCCCAGCTAAACTATTGATAGTTATCCTAATTACTTTTCTCCTTAACACCCAAAATTAAGGAAGGAAGATTTTATTTAGCTAACAGTTTGTGGAGGTTTTAATCTGAAATCAGCTGGCTCCAAGGCAGGATGGCCTGGTGAGGGGCAATAGTTCAAGGCTGCAGAAGATAGGAAAAGCAACAAGAGCAAGAGGGGAGCAAACTTCCTTTTCTCCCTTATATTGTATGCAGATCACCCACTCTAGGGCTGGTGTAGCACTCACACTGACAATCCCAGCACTAAACAATGAACCAGTCACAAACTCTAGATTCATCTGCCTCCGGAAAAAAGGGATAGAACTCATGATCTTGAGTTTGCCAAGCAGGCCCTTAGACTGCTGAGCTAAACCCCCAGCCCAAAAATCTAGATTATCCCTTTTTTTTTAAATCGATACTGGGGATCAAATTCACAACCTCATGCTTACAAGGCAGGTGCTTATGCCACTGAGCTAAATCCCCAGCCCCAACCACATGAGTCTTTAGGTGGACTTCAGACACAAACCATAACAATAATTTCCAACTTCATGAATTAAGTAAGGGGTTCCTGGGAATTTAGTATGTTGTTTATATACTAAACTAAATAATAAATCCCTAGCAACCCCCTCTGCTTTTCTGTCATTGTCTCTCAAGACTGCATAATCACTACATTTTGATGCTACGTGTTTTTCATAAGACTAATTAGGATTTTAAAAAATAATTCTGTATACGGATTACTCTAGTTAAAAGTAATTGGCACATGTTGATGAACAAGCTAGACTGCAAGAAGACATTAGAAAAACAAGGTAGTTGTGGTGATACATACTGTAATGCCAATACTTTGGGGCTTAGACTGAAGAAAGCAAGGAAGGAAAAGAAAACAATACTTGGGGGACAGAGAATAGTATCATTTTTAACATGAATCAGTCTTCTGGGTCATGTCTTTGGAAATAAATGTTTTCCTAGATTAATATTCAAAGCCTTGACCCAATTTAGAAATGAGAGTGATGGGCTGGGGATTTAGCTCAGCGGCATAAGCGCCTGCCTTGCAAGCACGTGGTCGTGAGTTCGATCCCCAGTACCAATAAAAAAAAATAAAAAACAAAAATGAGGGTGAAATTACTGTGTAGGGCTGTGTCTCATTGAAACTAGAGGCATCTCTAAAACAGATTTTTCTTTGTGTTTAAAAAAAAAAAGGTGGTAATGGTATTTTTTCTCTTATTTCTAACTATTTCTGTTTTGTGAATTTCTTAGCACCAAATCAAATGAAAGCCAAGGAAGGAAGAAACGTGTACAGTTCTTCACGTTATGATGATTATGACAGATACAGACGGTCTAGGAGCCGGAGTTATGAAAGGAGGAGGTCAAGAAGTCGGTCGTTTGATTACAACTATAGAAGATCTTATAGTCCTAGAAAGTAAGTGTGATGTACAATGATCTGTTAAAAAAGAGAGAGAGAGAGGTATTTGTAGCCAGGTATGATGGTGTATGCTGTAGTCCAGGTATTTAGGAGGCAGATTGCTTGAGTCTAGGAGTGCAAGGTTAGCCTCGGCAACACAGTGACACCCCATATGAACAACAAAAAGGGTGTATTTATTAGCTTTCCTCCCCCCTTTGACCTTTTGTATGATCTTAAGTAAAAAACGTGTGTGTGTGTGTGTGAGAGATGGCCTTTTTTAGACTAAAAATAATTTGTTTCATTTTTTTAAAAATTTAAGACATTATAGACATTTGTCACTGTTTGCTTTTTCTGATATACTTTTTAGCAGTAGACCAACTGGAAGACCACGACGTAGCAGAAGCCATTCCGACAATGATAGGTAAATAACTTTTGCTTTGAAAAAGACTCGTGTTTTTCAATTTCAGAGTGAACTTTTGCTCTAAAATAACAAATTTGATTAATATAGAATCTAATTTTTACTCTAATTGTATCTCTCCTCTGTTTTAAAAGATTCAAACACCGAAATCGATCTTTTTCAAGATCTAAATCCAATTCAAGATCACGGTCCAAGTCCCAGCCCAAGAAAGAAATGAAGGCTAAATCACGTTCTAGGTCTGCATCTCACACCAAAACTAGAGGCACCTCTAAAACAGATTCCAAAACACATTATAAGTCTGGCTCAAGATATGAAAAGGAATCAAGGAAAAAAGAACCACCTAGATCCAAATCTCAGTCAAGATCACAGTCTAGGTCTAGGTCAAAATCTAGATCAAGGTCTTGGACTAGTCCTAAGTCCAGTGGCCACTGATAGTACAAACCATGATAATTTTTAGGCATGTATCATTCATTTACTCATAGTTTGGTATACTTAAATTATCAGGATTACAATGTTGCAATGATGCATAAAAAACACTTGTTAGTTTTCCCTGTACCAGGCAATGGTTATAATTAAAATGATATGCTGTTGAGAAGACACTCTTAAGAGTCCAGTTTGTTTAATGTTATGGGCAGCTACCAATATGTGGTGTCTCTGTATATTTTTGTAAAGATTCTCATTTTTTATGCTTGAAGTATTTGGTGAAAAGATGTTGGTTGACCATAATTTGCAACATTGTCTTATTAAAAATAAACTTTCATATCCATATTTGGTAGAACTGTTAACCTAGAAATGTAGCTTGCTAATAAGATAGAATGATACAAAAGTGAAATTGCAGCCACAGTATAACACTGACTGCTCAGAAATGTTTAGGTTCAGGGTGGACCTTTATGTTCTTCAAGGTGGGTAGGCCCAGATAATAGCTTATTTATGATGCAGTGTGGAGTAGTGCTTTTGTTAACCCCACTGTCCTGGGCAATGATGGTTTTTTTCTGATTTCTATAACTGTTTGGAACACAAACACATCAGAAAAGCTCCCCTGAAAATTTGAGCAGGTCAGTGATGGCAGAAATAATTTAAACAGAAAAAAATGTTCCTAGTAGTTACTTGGAAATGTAAGGAGCAGTGTTGACCATTGTTGCTTAGTTTTCTTACTGCTGTTAGAAGTACATAAACTGTTTCAGTGTAGGTTTTGTTTGTGTGTATACGGTAAAGGAACTGAATTTTGATGCTTACAGCACTGGGTATGTGCATTTGTATCAAAATTTGCCTACTTGTTTTTGAGGGAGGCTTGCTGTTCACGTATCAGTTTATTTACTGTGAGGCAAGTTGAAATACAGCTCTCCCATTCTAAGTGATTCTGTGGTGCCATGAAATTTGAAATAATTTTGGAAAACAGGATTAGTTTAAGGAAGAACCACATCTCTGAGTTCTTGATTATCATTGTAGTACCTGACTAAAAATGAGGAATTAATACCTTCAACTATTATAATTTCTATTATTTCTGAAAGATTGTTTTGGAGGCAATAAAAAATGACTTGAAATGTCCAATCTCATTTCAAAATAAAAGCTGGCATCTTTTAAAATCTCAGAATGCTTGCTTATGGATACAAGAAAGAAATGTTGTAAGGAAATGATTCCTTTTAGAGAATTTCTTTCTCAATTTTGGTTTTAGAAATCTAGGCCTTGCCTGTAAAGAACTAAAAGATGGTTTTTAAATACTGTTTGTGGAATGTGTTTAAAGGATTGATTGTAGAACCTTTGTATATTTGATAGTATTTCTAACTTTCATTTCTTTACTGTTTGCAGTTAATGTTCATGTTCTGCTATGCAATCATTTATATGCACGTTTCTTTAATTTTTTTAGATTTTCCTGGATGTATAGTTTAAACAAAAAGTCTATTTAAATCTGTAGCAGTAGTTTGCAGTTCTAGCAAAGAGGAAAGTTGTGGGGTTAAACTTTGTATTTTCTTTCTTATAGAAGCTTCTAAAAAGGTATTTTTATATGTTCTTTTTAACAAATATTGTGTACAACCTTTAAGACATCAATGTTTGGATCAAAATAAGACCCAGCTTATTTTCTGCTTGCTGTAAATTAAGCAAACATGCTATAATAAAAACAAAATGAAGGAAATAATGATTAACTGGAATTATTATAGTATTGAATATGATTCTAAAGTAACAATGAAAAACAGTTTTTTGTAGATTTAGGGACATTTTTAAATCATTATTGCTCTAGGCATAATTTACTTTGGAATTAACAAAACGACGCAAATCTCAATTATATTTGGGTCGGCTAATTATAAATTTATACTATCGTTATTGGATGGATCAATAATTCTGCTCTCTCCCTTCCTAAACAAAATATATTAGGCTTTATGTTTACAACATGATTTAAAATTCTTTTTCTTTAAATGTTGGTGAGCATTTATTAAGTGATAACCACTTTGGGGAAAATGGTTTGGGTGTTTTGTGGATTGGATTCTAGCTACTTTATAATGACAGTTATAGCAGGTGATTATTAAGTATGATGTGCCAGACACTGTTTACGAGGCTGTATATTAACTCATTCGCTCTTTAAAAACCCTGTGAGAAAAGATACTTTTATTTTGCTTGTATCACAAAGAAACTGGGGCACAAAGAAAAGGCTATGAGGATTTGATCCAAGGTCTGGTTCTTAAATTTTATTTTGTTTTGGGGCTGGAGGTTTAGCTCAGCGGCATAAGCGCCTGCCTTGCAAGCAGGCACCGATAAAAAGGAAAAAGACCAAAAAAAATTTTTTTATTTTGTTTTACTTAGCAGACTATAATTTGAGAAAAGTAGGTTTGAGGAGAAAGCCCAGTGAAATTATTTTCAGTCTCTCTGTATGCAACTAGAACTGACTGATACTTTTCATTATATCTTTGTCAGGTTAGTTTTAAAAGCTCAGACGGTTTTTCTTGAGAAAACATGGTTTCTAAAATGGTATTTCCCAGAGCTTCACAAGGACTGAGTTTATGATAAGATCCTATTGATACTTAGGAACATTACACAGTGTTTTAAACTAATTTTGGTTCATGTTGAGTTCCACAACTACTGAGTGCCTGTTGTATGTCTGGCACTGAGCTCAATACTGTAGTTTTGTCATCAACACTCAACTGAGGGCTGACACTTCACCTCTCTTTGTACTTAAGATTTCTCTTCATTTTTTTTAAGCCAAGTAAGCAAGAAGAAAAGTGGGACATAATGCATCAGTGAGAAAGGGAAGGTGCTACGTAGGGTATGGGCTGATGAGTAACAACCTAGGGAAAGGCCTAGGAACCACTGTACTATTCTCTTGAAAAAGTGGCCCAGTAAGCTGCTACATCCAGTTCAACTAACAAAATCCTGTATACCACAGAGAAGAATAAAGAAAACCAAACTGACAAACATCCTTCTTTTATTTAAGACCAAACTGCAGCTGGAATACCCAGTACAGTTCTGCTTACTACACTTCAAGAAAGATCTGAAAGCGGAAAAAGAACCAAAGAAGGGCAGTTCAAGCGACCAAAGGGTGGGTGGAAGGTGCTGCAGTATGAATACTGTACGAATATTTTGACTGGTATGAAAAGATAAAAGAATTATCGAAAACTACATGGAATAATTGAAGTCCCTTCAAGTTTGAAAGTAAGCATTTTAGGACAAATAAAAGGAAATTCAACTTTGTACTTGTGGAAACTAATCCCTAAATATGAACAGGTTTATATTGATTTATGGGTAACAGGTCCATAATTTATTGAAAACTAGGATGTCTGAGTATCAAGGAAGACAGCCATAGTCTCTTACAGTGCCTCTATTGGTCTGTCTCAAACTGAATTGGGCGGGAAAGGTATGGTCCAATGTAAACTTTCTCTTGATTATTTCTTAAGTCATTTCCATTTATGCCATTTTTGGCAAATCTTGCCTTTGCTTATTCTGGTGCCAGTGTTTTCTGCTTAATTGTTTGCGTTGTTGGCATCTGAGTTTATTTACTTGTATATCACATACAGTTTACATTACCTTAAACCACTCACTTTCCCAGGTATAGTCCCATTATACTTGACACCTAGCTGAGAGGGCCCATCTCTTCTCACCCTCTTCCCTAGTCAGTATGTCAGTGCATACTTAATGGAGCCCTTGCTACGGGCAAAACATTGTACTGGATAACTGGGGAGAATAATAGATAGTTCTTTTATTCCATAATGTCTACTGAGCACAATCTAATCATTGCAATATGGCCTTATTGTTGTGAGGTATTATTATCCAGTGTTTTGCACCACTCATATAATGTAATTATAAACCCAATATACTATCAGAGATAACTAATTTTATGGTTACCTGCCATTTAAAAAATATCCAGTATTTTGTTTGCATCCCATTAATATGAATAATGAAAAATGTTTTAATCTGTAATAAATTCATTTACTTTGCTGTGACTGTAATATACTAGAGTTATATTAATTGTTAACTCTGCCTCATTCACACACATAATAGGAAAAGAGATCCCCAAAAATAAGTATTTAATTTTGCAATACATGTTCAGGAGGCCCTGGGTGCTATGATTAGATTATTTTGGGGAAGACAACTGTTATCCCATCTGATTTAGTATGTTCTGTAATTGAGAAAATGTTTGCCAGATTATACTTTTCAGTGATTTACATGTGCATTTTGTAGGGGACTTGTTCTGTGTATAGTGAATAAATAACTTTTATAGTGTTACAAAATGTTCTGGGTTCCTTAGTTCCTTATTAGAATATATGAGATTTATCATATGATTCCATCTCATTTGATTTTTGTCACATTTCTGCCACATATTTTAAAACTTACCTAAAATATGGAAGTAAGAGTTTGAGCCTTTATTTTACAAGAGTTTCAAAAGTATAATAGAATGCACATAACTGAAGGGAGGTATTAAATGTAGGTATTTATATCCTCATGTAAAAAAAAATTTTTTTTTTCCTAACTGCCAAGGGTCCCAAAAGCGATAAATACTAGGTTAGGGTTGGTAAATTCTGATTCAGCTTTGCTTATTTTTAATCAAGTTAGTAAATGTTTTAATAGCTTTATTTTCATAGAGATAATAAAACTGATAAGGAATCTAGAGTTAGAGAAGATTATGGATTCCGTTACAAAATGTATTTGATATTAGGTGATCATTAGCATTGAACTGGTAGCTTTTTCTGGTAAAGGTTGTGTGTTTTTTTTTTTTTTTTAAACAGTACCTTTGCAAGTCACAGATGTTTGATTCTCTACCTCCCTTGTCCATTTCCTGTTGACTTGAGGTTAAAACATTTCAGGGGGGAGAATTAAGTTAATACTAGTAGAAATTTTTTTTTGAAAACTGGTGAATACATATAGTATTGTCCTTAGCCTTTGATTTTTCTTGATGGAAAGTATTTTGTTCATTTATAAATACAATTAACAGTACTTGATCTTTAAAGTTTTAAACGTGATAAATCAGAAAAAGGCCCTTGTGGTTTTGGCACCTGTCAAAATGTGTGTTGTTTCAGTGTTACCTTCTGTGGTTGTTACTTTATATATTGAAAAGGCTGTCAGTGTTACTAAGCACTTAATGTGCTAAGCCATGTGCTTTCCAGGGACTCCTATTTAATCCTAAAAACACATCTGGGAAATGGATACTATTGTTTCATTAATGAGAAAGTTTTCATTTATGGAGTACCTACTGAATAGTAGGCTTTTGCATATACTATTTCATTCCTCAAGTTTTATCTCTTTTTAGAGACTTTTGACCATGTGCCTGTTGGACTATCCCTGAAATTATTAAGGCTTTCATTTGAGCAGTAGTTGAGAATAATCTAATGACATTCTGTTAATAGGGTCATCAGGCCAGGAGTGTAATATTCTCATGCGATGGTTGATGGCTTGATAAATAGTTGAAATAAGTAGCCTGTTTGTCTTTAGCTATTGCTTCTTACAAGGCATTGTGCTAGTCATTATGGAAAGGGCTCCTTCTCTTGGGTCTTTGCCTCATCCTTTTATCAGTGTTATCTTTATATTTGTGTACCTGTAAAATCCTTTCATCATTGTGTTAAAGATGGGGATTTTTTTGGAATAAAAAATGAGGCATGTAAATTCATTTCATTGATAATTGACAGTTTGTAAAGACAAAAGGCCTTTGTATTTAGTTTTTTTGCAGATCCCATTTCTCTGATTGCTGGAGAGTGAAATAATAAACTGGTCTAGGAGCCAAGAAAATCTTGGGGTTTTTTGTTTTGTTTTTTTAAAAGTTTTGCTCTATCTTATAAATATACTATCCTGGTAGACTTCGCGTAATAAGTTTTACAGATACTGTCTGCCCGTCTGATTAAAGGTAATGATCTACAGTAATGCAACTAAAACACTAGGTAAATCTTTCAGACTTGTCCAAAACCCTTCAGGGTTTTTTCTACCTTGTTCTTGTTTGAGGGTGGATAATGAACTTGGACTTCATTTACAATGCAGTACCATCAAAAAAGATGAGGACAGGGGATGTAGCTTAGTGAACAATGCTTGTGTACCTTGTGGAAGGCCTGGATTCAATTTCCGGCACTGGGGGGGGGGGGTTTAAGTATTTACTGAAAGCTGTTTTTCAGCAGCCCTACACAAGATTCAGCCTACATATATAGTATTTTTATGTCTCATAAGTGCACTAATTTGAGACATTTATGTTACTGTATTTTAGAAAGTTGACCACAACTTTTATCAGTCTCTCTCAATAATAGATGATTGTATGACTTGTCTATCATTAAGCTATGAAAAATTTTATGGTTAATTAGGAACTTCTATTCCTGGCCTTCATTCTTTAGAGTAGTTTCAGCAGTTTGGCTTGAATCTATCCAAAGTAGTATACTTACGTATTTCAGTGTATAGATTTAAAACATGCATAGGCTAAGAATTACTCAAAAAGTGAAATTGCAGTGCAGCAAGAAAAATTTAGCAATCCCTAGAATTACTATTTTGGGGGCTATCCTGGGAACACAGAAAAGAGAAGGAAAAAGAGGCCAAAGTAATGGTTTTTCTCCTTTACCTTTGAATTTGCTGTTGGATGAGAAGGTATAACCTTGCTTTGACTTACCCATAACATTTGGAAACTACTTGCTAGAAGGCAACTGTGTAATAAGCTTGCCTTACAGAGATCCCCTTGTGAAAAATTCATGTAAACAAGTTCTTCACAGGAAGAACTCGTTTCTATTTTGAGATTTTTTTGGTGAAGGGGACTGGAAGTTGAATCCAGGACTTGCTTGCCAGGCAAATGCTGTGCCACTGAGCTAAATCCCCAAGCCAAGTTCCTTTGGTTTTTGGTTTGTTTTCTTGATACAGGGTCTCACTAAGCAGTTGAGGCTGACCTGAGCTCACTTTGTGGCCCTGACTGGTCTCAAAGTTGCAACCATTCTCTGGGCATGTGCTATCACACTTAGCACAATTTGAGTCCCTGTGCTAATTTTTTATATTGAAATCACTTTGGAATACAAACTTAGACTCATTTTACTCAATTTGACCTTCAAGAGGTTTGAAGTTTTGCTAATATTCTTTGGTTTATTACTGTTAGCATTGCCAAGAAAGAGTCCCAAGTTAACTACAAAGCTGTAGATCAAATCAAAATAACTGGACAGCAAACCAGTCATGAGTTCAAACCAGCCTAAACTACACAGACGCTGCCCCAAAAAAGAGCAAGAGAAAGACAGATAAGTCAGTTTTTAAAAACAAGGGCCAGGAATTTAGCTCAGTGGCTCAAGGGCTTGCCTGGTAAGTGCACGGTCCTAACGTCCAATTCCTAGTACTAGGAGAAGGAAAAAGACAAGCCATGGGAGGAGAGGACTGGTGAAGTGTAAGTCATTAAAAACAAGCTACTAGGGAGAAAAAAAATTTATTTTTTAATTTCATGTTTCAGATTCATACTGTATAATACATCAAGACCTACATAAACTTTAGAATATTCAGTATTTAACTTGGGCAATATAACTTTTCTGTTTATAAACATCAAAAGTGATGCCATTAGAAAACTGCATAAGCAAGTTTTTTCTAACTCACTACTGGGTTGGATTAACACTGTATTTTGGATTGGGGGTTGTTGAATGTCACACAAGACATATCATCTTTTGCATGATGGTCCCTTGGGTTGATTTAATGACAAAAAACCAAAAGTCACTTCCCTCTAACAAAAGCCAGAATTAATCTTTGGATTTAAATACTGAATAGTAGCAGAATCTTGTACTGCACTTTTCATCTCTTAAAAATAGGAATGTTTTAGCAGCTTAAACTTTAGTTGCAATATAAAACATTAAGATTTACTTTGAAATACAGTTACAACCGAATCAGTTATAATATACATATACTGGCACTTTAGCACAAGAGCAAACTTTAAAAAGCATTGTGGACCTCTAAAACTAGGCCATAGTGTTAACAGTCCATGGTCTTACATTCAGAAAATTCATACCAAAATATTTCTTGCAGGATAAAAGCCAAGAAAACTGTACATATGCTACAAGCTTATTACATGTATTTACATGGCTCTTCTTCCCTAAGTACTTAAAATTGTCACATTGTATCACTCCCCGCTTTAAACTCTCCCAAGAATGAGGCCAGATACTATCAGAATAGCTTGTGCAAAGTTGTAACACAAAGATGTATTTTGAAAGTTTGATGCAGAAAAAGTTTTTAATGCATCTGTTGTCAGATGCCTGTTGGCACTTTTTTCCCCTGCTAAGGGCAACCAGGGTATTTATTTACTGTGCTTTCTTCTAATTACACATTCATCACTGTACAATTTAGGAAAATACAACTATTTAAGAAAAATTCACATTTTCTTTTGACAGTGCATTATTAGGTTGTTGGTATGTTACTGGTTTGAGTATTCCTAAGACATTAAACTCTCAGGTGTCTGCCTGAATCACTGTTAAGTAAATATGGCCCATGAGTCTTAAATTACTGTTTTCCCTTGCTAAATAATAAAAAGTTGATTCCTCAAATCTAAACTTTGAGTCATTTCACTTAAGTTACCTAATTGAGACCATTATCAAGTACAATTAGTTTTAAAGTTGCACTGATACTATATCACAGTGCACACAACACAAATGAGATGAAGTCTGATTGTAGCTTTACATCATCAATCTTAGATTCTCTAGTAAATTTTTTTCAGACCAATTAACCACTATCTGTAAATATAATTAAACTTAGACATCTTTATACCTGCACTTTAAGTAAGGTTTTAAGCTGAAATGTCATTATTTCCTTATCTGAAGGGTTAAAGGAAACAGAAACCCAGTGGCTCGGTGGTTTGGGAAGAACACTTGGTGATGGTGGCTCACTAAATTTGGCCCCAGCATAGTTCTGATTAGCTTGAGACTTAAAAAGCAAGCTGGGACTTGACAAACTGGAGTTCCAATTCGGATTATTTGGGAAATTCTTGTTCTTCCCACCATTCTGCATGGCCTGCCACGCAGCTGCTGAGGAGCTATAAGCATGTCCTCTCTCTTTTTTCTTATGAACAATCTTCATCTGGGAATTCTGATCCTTGGTTTTCTGTCTATTAAGCTGTTGTTGATTCTTAGTAACATTTCTGGATTGAGGAGCTGGCATGTTATACCTCTCTCCACCGCCCATCTTCAACTTCTTTGTCACCTGTAAGGAGATGGAAATGATTTAAGTTCCCATAAGGAAAGCTCAACAGTTCTTTTAAGCTCTTACAGCTCCAGTTTCTAACTCCAGAAATCCTGGTAAGACCCCCAAAAGTGGACATTCCATAGATGCTTTAACTCAGTATTAAGACTGTGCTTTTATGCACTGCCTGTATTATTTTTCCTAAGAAAAATGAACTAAGCTTCTTATAAAAATAAGTGGTTTAGAATGGGTCCATCATGAAATGTCCCACTTTGATGTGAGTTTATACCTTTCAGTCTGCTTTTCAGATTGCAGTATTTCCACTACTTGTCTTCTTCCTTGCTGCCAAGCCCAAGATAATAGGTGCTGCTTTCTTGCGGATCCTTTCCTTTGTCTCAATGCAGAAGTTTTCATGGGCTGATCTGCTAAGTTCAGTCTAGACGCTGAGGTCAACATCTGAGTCTCCTCAGCACACAAGTTTGAGAGAAGTCCTTGCTAGAAAAGTAAGGATTACTTGATCAATTCAAAAACAGGAGAGAGTGATTATTTACATACTACAATAGGAGCTGACTGCGAAAGAATGACTACTTCCGGAACAAAAGTTTCTAGTGCCTTCGGTGTCAGGATGGGAGCTTTGACCTCATAATTACCATCTAAGAATTCGAGCTCCTAAGGGACTTTTTTTAGAGTAACTGCAGGTCCTACCAATTTTATTTTTTTCCTAGAAAAGATCTTCGTGCTGAGCATGGTAGTCCACGCCTGTAATTCCAGCAGTAGGTAGCTCAGACAGGAGGTTTCGTTGCGAGGTCAACCTGAACTACGTAGTGAATTCACGGCCAGCCTGTACTACGCAGCGAGACCGTCTCCAAGAAAAGCCTTTGTGATCAGGATACTAATTTATAGCCTTCCCAGCTAAAACTAAGAAACCATGCTTTTAAGGTTGTATGACAATTTTCGATTTTTTTGACACTACAAAACCGATTCCCCACGAAGCCGCCGTCTGCGAGCGTGGCGAATGCTCTTCTCGGCTAAGTGCCCCTAACTCAAGTTTCACCAGACACAGTCACCGTGCGCGCGCACCTCCCTACGGCCAAGGTCCGGCTTCGTTTCCGCTTCATGTTCCGAGAGCAAACGAGCAGGAGTAAGCCCCTTCCTTCCTCGAGGATAGTTAGGCGGCCTTTTGGAGTTTTAGTAACCTAAGCGAACACCGAGTTCTGGCTTCTGACTCATCACAACTCGCGTCGGCAGCCACCCCCGCCCGGGTCCCAGCTCCCAGCGCCTCGCCCACCGCCTTCCCAACAAAAGAGAGCGGCCGCCAACATGGCCGTGCTGCGGCCACTTACCGACTTCAGCTCGGACCGCAGCGGCGGCTCCCTCTCGACTTCGAAGCTCCCCTTCCTTTCCAGGGAGCGACAGTCACGGCTCAGACAAAGCCCACGAGCACCACCAACAAGCCAACTGCAGACCACCCTCTCTTCTTCCGACCCGATCTCCTTCTGTCTTTACCGACAAAATGGAGGCGGTGGCGAGCACAGGGGCGGGACCGGGAGGCTGCACGGCCAATCAGCACGGCTGTAGGGTCCAGCCAATGAGGAGCGGGTCACCGCCTGTTGCTGGGGCAGGCAGGGGGCCTGGGCGGGGAGATAGTTGATGCGAAGGGTTTGAAATCCTCGGGGAGGAGCATGTTGGGAGTGATCCCTCGCAACTCCTCGGAGAATTTCCGGGGGCGAGGGGGCGTTCGGTTCTCGCGTCCCGCAACAACCGATAGGTCTGGGCGAAGGGTTCCCGTATAGTCGCTCCCGGGGCCGGGCTCCTGCTCCCCGGTCCGTCCGCCGCCGTCTGCGGGGGCTCCGACACGCGACCAAAGTGGCCGCTTCCTCCCGTCCGGTCCAGCTTCAGTTAGAGCCCTGTATCTGCCCGTGTCACGGTTGCGCGCCCGCCACACACCCTCGAACCCGCCGAGGCTGTATTTTTCTGATCACAGCGCCTGTAACATTGAGTACCTGGGAAACAGTGTCAGGGTTAGGGCTGCTCCCAGATGACTTTTTTGTGTGTCATTTGTAAGTGAAAAGAGGCAGAGAGCCGGGGATATAGCTCAGTGGCATAAGCGCCTGCCTGAGAAGCGCAAGGTTGTGAGTTCAATCCTTGGTATCAAAAGGGGGGGGGGTGTTCCTTTAATTATGCCAGCAAAGTGCAGAGAAGGGGAACAGGACAAATTTGTTTCACCTCCCAGTCCAACCTTCTGTCCTGGCTACAGATTTTAAGGAGTTACTGAGTCTTAAAAATGTCATTTGTTATTGTAATTTGGTAAAACGAAGAGCTATTTTTAAGCTTGGGGACTTTCTGGTGCTAAAGCATACTCAAATAGGATGTACTTGGTGAGCCAACTGCTATCTTAGTAACATGTGATCTGTTTCCCCATATTTCACAAGCTTCCTGGGACAGCCAGCCAGATAATACCAGGCTATATTTGATGGTTTAAGACTTTGACCTCAAAAAGGGTCCTTGCAATATTTTTCAAAATAATGACTTATAAGTCAGTTTCAGTTTCAGTTTAAGCCATTTATTTTTCTAATTCTTTTTACTATCCTAGTCCAAATCTCTCTCCAATGTACCCTCTTCTCTTCACTCCCACCTTGTCCTCCTTTCTCCTACCCATTGATTCAGTTGTGTTTTCTTTTAAAACCAGTGCACTGAGGATACAGCTCAGCGGCACAAAGCCTGCCTGGCAAGTGCAAAGTCACGCATTGGATTCCCAGTACAAAAAAAAAAAAAAATCCATTGCAGTAGGCAAGTATGGTGGCCCACGCCTGTACAATGTTTCTAAAGATCATAGCAAAAGGAGTGACTTTATTTGTGTGATTCTAAGCCATGGTGAAGAAGGGATACTTTTGGAACAAATAGACTTGTTGACCCGAAGAAACAACAAAGTTCTTCAGAGGGGATCTTCATAGAAGATTGGCTGGAAAACCCAAACTTTTCATTAATCAGGTTAGATGGCAGCATTGAGACAGACAGTGGTTCCCACGAGGTAACAGCATGCTCTGCAGTACCAGGAAACAATATCTCATCAAATACTTCAGATAATACTTTGAACCTTACCATTTCCCTAGCAAAAGAACCACAATGAAGCTACCATAAAGGCAGAATAGGGAAGTTGAAATTGAATTGAATTAGGAATAAATAAATATGGATATTGATATTGTCTTAGCTACTTTTTTTTGTCATGGAGACAAAATACTTGACACTGAAAATGAAGGAAAGAAAGGTGTATTTATCTTACAGTTTTTGGAGGTTTCAGTCCACACTCAGTTGGCTCCAAGGCAGCATGGCAGAGGTGAGGAGCAACCATTCATGGTGAACAAAGTGACAAGGGGGAAACAGGCAGAAAAGGGAAAGCACACCTTCTCTCTTCCTTTAGATTGTATGCCAGCTGCCCACCCCTGGGCAGGTGCAGCACTCACACCAACAATCCCAGCGCTAGGCAATGAACCAATGACAAATGCTAGACTCAGTCACCTCCATGAGGCTGCATGAGGCTTTGGGGGAACATTCAAACTACAACATTCCACCCCTGGCCCCGCAAAGACTCACCGACATCCTCTATGCAGAAGACATTTAGTCCATCTCCAAGATCTGCCAAAGCGCTAACAGTTTCAGCACTGCTGCAAAGTCCAAGGCCCAAGTCTGCCAAATTCTAAAGCAAACTCTTAGCTGTAACCTACTGCACAAATGAAAACAAAGTTGAACACTTTTCACATTCAATGGCACAAGATAAACATTACCGTTCCAAAGGGTACAAACAGGAATACAAAGGAATGGTACCAAAGGAAGTCCGAAATCCAGCAGGGCACACATTAAGTCCTGGAGTCCCAGCTCAGCATCTGAAATAGTCTGGTTGTGGGGCTGGGGATTTAGCTCAGCGGCATAAGTGCCTGCCTTGCAACCAGGCAGTCGCGAGTTCGATTCCTGGTACCGATAAAAAAGAAAAAGACAAAAAAAAAAAATTAAAAAAAAAAAAATAGTCTGGTTGTGAGCTCCAAAGGTTTTGGAGCACTTGCAGGGGTTGCACTTCCTTGGCTTCTCTCTTAAACCCATTCTGTCTTTGCAGCTTTCCTTAGCTGATCCACACTCCTGACTTTTCCAAACGTCTTGATTTTCTGTTGCACCCTTCACACTCACAGCTTCATGCACTTCCCTCTCAGGGGCACACTGCCTGGCCTCCGGGCCTTCTTAAGTTGGGGTGGAAGCCTTTCAGCCTCAGAAGGCGTGCATTCTCCATGCACCTAAAACCAGCTCCATGTAGATGCCGCCACGGCCTGCTGCCAGCTGGAGCAGTAGCCAGGCTTTCCTCTCTCTTGGCTATAGGGGTTGAGCGCTTGGACTCCTGAGCGCTGTGAATCTGACTGTACGATGCAGTGTCTATCTTGTGTCATTGAATGTGTTGCCGCCGTTTTGGAACCTCGTGTGGTGTCCACCAGCATTCCAGGGCATGGCACTCTGCAGCTTTCTCCTCCAAGCGAAAGCTTTCCCTTTTGTAGTTTTGGGGCTGCCCACCATGAAGACCTGCTGCTTCTTCCTGTGATGCCCGCAGGCCACCTTTATTTCTGTTTCCTCTCAGCAATCGATCTCATCTCTATCTTTACAGCTCACGGCTTTACTGGAGTTCTCTTTATGTTTGTAGTATTTATATATGCATACGGATCACATTCGTAATAGAGAATTTGTAACTGTACATGATATAACTTTATTTTTTCCCATTTCCCCTCCCTTCCCTTCCACACCTCCTCCCTTTCCCATTTACAAAAGCTTTGTTTTCATATTTTCCTTCTCTCTCTCTCTCTCTCTCTCTCTCTCTCTCACTTTTCCCTTCTTTCTGTTCCCCCTCACTTTTTACTTTGTATAATAGCTTCTGAATTTTTTTTTTCAGTAAAGGGAACTGAACCAGGTCCTTTTACACTGAGCAACATCTCCAGCCCTTTTTTATTTTGAGACGAGGTCTAAGTTGCTAAGTCGCCCTAGTTGGGCTCGAATTTAAGATCTCTCTGCCTCAGCCTGCTAGGGTGCTGACACTGCAGGTGTGTGCCGCATCCCTGGCTCGCTCTTAGACTGTTTTATATCGTCTGACCCTACGCCGTCAAAGTCCTTTCATGTTTGTGTTCTCCCTGCAGCTTCACGACACTGACATCTTTGTTTCTTTTCTTAACTGGCAACTCATGCCAATGCCCTCACTAACTGCCTAACAATTTCCATTCTGCAGGCAAAGAGACGATGGCTCAAAGAGATGTCTTCAGGTCTGCCGAAAAGATCTTGTGTTTTAAATATTTTCCTTGAAATTTGGCCTTGTTACATAAATAATACATTAACTGTGGAAAGGCAGATATCAAATAAATCTCACTAATATTTCATCTCCCAAGCATAACTGTAACTAGCTTTTTCTCCTCCCCTCCTTTAGTTGTTGTTATTGTTGTCATCATCATTTGGGGGCGTTTTTGGTGCTGGGAATCGAATCCAAGGGCCCTGCTCATGCTAAACACAACTCTGCCCCTGGCCCAGTGCAGCCGCAGCGCTAATGTGTGAAGGTTTGCTCTTCTGGTCTCTCTCCTGTACTGAGAGGCAGTAGTCCTCATGCTGACAACAGACCCCAAAGCCTGCCCAGATCAAATCTTAGCTGTGTCTTCCTCCCATGAGACTGACTAGCAGGCTGTCTGACCTATCTGTGCTTCAGTTTTCTCATCTGTAAAATGGGGATAACAACTAGTGACATTATTGTAAGGCTTCAGTTAGTCAGCATCTTTGAAGTATTTGGAACAACACTTGGCACATAGTAAGCCCTCAATTACTCAGCCTTTTTTTTCTTCTTCTCTGTAAAAACAGTAGTAAAAAATTGCCAGGTGTGATAGTGCACACCTGCAATCCCAGCCCTTGGAAGGCTGAGGCAGGAGGATCGCCACAAGTTCAGGGCCAATCTGGGGGTATAGTGAGTTCAAAGATGGCCTGAACACCATGTGAACACATTTCCATATATATGTGCCATGATGAATTGACAACTAGTGGTCAACTTGTAACCCCCGCTGAACCCAATCAGCGTGGAGCTGTGTGTGGGTGGCCCTCCTGAGGATTGTTGCCAACATAAAAGGGAGAACTGGAGAGGAAGAAGTAGCATCGTTGGTTCTCTTGGGTGCTGTTGGTTCTCCTGTTGCCCTGGGTTCTCCTGGCGGAGCTTGCCAGGCTTCTTTCCTGATATGAACTTGGCTGTTCTCCTTGTCAGAGGAGCTCAGGACTTCGTTGTTGTTGAGAATGGCAGCCGTTCACTCTGGGGGAGCCCCGGCCCTTACTTTGAGCATCGCTTCCTGACTCCAGTGCAGCCCCTCGGTCTGCTGGCGCAGACTTTCTGGCTTCCGTGCTGACCTTTGGGCCTTCCCAGCACAGATCCATGAAACAGACTTGCATAAGATATTGTCGTGGGCTGTCGGCCTTCAGCTGGCCTCATGAGAGGTGCTGTCATGGGCTCTAAGTCTTCAGCTGGACTCACGCAGGACGTTGTCATGGGATCCAGGCCCTCGGCTGGATTCTTTGGGTCTTAGTGTGTGGCTAGATTTCCTACCCTCTTTTGTATTTGACTCTTTGGGTGACTATCATAAAATAATACTATAAACTATGTGTCCTGTATTTTGTTTTCGTTGCAAACCCTGACTACAACATATATATACACAGATGACTGTGGACAGTATTGTAGGTCATGACATTTGTCATTGCTTTCACCATTCTCCACTATTTCCTTTTTTTTTTTTTTTTTTTTTTTTTTTTTTGGCTATTACCTGCCAAGATGAATATCCTGATAAACAAATCTTCATTGTCTTCAATAAATTTCCTTCAACAAATTCCTGGGAGGTAAAATTATAAGGTAATAAGGTAAATACAGAGGAAAAGCTTTTGATACACAGTACCAGACATTTTGTAGAAATTATGTATCCATTTGGCCCCCACCATCTGGATACAAGCCAAGTCCCAGCTCCAGCTTTGTGGGTGATGTTCTCTCTTGTTATTTGTGGCTGCTTTTCTGACATTGGATCTGTGAGAGGTAGGGAGCTGTCAATTGTTATAAATAGTCAAAAGAACCATAAATGTTTTTCAAAGATGACATGTTCTGGGCTGGTTGTGGTGGCACATTCCTGTAATCCTAACACTCGGGAGGCTGAGGCAGGAGAATTGCTACCAGTTCAAGGCCAAGCTGAACTACATTCAAGGCCACACTCGACGGCATAGTGAGATCCTGTCTCAAAAAATATAAAGAAATTATAAAAGTATATGTTAAATATGGCCCTTTTACAAAACATGCCTGCAAGATAGCTATTTTCTCAGGGGATCCTGGAGCTAATAAAATATCCTAAATCATCACTGTTGACAGCTTCCATAGCTATCAATTGGGCAGTTAATAAGCCACAAACATCTGGAATTCTCCAGACTCAGGCAGAACAATGTTTGTCCTCCGGCCTATTGCTTGGACTTGAAAAGAGACCATGAGTCAAGCTTCCAAAGCCCAGGAAAACTTGTGTCTTGCCACAGAAAGGAAAAAAAAAAGATTGGCATCATCTCAATGGACAATTATAAGCGCTTGGCCTGGCTGACACCAGGGTATGACGTCCACCCTGGGAACAACAGGCAACAAGGAAGTCTCCCTGCCCACAGCTTGCGTCATGATGAGGTAAAGTGACTTGGCTCCGACTCTGGTCTCTTGATTACTGCTCAGCACCAAGCCCTGCTCAGCACTGCCTTCCTTTAAACATCTTTATTTCAATACAACTGCTATTTATTCAATTGAAAAGCACAATCTTCTGCGTATTACAAATGTGATGCTTGTTAGAAGATAATAGTAAACACTGAGTACTTCACAGTGAACAAGGCACTCTGGTAAGAAATTTGTTTTATTGGGGGCTGGAGATTTAGCTCAGCGGCATAAGCACCTGCCTTGCAAGCAGGCGGTCGTGAGTTCGATCCCCGGTACCGATAAAAATGAAAAAGACAAAAAAAAAAAAAAAAAAAAAAGAAATTTGTTTTATTGTTTGATTTAGCTCAGTGGCATAAGCACCTATCTTGCAAGAGCGTGGTCGTGAGTTCAATCCTCAGTACCAATAAAAAAAAGAAAGAAAGGAAAGGAAATTTGTATTATTTTATTTCTCTTCCCAACCCTGCTAATATTGACATAGGAAATGATATCAGGACTTCTGAATATGACACAAGGGAGGTATTATTCTCAACCCTGCTAGATGTCCCATACCCCAGCTTGTGTTCCCTAAAATCAAAGAATGAATTCTAAGGAACAACAGAGGTTAAGAGGAGGAAATATTTACTGAGGGGGAGAAGTGCGGCTCCTGAGCAGCAGGAGGGCCCCCAAGTGCGTTGCTGAGGACCCTGCTTCTCAGGGGAAGTTTTACAGAGCGCAGCCACGCAGGTACAGTGTAGGTCACAGCCATGATCAACCAATAAGAGCGTAAGTATAGCTGCTTAGGTTACACTGATGCGGTGGGGAAGTAACTCACATAGCGAAGTTTTTCAGGAAAGGATGAGTCCGAGGGTTTTGGTCACCCTTCAAGATGACCGATACCTAGCTAGAGGTCATTAGACCAGGTGTTACCACTTATATCAGGCCTGGTCATTCTATCTTTATCTTGAGGCCCAATCTGCAACAGATGACCTCCGGCCACAGTTGTAATGAGTTTTTATCTGCTGCACTGACTTGCTCGCTCGAGGGCCCAGCCCTATCTGACTGGCCAGACTCTTTCTATCTAACTTACTGTCTATACTAATATTAGTAGTATTAGCCCCATTTAACAGATAACAAAACTGAGGTTCAGAAAAGTAAGTGATTTGCCCCAAGGTCACACAGGTAGAATGTAAGCCTGGGTCAATCTGATACAAGGGTTTTTTTTTTGTTTGTTTGTTTGTTTGTTTTTTGGGGGGGGGTCCAGGTTCTTCTGTTGCCCAGGCAACTCCACAGCCTTGGAGTAGCCATCGAAGCCTCAGGCACACAGCACTGCACATGGCTCTGAACACACTTTTGCCCCTAAACACCCTATTCCCCAGCGGCATCTGCAGAGTCCATGGAAAGTGCGAAGAATTCAGCTTGGTCCAGAGTGAGGCAGCCGCCCTTGCGGGTCCGGGGGATCCTCAGGCAGTAAACTTGCATCACTCTGTCTACCGTGATCAGAAAGGAGGCAAAGGAAGCAAGAATGACGCCCAGAGCGCCCCCACCAGGCCGCCCCTTCTGGAAAGATGTTTTCAAGGTGAAAGCTGTCCACAAACACTGAGGCCTCCGGTGAGGCATCAGGGAGCAGAGCCCGGCTAAGCCAGCTTCCCAGCAGCCAGTGAGGAGGAGCCGCCGCTGGGAAGGCACCGCAGCCCGGTAGCTCCCAAACAGGTGCAGGAGGAGAGGGAGGGAGCTTTCGGTATCTATCCGGCCGAGGGAAGAGCATTAAGCCATCAGGAGGACACACAACTTCACTATCCTACACAACTTACCACAACTTCACTATCCTACAGTCAGTAATGGACTGAGAAAGCCAGACGCAAAATAAGCAAGGAGATGAGAGAATTTGAAAACCAAAATAAAGCAGTTAGATCTAAAAGACATACAGTTTGCAGTGGGAGGCTGAGGCAAGAAGACTGCAAATTTGATCTGGAAAACTGCAGTTTAGTAAGATGGGGTCTCAAAATAAAAAATTACAGAGAAGTTCTGGAGAAGAACTCAGTGCAAAGGCCCCATATTCTGTACTGTAAGAAAAAAAGAACATTCACGACACCAGTGAATTTTAGTTTTTGAGATTGGGTCTCATGATGCAGTCCTGGCTGGTCTTGAATTCTATATAGCTCATGCTGGCCTCAAACTCAGGATCCTCCTGCCTCAG
The DNA here is from genome assembly GCF_034190915.1 of Cavia porcellus. NCBI lineage: Eukaryota > Metazoa > Chordata > Mammalia > Rodentia > Caviidae > Cavia > Cavia porcellus. Next base: position 18,009,890 of record NW_026947508.1, on the reverse strand, counting down.
CCTTCCAAGTGCTGGGATTACAGGTGTGTGCTGTTTTATAAATTCTTATATTTAAAACCGTGATCTCAATCAAGAACTAAACTTTGTAATTTAAAAAACTACCAAAAGAGTAAACTAAACCCAAAGCTAGTAAAAGGAAGGAAATAAAGATTAGAACAGAGATCACTGAAATACAGAATACAAAAAATAACAAAACTACAGAACCAAAATTGGGTCTTCACAAATATCAGTGGGGCCAGGCACAGTGGCACAGGGGCCACCTAGCGGAGGGTCGCCAGGAGCTCAGGGCGGCCTTGCTTTCCACCACTGTGCTGTCCGCACACACACGGCTGATTCAGTGTCTCCCATGAGTGTGAAATGTTATGATTTACAGAAACCTTGGTTGGCTGGCTGCTCATGAGGGGAAGAACGAGCTGTGTGTAGCCATCGTGGGTTCAAGAAAGCTGTGGATTTTGGTGCAGCGTCATCTTCTGGAAGTTTGCTGCCCTGCCATGTGGGAAAAGGAAAGGCAAACCCACCCGTCCACCACCCTGGTGTATAGCATTTTCCTTCTTGCTATGTGGGAGGTGATTTAGGTCCTCTGGACTCTCTACGAAGGCCCTCGGTCTGAAGGAAGCTGCTGGGCCCAATTTCACGGTCTCTACCTCCTAATATCAAAATCTCCCTCAGGATTCCCCAGAGTTCCTGGGCCAGGTCACACACAAGAGAACTTCGCAAACACAAATTTCTGCAGAGCCTCTCTGGTACTGAGAGAGTTTTTGCCTTCAAATAGCTCCACCCCACATCCTCCCAGTTAGATTCTGACACTGTGCATGTGCCAGGGAGCATGCAGTGGAGCTATAAAACCTCCTGGCTTGGACTAGGGATTTAGCTCAGTGGCGTTAAGTGCTCACCTGGTAAGCACAAGCTCGTGAGTTCAATCCTCAGTATCAGAAAAGAAAAAAATAAACTCCTGGCTTCTTGGATTTTCTCTTTTTTTGTAACCACGTTCTCAAGAAAGAACATGTTGGATCAGGTTTAAGTCCAGAATAGAAAATTTGCATTACATATATATGTTTCAAGTAACAAATCAGACACACAATCTTAAGTATCACATGGTTTATTTCAAGAGAAACCCAAAATAAAAATAAGGAGGAAAATAAGAAATATTGGGGCTGGGGATTTAGCTCAGCGGCATAAGCACCTGCCTTGCAAGCAGGCAGTCGTGAGTTCGATCCCTGGTACCAATAAAAAAGAAAAGACAAAAAAAGAAAATAAGAAATATGGTAATAGATCTTTCTCAAAAAGGAACAGGATCAAGAGATGGGGATACAGGGAAGAGGATGAAAGAAGGAACAGAGATGAGTTAGGTACACGGACCAGCTTCCCACAAAGAGTATAAGCATGTGCTTCATACCTACTAATACAATAAAAAAATTTTTTTTTGTACCGGAATCAAACTCATGACCTCACACTTGCCAGGCAGGCACTTATGCTGCTGAGCCAAATCCCCAGCCCAATACAATAAAATTTTTAAAAGAAGCACTTCTGCTCAGGAGGCTTAGGCAGAAAGACTGCTACAAATTCAAGGCCAGCCTGAACTACAAAGCGAGTCCCTGTCTCAAAAATAAATAAATACATACATAAATAAATAAATGTATGTGTTTCAAGAATGCTGAGAATTAATTTTTAATGTTTTGGGAGGTATTTTTTCTACTATGGTTTTTTGTGAATTTTTTGTTTTGTCTTTTTGAGACAGGGTCTCATTATGCAGTTCAGGCTGACCTTGGGCTCACTTTGTAGCCCAGGCTGGTCTCAAACTTGCAACGATCCTCCTGTCTCAGCCTCCTGAGTGCTGAGATTACAGGAGGGTGCCACCACGCCCAGCCTCTTTTTTGTTGTTGTTTACTATTTTAATTGCCTTAGTGCTTCAGCTAACAAAAGGAATGCACTCCATTCTAAAGCATTGCCTGAGCCCTACTTCATCACCTTCCTGGGGATTAGATGATGCATGGGATGCAGAGGTGAATTAAGCCATTGGGTCTTCTTGTTTACCGAGCTTTGACAGAAGGATCCAGAGAAAGAGGAGCAACTGTGCTTACTACAGGAAGACCAAGAGCAATGCTGTCAGGAAAATACAAATGTCTGCGCTGCCCTACACAGACCCTCTCCTGTACTTGTGCAGTCCATCGCCTGAGTTTTGTCCACCCCGGCTGAGGCAGTGGTGTTAAGGATCCCAGCCTGGGATGGGTGAGTTTTCCACCTTAGTTCTGCTGTGCAGAAGATGCGCAGCTCTGGGAGAGGGAATTAACATCTCTGTAGCGGTTTACAGAGGGTGTGCATAGGTTTACATGCAATGGTTCAATTAAAGGGTCTGGTGCCCAGGTCACCCAGAGCATTCCACGAATGTTGGCAGTCACGGTTTCTCCACTTGGTAAACCAGGAAGCTGCGGATCCACTCATCGAGTCGACTTGCTCAGCATCACTGAGCCACAGATCTCTCACTCCAAGTCCAGTGCCCTTCCTGTTGTTCCTTAGGCTAAAAGCTGCTCACCAGGGGTTAAGGAAAAGGGGAATGGAGTGGGGGCAGCAAAAGCAGGGGCTCGCCTTGGTCCCCCGAATCTCATCGTCTTTATCTAAGGGTGACTTCCAAGATCTATGCACTTCGAGTGCATCCCTCTTGGGAGCATCGGGGTCATCCCGCTCTCTCTAGTTGCTCCCTCTTCTGTGTTCCCAACACACTCTGCACACTCCTGCGATGCCCCTCCTGCAGGGTATTTGCATGATAAATGTCCTCAAAAGTCAGTGGTTTCAAGTGTTCAAAGTTTCAGATGGCCGGGAATTAAGAAGAGATCCACTGGAGGGTCTAAAGTGGGGCGCCCTGTGAGCTTGCTGGTGGCAGGTGGTGGAGGGAGCTGGACCAGCTGGGAGGTGGGTGGACACTCTCTGCCCTCACCTACTCCAGAGCCTCTTTGCGGCCTCCCTTGTGGGAAAACTGGGCTTCCTTACAGCACGGCAACCTCAGGACAGTCAGCTGCTAGTAAGGTAGATGAAGACTTCAAAAGCAAGTATTCCCACCTAGAAAGCCACTCAGTGTCACCTCTGTCACACTCTTTTTGTTGAAATGAACATAAAAATCTTTCTGTGTTCAGCAGGGTGTGGTGATGCATGTCTGTAATCCCAGCACTAGGGAGGCTGAGGCAGGAGGATCACTGTGAGTTCGAGACTAGCCTTGGGTACATAGTGCATTAAACACCAGCTTCAACTACACAGGAAGACCCTGACTCAAAAGAAACAAACAAAAACGTTGGGGCTGTAGTAACTCATTAGTGGAGCACTTGCCTAGCAGGGGCTCTGAGTTCAGTCTGCAGCACAATATGCGCACACACACAGAAACATACATCTTTCCATTTTCAAAGGGAGGGATCATAGACCTCTCATGGGATCGTGGGAAAGGTCACGGACTGGCACAGTATTGCATTTGTCTGGAAAATACAACCCACCAGATTTGCTTTTATGTCTATTTCCTGCTGAAACATTCATCCAACAACTCCTGCACTCACTTGCAAGTGTCCGACACCAGACCAGAGCCTGTGATGCACCAAACTTTAAGTTAGATCCTCTGCATGGTTCATTTCACCAGGTCCTCATGTTAAACCCTTGACATGGATAAGGAAACCCCAACTGAGAATGGTGCAGTGATTTCCCCAAAGTCAGACCGATGAGTACAGAAGCCAGGATCTGAACCCAAGGACACCCATTCTGGAACCCATGCCCCGTCCTTTACCAGGCTACATTTCCAGGACCAGCGAAACCTGGTGGTCTCAAGGACTGTTGGTTCTGCCCTTTGTCTTGCCATCGTGCCCTTCATTCCCCAGGACAGCACAGTGGTCGGGGAGAAGCATGAGGAAGACCCTGTGTGGAACAGCAAGGAGGAGCCCCAAGTCCTATGCTAGCCATGGCACTCCCGTTTGTGATCCCAGAGGTGCTGGTTGCACAGTACACCATGACTTTGTTGACACAATTCACACAAGATGAGTAAGATGTATTTGGTGCCAACTTCAGGAAGTTGACAGCATCATCCTTGTGACAGCACTGGGGAGGATCATGAGCAGCATGTAGGCCAATCTGAGTCTTGATTGACTAGTTATGCCTGCCATGGACAGGTAAGTAGGTAAGTAGCAGGGTCAGCACACAGGCCTCATCTTAGAAGGCTGCATCTCAGCCAGATGTGGTGACACACACTTGTGATCCCAGCTGACGCAGAAGATTCATGAGTTCAAAGCCCAGCCTGGGCAACTTAGTGACTTAACAAGACCCTGTCTCAAAATAAAGAATAGAAAAGGGCTGAGTACCTGGCATTGTCTGAAGGCCCTGGATTCAACATCCAGTACTGCAGAAAAAAAAATAAAAGAAAAAGGTTACATCTCTTTTCATGTGGAAAGATACTGGGATGCAGCACCACAAGGACCAGAGCTTTGTGCATTTTATTTACTGTTCTCACTTTGGAACTTAACACAATGCCCAGCAAGTTTAGGCTCTCAGTAAATATTTGTTGAATGAAGGAGACAGTTACAGCCCAGAAGTTACACTAGCTGCAGAGTGCCAGTCCTGGGTTTGAATTTCAGTCCTGCCACTTGCTGGCTGCATAAGAGGGGTAAGCTGCATTATGTAACCGCTCCCAGGCCATCTGCTTCATTCATTCTTCCGCCGGACAGGTATTAGTTGAGCACCTGACATGTACCAACTACTGCTGGACAACCAGGATGTAGAAATGACTGAAACAGACATGGAGGGACATGGAGCTGGCTGGAAATGCGACTGTCAGGCCCCCTCAAACCACAGTCAGCTCTCCCCAAGATTCGGATGAAATTCCAGTTTGCGCACCATGAGAGTGCCCACGGCCCTCCCCTCCAGGGACCTGAGAGGGAAAGAAAGAGGACAGCTCCTGGGAGGAGGTGTGCAGATTCTCCCCTCCAGGATTCCAGCGGAGCTCTGGGGCAGGAGAGGAACACAGGCGGGAAGGAGACCAGGAAAATCGCAGTATGTAAATTATATGTTCAAGAAACCTGCAACTAGGGGGACAGGGGTGTACCTCAGCGGCATAAGTGCCTGCTTGGCAAACACAAGGTCATGAGTTCGATCCCTGGTACCAACCAAAAAAAAAAAAAAAAATCATAATGAAAAATCTGCAACTTTAGGACACTAAGTTCTCCAAAGCCATCCAGATCTATAGCTCCTAGGTTTTTCCCTGGGTGGTTACAGTCCCTTTTTTTCTTTTCTTTTCTTTCTTTCTTTTTTAAAATTTTTTATTTTATTTTATTTTAATTTTTTTTTTTTTTTTTTTTGGTCTTTTTTGAGATAGGGTCTCGCTATGCAGTCTAGGCTGGCCTTGAACTCACCTCTATACTTAAGGCTGCCTTGAATTCCTGGCTTTCCTCCTGCCTCAGCCTCCTGAGTGCTGGGTTTATAGGCATGCTGCACCATGCCTGGCAGTCCCTAGGTCTGTTTGTGTCTTTTCTTCTTCCGGGCCCATCACATCCCAATCCTTTAATGATACTATGTTTATAAATTAATTTAATTGCCAAGGTAAATTGTCCTCTCATTTTACCTGTACATTAAGCCTGTGCTTTCTGTAAATTTACAGATTTCACAAATTCCCACCTAAAAACCATATGTCTGTCTGTCTCTCTTCCTGACCTGCAGCCTATTTTCTGAATGTGCACTTTAACTGTACCTAATAAAACTTTTCTATGCCTCTCACTGCCGTGTCCTGAATTTCTTTTCTGTGACAAGTCAGGAAACTACTTGGCAGGCTGAGTCGAAGTCCTCGGCTCCTCTCTGATGGATCTCCTCGGCCCCTGTCTGGTGACAGGTCCAGTCTAGGTCCAGAGGCTGTCCGTGGCCACGCCCCTATGATACGTGTACCTGCTCTCCTCAGCCACCTGCTGTCCCAGCTACCTGAGAGACTCAGGTGGAAAGATCACATGAGCCTATGAATTTGAGACCAGCCTGGACAGCAGAGAAAAACCCTGTCTCAGGAAAACAAAACAAAACACCCACAACACTGTGCATGGTGGCCCACACCTGTAATCACAGCTCTCGGGACACAGGCAGGAGGACTGCTGTGATCCCGAGGCCAGCCTGGAATATGTAGTGAGACCCTGTCTCCTCCGCTACCCAAAAAGAATGCCTTATGGAGCCATCTAAGAGGGCTGCAGTAAAATATTTCTAATGATGACAAATCCTTTTCCATATAAATATGATCACCACATCTATGCTTAACGAGTTCAAATAACTGGAGGGTGGGAAGATGCTGATTGAAGGATTCAATTTGAATTCGACAGAAAGAGCAAAAGAGCTGTTGTACATCATTATAAGCAACTAAGTTTCTGTTTTATTTTGTTTTTTGGGGGTTGGCTTTTTTTTTTTTTAACCAGGCCTTGAACTCTGGGCCCTGCGCTTGGCAGGCAGGCTCTTATGCCACTGAGCTATATCCGCAGCCCCAGTTAACAAGTAAATTACCCTTTTTTTTAAAACAGCTTTTTGAGACAGATTCTTACTAGATACTCAGCCTTAACCTCCCGAGCACTAGGATTAGCAACAAGTGCCACCATGCCCAATGACAACTAATGTCTTCTTGAACATAATGACTTCTTGTTTTTTCAATATTGAGGACTGAACCTATTCTTTGGGCTGGGGATATAGCTCAACAGAGAGGTGTGGGCTCAGTACCGGAAAAAACAGGTCTCACCACAGAAACCATATGATAAGCACATGAGGCAACGAATAGGTTCTTTAGTTCTTCTATAATTTACATAGTTCAAGACCTCTGTCACACATGGTAAATATATGCATACATTATAAATTTGTATTATAAAAATTTAAATAATTTTTAAAATACCCCCCCCTTTTTTAATCTTTTTCCTTTTTTATCGGTACTGGGGATTGAACTCACAACTGCCTGTTTGCAAGGCAGGCGCTTATGCCGCTGAGCTAAATCCCCAGCCCCTCCCCCTTTTTATTTTTAAGACAGGGTCTTGCTAAATTGCCCAGGCCAGGTGTGAAGTCACAATCCTCCTGCCTCAGCTTCCTGAGTAGCTGGGATCACAGGTGTGTGCCACTACCTCTGGCTTCAATACCGGGCTTTTTGAAGGTAAAATATAGCAACAGTTCAGTGAAAGGTTGTCATTCCCCAAGCTTGCAGACACGAGCCATCATCCATACCGGAAACAGAGTCCTAGAAAGATTCAGGTGCACCACGTAGACAGCGTCCAGCAGATGGCAGCGTCTCTCAGTGCTAGGGCTGGTGAGGCCGCTTGAGGGCCCCCAAGATCCTCACTGTCAAGGTGCCAGGGGCGGGAGAACCCCCACCCAGGTTCTTCAGGGACCTTGGACACCCTGGAGCGCCCTTATCAGCCCTCTTAGGGCTGTCAAGCTGCATCCCAGGCCTCACAGTTTTGGCTGCCTACGCCCCGGGAGCCTCAGAAATGCAGATTCTTGGGCCGGGGCCCAGAATGTGGACTCAGAATCTCTGATGGGGCCCAGCAATCTGTTTTTCAACAGGCTCTCAGGGTGACTCCGTAGCAGAGGGAAACGCCTCTTCTTGCCAACTTCCTTATTCTAGGAATGGGGAAATTGAGACCTGACAACAGAAGTGACTTGGCACACAGCGGAGCCTCAGAGGAGAGCCAGGACCTGGGGAGGTGACAGCCTCCCCCTCGCGCCCCGAGGCGGGGCTTCCTTGAGGCCAGAGCTCTGGGATTAGGACAAGCAGCTGCACCTCATTGGGCTCAGTCTGGTATCTTCAATTCTGTGCTCCCAGAACTTCTACAGAAGGGAGTGGCCAGGCCGCGGGCCCCCTCCCCTGCTCCCCGGTCTTCTCTGTCCCCTCCTGACATGCAGCACTCTCTGTCCCACTCCTCACTGCCCGGTCCTTGTTGTTAGCTGAGACCATCACTGTCACCTCCCAAAGGGTCTCATTACCCACACCGTCCCAGCCTCAGCAGACTGGGTTTACACCAAAGGGAGCCGGCCAGGCTCTGCCCAGAGCAGCTCAGCCAACACCAGCTGACTGATGGCTTGACCTGGGTCATTCCTTGCTGCCCAGAGGCCCTCGCAGTGTACACTGACCAGCATTCCCAGCCTCTACCCACTAGATGTCAGTAGAATTCCCTGCCGGGGACTAACAACCAAAAAAACAAGAATCCTGGTATACCAAATCTCCTGTTTGAGTAAGGTGGTCAATAAAACAAACAATAATTGGTTAACTTTCAGTTTCATGTAAGTAACCAATAACTTTTTTTCGGTGGTATGGAGATAGACCCTGGAGCCTGACAAGCACTCTACACTGAGCTACACTCCAGTCCCAAATAACTTTTATTTTATTAGTATATGTGCTGCCAAAGTGAGCGCTTAAATTTTATTCTATTTTTGGTTTTTTGAGACAGGATTTCACTGTGTTAATTCAGGCTGGCCTTGAACTCACTATGTAGCCCAGGTTGGCCTTAAACTCATGGAGATCCTCCTGCCTCAGCCCCCCAAGTGCTGGTATTACAAGTATGTGCCACTATACCCAGACCCAAATGACAATTTGTGTGTGTGTGTCTGTGTGTGTGTGTGTGTGTGTGTGTGATACTGGGAATCGAACTCACAACCTCACGCTTGCCAGGCAAGAGTCTGTGCCACTGAGCTACACCCCCACTAAACCCCCAACCCAAAGAACTTTTTGTACAGGTTCTTGTCAAATGCGCCTGTCTGATATTTAAATCGCTGAATGTGGCAGCTCTCCCTCCTGGAGAAGCACTGCCCCCAACCATCCCCAGGGTCCCCGGTACAGTGAGCAGTTAGTGAGGAAGTCTGCTGTGGTGATCACAGGCCAGGGGCCAGGAGGGCAAAACCATATCACCCTCAGTTTTGTGTCCTTAGGACACAGAAGGGTCTCCGGAAACATTTTACCAGATAATAGGTGCGAAACTACTTAGGTCCCTGTGGGGTGTAATGCCTGCCTAGCCAGAGCGGGTACTGAGGCACACAGCGCTAACAGACGTCAGCGGAAATGCTGCTTTGCGTGGCAGACACTGAAGCTTTTGTTTTTAGTGTCTGGTACTGTGGGTGGGCTAAGCTGCCACATCACAGTCAGGCGTTTTAGTATCTCTTGGGAAACAGAGTTCGCCCGCTAGAACTTCAGAACACCTGCCAGCCCGAGCTTTCGAGTGAAGGGCTTGGCTGCAGCCCCCTGGGGCTGGCAGCTGTGTTCCCCAAGTGCCCCTTCCCTGTTACCCCACCAGTACCCATAACTCATGTCTGCTGTCTGCTGAGCACCCTGGGCAGTGGGACTTCCAGGCTCTGGCAGACAGAGACCCCAGAGCGGAAGGAGCTCCTCGTCACTGTCACTGTACTGCAGATGAGCAGGCAGAGCGTTGGGGACGTTAACGAGTCGCTCAGCATCTTAACATCTAGGTTGGATTAGAACCAAGTCCCCTGACTCAGGGCCCAGGCCCATGCACCACCCGGGCTAGAGCTCTCGATGGGGAAGAACTTACATGCAGGGCAAGAACCGTGTGGCACCGAGGCCCAGAGGGGAAGTGGTAACGGGACGGAAGGCCAGGTCTCCACACTCACTCATCTGTGGGAAAGCACAAAAGCAAGAGAAATCTGGTGGAGGGCAGCGGCTTAGCGGTGCTCTGTGGGGGACCTGGGCCAGCCCTCAAGGTGGACTCAAGGTGGACTCAAGGCAGCCCAGACGAGACCTCACCGCGCAGCCACTGGCAACCGTGAGTAGGTTTTGTTTTTTTTTTTAACTGTTGTTTTCTTTTAGGATTCTTCCTCATTCTAGAAAACATGTGTTCTTATCTTTCCCTTCTCTCCAGGGGTTTAAAATTTTGGGTGGGGCCAGGCACACTGGCACACACCTGTATTCCCAGCACTCGGGAGGCTGAAGCAGGAGGATTTTAAGATCAATGCCAGCTGATGGGGCAGAAGACAGATGTCCACAAGACATCTGAGGTTGGGAAGCAAGGGTCACAGGCTATCCAGGGCTAATGGGAGCCCTGCTTAGACAGGACCAAGAGCCAGGAGTGGGATTTCATCTCATCACATGGATAAAAATCACACATGCAATACAGTTTTACTGTGTGCTCTGAGGGGATCCTGTGGTTTAATTTTAATCTAATCTTCACAACTGTCTTTACAGACTTACCTGAAGTCACACAGGTATCGCTTGAGCCCAGGCACTCTGGCTTCACTGCCCCATCTTTAACATCTAGGTCCTCCTTCACCTCAGCTGCAAGCTTCAATAGCAGAGTGTGGGCTGGGGAAGAACCCCAAAAGGCTGAAGCTTGTCCAGGTCCTGGGGATCCCCTGAGTCTGGCACTTTGCTTTGTTAGGTTTTAGTTTTGGTTTTCTATTTCTGCTTTTTGAGACAAGGTCTCACTATGTAGTCCAGGTTGGCCATGAACTCACTATTTAGCCTCAAACTTGTGGCAACCCTCCTGCCTCAGCCTCCCGAGTGCTAGGATTACTGCTGTGTGCCACCATGCCTGGCTCAGTGCTTTGTATTATAGATGGGGAAACTGAGGCACAGGGAGATACAGTTTGCCTGCATGCGGCAGCCAAGTAGAATGAGAGGCACATAGACCCAAGAGCAGCCCCTGGCTCCATAGTTGTGGATGAGAGGTGTGGACACGGCAGCCCTTGGGGTCAGGGGCCAGGGTGAATCCTGACTCTATCACAGGTAGCTCTGGCCTCCAATGATCCACTCTCCTTTCCTCTGCTCAGTTTCCCCTTCTGAGCAACTCGGGCCTCAAACATCTGTGAGGACCCGGTTAGGTGAAGTCAGCACGCTGTGCCTGCTCAGCGAATGGCCGTGGTGTGGATTCTGACCTCCACCCCCTCTGGCCCAGCGATGGGTTAGAGACAGTGGTAAACTGAGGCACTGGCTGTTCCTCCCTGAAATGGGCAGCATGGAGGTACCTTGAGGGCCTGGAGGCCAGGAACGAGGTGGAGAATGGGCTGGTGAGGGGCTCAGGGAGGTAACCTTGTCCCCAGCTCTGTAAGCACTTCGTGGCTCACTGGGTGGCCCCGACCTGCCCTGAGCACAGCCTCTGTCTGTCCAGTGAAATCCCTTCACCGTCTGGCCAGCTATGGGGACAGAGCAGAGGTCCTGGGCCTCGTCCCTTCTCCTCCGCCTGAACCTACAACTCCACCACTTACCCCTGCACACAAGGACAGAATCCGTCAGCAGGACTCAGCCTCCTGCTGGGCTAGCGGGAAACTGAGTCTCAGCAGATGCAGCTTCCCCGCCTCCCTCTCCTGCTCAAGTGCTGATACTTGGGGTCACCTATGGAGCCTACGGGAGGAGCCTCCTAACCACTCCGACACCCTGGCTCCTGCCACAAGGGACCACAGTGTCCTGAGCGCAGGTCCACTCACCTCCAGCTTCTCCACTGCCCCCGCCGTGCTGGAGGCCCAGGTTCTCTACCGAGACCTGAAACCACTGAGCTTTGACCTTTAGGGCCTGCCGCCAGGGTCGTCCTGAGGTCCCTCACCTCCCCAGGGAGCAGAGCCCAGGGCCCCAGCACTCAAGGGGCCCCAGGCCAATGTCCCTTGGGAGTCTCGGGCCCATCTGTCCCAGCCTCAGGTGGGAGCTGCCCTCCTCACCTGGGGCACGGCTTAGCCTGTGGAAGCTCGCTTCTCACTGCACAGGAAGAAAGGTTGTTTGCAAAGAGCTTTCTGCTTTTACCTAAACCCTAACAAAGTCGTCAGATAAGGAATAGACAGCCAGCCCTATCTTACAGATAAGGAAAACCTAAGGCTCAGGGACTTGCTCAACGTCACAAGGCCGAGGGGGACACAGTGTCACATGGCCGAGGACGAGTGGAGCAGCCTGGGCGGAGGGCAGCCCTGTGGCCCCAAGGCTTGTCCCTCAGCCACTGAAACACCCAGGGACCCTAATCTCCCTGTCCCATCGGTCAGGGGACCTTGGCCAGTCCACTTCAACTTTAAAACTGGCGCTAGGACAGCTCTCCCAGCCTGCCTCAGATGGCCGCTTCTTCTCCTCCTCCTTCTCCTTCTCCTTCTTCCTTAAATTATCATCCATGAGCCAGATTTCGTGTGCACACTCATCACTGCAGCACTCCAGGAGGCTGAGGCAGGGGGATTTGATGTTTGAACCCTGTCTGAGGAATTTAGCAATTTAACAAGAACTTGTGTCAAAATTAAAGTTGTTTTTTTTTTTAAATAGGTTGCATTAAGTGGGTTTTTTTGTCTTTTTTCTATGTACAACAAAAATGATTGTTGGAGCCAGGCATGGTGGTGCATGCCTCTAATTCTAGCACTTGGGAGGCTGAGGTAGGAGGATCGTTGTGAGTTTGAGACTAGCCTGGGCTACAAAGTGAGCTCAAGGCCAGCCGGAACTGCACAGCGAGACCCTGCCTCAAAAAAAAAAAAAAAAAGATTTTTGTTTTCTTTGGTCTGTTTTTATTACTTTTAAAGTATTTCCCCTAACTTCCAAAAAGTACACTTTTATCAATTGAATTTTTAAAATCTCCCACACTTTGTTATAAAGACTCTCAAATACAGCTGATGGAATGCTTGCTCTGTCTGTGCTGTATCGATGGGCACCACCTAAAGATTCTTTTAAAAAGGCTGAAGATGTAGCTCGGTGCAAAGCCCTGGGCTCATAATCCCCCATGCTGCTGGGGAAGAAACAAAAATTACGATGCATTGAGCAATCACTCCGTGCCATCTCTCTGTGACTTCACTCATTCAGTCTGTCACCACCCATGCTCGTGAGGTAAGAATCTGAACCTCACACGGGTTTAAACCTCACACAGGGTCATGGGGAGCTGGTGGTACACAGCAGTGCAAGCCTCCAGCCAGATTCATTGGGATCCAGCACCCACCTGTTGTGGGGAGAACCAAACTAATGAACAGGTGTGGAGGGTGCTTCACAGGTGCCAGGGGCAGTGTGGCCTCGAGGCTCAGGCACCCCGGTTGAGGGCTGTTTGCTTGCTTTTGAGTCAGGGTCTCGCTATGTTGCCAGGCTGGCCTTGAACTTGAGCCCTCCCACCTCAGTGCTCCCCAGCCCCACGCCAAGTGGCTGGGATCAGAGGCTTGTGCCATGGCGCTCGCCACTGCTGTCCTTACTGTGTCCTTTCCAGAGCGTGTTTCAGGCATCATGGCGCAGACAACCTGAGAGCCGTTCCTGGGATGAGGGGCGCATGTCACCTGGATGTGGCTGGCTGCAGCCCCTCCCCAAATGTGCCATCCAGCCCAGCACTCACTGGGCCTCGCTTCCGCCGTGCCAGGCCCTGAGGCTCCAAACTGGCTGGGAGGACCTGGCATTTCCGTAGTGATCTCCCAAGATCAGTTAGAGCCCCTCCCTGCCTGTGTGCAGACTGTCACTACATTATCGCATCTTTTCTGTCCCAGGAGACAAAGAGGGACGCTGAGGTCACAAGATAGTCCCTGTTTCATGAAAGCCAAAGGCTAGAGGGCAGAACAAGAACCCCGCCGAGACCAGGGCACTCAGCTCTGCTGGGTTCAAGGATAACCCAAGGAGTAACTACAAAACCCTCGCCCAGCAGCACCCACAAAAGGATAAAAATGTAACTGACGCCTCTTCCTCCTGGGGAGGGCCGGGGTCCACAGAGCATGGGATGTACCCTGTCCCCACCCCACATGCAAAAGACCTGAAAGGCCAAAAAGAAAATGCAGGTTAGGGCAAACCAGTGGGGTGCATCCGAGTGGAGGAGCCCCACAGCGGCAGAGCCAGGTGTGAGGAGGCTGCTGGGACCCCGTGCCAACAGGGGGCTGTGAGTGGGGGCTCACCCACTGGTGCCTGAGCAGGTCGGGGCCTGTGTGTCTTGGCTTCCCCTCCACGTCGTCCCTCCTTGCTGCTGCTGCCTGAGGGGTGAGGTCCTGGGATCTTCTCTCGGCAAATCTGCCGCCCTCCTCTTGGTGGCTTCCTCGTCTCCCTGGGGGTTGAGGCCGCCCACGGTTGCTCTCTGAGAACCACAGCTGCGGCCAAGGCCTTGCCTCTGTTGGAATTCACTGAGCCGATCCTCTGCATCTCCCTGTGGCTCTGTCGGGTCACACATGATCTGACAGTGCCGCAGGCGGGGCCCAGGAACCTGCTGAGCACTGCGAGGGTCTGGAAAAGACAGTGAGAGAGAGAGAGAGCTGGTCGCTCACAGGGAAAGGCGCTAAGAGACAGAAGACAGGCAGAGAAAGCCAGGACTCGCAGAGGACACCTCACTGGGGATTTACAGACAGAAGAGAGCCTGCGAGCCAGGCGTGATGCCCACGCCTCCAACGGGAGGCTGAGGCAGGTGGATCGCAGATTGAAATCCAGCTTGGACAACTTAGTTATTTAACAAAATCTTGACTCAAAACAAAAAACTAAAGGGCTGAAAATGCTGCTCACTAAAGGCTCTGGGTTCACTTTCCAGTACCAGAATTTAAAAAGAAGTGTACCTTGGATGGCAGCAGGCAGGAGGATCCCTGTGCCCCAAAACAGGAAAAAGGAGTTTGTAGCTGAGCTCCACAAAGGGGGGCTGCAGCCAACTGGAAAGTACCTGGCTTTTCTCAGACACTGATACGTCACAGGTCAGATGTGGGTTAAGAAACAGCCCGGGTGCCAGCAGCCAGCAGCGCACAATCCGCTGACTGTCTTCAGGACTTTGCTTATCCCACAGCGCTTGGGATGGGCCCGAGTGTCACCTGGCTGGCAATTCGCAGTTGTTCCCAAGATGGCTGTGGTCATGTCAAGCAGGATCATATCAAGGGAGGAGCAGGAAGGCACTTCTCAGCAGGTGGACGGTGCAGACAGGGAGGAGTCAGGTGCACGTATCTTTCCACTGCTTTTACCTATTTTTTCCACCAACGGAAGGTGTCTCAAAAGGTTTACATCACTGGAAGTTTGCGGGATGTCTCTGTTATGTAGAAAATTGTTAAGTAGTTACTGTAATATTTAAAAGATTTGGGGGAAGGTGGTACTGAGAATCGAACTCAGGACCTTGTACTTGCAAAGTACCACTGAGCTCTATCCCCAGCCATAAAAGATACTTTTTCAATGTGAGAACTTTATAGAATAAATGTAAGAATCAAAAAACAACAGGTAGAGGGTATCAAACAGTTGTCTCATGATTTGCAACCAGACTATTAATCATTCATCCACTGGAATGACTTTAGTTGATAGATGGCTTTATGTTGCTTTTATTTTTAGTTTTATGTTGTTTGTTTTATGACACGGATGAGCTGGTGATTAAAGAAAGGGAGCACAGGGAATTGTAATGTCAACAATTCAAGGAAATAGCCAAATGTGAAGTGCACAGCTATAATCTCTGCATACAGAGAGGCTAAAGCAGGAGGGTCACAAGTTAGAGCCCAACCTGGACAACTTGGTGACTTAGTGAGACCTTATCTCCAAAAAGAAAATGCACATCCCTGTAATCCCAGCACTTGGCAGGCTGAGGCAGGAGGATCCCTGCAAGTCTAAAACTAGCCAGAGGTACATAGTGAGTTCAAGGACAGTCTGGACTTCATAGAGACTCTGCCTCAAAAAACAAACAAGAAAGATGTTAAAATATTAAAAGACTGTAGCTCAGTGCCAAAATTCAACTCTCAAAAAAAAATCAGAGAAATAAGAAGAAAAATGATTAACTCCTCAAATTTTCCTCAAGTTTCATAAATTGGATTTATTTGATCAATTTTTGTTTGTTTTTGTTTTTTGGTACTGGGGGTCGAACTCACAACCTCACACTTACCAGGCAAGTGCTTGAACCACTAAGCTAAATCTCTGATCCCACTGATCAAATGTTTTACCCAACATACGAGGGAAATTCTAGTGCTTAGCAAAAGTGCAAGGGCTGTTTTACCAAGGATTGTTAAAATGAGAAAATATGCACCTGTTCTCCTCTGTTAACTGGACAGATGATCTTTACCTGCAGGTGTTTGCAGTGAGGGTCTTGCAATCAGGGACCTGAGACCTATTTTATCTCACCATATAACAAGCATAACCTTCTTTTTTAAAGGTATAAATGGACTCTTTGACTATTAAATGAAAAAAATTCAACCCCAATATCATGAAGGTTTGATATCCTTGTGCTATATTTCGGTCCACTTTAATATACATTTGGCCCTCACTAAAATATTACCTTAAAATTTTCCAAGTACCAGATGTAGCAGCATATGCCTGTAATCCCCACTGCTTGGGACAATGGTAAATTTGAGGCCAGCCTGGGCCATGAGGTGAGACCCCCAGAGAATGGAGCTCAGCCCTCCCCTGAAATTTAAAAAAAAAATTGTTTTTGTCAAGCAGCCTTGTGTTTTCTTGTCAGGAATTTAAATCTAACATATAAACTACTTGCAAAGTAGAGAGTAGCCAAAATTTGTTTTCTTACATCATGCATATAATTTAAAGATTTAAAACAAATATTAATTAAAACTTTTTAAGTGATATACTTACTTTAAATAGGACATTTGACTTAAAATAATTCCCTTTTTCACGGACCATAGAAAATGATGAAATAGCTTCTGTAATTTCCACTGGGATTTGTAAAATTTTATACTACTATGAAACAAATTCTGAGTCAAGAGGTTTTTTTAGTACTAGGGATTAAACTCCCCAGAGCCTTGTACTGAGCAACATCCCAGACCCCTTTTTTTTTTTTTTTTGCATCTCCCCCTCCACCCAGACCCTTTTTAAAAATAAGGTTTTATTGAAGCAAACCCTTGCTAAATTTCACAGGCTTGGCTCAAACTTGCTGTCCTCCTGCCTCAGCCTCCCAGAGTGCTGGGATTATAGGTATTCAGTACCACATTTGGCTATGAGTCAAGCGATTAAAGATGGTCAAGTCCAACGCTGGTATTGAGGTTTTTTTTAATCACAAAGATACTTTATTTTTTTTCCAACTCCATTTTATTTCAAGGAGAAAAAGAAAAAAAAGGAAGAAGAAAAAAACTAAAACTAAATTTTAAAACACATTAATCAGGGAGCAACAATGGTTTACACATTGCACACTGTCATCCCCAGATCATTCACCTAGAGCACAAGACTCCTGCATCCAGTCATCAGAAAATACTAGCCAATCTTTCTCTTCAGTGAGCGCAGAGAAATCAGTAGTACAGCTATCTTAACTATTGTTTATACATATACATATATTGTTACTTTCAGCTTCTCACACTAATGAGAAAATGTGATGTCTAGATGTGTCTTATTTATTTCACTAATGAGTGTAGTCTCAAGTTGCATCCATTTACCTATAAAAGTCTCCAGTTTATCCTTCTTTAAGGCTGAGTAGTACTCCATTGTATAAAAATATCACATCTTTTTTATCCATTCCTCAGTTAATGGACATTTAGGTTGTTTCCAAGATCTGGCTATTACAAATTGTGCTGCTATAAACATGGGTGTGGCTGTGGTATGACTATGATGTTTTTTAATTCTTTGGGGAAGATACCCAGAAGGGGAATATTTGGATCAAATGAGGCCTCTAGTCCTGGTTTTTTGAGGAATCTCCACACCGCTTTCCATGGTGGTTGCATCAGTCTACATTCCCACCAACAGTGGAGAAGGGCTCCTTTTTCCCACAGCCCCTTCAGCATTTGTTATTGGTTGATTTCTTAAAAATAGCCATTCTTTCTGGGTGAGGTGGAATCTCAGTGTTGTTTTAATTTGCATCTCTCAAATGACCAGTGATGTTGAACATTTTTTCACGTATTTACTTGCTGTTTGTATTTCTTCATTTGAGAAGTGTGTATTCATCTCAGGTGCCCATTTTTGGATTGAGTCTTTAAATCTGAGAGGCCTGATTGTTTTTGAGGTCTTTATATGTTCTCAATAGTAATCCGTTGTCTGAGGAACAGCTGGCAGATATTTTCGCCCACATTGTGGCTTGTCTCTTCACTCTGCTGTTGGTTTCTTTTGCTGTGCAAAAGCTTTTCAAAAGGGTAAGATCCCAGCTGTTGATTCTTTGTAATCGTTCCTGTGCAAATGAGTTTTGTTCATATGGTCTTTGCCTGCACTGGTGCCTTCAAGAGTTTTACCTCCTGTATTTTCCAGCAGATTTAATGTGTCTGTTTTAATACGAAGATCTTTGATCCATTCTGATTTTAGCTTAGTACATGGTGAAAGAGTTTTAATCTTACAGTTTTTCCAGCATCATTTAGTAAGGAGGCTATCATTCTTCCAATGAATGTCCAACTCTGCTATTTTATTCTACTGTTTAAATTTGGGATACAACCACTAAGCAACTGTACAGAAAAATGCACACATAGTCACCAAACATAGCAGCAGTGTTTCCTAACTACCCAGGGCCACCCAGACAACTTAGTATGTATTTACTGCATCCCCTACCTAATCAGTCCTCACCATAGCTCTGAATGAAGGCTCCTTCGTTATTCCCATTTTATAGATGAGGACACTGAGGCTCAAAGAAGCAAGTCATTTTCCCACTTCAATAAGAAACAGTTAGAATTCCTAAGCGGGGCCCCAGCTGCCTCATATACCTCTGTCTATGTATTTATTTCTTGTTCTCAGTTCTTAGCGAACAGGAATACAAACAGAAAATAGAAATCCAGGGGTTTCAGAAAAACCTGGTCCTAATTTGTGACCTCTATCGGCTATGAGACCACAGAGAGGCAAAAAGATTGAGGATTGCACAAAGTACACCTTATTGGAATGATTTTGGGTTGAGAGGCCTCGAGGGAAACACTACTGGGTGATGCATCCTCAGCTCACCCTTATCTTTTCATGGCTCTGAGCTTCAGAACTGTCTGTGAGCAACTCCCGGTCCTCAGGGCTGCCGTGGCTCCTGCAGTGTCTAGTACCTCCCGGCCGCTCGCGATTCAGATGCACAGAGGAGCAGGGGGCGTTGGACCTGGGCTGAGACTTTTGGGACATCCTCACCTTCACAGTCAGCTACCAGGACATCCCGACCGAGGTTTGCATCGGAGACACAGTGGCCATGAGCCAACTAACTGGTGGATGCCAATATCAAAGGGACAGGATAGAAACGACTCAGGCCCTTTACTTGGGAGAGGAGAAAAACTCCCCCAGGACAAGACAGTCCCACCATGGTGAGTGTCACACTGAACCTCAAGCGATGGAGACTCAGACCGCTGGAGCACCCCCTCTGCTTGCTTCACCCTGGTGTTCTGGAGTTCAGCCTGGCTCCTCCAGCACAAAAGCCACCGCTAAGTGTCCCAGTAAGCGGTCCCCCTGGGGGGTCAGGGATTTAGCTTAGCAGTATTAGAGGCTGCCTGGCAACTGCGAGGTTGTGAGTTTGATCCCTGGTACCAAATAAAAAGGATTCAGTGGGTGATTGGCCTGTGGGTCATTAACCTGGGAATGAAATTAAAATTGATTAAGGACTGCAAAGGAGGAAGAGTGGTGACGGTCACGGTCCACCAGTGGAAGACCAGATAGATGCCCAAGCAAGCGCCCCTTCAGCACCATCACAGCCACAGCCAGAGCAAAATGTTTGCGGCGGTGAGAAAGAACAAGGCTGGGCATGACTGCAAATCAGAACTCGGTGCCAGCTCTGGGTGGCTCAGGGGTTCCAGACCCTGCTCCTCCTGTAACCTAAAGGGGCACCCAGGAGCACGGAACGGCAATGTCCCCGGCTGCTGAGGAAGCAGGGGGACACGGGGTGGGGGGACAAGGCTGTGGCTGCAGTGGTCAGCAGCTTTCCCCCAGGTGGGGACGGGGACAGCACTGAGGAGGTGGTGCCAGAGGACCTGGTCTTTGAGGAGTTGCGTGGGACAGGGACATGTGGCCAAAGGTAGGGCCAGAGACCAAGAGACCAGGAGACCCCAGATGATGGCATCACGTCTGCCGTGTCCCTGAGGACCTCCCCGTGGGATGAGACAGGGAGGCAAAGACCATCAAGGATGACCCCGTGTAGGCTCAGCCTCTGGAGGTGCTAGAGACTTCTTTTTGTTGTTGTTTGCTTATGTGTTTTGAGGCAGGGTCTCATTGTGCAGTTTAGGCAGGCCTCAAACTCACAGCGATCCTCCAGCCTCAGCCTCCCTAGTGCAGGGATTACGGGCATGCACAACCACATCCGGCTTATTTTTTATGTTGCAACAGCCTCTTGCTAAATTGCCCAGCAGGATTTGGACTTGTGATTCTCCTTCCTTAGCCTTCCAGAGGGCTGGGATTGCAGGCAAGTGCCACAAAAAATTAAAATGAAAGCCAAGAAACAGTTCAGGTGAGTAGCTAGCATAAAACAAGCAGCTATCTCTGCATCTTGTTTTCTGGTGCTGGCGACATGCTGTGCCACCAAGCTGCACCCCGAGTCCTGCATCACTGCCCTCTGTCATCCTCCTGTCACCATCCCCAGATCTCAGCAGCCCAGAGCCCGGTAAATCAGCCCCTCTGCTGGTGCCAGTTTCCGTAATGTGCGCTGTGTAGGCTGGTGCCTTGCACGTGGTGTGTGGTCAGCGCTCGCTCGATGTTGGCTGCATGGCGTAATCACAGCGGTGTTGCTGGGCTGAACCTCCCCATCTCTGCCCATCGCTTCCCTGCTCCCCCTTTTGTGAGGGGAACCAGCTGGAACCGCAACCCCACCCCGCTGCTGCTGCCCTACAAAGGAAGCAGAACCCCGGCTGGGGCAGGAGCCAGACCCTTTGGGACCTGGCCAAGCCAGGAAGAGACTGAGCAGCTGCGATGGGGGAGGGGAGGGGGCCACAGGACATGAAGTCAGTCCCCACCCGCACCTTTCATCAGGAAGCATGGTGACAGCGAGCCCTGGCACTCCATCCTTCAGGCTCCTCTGTCCCCACGCTACGCTGTAACACTTGCTCCGTACAAAGGCTTCCTGCGTGGACCCAGGGGCCAAGTGCTGAGGTTGTGATTGTTAGGAGGCCTCCCAACCTGCCCCCTCTCTCATTAGCTGATTAAGATCTCACCTGTAGCAAGCTGCCTCCAAGGTCCCCCAGACCCACTCTCCATTATCAGGCACTGACACTGTAATCTCACCCAGTTTCCAGTGATTTTCTGTATCAGATTGTCCTTGAGAAAGGGATATAGGAGCTGGACATAGTGGTGCAGGCCTGTAATCCCAGCACTCGGGAGGCTGAGGCAGGAGGATCACTGAGAGTCCAAAACCAGCCTGCACTACAAAGTGAGCTCAAGGCCAGCCTGAACTGCATAGCAAGACCCTGTCTCAAAAAGAACAAAAAAAGAAAGAAAGAAAGAAAGAAAGAAAGAAAAGAAAAGAAAAGAAAAAAGAAAAAGGGATAGGGGCCAGCTCATGGCACAGGGCTATCATTCCAGTTACTCTGGAGGCTGACACAGGAGGGTTACAATTTAAGTCCAGTCTGTGTAACTTAGTGAGATCCTATCTCAATATAAAAGGGACTGAGGATATAGCTCAGTGGTAGAGCATCCCTGGTTCAATCCTCAGTCCTGGGGGGAGGGGAAGAATTCCAATTCCTAGTTTAAAGGTGAAGAGAAGAGACCAGCGCATAGCTTAGTGACAGAGCACTTTCCTAGCATGCACAAGGCCCTAGTGAGGCCCTGGTTAGGCCCTGACCCTGGGTTCGATTTTTAGCACTGAAAAACAAAGACCAAAGGGCAGAGGATGTAACAGCCCCTGGCCTTGGCTCTGCTGAAGCAGGAAAGGGAGAGCCTGATACTGTGTCTGATATTTCAGAGGCCTTCAGTGAGATGACAGGTGCCCAGGAGAAAGCATTGGGAGCCAGCTCCACAGCTGGAAGGCAGCACAGTGCCAGGACAGCCTGGGCTCTACCCTCTGGTTGGTGAAGGAGGGGAGGACTAGGGCTCAAACCCAGGCCTTCCCATGAGGCTGTGTTCCCAACTGTTTTTTGTTTTGGTTTGGTTTGGTTTGTTTTGGTTTGGTTTGGTGTTTGTCTTTTAGATTCAGGGTCTTGCTATGCAGTTCAGGCTGGCCTTGAGCTCAGTTTGTAGGCCAGGCTGGTCTTGAACTCACAATGATCCTCCTGCCTCAGCCTCCCAAGTGTGGGATTCCAGGCGTTTGCCACCACACCCAGCTCCCCAACTCTGTTTTTTGTTCTTTATGTTGAGGCAAGATCTTACTAAATTGCCCAGGCTGGACTCAAACTCTAAGTCCTCCTGCCTCAGCCTCCCAGAGTGCATGGGATTACAGGTATGCACCACCAGGACTGGCTTGGCTCTTTTGCATGACCGAAGACAAATCATTTCACCTTTTAGCTCCTGCCTTGAGCTGCAAAACAGAAATGCTGAGTGTAATGAAGCCCATCCAACACACACACACACACACACACACTCACTCCTGTCTGTGCAGGCCCAGGCGGGTTACCAGGCTGTCCCCACTGCTTGCTAAGGGCCCTTTGCAGAGCCTCATGAAAGGTGAGGCAGGCCCTCCTGCTGTTACCGTGTACTCAGACTCTCTTCTGCTTCTCAAAAGTCGCTTGGGTCCACTTCAAAAATCTTGCAGGTGACTCGTCCTGAGGACCTTCACATTCTAATGCCCTCGTGGCCACTAGCCTGAAATCCCAATGGTCTGGGAGGATCACAAGTTTGAGCCCAGCCTGTGCAAGGTACTCACTTAAGGGAAACTTGGTCTTAAAAAATGCGAAGTGGGCTGGGGTGTAGCTCAGTGCAGAGAACCTGGGTTCAATACTGGTACCACCACCACCACAAAAAAGGGAGTGCGTCATTTTTGCAGGTCCAGTAGTTTATTAGAAATGGTTCGGTTTGGCCTCAGTGGTGAAAAAGCATCAGGTGAGAGTGAGAGGGGATCTTTCTACCTAGATTAAGCTAACCTCTTACACAGAGGCCAGACATGGTGCCATACACCTGTGATTCCAGCACTTGGGAGGCAGATTGCCTCAGCAGGAGGATTGCCACAAGTTCAAGGCCAGCCTGCACCACGTAGTGAGACTCTGTCTCAAAAAAACAAAAAACAAAAAAGCCATAAACTAATCTGATTGAGCGTTTCTTGCCTTTCATTAGTCATCTATTGTAAGTCAGGCATCATGGGCTTAGCATCAATCTGCACAACCACAGGATATGGGTAGAATTTCTCCCATTTTACAGATGAGTAAAATAGAGACTCAGAGAAGTGTAGTAACCTGCCCAAGGCCATCAGGCCATACACTACAGAGCCGAATGTGGATCCAGGGAGGTCTGGATTCAAAACCTATGACACTGGGATCAAACATGCTGAGTCTCCCGAAGGAGACTTTAAGAACCACCCATCAATCCACTGCTTTGATGATGAGAAAAGGAAGCCCCAGAAGGGAGACAGGACCTGGCCAAAGCCACTCAAGGGTGAGACAGGGACTAGAACCCAAGCCTTCCCCCAGTCAGGGTGTAAGCAAGGTGGCTGGGAGCAGCTCAGGGAGACAGTACATACGTGGCATGTGAGAGCCCCGGGTGCCTCCCTCAGCACCAAAATAAAATCAAACGAGGCAGCTGGTGGCATCCAGTCGTCACAGGCGAAGGGTCACCCTCCTCCTCACCTGCAGCCCCGTGGCAGCTGCGACAGTGACCTCTTTCACTTCACACTTCCGGCTCACCTTTCCCCGAAACAAGGCACCAATACAAGTCTCTCTTTCCCTTTGTGGTGCTGAGAATTTGAAGCCAGGCCTCACACAGCAGGCACGATGCTGCCACTGAGCTAGCATGTTTTGGTTGATTGACTGACTGACTGATTTTGACACAGATCTCCCTACATAGTCCAGGATGGTTTTGAACTCACTATGTAGTCCACACTGGCCTGCGACTCATAGTGGTCCTCCTGCCTCAGCTTCCCAAGTACTGAGATTATAGCTGTGCGCCACCACATCTTGTGCTTTTATTTTAATTTATTCATTTTGCAGTACTGGGGATTGAGCCAAGAGCCTCCATGCTAAACTATATCCCCAGCGCTTTCTATTTATATTTTGAAGCAGGTTAAATTGTTTCCCAGGCTGTGCTGGAACTTGTGATCCTCCTGTCTCAGCGTCCCAACACCTGAATTACAGGTGTGCACCCCGTGCCTAGCTCAGATACACATCATACATACTTTGAAAGAATCAGTCCCCTTATAAAGTCCACATGTGGCCCTTTCACAAAATAATGACAGAAGTCATCTGCCTCGGGCTTTGTAAGAAGGGGACAGGTGTTGTTACTGTCACTTCACGGATGAGAAAAGTGGCTCAGAAAGTTGAAGGGGCCTCACCAGAAGTCACCTGACAAGTGTGACAGAGGTGGGAGAAGAGCCATCGGGGAGGGAGCAGACCTACTCAGATCAGCCTCGCCCCAGACACAGGTCCTTGGAGAAGCCAGATGTTCCACCCACGGGGGCAGGGGATGGGAGCTGCGTTTCCTGCCCCTCGCTGCATCCTGTTGTTTTCGGATGTTGTCTTGCTAGGACCTCTGTCCTCACGCCTGCATTTCCTGCATCCCCCACATTGCCCCATTCTGGACGATGAGCAGATCTCGGCAGCTGCATGAATGAGCCACAGATGCCAGTCACCGCCATGCCAGGGACCCCCTTCTAGGCCGGATTGCACATAGGGTAAGCCATTCCCTGACGGCAGGGGCAGCTTTCCAAGGGAGCAAGGGGAGAGGGTTCCTGCTGCGGGGGGAAGCAGCCAGGGAAGGTGACACCTTGCCTCAGCCACCTGCGCTGGAAGCTTCCAGGTGGCAACTGGGGACTGGGCCCTGAGAAGGACTGGCATTGTCTGTGCACCATCTTTCACTTCCCTGTGACGAGGGTTGAGAACCAGCAGGCACTGATTTCTGTCTCAGCTCAGGTGTGACCTTGACAACACCCAAAAGAGGGCACCGCCTCTGAGAATGCCTCTTCCCCGCTTCCCAGTGCAAGAGTTACCCTGGTGACATGGGAGGTGTGACTAAGGTCCAGTTCTGCTGCTAACTTGTTGGGTGACCTTATATGAATTATCTTGCTGCCTGTGCTGCTTGCAAGTGGCCTGTTTCATGAAAAAGGGTTCTGGAAATAATGGAAGGAGCTGCTTAAAAATCTCAAGAGCACTGCCAGTAGAGTGGTGCATGCCACCCAGGAGGCTGAGGCAGGAGGGTAGGGCATTTGAGGCCAGCTTGGGCAACTGAGTGAGAACCTGTTTTAAAAGAGCCAGGTATGCTGGTGAAGGTCTGTAATTCTGGCACCCTGCGAGGCTGAGGCAGCAGGATCCCAA
The DNA here is from genome assembly GCF_034190915.1 of Cavia porcellus. Taxonomy (NCBI): domain Eukaryota; kingdom Metazoa; phylum Chordata; class Mammalia; order Rodentia; family Caviidae; genus Cavia; species Cavia porcellus. The sequence continues at coordinate 17,984,756 of NW_026947508.1, read as the reverse complement.
GTGTTAACCCACCGTGGGTTACTTACTTACTGACTTAGCAAAACCCTGTCCCAAAATAAAAAAGGGCCGGGATGTAGCTCAGTGTAAAGGCTCTAGTTCATCCCCAGTACTACAAATAAACAAGCAAATTAATTAATTAAAGACGATAAAACTAGAAAAAAGCTAAGGATTTAGTTCAATGGTAGAGCACCCACAGGTTGCCCAGTCCAGGAAAAATAAAAAATTCTAAGGACACTGAATTACAATTGCCATTTACTGAGTTTTTATGATATGCCAGGCACTTTTTAATTTAATTTAATTTTGGGGGGGGACAGAATCTCTATATGTAGTTCAAGTTGGCCTCAAACTGATGGTGATCCTCCTGCCTCAGCCTCCCAAGTGCTGAGCTTACAGATATGAACTATCACAGCAGACTGTGTACAGTGTGTGTGTATGTGTATGTGTGTGTGTGCCACAGGGGATTGACCCTGGGGCCTTGCACACACTAAGCAATTACTCTAGCACTAACTACACTCCCAGCCTCAGGCAAGGTATTTTTTCACAATTTCCTGGAGTGAGCAGATTCTCCCTGTTTGAAGATGCTCCTAATAATAAGAGCAGCAACAAACAGATTCACTTATTAATTTCTTTAAATCCTCACAAGGGACCTTACCTCTTAACAGATGAGAAAGGAGAAAGGAGCTCAGGATCAAACGAGGCCCATCGCTGGGACTCGAACCCCACACTCCGCTGCCGTAAGCCTTGCATCCTGATTTGGTTTTATGGTTTAAAACTAGATGTCCTCCACGAGCCTCATGCACTCATAGGTGGGACTCCAGCCTCCTGGAAGGTGACTGAATTATGGGTGTGCTATAGCTGAGCTGTTGCTGGGAGGTGGGGTCTGGTCAGAAGGGGCGGGAACCAAGCGTGACCTGGAGGGGTCTCCATCTCCCTTCCTGCTTCTTTCTTTCATTCTGCTTCCCGACTGTCATGAAGCGAGCAGCTTTCCTGTGCCCAGGCTCTTCTGCGATCAAGGACTGAAACTTCTAAAATGTGAGCCAAAAATAAATCTTTCCTCCTTCAAACTGCAGGTACCAAATATTATGATACTAGAAATGAGAGAGTTACTAAGACAGATTTGGGTACTGGAAAAGTGGGGTCCTTGCCAGGACTATACCTGACCATGTGGTTGCAGAAGCTTTTGGAGCTGGAGTGCAGGAAGAGTTTAGAAAGGTTTAGAGCTGCTGGGTAGAGGGGTGCCTAGGATGTTGTAAACCAAGCTTAAGAATGAGAGATTCTGGTCAGAACTCAGAATGTTGATAAAAGAAGCAGACAGCAAAGAGCAAGCTTGGCCAGGGGTTTAGCTCCGCGGCGTAAATGCTTGCTTGGCAAGCATGAGGTCATGAGTTGGATCCCCGGTACCCAAAGAACAACAACAAAAATGCTAAAAAAAAAAAACAAAGACCAGGCTCAGGAGATTTCATCTGGGAACAAGGATCTCATTTGGTAGTCAGGCTAGAGAGCATGGGTGTTGTGTTTTGTCTGCATTTTGCTCATGCACTTTGGTCATATCCTGAGACCTTGTGGAAGACCAACATTGAGGATGGCGGAACAATCTGGTAGAGGAAATTTCAAGGCACCGCAACTTTCAGGATATGGAATGGATATGGCTTTTAGCCAGCTCTACATTGATAATCAAGAGCAAATGGGTGCTTTCATAGGCTGAATTTCACCAGAAAGAAAGCTCCTGTAAACCTGGGATCTGTAAATGGAAGCAAAAGAGAGCTTCATTGTTGAAAATGTTTGCATTATAAAAAAGCTAAGTATTTTGAGTCAGGACCACAGGGAAGATGCCCCCAGGGCATCTCAGGAAACTTTTATCTTCAGATTTTGCTTGGAGAGCACAGGGCGCAAGATCTCATCTTCTCTGAGATTCCTTTCACAGTGTTCAGCCTCAGAGGTTGCATCAACTATGATCCAAGGAGGCCCAGCCACTGCTCAGGCTGGTAGTGGACCTTAGAGTTGTCCATAGGGGGCTGATTTTACAGGCATGAAGAATGCAAGAGCCGTGGGGTCCAGAAAACTTCACCCAGATTTCAGAAGGAGGCCTGGGAGCCCGGCTAGTGTGCCCCTGAGGTGGACTACATACGTTTGGCATGAAAAGATGTGCATGAGTCTTAGAAGCCAGGGGCAGAATGTTATGGTTTATATCTAGCGGTCCCCAAAGAGCCTCCAAAAGGCAGGGCTTTTGGGTGGTGATGCACATGGAGGTGCAGTAGCTAACTTCTTGTTAGGAGGTGGGATCTGGGCGGAAGTGATGGATCACCTGGGGCGTGGCCTGAAGGCTGATCTCCCTCAGGTGCCTCCCTTTATTTTCTCTGCTTCCCGGTTGTCACAAGCAGCAACTGCCCTCCGCCCAGGCCCTTCCATCATGCCACTGACCATGCAAGGACCAAAACTTCTAAAACGTGAGCCAAAATTAGTCTCACCCACTTTAAGTAAGGGGTGTTGGGTTTTATCTCCCAGCAACAAGAAACTGATTATAACACTCAGGTTATATTCAGTTGAGACAGCCCCTTTCCACCCCAGCGAGTTTTATTAGTTAGTTTTTGACTGTTTACTATGTAGCAAGCACAGAAGATCTAGAAATAGTAGAGCCCAGTCCCTAAGCCTGCTAACCTGTGTGGCCTCCGCCAAATGTTTTAACACCTCTGAGCCTCCATTATCTGTGAAGCAACAGCAACCATAATCCTCTGCTCCACCTGCTGGGAATTAGGCAGGGTCTTGCTATGCAGTTTCAGCTGTGTAGCCCGGCTGACCTCCAACTTGTGGCAATCCTCCTGCCTCTGCCTCCCAAGTGCTAGGATTACGGGCACGCACCACCGCACCTGGCGCAACTGTTTTCTTATAGAGGTGTATGGATGAAATCAGATTATGGCTGGGAAAAATATTTTGGCGAATTTAAGATCCACACAAACATTCGTGTGGGAGAAAGATAGTATGGAACCTGGCAGTGTGTGTGCAGGCAGGCTGGGAGTCTCACGCATGACTGAGCTCCAGAGGTGCTCAAAAGGAAGTCTAGGAGGGAAGGGGAGCCAGAAAAAGAGCCCAGGGGAGGCAAAAAGGAAAATGGTAGGGCAGCTGGGGGTGTCCAGTGGAGGTGTCCAGCTGAACAGGCCAGGGCTGGCCGCCTGGGGCTGAGGCACCACTCTGCCCCGTCTACAGGCAGAGCAGCAGGCTGTGGACCGGTGGCGCTGCCCAAAACAATACAACCGGAACCCCGTGCAACACTGAAATGTTACTTGTAACTGCATTTTAAAAAGAAAAAGGAGCCAGACATGGTGAGGCTCAGATGTAATCTCCTCAAGCACTTGGGAGGCTGAGGCAGGGGGGTCACTAGTTTGAGCCCAGACTGGGCAATTTAGTATCAGACCAGCAATATAAAGGGCTCAGTGGTAGAGCTCTCCTGGCTCCTGCATGGCAAAAAAATAAAATACAACACAGCCATCTGAAGAGAGTCACATCCTTCCTTTCACCTCAAGCAGGACTCTGCTTTCTGTCTCCTGTGGAGAGTTTCCTACCTCCTTAAGATACCCTACCCACTGACTGCAAGATCTCTGCTCCCCCGTCTACCTCATAAGTCCTAGTGCTCCCAGGAGATCTGGCTTTGGGCTCAGTGTTGAGTTTCCCGAGATTTACATTGGGCCAGAGGTGCAGCTCAGCAGCAGATCACTTCAGTAGCATGTGTGAGGCTCTGGATTTGACCCTCGGTTCTAGGGGACAGCAGGATTATTCTAACCAGGCACGGTGGCACAGGTCTGTATTCCCAGCACTCTGGGAGGCTGAGACAGGAAGATCATAAATTCAATCTCAACCTGGGCTACTTAGCAAGACCTTGACTCAAACTAAAAAGTAAGGGCTGGGAATGTAGCTCAGGGCAGAGGCTCTGTGTTCACTCCCCAGGACAGGAAAAAAAATTCTTTTTATCCTGTTAACTCTTCCCATTCCAGCTCTTTTGCACTGTTCATGGTATTCTCCTACGGGCCATACAATGTATTTATCCCTCTCCCAGTTGACGAACATTTCAATTATTTAATTTTTTTTTTTAATTTCAAAAATGCCAACATGTACACTCTCGTCCATGTCCCCCAGGCCCTTGGCAGGACATTGCTGGGAACACCTGCCCAGGAAGAGGGCGGAGACACCTTCAAGTTCATTAAATCTGTCACAGCTTCTCCCCAGCGTGACTGAGCCAGCCCACACCTGTGTGACTGAGTGCTGGTGGCTTCACACAGGTCCCACACTGATACTGTCATCGGAGCAAAATTTGCATTTCTGTGTCTCCTGCTGAGGTTGAGAACCTTTACAAAGGATTCTGGACCATTGTTCTTTCATACTCAATGTTTTTCTTAGTTGTGGGTTTTTTCTCCTTTTTTCTTAAGTAATCTTTTCTTAAACCTTTTTTGTTTTGTTTTTTTTTAAAGAATAAAACCAAACAAAACAGAATAAAGCCAATCATAACACAAGAGTGAAAGTGACACAGATTTTAAAACAAGATAACAGGAAATCAACAATGGCTGCCATAATACATCTTGTTAGCTTCACAATAGCTGCCCATGTCATCAGATACAGTATAATCAAACCAAACCAAACTGAGTAAGACCAATCAAAACAAAATCACGAAAATGATACAGGACTTTAAAACCAGATAGTAAGGAATTAACCATGATTACCACCGTCCCTAAAAATATGGAACACCTCACGAACTGGAGTGTCACCTTGCACAGGAGCCACGCTAACCTTCTCTGTAGCGCTCCACTTTTAGTATATGTGCTGCCAAAGTGAGCAGTTTCTTAAGTGATCTTGCCTGAAATCACGTGTTTTATTATCTTTTTAAAAAAACTAGCTTGGTCTTTGTCAACTCTTTCTATTGTTTTTCCAAGTCATTAATATCTGCTGTTGTTTCTTTTTGTGTTTTTTGGCTTTTGGTTTTTTGAGACAAGGTCTCACTATGTAGTTCAGGCTGCCCTTGAACTCACTGTGTATTCCAGGCTGGCCTCAAAGTCATGGGGTGCTCCTGTCTCAGTCTCACAAGTGCTGGGATTATAGGCGTGCGCCACAATGTGTGCCTTCTGCTCTTATTTCTATCTTCTGTTTTCTCTGGATTTATGCTGCTGTTACTTTATTTATTTATTTATTTATTTGTCTTTCTGAGACAGGGTCTCTTTATGCAGTTCAGGCTGGCCTTGAGCTCACTTTGTAGCCCAGGCTGGTCTTGAACTCACAACGATCCTCCTGCCTCAGCCTCCTGAGTGCTGGGATTACAGCCACCATGCCTGGCTTCTTTCTTTCATTTTCTATTTCTTTCTTTCTTTCTTTGCTGTTATTTTTCTAGTTCCATGAATTTATCGGACTTTTTCTTTCAAACATAAACATTAAGGGCTATGAATTTTCTTTTCCTTAGTACTCAAACATATCCCATAAGTTTTAATGTGTTGCAGTTTGATATCATTCACTTCAATATATTTTATAACATTCCTTTTTGATTTTTTACCCAGAAGCATGATTTTGTTTTCACATCTGCGAAGTTATATATATAGTTTTGTTTTGTGCTTTTTGGTACCAGGAACTAAACTTATGACCTCATGCTTGCCAGGCAGCTGCTGTGCCACTGAGCCGTATCCCTGGCCCTATTAGTTATATTTTTAAAGTTCTTAACTTCTAAGTGCATTGCATATAGTCGGAACATAATTTTTGGGGTTTTTGGTTTTTTTTTTTGTCTTTTTTGTTTTTATCGGTACCGGGGATCAAACTCATGGCTGCCTGCTTGCAAGGCAGATGCTTATGCCGCTGAGCTAAATGCCCAGCCCCGGAACATAGTTTTTATACTGCAGACCATTTTAAATATTTTTGAAGTGTATATTTCACTTAGGACTTAGTTTTGGTAAGTGTTCACATCTGCTTCAAAACAGTGTATATTTCCAATTATTTGATGCTGAGCTCAATATGTATTAGATCAAATTTGTTAATTGCTATATTAATCTGCTTTGCCATGGCTAGGACCCAATACCTGACATGCACGATTTAAGGAAAGAAATGGTTTATGGGCTTATGGTTTCTGAGGCTTCAGTCCACAGCCAGCTGGTTTTAAGGTTTTACGCTCATGTGGAAGTGGCCTGGTGGAGCAGAGCTGCTCAGTTCATGGTGGCCAGGGAGGCAGCACCAGAGAGGAAGAGGTGAGGGACCAATATTGACCTCCAAGACCACACCTCCATGACCCATCCAGAAATACCCACAGTGTGATTGACTGTTCCTTTAAGTGATTCCAGGCCAATCAAGTTGATAGTTAAGCCTATTGATCACAATTGCATATTTAAATCTTGTACATTATTAATGAATATTTTGTCTGCTTAATTACCAATGTTTTTTTCTTTCTTTGAGACAGGGTTTTGCTCTATAGTCCAGACTGGCCCCAAATTCATAGCGATCCTCCTGCTTCCCAAGTACTAGGGTTTGATTCTTTTTCAGATCTATCCATAGCCAAGTATAGGGTCATATACATGTAGTCCAAGTCTTCTGAAGGCTAATGCAGGAGGGTCATTTATGCCTAGGAATCAGAGCCAAACTAAGCAATATAGCAGGACCCTCATGTCAAAATAAATAAATAAATACATTTATTTGGTCATGCAAATCTTTGTGTTCTCTTAAAGGTGACACATATACTAAAAATGAATAATTGTTTGACCTTAAAATTTAATGTTTTATGTAGTACAAAATATTTTACCTTCTATAGTTTATCTTCCTATCATTTGGAATAAAGTCAAAAGACCATCTCCTATTCTCAAATAATTGTTAAAACTTCAGCACTTTCTGGGCATGGTGGTACATGCCTACAATCCAAGCATGTGAGAAGGCTGAGGCAGGAGGATCTCAAGTTCAAACCCAACTTGGGCAAGTTAGCAACTTAGAGGAATCTTGCCTCAGAATTTTAAGAAATTAAAAAAGGGCTGGGAATGTGGCTCAATGACAAGATTTTAAGTTAAATTGCCAGTACTGCAAAAAAAATTTTTTTTAAACAGAATGAAACAAAACAAAACATAAATAGTCAGCACCTTGCCAGAACTGACAAAAAAAATTAAGACAAACCAAAACAAAAAGAAGCAAAAAACCTCATAATCTCCAGATTTCACTTCTCGGTTTCACTTTCCTCTTGGGGATTTCCCTTACTTTTAAAAGGAAGTCTTAAGATTAGTCTTTGGAAAACAAAAGGCCAAAAAGCTTCCAGGCACTTCTGCTTGATGTATTCCTGCAGACCTGGCTCCCCCACTTAAATGGAGAAAGGGCGACCAAACATTTTCAGCATATGAATCCACCCTCTCAGGCAAAAGTTAGAAGCGGGTCGGTGGATGGATGAGGTCATTTCTGCACTAACTGGAAAACTCTCTCCCTCTTGCCTTGTGCAGAGCCGGGGAAGCCTGGGGAGAGGCGGGCCCCATGGAGGGCTGCCAGGAGACGGAGGTGGCCAATGGCTCCATGCCCAACTCGGACTTCGACCCCACGAAGAGCTACATGGTCTTGAGTGGTCCCCAGAGGATAGCGGTTGCGGTGCTGTGCACGCTGCTGGGGCTGCTCAGCGCCCTGGAGAACGCGACTGTGGTCTATCTGACACTGTCCTCCCACCGGCTCCGCAGGAAGCCCTCATACCTGTTCATTGGCAGCTTGGCCGGAGCTGACCTCCTGGCCAGTATGGTTTTTGTCTGTAGCTTTGTTAACTTTCACGTCTTTAATGGCATGGACTCCGACACCGTCTTCCTGCTGAAGATCTGCAGCGTGACCATGACCTTCACAGCCTCTGTGGGCAGCCTGCTGCTGACCGCCATCGACCGCTACCTCTGTCTACGCCACCCACAGACATACAGAGCTCTGCTCACCCGGAAGAGGGCGCTGGCGGCCCTGGGCATTATGTGGGTCATCTCGGCGCTCGTATCCTACCCGCCACTCATGGGATGGACATGCTGTCCCAGACTCTGCTCTGAGCTTTTCCCGTTGATCCCAAATAACTACCTGCTGAGCTGGCTCCTGTTCATTGCCATCCTCTTCTGTGGCATCATCTACACCTATGGCCACGTCCTCTGGAAGGCCCATCAGCATGTAGCCAGCCTTGCCAAGCACCAGGACAAGCCGGTGTCAGGAATGACCCGGATGAGGCTGGATGTGAGGTTGGCCAAAACGCTGGGGCTCTTGTTGGCTGTGTTGTTTGTGTGCTGGTTCCCCGCCTTGGTCCTCATGGCCTACAGCCTGGCCACCACGCTGGACAATAAGGTCAAGGAAGTCTTTGCTTTCTGCTCCATCCTGTGCCTCGGCAACTCCTTGGCGAACCCTATCATCTACGCCTGGCGCAGCAGGGAGGTCTGCTCCTCTGCCCGGCACCGCCTGGCCAACTGGAAGAAGTGCCTAAGGGGATTCAAGCCAGAGGGAAAAGAAGAAGCCCCCAGGTCCTCCATGAAGTCCTCCATCACGGAGACAGAGGCCGACATGAAAGTCACACTGGGTCAGGCTTCCACAGATATGTTCCACTCGGATCCCTGAAATCTCAAACAACTCAGGCCAGACAGGTTATCTCTCTGGAGAAGTCACAGAAAGGTCTGGCCCTGCCACCTTTCTTAAACCAGCCCCAGGGGCACACTGATGCTTTGTGCTGAGGAGCAAGGCCAGGCCTCCGGCCGTCACCCAGCCATGCTTCCCATACATGGCCGTTGGGGGCCCAGGGACCAGGACAGTTCACATCAGGTCAGGAACCTTCCCCATGCTGGCTCAGGGCCTGCATCCTCCACAGGGAGCCCACAGGGAGCCCTCAGGGCTGGCACGAGGGACTCAGCAGAGCTCCAAGCTCAAGAGGGATGGACTGCTCTCCTGGGAACTCAGGGTACGGAGTGGGCTGTCCAGGCTGTGCCTGCTCCTCTTTAATCATCAGGGCCTCCTTGCTTCTGAAGCCATGAAAGGCCCCACCCTCAGGCCATCCCATCCCCCTAAGGATCAAGAACTGGGATGGGATGTGGGTGAAGGCTGTGACAGCCTTTTTCAGAGATAAATGCAAGCCTGCTGCTCGGGCATCTCGTTTGGGTAAGGGTCCTTCTGACCTGAAAATCCCTGTTCCCAGCGCTGTGACCTCTGAGGTCCCTGGGGAACCCAGAGGAGGCTGGGGTCACGGAGATACAGACTTCTTCTCCATATTGTAGTGATGCTGTGACATACTGCTTAGTGGGGTTACCAGAAATAAGTAGTTCTCTGAGGAAAAGAAAGCTACTCACAAACATTCTCTGTACCCCCAGAGCCTTCCCACCCATCCCCACTTATTCCTGTGATGCAGGGCAAGCAGAAGCAAGCAGGAGGTAGGGGCATTGCCTACTGAATGCCAGGCTGGGCTGCCACAATCCATTTGCCTGGCAGGAACACAGCCCATTCATCTGAAGATTACAGAACTCTACATACAGAAGGGGCTGGCTTCCCTCCAGAAGGGCTTAAGATGGGTGAGATACACTGTTGGTGATGGAAAGATTGCAGACTAATTCTGACACAACCACAATAAAAAGAAAGATACTTATTAAAGCTGTTTTCAGACTGGGTATGGTGGCACATATCTGCAATCCCAGCACCTGGGAGGCTGAGGCAGGCAGATCATTGAGTTTGAGGCTGGCCTAGGACACACAGAATTTGAGGCCAGGGTGAACTACTTGTGAGACCCTGTTTCAAAAACACAAAAAACTGTCTTCAGTAAATACATATGTGACAAGGTACCTCCCGCCCATCCACTCTTCTATCTGGCTCATAAATATGTGCAGACTGTGTGATAGGTCCTGGATACCCAAGCCAGAAAGGAGATTGCCCAACTGGAGGTTGAGGAGAACATGCATTCTACATTCCAATAAGATGACCCTCAATAAGCAAATAAAGATAATTACAGTTGGCACTATGAAGGGCATCCGCAGGCTCATGTGGTAGAGATTAATTGAAATAACTCCAGGGAGCACAGACCTGCTGTTAACTCTGGTCTTACTGCTGTGGCTTTTAGTGAGATGGGCTTTTTGGGGGGTAGGTATTTGTTTGTTTTTTGCAACTTGTTTTGAAGACTTAGCCTTGCTATATATTCCAGGCTGGCCTTGAACTCACAGCAATCCTCCTGCCTCAGCTTCCCAAAGGCTGATCACCTGTGTGCACCACCGCCCTTGGGATGCCATATACTTTAAATCACCTTTGGATGACTTGCGATACCCAACACAATGGAAATGGTAAACAAATAGTTGTTATACTGTATTGCCTAGGAATAATGATAAGAAAATAAAAGTCAGTATATGTGTTTAGTACAAAGGGAGGCAGTGCACCCTCCCCCCGGCCGTACTGGGGACTGAACTCAGGTCTTCACACTGAGCTACGTCCCCAGCCCTTTTTATGTTTTCATTTTAAGGCAGGCTCTTGGGGCTGGGGATTTAGCTCAGTGGCATAAGCACCTGCCTTGAAAGCAGGCAGTGGTGAGTTCGGTCCCTGGTACCGATAAAAACGAAAAAAAAGCCAAAAACAAAAAAAGACAGGGTCTCTCTAAGTTGTCTCATTGTCCGGGCTGGTCTGATGTTCAGTTTATGGTTTTGTATTTTCTTGTAGCAAATTTCCTCTGACTGGGTGATTTGTAAAGCCAGAAAATGCCTTTCTTCAGTGCATGCCAGCTTTTGGACTTAGGCTCACGCTAATCGTGCTGAAATTTCATCAATCATGCGTGCAAAGTCCTTCCTTCCTGTTCACTCCCAGGAGGAGGAAGTGTGTAGCTCTGTCATGCTAGGCTGCCTTCTCCCAGGAGCAACACAAGAGCAGAGAAAGGCATTGATACCACATCTGCTGAGATTGGATTCTGGTTCCATTTTGGTGCAAACCAGCTGCATATCTTAGACAGCTCCCTTCCCTACTCTGGGCCTCAGTTTCCCACTCTGTAAAATGGGAGGGGCAGGGAAGAGAAAAGTGCCAGAGCTCTGCAAGCTTCCCTCCAGCTCTGACAAATTGCCCTTACCACCGATTGCACCACATGTGGTCATGTGGCTTCTGATTTGTGTTTCCTGCACTGGTGGACTCCACATGATGCACACACAGCCTGTGGGAGCCCTGGAGGATTTCCCATGAGCCTCTACCACTGATCTGCATCCCAGCTCCTCCAGTTAGAGGTTACACTCTTGTTTCTTTGCTGGTTTGAGACAGGTCTGGCCAGATAGTCCAGGTGTTTTCAAACTCTCAGTGATCTACCTGCCTCAGCCTCCCAAGGGCTGAGGTTACAGATGTGTCCACTACACCCCACAAATGCTACACTCTGAAGTGCCTCAATTCCCAAAGCGACCTCAATAAACACTAGCAAAACGATCATACCCGCTCTTTCAGTGCCCACTTTCCCTCTGCTCCCCTCTCATGATGCGTTCCCCATCATCGATCTACCTCATTATATCTTCCGGGGCTGTTACAACACCCCTCTAATCTCGTTGGCCCATCTCTGGGCTTTTCTCATCAATACCCAGCTGAAAAGCTTCCGATGGTGGGGCCTGATGGCACACACCTATGATGCCAACATTTGAGAGGCTGAGGTGGGAGGATTGCTGAAAGATCCCGTGCCCTCGCCCCCCCCCCAAAAAAAAACTAGACCAAACCAAAAGCGCCTTCTGGCTCCTTAATTCCCCACCAAGTAAAACTCGTGATCTGGCCTCAGCCTACCGCTGGAGTATGGTTGCACAAGTGAACTCACAAATTCTCAGCACACTCTGAGCCCCCTCACCTTCAAGACTTACCCCCCCCCCAAGTCAAGTCCTTGCTTTTGTAAAACTCTCCTTAGTCCATTAGGAGCGCGGCCCAGGCTTCCTTGAGATTTGCCCGCTTGGAACTCCAGAGGGCGCTGCAGAGACTCTCGCGACGGACAGGAGGCGGCTCAGGAGTCAAGCAAACTGGAGGTTGGCCCGCCCCTTTTTCCTTCCGAGCCAATCGTTGGTCTGAGGGGCGGAGCCGCGCCGCTCTTGCGCATTGAGAGGTGGCGGGGTGGGTGCGGAAGTAGTGATGCGCGAGCGGGTGAGGCGGTCGCGGCCGGTGGGCTGGTTGCTGCTCGCCCTCCTAGGAGCGGCGCTGTTGGGGTCGCGGGCTTCGCGCCTGTACACCCCGGATTGGGAGAGCCTGGACTCCCGGCCGCTACCAGCCTGGTTCGACGAGGCCAAATTCGGCGTGTTCGTGCACTGGGGCGTGTACTCGGTGCCGGCCTGGGGCAGCGAGTGGTTTTGGTGGCACTGGCAGGGCGAGGGACGGCTCAGATACCAGCTCTTCATGCGCGACAACTATCCGCCCGGCTTTACCTACGCTGACTTCGGGCCGAAATTCACAGCGCACTTCTTCCACCCAGACGAGTGGGCCCAGCTCTTCCTGGCCGCGGGGGCCAAGTGAGTGTGGTCCGGGCCGGGATCCGGGGCCTAGGAGGTGGGGGCGACGCCGCCTGGGCCCCGAGGACATCCTGAGTGGCGCACCTGATCGAGAGTAAGATGCATTTTATCTGGTTGGAGATTCGTAAATCAAGTTTCAGGCTGGAGACTTAGCTCAGTGCAAAGACCTTGTATTCAAATCCCCAGGACAAAGAAGAAAAAAAAAAAAACCGCAGGTTTCAGGGAGAAAACCAAACACCCCTCCCCCCACGCCCTGCTGTCCATACCGGGTCCAGGCAGCATCTGCTGTCCCTTCCAGTCTAAACCAAGAGCCTGGAGTCTGGACCTCATTTAGTTGTACCACACAAAGGAAAAACAGATGTGGAAACACAAAACTGTAAGAAGGCTGAGGCAGGAGGATCGCTGTGAGTTTGAGGCCATCCTGAACTACACGGTGAGACATTATCTCAAGAAAAAAGCAAGATAGGGGCTGGGGATTTAGCTCAGCGGCATAAGCACTTGCCTTGCAAGCAGGTGGTCGTGAGTTTGATCCCTGGTACTGATTAAAAAAGGAAAAAGAAAAAAGCAAGATTATAATCTGGCAAATAGCATTTTCCCAAGACCCCTTATTTTATAGATGAGATCACCGGTCCAGAAAGCAGAAGGAACCTATTAACCTGGACTGCAGATCTTAGGACTCCAGCATGAGAGCTCTGTCTGGTGAGCTTGAGGTCTCCAAACTGGCCACAGGAATTTGTTCTGTGTCAGTTTTTGTAAAGCCTGTGAAGTGAGAATGGATTTTAGATTTCTAAAGTATTGAAAGAAAAGAAGGAGAGAAGAACATGCTACCTCTACCGAAAAAGATTGTGGCTTCTAAAGGACTCTGGGTTCCCAAAGGTTCAGGAGTCCCCCACGCTAGACATGTCTAGGCGTTACCTACTTTTCTGCCATAAAAGTCAATGGAATACCAAGTGACTAGGTTATTTCAGCACCTGCCTTTCTCCCAGCCCTTTAGGTCTTCTGTCACGTCTTTTTTGTTTTTTGAGACAGGGTTTATAATTCATGGTGGTCTTGGACTCACTGTGTATCCCACACTGGGCTGGAACTCATGGTGATCCTCCTGCCTCGGCCTCCCAAATGCTAGGGTCACAGGTATACTTGCATCACCATACTTGGCTTGTCATTGCTGTAAGTGAGAGGGGATTGTGTTAGATTTGGTAAACCAGTTTGCTCTGCTACATTTCTGTTGCCAGTCCACATCCTTCTCCTTCAGGGCAAAGGGTAATAAAAGTTAATTATTTATGCCCAGAAAGCATGAAGAATCAGGGCCACAAAAACAGAATCAGAGAGCTAATTTTCTGTCGCCTACCCCTTCCTCTTTCCCTCTGGGCTCCTTGGCTCAGGCATTGTGTCTGCAGTGAGCAGCTGGAGACATTAATACAGTGACTCATCAAAGCATATCTCCTGTTGTTACGTTCACCCCATCAGTTTCAGTGATGGTATAGCAGTTAGGGATTGAACAAACCCAGGGCTTTTGCACTGAACTACATCCCCAGCCCATGTTTACTTTTTAATTTTGAGATGGGGCTTGTGAAGTTGCCCGGGCTGGACTGCACATTAACAGTCCTCCGACCTCAGCCTCCCAGCATACTTGGATTATAGTACCTACGTTTTATAATTGAAGGAAGACAGGCTGAGCAAGCTCATGTTTGCAGCCTGCTGCCCATTTCCTTCGTTCATTTGTTTTTGGCGTCCACAGGTATGTGGTCTTCACCGCAAAACATCATGAAGGCTTCACAAACTGGCCCAGTCCGGTGTCTTGGAACTGGAACTCAAAGGACATGGGCCCGCATCGAGACCTGGTGGGCGAGCTGGGAGAGGCTCTCCGGAAGAGGTGTGTGTCTGCAGACAGCCGCTTGTCCTGTCTTCTGTTCCATCCTCCTGGGTTCTCACCTTCCTGCTTTTATGTGTTGCGTTTCCTAAGTTTGCACTTAGTAAATAGTTTCAAAGGCTGTGGTCTTTCAGTTTCCAGTATTGGAGACTTAGCAGTTCTCATGTGACCAAAAATGACACTGTTAGCAGGTGGTCTCCTGAGACCCACTCACGCCCAGTGCTAGGCTTTGCAAATGTTGGTTAGATCTGGGTTAGAAGCTGACCATCTTTTGTGTATCTGTTTAGTCACATGATGAAATGCCCACCTTCAGTTCCCTCTTATTCTGTGCATCGCAGCCTTGTCCCTAACTTCTTACTTGCATTATAATATTTTGATAACACCATTCTTTTTTAAATTTCCCACAATAATTGTACATATTTATTAGGTCCAGTGTGATAATTCACTACATGTATGCAACATGTAATGCCCAAATCAGGGTAATTAGCTTTTCCATCTCCTTAAGCATTTATCATTTCTTTGTGTTGGGAGCCTTCACCCCACCACCTCCCCTTTGTGGTACTGTCGATTGAGCCCATGGCCTGGTGCATGCTGGGTAAGTACTACTCTACCACTGAGCCACATCCTCAACCCAACTCTTTTCTTCTTGTTCTTTGAAAAAGTATCACAGCCAAGCACAGTGGCACATAGCTATAATCCCAGCACTCGAGAGGCTGAGGCAGGAGGCTTGCTGTGAGTTCAAGGCCAGCCTGGGCTACATACGCGTTCAAGGCCAGTCTGGATTATACAGTGAGATCTTGTTTCGAAAAGACAAAAATGGAGAGAGAGAACCAAGGATATAGCTCAGTGGCATAGCACCTGCCCAACAAGCGTGAGATTGTAAGTTTGATTCCAAGTACAAAAAAAAAAAAAAATCCTAGGACTTACCCCCAGCAGTGCAAAAATAGAAAATATATTAGTTGTCATAGTCATCTATGATGATTTGTAGCTGTAATCCTAGCTCTTTAGGAGTCTGAGGAAAGAGAATCACGAGTTCAAGGCCAGCCTGGGCAAATTAATGAGAGTCTGTCTCAAAATAAAGGTTTTAGCCAGGCATGGTGGTGCACGCCTATAATCCTAGCACTTGACATGCTGAGGCAGGAGGGTCACCATGAGTTCCAGGCCAGCCTGGAATACATAGACCCTGTGTCAAAAAAAACCCAAATTTTAGAGTGGTGAAGCTCAGCGTTTGACAGTTTGCCTTAACACACAGGCCCTGCATTCAGTCCCTGGTACCATGCAATAAAAAAGTAGTTGCATATATATAAACCACTATGCCAAATCTTCTTGCTTAAGTGAATGATAAGTAACTTATAAAAATGGTTTTGGGTCCCACCCTTCTGCATTCCCTAAGGGTGAATTTCACTAATCTGTAAAAAATGCTGTAACTGATTTTACTTAAACTGTTCTTTGTTTAATGAGAGTCGCTGCCCTGTCTTTCTCTTTAAGGAACATACGCTATGGTCTCTACCACTCACTCTTAGAGTGGTTCCATCCTCTGTACCTGTTAGATAAGAAAAATGGCTTCAGAACTCAGCATTTTGTCAGTTCCAAAACAATGCCAGAACTGCTTGATCTTGTTAACAGGTAAGAAACAAATATGTTTGACCTCATGTTTTGTCAATGAAATAAGAGCTTCCTGTTAGGCGCTTTTAAGGAGGGAAGGGGGTGAGCTAGGCAAGGTGGTGCACTCTTATAATCCCAGCGCTTGGGAGGCCGGAGCAGGAGGCTTGCTGTGAGTTTGAGGCCAGCCTGGAATACATAGTGAGACCCTGTCTCAAAACACAAAGGAGTGGGGAGGGAGGACAGGTACATGTGACAGTAATCTAGAAGACACCAAAATAGTAAAATTGGTAATTGTATTAAGGCAAAATTCATTGTTTTCTCCTACTTTACAAATTTTCAGCAAGTAGTTTTATTGTCTTTATAAGTGAAACGGTCACACAAAATCCAGGACGACAGTGAAGTCAGCTTCAGGTCCCTGTTTGCCTGCAGTTTTCCCCTCCGTGAGGACCTCGGAGAGCGTGCAGTGCCCCCTGTAGGCTTGGATGACCTGTGAGCCCCAGAAGCCCACTCTGTAAAGAGCCTGACTGTCACAGTGTAGCGGTGTTGACGCCGTTAGTACTAACATTATCTTAGAATGAGCACTGTCACCTTGGGCTTTGTCACTACTGCAGTCCACCGTGGTTTGCCCTTGACTTGCCTTTCATACCAGAGGATCTCTCTTACAGGCATGCAGACCCTCAAGAGTTCCAGTCAAACCTGGGCAACTTAGGAAGACCCTGTGTCAAAACAAAACTTTTTTTAAAAAAGAAGTTTGCATGCAGAGCAGTGGTAGGCACTTATCTAGCATGCGCGAGGCTCTCATGTGCCCATGTCCCCCACCCCACCGCACCCGCACCCCCAAGAAAGAAAAGAGGAAAAGAGAAAGAATAAGTGGTTTGTTCAAGGTAAGGAAGATAACTCAGTTCTGGTCTATAAATAGCTGTATCTGTCCGAGCCTCTGCAGGTCTCTTACAACTCTAGATCTTCCTTAGAGAAGTCATCTTAGGGTGGAGTCCCCCCTCCAAAAAAAAAAAAAGATATATAGACACAGAAGGCTGCCTCTTACCAGGCTTGGTGGTGCACACCTGTAACCGCAGCACTTAGGAGACTGAGACAGGAGGATTGGCACAAGTTCCAAGCCAGCCTGTTCTACATAATGAGCTCAAGGCTTAGCCTGGACTACACAGTGAGAAAACAGACACATGGGGCTGGGGATTTAGCTCTACGGTATAAGCACCTGCCTTGCAAGCAGGCAGTCGTGAGTTCGATCCCCGGTACCGATAAAAATGAAAAAGACAAAAAAAAAAAAAGATGAGGTTATGTACCAAAGAGCTACATTTGTTTTAAACACTTTTTATTGTTGTTGCTATCATCTCTAGTTTTCCGTATCCTCGGCACTGTAGTAATTTTATGGTACTTTCAGAAGGGGAGCATACTGGACATGGTGGCATATGCATATAATCCCAGCACTCAGGAGGCAGAGGCTGAGGCAGGAGGATCTTTGCAAGTTCAAGACTGCCCGAGCTACAAAGTGAGCTCAAGGCACCCTGTCTCAGGAAGACAAAAAAATGTTTTTTGTTTGTTTTTCAATACAGGGATTATACCCAGGGCCTCAATCATGTGAGGCAAATGTTCTGCCCCTGAGCCATACCCACAGCGCTAATATTTGTTGTAAAAATGAGTTTACATAACTGTCCTGAGAACACATTCAGATAGCAAACCGTTCTTCTCATGTGCCTTCCAGCTACCAGCCTGACCTCATCTGGTCTGATGGCGAGTGGGAATGTCCTGACACTTACTGGAATTCTACCTATTTTCTTTCTTGGCTATACAATGATAGCCCCGTCAAGGTAAGTACTTACCTGATTTATTTCTTATTTGTTATGCTAAAAGGAAGTACAAGGAACCAAGATGTGGAAAACAAAGACAGAATCAGCAAAAGATACCACTGGGTGGCCATGGGGACTAGAGCAGATGTTAAAGGTTTCTCCCTTAATTATACCCCTTGAGATTGTTGTACCCTAAAAACGAGACCCCAAAATGTTGTCCAAACAACGGGCAAGACGTCTTTAAAGAAAAAGGAGTGCTTTTATTTAGGCTGGCACCAGCAACACAGTGCAGTTGGAGTTTGCAAAACTGTGCAACTGGCTTAAAATTTTGACAGACTTTTATAGAAAGAACAATCACAAAGTACATGTTGGGTGGGGGAAGAGTGAAGAAGACCTTTGTTTCCCTTTGCTTGAGGACAGAGAAGTTTCACAGTTGGTGGTCAGCCATTTTCTTCTTTACAAGGATGTACTAATTTGTATACTAATTTCAAGATCAACTGTCTTTTACAAAAGGGGAACAAAGGGCAAGAGGAATCAAGGTCGACTGATTCCAGGAACAGTTGTTCTTCACAAAGGGAACAAAGGTTAACAGAGCAAACATATTACCAGGGTGACAGCACGTACAGAACAGTATGGCGGAGCTACAGTATAACAGAAGTGTAGGCCTTCTTTTTCTTTTTTAGTTCTTGGTTTTGGCAACATAGGTCTAAGCACTGTTAAGTTCACATGACAGAGGAGAAACAGGATATTGAATTCTTAGACCATGGCAGAGGAGATAAACTCCACTATGCAAACAGATATTATGAGAAAACATAATATTATGAGAAAACAAATTATGTGCAAAATATAAAATTAAGTGACAGGAGTAAAATGGGACATCTATTATAGCAGTTATTAAGCTTAACTGTAAAGAAACCAGCCCATTTCCCTTATATCCAAATTCTTGTGGAAGAACCTTACCAGCCCAAACCGCTCCCCTAATCAGCATTGTTAGCCAGTGTGTACTGGCTCCACATTTATGCTTTTTATTGGAGTAATTTTACAAAGCGGCAGAGGTAATGTTTACTGTAGAAAATGTGAAAATTATTTCCATATATTTATTTATTTATTTATTGTTTAGTTCTGTTTTTTTGAGACAGAGTCTTGCTCTATAGTCCAGGCTGTCTTTGAACTCACTATGTAGCTCAGGCTGGCCTCAAACTCATGGCAATCCTCCTGCCTCAGCCTCCTGAATGCTGGGATTACAGGCATATGACACCACGCCCAGCTCTACATATTTTAAATATATTGTAAGTTGTTTTTTTTGGATTTTTTTTTTTTTTTTTTTTTGTCTTTTTGAGACAGGGTCTGTCTATGCAGTTCAGGCTGGTCTTGAGCTCACTTTGTAGCCTAGGCTGGTCTTAGAACTTGAAATGATCCTCCTTCCTCAGCCTCCCAAGTGCTGGGATTATACACATGAGCCACCACACCTGGCTATTTGTTGTAAATTTTAAAGAAAAGTCTAAACAAAACCACTTCGGAGGTTAGGGGTTTTAGCTCAGAGGTGGAGTACAGGTTTAGCACCAAAAACCAAAAAAAAAAACCAATTTGAATTGAGGCACCTTGATAGTTTCACAAACCTCCAAAGATTTTCCTGGGTAGCTGTTACTAAGCTTGGAAAGTGGAAAGAAATTTAAAATAGAAAGACACTCTATGTAATAAACTGAGACGGATTAAAAGTAGTTCTCAGAAACTTGCTAAGCGTGTAGGAGCTCTCAGATGTGCAGCTGGCCCCTAGGTCATCACGTCTGGTATAAGGTCATCATCATCCATGTATTTGTCTGCTTAGCAGTCTCTGCTGGATCTTTAAGGGTGGATTTATTTACCTTGGCACCAGGACCTGCCATCACATGGGCCTCATGGTCTTTACTGAGTAAACAGTCATTGAATTGAATGGGTGCCTGATGCCCAGAGACAGGATGATTAAAACCCATTTTTCTCTGAAGTGGCCTTCATATACCTGTTCAGTGTGTAAACGCATGGAACTAGGGGTAGAGGGCTGGGTGGGTCACAGTACAAAGTGAAGGAACATCACAAAAAAGAAAAAATGGCAAAAATGCATGATTGAAAAAGAAAAGAATCGGGGGGCTGAGGCAGGAGGAGCATTGTGAGTTTTAAACCAACCTGGGCTACAAAGTGAGCTCAAGGCCAGCCTGAACTACATAGTGAGACTATGTCTCAAAAAGAACAAAAAGAAAAAAAATAAAGAAAATATTGGGCTGGTGTATTTAGCTCAGCAGCTCAAGCACTTGCCTGCTAAGCAGGAGGTGGTGAGTTTGATCCTCAGTATGAAAAAAGTAAAAATTTAAAAAAAGAAAAGAAAATATCAATCCCAGTGCCATTTATAAAGCACAGCTAATGGGGAATGGTGGTATCCCCTGCTGCTTAAGAGACTGAGCCAGAAAAATCACATATTCAAGGCCAGCCCAGGCAATTTAGTGAGACCCTGTCCCAAACTAAGAATTTTAGGAAGAGTTTGACTATAACTCAATGGTAGCAATCTCCTGTACTGCCTAGATAAATAAAACATAATACTATGCTCAAAGATTTTCAGTGCCTAATGTGGTGGTACACAAGGCTGAGGCAGGAAAATCTCTGCAAATTCAGGGACAGGCTGGGCTACAGAGCGAGACCCTTTGGTGTGGCCCTGTCTCTTGCTGTTTACACACTGGTTTTGCAGACACAGGATTGTAGAAAACAAGGATTTACAGCAAGCCAGCTCTGTGACATGGTGTATGCCAAACCCTGAAGCTACAGAATTGGTTTTAGCCCTGAAGGAACCATGTCTGCAGAGAAAGAGGCAGACCACACTGTGGAATGATTAGTAGGAAAACAGAACTAGGTCTCGAGGTCTTGTCAGCCTGCCAAAAGCATAAGGTACTAGGTTAGAGACTGGCCATCCTGAAAGGGCTGCATGCACAGGGCAGGGTACTGAGATCCTCCTAGAGTGCTCAGAGAACCAGAGGGAGATGAAGGAGACAGGGGAGGTGTTAACTGATCTCCCGTGCCACAGTCAGGGCACTGTCGCTTCAGTCCGCAAAACTCCAGAGAGCTCAGTGATCTTTTTCTTTTGGTTTGCTTGGTTGCTGGAGTTTTGTTTTGATTTGGGTTTGGTCCTTTTCCAGATCCCTAGATTTAAAAGGTAGTCACCTCCCTGAGACCCCCTACCCTGACTAGTCGGTGGCTCTGAAAGCCCCGGCTGATCTTGGGCTGAACTTGAGATGTCCCTTTCTGTTCTGAGACCTCATGAGCTGGGTCACTGATAACGGAGGCCAGAAGACTAGGTCAGACCAGCTGGAAATGGTGAATTCTGTGGTGGTTCGCTTTGGCACTCAACTAGCTGCCACAGGAAGAGCTTACATGGTGATGGGTGACCCTAAAACGAGCCAGAAGGGAAGTTTGAAGTGTTTATTGTGCCTCCGCTCACAGGGCTTTCAGTGACTGCCCTGTGCTGACCACCTGCTGCACTTCCATATTTACGTTAAGATAGTCCACATGGTGGTTTCCTATAGTTCAGCTAAGACGGGAAGGACGAAACTGAAGACCTGGTGACTTTCCTTTCCACCTGGCGGAGGGAGTCAGGATTCTGGGAAGAAAGTGTCCGGGCTGGGCTGGAGGCCTGGGAATTGCCCAGGCCTGGGCCCAAGGCACCTGCTCTGCCTCTGCCCTAGTGGGGTTTTCTAGGTATTCCCAGCTGTGGTGCTGGGGATCTCTTCTGTGGGTCCTCGGCCTTAGCACACGTGATATATGGAGCCAAATACTTGGTTATCGGGGTGCCCGCGCACTGCAGGGTGTTTGGGAACAGTTCCACTGGCTCTTCCCCGAGATGTCAGTAGCTCCACCCCAGTTGTAACAACCCGAAATGTCTCTAGACTGCTGACTGTGTGTCCCCTTCAAGGCAAAACTGCCCCTGCCCTGGTCAAGAACCACCATGTCACACTAACTGCGCCTTCCAAATAACGCGGTGGCTCCAGAGTACTGTGCCAGGGAAGAGCCGGGTGGTGTTACCCTGTCACCAGGCCTCCTCTCAATTTAGGATGAAGTGGTCGTAAATGACCGCTGGGGGAGGAACTGTTCCTGTCACCATGGAGGGTACTACAACTGCCAAGATAAGTTCGTGCCCGAGAGCTTGCCCGACCACAAGTGGGAGATGTGCACCAGCCTGGACAAGTGGTCCTGGGGCTACCGGCGGGACCTGAAGGTGACTGACGTCTTGGGCGAGTCTGAAATCATTTCGGTAAGCATGCCTGGGAGCCTGGCTCCCTAACTGCTTCCCGCCACAGACCCCTAACGCAGACCGGCGAAAGTGTGGGTCGCAGAGCCCTGAAGGCTGCTGGCTGCAGCAGACCCTGCCTCGGACAACTCTGCCCCGTGTGCGGGCTCTCGGTTCCGTCCTCAGCACTGATTGGACTTCCTTTTTCCTTCTTTTCTTGTTTTTTAAACATTTTTCCCTGTTTTCCTTTCCCCCCATCCCTCCCCCCATTTGAACTTTTTCTTCCTGTTTCACGTTATCTGTCACACATTTTGGTCCTTTTGGTTTCTCACACCAGACAGACAATGCAGTGTTTACACATGTGTGTCCCATTTATTTCCCTTGAGAGTGTGGTCTCAAGGTGCATCTGTTTGCCCAGAAATGTCTCGAGGGTGTCCCTGTTTGTGGCAGAGTAGTCCTGCATTGATAAAGAAGCCACGTCACCCGGGATGAGTATTCGGGCTGTCGCACACTGTGCAGCTATAAACGTGGGAGCACATACGTCACTGTGGTCCGCTGCTTTTAATTCTTGGGAAGATAGGATGGGAATGGCTGGGTCAAGTGGAACCTCTCATCTAGTTTTCAGAGGAATCTCCACACCGATTTCCACAGCGGTTGTACTAGGCTGCACTCCCACCAAAAGCAGAGAAGGGTTCCTTTTCCTCCCACAGCCCTGCCAGCCTTGTTATTGGTTGACTTTTTTTTTTTTTTGTCTTTTTCCTTTTTATCGGTACTCACGACTGCCTGCTTGCAAGGCAGGCGCTTATGCCGCTGAGCTAAATCCCCAGCCCCCATTGGTTGATTTCTTAATAATAGCCTTTCTTTCTGGGGTAAGATGGAATCTCAGTGTTGGTGTAATTTCCAGCACTGATTTTATTTACTTATTTATTTATTTTTGGACCTGGGAATCGAACTCAGGACCTCGCACTTGCCAGGCAAGCACCCTGCTGCTGAGCTACACCTGCAGCCCAGCACTGATTTTAAAAAGAAGCTGATAATATAATATAGGTGAATGGTTAATTCTTTGAGTGAAAAAATGTGACACATTATTACATCTAAGATCAACTGCATAGGAACAAGATTGAACACAGACACCAAAAGTTAATGGTGTGGTGTCTATTGGTGTAATGGAGTCTCCTTTTTAAAATTTTCTGTATGTCATCTTAGTCTTTCTGAGTTGCCCTTGCCCTGCAGTCACTTGTTTTTATGATCTCAATGTCCCTCTCTCTGTCTCCCCTCCCCCGTAAGTCTCCTAGCTTCCCAAGGTCTCCACAGCAACAACTCAAACTGCTGTCCCAGATCCCTGTGTTCCCTGCCAACCAATCCAGCGTCATTCTGTGGCTCTAAGCCACCCCTAGTGGCCCAGGCCTTTTCTTCCAGCCTCCCTGTCCACACCCCGTGCTTCTGACCCAACCCTTCACAGGCATGCAATGCCTCCAGGCTGACAGCCACACAGGAAGTGCCATGTGCACTCCCCGACGTCCAGATGAATACCCATCTCAGATGAGCCTGACCTGCTTTTATAATGACAGACAAATACAGTTTTTAAATGGCAAAGAATATTCACAGATGAGGAAGAGCGTGCCTAGGCGGTTCTGCTCCTCTCATTCACAGCTGCCTTTTGTCAGTCATCGTCTCTGCTCTCTCTAGGAACTGGTTCAGACTGTAAGTCTGGGAGGCAACTATCTTCTCAACGTGGGTCCTACTAAAGATGGACTGATCGTGCCCATCTTCCAAGAGAGGCTCCTTGCTGTTGGCAGGTGGCTGCAGGTCAGCGGGGAGGCTATCTATGCCAGCAAGCCCTGGAGGGTGCAAATAGAAAAGAACGAGACCTCTGTGTGGTGAGTCTCTTCCGGGGCCAGCAGCCCCGTCCAAGGCCCCTGCACACCGGGTGTGATACGGCGGCTGCAGGTTGTCCTGAGGGAACCCAAAAGCTATTCTTCTGCTATAAAATGTGTGGCTCCACTGGGCTATAGTCTGGGCCACCAGAGTGTCTTAGACTACAGAGGTCAGCAGTAGGTTTGGAGAAAAGGGAAGACGCAGAAAAGCGTGGTTTAATTTGGTTGTGACTGTTACCCTGCTTCCCCCAAATGATGGTAGTTTCGCTTTTGTAGCACCCACAATGCACAGGGTCCCTATTCTGTTCTTTCCGTTTATTCTTGGACTTCTGGATCTGGTTGTTGGATCTTGGGCCTCAATTTTTTCAACTGCAAAATGGGCTGATGATACATAACTTCAGAGTTGTTCTGAAGACTAAATGAGGTAATATATGTGAAGCACCCAGCAAGGTCAGGCATAAACTTGTGATAGAAAAGTTAAAAGTCAACAACCTGGTGCTTTGTTAAGACAGGGTGTCCTCACCCAGGCCACCACAGAGTTAGACCATTAGACTCTGTTAGCCTTGACTGACCATGTCTGCTACAACTTAGAGATAATCCGGCCTGACTCAGTCTGACCACATGCATCTGGACTGCCCATACTGTCTGACATATAAACATATTCTATTTTCAAGGACCATCCAACTGAGATAAAGTAATCAAGCACATGCTTAGTTCAACCACCCCCTCCACCCTCCTTCCCTCCCTATTTTCTCCCACATTGTGGTAAACAACCCCCTCACTAACCTGCTTGGAGCAAACCTGCCTGACAACATGCAACTGGATTCTTGTAACCAGTTATACAATAACCTGTTATCAGCTTTGTATTTCCTGCTTGCAAATCTCACATAAAGCAAAGCTGACTTGGGGCTAGCGATGTGGAACAGATTCCCACCAGCTGACTAGTGTAATAAATTGTTACCTTCCAAACACCCTGGTGCAAAAGGTGTTCCATTTGGTTTGATACCAGATTTCCATAACAAATCAAGTGTCCAGTAAAAGGTACTGCTGGTATTGTACTGAAGAGCTTCAGTCTTGGGATGAAGCCAAACACACTAATCCTTCTGTTTGAATGAGTATCTAGTGATTTTGGTTGTTTGTTTTTTTGGTACCAGGGATCAAACTCATGACTTCACACTTGCCAGCAGGTGCTTGTGTCACTGAGCTAAATCCCCCACCCCAGTATCTAGTGATTTTCATCATCTTCCCTAAGAAGATGGTGAAATATGAAATCTCAAGGCATCAAACTTGTCTTCATTGTATTTGACCCTTGCTTTATCCTCTCTTTTCTCATGAATTTGAAGTTGGAAAGATTTACATACAGAGTGACTTTGGTGGGAAGTAGCTAATGTAAGAGTGAACTAGACAGAAGCAGTGTGACAGCCGGAGAGAGGGACACAGAAGAGGGAAAGGGCTCTGTGGGCCGCTTCCTCCCGCCACACTGCACGAGGGGTGACCCGCGCCTCGCGGTCCCAGTGACAGGCACAAGGGCTGGGGCTGGGAGTCAGGGGAAAAGGAGTGGACAAGATGAGCAGGGTGCCCGTGTGCTTAACAGTGACATTTCCTTTCTCCCAGGTACACTTCGAAAGGCTCAGTTGTTTATGCCATTTTTCTGCAGTGGCCAGAAAATGATAGTTTATATCTTAAGTCCCCCATAACTACCTCCACTACAAAGGTAAGGAGTCCCATCAGTTCCAAGATGTACTTACTCCTGTCATTTTGCTTTTTGGGTTTTGTTTTGTTTTGTTTTGTTTTTTTGCTGTGTGTGTGGCACTGAACCTTTATACTGAACTCTATTTCTAGCTCCCCCCTTTTTTTGAGATGGGGTCTCACTATGCAGTTCAGGCTGGTCTTGAGCTCACT
The DNA here is from genome assembly GCF_034190915.1 of Cavia porcellus. Taxonomy (NCBI): domain Eukaryota; kingdom Metazoa; phylum Chordata; class Mammalia; order Rodentia; family Caviidae; genus Cavia; species Cavia porcellus. The sequence continues at coordinate 17,959,005 of NW_026947508.1, read as the reverse complement.
ATGTAGCCCAGGCTAGCCTCAAACTCACAGGGATCCTCCTGCCTCAGCCTCTTGAGTGCAGGGATTATAGCAGTATACCACCACACCCAGCCATAGCCCTTTTTTTAATTTTTTTTTTTTTTTGAGACAGGTTTTTGCTAAGTTGCCCAGGCTGCTTCCAAACTTGTGACCCTTCTGCCTCGGCCTCCCACAGTGGTGGGATTACAGCCATGCACCCCCACCCCAGCCTAAATGTAGCTTGTTCTAAAGGAACCAGCAGGCCTTCTTTCCTCCTTTCCTTCTAATCGTGGGCATGCTCCCAGGAGGCTGTCTTTCCTGTCTGGGGCCAGCAGGGGTGTTCAGACCGCCATTTCTGTATACTAATCTGTGACTTGGGTTTCCTGTTCCTTTGGCCTGCTGCAGGTAACCATGCTGGGAATCAAGGGTTATCTGAAGTGGTCCAGAGATCTGGAAGAAGGCATGTACATCGCTCTGCCTCCGTTGCCTCTCTCTGAACTCCCAGTGGAGTTTGCATGGACTGTAAAGCTAACAGGAGTGAAGTGACCCCCGCGGGAGCTCAGGAGGAGAGGGTGCTGCCACAGAAGCAGCACCACAATAAAGCCTCTTCTGTTCCCCACCCAGAGATGGCCTCTCCTGCGCATTAATCAGCAAGCCAAGTGCGTCACAGTGAGGATTCATGGAGCCCTGCTAGTGTGTCTCCTTCCTCCGCTCAGCAAATAGGGCACAGTTAAATGCAGTTCACACTCCTGGCGGTGGGGGCGCTGTGCAGTAGCGATGCCTCTGTCCTCGGTTCTGTAACCTGCTTGCCTCCTCAGTGACTTCGGAGGAAGACTGAGTCAGGTCCCCCTTGCCTGGGGGCAGAAGGAGTCTGGAGAGCTCAACCCCAGGCTCTGTTTAATATCAGGGTCACCAGCTGCCCCCCGAAGGTAAAGGAAGCCTGAAAGGGAAGGAAAGGCCTTGCTGGGCACTAATGGTCAAGTCTTCAGAAGCTTCCAAAGCAGCTCAGAGCTGTGCAACTGACCATGTGTACAGGGGACCCAAGACTGCCATTCTACCCTGCCTTTTTAAATAGGACCAAATAGTCACTAGTCCTGGCCCTTGGGAGGCTGAGGCAGGAGGATCCTTGTGAGTTCAAGGACGAGCATGAGTGTAAGTCCAGCTTGGTCTACATAGCAAGACCCTGTCTCAAAAAAAAAAAGATCAAATCTGTAAGTCTAATCATTTGTAACAAAAAGCATGTTGTTGCTTACTGTTCTTTTTTTTCACAGATTTTTTTTTTTTTTTTTGTCTTTTTCCTTTTTATCGGTACCAGGGACCAAACTCACGACTGCCTGCTTATAAGGCAGGAGCTTATGCCGCTGAGCTAAATCCCCAGCCCCTTCACAGATGTTTTTAAAGATGACTAAAGGATGAAATTTTGGTGAAATGCTACTTTTTTAATGGTAGTAGAGATAGAACTCAGGGCCTTTGCACTGAGCTAAATCTGCAACCCTTTGTTTTTGTTTTTTTAAAAATTTTTTTGGTTTGGTGTACTGAGAATGATAGCAAGGTGAGGGAAGAGGAGCGCTACCCCTGACCTACACCTCTCCTTCTTATTTATTCATTTTGCAACAGGATCCAGCAGAACTGCCCTACTAGGGTCTTGACGCACAATTGTCTTCCCCTGCTTTCCGCTTTCTGGAGTGCTGGGTTGCAGGCACGTATCACCACACCCAGCCCTTTCCTCCCTTTTCTTTTGAGACAGGGTCTTGCTGAATCATTGCGTGTCCAAAGCTGGGCTTGAACTTTGAATCCTCCCCCCTGGCAGAGTGCTGGGATTACAGACATGGGCCAGCAGACCAAACTCAGTTTCTTGTTGTATCTGTGTCCTCTCTTCCTTGGCCTTTGGGTCAGATTTCTGCTCAGCTGTGCATGTAAATATGTTAGTCATTTAAGAACTATTTCTTCAGCACTAGTGTTACAAGACCAGTTTGCCCTACAGCTGACTAATCTGTTTTTCTTCAAGAATGAAGACACCACAATAAGTATAAATGAGATATTTTTGGGATTTACAGGGCACCCAGACCTTGTTGATTGCGTGTGTACAAGCCACTTGGTTTCACAATGTCACATCCCAGACCACCCAAGTGGTACCCAGAAGTCTCCAGTCATCCTTTCCCACCTAACACCCATCTTTCCTTTACCCAAGAGTAAAACATGCCTGAGACTGTCGAAGGGGGTCTTTGTGATGGTAGCCTGGGCATCTTGTTTCACTGACTTTCCAAGGCATCTTTTTTCCCTTGGTCCAAGAACTTGTCATGGAGTCGCTGGACTTGTTCAGGTGACAGATAAACAGACTTGGAATTGGTAATGGGGTGGTTTAAGGCTTGGGCCTGAGTGACTGGCAGTGAAGTGACCAGTGGTCTGTCTGCCCAGTCAAAACTCAGGCCGCTTCTGGGACACATGTTCAGAAAAGGGCAGTGTTAGCATGAGCTGAGGTGAAGTTTGGGGCTCCTGACAAAACATCGCCCACGGGACCCTTCAGCAGGTCTAAGTGACAGTCAGTGCCTTCAGCAAAAGCAGCCTTCAAGTCCCCGAAAAACAATCAGGGTCACAAGCATCATTGACAGGGGCACCCTCTACCGCAGAGCTAGTGGGAGGCCAATCATACGCTGCTCAGGGAATGACCCCAAAGTTAGCCTTGAAGTCAACTAAAAGCAAGTGAACCAGAGGGTTTATTTGGGCTTTCACTCAGTTTCATGAGCAGTCAGTTAAGATCTCTGGCCTTTCCTGAGGGACTCATGCAGGGCTGGGTGTGTATGTCACCCACTTTTGTAGAATTTACCAACAAATGAATGTAGGGAGCAGACAGGATGGGTGATAGGAATTGGCAAGTGGACAAGGGTATGCTTTGCCTGCATCATTTCTGTGTGTGTGTGTGTACGCATGCATACTTTTTTTAAATTGTAGAATACATATAAAATTCACCTTTTTAATCTCTTGTACAACTAGCATTACGTACACCCAGGTTGCTATGCAACCATCTCCACTATCTATCTTTGGAACTCATCATCCCAAACTAAAACACTAAACCCATTAATCAGTAGCTCCCCATTTCCCCTTCACAGCCCCCTGGATGCTACTATTTAACCCCACCCCCACCACACACACTGGGGATTAAACCCAGGGCTTTAAGCGAGCCAGGCAAGGGCTCTACCACAGAGCTACATTCCCAACCATTGTTATTTTGAGACAGGGTCTCTGTTGTTCAGGCTTGAATTTGTAATCCTCCCACCTCAGCCTCCTAGATAGGATTACAAGTGTGCGCCACCACACCCAGCTCTGTGAATTTGATTACTCTTGGTGCTTCCTTGTTTAGGATTCTCCAGAAAAACAGAACCAATAGGAGATCCACCAACAGAACTGGGCACCCATTTCTTGAAGAGTGAGAAATTCCAGGACTTGCTGTCAACAAGCTGGAGACTTAGGAAAGCCAGGGGTACACTTCCAGTCCAAGCTGGATGGCCTGGGCAGCCAGATAAAACAAACTAAGGGAATTCCATTCTTTTTATTTAAACCCATTTTCTTCAAAAAATAGAAAAAAGAAGAAAAATGTCACAGTATATCCATCGGGGTAACAATGGTTACACATTGCACATGGTCGTCCCCAAATCATTCACTCAGAGCATGAGATCTCTGCATTCAGTTGTCTGAACAATACCAGCACACACATCTTTCTCTTCAGCGACCTTAGAGAAATAAGTAGAATAACTCTGAACTTTTTATATACATACACATGTACATATGTTTTTTCTTTCAGTTTGTCACACTAATGAAACAATACACTGTTTACACATGTGTCTTATTTCTCTAATGAGTATATCCTCAAGGTGCATCTGTTTACCTTTGAAAGTGTCCAGTTTATCATTCTTCATGGCTGAATAGTACTCTAATGTATAAAACTACCACATTTTTTTAATCTGTCCTTCAGCTGATGGGCATTTAGGTTGTTCCCAAGAGCTGGCTGTTACAAACTGTGCTGCTATAAACATGGGTGCACACACACTACTGTGGTATGATGTCTTAATTTTTGGGAAAGATACCCAGAAGGGGAATAGCTGGGCAGAATGGGACCTGTAATCCTAGGTTTTTGAGGAATCTCCACACTGATTTCCACAGTGGTTGCACCAGTCTGTACTCCCACCCGGAGTGGAGAAAGGGTTCCTTTTTCTCCACAGCCCCTCCAGCATTTGTTATTGGTTGATTTCTTTAAAATAGCCATTCTTGGGGCTGAGGATTTAGCTCAGTGGCATAAGCACCTGCCTTACAAGCAGGCAGTCACGAGTTCAATCCCCAGTACCAGAAAAAAAAAAAAAAAAAAAAAGATGAGAATAAAAAAAATAGCCATTCTTTCAGGGTGAGGTGGAATCTCAGTGTTGTTTTAATTTGCATCTCTCAAGTGACCAGTAAGGTTGAATATTTTTTCACCGATTTGTTTGCTGTTTGTATTTTTTTTCTGAGAAGTGTGTATTCATCTCAGATGCCCATTTTTGGATTGGGCCTTTAAATCTGGGAATTTCTCAGGGGCTGGGGATTTAGCTCAGCGGCATAAGCACCTGCCTTGCAAGCAGGCAGTCGTGAGTTCGATCCCCGAAAACGAAAAAGACAAAAAAAAAAAAAATCTGGGGGTTTCCCTTTTCCCTACCTTTGTGATTTATTCAGAGCTCAAAGAATGGCATGATGCCCACCAACATTGAAAGGGGGGAAGTTACTTTACTCAGTCTGTTGACACAAGTGCTAGCATTGGCCAGAGACTTCCCACAGACACACTCAGAAGCAATGTTTGGCCAAATATTTGGGCCCCCTGTAATGTGGTTAACTTGACACAAAATTAACCATTGCGCCCATATAAGGTCAATCATGACATTTTGTCCTTTGGTGACTTGTGCTTTTGTGTTTGGCTTAGGATGACGTGTTTTTTTTTGTTTGTTTGTTTGTTTGTTTGTTTGTTTGTTTTGAGACAGGATCTCACTATGTAGTTTAGGCTAGCCTAGAACTCTCAATGATCCCACCTCAACCTCCCAAGTGCTAACATTACAGGTGTGTGCCACCATGCCCAGCTAGCATGATATTTTTAAGGCTTATCCGTGTTATAACATGGGTCAGAATTCTACTTTTTAATACTACATTTTATGTATATACCACATTTTGCTTATGTATATTCTATTTTATGTATATGCCCATTTATGTGACAGTGAACATGTGGGCTTTTGCCACCTTTTGGTTATCATGAATAACGTTGATATGAATGTTGATAATTCTTTGGGTGTATATACTTCAAATCCCTGAATTGTACAATAATTCTTGTTCAACTTTTTTTCAGTACTGAGACTTGAACCCAGGGCCTTTGCTCTTAGCTATATCCCCACACTATTCACTGAGTTGTCTTGGGTGGGCTCAAACATTTGATCCTCCTGCCTCAGCCTCCCAAGTGCTGGGGTTACGTCATGTGCCTGCCTGGCTTTAGTGTACAAGTATTGAAAGTCGACTTGTTTTAACTATCACCCTTGTAACTTTAGGCTAAAGTTAACTTGCTAGCTGCAGGTTTTCTGTGAGTAGCGCTCTCAGGGTTATGATGGAGACAATTTCCAGTACTGCTCGAGACATGGATGTCTTGTTCTCTCCCTGGGTAGAATCAGAGCCCCTTGGGCCGTGTACATAAGTCAGCGGGAAAGACCTTGCCAAGTGTGTGTGAGGGCCTGGGCTCCATCCTCTCACTGAAAAAAAATCGGAAAGCCGCACAGTGCCTCCTCTTCCCTAAACCCCCATAATGCCAACAATAATGGGCACAGCAGTACCCCGGGTGGCAGCCATAGTGGCTGTTTCTAAAACGCAGATTTAACCAATTCTTCCTTCTTTATACTCCTCAAAAGAACTCCCACTAGGAGAGCTGCTCTTCAAAGCCCTGGGATGTGACTGCAGAAGCCTCATCCCCTTTCGGTTCCCTCCTTGCTCTCCTGCGTTCTGATCTCTTAGAACTGCAGAGGACGCAGCTCAGCTGTAGAGCACTTGACTACCACGCTCTAAAGCTCTCGGTTCCACCCCGAGTCCTGCAAAAAAAGAGAACATTTTCAAACATTTCTCTTTGCAGCCCACTGTAAGGTGTTTTCTTTTTGTCTACACCCTCCGACAAAACTTACTATTTTACACTGCAACTTGGTTGACTTGCACATGCATGAGCATGGGTTGGGTGGTACTGGTAATGAACCCTGGAGCCTTCCCACCTTGTTTGTTTGGTTTTTGTTTTGTTTTTGAGACGAGGGTCTTACTAAATTGCCCAGACCAGGCTCAATCTTGCAACCCTCCTGCCTGAGCCTCCCAGGATGCTGAGATTACAGGCATGCACCACCAGCCCAGTTAACTTTATTTCTTTAAAAATAATAATAATAGCTGGGCGTGGTGGTGCATTACTCCTGTAATCCCAGCACTGCGAAGGCTGAGGCAGGATCGTTATGAGTTTGACACCAGCCTGGGCTACAAAGTGAGCTCAAGTTCAGCTTGAACTGCATAGTGAGACCCTGTCTCAAAAAGACTAATAATAATATTATTATTATTATTATTAGGTTGTGCACACATGTAAACACAACACTTGAGAGGCTCAGGCAGGAAGATTGCTATAAATTCAAAGCCAGCATGGACTACATAAACAAGTTCAAGGCCAGCCTGGGCTACATAGCCAGACTCTGTCTCAAACAAAAACAAGAACAAAAACAAAGACAGACAGAAAGAAAGAAAGAAAGAAAGAAAGAAAGAAAGAAAGAAAGAAAGAAAAAAGAAAGAAAAAGAAAGAACTGACAAATACTGAGACTGGCTTGGTCCTCTGTGTAAAAATCCTTCACCTGAATGGATCTTACTCATTCCTTAAGCATCCATCAAAGCGAGCTTCCCTCCCTGAGCTGCCTGCCTGAATTTGAATCCTGGAGAGCCTAACAAGTAAATTAATACATGAGCAGACTCAAAACAGTGAGAGGCAAATAGCAATACTTCTTCTGATCCCCAAAGCTAGATATTATACAACTATTTATGCGATTGTGCTGTCTCGCCACACTTCCTATTACATCCATGAAGCCACAGATTTCGGTTAGTTTCTGATTGTCTTTATGTTCTAGCCCCTCACTTAGCATGACCCCAACAGGCACATTTATTGTGATTACTGTGTCTATGAATATGGAAGCCGGGTGTCCCTTCAACACGCCAATCGCGCTTTCTTTGGAGACAGATAACAGATGAAAGACAGACAGACAGACAGAGAAAGGGGTAGAATTGCTTGGTCATGTGGTAGTTGTATTCTTTAACTTTCTGAAACACTTCCAGGTTATTCTCTGACACACGAGTAACTCAGAGAACTACTTAATGGGTCATAAAAGAATTGGCCAGAAGGAAGAAAACTTGAAGCTTCCAGAGAGTAAACATCTGTGTCACTGAGCCTAGAAAGTGGCAAGACCACTGGCACACAATAATTTGGGCTTTAACAGAAAAAATTTACTTATTCATTCCCACAGCTGGCGCTGCTACACCTTCCCCACTCACTGAGAATGGGAGGGACAGCAAACCATTAGCATCTCCCAGGCTCAACATGCAATCCCAGCCAGAGATGGTGGCACACACCTGTAATCCCAGCACTCAGGAGGCTGAGGCAGGAGGGTCACTGTGAGTATGAGGCCAGCCTGGGCTACAGAGTGACTTTGGCCAGTCTGAAGGGCATAGCAAAACCCTGTCTCAAAAAGACAAAAAGGAAAAAAAAGTGCAATATCAAGGGGATCCTAGCCTGACCCCAAGCCATCGAAGTTCTCTCCAGGGGTCCCTGAAAGCAGCAAGAGCCTTCTGTGTCTCTGGAGGAGCTCTAGTCTTGGCTTGGCCTTGTACGTCCGGCTCTTGACTCCCGGTGCAGGCCGTTCAGCTCTGCAGCTCACTTTAGCTTCCTGCTAAGCACTTCCACGGGACTTTACAGTGGGCTCCAGGCCTTTGAGTTAGGACCGAATCCTTTGACTGTCCGGCAAATGGTCCATTTGCACTCTTCTGCACCTGACTGCATGAGGCCATTGAAAGCACAGACATTCTATTACTCTGGTGAATGCTGATACGGGTTTCCGATTTTCCCATCACGTTGTATTAAAAATGTTACCTCTCCATGTATGTCTGCATCACTATTATCAAAAGTCAGTCAGCTATAGACATGTGGCTTTACTTCCAGGCTCTCTATTCTATTTCACCTCTGTGTATGTGTGTGAGTGTGTTTGTGTGTTTATCGCAATATCATACAGTAGTGATTACTGCAGCTTTTTGCTACTGTAATTTTGACAACTTTAAAACTTCATATAAGAACTAAGGAGTAATAAAATCCAAAATGTGTAAATTTTGTTGTAAAAAAGAGAGGGAGGGGAAAAAAAAAGAGCTCTAACGGATATAACAGCAAGTGTGTTTAGGGGTGTTAAATAGCTGACTGTATTAATGTTTTTGGATCATTGAACACAGCTGTTTGCAGTCTCTCTGTTTGAATGTCTACTTTGTATTCTTTGATACTGTGATTTGAGCAGCTATTTCCAAGATGATAATATGTAATCTATTAACAGGTGATTTCTTACTGTTATGTTTTTTTTGTAGTTCTGTATTATGTGTAACCTTACACTGCTTTGTTTTGTTTTGTGTTTTTCTCTTTTTCCTCTTAAATAAAAAAAAAACTTCATGTACATGAATTTTTTAACATGTGCTTTTGTTAAGTCAGGTTCAGTGTGAAGCAACCTGGAAGAAAGGTTGAGCATACACACCCCCACCCTTACCTTGTGCCAGCAACATCCATTCTACCCTCCATTTCCTTAGCTTTCTTCACATGAGTGAGGTCATAATGGTATTTGTCTTTTTTTTTTTTTTAATTGGTACCGGGAATCGAACTCAGGACCACACACTTGCAAGACAGGCACTTATGCCGCTGAGCTAAATCCCCAGCCCCCACAAGAAAAAAATTTACCTGCTCAACAAAAGCAGGATACAGGTGTCAACCAAAAATTAATGTAAGATTCTGGCTAAACTGTTTCCAACAGGATGTCTTTTTGTGGTTCTCTGTTTAAAAGCTTTGTAATTTTCTAGGTTGTGGCCACTCAGTGAGACTCTGAAATGGGTCCATTCAAGTGGTCATTGAGCTCAGCTAATTAAATTCTAAATTTATCAATTTGGCTGCTTGGATTCCTATATTATTTATGAGCCCACTTAAGATAATAGACAGACAGACACAGATAAAATAGTAAAATTGTTTGGTCATGGTAGTTCTATTTTTGACTTTCTTAAAAACTCTCTGGTTATTTTCTATAAGCAATGTACTAATTTGCATTAACATTACCATTCTTTTTTGAGCTTGTTTTGTTTGGGTTTTGGTTTTAGGTTTGTTTGCTTTTGAGACAAGGTCTCCTTATGTAGCCCAGGCAGGCCTCAAACTCATGACAATCCTCCTGCCTCGGCCTCCCAAATGCTAGGATTACAGGGATTTGCCACCTCTCCCAGCCTGAACATAGTCATTCTAATAGGTGACAAATTATTTATTGAGAATGATGTTCAGAAACTACATGCATGATAGAGGATGATCCTAATGCATGATACAGGCTCTGAAAGGAAGGGAAAGAAGAAATATTGGGTATCGCACGAAATAAAGAGTTCGTGCGATAGTACAGTTCAGAATTTCCAAGAAAATTTCTGTAACACAAATGGTGTGGCTCTAGGCAAAGTAGCTCATGAGAGGAACCCCATCCCCTCACTGAGGAGGACCAGCATTAGTATCCAGCATGCTGTGCGCTGGCTGGGAGAGGCCCCTGGGAGTGTCTTGTGTTGGTACAAGGGTGAAATTGACCTAGCATGGTGAGATTGATCCAAAATGCCAGGAACTTGTACTCTTCTGCTTCCCATGGAAGACAGGTTGAACAGTGATTTTCATCCTCGTTTTTCCCTTAATTTTTTACTTTTGCATAATGAATTTGAGATCCATCACCACTGTTGCATGTTTCAACTGTTGTTCCTACTTATAGATGAGTAGTATCTAATTGCATGAATATATTACATGTTAATGTATTCTCTTATAGATGGACAATTGGGCTGCTTGTAATTCGGGCTTATTATAAATAACAGTTGTATTCTTGTGCAAATATTTTTGTGATCTCATATTTTCTTTTTTTTTTTTTTCTACCCCAATCACCAAGTAAAGATCTCGTATTTTCTAAACTCTTATTACCCAAGAAATTTCTGGGTAATGGGACAGATGTTTGAATAATGCTATAAAAAAATCACCAAATAGATTTCTAAAGTGGTTGTAAGGTTTTAACTCCTACCAGCAGTGTATGCGTGTTCTACTTGGCCTTGAACATTGGCTATTCTTGTTTTTCCTTCCTCCATCCTTCCTTCCTTTCTTCTTTCCTTTTGTCTTTTTCCCTTCCTTCCCTTTTTCTCTTTCTCTCGTGCTTTGGCTTGAGATAGGGTCTCGCTTTGTAGTTTAGGTTGGTCTTGAACTCACTATGTAACCCAAACTGGCCTCGAACTCACTGTGATCCTCTTGCTTCAGCCTACCGAGTACTGGGATTACAGTTTTGCACTTCTACCCTTGGCTTCTCTTGCTTTTTAATTTCCTTTTTTTTTTTTGGTACTGGGGATCAAACTCACGCCCTTGCGCTTGCCAGGCAGGCGCTTACGCCGCTGAGCTAAACCTCCAGCTCTTCCTTTTTAATTCCAGTCATTCCGGTGGATGTATACAGTCACCTTATCCTGGTTATGTACTGTAAACATGTACTAAGAAAAAATAAACACTGACATAGAAAAATAAATAAAAGCAACGTGAGCTGTAACAGACCGCGCAGGCTTCTTTACGTCACCGCGCAGGCATCTCACGTCACTACCCAGGCTCCGCCCACACCAGGCCACGCCCACCCGACAGTGACGCAGCCCGGCCGGGCGGCCGCGGAGGAAGCTGGTCCAAGATGGCGAGTGTGAGGTGTACCCTGCCGCGGCGGCTGGTGGGCCTGGCGTCCCTGCGGGCTGTAAGTGCCCCGCCGCGGCGGCCCCGCAGGCACCGTGAGGCCGGGTTCGGGGGCTTCGCCCGTGGCGGGCGCTTCCCGAGAGGCGAAGCCGAACGCTTTCTCTGTCCATAACTGGGGGAGTATTGAAGTTTCGGACCCTCCCTGTCTCTCTCAAATCCCTTGCCTAAGGAGGGGAAACTGAGGCCCGCTGAGCTGAAGCGATCTGTTCGGATCCTGAGAACTGGGACGACATCCTGGATATTCTGATTTTCTGTCCAAGGCTCTTAACCAGTCACCCTAGCTCCTTTCTTCCTCTCATTGAGCCTCGGAGCACTCCAGCGCTTCGTTAGTGAAAAACAAAAACTCCCAGTGCCCCAGGGAAAAAGCAAGGTCACCCCCCCTCCTGCCTCCACGTCCAGCTTCCTATGTTTTAGGGACTCAGGGCGAGTTAGATGGCGCGGGTCCAGGCTGTGATGCCCTTCACATTGCACTTTGAGTCTGTTCGATCCTGATGTTTTGTCCTCTCATGCTCAGTGAATGCAGCGAAGGTGTAGCAGAGCCAGGTGTAAGGAAAGGGTTAAATAAATCGAGTTGGTTAAATCGTGTGGCAATGTGGGCCGCTTTCTAGGCTCAGTGGCACAGGTTTTCACTCTGTGAAGCCTCGGTTTTTTTCACCTGTAAAGCGGGTATTAACTTACAAGAGAAAACGTAGGTCAAGCACTTGGCATTACCCTGGCTCTTAATAAACCCATCATTCCGTGATAAGAGTTTGAAAGGTGTTGTATCAGTGGGAAAAATTACTGTCCTGGCAGTGGGTTCCTCACCGAAGTACGTTTTAATGTTTTTAGGCTCCGCACCTCCACCAGCTGCTTGTGGGTAAAATGAAAATAGTGACTCCAGCAGTGTCACTTTCTAGCTGTGTGATTTTTGGGTAATCTTTCATCCTTCCTGCTGTTATACAGTGGAAGGCCCTACCAGGAGGCATCAGCAGCTGTGGCCTGGCACTGATGTTAGCCATTCTTCCCTGTTGATGTAGATAACACCAGAGCACAGGCAGAACACTGGCAGACAGGAGGTGTACTTGGAGGAGCTCCTCTCTGGGTGGAATTTCACAGAAAGAAGAAACTGGGCTTTTAAGCAGAAGACTGGCAGGAACTGTGGTAAACAGGCAACCAGGATGGGTGGCTCAGGAGTTAGGCACGTGCTCTTGAGCCACACTGCCATATGACCTTGGGAAAGTTTATCTCTATGCCTCAGATTTCTCAAAACTACATGGAGATGATAGTCCTATCTAAATGGCTGAGGGGTGAGATGGGTTAACATGAAAAGATCCCATATAACTCTGCCAGATAAATGATTTATTGTATGTAAAGATTTCTCATCGGAGCATGGTGGTAGCACTTATAATCCTAGCTCTTGGGAGGCTGAGGCAAGAGTTCGAGGCCAGCCTGAGCTACACAGTGAGCTCAAGGCAAAGCGAGACCTGTCTTAAAAACAAAAAACCAGATATAGGCAAAGGAGTGGAATTGAGTTTATCTTGTTCTCCAGCAGAAATTTAGTAGCAGGTTTTGCATTCTTTCAACAAAATTAAATTATTTGTTGAAACCTATTATGTAGTAGAACCTTGGAAACAGAGCAGTTCATGAAAGAGGGCCTGTGTCATGACACTGAAGTGTCGCTGGAATGCTCTAGAATAATTGTCCAGAAGAGGCGAACATCTCTGTCTGTGGGAGATGTAGGGACCTTCCTGCTCAGCCTGTTGGTCTCATGCAGTTCAGTAGCTTGTCACCTTAGTCTGTAGGCAGCTGGCTCATAGAGTATATTTCCTTTCTTAAATGTCCAGGAGGTTTGGGTTCTTTGGCAGATTATACAGCATATTTCCTTGCCCTATTTCAGTATGTTTATCCAGATGCAATTGTGAAATTATGTTAAGGAGAGGAAAGAAGCCCTGTGGTTTTTACCCATGTTGCTTGGTGGTGAGGAGGGGTAGATATGGGGCAAACTATATAAAGGAGAATCGAAGCTTTTGAAAATTTTTTTGTAATTGTCCTTCAGCAGCTGGGGGTACCATCTCCTCTCAGACTCGTTCTCTGTCTTGGCCTCAGGCTAGGATTAGATCAGAGCTTTCCTGTATATCCGTAACCACACTGTCAAGTCCTCCCACTCTCAGTGACTGTCCTCCTCTGGGACAGCCAGGCCTTCGCATTGTTTGTGGTTTCAGTCACTTTAAAGACCGCCTCCTTTGTGCCAGGCACAGTGCTGAGCAGTCGGGAGGAAGTGTTTGTGGAGACTGTCAAGGTTTCTAACAGAGCTTCTATGCTGCTGGAGGCAGCCTCAAGTATTTACAGAGCTCTGGAGGAAGTTAACTGTTGTCCTGAAGCAGAAAATAATGGAGGTGAGGGGATAGCAGACTGGCCAGAGGAGGCCTCTGTGACAAGGACGAGAGGAGGACGTGAGCAGACCGGCGAGCAGCCCTGCTGCAGGACAGAAGGCCTGGGACGGACCCCGTGGATGCTGAGGCGCTAACGGGACAGTAGAGTGAGCTTGAGTTTCCCTGATGAGCTGGAGTCAGGCAGAGCCTTTAGACCCCAGCAGACAGGAAGAGGCTGACTCAGGCTACGACTTAGCAGGATGGGTGCGTGGGGCACCTCTTATAGAGACGGAAAGGATGCAGTCAGGCGTTAGGAGAAATGAGGGTTCTTTTCTGGGCTTATTGGAGAGGTGCGCAGCGTCAGATGGCAGCCGGACGTGGGTCTGGATCTCAGATCCTGTTCTGAGAGTGTCTTGCTCATTCCTGTTCCCAGTGCAGTCTGCTTTTTGATCCTAAGGAGAGACCACTTGAGAATTAAACAGTAAGAATTATTGCTTCTTGTCTCAGTGTTAGTAGGGACGTATCCTGTCAGACTGGTAAATCGTGACAACCCCTTTCCCTTTTTGTTTCCTCTTTTAAATCAAAGGTCAGCACTTCATCTATGGGCGCTTTCCCAAAGCAAGTGAAAATTGTGGAAGTTGGTCCCCGAGATGGTCTGCAAAATGAAAAGGTAAAGATGGAAATCAGCCAACCAAAAAGGGGTGTCTCACACATCTGCGTCGGTATTTCGGTGGGGAAATTGGATCGAATACGTTGGGGACTTCTCATAAAACAGAATATTATGAAGCTGTTAAGGGAAGAATACATAAAGTAACTCAAGCCTGTAAAATAGCAGCTGTTTTATACTTTAAGAAACCAAAAGGTTTATAGGTGTGGAAGCATTTACCTGGAAAACAGTAAAACTACAGAGTTCTATGGGACTTTCTGTGAAACTTCTGATTTCTCCTGTGACCAAGGAACCAAACTTTTATTCATGTATAAGTTTAACCAGTTGAAATGTAAATAACCACACGTGGCCAGCAACAAATTTTATGTAGCATGTTACTGAGATGTTAATGGTGTTATTTCTGGGAAGTTCTAAGAGTAGTTTTCTTTTGGTATATTTTTCTGAAATAATCATGTTTTTGTTGTTGTTGTTTTAGTAAGAACAATTTCTTTAGGTGCGGGGTGATGGTGGTGGTGGCACACATCTGTAATCCAGCACTTGGGAGTGAGACAGGATTGTCAGGGGTTTAAGGCCAGTCTGAACTACATAGCAAGACCCACCCACCCCCATTCATTAATTAATTTAAAACCTTTTTCTCTTTTTTTTTCTTTAAAGCATGACCTCCTTGGCTTTATAGTGAGTGCTTTTCGGAAACAGTAGTCTGAAGGCTCCATAGGGCAGAGTCAAGTTTACGATTATTGCTTTGTCCCCCACACCTAACATTATGCCCAAACATGGAAGGCTTTCAGAAGCTATCTGTAGCTGAGCATGGTGGCGCATTCCTGTAATCCCAGTACCGTGGGAGGCTGAGGCAAGGGGGTTATAAGTCTGAGCCCAGCCTAGACAATTTAGTGATTTGTGAGACCCTGTCTCAAAAAAAAAAAATTTTTTTAAAGGAGGGCCTAAGGGCACAGCTCAAAGCAAAGGCCCTGGGTTCAATCCCCAGTATCATCAAAAAGAAAAGAAAAGAAAAAGTGTTAAATAAACAGAAAACATTCAATTATCCTTGAAAGGATAATTTGAGTCTGTAAGTTTAAAATCAGCCTGGGCAACGTACCCTGTCTCAAAACCAAAAACCATTATTTGTGAGTGGATTAAATTAAATCAGCAAGAGAGAAATTAGAAGGGTCAAGTGAGAGAGCCTGGTAAGAAAAATCTATTTTTCAAGGATTTTGACCAATCCTTGAAAAAGTGCTAACCCTTGGCTCTGAGGAAATATAGGAGGCTTTTACTTTTTTTTTTTTTTTTTTTCCACGTCAGATGGGTAATGTGCCGAGGTCGTAACAAGGTTCAAAGGAGGCACATGTCATGCATGGAGCATGAACACCCAATCATCCCGCTTATAACCTGAGGATCAAGAGGCTTTTACTTTATTTTGGTTTTTGAGGAGGGGATTTCTCACTATGTAGTTTATTCTGGCCTTGAATTCATAGCAGTCCTCCTGCCTCAGCCTTGAGTGCCGGGAGTATAGGCATGTGCCAATACACTTGGCCCAGAAAGCTTTTAAACAGGAAAATGACACAGTGGAGGCTGTGGTCTTGGAAGATTCCCATGTAGGGTGATTTATTGGGTGAGACCGTGCCGTACATCCATGACATAGTGCTTGTAGATTTGGAAAGAGGAATCACAGAATTGGGTGGGCGACCAGGAGTGGGATGGGGGAGAAGGAAGCTTTAGGCTGAGCGCTTGTGGACAAAGTCTTGTGCAGTCGGGAACCAGAAAAGGGAGGACCAGAGGGTGTGAGTCATCTGTGCTCAATTTGTTTATGACAGGGCCATAGCAGCACAGGTTTAGTTAAGGAGAAGTCTGGATGGTGGAAAGTACCGTCTCCATGTAAATAGGAACTTCTGGGATGAGAGGCTGTCTCCCCTCAGAGGCGCTGTCTGTAGAACCTGAAGACAAGCCCTGTACCCCAGCCCACTGGCAGAGCTCATGTGGGAGTTTATGTTAGGTTTGAAAGTCAAGACAGAGGCGCTGGCTGCAGCGTAGGCTGGGAGCCAGCAGGCGCTGAGCTTTGACCCACCTTTTCCGGTGTTTCTCTCTACTGTAGAATGTTGTACCTACGCCAGTGAAAATCAAGCTGATAGACATGCTTTCGGAAGCAGGACTTCCTGTTATAGAAGCCACCAGCTTTGTGTCTCCCAAGTGGGTGCCCCAGGTGAGCCCCATATTCAGAGAGAGTCCTGTCCCAGATTCGAGGGTGAGAAGTCTTGCGTTTGCTCCTGGAGCCCGCGGAAGTTGGGAGCATAGATCCCCATGGCTTTGGCTTTGAGAGGTCTCAGGTGATTCCCAACACTGTTGCACCGAAAGGACGTGACTTGGTCAGGGGACTCGGGGTCAGTCTCAGCTGTGCCCTTGGGAAGGTCTCTCCAATTTGCAGACGGCCTGGCAGGTCTCTTCCGATTCCAAGACTCAAATCTCCATGCCTGTTGAGTAAAAGACATCCTGCTGCACAGGGCTGGGCACCTGGAGAAGAAAGATCCTAGGGGAAAATGGGCTTTGGGTATCGAAGAGGGTGGGGCAGTGCCTGGCTGACAACGCTTTCGGTAAATGGCAAATGGAGGTGTTCCCACTGGTGGCACGTCCGCAAAACTAAGAAAATTAAGCCATAGGGAGAGATGGGGATGTCACTCAAACCGAACGGCCTGCAGGCCACACAGTGTCACAGACAGTAAACACAAAGGGCAGGCATCTCAGCCCTGCAGAAGGCTGACTCCACAGGCCTGGGAGCAGAGAGAAGCGGTGGATGAAAGGGTTTTCTCTCACTTTGAGCGCTCTGCCTGCTTTGGCCTTGTGTCCTTTGGCTTCTAGATGGCTGACCACACTGAAGTCTTAAAGGGGATTCAAAAGTTTCCTGGCATCAACTACCCAGTCCTGACCCCAAATCTGAAAGGCTTCGAGGCAGCGGTAAGAGGACAGCTTGTTGGTGGGTCCCCCTGGGATGAGATTGATGGTGTTAGTCCCCATCTCTGTGGTTCCCTGTCCCGGGATGTCCATCAGACATCTTTATCGTCAGACCCTGGGTAGTCCCCGTCATTCACTGCTTTGTGAGCTTGACAGGTTCCCTAACTTCTCTGAGCCCCCATTCTTCCTGTAAACCAGGACTAATGATAGTACCTGATGTTGAGGTTTCAGAAAATAGTTTACACATAGTTTGCATAGCAAGAGCCTGACATAAGTGCTGAGTAAAAAAAAGTGGCTTTCAGGCTGGTGACAGTGGTGGCATTGGTGATTTCACTGGGAGATGTCACAGTTGTATTTTTGACATTCCTTCCCTGTCTTGGGGCTCTGGGGATGGATCCCAGGGCTTCACCTTGCTGGGCAAGTGCTCAACCGCCGAGCTACAGCCCCAGCCTTGGTTTACTCTTAGATATAGCTCACTGTATACTTCTAGATCTGCTGTGAGAGAGGGCTACAGACTGGGTCACTCAAAACAGTAAGAATCGATTCTCTCACATTCTGGGGGCCACAAGCCCAGAATCAGGGTTTCTATGCGATTGGTTCCTTCTGAGGGTGGGAGAGCAGCCGGCCTGCCACTCCCGGGTCCTGGCACCCTGGGGTTGGCAGCACATCACTCCTGGGATGTCCCTGTCTTCACATGGCCTTCTCTTCTCTCTGTGTGTCATCACACGGCCATCTTCTGAGGTCACCAGTTCTGCTGGATGAGGAGTCCACCCTCTTCCAGTGTGGCCACCTCTTACCTAATTACACATTGTGATGACCTTGTTTCTAGACAAGGCTACATTGCAAAGGCCTGGCACCTGGGACTTATGTATCTTCCAAGGGGCCACAAGCCAGCCTACAACGTTCCTGTACAATAACATTTACCATAAGAGGATACTTTGTCACAGTCTCAGTGCCCCAAGAAGTGCTGAAGGCGTTCCCCTGGGCGTTGGCAGGTGGCTGCTGGCGCCAAGGAAGTGAGCGTCTTCGGAGCTGCCTCAGAGCTGTTCACCCAGAAGAACATCAACTGCTCCATAGAGGAGAGCTTCCGGCGCATGGGCGGCGTCCTGGAGGCCGCACGGGCGGCCGGGATTCCCGTGCGGGGGTGAGTCAGGCCCGAGCGGCAGCCCTTCGGTGCCCTCCTGGAGGGGGCTCAGCTCTGACCCCAGCTGTCCTCCCCACCACAAGCTCCTTGTCCTGGCTGGGGGCAGGTAAACATGGTCAGAACACCTAGCAGCAGAGCTTTGTCTCGCACACCAGTGGCATCTGGCAGGACAGGACAGGAGGTGGAGGTGAGCTTAGTCCCAGCTTCTCTCCCCCGCTTGTCACATGTCCCTGAGGAGCTCCTCAGGCTGAGTCACCAGCTGCAAAGGCTCCAGGTATTACACATACAGTGCCTGATTGAAACCTCCATTTAGCCCAGAAAGGAGGGGTGCTCTCGGCCTCACCACCAGGAGTGGGGCTGGGCAGGGGGCTCACAAGCACACACCCCAGCTGGCAGGGCACACAGCATCCACCCGGCCAGCTGAGGTCTTTACAAGTCACGTCCGATCATTCCTGATAGAAACCCTGCAGCGGCTGGTTAAACCCTCCTCGCTGGCCTCCTCCCTGAACTACACCCGAGCCTCTTTTATTAGTTTGTTGTTGTTATTAACAGCGGTGGTGGTGGTGGAAGGGTGTTTTTGATTTTTTGAGTTAGTGTCTCAGAGGCTACCCTTGAGCATTCAGCAGGCCTCCTGCTTCAGCCTCCTGAGGGCTGGGATGACAGGCATGTGTCACCACACCTGGCTCACTTTTTATTTGAGACAGGGCTTCGCTAAATTGGCCTTGCTGGGCTCAAACCTGTGATCATCCTGCCTCGGCCTCCCAGAATGCTGGAATTACAGGCATGTACCACCATGCCCAGCTCAGACATTCTTCCTTCCCCGTGCTGGCGATCAGATTCAGTGCTTTGTGAATGATAAGTGAAGCGTTGCACGCTGCCACTGAGCTATATCCTCAGCTGACTTCAGTCGTTTTAACGTGGTTTACAGGACCCTGCATGATTCAGTCCCTGCCAGTTGCCGCAGCTCTGTTTACAGCTGCATTCCGACCTTCACGTCCGTGTGTCACTCTTGAGTCCGGCTGGAATTCCTTTCCATTTGTCACGTGCCTGCTGTCTCTCGCCCTGGGCCTCTGTGCTTGCTTTTTATAGACCCAGGACCTGCTCAGCCTACCTCAGGCCCGCCCAGGACCTCTGTGGGTATGGGTTCCTCTGAGAAGTGTTCCCTGGCCCTGAGCACAGTTGGTGCACTTCTTCTGGGGGCTCAGAGTCTCCTGTGTCGGGAACGTAGCATTTAGCTGCCGGTTAAGTCTTTCCTGCCCCCAGCTGTACTCGGCACAAGCGCAGGCCCCTGCTTCTGCTCTCTGGCACTGCGGAGCGTGGAGCAGGGGCTCAGGACAGTGACGGTCATCTGAGCACTGGCCCAGCCTCTCTGGCCCCTGCGCCTATTTTTCCTGTGCAGGCGCACACTCGTGCCCTGTCTCTGGCTCTTCCTCTCCTCCTCCTCGCTCCTCTCGGGCCCCTATGGGTATCCCCACTACTCCCCACCCAGCACCAGGGCTGGCTGGCTGAGAAGCCCGAGGCACCAATGTTGTTCGTCCTGTGCTCCCACAGGTATGTCTCCTGTGTGCTCGGATGCCCCTACGAAGGGAAGATCTCCCCAGCTAAAGTAGCAGAGGTGGGTGCAGCAGGGCACAGTGTGGCTGTCCCCACCTGGCAGGCGACATCCTGAGGGGCCTCGCCCAACGGCCCAAGGTTCCCGGTAGTAGCGGGGACAGCACTCTTTTCTCTGAACAGTGAATGCCAACGAGAACCCAGGGCCAGAATTGAGTTTGAAATCAGGAGCTTCTATCATTTTGCCCTCAGAACTTCCGCAAATGTGTTATTCTCCCATTTTACAGTTGAGGAAACTGAACAACAGGTTGTAAATGATAAAGCCTCAGACCCCACTTGCCTCTCTATAAAGCTCACTTGTTGCCCAGTATCATGTGGTATCCAGATAAAAGAAGTGATCACAGGGCCTACTGGGTGTGGTGCACACCTGTAATCCCGGCACTCTGGAGGCTGAGGCAGGAGGATCACCACAAGATTGAGGCCAGCATTGGCAGCTTAGTGACTTGGCAAGATTCTGTCTCCAAATAAGAAAAGGTCTGGGGATGTAGCTCGGTATAAATGCCCTGGGTTCAACCAAGAACAAAAACAAAACAGAAGATGGGATTATAAATAAAAGATGGGAGGGGCCTCAGGAGTGTGGCTCAGGGGTGAAGTACTTGGAAATGCAGGGCTTGGGCCAAGGGTCTGCTCATGGCCAGCTCTGCTTCCCGGGGGCATGAGGCTTCATTCCCACTAGAGCTGTTGAGAGCCTGAGCCCGGCAGGAGTCCAGTGCCTCAGATGGGGTGACCAGCAGGGCAGGGGATCCCTACTCCAAGCCTCTGGGCTTCTCCATGTACCTGTTGCTTCCCTAGGTCGCCAAGAAGTTGTACTCGATGGGCTGCTACGAGATCTCCCTGGGGGACACAATCGGTGTGGGCACCCCGGGGCTCATGAAGGACATGCTGTCGGCTGTCATGCGTGACGTACCCGTGGCCGCCCTGGCTGTCCACTGCCATGACACCTACGGCCAAGCCCTGGCCAACACGCTGGTGGCTCTGCAGGTAACTAAAGGCACTCGCCCTCTCTCCCAAAGGGCGTGGGATGGTTGCGTCCCACACGTCCATTCACCCAATTGCTGATGTCAGTGTGCCAGGGCGAGGCCAGCAGTAGTGGATAAAGACCTGGTGACCCTGTCACACCCATGAGACTGTCAAGGTGACAGGGCAGACCTGAGGAACTCGGGATGGGGGCCGTGCCGACAGCAGTGGGGAGAGGAAGGGGTGTCACAGGGCCTCCGAGAGGTGTTTGCTGTGTTCTAGGGACACGGGCAGGCCAGGGCGGCAGCAGTGTGACTGACAGGGCGGTGGGAGAGGCTGGAGGTAGAGCAGGCCAGGTCTGCTGGGGCCCCGTGGACTTTGGTGCTCTCCCAGGAGGCTGAGCGGCCAAGGGAGAGCACTGAGCAGAGGCAGCAAGGACACGCCCTGAAGGGTCCCTCTGACTGCCGAGCAGGACAGAGCGGAGAGAGGGTCGTAGCAGGTTGGAGGCTGCAGGGATCCAGGTGAAGGGTAGTTTGAGGAGACCCAGAAGATGCAGGCCTGGGGCGGGTCAGGGCCGCCTCTCTCAGGCTTCCTGGGGAGCCCTCAGGCAAGGCCAGTGGCTGTGTGCCTCTGGGCTGTGTGAACACGGCGGAGTCTGGGCCCAAGGTGGGTATTTAAAGACCACGAGGCCACCTGGGAGTGAGTGTAGATCAAGAATCCGTCTGAAGATTGTTTATCTTGGAGCTGGGTCTTGATACGTTGTCCTGCTGGGCTCAGGTGGCCCTTCTGTCTCAGCCTCCTGAGTAGCTGGGATGGCAGGCATTCACCGCCATGCCCACCTTGTCTTTGATTAAAACCAAACAAACAAAAACCTGGCTGTCAGGGGTCTGGCCAAGATCCCCAACTGTTTATTTGTATGAGGGGTACGGCACAAGGATGAAATAAGAAACAGAGACAAATTTAGGAATACGTGAAGGGGCCTGGGGGTCAATGCTTCGGAATGGACAGAGACCAGCTTTTACTTTTAATTGTTGGAGTTTTTTCTTCCCCATTTTGCTATGAGTTCAGCCTGTCCTTGAACTCACTGTGTAGCCTAGACTGACATCAAACTCATAGTGGCCCTCCTGCCTCAGCCTCCTGAGTGCTGGGATTACGGTGCGCACCCCCACTCTCACCTCAGCAGCCCGTGTCCCGGCCCCCAGCCGGCCACCCCTGCCCTCCTAGATGACGTTCACCTGCTTTCCTCCTGCTTCCGCCACCCCTGCCCCATCCTCACGCTTAGCTGCTTCGTCACAGGGAAAGCAGATGCCATCAGAAAAGACATCACCGTTACACCCCACTGTCAGTCAGCCTATGCCACAGACCGCCTGTCCTTTCCACGCTGGCCGGCACCGCATGCTCCTGGCCATAGCCATCTCCTGCACGCACCCAGGGCCACTCCGTGCACCACTGTCTGTTCTCTTGGCTCCGGGGCTTGTCGCGCCCTCTGCTGGACATTCTTGCACAAGCAGGCTGGGATTGAACCATCTTTCACGGCCCCTTATGGAGACCCCTCCAGTCTCCCATGTCTTTGGCCCCAGTCAAACTGAAATGCCTCTGAGGGACAGCCCCTACTCACTGTCTCTGCCGTTCTAACCTGAGCCCGTTCTGAACGGAGTTTTCTCCCCACAAAGCAGCCTGGGGTGCCTGCCTGCAACTCCATAAATGGGTCTGAAATGCCCCCCGTGGGATTGCGTTGGTGATCTGGAGGGGCCTCTCAGAGGAGGTGGCTTAATTTAGGCTGAGACCTTCGGGGTGAGGAGGGGTCCCCAAGACAGGAATGGAGGAAAGGTACTCCTGGCGGAGGAAATCATGAAGGGAAGCGAGACACTGTTCCGGGGGCCCAGGGAAGCCCTGGCTTCCAGTGGAACTTTCCCAACATGACTGCTGAGCCGCAGGAAAACCGCCTGGCATAGCGCTCCACTTGGGCACTGAGGAGGGAGCTTTGCAAGCACGGCCCCGCAGGCTCCGGGCCCTGCAGCACAGGGTCTCACCGTCCTTATGTTTCCAGATGGGAGTGAGTGTCGTGGACTCCTCTGTGGCTGGACTTGGAGGCTGTCCCTATGCGCAGGGTGCATCGGGCAACTTGGCCACTGAGGACCTGGTCTACATGCTGACCGGTTTGGGGATTCACACGGTAAGCCTGCCTGCCCCCTGCTGGTGGCAGCCTGAACTGACCAGGGCTCCGCCTGATGTCCAGGACAGAAGCTGATGAGCAGTTTGGGGCGGTTGGGTGATGGGGGTTAAAGGCGGAGGTGCCAGGGGACTATGGGCATTTTTTATCTTGTGTTCCTGAGGGAGAAGAATGTAATCGTACAAAGTCACCAAGCCACAAGAAGGCTGGGAACATAAAACAATGGCCAGAATGCAGTTTTGTGAGGCCCAGAGATTACGGAAAGAGCCCTGACCAAGATCATGTTTGTTTTGTTCTCTATAGGATGAAGGTAGTAGAATTAGCCACCATCACCCCCAGGTGATGGCTCAGCCAGTCTGTAAGGACCGTTAGTGGTGGCATAGAAGCCAAATAGCATCTGTGCTCTGAGATGCTGTGAAACAGTTTAGAACCCAATCCTGCCCTTCACAGGCTGACATCAGATTATTTGGTTTTTTGAGACAAGGTGTCATTATGTCATTCAGGCTGGCCTAGAACTCACTATAAAGCCCAGGCTGACCTCAAACTCAAGGGGATCTTCCTGCCTCAGCCTCCCAAATTCTGGGTTATGGGTGTGCACCACCATGCCTGGAGGAGTCAAAAAATGAAACTAATGATAGCACCAATGTCACAGGCTTTTGTGAGCATATTACACAACGGCAAGTGCAAGCTACTGTGAGCAAAGCTTATCTTCGCAGCTTATCTTCCAAGTTGGTATTTTTATTCTACCCTTGTGCCTCCCAGTGCTTACTTCTGTGTGCAGTTTTTGAAAGGCCAAGGCTTTGTGGCCCTGGCACAGAGGTGTCCATTCCTGTGATGCCACTCGTGGTGGTGGCATCATAAACCTGAAGGGGAATCAGAGGGATAAGTCAGATGGCAGACAGACATGGCCTCACAGGCAGCTGGTGTCCCATGGTCAGGAGCAAACCAGAGCCTGCTTGTTGTCCCCTTTCCTGGGTGTTGAGGGTGTGTCCTGACTGCATCTCTAATTTGTTTCTCCAAGGGTGTGAATCTCCAGAAGCTCCTGGAAGCTGGGGACTTCATCTGTCAAGTCCTAAACAGAAAAACCAGTTCCAAAGTGGCACAAGCTAGCTGTAAACTCTGAGCCCCTTGCCTGCCAGGAGCCTACCGATCGCCTGGGGATAGGGGTGCACGGGGTGATTCCTCCACAGGGCAATGGAAACAGATGAAACTGCAAGGAGAGGCACCTCTCAGCGCACTCTGCCAGGCTGTGCTGGCAAAGAGGAGAGAGCAGGGCCCCTCCCCGGCCAGCCCTGAGTGGGAGTGCCAGGCTCCCTCCGCTATGGGTCTGGTGACCCCTGCTTGGGATGATCCTTAAGTCTCACTCTGGCCAACCTCTGTACTGCCCCACACTGCTAGTGCTGGGCCATTACTGCTTTCTTAAGGCAAAGGTGTGGAGCAGATTGCTCAAAGCTGGCACTGAGCATCTGCCATCTGATGGTGAGGGCTGGGGTTCTGTGGTGGCCATGTGCCAAGACTAGTGTCAATGGAAAAACTACTCAACATGATTTGTGAAAATAGTTGATGTAATTAAAATTTAATTTTCCAATACATGGTTGTGCAAATGTGTGTGTTTATGAGGGCAAGAGGAATAAAATCTACAGCATTGCACTCTTGAGGAGAAAGAGTAAACTTTGAACTTGTTTATTATCTATGGATTTCTTTCCTGTTTCCCCACCTGAGCCCCACTGCAAGTTGGCTGTGCCTCTGTGCCCTGGCTATTGCACAAGCTCCCAAGGGCAGCAGCGCCCCTGCCCCTGCCCCCGCTTGGGCCGGCCCAGGGCGTCTGGAAGGTGGACACACCCGTGCACTTGTGCATTAGTGCAACTGTGCATTTACTGTCTCGCTGCACGGGTTTTCTCAGCATGCCACGATTTCATGGACATCACTTCCCTGCCATTTATCTGCTTTTAAGAAAACCACGTAGTACTGAGCTGCTGTTGGCAGTAGGCAGGGTGCAGACAACCCTTCCTCGCCTGTGGTTGCTGCAGTCTGACAGGCAGCTTTAAAGGTTCCTTGGTTTGCTTCCAAACTGAAAGTCCAGAACCTCGGCAGGGCGGCCTCCGCCGTTCCCTTCACTCTGTGCTGCCCCTGTTGCCTCCTTGTCATAGAGTCACACTTCCCGCGAGACCTGGAAGGCTCTGGCAGATCCTGGCGACTGGAAGACCTGCGGCTCGCAGCGGGGACGTGGTCTCAGGAAGGCGGACAGGAACCTTTCCGGGCTACCAGTCCTCTTTCCAGCAAGGTGCTGCATACTTCCGCCCTCCCCTAAAATGCGTTTGCAGTCCGCGTAAAACTACACAGGGCTTTTGTCCTCCCGGAGTCTCCGTAGTTACCACCACCCAAGCGACACGTCTCATTGGGGGCGTGGAAGGGGAGGGATGTGGGTGGGATGTCAGCTTTTAAAGGGGCCGCCGCGCGGGGCGCGGGAGGCGGCGCCACTGGAACCAGCGCAGGGTGCGCGATCCCCAGCAGGTTCGCGAGGAATGAAGGGTTGGGTGAGCTCGGGAGGGGCGGGTGGTCGGCGCGGAGAGAGAGACACCCAGGAGGGTCCGCGTTCCAGGCGGAGCCGCGCCAGGGCGGGCCCGCCCCTTCTGCTCCCGCTTCCCGCGGCGGAGGCGGCCCGGGTTCATTCATTGCGGGCCCAGAACTCCTAGCTCTGCGCCTACCGAGCCGGGGCCCAAAGTCCAGCACCGCCTACCGAGGCGGCCCGTAGCGCCCTCCCTTCTTTATACTGACTGGCGACAGCCACCCTTCCTACCTTGCGGGACCCCTTGATGACCTCTTTCCCAGGTCCGCAGAGTGCCTGCCGTTCGGCTGGGAGAGAGGGGGCGGGCGGCTTGGGCATTGTGGGCCAGAGTCCATTGGAAGCCTCGGCAAAGGGCTGAGCTGCCAACCTGGAGATGCAAATTCCACCCTGACCATTCTGGCTGTGCGGGCACAGGCAAATTAACCTCTGACCCTAGCTCTGCTACGGTAATGTGCCATTAATAACACCTGCCTATTCAAGTTGTGGGGCGACCTCAGGAAAATAACGCACAAGTGCTGGGTACAGAGCCTGGCACGCAGCGGGCACTTAGTCAAGTGGGTTGGAGCTGGATGTGCCCAGAAGGGATTCAGGCAGCCTGGAGGAAGACGGCAGCCGGCCAGGTCGCGGAATGAAAGGCTTCAGTGTCTGGAGCTTCCTCCCCGCTCTGCCCACTCCACCTAGTTTGTTCAAGGAGGAGATGCACACCTAGCAGTGGGGACCGGGCCAAGCCCACGTCTACACTGGCCCATCCACTGCTGCCTAGTTAGGCAGATTCCCTGTCATGAAGCCCAAAGTAAGCTGGCATGGGTTTAGCCAGAACCAGCCTGCTTGCCCTGGGGTGACGTGGGTTGGGGCCTGGCCCACTCCAGGATGCCCCTGAGCCTTGGAGCTGGGCTCCTGCCAGCAGAGGACCCACCCTTGCTTCCTGGTTCCTCCCAGCTGACCTTAGACGTAGCCCAGGACTCAGTTGACGCCTAGTGGTAGAGTTACCAGGGAGCTCTGCTTCTGAACAGAACCCTCCCTGGGATCCTGGAATCCCAATCCTGTGCCATGTCCCCTTATGCCCAGGACTGTCCAGTCCCCAGACACTAGGAAGGGAAATGTGGGTCCTTAGAATCAGAAAATGTAGCGCCTGTGTCTTACTGCAGCAGGCCTTTAGAATCACCTCGTGGCCCTCCTTGCCATATAAATGGTGTGTGCACCATTATTAGCTCCATCTACAGGGCTGGAAACTGCACCCCAAGAGTAGCTGATCCTCGAAGCCTAAGGCCAGAAAGTGCCAGTACTCAGGCTCATACCAGAGCTAACCAGAGCTGCTCTTAATAGGGACTCCCTGCTCCCTGCTTCCAGGGTGAGCTGGGGAGGTGGAGGTGGACTCGGGGTGGAGAGGGGCCCCAAGCCCACCCCCATAGCCACCTCGGCAACTCTGTCTGGGCCCAGGTGCCATGGCAGAGAAGGTGCTGGTGACTGGCGGGGCCGGCTACATCGGCAGCCACACGGTGCTAGAGCTGCTGGAGGCCGGCTACTCACCTGTGGTCATCGACAACTTCCACAATGCCATCCGTGGTGAGTGTGGGAGGCAGGGCTGCAGTTCCTGGAGGGGTGGAGGGAAACCTGGGCTTCCAGGACCCCGCTGGCTGTCTCGGTGCCCCATCAGGTAGGGGCTCTATGCCCGAGAGCTTGCGGCGGGTACAGGAGCTGACCGGCTGCTCTGTGGAGTTTGAGGAGATGGACATATTGGACCAGGTGGCCCTACAGTGTCTCTTCAAGAAGGTCAGTGCCGGCGGGTGGGCCTTTGCCAAGGGCAAGGCTGGCGAAGCCACTTCTCCCACTTTGCCCTGCAGCACAACTTTAAGGCTGTCATCCACTTCGCGGGGCTCAAGGCCGTGGGCGAGTCAGTGCAGAAGCCTCTGGATTATTACAGAGTTAACCTGACAGGGACCATCCAGCTCCTGGAGGTGAGAGGCCTGGGCCTGGCAGGGGCACACAGGCCAGCCACACGGCAGCAAAGTGCTCCACTGGAGTCGGGAGGGCCATGCAGTGTCACTCGGGACACATGGCTTTCTTCAGCTCCCGCCTCAGTTCTTCTTCTATATATGAGGTGCCCGTGACCGCAACACCGCTCCCCTGGCACAGCAAGGGTCAGGCCTGCTGCAAAGCCCAGGCCACCTGTGCTTCCCCTCCCCGGCCAGATCATGCGGGCCCATGGGGTGAAGAACCTGGTGTTCAGCAGCTCTGCCACCGTGTACGGGAACCCCCAGTACCTGCCCCTGGATGAGGCCCACCCCACGGGGGGCTGTACCAACCCCTATGGCAAGTCCAAGTTCTTCATTGAGGAGATGATTCAGGACCTGTGCCGCGCAGACAAGGTGAGGCCACTTTGAGGCTAAGAGGACCCCATGCACCCCGTCCTGCCTACCCCAAGAAGGAAGCTGGGGCTCGTAAGTCACAGTGACATGCCCCCACCGCACTGCCTGGGAGCTCGTTTCTGGAGAAACAGAGGACAGCATAGCAGGGGAGGTAGGGGGCCTGGACTCAGCAAGACACACTGTGCCCATACCCTGCCCCACCCCATGACCTGCCTGAGCCCCACAGGCCTGGAACGCAGTGCTGCTGCGGTACTTCAACCCCACGGGCGCTCATGCCTCGGGCTGCATCGGCGAGGACCCTCAGGGCGTCCCCAACAACCTCATGCCCTATGTCTCCCAGGTGGGTCAGAGGGGTGACCTTAGGGGACAGCTGGTGCCAGGGACTAGGAAAACTGACCTGACCTCTGCCCCTAGGTGGCAATTGGGCGACGGGAGGCCCTGAATGTCTTTGGCAATGACTATAACACAGAGGACGGCACAGGTGAGCCTAGGGCCAGGAGGACCCTGGAGTGAGGGCCCTGCAGAGAGGCAAAACCAACTCCCCGCCCAACCTCTGCCTCTGCAGGCGTCCGGGATTACATCCATGTCGTAGATCTGGCCAAGGGCCACATTGCAGCCTTGAGGAAGCTGAAGGAGCAGTGTGGCTGCCGGGTAGGAGTGGGGGCAGGGGGGATGCGGGGAGGCAAGTCCTCGGTAAATGGGGCCCAGCAGAGGGGTCTGCTCCAGCCGTTCCCACTAACCCTGTTCTCCCGGCAGATCTACAACCTGGGCACAGGCACAGGCTACTCGGTGCTGCAGATGGTCCAGGCCATGGAGAAGGCCTCGGGGAAGAAGGTAAGCCCTTCCTGCTCACCTACCCAGTGGAGGGCCCACCACTTCAGCCTGCCTTGCCCCTCTGCCCTGGTGTCTGCAGGTGACACCGCTCTGTCTTTGTGTTTCCTGAGGATCTGGCCAGCAGTGGGTAGGTGAGGCCCAGGGCCAGCTCAGCTAGGACTTAGCCACATCGCTTCTTGCAGATTCCGTACAAGGTGGTGGCTCGGCGGGAAGGCGACGTGGCTGCCTGTTATGCCAACCCCAGCCTGGCCCACAAGGAGCTTGGCTGGACAGCAGCCTTGGGGCTGGAGAGGATGTGTGAGTGCTGGCCTGACCTGGGGAGGTGGCTGTTCTCACGCCAGGGCCTGACACCCACCAATGTGTCACAGGTGAGGACCTATGGCGCTGGCAGGAGCAGAACCCATCAGGCTTCAGCGCACAGGCCTGAGGACCCTCCCTGGCCACAGCCCAGAGAGAGAAAGGGAAGCAACTGTCAGCTCTCCAGGTCTTGGCAGCACCCCAGGCTCTGGGGCCAAGCCTCCGCCGCCCTACCTCAAACCCCAGCCGGCCACACCGCCCACCAGGCAGGAGGCTAAGGGCTCACTGACCAGGAGCCAAGTGTCTTCCACGTATTTCCCACAGGGCACAGGAAGGCAGCAGGGCCACTAAGAGTGGGCGGGCAGCTGGGCCCTGGGACCACACCTCCCTGCCAGGCACTGAACGACACTGCTAACAGGGAACTTTTCAAAGTATTTAAAATAAAAAGTCTTCTTTTACCAGGGCAGATTCTCGCAGATAGTCATTCTGCACCCCACACATACAATCAGGCAGACCTGAGAGTTGAGGGAGTAACTTCTTTAATTTTATCGGAACCTAGGACACAACAAGAAAAACGCTCAAAACCACATGGAGACAGAAAACAAGACACAACCCCGCCCCGCTGCCTCCCTGGCCCTAGAGTGGGGACACAGTAGGGGTGAGAGAGCCAGGGGAGATCTTGAGCCTCAATCCAGCCTTGCAGGCTCCAGGCCTTCGAGAGAGGGTAAGGGGCAGCAGGGCCCAGCCCCAAGCAAGGGACGCTAAAGAAGGCCCTTGGAGGACTCCACCTCCTCACCCACATCCTGCTCAAAGGCAGGCAGGCCACAGCAGCAAGGGGCCCCAGGCCATGGACACATTCATGATTGAGAAGCAGCTGCAGCGAGGCTGGAGAGACACGTGATTATCGGGGCAGAATCACGGGGTGGGGGCCTGGAAGGGCCCCGAGGGCCAAACCCTGAGGTCGCAGAGGGGGCCCAAAGTGAGGCTAGTGAATGAGGTCCTGAGTGAGTGGGTCAGCGGCTGGCCCTTCTCCCGCTGCCAACAGCCCTCCAGTACTGCTGCCGGGCCGCCTCCGGGAAAGCGGGTAAGGAAGCAGCCCACCCTGCTGCAGACTGCCAGGTGGCCAAGGCCAGGAAGGCAGGCCTGGCCAGGTCTGCGCCGCCTGCCCCAGAGGCCTGGGGGAAGAGGATGGAGCGGAGAGGGGGACTGAGGGCTCAACCGGCTCAGATCCAAGATGGTGCCACACTTGCTTGCTGGGTCCCCTGTGAGTTGGGGAATCGTACTGGGGCCAGCAACTCTGCTTAGACCGGAGGCAGCAGCTTCTCAAGAAATTCTTTCACAGCTGCCATCTCCTGGGAGTGAGAGGAGATTGTGAGGCTGCTGGTTGGAGGAAGGAGGGAGAAGGGAAGGCGCAGAAGTTTCCCACTGACCTGGGGACAGGAGCTATGCATGACACCCGGGTATGTCTTGAACTGGACCTTGGCAGGTGTGACCACAGACCGCAGCTTTTCAGCTGTTAGGGCTCCAAACCGTACTGGCACCATGGGATCCAGCTCCCCATGGCACTGAAGGATGGCTAGGTCCTTGGCACTGCCGTTAGCTGCCTGTGGGCCAACAGGACTCAGAGGATAAAGCAATGCCAAGCCTCAAGGACATTCACAGGCAGGAGGGTATCTGAGGGGCACTGACCTGGGGGAAGTTCCGGTGCAGAGGCAGCCAACAGCTCAATGCCACGATGCCAGCCAGAGGGTGCGGGCAGGTGAGGGCTGTATACAGAGACAGGGCTCCACCCTGGAGGGAGGAGACCATAGGTCAAGAGGGTCCAGCTCACCCACACCTGGCCCATCCCCCTCGTGGGCCCCTCACCTGTGAAAATCCACCCAGGACGATTCGATTGGCAGGGATCCCATTCTTCATCTCGTGCTCAATCAGAGCCTTGACTGTGGGGAAGGACGTGACAGGGTAGGGGAAGCGTCTGGGACCACAAGGGAGCCAGGCAGCATGCCCAGTGCTCCCTACGGGATGGAAGCGGGTGCAGAGGAGGAGCTAGGACCTTACTGTTTTCTGCGGCCTTCTTGATGCCAGCCTCATCCTCTGGGGCATCTGGACTCAGTCCCATCAGGTCAAACCTGGATAGCACAGACAGCGGCAGCTGTTGGAAGGCCTAGGCCAGCCCTCCCCAGGCCCTCAGCACCCAGCTCCCCCAGCCCACACTCACCAGGAGGGCATCACCATCTTCATGTTGAGTGTCACAGGGATCCTCGGCCTGGGGAGGGACAGTCAGAAGGGCCCATCAGGCTCAGGAGAGAGCAGGAAACCACAGCACAGAGGCCCTTAGGAGCCCCTCCCAGCAGGCAGGGCCTATGTTTAAGGTGTTGCCAGGCAACCTGCCACGTGGGACAACAGACTGGTTGGGAGATCAGCTATCAATGCAGAAGCAAAGCCCAGGCGCTTGGGGTGACTGGTTCCAGCTCGGTGGGTGAGTACCTGGGGAAGGGGCACGGGAGCCTGTGGTCTAGGAGACCCTAGGGCTGGGGACTGTGCTGGACCCCACTCCTGGGGACTCCCTAAGAACTGAGGCTGAACTTGGCACTTCAGCCAGCTCTGGGATGCAGCTGACAGACAGAACAGGTCTGGGACCACAGAAGCACTCCCACCATTGCTGACCCCCCAACAGGACACCCCTCAGCCTCTCCCTCGCTGGGGTGACACTCACGCATGCGGACAGATGTACTTGACGTGAGGGAGCCGGATGGTGGAGAGGGCGTCAGCCCAGCTGTGCCTGTGGGAGGGAAGGGAGAGAAGGCTTCGGAGCAGGAAGGGGAAGGGGAAGGGGGAGGCAGCCTTGGTGGCTGGGCCCTGCCCCATCTCCCCAAGGAACCCCAACTCACCCCGTGTCTCCAAGTCCATGTAAAAAAATAACCTGGAGAAGGTCAGAAAAGGGAAAGAGGAGTAAGTTCCCCCTTTAGATCTTCAATTTCTGCCTGCCCTTCCCAACTCCCAAGGACCTGGGGTGAGCCGAGGTGACAGCCAACAGGTTATTAACCCCAAGCCTCTGGCTTCGGGCTACACCCTTCTCACCACACCACCTTCATGTTTCCCATGCCTCCTCCAGCCAGTTCCCCAGCCTTCCCCTGCAGTTCTGGCTGTACCTATATGCAAACCCATACCCAAGGGCTGCCAAGGTGAAAGAGGTCCCTTACCGCAGCCGTTTCCCGCTCAGCTCCAGACACGGTGGCAGCGTCGGTGAGCAGGGGCACAGACATGGTATTACCACACATACACTGCAGGGCTCCCTGCAGGCTGGGCCTGCACAAAGGAGGGGCTGCAGTCAGGAGTGAGGCCAGCAGGGGAAAGCCTCCTGGCTCCAGGCACCCACCTTGGCCACCACCAGCCAGTAGTGGGTTCTGGGGACTCAGAGAAAAGGCAAGCAAGAAGTCCAGGGACAGAGGAGTGTAAGTCTGCCTGCCTCCATGCCAGGGCTGAGAAGCACAGGTTAGGGTTAGGGTCCAGCACTCCTGTGTCTGGGTCCAGCTCATCCCCAGCCTGAGCTTGCAGGAGGTGGGCAGGGCAGGGCTTAGGGGCTGAGGTGAGAGAAGGCAGGGTGGTCCTTATTGCTCCCCCCATGGATGTTCCTCAGTGGTAACTGCCTCCTTCCTCCCTAGTCTCCAGTCACCTCTGCTGTGGAGCCCCTGTGTCCCCTCAGCCCCAACTCTGGGTCCTACTGGGAAACAAAGAGGAAAGAGATGCCAGGGAAATAAGCTTCCAGCCCCGCCACCCTATCTCCATCCTCCCTTCCTCCCACTCAGCCTGCACAGCATTTTCTGGCTCTAAAATCCCCAGAGCCCCTGGGGGCTGTCTATGTCCCCTGAAAACATAAGGACTTCCATCTGCCACCCCCTCAACTGGAGCTCCACGCCCCCCCGGAATGAGGCTACCTGCAGCTGCTGCCGCCACTGACTCCAAATGGGTCCCCAGCTGAACAGGTTTCTGGGACTCCCAAACACACAAAAGAATGTCAGGCAGGCTGGCCCCTCCCCGTCCTTAGCATCCTCCAAACTCCGGAAGCTTCCTCTACCTGCCACTAAGTGCCTAGCCTTTGCGGGGCGCCCAGCCCCTCCAGCCGGGTCCCACCTTGCAGCGCCCCCCCCCCGACGCCCTCCCCAGCAGGACACTCATAGGGCACCTCGTCACTGACCCTGGCGCGTCCCTCCCTAAGGGGAAGGCACCTCCCGCCCCAGGCCAGGATTCCCTTCCTTCTCCGCTCTGGGGACTGCTGCTTCCCACCCTGGAGCTCGCTCTTGGCGGGGCGTCGTACCCCCGACCTGGTGTCCCCTCCCCGCAGTGAGGCGCCGGGTCTCCCACTCCCCACGGGGAACTTCTGCCCGGCCCCAGGGCCAGCCCTCCGCACAGGTCGCGTTCGCCTCGCCGAGCCGGGACGCGCACCTGCACACAAGGGGGCTCTCTACGTTTTGACCCTGGGGAAGCCCCCGCCCCCAAGGGCATCCCCACTTCCGATCGCCAGGTCCCTCTCTAAGCCCAGGCGGCCCCTCGCCCGGCCCCGCTCCACTCCCCAAGTCCCCAGGACTGGACAGCGCCTTCGCACCTCGCTCCCCGCCCCCATTCTCCCGGCCGCGCCAACCCCCGCGGCTGGACCCCGCGGTTGCCACGACACCCCACTTGGTCCTGCTCTGGCCCGCCCCGTACCTCGCTCCCTGGGGCTTCCGCGACCGCTTGGGCAATTCTCTTTCTCCCACAGACACACACTCTTCCCCCTCGGCCGCCCCCGCCGGAACTTCCGTTCGAGTCCCGGGAACCCAGCCATCGCGCTGCCGGAAGTAGCCTGGCCGGCGGTACGGAACCCGGAAGCGGGCCGGGCTTCCCCGCTAGGAGCTGCCATGTTGCCGGCGACGGGACCACTCCCTGTCACTCGCCGCCCACCTGCAGCATCTGCTCAGGGCATCACCACCACCTGCACCATCTGGACCGGACATGACGCTTCTGCCACCAGCCAGGCGCCTCCCGGAGGAAACCTGTCAGGAAGGGAATGGCCTTACACTACTAGCGCGAAGTGTTTCACCTTAGCATCCCAATGAAGCATACATCATTGTGACTTTAGGAACCTACCAATGTTTTGGTTTGGCTTCTTAAAAAATACTGCACATGTTATTGTTTATATTTATATAGCAGTAAAATAATTACTATAGAACACAGTAACATTTCCATCATCTCAGCAGCTGTCAGCTTCTCATTTAGCAAAACTCAATAGACTATTTTAACTGTGGTCCTCATATTGTGCACTGGATCTTTCGACTTCTTCATACTGGCTGCTGGTTTTCATGCCTTATTCTGGAATCATGGATTGAATCATATACTTTAATCTTAGAAGACCTTAAATCACCTACTCCTCCATTTTTATTTTACACATGAGGAAACTGAGGCTCAGGGAAAGAAGGTAAATAAACCACCTCAAAATTACACTGTAATCTTTTCTTGACCTGCTTCCCGTGCTATAAAGTGGTGATAATAACCATCCTACTTCATAGCTTTGCTGTTAGGTTCAAATGGTGTGAACATGCTTTACACACTTAAATCACAGTGTGAAGCCTTAATCACTCTAAAAAGGACCCTGGGAAAACACTCTGGCATGGGCAGTGTTGTCTTAGCACTGCCTGTTGCAAGCAATGCCATGCAGGGTGCACAAAATGCCAGCCTCGAATGAGCCAAGAACAAAAGTGTTTTCTTTGGTTACCACTGAGTCATCTCTACCATTGGTAAAGCAGAAATAGGGCCCAGGTCTACAGCAAAGCCTAAGGAGCAAACTGAGTGGAAAGATCAAGTCCCTGAAAGAACATGTGAGGATCTGCAAACAGGAAATGAGTCACACTTGTCCCTCAGCAGCTGAAAACTCATTCTCCCAGCTTAACCTACCTAGTTTTTCCTTTCAACCAGAAGGAAACAGTACAAATCTGGAAGCTCAACAAAGCACTTTTCCCCAGGGCTACAAGTAGTTTGGTCTAGAGTACTGAACAGGTCACAGAGATGGAACCTAAAACACTAGGATTCTAGACAGAAAAAATGGCACATGGGATCAGAGCAAGCCAAGGATCCAGGATAGGATGTCAAAAGCCAAAGGATGAAAGTATTAGGAAACAACACAGCTGCATCCATTACCCACAGAACTCCTGCTGTCTGCTTATGGAAGAAACCATGTTCCTTTGAAAACACCACATTGCCTGGGACACCATGGCACATCCAGGAAATTCTTCAGAGCGTATCTTGCAATCCAGAGCCCCAGGCCCAGGGACTGTGACTCATACTTATCAAGAGCTAGTCTGCCGTGAGAGCTTTCTTTTCTCTTTTTTGTACCAAGGATCGAATTCATGACCTCAAACTTACAGGCAAGCACTTGAGCCACTGAGCTAAACCCTTGGTCCTGCTGTGAGATTCCTAACCTATTTGCCCTTGTCCAAATTAAAATGTAGTTGTTCTTTTAATCCTCAATAATATCCAGCTGAAGGGCTAGAAATGCAGCTCAATGATACAATGCTTGCTGAGCATGTGCAAGGCCCAGGATTCTATCCCCAGTATCACAAAAAACAAAGCTCCAGCTGGGCTTGGCTGTGACTGAGGAGTGGGTGTAGTGCTTACTACATCACAAACTGCACTTGCAGTCTAGTTGGTTTCAGGCGGGAGTTGTTTTTTGAGACAAAGTCGTGCTATATAGTTCAGACTAGCTCTGAACACGGAGTGATATGTCTCAAGGGCTGGGGTTACCAGTGTGCACTACCACACCCAGCCAGGCTACATTTTAAGAGTTTTGAGGCCCAACATTTGGGGTAGCAACTTGACAAGCTAGGAAAAGCGGCTGTATTCTTCAGCTAACAGAGTGAGGGCATCTATCTGAGGAATTCCCTCAAGATAATCAAGTTCAATAATGCCTCATATCAACTGTTTCTCCTTTAAGAAGTGCTAGAATACTGACCGTCTCAAATCTCCCTTTTCAAATTCTGTACTTAAATTCAAACTGCTAGCACTAGACATGGTGATGCACACTAGGGAAGCTGAGCAGAATTGTTGCAAGTTCAAGACCAGCCTGGGCTACAAGTTGAGCTCAAGGCCAGCCTGAACTGCAAAGTGAAACCCTGTGAAAAGACCAAAAAATAAAATCAAACTGCTCTACTGACTTTCAAACTTGAAATCCAAAGCATTTGGTCCACCTTTGGATGGAATGTGCTACTCATTCGCCTTCCTCATCTGCAGGTCTGACGTGCTCAGAATCTGTCACTCCAAGGCTGGGGATTTAGCTCAGCGGCATAAGCCTTACAAGCGTGTGGTTGTGAGTTTGATTCCCAGCACTGATTTAAATGTCACTCCACACCTAACTTTTCTTCATTAACTTACATCCTCTACAAAATGTGGGAGTGGTAGGGAGATTTTACCATATTGCACAGAAATAAGTTTTTGTTATTTTTGAGATAGGTTCTTGCTATGCAGTTCAGGCTGGCCTTGAACTCAAAATGTAGCCAAGCTGGCTTCAAACTCACAGTGATTCTCCTGCTTCATGCTCCCAAGTGTTGGGATTACAGGTGTACGCCACCTTGCCAGGCCCAGAAGTAAGTCTGAACTTTCCTAGAGCAACTGATCTAGTCTTAATTTAACAGGAGCACTTCATAAAATCTACTTAGAGCAAAAAATTTCAAAGTTTAATATAATACAATTTGCAGTAAAATGAGAGTTTCATCAATACTATCCAGAGCTCAAAAAACACAAACGTTAAGTCTGGCAAGGATTTATTAGGAAGCTTTTTAATCACAGTGAATAAATGCCATGAACAAAAGAACTCAAGAGACCTCCAAATTCTGGCACTGGGCTTACAACACAAGTTAGAAGCTAATAAACATTAAGGAGGTTCCCACAGGATCTTAACTAACTCTCAATCTTATACCAACCAGGATACCTGCAAACACAGAAATGATTCCCATGCTCTCCCCAGACTGCTTAGCTAGGCAGCAGGAAAGAAGACCTTTCCCCCCAAGCTATCACGGGTCATCAGAAGACTTCTGCCTTTCGGGCTCTAACCATGGAACACTTGTGCATGACAGACAACTCCAAGCGGGCAACTTGACAGAATGCTGAGCAATGACAGGGATGAGCAAGCAGGGACAAGTGTTTCTAGCTGGAGACCCTCCTAATGGCTCAAACACACAGTTCTGAGGCGTCAGGTTTCCTACACACCAGGTGTTTCCATTTTATAAGAAACAAGTCACGCAAAAATCCTGCCACAAAGCAAGACACGGGATTCCATGGCCACTCTGGCTGGAAAAGCAAGCATTATCCATGACTGACAGATGCCACCCAGCCTGAGACCCAATTCCTGTAGTGCCCTAGAGAATGACGATTGTCCCACAGCACACACCCCACTCTCTCAGTGGGGCAGTGTCTTCCACAGGCCAGGTTTCTGCAGCAAGACCCAAGGACAAGGCTTGGCAGAGGCTGTGGCAGCCAACTCTTGCTGGAGCCTCATCTCCTCCTTCCCAACAGGCAGTCGTACATCTTCACTGACACAGCACATCTGTGGGAGCCGGGCCAGCCTTAGGAAATGAAGTGTGTCTGTGGGGTAACCTGATGGACCCGGTGGTCAGCCGGGTTGGCCGACGCTTCGTAGTTGCAGATGGTCACCTCATGTCGCCGAAGCTACAAGAAAACAGAGGCTGGGTCAGCCAGCCAGAAAAAAAACTGTCTTTCCCAGAGTACACACAGAGTGACCTCAGACAGGTTCTTTACTAAAGTCATCTCTAACTGTCAACCTGACAAGCCTGTAAAGATTAGCAAAGATTCACTGAAACTAAGACATCCACTTCCCCACCCCTTTTCCTCCTTCTCTCTAATGAGGGCACCATGAGAATAGAAAGCGGTCTATGTTATTTATCATCTTATCTATGGTGCCACAACAAGAAAGATCACAATGTTTTGTTTTGTTTTTTGGTGCTGGGGATTAACCCAGGGCCTCATGTATGCTACACACATGCACTACCACTGAGCCACACCCTTGGTCCCTGATCATCTATAAGACAAAGAATCTGTAAATGAGAAACTGCACTGATTTGAATTACATAATAACCTAGTAAGAATGAACTACATAAAAACCTACTCTGTGAAGGGAGAATAGTTAATAGTGATGAAACCAACAGAAACTGCAGACAGCGGGGGGCTCTTCTTCCCCTTCCCCGGAGCACCTGCGATGCGGGTGCAGATCGCATCTCCCAGCCCGCCTTACCTCAGTCCATTCTCCTCTCAGGCCGATATAGAAGACCTTTGTGGTATCTGCTCCAAAGTTTTTTGAAATATGAATTGAGAGATGATAGACATTTGAAAAGCGGGAAATTCTTGAGCATGAAAAGAAGCGAGAGAAAACACAGATTACTGATCAACAAGCATCTCCCCACCAGCGAAAACAACTTTCAGCTCCAACTTGTGGCAAAACCCAAGCAAATGTCAGAAAACACTCGGGCTCCTCTCTGGACAAGCAATTAATTTTATGGACATTTGCTGAGTGTCTGCCAGATCCTATCCAAGGCAACAGAATAAACACTGCAAGGAACAGGAATGAGAAATGCTTTGTAACCAAGCAGGGATGCTAAAAAGTGTAGCACTGATCTCTCCCTTAGGAAAGATAAAACTCGAAAAGATAGGTAACATGTACCTTATAAGTCAAGTCTCTGAAGCCCATTAAGCAAAAAGGAATTCTGAAAACATGTTTCCTAACACCAACCTAGGACTCTCCCAGATCTGCAAAGCACTTAAAAGTTAACTTATCTGTGGCTTACACCAACTGTCTGCCAAAAATTGACCAAATCAAGGACCAAGCCTCCTCTGAGTTTTGACTCATTTCTAATGTAAGACAGCTAGAAACTGACCAACAATAAACCGAGAGTCACAGAGAGCAGAAGTCAGGTCCTGTGCTTACTTTGTAGCATACTCTAATTCTCCTGTGACATCCCGATTCAGACTAAAGGTCTGATCTGGCTCTCTTTCTGTATCATCAAACGACATCTGTGGAATGTTCTTGTACCTGGGAAAGGAAAGGGAGAAAAAAAAAATCAAGAAACGTGCATCCTCACATCTATCAGTTCTTCAAAACTTCTTACTGACTGCTCAACTGTCTTCAATTGCAGCAAAAGGAGATCAAATTCTGAGGTCAAGTTTTAGAGACAAAAAAAAAGTTTTAGAAATGCCATTTTAGGGGGCTGGGGATTTAGCTCAGTGGCATAAGTGCCTGCCTTGCAAGCAGGCAGTTATGAGTTCAATCCCTGGTACCGATTTAAAAAAAAATGCCATTTATATATAATATCTTTAGGCTAACAAGAAAAAAGCAAAGAGCTGGGTGTGGTGGGACACACGGGTAGTCCCAGCTACTTGAGAGGCTGTGGCAGGAGGAATGCTTGACTCTAGGAGTTCAGAGCTAGCCCTGGCAACATAGCAAGACCTCATCACTTAAAAAAGAAAAGTATATAAATACGTAAGAGTCAAGAACTGTCACATAACTCAGTGCTACCTCTTGAGTTAAAAGCATGAGAAGCAATATGAAGAGATGGCTCAAAGGAGGTCACATGGAGCAAATGCAAGGAGAAATAAGCAACTCAGCACATTCACAACAAGCTGAGGATGTGAAATAAAACAGCTTACTCATGGAAAAGGAAAATACATACTTTGGCAGCAACACATTAAACACAGTGAAAAAATAAGATCAGGTAACCCTACGCCCAAGCATTTTTTTGTGGTAAAAAAATTACCCGATATGGTCAGTCACCTTATGGCTCTAGATTATATGATCTGGGATTTCTGTTTTGAAAGAGGACAAAATCTACAAACCTGCAAAAGGCTGTAAAAGCAGAATTGCTAGTGAAGAAAATATTTGCTAAAGAAAGACTAAGAGCCAGGCATGATGGTGCACGCCTGTAACCCCATCATTCAGGAAGCTGAGGCAGGAGGATCGTTGCAAATTTGAGACCAGCCTGGGCTACAAAGTGAGCTCAAGGCCAGCCTGGACTGCACAGCAAGATGCTATCTCAAAAGGAAAAAGAGAAAAAGAAAGAAAAGTAAAAAGTCTATGGAGGGGAGAGAAACAAGGACATATAAAGGAACTAAGACTTACTGCACAGGTATAAGTTCCCTATGATGAAGTGAGCAATATGTGTACCAATAAACTTTAAAAAAAAAAAAAAAAAAAAGGCCTGGAGCTCCTGCCTGGCAAGCACAAGTTTGTGAATTTGATCCCCAGTACAAAAGAAAAGAAAAGTCTAAGGCACAGCGATCTCCATAATGCTCCAATTCTGGAGGACTAACCTACATAGCTCCACCACCACCCAGGTGTTTTACCAACACACGTGATAAAGGCCTAGCTTTTAACTGCAGCAAAATGCATGTAATTTAAGAAGGGGGATGTTCCCTTCAAAGTGTTTTTAAGAATGATGCACAGCAGGATAATAAGAGTGCACATTTATGAGCAGCATTACGAGAGGCAATGTAGCCCTGTAGTTAAAAGCAGTGTCTCGAACTACAGAATGGCAGAAAATATCTGCTTAGTGTTCATGTGACAAGGCATTACTATCCAGGATACGTAAGCAGCGATCAACACACACAATGAAAGTTTAAAAACTTTATTACAGCAAAAGACACACTGCTGTTAATACCCCTCATAACCTCCCGCTTCACTTCCGACACACTTATCCCATTATTCTTGCCACTTTCTGAAGCAATTCTGGAAGTCCTCTTCTGTGAGTTCCTTTAGGAGGTGTGAAAAAAATACGGTGATGCTGCTGAGTGCCATCTAACCGAAAGGCAGTTTGTAAAAGTATTACAGTGTGTGCTCATTCGTCCACCTTACTCACTAGATCTGGTATCCCATGATTCTTCCCCAGAAGTCAAACTGACTAGGAAGGGTAAATACTTTGAATCAGTGCAGAACATGAAGGCAGCCACAGGAGCACAATTAAAGCCAGAAGAAAGGACTTCCAGAATTGCTTCAGAAAATGGGAAGAACTATAGGGTAAGTCTGTTTCAGGTGAGGGGGAGTACTGTGTGTCTTTTACCGTAATACTTTTTTTTTTTGAGACAGGGTCTCACTACAGGCTGGCCTTGAACTTACTATGTAGCCCAGGCTAGGCTCATACCCACGGTGATCTTTCTGATTCAGTCTCCTAAATGCTAAGATTACTGGCATGCATTACCATGGCCAGTTTAAACACAAAACTACTTTTGATTATATAATACCTCATATACAGAGATCAAAACAACTTCAGTAAAGAGGGTATAGTGTCACATACCTATAAACCCAACGCTCAGGAGGTTGAGGTAGGATTGCCACAAATTTGAGGCCAGCCTGGTTTACATAACGAGTTCAAGGCCACATTGAACTACATCTTGAAATAAATAAGCAGGCAGGCAGGCAAAAGTCCAGACACATCTCAAAATATGCAAATGGGCAACAAGTATATGAAAAATGCTCACTATCACTATCATGGAAATGCATATCAAAATCACTTCACCCATTTTGGGGTAGTTATTATCAAAAAGATGAAAAAAATGCTATGATATAAAGAAAGAGAAGCTCTCATACACCATACACCAATTATGGAAAAATAATTTTAGACTGCTATGGAGGACTCTCAAAACATTAGATACAAAACTACCATATGATTCAAGAATTTCACTACTGAGCATACAG
The DNA here is from genome assembly GCF_034190915.1 of Cavia porcellus. NCBI lineage: Eukaryota > Metazoa > Chordata > Mammalia > Rodentia > Caviidae > Cavia > Cavia porcellus. The sequence goes on along the minus strand of NW_026947508.1, from coordinate 17,917,304 downwards.
CCAAAGAAAAGGAAATCAGTATCTAGAGACATCTGCACTCATATGTTTTTATTTAGTGTAGCACTATTCACAAGCACCAAGATATGTAATCAACCCAGGTGTTCATAATGGATGAACATATATACTACACATTATTCAGCCATAAAAAGGATGAAATCCTGTCATGTGTGGCAACGGAGAACCTAAAGGATAATATGTGAAATGAAATGAACCAGGCACAGAAAGACAAATACATGTTCTCACTTATCTGGAGAATCTAAAAACACTGTTCTAACTGTGGTTCCCAGAGGCCGGGAGAAAGCTAAGGGATGAAAGGACGGACAGATGATATTTAATGGGTACAGACACAGATGGAGAGGAGGAATAACCTCTAATGTTCTAAATAGTACGGTAATACACTTTGGTTAACAACAATTGTACATTTCAAACCAGCTAGCAGAGAAGCTAAACCCAGGCCAACATTCTAACCCTGAACACCATCTACAGTCCTACACGGAAATTTTTTTTTGAACAAGGTTTCACTATGTGTCCCAAGCTAAATTCACTATGTAGTCCAGTCTGACCTTGAATTCAGTGATCATCTTGCCTGGGGCTTCTTAATGCTGGATTATAGGTATACACCACCACACTTGACAGGACTCTGAAGGTTCCCAACAGAAGGAAATGACAAACACTGCAGTGATACACCAATCATCCCGATCTGAACATTGTATACCTATGCTGCACTAACACACTGCTCCTTACAAACATGCACTTACTGTGTGTCAACTAAAGTAAAATTAAATAAAAAGTCAAAAAAGACAAAAAAATCGCAAACACACACAAAGGAGACAAAGTATAATAGGTCTCCATATACTTAGTGCTCATCTTCAAAGACCAATGTCATGCCAGTGTTGCCTATCATCCCACTTTAACACTACGTACTTTAAAGCAATCACAAATGTACTATTTTACCTGATAAGTACTTAACGCATTTTACCCATTAATACTTCAAAAGATAAGGACATCTATTGAAGGGAGGGTACTGTTATTATCATTGTTTTATTTTGTTTTGTTTTAGAGACAGAATCTCACCATGTAGCCCAGCCTGTCCTAGAACTTTTGATCCTCCAGACTTAGCCCCCCGAGTGCTGGGATTGTAATCCCAGGTTATGTTCTACCATGCTGGCTAAAAATGACTTTTAAAAACATGTCAGTCAGGCATGGTGGGGCATGCCTGTAATTCCAGCACTTGGAAGACCAGTATGAGTTAAGATCAGTATGAGTTTGAGGCCAGGCTGAGCTACATAGTGAGACCCTGGCTCAAACTAATTAGATAATTAAATTTTTATTTATTTTTATTTTTGGTACAGAGAATCAAACTCATAACCTCATGCTTGCCAGGCAGGTGCTATGCCTCTGAGCTATACCCCCAGTAGTAATTAAATTTTTAATACATACCTATGATACCATTTTATAATAATCAGCAATGTTAACAATTAAACAAGTTTTAATCCCTTTTTTTCCCTTGTACTTCTAGAAATCAAATCTAAGGCCTCAATAGGCTAGACAGGCACCCTATTACTAAACTATTACCTCTAGCATCAATAATCCTTTAATGTCATCTAGCACAGTGATGGAAAACTTTTTAGAGACTGAGTGCCCAAACTGCAACACAAAACCCACTTCTTTATCACAAAGTCCAATACTGTAATTAAACCTGTATAGTAGGGTTTTAGTTTAGAAAAAACAGTAACTCATACATTGACATCTTTTGTCTTAAAAGAAAAATAACACCCATACCACAGGTTTGCCACCACTGATCTAGCACCTGGTCTGTATTCAAATTTCCCTGATTTAAAATTCTCAGTTTAGGGGCTGGGGATTTAGCTCAGCGGCATAAGCACATGCCTTGCAAGCACATGGTCGTGAGTTCGATCCCCGGTACCGATTTAAAAAAAATAATAATAAAATAAAATAAAATTCTCAGTTTAGGGCCAGGGATTTAGCTCAGCAGTTCAAGCACTTGTTTGGTAAGCACAAGGTTGTGAGTTCAACCCCCCGGTACCAGAAAGAAGTCTCAATTTAACTTTTCTGGATGTGTCACAATGGCATGTCATAGTCAAATAGGTAGCACTTTAAAAAATTAACTTTATATAAAATAATGGTGTATCAACAATCAGCTAACCCTTAGATTTGGTAAACTGTAATGTACAATATAACTGTTAGGTATTTGTACCTGCTCACCCACAAGACACACATCATACTCCATACCAATTCCAAGCTCTTCAGATGGTAAAGGTTATTTAACATCTTTCTGCCAGCTTGAACCACCAGAGGTACATGTATAATCTTGATGGACATGGTAGTTCAGAGCTGCCTGGCAATGACAAACAGAATTACAGCCCTAACACGAACAAGTTAAGTCTTTCCACAATCTCGTGAGGTGTACTATTAATATGCCCAACTCACGTATGAGAAATTAAGGCAAGGTGAAGATATGCAAGTCATGTGGCCACTAATAAGTTGCCTGTAATCTGAATTTTGTTTCAGTATTTGACATGAAATCCATGGAGTACAGAGCCACAAACCTCAGCCTTTTTATAAAACTTTGAAATAGGGTCTAAGTTACCCAGGTGGGCCTCAAACCTGTGATGCTCTTGTCTCAACCTTAGAATACCTAAGATACAAGTTTCTGCCACCATGCTCACACAGCTATACCCAGAATCTGAACTCCCTGACTCTGGAGCCTACACTGGAATCCAACAACAGGGATGTCTAGTCCTCGGAAGCAAACCTATCTCCCCAAGTTTTTTGTTTTTTTTTTTTTGAGACGGGGTCTCGCTATGCAGTCCTGGTTGGCCTTGAGCTCACTTTGTAGCCCAGGCTGCTCTCAAACTCGCCAACAATCCTCCCACCTCAGCCTCCCGAGGGCTGGATTACAGGCGTGAGTCACTGTGCCCCAGCTTCTCCCCAATTTTTTTTTTCTTTCTCAAAGCACTTAATCTCCCCAATTCTTTTAAAAGAAAAAATAACAGTAAAACAGTTTCAAAACAGGATAGTTGGACAGTAACAATAATCAACACATTGCAAATTGTTAATTCACAGCAGTTGTTCAGAATACAAGATATAGACATGAAACATTGTCTAGAAAATTACTAGCATAAAACTTTCCCCTCAATGAACCAAAAGAAACCAGCTGTATCTTAACTGTCTTGTGTTTTGGAGGGTTTTGTTTTTGTTTTTTTTACTTTTTAGTTTTTAAGAAAAGGTTTTGCTAGGAGTTCAAACTGGTCCTGAACTCTATGTAGCTGAGGCTGGCCTCCAAATTGTGGTGATTCTGTTTCTCATGTGCTGAATTACTAGCACACAGCCCCTTACTCAGCTATTTTTGGCTTTGAGACAAGGTCTCACTATGTGGCTCAGTCTGGTCTTGAACTCGCCATATAACTTCAGTCTGACTTCAATCCTGTAATTCCCCTGCCTCAGCATCCCACACACTGGGATTAAAGGGATGCACCACTGCACCCAGCTATGGATTTGCTCTTTTTGGTTTTTGAGACAGGGTCTCTCTATATATAGTCCAGGCCAGTTAATTATGTAGCGCAGGCTGGCCTTAAATTTACCATCCTGCCTCAGCCTCCAGAGTACTGGGACTACAGGAATGAGCCATCATGCCTAGCATAATTTACTTTTAAACTCATGTTTTTAACATTTAAAATTATACCAAGTTCTTGAATCTCTTTAAAGTCCATTTAAATTGTTCAATTTTCATGATTTTTTCAGTGCTATAGGTCAAATGGGGGAGGAGCAAACCAAGGGGTTTGTACATGCTAAGCAAGGGGTCTACCACTGAGATATATCTCTAGCCCCAGATGAAGTTTCATTTATGTAAAGTTCACATATAAATTTCTTCAACACTCATCAGTTTTCTTTTTCTTTTACAAGGCTACACTGGAGTAAGATAAGCTATCAAGAAAGGAATAACATTCTCTGGCGGCAACAGATACAGTGTTGCAAGAGGTGTACAGAACTTTGCTAAATAAAGGTTAACACAAACCATATCAACATAACATAAGGGCAAACCTGCATGAAATGGCAAGAGGAAATTCTAAAGTCAAGTCCAACTCTAAAGTAGAGTCCATAAAGATCTTCTGAGATCACATTGATTATTTTGTTTGTTTGCTTCGGTACTGAAAATTGTACTCAGGACTTTGCATTTGCCAGGCAGGTGCTTACAACTAGGTTATTAAGAAAACTGCAAAGACGGGGCTGGGGATTTAGCTCAATGGCATAAGCACCTGCCTTGCAAGCAGGTGGTCGTGAGTTCGATCCCAAAAGGTGGGTGTGGTGCTGCACATGTAATGGAGAGGCTGAGGCAGGAAGATAGTTTCAAGTTCAAGACCATCCTGGGCTACAAAGTGAGCTCAAGGCCAGCCTGAACTGTACAGCGAGACCCTGTTTCAAAAAGACAAAAAAAAAAGTCATTCACACTGGCATTTATAGAATGGTCTCTGAATGAATGGTGCGATAGTATGGCACTCTGCAAAAAGGGGACAAGTTGCTGGCCTTGGCAGCAACTTAATCTAAAAAAATCATTGAGCATTGGACTAGGGATTTGGCTCAATGATAGGGCACTTGTGAAGACCCTAGGTTTGATCCCCAGCATGGCAAAGAGTAAAATAAAAAATGAGAAAAGCATATTATGATATAAATGAGCATAAGACCAACACAGTCTTAAAGGAAGAACACTGACACTGGTAAAAGGAAAATGATATTATTCTAGAATAAAGTGTTACCAGAAAAAAATAAAGAAAGTTAGCTTGATGAGGGCCTAAACCCTTGCCACTTACAGTCTCATCTCAGAGGGGTGTGAGTCATCGTCCTCTCCCATTATAATGATGCCTTTGAGCTTGACATTGCCTGTAAATCTGCCAGAACCAAAGAGAAGATTGTGAACTTGAGGTTAAATCGCTAAACTGGTGTGACCTTCAGCAAAACCATTCCCCTTTCTGAGCTTCGCTTTATTCACTTGTCAGACTTCTACTAGACAACTTCTAAGACCCTGCTAGTTCTGGCATTCTGTAATTCTAAGAAATTTACCTCACCTTCTCATTGTTCAACAAATATATCTGTTTCCAGCCTGCTCCAGAAAAACCAATGATGCTTTTCTCCTCAAACCCACCAAAGTAATTTACCCCATTTCTAGAAAGAGATGTGTGTTCTTGACACAACAAATGAATGAATCCAGAGGAAGCAACCAGTTACAGCCTGTTTAGTCTGAGGCAGACACCAAAGAGATACTTACGGAATATTAAACAGAAGCTCTTCATCTGCATCACTTTCAACAAACTGGAGGGGATGGGGAGGAGGGAGGAGAAAGCAACAAATATTTGCTGAGAGCCTACAATTTCAGGCATCCCCCACCCTGTTCTATAAGCAGGGGTGCAACACAAATGAGGTAACCTTCCTCGAGTTTTGCAGGATTTAGTAACTTGAAGCTAACTGCTCATAACTTCTCGGCCTTTCGGCTAGGTTCAAGTGAAGCTAATTGATCTTATTCTAATATCCATAGTGCATCCTGTGAGTTCCTATGGGGGGGAGATGATGTGTATTTTTCTGGGGAGAGGGCCCCAAGCTTTCAGATGGCTCTCAAGAGGGCACTGTGCTCTAAACGGGAAACACCCATCATCTTCCTAGGGAGAGCTTTACCAGGTGATTTGATCAGGCAGGCACCGAGACCCACAATGAAAAGTCAGGGAAAACACCCTTAAAACCAAGCTCTCTCACAGCCCACACACTCTGTGACGGAGCCTTAAGCTGTGTGAAGCCAAAGCGCCCACTTTTCCTCTTCGGGTCCGTTTCCCTAGGTGCAAAATGAGGAGACTGGACCCTGCTGGCTCCTCAAAGGCTGACAGGAGACTACAAGAAAGCGCCTGGCGACCGTGCTATAGTCCTTTTCCACCTCAGGAGCGCGGCTGACCCCGGCGGCCCACCTTGGAGCGGTCGGTCCGCTCCTCCCACGGTTTGAAGACGCCGCGGCCGCTGCCCTCGCGGCTCTCGTTGAGGCACTGCAGCCGCTCCAGGTCGATGCGCAGGTACAGGCCATAAGCCAGGCCGCGCTGCTCTGGCGGCTCCTCTCGTTCGGCTGCACAGCGACAACCGCCCCCGCCGTGGCTGTGCCCGTGCGACATGGCGACGCCGCCACACGAGTATGTGGCTCTGGCACAGGACAGCCGCGACGCGTCCACCCGCTCCGGCCGCCAAGCGCCGCGTCCGCCGCGTCGTAAAAGGCGCCCGCGCGTGACGCATGCGCCAAGGGAGAAGGGGGCGGGGCCCTGGATCGACGTTTGACAGACGCCTTCCGGGGTTGACTCTTTCGGTGCTGGAAGTGAATGCGCTCACTCGCTTATCTTCACGGACGGAGAAATTGAAGGATAGAATGATGCAGCGGATGTTCAGAGCAGATGGTAGGGCCGGGGTTAGACTCCTTCTGTCCTAAGCTAAAGTCTGCGCTCCCTTCTTTAGCCACCACGGTTCTTTGAAGCTGCGGAGTGATAAGGCCCTGCAGACTAAAAAACATCGTGTTATCACAGCATGACTCACTTTGCTAGCAACTTTCTTGACCGGTCCGGTCCGATGAGCCGCTAGATCTGGAAACAGATGCAGGGTCAGCTGCTGACGGTTTGAGGCTGTGAATAAGTCATTTCCCTGGTTCTCCTCGCCTGTAACTGGGAAGAATATTTTCAGTTGCATAGGATCGCAGTGAGTACTGTGTTAAATGAATGTGATTCAGGAACCCAACGTGGTGGCGCATGCCTATAATCCCAGAACGGGGGAGGGGGGGGGGAGGCAGGAGTTCAAGGCTAGCCTGGGCTACAAAGTGAGTTTACACTAGTCAGAACTGCACAGCAAAAACCTGCTCCAGAAAGACAACAAACAAACACAAAGGTCGACAAGAGGTAGGCGTTCAATGGCTGTCGAATTATTATTGTCAAATCCAAGCAGTGTCAGCTCTACCGGTGTTGAGCAAGTGATTTAACCTCCTTGAAGTTTAATTTACCCCCTGTAAAGTGAAGGATTTGAACTAGGTGATCTTTAAACTGCTTCTCCTGTATGGATATTTTGGAACAGTTCTTTTAAATGGCTAGTTGTGACCCAGTAGAAGGTCTTAAAATCCATTTTAAAATCCATTTTAGTAGATTGTGGCCACATTTAAAAGAATAAAATAGAGTGCAATAAAAAATCAAAATGTATCACACATAAAGTTGCAAGGAAAGTAATTTTGTTTCCTTTTGGGGTTTGTGTACTCAGACTCAACAAAAAATGTTTCATTTTGTGGGTTAAGGTCAAAAGAATTGAAAGCCAGTCTTTAGAGCTGAAATAATTTTGTTTTCAGAGTGGGATATTTATTTACCCCTTTGATAGGGAGGAAAGGTCCCCAGGACTTCACAGAGGGCCCAGGCAAGACTGGTGAAATACAAATCAAACTATTATCTGTTCAAGTTCATTCATAAATATTTTGATGTCCTACTTCAATTATCTGTGAAATAAGCAAGTTTTAGTTCAAAACAGTTCAGTGTCATCAATTAGTCCTCCTTTCACATTGCAGACTCAGGCACAGGGCTTGGCATGGAATACACAGTAAATGTTTGTGTAACTGAATCTTACTCTCAGTAGCTTTCCTTGGAAATAGTAAGTCCTACTGAAGGGCCAATACAGGCCTTAGCCAGGACATCTACTCACTATGACATGTTTCCTGTTACCTCCCTCACTGTCATTGTTTTTCTTTCTTTCTTTCTTTCTTTCTTTCTTTCTTTCTTTTTTTTTTTTCTTGAGACAGGATCTCACTATAGTTCAGGCTGGCCTCTAATTTGCAGCAGTCCTCCTGCCTCTGCTTCCCAAGTGCTGGGATTATGTGAATGCAACACCACACCTTGCTCACTGTCATTTTTTTTTCTGTCTTTTTGAGACAGGGTCTCGCTATGCAGTTCAGGCTGGCATTGAGCTCACTTTGTAGCCCAAGCTGGTCTCGAACTCACAACAATCCTCCTGCCTCAGCCTCCCGAGTGCTGGGATTACAGGCGTGAGCCACCACGCCCAGCTGCTCACTGTCATCTTTAATGATGTGTGGAGCTCTGTGTGCCATACATAGCACCCAGCATTGTGCTAAGTAGGTTATGTAGTTCATCTAAGTTACTTGTCCCTTGACTTGAGATAGGTACTGTAACAGTGTTATCTCCAGTTAAAAGACGATGAAAAGTGAGGCTTAGAAAAGGTGAATTAACCTGCAAAGGCTAAAGCTAGAAATAACCTGGCTTTGAACTCAACTCGTAGTATTCCTGAAACATATCTTCTCAGTTTTCAGGAGAAAATGGGAACATTTCAAAGTAATTATATTGTAGCAATTAGCTAATGCCACATAATAACCATTGTAAAACAATTGATTTAAACAACAATATTTATTTACTTTTTTTTTTTTGATACTGGAGATTGAACTCACAACCCATGCTTGCCAGGCAGGTGCTTGTACCACTAAGCTAAACCTTCAGCCCTTATTTACTATTTTTCATGATTCTATAAATTAGCAGTTCTCTTGTGGACCAGTTTGGCATAAGTTGGAAGTTTGGAGTACCCTCGCATGTCTCTGTGATATTGGTCATCATGCAGGGTGTTGGGGCCACGCATCTCCAGCAGACTAGCAAAGCTTAATTCCAAGATGAAAGTCCCTGAGTTCCCAGGAGCAAGAGAGGACAAGACCCAATTGCATAAACACTTTCTCATCCTCTGATTCTATAATTTTTCTTTCTTTCTTTTTTATGTGAAGCAGAAGCTTTCTTAGTTATCTTTTTTGCAGTTCTGGGACTCAAATACAGAGCCTCGGACGTGGTGGGCAAAGACAAGTGCTATGTCAGAGCCGTGCACCATTCCTGAGGCTCTCGCTTTTAGACTGTGGAATCACTACCATCGTAAATAGGAATATGTTTCAAGTTGTCCTGGCCACTGTAATGAGGTTGGAAGAGGCACAGAAAGCTTAGACATTTCTCCTTTTCATAGGGCTTGTTTGCTTTAAAATCACTTCAATATTTTTGTTAAAGGTATCCCATGGATAATGTGTTCAGTGTTTGTTCTAATGTTTTCATCTGCTCATGGGAAAGGCAGAAGATGCCACCGTAGGTCTTGCCAGTCACTAACTTCCTTCTCAAGGACATGCTCCGTGATAATACATAGTCACTAGTCACAATAAGGACCATCTTCCAGAAAGGCTTTGCTAGTTTCTGTATTTATAGGATTGCAAAGGTAACATTTAAGCACATATTCAGGCCTTTCCACATTGAATAAAAAGCCCCCCCACACACACGTGTTTGTGACCTATGACGTAATTAATGACTGGAGGCATACCCACGTTCACTACATTCCTGAGGTTTCTATCTGCTCCTGAGGGTGGACATCTGGTCCCTGGCTGTCCCACAGGGACCACATTCCTATTTGCTAGCAGCCCACTGATACTTGACGTCTTCAGGATCACAGAAGGTATTTACACAGCTATATTGGCGGGTTTCTTCCTTGCAAGTTTATTACTGCCTAATAAAGTGTGACTGTAGAATTTTCTACCTTCGTGCATCTCTGCATGTCCCCCTACTGTGTTCTCTTACGTTTCACAAGGCAAAACACGGAGAAGGAGCTCTTCTGTATGAGTTCTATGGTGGGTAATGAGCTTTGGCTTTGTAATGAAGGCTTTCCTACAGTCACTGCATTTATAGGGTTTTCTTTTTTTTTTTTTTTTTTTTTTGTCTTTTTCATTTTTATCGGTACCGGGGATCAAACTCACGACTGCCTGCTTGCAAGGCAGGTGCTTATGCCACTGAGCTAAATCCCCAGCCCCATTTATAGGGTTTTCTTCAGAGTCATCTCTCTGACCTGTGAATAGGATTGTCCACACACAGTACATGGAAAAGGCATCTTTGCTGAGAGTATCTCTCATGAGCTCTGAGACAGACCTGGATGAAGGCTTTGGCATAGTCGGTACATTCATTGGGTTTCTCTCCTGTGTGAGTTCCTTGATGCATCACAAGACTATTCTGAATGAACCCTTTTCTGCTTCATTACATGTATGAATTCACATATGCACAGTGAGCAGTGATTTCCTGGCAAAATGTTTCCCACATTCAGGGCACACATGCGTCTTCCGGTGAATTGACAACTGTAACACCCAGATTAACTAAATCAGTGAGGTGCTGGCTGTGGAAGGCACCCCTGAGCACTATTGCTGACAACATAAAAGGGAAAACTGAAGAGGAAGAGGTGGCACAGTTGATTCTCCTGGAGGAACTGGTCATGCTGGCTTCCTGATATGAACACGGTTGTTCAGTCATCTGAAGAGCTTGGGACCTCATTGTCATTAGGATAGCCATGGTACTTTTGGGGGAGCTCTGGCCCTTCCTTTGAGCATCGCTTCATGGCTCCAGTGCCGATCCCTCAGATTGTTGGCACAGATCCTTCCTCCTGCTGGCGTAGACTTTTTAGCTTCTACTGCTAGCTTTTGGGTCTTCCCAGTGGAGATCATTGATATGGACTTGTATGAGATATTGTCATGGACTCCTGGCCTCCAGCTGGACTTGTGAAGGACTTTCGCATGTGACCCAAGCCCTCAGCTAGGTTCTTTAGGTCTCTAGTATGTGGACAGACTTCCTGCACTCTTTTGTATGTGACTACTTTGAGTGACTATTATAGGATTATATTATAATAATCCTATAAGTTATGTGTCCTGTATTAAATTGTTTCTCTTACAAACCCTGACTATAACAAACCTGATACCAAAAATAAGTGGGGTCATTGCTGTGACTATACCTGTCTGTGCAGTTCAAGAACCTTTGGGAAAGAATGACTTATGGGAAGAGTTTGGAAAAATTCTGAGATGCTGCCTTAAAGAATAGAGCTGGAATGTCTTGGGCTGTTCGGTATGGGAGATTCTGGTTAGAACTCAGAAAGGTGATAGAAATCCTGCCAGTAAAGATCAGGCTCAGGAGATTTCTGCTGGGAAGAAGGACTGCATTGGGTGTTGGGCTCTAGATGACATATGTTATGGATTGGTAGAAAGTTCATCTGCATTTTGCTCTTGTCCAGAGATTTTGCCTGAGACTGAATTTAAGGGCAGCAAACTAATTAATCTGGCAGGAGAAATTTTAAGGCAATTGAATGTTGAGGCTGTGACATGGCTATTATTGGGGACTTTTAGCCAGATGTATGTGGAGAATCAAGAGCAAAGAGCCCAGCAGGATGATTTAAAATGTTGTGAGTTTGGGGAGAAAGGAAGCTCCAGTAGAGCTGTGCACTACAAAGATAAAGCTCAGGAGATCTCAACTGCTGAGGAGAAATGGGAGAATAGAAAGATGGCTGGAGAGCACCACAAGATGCTGCGTGTCTCCACCCTTTGCAGCCTCAAAACTGCAAAAACAAAAGACTTTGATATGAAGAAAAAACTGCAGAGCACCATGTTCCCAAATGGCAGTAGCATAGAGAATTTGTTCCTCAGAATCAGGTTCAGAGTGCCTAGTGATTCAGGCACTGGACTCTTACAGCCAAGAGAGAGGAAAGCCTGGCTACTGCTCCAGTTGGCAGCAGACCTTGGCATCATTCATGTGGCGCTGGTTTTAGGTACATGCAGTGTGTGAGAGTTCTAAGGTTAAGAAGGCTTCCATCCAGATTTCAGAAGAAGGCCTAGCAGCCCAAGTAGTAAGCTGCTGAGAGGGTGTGAGTGTGAAACCAACGGTGCAGTGGAGATCCCAGAAGTTTGGAGAAGCCAGGAATACGGATGATCTGAGGGAATCTGCAGGGAGGGAACAAAGCAGGCGCAAGAGAGAAGCTGTGGGAGCTACAGCTACCAGCACTGCCTTAGTGGCAGAGCAGTGTGAACTCTTTGGAGCTCACAACTTGCCACAGATTGCTTTGGATATTCCACATGGAACTACAGGATTTAATGGTGGATTTTGGACTTACTTTGGTCCATTCCTTTGTATTCCCCTGTTTGTTCCTTTTGTAATGGTAATGTTTATCTTGTGCCATTGAATTTTGGAAGTGTTTAACTTTTCTTTCACTTCTACAGGGGCTTGCAGCTAAGAGTTTGCCTTATATCTCGGAGGAGACTTGGGACTTGGACTTTTTTAGCAGTCCTGACACTGTTAGGATTTTGGCAACTCTTGTTGATGGACTAAATTCCTTTTGCATAACAGAAGTGCGTGTCTTTGTGGGGCCAGGGACAGAATGTTATGGTGTGTGTCTAGATGTCCCCCCAAAGCCTCATGCAGTTATGGGGGCAGGCTTCTAGAGTTTGTGATTGACTCATGATCAAATGCTGGGATCTGAGCTCAATCCCCAGTACCCCCCCCCAATGGTGGGATTATGGATGTGAGTGCTACACCTGCCTTAGGGTGGGTAACATGCTTATAATACAAGGGACAGAAAGAGTTTTCTCTCTCACTCCTCCCCCTCCTTTTTTTTTTTCTTTTGCTATTTCCCCCCACCATGGACTATTGCTCCTGTGCCGTGCCACTCTGACTTGGAACTGGCTGGTTACTGACTGAAACCTCCACAAACTGTGAACTAAATTAAACCTTCCCTTCCTTAACTTTGGGTGTCTGGTGTTTTGTCCCAGCAATGAGAGAAAAGTAGCCAAGACAGGGATTATTTCCTGTATGTGTTTTCTGAGTAAGCTGAGATTTCCTGAGGACGGTTTTTCCCACATTTACTATGTTTCCGAGGTTTCTCTCTCTTGTGAACACTCAGATGTTTAGTGAAGTTGAACTTCTTGTAGAAGTTTTTTCCACAGATACTACATTCATGAGGTTTCTTTCTTAACTGAATTTTCTTGTGTTTAGTAAGCTGAGACTTCTTGAGGAAAGCTTTCCCACACTTAGCACATTTATGGGCTTTCTCTGTTTTGTATATTTGCTGGTCTTTAAGGAATTGTGACTCAGTGCTGGTAGGTTTTCTACTTTTATGGGGTTTAATTTTAGTATGAGCTTGCTCATGAGTATCTTAGAGAAAGGATCTCCTATCTACATTTAACTCAGTAAGCTCTTTTATGGTATGTTTTCTGCTCTGGTTGGACAAATCTAAATATGGTTTCAAAATCTTTCCTTATAGATCAAGCATATCATGATTTGGCCTTAAAGGAAAATGACATTTGCACCTCTGAAGTGCATTCTGTTTATAGCATTGTTCCATCCTCTTTGGCCTTTTTTGGTTTTGCAGTTGCTGCTGCAGACAGTTGTCAGCTTTCTCAATTTCCAGATGGATTTGACTGTGGATTTCATCTTTTAATGTCCACAGTGGCTTTCCTCATTCCAACGTGCAGAGGGCATCTGGCCTGCTGGTTTGGAACACCTCTGACGCCAGGCTGCTGTGGTTTCCCAGCATCACATCCTGGCACAGGCCCTTCTGAGAAGGATCAAGGAGCTGCCACTCCCCCCAGGTGGATCTCACAGCCACATTCTTCAGTGTCAGTGACTCCTGGACCTTTGTCATGTTCCTCTGCTTCAGGAACGTGCAATAACTGAGATGCTCTGTCTTTAGTGCCTTCTGATTCTGCCTTAGATTTTTATTTAGAAATCTGAGTCTTTAGTCAGAGCTGTCCCAAGAAAAGATGATATACATCCAGGAACCTCCCTGTCCTTTTTCACTCAAGTATTGTTGCTCCGGGAGCAGGACCACTTCAGACTGGGTTAATCCTGGCTCCCCCTAAACGTCCCATGTGGCAGCTTGAAGAACTGAGGGGGAACACATCATTCCTAAGGTTTATCTGTAGTGTGGGCTAATGATGGGGGGCACGACATTTTGTCAAGAAGAAAGGCACAATTGGTTTCAGTTCCAACCTGTAATGTGCCTTATGTCTCCGAGCACCTGCACCCCACTGCTGGGTGCATCCTAAATCTCTATTCTAGTAAACCCTTCTCTTGCCTCCAGTGAGGAAAATCCTGAAAATTCTTTTTCCACAATGGGGTCAGCAAGCCTGCAAACTTACTTTGCTTTCCCTTTGACTCCACTGAGATCTCCAGGGTGCTAAGGCAAATCTCATCTTATGATTGTTCTGTAATGTTGCATGAGCCAGAACAAATTTCATGGCTGAATCTAAATTGAAAGATGGAGAGACAGACTTCACTCATGATTAGAGAAATTACAAAATACCATGGCTTCTTCCCCCTTCCTGCTTACATACACCTATGTTAGTTTTCTTTTGTTGCATAACAAATTATTTCTCAATTTAATGGCATAAAACAACAATGAACGGTTATTATCTCAATTTCTGCAAGTCATTAATTTGGAAGTAGCTTAGCTGGGTGGTTCTAGCTAGGGGTCACTCAAGAGCCTGAAGTCATCTAAAGGCTTGAGTAGCCTCCAAAGAGCACACTCACAAGGGGATAAGTTTATGCAGGTTGTTGACAGGAGGCCTTGCTTCCTTGCCCTGTGATCTTTACTATAAAATTCTTTGAGAAACTGGGCATGGTGGCACACACCTGTAATCCCAGCACTCAGAAGGCTGAGGCAGGAGGATCACACCATGAGTTCAAGGCCAGCCTGGGCTACATAATGAGACCTTGTCTCAAAAAACCAACAACCGGGCTGGGGATTTAGCTCAACGGCATAAGCGCCTGCTTTACAAGCAGGCAGTCGTGAGTTCGATCCCTGGTATGGATAAAAAAAGAAAAAGACAAAAAAAAAAAAAACCCAACAACAACAAAAAAAGAGGGGCTGAAGATATAGGTCAGTTTGAAAGCCTTGGATTTAATCCCTAGTACCACAAAAAAAGGGGGGAGGGGAGAAATATAAGTCCATAAGTATAGGGCTTAGTGGTAGAGTACTTGCCTAGCATGCATGAGGCCCTGGGTTCCATCTCTACCACTGAAAAAAAGTTCTTTTTGCTTCAATTTTGGTTTTTTGAGACAGGGTCTCACACTGTAGTCCAGGCTGATCTTAAACTCACTAGGTTTCCCAGGCTGGCCTAAAACTCCCAGTGATCCTCCTGCGTCAGCCTCCAAAGTGCTGGGATTATAGGTGTATGCCACCACAACTGGCCTGTTGTCTTTTGAGACAGAGTGTCACTGTGTAGTTTAGGCTGGCCTGGAGCTCATTATGTAGCCCAGGCTGGCCTCAAACTCAGCAATCCTTCTGCCTCAGCCTGCCCAGTGCTGGAGTTTCAGGTGTGCACCCCCATGCCCAGATGATTCCCGATTATAGGAGTCCCAGCACCATACCAAGCTCTCTCGGTGCCTGGCATTCTGAAGCATGAGAATGTGAAATGTGGCTTCTTTGTCAATTATTGGGTGGGATGCCTGCTGGACCCTTTCAGTGTGGAGCCCCTAGCACAGAATGTGAGCGCACAGGGAGGGAACAAACATGTGTACGAGACCCCCAATGAGGCACCCAGATTTAGCGATCTGAAGAGAAAGGGACTGGGGGTCCTACCTGCCCTCTCTACCACCTCATGCAGAGCTCTGAGGCCCAGAAATGGAAATGCCCTCTTCCAGGTCCTTGTGAAGGGTTATTTATCACAGTCACAAAAAACAGACTGTATTTTTTAACCATTGATTCACTTTACTTTGTGAAGTCTGCTTCTACCTGAGCCCTAGCCTGCCCCGATAGTACCTGTGGCTACTAGGCCAGTTGCTTACCTCCTCTAGGCCTCAGATTCGTCATCTTTAAAATGGGAATAATAAAAGTGCTTAACTTACAGCTTTATTGTGATGGAAGAATGAGACAAGCCTTGAAATGTGTTTGCCACAACCTGGAGCTTAGGTAAAGGCTGCTACT
This sequence comes from Cavia porcellus, assembly GCF_034190915.1. Taxonomy (NCBI): domain Eukaryota; kingdom Metazoa; phylum Chordata; class Mammalia; order Rodentia; family Caviidae; genus Cavia; species Cavia porcellus. The sequence goes on along the minus strand of NW_026947508.1, from coordinate 17,901,515 downwards.
TTCACTATTGCCCGGGCAGGACTGTCAGAGCAGCGCCCCTGTCTGGTTGAATAGGAAACTGCAGTTGCTAACGGGGCTCAGTTTGGGAAGAACTGGCAGGGGTGCGGGTGGCTCAGCTGTGTCCCGGAGCCACTCTACTGTTCTTGGTATTGGGCTCCTGTCTTGCAAGAGGACAGATGGGAATTCTCACCGAAATTAGCACTATACGATCTGGGGGCAGGTAGGGAAACTTTCTAAGTTGTTTTCTTTTGGCCATTCCTGCTTCCTTCTCTGAACAATGTCATGGCTCCCATACTGCTTAATTTGTCTTCTTCTTTCCCTCTCTTCTGTCTCAGCTTTCCTGGGAGAGAGGAACTGGAACCAGTTTTATGCTTCCTTGAATGCAAAATAAGGGTATAAGTAATAAAAACAGATAAACACAGAAGGCATTATCCCCATTTTATAGATCATAAAACTGGGGTGCAGAGAAGCCGAGGAACCTGCCCAGAAGCACACAAGCAGTTAGCAGGAAACCTGACTTAAATCCTGACCGTTCAGCTCCCCCAGGCCATGTTTTTAACCATCCTGAACCTCTTGCAAATATCAGTACCATTTTTTTTTCTTAATCGGTACCAGGGATCAAACTCACGACCGCCTGCTGGCAAGGCAGGTGCTTATACCGCTGAGCTAAATCCCCAGCTCCTTCAGTACCATTTATTACTTACTCTGTGCCAGGCTGATACCTGAACCGTCGTGGTGCACTTAACAGCTGTATTACCTTGGGCGTGCTGTTGTCCTCAGAGTCTCAGATTTGTTTGTTTGTTTGTTTGTTTGTTTTTTGAAACAGGGTCTCACTATTTAGTGCAGGCTGGCTTTGAACACACTATGTATCCCAAGCTGGCCTAAAACTCACAGTGATCTTCTTGCCTCAGCCTCCCGAGTGCTGAGATTACAGGTGTCCCTGAGAATGCCTGCAGCTCTTTTTACATGCTAGGTACTGCTGTAAGCACTCTGTGTATTTTAACACATCAAACTGCCATGGGGTCATGATGCAAGGTTGGAGATGTCTCACTTTTAGAGGAAGAAACAGAGTGAGGTTGGCTGGGCTGAGGCTGTAGCTCAGTGGTAGAGTACTTGCCTGGCATGTGCGAGGCCTTGGGTTTAATTTCCATCACTACAAAATTTAAAAATGAGAGAGAATCTGACTCTGTAGAGTCTGTGCCCTTTGCTGGCTTTGTGAGCTACCTAGACCCAGGTTGCGGTTTTGCCTTTGGAGTTTGGTGCCACGCGTGTATATTTCCAGTTTTCTGTGTCCAGGCACGTGGTTGGATCATCTTCCCTTGCCCCTTGAATTTAGGTGTGGCCTACAGTGGGCTAGGAGGCCCTTCTGGGCGGGGGCAGTCTTCTCAGCTTGCCTGGATTTTGTATTTTGAGGTGCTGGGGATGCAACCCAGGGCTTTGCACGTGCGAGGTGAGTGTTACACTACTGAGCTGCACCCTAACTCTGCCTGGAGAGCTACAGCATAGAGATGATGCTTCCTTTAGTCTGTACCTCTGCTGGAGGATGACACAGATGAGATGTATGTAGGCCAACAGTGCACAGGTAGGAAACCGTCGTTCCACGCCCCTCGGTTCTTGGGCCTTGGTACTATAGTGTGGCCAAGCCAGGGGTTCTCAACCCATGACTGTTCACACTCCAGGCCCAGTAATTCTGTTTGGTGGATTGTCTGTGAATGTTTGTGAACAGTCCTGGCCTCTGCCCACTAAATACTCCAGCACCCCATGCCAGTAACAATCAAAAATGCCTGCAGACCTTTCCCGGTGCCCAGTTGGGGACACAGTCATGTCTTATTGAGCACACCTGCTCTCACCTGTGCTAGCAGTCGGATTGTCCTCCTGCCAGTTCTAAATAAACCCCATTTGGTTAAGATCTATTTTTTCCCCTCAGTTCACGTCTGGTAGGGTAAATGTGCCATTATCTTAACAAGGTTAGTGGGAGGTATGTTTCACATAACAGCATCTCCACACTGTGGACACCAGAGGTGCTGGCCTGTTGTTGTCAGGGCTTACAAGGGGAACAATTTAATACAGGACACATAATTTATAATATTATTTTATGACAGTCACCCAAAGAGTCAAATACAAAAAAAGTGTAGGAAATCTGTCCACACACTAGAGACCCAAAGAATCTAACTGGGGACCTGGATCCCTTGGCAATGTCCTGCATGAGTCCAGTTAAAGACCTAGAGCCCATGACAATGCTCCCCACAAATCCAACTGGAGGCCTGGAGCCCACAGCAGTGACTCATGCAAGTCTGTTTCACAGATCTGTGCTGGGAAGGCCCGAAGGTCAGTGGTGGGAGCCAGAAACTCAGCGCCAGCAGGATGAAGGATCTGTGCCAGCAGGCTGAGGGATCTGCACTGGAGCCAAGAAGCAAACTCAAAACAAGGACCAGGGCTTCCCTGAAAAATACCACAGCCATTCTCAGCGACCATGAGGTCCTGAGCTCCTCTGACGATAACAGCCAAACTCAAATCAGGAAAGAAACTTGACAAGCTCCTCGAGGAGAACCAACAGCAATGGGAGACCCAACAATGCTACTTTTCCTCTCCAGTTTTCTTTTTCATGTTGCTGGCGACAATCCTCAGGTGGGCCTTCCATACCCAGCACCACGCTGATGCAGTTCAGCTGGGGGTTACAACCCACCACATGGCCATAATGTGTTTCTTGTTTGTTTGTTTGTTTAATGTTTTCTGTTTTTAAACTTTTTTTTTTTGTCTTTTTGAGACAGAGTCTTGCTATGAGGTTCAGGCTGGCCCTGGCCAACAATCCACCTGCCTCAGCCTCCCTGAGTGCTGGGATTACAGGAGTGTGACACCACACCCAGCTAAGACTTCTTTCCTTTTGGTTTTATTTTTGGTTTTGTTTTTGGTACCAGGGCTGCTGCTGAGCTAAATCCCTGCCCCTCTAAACTTTGAAACAAGGCTCTCACTAAATTTCCCAACCTGGACTCAAATTTATAATCCTCCTGCCTCAGTCTCCCAGAGGGCTGAGATTATAGATGTGTACCACCATCCACTCAAATTTTTTTTTTCCATTTTTATCAGTACCAGGAATCGAACTCACAACTGCCTACTTGCAAGGCAGACACTTATGCCGCTGAGCTAAATCCCCAACCCCACCCACTCAAATTTTTTGGTTTGTTTTAATATGCTGAGAGGTTCTAATATGGAAAATAATCACATCAATATTTCTAAGTCAGATTGGTCTATAGTTTATGCTGATTCAGTGTCACCATCACAGGGGCTTTCACAGTGTCTTCCTTTCTACGCTTTGGGATGGTAGGTGGCGTTGGGATTGCCTGATCTGTGAAAGTTGAAAGAAATCCCCCCCACCCCAAGCCCTCCTCGGACCCAGAGTTTTCTTAGTGTGAGACTCTACTTAGGCCCTTTACATTTGCCAGTCCTGCAGGGATCACTTCTGGGAGGTTGCATTTGCTAGACAATTGTCAGCTGCACATAGGTTTTCTGATATTTTTCATATAGTTGTGGCACAGGATTTTAAAAACTGGGAAAACTGGCAGAAGGCTAGACGCCTGCCTTTTCTGTAAAATATGGGAAAATGTGGCAGTACTGGGCCCTGCCCTGTACCCAGGGGCAATCAGGCTATGTCTGTCGTTTTCCTTCTGTTCCCAGCATTGACCCTGAGTCCTGCCAAAGCCCTGAGGTAAGAAGAAACTAGATAAAGTCTGCATTTTGGTGGTTGTTGGGGCCTACGGTGGAGGCCAAAAACAGTGAGATCTGCTCCAAAACCAGCAATGCTGCACTAACTGTTTGGGCTGAGGTCCCAGTTATTAGGAAGGACTCACTGACCTCAGAGCAGTTCTTAGCTTGTGAGCTTCCTTTGGGTTTTGTTGATTTAGCTTTTTTGTTTTTGTTTGTTGGATTTTTGAGACAGGAACTCACTATGCAGCCCAGGCTGGCCTCAACTCACAGTGATCTTCTGGCCTCGGTCTCCTGAGTGCTGGAATTACAGATGTGAGCCACCTTGCCCAATTTGAAAATTATTTTAAACAATTATTTATGCAGTTCTTTAGATGATAGCTGCATGAAGGTAGAGCTCATGTCTGTCGTAGCCAGTGACACAGAATGCGGAACACAGAAGCGTGCGAAAACACATGCAGGCTTCATAGCGCTGACCCATGGTCCAGCTGGCGAGAGCCAGTATTCATTTTTTTTTATGCCTTGGACTTCTAAGAACAATGTTTTGTTTTTGAGAGTTTTACCGTGTTGTCCAGGCTGCCCTTGAATGCTAGGGCTCCAGTGATCCTCCTGCCTCAGTTTCCCGAGTAGCCGGAAGTACAGGAGCATACTGTTGCCCCCAGCCATTGTCATGAGAATCACTTGGTGTCTTCATTCAGATGGCTACAACAGATTAGCACAGAGCAGTGACTCAAGCAACAAACACTTGTTTCCTAGGGTTCCAGAGCTGCAAGTCCAGGGCACTTCTGCCTCTGGGGGTGGCCGTCGGCTCATCACTCCCTTGCGCTGTGGGCAACCTGGAGCTTGCCTTCCTACCAGGACGGAATTCCCTCCTAAGACCCTCACACTGGCCCCCGAATTGCAGCATAAGCATTGAGGGAAAGAGAGCCAGGCATGGAAGATCACAAGTGTGAGCCCAGCCTGGGCAATTTAGCAAGACCTTGTCTCAAAATAAAATGAAAAGATTGGCTTAGTTGAAACACATGAGTTCAATCCCCAGTCCTGAAAAGAAATGTGGAATGGGTAAAACATTCAGTCCATAATCCTTCGGTTTTATTTAATGTATTTTCCGGCACCCCAGGCCCAAAAAGCATGCTTGAGAAATACAGATTAACTATTCAAATTTTTTTGGAAAGATGTGATATTTTAATACATGGGAGTACTACTCAGCCCTAAACTCTGGGGCTGGGGATTTAGCTCAGCAGCATAAGTACCTGCCTTGCAAGCACGGGGTCATGAGTTCAATCCCCGTACCCAAAAAAAAAAACCAAACAAACTTGAGGCTTCTGTAGGTAGATGGATGGAACTCGGTAAGTGAAATGAATCAGACTCACATGTGTAAACATTGTATTATCTCCCTAGGATGAGAAGTTGAAAGAAATTGTGTGTGTGTGTGTGTATTAAGAGTCACACTACTAATTTCTCTTGGTTTGTAAAAAAAGGTTTGTGTTAATATTTTCTGGACAATTAAATGCTGTTATCATGTTCTCTGAGTAACTAATTTAAATATAACAATATGCAATATATTAACCAGTTACCCTCTTTTTTGAAATTTTTCTCCTTTAAGATTTAAAAAAATTTTAGCAGTACCAGCCATTGAACCCAGAGTATTTGCAGTGAGCTACATCTGTAGCCCTTTTAAAAAAACTTTTGACATTTGGGAGGCTGAGGTAGGAGGATTGCCACCAGTTCCCTGCCACCCTGGCTATATAGATGAGTTCCAGGCCAGCCTGTACTACAAAAAGACCTGTGTCAAACAAAACAAACAAAAACAGTTTTTTGAAACAAGGTCTTACTAAAAGGGGGGAGTGGACAGGTGATATAGCCCAGGGTGAAGCCCTGGCTTGTCTCTAGTAGTGCACACAGATACACACATATGCGTGTGTGCACACACACAGATCCAGGGCCTCTGAAAACAGACTGTGACAGTGTGTTTGTCTCCATTCAGTCAAATAACCAGGGAGACTCCAGGTGATGAGGAACGCTGTGATGAGGGCACCTGTCAGTGACAAATCCCTCATCGGGGTCACGCTTCTGCCAAGCATCAGTTACACCTGGCGGACAGAGGAAACTGTTTTCATCGGTGAAGGTGGCCTTGGCCAAGGCACCTTTGCACTGGAGGTTGGCTCTGCTTCTGAAGCCTAACTGGTATAGTCGCCCCCTGGTACTAACTGCTTTGAAACTCATCAGACTTGGTACTCCCAGGACTCATCATCTGGTCCTCAGAGAGCAAGCCAGAGCTTGTTGACTGCCTTGGGAATCACTGTTTTGTTTTGTTTTTTTGAGACAGGGTCTCACTCCGTAGCTCAAGCTACCCTGAAGCCAGTGATTCCCCTGCCTCAGCCTCCTGAATGCTGGGATTACAGGCATGCACTGCCACACCTGGCTTTGCAGCCCTTTGCACCCTACAGATTTGTGTGGGGTTTGTCCTTTTTGGTACTGGTCACATCTCCTGGGACCAACTGCCAAGCGCTGCGGTACCACCTTCTGTGTGTTTAAGATGGTAAATGGCTGAGGGCATTGCTTTGGAGTCGGGCCAACACACAGCACTCCAGCTCGCTGAATCTCAATCCCCTCATCTCCTCTGCCTCAGTTTCCTCACGTTTTCAATGGGGCTCTCACCGCCTGCCTCACAGGATCTTTGTTGTAACTAAGACGGTGTGACCAAGGCAGGATGCTGACTGGCAACTACTAGGTGGGTAACTAGCCCCTGCTAGTTACCCCTCCCAGATTCCAGTGCCAGGGCCTGAGTTTCCCAGGGTCCAATACAGGTTCTGGCTCAGCAGATGTTGAATTAATGAATAAAGAACCAAGAACTAATTTAACAACTCCAGATACACCACCAGGCATGCTGACACGTATGTCTAATCCTAGCCCTTGGAGGCTGAGGCAGGAGGATGGCCGTGAGTTTGAAGTCAGCCTAGGCTAGGCTACATAGCCAAGTTCAAGGCCAGCCTAAACTACAGAGAGAGACCTTGTCTACAAACAAAAAAACAAAACCCAGGTACAGTTATCCATCAGCCAGTGTTCTACAGTTAACTTTGATGCGTAGCCATTTTTCTAAGTGAGAACTAAATTCTTTAGTAAGGAATTGTGAAAACTGCCAGCATGGTGGAACATGCCCATAATCCCAGCAGCTCTGCCAACTAAAACAGGAGGATCCCATTTTTGCAGCCAGCTTGGGCAATTTACTGAGACCCTGTCTTTTAAAAAAAGGTGGGGGGAGTTTGGAAGGACACAGGTCAGTATAAGGGCCCTCAAGTCAATTGTCAGTACCACACACACACACACAGAGGAAACTAAGTCCACACCATGTATAAAGATATCCTTTAGGAGATGAGGGAGACGTCCATCAGGTAGCTGTCTGTGGTTGTGAGACCCAACTAAGAGCCAACCCACTTCATGTATGCAGGGTCTCAAGTCCAGTCCTCGGCTGGTAATCATCTGATTACTTTTTTGGCACCGGGGATCAAACTCACCGCCTCACACTTGCCAGGCAGGCACTTGGGCCACTGAGCTAAATCCCCAGCTTGACACACTTTACATTCTTTTTTTTTTTTTTTTTTTTGTCTTTTTCCTTTTTATCGGTACCGGGGATCGAACTCACAACTGCCTGCTTATGCCGCTGAGCTAAATCCCCAGCCGCACACTTTACATTCTTTACAGCCGTACGGGGCCCTGCACCCTGGCAAGACTGGAATCAGGGAGGCAGAAACTCTGACAACACCAGCCATGGAGCGGGTGCGTGGCTCTGGCCGTGTGGTTCCACCTGGAGCCGCGGTTCCTGTTCTGTGCGGGCGCCAGCTCACCGCAGGCTTCAGAATGTCCCAAGGGACACAGCCTGTCTGCAACAAGTGCTCTTACAGCTTAGTCCTGCTCTGGTGTTCCCTACCCCTGAAACACCCCTTCCAAGTCCTGCTGCGCTACCAACAGAAACCAAATACCCGTCAAGGCCCAGCCCCGGACTAGGGTCCCTGCCTCAGCCCAGGAAACAGGTATCTTGTGACCAACTCTGTTCCCTGACACAAAAAGCAAAATACAGATGGAGGTTTTTTTGGTTTTTTATTTAGACATGGAATTTTTGTTTTTGTATAACTTATCTAATTAAAATATTCATCTCGGTAGTTACCACAAAAAAGTAACATAGAAAATTGTATTTACATTTTGGGACCAAAATACAAATGAAGAGCAGGAAAACACCTTGCCCCTTCCCCTCCCGCCCTGAGGAAGGGAGAAAGCCCCAAAGAGCCCGCCCGCCACACCGAGGGTCACAAGGGCTGATCTGTCATTTGGTGATCCAGGTGTAGTGTAGCACAGAAAAAAGGTTACACGAGGCTTCACGACCGAGACCAAGGCTCCGTCCGCGTGGCCTGCGCTGCGCTGGTGGCGCCGCCAGCCCCAGGGCTCAGTGCTCAGTGCTCAGTGCTCAGCCCCGCTCTTCTCACCAAGCCAGCCGCGGCGCGGACACAGGAGACGGGAGAGCCGGCTCTAGGCCAGCAGGGTTCTTCGGAAATCTGTGTGTGCCAGAAGTGGATACTGACCTTGGGACGGACAAAAATTTGTGTCCTTTCTTCCTTTTCCACTTAAAAGACTCCTAGTAAGGGGATTTAAATCGTACACAACTGAACCTGAAGTAGGAAAAACTGGTTCAATGGCAAAGCATCGGAGACAAATCAAGGTGACAGACACCTAGAGGAAGCCATTCCAGGCAGCAGGTGCCTGGGGCCTGACCCAAAAGTTCATTTAGTTTCAGGTAAGAGGCTTTCTAATGTTAGATGTCGGGGGCTGGGCTACGGGATGGGGTAAAACAAGCCTCATCAAGAGAAAGGATGCTTTACCCAATTCATAGATACGACAAATTCAAACACAGCAATCCTCTGTCCCACTGCAACAGGCACCTGCACAGCAACGGTCTCTGAGGAAGCACAGCCTGCGGGGCCATGGAATCTTCACGGGTAGCCAGGCCCAGCACTCCATGACTGTGAATACGGTGGGCTCCAGATCCTAGGCCTCAGGAGAGCTCATGGAGGGGACGCCTGGCCAGGTTCAGCAGGCCGCTGTCACACTAGCCATCTATAGCCTCAGTCTGCGTGCTACAGGCTTCTACGGCTGCACACTTCAAAGTCTTAACAACTACATCCACCTTGCTAGCAACTTGGCCACCACCAAGCGGTTCCTATTAGGTCCATGTTTTTCGACAGCCAGGAAGGAGTGGACATTGCCCTGCGACTTCTGTGTCAAGCGGAAATCAAGAGCCTCCTCTCCCAGACTTGATGGACGGGTACACCTGCGGTGCCCCCTGCCAAGCTCAGACAGTTTCCTAGGCGGCTCCTTCCCCAGTGCTGGCTAGAGCTGCACAGGTCTCTGCCAGACACAGACCACTGCTATGCTCTTCTAGTCACGTGACCCGACTTTTCAAACAACAGGCAAAAACAAAAGCAATTTCCAACAGAGCACTGCAACCTTGAAAGCCATTCACTTCTGATGGCAGTTCACAGGGAACAAGATTAAAGTGCTGGGTTTTTAACTCCAAAGCCACGTTCCAGGCTTCAGGAAAACCCTGCCATGTCTGTGGAGTTTTTGTTTTGTTTTCCTGTGCTGAGGCACAGGGAGTTGGGGGAAGCTCATCTAAAATTTGAATCGGAAACTGGAAATTATAAAATTGCTGATTCTGTGCAAATTAATCTCTCCAGGCTGTGTCCTCTAGTGAGCCTTATTTAAAATAAAGAAAACAGAGACTTACAAAGAAGAGGAGGAAGGGCTGTAGACTTTACAGAGAACCTCCCTTATAAATACAACTGAGTGGGTAGAAAGAGGCACCTCTATAGAACTTGGAGCGACACTTGAGTAGGGGCTCAGGACTAGGAGCCCCCAAACACTGCTGTCTCCGTGCCAGGCTCCCCTCGAAGACGGGCTGGCACTCCCTCCTGGCCCTGTGTGTGGCGAGTACCACGTGGGGCGCAGGGCTGCCCAGTCCTCCCTCTGGACCGAATCCACTCCAGAGAGCAACCTGGGGTGGGCAATGGCTTTCATCTAACTTCGATAAAGGATCTCGAAAAGAAAAGGCTAAACGTGTGGTAAAGGACGCAACAACAAACCCCCCTGCAAAACCCTGGGGGGGATATAAATACAATCTGGGGGCAATATTTATTAATTAAAACTATGTCTTATAGTTTACAAAGATTCTAATTAGCAACAAAAGTATCATTGACCTTAAAATCCTCAGTGAGACTGAGGCTTCACATCGTCTTCAGAATTCTGAAGTGTGCTCCGGTCAGGGCGCGGGGCTGTGGCACACGGGGCCAACGCCTGCACATGTGCAGGACTCAGAGCCAAAGGGCTGCACAAAGCAAAGACTCCGGTCTCCTTTGGAGGGCTCACTCCCCAGCCCCCACTGTCCCTGTTTTCCTGTCTCCCAAATTCCATCTCCAGGCAAGGCCTCCGTTTATCGCCTGGAGAATCTATTCTTGAAGGCTTTAATCGTCTTGGCCATCATCGGGGCAATTTCTGTAGAGAGAAACACAGCAGTCATGTCAGGTGGGAGATGCTCAGACACACCCACAGTGGGTAACAGCCAGAATCTGCACTTGGCTGTACGTGAGGCCAATGGACACGCTGCAGAACAGCAACAGCACTCAGTGGATACTTGGGGAGGGGTCCAGTCAGACGCCAACCATCACGATGCCCAGTTCCAGCCACCTGTGCCACAGCTCAGGCAGACTGGCCACCGTGCCCACAGGTGCACTGCGAACGGCAGGCCTGGAGCTGACTCTGAAGGCTAAGGTCGCCACAGCTTAACTCTGCCTCACAAATACCACACCAGACCTGGCAGCCTCCCCCCTCTGCCAAGGGCAGCACAGGTCCGCGATGAGCTCTGTAACCCTGCAGAGGAGGGCCAGCCTGCCTCTCACCCAGATCCCAGGAGTGCAGCTGACAATCTAGGTACCCCCACTGCATGGGATGTACAGCAATGATGTTTCTCAAGCTAGACGCCCCTTAGGACACCGAGGCAAGTCTATGCAAATAAAGTTAATAAAATACGAAATACCAAACAGAGAGCAAAACTATCTAGAAGCTAAGATGATGAGCTCACAAGGCCTCAGGAAGACTGACTGTATCGTTTAGCTATAAGGCTTCTCTTACTGCCCAGAGAAACATTTAAGTGAAAAAACAAAGTGCCAAAATGAAGGTTCACTATGATCATCACTTCACAGATGCCCACGTGTGGCATGGACACACTGGGAGAGGCTGGTCTGTAGAGGAGCTGGTGCCAGGCATCCTACAGACGCCACTGCCAATACACAAAATGCAATACAGTGGTAATGACATGCAAAGGGAGTTCAAAAACTTGCTCCAAATATCCGAGCGGGAAGCTAGGTTACTCACTCTTCACAGCCGGTTTCCTAGGATCATAGCAAACAGTACTGCTGACCACTGGGGTCAAGTGGGCACTGCTGGTACTGGGGCCATCGTAGGCTGGCTCCTCCAGGCTGGAGTTAAAGCTGTTGCTGCTGGCAGGACCGTGGCTGCTCCCTGTGGTGTACGGGGCTGGCTTAATCCTACAACAGAGCAAAGCTGCTTAGCTGTGAGTGGGAGGAGTCTGCCCTCTTCACCAACAGCCTAAAGCTGCTTGCTGCCCACTGCAGGATGGCACACTGTGGCTCTGTCCGCAGTGGACTTAGCCCCTGGGTGCTAGTGGTGGCTCAACCATGTCGCCTTTTTGGGTGCATGCTGGTCTGAGCTCACCTTTACGATACAGTGGTAGGTCTGTACTTCGAAAGCATTCAGGTAGAGAGGGCTGTGGGTGGGGCTCAGTGGTAGGGTGCCTACCTAGCACACACTAAGCCCTGGGTTCAACCACAAAAACAAAAACCTGAAAACTCAGGTGGTTTAGAAGAATCTAGTCATCCCAGAGAAATGGTTTTTGTTTAAATGGGAGAAGGGAAGGCATAAGGAAACATTTCCACAAGCCAGACCTGTTCGCTATGGAACTGGCTCTGATACCAACCGCAGAGGCAGGGACCATCACTCATATCACTCACTGGCCACTGTGCCCACAGGTGCACTGCAAACGGCAGTCCTGAGCGAAGGCTCAAGGTGGTGTGAGCTGCACTGGGCAAGGGTGGGCTCCAGAACTCATGCTCCCCACTGCCTGTGGTCACCCTCCCAAAGGGTCACTTCCTGCCCCTCCGGCTCCCTCCCAGCTTCTGGAGCTCTCTCCCTGAGCAGGCACACGTCAGGCAGGAGCAGGCGTCTTACTTGACTTTGTCATGGACAGCTATTCCTCCTGTCCCAAACTTCTCCTGTCTCCGCCGAACATCACGAGGTGGCTTGGCCACCGAGTTGACAAAGGCCATCTTTGCTTGTCGGCCTGTGGACAGATATGGAGATCAGTATCTGTCTTCTTACCAGGAGATAACAGGACAGGGAGTGAGCAGAAGGAGCTGTGCAAGGAATTGGTGTGATACGTGTATGTTTCAGCTTCCTGTGGCAAATGTAACCATGTGCTACAAACAAGTATGAGTGAAAATGACAATTCTGGAAGTCTGCCTTCTTGAGCCAAGATGCTTAATAACCTATCTGTGGGCTGGGCATGGTGGTCCATCCCTATAATCCCAGCCCTCGGAGCTGAGGCAGGAAGATCACCATGGTTCAGGCCATCTTGGGCTAAGCGAGTTCAAGACCAGCCTGCACTACATAGTGAGACTACGCCAGGGACTTAGCTCAGTGACATAAGCGCCTGCCTGGCAAGTGCGAGGTCATGAGTTTGATCCCTAGTACCAAAAGCAAAAAACGAAAACAAAAACCAGGGATTTAGCTCAGCTGTACAAGAACCTACATGGTGTGCACAAGGCTGTGTTTGATCTCTGGCACCAAAACAACAATGAAGTCAAAACCAAAACACTCTATAGGTTCCTTAAGAACCCCCATACTAGAAAATTACCAACGCTGACCATCCCACTGTAGGCAGCACCGGCCATGGCAGAAGAAAGACCTGCCCATGAAGGTGAGAAACATTTAGGGGCCTAGTGGCCCCACATCAGCCTGGCCTACCAAGATCCTACTGCCAACCACAGTACCCACTGCCGTCCCCGGCTGCCCCTGCCCATTACCTTTGGGCTTATTGGCATGTGCAGATCGGATGTTCTTTGTTAGGACTCGCAGCCGCTGCTCTCTGGCATCCTGGAGCCGCAGGTACATTTCCCGCCATGACTCGTACTCTTCTGGTCTTTCTTCCTTAAAGTCTCGGTGACAATGAACTTTCCATAACTGATCGGTGTCTTCAATTAAAACCTGAAACCAGGACCAGGGCATTGCTTACATATAAACACTCTTATATCTCTTTTGCATCTAGGAGTTACCACTTTCTTAACTTTTTTTTTTTTTTTTTTTTGGTCCATGCAGTAGTATTATATTAAAATCTCAGTTCTAAGGAAAAAAAAGTCAATAAATTTTAAAATAATCTTACATGTGAAACACTCTGCTAGTAGTTTTTGGGTGGCGCTGAGGATAACACAAAAACTAGGTCTTCCTATAGGAAATCAGCACAGGGCAGAGCTGAGACTTCAAATCAAGTGTTTCCCTGCCACTCCAATGAACAGTCATGGCAAGGGGGCCACGGAAGGATTGTATGTTGCAAAAGTCTCAAAACCCAAGAGAGACAGCTAATGCAACCAGATGAGTGTAACTGCATCACAGAGAGGCTGAATCCTGGAAGGCGCAGATGACTCTAGGAGACAGCCTCTACTGCCACTGCTCATTCTGGGGATGGAACCCGGGCCTCTGCACTAGGCTACACCCCCAGGCTCTCTCCTGCTTTATTCTGAGACAGGGTCTCACTAAGTTGCTAAGTTGCCCAAGCTGGGCTCAAATTGTCCTGCCTCAGCCTCCCAGCGTGTTAGGATTATAGGCATTCATCCACACACATGGCCAATCTGTGGTCTTCTATGTTCACCACATGCCCCAGTACCAACACCGAGCACAACTCCCCCTGGGTCCCAGGTGTCCATTGCCAGAATCCTCTCTTCATGACCAGACAAGCTCAAAGGAGGTGCTGAAGTAGTTTCCACTTTATTTGAATCCCACCCAGATACCAGAAGCAGGCGCTAAAAACATGCTTGTTTAAAGGCCCAGAGGCAGAAGCAGACCCAACATGCACCGAACAGTGACCTGACCACGGATCTACCCTTCAGTCACAGCAGAGCCACAGAGACAAGGCTCCTTCTTCAGACACAAGCCAAATCTACACAGGACACTCACATGATTGTATTCCTCTATGCGATACAGCTGCTCTGGTGTACACCTCTCCAGAACGGGTTCAAGAAGAGAATAAGGGACTCCTCCCACTTCAAAGATGGCTGCAGAGAAATCAAAGGTGAGAGCACTGATAGCAGCCAAACCCCGGAGCAGTAAGGGCCCAGCGTGACATGGCGACTTACAATCGATGTTGTTTTTGAGCACACGGATGCACTGCTGATGCAGAGTCATCATTTTGGGGAGATAGGCACACTTGGAACCAGAGTACACCTGCATCTTGGAGTTCATTCTGCGCCCGGTGAATCCAGCTTCTTCTTCTTCCTGGAGCGAAGAGAATGCTACAGGGCAAGAAAGACCCAAAAGGATATCACAAAAGGCCCGAGGCCAGAGAGTGAAAATCTCCTTCCACCCCTGTCCTCAGCCTCCACCGCTCTCCTTCTCCAAGACAGACAATGCTGCCCGTGTCCCCTGGCTGCTTTTGGGGACTGCAGCATAAGCCAATGTGTATCTTACTCCATTTGTAACCAGTTATGACATACCACATGCATCATTTGTTCATTCATTTTTCTGGCAGGGAGGTCAGTATTGAGCGTTGAATCCAAAGACTTCACACTGAATTACATCCCCACTGTTTTTTGACACAGAGACTCGCTGGGCTCAAACCTGGGACCTTCTGCCTCAGTTGCACAGAGTGCTGGGATTACAGGTGTGCACCGCCATCCCTGGCCATTCTGCACATTTCAGAAAATGTGCCACGCCTGTTCTTGAGTACTGTGCGTATGTTCACAGTGGTAGAAGACACTACTGTGTGGATAAGCCACACTTTACCTGTTAGTCTCCCTAGTTTTGAGACATTTTTGCCAATTGCGGTGGTGCACACCTAATCCCACTTCTCAAGAGGCTGAAGCCTAAGCATCGTTGAGTTCAAGGCAATCCTGAACTTGCATACAGTGAGACTCTACCTCACCACAAAAACACGAAACTAGACTTTTCTTTCCTCCTTTTTTTTGGTTCTGGGGATCAAACACATGACCTTGTGCTTGCCAGGTAGGCACTTGTGCTGCTAGCCAAATCCCCAGCTCTAGACTTTTCTTAAAAGATAAAAATCACATACAGAATTCACAATAAAAAGTTACTAATAACAGCAGCAGCTAAAATTTACTGAACACTTACCACGTGAAAAAACCTGGTGCTAAAAGCATTCCTGGCATTATCACTTTTTTTTTTTTTTGGCATTATCACTTTTGAAACTGCTTCACAACCCTATGAAGTAAACAGCATCATTACTCCCATTTACAGAACGTGGAACAATACTACAAAGATTAAAATACCATCCAAAGTTGGGGCTGGGGATGTAGCTCAGTGGTAGAGCACTTGCTGGCATCTGCAAAGCCCTGCATTCAATCCCAGCACAAAAAGAAAAAAAAATTATGCAGGGCCATCAAACTCCAGAGCCCACACTCTTAGGAGCTGCACCCAGTAATGGTGTCATGGTAACGGATCCTGAGTGACATTTTAAAATCTTTTTCCTGTTAAGAAAAAAAAAAACACCGAACGGTACCTTTTCGCTTCGGCTGGGAAGAGGACATGAATTCCAGGGAAGGAAGAGGGCGGTAATTGGCCTGGATTGTGGATAGCGGGAGGTCTGGCAACACTGGCAATGCTTCCGCGGGGACCTGCAGAGGAGAGACAGTGACGGAGGGCCCAGCTGCGGCACAGCGCTCCCGACAGTCAGTTCCTCGGGCACCAACACGGCACACTTGCCAGGCAGATCAGGGTCACCAAAGACACCACCAGAGTCAGGAAATACCTACAGCTGGGCCCGACACAATGGGACTCCTCGGAAAAGTTCTGTCAGACCAGGAGGAAATTACTACAAGCTGAAATTCAACAGCCACAAACAAACGAGCCGAGCGGGGCGGCAGGCGGGCCCTGGCGCGGAGTGGGGAGCCGGCAGAGCCTAAAGGGTTACCTTTCTCAGCCTGGCTGAATCGGCTCCGGTTGGCTGCGGCTTCTCGGGTTTGTTTTCATTCACCTTGGGCAGTTTCTGAACTGAGTCCAAGTTTTTACTAGTGCTTTTGGAGTCGCTTTTTTTAAGTCCTTTTTCCCCAGGTGCTGGGGTGGAAGTTTTCACAACCTTCTTCTTTTTCTTGCGGGGCTGGTCATAGCTGAGGTACGATTCGAACGACATGGTGGGCTGCTCAAATTCGTCATCCAGGTCCGTCTCCTCCACTTTCGGGAGCGAGCCCAGGGACTTCCGCTCTGGGTGGCCGGTTTTTACTCTCCCTTCTTGAGCCCTGAGGTGGTTAGGAACCTTCTCCCTGGCTCTGGCCGCGTCTCCCGCCCCTTTGCCCGCGGCTGAGCCATCCACACTTGGTTTGCTTCTGTCTGGCTGGCTTTTCTCAGAGTCCTTGTGCTTTGACTTTTTACGGTGGTTGTCCGAGGCAGCCTCCACGGAGGGTAAACACTTCTTCTTGAGGCTGCTGCCTTCTCTGTCCTTCTCTTTCTTGGTGGCAGCCGAGGGCACTTTCTCCTTGGCGCTGTCCCCGGACGGCGGCCTTCTGCTTTCCTCTCTGGAAAGGGACTTGTGCGGTTTTTCTCTGCCCGAAGAGGACTTCTCCTCACTCCTGGCTTCCCCGGAGCGTTTCTCCTTGTGGGAAGATTTGTGCTCCTTGTTGGGGTTCACAGTCCCCTTCCCCTGGGCTTCACCCAGGTGCCGCTCTTGGCTGACCCCCAGTCTGTCCTGAAAGGCATTACTGTGGCCTTTCCCAGGCTTGTGGTGAGGGATGGTGGGCTCGGGGTCCTCCTCTGGGGACCTGTAATGGTCTGTGTACATCTGATGAGGACTGCTGGAGGGGGGAGGGGACTGGACATGGCCATAGTCAGAAGACTCGGGGTCCGAAGAGTATGCTGGTGATGCTCTGAGACACCTCTTTCTCTCTTCTCTCCTCTCATGACTGTGAGACACTTTGTGAGGTCTTTCCAGCTCTGAGAGCTTTTTGTGTTTTTTCTGTCTGTGCTCGGGGCTATAGGATCGGCTGCCGGAAGCCTTCCAGTGTTCCTGGTAGTCCCCTTCCACCTCCTCCTCCCTCTGAAGAGCTTCCCGGGGACGCTTTCTTGAATTGCTCCTCTCAAAGTCCTGTTCCTCAGCCTCATTGTTTCTGAAAAAGCAGGTATAAATCTCAGCGTAACAGCGTAATCCTTGCTCAGAGTCACAAGGATGTGACTTTGTGATTTCTTGAACTCACAAAGAAAGATGAAGATCCAGGGTCACAAACAACAACAGCACAGTAAGAAAGTCAGCAGGTTATGCTTAAAGTACTCGGCTAAGTTAATTTTTTTTTCCAATTAAGTTTAAACCTTGGGGAAATGCCATGTGCTGCCTCCTCAGGATGACTGCAATCATTACATACCACAACCATGTACTAATAAAAAGAAAAAAGAACTGGGGAGTTCAGCCAGGCACGGTAATGTCCACCTGTAATCTCAGCATTTGGGAAGCATAGAAAAACAGCAAGTTCAAGTACAACCTGGGTCACTTAGTAAGACTCTGCACCAACATTAAAGCATAACGGTCCTGGGTTCATTCCCTAGTTATCACTCACACACACACACACACACACACACACACACACACACACACACAAATCTTGTGGACATGAAACATGAAAATGTTCACAGATTCTTTTTTCAACACAGGGATGTGTACTTTTGTACTCTAAAAGGGGTCTAAAAAAATGCCTTTTAAGAAGCTTGAAAGACTAAGGATATAGATCAGTGATAAAGCATATACTTATTAATGAGACCCTATGTTTGATCTCCAAAACCAGAACCAAAACAAAAAGCAGTTAGAAACATCCCAAACTGCTAGGTGTGGTCGTGCACACCCGTAATCCCAATACTCAGGAGGCTGAGGCTGGAGAACTGCCACAAGTTTGAGGCCAGCCTCGGTGACATAGTGAGTTCAAGGTAAGCCTGAACTACATAGCAAGACCCTGTCTCAAAAACCCACAAAAAAAAAAAAAAAAGACATATGCCTATTAATAGTGCTTATCCTTAAATGATAGAAATTTTTATTTTCTCTATTTTTAAATAGTTTATAATATTCTATAGTGACAACAAGTTATTTTATAATGATGTAAAATAGGTATTTTAGATAAGAAGGTGAAGAAGCCAAAAATACTTAAACATTCTTACCGTTCCACAGGCACCAGCTTCTTCCACTGGGCCACAAGGTCCCTGGCGAAGCTCCCAACTTGCTCGTGCTTTCGGAAGCTGTTCACCGTTTTCCCGACCCCGGTCTCCTACGAATGTGACAGAGCAAGCAATAGGGGATTACTGAACAAGGCTCAGGTTTGGGAAACAAGCCCCTGGATTTAAGAAATTCAAAACAGGAACACTTGCTAAAACATACACACAATACTCATTACTATGTTACTTTGTAGCCTGTTCCTAAATGACTACCTGACACACAATAACACCCGAGAAAAGGTTAGAGAACACTGTATCCAGACACTGTCAGAACTTTCATAATAGTACACAAGAGTGATTCTGGAGGACCACAGGCATTGAGCTAAAGGCTTTGCATACAGTATTCCAGTCTTTACACCCTTGAGGCAGGAATCAGCCTCAGTTTAGAGAGACACAGAAGAAAACCACAACTTAGATTTGAACTCCGGGTGAGCAGACACTGAAGCCAACATTCATCTTCATTTTGAAAATCATATAATAGGAGTTAGGATACAGCTCAGAAGGAGACCACTCACCTTGCATGTGCAATGCTGTGGTTTTATTCCCTAGCAAACCCGCCTCCCAAAAAGAAAAAAAAAATCTTGTAACATTGAATTTGCCATACTTATGTTTGTTCGTTTTTTGAGACAGAGACTCACTATTGTAGTTCAGGACAGCCTTGAATGCTGTAGCCCAAGCTGGTCTGGAACTCACTGTGATCTTCCTGCCTCAGCCTCCCAATGCAGGAATTAGAGGCATGCATCACCACACCCAGTTAAATTTGCCATTTTAGCCATTTAAAGTATGTAATTCTGTGGTTTCCACAACACTAATATTGCACAACCATGACCATAATCTAATTCCAGATTATCTCCACCATCCTAAACTCGCCCTGTTTCTCCCGATTCCCCCAGTCCCTGGCAACCACTCATCTACTCTCTGTTTCTAGATTTGCTTGTTCTGGAGATTTCATATAAAAAAGTCGTATGACATGTAGTGTTTGGATCTCATTTCTTTCCTTTCCAAAGCCCATCTTCTAAAGCTTCTTATATACATTCCAGTGAGAAAGAGAAATGATAAAAATATACAATTCTTAGCCAGGCGTGGTGGCACAGGCTTGTAATCCCAGCACTTGGGAGGGTAAGGCCGCAGGATCACTAAAAGTTCAAGACCAGCCTGGGCTACAAAATGAGTCAAGGCCAGCCTGAACTATATAGCGAGACCCTGTTTCAAGAAACCACAAAAAGAAAAAAAGAAAACTCTTACCGCAAGAATGTCTACTGTAATAGGTAAGGTGGAGAGTTTCTTCAAATATTTCAAAAGCTGCAGAAAGAATAAAATGGACATTAATTTCTGTGAAGTCACAGTCTCTGGAACAGGCGGGGTATCTGATGGTTAAATGCTTACTCAGCGCTTCACATTTCACAGTAACGAATCCGATTATTATCTATTTCACAAGTGTGAGAACAGGCTCAGAAAAGTCATGCTACCTGCCCCAGGAATAAGGCAGGGCCGGCCTCATTTGAGTCTGTGGTTTAGATCCATGCTTTTGACTGCTGTTCTATAACAAAGGGAAGCAAGCCACAGAGAAGCAAATCAAAGCCTACTAATGTTGATAAGTCATCAACAGCTAGCAGCCCCCAGTTTTTTTGGGGGGGTTGTTTTGTTTTGTTTTAGTTTTCTGGTGTTTTGCTCTCTTTTGAGACAGAGCCTTGCTATGCAGTTCAGGCTGGCCTTGACCTCATGGCAGTCCTGCTGTCTCAGCCTCCGAAATGCTGGGATTACAGGCGTGTGCCACCATCCCCAGCTCAGTCCCAGTTTTGACGGAGTATTCATGAGAAAAGCTGCTAACTTTAGGGAAATAACCCACCGAAATGACACAGGAAAATAGAAGGAAGAGCCCTGTGCTGGAGACAGTACCATGCTTCCAGAAGGGATACAATGTTTAACACAGTGCTTTTAAACACAAGTGAGAATAACATGACTGCCAGAACCAGCACTTGACTCTTAGTGAGCACAATAGGCCTGGGCAGATTAGAAAAGAGATCTGGGTTTGCCCACATTTCCTTTCTATAGTCCCTAAAACTAGGTCAAAATTGGTACAGCAGCTTTAAGATAAGAGTTCCGGAGTCAGAGACAGGCTTCAGCGAGGCCGCTACCTGCTTGCCGGGTCATCCAGTGTCATGACGTCAGTAACCTCTGTGACCCTTAATCACTTCGTCTGCAAAACAGGGACCTGGATCCTGTCTCTGCTTCCCCAGCCTGAGGATTCACTGAGACAACCAGGTGCAGCACAGTGTCTGCAACACACGCTTACTGTTAACCCTTTTACTCACCAGCTGACACCTCTTTAAACGTTCTACCCTTGATTCTCAACCCAGTATTGTCCAGTCATTTCCCTCTTAACTCTATTTCTACCCTACGCCCTGACTGGCTAAGTCTTTGTCTAGGAAATGTTCCTATGCATATAATACAAACCCTACAAAGAGTGCTACAATGTATAAGCAGTTCAAAAAAGATAACTGTAGCCAGGCCTGGTGGCTCCCGCCTGTAATCCCAGCACTCGGGGCAGCTGAGGTGGGAGGATCATTGCGAGTTTGAGACCAGCCTGGGCTACAAAGTGAGCTCAAGGCCGGCCTGAACTGCATAGCGAGACCCAAAAAAGACACACACACACACAAAAAAAGATAATTGTGCTATCTCTCCATTTAAATATTAGACAAGACCTTTATGTCTCCAACTATAACCTATGCTCTCATTGACACGCCACACTGCTAATAAGTGGAGTAACAAGATGGGTTTCTGCGCATTTTACTTCCATAATTACTCAACATGGTTGCCAGGCAGAGCAATTGGATCACAGATAAAAATCTTGCTTGGGAACAAGAGGCCAATCGCTATATCCAGAGAGGGTGAAACTTCATGTTGACTGAAAACCATCTTCCACTTCAAATGTCATCCCCACCATCATCCAACTCAGACAAAAGGTTTACATGCATTTGTCACCTATGCTAGGGGCTGTAAAGATTCATGCCAATTCCCTTCCTTAAAGGAAAACTCAGAATTACTGAAAAGATATAAAATAGGTGGTTTCCCCCTAATGTGAGTTCCTGGAGGGTACTGGTGGGGGACATTCACATACCCTCCTGCGTGCCGGTCACTACGCAGAGTCCTTCCATGTGTTACCTCATTTGACCCTTAATCTAAAGTGGGTCTTACTCTCCCTGTTTTAGATACTAAAACTGACCCCCAGTGAGGCTGCATAGCTCATCTAGCAAGCTGAGATGCAGCCAGCATAACTAACACTCTCCTAACTTAGGGAAAGAAAATAAAGCAACAACTCAAATACCCACTTCACAGCATCCTTGGGACGAGGCAGAGGAGCTTCTCTTCCTCTGACTTTGTTGTCAGTTTAAAGTTCATATGGTAAAGGAGATGACCAAGGGGACAAAAAGTCCCAGGACCTCTACACGGCCAACACGGAAGGCTGGGGCCAGAAGTCACCCGGGGTGTGTTTATATTAAAGCCTAGCATAACGGGAAAAGTAAATGCTGCCTCTCCGCTTCAGGTTCACAAATGGCTTACCTTCAAGACTTTCAACCTGACTTAGCCTAACAGAAGAGAAAGACTGTACTCCAGCACTATTTTCAGTAAATTCTAAGAAAGTCTGAAGCAGTAACAAGGCAAACCTAGGTAGTGGAATGGACAGACCACTAAGTAATATCGTACATGCTTAGAAACCTTGGTAGTCTCCTGCACACTATTTGAATCCAAAAAGAAGTTCTCAATGCTGATCTCTAGTTTTCTATCTGTCAATCTGTGTTCTTGGTAGTTTTCCCATTCAAAATGCAACACAGAAAGGTCGGTGGTGGCTCATGCCAGTAATCTCAGCACTGGGGAGTCTGAGGCAGGAGTACTGTTGCAGGTTTGAGACCAGGCAGGGCTACAAAGTGAACTGAAGGCCAGCCTGAACTGCATAGTGAGACCCTGTCTCGAAAAGACAAAAAAACAAAAAACAAAAAAAAAACAAAGACAAAACAAAAACAAAAACAAAGCAGCTAACTCTGTCTGAGAATCATTTCCAGTTCATGAAGAAACCAAGTGGCCCTGGTCTGCCTGATACCGTCCTCCCCCAAGACTGATGAACTTAAAGTGAGAAGTGTCAACTCTAATGCTTCATAGCAGAAGGTTCATGAACACAGGTGTGGAAGCCAACTTCGGGGTAATAATGGTTTGAAAACAAGATTTCACTGCAAATTCAATACTGCTCTGTAATCATCTTGCAATTTCAGAAACAACCTGTGAGAGCTTGTTGGGTTAACAGAAGGTTGAAAGGGAGGCGGCCAGTGTGCCAGCTTGCAATTTTCTCTCTGCAGTTAGCTCACTCTGAATGTCAACTAGCACGCCCTTTGCAAAAAATGATCTACCAACATTTTCTCCTCTTCATAATGGTCATTTCACAACACAAAGCCAGAAATTCATGGTAATTTTCTTTTTCATGGTGCTAGGGACCGAACCTAGGGTTTCAAGCACGGTAGGACAGCACTGCTCCATTGAACTATACTTCCCAGCCCTAGGATAATTTCCTACCTGGAAAGAGAAAGCAACGATGCTTTTTAAAAAATCACTAATAATTCAGGCAAGTCTACTTAAACCTTTTCCTGACTTGGTATTTCACACATAACAACTACTAGAAAAGCTACTTCAGCATTTAAATCCTTGTGAACAAATAACCATAGATACAGAGCATTTAAAAAATCTAGTAGGAATAAAGACCAAATGAGGGTGACTACATAAAACTCCTTTTAAGGTTTTAAAAGTCAATTACAAATCCTACAGTGTTCAGGAAAACAAACTAGTACTCAGAAATAATGACCATTTATCAGTTGTCTACAAAGAGTTATTGTAAAAAGAAACTTGCAAATATGTCTGACCACTAGGTACCAGAGCCTAGACAGAAAATAGGCAGGCAGGCAGACAAGCAGAAAGAAGAGGTCACAACTCGGAAACGTGTAAATGTTCACAGATTGATAACGTGGCTTCCTGAAGAAGTGGATCTCAGAGCCAGATATGAATGAGTAGAGTTAAGAAGCAGCCTGACAGTGAGAGGCTGCGTGCAACTTTTGGAAACAGCGAAACCGCCCTCTGTCAGGCTAGAAACAAGTAAAGCAAAGGGGGCCCTCCAAGAAAAATTCTGGAAAAACTGTTAAGCTTGCAGAGCACTGCTGTCCCGCTGGAACTTCAGTCTTTTAAGTCAGTCCCAGGAAGAAGCGGAAGAGCCGCCAGGGTCAGCAGAGATCCCCCCCCTGCCCCGCCCAGTGTCCACAGCTGGTAACTGGATCGGAACCCAAATTTCATCACTTTCCCTCCAGCTTCGGGCCCCGCGGCTGCCTCGTCTTGCAGGACCCGAGCTCAACTCGCCTCTGCGGAGTGCGCGCCCCGGAGGGACGGTTCCTCCCCGCACGGCGGTGGAACAGTTCTAACCCCCGCCGGACTCCCGAGACTGCCGGGGGGCGGGGAGGAAGGGGCGCCCCGGAGTTTGCAGGGCTCCCGGAGGGGGCGCCGCGGCCGGGCCGGGCCGGGCCGGAAGGTCCCCGGACGCAGCTCCGGCCGCCACCCGAGCGCAGCTGCGCGGAGAGGGTCCCGGGAGCGCCCGGCGGGAGCGCGGAGCCGCCCTCGGGCTCCAGGCCCCGCGCCCGCCCGGCCTGCCGGCGCCGCCCCCGAAGGCAGCTGGCGGGGCCGCGGGCGCCCGTGCGAGCCGGCCCGGGCCGCACTTGGCGGCCGCCGCGCTCCGCCGGGCCCGCCCGGGTCCCCGCCCGCGGCCGTTAGGGCCCGCCGCGCCCAACGCCCGCCGCCCGCCGGCCGCTCACCTTCTTGGGGTCCGGGTTGGCGGCCAGGCGCGCCTGCAGCTTCTCCACCACCTGGAGCGCCGACTCCGCCGCCATCGCTGTCACTGGCGCGGCCTCCTCGCCGGAACTGGGCTCGCGTCGCGTCCTCGGGCCGCAGCTCCGCCCTCCGTGCGGCCCGGCGGAGACGGAAGCGCGAGTGCCGCCTTCCGGGCTCGGCGGGCGCGGGGCGCGGAGTGCGGGGCGGGCGGGCGCAGGCTCCGCCCCCAGGCGCCGGGTCCCCACCCCGGCGCGCGCCCGAGCCCGGCCTGCAGGCGGCCGCACGGCGGCGCCGCCCCGCCCCTCGGTGCCCGGAGCTCGACCCGCCTTATAAAGCCCGCCGCCCCCGCCCCCGGGTCCGCGCCCGTCCACAGCTGGCGCCGGCCCGGCTTGTGCCTGGCTCTCGGGGTCAGCGGGCAGCCGTGGGACCGGCAGTCCCCGCAGAGGTTGCCTGCCCTACCGGCCGGTGTTCCGATTGCCTGAATTTCGGCCTCAGTGCAAGGAACGCAGGGAAACGCGTCCGATTGTCTCTATTTTGCAGACGAGCAAACTGAGGTTGCGGAGAGTAAATAAACTTGCAAGTGGTCCGGCTTAAAAGAGAACTGAAAACGGAATTTGAATATAAGAAGTCTAGGTTGGCTTGTAGGTGAACACTTCTGAATAGGTCGAGGAACTGAGGCTCAGAGAGAGAGGCGTTTGTCAGAAGTCAAATGCCTCTCTGAGGCAAACATGGCCTTCACACAACAGTGCCTAGTGCAAAGGCAGCAAATATTTGAATAAATGGCTTTTTCATCTGGTGACCTGCGCATTAGCAGGAGGGCTTGAATAAAAATTGTCCACACCGACCTCAAAACCACTTACCCTCATCCTAGGCCCACTGAATCCTAATTATAGGAGATTTTGGGTGGGGATGGGAATCCAATTCAGAACCTGGTTCTTGCCAGTCAGGCACTGAGCTGCTGAGCTATATCCCAGGCCCCTGAATTGTAATTCTAACGATAATCTTACTATTATTACTAAAAGAGTGGTGCATGCCCATAATCCCAACACTTGAGAGGCTGAGGCAGGAGGATCACAAGTTCAAGGCCAATTTGGACTACACAGTAAGCTTGAGGCCAGCCTGAACTACATAGGTAGACCCTGTCTCAAAAGGACAAATAATAATAAATCAATCCTGGATGAAAGACTCTTTCAAAGGCGGTGCTGTGGCTCAGTGATGGAGTGTTTACTTAGCATGAATAAAATCTTGGTTTGACTGGGCGTGGTGGCACACTCCTGTAATCCCAGCACTGGGGAGGCTGAGGCAGGAAGATCATTGCAAACTCAAGAACAGCCTGGGCTACAAAGTAAGCTAAAGGCCAGCCTGAACAGCATAGTGAGGCCTTGTCTCAAAAGATGAAAATATAAAGAAATGAAGGTGGGTGTGGGAAGAGTTCATACAAGATTAATGACTATGCACTTGGTGTCCTGAAACGCAATTCAGGGGTGCAATGGACAAAAGCACAGGTGGTGTGAGGAGGCCTGTGTTCTAGTCCCACCCTAGAGTCTCCTCTGTATAGCAAATGCTTTTACACTGTAAATTCCTTCCATTTTGAAAATGTACTGGTGTAATAGAATACAAGCCAATTTTTGAAGCAGCAGAATTGCTGACTAACTGACCTGGCACATACCCTAGCCACACGGAACTTTTTTGCAAATACCACCCAGGGAGCTCTTAGCATCAAAATGAAACAAACAGTGTGCTCTGCAGGCAGCTGCTGGAGGGGCTGTGCTGCTCCCAACTCTGTCAGCCTGAGTCCAGTCTCCTGTGAAGTGCTCTTACTTTACAATACATGACTTCTTTGATGAGTAATTATATATGTGCCATCTGTGTGACATTTTAAAAGGGATTTTTTTTGTCTGTTTTTGTTTTTTGGTGTTTTCAAGACAGTCCTGCCACACAGTTCAGGCTGGCCTTGAACTTGTGGCAATCCTGCCTTGGCCTCCTGAGTGCTGGGATGACCGGCTTACACCACCATGCCCACTTGAATAGTTTTTAAACAGTGCTAACGGTGCTGATCTCCCCACCCCCCACCCCGTATTGTTCATGGTGGGGATCACCACTGCACCACTGGCTCCCAGAGGAGTGTGCAGTACAGGAGTGCGTTCCCAGGGCCAGAAGCAGCTCTGCCCATCCTGGATGAGCAGCCTCAGCACACAGATGATATTCAATGAAAGCTTGTTGAAAACTCAAGTAATTACTTAATTTAAGGTTAACCCAGCTGGGGATTTAGCTCAGTGGCTTAAGTGCCTGCCTGGTAAGCTTGTGGTCCTGAGTTCAATCCCCAGTACAAAAAACAAAAACAAAACTAAAAAGGTTAACCCAGATTTTCATTCAGAAACCTGAGAAAGGCTTGCTAGCCATTTTAGTAACACATGCGAGAGCCCTTGGTAAGAATAATTAAAAGACCATCTGCTGTAGTCAGGGGTTACAAGGAGAAAAATTACATACAGGACACAGAATTTATAATGCTATTTTATAATGGTCACCCAGAGTTAAGTACAGGAAATCTACCCACCCCTAAAGACCTAGAAAATACAGCCGAAGGCCTGAGTCCCACCATAATGTCCCACATGAATCCAGCTGAAGACCTAGAGCCCATGACAGTGCCTCCCACAAGTCCAGCTGGAGGTCTAAGAGCCCACAAACAAGGACTCATGCAAGTCTGTCTTATGGATCTGCTGGGAAGGCCCAAAGGTGAGTGGTAGAAGCTAGAAAGTCTACACTGGAGCCAAGAAATGAAGCTCAAAATAAGGACCAGGGCTCCCCTGAAAAGTATCACAGCCGTCCTCAGCAACAATGAGGTCCCCAGCTCCTCCAACGATAATAACAGTCGAGTACATAACAGGAAGTCAGCATGACAACTTGTCCTGGAGATTGCGTCCCTCTGGAGCCAGGACGCAATACTTAATGTAAGGAGCAGATCTCCCCCAAAGTGAACTACAGCCACTCTCAGCAACAAGGTTCCAAGCTCCTCTGATGATAATGACTGAATTCATATCAGGGAAGCCAGCATGCCAAGCAACAACATTTAGGAGAACCCACAACAATGCCGTGCTCTTCTTCTCCACAAATCTCCTTTGATGCTGGCAACTTTCCTCAGGTGGGCCATCTACACTCAGCACCATGCTGAGTTAATTCAGCTGGTGTTAAATTGACTACCAGTTTTTAATCCATAACACCATCTGACTCTGTTTTGAACGCATTCAGAGGGCTATGCTTGGAGACAAAGATGTGCAGGAGGCCTCGTTTCCTACCTGAGGGTTTGTAACACGTATGGTCCATTTTCATAATGAAAATGACTTACAGGTATCCTAATTTTGCAAAGGACCCATCCTACGCTGGCTAGTCTGACAGCAATTTAAAACACTGGAAGGCAAGTTAAATAATAACGATATAAGCCAACCTTCCCCTCCTCAACAGCAGAAAGAAGGCCTTCTGGAGTGTCCCAGTGATATTCCCTGGGCAGGACAGACATGCTAAGTGGGGGTGCTGGTGTGAAGGGCTCCCCCTTAGATGTCCTGCCACGCCTCTGCCCCACGCAGCACACAGGCGGCCTCTAAGGTTGCCCTAGTGGTGGGCTTGGTGACAACCTGAGTTCCAATCCTCAACTCTACCGTGCTAACCATGGCTCCTGACCAAGTTACCTGAGCTCCCCAAAATGATTTCCTCCTACTTTCTAGACTTCTTGTGGGACCACCAATATGCTGAGTGGCTGCCACAGAGTTTTATTTTTGAAAAAGCAGCAATGGTTAGGAAAACGCATTACCGTGTGATGTTCAGCTATGAAGCAGGATTAAAGAGTCCCCGGGCCAGGCGGTTTTGTTCAGCACAGCTGTGTCACTGTTCTCCTGAGGGGCTCGGGTTACTGAACTGGTCACATCCACCCTGGCTTCAAATCCCTCAAATATGTTCAGTTGCTTATTTCCTGAAGGGTGGCACCTCCTGGATGTGCGGGGCGGGGTTTCCACACTCTGACTTCAGTGCGCCACCATGCCTGGCTTAATTCTCAACTTTACCATTAAAACAATCCTGCAATATAGATATATAATCGCCATTTCATCGTGAGGTCGGGGTGGGAAAGAAAAACACTCCACAGATGAGGAAACTGAGGCTCACAGAGGATCTGTGACTGATTCAAAGTCATAGGCAGCTCAGCCAGGACTCGAAGTCAGTCATCTGGCACCCAGACGCCAGCGCTTGACCTTAAGCTGCCTCGCTCTCTGTTGCCTGACAACCACCTCCAAAGAGGCCATCCAGCCTTTCCCTCAATCATCGCCTCCAGCTCTGCTGCATGTGGCTGGAGCGCAGCGCAGGATGGATCGGGTGAGAAAGGCAGGGGCAGGTTATGCAGGGGTTTGGAAACCATGGGAAAGAACTTGCGATCTATACTTTTTTTTTTTATACCAGGGACCAACCTCATGAACTTGTGCTTATGAGGCAGCCACTTGATCCACTGAGCAATCCCTGGCTCCAGAACTTGCAATTTCTTGTGAAGTTTTATGGGTTCTAGTTTTATGGAACCTACACATTAGTCATTTTAATACTACAGACAGATCATCAGGAATCAAGGAGTCACATGTGAGCCAGGCATGGTGGAGCACACCTGTAATCCCAGCTCTCGGGAGGCCAACGCAAGAGGATGGTTGTGAGTTCAAGGCCAGTCTGGGCTACACAGGGAGACTTTGTCTCAAAAAACAAAGGGCCCGTTGTGGCCATGCACATCTGTTGTCCTAGCACTTTGGCAGACTGAAGCACTAGGATCATTTGGGCACAGGAATTCAAGGCCAGTGTGGGCAACAGAGCAAGACCCTGTTTCAAAAAAAAATGAGGCCAGGTGTGGCGGCACACATCTGTAATTCCAGCACTCAGGAGGCTGAGGCAGGAGGACTGCTGCAAGTTCGAGGCCATCCTGGTCTACAAAGTGAGTTTATGGGGACCCTGAACTGCATTGTGAAACTGTCTCAAAAAAGACAAAAAATTTTTTAAAAATACCCACCCTCATGCACAAAACTATAATTACTCTGATACTGTACTTTATAACAATCTCAACCAAAAAAAACCATAAATAATCTCAATAATCCCTTCCTATAGTCACCTGACCACAAAGACCTACTCATGGGCTATAAAGCAGCACACACATCACTGATGCTACTTTTCCTGAAAGCACTTCCCACTACCCATCATGTTCTAGGTGACCTCTCTCCCTCCTCCTCTCCCTCCTCCTTGCTCCTCACGCCTAGACTGTAAGCCCTATGAAAGCAGCAGCTCCCTGTTCAGTGCTGTTTTTATCACCACTTAGACCACTGCCGGGCACATGGCAGCC
The DNA here is from genome assembly GCF_034190915.1 of Cavia porcellus. Classification (NCBI taxonomy): domain Eukaryota; kingdom Metazoa; phylum Chordata; class Mammalia; order Rodentia; family Caviidae; genus Cavia; species Cavia porcellus. The sequence continues at coordinate 17,872,036 of NW_026947508.1, read as the reverse complement.
ATCGATGAGGACGATGACCACGTACTGGATGAAGGGTAGCAAAGGCAGGTTACACCTCCCCAAGGAGCACCACACTTGCTGTCCAAATTCACACCTGGCCATCCTTCAATCCAACCTCAACTGCAATTGCTATTCTCACCACTCTGCTGAAAACATTTCAGTTTGATTACCAGTGAAATCCCAGTGACAATGCCGAAGGTGTTCGCTCCATGGCAGAGCTCTGCTATGTCCCCTGAAAGTCCCTCTGTGGGCCCCCAGGATTCCTGGCTCCACTTATTCAAAGCTTCCCCTTTAGGGTAACTAGGCATTCTTTGGGCACTCTCCTCGCCAGATTTCTTTCTTTCTTTCTTTCTTTTTTTTTTTTTTTTTTTTGGCTTTTTCCTTTTTATCGGTACCGGGGATCGAACTCACGACTGCCTGCTTGCAAGACAGGCGCTTATGCTGCTGAGCTAAATCCCCAGCCCTCCTCTCCAGGTTTCTGCCACCACGTGTAGACTGGTGAAACCCACATCCACAGGTCTCATCGTGAGTTTCTAGACTGCCTGCACCACTGGTGTGAACCTATGGCACACGTGTATGCAGTGGGCACGCGAGCTGAGTCACCCCAGCAGCCAAGCATTAGCTGACAGTTGTTTTTTTTAAAACTAAAAACTCAGTATTTGGGTTTAACTGCAGTGTTGGCAATCTGAGATAAAGAGGTTGCTTTTGGGTTGCAGTTTGGGCACTCAGGCTGTAGAAGGTTCGCCATCACTGCCCTGGAGAGTTAAAAAATGTGGGGCTGGGGATTTAGCTCAGCGGCATAAGCACCTGCCCTGCAAGCAGGCGGTCGTGAGTTCAATCCCCAGTACCGGAAAAAAAAAAAAAAAAATGTATGTGGACGGAGGTCGTCATGTCCCAATGATCCAGCAGACTCAAGATGGAATTTGTCATCTTCTTAATCCTCTCTCCTGGTGATCTGGCGCTGTTGAGGACCGGGGGTGTAGCTCAGTGGTCCAGTGCTTGCCTGTCCCCAGCACCGGGAAGAGGTGAGTGAGTGGCTGAGGCTGCAGTTGAGGAAGGCCTAACCCTGCCTGCAGCGCAACGGGAGGTTTCCCAGAGGAAGTGTTTGGCCCAGGCTGTGGTGCTGCGTGCTCAGGAGTTTAATGGAGGCAGGAGGATCGCTGGGAATGCAAGGCCAGACTGGGCTACATGGTGAATCCCAGGCTGCCCCGAACTCATAGTGAGAACCCATCTCAAAAAATTAATTAAGTAAAATAAAATGATCAGAGATGAACCATTTGACCTAGATCTTGAGGGAGAGAGGGGCATTTGCTAGGTGAGAAGGGAGAGCCAGGGAATCCAGGGAGGCAACAGCAGCTGGGAAGGTCTGACTCAGAAGGGTCAGCAGGCTGGAGGCGTCACATCCCTCTCGGTGGTGGGCACAAAGGGGAAAGCAGTGCTCGCTCGCCTTGTGCACCTCAGCCATGGCCACAGTGTCCCACCACCGATGACCTCCCCACAGGTACTGATTAAAGGAGTTGGAGGCTGGAAAGTTCTACCTTAAAGACAAAAAGCAGGTCATCTGAAAACAGATGCAAAACCAGCCGTACAGAACAATTATGTTCAACCCAGTGTGACCTCCTGTAGCCCCTGAGGAACTCACTCTAGCAATGTCCCCCAGAGCCAAGAAGCAGAGGCTTCCACTACAGACAGACCTGGCCCGAGACAGGACCTGACACAGGGACAAGATCCCTCCCCACCACACGAGAGCCCAGAGGCTAACAACCCGCGACGACCTAATGACCTAACGGGAGGCCAGCTATGGGGACTCCGGGTTATGGAGTGGGTCTCACTGGCTCTTTTACAGAAAAAGAAAGCGAGGCTTGGTCAGGTAATTGGAAGCACTGGAACTGGAGTCCAGGCCTCCGCCTATGAACAGAGCATCTTCCCACCTCACCACAAATAAGGTTTACAGTGACATGGAAGAGGGAGCCCCTGTGCCCTGGGGGCATGCGCATCTCAGCCTCCTGTTGGGATAATTTCTAGGGAGCTGGTTAATGGAGTCCCAGGGTTGGGGCTGGGGATATAGCTCAGTAGTACAGCACCTGTCTGGTAGGTGCAAGGTCCTGAGTTCAATTCCCAGAACCCAATAAAAAAAAGTGCCACAGCGTTCCACTGTGGCCCTCTCTCAAGCTCCACTGGTCCCTTCAGGAGACACTTCCTGATCACCTCAAAGAGTCATTGTTCCCTTAAGGCTACAGGGTTTCCCTCTCTGTTTCCTGGTTTCCTGGTGCAGGACATAGAAAAACCTCTCCCAGTTTGTTTTTCATCACAGTGGGGGAGTTGTGATTGTTGAATAAGTTGATAGTTAAATCAATAATGCTTGTGCCAAGACCCGCAGAATAAAGAAGAAATATCATGATCTTGAAACAGGACTTGACTCATTAAAACATTTGTTTCCGGTGCAGGGCATTGAACCCAGGGCCCCATGCGTATTAGGTAAGTACTCCACCACTGAGCTACACTCCCAGCCCCTCTCAAATGTTCATGGAGATCCTACTTGGTGGAAGTTTACTAGGTTTGATACTGGGCCTTCTGAGATGTACTGACAACCCCAAAACTAAACGAGGAGTCCAGGCTACTGGATGTGAAGGCTTTGAAAAGAGAATATTTTGCTATGGAAGTCCTTACATTTATCAGTGCCCAGAGAAGAATCTGAATACTTGAAACAAAATTCCTATTGAAGAAAATGAAACTTCTGGGGCTGGGGATTTAGCTCAGCGGCATAAGCGCCTGCCTTGCAAGCAGGCGGTCGTGAGTTCGATCCCTGGTACCAATAAAAATGAAAAAGACCAAAAAAAAAAAAAAAAAAAAAAAAAAAGAAAGAAAGAAAGAAAAGAAAAGAAAATGAAACTTCTGTAGGTATATAAAAAGATGTTCCATCTCAGTATTCATCGGGGCAGTGCAAATTAAAACCACAATGAAACATCATTCCAGGGGCTGAGGATATAGCTCAGCGGCATAAGCACCTGCCTTGCAAGCAGGCATCGTGAGTTCGATCCCCGGTACCGATAAAAATGAAAAAGACAAAAAAAAAAAAAAAAAAACAAAAAACAAAAAAAAAAAAAAACATCATTTCAAACTCACTGAATGGACCCAGCAGGCCTGGGGTTGCAGAACAGTAAACATGACCAGGTACCGACCGAGGGGACTACCGGACAGAAGGTGCTTTAGTAAATATTTTGCTAACTCCAACACAGAAAGGTTAGAGTAGCGATAGTGAGCCGGCAGCTTATGGGCCAGCTGTGATCTGCTGACATTTTTGTTTGCCCTTTCGTGTGGACAAAATTGAACTAAACACCAAGAGTTCTAAATTAGGCGAGTTCCCAACTTCTATGGTAAAATGGTCTCCTCTGGCACCTCCCAGCCCAGTCTCTGTGGGGTGGCACATGCAGCTGAGCAGAAACTGGGGTTCGCCTCTCACCACACCCCACCAATCCTTTGCCTTGATATCTCGCCCTGGCAGCACGGAGAATCGTGTACCCCCCTGGACCAGGGGTCTAATGGGACCCACTCTGGGGGTAAAACCCAAGCACTGGTATCACCAGCTCTGAAATGAGGCCATAGACAATGTCTCGTGTGTGTGTGTGTGTGTGTGTGTGTGTGTGTGTGTGTGTGTATTGAACTCACGACCTTGCACTTGCCAGGCAGGCACTTGTGCCGCTAAGCCATGTCCCCGGCACATCTAGAACACTTCAGCAGACATTGTCCAGAGACCTCCACCTGTGACCTCTTCCACCACCACACGATAGTGCTGGGTTTCCACACCCGTGGCATATTTTCCACACTAGGTATATTTTCCAGTTGATTCCTCGGAACCACTGTTCAGATGCCCTGTTATTTTTATAATCAGTTCAGTTTCATCAGTATGATTATAACTATAAGAGGAACAAAACAGAACCATCCATGCCTAGGAAACCCACCAAGATAATGGCAGTGAGTCAGTTTATATGGGAGTGATTAAAAATTTTCAGTATTTTTCACATGTTCTTTTTTTTTTGTCTTTTTGTCCTATGTAGCCCAGGCTGGTCTCGAACTCGCAACAATCCTTCTGCCCCAGCCTCCCAAGTGCAGGGATTACAGATGTGTGCCAACTCATCTAGCTATGATTTCATCTTGAAAGAAAAGAGAAGAGAGGAGGGGGGAAAGAGGAGGTGGGAGGAGGCAGGAGGAAGAGGAGGCAGGAGGAGGGCGTCTGAGGCCTCAGTCTGGGACGGTGTGGTGTGGAGGGAGGGGCGGAAGAGACCGTCCCTGTTGGCACAGCCCCCAGCACACAGGAGGAGGTAGAATAGATGGTGCAGGTGTTGGAAGAAAGCAGAAGGGTTACTCAGGGCCTGCGGCAAGGAAAGGATTAGGAACCCCTGGGGCTTAGGAACCAGAAGTGCCTAAACCTGGTAGAGATCAGACAGCTGCTTACAGAGCCGTCAGAGGTTTCTGCATGAGGAACCCTCCCTAAACCTGCGGCCTTCCCTTCCCATTCCGGAAAGGGCACCATTGTTCACCAGGCTGCTCCAGTGGGCGGTCAGGCCGAGCTGGACTGGTATCTCACACGCTTCCTGTCACCAGAGCTTGATTGTATCTTCCTCAACTCTGCTTAAAGGCCACCGTTCCCCCCACGTTTCCAGTAGGAGTCCTATTTTCTTGAATAAATTGCTGTAACCACCTATCTGGGCGTGGCCACCTCTGTCCCTGCCCCAAGCACCTCCCACAGAGCTGTCAATTCGGATGATTCCGGCTGGCCCACCAGAGTGAGCCCCTGCAAGAGGCCCCTGGGGCCTGCAGCCCTGGTTCTCAGTCCTGCCACCTGGGGAGCCCTTAGTCTCACTGCACCCTTGGAGGGCAGATGGGTTGCCAGCAGCCCTGTGGGAGCTGCCTGAGAATGTTTAGCTGGGTTCCTGCTCCTGCCGCATCTGCCCAAACCCACAAAGCCCGGGTCCCAAATACAGCCTCAACCTGGGCTGGTGGTGTTTCCGTCAATACTGGAAAGATACAGGCTTTGTAAAGTTGGATTATCCAAGACCACCACCCAAGGAAAGAGACCATGCTAACTTTGTACACAGAATTAAATTTAAAGCACTTTAAAAAAAAAAAAAAGTACCTGGGGAGTTTTTAGATCTGTCCCAACACTAGGTCCCTATACTCTGTAACTCCAGTTCATGACTCTTAGTTTGTAAAGCTACTCAGGTGATTCCAAGGCACAGCCAGGGCCTCCCAGATACAGGGTGGCCAGGGACTGCACGTTGCTCACCCGTTCAGCACTTAATACACACCTGCCAGGTACCAGACTTGTCACTGGCACCAAGGCCCCAGCCAAGAATCCCAGGGTGGCTCTTCTGAAAGCCTGTGGCCCCCAGGGTCAATGGGGTCCTTAGTGTCTGAAGCCTCACTTCCGCCTCCTCCTGCCTCCTACTGTGTCCCAGACACCACGACAGACTTGGGATTCCCCAAACTTGCCCCGCTGTAGCCTTGGAGTCCATCTCTCAACCCGAAACGCCAACCTCAGCCTCCTAGCCTAGTGAGGATCAGCTTAAGAATCACTTCCTAGGGGCTGGGGGTTTAGCTCAGCGGCATAAGCGCCTGCCTTGAAAGCAGGCAGTTGTGAGTTCAATCCCTGGTACCGATAAAAAGGAAAAAGACCAAAAAAAAAAAAAAAAAAAAAAAAAAAAGAATCACTTCCTAGGGGCTGGGGATTTAGCTCAGCGGCATAAGCGCCTGCCTTGCAAGCAGGCAGTCGTGAGTTCAATCCCTGGTACGGGGGGGGGGGGGGGGGGACGAAAAAGACAAAAAAAAAAAAAAATCACTTCCTGAGGAAATCTCCACCCACCCCAGCCCAATATCCGCACACCCAACAACCGCTGCACTCCTCACAGAGCCCCAGTCTCCAGTGCAACTGTTTCTGTACATGCGCCTCACTGCCTGGGACGCTTCTGGAAGACAGGGATGGTGACTAAACCATCTCCCTGCTCCACTGGAGGCGCTAAACAACTCTTGGGTGAAGCCATGAATGAACAAACTTGAATAATCTCAAGGCATCCATCCGCACAGGGCAATGGATGGGATACAGGAGGACAGCAGCATCGGAAGGCTTAGGAGGTCAGCTCCTCCATGGGAGACCTGTGCTCTGTGTCTAACATCCACGCGTGTGTCTTTAGGGCAGGCCCACCCCTAGTGTTTGCAGGGTCAGTGGCAAGACTACAGATGGAGGCCCATGTACCCTACGTGCAAATACTTAAAAAGATAAAATTAAACTAACAAACCATTAAACACGATTTGTATTCTATCCTGCCCTATTATTTTCAGTAAATATACTTTACCAATGGCCTGGTGGCTAGTTTTCAATTCTGAGTTCCGGAAAGTGGCGGCACCAAAACTGGCCCCTGATCCGCCCAGAACAACGTCCCGTCCCTCCTGTGCCCACACCTCACCCTGAGAACCTGGGAATACAGGGGGAATAAAATTGCTAATCATCTGACCTCGAGAAGGAGAGATTGACTGGATTATTGTGGTGGACTCACTTTAATCCAAGTACAAATAACAGACGTGGTGCTAAAATAAGGTAGCAAAGATTGTTAATGGCTGCTAGACTCCTCTGTTTTCTGCTGAGAAAAACAGGGTCTTCCCCATTAGCCTATCTCCTGATCCAGGCCTAAACCCTTTACTCTATAAACAGTGATATGTATATAAAGGCTGCAAATATGGGGGGCGGGGTGTCACACAGGGCTTTTGCAAAAACTGCAACTGCACAGTGTTGCTGGGCCCAGGATAAAATAAATCAGCGCTGCTTTTTTAAAAACAAGTTTTGCCCTATTTTTGAAACTCAAGGTGGGGGCTGGGGATCGTTTTGGGTTATAAGGTGGGACCCACAAAAGAGGCTCTGGAAAGAGTAGGGAAATCTGAGAGCTTGGTACATAGTCCAGAAGCAGGCACAGGGTCAGGGTGGGCACAGCTCCTGGCCTCCTCACCTGCTCACTGGGATCCACTGGCCTCACCTCCCTGAGCCTCATCTAAAATTGACCACTGGATTGTTGTTGAGCTGTTGTGTGCCAAATACTACCTTTAGTGACTGTTAGGGATTAAGAACTGGTGGTCAACTTAATGCCAGCTGGATTACATTAGCATGGTGCTGAGCATAGGTGCTCCACCTGAGGAAAGTTGTCATCATAAATAGAGACGAGGAGAAGGAGAAGCGAGGCATTGAGGCACTGTGGGTTCTCCTATGTGTGGCTGTTTGAGCCATTGGTTCTCCTGGAGAAGCTCTGGTCCTCACATCGAGCATTGCTTCCTGGCTCCGGAGGGGAAGACGTGTGCTGCTTGGTCTCCAGGATGAACTCGTCACGCTGCTTCCTGGCATGTACCCGACTGTGCTGGTTGTCAGAGGAACTCAGGGATTCTGTGTCACTGAGGGTGGCTGCGGTGCCTTTCAGGACAGCCCTGGTCTCTGTTTTGAGTGTGACTTCTCAGCTCCAACATAGAACCCTCATCCCACCAGCACAGCTCCTTCAGCCCGCTGGCATGGACTTTCTGGCTTCCACCACTGACCTTTGGGCCTTCCCAGCACGGATCCATAAAAGAGACTGGCGTGAGTCCTTCTTGTGGGCTCTCGACCTCCAGTTGGACTCGTGGGAGGCATTGTCACGAGCTCTGCATCTTCATCTGGACTCATGTGGGACATTGCTATGGGATTTAGGCTCTTGACTAAATATTCTATGTCTTTGGTGTTGTGAATAGATTTCCTGCAGTTTCTTGTGTTAACTCTGGGTGACCATCAAAAACAATATTATAAACTCCATGTCCTGATTGTAATTGTTCTGTGTACAACCCCTACCTCAACAGTGACACAGACTTAAAGATGCCAGCTCCTTGTCCTTTAGCAACTCAATCTTGTAATTTTTTTTTTTTTTTTGAGATAAGGTCTCACTATGTAGTTCATTCTGGCCTCAAACTCATGATGATCTTCCTGCCTCAGCCTCCCCATTTCTGGATTACAGGTGTCAGCACCACACCCGCTTCCCTTGCCTACACTGTGATACAATGTATGTAACATCATTTTACATACCTTCATACATCATTTTCCATGTTTAGGTGTACGGTTTGTCGATGTTGATATTCCCACTATTGTGTGACCCTCACCACTGCCCATCTCCAGCACTGCACCAGCCTGTGCTCCCCCTCTGCACAGTGACTGCCCGCTCCTTCCTTCCCTGCACCCTGCCAGCACCAGCCCTATTTCCTGTCCTACGGCTCTGACTACTATTGGGACTTCACGCAAGTGAAATCACACATACTCCTCCTGTTGTCACTGGCTCTTTCACTTAGTGTCACAGGAAGGGGCATCCGTGAGGAGGTGTATATCCTTTAATTCTGCCTCTTTTTTTTTTTTTTTTTTTTTTTTTTGTCCTTTTCTTTTTTATCGGTACCGGGGATCGAACTCACGACCACACACTTGCAAGGCAGGCACTTATGCCACTGAGCTAAATCCCCAGCAACAATTCTGCCTCTTTTAAAGAAGGGTACTAATGGGGCTGGGGATTTAGCTTAGTGGCATAAGTGCCCGCTTTGCAAGCGCATGATCGTAGGTTTGATACCCGGTACCCAAAAAATAAAAAAATAAAAATAAAGAAGGGTACTATTCCACCTTGGGCATATTCCAAATTTTGTTTACACATTCACATTTCAATGGACACGTCGGTTGTTTCCACCCTGGCTGTTGTGAATAACGCTGCTCTGAGCGCTGGTGTCAGTATCTGCTCTGCTTCCAATTCTTTCGTGCATATACGCAGAAGCAGAATTAATTGTTGGATCAAACGGTAATTGTCTTACTTATTTTTTACTCATCGCTGAGACAAAATACTTGATACCCAAAAACTGGGAAAGGAAAGGTTTATTTCTTACAGTTTTTGGAGGTTTTCGTCTATATTTAGTCGGTTCCAAGGCAGGGTGGCATGGCAGGGCCACAGTTTATGGCGGCTGCAAACAGCAAGGTGGAAACCAGCAAGAGAGAGACACACGCCTTCTTCCTGCCATTACATCACATACATTACCTTGTATGTTGGCTCCACCCCTATGTGGGTGGAGCACTGACACCATCAATCCAAGCGCTAGACAGTGAACCAATCACAAATGCATAATGCAAACGCATGAGGCCTGGGGGCCACCGTCCACCCCTGGCCCCCAGGACTCATGTACATCTTTTTTTTTTTTTTTTTTTTTGTCTTTTTCCTTTTTATCGGTACCGGGGATCAAACTCACAACTGCCTGCTTGCCAGGCAGGCGTTTATGCCGCTGAGCTAAATCCCCAGCCCCCTCATGTACATCTTTTATATAAAAGACATTTAGTTCATCTCCAAGAGTTGTCAAAGTCTTAACAGTTTTAGCATTGTTGAAAAGTCTAAGTCTCAAGTCTTTTTTAAGATCTATGGCAAACTCTTAACTGTAACCCCTGTACAAATGAAACAAGGTTAAACATCTTTGAAATGCAAAGGTACAAAATAAACATTACCATTTAAAAAGTTATAAACAGGGGAATATACGGCCTTGGAAACAAAGCAAGTCTAACATCTAGTAGGGCGAACATTAAGTCTTAAAAGAGTTTTAAAATTTTTTTTTTATTTTAAAGAGATTAAGACAAAAGAGCACGTAACAAAGCAGATCATATCAGAACAATGCAAGTAACATAGCATTTTACCACAAGACAACCCGTAATTAACAGTAACTACCATAATGTCTCTTTCTTTGAAATAGTTGAGCATAGCTTCATATAACATAGTATCAAGCATAACAAAACAGTATAAAACCATTCAAGAGAATGAAAGCATTACAGGGCTTTCAGAATCAAAAAGCAGAGGACGAACAATGGCTACTATATTATCTCATTTTCCACAGAAAATTTGTTTATACTGTCACACATAATAATATCCAATAAGATATAACAGGATAGAACCAAAGGCAACAGAAAAACAAAGGCATAGTAGGACTTCAGAGTAAGATGATACTAAATCAGCTCTGGCTATTCTAATGTCTTCTTTAAAGTGGCTGTTTATACTATCACAGACAATAAAATCAAACAATCTAGGATAAAACCACTCCAACTAATGAATGCAGACTAAGTCTTAAAAGAGTTTTATGCTCAGCATTTGAAGCAAACTGTAAGCTTTAAAAGGCTTGGGTGTTTCACCCCCATGGCACTTTTAGCTCTTGAAGCTTTTTTTTGGGGGGGGAGGTCTTTTTCTTTATCAGTACCAGGGATCGAACTCATGACTGCCTGCTTGCAAGGCAGACGCTTATGCCGCTGAGCTAAATCCCCAGCACCTTGAAGCTTTTTAAAAAACCCTCTCTGTTTACTTTTTGCAGCTTTCTTTGGATGATCTATGTTTTTGGCTTTTTTAAACTTCTGGGGTCTTCACTGCACCTTTGGCTTTATCCTTACATCTTTATAAATTGTCCTCTCAAGGGTACACTGCTTGGCCTCCCAGGCCCTTGGCAGTTGAGGTAGAAGCTGTTTTACCCTCAGAATTTGTGTATTTTTTTTGCACCTAAAAATGCCACCAAAGTTTGGCCGTTAGCTGGAGCAATAGCCAGGCTGCTTTTATTTTTTATTTACTTATTTTTTTTTTCCGTTGTAGGGGTCAATTGCCTGGATCACTGGGCTCTGTGAACCTGATTGTGAAGAAAAACTTTTTTTATGTTGCTGTCATTTTGGAACCTCATATGGCCTGTTGCCATTCTGGAACATGGTATTCTGCGGCTTTTTCTTCTGAGTAAATTTTTTTATTTTTGCAGTTTTGAGGCTGCAAAGGGTGGAGGCCCGCTGCTTTTTGGGATGCCCCATGGCCATCTTTTTTATCTCTGGGATTTTTTTAGCAATGAGAGCCTCAGTTTTATCTTTGTAATCCACAGCTTTACTGGAGTTTCTTTTTTGGTCAAACTCACAGCATTTTAAGTTATCTTGCTGGGCTCTTTGCTCTTGATTTGCAACATAAAGCTGGCTAAAATCCCCCAACAATAGCCATGCCACAGCCTCAACATTTGACTGCCTTGAAATTTCCTTTGCCAGATTAATCAGTCCATTGCCCTTAATCTCAGTGTCAGGCATAGTCTCTGGGCATGAGCAAAATGCAGGCAAACTTTTTCCTAAGCCTTTACACACATTGTGGGGAGTCTAACAACCAATGCAATCCTTTTTTCCCAGCAGAAACCTCCCAAGCCTGATCTTTAACATCAGGCTTTTTAGGAGTTGGGAGTTTAGCTTAGTGGCATAAGTGCCTGCCTTGCAAGCATGTGGTACCAATAAAAAAAAAAAAAATCAGGCTTTTTATTAGCCTTTTGGTCTCCTAAGCTCTGACCAGAATCTTCTCTATAGAACAGCCTAAACTGCTCTAGCTCTATGCATTTAGGCAACATGTCTGAACCTTCTTAAACTCTGTCCACAAGCCTTTTTTCTGTACCAGGGATTGAACTCACGACTGTAAGCTTGCAAGGCAGGTGCCTATGCCATTGAGCTAAATTCCCAGCCCCACAAGCCATTTTCAAAGCCGAAAAACATGGTCAGGTATAGTCACAGCAACAATCCTACTCCTGGTACCAAATTTTGTCTTAGTTACTTTCTACTCATTGCTGAGACAAAATAGCATAAACCATGACAGTAATTTTGTTTGTTCAGGCTGACCTTGAACTCACTATATAGCCCAGGCTGGCCGCATACTCACAGTAACCCTCCTACCTCAGCCTCCTGAGTGCTGGCATTACAGGGCGTGTGCTATCACACCCAGCAGGTCCTCTCTCTATTGCTTTGTTTCTGCTCTCTCTCCTTCTCCTACTGCAGTCTTTAGCACCATGAGGGTGGGAACCAAGTCTGTCACACGCTGGGTCTAGCAATGAGCCTCTAAGATTCCTGCGAGTGATTCAGAGCTTCTTTGCTCATCTGTAGACTAGGAATACTGTGCAATGCACAGGGCAACCATAAAGGTTAACTCTAGTAAGTTAAGTAAGGAGCCTGGGACACGGGAGGGATGTCAATAAGTACCAGGTCTCCCTTATTTCCTCCTCTGATCTTTCCTGCTCCCCCCAGTCTCCTGTGTGCTTAGCTGAGAGGCATGATAATCTGTTATTTGATCACCCTGAGGGCAATTTCTAAAACAGGGCTAAAGGGACATATTCTGGACAAGAGGAATTCCTTTCTCTCCCTCTCCTAACCCCAAAGCCTCACCGTGTTGAAGGTGTGTTGTTGAAGGGATGTGGGGGGAGTGGCTGGATCACAGGGAGTCATTCAAGGGTAAGATCATAATTTGATGGCGTTATTGGGAGGTGATATAAAGGGAAAATGGGCTCTAGTTGGAAGGAGTATGGGTCATGGTGGCCTGAGCTGTGGACTTCACCTGATGTCTAGCTCCTGCCTTTCTCCGGCTCTTGCCCTCCTCGTTCTGCCTCCTGGCTGCTATGAGCAGCTTTCTGTGTCTCATCCTTCTGCCATGATGCTTATGCCTTCAGCCAGCTAGCATTCAACTGAAATCCCTAAACAAATCTTTTCTAGCCTGTAATCCCAGCACTTGGAGGCTGAGGCAGGAGGATTCCTGAGTGTCCAAGGCCAGCCTGGGCTACATAGCGAGTTCAAGGCCAGCCTGAACTACATAGTGAGACCTTGCTTCAAACAAACAAACAAAACCAAAAAGGACTCAGCTTGTGCCCATTTATACCTACAGCATTCCTCATTTATCCACCTGTTTATCTGACATCTAGATGGCTAAAGCTGGTGATGTAGCTCACCAGCACTTGTCTAGCCTGAACAAAACTTTGAGTTCAAATCCCTGGCACCACACACAAGGAAGGAAAGAAAGAAGTTAATTCTGATTTCTTGATACCGTGACGTTACTGGGGTGTTTCCAGGCCTCCTCAGGTAGCTCAGAAAGCCAGGAAACATAAGCATTTATATTAACCCAAGCACACACACACATTTATCTCTTTAGAGTTCCAATCAACCTTTCCAACTCCAATTCTATGCCACTTAATTCATTCCACCAGTTCCTCTTTACATACTTGTAACTCTGTCATTTCTTTTCCAACTGAGAAACCTGGTTCTCCTCTATAGCACATTCATCGTTGAATCCTAGAATAGATACAGTTTCAGAATTGTAACCTCAGACTTCTCCACCTTTTCCCACTATGATAAACAAACTTAGCAACTAGAGTGTGTTTGTGTACAGTTCTTTTTGTCTTTTTGTTTTGTTTTGTTTTTGTCTTTTTCGTTTTTATCGATACCAGGGATTGAACTCACAACTGCCTGCTTACAAGGCAGGCACTTATGCCGCTGAGCTAAATCCCCAGCCCCTGTTCTTTTTGTCTTTTGACTTACAGTATCCAATCAAACACTACTTTCCAGAGGTTATCAGAGCCTTTCTTCACCTCCTTAGTGTAGTGACCCTGGGTAATGACCCACCAAAGGCCCATCACCTGTGGAATGCTGCTGCAGAATGCATGACCTCAAGCTGATCATGAGAACATGTCAAGCAAACCCATGAGGGGACTCTACAAAATACCTCACCTGTAAACTTCAAATGTCAGTGCCACAAAGGAGAAGATTGAGAATGTGTCACAGAATGAATGAGAGTAAGGAAAAATACCAACAAAATGCAATGTGGGATTTTGTTTGGGATCCTGGAACCAAAAGGGAGCACTATTGGCCCTGAATCAAGGCCGGCAGCTTCCTGACTCTGTTGGTTTCAAGCAGGAGCCTAAAGAGATGTCTTTCTATGGTCTGTCGGCCATTTCAGAACTTGGGCAGTGAAATGGTCAATTTATCAGAAAGAAACAACTTGAAGGAACCCCTTCCCTCCTGGTGAGCAGCTGTGAGGGTGGCAGGCTCCGGTGGCCCAGGACAGGAGCCATCGGCGTTTTGGGGGACTTGTGCCATGCTGGGACCTGGAGTGCCAGGAAACCAAGCAACCTCTCCCCCACTGCTTGTTTTGTTTTGTTGAACTTCAATTTACATGAAAGTATGGACAGCTATTTTGAAGTGAACAAGAGACTCTATGACAGCCATTAGTGACTTCCCTATTATCTAGTTTTAAAGACCTAAAATGCTACCCTCATTCAGAGACAACATGATAGACAGTGAAGATCTCAAGTCATTTAGCTTTGAAATTTATATCTCTTACATTGCTTTCTTATGTCCTGTTTTGTTCTGTTTTGTTGTGTTTAATTTTACCCCCTTTAAAATAAAAATTAGAAAAAATTTTTAAAAAAAGAAAGAGGAGCACTAGCAAAATAACTCCTGGGTATAATGGTACACGCCTGTAATCCCAGCACCTGGGAAGCTGATGTAGGAGGATCGCTGTGAGTTTAAGGCCAGCATGGGCTACAAAGTGAGTGCAAGCTCATCTTGAAATGCATAGCAAGACTCTTCTACAGAGCTTCTACATAAGGGCCTGGGGATGTAGCTCAGTGGCACAGCCCCTGCCTGGCAAGTGCCTGAGTTGTATCCCTGGTACAAAACAAAACAAAACAAAACAAACAAAACAAAACAAAACAAACCCCTCTGTGTCCTATTGCTTCCAACAGTGATCATGATCACCTTGCCTGAAATGATTTTCCTCAAATTTTCTTCCTTGTCTGATCATTCAACACAGTGAGTGTTTGCTTGCTTTGTGTGTGTGTGTGTGTGTGTGTGTGTGTGTGTGTGTGTGTGTGTAGGGGCTGGCCTAACACTCACGGTGCTCCTTCTGCGTCAACCTCCTGAGTGCTGGGATAAAAGGTGTGTGCCACCACGCCCGGCCCAACACACTTGAGTTTTCAAATGAGAGTTTTTTGAGGCTACCCCTCCCACCACATAATCACAGACCCACCTAAGCAAACCCCTGGCCGCACGCCATATACCACACCGCCTGTTCACCTGCTGTATCCTAAAGCACGGCGTGGGCATTGCTGATGACACGTACTATTTTAGATAGGCACGTGAATACATTATCGAAAATTTTTTCTGGTGCTGGGGAATGAATCCAGGGCCTTGCCCATGCTAGACAAGTATTTTAGCGCTGAGCTGTAACCCCAGCCCTTTTAAATTTTATTTTGAGTGAATCTTATTAAGTTGCCCAGGCTGATCTTGAACTTGTGATTCTCCTGCCTCAGCCTCCCTAGGAGATGAGATGACAGGCCTGGGTCACTGCACTCGGCAGTTTCAGCTGATTCATGAAATGAGCAAGTGATTTAATTCTTTTTTTGATCTCTGTGTCTGTGAGGGCAAAGGTTCAGCGTAGCACTGGTTTATTAAAGTGTGGTTAAGAACACAGCCCCTGGAGCCAGACTGCGGGGTTTACTCCCTGATCTGCCACTTAAAGGCTGACGACCTTCCCTGTACCTGCTTCTCCCACTGCACTGCATTGTTTTTGTTGTTGTTGTTTTGTTTTTTGTGGTACGTGGATTGAACTCACGACCTTGCACTTTCGAGGAAGGTGCTTATGCCGCTGAGCTAAATCCACAGTCCCTGCACTGCAGTGTTAACAGCATGAATGGGGCTGTGTAGTCCACCACCTCGCACACGGTAAGTGCTCAGGAACAGACAGCTCTCTCACCACCAGTAATTACCCTTGAGCAGAGCAAGTGTCAGGCCAGAGCTTTCAGCACGTAAGGAAATACAGCGAGCTAAGGAGGCTGATGCTCCATGCAGAGAATGTAGAGATAAGCTGAATGAGCTCATGTAAGCATCACGTAAGTAACACAGGTACATGGATATGGTAATAAAAATAATGAGAGTGACACAGAGTGAGTAAAGTGGGGGAAGCACAGAGGAAGTAAAGTGGGGGTGATTCAGTCATCCACCCCCCACTAAACTGCGTTTCCCGAGGGTACGGACGCCTTCCATCTCGGCTTCTTCAGACCCCACCACAGCACCAAACACACAACTGGAAGTCTACTGAATGACTCTGCTAAACGTTCTTCAAACACAGTGGGAGACAACTGCAAGCAATCATAGGGAATAGACACTTTCTGAATTAATGACTCTGAATCCGCGATACGGTCTGGTTCAGTGCATTTTTTGTTTTTTTTTTTCCAGTCCTGAACTCAGCTCCTTTTGCATGCTAGACAAGTGCTCCACCACTGAATTACACCCCCAGTCCATTTATTTATTTATTTTTGAGACAGGGTCTTGCAATGTAGCTCAGGCTTGCCTTGTACCTCAGGCTGGCCTTGAATTCACGGTGATCCTCCTGGCTCAGCCTCCTGAGTACAGATGTAACAGGTATGTGTCACCGCACAGGGCCCCAGTCCTTTTTTTTTGGTACTGGGAATTGAACTCAGGACTTCATGCTTGCCCAGTTGTCAGGCAGGTGCTGCATTGCTGACCTAAATCCCCACCCCCATCCAGTCCTTTTTAAAATCATACTTTTAGAAAGGGTTTTACTAAGTTATCCAGATGTTAACTTGTGATTCGCTAGCATCTGCCTCCTAAGTAGCTAGGTTGTAGATATGCACCACCATACATAGCATAGTTCAGTCTTTCTTACAGCATGATTTTTGGATGTAACCTTAGCACTATTTGGTAATTTGTAAGATACTCAAATTGCAAGCTGGAAACAGTGGATATACCTACCATTCCAGCATTCGGGAAGCTGAGGTAATAGGATCTTGAGTTCAAGGTCAGTCCAGGGCTACAGAGTGTGTTCAAAGCCAGACTAATGTTGGTTAGTTGCACAGTGAAGAAGGACTTGTCTTAAAAAGGAAAAAAAAGACACTGGGCACGGCGGTACACACCTGTAATCTCAGCACTTGGGAGGCGGAGGCAGGAAAATCACAATGAATTTGAGGTCAACCTGGGCTAAAAGTGAGTTCAAGGCCAGCCTGAACTGCACAGTGAGACACTGTCTCAAAAAACAAACCAAAAAACAACAACAAAAAAATGGGGCCAGGGATTTAGCTCAGCAGCATAATCGCCTGCCTTGCAAGTACACGATCTTGAGTTTGATCCTTGGTACCAAAAAACAAAACAAAACAACAAAAAGGATCATCTCTACATCTCTACGTGAAAGCTCTCCTGGCACATATCCTTGGATTACACACTACCTAGTTAACATCTTCCCTCAGATAACTAACATGTACTTTAAACCTAGCACATGCAGATGGGCGTGGTGCTATGCAACTGTAATCCCAGTGCTCTGGGAGGCTGAGGCAGAAGGATCACCAGTTCAAGGCCAGCCTATACAATCAATGCTTTAGGAAAACTGTATCTCAAAATAAAAAGTAAAATTTCAAAAGGGCTATGGATGTAACTCAGTATAAAGGCCCTAAGTTAAATCTCCAGAAGAGGACTGGAAAAAAAATGGATACATACCAAACAGAATTCCTAGTTTCCTACCAAACCACTCCACAGGCCTTTCTGGTCCAAATGAACAGCAACTCCACACTTCATGCTCAGGCCAGATGAGTCTCTGTCGATTTCTCTGTAACCCGCCCTCCGTGTGTGTGTGTGTGTGTGTGTGTGTGTGTGTGTGTGTGTGTGTACTGATGGGTGAACCCAGGGCCTGTGCCGAGCTGTATCACCCATCCCCACCCTCCTTTATTTTTGAAACTGGGTCTCACTATGTAGCTCAGGCTGGCCTTTAACTCACTGTGTAGCCCAGCCTGGTGTTGAAGTTGTTCATCCTCCTGCCTCGGCTTCCTGAGAGCTGGGATTACAACCGTGTGCCATCCCCTACCCCCCTGCCTTAGATACCGTGCCCTTTTTAAAATTAATTTTCCTCCTCTTTTTGCCTCAGCCGCTGGGGCATGCTTCACCATTCTTTCCCTCTTAATCCCTCATCCAGTTGTCCAAGGAAAACCTGCTGGTTTATCTTTCAAATGTATCTGCTGTCTGACCATCTCTCACCACCTCCACAGCTGGCGGACATCAAAGCAGCCCGGATTACTCCAACACTTCGTGGCACGTCCTCCTGTTCCCATGGGCCCTTGCCCCTTATGTCCTACTCCTTACCACCAGTGTCAGTTACCCTTTTAAAGTGGGAGTCAGATCACAGCACCTCTGCTCAGACTCTGCAAGCTGATTCCTTCCACCGGCAGTAAAGGCTCCCCTCTGTTCGTCCCGCTCACCCTGCCTGGTGGCACGGGGCCCTGGGCTCCTCTGCCCGCAGGCCTCTGTCTCTGCTGTTCCTGGGGCTGTAAAGTTCTTCCTTACAGATACACGTGGTCAGCTCTCTCCTGCAGATTTCAGTGAGGCCTGCACCGCCTTCTTTTTTCTCCATGACACACACTGTAAGACTTTCTAAAATAGGGCTGGGGATTTAGCTCAGCGGCATAAGCGCCTGCCTTGCAAGTGTGTGGTCCTGCATTCCATCCCCAGTACCATGTTGCTTACTAGCCACCTCCTTCCAACAGAGTATAAGCTTGTGAAAGCACATTAGCCTTTGTTCACGGATGTACCCTCAGCCCCTATACAGTGCCTAATTTATAACAGATGCTAAAAAGCTGTTGGATTTTAGCAGGAGCTATTTTTTAGATGTCTGTGATGCTTCGTTTCTTCGTTTTAGGCAGTTACAGTATTTTTTTTTTAAGCCAGTCAAATTTAGCAGCGGGGGGTGGGGGGGTGGGGGTGGGGGTGGTATACCAACTTTAGTGACACTAATGTTAATAAATTCTGATAACCCACTGCCATCGGACCAGCCAGTTACAGTATTTCATCTAATGTCATCTCATTTCACTGAGAGAGGTCTTGTTATGCTGCCCAATCTGGCTTCTACCTCCTGAGTTTTAGCAATCCTTCTGCCTCAGCCTCCCAAGTAGCTAAGACTACAGGTATGTGCCACCACACCTAGCTTGTTTTTATTTTGATTTTTTTTTTTTTTGAGACAGGGTCTTGCTATGTAATACAGGTTGGCCTTGAACTTGCTTATGTAGCCATGGCTGGTCTTGAGCTCATTGGGACCCTCCTACCTCAGCATTCTGAGTGGTGGGATACACCAGCACACATGGTCTGGCTTTATTAAGTATGCTACAAGTTGTATAACAAACATGTCAAACCTATAAATTCAGTAGGACAGGTTCTTTTATTTTTTAGGTACCGGGGATTGAACTCATGATCTCACACACACCATGCAGGTGCTTACACCGCTGAGCTAAATCCCTGGCGACAGGTTCTTTTAGATTAAAAAAAAACAGGTAAGCCAGGCATAGTGGTACCTGCCTGTAATCCCAGCTCAAACCCACTTTGGGCAATTTAGTGAGACTCTGTCTCAAAATAAAGCTATATGAAAAGGACTAAGAATGTAACTCAGTGTGAAGGCCCTGGATTCAATCCACTATAACAAAAGAAAAAAATAGGTAAACAATAGTATTTCAGGGAATTTAGCTCAGCAGCACAAGCACCTGCCTGGCAAGTGCAGGATCATGAGTTCAATCCCTGGTATCAAAAAAAAAAAAATAGTATTTCATAAGTAATCTAAGAGTGGTTGATTGAGAAACCCTGCTGTCTACGCAACAGGCAGAGCTGACAAGCCCTTGTCACTAGATGCTTTGGGCTGCATCCTAGACTTTCTGCACTTGGCTGTGTACACTGTGCGCCTAGGAAGGGGAACAAGATCCCTGTGCTCCTCTCTGAACTCTCTGGAGTTGTGGCCTGGAATCTATAAGTGCTTTAAACAAAGGTCTTCACCCACTCCCCTGTGAGCAGCCCAGTTCTATGCAAGCATTGGTATGCAGGGAATGCTGGACCTAAGGACCTCTGAGGGTTCTTCTAGTCCAAGGTCTGTGTCTGTCGCTGAAACCTATCTACTGCACCACAGAGCAGGGTTTTTTAAAACTATGGATTAAAAAACTGGACGTGGTGGCTCACGCCTGTAATCCCAGCACTCGGGAGGCTGAGGTGGGAGGATCGTTGCAACTTCGAGACCAGCCTGGGCTACAAAGTGAGCTCAAGGCCAGCCTGAACTGCATAGCGAGACCCCGTCTCAAAAAAAGACAAAAAACAAAACAAAACAAAACAACCTATGGATTAAAATCCACTTAATGCCCGGCCTTGAGTTTGCAGCTACAAACTGCAACCAAGTTCACGACCAGCCTACACTATATAGACCCTGTCTCCAAAAATAAAACAAGCCCGGCTGGTGGCACATGCCTGTTATCCTAGTACTTGGGAGGCTGAGACAGGAGGTTCACTGTGAGTTTGAGGCCAGTCTGGGCTACATAGTGAACTCAAACCCAACCTGAACTACACAGTGAGACCCTGTCTCAACAAAACAAAATAAAACAAATCTTCATTTAATGGGTCAGAATAAGCATCAGAAAAAATAGACAAAGATGATGCATTGTAGTTTTGTGAAATTTTTCCCGTCTCAGCCTCTCGAATGCTGAGAATACATGTGTGCACCACCACACTTGGTAGTGATTCTCAGTTTTCAGTGTCATAGGAATGTGCCTGTAGGTAGGCATGATAAAATTTCAGCACTGGGAGGGTGAGGCAGGAAGCTCACAAATTCAAGCCCAGCCAGGTGAACTTAAGAGAGACAGCGAGGCCCAATCTCAAAACAACCAAGGAAAGAGTGGGGGATGTAGCTCAGGGACATAGATTGTTGGGTTCAACCTCTAGTACTACACGCAGACAGCCAGACAGACAGACAGATACACACACACACACACACACACACACACACACACACACACGGCTCTGAGAGGAGCTTGGGAACCCATTTTGCTAACCGGTGGTAACAGGTGACAGGGGACATGGTCCTCAGAACACACTGAAGACCACTGTGCTCTCTCTCTATATGAATGCAAGCTTCCCCCAGGACCCGGTACCCTCAGTGTGCTCCTGAATAAGGGGGGAAGCAGCCTTAGGGACTGAACCACTTTTTGGTAGTGATGAAAGATGATCTGGAAAAGTACAACCACTATCACTATATTGCTAGTTCAAGCTTTTATACCAGGAATTGCAACCTCAGGCTCGCCAGGCAGGTGCTTATGCCGCCAAGCTGAACCACTGGCCCGGCATCACTGTATTGTTACTCTGAGTAAATGCCCTGTCGTCTGGAATGACGTCACAGAACACCGGATTGTTTGCCCCATCGGATGAGCAGGTGGAGGAGGAACCTGTACCTTGCCCACTCAGCAGCAGGGCGTCTGGTGTAGAGCTCGCTGCTCCTGGTGCCGCTCCACACTGCGTCACCCAGAAGCCCAGCTCTTTATGAACTTTAGGGCTTCCTGGAAAGCAGCGCAACAAATCACTTCCCAAATCTGTGTTTATTCTACACATTTAAACAGTCGCTACATTCATCCTTTATCCCTCAGAGAAGAACAGCACACAGGCCACACCCTGGAACTGCTCACATTTTTTTTTTTTTTTGTCTTTTTCATTTTTATCGATACCAGGGATAGAACTCATGACCACCTGCTTGCAAGGCAGGTGCTTATGCCGCTGAGCTAAACCCCCAGCCCCAAACCTCTCACATTTAAGCCTACCTCAGGACACAAAGAAAGTACCCATTTAATACGCACTATTGACTCTATTTTAAACAGTGCCAAAAAAACCCAGTTACACTAAGGAGCATCTGTTCCACCTTTAATTCTTAAAAACAACCCTGACAGTAGATGCCGAGTCTCTTAGGCTGGACCCAGAGCCCAGAGAGGCCTTGGGGCAGTGCAGGGCCCAATCTGAACAGGCTGGTCTCCAGGGTCAGACACCAAGAACATATGGTAAAACCTGGCCCTGAGGTTATAGAATTTCTGGTAGGAAGTGTGCTTACTTCCTATTTTCAGGAAATTTTTTCCCTTTAATTGTAACTCAGGAACTACCTATTTGTCCCTCTAGACTCAACTGTTGACAAGGCTGACTCCATTTCTGATTTCCTGCCTTCCTTGGAGACTTGGGAAACACAGGCTTAGATAAACAGTATTCTGGGGATTAGGTTCAATTTTAGGAAAAGCTACTAAGTGTATTTCCAAGGATAGCTATGTGGTTTAGTCTGATGCTTGGCTATAAACCTGCAAAAAAATTCAGCAGGTCTGGGCAGGGAATTTAGTTCGGTGGTGTAAGTGCCCACCTGGCAAGTGCGAGGTCATGAGTTCTACCCCTGGTACAAAAACAAGTAAATAAATAAAATAAAATCAGCAGGTCTGGAGTCTGGCTGGATTTGAAAGCTGGTTCCAGCATACCACGTAAGATTCTGGGCAACCCATTTCCTCTCTATACATCAGTCTCTTCATTATTTAACATCTACCCCAGAGTTATGAGTGACATGTGCATGTCAAGAACCCCAGCCAGCACCGAAGTGTACCCCTCTAGAGTCTGCCCAGATGGAAACTTAGCTTGACCACTACTGACTGCAGTTATTTCTATTTTTTTTATTTTTATTTTTTGTCTTTTTCCTTTTTATTGGTACTGGGGATCGAACTCACAATTGCCTGCTTTCGAGGCAGGCACTTTATGCTGCTGAGCTAAATTCCCAGCCCCTATTTCTTAAAGTCAAGGCTGGAAGGGGGTGCCGAGGACAGCTACCAGGTCCTGCTCAGAAAACAAGCCTCTACTATCTGTCAGGGACCATTCTGGGTAATTTCTTTCACATTTGTGTAAGGGATCTGAGTTGCTTTAATCCCAAATTCTATATTTTTATGACACAGCATGTAGGATTTGGGCAGCACCAAGATTTAAAGCAAAAAAATAGCACAATGTTCAGGACGTCACCACGGTGTTCACTTTCAGGATGACTGAGGGGATGGAGAACTCCATTTGCACAGAAGCTGCGTATCTTTGGCTTTCAAGTTCCTTTTGGGTCCCAGCATCTGCTGTCATACTTGTCACAGGAATTCCATCAGCAATGATAAATGTGTAACAGCCTGAGACAAAGTTACATGAAGGTCCTGGACTGGTACAACTGCAGCTCACTTTTGCTCGCTGATCTGTAAAAACACAAGCCACCTGCACCTGGCAGTCCTGTTCGGTGCCCTGACTGGACTCCCCTCTGACAACCGCGCGGTGGTTTCCATAACAAGCTCTCTCCCAGTGGCTCGGTGCCCCCAGGCCTCAGCTTGGTCCCCAGTGGCTGCAGCTGGAACTATCTGTGGGTGGTTTCTCCTGACCTCACTGGGACCCCAGAAGGCCTGGCCTTAATCCTTTAGTGCTCAGGCCCTGCTGACAGCATCCGACGATACGGAAACGCCCGGTACACTTAAGCAAGCTGGGTAATTCTACAGACCAGGACTAGCCAGCCAGTGGGTAGCCAGCCAGTGGGAAGTAGGATTAGGTGCAGGAAAAGGTGAAAGCCACAGGCTTCACTTTAGAGGGGCAGAGAGGCTGCAGCTTCCCACACAACTTGCCCATGTTCATCCTGCTCACAAAAAGCAAGAGTGAGAATCAGAACGTGTCCACCATTTCCCTACTTGGTGTTTTTTCTACAATACACAATGGAACTGCGCAGAGGTACTGGCAAAGACCTTACAGGTCCTTACTAGATGACAGAACAAACCTCCACTGAGACAGCTCTATGAAGCTGATACTCAGGCATCCAGTGCCGGCTGCATGGATAAGGGAATCTGTCCTGTACTTTTCCAACTTTTTAATATACGGCCTTGTTATGTACTCCAGGCTGGCCTTGAATTTGAGGTGTTCCACCTGCCTCAGCCTTCCAAGTTCTGGGATTACAGGTGTGCGCCACCAGGGCTGGCTTGTGTCCCAAATATTTCTTTTTTAAGAGTAGGGAAATGTATTGGAGAAAAACAATGGGGAACAGGACTAGGTCCTGAGGGACAGACTGTCCTACACATTTCTGAAAGACTATCCTGTAGCCACTGTAATGACATGAAAACATACAACTGTAACTATCATTTCCACTTAACATGCTCCTGGGCAGCACGGGACAGCGAGGCATGTACCTACCACCAGTGGCACATGCTGCCTGATGGAGTCCCGTCTGTTCAGCCTTGTCAGGAACGTGTTAATTGTACTTAAAAAAATAAACAGCCTAGGAGACAACATAGCCACATGCTATTTGATTTCCAGTGAGTAAACAGTATTTAGCACAAAACACTCCTTGTAATTTCTAACAGTTCAAAACACTTAACATGCAATCCTACGCACACTCCACTTCACTTGATGTACACACTCACTTTCCACTCTTCCCTTTTCTCTTGTGTGGTGCACACGTGTAAGGTGTTGCTGGGGGCTGAACCCAGAGCTTGTGATGCTAGGCAAGCGCTCTACCACTGAACCGCATCTTCCCGTAACCACAACTGAAATCAGCGTCATCTTCCCTTTGGTCCTCTGGTCATCCTGCAGATGAAAATACAAGGGCACAAAATACAATAGCCTAACGCATTTCCTAGCTCCTGGAACAGCCAGAGCTCCCTAAGGTAGGCCCCTGCACTCACTGGGACCTGGCCCCTCCAGAGGGGTGGATGCCCACCCCCAGGTCCACCTGGCTCTCCACTTAAGACTAGAACCTACTAGTGAGCATGAAAGGCTCTTCTCATGGCTTTGCTATGTAATTATTCAGTCTCACAGCACTTTACTCACTGGACAGTTTGAGATTATCCTTAATAGCATAATGTATCATATTCCTGCCCTTGAAGCACGCAGTGAGTTGATGTAATTCAATAAACAAAACCCACAACCCTACAAATGTTCAAATTACCTCTGGATGAGTTGGGCCATGCTGCCTCAGCTCAATAACACTGCAGAGGGTTACAGTGAGACTAGAATACTCACTCAGCAAAGCAGCACAGCACTTCTGGACCTGCTACTGGGAGACACCTACTACCTTATTCCAAAGACAACTGACAATTTGACATTGCACACAGTCACCTACCACTGATCCACAGCCAACATGGTTAACAGCCTAAAAAGTAACCATGCAGGAAGAACTTCATTAATTAAATGAAATCTCCTTGGCCATCCTGCCCTCTCGTTTCTTGATCAGCATCTGCACACACATTATCCACAGGCCTTGTGAAAGGCAGATGCAGCGGTTCTGAGCTGAAGCCCAAGGGTCAGGAAACTCCCAGGTGACCCAATCTTTGCACCTGCTACAGTTCCACCCCAAACATCATCCTCGGAGTCTAGTGGGATGTGTGGAGCCAGCCTCTAACAGAACAGGTCCGAATGTGGGCTGCTGCCAGCTGAGCTCCACCCTCCCCAGTTTATGACAGAAACCACACTGCTAGTGAGCTAGGCCTAAAACTCAGTTACACATCAGGCATAACCACCTATAACCCTAACACTTGGGAGGTGGAGGCAGCAGGACCACTGTGACTTTGAAGCCAGTCTGAGCTATACAGCATACAAACCTGGTTTTTAAAACACCAAAAAAATTTTAAAACTAAAATCCAGTTTCACCTCTGAATTTCCATCAGTGTTCTTTCTACTGAGCCAGGAGCCCAGGTAGTTGTCTTAAAATGGGAGCTCAACAGAATACACAACATAGCAGGATCAAATGAGGGTTGGGCAGGTATAAAAATTTCAATGCAAACATAAATAAGCCAGAGATAGAGCCAGGGCCGACAGGACAGTGCATGAAGGTGATAGTTAATTATAATTATGTTTTATTTCTGGGGTGCTTAATTCAGATGAAATTAGCATATGCACTCCATCTCTGCAAAAAGTGAGTTTGCTCTCCAAGATGCCGATTTCAGGTGTGGTTATAGGAAGACATGGTTCAGTGGTAAAGCACCTGCCAAGCATTCACAAACTATGGGTTCAATCCTCACAGGTACACACAAGACACAGTGAAAAGTGAACGTATTTCAAGTGAAATAAAACCTGTAATCCCAGCACCTAGGAGACTAAGGCAGAAGAATCACTTTGAGTTTGAGGTTAGCCTGAACTACATGAGACCTTGTCTCAAAAAAACCAAGCAAAGGGGCTGGGGATTTAGCTCAGTGGCATAAGCACCTGCCTTGCAAGCAGGCAGTCTTGAATTCGATCCCCGGTACCGATTTAAAAAAAAAAAAAAAAAGCAAAATACTTCAATGAGAAAATAGGCCAAGGGTAAAACTGAACTGTCACAAAAGAGTAAGTTTAATGAATAGAATTAACAAGTGTTCAAAATTTAAGCCCAAAATTGAAAATAAATGAATAGCTTAGTATAGTCTAATGATCAGAGAAATGGTGGCTTCTGGTCACTGGGAAACTACTATAAATAAAAATCAACTTTCATGCCAAAGGGAAAACAATTTTTGAGAGTAAAATTCATCACATCCCAGAACACATAAAAGCATCCTTTTAGTTACTATGTGCCTGATACTTCCCTGAGCCATTTAACCCTCTAAGGAGCATTATTATTGCCTCCAGGATGTTGGTAATGAAATCAAGGTAGATTCCTAGCTTTGCTCAAGGTATTACAGCCAATGCAAGCTACAGTTGAATTGAGAATCAAGTCCAGACAATTTGCCTCAAATGGTCCTTGTGTCTCATCATTCTGCCTCTCCACACCTGGTACAGTCTCAAAGGAGTCTGAACAGTTAATCTAAAATTCAGTCTCAAGCACCCTTCACTTATGCACCAGATGACTGAGTCATGGAGCTCCTGGAACATAGAAATACTGTATCCTTTTCCTTTAACAGAGACTGAATCACCTGGACCATACCCCCCCTACACAATCGGCTCACACAGAAAACTGTACCATCGCACTTTAGCAAGGGTTTGGGGCTGCACAGGCAGTGCTCGAGTCTGGACCTGCAGGGAAGCACTGATATCCAGAGGACCACGGGTTGTTACCAGCTGTTCCCAGGGAAGCTTTAAGTGGCTGGAGGTCCCAGGACGTGAATGTGGACAGGCTCCTTTCACAAAACACACACAGCAATGCACATTTTACTGAAAACATTTTATTGGCCTCTTGCACAGAAACAGGAATTTATTTGCCAGGAAGGATGATCCCATCATACTGAAAAAGAAGAGATTTTATTTTTTCAGAATTAGAGGCAACAACAATCACTGAAGCAAAGGCAAACTTCCCAGAATTCAACTCTGGTACACGAACATCAGCTCTGAGCCCCACTTTGTTTCCAGACTGAATGAAAGCTGCCCAGTTTCATTAGCAGTTGCTATGCTGTGCCTAACTGCAGTATCACCTGAGAAAGGGGGGGCTCCTTTTAATCTCCTTCCTCCCCTTTCAGCTACCCACAATCAGTTAAACCACCAACTCTGAAGGACCATTTGCCATGCTGCCCAACTACTCTAAGAGACACTACCTGCCAAGGAGTGCATTTGCACCCCAAACCCCCAACTCCATCCACCACCACCACACAGCACCACCTTGCTGGAGAGAGAGCAGCCTTACCTTCTGCTGGAACCAGCGCATGGCCTCCTCCTTGCTGATTCTGTGCTTGGCCCCAATGCAGCCTGTCCTGCGCTTCTTGTCTGCGATGCTGAAACCCGGTCTACCCAGCACCTGTCCCAGGAATAACCAAGTCACCCACCGGCTCAGGCTCAAGAGCACAGACAGGACTCACACTGGAGACTCGTTTTCAAGAGTCACCTACAACTCAGAGCACTGGAGTGAGGCCCGGGGTTCAGGGCCCGACAGCACATCACCACACACAGGTTTCCAAGGCTAAAAATTCCAGCCCCTTCCCTATGTAATAATTTCTAGTGGTTCTGTGAATTTCCCACCACCATCTCCACGGCACTTCCTTTTAAAAATAGCATCAAGAATTTCATTGCAAAACATGTTATTAAGCCACGTGCAGTGTAGAAAATTGTAAATTCTAACAGGCACAAAAAGTTTTTCTTACTCCTTTGGCTTAAAAGCGCTTTCCAGGGCTGGGGATTTAGCTCAGCAGCATAAACGCCTGCCTTGTAAGCAGGCAGTCGTGAGTTCAATCCCTGGTACCAATAAAAAGGAAAAAGACAAAAAAAAGTGCTTTCCAAAGGTCTACTGCTTCCAAACTTCCAGGATCAAGTCCTGCTACTTTTGGATATGTGAATCTAATGAGGGTACCATCATCATTTGAGTTCCACATCAGCCAAGACTTCTGCCTCTTTGGGCACTTTTGTTTTTGTGCCGGGAATCAAACTCAGGATCTTGAGCTTGCCAGGCAGGCACGTATGCAGCTGAACTATATCCCAGCTTCTGGGTATTTACTTTTACGGATGAACCAAAAGCCATGCAGTTAACAAAATAGTAAAAATCATTTCTACAACAAAATCCCCTTCCTGAGGATACAACTGCATCACCCAAA
This sequence comes from Cavia porcellus, assembly GCF_034190915.1. Lineage (NCBI taxonomy): Eukaryota > Metazoa > Chordata > Mammalia > Rodentia > Caviidae > Cavia > Cavia porcellus. Next base: position 17,843,851 of record NW_026947508.1, on the reverse strand, counting down.
ATTGGTTCTATGTTCTCTGAGGACACCGCATATCCCTGGAGTCTAAGGGAAAACAGCAAGCAGCCTTGGGCCACATGCTGCACCAGGACTCCCTCCTCTCAGGAATCACTCCGAGACAGCACGAATGAAACCGATTTCCCTCTCCTACAAACCAGGAATAGGAAAGGGTAAATATTCATACCACATAGAAGTCCAGGCCATAGATGCCAATGCTGGGGTCATATTTGATGCCCAGATCGATGTGTTCCTGGATGCCAAAACCAAAGTTGCCAGTATCGGAGAAGTTGTTTTTCCTTAACTCATACTCTCGCACCTGAGGAGAAAACACAGCAGTCACGTTACCGTCACCTTCAGCTCCACGCCCTCAGGTAACTAGCAGACTGCCTACACTCAACACCCCAGAGCAAACACAGCAGCGTGACCTGGCGGGGAACACAAGCTATTTCCGTGCTACACTAAGTCACACCCCAGCTATGGATTTCATAGAACTTTCTCAACTTGTAATGGGCAGAGAAAGCAAGGTATCAGAATGACTGTCAGGCAATAACAAAACAATTTAACTCCGAGCCTTAAGCACACAAGTAACTATTAGGCCACCAAAGAACACTATATTAAATCTAACCACTGCCACTACATTACCTGTACTTTAAATGGGGTATCAATGCCACCCTGACCAGACAGACCAGCCTTACCTTTAGGCCTTTCTCCAGGATTTCTTCGGCCTTGGCCCCACGGACTGTGCAGTGGACAGCAATCTTTTCATTTCTTCTGATGCCGAAGGATCGGACAGTGTACCTAGCTGCAAGCAAAGAACAAGGAACCACGTGCTGTCACACTCTCGTCACACCTGCCTCTTCCCCAGGACACCATTTCCCTAGCTCTAAGAGTGGCATTAAGGACTGACCCACCATCTAAATGGTGGTGTTCCTATTTACTGTAACACAAAAAAACCAGAGTTCCCAATTTCCAAGCCATCTAGCCACACTTCAGCAATGCAGAGCTTGAAATCCTAATGTTAAAGTCTCTGATGGACAAGTTCACAGTCCAGAAACAGTCCAAAGAGAAAATAAAACAGTAAGAAAGACAACAACTGTGTTCTGGAGAAAACAAAACACTGTTGTTAAAATACACCAACTCGAGCTGGGGATTTAGCTCAGCAGCAAAGCGCCTGCTTGGCAAGCACTAGGTCCTGAGTTCGAGTCCCAGCACCAAAAAACTCCCCCCAAATACACCAACTGATTTTATTCTCCACCAAGAAAAAGCAATATAATCTCTTTTATGCATACAAGGAAACTGAGGTCCAAACAGCCCATAGTCCCAAGACCATCAAGTGATAAAGTGTACAGGTAAATGGCCCCTCTCTTAAAGTAGCCTATACAGCCCACCTGTTAACCAGGCCAAATGTCCTCTACTACATTCCTATTCTACCTTATATTCTATTTCCTTGAAATATCAATACTTGGACCAGTGTTAAAGTCTACCTGTAGAAAACGTGATTACCAGTGCCAGGACTAATCTCGTAGAGGAAAACACTTCTTGGGATGGGTCACCTATTTACCACTTTTAGGAGATGCTACCTGTAACTTAAACAGGCCCAACAGCAGACGAAGAAACAAGTGCCAGGTGAACCAAAGGCCCAGCCCTCCCCATGCCCACAGCTACTCACCTTTAGAAAACACTGGCGTCTGGCCTGTGAGCTGCTCCAGTACCTTGGCTGCCCTGGTCAGTCTGTCTCCACTCTCCCCGACACAAATGTTAAGGCAGAGCTTGCGGATTCGCAGTTCCCGCATAGGGTTCTCCTTTTCACCTTGATCCTGCTGTAACGCGATGACAAAAAGCAGTCAACACGACCGCGTCACACACGAGAGCCCAGTGTTTTCACTGGTTCCCACTTGTGCAAAATAATTCATTTCTGTTCATCCCAAGCCCTAAGGAAGGCTCCAAAAACTTAGGTTATCAGTGTGATTGCCAAAAGACATCTACTATTTCGCCTCTTCCACCACACAAGAACACTGTCAAGCGACTCCCAGACAAGCACAGCCCCTGAAGAATGATGCAATGAGGCGGCCAATTAAGATCAAGGCCCTGGGTTTAATCCTCAGGACCACAAAAACAAACAAACAAATAACCTGCTAAGGAAACCAACGTGTGGCTGTGCGGCGTCCCCCACCCCACTACGAAGCTGCCTGTGGGCTGGGGCTCCAGGCTGGCGCCTTCCCTAGGCGGAAGAACCGGTGAAGTTGCCTCCCACCAAGTAAGTCTCAAGTGTCAGGAAAGAAACCGAACCCCAAGTCCAACCACCCTCCGTTCGCTCCGCCTGCCCTCACTGCAGCTACAAAACGTGCCTCCGGGCCCCCCGGGCGGCTGCGTGAAGCCGGGTCCTAACACAGGAGTGACAAGGGCCCGCCCCGCGCCCTCCACCGACAGGGCCCAGCCTCTTTCTGCTCGGCCGGCACTGAGGGGGACGGTGCTCCTCGGGCAGCGGTGGACACAGTCCCTGTGGGCCCGACCGGCAGAGGATGGAGATGGATGAAAGGAAACAAACCCAGGTGTCAAGCTACTTACCGCCATGGTGGGGAACAGGAAGAGAGAGGGGAACTTCCGGTCCAGGGCCTTATGGGTCAGGAGGCGGGCCCTTTTCCCAGGCTAAGAAGAGAGTTGGAGCCAGCAAGAGAGGCGCGTCTGTTGCGGCGCGGTATTGGCTCCCCCTAGTGGAAAGCTCTGGCAACTGCATACGCCTCTTAATTTTTCAGGACTTTAATTTTCTAGGAACAGTTTGGAAAACTCGCTGAACCTGCAGGTCCTTGAGTTCACGGACCCCAAGGCGTCTTCTCTTTCCACAGTCTCAGGACCTGTTGCTTCTTGCATGACGACAGTGCCAAAACTACATTCAGTCAATTGTGCAAATGTTGAAGCGAATATGTTCTGTGTAAAAGAATCATAGAACAGAGTCCTAGTCTGTGAAGACAGCTCTATGTGTCGCTCAGCTAGTGACCCTGAGACGTTGGAGAAGGTACTATTTTCAATTTTTTTTTAAAGGGCTTCACTATGTAGTTCAAGTTTGCCTTGATCCTCCTGCTTCAGACTCCTGGACCTGGCTAGACAAGTTACTATTTAAAACTCAGCCTCAGTTTTCCTTATGTGAAAAGTGTGCACATTTATCTTACAAAGTTGTTGTGGAGCCAGGTATGGTGGTGCACACTTATAATCCTAACACTCAGGAGATGAGGCAGGAGGATCATTGCAAGTTTGAGACCAGCCTGGGCTACAAAGTGAGCTCAAGGCCAGCCTGAACTGCATAGAGACCCTGTCTCAAAAAGACAAAAAAAAAAAAAAAAAGTTGTGAAAATTCAGTGAGGTAGCCAAACATGGAGGTACATTCTGTTATCCCAGAACTTAGAGGCTGAGGCAGGAAGATTGGTACATGTTTGAGGCCAACCTGGGCTACATAAGTGAGTTCAAGGCCAGCCTGAGCTACTACATAGTGGTATGTAACTCAGTGAGACCCTGTCTAAAACCAAAAGAGGAAAGAGAAAGTTCAATGAGATAATTGTATAAAGTATATTAGAACCCCAAAATAGGAAGAAAAAAAAGGAGATATTTAATATAGCTCAAAAAGTGTTGCATTTGTCTGTTTTTTCTTTTTCTTTTCTTCTTTTTTTTGAGACAGGGTATCCCTATGTAGTCTGGGTTCACCTCAAACTTGTCCAGCTGGGTTTAGTGGCACACACCTGTAATCCTAGCACTTGAGAGGCTGAAGCAGGAAGATCACTGCAAAATTGGAGGCCAACTCGGGCTACAAAGTGAGTTCAAAGTCAGCCTGAACTGCATAGTGAGAGCCTGTCCCAAAAAGACAAAAAAATTAATATTTAAATGCTCGTTAAAAGTAAGGGATAAAACAAATATAAATTTGAGAGCTGGGTGAAGACTATGTGGGATTTTATGCAACTTCTCTTATAATTTTGAAATTGTCAAGTAAAAATAACTAGTGAGGAACACATACCTGGGACGCCTCCTCATCCTGTAACCCCGGGCTGTTGCTCCCATCCCAGCACCCCAGCCCAGGACCAGGGATTGAACCCACGGACATCACATTAGCTACGAGAGATGAGGTGTTGTGAAGTTACTAAATCGTCCAGGCTAGGTTTGAACTCGCGGTCGTCCTGCCTCAGCCTCTCAGGCGGGGGTGGAGGCCTGTAGATGTCAGAAGGTCTCCCCTGGAAGACGCACTGGCCGCCTCTGCTGCAGGTGTCCCTTGCTGTTCCCTGCCGCACTGTCTCCCTGCAGGTTCTTCCAAGATCCTCCTACTGAAGCCCACTTTGTCACCAGGTGGCCTCAGACTCCAGCACCTTTGGTGCATTTCCTTGCTTTGATGCTCAAGGTAAGGCTCAGAGCTCCCTCCAAAGAACCGCAGCCATCCTCAGCGACAGGGAGGACCCGAGCTCCTCCAATGATGAGAGCAGCTGAGTTCAGATCAGGAAAGCCAGCCTGAGAAGCTTCTCCAGGAGAATCAACACCACACCATCTTCCCCTCCAGTTCTGCTTTCTATGCTGTGGGCGCCAATCCTCAGGTGGACCCTCCACAGCCAGCGCCACGCTGACTCAGTTTAGCTGGGTGGGACAGGGTGACCATGCGTTCATCCACCACAGCAGCGAGGCCCCCAGTGGACAGCGTTCAGTAGGCTCCTGTGTTATCTGTGAGCCTTGTAAGCAAGTGTGTTTCCCCTGGCCACAGCTCATTCTTGTTCTCACAGGCACATCAGTCAGCTGGACAGGACAGATACAGGAAGAGCCGACGTGGTTGAATGTAAGAATTAAGTGGGCAGCCAAATCATCTGTTATGGCTCGAGTCTAGATGTCCCCCAAAAGTCTCAAGTGGTCCTAGGAGGGGCTCTTTCAGAGGTAGCTGGGTCTGGAGTGGGTGGCTGATTCATGGTGCAGGGCTAGGGTTAAGGGTGTGAGTGGGCACACCATGGGTATAATCTGAGGATAGAAGGAGGCTTGCTGCCAGTTGTAGTTTGTCACCTGCTTGCTTTGCTGCCTGCTGCCTGCCATGAACTGTTTCTCCTCTGGCATGCCACCCTGCCTTGGAGCCAGCTGATTATGGACTGAAATCTCAATACACTGTGAGCTTAGCTTTGGGTGTTGGATATTTTGTCTCAGCAACAAAAAAAAAGTAACTACCACAGCATCATAGTTGGTTAGCACATGGGTTTAGAAACTGTCTTCTTTCCAGTCACAGATGTTTGAGCAAATTTTAGGGTTCAAAAGCTCAGTCTCCCACCAGCGCCAGCCTCAGGCCTCTGTGGGGTGCTCAGACGTGGGGAGATGCAGTCATTGCTGTGGGCGAAGGAGTTGGGAAGGGGTTGAGGGATGGCTCCAGTGTGTGAGACAAGGATTCAGGCATGGGAAACCTCCTGCCGGGGAGGAGACCAGAGCCTTGCAATGCAGACGCTATAGGCACATCTTGCTTCGTGGACTCAAACCTTGGTGGTCCAAGAAAGACAGCTACTGGGGCTGGGGATTTAGCTCAGCGGCATAAGCGCCTGCGTTGCAAGCAGGCAGTCATGAGTTCGATCCCTGGTACAGATAAAAAAAAAAAAGACAGCTACTGTTTCTAACAATACTCAACTCTTGCTGAGGCAGGAGGTTGGGAGGAGCAGTGGTAGGAAGCTTTGAAAAATTTAGTAAAGTTTTGTGTAAATAATTCAGATTTGCCATCTGGGTGTGGTGGTGCACGCCTGTAATCCCAGGACTTGGGAAGCTGAGGCAGGAGGATCACTGCCAGTTTGAGGCCAGTTTGGGCTACATAGTGAGTTCAAGGCCAGGCTTAGTGACTTAGAGACAGAGAGAGAGAGGGAGGGAGGGAGAGGGAAGGAGGGAGAGAAATAGAGAGAGAGACAGAGAACTCTTTCCACTGTGCCCCATGTGGCTGAGGGAGGATTGGCTTGGTGAACTTGGCAACTCCCCAGTATGGACACTAACCTCAAAGACCCACATCAACCTGCAAGAACAGCAGCATCTCCATCTTCATATGGAGAAAACTGAGGTCTTCAGCACAGAGTATATTCTGAGAGTCAAGGCTAAACCCTCAGTTTAATATCTAGTCCGCTGGATGCAGCCTAATATGCTGTTTTTGTTTTAAGACATGGTCTCGCTATGTAACTCACAGAGATCCTCCTGCCTCAGCCTCCTGAGTGCTGGATTACAGGCATAACAGGCTGTGTTCTTCAGCTTATTGAACATAGTAGGTGCCTAATAACTGCTCATAAGGATTGGACACATAACCATTTTTCATGCCAATGCTTAGGTGAAGGTTCATAGGCATCTGAGCTTCAGTTTTGTGCTCTGTCAGGTTAGATGAGCCTCCCTTGGGCACCTGCTACAAGTGACACTCCTATACTGTGTCTCTTCAATCCCTGCCCCATTTTTTTCTTTTTTTGGCCAGGACCAGGGGTTGAAGCCAGGACCCTTGGACTGAGCTACATCTCCTGCCCCTATTAATATTTTAATTTTAGTAAAATTTTATTTTATTAAAAAATTTTTAGCTGGGGATTTAGCTCAGTGGCATAAGCGCCTGCCTTGCAAGTGCATGTTCCTGAGTTCAATCCCTGGTACTGATTTTTTAAAAAAGAAAAAAAATGTTTATTTTATTAGAGAGACAGAGTCTCTCTAAGTCACTCTGTTGCCCAGGCTGGGCTTGAACTTGTGGTCCTTCTGTCTCAGCCTCTTCAGTTTTGGGATTACAGGTGGGCACCACTACACCTGGCTTTCTTCACCCTCTTGTTAAATAAAATTTACGAGAGCCATTGGCTTGGGCTGAGCTCCTGTATCAGGCCAAACAGACCAATGAACATTTCGTGCAGGCGTGAAGCACAAACTGAAATCCCATGACTTCAAAGTGGATTCTTTATCACAATGTTACTTTTTGTGTATGATTAAAACAGAAGGGATTTCTTTACTGTGGCAGCTAAAACAAAGCTGTTTTGGAATTTGTCTATTCTCTCTCTCTCTTTCTCTCTCTCTCTCTCTCTCTCTCTCTCTCTCTCTCTCTCTCTTTCCATTTCTCTCTCCCCATCCCTCTCTTAATTGCTTGGAAGGTCATATAAACAACTTAAATGAACAATCCTCTCTGTCCCGTTTCTGTTTTCTTCAATCCCATTCTGTCTAGAAAGTCACCCTTCTCTGCCCAGCCCGTCAAAATGCTCACCTAATTTCCTAGAACGAGGTATTGCCCCGTGTGCTACCACTGCAGATAAAAGCCAGCTGTGACCTTTAAACTTGCTGTAACTTTGCCTTTTGACACGTCTTTATCATTTTCTTGTCAGTGTTTGTCACCATCTGTCATAGCATCCCTCCTCATAAGACGGCAAATTCCCTGGGCCAATTCACTTGTAACCCTCAGCACCAAGGACAGTGCCCCGGTGCCTGTCTCAGTCACTGCCACGACCAAGGAACACACTGCTGGTGGCTGTCGCTAACTCTCTCCAGGGCAACTGGGCAGTGTGTGGTAGGTGAAGACCCCAAATCATGGCAGGTGTGGTGGTGCACACGTGTAACCCCAGCGCTCAGGAGGCTGAGGCAGGAGAGTCGCCATGAGTTCAAGGCCAGCATGGGCTACATAAGAGAGTTTATAAAGGCCAGCCTACACTACATAGCAAGATCCTGTCTCAAAATAATAATAATAATACTTAAAAAATGTCCCCTGAAATTCCCTTGTGGCTTCTCAGCAAGGCTTTGGGAAAAAAAAAACCCACCCTTTGTTTTATTAGCAATGTAACTAAATGATCTAATTCTGACATCAAGTATACAAAGACTTATTTTCCAAGATGCTTAATTAAATTAGAAACAATACACTTAGAAGCTGTGAGCTCAGGGTATTGCTTAATTGTACAGTACCCCAGTTTCCTGCCCGTGTGAGAACACCCTTCTTCACGGGCTCCCACTTATGCTTGGCTCATCAAATTCCTCAGATCATTAATCACCACTTCCACTGACTAATGGATATGGGCAAACAAAATATTGTAGCTGTCTGAGCGGCAATACAAACCACCAACTATTCAACACAGTAAATGGCAGGGAAAGTGCTCTTTGGTATGTGATAAACCATTATGTACAGGGCTGGGGATTTAGTTCAGCAGCAGAAGCACGTGCCTGGCAAGTGCAAGGTCATGAGTTTGATTCCCAGTACCAAATCCCTCCCCAAAACTCCATTATGTACAATTCAAGTCCAACTGTGATTACCTAGATAGCACTTCATAAAAACTAGGTTACAATAAATCCCAGAGGCTGGGCATGGTGGCTTATGCCTGCAGTCCCAGCACTTGGGAGGCTGAGGCAGGAGAATTGCCACAAGTTTAAGACCATCCTGGGCTATGTAGTGAGTTCAAGCCACCCTGAACTACACAATGAGACCCTGTCTCAAAAGAAAAATAAGTTCTGGGGTTTCAACTATGCTTCATACCTGCATACAATACTCTCTATAGAGATGTGAGACATTAATTTTATGATCAGAAAAAAACAGGTATGTACATGTGGAGGAAAGGTCTAAGCATGCTCAGTCGGTTCTAGGAAGATGGTCTTTAGGTCAAATAATAAGAGAGAGTTAGAATCTGATCGTCAGCTGTGTGCATGACAGGGTGTGTTGTAGTCAGGGGTTGTACACAAAGAACAATTAGGATTAGACATGGAGTTTATAATATTTTTATAATGGTCACCGAAAGTTAACACAGGAAAATGCAGGAAATCTATCTGCAACACCAACGACATAGATTATTTAGTCAAGAGTCTAAACCCCACAGCAATGTCACACAGGAGTCCAGATAAAAACCCAGAGCTCAGAACAATGCCTCCCACGAGTCCAACTGGAGGTCCAGAGCCCGCAAGAAGGACTCACGCCAGTCTCTTTTACGGATTCGTGCCGGGAAGACCCAAGGCTCAGCGGTGGAAGCCAGAAAGTCTATGCCAGCAGGATGAAGGAGCTGTGCTAGTGGGATGAAGGTTCTACACTGGAGCCGAGAAGTCACACTCACAACAAAGAGCGGGGCTGTCCTGAAAGGCACCACAGCCATCCTCAGCGACATGGAGGCCCCGAGCTCCTCCAACGACAAGCACAGTCGGGTACATGCCAGGAAGCAGCGTGACGAGTTCATCCTGGAGACCAAGCAGCACAAGTCTTCCTTTCCGGAGCCAGGAAGCAATGCTCGATGTGAGGACCAGAGCTTCTCCAGGAGAACCCACAGCTCAGACAGCAACTCGTAGGAGAACCCACAATGCCTCCTTAACGCCTCAACCCTCAATACCTCCCTTCTTCTCCGCCTATTTACCCTGGCATCTTTCCTCAGGTGGAGCATCTTCGCCCAATGCCATGCTGATGTAATCCAGCTGGCATTAAGCTGACCACCAGTTCTCAGTGCATAACAGGGTGAAATCTCTCATGTAATGCTCACAACCTTTAAGCTGAAGCCTGAGGTGCAGTGTTCATGCCTCTGTCACCCCTTTACTGCAGCCAAAGTGTGGAGCTGGGGCTCAAGCCCAGGGCTGATGTCAGAATTAGATGCCTCTGCTATGGAGCTATGCATTTTGGAAACTGCACAAACTGTGGGGTCCCTGGGCGCAGTGACTGTGTCTTGGACACATTGTATTACACCACCGAGCCCAGCAGGGGGACCTTAGATGCCGTAAGCACGGGCTGGAATTCTAGACCCTTCCCTTGCTGCCCACTAGAACTTTTCGCAGTGATGTGAATATTTTACCCAGTAGGGTAACCATAGATGGTTGGTGGGCCCTGGAAATGTATCTAACACAGCTAAAAAGCTAGCTAATTTACATTTGATTTGATTGATTGATTTAGGTACCAGAAATTGAACTTTAGGCCTCACGCTTGCCAGCCAAGCACTATGCTACTGAGCTGTATCCCCATTTTTTTGAAACAGGGATTGGCTATATAGCCCAGACTGTCCCCAAACTCAGAGAGATCCTCCTGCCTCTGCCTCCTGAGTGCTGGAATTACAGACATGTACCCACCACCCCTGGCCTTCATTTTGTTTAAAAAGTTTAAAGAGCGTAGCCGGGCATGGTGGCTCACGCTTGTAATCCCAGCACTCGGGAGGCTGAGGTGGGAGGATCGTTGTGAGTTCGAGACCAGCCTGGGCTACAAAGTGAGCTTGAGGCCAGCCTGGACTGCATAGCTAGACCCCACCTCAAAAACACACAAAAAAAAACTTTAGATAGCCACAGGTGGCTGGTGGCTACCATATTGGTCAGTGGTGCACCCTGCTGACTGACTGTATAGTCCTGAGTGATCTCTGTTCTTCTGTCAAATGGGGCCAAATCACATATGGCCAGGAGACGGAGGCTGTTCAGTGGCCAGCTCATATTCACACTGTAGATTCCTCCAAGAGAAGCTCCAAGTTTGAGTGGGAAAGTCTCCCTCATTGGTTCTGGCTCAGTCCGCCCCACCTTGTGGCTGGGTTGTTGTCCCTCTGCCAGCACAAGCTGTGCTGAAGGGTGCAGCCTCCCAGGTGTAAGGGATCTCCATTCAGGACCCCTCGCCCCTCCGCCCCCTGATGAATGGGCCTCGGTGTCTTTCTTCTCGCCATGGGTTGCACCGAAAGTGGTAGATTGGAATTAACTCACTAGAATTCCAATAACTTGTTGATGGGGTTACAAATAAAGGTGTTGGGGATTTAGCTCAACGGAGTAAGTGTCTGCCTGGCAAGCATGAGGTTTCGGGTTCAATCCCTGGTACTAAACAAAAACAAAAACAAACGTAAATTTCCAGGACTGCAATAAGGATGGGAGGGGACCTCTGGAGATGCTGAGGTCCTCCTTTGCCTTCGGCCCGCCCAGCCCTGCACCTGTCTGAAGGGACCTTTGTGCATTCGGGCCAGGAGCAGGAGGGGGAAATCTGAGGGCCACCTCGACTTTCCAAGCTGCCCACCCACTGGGAAGAAAGTCTGAATAAGTGGAGTCAGAGAGGACAATTACATGTTTGCATAGGTGACTTTCCACGCTTTTAATAGAAAGTTTTTCTTGACTTTGGTTTCCTTAGTCTCACGGGAATTGGGATATTGTGCAGTCCGGCTTTGTAAATTTTCCGTCTGGGTGATAATTCATAACTAAGAAAGGTCGAGGCATGGCGGTGCACACCTGTAACCCCTCCCACTGCTGGACACTGGTCTGGTCTGCTCCCAGCACAGGGGAAGAATGCCCCAGCCCATAGCTCCAGCCACGGCCTCCACTCCAGGACCTGCAGCTCCGCCTGAGCCTCCTGGCCTGCTGCAGCCGGATTGGGCAGTCGCAGGGCTGTCTGTGTTTGTGTCCTGCCTTGGGACCACAGGCCTGCAGCCCGAGTCCAAGGCCAGCACACGCGTTCCAGCCTTCTTCGTTATTTCTCTTGGGAGGGAAACCTGATCCCAGTTAACTGATCTTGGGGTAGAAGCAGAAATGTTCTTTTAAATGCTTTTTAATGGACTATTTTAAGTTCACCTTAGTAAGAAGTTGAGTGTGGGGCTGGGGATTTAGCTCAGCGGCATAAGCACCTTCCTTGCAAATGTGCGGTCGTGAGTTCGATCCCTGGTACCGATAAAAACAAAACAAAACAAAACAAAAAAAAAAAAAAAAAAGAAGTTGAGTGTGTTTTCATGTTTTTTTAAAAAGTAAAGTTCAAAAGGACAGAAACACCCCATGCGCAAAGAGCCAACTTACAGAAAGGGCTCACTTGTGAACTGGACAGGTGTTTCCTGAGCACCTGCGGGGTGTCAGGTGCCACGTCACCTGTTCTCCTGTCCCCCATCTCAGAGACAAGGAACCAAGGCACAGGGAGATTGAAGGACACAGACCTAGTGAGTGGCACAGACAGTGTGCGTCAGTGCTTGGCGTGGTGACAAAGATGGGCTTTGCTGCCATCAGCGCAGCTTGTGATGGGAGATTTCATGGGTGGGGACCCTTTTGGTGCAGAGTGTACAGCAAGCCAGAAAGAAAGATCGTGCCCTGGCCTGAAGGTGAATCCTCAAACTAAAAAGCACTTGGGGTCTCTTAACTATTCCTCTGTTTCCATCTTTCCAATATTTTTGCTATTAAAAGAGTTTCTGGGGCTGGGGATTTAGCTCAGCAGTGTAAGTGTCTGCCTAGCAAGGATGAGGTCATGAGTTTGATTTTCCTGGTACCAAAAAAAAAAAAAATCTCTCTGCAGTGTACACACCTGTAATCCCAGCTACTTGGAATGCTGACGCAGGAAGATTGCAAGTTTTGAGGCCAGCCTGGAAAGTTAGCAAGACCTTATTTTTTTGTTTTTTATTTTAAATCCTCCTCCTAGCTGCAGGGAGGAGGGAAGGTGTCATATAATTGGTTCTGGAATCAAATATTTGCTTTGCAGTTTCTCATCATGGTATCCAAAGGTCTCTTTCAAATCTTTAAGAAGATGCCCTACAAATACACACATAGCCAACACAACAGAGGCCACCCAACATTTCTAGGAATCGAAGAAATGCAAATTAAAATAACATACTGTCCTTTTCTACCTTCTAATCTTCCTGAATAGAAAACCTATAAAACCCACTGCTGATGAAGATGTGGGAAAATGGGCAGCCTCATACTTTATTAACAGGCACTTCATACAAACTCTGCAGGCCATTTTGGAGCCATGAATCTGTAGCTTTAAAATCTGTATTCTCTGATTCAGCCATTCAATCCTGGCAGCTGGCGAGGTGAGTTCCTGCTTGTGTGACCCCCATAGTACTTGTGGAGGACAGGGTCGCTGGGGACCAGGACAATGATCAGGGCCACAGATGTAAGGTATGGAAGGGACCAGCAGCCCCGTGTCCAGGACTTGCTTCCAGCTGAAGGCGGTCTGCTGGGGGTCAGGATGACAAGGACACAGTAGAAGTGGTAAGAAGGCCACAGGTGTTGAGCTCAGGTGGTGAGCGGGATGAGGGACATGGGGTGGGGTAGGAGGGGAGCCTCAGCACAAGGGCCCACCCACCAAGCCCAGTCAACTCTGTGCAACCCCAGGATGGCTGATATGCTCCCATTCTTCAGATGAGGAAACTGATGCTCAGAGAACCGATGTGATTCATGCAAGTCACACTGCCGTGAGGGGTGCAACTGGGATTTGAATACAGATCACTCATATCTAAAACCTTTGGCACCACACCACCCTGGCCACATGCTGCTGGTTGGCGGCCAAGACCTGCTGTGCAAATGGCTCCATCAGACTTGGGGGTGCAGAGGGGTGCCGTCTGCTGTGAGTCGGAGCCATCGGCAGGGAGGATTGAGTCGAGTCGGAGCTCGTGTGAGTCCGTGTGCCCTGTGCGCACCATCTGCGCACCTGCACTGCCTTCCCGCCGTCTTCACACCCGCTGTGCGCACGTGGCCCTGTTGCAGAATTCCGCCCCCACTCTGCAGACGGCCACATAAAGCAGCGGAGCACTGGCCGCGTGGCCACCTGTCCCCACCTTAGCCGTGGAGAGAATCTCACTTGGAGACAGAAAGTGATGTGGCCAAGGCTACCCAGCTAACAGGTTTGCAGGGATGGGATTCACACCCAGGTCCTTGAGAATCCAGAGAACATTCCGCCAAACCCAGCTCTGCAGCCGTGTGTGGAGCTGCTGGCCTGTGACCCCAGCGCCCTGAGAGGCTGAAGCGGAAGGGTCCCAAGTTAAGCCCAGGCTAAGCAACCTCGCAATTAAGCAAGACTGTGTCTCAAAATAATAAATCAATAAATCAGTATCACTGAAAATGCAGCTCAGTGCAAAAGCCCTGCCTTCAATTGCCAGGACCACAATCAATCAATAAATAAATAAATAAAATTTAAAAAGTAAAAGGACCAGGGACTGTAGCTCACTGTGAAGGCTCTCGGTTCAATCTCCAGTACCAAAGAGAGAGAGAGACAGACAGACAGAGACAGAGAAAGACTTGTGATTTAATTATCAACTACCTTGTGAAGTAGATTGAAAACAGTTTCCCCCTTTACATTTGGGGGCCAGGTGTGGTGGCACACTCCTGTAATCCCAGTGCTTGGGAGGCTGAGGCAGGAGGGTTGCCAGCCTAGACTATATAGTAAATTAAAGGCCAGCCTGAACTGCACAGCAAAACTCTATCTCAAAAAACAAAACAAAACAACCCCAAACCAAAGAACCAAATGAGGGCACTGAGGCTCAAAGGGGTTGCATACAATTAGAACAGAAGTTAAATAGTGTTTGGGCTCTGAGTTCAGCCCCTGCTGCGACATTTATGAGCTACGTGGCCTCAGGCAGGTGACCCACCTCGCTGACTGAGCCTCAGCCTCCCCTCTGTAAATCAGTGAACACCAGAACTCACCTCGGTGATTAAATAAGGCCAAGGTGTGTTAGGCATTAAGGGACACAGCTCGGGGAAGCAGTTCCCGGAAGAGTAACCGCTCCTCTGCCGGGGGCCTGCTTGAGTGTCCCTGGCTAGGACCCCACTCCCCCGGCAGGCTTCATCCAGAGCTTTCTCGCTGGCTTATACAGCTCTAAGGTCCCCGGTCAGGGTGGACACCAAACCCGGGAAGGGGAACAGCTGGGCGGCCTGGGCGCTGGACTGGAGGTCTGGGCTCTCTACCCAAGGCTTGCGTGACCTTTCCGTGCCGGGGTAGGTGGCCGTGAGGGTGACGTGCACCATGAGTACCAGGCTGAATGAAACGGGCAGAGCCTCGAGACCTCCCGACCACAGGCCTGGGCAGCCAGGACCCTGGACTGTGGTACTGCAGCCCTCCCACGCCGCCTCTGGGGAGCAACAGACTGGAATGACTGGGCACCTCCACTGTGGCTTCTCAAACCGCAGCACAGGTATCCTCAAGCAGAGACAGCACCGCACAAGCCAGGGTAACAGAGAGGATCCTTTTGGTGGTGCTGGGGATTGAACCCAAGGAGCGCTGAAGTACATTGCTAGCTCTTTTTTGGAGACCGAGTCTCAATAAGTTGCGCAGGTTTGAATTTGTCATTGTCCTGCCTCAGCCTCCCAGAATGGTGGGGTTACAGGCGTGTGCCCTCATGTCTGGCATGAGGTACATGAAACCATCAGCTACGCATCGGCTGGACCCATTCATTTTACTGAACATTTTAATTTGCCTCCCGAAACCGTAGAGTGGCTGCAGGCATAAGGACTTCAATGACTTGGCCAGGTTCAAATTACAAATTTCTAGAAGGTGTGTGAGCCAGAGCTGCTCTGCGTCTCCAGGATGGGGGAATTATGGCATCGGCCGTGTCCGGTTACGAGAGTTAAATGAGATGCTGCAGGAGGGTTAGCATCGATCACACCTGTACATTGCAGGAGGTCAGCAAACAGTAGTAGCTATTAATCCAGTATTGGGAAACTTTAAAAAATTTTTTTAATTTTTATTTTAAAGGGGGTAAAATTAAACACAACAAAACAGAACAAAATGTTGGCTCACGCTTGTAATCCCAGCACTCGGGAGGCTGAGGCAGGAGGATCACTGTAAGTTAGAGACTAGCCTAGGCTACAAAGTGAGCTCAAGGCCAGCCTGAACTGCATAGAGACCCTGTTAAAAAAAAATGTAAGAGATATAAATTTCAAAGCTAGAGATCTTCACTGTCTATCATGTTGCCTCTTGTTTTCTTCCAAATAGTTGTCCATGTCTTCGCATACAGAGATTTCATACAAAACAACATAATATAAAACTGATCCGAACTGAATGAAGAAGGCATTTTAGGTCTTCAAAACCAGACAATAGGGAAGTCACTGATGGCTGTTGTAGAGTCTTTTGTTCTCTTCAAAATAGCTGTCCATACTTTTATGTATACTGAAGTTCAACAAAACAAAACAGGCAGCGGGGGAGAAGTTGCTTGGTTTCCCGGCACTCCAGGTCCCAGCATGGCGCAAATAAGTCCCAATAAACACCGGTGGCTCTTGTGCTGGGCCACCAGAGCCTGCCACGCTCACAGCCGCTCACCAGGGTGGGCAGGGGATGCTTCAAGCTGTTTCTTTCTAATGAACTGCCCATTTCTGAAATGGCCAAATGACCATAGAAAGACATCTCCTTAGGCTCCTGCTTGAAACCAACAGTGTCAGGAAGCTGCTGGCCTTGATCACGGCCAGGGAGATTTTTTATTAAAGCCAGGGAAATTATGGATAGATTTTTTAAAAATAAGGTTTCACCGTGTTGTCCAGACTGGCCTCAAACTCACGGCAATCCTCCTGCCTCAGCCTCCTGAGAGCTGGCGCCCAGCTGGATGGGTACAATGAATGAATGCAATTCTGATCGTGTCAGGCTTCCATGGCTGCCCCCTGGTCTCAACAGCCCCACAGTGTGACACTATTCTCTCCTTTTCCCCCACATTTCCCTCAAAGGCAGATTTACATCTTCCTGCTCGACTAGTCACACTATTTTCTGAAACAGCTGTGCACCTCTTCCTACCCTGCACGCCCTGCCTGAGAGCCTTCCTGGCTCGTTTCCTTCCATGCCTGTGCCCAGCGCTTTGGTGCCAGGTGGAAAGGCCACCTTCCCTTGTCCCCGAAGGCTACTGGAGGCGCCCAGAGCATACGGCACAGTCCTGGCCTTGATCTTGTGATTCCCCTGCCTCATGATGATGATGATGTCTCTCTGGGGGCTTCTTTCCCACTACTCGCTTGGTTCTATTTGTGTATGTGTCTTTTTGAGATGGGGTTTCACTATGCAGTTCAGGCCGGCCTTGAACTCAACTCTGTAGCCTAGACTGGCCTCAAACTCACAGCGATCCTCCTGCCTCAGCCTCCCCTCCTGGGATTACAGGTGTGTGCACCACATCCAACTCACTGTCCACTTGGAAGCCTCTCATTCAACACGGAGTGACGGCCTGTGCTGAGTGACTCTTGGTGGGGACCCAAACACTTTCCCTGCGGCATCCTACACCTGGCCCAGATGCTAGCTGGCAGAGTAATCCATGTTTGTTGATTGAGCAAATGAGAGAGCATTCCATTGAGATCCCACTGGATGTTCTCCTGGGGAAGGAAAGGAGTGGAAAGTGGATGGGCTTCCTCTCGGAGCTGAGGGCAAAGTCTGACAGATGCTGGCTAGAGGGTGAGGTGAGGGCTGCTTCCGGCAGAGGCCGGATCTGTGGGCGCAGGTGGAGGGATCGAGCCTCCGGAACCCGCAGACAGCAAGGAAGCGGATCTGGCAGCAGGGCAGGCGGGGGCGGGTTGGCCACCGAGACCTGGTGAGTGGTCCAGGCGAAGAGCTGACAGTGGTGCCTGATACCTGCTAAGCACCCAATAAAAGCCACCTAGTAACAATGGGGAAAATGAAAATACCTCTTTGTTTACTGGTGAAACTTTGTAACACTGCGAAACTGGTACAAGCACGGATCACTGACAGAATCTGATGGGTGTGACCGAAAAGTACAGTGAATGTTTAAATACTTCTAAACACATTTAACAATTTTACATATTTTACCTTTTTTACATACTTTCCTGTCTTACAACAGTAAAAAACACAGTGTCAGCTGGGCCTGGTGGCGCTCGCCTATAATTCTAGCAGAGGGGAGGCTGAGGCAGGAAGATTGCAATGAGTTTGGGGACAGCCTGGACTGCATAGCAAGATCCTGCCTCAAAACAAAACGAAACAAAACACCCACACTGCCATTAATTCTGCTCCGAGCACTCCAAGCACACTGTCCCGGCATCCCTGCCGCCTTCTGAAGCAGCGCTGGAGGCTTTTTAACTGCGCTGCCTGGCTCCCTCAGTGTCCTGAGTTCACTCAGAAGATTCACCTTTCATGGTTGTTTTGACTTTGGGGAGGAGCCGGAACCACTCAGCGCCAGGTCCAGTGAGTGAGGAGGCTGAGGACACACGGTGAGGCTGCGTGAGCCTCCCTCTCCATGGATGGCCTCAGCGGCAGAAGGCATTGTATTTTTGATCACACCTCGTACAGACACTCAGCACAGAGAGTGACAGCACAGGTACGCATGACACAGGAGGGAGTGTTTGTTTGTTTGGAGTTTTGTTTGTTTGCTTGTTATTTAGGTTGGCCTTGCCGGTCTCTAACTCAGAGCATCCTCCTGCCTCAGCCTCCCAAGTGCTAGATTACAGCGTGGGCCACCACACCTGGGAAGGGGAGTGTTTTTTGAGGGTGGATGAAAGACAATGTGTCTTCTACTGTAATGACTTGTAAAATTGCAACATTCACTGTGCAACACTCCAGAAACTTTTTGAGTGCCAGCAGCACTGCGGAACAAACCCTGCTGTCACCCCCAGGGGGGGGGACACTGACGTTCCTTCACTCGCTGGTGGTCAGCCGTGCTGGGCTCCCTGGCTCAGGTGCTCTCTTCCCACAGTGTCGCTGGCCCTAGGCCAGCTGTGCCTCTGGATGGGGCCGGGCTGGCGGAGGGCTGTGTGGAGACTCTATTTCTGTAGTCTTTGTCCCCAGGGGTGCTGAGGGTGACTGTGTGTGGGCAGCACCTGGCAGGTGGGGTAGGGTGATCTCAGGACCGGCTCTTGCTCTCCTGGTGTCCTGGGAGCCCCAGGGAAGAGGGAGAAGGTGGCCAGAGAGAGACCCTGTCATCTGCGTGGCAGCTAGGAAGCAGGAGGAGGCCCTGCCTGGCTTCTCCCACCCTGGCCGCAGTGCCCGGCTCCGGGGCAGGAAGTCAGAGAACCAGACTCCTGGCTGCAGGAGGGGCAGCAGGGCTCTTGCCAGCCTCCCGGGACAGCCATGGACACCATAGGGCAGCCACAGGAAGCTGGGGACAGGAGGAGGCTGAGCAAGGAGCTGCTGCCCCTGGAGACTGAGGGGGAGGGCAGCTGGGATACCTCCTGGTTCCCCAGCATCGGCCAGGGGCTCTGCCTCCCCCAACAGCCTTTAAAGAGCAGGAGGCGATCTCAGGGCCATCGCTGACCGACAGCCTGCAAACTGCTCCAACAGCTCCAGGAGGCGCCGCCATGGTGACCACAGGTGGGCTGGGGACCCCGCCTCTGTCCCGTGCCAGGCCTGCTCGGCCCCTTCCCTTTGCTTCCTGCTCACAAACCTGGTCCCAGCTCCCTCTATCCATTCTTTCCTTCAACAAGCGCAGGCTTTGTGTTGAGCTCCAGGGACACAGCGGGGGTCAAGACAGTCATCTGGCCCTGGCAGCCTGGGGGAGGGGGACAGAAAGATGGACTTAAGTGGACACAATAGAAGCTGGCCTGACAAAACTCCCACTATCCTCCTGGAGGGCGACTGTCACTCAGAACCGCAGGGACTGGAGCTTAGGAGGCAGAGTGTTCAAGGTCAGCGGGTCCCTCTGCCTTCTGCTCCCCCAGGTCCGGTTTGATCCTGCATTCTGACACTAACTATCACCAGCTGGGCCAGACACAGGAGTTTGCTGAGTATATACACGTAATTAACCACTTACACATAGGGTGAGTACTTGGCAGTATGTAGCATGTAACTCAGACCTCATTTAGCAATCCAGGCGGGCTTCCCAGGGGAGGTGAGTTTAAGCTGAGTGGGAGGGATGACCAGGAGAGGACTCAGAGTTCTGATGCTGGACAAGAAGCCTTCCAGGCCTCTCACCTGTCAGTCACAGCCAGACAACTCGCACCACAAGGCTTTCCCAAAGATGACACCCCAAATGACATTCTCAGGCCCCCTCACTCCGTCACTTCTGTCACACAGGTCCAGCAGCCCCCATGGCCTGATGTCCTCCCTATCGGCCTGTTGCTCTGGGTCCACCTGATCATCAGCCCTTTCTCTGGGAGCCGGTAACCTCTGGAAGTCAAGACCCCACCCCAGAGATGCCCAGGCTGGGTCAGGCACTGCATTTCCGTGTAAGCCTGCCCGGGAGGGGTCTGGCCTGCAGGCCCTCGGGGTCCTCTGGGTGTGGACGCCATGGGGTCTGAGTCCACCATGGGGGACATGGGGCCCACAGCCCCTGCCTGTGACCGGTGGGGCGGTGGGGAGGAAAGGATGGAGCAGCACACCGCGGCCAGCAGGTGGCGCCAGCGATGCGCCAGTGAGGGCTGCAGGCCCGGGCCGCCGCCGGCCTGTCCCTGGGCTGGGTCCGCCCCGGGAGGACCTGAGACTCCTTACTCCGGAGTCCGGGCTTCGCGGCACACAGACCTGGGCCGGGTCCTGACTGCACCCCTGAGGGCCGCTGTGACTGGGTAACCCGCTTGCCCTCTCTGATCCTCAGTTTCCCCATCTGTAAGATGAGGATGGCGTCCCTTCTGCTGGGCTTGTGGCTGACTCATGACTTCTAGGGAATTCGAGGCCTCTTGTGGCCCCCTCACCGCTGTATTTTTAAAGCATTAGCAAGCAGCAGGGCACAGCGGTGCAGATTTGTTATCCCAGCACCCTGGGAGGCTGAGGCAGGAGGGTCATGAGTTTGAGCCCAACCTGGACGACTTAGTGACTTAGCCAGACCTCGTCTCAAAATAAAGACAGAAAAGAACTGGGGCTGTAGCTCTGTGCGCAGGCCCTGGGTTCAAAGTCCAGCGCCACAAAAGCAGAAACAAAAACACATTAACAAGGTATCATTTGTAAATCATAAGATTCACCACTCATTTTATGCATACGGTTCAATGATTTTCAGAAAGTGGGCCAAGCTTTGGTTTTCAAAATCCAGTCTTTCAAAATTCCGCCTGTCACTCACATCCCAGGCCAAGTGTCTAGCTGCCATTCGGGAGCTGCTGCCAGGCTGTGTCCTGCCCTCTCTGCCCTCCACCGCATCCAGGACTCTCCTCATCCTCCCCTCCCTTCTCTTCCAGGCCCCTTTTGCCTCTCCCGGGGCAGCAGCCTCCTCTGTTCCTTTATCCTCTCAGCCCTCTTTCAGGACTTAACCCATAGTAGATGCTTAGGAAAGGTTTGTTGAGTGAATGAGTGAATGAAAACAGCCCTGACCTGTTACTGGAGTTTGATGGCTCACACCTCGCATCCCACCGGCCAGCCACTGTGGGCGGCCTGGGCCTCACCCCTTACTGTCCCCCCTTCTGCCTCAGTCTCCCCTCCTCTGGCTTTTCGCTTCTCTGGTCTGCGGTCTGTGATTCAACTCCTGTCCTCACAGCGTGCTCCACCCTGCCGCCCTGAGGTCCAGATCCAGAACAGATGGACGCAAGCAGGACGACTGACACATTTGCAAGCAGGGATGACTGACACATTCACTGACCTCCAGAGTTTGGGGGCGGGTCCTAGCAGCTGGGCTCCCCGGGGGCAGACTGTCTTTCCCCTCTTTCTCCACTAGGGGCGTGCGACCACTTCCCGGGCCCCAGGCCCTGCCGAGCCAGGTCTCTCAAATGGAGTGTCCCCGGGCCTTCCTTGTCCTGAGCTTGCTCTTCAAGAGCCCTGTTGGCACCTCCTGAGGGCCAGTGCAACACCAAAGCTGTGCTCACTGCCCCTCCTCTGCAACCTGCACTGGCTCTCATCTATAGTCTACCTGCCCCTGTGGGCTCCATCCCTTCCTCAGGTACACAGTGTGTCCCATCCCTCTGCTACCCAGCTTCCAGCCATGCTGGGCTGTGGAGCACCCTGCACTTCTCACCACTGGGCCTTTGCACATGCTATTTTGACACCTGAACTCTTTCCCCACCCTATCACCCCTCACTGAACTCCGTCAGATCCTGACCTCAGAGGCACTGTCTCTGGCCTTCCTACCAGCACTAAATCAAGATTCCCCCCACGATAAGACTCAGCACTCAGCACTCAGCACTTCCTCTTCCTAACCTTACCACACTTTCTAATTATATGTTTGAGTGGCTGCTTGATGAATATCAGCCTCCCCACTTCCTTTGATAGCTTCCTGAGAGCAAAGGCTGGGATGTCTTGTTCCTTATCTCCTTAATGGCCTGACCTGTGGAAAACACCTGTTTTTTCTTTTCTTTCTTTCTTTCTTTCTTTCAAGACAAGGTCTTGCTATGTAGTTCAGGCTCGCCTTGAATCCATGATGATCCTCCTGAGTGCTAGGATCACAGATGTGTACCACCACACCCAGTGCTGCTGGATTTTTAAAAATTTCCCGTAGTGGGCTGGGGATTTAGCTCAGCGGCATAAGCACCTGCCTTGCAAGCAGGCAGTCGCGGGTTCGATCCCCAGTACCAATAAAAAGGAAAAAGAAAAAAAATTCCCTTAGTAATATATTACAAACATCTTTTCTGGTTTCTGTAAATGGTGTCTGATGACCCCTTGGACCCATTATACAGATCTATCTTGTTTTTACAACCAGCCCTGGGTGATTGGACATTGGTATTATTTCCAATTTTTTGCTGTTATGTAAAAAAACACCCAGTGCACCTCCTTGTGTCCTGGGGACACAGAGTGACAATCCTGAGGGTGGGTTCTGAGGCCGGGGATTCAAGAGCCAAAGAACCAGGCACAGGGTCACACACCTGTTGTCCCAGCTGCTCAAGAGACTGAGACTCAAGAGGAGGATTGAAAGTTTGAGCTCAAAAAAAAAAAAAAAAAAAAAGAAAGTTTGAGCTCAGGTTTGGCAACTTAGTGAGACTCTGTCTCCAGATAAATACATAACAAGGACAGGAAATGTAATCAGCTCAGAGCTGCCTGGGGTCAATCTTCAGTACCCCCAAGAAAGGTGGGGGTGAGAGCCTGGGATATAAGTTAGCATGCATGCATGTGGCCCTGACTGAAGTTCTTAACAACACACACACACACATACACACGCACGCGGACACAGAATCAAAAGATGTGCCTTTTATCTACAAAGCTCACACAGAACCCCACAGCCACTGATCATACGTGATACTGAAGTTCCCCACATCCTCACTGGTATTTTTAATGTTAAGGGCATGTAGCTCACTGGTAAAGCACCTGCCTTAGCATGCATGAGGGAGGCCTGAGTTCAAATCTCTCGTACAAAAAAAAGTGACAATGTGTGTGTACGATTGTGAGAATGACAGCGAGGTTGTGCGCCGATCCCATGGGCCATGGAGACACCTGGTGACACAGGACAGCCTTGAGGAGCTGCTGCACAGAGTCCTGGGGGAGGCAGCAGGCCCGGGACGGTGCCCATGTGGACGGAGGGCAAGGTCTCTGGAGCATGCAGCAGGCATCTGCTCAGCCCGGTAGCAAGGTGAGGGGGAGCCCGGAGAAGCTTCCTGCCCAGGGCTTCTGTTTCCCCAGGGAAAGGGCGGCAAGGTCACCATGAGTGATGGTAAGCCCAGAACCCCTCGCTCTCTCCCGTGTGGTTTCTGACGGCCTTGGCTTCCGCTGACCGCCAGATGCAATGACTAGCTTGTCTCTAGGGCCACATGGCATAATCAACCTTTGAGCACCGAGGAGAGAGCCATGCACTGCTGGGCGTGCAGGGGTTTGGAATTTGAGGGGGACCCCATTAGGGGTTCGTGCTGGCAGGTACACGGACACCCATGTAACTCTGTAGCAGTGATTCCTGTACATTCATTCTTTCTGCCACCTTTATCTGTGTGTTCAAATAAGTGTCAGTTATCACTGCAGTGGCAGGTGCCTGCAATCTTAGCTACTCGGGAGGCTGAGGCAGGACAATTTTTTTGAGCCTAGGAATTCGAGACAAGCCTGGGCAACACCGTGAGACCCAGTTTCAAAACAAAACAGTGATGTACCAGTTAAATGCACGACAATGAGCAGTCTTTACCACAGAGACACCAGCTGGACCTCAGGCCTTCTGATGCCAGTCCAACTTCCTCCATACCGTGACCCTTTCCATCAGTTGCTGGCAGGAAGAGTGTAACTCTGGTGGAAAGGAAAGGAGAGAATTCTAGAGCCTCAGTGTGGGTGGGCCACCTTGGTGGGATCAGGTGAACCAACATTATTGCATTGTTTTATTAAAGACCTGCATGACCTGGTTTGGTGGCTCAGCCAATGTCACACAGCAGAATCTCCAGCAATGCCATTAGCATCAGCATCTCCTCCATCAACACTGTCATTATCCTGGTGGCCGCCACCACTGTCACTCTCTGTATGGGAGCTGGCTGCATCCCACTGCTGAGCGACACCCCAACCCTTTTTATTTTTTATTTTGAGACAAGGTCTGAGTTGTTCAGGCTGGCCTCTGATTTGCAACCCTCCTGCCTCAGCCTGCCCGGTGGCTGGATTATAGGTGTGTGACACCACACCCACATCTGGCTGGCTCCTGACCCCCTGCTGCCAAGCTACCTCTCATTTATTCCCTCAGCCACGCCAAGGTCGTCACTCTCAGGATGCTCATTTCACAAGCTTGGAAACCTCCAAGAGCAGGTGAAGCGTGACCCAAGAGGCCCTCCTGTCACCTCCCTGTGGAGACCTTGAGGGGCGATCGCCCTTTGGGTCACTCACTCTCAGCTGCAAGGCAGAAGGGGGGGCCCCTGGAAACCCAAAAGCAGTAAATTTAAGACCAATAAAGGGAAGTTTTATTTCACAGAGAGGAGGCACCGGCTAAAAATACTAGTGGCTTAGAAGCACTTAGGTGAATTCATAGAGAGTTGGTGGCCACACGGCAGTCAGGGGGATCTGTTAAAGTCAGCTCGCCACGCTGCTGCCCCAAACCACCCCCTGCCTGGTCCAGCCCAGCTGGTGACTTCTCTATGAGCTGAATGCTCCCCATCCTGCGGGCTCCCCACTTTGGCTTCCTGTAAGTCTCTGGAAGCCAAGCACAGCCTTTGTGCAAGCGCTTTCTTTTGCTGGGCCCTGTCCCCTCTGCTCAGCCCAAATGTCACCCTGCAGGACCACTCGGTGAGTCAAGGACTGGTGGCCGCCCTGACATTTTGTGCTTGTCTTCCTTGTCACAGCCACATCCTTTGCATCCTCACGTGCTTGGTGTTTGTCTCCTTCACCGGACGGACAGCCTGCTCTCGGAGGAGGTGTCCTGCCTGTCTCACGATGTGTCCCTAGGGCCCTGCGCGGTGGGCACAGTGCTGGGCACATCCTGGGCGTTCGCTCAGCACAGAAGTGCTGGACACTGGCCTCGGCTCTCTGATGCAGTGGACCTCGCTGAGTCCTCCCATGTCAGTCCTGGGGCGAGATGGGGTTAGTGTTATAGATTAGGAAACACAGCCAGGATCTGCACTCTTTACTGGGCCTCTACTTCCTCACAGGGGCCTAAGAAAGTCACCGTGAGCCACGTATGGAGGCACAGGGTGCCACATTCTGGAGACAGAGGCTTGAGGCTCTCGAGGCTCCCACCAAAGAATAAACTTGTACTGTTCTACATACACGAAAGACAAAAGCAAAGCAATATGTTGCATGGGATCCATCCCCATAGAGGGGAGTTTTTTTTTTTTCCAAAGCAAGGGAATAGTGACCATCAAATTCAGGGTTTTGTTCACTCCTGGAGGAATGTGGGATATGACTGGAAAGCCCATGCGGAGTTGAGATGTGCAGGTGAGGGTTCAATTCCTCCACTGCAAATTTCCTAATACCTAAATTAACCTTCACAAACCAGATACACATCACAGATTTTTGTGCATTCATCAAACATTACACATGAAAAAGAATTTGAGCTGGTCGTGGTGGCTCACACCTATAATCCCAGCACTCGGGAGGCTGAGGGTAAGCTTGAAGTCAGCTTGGGTTACATAGTGAGTTCAAGACTAACCTGAATTATAGAGACAAAAAAAAAAAAAAAAATGGTTTAGAAAGTGTTGTAGTTTCCATGATGGTTTTAAGAATCAAATGGGAATGCAAAATAGTTGCTCATTCATTCATTCAGCAAACATCGACCACATGCCAGGCACCTAAAAAAGACTCTGACCCAGCTGGAAGGAGGAGGCTCAAGACCAGCACAGTTGAGGGCTCAGGCTTTGGAACCAGAGAGAACCAACAAATCCCAACCCTGCTTCTCCCTAGTGGTGCGACTTTAGGCCATGCACCTAACCTCCCTCTTCCTGGCTTTCATCATCTATCCTGAGGCTCATACTCAAAAAGCCCGGGGCTGAGATGAACGGCAAAGACGAGGGGTTCATTTGGTCCTTGAGTTGGAGGGGAGTCTGTCACCATGTCCAGGAGCATCAAAAGGGAGGATGAGGAGTTTGGGTGGATGCAGACGTCGCTCAAGTGTCACTGCTGGCTTGGCAGCAAGGCAAGGACAGGGTTTGTGTCTCAGAAGATTTCCCTAACCAAAGCAAGGGGCAAGACCGAGCCAGGAAGGCCACATGAGGAGCTGTTAAAACAATTCTGGTGGCCAGGCATGGCGGCATGTGCCCCTGGGGAGGCTGAGTCAGGAGGATCAACTGGTTCCCCAACTTGGGAACTTGTGAGACTCTATTTCAAAATTTAAAAAAGAAAAAAAAAAAAAAAAGACTGAGGATGTAGCTCAGTGCAAAGGCCCCAGGTTCAAGCCCCCAGTAATGAAAATATAAATAAAATAAAAATCTCAGGGAGAGACTGGCAGTCCAAAACCAGGAGGCCGCAGTGCTGGAATACACAGGGCACAGAGAACCCAGAAAGAAGGTGCCAGATCCCAGAGGGATAAACTGGATCGAACTGAAGAGTGGATGTAGGCAGACTGAATGCCCTGCGATGGAGAAGGCAGCGGAGGAGCACAGTGAGAGGGTGCAGGGAGGGGGTCAAGCAGAACAGGTACTGGGGAGACGCTGGAAGGGGCTGGGAGCAGGTACCTGGGAGGGGAAGGCTTGGAAAGCAGAGGCGGGACCTCCCTGCGGCTCCCTGGGCTGTGGCGTGGACCAAGCCCTGGCGAAGCTGACTTTTTCGGGGTGCACAGCGCCATGGCCCCTCTGCAGCTCCTCAGCCTCCTCCTGCCTGATGCGGTCACACTCCGGCTGGGCTGACCCTGGCTGCAGCTGCAGACCTCCAGCCGCACCGTTGTCCACCGGGCCAACAGTGCTTTCTCCTGGGCTTCCTGGGACCCACGATTTGGGGGCTGTTTCACTGTTACTTCCCAAAGACCAAACTGAAGCTCTGGGGTCACTTGGCTAAGGCTGGGGATGGGTTCTACCCCGAAGTCCTGGGTCACAGTCTGGGAAAACACCTTGTGGCCTGGACCTACATCAGAACTGGGCTCTCAGACTTTACCCTGCATGCACGTCACCCGGGATTCATATGGATCTACAGGCCCGCGGGCCCCAGTGGCAGAAACTGACCCAGCAGGCGGGAGCAGCGTTTGGAGATCCGTATTCTTAATCAGAACCCGGGTGGTTTCCATGCAGGTGACCAAAGCCACCCTTTGGACGACTTGAACCTGGCAGTGTGCACATGGGGACAAATGGTGGGATTTCCAGCTCCAAGCCGCCTGGACCCCGAAGCTGCTGGTTTCTGGCGATCGGTTAGGTTCTGGCTGCAGCTGGGAGCGGACTGGGGCTGGGGAGGCTCGGGGTGGTAATAACAGGAAGCTCGGCTTTTATTAGCCCAGGGTACCGCAGCTGCAGGTGAGTAATCTGATCTCTGCGGCGTCCTGTTTTCTCCGCTGCCTGGCGGTTCCTCGACACCCACTCACCTGCCACCAGCCACGGGAGGGAGGATGGGCGTGGGGACCCGCCCGCCTGCCCGGGTCCCTCGCCCACGCCCACGCCGCACACCCGAGCACCTGCGGAGCTGGCTGCTGCGGCAGGCGGGGAGGTGACACGGACGCCCACTCGGGCCCTGCACCCTGTACCCCCACATTCAGAGCTGCGCCGCGGATCAGAAGGGCTGGTGCCATCCCCTCCCTCTTCCCCTGACTTCTGAGCCTCCGTTGCCACCTCCTCCGGGGGCTGATGCAGGAAGAGATGCTAAAGGCCTGGCTGTAAAGCCCTGTCCCAATAACCATGGAGCCTGGCCTCAGAGAGACAAGTCTCTCACCTGTCCCGTGCCTTGGTTTCCACATTTGTGACATGAGAACCAGTGGCCCTCTTCACAAGCAGACAACACCCAGGAACTGGCTGGACCCTGTTCCCCGGAAAGCGGTGCAGAGGCTGTCGTGGAGATTGTGGGTGCTGTCACCACTGGGCCACACAAAACCGGCCTGCCTTCTTCTCCCTCAGCGCTGTTCCTGGCCCTCACCTAGGGGAAGGGAGAGGTCGGATCAGAACCAGCTCTGAGCCATGTTTTCCATCTGTGAAATGTGGTTGGCGGCACCTTCCCTGACAGCGCACAGGGACCGGAGGAGGAGATAAACCCAGAACCCCTCGGTAAACTGTACCATGCTGTCCACATGCAGGGAATTGTACTTATTTCTTCCAGGTGCTTATTTAATTATGTATTATGGTGCCAGGGGTTAAACCCAAGGCCTTCACCCTGAACTACATCCCCGGCATCACCGCCTCCCTTTACTTTGAAACAGGGTCTTGCTAAGTCTCTAAGTTTCCCAGGCTGGGTTTTAGCTCGGGAGCTCCCTGGCTCAGCCTCCTTTTGCACTGGGGTTACAGCCATGCACAGCCATACCTGGCTTTCCAGGTCATTTTGTTTTGTCCTGAGGGATCAAGTGCCAATCTGGCTTAGCCAGTGAGCTTCCCAGGTCCCACTGAGAAAGGCCATTTGTCATTTGCCCTCACTCCAAGGGCAGTGTTGGCCTAGGAGGGGGCAGGAGATCAGGCAGGATCACGCCCTCAGAGGTCCGGGTCCCCTGTGTCTTGAGAGCACAGAGGAGGGAAAGAGAGGCTGGCTGGGGTGGTGCAGGGTGGGAGAGAGGCCAGGACAAATCTCAGCAGGAAAGCCAGTGACAAGAAGGTGGCTGGTATGTTCAGGGGAAGGGCACCAAGTGTGACTGAGACACAGGGTGGGGAGAAGTGGTTCCGGATGAGGCCACACTGGGAAGGGCCCAGGACCACCTGGGGGAAGCTCAGGCTGTCCTGGGTTGATGGGGAGCAGGCAGGGCTGGCAGCAGGGAGTGACGGGGTCTGGAGAGGTGGCCACAGTGACACATGGGGATGGGTGAAGGGAGAGAGGAGGAAGGGAGGACAGAGACAGTGCTGCAGTGAATGAAAGCTGGCCTGAATCAAGGAAATGGGGATGGAGATCAGGAAGCGGGAAGCCCCCAATGGGATTAGAACCTTCTGGAACAGAACACACTGCTTATAGGAAAACAGTGTTGGGGAACAAGAGAAAGAAAGGCGACTAAATTTTCTGTCTCTGGGGCCTGAGGGAGATGGTGACAGCATCATCTGTAATGGGGACCCCAGGAGGGGAGCAGAGAGAAGGACCTGTCAGACACCCATTTCTTTAAAAACTGGCAGCCTTGGGGCTGGGGATTTAGCTCAGTGGCATAAGCACCTGCCTTGCAAGCAGGCAGTCGTGAGTTCGATCCCTGGTACCGATAAAAAGCAAAAATAAATAAATAAATAAATAAATAAATAAATAAATAAATAAAAACTGGCAGCCTTAGACGATTAGATAACAGCTGAGATCATCAGGGGAGAGGAGAGGAGAGGGGAGGAGAGACAGAGAGAGAGGGGAGAATGTTAGATCATCATCTTTTAGTTACCTAAGTGACATAAATTCAATTCAAACTGGATTACAGAAACCAAGATTAACAACTTGGTGGCATCTTTATCTTACAGTTTCAAGGGTGAGTCAAACCCAGGCGTGCCTGGATCCAGAGCTTCCAGTCAGTCATGTCGCTGGGTTATCTCCCCTCCCATCAGTTCTGACTGTGCCTGGCTTTAAGAGTGGGCTGTGTAGCTGGGCGTGTTGTTCAGTGGCAGAGCATTTGTCTAGCATGTGCAAGACCTTGGGTTCAACCCCCAGGACAATTTTTTCCTTTTTTTTTTTTTTTTGTAACGGGGATCAAACTCACAACCTTGGGCTTACCAGGCAGGTGCTTAAGCCACTGAACTAAATCCCCGGCACAACACCCAGGATAAGAAGGAGGAGGAGGAGGAGGTGAGGACAGAGCAAGAGGAGGAGTGGAAGACAACAGAAAGGGGAGGCGAATAATAATAAGGGGCCTTGTCTCCCATGTGCTCTCTCCAGTCTTGGCAAAGGTGCTTACCCCTCCAGCTCCTATTGGGAAACAGTTTTCTCTACTAGTTCCGCAGAAATCCCAGGGAAAAGTCTGATTGGCTCAGCTTGTGACGCACGCCCAGGCTCAAACCAATCATCATGTTAAGGAAAATGAGGCATTGTGATTGGCCTACTTGCTCTTCCCAGTGGGCGGGTCCTGCGATGGATCCCAGCCAACCTCCATGAAGAGAACCAAGAGGGCTGGGACAGCCAGCCAGGCAGACAAGATGAAGCACAGGCTGGCGTGCAGAATCTGGGTCATGGTTATCTCAGGGTTGGAGAGAATTTAGGGGGAGGCTGAGAGGTGTTCAAGGGGTTCTCAGGAAACAGCTTCTCTAGGGAAGAGATGTCCTACAAGGAGGGAATGGTCAAAGGCAGATTCTGGGATGGGACACCAGCTGTCACTATTCTGGGCTCTGACCATCCACCCTCACCTGTCTGGAAAGGATGCAGGACCTGATTCCACCACTAAAGACTCTCCCACCTCCCCCGCCCCAGGCTGTTGGCTTCTCTGGGAGGTGAGCACAAGGGCAGAATACCCACCCCGTAGGGTGACTCTGGGGTGTGAGCAGGAGGAGCTGAGGATTGCTACCTCGATGCCCAGCGCATAGTGAGTGCTCAAGGAACCAGAACTATGAGTAGTGCTGGCAGAAGAAATAGGGGGAGTGGTGGGGTTGTCATAGCACCCAGAAGCCTGCTGTCCTGACGGGGCAGAGAGGATAACCCACAAAGTTAGCACCACATCCATCCATCCATCCATCCATCCATCCATCCATCCATTTATTCACTCAACAATCTTTAACAAGTACCTATTCCAGATGGTGTAGTTGTTAAGAGGACAAGAACACAGGAGTCTGACGTCATATGAGGTGCTGGCTGGTGGGTTCTGCTGATGGCTGATGGCTGTAATACAGGGTGATCAGTGTCACAGGGACCTGGCTGTGCCCACTAACAAGGCCACACTTGAGATGGTTCAAAGGACACTGATGTTTCTTGCCTGGTCACAGTGGGTCAGGTGTCAGGTGTCCTGGGTACTTCCACACATTGGAGGGACTGTTGTCCCCATTATATCAATGAGAGGGTGGGGCTCAGAGAGGGTGGGCAGCTTGCTCAGGGCCACCATTCTTGTAAGTGGGGTTACCGGACCTGGCCCGTGGGCATCGGCCCATTGAGTGAGTTTGCCTGGTGTGGAAGAGAAAAGAGACAGAATACCAGGCACTGGAAAGGTGAGCCAGTCACCTGTGACAGGGGAGGGAGCCAGGAGTCCCACAGGGGAGGCCGGTAGCTGCGGGAGGGACAGCAAGGGTAGGACAAGGGCGAGGTGGGAACCACGACCTCCAGCGGGTCCTGGGCCTCCTGGTCCCACAGCCCCTTCCTCTGAGAAATGAAGAGAAAGATGTCTATTATCCTCATGCCCACTTCTCAGATGAGTAAACAGATTAGATCGGAGCCATCTGGCTTCAGAACCCAAAAGCTGAGCCCCAATCCTGGTTCTACAGGATGATGAGCAGAGAGAACTCCCTACAAATCCTCCCATCTGTCTCGAGAGTTGGGTCCCTAGAGAGTATCCCCAAGGGTGTCTCCTCTACAGGAGCAGCTCTCTTAGGGCCCAGAGATCCTCCTCTATTCCTATCTGGAAATGCAGTCTCTTGAAGACCTTTGGCCATGCAGCTTGTAAATGGAGAAACAGCTCAGGAAGTGGAGAACGACCAGACCAAGGTCATGACTGAGTTGATCCGCCTAGAACACAGGCCACCCGACACTTGCTCCTGGTGTTTCTCTATCCCAAACATCCACTTCTCACAAGTGACCCATCCCCTGGCTCCCAGGGGAGAAATGACTGTCAGTCTTGAGCATTTAATACAGACAGGACACCTCTGCTCCCTTCATCTCTGATCCAAACCACCCTCTGCAGTGTTAGGCAGCCCTAAGATCTACAAACAGGTAACACACTTGTATGATATATTAATAGCATGTTTAGAAACATACACTGTAATCATTGGTGTCTCCAGACTTTAGAACCACCTTTTCAATTACACAGTCCCCATTTTACAGATGAGAAAACTGAGGTTCGTGGATGTGAAAGACTGGTCAGGGGCTCATAGCTAGAAACAGCAGGAGGAGGATTAATATAAGCATCTGTGACTCCAAAGCACAGGTGTCTTGTCCCCACCTCAGGCTGCTAACAGAGAAGAGATAAGAGACCTCCACCAGGAGATGAAAACTGGTACCAGAAGGTACTGAGCCCCAAATGAGCAAAGTGGTAATTACTGTGGTAATTCCTGGAAGTCAGGCTGCTAGGATTCCAATGCTGGTCTGCCACTTCTTAGCTCTGGGCCCTCAGGCAAGTAACTGGTCCTCCTTGAGCCTCAGCTTCCTCATCTGTAGAATAGGAATCGTGTGGTTAGAGGATTCACTGAGGGTGAGTCACTTGGTAGTGGGGACAGCAATGGGAACATTCATTCATTCACTGCAGCTCGGGGTGTGTGTGTGTGTATCCATCCCTACTGGTTTGGACACCTGGTCCTTCTGACCTGTGGCAGTGGCCAGCTAGATGCTCTAGAAGTTAGA
Organism: Cavia porcellus; assembly: GCF_034190915.1. Lineage (NCBI taxonomy): Eukaryota > Metazoa > Chordata > Mammalia > Rodentia > Caviidae > Cavia > Cavia porcellus. The sequence goes on along the minus strand of NW_026947508.1, from coordinate 17,811,447 downwards.
GGGAAATTCCAGATATGATTCGTGAAGCCTGAGCCTTGAGTCCTTCATGTGTATAGCCTGGTATCTCATTTTTTTTTTGGTACCTCATTTTGAATTCACAATTATGAATCACTGTATTTTATTTATTTATTTATTTTGATACTGAGTTGAACCCAGGACTTTTGCACTGACTTACATCAAAGTCACTAAATTGCTCAGGCTGGACTCCAATTTGAGATCCTCCTGCCTCAGCCTCCCAGAGGGCTGGGCTTGCAGGCATGTGCCACCATGTCCAGCTTGGAATTCTATTTTATTTTTCATTTTTTAAATTAGTACCGAAGATCGAACTCAGGATTGTGCACTTACAAGGCAGGAGCTTATACCACTGAGCTAAATCCCCAGCCCCGGAATTCTCCTTTAAAGAGCCTCAAGTGGCCAACAAGCTTTGCTGAGATCCTGTAAAGCCTGGGTCTGCTGCTGGGGTGTCTCTTGCCCTCTCCCCAGGGCTCTGCGTTTGCACCTGTTAAGTGGGGAGAACACTCACAGTGCTGGCTAAATGAATCAGTGGGCATAGAGTGCTTTACATGCAGCTGGCATCCAGTGAATATACTGGTGACTGTTGGCTTCTTAGATAAACTCCCAGCCAGTAAATACGCTTAAGTGCCAGTAAATGAGATAAATACTTCACATTCATGTAATTATGTTTAATTTGCACAGCTCCTCCCACCTTACAGGTGAGAAAACAGAGGTTCAGAGAGCTGAAGTGACTTGCCCTAGGTGACATGCTTGGGAGCCACGGAATAGGAATACAACACCACTGCCGTGGCCCAGATTCCCGTCTGGGAGCCCCCACCCCAGCCCCAGCCGCTGGACCTGGAAGACCCAGGACCCTCCTCGGACATGTTGACTGTGCCAGGCCCTGGTCACTGAAAATGGCCCAGGAGCCCCCCCAAGGAGCTGAGCTGGGCCCTGTCATATCTAGTACCTCATCCCTCCTGTCCCCCAAGCTTCCTCTTGAGCCCCTGTCACCAGAGGCCTTGGCCCAGGTGGGATGGGGGCCAACGGGTGACAATGACCGATTTAGAAAGTAAAGTTGCTTCTCAAACAAATAAGAAAGGAGAGGAAAGCAAGAACTGGCCTGCCCGCTTCCTGCCCCGCCGCTCTCCCAGCACCTGGGGCCCAGCTGCGAGGTTTCGCTGCTGGCTTGTCCTTCCTGCTGGGAGCCTCTTCTCAGCGCACCCCCCCAACAGTGGGCCCCCAGGCTGAGAAATGAGCACCCTCCTGATTGTGCCATTGTCATTGTCTCGGGCATTGTTTTGGATGACAATACCAAGGCTCAGCACACTTTGGTTTCCAGCAGTGGGGAGAGAGGGGGACGGCTCCCCTTTGCAAGCAGGCTCCTTGGCTCAGCAGTGCATGGAGGGGGGTCCCAGCTTGTCTGTGGGCCTCAGTTTCCTTGTCTGAAAAGTGGGGATCCAGTGATGGGAGGACCGAATGAGCCATACAGGGCACAGTCCCACTGGCAGCTACTCAGTCAATGACTGTGAAAGCCAGGGCCACACAAGGACATGCTGAAGAGTTCCTGGATGTGGGCGGAAAGCTTGGTGACCTGGAGGTGGAATAATCACAGGCCATGGGTTTCTAACTGCTGCTTCATTTCATTGCAACCAAAAGAAGTAGACGCCACTGTCATCCTGATCTCTTTTCCTTTCTCTCTCTGATTTTGTTGTTTTGTTTCTTGAAACAGGGTGTCACTCTGTAGTTCAGGCTGGCCTTGAACTCACTGTGTAACTGGCCTCAAACTTTCTGTAATACTCCTGCCTCAGCCTCCTAAGAGCTGGGATTATAGACATGTACCACCACACCCATCCTGATTTAGTAGATGGGGAAACTAAGGCACAGAGAAGTGACTTGCATAAGGTCACCACAGATTGTAGGCACAAGTCTGGGCAGAGTACCCAGCTTCTCTGGTCCAGAATCAGTGCCCAGAGCTGCCCCAGGGTCTAGGTCTGGCTCTGTGGGGCCTGATTTGCTTTGTGGCCATGAACAAGTCATAGTCCTTCATTGCCAAAATGAGCAAGCTTGGACCTGCCTGCAGACACTCCACGATCCTAAGGGAGCGTGCAGGTCAGCCTGAGTGACTCTCCCGGGGGCGGCATGCAGGAAGCCACGGTTGTCAGCACTGTAATTATTATTAGTTCTAAAGTCACAGACGAGGGGTGGCCTAGAGGATGCTGAGGGCCCTGCCCAGCGCTGAACATCTAAATCCTGTGGTTACAGCTGGGGAGTGATTCCGGGAGGCACCTGGTGAGAGGTGGCTCCACCCGTTGGGGCTAAAAAAATCCCTGAAGCTGCCACCGTGCAATCTGCAGTCACCAGCTCCAGTGATGGGCAGAGCCTGCTTCCCTGCCTCTAACAAATCCCCTTGAGCTGTGATGTCTAGAAAAATCCCTGGACCTGTCTGTGACTCAGGAGAGCTGTGCCCCTGCAGGGCTCCTCAAAACAGACAGTGTACCGAACAGCAGAGTTATTAAGAGCACGTGGGAACCTGGCTTTGGGAGCCCACCTGTCTTCCAGGCCTGGCTCTGCCACTCCTGGCTGTGTGGCCTGGCACAGGTTCCTTGGACTTCTGGGTTTGGGTTACCACCACTGGAAAATGGTTCAGTGCAGTTCCTGAGACAGCACAGGTGCTCAGGCACTGAGGATCTGGCTGGGTAGGGCCGTTGACTGTCCTTGGGCAGGACGTTCAGAGGTCCCCATAGGATCCTGCAGTCCTGTGTTCTCATCTGGGCATGGTCTCTCTATCTGGCTCTCCAGAACTCCCCTCTGCCCTTCCTAACATGCTGTATGCCCTGGTAGGTGACCTTTGTGGGTGACAGCAATGCCAGTAACCCTCTGGCTTCTGGTTGTGCGGGCAGGAGGGCTGAGAACAGGCATTATGGTTTCCCAACCTGGCTCCCCCACCCCACCCCGACCCTGTGCATACATCTCTGACCTCGGTCCAGATGACCTCCTCCTCCTCCCCTTTACCCCTGGGGTACAGTACTGTCCCTCCTGGTTTCCTAGAACCTGCCCATAAACCTGTGATCATATTCATGGTCCCTCGATTAAACTTTTCAGATCAGCTCCTGTTTCCTGCCTGAGCCTCTATCTGGTGGCTTCACTGTGACAGGAATCCTGCTGTATTTATCTAAGACTCCAGGGTGCTCCAGTAATAAAAGTCCAAATACTGCCTTCACATGCATTGTTTAGCCACCACAACAGCTTCTGTAGTGTCTCTGCCGTGTGCCAGGCTCTGTGCACAGAGTAGAGTACAGATGACCAAGGGACAGTCCCTGACCTCAGGGAGCTCCTGGGGTAGTCAGGGAGGCAGACACTGTTCCTAAACAGTCATCTACAAGAGCCAGAGAGTCACCAAATCCTGGGAGAGGCTTTGAAGGCTTTGTGGCCAGAAACGTTCGAGAAGATCTTTTTTTCTCCACTATTTTAGTAATATACATCATTTAATCCAGTGTTTTAAAATTTCATCAATAGGTTATATTATCAGTTACAATCTCCCTGCCCATCTCAGTCCAGACGGCCACATTTCTATCACCAATGGCTGCAGGCAGCAATGGTGAGCATTAGGGCAGCATCTTCACATTTTATTTGGTTCTCGTGACAGCTCTGGGGAGTGAACAGTGTGTTTCTTCCATCGCAGAGGAGGAGGTGGAGACTACAGAGTCCTTTTGCCTGAGGTCACAGGAACTCCCTGCACCGGAACCTGGACCAGTGTCACTCCTGCCTCTTCTTGCCTTGTCCGCTAGGCTGGTCCTGTTCCCCAGAGTGAGCAGCTGCCAAAGCTGAAAAGTCCCAACTGGAACCGAGCCCCTCTGACTTCAGCCTGCACTGTTTCTGCTGACCGTACTGGACACTCTGAGGAATGCGACAATCCCTCACTTCTCTTCCTAGATTCCCTGAGATGGCCAGCAACAGGGTGGCAGAAGAGAAGGGGACATTGCTGGCCAGTGACATGATGGGCTCCCGAAAAAAGGAGAGTTGTCGTGGGCAGGAGGCGACAGACACAGCTGGATTAGGCTCATGAGAGCAGCAGCAGGCCGTGTTGGCACCTTGGCCTGTGTCACAGTGATTCTTTCCAAGTCCTAACATCCAGAGACACCTGTTCCCGAGCCTAGTGGGGTGGGGAGAGTTCACGGTGAGTCAGGCACCAGGTTTTCTTGGAAAATTAGGATAGGGCAATAAGGGTATGACATTCTCAGGGCACCTTGCCCCAAGCCCTCAGACCTGTATCGGTTCCTACTACAGACGGGACAGCAGAGCAGGGAATTCCCTGGCAATCCAGGTGTGTGTTTGGTGACTCCAGGGACATTGTACAGCGGTAAAAATCAATAATTGGTAACTTGTTATTCACTGGGCTCTTCATAATTTGTCATTATTGATCTACCCCATAAAATCATCCAGCCATAGCCCTGCAGCTCCATGTGCTCCTAATTTTTTCATCCATTCATTCCCCGCTCCTGACATCCACCTGTCTAGCACTCTCCACTCTGCAGATGGTCCTGTGAGGGATTCTGGATGTGAGGTCATGAGTGAGACCTCAGAGAGGTGAGCAGACCCTTAGTCTGAGAAAGGCAGTGTGGGGTGGTGGCTTTCATGACGGCCTGCGGGAACCCCAGGATGCACTGCCTGATTCCACTGCAGAGTTCAAGAAGGCTTCCTGAGTATGCACACAGGCTGGCCTCGAAAGAGAAGAGGGACTCATGGAGTTCGAAGCAGGAGCCCTGGCTGATGAGCCTGGTAATGATTCGGGCTGGCTGGGGGCACCAGAGAGCTGCAGCGGCAGGGGTATGAGGAAGGACATCAGGGAGGTCCAGGGTGCACAGAAACCACGCCCCATGGAGCCCCATCCTGGCTCTGTGTCCTGTTCCTGATCCAGCATGCTTGATGACACCATGTAGCTGCCAGTGTTCTCACCCTCCGACCGACCCCACATCATCGGATTAAGGGGTGCAGACAGGTGCAGGCAGCCAGACCCAGGTGAGGAGGGGCTGGTCAGAGGGTGGGGTGGGGAGGGGAACCTCGGAGATTGTTTTCACCTGCCACCTGCTCTGCCCCGCCCAGTGATGGAAAATGTGTGTCAGAGGAAACTGCTGCCTGGGGACAGGGTAGGTGTGCGTGGGTGACAACACGTGTGGGCACCACGGGAGGGCAGGATGTGCTGGAGCAGAGGGTGACATCAGGGCGCTGGAGCAGGGTCTGGGGCTCCGCTCCTGCCTGCTGCCTCCTTCTTTCTGGTTCTCACTTTCCTTCTCTCACTCGGAACTGACTGTACACTTTCACTTCCAGAAGGGTGGGCAGACCGACTGTCCCGTGAAAGTGTCCCCAAGCCTCCGAGACCACAGCCAGTTCTTGCTCAGCGGTTCATGCAGCGAGCACCTCTTAAGCACTCGCTGTCTGCTGGGAGGTGAGGATAGAGGGTAGTCCTTCCCCCCACCCCAGAGAGGTGCACAGCCTGGAAGGGACAGGTACAGTGCCATGGAGGTGACACCATCTGGAGGGGACCAGGACGGTGGGCAGGAGGATGCAAGCAGCATGCCGAGCGCGGGGAAAGGCATGGAGGCTGCTGCCAGCCACACGGGGCTCGGGCCTCTGAAGGCTTTCGTGTGCCTTTTCCTTCTCCTCCAGCGGGACAGGCCAAGAACGTGCCCAAGTTTTTACTGCCAGACACTAGGAAATGACAGAGGCAGTCAGCTCTTACCTGCTCCTCGGGAAAGGGGAAGTGGGGACAGGTGTCGGGGCAGCAAGGGGCTGTGGAGGAGGACAGGCCCAGAGCCAGTGAGTTGGAGCTGAGGCGGGGGACATTTCAGCAGGTCCCTCAAACATCACCCAGAGCCCCGGGGGCCACTGCAAGTCTGATCTGAAAAGACAGTCTCCTTTAGCAGTGGAGCCAGTGGGACAGAAATGAATAAAACTTCAATGCAACTTAGTCTTGACGTTCTGTTATCTTGCTAGGGCTGCTGTGACAAAGTGCCACAGGCAGAGTGCCTTAAACTAACCAGCGTTATGAGAGGCTGAGGCAGGAGGATGGCAAGTTGAAGTCTAGCCTAGAGTATTTAGCGACTTAGAGAGATCCTATCTCAAAATACCAAAAAATGGTGGGTGGGCTAGGGTGGGGATATAGCTCAGTCCATAGACACTAGGCTCAATGCCCCGTACCACAGTAAAACAAAGACAGAAACACACATCACAGACCTAGTCTGTCACTATTCTGAAGGTCAGAAGATTGGAACCAAGGTGTCCCCTGAGATCCCTAGTCAAATCCTTCCTCACTTCCTCCCAGCTTTTGTGGTGACCTGGGTCCTGGCCTTTCAGTGGCATCGCTCTGATCCCTGTCTCTGGCATTCTGTGGCCTTCTGCCACGTGTCCTCTCTCCATAAACAGCACCCCTGTTGGACCGAGGCCCTCACCCACCCCCGTCTGACCTCAAGGAATGGGATCTGTGCCAACCATATTTCCAAGGAGGGTCCCAGCTGGGGATGAGGGGTGAGGGCTTCAACGTGTCTTTTCAGAGGACACAACTCAGCCTATAGCAGGTGTCATTAGGAGGCTTAATACAAATAAACCTCAAATCTGGGAGGGAAAAGAAGCCAATGCAGGTCCTGTGCCCCAATCAAAAATTAGGACTGAGACTGGGTGCGCAAGGCAAATTCAATCTCCAGCTCCGAAAGAAAGATAGAAAGGAAACGCGGCTTTGTGTATCTGTTTCTTACACTACTGCTTGCTCTGGCCCTACTAAGCAAATGTTTGAGAAATACTTGACTTGTGGCCTCCTGAGGCCCTCAGATCTTTCTTTAAACAAGTCAGAAGAATAGAACAAAAGCTGCCAGAGAACAAAGCCAAGCTGCCTCTGCCCAGATTCCCGCTGACCTTCACCTTCCCTTCTGCACGGGCACCAGCTTCTTGCCAGTCCTGAGTAGGGCGAGCGCGGGGAGCCTCCTCCTCTCTCTCTGGGTGAAGCAGAGCCCGCAGTTCCCAGGCCTCTCCCGTGCCTCCAGGCCCTGACTGCTCCATGCATACACGTGGCTGTGCCCCACACTTGCTGCCTAATCCTTGCTCTCTGCCCTTTCCGTGGGCCATAGAAGAGCCGGCAATCTGGTTACCCTGACGGTGAATCGATCACCTCTCTGCTGCCTCAAAACCTTCCAGGGCTCCCCGTGGCTCCGAGATTAAAGTCTATATTCTTAGGCTTGCCTGTCAGGCTTTGCACAAATTGGTCCCTAAGTTTGTTTTTCAGTCTGCATGCGCTCCATCCTACAGGCAGTACAAGTTCCAGAATCTCTATTTTTCAAGAGACTGGCAGTGAATTCTGGTTACAGCTCTGTAGGGAGGCTTGACTTGGATTCCTGTAAGTGACCGCAAGCATGGCTGTGCTTTTCTCTTTTCTGCACCCATATCTTTATGGAAATACGCGCGCGTGCACACACATACACACACACACGACACTTTCCCAACCTCTATTCTACCATCTAACTGAATAGGACACCTTTACCCTGGTCACATAACCAAGAACCTTTCACAGCATTTTGGTTGAACTTTTTTGGCAAGATCTTACTATGTGGGGACTGGGGGTTTAGCTCAGTGGCATAAGCACCTGCCTTGCAAGCAGGTGGTTGTGAGTTCGATCCCTGGTACCGATAAAAAGGAAAAAGACCAAAAAAAAAAAAAAAAAAAAAAAAAAAAGATCTTACTATGTAGCCCAGGCTGACCCCAAACCTGCAATTCTGCTTCAGTCTCCCAAGTTCAGGAATACAAGCATGGACCACCACACCTGGCTCCTTGGATGACTCTTCCTCCTCCTCCTTCTTCTCTTTCTCTTGTTCCCTCTTCTTTTTTTTCCCTTGGACTTCTTTACAGTGCTTATTCTCTGTGGAGAGCCCTCCCTGTCTTTCCCTTGGAGCCAAATAGTGGGAAGATCTGGGGGGAAAAGCTCCCCAAAAGTGAGGCAAATCAAGCAGCCACTGCTGCCACTTGTCAGTGTCTTGTCTGTGTGAATTTGGGCAAGACACTTTTCCAACATGGGCCTCCGTTTACCCACTATACAGTAGGATGTAGGAAAAGATATTCAAATAAACATAAAAGAGGAAGCTAGATCTCTCCTTCCACCCAAGGTCCAAGGTCCAATCTGACCTTGGTCCGGTGAAAGAGTGCCCCCAAGTCCTTTATTTTACATTTATGTGCATTTATTTGCATGTTCATATGAGGCACCAACTACGGTGCATTCATAGAAACAACTGAGACTGTTGTCTGATTGATGCCCAGTGATGGAAAAGACGCACCAGCTCACGGTTCCATGCAAATCTCAGCTGTCACGGCCTTCAGTCATTTACCTTTCAAGGACCTCCTCTTACAGATGGGTAACTGAAGCTCAGAGATGGAAAGTGACCAGCCTAGGGTAACACAGCAGGTGAAGAGCCAAGGCTTCATCCCACACTTTCCTCTGTGTGCCAGGAGCTGGTACTAAGTACCTTGTTTCTCTCTCCATGCAGGAGGAAGAAGGGGGGCTTGGTTTTCTTGAGAAGCCCCCCTCTTGCCCCAGAATAACAAAGCTGGCTAGAGAGGCAGCCTCCCGCAACCCCACAGGAAACCAAATTGTTGTAGAAAAGCAGGTGGGAGTGGAAAAATCCTCTGAGAGGTTACAGTTTTGCTTTTACCTGTTCTAAAAATAGCCCTGGTTATTAGAGGTTGATAGATGAGAGATAATACTCGGGTTATCCCACGGGGAGCCAGGAGAGGGGAGGGGGCTGAGTCTGCCACAGATGGTGGCAGAGAGCGGGCGGGCACCGAGCTGGGCTGGACTCTAAGTACAGCAGGGAACCTTGTCTTTGGAGGGGCAGACAGACAGCAAGCACAACAGACAAAATAACTGCCGAGAGGGACTAGCGGAGGTCAAGATCATCCGGGAGGCCAACTTAACCAAGATGAGCTGGGAGCCGCTCTGGGAAGCAGCCAGCCCTGCAGACGTCCAGGGGAAGGGCAAGGCATCTCAAGGACAGAGCTGGACAGCCGGGGGAGGGGGCATGGATTTGCAGGAGGAGGTGAGAAGCAGGTAGTGTCTGATCCATGCAGCTTGGAGATCTGGCTCCCAGATCAAGGGAAGTCCTCTGGGCAGGACTTTCTGCAGGGCAGTGTGGCGTGTGGGGTCCTTTAAAGACATGTGCTCTTGCCTGCTAGTTGGGCTCGGGACTTGGGGATGAGTGACAGGAAGGAACAGTCAGACAGCGATGGACCCTGGAGTCCAGGCAGCCCAGACGGAGATCTGCACCAAGCTGGGCAAGAGCAAACCAAAGGACCTGATGTCTTCAGAATTATTCAAGCCTCACAAGAGCTGTAGACGAGTTGGATTGTGTGGCGTGAGGGTACCCAGGATCTTGGCCTGAGTATTTGCTGGAGGCTATGCCAGGCCTGAGTGGGGACCTGCAGGAAGGGGCAGGAGGGGCGAGTGTGGGACTCTGGTTTGGGGTCCGTTAGGTTGGAGCAGTCTACAGATTGCCAAGAACCTGCACCAGAGCAGCGTGAAGCCTGTGCAGCTAAGGGCCATCGGGGTTAGCCCAGTCCAGTGGGTTAACCAGTTTTGCAAAATTGCTAAGTTGTGCAGGCTGGTCTCAAGCTTGGAATCCTCCTGCCTCAGCCATCCAGAGCGCTGGGCATGTGCCGCCACACCGGGCTGCTCCACCCTTCGTGTGTGTGTGTGTGTGTGTGTGTGTGTGTGTGTGTGTGTGTGTGTCTAAGTGGCCCTCAGAGCACAAGAATCAGGGGACCTGTCTTGCTGCTGCCCACACTACATAGCCACAGCGTCCCTGAGGCCTCCTCATTCCTCCAGGTTCCACTTCCTGCCCAGGTTTGGAGTGGAGAGAGACTCCACAGGCCACCCCCGCCATACTCTGTGTCAACGTCATCAGCAACTATAATGAGAAGTTTGTTTATTGAGCACTTACTCTATGACAATTGATTGATCAGTTAACCATCACAGTGACTTTTTAAAAAATTTTTTATCGGTACCAGGGATTGAACTCACGACTGCTTGCTTACAAGACAGGTGCTTATGCTGCTGAGCTAAATCCCCAGCCCCCCCCATCACAGTGATCTTAAAAAGTAGTTGTTGCCCCACTTCACACACATGGGAAACAGGCACAGAGAAGTTATGTGAGTTGCCTGTGGCCACACAGCCAGTGACAGAGCAGGATATGACCCCAGAGCCTTACTCCTGACTGGCATGCTTTGAACGCTGCAATCAATTGTGTGACACATATCTGCTTGTTTATCTGTTTCCTTAAAAACAAGGATAGAAAGCTGCGTGCCTGGCGGTGCACACCTGAAATTCCAGCTCTGTGAGTGAGACAGGATACTGAGGCAGGAAGATCAGAAGTTTGAGCTCATTCTGGGCAACTTAGAAGAGAGACCCTGTCTCAAAAGTAAAAACTTTAAAAGGGCTGGAGATGCGGGTCAGTAGTAGAGCGTTGGCCTACCGTGTACAAGGCCCTGGGTCCAGCCCTCAGTGTTGGGGTGGGCCGGACTGAGGTCCAGAGGGGCTAAGGAACTTGCCTGAGTCACCCAGCAAGGAGCTGGTGGAGATGGAACCATATAAAGCCCAGGCCCGACAGACAGGAAGCCAGGAAAGATGTCTCAAAGCTCACGCCCAGTGCTGCAGGACTGAAGGTCCTGCTGGTCCCCGGTTATTAATCACTCCCTGCTCCAAGGGCGGATCCTTGAAGACAGGGCTGCTTCCCATTCTCCCAACCCTCAGGGTCTAACACCTTTTCAGGCCAGGAAACTCTTCCCTGTCACCCCCAACGCTGCCCCTACCCTACCCCAGGCCACTCCCCTCCCTGACCCCCTCAAGGGTCCTGGAGGAAGCATCCGGCTGTCATTGTGAATCTGCAGGATTCGGACCTGCAGCTGGAGCCATGGGCAGGAAGCGGTCACAATGGATGAAAGACCCTCTGTGCCCAGGTGGGTGGGGGTGGGGAGGCAGGAAGCCAGAAGCCTCCTGCATGGGGCGCTGGAGGGAGGCCTGGGATGCCTGAAGCTGCGGGGTTTGTTTGGATTCCCCAGGGATCCAAGCTGGGGAGCTCTTTGCAAACATCAGACCTGCTCTTCCCCATGGGGTGCCAGGCCTTGGGCCTATGCGACAAGAATGCTGCTTTCATTCATCCCCAGGGTCCCCAGGGCTGTTTGTCCCCAGCAGCCAGGATTGGCTACTCCATCGGGGCTTGATTGGTTGAATATAGACAATTAATTGGGCACTGCTAATAACTGAGGAACTCAGTGTTATACAGATTTTTCTTTTTTTTTATATCGGGGCTCGAACTCACAACCTTGAACTTGCCAAGCAGTCACTTGTGCTGCTGAGCTAAATCCCCAGCCCTTTTTACAGATTTCTTATAGAAAAAAAAATAAAACGTGTTCTCAAGGATTCCGTTCCCTGCTTTGAACTTTGGCACATGCTGTTCCCTCTGCCTGCTTGCTCTTCCTTCTGCTGTTTGCAAGGTCAGCTCTTCTCAGCCTCCAGCTACGATTCAAATAAAGCTCTTTCATCAACCTTTGGGTGCTGCTGTGTCCTGCTATCTCCGCTCCTGTGCTCCCTCTAGCCCCGCTCTCTTGATTTCCTTCCCAGCACTTCTCATAGCCAGAATCCTCCTGATCCATATCTGTGCCTCTGTGTTCTCTTCCCGCTTCTCCCGCCAGTCTGTAAGCTCCCTGCTGCACTCCAGCACCAGGAGCAGGACATTGCTGCCCACAGAGTTAAGCAGCTGACGGATGAACAGGAATCCCTGCAATGCCGCTGAACCCAGTGCTCTGCAAGAGAGCCAAAGAGGAGCTGGGGATGTGGCTCAGGGGTAGAGCTCTTGCCTTGCATGTAGGAAACCCTGGGTTTGATCCCCAGCACCCCCAGAAAGAAAGAGAGAGAGAGAGAGAACAGAAGATTGAAGTCACTTCAGGGCTTTGCTTCCTGTGTGACAATTACTGAGCTTCATCTGTGTGTGTACGTGAAGGGAAGCCGTGCATGGGAATGGCCACTGTCTGTCCAGCTTGCTACAGTGGACCCTGGGGTGGACCGAGCTGTTTCATCAAAACTGTTCCTTTTAAAGGTGGAGCCAGGAGTGGTAGTGCACAGCTGTAATTCCAGCAGTCAGGAAACTGAGGCAGGAGAACTGCAAGTTCCAGGCCAGCCTGGTCTACAAGGTGAGACCCTGACTCAAAAAACAAAACAAAATAAAACAAAACTGGGCATGGTGATGCCTGCCTGAAATCCCTGTACTTTAGGAGGCTGAGGAGGAAGAACTGCAGGTTCAAACCCAGCCTAGGGGGCTGGGGATTTAGCTCAGCAGCATAAGCGCCTGCCTTGCAAGCAGGCGGTCGTGAGTTCGATCCCCGGTACTGATAAAAAGGAAAAAGACAAAAAAAAAAAAAAAAAAAAAAAAAAAACCAGCCTAGGCAATGCAGTAACTTAGGGACACTGCTTCAAAAATTTCTTTAAAAAGGTCTGGGGATCTGGGAATGTAGCTCAGTGTGAAGGCCCTGGGTTCAGTCTCCAGTATTGCAAATCAAACAAAAGGTAGGAAAATCAAGACCCAGAAACACTGAGGTGTGTCATATAAATCCAGAGATTTACCAGCAGACAGTTCAGCTGAGCTACTGGTTCCTTGAGTCCTGACACATTCATTCATTCGTTCGTTCATTCCTTATCACTCACTGTTCGTTTATTCACATGGACAGTACTTACGGAGCACCTGTCGTGTATCTGGTACTATGCCGGGAACTAGAGATACAGAAATAACCAGGAGCCCAGGGACTCCGAGGAGCTAGGTAAAAGGCCCAGCTCACCTGACACAGAACTACTTGGGTGACCCATAAGGGAGGTGGGCAGGGGAGAGAGCTCCTGGGGAGGGAGGAAGAAAGGACTTCATTTGTGAAAGATTAAACGGGTGCCAGACAGAGAGACTTCACCATGGAGGAAAATGTTAACTATGACTAAGAAACCAGTTAGCCAAGATCAGCAACCCTGCCTGTGAGCTTCCGCCACAGCCTGGTTGGATCGGTTCCCAGAAATTTTGTCCCTTCCAGCGGAGCAGTTTGTGCCGCCTCAGTGGCGTGGGACCCAGTCTCAGAGAAGGCCAAGGCTGTTCCCACTCAGGAAACACATCTAGGCACCTGCTATAGCTGCGCTCGGTACTGGCCCCCGGGGTTACCATGGGAAGGAGGCTTTGTCTTAGTTCCTGCTGCTGTAACAAAGTGCCAAAGACCAAACCCAGTGTGGTGGCGCCTGCCCATAATCACAGCACTCCAAGAGGCTGAGGCAGGAGGATCTCAGGATCGACTCCAGCCCGGGCAACTTAACTTTCTAAGAGCCTAAAACAGAACATGACTAAAGACTAGAAAATTTATAAGCAGAAAAATGCACCTCCTTAAGGCCCACCATGAATGCTGTCGCATCAAAGGATTAAGTTTCAACATGAAGTTTAGAAGGGATGCACTCAAACCTGTTGCTAGAACTCCTTAGGACTTGTGGACGCACAGATGATAAGTTTTACCGTCCCAAGATCAAGGCCACCTCAAGGCCACAGAGGTCAGCCAGGAGGTCCAGACTCCTTCCATATACACCTGCACTGTGGGCGGGGTCACGAGCACTGTGGAGCCGCCCAGACCTGGGCTTCAGCTCTAGAGCAGCCCAGGGCCTTGGACAAGTGATTTCACAGCCCTGAGCCATTCTCTCACCTGTGCGACAACTGGGCGACAAGAGCATGAGCTCAGACAGCACTATGAGACCGCATCACAGTGAGGGTGAAGCTCTTGGCTCACGGCGGTGCCTAGGAAATAAATGCCAACCTCAGCTCTCTAGAACAGGCTGTGCGTGCCCACCTGGTCACACACGGGGTGCCACCAGGAAGTCACTGACTCTGATTTTTCCAAGGCTGATTCAGCAGTCCCTCTCCCCCTCGGCTCAGCTCCAACCTGCCTGGTTCTCTCTGGCTCCAGTCTGAGAGCTCTCCTCCTGCCCCACTGCCTCCAGTGAAATCCAGTTCTGGCTGTTTATGGGCCATGACTCCATGGAAAGGTGGAATTTTCCAAGCTCCAGTCCCCCATGGCCAGCCTAAACTGGACCTCTCCACACCTGGGCCCTCCATTCCCTCCCACTGCCACGGTAGTAAGCGCTCCAAAATCGATCTGCAGCTGTTCCTCCCTGCTCAACAACCCTCAAGGGCTCCCTATCACCCTCAGGATCCAGTCCATACTCGTGTGTTAGACATTTAAACACCCTTTACCATCTGGTTCCAGTTTCAGCTCTGTGTTTCCACTCATGCTGCCATGCTCCTGCTCCCCAGCCCTCTTTGCTTCGTATCTCCCTACCCCAGTGCTTGGCCTGACCTGTCTCCTCCATAGCGCTTAGGCGGCAGAGTTTGTGACACTTTACTTGATGACCCTTTCAGCCCCACCTTGCAGCCTCTCCATAGGGATAAACTGCCGCATCCAGCAGGTCGGCAGCACACTTGGCATGAGCTTGGCATGAGCACCTAGCACCTAGGTTATAGTCAGGTGTTAGTGTCTGACCTCCCCATCTCGGTTCACGTCCTTCATCTCATCCTCGGACCCTGCTTTATCTTCCTTATGAGCCACTGGTAATTTATGCCTATTCCTTCTCTACTACAGTGTAAATCCCAGGAACAGGGATTGTGTTTTATTCACCTGTCTGCATTCCTGGTGCCTTCAAACAAAGCTGGGTAATATAAAAGCTGCTCAGTAAATGTTTGTTGAAAAAATGAATGAATGGGGGGCTGGGGATTTAGCTCAGCGGCATAAGCGCCTGCCTTGGAAGTAGGCAGTCGTGAGTTCGATCCCCGGTACCGATAAAAAGACAAAAAAAAGAATGAATGAGTGGCTGGCTGGCTGCCTGGATAAGTAGGTGGATAAATAGATTGATGAATGGATGGATGGGCGAATGGATGCGTGGATGCATGGATAGGTGTATGCATGCATTAGCTACGTGATCAGGGCCTTTCCAGAAAACTCAGTCAAAGCCAAGGGCAGATGGCCTGGGAGAAGATAGGGTCACTTGGGGAGGACATTAGTTGGGTGGAGGACCAAACAGGGGCGCTGATGTCCAGGTGGAGAAAACTTGTGGGAGACCCTGGGCAGATCAGGGAAGTCCTGGGAGCAGGAGAACCCAGGTCAAGTTTTGTCGCATCTCATTTACTGAGCACTGTCAGAGGTAAGTGCCTTAAACTCTCCGGGCTGTTTCTACATGAATAAAACTAGGCCCATGTTTAAAAAAAAAAAAATGGTTTTCAGGTGTGGTGGCTCACGCCTATAATCCCAGCACTCCACTCAAGAGGCTGAGGCAGGAGGATTGTTTCGAGTTCAAGACCAGCCTAGGCTACAAAAAGTAAGCTCAAGGCCAGCCTGAGCTGCCTTGAGCTCTGCACAGCCAGACCCTGTCTCAAAAAGACAAAAAAAAAAAAAAAAAAAGGTTACATCACTATGCTGTGAGAAAGATCAGGATGACAAAAGACACAGGGCTTTTTGTGGCAGTCTCTTGGGGGACAGTGGAGCTGGGAGCATTGCCCCCTGCCTTGGGCTTGTCCTCACTGCCTGGTGAGGCTTCTGGTTCAGCCCTTCAATCTGCAGGGCCAGGGCCAAGGTGTATGTGACCAACTTCCAGCCAGGGTTAGGTACATGGGGAACACACCAGGGTCACCTGCACTCCTCTACTGCAGCATTAGCTCACTGCCTGACTGTGGCACCTGCTGTGGCCAGGATCGCTGGGCCACGGGTCCGAGTCCTTCATTTTACAGTGGAAAGCTGAGTTCAGAAAGCCAGACAGACTTATCCAAGGACACAGGAGCAGATGGCTTCAAAGTCTGTTTCAGAGCCCAGGCCTCTGCCCTTCCACCCCGGGCTCTCTGCTCTACCCTGACGTGCAGCCAAGCTTTGTGACCAGTGACAAGCCTGTTCTTCAGTCGAGACTTCTTTCATGCGCCAGACACAGCGCTGGGTACTTTGCACAATGTGCCTCACTAAATCCTCACCGCGGCCTCCACAGTGCTGGTTCACAAATAGAGTAATCGAGACTCTGAGAGAAGCCAGTCCAGGATTCCAGTGATGTCTTCTATCTCAGAAGCATGTACACACAGAGGCCTCACTGTCTGGGGAGAAGCAGACACGGTAACAAACACTGACCACGGAACTCAGTCAGTGTCTTTTTGATGCAGTCTGAGGCCCAGTCGTTGCTGAGGCTGCCAACCTTACACCTCACGATGGTCTCTAAGAAGCTCCACACTGTTACCCCATTTCACTGATGAGCAAATGGAGGCCAACAGGCAATTTTCCAGACACCCCATCTGCCTCCAGAGCCCCTGAAGTCCTATGCAACCCTACTATGAGCCAAGCCCTGTCCTAGACACTCGGGGAGAGAGGTGGGGGTGGAAGAAAACAGGATGTGGCCTCTGCTCCCACCTCCAGTCAGCAAAGAAGTGAATTCAAGGCATGTGGGGGTTCTGCCCCCCACACCGTACTCTTGGGGACACTGACTAGGGGTAGGGGTTGGTGCTGGCCTAGCCCTCCATCCAAGGTCCTCTGTGCAAGGGAGGTTGTGACAGCCCAGACCCCAGGGCTGCCTGCCTTCTCCGCATGGCTCTGATTGACTGCCCACACCTGGCGGGGCCTCAGGCACCAGGCTGGAAATAGACGAGGAGGGACCGAAGTGGCACCTGCATTCTTGGCTGCTGCCCCGCCCCCGCGGGACCAGCCACAGCAACACGGAAGCCCACCTGAGATCTCGGGGCGTGGGGATGTCCTGGGCGCAGAAGCCCCGCCTGCTGGAAGGTGTCCCAGGAGCAGGAGGGTCACAGCACCAGTCAGCATGGCGTCCCCTCCCACACTGCTCTGAGATGGGGCCTGGCCCTTGCTTTGCATGTCTTACTCACCCCTCCCCAGGAAGTCGGACTGTGATTCAGCCCATTTAACAGATGAGGAACTAGAGATTCAGAGAAACCAAGTCACTTACCCCAGACCGCACAGCCCCTAAATTAGGCTACATGGACTTGCCCCAAGCTCCCCACCCATCTCAGCTCAAAAGGCTCCTTGTGGGTCACAGGGCAGCTTTCCAGCCTGCACCACCTTCCCCCTCTCTCTCCCTGCCTACTGCCCTGGAAAGTGGAAATCAAACCATGATCAAAAAAAAAAAAAAAATTCCTCTCTTTTCCTCCCTGTCTATCTCAACCCTGTCCAGCCTACAGCCCAAGTCTGATCAAGAAAGCTCCCTGCCTAAAGCCTGCCATGACTCCCCATTGCCCTCAAGGTAAAGCCTCTTCAAGGCTCTTTGCAGACTTGTCCCTGCTCACGTCTGCAGAGCCATCACTCACTAATCTCTCCTGGGACGAGTCAGGACACCTGGCAGGTGGCGACGATGACGCCTCATAGCCAGGAGCATGAGGGAGGCTGATGCATGCAGAGTGTCTGGCAGGGTGCTTGGCCGCCTCGGCTGGTGCTCAGTACCCTTCCTGCCTCCTCCCAGCTGCGAGCAGAGAGGGCCAGAGTAGCAGGGTGTGCACCGTCTCTGTTTCAGCCAGGCTGGGATAGAGGTTTCGTGGTGGCCTGGCTGCCAGGCCCTTGGTGTTACAGAGATTCATCATTTTAAGAGATTCTGAAACGTTGCAGGGCAGCAGTGGCTGGGACGAGGGCCAGGGGAAGTGGAGGCGCAAACGAAACCAACTTTCACAATAGGATCATTTTTGATCTTAACCACAAGCTCGAAGGTAGACAGAACACTATATAGAACAGGAGCCTGGCAAGTGTGAGGTTGTGAGTTCAATCCTCAGTACCAAAACAAAAAAACAAACAAACAAAAAACGGGAAACTGAGGTAGAGGCCCACCAAGAGAATCAGAACAGGCCTCAGTCGGAACCAGCTCTGCCAGGCTCCTTCCTCTCCTGCACCCAGCGCGCCCAAGCTTGGAGGACACAGAGGCAGCATCTGCTCAGGAGACAAGACACTGACATACTGCAGGGGGGAGAGGGGGCAAAGCCTGAGACAGGAGGAGTCTGGGTTTAGAACTCAAGACAGATGTGGGAGACAAGAGACAGTGACTAGCTGGGCGAGGTCACCAGGACGAGCAGAGAATCTGGTCTTGATTCTCAGAGACCTTGGCATTCAAATGCTTCCTCCTTCTCCCCACTTCCCAGAAGGGGAAACTGAGGACCCACACCTTGGCCAAAGCCTCCAAGTGCAGGGGGCAGTAAATGACTGGAGGAGGGCTGTGGGGAGACGGGGAGGAGGCCCAGGCTGGGCAGCAGCCACCATTTGTGGTCCCTCGCTTCCCGCCCCACGCCAGGCTTAGCCCAGCTGCCTGCCTCACAGGTGGGAGTGACTCAGGCTGGGGCTTGCACTGGTGGCCCTGGCCCCTCGGCCACAGCGAGCTCTGCGCCTCACAGCTGTGATGTCAGCAGGCCTTCCTTCCTCCCGCATCTGCTTGAAAAGGTCACCTATTTTAAACTCTTCCTCACCCCACCCTACCCTTCCCCCCAAAGAGGATGAGTTTTTCTAACCTGTGCCAGCAGCCCACCGGCTCCCCAGGGTGCAGGGTCCCTCCCTGCACACTTTGAATTTCATAGACATTCTGTGCAGTTGCTGCCTGCCACACTGCACTGGCTGAGGGCCCAGGGTCAGGTTTCTGTGTCTTTGTTTTTTATTTTTTCAATACTGATTATTGTACTCAGGGTCTTTGCACCCAGCTCATCTTCTAGTTTTGGTTTTTGTGGGGTTTTTGTTTGTTTGTTTGTTTTTTGAGACAGGGTCTTACTATGTTACCCAGCCTCTGCTGATACTTGTGATCTTCCTGCCTCAGCCTCCTAAGAGTTCTGATATTACAGGAGTGAGTGTACTTTCTGCCTTCTTGGACTTGATTTTTTTTTTTTAAATGCATGAATATGGGGTTGTGGATTTAGCTCAGTGGCATAAGCGCCTTCCTGGCAAGTTCAAGGTCATGAGTTTGATCCCTGATACCACAAAAAAATAAATAAATAATAAAATGCATGAATATGGTCCTGGGTTCCACCTCCAACACTGAAAAAAAAAAAAAAACCCCAAAATCAAACACACAAAAACTCAGATAACAGATAATTTCTGATGATACCTAGGTACCTTGAAGAAAGAAACATGTCAAGAAGATAGTGACCAAGAGTGGTGGGTAGTCAAGTAAGGCTCCTCCGAGAAAGAGACAGAAATCTGGGGAGCCGTGAGTGCCAAGGCCCTGGGGTGGAAATCGAGAGGTTATTAGAGCAATGGTTCTTAAAGTGGGGTTCCACAACCCACAGTGTTAGCATGGCCCAGGAACTGGTCAGAAACTTCAGTTCTCAAGAGCCAACTGAGACTTGCTGGAAACTCAGGAGCCAGGACCCAGCAAAAAGGGCTTTTAAAGCCTCCAGCTGATTCTGGTGCACTTCAAAGTTCAGAGTCACTGAGTAGCACTCAGAAAGGAAGCCCTGGGCTGGCATGCAGGAGGGTGAGCTGTGTCACCGCCTCATACCTCCATTCCCTCCATGTCCCCAGAGCCCTCAAATCAGAGCCTCCTAGAGAGGCTCAGGAGGCCCCAGAGACACCTGCCTTTCCATCCCTCGTCCCACAGAGCTCCTTCTCAACCTCACCTGTCTGGTTTCCACCTGCCCTGCAAACCATAACCCGGGACCCAGCCCTTGCAGGAAGCCCTCCCCGATTGCCTCAGCACAGTGAGGGGCCCTGCCATCTGCTTCCACATCATAGTTCACCACGTGGGCTTGACATTTTCTGGGAAGGAGAGGTGTTCAAGAAGTTACTGGGGGGTGGATGCTGAGGATGTAGCTCAGTAACAGAGCACTTGCCTAGCATGTGCGGATTTGATCCTAAGGGCCACATTCTAACTCACCAAATTTACCTCCAGCCACCCCTTTATCTAAGTCTCAATGCCAAGGTAATATTTGCCCTGCATCAATCATCCCAGGCCAGGCACTAGGGGGCTAGAGACTACATGTATTGCCTGGAGCCTGAAGCATCACGCAGCCAGGTCCAGTGATGCACACCTGTGATGCCAGCTATTTGGGAGGCTGAGGCAGAAAGACTGCAAAGGATTGCATGTTTGAGGCCAGCCCAGGAAACTTAGCAAGGCCCTGTCTCAAAGGAAAACAGAAACAGAAAAGGGCCTGAGGAATATATATATATATATATATATATATATATATATATATATAAAATATGAATGTACATTTATTATAAACACTATACAGATATACTGAAAGACCTCCTCCTTCTCTAACCCAACCCCCTTTTCAAACATAACTTGCCGCAAATTCAGTGTTCACCCACTCACACATACTTTGGGTGCACACACATAGGTGGACACACAGAAATGTAAGTTTCGCCTTGTTGCTTTCTTTTTCCGTGTGTAAATGGACCTGTTTGTTAGCTTTTCAGTCCCCGCCTCAGAGGTCATCTGTGGTGGAACATAAAGACCTACCTTGCTATTTTTAGCAATTCTTAGTATTCCAAAGTACAAATGCACTGTTGTTTTTAGCCACTGCCTGAATATATTAATCTTGTTTTTATTTTCTGCATCTGATGATGCTTTGACATCCTGGGTCCTTGCTGTGGCTAGAGTCACTGCCTTCTTAGGCTAGTTAATTCTTACAGATGATAAACACCTTGCCTGTGAGGTGCCTTTCACAGGGGTTCGGGGTGCTAGGGATTGAATCAGAACATTTTATCCTGAATCCTTTTCAAATTTTTAATTTGGAGACAGAGCTTCACTAAATCACCCAGGCAGGACTTGAACTTGCAATCCTGCCTCAGCCTCCCAGCTTACCAGCAGTGCAGAGGTACACCATTGAGTGTCTCATCCTAAACCCATCACTAACGTCCTTTCCTCCAACCAGCCCTCTCTCTACATCCCAAGCTAATATTTCCCCTGCTCTCAGTCACCCAGGCCAGGCACTGATGGACTGGAGACCACACAAACAGCCCAGAGCCCCAGCACCGTTATTTCAGCTATCCGACCCTAAACTGGCTTTACTTGGTCCCCTCCCTTGCCCAGTCTTTTCCACGGAAACCAAAGCTCGGGGCCACAGTCTCCTCTCACTGCTCCTGCCTGCTGACCCACCCTGGTGGTCACACTGTGGCCCTGCCTGCCATGGTCTCCACCCCACCCCAGGAACTGTGAGCAATAAACTTTTTTCACTGGCGTTCACTGTGTCATCACCTCCATAAATTAAGTCCCAGGCACAGCTAGAACACAGCGGCAGGGCTGGGCCTGCAGCTCAGTGGTAGAGCACACGTGTGACACTGCAAGACCTGGTCCCTCTCCAGCGCCGCAGAAACAGAACAAACGCAATGCACCCGGGGAGGACGTTCAGAGGTTTGCAACTTTCCCTGGTATGGAAAGCTACAGCAGCTCTCTTGGTAAGCATGTGTGTGTTTCTCCAGGAGGAGATCTGCCAGGCCACACTTGCTTAATTACTTATTGCTGTCTGTAGGGGTGCGGTGCCTCCCAAGTCTGGCTTCTGCTCCCCTCCCTTGTAGGTGTCATAGGAGCAACTAAGGCATCTCCAGGGGTGGCCTCTGCTTCGATCAATATCTCAGAGGCTCTGCATGTTAAACATCTTCCTCATCTGCAGACAGCCCTGAATTTTGAATTCCCTCCCCTGCAAGCCCTGGTCAGGAGCCACTTCCCCGGAGACAGCAGGACGTGTCAGCTGGGAAGTCAGTGTGAGTTCTGTCCAGGTGAGGCGTGGACGCAAGGGACATGGACTGGGGGCTCAGAAGATCTGTATGTGACTCTGTCTCTCCATCTTGGTTCCCTCACTTCCCAGAGCAGCAGTCACGATATATGAAACAATGTGAGGATGTATGTAAGATGCTCAAAATAAAAACCCAAACCGAGGCTGATGTCAATTCTCCATTTGGCCCTGCGTCCCCACCCTCAGCACTTGGGCTTCTCTGGCTGCTGGCTCCACTTGGGTTTGGCCAGTGGAAGTCATGGTAAAGACAGGCTCTCCAGGAAGAGAGAGGGGTGGTGGGCTTTGGATTGCTTTGGCTCCTCCTCTTCCATTATCCTTTTGCTTAGGGCCACAGCTCCCACCTGGCTGCTCCAGCTCTCACCATGCCCCCACGGTGAACCAGTGGTCACCAGTCCCCGTGTTCTCTCCATCACTAACTGTGCCAGCTCCCCTGAAGTTACCCGGCACTATCCCTGCTGGGGCCCTTGACTGCTGCAAGTGACCTACCTCCCTATTTTCACCTCCCAAGTGCTTTCTGTCTGTCTCTCTCTGCAGCTGCAGAGATAAGGTCCCTGTGTCCCAAAGGAAAAACCAGCTGGGGAACTTCTGGAGAGTTCCGGAGTAAGACTCCAGCTGGGAGGAGAGACAGGCTCAGCCCAGTCCCACAGCTAAGCCTCCGGGAGACCTCGATGCCCCAACCCTCCTTGGGGACTTTTGGAGATCAGGGCTGAGGTCATGTCCAGGCTCTGTGAGATAGACCCACACTAGCAAATCCATGCAGGACCAAGCAGTGTGCCAGAAGCCAGCGTGTGCCCAGAGACAGAGATAGAGAGACAGAGACAGAGACAGAGACAGAGACAGAGACAGATGCAGAGATAACGCTGGAGAAAAAAAGATTGAGGGGGAAGGAAAGGGAGGAGCAGCAGGATTTCTGAGATCATCTGCTAAGCAGATTCCCTTCCAGAAATAGTAACTTAATAGTGAGCTTCTGAGCACCTACTACGTGTCAAGCATCACGTTAGAACTTGCACTCATTTATTTGTTTTGTTTTTGAGACAAAGTCTCACTATGTAGTTTACTGCAAATTTACTATATAGCCCAGGCTGGTATTGAACTGGCAGCAATCCTCCTGCCTCAGCCTCCTGAGGTCCGGGGTTACTCAGTTGCCATTCTAGGGCCTGGGATATAGCAATGAAAGCAGCAGAAAAGCCCGCCAGCCTCTGGGGCTGGCACTCCACAAGGAGCCTTGGGAGGTGGGCATCTGTAGCCCTAGTTAGTCCTTGAATCAGGGCCTTGCAGTCCTGAAACTGGCCAAGGGCACCAGCTGGCGAGGGGCTGAGCCAGGACTTGTACCCAACCCTGCCAGCTTCCCAGCCCGAGCAAAGCATCACCTTGGGAAGCCCACGGGGCTCAGAAGAGCCAAACCCCAAACTGAATCCTCAAAGAGGAACCCGAGAGGAGGGGGCCCGAAGCTGCAGCAGGGGCACAGGTTCCCATCTGCATTCCAGATGTTTGCAGTGACTAAAGGGTAGGGTCAGGGGCCCGGGTGACACACCAGGGAAGGACACTCCGTGAAGGATGCTCCTGGTTATCCCTGGCTTGCAATTTCCTGCTTGACGTAAACTTCATGAGTCACGGTCTCAGTACTGGCTTGATTTCACAATCCACACGGATGAGTGCAGACACCACTGTGTCCCCTGCCAGGACATTTCCAGCCATCGAGATTCCCTTTCTTCGCCACTCTCCCCAGGACATCAGGGATTTGTTTTGGAAGCTTGGAGGGAGCAAAGCAGGGAAAGGTAGGCAGAGGCCTCCCTCCGAAGGCCAGGAATGCCCTAGGCAGCCTGATTATGTGTTTTTCTTCCCAAACACAGACACACCCGTTTTATTGAGCATCTACTATGGGCAGAGAATAGATGAGGCAAGATTGGGCAATTGTCAAAACCAGAGCTCTTGGATCAGCTGTTAGGTCAGATGCTTTTGGGCTGTGCAACCTTGTGAATTTACCTCTGACAGCCTCAAATCCTTTGTTTGTAAAATGGTAAATAGTGGATTAAAAAATGGTTTGTAGGGATCAGCGATATAGCACCTGCCTGGCAAGCATGAGATCCTGAGTTCGATTTCTGATACCAAAATAAATAAACAAGAATTCAGCAGCCAGATACTGTGGCACACTTCTGTAATCCCAGCTTCTACTACTTGGGAGGCTGAGGCAGGAGGATTGCCAAGGTCAAGGCCAGACTGGGAAACAAAGGGAGATACCATCCCAAAATAAGAAATGAAAAGGCACGTGGTTGTAGCTCTGTGACATTTGCCCAGCATGGTCAAGGGCCTGTGCTGGGTTCAGTTCCCAGCACAGAAGAGGAGGAGGCAGAAGAGTGTGGGGGGAAGGGAAGGAAAAGAGGAAGAAGACAACATATGTGGGTGTAAAAAATCTTAAACAGTTTTTCACAATCATTAACTAGGAAAGCAGATATCCATGGGCACTGCATGTGTATATTTACAATATTAATTCAATGATTGTAATTCTATTGTAATAGAAATGAATACTCAGGGAAATCAGTTTGGACCCTCACATATTGCTGTGACACAGCCCCCTTGCTTAGCAAGAACTGTGAGCTCCTGGCCTCAGTGAGGTCTCACTTCAAGGAGACTCCTAGCCCGGTGTGTAATGCACACCTAGAATCCCAGCACTTGGCAGGCAAAACAAAACAAAATAAAAATCAAAGCATCTCCTCCTGCTGCGAAATCTCATCAGAAACATACTAGAGCCTGACATCCTGAGGCCTCCTCTGTTCCCAAAGCCGAGACTGTGCCCTGTATGTAGCAGCTGCTTCCCAAGGATTTGTTTCTTGGAATTTTGTTTGTTTTGTTGTTTGTTTGGCTGAGACAGGGTCTCACTAGGAGTTGAGTTTGGTCTTGAACTCACCTTTGAGGCCCAGGTTGGCTCAAACTCTTGGTAATAATCCTCCTGCTTCAGCCTCCCATGTGCCCCACACCCAGTGTTTGTTGAAGGAACAACTAAAAAGTTAGATGCTCTCCTGAGCTCTGCAGGCACCAGCACCTCTAGTTCACAGAGGGCAGCTGAGTTTTGGGGAGATGGGAAGGTGGGTGCAGAGCCTTGGGGTCACCTTTCCCGGTTATGGACTTGAATGCGCTTTGCATCTGGCCTGAGCCCCACAGAGCACTCAGAAAGCTGAGCGTCTGCCACCACGGGGTGCAGAAACAGCTGCAGCCTTAGCAGGAGGCCTGAGCCCCCTGTCTACACCAATGGCCTGGGTGACCTGCAGGATATCCTTCTCCCTTGGCTTCAGGTTTCCCTCTAGAAAAATTTAAAAATTGAAACAGATTTGTTTTTAGATTGAAAATACTCTGATTTTGTTATTTATCTTTTAATGATTTTTAAATAGCTGATACATAATAATTGTATGTATTTATGAGATACAGGGTGATAATTCAATACATGGATAGGATGGCTGGTAATCAGGTCAGGTCAATTAATTCCCCTTCCTTACATTTATCATTTCTCCCCACTGGAAAGCTGAGTGCTTCTCTCTTGCAGTTCTTGGGTTTTGTGATTTTAGTGCTGTGGATTAAAACAGGGCTTCCTGCAAGCCAGGCGAGAGCTCTACACTGATCTGCACTTCAGCCCCGAGTATTTTTAAACTGAGACTTAATTCACATGCTATATAAGAAGAGGGTTTTACAACTTTTGTTTGTCATGGAATCTGTGATTCCCAAATTAAACATGATGTGTAGATCAGATTCTACAGAAACGGGGTGAAAGGGGACGGCTCTCGAGAGGGGAGAGTGGCATGAGAACTATGCTTGAGGCCAGGGACATAGCTCAGTGGTACAGCACCAGCCTGGCAAGTGCAAGGTCCTGAGTTCGATTCCCGGTACCAAAAATAAAAAGAACTGTGCTTGGGGACCTGTGACTTCTACTGTGCCCTCCCCCATGGGCCCCCGAAGCAATTGTAGTTTGAAGACCACCACACGAGAGTTACATCACGTTTTAGGGGTAGGGACTCCCGGGAGTGCAGGGAGGCCCCTGATCTCCCAACTCGCATGCGAGCGCTGTTCTTTGAGTCAGTCCAGCTGCCTCCAGCAGGTCATGAGAAAGCAGGCAAGGGCAGGCCAGGCTGCAGGAAGTGGAGCAGGCCAGCTGGGAGGCAGCACAGGCGCTGGTACCGCGGCCTCCTGGATGGGCCGGTGACATCACAGCCCCAGGAAACAGCTGCCCAAGAGGCCCGCACTGTCCCTCATGTGTCCTCTGGGAAAATCAGCCACCAGCTGTTGTGTTCTTCTTCTTAGTCACTTTTGCACTTCCTGGATTGTCCCCTCGCAAACCAGCATCTTCAGCAGTAGCAGCCACTTCCTCTTCGGTGCTGACCCACTGTGCGCCGGAACCATGCTGCTCCAACAGCCCAGCTGTGTGCCTTCACTTGTATCATTCACTTTAATCGTCACACCCACAAGGAGGCGGGACTGGCGCCACCCCCATTTTCCAGATGGTGAGTGGCCCTGGCATGCAAGGCAGGTGGTACTCGCCGCCCAGCTGCTACATGCCAGGGCCAGCATTTGAACCTGGTTCTGCCTGGCTCGTGTTCCTGCTCTTTACATGACTCACCCCACCGTTCAAATTAGTACAAACCAAGGCCAGCTATGATTTTTCTTCTTACATGCAATGGGGGGTTTGAATAGAAAACTCAGTTTCTTTCTTTTCCGTGCCAGGATCAAACTCACAACCTTGCTCTTGCTGGACAGGTGCTTGTGCCACTGAGCTCAGCACCCTTCTCCCCAGTTTCTTTATTAATGACACTCCTGGTCTATTGTCTGGACTGTTTCATGCTTAAACTCTGTCTGGTATGCCGCATATGGTAGCTATTGCTATGAGTGTCCCCACTTACAAAGGAGGAAACTGAGGCGCAGAGGAACGAAGTCAATTACTCAAGACCATGGTACAAGCAGGTGCCAAGCCAGATGTGCAGGACCACAAGGTGGACCCATTTCCATTCAGCCCTGAGTTTCCCAGCCAGGGTTTTTCTCTGCTCGCCCCGTATTAGTCCCTTAGGCCTGCAATCATGAAATGACTGTGAATGTGGTGGCTTGTCAGACCGTCCTTTCTCACCGTCCTGGAGGCCAGCAGCCCAAGATTAAGGTGCCCCGTTCCATGCCCCTGTCCCAGCTTCCAGTGGCCACCAGCAGCTCCCGGCGATCCTCAGCATGGGTCTCCTCACTCTGTTTGATCTCTTCTCTCTGTCTTCCTTCTTTCTTTTCTTTCCCTTGTAAGGACAGCAGTCTTTGGACTCAGGACCTTCTCCTAAATAATCACCTCTTAATTACATCTGTAGCCAAGCATGGTGGCAGACCCCTGTAATCCCAGCACTCTGGGAGGCTGAGACAAGAGGAGGATTGTAATATCAAGCCCAGCCTGGGCAATTTAGAAAGACTTTGTCTCAAAATAAAAAATAAAAAAGGGGCTGGGGAAATAACTCAGTGTGTTGGGGCTGGGGATTTAGCTCAGCGGCATAAGCACCTGCCTTGCAAGTGCGCAGTCGTGAATTCGATCCCTGGTACCGATTTTAAAAAAAAAAAGTGCAGGAAATAACTCAGTGTGAAAGTCCTGGGTTCAACCTTTAGTAGTAGTTAAAAAAAATATGTATATATATGTCCTGTTTCCCAAATAAGGTCACACTCATAGGTATCAGGTGTTAGAATTTGGACAAATCGTTTTGGGGACCTAATTCAGCCCACTATGTCACCCCCACCACCTCTGTTCAGCAAGTCCTCACTGAGTGCTGAGCTGGTACACAAAAATCAGATCTTATTAGCCGCTCGTGAGCAAGGTGGACGAGGTGCTGACAGTGGTGGGTGGTTTTCAACCTAACTGTATTTTTTTTCTTTTGAGACAGGGTCCTGCTATGTAGATTAGGCTGGTCTTGAACACACTATGTAGCCCAGGCTGGCCTCCAATTGGTGTTCCTCCTGCTTCAGCCTCCCAAGTACAGGATTACAACCCACCATGTCCAGCTTCAACCTAACTGTGGAGTTAAAGAACATGAACACACAAAGGATAGCAAGTAATAATACCTAGGGTGGGGAGGGGAGGGAGCATGTTCTGTCTAATTAAGTACTTACTACGTGTAAGATTCTTTAGGGGAAAATATATACATGGGCAGAAAAAGGCAATAGAAGAAAGAGCCTGAACTTGAGCTGAACAGAAAGACGCCATAAGCAGGCTTTTTTGCCTGTGCCTCAGTTTTCTCACTGTCAAATGGGATGATAGCATTATTTGATTTGCAAGATTTTTAGGTATAAGTAAAATCAATCATCTACAAGTTCATTTGAAAAAGTGTTTATTGAACTTGTTCTATTTTCTGTTTATCAGGCACGTGATGTACAGTAAGGTGCTGAAAATGCCTACCACCAAGGATGTTAGGCAAACTCTACCCTGGAGCCGCTTCTGTAGTCCTTTCTGCTTTAGTGTAAGAGACAATTTCACCCAGTTGCCCACACAGGCCCTGAACTTGTGATCCTCCAGCCTTAGATCTCCAAGAAAGAACTTAATAAATAACAGCTCCTGTCCTCTTTTCCCTAATTTGTAAGTCAAGTAAAGTTCAGGGCAGTCATAAGACAGACCAAGCTGAAGGTCGGTCGAGCAAAGAGCACGAGCTCTGTGTTCAGAGAAGAAGGAGGTTGTGGCCAGTGCTTCCCGGGGGACGTGAGTTTGAAGCAGAGCCTGGAGAACCAACAAGAAGGAGAGGAGAGAGAACTCCACGCAGCAATTGTGGTATGAATAAAAGACTGGGCTGGGAGAATAAGATCAGAGAAAAATAGGTTTGGGCCAGATGGCGACCATTTCTAAAAGATTCTGGACATTTTCAGGGCAAATAAGGCATCAGTGAAAGTGAGAAGAGGATGAAGAAAAAAGAAAAAAACCTCAAGGGTAAGTACAGATGAGAATGTACTTACCCACGTCACAAATATTTGCTTTTTTTTCAATCTCGCTCCAACTTGGGTATCACCTTTTCTGCAGGGCATTTCCTACAAGGGACTAGCTCTATGTATTTCTCCTGTGTGTAGCTGGAGTGCTTTTCCCAACCAACACCTCGCCGAAGACAGTGACCGTATTTTACCACCATTATATCCTAGTGCTTGGCTGAGAGCTGGCCATCGGGTAAGTGTTCGACAAGCATTTCATTGCATGAGTGGATGGCTTTTACATTTCTGTGTTATATGAGAGCATGAAATCTTGAAACAGCATGCAAGCATTCACATCTCCTGGGCATGGTGGGGCATGGTGGTAATCCCAGCCACTTGGGAGGGTGAGGCAGGAGGATTACAAGTTCAAGGCCAGTTGGACAATTTAGGGGGCCTCTGTCTCAAAATAAAAATAGAGCTGGAGGGGGCTGGGGTGTGGCTCAGTGGTAGAGCTCCTGCATGCACAAGACCCTGGGCTTGATCCCCAGCACCACACATACTAAATAAATAGCTGGAAGTATATCTCAGTGTTCTCTGAGTTCAATCCCCATTTTAGCAAAGTAAATAAATAAAGCGAAACTCATATTTCCTGCCTGGAATAAATATAATATTAATATGAACAGTCGAAGCCAGACAGGTGGAAGGGAGTGGAATGGCCAGCCTGCCTGTCTAGCAGGACAGAATCACACAGAAGTCTTGTGAGGCTAACTCACAAGGGAATTAAGACTACACTATGGGCCCACTGGGCCGTGTTGCTTCAGCCAGGTCAGCCAACTCTGGCTGCGAAAGGCTTTCTTTAAACAAGCCAGCAACTAGAGGCTTGCATGGAGCAGGGAGGGAACTCATGGGACTCAGCCTCCTCTTCACAGCCTTGAGACTTGAGGACACCAGCAAGGCTAACTCGGTGTTTCGATAAGAAACAGGCGGTTTCTTGAAGGTTTATTTTGTTTCTGGAGCCACCAGATCCAGTGGGCGGATCACATCTTGAAATAGAAGGATCTCGAAAGGCCTGTGAATCATTTCTGGGCGCCAGCCTGCACGGTTTCATATCCTGTTCTCAGCCTTACCTTGGGCGCGCACTGTGTGTGCGTGTGTGGCTGTATTGTTTTCAGGCTTGTTTGCTTAGGATTTGGTCTTGAAACTTTTACTTTCTTTTAATAGGCTTTTTTTTTTTTTGAAGCTGGAAGAATTTTTCAAATGGTTTTTGTGAGAAAGTTCAAACCCTGAGATGACTAAGTCACTGGAAGAATTTGGACTTTGTGAGGGGATTTGTATTTGGTATAAATGACACAGTCACTGGTTTCTGCAGCAAGATCTTTTGGAAAGCTTCTAGGTCAGCCCCTTCATTGCCTACATGGGGAAACTGAGGCTCAGGGATGGAGAGAGTTCAGCTAAGGTCCTGCAAGGGTGTGAGAGCCAGCTATGAGTTTGCAAGAACCTCCCATGCACCCTGCCTTCACTTAGTGGGATATGTTTTTAAAATTAGCAGAGGAGAAGCTGGTGGGGGGACTCAGTGGTAGAGTGCCTGCCTAGCATGCCTGAGCTCTGGGCTTGATCCCCCCAGAGTTCAGGCGCACGCGCACGCACACACACACACACACACACACACACACACACGCACGAATTAGCAGAGGAGCAGAAAGATCTTGGAAGTGCAGAAACAGTAGGCTAGGGAAGGAGGCACAGAGGAATTTTCAGTGCATTCACTTGTTGACTCCTCCCCAGGACCCTATTAAGCAGTGGTTTTCAAACAGGATTGATTGCACCCCCAGGGGACATTTGACAAGGTCTGAAGTTATTTGGGTCTGTCAAAAACTTGTGTAGGGGTTGCTACTGGCACCTGTGGGTGGAGGCTAAGGACACAACTAAAGCTTCTACTGCAGGAAACTCCCCCAAAGCAGCAGCATCTGGCCCCAAACACCAGCAGTGCCAAAGCTGAGGAACCCCACTGGACAGAGTCCTCTGTCACTCTCCAGCTCCACCCAGGAAAGCTGAGATTCAGAAGCTGCAGCCACAGCTGGCCGCGTGGCCTGGGACAGAGTAATCTCTTGATGCTTCAGCTTCTCATCTATAAAATGGGGATAACAGGACCTCTGTTGATAGTGGCTATGATGATTAAATATGTTAATACTTGTAAAGCACTTAGAACATTGCCTGCTACATAGTGTTAAACAAATCTTAAAAAAATAAAAATTAAAAAAGCTTGCCCAGCATACAAAGTCCATGAAAGAAAGTAACAAAAATGCAGGTGAAAAATAAATCTAAAGATGAGGAAGGGCACAAGGGCAGGAAGGTGGCAGACATTCTAAAGCATAGGAGCTAGAACATACTATATCCTAGGGCAGGTGCGTGACATCCGCGTGATGTCCCATGTCCCCCGGTGGTGGTGGAGGTTTTCCTTTATAGACCCTGCTGCTGCCCCTGCAGATCCATCTTTCCAGGTTAAAGCAACACGCACTGTTACGCCTACTTGGCAACTCTGACCCTGTAACCCCTCTCAGTCACTAACAGCAGCTCAGGGTGAATTTGTTTTTCAGGTTCCTCCTGGCACATAGGCCGACTGCAAGGTATAATGGACTGGAAGCTGGCAAGCTTAGTTCTGAGACAGGCTCAGGGAAGCGATCACAGGTACACAGTAGCCCTGAGTAACCCAAACCACACATCCCTCGTGCCCACACCAGCCAACACTGCCCGGAACCGGCCTCCAACCCAGGCCAATCCATGCCCTGCTCTCCCCAGCCTTGCACCCACCAGGACCTGCATCTGACACTCGACCTTCACTTCCGATGGCTTTTACTCAGCCTGGGCACATTCCCTGCTGTTCCACTCTGACCCTCCCATCCCATCTTTGCCATGAGATTGGATTCATCCATCGGCCACCAGGAAAGGCCACCTTTGGGAGCCATTGCTGTGTGCAGCTCCAAGCTAATGTCGCTGGTCGGTTCTCTGGCAGCATCTGGGCCTTGTGGAAAAAATAGGCAGAGGCTGTGGTGGGAGCAGAGGCAGGAAAAGCCAAGAAGAGCCACCCCACCCTTTTCTGCCTGGGACCCCCCAGGCCAGCTACTCGTTCAAACATCGTGGGCCATTTCTGGAGCGTCAAAGCTGAGTGTGTCACTACTCTTCTTCCGTGGAGCCTAGCAGCCCTGTTTCCACTGTATCCATTTTCAACTGCTGCTGTAACAAAATACGACACATCAGGGGCTGGGGATTTAGCTCAGCGGCATAAGCACCTGCCTTGCAAGCAGGCGGTCGTGAGTTCGATCCCCGGTACCGATAAAAAGGAAAAAGACAAAAAAAAAAAAAAAAATACTACACATCAAATGGTTTAAAACAAAACTTGTTTACTATCTTACACTTATGCAGGCTAAAAGCCCAAGCTGATCTCACTGAGCTAAAATCTAAGTGTCAGCAAGGCTGGGGTCTTTTCTGGAGGGCCTGGGTAGAATTTATTTCCTAGCCAGGTATGGAGGTGCCTACTTGTAATTCCAGTACTCTGGGAGGTTGAGTTGGGAGGATCACAAGTTTGTGGGCTGCAGATACAGCTCAGTAGCACAAGTACCTGCCTGGCAAGCATAAGGTCTTGAGTTTGATTCCTAGCTACCAAACAAACAAACAAACAAACAAACCACAAAACCAGATTCCAGGCCATCTTGGGCAATTTAGACTTACTGAGAACTTGTTTTGAAATAAAAAATGATTTTAGAGAGGGTTGGTGACATAGCTCAGTATAAAGGTCCTAGAATCAATCCCAAGCACTGCAGGGGGGGGGGGAAGAAATTAGAATCTATTTCCTGCCTTTTTTAGGTTCTAGAACCTGCCAGCAACTCCTTGGCTCATGCCCCTTGCTCTGTCCTAAAGGCAGCCACACTGCATCTCTCTGGCCCTGCTCCCAAGAACATCTTTCTTTTACTCCACTTTAAGAACCCTTATGGTTACATCGGACTCATCCAGATAATCCCAAGTACACTCAGTATTCTAGGGTCAGGTGATTGGCAGCCTTATCCCATCTGCAGCCTCACTTCCCCTTGGCTGAGTGACATCACATTGGTGCAGGTTGCCAGGGTAGGTAGAGCCACCCCATCTGCCTGCTACATTAACCAGCGGGGAGAGGTGTGGACCTCACCAACCTACCAACCCCCTCACCCCGCGCATTGTGAAGGGGCGACTGCTGCTCAGCCCCAACTGAAGTCATCATTATGACCCAGCCTGCCAATCTGTCAGGTGAATCTGGAAAAATCACATTTTCAGGGCTCATTTTGAAATCACTGTGCAGACAAAGGGGAAGAAAAAGAAAGCAGAGGAGGAAGAAAGGAAGGAAGGAAACGGAGAAAGGGAGAAGGTACAGAGGGAAGGAGAGAGGGAAGAAGGAAACTCAGGGGCTGGATTTGGCATGAAGCCACTCAGGTGTGACCCTGGGTCCGGCTGGCTCCACCTTGGCCTAGGTGAGAGGATGAGAAGCCACCTGGTGCTCACAGGTTCTGCAAGTTCTGGGACCTGCCAGTGGGAGGAATGTGGCCAGGAGCCAGTGAGTCCCCAGGGGATGCCTCAGGGGAAATTTCTGCGGGAGAAGGGACCTGCCATGTCCCTAAGGGACCAAGCATCACCTGCAGGAGCAGCGGAGCATGAAAGAGTACAGGAAATCAGACCGAGGCGACCTAAGAAATCAACCAGAGTAAGGTGGGCTTCATGCCTCGTGAGCCCAGAACACACCCAGCACAGCCTTCTAACTTCAAGAGGCCGGGCCTTCCCTCTCCCGCCCCAGCAACCCTGGCGCTGGCAGTGGGCCGGCCTTGGTGGAAGTGAGATTTTTCACCTTGTGCCTCTTTATGTGACTTGAGATGAATGAGCTAATAAAACACTTGAAATAATGCAAGATCAATGCACACAAACTTTTCTTGCACATAAATATTGACATAACTATTTTTGCCACTCTCTTAACCTTGTTTATTTTCAGTGAGGGAATCATTGAAATCCTAACAATGTAAGGTATAAAAAAAGGCAATCTAAAATGAAGTGAATTTAGGGGCTGGGGATTTAGCTCAGCGGCATAAGCGCCTGCCTTGCAAGCAGGCAGTCGTGAGTTCGATCCCTGGTACCGGTAGAAAGGAAAAAGACAAAAAAAAAAAAAAAAAAGAAGTGAATTTGAATAACAATAAAATAAAATGAAGTGGATTTAACTCCTCTAAATCTGCATGAGCACCCTCTAAAGGAGATAGGATTGTCTCCATTTTATAGATAGAGAAACTGAGGCTTGGAAAAGGGAAGTGAGCTGCTCGGACACTGAATTCAGAGACAGAGAAAACAGGGGCTTGAGACAGGTTTCAGAACTCCAGACCCAATGGGTCCATGCATGAGGCTGTCCTACGGGAGGATATAAAGTAACAAAGGTGTTCCTTTGTTAGTTAGTTTGAGGTCAGCGTCTCCCCTTCATGGACCCAGGTCAAACAGATCCAGGAACAGGTCAGGTTCCTGGCTCGCTTCTAGTCTCTACTTGGAAGCCAAGTTCCGTGGTCCCTTGGAGGAGACTGGGTCAGGGAGGGGGTGTCCTGGCGTGGAAATGGCTGCAGCCTCAGCTGCTGCCTGAGTTTCTTTCTAGAGGGGCTTTCCCAGCACCCCAGACTTATCCCCAACCTCTACAGAGCAGCTGGTGGGACTTGCAAACATGGCTGTCACCCAACTTGGGGGTTAAAGCCCCCAGCAGACAGAGGGCACTTGCGGCAGTTCCCAGGGGAGGAAGAACGAACGTCAGGGGCACAAGGCAGCTGGCTTCACCTGCGACATGATGGGATAACAAGCGCATCCAGCCCAAAAGTTGTTGCAAGAATTATTTTCCGTTTGTTTTTTCCCTACTCTGGAGATAGGGTCTCACTATAGTACCCCATCTGGCCCCAAACTCCAGGCTTCAAATAATCTACCTGCCTCAGCCCCCCAAAGAGTTAGCCTATAGGAAGTGACACCAGAGCACTTGCATTTTCTGCCTGTCTGGTTTGTCTTTCTGTCTTTCTTTTAAAAGAGATTTATTGGGGTAGAGTTACATATCACAAGATCTACCCTCTTTATCACACGTGCAGTCCAGTGATTTTTAGTGTACTTACAGAGCTGTGCAAATATCACACCACTTTGGATACAGTTTCATCATCCAACCCACACCCTATACACTTTCAAAAATCTCTCCTTCATCCCACCCTAGCCCCAGGCAACCATTAATCCACCTCTTGTCTCTCTAGCTTTGCCTTGTATGGAAATCTCACATATAAGCCACACATTATGTGGTCCTTTGTAAGTGGCTCCTTCATTTAGCATATTCTTGAGCTTCATGCATGCTGTTGCATATTCTGTAGTCCATCCCTTTTTATGGCTGAATAGTATTCCGTTGTGTGGTTATGCTGTATTTTGCTGATCCAGTCATCCACTGGTGAACATTTGAGTCCTTTGCACTTTTTAGCGATTGTGAACAATGCTTTCTAATGCACACCCCTGTACAAGTCTTTGAGTAGACATGCAGCATTCATCGTACTTGCTGGATCGTATGGTAAATTTCTTTTTTGTTTTTTGGTCATTTTGAGACAGGGTCTCGCTATGTAGTTCACGCTGGCCTTGAGCTCACTTTGTAGCCTAGACTGGTCTCAGACTTGCAAAGATTCCTTTGCCTCAGGCTCCTGAGTGCTGGGACTACAGGTATGTGCCACCCTTACAAGCTCCTTTTCATTTTTCTAAGTTTTTCTAAATTTTGAGACAGGGATTTGCTAAGTAGGTAAATAGTCCAGGCTGGACTCGAACCCGTGATCTTTCTACCTCAGTCTCCCAGAGTGCTAGAATTACAGGCATACACCACCACCATATTCAGCTTAACATTTTTTTTTTTTTTATTGGTACCAGGGATCGAACTCACGACCGCCTGCTTGCAAGGCAGGCGCTTACGCCGCTGAGCTAAATCTCCAGCCCCCAGCTTAACATTTTTAAAAGAAATTTCCAAGCTATTTTCCAAAGTTTTGTATTCTTGTCAGCACTGTATGAGAGTTTGTTGAGAAAATCATACGAAGTGTTTAGCATAGTACCTGGTCATCATACATCCTTCGTTCATGATACCAACAGAGGCTTCGACAGAATCAAGCATAACTATAGGATCCAGAGTGCTGTTGCCCAACTCCCTGCATACAGCAGATCTCCAGGGGCCGTGGATGTAGCTCAGCGGCACAAGCCTCCGCCTGGTGAGTGTGAGGTCGTGAGTTTAGTCCCAGTATGAAATAAATAAATAAATAAATAAAAGCAGATCTGATAAAGACACTCACTCTGATCTATTTGGCCACCTTCCCTTCCCACCTTAAAAACATGCTTACATAGTTTTGGCCTTTTAGCCAAGTTCACTGGATACCCCACCTCCACCTACTCACCAGTCTTGGCTAATACCTACCCCCAACGCCCCACCTTCTGCCCAGGTGAACAGATTCACCTTGCCTCCTGTCATTGCCTCCCTTCTCCTTTCTGTTCACCTGCCTTCTCTTCAGGCAGTAAAATCTCAGCTGGCTTCAAGCCTCAGTCCTCTCCTAAGGTCCATTTTGACTTTCTTCAAGCAGATCAGCATGGCCTGTACCACTGAGCACTGTAATGTGGCTAATCCGAACCAAGAGATGCTGAATTATAAAATGCACACCAGATTTTAATGACCTACTATGCAAATAATGTAAAAATGATAGCTTTTCATATTAATTGCATTTTGGAATAATATTATATATATTATATATATATATTAACTGAAAGGAATTTTACTATCCTTTTTTTTTTTTTTTTTTTTTTTTTTTTTTGGTATGGGAATCAAACTCTGTACCTCATTCTTGCCAGGCAGGTGCTTATGCCACTGAGCTATATCCCCAGACCTGTACTATCCTTTTCTTAATGTGGTTTTACCCACCAAATTTAAAATTATACATGTGATTCACATTTGTGGCTTGCCTTATAGATTTATGGGGCAGTGAGGATGTAACAGCATCGATATCGTAATGGCATTATTTATTGAGAACCTATTTCTTCTACTTTTATATCTGTTAACTGATATAGAGCTCACCATAATTCTGTGGGGTGAATATTATGAATATCTCCTTTTACAGGTAAGGAAACTTACAGGTAAGGTAAGCAAGGATGTGATCTCCCTCAGGTCATAGCTGGACATTGGCAGATTCAGGATTCAAACCTAACTTCACTCCAAAGTCTGTGTTCTTCCAAGGTCTCTTGTTGTCCATACTGCTAAAACTCTAAGAACTTTGGGGTGTCACTGGCTAGGGTTGGGGTGTCTTTGGGATCTGTCTGGAGTATGGTTTGCTCTTTGAATTAGACTAGCTCTGTATGGTAATGAATCATGCTAATCAGAAACTTAGGCTGAATGCTTGTCTTTCATAAATAAAAAATGAGAAAGCAGATTAAATAATATAAGCAGTGCATTTAGAATAAATCAGATCTTGGGATTTGTGGGTGGAATAAAAAGCTGAGAACAACTGCTTAAACAAATATCATTTTTCTTTCTTTTTCAGCCCCCTACCTTTTTTTAAAGATTTTTTTTGAAACAAATTCTTGGTAAGTCACTAAATAGGACAGAGTGGGCTCAAACTTGTGCTCCTCCTCCCAGAGCCTCCCAGAGCTCTGGGATTACATGCCTGCCCCATCACACTCATTTTGAACTGATGCTCACAAAGAAGGACCGTTGTCAGTGTCAGCCAAGTGCAAAAACTGGGTTTCTGGGATCCCAGGCAGAGCTCCCCCAACCCCTGCACCTCATTGTCTTTACATGGAAGGTCCCCACCCTCGGCCACCTGGAATCCCTTTGTCATAAACCAGCCACCTTCCTCCCCAAGCCTGTCCCCAGGACTAGAGAGGAGGGGCCCAGGCCATTTCCCATCAGGGTCCCAAGGCCATCGTCTGGTCGTGGGCCAGGAATTCCTTTCAGCACTGAAAATAATTCAGAACCCTTGGAGGCCTCCAAGAGTCTGGATTCCCATCGCACCCAAGTCTTGCCTGTCGGCCCCCTCAACACACACACACACACACACACACACACACACACACACACACCCTCTTCTGCAGTCGGCCCCAACCGACCGCAGTGCTCAGCTCCCGCCTGCATGCACGAGTTCCACACCCTGCCCACAGCCCAGTACTCTCTTCCCGGCCTTCTCCAAGTAGGCAGGAGGAAGGGCCACCGGGAAGGCGCAAAATCCATCATCCCTCTGAGCCAACCTAGGAAGCCACAGGCAGAGGCCGGGAAGGAGCCCCCAAGAAACAGAGAACGAGGCGGAAACCGAGGGGCACAGAGAGACAAAGAGGGAGAGAGTATGGGTGTTTAGATCCAGATAAGGACTCAGAGGGAGAGATGAAAGGCACAGAACCGAGAAAAGAGACGGGGGAGAGGGAACTCTCAGAAAGTAGGCTTAGAAGAAGAGCATAGAGGAGAGGGAGCCCGAGAGCGCAGAGGCGAAGGCAGAGGCCCTCGGGGAGCCGGGGGCGCGCGGGCCCCGGCCCGGTGCAGGGCGCAGGGCGTGGGGGCCGCAGGGCGCGCAGAGGGCGCGCGGGTCCGGGGTCCCGGGGTCCCGGGGTCGCGGGGGGCGGACCCTCTCCCGGCGCCCGGCCCCGCGGCAGCCGTCCGAGCGGCCGCATTCCTCCGGGTTTCCCACACATTCGCCATCAAAGCGTCCCCAAAGCCCCGGCTTTTCCCGCGCCCCTCCCCCGCCGGTGGCTGGAGAAGCTATTTTTCACCCCCTCCTGGTCTTTAATCTGTTGTGGGGAAAGAAAGCGGCTTTTGTTGGACGAGGGGCTGCGCAGGGGGCGGGGAGGGGGCGCAGCGATTGTGTGTCCCGCAGCTGCGCGCCCGGCACCGCCGTGGGTGGGGGCGGCCGGGCGGGGCGCGAGGGTCGCGCAGGGCCGAGGTGGGGCGCGGGCCGCCGCCTGACACCGCGAAGGTCCGCTGAGGGAGGCCCGGCAAGGTCGGGGGGCCGGGGCGGGGACGGCCGGGGCGCGGGGTGCGGGCCGGCAGGGTCGCGGCGGGTGAGGGAGGGGCGGCAGAGGCCACCCGGGCGCGCTGCGCATTGTCCTCGTGGCGCTGTTCTGCACCTGGCCTGGAGACTGCGGGAAGATGGACACAGACAGAAGCGGGCTGCGTCCCGGGGAAGGGCGTATGCGGGGCCTGCACCCCGGGAGCGCGCAGATTAAGCGCGCTGCAGCCTCACCTGGAGGAGGGTCCCAGACCCGAGAGAACCCAACGACAGCAACACGCACACGCACACGCACATGCGCGCTGCCTGACTCCGTGAAGTTCAGTGGAGCAAAAATGAATTTCTGGTGTTTTCCTTTCCTTTCCATGGCCACTTTTTCCCTTGGTGATACTGGAGATTGAACCCAGGAGTGCTGAGTGACTTCCTCAGCCCTTTTATTTCAAGAGAAGTTCATGCTGAAATGTCCAGGCTGGCCTCAAACTTGCAATCCTCCTGCCTGCCTCAGCCTCCAGCCTGCTGGGATTGTAGTCAAGACACCACCATGCTGGAATGCTTCAAGGCCTTTTTTTTTTTTTTTTTGCTCCCCTTGCCTTTGTCTTTTCCGGTCCTGGACCCTATGATGTCTCTTTCTTTCTTTCTTTTTTTTTTTTTTACCGGTACCAGGGATCGAACTCACAACCATACGCTTGCAAGGCAGGCGCTTATGCCACTGAGCTAAATCCCCAGCCCCTGTATTTGTTTCTTTTGAGACAGGGTCTCACTATGCAATTCACTCTGGCCTTGAACTCACTGTGTAGCCCAAAGTGGCCTTGAACTTACAATGTTTCTCCCAGTTCAGCCTCCCAAGTGCTGGAATTACACGCGTCCACCACCACACCTGGCCTTTACTATTTGTCAGATCAAGTAAAATTCCCTCATAACCTGCTGATGCTTTGGTACTGGGAATTGAACTCACAACCTTGTGCTTGCTGGGCAGGCGTTTATCTGCTGATGTTCTTTCGAGTCTAGAAATTACCAACTCTTCTCCCTAATAGAGAAATGAGGCTAAGGCTATCCTCTAGAACTTTAGGAGTGAGGGAACAGGTCATTTGGTGTCTGAACATTGTGACCAGCTTAAATATTTGTCTTATGTCATGGTGTGTACCATTGGTTACAACCTGAGTTCAAATCTTGATTGCTGAATACTCCCCCCCCACCACCACACACCATTTGTGTAGACAAATCTCTTTGAATTTCATTATCCAGAAAATAATCATAATAATTCCTATTCCCAAAAAGTTGACAGCAGATTCTACAAGAATTTACAAAGCACTCACACAACATAGGTCTCCAGAAAATGATTTCTTTTCTGCTCCCCTTGTGGGTGCCTGTCGCTCTACCCTAGATGCCGAGCCAGCCCTTGGACATCCCCAGGTCACTGCCAACCTTGTTAACTTCAGGGTAATGCAGCTGGATTGAGTGAGGATCCCTTTGGGGGACACAGAGAAGAGACTCAGCTCCAAAGCTGACTCCTAAAAATAAGAATAGTCATTCTCTAAGAAAACATCAGAGCTGGGAGTGTAGCTCACTAGTGGAGAGTGTGCTCAGCATGCCTGCCCAAAGGCCCTTACTACCTCCTCATCCCCTGAAGCATGGACAATTTGAAATGTCCATGAAATTTTCAATGCTGGATCTTTCTGCATAGAGCACAGTGTCCTTTCTGGGACATCCCCAACACCTCAGTGGCTGAGTCTGCCTTGCTTTCCTCTATCTGGTAGAATAAAAACCTCACAGGTCCAAGCTTTCTTCCCAGGAGGTCCTTTGGAAGGTCAGTAGGAAAAATATAGATATAGAAACTTGGAGACAGACACACCTAAGGGCAAATCTTGGATCTCTTGCTTGCCAGATATGTGACCCTCTGCAATCACTTCACCTCACTAAGTCTCTATCTCCTTGTACATAAAAGAGATCATGGAGAAAAACAAGACTGAGGTAGGATTCAGCTTCTGAAAACAGGAGCTCAATAGTAGACCCTAGTTTGGGCAAAGTATTGGATTAGACTCCCGGCCCTGCAAAACAAACAAACAAACAATAGGTGAGAACACAAACAGGTCTTGGCAAACAGGGCTCAATGAAAATGATATAATTGGGGCTGGGGATTTAGCATAAGCATCTGTCTTGCAAGCGCCTGGTCACCCAGTCGGTCCTGAGTTCGATCCCTGGTACCAGTAAAAAAAAAAAAAGATATAATAATAGTAACTGCAGCTCTGAATGCTTCTGAACTGGACAGTAGCTTATCTTGAAGAGCCCTGAAATGTCTACCCTAGCCCCAAAGCTTCCAATACTATCTTTCTCAATATTTCCTGTGTTGCTGAGAACAGTCTCATGGGCACCACTAAGAGCACCTGGCACTTCCTATGCCACTTAACCAGGGTGATGTCACATCATAGCACACAAGGATAACTAATTGGTTCTCATAGCACTTTCTGTCCCTTGTCCCTGCGAGCCTCCAGGCTATGAGGTAAATGGATATGATTTTCTTCCTTTTTTTATAGAGGCCATCACTGAGGCCTGAGTGAGGATGGGTGGTTTGGGCAAAGGATTTGAGCATCTTGATTGGTAATCTCTTGTGCGTTCCTTGTATCACCTAGGTCTCAAACTGGCCAGCTATGTGACCCTCTGCATGTGTGTCCAGATGCACGCTGAGAGAATGGATGTTTCTTCTTTGTATGGCTGGAAAGTTTTCAATACACCTTTCCGGGCACATTGAAAACAAGCAGGTACATATTAGGAGATTCAGCATCTGGGAATGTTCAGAGGCCAGGGCAGACCACCCTCACACTAAGGAGAGGTAGGAGGCAGAGGGGACAGTGAGTGAGTCAGAGGAAGAGGAGGTCTGGATCCCGGCCACAGGTCAACCACTGGCATTCCAAGTAGTCTTGGGCAACTCTCTGAGGTCCCCGTGATCCCCAAGTCTGCAACATAAGTGGGAAAAAGATAGCCAGCTAGATTGATAGAAGCCCAATCTAGGCCAGAAAGAAAAAAAAAAAAGACATCTGCAATTCTCATCATCATTACATTCACTTTGAAATCAACAGCTCAGAGACCCCACTGCCACCCCATTTTAAACTTTTAAAGACAAAACAATGTAACTTAATAGTTCTGCCAACTTCTCCTGAAAAAAGAAACCAGAGAGCACAACATCGAAATCTTTCTTTTTTAATTTTGGCAGAGGAAGATTCAGTTCCTGGAAACGCTTACAAAATGATTCCTGACACTGGGAGGAGATAGTTAAAAGGAAAAGGGGGGCAGGGATTGTGTGTGTGTGTGTGTGTGTGTGTGTGTGTGTGTGTGTGTGTGTAGAGAGAGAGAGAGATAAAGGAGGAAGGTGGAAAGAAAATGAATAAGAGAAAGAACAGAGAGAGAAAGAGGAAAAGGGGAGGGAGGAGAGAGAGAGAGAGAAAGCTAGGGACATAGTTCAGTGGTGCAGTGCCTGCCTGGCAAGCTCGAGGTCTTGGGTTCGATTTCCGATACAAAAAAAAAAGAAAAAGAAAAGAACAGAAAGAAAGAGAAATTAAATTAGTTTAAAGGGCCCCAATGCAAGGAACGTTATCAAGTTCCCAGCATCTGCAATTCACAAGCCGCTCTGGGGTCCGGCGGCGCAGGCTCCGCCCCTTTCTCGGGTGTCGGGCGCTCATTGGTGGGGGAAGCAGTCGCCGGCCGGTGACTGCCCGAGGAAAGGTTGCCTGGGACACGCATCCCTGTGTGAACGCATGACGTCCCACCCTGGCGCCAGGCTGTCTGGGGCTGAGTCTTAGATCAACACAGCTGTGGGACCGGGACCCACAGCTGGGCAAAGGAGCGGATTCCTCAACAAAAAATAGGATTGTGAGAAAAGTTCTGAAACAAAAACAGCGCAGACAAAAGCCTTAATGACATCCTTTCATAAAAATAAAAAATGCAAGAGGGGGGAAAAAGCTGGTAAAAGGAGCAGAACTGGGAACAGAAAGTTCAGAGGCATTTGGAATAAGAGGCTGAGGCCCTGCCACCGCTAAACAAGTAGCAGAAGGCCTGAGCTAGCCTGTCCAGTCCACTGTGGGGGAAAAGAACTCTATTCAGTGTTCCCAACCCAACCGTAACCCGCTCTTTTCAGAATTAGAATCTTAGATTGGTGAAGACTCCTAAAGGTCATTTGTGTCTGTCTCCCCCCACACGCACCCCCACCCCGTGTCCCAGCCCAGAAAGTAAGGTCCAGAAAGAAAAGAAATTTGAGGGCAAGTTACTGGCATGAACAATCAGAATTCCGCTTGTTAATCCCACGGCATCCTTCTGTCTATGTCACACATAGCCCGTGGGCATTTCATCCTGGAAGCATCATGGGAAATAATAAATGTGAAGGTATTTTACAAAGCATAAACCACTACATAAGCCTGAGGCGTCAGCATAGTAATGTAGGAGGGGAAAAAGAAAAAAGGATCTGGGTGGGCCAGCACCACCACACACCTGGCCCCCAACGGGGGAGCACCAGGGAGACTGAGAGATTTGTTGGAGGGACCTTGTCAAGCACCTTGCAGCACAGAAGAGGCTATCGATAATTATTTGTTTTATGAATGAAGTTGGTCTGAGTGGCCCCATTTTATAGACTGGAAAACTGAAGCACAGGTCATTTATCTTAAACTCACACAGTTTGTCAAAGAGAATACTAGAGATTTGACCATAAATCCGCCTGGCTCCAAAAACCATGATTTTTCTAGATTCTCCTGGCTTGAGTATTTTGCACAAATCAGAAATCTGCATGACAGAAAAAGAAAGGATCTTCTCTCTGGTGAGTCAGGAGTCCCTGCAGCCACCATTTACCCCTCCTATGGAATAGCTGGTGCTTCTTTAGCATTATAGAGACTGACTTGTTCCTTAACAGGTCACTTTCTCCCACTTTTTTTGCAGTGAAAAAGCTGTCCTTGAAAGCATTAA
The DNA here is from genome assembly GCF_034190915.1 of Cavia porcellus. Classification (NCBI taxonomy): domain Eukaryota; kingdom Metazoa; phylum Chordata; class Mammalia; order Rodentia; family Caviidae; genus Cavia; species Cavia porcellus. The sequence continues at coordinate 17,767,751 of NW_026947508.1, read as the reverse complement.
TATTCCAAGGAGAAAACTATTTTTAAAGACCTGAGACACACAGTGAGAACCCTGTGGTCTGACGGCTTCTGTCCTTTGTGGTATGGTATTGGTATCTCCTCTCAGGGCCTTGTGTCATCCCACCCCTGCTGATCTGTTTCATGGACCTTTGACTTACAGAGTTGGAAAGGATTTAAAACAATCACTACCATCTCTTCATTTTATTCACAAGGCCAACTAAAACCAGGATACCTGGCTTGTTCAAGATTGTTTGACCAATGGTTGGTGGAGCTGGTGTGCTGTGTTCAAGATTCCTAGTCCAGAGTCTTTTCCATTACCTATTTGAAGACCATCCTAGCTCTGAGCTCCCATTGTCCTGTTAATCAGTGCCACACAGTACTGAACTCTTAATTGTTTCCTGTGTTAATCTTGTCTCCCCAAATGGTGAGATTCTTGAGAACAGGAGCCACTAAAGTGACTCCATAAATATTTACTAACTGATGGTAGATTGAAAGAGCAATCACTTGGTCATTCCCAAGATGGAAACCAGAATCTTGGAAGCGCAGAGTCCCAAAAATCCTGCGAAGGGATAAAAAGACAAGCAAAAAATATTGAGTATAATGTCCTTTTGCAGTACAGGATTTAGCTTGCCTGCCCACCGGTGTCTTTTCTAGTCTCTTTAAGAGTTGGAGCTACCTCAGCAGAGCTAAGAACAATCAAGCCCAGGTGGCTGCCCTTCCATAGCAGAAAGGGAGAGACAATAGAGTGATGAAATTATCATTGTGTTCTACATAGAAGTATGTGGAAAGTTGGGGACAAATGGGGAAGCAAAAGTTAAAATAGATTTGCTGACCCAAAGAGGAGGGAGCTTCTAAGAACGTTTATATGGATATTGTTTCTTCTTGTTCTTCCATATTTGAAACCCTGTACAAAATTCTAGTCAAATTCACTTCTGAAGCACAACCGGGCATATAGTTGGTTCCTTATGAAGTTTCGTGGGTCACAGGGTCCAAACTCTTTTCTTTCCCCGTGCAAAAAGCATGAATTCAAGGCTGCTTTCTTCTCCTTTTTTTCCCCCTTCTTTCCCCCTGTTGCTCAAATAAATAGTGTTCTTTGCTCAAACCCCGTTTCCCCTCCTCCTTCTGCAATCTCAGGGCCTAGCCCAAATCTGTTTTCTTCATTGTAACCTCAGCTTCACCGCAATTAATTTTTTTTCCCTCTGGTCACAAGATAATTCCTGACGCCAGTGAGTCTGGAGGTCAGACGAACAGCAAATTGGGGAACAAGGCGGCACTAATTCCTTACAAGTTTCCCTTGAAAAATCTTTGGCTTAAAAAAAAAAAAAACACTTCTTAGCTGTTCAGGGATTTATGACCTCGGAGGAGCTGTGGGTTCGAACCAGTGTTGGGTGGCCTGGCAGGGGGCAGGGATGCTCAAAGATCTGGGGCACTGCCAGGAAAAGGCAAATTCTTAGAGTTAATGGTTTTAAGTGATTTTTAAAAAATCCTTGCTGGCGAAGAGGCCCGCCTCTCCCCGGTATCAGCGCTTCCTCATTCTTTGAATCCGTGGCTCCGCGGTCTTACAGAGCAGCGGGAGGAAGCCTGTTGGCAATTTAAATGGGTTGTGAACGCCCAGGGCTGGGGAAGGCAGGGCCAGACCGCCGGGGGCGGGGCCATGACGGGTTATTTTGAATACAGGGCGTGGCTTCGAGGCGGGCTCTATAAGAGCGCGCAGCGACTGGCTGGAGCGCATTTCGAGCTTTTCTAACGCTCCGTGGATTTTTTTTTCCTCTTTTTTTTTTTTTTGGTTCTCTTGGCTCTCCAGCTTCCCTCCCCGATATGAAGGCGCTGAGTCCGGTGCGCGGCTGCTACGAGGCAGTATGCTGCCTGTCGGAACGCAGTCTCGCCATCGCGCGTGGCCGTGGGAAGAGCCCCGCTGCAGAGGAGCCACTGAGCCTCCTGGACGACATGAACCACTGCTACTCGCGCCTGCGGGAACTGGTGCCCGGAGTCCCGCGAGGCACTCAGCTTAGCCAGGTGGAAATCCTGCAGCGCGTCATCGACTACATCCTCGACCTGCAGGTGGTCCTGGCCGAGCCGGCCCCTGGACCCCCAGACGGGCCGCATCTCCCCATCCAGGTGCGCGTGGGAGCCGGGGCGGGGCGGAGCTGAGCGCCGGAGGTGGGATGCAGCGGGTCCTCCCAGAGGTCTCGGAGTACCCTGCGTAACTTTTCTCTTGTCCTCCCTTAGACATCTGAGCTTGCTCCGGAGCTTGTGATCTCCAACGACAAGAGGAGCTTATGCCACTGACCCCGCGTCCTGGCACCTCCAGGTAAGTATCCCCTCTTTGGGGTGGGCCGGGGGACGAAGGCTTGTAAGGCATAGCGAGTTGGCCAGCCTATAAAAGACTGCTAGGGAAGCCGAGACCAGAGAGGGGCGAGGGGTTTCTTCAAAGGAACGGCAGGACCGATTCTGTCTAAGGCGCATTAACCTTAAACGCGCACAGTGTCCTTCCCCTACGCCAGCGGCCAAAGATCGGACCGGGGAAAGAAGGCAAAGCGCAGGACCAACTAAATAAAATAGCCTTTCTGTTTGGAGCCGTAAAGGGAGCTGTGTCTTAGCCCCCCTCCCAACCTGTGTGACTTCCAAGAGAGAGGGATAGCGGCAGCCCGCCTGTGGTCCTTTGGCACCAACTCGGTGGGGGCCATGTGGGGCGCGGAGTTATCAGCTGGAGGTAGAGACCAAGTTTCCTCCCCGGCGCCGGCCAGTCTGCGGACGGCCCCCGCCTCGGCGCTCTCGGCGGAAACTGACGGCTCCTCGGTCTTCTTTCCTCCCTCACCCAGAACGCAGGTGCTGGCGCCCGTTCCACCTGGGACCCGGGGACCCGCTCCGGCCGGAAGCCCGAGGGCATGGATGAGCCCCAATCTCGCCCGGCTCACTTTACTTCCCCAAACCCCTTCCTCGAAGCTGGACCTGGCGCCCAGGAGTGAAGGACTGTGAACTTGGGTGGCCTGAAGAGCCAGAGCTAGCGCTGGCCACCAGTTGGACGACGTCACCCCGCTCCCCACCCTACCCCCAAGTTTTAAAGACTTTTCAGAGCGTGGAGGGCTGGGGAGGAGGGGATGGCAGCTGTCCGAACTCTGCCAAGGTGGTGTTAGAGCTGGTCTTCTGGTTCCTTGGAGAAAGGCTCTGTTCTGATTATGAACTCTATAATAGAGTATATAGCTTTTGTACCTTTTTTGCAGAAAGGTGACTTTCTGTAATCAATGCGATGTATATTGAACTTTTTATAAAAGTTAACATTTTGCATAATAAAAACGATTTTTAAACACTTTTTGGTCTCGTTACTGACCTCCCCATCCCTTAAGTATTAATGCTTTTTCTCACGTGGTAAGAGGGAAAGGAATATTCTTGTTGCTTGAGGAGAGACTTTGCTTACTGAGAGAATTCCCAGCTGAAACTGGAGAGGTAGCGTGGCATGGGTGGGTTGGTGGGAAGGAATAACAGTAGAACCCCAAATCCATTGAGGGTTCAGCAGAGAAGATTCTAGCCCTCCTCTCAGCTGCCTTAAGACTGGCACAAGCTCACCCAGCAAGGTGGGAAGTGAGCTCTCGGTTCCTTTGAGACCTGGCAGGGCTGTCCTCTTCGATGTCATTAATTACTCATGCCTTTCTAGCAGGGGATGTGGTGAAGAGTGGCACCTTGAGTTTGCCTCATCTGGTGCCCAGTCATGGGTGGTGGTTAATAGACCCATTTCAGAGATGAATAAATTCAGCATGGGACCTGGTTTCATTTCCTTCATGCTCTTGATATGGCTTCCCTCTGGCCTTACAAAGAGCGGGAACTCTTTTCCTCAAGTCTGTAGCTACCCTGATAAAAGATTTGCAGCTCAGTTGGCAAATACTGGTTCCAACCCTTCCTCTAATGCTTTGTAGGTTCTGACCTTGAGCTGGAAATTTGAGGAAGAGGTCCTACAGCCCTGAACTTGCCTGGCATCCTTTTGCCTCTGTCTACTGGAAACCTACTCTGTCCCTGTTTCAGAAGGGGCAAGGTGGGGCTCAGTTAGTAATGGGTCTAAACCAGGTTCTCCCAGCCCCAGAAAGCAGAGGTAGCATCTGCCTGATCCAGATAACCAGGACTGGAGTGTGACAGAAGGCAAGACATCAACTAATACCATCACCTACTACAGCCCCCCACCTGGTAGCTCCCTAGGTGGGATTCCCTGGCACCTGGCCTCACTGGATTCTTGTTTATGATATGATGTCATCTTTGTGTTGGCCCCTGGCATGTGTTACTTTGGTGTTTCATAACAAACATGTCATGTCATCACCCTTTGTGCCTTAGCCCCGGTGAGTTTTCTGGGGTACACAGGAGCATGGGGGATTACAGCCTCTTTCCCCGCCAACCATCCTCCCAGCCTGACCAGTTGTTCTTACCGTTTCTAATGATCCAACACTATGAACACTCTCTTTACAAAGTATACTAACTTCCCAGAGCAGCAACCCTCAACCCTCCAGAATCCCTTAGACCCTATATGGAAACCCTTACTCCAAACCATATGCAAGACCCCATCTGGGTCTGCTTTAGATTGTATGTTAGGGGTGCAATGAGGGCTCTGGGGACAGCCAAGGAGGGTACAAATCCCTGCCTGCCAAATACCAGTTATGTCACAGCAGGTCAGAGACTGTCTCTATTGAGCCTCAGTTTCCACATCAATACAAGGGAGCTGGCTTTGAGGAAGTAGTTCTGAGGTGCCTGGCCTCACATGACACCATTAACTCCAACAGATCCAAGTATTTAAACTCAATGGCCTGTCCTCAAGTCTGCATAGTGTCTGGCCTCCTGCTTGCTCAGAAGTTGCAGGGCTGGGGTGGACTGAAGTGCAGGGCTGCACCACACTTGTCAGGCGATTTGAAGCAAGCCACTTCTCTGTGAGGCACCCTCTTTGTGCTCGGCTGCCTCTCTTGACTGAAGGTATGGTGGGAAAGTGCTTTGAAATGCATCACACACCTACCAGGCATTATTAAGCTAATTCCAAGGAAATTGCTTGTCAGGACTCCCAGGACTGAGTAGTTCAGGTGGCCAGGACAAAAGCTGAGACCAGTGTGCCAATCCATTAGTCATTAGAGAGTGAAAGCAATTTGGCCCTAGGTCAGAAAACTCTTGAGGATAGTGGTGTCTTCTGTCTTAACACTTACCTAGTGCTTACCAGTGCCAAACTCCATTTTATTTTAATTTTTCTAATTGTCACTACACCCAGCAAGGTTATCATTACTGCTGTGTCACAGAGGAAACCGACTCAGAGGCTGAATAACTCGATCCAGGTCACAGCATGAGAGTAGCAGAGAACACCCGCTTTCTCTAGCTGCGAAGTCCACGTTCTCGCCCTGAGGTTTTTGTTTTGTTTTGTTGAGACAGGGTTTCACTATGCAATTCAGGTTGGCCTTGAATTCACTTTGTAGCCCAGGCTGGCGACGAACTCAGCAATCCTCCTGCCTCAGCGCTAAGATTACAGGCGTGCACCACCACGCCCGGCGGGCCCTAACTTCTGAGGGACCCCTTTCCCTGAGCTGGCCGTGTATTTCGAGCCCAGCTGGAGCTTGGTGAAGTTTGAAACGACCTGAGGTTACCCGGAGTGTCCTCCTCTGTGAAAGGGCAGTGGATGATCCTATGCTACTTCTTCAAGGTTTGTGGTTTGATAAAAAGACTACAATCTCCAAGTATCTACCATGCTCCCCAAACTACAAGATGCACTATTAAATGAGTGTATTGCACTCATTTTGCATGTGATCTTGCCATCAGCTCTGAAATACAGACATATGGGAGCTATTTTTACTGTGTAAATAACCTCAGAACAGGCAGAATAACTTCCCTGTGGCCGCAAAACAGCTAAGTAACAAAGCAGAGATTCAAATTCATGCCTGCGATACCAGAAATGGTGTCCTGTCCAGGGGGCTAGGGAAGTCCTCTCCAGCTGTGGCCATGCCAGGCAACTTTCAATTAATTACCCATCTTCCTAGCCGCATCGCCCCTCACGGCTGCCCCATGCGCCACGCTGCACCCTAAAACCTTCGTCGCTGTAGCTCCCGCAGAGCTGTCTGCAGGGGTCCCCTCTCCCCAGCCGCGGGCCTCAGGAGGACAGCGCTCCCCACCCGCGGCGGCCCGGCGCCGGGCGGGGGCGGAGCCTCAGCCCACGTGGCCCGGCGCCCGGGTGGGCGGAGCCTGCCGGCCCCGCCCCGCCTCGCCCCGCTCCCCCCGCGGCCCTGGGGGCCGCTCGCAGGTGTTCGCTGGCGCCCGGATGTCTGAGCTCTGGCTCCACTCTGGCTCCGGCTCCCTCCGCAGCCCGCGGGCGGGGCTCGCAGCCCATCCGGAGCCTCGCGGCGCCCCCGCCACTCTGCCAGCAGCGCGGCCTCCTGCTTCCCAGCCTCCCGGCTTGGGGGGGGCCCCCCACCCAGCGGAGGCGCTGACCCCACTGCTCTCCCTTTGCCTCCAGCTGCGCTCGGGCCGCCGCAGCCTCGGCGCACCCCCACCCGCTTCCTGCCTCGGCCGGCCGCTGTGCCCCAGCCGGGCGGCTGCCTGCATCGCACCCCGTTCCTTCCTTCCTTCATTCTTTCGGGCCACTCGCATTCCTCGAGCGCCTGCGACGTGCCCTGCACAAGGCCTCTCCGACCTTGCGAGCGTGGCCTCAGGCCCTGGTCACTCCCTCCTGCCCCCTCCCCGTCTCTCCTCTGCGAAGGCCTGTTCCACTCACAGTGTGGTATTTAATTGTTCTCTGATCTCCTCTTGGGGGTCAGTCAGTGGCAAGGTCAAGGGGTCTCTGTGTGACTTAAAATCAGGGTCAGTGTGACCAGAATTGGGGTTCAGCCAGTCTTTGGCAGGGTTTGTGGGTAAGTGTGGGTAGAAATTGGCAGTAGTCACTCTGCGGTGCGGTTTAAATGGACAGGGCATGGGGGTGGGTCGTGGGCAGGGACGGTGGCAGCCAGGAGCAGGGTAAGTAGGTCACCTTGACGTCAGGAGCTGCGGGTTGCCTTTGACAAGCCAAAGAGTACTAGTTCTCGGTGACCCTCAGAGCTCAGGTTTACATCTTTCCCTGGCCATCCTGCTCCCCTACCAGGGCATGCAAAATGCCCTTCCAGCTGGGGACACCCCATCCTCATCCTGGACACCATCCTCCCACCAGGCCCTGCAGACAAAAGCCCTCACTGGGCCTGACTGCTGTCAAAGGGGGCCCAGGCTGCAGTCTTGTTGGGCAGGAGGGGGAAGCCTTGAGCTTCCTGGGGACCCCACCTGAGAGCCCCTCTTGTTTAACAGGCAAGTGGTGCTGTTCTCCGTGGCTTTTGTCATTTGTTCATAAATCTAAAACCTCTCAGGGATAGAAGATGTGGTCCAGAGAGGGGAGCCAAGGATACGGCTCAGTGGCACGGAGCCTGCCTGGCGAGCGTGAAGTCATGAGTTTGATTCCTGGTACAAAAAAAGACTTCAGTCCAAGTCCAAGCCTCGTGGCCTCCTCTCCAGGGCCCCTTTCAGAATGCCATCCCTTCCCTGGGAAGGGATTGTAATTCCCACTTTGGGGATGGAGCAAGTTGAGGCCTCATCCACAGTTTTCCCAGAGGGACTCCCAGGGGCTGGTGGACAGCACAGCTCCCCACCCTGAGGCTTGGAAGGGGAAGTCAGGGAGTAGGACTCCCCAAAGCACTGTCCCTTTTCCTTACCCACCCTGCCCCCTCCTTCTACCCTAGTGAGGAGCAAATGGAACAGGGGTGGCCACGGGGAGTTGGAAGCAGGGCAAGAGGGAAGACAGGGAACGGCTGCGGAAAGCTTAGCTTGGCGCTTACAGAAACATGTGGAACTCATTACCCTAAATCAAGGTGGTCGCTGGCCAGCTGGCAGTTGGTGGGTTTGGGGCTAAAAGTGTGCGTTGTGTGGCAATGAGGGAACTCACAGCCCTGCAGCCTCCCCAGAATAATCCTCCCACTCAGAGATCATGGTTCTTGCTCAACTTTATTTTGTTTCCAGGCCATTTATGGGACCCCACAAAGGGTTTCAAGACATGCGTGGGTACGGAGCCACTGACTGTAGGTTGTTCAGGAAAGGGACAAGGACTAGGGGACCATCAGGACAGATAAATACATTGTCTTCAACCTGATTTCCTTCTCTGTCATTAGGGCCAGAGACCTGGAGAGTCTTCTTTTTTTTTTTTTTTTTTTTTTTTTGTCTTTTTCTTTTTTATCGGTACCAGGGATCAAACTCACCACCGCCTGCTTGCAAGACCGGTGCTTATGCCGCTGAGCTAAATCCCCAGCCCCTGACCTGAAGAGTCTTTTTTTGTGTGTGTCTTTTTCATTTTTATCGGTACCGGGGGTTGAACTCACGACCGCCTGCTTGCAAGGCAGGTGCTTATGCCGCTGAGCTAAATCCCCAGCCCCGACCTGGAGAGTCTTACAGTGTGTCCAGATGTGTGACAGGCTGAGCCATTCTTTATGATCCTTGTGTCCCCCCAGGGCTCATCCAGGTAACCCCAAGGGGCCTATGTATTGACCCACATCCTGCCAATCACATTGCCCACTGCAGATCCTACCACATATACCAAGACAGGCAATTGTTGAGGACTTTTACAGTCTATGTGACAAACAAAGCCCATTTCACCCCTATGAAATTCACAGATATTAGACAGCCTAACTAAGGTCACCTTGGGGTAAGTGTCACAGCCCAGATCTTCAACACTACAAGGTATCCACAGCCAATGCTTTTACTGTCTGTAGCTCTTTTAAAACTTTGTACAGGCAGGGGGTGCAGCTCAGTGGTAGTGTCTGCCTAGCCTGTGCAAGGCCCCGAGTTTGTTTGATCCCCAGTAACTGATGGTTCTTGGGGGAAAAGAAAGGAAAAAGAAATCAAATAAAAACTTTGTACAAACAGATGCATCTGAAGGAATGGGCCTCTCCCAGCTGCTGCAGGTTCCCTGGAGCCTTCCCTGTGGGAGTCCGGGAATAGACCCCTGGGTTGAAATCCCAGCCTTGTCATGTATCAGCTGTGTCTTCACAGGTGAGTTCCTTAGCCTTCGGAGTGAACAGGTGACACTGATGTGTTGATTAGATTAGATGACATATGTAAAGGGCTGGCAAAGGGACACTTCCTGGGTAACTCCCACCAGGGAGTTTGCTGGGCTTGGTGTCAGATTCCTAGCTTGACACTTTCCTGTCTTTCCAGGATGGCAGTGCTGTGGGCACAAGCCCTCAGAGTACCTCAGGACTGCTGGCCCATGAGTGCCTGCCCGAGGGAAAATGCAGGCCTCTGACCCAGCACTGCACTCCCAGGTTCTGCCACTTTAGAGAAGCTCCTGTGACACTGTGGGAATCTTGAAACCTGTCCTCAGAGGCTTGATGAAGATTCAGTAAGGAACTGAATGTAAGGCACCCCAGGGCACAGCTCTGAGGACTCAAGAAGTACTAGCTAGTGTTACTATTCCCATTTCACAGATGGAGAAACCCGGCCATTACAGAAAAGTGACTCAAACTAGGGTAAGTGGAAAGAATTCTTCACAGACCAGGGGACAAGACCCTACATTCAATCCCCAGCACCAAAACAAAACAAAACAAAACAAAACAAGAATCCCTAGATCTTCACACTTCCCATCAGTGTCTAGCTGTTACTTTTTCATTATTGGGATCTGGAATGATTTCATGAAAATTGTGATCTCAGCTAGTGGAGAGAGAGCACATCAGGCCCTGTGAATCTGTCCAGGTTGACTGACCAGAGCCAGCTCCCTGTACAACTGCCTTGGCTGGAGGAGAAACAGGAGCTGAGGGACGGGAACTGTAACCCAGAGGGCAAAAGGCTGGGAAACCAGAGATGACATGGTCCCCCTGGGTGAAAGCGGCGGCTTGGGGGTCAGACAAATCCTGTCTCTGCCGCTTCTTAGCTGTGTGGCCAGCTACAGGATACCGCTGTGCACACACACACACTGTCTCTCTCACACCCTGGGCGGTGAGGATTATGAGACACACAGCGGCGCAGTACCTGGCACAGGTGAGCCCTTGCTGTCCACAGTTGACAGCTTCGTCCTTCTGTCAGGAGGGTCACCCGCTTCTTTATGGTCACTTTCAGGTGTAAAACTTGTGCATCTTTGATTAAACAAGCAGTGGACCATACAGATATCAAAACACCCACGTATCCCCCGCTTAACTACTGGTATGAACATGGACGTCAGACTTAATTTCTTTTGTCTTTAGTTCCTGCCTCCTAAAATGGGAAGGATAGTAATCTGTCCTATGGGCAGTCACGGTGAATATTAGTTAGCCGGGGCTGGGGATTTAGCTCAGCGGTTCAAGTGCTTGCTTGGTAAGCGCAAGGTCATGAGTTCTATCTCCCTTGTTCTCAGCCTGCATCTGTTCTCAGACATTCCATAGCCATCTGTATCTTCATATAAAATCACCATGTCTTTTTCCTTTTTGTCAGTACCAGGGATTGAACTCACGACTGCCTGTTTGCAATGCAGGCACTTATGCTGCTGAGCTAAATAAATCCCCAGCCCCTCACGATGTCTTATTTTAATTTTTTTTAAATTGACATATCAGGAAGTGGTAGCAGATTTTTATCACAGGGCTTTGGGAGACCTGGCAGGGGGCCAGCTTCACACAGGAGCCTGCGTGTGCACACAGGCCCACGGACACGCAGGCCCGGAGAGGCCACACTACGCTGGGCCGCTTGAAACAAGTCCTCTTGGGGAAGTGTCCTCGACAATCTCCGCCAGCCACTTGCTCTCTGGGGGGAGGCAGGCCCAGCAACCGCATAGCCCCGCATCCCTGGCAGAACTGACCCAGGAGGAGGTCCCGGCCCCAGCTCAGAGCCTGAGCCACCCGCCCTGGCTGGATCTCCTCACTGTGCAACCCAGACGCATGGCTTCCCCTCTCTGAGACTCCGCTTCCTCATTTCTCTAGGGGCGAAAGGGCTCACCACTTGTCCTTTTCCGGGTTCTTCCAAGGATTGGAAAGATCTAGAAAGCACCTGGCCTCATAAAAGAAAGCTCTTAGAAGCCTGGCTTGTTCTGCTTGTTCTGTAAAAAAAAAAAAAAATCATCTTTTATATATTCTTTAATAAGATGGGCTATGATCTATGTGCCTGACATAATTAATATACTTTACAGGATTTTTAACACTTCTGTTAAGTCGCTAGAGGTGTTTTTACCCCCTAAACTTATTTTATTTCATATTTAACAATGTTTGGTCAAAATCACTGAAGCCCATTGAGCTTTATGTTTTTCCCTTTTTTCTGAAATGGGAAAGAAACTAATCCTCTTTCTCAAGGTTATTTTGAGAATTCAATAAAGTGCCACGTATAAAAGTGGTAAGCAGGGGCTGGGGATTTAGCTCAGTGGCATAAGCGCCTGCCTTGCAAGCAGGCAGTCGTGAGTTCGATCCCCGGTACCGATAAAAAGGAAAAAGACAAAAAAAAAAAAAAAGTGGTAAGCAAATAAAAAAACTGTATTCCTTCCTACCTCCTTTCCTCGCACTAGGCTGAACCTCTCTGAGATATGAGGGAGGCCAGGCGTGGTGGCACATGCCTGTAATTCCAGCACTCTAGGAGGCTGAGGCAGGAGGACTCAGCAAGTTTGAGGCTGACCTAGACCAGCCTTTACTACATACCGAGACCCTGTCTCAAACAGAAGAAGAGAAAAGCTGTGTTTTCCTCTATATCCTCAGCATTGAATGCATACTAATAAATACAGTAACAACGGTGGAGGCCACCCCATAGCACAAACCTGTAGTCCCAGCTATTTGGAAGGCTGAGGCAGGAAGATCACAAGTTTGAGGCATGTTGAGTAGCTCAGCAAGTTCTTGTCTCAAAAATCCAAATGAAAAGGGCTGGGGGTGTAGGTTGGTGGTAGAGCACCCTGATCCATCCCTAGCCCCCCTCAAATAATAATGGTGATGTGATAAGAATCTTTCTTTACTTCCGTTGCATTTAGCTTTGCCAAGCTCTGCTCTGAGTGCTCATCATGGAGAGACGCGTAATAAACATTTGACAGCATTTGGTTTTCTCTGCTGATGATTTAAGCCTGAAGAAATGGTTTTATTTTTCCCTCAGGCAAGGTCTCTATTGTTCCACACTCCAGACAACATCACTTTATTCTTGGGCCTCATGCATTTTCCTGCCAAATCAATTGGGAAACAGCAGAAATTTTTACCTTCCTTATCTTTAACCTAGGCCTGATGATCAACTTGTCCCACAAGTGAGACTGAGTAGGATGCAAGTGGCCAGAGCTCTCCCTGTTGTCCCTTTCCTCCTCCCTACGTACCCTCTTCCCTGAGAAGACAGCTGTGACCAGGCATGATATGACACTGGGTGGCGGGGAGCTGATCCCTTCACTCCACGGGGCTTCTGCCTTTCCTTGGTACAGTGCGACAGAATCTTCTGGATCACTCTCTGATCCTCAGGCCCTCCCAGCCCCGCTTACATCCATCCCACTTTCTCCTTCCGAAAAACCTCACTTAGCTGCCGCCCACCCAAACACTCCACTTCCTCCAGTACCACAAGGCCCCTGCGATCACACCCGGCCTGTCCAAACTCCGCGTGAGCCCTGGAAGGCAGGGTGTGTGTTAGTGGTTTGAATTCTGCTTTTCCAAGCTGATTCTTATCATCATCTCATTTCATCTTTTATAAACCTAAGTTCGCCAGGTCATAGATGAGGGAGCTGAGGCCCAGGCAAAAGGGCCTTGGCTGTGGCCACAGAGTGACAGAGCCAGTCCTGTGTCCCAAGACATGCTTAGGTACTCTCTCTGGACTTAGGTACTCTCTGAGCAGCATCTTGGGGCCAGACTTTGTGCCTGGTACATCCCCACAGCAATTTTATAAAACTGGCGTTGTCCTTGCTTTCCAGATGAGAAAACTGAGCCTCGGGTAGCTAAATTAATTTGCCCAAATCACACAGCCAGTAAAGAACAGAGCCATGATTTGATCAAAGCTATCTCACTCTGAAGAATATGTGTTTTCTATTTAGTGCCTGGAAGTCTTTAATATTTGATGTTGGGAGCCTCAGATTTGTTGTGTCACCCATGATGGCCTCTCTGGGTCCCCATAGCAGCAGTGTGGTACCCCAAAGCAAGAAGTGATTACCAAGGCTGATTCCTATACCCAGCAGCTGGGGTCAGGGGGTTCACAGAGTAGGTCACACAAGTCCTCTTGCTGAGGCAGTGATCTCCATAGAGTGCCCCCATCCCCAAAGCCCATTGTCTCCCCAGGAGACAATGCAGATAAAGGACCCAGTCTAGTGGGCTGCCTGCATCAATCTGTAACCATGGAAACCCCTTGGGAGACAATTCCAAAGCCTTCCCTGCTACCCCCCAGCCTGCAGCTGTGACTCCAGGAACCCAGCCTACAGCAGGAGGGGAATTGCTGATAATTGCCACCCTCTGCCACTACCTCCACCAAATGGGACACAGCTGGGCCCCCCTCAGCATGCATATCCCCCCTAACCTCCCAGCCCAGGACTCAATTTGGTACAGGAACCTCGGATGGGTTTAAGACATAAACTTTATGAGTCAGCTCCTTGAGGTTCCAAACTGGTGAGAAATGTCCTTGACCCCAGGGCTGGACACAAGGGGAAAAAGGGCTCAGCACAATTCCTAATGTCAAAGCAGTAACCAGGCTCCGGGAAGGCTTACGTCTTTAGCGCATGAGTGTCCTCTAGTGGCCAGTTGTTGAAACTGTCAGTTGCAGCACTAGAGGAACAGATTGACTACTGACTTCCTCCTGAGGATGTACATACTGTGTTCCTGGTGCCACGCCTATCACATCTAGTCCTTGTACCCATCCTGTGCAGGAACTAGAGTGGGTCTTGTCCCACGTCCACACGCTGAAGCCCACGTTTCCAGGGAACGTTTATGATTCATATACACCTTACACGTATAGCCTGGAGGTGACTGTGTACAGTATTTTTAGTGCACCTGCATTTTAACTGCAACCCATCATATCAGGTCTGGTGTGGAGTTTTCCACTTGTGGTGTATCAATGCTCAGAAACTGGATTTTGCTGGTGACTCGGCCCAATGGTGGAGCACTTGTCTAGCATGCATAAAGTCCTGGATTTGATCCCCAACACTGACCCCCCTCAAAAAACAGTTTTGGATTTTCAGTGATTGGCATCTTTTTCTTGGTGCTGGGAATCCAACCCAGCAGGGCCTTGCACTTGCTAAGCAAATGCACTCTTTTCAATCCCAATCCAATTAGCACTACTTTTTTTTTGGTACTGGGGCTCAAACTTATGACCTCGAGCCTGCCAGGCAGACACTTATGCTGCTAAGCTACAGGTGTGTGCTACTGCACCTAGCTTAGCATAACTTTTTATCTGCCTGTGGAGACGAAAAGATCACCGGACAAGGGGGAGGGGTTAGAAAGTGCCTCCACACACCTAGAGAAGGAGAGACCTGAGAATTCTGCCCCTGTGATAACCTCTGGCCTCCCAGAGCCCCTGACTGCATTTCTCTCCACAAAGTGTAAGGAAGACTCTGACAGTGACCAGAGGCACTTATGGGGTTGTAAATGATCTTTCAACTATTCCAAAGCACTTTGCTTGGAGATTGGTTCAACAAGCAATTCTCTGCCGTGGGCAGTGGGCTGGGTATCAAGGAGGAGCAGTTCAGGCTGTCGGGAGCACAGATCATGAGAACAGCTGTGGTTATGACTGAGCTGATGACAGACTGGGCCTGCTGCAGGAGGTGGGGAGCAGGGGTCAGGGCCAGCTTCCGAAACATGGATGCTATGAACCAGCACCGCCCATCCTGTGGCCACTGCCATCTGGATTCCAAAGACTGGACATCTTGTTTATTTCCGAAGAGTTCTGGGTCTTACTTTTCAGTGTTATCAATTGGCCAGATTGTTTTGGAGGTGTGCTTGGGATTGAACCTATAGGGGAAGAGCGGCAAAAACAAAGGTTACACAAAGGGACCTCTAAATTATACCCCAGCTCTGCACCTCCCTCCCCCCTTTCTTTTTCTTGACTCCCTCCCTTTTGAGATGACGCTTACAATGCTGCCCAGGGCTGGGCTCCAACTCTCCTGGCTCAAGTGACTCTCCTGCCTCGGCCTTCTGAGTAGCTAGAGCTACAGGCAGGTCTGTTTGGGCCTAGGCTCTTGCTTTTGCTGTCCTGTATTTCAATGATGTTAGTCTAAAGAGTGAAAATATACCCATTTGGGGCTGAGGATGTAGACCACTAGCATAGCATGCACAAGGCCCTGAGTTCAATCTCCAGCACTACAAAACAAAGAAACACCCGTTAACCCTACTCACTTCTGCTGAGTGCTGTGCGAGATGAGGTGTGGCTGGGGCCACATTCTCAGTGGTTTGTTTATAAAGAAAGGAAGGCATCCGTCTGAGAACGGGGCAGTTTTTCCTGGGGAAGCCTTGGAGAGAGCTGCCTCAAGCAGAGAACATCACAGGCAAGTGGGGAGCAGAGGGGTCAGAGGGGGAGTTGGGAGGAGCTGGTTGATCAGAGCCTTAGGCCCCCGTGTGCAGGGGCCAAAGGTCAGGGGTGCGGGGTGGTGGGTGGTGGGGACAGCTAGGTCCTGGCAGGGAGCCAGAGTGCCAGGGTCTGGTGTTGGTTTTAATGAGGTCCCCCAGCAAGAGCAGGGAATAAACTGATAATCCAGGAACCATAGGTGGCGCTTCCTCAAGCTGCCCCGCGTAGTTCCCTAGGGACCTGAACCCTACGGCTGTCCTTCCCGCCGCCGCAGGACCCCACACCTGTGAAAACCATCTCCAGGGTCTGGAAACATCTGGAAGGGATCTGGCCAAATCGGTGCCCCTCCTTCCCCTGGCCTCCCCAGCAGGGTTTCATCCTTCATCTCTTGGCCTTCTCCTAAGCCCTCCGCGGGTCTGCACCTCGAGAAGCCAGCGCGTCCCAGCGCCTCGGCAGGTGCCGGACTTCACCGCTAGATGGCAGCCTTAACCGCTAAACCCCTGCCGCTTCCACTCAAAAGCCAGAGAGGCGGGCAAGGAAGTAACGTCTGTCTGTGTGTCTGTCTGTGTGTCTGTGTGTCTGTCTGTGTGTCTGTCTGTCTGTCTCTCTAAGGGCTCCTGGTGGAGCTGGCTGCCCAGTGGGTGGATTTGTGAAGCCTCAGGACCGCCTTCCCTTTGCAGGGGCACTTCATTATTTCCGATTTACAGTCCAGAAAACTAGGCTAACAGGGAAAGTCACCAGCCCCAAGTCACGCAGGCGAGCACAGGAGCGGTTGTCTTCTCTGAGCTCAACTTCCAAACTGTAAACTGAGTCTGACCCGCCTCTGGCGACTGTTAGTCTATTTTGTGTCTTTGTACCTATACTGGACACCTCATACACACAGATGCCTATGAGGATGGCCGTTAGGATCTGGTTTCATGCCCTTAACATAATACTTTCTTTTTCTTTGCCCAGCACTGGGGATTGAACTCAGGGCCTTCTCACTGAGCTACATCCTCAGTCCTTTTTTTAAATATAATTTTGAGACAGGCTCTTGAGAAGTCACTAAATTGTGCAGGTTGGGCTCAAACTTGTGATCCTCCTCCTGCCTCAGCCTCCCAGAGTGCTGGGATTATAGGTTTGTGTCACCACATGCAGCTAACATGTTTTCACACTTTCTCTGTGTTGTGTTACAGACCAGTACTTTTTCTTTTTTATGCCCAAGTAATATTCCATTATGTGATTTATATATATTTAATCTGTTCATTAGTAGGTGGACATTGGAGTTTTTCTGTTTTTTATTTTTACTAATAAATGCTGCTATGGAATTTATGTACACATTCTTGTGTGGACATACATTTTCAATTCTCTTGACTATACCTAGACATAGAATTGCTGTATCTCTATGAGAGAATGCTTTTTAAGAATCTACAAAATTGTTTTCCAAAGCAGCGGGACCATATCCATCCCCACCAGCAATGTGTGAGGGCTCCAGTCGCTCCACATCCTGGCCAATGTCCATCTCTTTCATTCCAGCCATTCAAGTGAGCATGATGTGGTGGCCTCTCAATGTAACCTTATCATTCCTCCAGTGACTGATGCTGTGCTTACTGACCTCTAGATCGCTTCTCTGGAGAACTGTCCACCTGAATCTTATGCCTTCTTAATGAATTTTGATAAACACACAGCACGGTCCTAGCTCATCCCAGATTCACTTCCACACAGTCACCCTAGGAGACAGCCATAAATGGCCCCATTTCTCAGGTGAAGAAACTGAGGCTCAGAACATTACTATGATACATTCACAAGTGCAGCTAAAGGATGTCAGGGCTTGAGGTTCATGTATTTAATAAACATTCACACTTTGTGTTCAGTGTCAGTCACTGTTCGAAAACCTATGAACCCCACATTACAACAGTTTTCCAGTAAATGTGTTACCACCGTCAGCAAGACACCCCTGAAGCAACAGCTTCTTCCTTCCTTCTCTCCTCCTCTTCTCCGTCCTCCTCTCTCTTTGCTTTGCAGTGCTGAGGATGAAGCCAGAGACCCTCACCAGGGCCTTGCACATGCTACACAAGCACTCTACCACTGAAAAGCCCACAGCCCTTGAAACAATTTTTATTACCACAGTAATATGTGTTTATTATAGAGGAAGCACAAAGATGCGGCAGACAGTTCCCCCTCCTTCTTTTGAAGCCCTGGGAATTGAACCCAGGGACTTCATAGTCAGCTACATCCCCAGTCCTTTTTGATTTTTTATTTTGAGACAAGGTCTCAGTGAGTCACTAAGTTCCTCAGGCCGGACTCAAATTCGAGATCCTCCTGTCTCAGCCTCTCACAGGGCTGAATCTCGCCACCTTTCCTTACACCTCTGACCTGGCTTCTCTGATTTTGGGTTCATTTGAACAGGTGATCTTTATTGGAACACTGAGATCTGCAGACCAGGAGGACTGTGCCCTCAGGAAAGCTGTATTAAATCTTAAATTCTGATGAGCGGGATTTTGAGCCAAGGACAACAAGGCGTTTTTCAGATACAGTAGGGCTGAGAGAAACAGTGAAAATGGACGCTTGTGTTGGCTTGGGGACTTTTGCAGGGCTGTTTGGGCTTGGCTGGGCTAGGGGCGTCCTCACTCACTGGCTCTGTGCTCTCAGGCAAATCACTTAATGTCCCCATGCCTCAGTTCCCTCTTCAGGAAAATCACATCAAGCACTCCTAACTGCTTTGTTGGGAGCCATGTACTTTCCTCCTCCAACAATGCCTGCAGCCCTGGAGCCCCCTTCACACAGGGCCTCGGCTGGTACTTTGTTCAGATGATCTCAGTTCCCTGGGAGAGAAAGATCAGTGTTCAGGTCGTCATTTCATCTTTTGTTGGGACCGGGGATCAAACTCAAGACCACATGCTTGCCAGGTAGACGTTTACACCGCTGAGCTAAATCCCTGGCTCCCTCGTCTCATGCTTAACGGGCACGTAGTCAAGTCCCTTTTCATGTTTAAGTCTCAGTCTCCTCATCTGTCCAAATCATTATCTCTATGATAAGGTAGAGGAGAAGCTTCAACAAAATCATACATGTGAATCGCATGGCTTGGCATTATACCAGGCACTTACTGTGTGCTTGGCACCACCCTGAGGACTTTAAATCGGATACTTTATAGAGTCCTGGCAGCAAATGGAGAGGTCGCTTCGGCCAACCCTGTTTCAAAGATAAAGGACATCGGGGCTCATACAGGTCTAGCACCCTGACCAGGATCATAACACCAAGAATCAATTCAAGGAGAAATGGGGCCCAGAGAGACAGGCTGCAGATCTGTGCCCCACACCTCCTGCAGGAATTTGTTGGTTCCCAGGCAGTGAAACTCTAAAGCCAGCCCCAGCTGCCCGAAACTCAACCGCAGAGAGCTGGCTCTCAGCCCCCTCACTGGCTCCCTTCTCTCCTCCCAGCTCCACCCTGCCACCCCCATCTCCCTCCCTGGTCCTGGGGCCCTGCTTCTTTCCCAAACCTGCTCTGCTACAATTCTTTCCAGATTCCCTCATCTGTAAAATGGGGATAATCACAGTGTCTGTGTCAGAGGTGGGTTGCAAGGATCAGCCGATGTTTCAGGTATGGAGCTTGGAGCCCAGCAGAATAAATGCTAGAGGTTCTCAATAAATGCTATCAATCATCATCACTGTAATACTGTCCCGAAGCCCTGGGAAGTCAGCCGATTAGTAGCGTGGTCTGTATCTGCTGGTGGAAGACACGGAGCTAAGAGTGAGGACAAGCTGCTATCCAGGGCTACCCAGCTAGGAAGTAGAGAGCAAGATCTAATTAGGGGCTGCTGACCTTCTGATTTCACTCTTTGCTGGACAGGTAGATGAGCAAACCGTGACCAATGCGTATTACTCACCTTCTGCATGGGGCAGGCTCTGAGGGACTTCAAAGAGAAATCTGACCTAGACCCTTGAAGGAGCTTAGAAGCCAACTGATAGACAAGTGGAAAGCCTTGATTGTTGTGGAACACACTGTGGGTCAGAAGAGGGCAAGAGGTGCCCTGGCTGTGGGAGGGAAGCAGGCAGGGAAGGCTTCTTGGAGGAGGTGAGGTCCTTTGAGGCGATAAGACTAAAAGGGTCTGCACACTGGAGATAAGGTCAGAAGTGTAGCAACAGCTGCCAATTCTTGTGGCTCCTGTTGAACCAGGCTCTGCACTGAAAACTTTACTTGCATTATCTCATTAGATTTCCCAACGAGTCTATGAGGTAAGTGTTGTTAGATATGAGAAAACCAGAGGCTCGGAGAATTTAAAAAACTTGCCTGGGGTCACACAGCTAGTAAGTTCAGCAGGGCCTGAATTTAAATCCCAAAATGCTGTTGACAAAGCCATCACCGTGGGCTTTAAATGTCAAGGCTCAGCTTTTGATACCAGTCACACAGCACCAGGCAGGAACCGGTACATGGGCTTCTCCCTACCCAAGTCACTTCCCCGATCGATCCTGTGTCAGCTGGGGAGCTGAGGAACATAAACAGATCATCAGCTGTGAAGGTTTGAAATGAAGAGTGAGAAAAGGATTCTTGTAGGAGAAATCTGAAGGTGTTCAAATATTTACTGGGCATTCAGTCGTGGGAAGGTAATTGTGGACCAAAGCCCTTGCACTCTGGACCCCGTCGGGCTGTGCTCGGGGCAAGCTGGGGCGGGAGTGGGGGGAGGAGCCCTTGACTGGAACAGACCTGGGCTCCGGAGCCCGACTGTCCCAGAGTGACTGCCAGTTCTCAAAGTGGTAGATCTCTCTGCACACTTTGGGCAACACACCTCACCTTCTCAGACTTTCCGCTTTACCTCCCTTCTCAGGGTTGTTGGAGTAAATTAAACAAAATACATCCTGTGCTCTAACCTGCTGTTCCACACACAGCGGGTGCTGGGGGGAGCTGCTAGTTTTTTCCCTGCAAAGAGGAATTAAATGTTGAGCTTCTCCCTCGGCCCCTGTCAAGTGGGTACATGTATCGTGGTTTTCTTCTTAGCAAGACATGGGATATAAATATATATAATCTAGCTAAGCGCAATACAAATTTTTTTTTTTTGCAGCAATACAAATTTAACAAAAGGCCGTGTTGCTATATACTAGGTTCCAGCTTCAGGTGCTGACTTCTGCGCCAGAATGTTTTCTCTCAACCCCAGGGAGCTCGAGCTCTTTCGGCTGGCGTACACTGCTCTGGCAGACTCTGTACCCACGATCCCGGAACCACTTTCTGTCCCAGTTTCCGCGGGCTGCTAGCGCCTGCGGTCGCTGGGGAAACAGCAGATGTCGTGGTCCCTTTAAGCAGTACAGCTGGTGGCGCAATCGCCGCTTCGAAAGCCGGTCCTTTCCGGGGGGTGGAGCCTGTACCTGTTGCAGCAGCCAATCGGAGCGCGGCCTTTTCCGCGGGAAATCCGAATTTCGCGGCACGTAGTTTGGCGCTAAAAAAAAAAAAAAAAAAGAGACAAGAAAAAAGAAACCGAGAAAGGCTCCGGGCCCAGAGAGCGATCCGAGAGCGACTCGGGGCCGCGAGGTCCCGTCCTCTGTCCGAGCGCGTCCGCCTCTGCTCGTGGACTCTGGCACTCTCTCCGCAAATCGGGCCGGGTCTCAGCGCCCAGGCTCTTGGGGCGCGGGCGGTTCTCGGGGAGGACAGCCCCTGGCAGTGCCACTGCCCGCCTGGCGATCTCCAAGCGGCGATCTCCAAGCACTGCTTGGCTCGGCCGCGGGCCAGGAGGGGAGGGTCCGGCCGTGCCCAGCAGGCGTCCATTGGCGGCTTCCCCCGGCCTCCGAGCCATGCCGCGGGCCGCGTGAGCCGCTGCAGGCTCCAGAGCCCGCAAGTGCCAGCGAGCGTACCAGGCCAGCTTGGGTGGGGGGCGCCGCAGTCGCCATGCTGCGCGGTCCCCGGGCCTTGGCCCCAGCAGTTGCGCAGCCTCCTAAGGGAGTGCCCGCTCTGAGCCCCACTGAGCTGTGGCCGCCCGGCCTAAGCAGCCCCCAGCTCTGCCCAGCCACCACTACCTACTATACCTCGCTGTTCCCGCAGACGGTGCCTCCCGCTGCAGCACCGGGCACCTGCCTCGACGCCACCCCCCACGGACCCGACGGCCAAGTTGTGCGCTGCGTGCCGGCCGGCCGGCTGCCGGTAATACTGGGGACCCTCACTGCTTCCCTGTGTGCTTTTCGGGGTGGAGGGAGGGAGGGGGACCTGCAGTCGAGTTTTGCGGAGGAGGAAGATGAGTTTTCAGTTTCCAAAACAACCCGTTGTCCCCAGTATCTAGAAGACCCGTCATTTTTAGACTTTGAATGAAATAATCTTGTCCTTAGTAGTGGGGTTAAGGAGGACTGCAATGGGAATCCCTAAGTGCTCTGTGTGACCTTGGGTACACTGTTTGGTCGGGAAAGCAGAACTGAGTACCTGTTATTGTCTGGGCGCAGGACTTGGCCTGAGGGTAATTTGAGGACTTTAAAACAGGGACCCATCTCCTGGGTCTCTCAGTCCAGTCTGGCATGGATGAACTCCAGATTATTCCTCTGGCCAACCCTTTCCCAAGTATCTGCCTTACATCTCAGACCCAATAGAGGATGCAAATGGAGAAGCCCTACTGGGCTCATTCTCTGATGGCTGTTTTCCCCTCAACCCCCAGGCCCTGGCCAGGGAGGGCCCAGAGTGTGATGGCATCAGGCTGCACACAGGGTGTGTGTTGTGGGAGTGAAATTCCTGGAGCTCTGGAGTATGGAAACCACCTATCTGGGGGTGGAATGGGAAAAGACCTCGGGGAGCCAGGGTGAGGGTGGGGGTGGGGGAGCCTGGTTTCTTGCTGTGGCTCTGCCACTAATTCATGTACTACTTGGACAAATGTGGGCCTTAGCTTCCTCTTCTTGAAAATGCATGGGGCTGGCTTAAATCCCTCTGCTCACTTCCAGCTCCTGGTCCTGGGTTTTGGAACCAGGCTCCAGGACACAAGCTGAGGACGTCTTAGGTTTGCTTGTGTGTGGTGGGCGTACAGGCAGGAGATGACTTCTGGTCACAGAGGCACCTGTGCCTGTCAGCAGGCACCACTCCCAGCCAGCTCCTGCTGTAAGCAGAACCCCAGTTCCTGCCATTTGGAACCACACTATGTTTTACCTTCCCGGAGTACCTTCCTGCACATTATTTCCAAATAGAGGAGTAGGAAGCAGGCATGCTATTATCCCCATTTTATAGGTCAACTGAAGATTGCTATTATCTTGTGATGTCTTGTGTTCAGCATTTTACGGCCTGAAATGTTTTTGTGGCCTGTGAGGTAGATGGAGTTGATAGCTCCGTGTTACAGGGAGAGACTGAGGGCTGGTGAGAGGGTATGACCTGTGCAAAGTCACAGAGGGAGCTTGGGGGGCTGACCCCCAAGTCGTGTCCTTGACTTTTCCCAGTGCTGCCCAACTTAGGAGCCGGGTGATACCAGGGTAAGAGGCTCAGTGGCACTCCCCGTCTCTCCTCTGGTCAGTTGCTTTCAAATTCAGAGTTTCAGTAACAGCTGTGGTTTTGACTGCTTTCAGGCCTCCCAGCGGAACCCGAGTGCATCTGTCTGTACCTCCCTCCCAGAGGGGCTCAGTGATCTTAGTAAGAATGGCTGTCTTTTACTGAACACCTCTCCTGTGCCAGGCACTGCTTGGCATTCTTTGCTTTTGTTATCTTGGGCATGATGTTCAGGCTGAGGCACCTTGCACATGAGGAGACTGAGCAGAGAAGTGAAGACACCTGCTTAAGTCACCAGCCAAGAAGTGGGGGACCTCCTCACATGAGACCCTTGAAGGCCTGCCAGGCTGAAAGCCCCATCTCCTGTGGTCCCCGGATGCCCTCAGCCCCTCAGCCCTTGCTTACTCATTTTACAAGGGTGTGACCTGGAGCAGTTCCAAACCCTACCCTGGGCGTTGCCGCCTGCTTTGTGGCCAAGCTGCAAAGTGCAGGGTGAGCAGGATTTGTTGGGGAGCTGCCCTTTACAGGATGGCAATTAACTCTGATAGCAGGATGAAGGCCAGAATCCGGGCCTTCTTGCTCCTTGCCTAGTGCTCTTGTCACCACTCTGGAGAAGGGGGTGCTCCTGTGCAGAGCTCCCTTCTTGAGGTCGAGCCCCTTGTCTGGCCAGGCACATGGCATCTTTATGTCTCAGGCCTGCAGGGAGCTGTGAAGACAGTTGGATCCTGTGATGGTTCTCCTTCCCCTTTAATGTGTCTGTATTATCTAGACTTCCATGAAAGAAAATATGCTCTGTTTGGGACTTGGTCTTGCTAAGTTGCCCAGGCTGGCTCAAATGTTGCCTGGGATCAAAGATCCTCCTCCCTCAGCTGGGACTGTAGGTGTGCACTGCCACACCAGGCAAAAAATAAACATTTCACTGAACTTGACAAGGCAGATCAGAAGAGGAAATGTAAGCTCAGAGGGGTGAGACAGCCACTCCAGGCTGCGCAGCTACCAAGGGGCACAGCTGGGACCTGAAAGTTTGAGGCTTCTCCAGTGCTCCTGTCCCATACTTTCTCACCTGAGGCTTAGGAAAGAACTGGCTCTATCTCTTTGTGACCTTGAGCAAGACACTTCCCAATGTGACCTCAATGTCCTCACAGTGCACCCCGGGGACCGCTGCACAGGAAGGAGCTGTGTTTGTCTTCTAGGGCTGGGCAAGGTGAATCAAACTGGGCCAGAGAGGCTGCTGATTCGAGTCCAGGTTGGAGCCAGACTGGCCTCAGGTGTGGCCACAGACCTTTACTCTCCCGGACCCTGCATTGTCTCTTTGCATCTCTCTGTTGACCCCTGCCTCTGCCGGTGCCCGGCGCCCTAGTGCTGGCAGCTCCCCTGTGCGAACACTGCGCCACCGTCTTGCTGACTCCTCAGTGGAAGTGGAGTGGATTGGCCCTGGTTTACAAGTGGCTGAGGAGGTTAACTGACTTCCAGCTCACCCAGCTAGGAAGCAGGAGGCCTCGCCCAGAGCTGGCGCCATCTGACTCCAGGATCAGAGCTCAGCCTCTCCTCGGGCTAGTCCCCTGCTGTGTTGGTTTTGCAAGATCAGCCTAGCTATGAGGTGATTTTTCTCCCTCCCTGCCTTGGGTTAAACCCATCGTGCTAGGCAAGTGCTCAAACACTGAGCCTCCCCTTCAGCTGCCAAACATTGACTTTTCTCAAAGGTGTCCGAGAGGTGTCCTTAGGGGGGGGACAGTTTGCTGCCTAGAGGCTGTAGGAGTGCAGCATAAGGCTGAGGGAGAGTTGGGGGGCTGGGGTGTGAGTTTATGAAGTGATGGGAGCAGGCCTTGGTCCATAGCCCAGCACATCGCAGGGGGATGTAGGTGGGATGGAGCTGAGGCAAGTGGTCTGGAAATCCAATGGACCTGGGTTCAAACCCTGGTTCTGCCTTTGTCTGTGTGTCCTTGGGTGTGCGCCCTGAACTCTGAGTCCATCTGTTGTCTGCCAGGGGAGATTGCCAGTACTGATACTGCAGACTGGCGTCTAGGAGCGCCAGATAGGCCCTTCCCAGGAATCTGGTCAAGGTCCTCACCGCCTGCTGTCTGCTCTGCAGGTGGGGAGGCTGTGGTGGAGCCGGGGAGTAGGGTTGGGAAGCCTTTGCCCACCCCTGACCGTCCTTCCTCTCCCTGCCCTTGGTATTCCTTTGGAGGATGGGCGAAGGACCCTGGCATGGTGAAATCAGTCAGGATGGAGAAGGGCCTTGGCTCGCCCCATTGCTGTCCCTTTAGCTGTAAAATGGGGAGTGGTGGCGTGGAAGTGGATGGGGCTTGGGGCTCAGCTCAGAGCATTTGGAAGTTCTCAGTGAAGGACCGGCCGGTTCTGTAGTGACAGGATGGTGTGTTTCCCCCAGAATCTAGGATTTCACCATCTGAGAGATAGATAGCAGTGTTCCAAAGCCATGAGCAGGGAGCCCTTTGGATTACACCCAGGTCTTGGTAGGGGTGTGGAGAGGGGCAGGTTCCTTGAAGTGAGGAGCAGAACTTCCCCAGTCAGCCCAGGAAGACTTCCTGGAGGGGGAGGGGGACCGTGAGCTGGAGGAGCTGCCACCCTTACCCCACCTGTCAGCCCAGCTGTGGGTAGCAGCAGTTAGACATCTCAGCCCTGCTGAGCATGACCTCACCAAGTGTTAAAATAGCAAAGCCAAGGGGGTCCAGGCGACTGAGGGACGGAAGAGGGAGGAAATGGGCTCAGTGGCCCAAGAAGGATGTCGAGATTGGATTTTAGGGCGAGTACCATGCATTTCCTGAATACTTACTGTGCTGCAGGCTGAGGACTTTAAGTGTCCTCCTGAATCCTCACCGCAGCTCTACCTCGTTTCACAGAGGAGGAGACTGAGGTTCCTAGATGGGGAGCCTGCGACGCGGGCCCAGCCCTCTGACCTGTGCCCCAGTGCCCTGGTCCTGGCCCTGCCCTGCCCCAGCCTAACCTGGAGGGAGGCCCTCTCCGGGCAGTGCAGCTCAGCGCAGCTCCAGGGCCCTGTGAGGCCTGGTGGTGGTGGTGGCAGGAGAAGCAGATGGGTCTGTGGTTTGATTTCCCCAGCAGGTGTTTCCCAAGCTTGGCGGGGGAACGGGGAGGGGCAGCGGGGACTTCAGCAGCTGGTCCTTAAGATATTGGGGGAGGACTCATTGTCTGCCCCTCTGTGAAGAAAGAATGGCACATAGTGTATTCAGGAGGCCCTGGGCCCTTGAGTGACAGCCCCAACATGGGGGTGGGGGATGTTTGCTCTGTTTCCCGTGTGGGCACCTCCCTCGGGTGTGGCACCAAGCCAGGAAGTCCCCTGGGCCTGGGCGTGGCCGGGCTCTGCTCTGATAAGGGCCAGCTGTGGGGCTGTGATGGGCACCCTGACCAGCTGGGCCAGCTGCTGCTTGGAGGCCGCAGTCCTGGGCCTGATGTGGTTTAGGTCCTACCCGCTCCTTCCTGCTGGTGTGTCCTCTGGGCACGGGGGTGTACAGGCAGCCGGGTGGCCTGGGGTGAGCAAGCCTGAGTCCTTGGCCTCCCTGGATTTGTGGCCTCCAGTGCCTGCCTCTCAGAGATGAGAGTGTCATTCGGCCTCCCAGGACCAGTACTGGAATCCTCTGGTGCACACTTCTCAGAACACTGACATTTTCTCACCAAGGGTGGCCCTGCTTCACCAGCATGGTGGCAAACAGGAGGTGGCTGCCAGAGGCCTCAAGTCTCAGTCTCAGGTTGGCAAAACGCTAAAGAAGGATCAGTTCTCACTCTCGCCTCTCTCTCTCTCTCTCTCTCCTCCTCTCTCCTTCTCTCCTAGGCCAAAAGGAAGCTGGACCTGGAGGGTCTCGGGAAGCCTGCGGTCCCTGAATTTCGGACTCCCAAGGGGAAGTGCTTCCGAGTGGATGGCCTTCCCAGCCCCAGAAGTAGGCTTCTGCTGGGGCGCATGAGGGGAAGGTGGGGCAGGGACGGGGCAGCGGCCTGAGTCGGCAGGAGTGGTGTTTGGCCCACAGTGAAAATAGACCACACTTGCTGATTTTCCAAGGTTTCCTATGTGTTCTCACTTAACCCTGCCCAGTAAATAGGATTATCTCGTTCTGATGCAGCTGACTCAGTCTTTGCCAGGGTCCCACAGGTAGCCTGGAGTCAGGACAGAAACATACTCGAGCCTTGCTTTGCTTCTGAGGCACCACGCTCAGGCTCTAAGTCTGAGGACCAGTGTTTATTTGGGGGGGGTTCGCCCTTGCAAGGAGGCTCAGTTCCAGCCCCAATCCCAGCCAAAACTGGAAGACCACACTTCCCCAGCCAAGCACCCTCTAGCTCTGTGCCTCTGATTTTCTTTCTTTTTATTTTTTATTTGTATTAGTACCTATTTGCAGGACATAATGGTTACATCCCTCGTGTGGAATTGATCCATGTACACTGCACATCGTAATTTCTTTTCTCATCCATTTTTCCTTTCCTCCTCCATCTCCTCCCCATTTGAGAAAGATCTATCTGCCTGCATCCTATTATCTATCTTTTATATTTGAATCTTTATAATTTCAGTTTCTCATATAAGAGAAGCCATGCAATATTTAAGCCTAATTTACTTCACTTAACATTATGGTCTCAAGGCACATTCATTTGATTACAGATGACTCAAGTTTATCTTCCTGTCTGACAGGGTAGTACTGTGTTTCCCATAAATGCCAGATTTTCTTTCTCCATGCATCTGTTGATGAACATATAAACTGCTTCCAAAATGTAGCAGTTATGAACTGGGCTGCCATAAGCGTGGGTATGCGTGTGTTTAACTCTTTTGGAAGCTAGCTGTAATGTGATGTCTTTAACCCTTTCAGGAAGATACTTAGAAGGGGACTAGCTGGGTCAAATGGAATATCCAGTTTTAGGATTTTGAGGACTCTTCATACTGATTTCCACAGTGGTTGTACTAGTTTACATTCTCACCAGTGTAGAAGGGTTCCTCTATCTCCCAACAGCCAATTTTTTTGTTTTTTGTTTTTCTTTATTGGGGATCAACCTTGTTGTGCTTGTCAGGCAGGTGCTTACGCTGCTGAGCTAAATCCCCAGCTCAATTTGTTTTTTTTTTTTTTTAACAAAAGCAGTACACATAGGGTAAAAAAGGGCTGGGGATTTAGCTCAGCAGCATAAGCACCTCCCTCCCAAGCAGGTGGTCTTGCAAGCAGGCGGTCGTGAGTTCAGTGGTTGTGAGTTCAATCCTTGGTACTGATTTAAAAAAAACATTAAAAGCTACCAAACAAAAAGCTCAAACTGTGAAGCAGGATGTTAAATGAGGTAAAGTAACTAGTAATACGCTTTATATATCTTTCTAGAAATATATATTATACTGTAATAATAAAATAATGAAGAAGCATCAAAGAAACCAAAATTTTCATTAGTTCACTCTGAACTTTCTGTAAGAGACTCAGCTCAGGGTGGAGCCCAGGCTAATCAGATACTGACAGAGCTAAGTGATGCGAGGCAAAGAGGGGTTTGACTTAATCCAAGCTATTCACCATATCAGTGATCTGAGAAGTGAGCATTTAGAAGGGGTGAGTCCTGTTTTCAAATGATGCTCCATCTCTGAGACTCAGGCCCTGGAGGCCCTCAAATCCATTGAGGCAGGAGGATTTTGAGTTCTAGACTGGGCTGGGTTACATAGAGAGACTCTATGTATCAAAGAAAAATAGAGAGAGAGCTCAGAAGCCCAACTGGAGTCTTCCTAAAGATAAATCAGTATTCCAGTTAAAATAGGAATTTCAGCAACTCACTGGGAGAAACACTAGTTTCCCCAGAATTAATGAAGAAGGTATGTGAATGGGTGGGATACCAGTGTCCAGGTAGGTTTCTGACCCGACTTGACCAATCTGACCTCTTTGTTGAACCCTAGGGGGCTCATTTATAAAACAAAGCACAGCTAGATCAGGAGTGATGAGGAAGTTTCTTCTCCACTTGATTGGCAGAGGCTGCTGAGCTACAGCATTGAAGAAGTTTAAAGCTTAGCAGGACTAGTGAAAAACAGTGCAATCAATTAGTAATGTCTGCCTTGTGCACAAAATGTGACAGAGTACTGTGTGCCAAACACTGTCTGTTAAGGAATTCTGAATGAATTCCTTCCAGAGGAATCTGAGACTCTGTGACTCCAGTTCTAGAACTAGTTTGGCCACTGACCTGCTATGTGACTTGCAAGTCACTTGATTGCAAAAGTCCCCCTGTGGTTTACAGTGCTGCAGCTGAGATGTATGTGGTCTTGCAACATCAACCTCACTGAGAAAGGAACCCTTTTCATGAGCCTGTCCCATCTGATGTTATTTGACTGATTCTTCTCAGATAATACATGGGAAGAAAAAACAACTGTGCATCTACAAAATGTTCTCAAATCCAGGCTTGTCAGTCACCTTCTACCCTAAATCCAAATTCCTGGCCTACAGGGTAATGGTAGAGAAGGAAAATTGGAGTGGGATGGTCTGGATTTGAATCCTAGTTTTGCCACTTTCTAGCTGAGTGAGCTGAGGAAGTTACTTCATCTGCCTGTGCCTCGGTTTTCTCATCTGAAGAATGGGAGTAGTTGCACAGCAATCTGCCAGAGCGTTGTAAGGCTTAAATGTGTTTATGCATGGCAGGTGCTCAGAGCAGTGAGCTGCACACAGGAAGCAGGTCTAGTAGTTATGGGGGGGGGCGGGGGCCTGGGCTTCCTGTCCTGACAGTGCACCCTGGCTGTGAGTCGCTCTCCGGGTAGGTATCAGGTTTCCCATAGTGGTGAAGGCCCACCTCGTGGTAGAGGGCTGTAGAGGGAGTTATGGGCCAGGGTAATGGAGGGGATCCTGCAGGGAGCTGGCCCTCCCTGAGCTGGAGGGAACCTTTTTCCCTTCAGCACCCAAGTCCCCTGGAGAGAAGACTCGGTATGACACGTCACTGGGACTGCTCACTAAGAAGTTCATTTACCTCCTGAGCGAGTCCGAGGATGGGGTCCTGGACCTGAACTGGGCAGCGGAGGTGCTGGACGTACAGAAGCGTCGCATCTACGACATCACCAATGTCCTGGAGGGCATCCAGCTCATCCGCAAGAAGTCCAAGAACAACATCCAGTGGGTGTGAGTGCCTGGGCAGGGGCGGGTGGGTGCCTGCGCTGTGAGTGGCGCCGGGAGCATAGCCAGTGTCGTGGGCGGCACAGAGGCCAACATTTTTGGGCACAAAGGCTGGGGGTGGATCAAGAGCAACCAAAGGTTTTCATGCTGGGTCAGAGCCAGCGTCTTTGAAGTGAGGTGGAAGAGTAGGTGTAAATGCTTGAGTAAGAGCAGAACGGAAGACAATTTCTGGGTTTAAAGATCTGAGAAGACCCCAGATACTCCCTCTGTCAGAGATCCCAAGATCTCCATCTCTTAGCTTCAGAAATCTCTGAGCTCCTGGAGCTCAGTAGGAGCTCAGTGGATTCCTCTTCCTAAGCCTGCAAGGCCTTGAAGAGGAGACTTTGAAGCCCTGGTGTGAGCCCTAAGAAAACCCCCACAAAGGACTCAGGTCCTCCCACTTCCCTTTAGTTTGGGACAGGCTGAGGCATAGGGATGGACTGAGTTGAAAGCTTTAATTTTGTTTCTTTTGGTATTGCAAATCAAACTCAGGGCCTTGCGCTTGCCAGGCAGGCGCTGTGCTGCTGAGCTAGCTATATCACCCAGCCCGAAAGCTGTATAAAAATGGAGCTCAGGCCTTGACTAATTTCTTCTTAGCCCAGCCCCTAACCTCAAGTTCCAGTCCATGGTCAGTCCCGGGGAGCTTGGTTGGCCCGCTGATTTGCACAACCCCATGGGTGTGACACCATCTCAGACCACGTGACTAGCCTCCTCCTGGAGCCATTGGTGCAACTCTGCCTAGTAGTCCTGGGGGTGGGGTCCCTGGACGTGCATGGACACTGATGTTGGGGGCTGCTCTATTCCCAGAGGCAGGGGAATGTTTGAAGACACCACCCGGCCTGCGAAGCAGCAGCAGCTGGGACAGGAGCTGAAGGAGCTGATGAGCACCGAGCAGGCCTTGGACCAGCTCATCCAGAGCTGTTCCCTGAGCTTCAAGCACCTGACCGAGGACACAGCCAATAAGAGATATCCTGTTCACGGGACGGGGTCGGGAGTAGATTTTCCTTGTGATATTTTACAAATAAAACCAATTATGTAGTTATCTGTACTGAGGATTGAACTCAGGGCCTTTGTACTGAGCTATATCCCCAACCCTTTTTAAAAATTTTTGTTTTGACATAGGTTCTTTTTTTTTTTGAGACAGGGTCTCACTACATAGTTTAGATTGTCCTTGAACTCACCACTCAGGCTAACCTTCAACTCACGGCGATCCTCCTGCTTCAGCCTCCTGAGTGCTGGGATTATAGGTATTGAGGCAAGTTCTTGCTAAATCACTATGTTGCACAGCCTGATCTCAAACTTTAAACCTTTGCCTCAGCTGCCCAAGTAGCTGGGATTACAGTCATGTGCCACTGTTCCTGGATAGTACCTTTCTTTACATCTGGGGAATGGAGGGAGTGGGGAAGAAATAGTGAGCTCCTAATTTAAGGTAGTCATAGTTCCTTTGTGTGTGTGTGTGTGTGTGTGTGTGTGTGGTACTGCGGATTGAACCCAGGGCTTCATGCTGAGCTACGTCTGCAGCCCTTTTAAATTTTTTATTTTGAGACAGGATCTTGCTCAGTTACTCACAGTGGTTTCAAATTTGGAATCCTCCCTCATCCTCCCAGAGTGCTGACCTGCACTCCCATACCCAGTTCCTTAACCACACATTTATGTGTTATTTAAATGTAATTATGCGGGGCTGGGGATTTAGCTCAGCAGCATAAGCGCCTGCCTTGCAAGCAGGCAGTTGTGAGTTCGATCCCCGGTACGGATAAAAAAGAAAAAGACAAAAAAAAAAAAAAAAAAAGAAGCCAAAATATAATTATGCATCTACTATGTATAATATTTTTCGGTCTGACTTTCTCCATTTGGTGTATCACTATAGATATTTTTCTGTGTTATATCTTTCCAGTCCATTAGGTTGACCCACATGAAATTGCTATTTGGCTACTGTTTACTTTCAGTCAAGCAAGTTCATATGGTCGAACCTCATACTTAAAGTGGTTTGAAGAGCTAGGACAGTAGCATATAAAACCCAACTACTTGAGAGGCCGATGCAGGACAAGTGCAAGATTAAAATCGCAATTTTGAGATTTTTGTCTCAAAACTGGAAAAAAAAGAAATCGTTTCAAATTGTCCTGCTCAGACTATATTCTGGTTTGTTGATAAGACCCAGAATTGATACGAAGTTTTCCATTCTTATAAGCAACATAGCAATGAATAGCTTCAGTGTAGACTGTTTCCCCCTATTTTTGCTCTTGCCTGGGGCTGTGTTCCTAGGGTGGAAATGCTGAAGCCAGTGGACATGGACTTCGCGAGGGCACTTTCATGTTTTTCCAGATGGTTTCGTGTCTCATTGGGTTTTGGATCTGACCTGGTACTTTTGGAAGGATCTTAGACATTTTGAGAAATACAAGGAAATTTTTAAAATTCTTCTAGCCGGACGTGGTGGTGTGTGCCTATAATCCCAGCATGCGGGGCTGAGACAGGAAGATCAGCAAAATTTTGAGGCCAGCCTGGGTTATTTGGTGAGTTCAAAGCCAGCCTGAGCTATGTAGTGAGACCTTATCACAACCCTCACCTGACAAAAGTCTTCTTGCTAATGATCTAGCTTGAGAGACAGTCTTTATATAAAAAGTAGATATTAAAAAAGTGGATATATATATATATATATATATATGATTAAAAGGCAGCATTTTAAACAGATGAAGTATCTCAGTTTGCTAAAGGAATTCAAGGCAGCTATATTGAAAGGCCAAGTTATTGTGTTTAGGGTTTCTGAGCTGCATAGGAGCGAGAGAGTGATTCAGAAGATTACAGAGGTGCCTGGAGGTTTGATATTTTGGGGTTCAGGGGTTTGAGACAGGGTCTTACTGGATACTCCAGGCCAGTCCCAAACCCAGTATGTAGCCCAGACAGGCCTCACAACTTTCTAGTGGGGGCTGGGGATTTAGCTCAGTGGCATAAGCACCTGCCTTGCAAGCAGGCAGTCGTGAGTTCGATCCCTGGTACCGATAAAAAGGAAAAAGACAAAAAAAAAAAAAACTTTCTAGTCTTCCTGCCTCAGCCTCCCAGGTGTTGGGATTACAAGCGTTGCCCACCATTGCTGACTGGGAGTTTCAATTTTGAATGGTTGCTTTCCTTGACTCCTGCTCCTACGCTGGCCTACGTGACTTACCAAGACATCCGTGCTGTTGGCAACTTTAAGGAGCAGACAGTGATCGCAGTCAAGGCTCCTCCGCAGACAAGACTGGAGGTGCCAGACAAAGCCGAGGTGAGAGGGCGAGCTTTTGATGCAGAGCAGGACTGGAGGGCCCCGTTCAGTTTTGCTAACTCTGTCCCTGGCACTGCGCAGCCCCGAGCTCTCCTGGTCCATTTTGGTGCCCGTGGCAACACCAGTGGCTTCTAAGCTGGTGAAGCAATCACAGAAGCTGGAAAGGGTAACAGAGGCTGAGGCAGGAGGATCTCAAGTTCAAACTATGCCTACACAAGTTAATGACTTAGACTCCATCTTGAAATTAAAAATATAAAAGGGCTGGGGATGTAGCTCAGTGTGAAGGCCCTGGGTTCAATCCCCAAGTACCACCAAAAGGAAAAAAAGAAAAGGCAATACTGAGGTGAGGGCTGGGCATGTAACTCAGTGGTAACACACTTGTCTAGCATGTCCAAGGCCCTGGGTTCAATCCTTAGCACCGCAGAAAATAAAAGATATTAGGGTTTGTCCATGTA
Source organism: Cavia porcellus (assembly GCF_034190915.1). NCBI lineage: Eukaryota > Metazoa > Chordata > Mammalia > Rodentia > Caviidae > Cavia > Cavia porcellus. The sequence goes on along the minus strand of NW_026947508.1, from coordinate 17,734,069 downwards.
GAACACTGTGTGAGGAGCTATGCATGTGCCTGAATGGCTCCTGTGCAGTCGTTTGGGGGACGGTGGGGCACAGTGGGGAGCAAGTGAGTGGAACCCGAGGCTTTCACCCTGAGCCACATCCCTAACCCCTTTCTATTTTCTATTTTGAGGTTGTCTTGATTCACTAAGTTGCCCAGGGTAAGCTTGAACTTGTGAACCTCCTGTCTCAGTTTTCCAGAATGCTAGGATTATAGATAAATGCCACTAGGCCTGGCTTTGTGTGCAGTCCCCTGCGGGCAGGGGTGGGAAGGCCAAGTGTCAGGAGTCCTGGTTATAGGCAACAGAAAGCCAGGACTAATCGGCACAGTCCAGAGGGGCAGAGGGAGGGGACCATGTGAGGAGTCCAGGGGAAATTTGCAGACAAGACAAGGTGCCCAAGCTGTGACTTAAAACTCTCTGGCTATCTGTCCCCAGACCCCCTGACCCTCTCCGTTCCCAGCTGGGTTGTCCCCTTGATGGCAAACAGAGCTTTGTATACCAGCTCAGCAGCGCCCTGCTCCAGCCCTGGAAGGGAGCTTGTTTCCCATTAATTCCAGGTCCACCTGGGTCCAGTGCCTCCTGGCACAATCTTGTCCCTCTAAATTTTCCAAGTTCAGCCCCTGAAGTTGGGGAGCCTCATGCCCTCCACAATGCATAACCAGTAGGTGCGGGGAGTCGATTCCCAAAGGAAAATCAGAATGTTCCCGTTAGAAGGGGCCAAGAGGTTGGGCGGCAGGACAGTAGTGCCCACCCAAGCCAGGCTGGCGGACGTCAGTGACCAGCTCAAGGACTGACCTGCTCACGTGCACCATGCCAGCCACCTGTCTCACTGCACACAGTGATCCGGGAGCTCACAGCAATGACACGGCTTCTCTTTCTCCCCAGGAGAACCTGCAGATTTATCTAAAGAGCACTCAGGGACCCATCGAAGTCTACCTGTGCCCGGAAGAGGTGCAGGAGCCCGACAGTCCTGCCAAGGAGCCCCTCCCTTCCACCTCCGCCCTCAGCCTCAGCCCCAGCCTGGACTGCGCCCCTGACCCTGACCCTGGGGTCTCGGAACCTGCAGCCTCCTCAGGTAGGGGCAGGAGGTGGGCAGAGTGGCCTCAGTGTCCTCTTTGGCGCTTGCATCTATTGGACACCTCGCACCTTCCAGTGGCTGGGGCACAGTCGTCTTCCCACCTGTGTGCATTGCACTCCCCGCTTTGGGAAGCACGTGTGTACCCCTGTCTTAATAAGAAGTTGGTGCTGTGCTGGGGCAAAAGAGGGTCTGGATTTGAATCCCAGCTGTGCCCTCTTACCAGCTGTGTGTGCTCAGACACATGACTTACCACTTTTGGTCTCAGTTTCCTCAGCTGTGCGTTGGGCATAGTAGTTAGTAATATGGAACTCTTAGGTTACTGTGGGATTAAGGAGTTCAAAAGTAAATCTCTTATGCAGGGCATGGTTGCACATGCCTGCAGTCCCGGTGCTCGGGAGGCTGAGGCAGAGCTGATCCAAGTTTGACGCCAGCCTGGGCTACATCGTGAGTGAAAGGCCAGCCTGAGTTGCAGAGTGAAACCCTGTCTCAAAAAGCCAAAAAGAAAAAAAGTAAAGCGCTTGGCCTGGCAGTAACCACGGGCCACTGTCATCACTGTGCCACTGCTGCCAGGACTGCTGTTACTGTGAGGGCTGCTAGCGGCACAGCCCTGCACACAGTAACCCCACGGTGAGCCGAAAGTGTCCGGTTCTCAAGGAGGCTCAGAGCTTTATTGGAAAGTAGTAGCTGAGGTTTTTTGAACCATGTGGGGGGACAAGTACTCGCACCTCACGCTGTTCCTCATAACATTTCTTGGACTAGGCTCTATTTCCAGTTTAGAAATAAATAAGCTGAACCGCAGAGGTGATGTGAGTTACCCTAAGCCTCCCAGCTGGGAGGCTGCACAGCTATGTCGCGAGCGTGTGTGTGTGTGTGTGTGTGTGTGTGTGTGTGTGTGTGTGTTACTGAGCACTGAGCCTGGGGCTTTCACACAGCTACAACCCCAGCCCATTTCTATTTTTGATTTTGAGACAAGGTCTCGCTAAATTGTGCAGGCTGGCCTCAAATTTGTAACCTCCTGCCTCAGCCTCCCAGAGGGTTGGGGTTACAGTTGTGCCCAGTGTCACACCCAGGCTGTGTTTTGAATTTGGTCTCCACATTCCTATCCGTCTACACAGGCAGAAAGTAAACCGAGGAAGGGGCTCCTGGGTGGTAGAGCTGGTGCCACCTGGCAGGAAGCTGCCACAGAGTGAAGAGGCAGGGAAGCCCTAAGAGACTAAGGAGGGCAGGAGTCCAGAGAGGCAGAGTGGCAGCTGCAAAGACCCTTCGCGCTATGTGGCTTCTGCCGTTCGTGGGGCTCTGCCCCAGGTTAGCCTGGCAGGAGTCCTCAAGGTCCTGCAGCCAGCCTTCCTCTTTCTGTTTTGTTAGCAGCGAGATTCCCTTCTCTAGGATCCCTGTGTTTAAATCAAGGCAAAGCTAGAGCTGGTCTGATGGAGGATGCTTGGTGGGGGTGGTGGGGTGGAGTCTGCGGAACATGAGATTAAAGAAATCTCATTACTTTAATTTGAAAGTTGACAAACTTGCCTGATGGTCAAAGCTGGCCTGCTTTTATATGATTCATGAGCTAAAAAGGGATTTAAAAAAAAAAAACCCTGGGGCTGGGGATTTAGCTCAGCGTCATAAGCACCTGCCTTGCAAGCCTGTGGTTGTGAGTTCGATCCCTGGTACCGGTAAATAAAACAAAACAAACAAAAACCCTTGCTCCTTCCACGCCCCCTGTGGTACTAGGGATGGAACCCAGGGCCTTTGCATTGAGCTCCTGTTAGTCTCTATTTTGAGACAGATCTCACTAAGTGACACAGGCTGGCTTTGAACCTGTGATCCTCCTGCCTCAATCTCTCAGGAGCCTGGGATGGCAGGCGGTCACCACCACACCCAGCTCAGAGTCCCTTTTCTTTGCTCTTCTTTCAAATAAAATGTGCCCAAGAGTCCCTGGCATTTACATTTTTAGAGTTGAGGGGAAACCACTGTGTTACAGAGATCACGAGTGTCCCACAAAATCTAAAACGCTGTCTGGCCTTTTAGGAAAGTTGATTGATCCTGAGCTAACTCAACCCTTGGTTTGACACGTGAATAAACTAAAGTCCCCAGGAGGGCAGGTGACTTCTCCAAGGTCACACAGCAAGTTGATGGTAGACATGGGACCAGCGTCCAGACTCCCAGCTCTTCTTTAGTGATCTCCCCTGTGTTTGTGGCCGTGTCTGGGGCCCAGGGCATCTCCCTGTGCCAGCCATCTGGCCCGAGGGCACCTCCCCACTGCCTATCTCCTACCCCAGCCCCGTGCCCCACCCTGTTGTTTCTCCTGCTGTTCTGCCTTCTGTTCAACATGTGTGCACTCTGGAGTTAGAACCACCTGTCCTGAGTCCTCAGGCGGAGGTGACAGACCCCACTAGAGCACCCAAGGGTGAAGCTGCTGCCAGATTAAGACCTGAGCCAAGCTGAGGGTGGTGCATACCTGTAATCCCAGCACTTGGGAGGCTGAGACAGGATAATTGCCATGAGTTTGAGGCCAGTTTGGGATACACAGTGAGTTCAAGGCCAGCCTGGAATGTATAAGGAGACTCTGCCTAAAAAAAAAGGAACAGGCTTTCCTGAAGGACTTCACTTACCTACATGCATACCCACACATCCATATTCTGTTTTCTGCCCTGAAGCACAGGGATTTGAGGCCTGAGCACCAGAGACCAGGCCCAAAGTGGAGGTCATTCCTGTCTTGCGACCTGGGTCCTTAGCCCTGGTTCTGAAATCCCCAGGAGGGTTGCTAACCCTTTGCAGCCTCAGTTTCCCTCATTTGTAATAGAAGAGATTTGAACAACAGTTGCTTCTAAGCCTCCTCCAGGCTCTGGCATCCTGCAAAAACCCTCAATGAAGCTGACAATGCAGTATTTGAAATTGGGAGACTTGGGTTCCGGCCTGTACCTCACCTCTTGGTGACGGTGGGGAAGTCACTTTAACTCCTCCAAGTCTTGGTTTTGGTATCTCTAAAATGGGGCACTTACAATACCCTCCTCAAGCTGTGTGTGATGGATGCGTGCCTGTAGTCTTAGCTGCTTGGGAGGCTGAGGCAGGAGGATCACTTGAACTGAGAAATTTAAGGCCAGCTTGGTCAACATAGTGAAACCGTGTCTCAGCAAACAAAGAATTCCCTCGTGAATAGCAGGCAAGTTACAGGAGATGCTGCAGCCTGAGTGGCTTTTAAACAGCTGATATGAACTGAGTGCTGCCGTGTGGGGCCTGGTGAAGGTCAGGGGGCAGAAGCCCACCATGGAGAGTGTGGCGGAGTCACAATTACAAAGGGCAGGTTGGATGAGGGGCAGGAAAGCAAGGTCCAGCCTGCAGAAGGAATTTCCATACACCTCATCTCGGGTGACTTCCAGTGACTTTGCCAGGTGGATCTTTGTTTTTCCACGTGAGACAACAGCCCGAGTCCAGCACCTCATAGGAGAAGGGTATATGCCAAGAAATGGAATTGCTGAATCATATTGTAATTCCTTTTTTTGTTTTTGAGACAGGGTCCTGCTGTGTAGCACAAGTTGGCTTTGAACTCTATGAGGCACAAGCTGGCCTCAAACTCGTGGCTATTCTCCTGCCTCAACCTCCCAAGTACTGGGATTATAGGCGGGTGCCACTACGCCCAGCTATAACTCCATTTTCAATTTTTTTATGTGTGTGGTGCTAGGGATCACACCCAGACCTCATGCAGTCTGCCACTGAGCCATGTGCCAGCCCTCCGAGTTTTGACTTTTTGAGGGATGCTGTTATCCAGAGTGGTTGTACCATTTTATAGTCCTACCAGTCACACAGAAGGGTTCTGACTTCTTTACACCCTCGCAGCTCCTGTTTTGGAAGGTAGCAGCTCCTGGGTGTGAGGCGATACGCCACTGTAGTTTTGATTTGCATTTCCCGAGTTAGAGACATTGAGCATCTGTTTGGTGCTCACTGCCTATTTGCATATCTTTTTTTTGAGAAACATCTATTCAAGTCCCTTGTCCATTTTGAATCAGGTGTTTTGTTGTTGAGTTTTAGGACTTCGCTATATAGATTCTGGGTTTATCTTATTTGCAAATATTCATATTTCCCCCCGTTCTATGGGTTACCTTTATTCCCTGTTGATATTGTCTTTTGGTATATAAGATCTCTTTCTTTCTTTCTTTCTTTCTTTCTTCTTTTCTTTCTTTCTTTGTTTCTTTCTTTCTCTCTTTCTTTCTTCCTGTCCTGGGGATTGAACCCAGGGCCTTTGCACTGAACAACATCCTCAGGCTTTGTTTGTTTTGAGACAGAATTTACTGAGTGTGCCCAGGTTTGGCTTGAATTTGTGATCCTCCCACCTCAGCCTCCCAGAATGCTAGGATTACAGGTATTCACCACCCTACCGAGTTAAATTTTTATGAAGTCCAATTTGTCAATTTTTTTTTTTTATTGCTATTGCTTGGCCTTTGGTGTCATCAAAGAAATCATTGAAAAATCCATTGTCATGATGCTTTTGTCCTGTTTTCTTCTAAAATTTTTATAGTTTTAGATCTTAATTTTAGTCTTTTACTTGGAATTGATTTTTTAAAAAATAAGGATCCGATTTTATTTCTTTGCACGTGAACATCTGGTTTTCAGCACCATTTGTCAAAAGGACTGTCCTTTAGGGAGGATGTTTTTTGTTGTCGTTTTTGTTTTTTGAAACATTCTCATTATGCAACTCAGGCTGGCCTTGAACTAACTATGTAGCCCAGGTTGGCCTTGATCTCATCGTGATCTTCCTGCCTCAGCCTTCTGTGTGCTGGGATTTCAGGCATGCAGCACCATGCCCGATCTGGGAGGCTGCTGTGGGAAGATACAGATTATTAGAATATGTGTGTGCATAGAAGGGAATGATGCAGGAAAAGAAGCAATGATTTGGATGCAGAAGCTGGGAGAAGAACTGGGCTTGGACAGCAGGACACCTGCCCACTGGAGGGGAGAAGCTGTGAGATCTGGGGATGACTTTTCTCTGTTTGTCTGCAGTGTCAACACCAACTCCCCAGCAGGACCCGCCACCACCGCCACCACCACTGCCACCATCCCTCGTCCCTTTGGAGGCCACTGACAGTATGCTGGAGCTGACCCATCCACTGCTACAGCAGACCGAGGACCAGTTCCTGTCTCCGACCCTGGCCTGCAACTCCCCTCTGATCAGTTTCTCCCCGCCCCTGGACCAGGACGACTACCTGTGGGGCCTGGACAGTGGTGAGGGTGTCAGTGACCTCTTTGACTCCTATGACCTTGGGGACCTGTTGATTAATTGAGCAGCCTCGCCTGCCCTCAGCAGCGCCATACCTGTCTCTACCTCCTCACAGACAGACCGACGGGCCCCCTGCCCGCATGGGGACGTTGGACACGGGGTGCAGGCCTCAGGGCATGACGGCCATCTCTCCTTCCCAAACTGCCTGCTCGCGGGTGTCTGGGAGATGTGGCGGATGTGGGTGAAGAGGGTGTCAGGGGCTGGGTCCTGTCCTTCCTCTTCTGACCTCTAACCTCTCACAGGAAGGACCACAGGTACAGGGACCAGGTTCAGGGAAAGGCCCTGCCACCTCCTTTTGAGAGATACTTAGGACCTTTGATTTCTCAAGAAGCACTTAATGCCTTTGTATTTATTTCAGGTTGAGTTTTGTTTGTTTGTCCTCCCTGAGTTTTAGCAGGGAGAGTGTTCTAGTTTCTAGCAAAACTTCTCAGTCAGACCTCAGCCAACTCCCCGGTTTTCCCTCAGCGGTGGGGACTGGGTGTCTGAGGAGTTGTCCAGTTTGCTGGTATGCTAATTGCACTTAGGCCTTGTAATTCTAGTAAGTGCCAAGCCTTAGATCTCTTCCTGCTCTCAGCTGACATACCCAGCCGAAGTGGCAGCCCAGAGAAGGTTCTAGTAGCCATCCTGAGGCAGGCAACATCGAGGCTTCTGAAGAACAGGAGCAGACAGTTAAGGAGTTGTCTTCCTACAGAATTCCTTCGCTCTCTCTCGCTGTAGAAGGAAGAAGCTCCAGGGAGTCAGGAGGGAAGAGCTCCTGAGGAAACATGGGAATTGGGGAGGCAGCTGTCATGGCTGCCGTGGGCTCCTTCCCTCCCAGACCACGGCAAGGCGGAGGCAGGAGAACTGGACAGAGGAGTAAAGTGAAAACAAGAAGCCTCGGAAAGGAGCCCCAGGAACCGCTAGTAGCCTCTCCTGGTTCCCTGGGAGGGTTTTTTTTGTTGTTGTTGTTTTCCAGACTTGGAAGGAATCTTTTTTCTTTTTTAAACTGGGAGTTGAACACAGGACCTTTGCACTGAGCTTTTGAAATGGGGTCTTGGTAAACTTCCCAGGCTGGATTGGAACTTGCAGTCCTCCTGCATCAGCCTCCCAGAGGGCTGGGGACACGGCATGCCTCACCATGCCTGGCTGATTCTTTAAGGTTCTCCTTTTCCCCACCAGCCCTCACAAGACCTCCAAGGACAGAGGTGATCAGGGCTGGGTGGCGCGTTTACTCATTTTGTCACTGGAATGCGGAAAGGGTGACAGGGAAGGGCCTTGACTGGGGACCAGGCCGCTGCAGCTGATGAAGAGATGGGCTGGTTGCCTCCCCCTCGGGCCTGGGGGCCCCAGAACATCTTTTGACTCCACCCCCAATCCTCCAGAGGCTTGGCCACCCCACACATCGCTGTAGCAGCTGGGGACAGGGACTTAGTGCTCCTGCCCCACCCATCAGGGATGGCTGACTCGAGGCTGTGCCTTCTGCAGAGGGGCACCTGAAGGTGAAGGTCTGAGGGGCCTTCTGCCCACCCTCAGGGAGCTAGGGGTTCCTCAGGGACTTGGCTGGGCAGCACTTTCTGTTTAACTTTGTAGCATTAAGTTGATTTAAAATATGAAGTTGGCTTCTTGGGGTTGCTCCCGAGCTGGCTGGCTGGATGTGAAGTCTGGAAGGGGGGCTTACCTGGGCGTGGGGCCCCAGGTTGGGGGTCAGTCTTGCCTTGCCTCTGGCTCACCAGCCTGGAGCCTCATACTGGCACCTCCTAGGAGCGTGAGCCGCCCACAGATGCCCCCACTATTGTTTTGTGTGCTTGACTCCACCCCTAAACACCCCAGGTCTCATCAGAAGTCCATCAGGACCAAGGCACCACTAGTGCCCCAGGGGTGGGGGTCAGGAACTGCGCGCAGCGTGGTTTGGAGCACGTGGCGTAGCTCTCCTGAGATCTCCACTGGGCTGCCTTTTGCCTGGTACCAATTCTGAGGTTCCAAGCACTTAACCTCCATGCCTTGGGCTCAGGCTGGAGCTTTCTCCTAGCATTAAATTGGAGAGAGGAGAAGGCACCCTCAGAACCCGTTTGGAATGAGTTAACTCTAAGTTGGCTTGGAATTCAAGCTCATTCCCCAGTGGCCCAGCCGGAGGGCTGGACAGAGAGCAGCTTCTTGGGCCTGGCCTGGCCTGTCCCCCTTGTAGCCTTCCTGGTAGGGGCTGGACCTTCCAGACTCAGCCCCAGGCTCAATGTTGGAAAGAACCTTGTGCCTCTTTCTTGCCAGTTAACACTTGAAACGCCCCCACTGCTTTTGTTTGTTTGTTTGTTTGTTTTGTTTTGTTTTTTTACAGTACTGGGGGGTTGAATCCAGGGTCTTCACACTCAGCTAGAGCCCCAGGCTTTTTTTTTTTTTTTTTTTTTTTTTTTTTGAGACAGGGTCTCACTAAGTTGCCTGATCAGGACTTGAACTTGGGATACTCCTGCCTCAGTTTCCCAGGGTGCTGGGCTTATAGACCTGCGCTTACTGTGGCAGGCTAAAACCTCCCCATATGGGTAGAGTGCTTGAAGAACACCATGCCACGTGGGTCCTTTGGGAGCCACACAAATTTTAAACCTAGAGCAAGAGAAAGGCCTGTTTCTGGGGTGGATATGTCTGCCAGGAAATTCCTCAGTCCCACCAGCAGTCCCCAAGTCACACATCTCCAGGGACATCAAAGGCTGGGGGACTCCAGGGAACTGGGTGACACTGAATTGTCAGTGGAGCTGGAAATTCAGAGATTTCTTAACACTGTGGAAAGTATCGGGACGCTTCCTTTCTCTACCTAACATGGCTGGCTAGCGTGGCTGCAGGGGAGAGGGAAGCTTGCTTTAGGGTGGTTTGACTTTGTTTCCCCTCCCGTCCATTCTCAGCCTCCGCCCTGTAGTTTGGCGTTGCTGAGTTTGGGTGCTCCAGTGTCTGAGCGTTGTGCGGCTTAGTGAGTTTGAAGTGAAAGTCTCTGGGCTGTTTACAACTTTCTGATTCTTGTTGTTGCATCCTGAGGTGCCCCTCACCCCGGGACCCTGTGGCCCCTCATGACATGAAGGCCACAAGCCTGGCCACCCAGCCATGCCTGGCTGAGAAGGAAAAAGTGTTGTGGGCGTCCTTTGTCTTGAGGGCGAGTGAGGGCCACGGGAACCTGGCTCCTGTGCCGGGATTCTGGGGTCACTGCCTCCGAGCCCTGCCAAGCAACAGCGGAGGCATCTCGTGTGTAATCGTGGCATTAAACGATGGCAGCTCTGTACTTCTTGTCTGTGTTGTATTTCCTGAGTGAACCTCACTACCAGCTGCGAGTCTGCTCCCCCAGAGCAGAAATGGGGCGCCATTGGCCAAGAGCACATTTTCCAGCTGATTTCCCCCCAAACAGCCTTCTTGTCCCTCCATGGCTTATGACACCTACTGTGAGAACACAGTAACTTCTGGACCTGAAACACGACCCATCCGTCTGCTTCATTTTAGGCGTTGCACTGGCTCGGTACTCTCCTCCATCTCATCCTCTGCACCAGGGATTCTCAAAGTGGAGGCCAGGACCAGCAGCCTTGGGGTCACCTTGGAGCTTATGAGCAGTGCAAATCCCAGGCTGCAACCAAGCTTGCCCAGTGAGGGGTTAGGGCTGTGACACAAAAGTCTGGGTCCTAATGAGCCTTCCAGATGCCTGACCAGCTGTAGCTTGTAACCCGAAGGCCTCTTTTCCCCTCCATTCCCTGCATCATTTTATAGGTACTGGGATTGAACCCAGAGCACTGAGCTACATCTCAGCCCGTTTTTTTGTTTTGTTTTGTTTTTTGGTTTTTTTTTTTTTTGAGTCAGGGACTTGCCAAGTTGCCCCCAGATCAGAGACCTTTCTAAAATGTAGGTCTCAGCTTCAGTGTGATAGTGCACCCCTGTAATCCTGACACTGGGATGCTGAGGCAGGAGGATGAAAAGTTTGAGGCCAGCCCAGGCACTTGAGCAACTTTGTGAAGTCCTGTCTATGAATGAATGCCTGGGAATTAACACTCGGGGGAAGGAGGGTGTTCCAAGACCCTGGGTTCAATCCTTGGGAGAAAAAGCATAGTTCTCATCATGTTGTTTACTCGGCGCCCATCAGTGGCTCCTGTCTGCCCTTGCTTGGTCACTTACAGCCTTACTCCTAGGTTGCTCCTTCCTGCCCCCCCATAGCCACACGGCTCTTGAAGTCATGTTTTCCTTCCTGGGCCTGTGTGCATGCTGCCAAACACTACCCAGGAGGCTCTGCACCCGTTTCCGCTGAGGCAGGTGCCTACATGCTCTTGAGAGCTCAGCTCGAGAGCCTTGCCGTTGGATTCACTGTATACTGCCTGTCAGCATGAGCACTTTGCATGTGGATGTGGTTATTTACAGGTATCGAATGCTCATTACACAGGAGGCACTGGGGAGATGGAGGTGCATAACATGCATACAACTGTTTGTTAATGCAGCAGCTGCGGTAACTTCACAAGAGTGGGAGGGTGTTTGGGAGAGTTTCCTTGAGGAAGAGATCTCCAAGTAATCAGGGATAGCCTGATGTTGGAACGCGTGAGGAGGAAGGACAACTCCATTCCAGGCAGAGCCATTCCCGGCAAACAAGGGCAGGTGTCATAGGAGCACTGGCCCCCGCCCATAAGGAAGGACCCTGACAGCTGAAAGCCAGAAAGAGCGCCCCGAAGCTCACCTCTGCAAGTCAGCCCAGGAAAAGGCTGAGTCCAAAGGGCTGATGGACCCTGGGAATGGTGGGATGGGAGGCTGGGTCTGGGGGTCCTGTTGGCCATGAAACACTGAGTGACTAATGGGGATGTTCTGGGACTTGACAGCAGGAAGTGGGTTTACCAGCAAGGTACAAGGACAGTGTAGTCACAGAGGGAAGCAAGGCCTGAGGCCTGGGAATTAACACGCGGGGGAAGGACGGTGTTGATGAAGCTCTTACGTTTTGGCTGGGCCCAGCACTGTCCTTCGATACACTGTAATCTCATTTAATGCCCACAACCACTGGGGGAAGTCGGTTAGTGGTCCCACTTCGTAGATGAAGAAACAAAAGTTCTAAGTTCCCAGGGAACCCCCACCCTGATGGTGGGAATGTAAGCAGCCACTTTGAGAAGTAGTTCAGTAGCTGCTGAAAACCATAAAGCCTGGGGACGTGGCTCAGTGGTAGATCGCTCACCTATCATGGGTGAGGCCCTAGGTTTGACCCCCAACATCACAAAGTAGATTAAAAAAAAAAGTCAAAATTCTTGGAGTTGGTTAATCTTAATGAGCGATTCAAGTGGACTGAGAGACCTCTAGAGTGAAACTAATCCCAGCACTGGGCGGCTTGAAGCAGGTAGATCACAAATTCAAGATCAGTTTAGGAGATATAAGAGATGTTGTCTCAAAAAAACCCAAAAATCCTGAAGAGGTGATTGGATGGTGCAGGTACTAACTTCATCAATGGGTTGAGTGGTTCCTAGCTTAATGAGCTTTACGGGGGTGAGCCTAGTTATCGGAAGTGGGTCATGGGATTTGCATCCAGGGAACTGTATCTGGCTCCTGGCCCCTTCCTTCCTGATGCTGTCCTGCTCGCTGCTTCCTGGATGCCATGAGTTAAGCAGCTGCTCTCTGCCGTGATGTTTCTGGTTTAGATCCAGCTGGTCATGGCTGCTGCAAGCATAATCCAAAAAAAGCCACTGCTCCTTGAAGTCACAGGTTTCGTGTTCCAGCAATGGGAAAGCTGCCCAATATACTCTCATGGGACCCAGTAATTCTAGGGTGTCTGCTTGAGAGGATAGGGAAGTATGTCCATGCAAGGGCAAGACTGGCATTTATGTGTTCGTGGCATTATTCATAAAAGCCTCAAGCTGGAAATATCTAAGCAATCATAAATTGGTGAATGGGCATAATAATTAGATCCATGCAATGGAATAGTACTCAGCCATAAAAAGGAAGGAGGACCTAATATCTACCCCAGTATGGTTCTTTTTTTAATTTTTTTTTCTTTTTCTTTTTTATTGGTACCGGGGTTTGAACTCACGACCGCCTGCTTGCAAGGCAGGTGCTTATGCTGCTGAGCTAAATCCCCAGCCCCCACAGTATAGTTCTTAACAACCTGCTAAGTGAAAGGAGCCAGTCACAAAGTCTCATGTAGTCTGATCACATTTACGGTATGTCTAGAATAGGATTAATTATAAGAGGGCATGAGGGCTCTTAGGAATAGAGATGCAAAAATCCTTAAAGAAAAAAACCACTAGGAAGCCAAATCCAGCAAAATAAAAAGGATTGTACACCATGGAATTTATCTCAGGAATTCAAGGTGATTTTTTCTTATTTATTTACTTTTGGTTTTTCCTTTTTTTAGAAATAAACTCAGAACAAGGGACTAAGCTCAGGACCTCTGCACTGAACTTTCATCCCCGGTCCAATTTTCATTTTTTAATTTTAAGACAGGTTTTTTCTAAGTTACCAAGTTTTCCATCCCTCTCCCAAATTTGTGATCCTCTTGCCTCAGTCTCTCAGACTGCTGAGGTTACAGGCATGCATCACAATGTCTGCCTTCAATGTTGATTTAACATAAAAAAATTATTAGTGTACCATATCAGAAGAATAAAAGGACAAAAGTCATATTCCAATAGATACAGAAAAAAATTTTCTTTTCAAAGATTCAATGCCTTTAATGATTTGGCGGGGAGGAAGTTTTTACTATGTTGCCCAAGCTGATCTTAAACTCCTGGGCTTAACTAATTGTACTGCCTCAGCTTCCTGAATAGCTGAGTCTATAGGTACTTGCCACCATACCCAGCTTCTTCTTGATATTTTATTTTTATTATTATTATTAGTGTCTTTTTCCTTTTTTATCGGTACCGGGGATCGAACTCACGACTGCCTGCTTGCAAGGCAGGCGCTTATGCTGCTGAGCTAAATCCCCAGCCCCCAACATCAAGATTTAGCCAGGACAAGGGGCTGGGGATTTAGCTCAGCGGCATAAGCACCTGCCTTGCAAGCAGGCAGTTGTGAGTTCGATCCCCGGTACCGATAAAAAGGAAAAAGACAAAAAAAAAAGGTTTAACCAGGACAATTAGGCAAGAAAATAGAGGAAGTGGCAGGAAAGACATCCCGATGGGAGGAAGAAGTAAAATTATCTATTTACAGGTAACATGGTCTTGTATATAGAAAATCCTAAGGAATCAATTAAAAAATTAAAACTTTATGCATGAACTCGGTAAGGTTGCAGCAATGATACACAAACTGACTTACACAGGCAACACAGTGCCCACTGAACTGCAGCTGGTTTCTTTGCAGAAATTGACACTCTGATGCTAAGTACATGGACATTCAAGGAACTTAGAATAGCCAAACCAATATAAAAGTTAAAAAGTTATAGAACTAACTAATTTTTAATGCAGTGCTACAGTAGTCAAGACAAGTATAGAATAAACATTACAGATCACTGGAATGGAACTAAGAATCCAGAAATAAGCCAGCAGTATGGTCAGTTGAATTTTCAACATGAGTAGCAAGACAATGAAGTGGTGAAAGAATATTCTTTCCAACAAATCATGCCAAGCCAGTGTGGTGGTGCCCACCTGTAATCCCAGCGCTTGGGAGGCTGAGGTAGGAGGATTGCTGTGAATTTGAGGCCAGCCTGTGCTACGTAGTGAGATGCTATTTCAAAAACAAACAAAGAAGCTACCAAAGTTTCTCTATATCATGGCCATTAGGAAAATGCAAATCAAAACTACAAGATACTGGGGCTGGGGATTTAGCTCAGCAGCATAAGCGCCTGCCTTGCAAGCAGGCAGTCGTGAGTTTGATCCCTGGTACCGATAAAAAATGAAAAAGACAAAAAAGAAAATGAAAAACAAAACAAACAAACAAAAAACTACAAGATACCACCTCTCACTAACTAACAGCCTGAAACAGAAAGATAACAAATGTTCACAAGGATATGGGGGACTGGAAGATTCACACACTTATACGGGGTTGTAAAATAGTAGAAGCACTTTGGAAGAATGTTTCTCACTTCCTCAAAAGGTTAATCTCAATAAATGTATAATCCAGCTATTCCATCCCTAGATAACTACGTAGAGACCAGCAAACATATGTCCACAAGAAAATGTGTGCACAAGTGTTCATAGTAGTATTACTTATAATCATCCCAAAGTAGAACAGCTCAAATATTCATCAGCTGGTGAGCAGATTAATCAAATATATATTCATGTAATGAAATATTACTTGGTAAGGAAGAAGCATGGAGTATTGATACATGCTACAACACAGGCGATTGCTGAGCCATGCTAAGTGAAAGAACATAATACATAAATTAAATAATCTCCTGTATGTAAAATATCGAGGATAGGAAAATCTACAGAGACAAAAATAGATGGATGATTGCTTAATTCTGCAGGGGAGGTGAAGGGGAGCTACTGGGCGTAGCATCTTATGGTGTGTGATGAAACCATTCTAATGTTGATGTGATGGTTACACAACATAGAAAATGGCTTTTTTTTTTTAAACTTTTTTTTTGTCCTTTTCCTTTTTATCGGTACCAGGGATCGAACTCACGACTGCCTGCTTGCAAGAAGGCAGGCGCTTATGCCACTGAGCTAAATCCCCAGCCCCGTAAATAGCTTTAAAAACCATTGAACTGTACACTTTAAGTAGGCAAACAAGCCAGGCATGGTGGCACCTGCCTATAATCCCGACACTCTAGAAGATGGAAGCAGGAAGATTACAAATTCGAGTCCATCCTGGTCAATTTAATGATTTAGTAAGAACTTGTCTCAAAAAAAAAATTGCTCAGTGTAAATCCTTAGTGTAAATCTTCAGGGTGCAATCCCTGATACTGCCAAAATAAAATAAAATAAAATTTTTTTAACCTGAAATTTTATTATGAAAATTACCAAGCATAAAGAGAAGTTGAAAGAACTTCACAGTGAACATTCACCCTGTAGCTTCTACAATCAATTTTATTATGTCTTGGTTAGGCTCAGGGGTCCACTTCCAGAGTCAGCATATTAAAGTTTTCTTTGTCATTTGCCTTAAAATTAGGATAAACTAAGGCACATCTGTAAAAGAGGAGCATCATTTAGTGCTAATAAGAAATCAGCTATCAAACCATACAAACACAGAGGGGAAATCTAAATACATGTTACAGAATCAGAGAAGCCAATCTGAAAAGTCCATACACTATGATTGCAACTGCAGGACATTCTGGAAAAGGCAGAACTGTAGGGTCAGTAAAAAGATCATTGTGTGCAGGCAGCTGAGTTAGTTAGAAATATTAGAGGCAGTCAGACAGGGCTGGGCTCTCAGCGGAGCCAGTGCAGGAGACTAGATGCCTGGCACCCTTGGGGAGGATAGACACCTCTGCTGGGGACAGATCTCAAGACAAAAGGCAAAACAAATGCAACCACACGCTTAAGGACAAACATCAGGGACTGATGCTCTAAATAGGTGTGGATGCTTTAGGAAGCCAGGGGTCCCAACCTCCTGCAGGAAGAGGCACTGCTCTTTTTTTTTTTTTTTTAATCTTTTTTTTTTTTGAAAAGAATAAATGAGAAAGAAAACAAAATGGGGTCCTGCAATACAAAAGGATGGACATGATTTAAAAATCACAATACAAGGTGATCTACAATGGTTACTGTGATGTCTCTTGTTATCTTCAATAGAATTGCCCATATCATCAGACAGTAAAACTGAACATAGCAGTACAGAACAAAATCAATAAAAACAAAGCATTGGAGACATTATAGGACTTCAAAAGCGGATAATAGTCAGACCAGAATGGATATCCTAGTGAATCTTACTGTCTTCATAGTAGTCGCTTATACTCTTCGACTTGATACTATCAAACAACAGATTAGAATAAAATCAATCAAGACAAGACTGATTTTATTTGAAAAGAAACATAGAAGCACAAATCCTAAATAAAAAACAAATATAGTTTTGCAAACAATCCCGGCCAAGTTGGAAGACCCAGGAACACAAGGGCATTATCGGCACATTTGCCGCCACATTCTGAGGGTTCCCCTTGTGTGAATGTGCTACACTCGGGGGTTGGGAGTGCAAATCAGTGGTAGGTCCGTGCTTAGTGTGCAGGCGACCCTGGTCCATCCCCAGAGCTCTCCTTACACACAAAGAAAGAAAAGAAAAATACCCAGGTTCAGTCACTTCTCTCCTGGACAAGGGTTATTATTATCTTTTTAATCAGATATTTATTGACCACCTGTCCTGTGCCGAGGTGGGGTCACAACTACGGCTTCTTCCTTGCCAAGGGTCTGGACCTGCTTTAAAGATTTACTTCAGGTTTGAGTTAGAGCTCAGTGGTGGAGCATTTGCTTTGCATGGGAGCAGAGCCTCAAAGCAACAGCCACACACACACACAAAAAGTTTGCTTCAGCCAGGTGTGACTAAAAGACTGAAATTTAGAAAATTGAAGATCTTCAGGGTGTGGGTCAGAGGTGAAGGATATGCGTGAGGACCTGGGTCCGATACATCCCTTCAAAAAAAAGAAAAGCTTTAAAAAGCCCTTAGAACCACAAAGGTTTGTTGGGTTGTTGGTTCTGCAGTGCTGAGAAGGATCCCAGAGCCTCACCACCCAGTGCCAGCCCCGAGCTCCAGGTTCACAGGTCGGGCCAGGCCCTGAAAATGTGCATGGAGGCCACTGGCTCTGAGGACCCCACTCTGAGGATCACGGCGCTAGACAATGACATGGGGACACAGACATGGCACAGTGTACAAAAGACAGAAAGTGCCTCTACTCCAGAAGAGTGGTTTTTCTGTGATTTTTTTTTTTCAGTACTGGGTATCAAACTCACGACCTCACGCTTGCCAGGCAGGCACTTATGCCACTGAGCTAAATCCCCAGCCCTGGTTTTTCTGTTTGTTCATCTTTGCAGTATCGTGATGCCTCGTTGTCGAACAACTCCGGGTAGTTTCCTCCACTCAAACAGCAAAGTTGGAAAAAATCGGCTTGGTGTTCTTTGCTTTTTTGATAGTCCAACCGGAAACCTGACTTGAAGGAAACCACACCGGTGAGGCTGCGTCTAGTCTCAGTGTGGACACGGGGTTGTCTATACACAACTTTTGCTCAGATAACACACAGCTCTTGTGTAACTTTGGGAGCTTCTGAACCAATGTTTTGGTTTTCCATTATTTCTTTTCTTTTCCTTTTTATCGGTACCAGGGATCGAACTCACGACTGCCTGCTTGCAGTTTTTCATTATTTCTTACAGGAAAAACATATTCAGTTCTCCAACTTTTCAGTATTCAAACACGAACTTGGAACGGACTGAGTTCGACAGCTGAGGTATTACTGTACCGGGAAAGGAAGCAGGCCTTACGCATGGTGAGTTTTCTGCCCAGGCAGGATCCTCGGAGGTGCTGGGGAAGTGTTTGTTGGATAAATGAACAGGGATTTGCAGAACACACTTTAGCTTCAATCCTTTTTATTTTATTTTGAGACAGGTCTTGCTACACTGCACAGGCTCTCTTCAAACCTGCAGTCCTCTGCCTCGGCTTGTGAGTAGCTGGGATTACAGGTGCGCATCATCATACCTGGCCCTAATAGGTTGTTACGGGCATTCTCCCATTTGCTGACGTATTTCTTCAGCAAATCAGGGGTTCACATGCATAAAGTCTTTCAGCTTCCAGGAAATCTTTACCAAGAGAGCTTTTGTGGATGCTGCTGTTGGCCCCTGTTCACCATGAACAAACACAGCGGTCAGGGAATGTGTACGAGGTCACATGGTGAGGGACAAAGTCCAGACTGTGGGTCCTCAAGGCTCCCTGGTCTTAATCTCTTGTCCAACCTCACGTAACTGAGTCATTAATGCAGTGTTGGGAAGCTGCTGGATGTAGGTGACATCAGGAGTCCGGGTGGACTCCACCTAGAGAGGGAGGGACTCGGGGAGGTTGCGCTGTGGACTGGACATGCAGGAGACTTTTAGCAAAGGAGAAAGGGTGGAAAAGGAGGCCGAGGGGACCCTGCTGGGAAATCCCTGGGTGCAGCGTCTCAGTAGATCCCAACTCACTGGGTTCCAGGCTGGCAGTCCTTGGGGACCAGACGAGTGACCAGCGAGATGCCTAGGTATCTGCCAGCCATTGGCCATGTTGACCTAATCAAGCCCACACAGCGGCTTCCAAATCTACAGCAACGCTGATCTGCAGATTGTTTGCTTGGACACAGAGGCCTGGGCCTTGTGAGACAGTCTCATATTTTGGGCACTGCTGCCCTCTGGTGGCCACTCTGCCACATGCAGAAATTGGAAAAAGCTATGTTTTATGGAGATCGCATTTAGGACTAAGTTGTTGTTTTTGTTTTTTTAAATTCTATTTAACCCTTTCACAAACCTTGTAGAATTGATTTTATTATGTTCAGAGTAGCTCAGATTTACTTTTGCTTTCCTGAAGTCCCACAGCTAGAAAGTGGGAACAAAAGTTAGTGAGGGTCCTCACAGGTCTCACCCCAGTCTAGACTGGTAATGGAACCAGGCTAGAGTTTGGTCATCTCAACTCCGAGGCCCATGCTCTTGACCACCGCACAGTCCCACCTCCTCATCAGCACTATGGGGCTCCGCTGTGACCTTAGATACTCCCTCTGTTGTACCACACTAGAAGCCAGGGAAACAAAGACACCATCTTTGCCTGTGGCCGGAGGACCATTGAGTGTAACTTGTAAGAAGAAATTCAGGTCCTGGAGGTGCAAGGGAAGCATAGTGTGTGTGTGTGTGTGTGTGTGTGTGTGTGTGTGTGTGTGTATTAAGTTCTCTGAGATCAAGTGCTCAAGCAAACTTGCAGGTGGTAGCCAAAGTCACCAAGAATCTTCTCCCCAAGCAATGTGTCCCCCAAAGCAAGCCAACAGCCCTCCCAGCACCTCGCTGCGAGCTGTGCTGTCAGGTCCTGAGGCTGAGTCAGATCCCATTATTTCTCTGTTACACAAATCATCCTGCCATGGTCTGAGCTCCTTTGGAACCTGTGCCTTTTGTCTGTAGCTCTGACTCTGACAGTTGGTGCTAGGCAGGCTCCTCGGAGGTACTGGGGAAGTGTTTGTTGGATAAATGAACAGGGATTTGCAGAACACCTGATCTGCTGTGCCTGATGATACACAGGACTGTGACACTGTGGGGTCCCAGGTGTGGAAGGAAAATCCTCAAGGTCGCAGGTACTAACACTCCTTTGACCCAAATATGCCCAACTTGGTTATTTTAGTTCTCTCCTTAGTTGATGCATTTTCCTTTAAGTCATTAGTTTTTTCTAAAACCAGTCTATAAGTTTTTCCTGAGCACCAACTAAGGAAGGCAAAATACAAGGAGAAGAAAGTTATAGAGGTAGCACTGTACGCCTTTTATTAAGCACCTCTGAGATCTTCTCATCTGCTGTGGGTGGCAGAATAATGTTCCTCCCCCCAAAGGTGTCTGCCCTAACTCTGATCTCCAGAGTCTGAGAGGATACTGCTTTTCATGACAAGAGAAAATTAGGATTATAATTGAAATTAAATTTGCTAATCAACTGCCTGGACATGGAAGATGGTCCTGTATCAGCTGGGTGGGTCCCAGGTAATTACAGTCCTTATACGGAAAGAGACCGGAGGGTCATTATGGAGTCAGAAAGGGCACTGAAGAAGCTGCAAGGCCGATTTTGAAGGCAGAGGGAGGAATCATGAGCTAAGGTGAGCAGCCTCCGGGAGCTGGGAAAGGCAGGGAAAGGGCTCTGCCCTAGAGCCCCAAAGGAACACAGCCTGCCCATGCCTTGAGGTTAGCTCAGGGAGACCCACTTCAGACTTCTGGACTCTAGAACTAGAACACAGGCATCAAGAAAACTGCGTTGAATTTTCTATGCTTCAGTCACAGACAACCCGTGACAGCAACTCCCCTTATCTGAATGCTTACAGTGTTGAACACACTCTCCCAGAGGCAGGGATTACTGCTTTCATTCTCTGGAGGAGGAAACAGGTTTGCCCGAGTGAATAAGAAGCACAGAGAGACTCAAAACCCAAGTGTGTCTCTACGAGGCTTACAAACAGACTTCTTTAGAGGGGCTGAGGATATAGAGCATTTGGCTTGATCACCAGAATTCCCACCACTACCACCATGCACAGGAAGGAGAGCACGGAGGGCGGGAGGGAAGAAAACAGGAAAGGAGAGGAGAGGAAAGGCTTTAGACCACCCAGGACAGCCTGCACTTGACCTTGCTTGGGTGAGCTGCACCCAAGGGTGCTGGGGTTTCTTCCTGGCTCCCGCAGGGGCAGTGACTGGAGGACCTTGAACATTCTACTCTGTGATGAGGGAACATGGGTGAAGCCAAATCTGTCCTACCTTGGTTAGGATTGGTTTTATTTTCTTTCTTTCTTTTCTTCTTTGTCTTTTTGAAATAGGGTCTCGCTATGCAGTTCAGGCTGGCCTTGAGCTTACTTTGTAGCCCAGGCAGGTCTCAAACTCACAATGATCATCCTGCCTCAGCCTCCTGAGTGCTGGGATTACAGGTATGAGGCACCACGTCCAGCTAGGGTTGGTTTTCTTATTTTCTTTTTTTTTTTTTTTTTTGGTGTCATTGTTTGAGACAAAAGCATCACTATCCAGCCCAGGTTGGCCTCCAACCTCTGATCCTTTTGTGTCAGATCCCTAAATGCGGGGATTACAGATGTGTACCCTTTCCCCTGCTCAAGGGGAACTGGCCAAGGGAGACGGAAGCACAGACCGCAGAGGACGCTGGTTCCCAGCCAGGCTTCCTGTGTTTGTGTCCTGGTTGTGTCCCTGGCTGCCTTGGGCAAGCGCTCTTGTGCCCCCTGTTAGCTTCCTAAGCTGTAGAATGGGGACTAGAGTAGTAACTATTTTTGAGAAGATTCTATTATTACGTGTAATGTGATGAGTTTATCTACACAAAGTCTGATAAATATTACTATTTGCACTGCATGGCCTAGGACACTCACCCCACCTCAAACGCACGTCTTCAGAATTTCCCAGATGTGTGGACAGGGCCCATATATACTCTTGCCCCGTGAATATTTCTATGTGCTCTGCAAATATCTTTTCAGCAAGTTCTGATATTTTATGGGTTCACAGACCATTTGGGAGTCTACAGACAACTACAGACTTTTGTAATCAGTCCACACCCTTCTTCTCTGGAAAGCATCCTCTGGTGCATGAGGGTAGGTTTCCACAGCTGTGCTTCTTCTGGAGTGTGAGCCGTCCCCACCCCTATCCCAGCCGACAAAGCACACAGGAGGCCTGGCTCTCCCTAGTGGACACTCAGGGCTACTGCATCCGCAGTTTGCCGGGTGCACAGGCAGTGCACTGCCCAACACCAGGGGGCTCCAGGGCTTAGACTATAACTCACAATTCTGGAATTGTGCAACAAGGAAGCTTTGAGAACCTCTGATGCAGCCTGAAACGATCCAGTTCTCTCTCAGGGGCATTTAGGATTGGGGTTGTAGGATTCGTGTCTGCTGGCTCTCAAAGGGGTAGTAGCTGGAAGACCTTGGGGAGGTGCCACTATTATTCCTTTTTAGAAGTGAAGAAACAGGGCTGGATTTAGCTCAGCGGTGTAAGCACCTGCCTGGCAAGTGTGAGGTTGTGAGTTCAATCCCTGGTACCAAAAAAAAAAAAAAAAAAAAGAAAGAAAGAAAAAGAAGAAGACCCAAAACCCTAAAACCGGGGCTGGAGATTTAGCTCAGCGGCATAAGCACCTGCCTTGCAAGCAGGCAGTCGTGAGTTCTATCCCCGGTACTGATAAAAAGGAAAAAGATAGAACTATGACCTGAAAAAAGTGAGGGAGTTTGCCATGTGGATGTCTTGAGGAAGAACATTCCAGGTAAGGGGAGTGTCCAGTGCCAAGGTCCTGGGGCAGCCAGCATGCCTAGTGCAATCAAGGAACATTAAGGAAGCAGAGCAGGAGGAGCCATGAGGAAGCTGCTGGAAGGCCTGACTACTAGATTTGGCCATGTACAGCTCTGACCAGGTAGTTTTAGTGGCTTGTGGCAGCAAAGGCCTGAACACAGAGTCTAAGAGAATACTGGCCTGCCAGCATCTACCTGACTCCTCCTTCCTGACATACTTGTCTGTCCACTGCAGCTGCTACTTGCAGCTGGGGCCACCGCCACCTTTCTCTGGGCCTCTACCACTGCGACCCGCTGCTAGACTCCTGGCCTCCCTTGGCTTCTTGTCACCCCTTTCTAGATTGTATTATTCCTTTTCTTATTTGTTTGTTTGTTTGACACAGGATCTTGCTATGTAGTTCAAGCTAGTTTTGAACTCACTATGTAGTCTGTGCTGGCCTTCAACACCTGGCAGTCCTCCTGCCTCAGCCTCCCGAGTGCTGAGATGATAGGCCTGCACCACCACACCTGGCTTGTTCCTTTTCTTTTTTTTTTTTTTTGTCTTTTTCCTTTTTACCGGTACCAGGGATCGAACTCATGACTGCCTGCTTACAAGGCAGGCGCTTATGCCACTGAGCTAAATCCCCAGCCCCTCCTTTTCTTAAAAGCTTCAAGGGCTTTGCCTCTTGAACCCCCAGAGCTCCTGCTGCTCTCCCTGGCGGTAGCACACAGGTTGCCTCCTAAGGTCTCTCTGTTTCTCACCCTCCCCACTGCCCCATTCCAGCAACATTCTGGACCTGCCCTTCACCGAGGACCCAAATCAAGCACAATAATCTCATGATAGCAATGACCACTGTCCAAGCAGTTGCTACTAATGCTGTAGCTATTTCATGCCCACAAATCTTGGTGGTAGAGCACATGCACAAGGCTCATTAAAAACCCAGATTCTGTTTAAAAAATCATGATGCTGGTTTTCAGTTGGTACATCAAACACTGGGATTCTTACATTTCTCCCTCACTTTCATTTATTTTGAACTAAAATAAAGATAATCTTGGGCATGATATGATATCAAACACCTATAGATTAACCAAAACCAGGAACCCGGCATGGTGGTGCACACCTGTAATCCTAGCACTTGGGAGGCTGAGGCAGGAGGATTCTTGCAAGTTTGAGATCAGCCTGACCTACAAAGTGAGTTCAAGACCAGCCTGAACTGTATAGTGAGACCCTGTCTCAAAACGACAAAAAAAAAAAAAAAAAAAAAAAACCTAAAAAACCCACACAAGAGAAAAACCAGGGAAACAATTTAACTGCAAGCAGAGTCTGGCAACAGCAGAACCACTGGTGGGACTTAGGACCCTCCCACTCCAAAGCCGATTATCTCCACCATGAGGCTGCCCTGAACCCCACTTCTGTTTTTTTTAGCCAGGGTCTGCTATGTAGTTTATGCTGGCTTTGAACTCACTATGTAACCCAGGCTGGCCTCGAACTCGCGACGAACCTCCTGCTCAAGCCTCTGAACTCCATTCGTCATTCACGTCGGGGAATGGTGAGAGGGTTGAGGGGTGAAAGGCACCGGAGGCGCCCAGGAAGAGCAAAGGCGTCAATGAGAAGCGAAGTCAGCGTGTAGGGGGACCAAAACGGAGCAGCAGGAGGAGCCTCTGTGGGAGCGGGGAGGGGCGGAGCTGGGCTGGGGGTGGAGCTTGGAGGAGGGAACGTCTCGGGGGCGTGGCCGACCAAGTGAGAGGGGCGGGGCTCTCCCGGATTTGGCAAATTGAGGGCGGAGTCGAGGAGTTAGCGAGAGGCCTGGGTGCACTTAAGGGCGGGGCCTAGGGGGGCGTGGAAGGCGTATCGGGGCGGGGCCCAGTCAGAGCCCTTGTGGGCGGAGCCGAGGAGCTAGGCGAGCGGCTCCGGGGCGGGCAGAAGCGGGCAGGGGCGGGCCCGGGCAGCCGGGGCGGGGCTTGTGGAGGCCCGGACGGCGCCGGCAGCGGGCTTTGAGGCCAGCACAGCGCGGAGCAGCGCCGAGCCCCCCACGCCGAGCTTCAGCAGCCCCGCGCCCCAACCCAGCGTCCGCCATGCCTGAGCAGCTCAGCGTCGCCGAGTTCCTGGCAATCACCGCTGAGGACCTCAGCTCCGCGGTCGGGGCTGCCGCCTTCGCTGCCAAGATGCCCCGGTGTCGGGGGGCGGCTCTGGCGCGGGAGGAGGTGAGGGACCGAGGCGGGAGGGGCCGAGGTTTGAGCGGGGCCTGGTGTTGACCTTTCCAGGCGTGACCTAAGCTGCGATGGCCCTTCGTGGTGGCCCAGAAACCTGCCCTTCCCTAGATCTGTGGGAACTGAGCGCATCTCCAAAGTCTGCGGGTCCTCACGATAGAGGTGGAGGGCTTGAGGAACTTGGTGAGGGACCTCGAGGTCACCTAGCTGAGAGGCTCCACATGTCGGGGCACATCTCCCAAATGCTCTGGGAGACCTGCCCGTCACAAGTGTTTGCGCGTCGCCTAACACCTCTGTTTTCATCTTCCGAGCTCCTCCAGTGAGCCCCCCAAGCCACTCCCCTTCTGAGAAGTAGGCTCAGTCCTGAATTTACTTCTCCACTGCTGCAGGGAGGCTTCTCCCCACTTCCCCCACTCCGATTGCTGGTTCTGAGACTTGGCCCGCCTTATGGAATGAATGCGAAGGGGAAGGCGCCGGGAGCCGGGGTTCACCTTGGCCGGGCTGTTGGCAAGTTTATAGGCTCCTCTCCCCTCCCCTCTCCTCTTTGTGTTTCCCAGCAAAGCCTCCCAGGCCTTTTCTTTTGCCCTTGCTGGCTGCCCCACCCCATTCCCGTGCTCACTGGAGTTCATTCCGTGTCTCTGAACTTGCAGCTTCCCTGGCTCCTCTGCAGGGAGTATTTTTGGGCAAACACCCCGTGGCTTTTGGCCAACGGAGACTATTATGATTATGCAGCACCCTTTCAGAGGATGCTCCGACTTAAGGTGGTGTTTTCGACCCTTAGCAGCACCCCTAGCCTCCCATCCTTCACTGGAACTGTTCTAGGCACCTACTGCATGGCAGATATAAAACTACATAGTTACAGACGTAGTGGCACATGCCTGTAATCCTAGTACTGTGGAGGCCGAGGCAGGAGAAATGGTGGGAGTTCAAGGCCATCCTGGACCAGGTAGTGAGTGAGTTCAAGGCCAGCCTGAAATATATATCCAGAACCTGTCTCAAATAAAACAATAAAAACAAAACTCTGTAGCTACAATACTCTGAGCCAAGTCTTGGGAAATAGCTCTTCTTCTCCCCCGGAGTCTTGTGTGTCTCATTTTGTGAGTATGATAGAACATTGTACAGAGAGCATCAACTTTGGAGGAGGCTGACCAGGATTCTAAGTCTGGCTGTGTTCAGAGTTTGCCAGCGGGGTGAGCTTGGCCATGTGATTTAATCTGTCATATGTAAAATGTGATAATGTTTACCTTACAGTGCTATGATATTACATGAAGCAACGTGTGTAAAGCATGTGTCTGGATAAGTGAAACGACCATTGTGAGCTTCTTTGATAGACCTCTTTAGACAGTGAGTGGGTCTCTTGGGTCTTCATTTCTCTTCTGTGTAATCGAAGTATATGTTTTAATGAAAAATAAGCAGCCAGTGGGTTAGGGTTCCTTCCTTGGGCAGAGCTTATGGTTTGGAATCCACTGCTTGTGAATGTGGGTATTTTACTGGGATCTCTCACAGGGAAACCCTGCCGCACAACCTCATTCTGAGAAGAATTTCCTGGGGATTGGCCTTGTGGCCTTGCACTTCATGACTGGAAAGAGCTCAGTGTCAACCACTCTTAGGATTTTCATGGTTCACCCTCCTCTTCAGGTTGTTCATTAGAATGTTAAATCGGCAGGAGAAGGGGCGGCAGTGTGAACCCTTCTCAGTGGACAGAAATGTCCATTTATGCCATGCATCTGGCATTGCCTGGCTTTGTGTGTGTAAGCACTTCGTGTTGGGGGGGAGGGGACTCTTAGAATGGGCCTGGGAGCCCAGCATGCTTTAGTCAGGGCTCAGCTTTGCTGCAGTTCAGGCCAGACAAAACCCATTTTCCTTTCCTTTCAGATGTCTGTTCCTTGCAAGGGTTCGATTTTATAACAGAAAGATTTGGGGCACCCAAATATGGTTTTTCTCTTCAGACTAGTGGGAAGGAACATAGTCAGGAGCCCAATAAGTCATTGCCCTAAAAGTTAAGAGTCTGCCTTTTAGATTAGATTTTTCTGAGGTTTCCTGTTTGGTTTTGCATTTGTGTTTGTGAGTTGCTGTTATATCTTGCTTACGAGTACTTTGATGCTATGAACACCCACCACCACCACCACCATCACCACCAGTTTTAAGCGTGACTGGCCCATTCCCAGGCTTCATACTCCATGTGGCTGCATCAAACAGGAGCTGATTCTTAAACGAAGCTTTCCAATTCCTGCCAGTTTCCTGGAACTGACTAGTGACTGTCCCAGGTCTTGCAACCCTTGTGCCAGCCCTGTAGGGAAGGACTCAGGGAAGTCACAGGAGACTTCAATGCCTGGGCTGAGTGACCTTTAACTTAGAAATCAGCTAGGAATTCTCTCATCCAAGATGGGGACATTGATGTGCAGTGAGGACAAGGGACTTCCCAAATCCCCATAGTTGGAAAGGTGAAGACTGGTATTTCTTCCCAAGTGCTCTAACTGCTGGTTCTATTTTCTTCCTTCCAAAGTCCACCTGCCTGTTTTCCTTCTTTCTCTGAACCAGTTATTTCATTCTTTTTTTTTTTAAGTTTTTTTCTTTTTTTGCAGTACCAGGAGTTATTTCATTCTTAAAATGGGTCTCAGAATTCTTCCCTGCTTCATTGGGTTGTTAAAGATTTTTAAGTATGAAACACTACAGAGTGAGGGAGTAGTACGATAATCATGCCAACCAGTTTCTTCCTGTCCTGGTCCCATTGCTAGTCATAGTGACATACGTGGCATAGTAACAGAGGCCCAGGAAGGCTAAGGCAGTGCCTTGTGTCACATAACAGATCTGTCTGCCCCTGCTCACTCTGGTAGGTTCTCTGTGCCATCTCCGTACTGGGTAAAGAAGTTAAAGTGATGCGACAGTTTACTAACTCGTTGGGGACCTGAAGCCCATCTTAGAGAGCTAAAGGAATGTCAAGGGTCTATCCTAAGTGCCTGGAGGAATATTTAGTTAGTGCCATATGAGGCCAGTGGAACAGCGGAGGGAGAAGGTGAGGGAGAACCCCACAAGTGATGCATCAGGAGAGAGTGTGTCAGGGACCCTTTGGACCTATCCTCTCCCCAGAGGTAATTGCTGCAGAAATGTGCATGCTCCCAATGTATGTCCTCAGAGAAATCCTATTACTTGTGAGGGAAAGAGTGTGCTTAGGGAAATACTTACCTAAATTGGTATCATCTCTTATAATAGATAGCTTGAATTTTGCTGGGGTCGTATTTATCTTTTCCTTTGTGATTTTTGTTTTTTTAAATCTTGCTGTAAAGAAAAAGTATGTCATTCTTCATTTTTAATATTTGTGTGACTATCCACAGTTGGCTTCAGAATAGGTCTGTATTTGTTTTATTGTATAATTATGTAATCCTAGAGCTTGTTTGCAAGAACCATAAACCTTCTCAAACTTGTTTCTGTTAAAGGGAAAGTATTTTTAAAAATTACTGGTGCCTTGTGGAATCAAAGAGCAAGGAAGCACAGGTAGACCCCCTCGGCCCGGAGCTCCAGCTAGGGCCCTACAGGAATAAGGCGGCTCCTTCAGCGCTCCTGCGCCTGGCTCTTTCTCTCTGCACTCCTGATCACTGCTTTTGCTTCCTTGTCATCGCACAGGCCTCACAGTGCAGCTTCAGCCTCCACATTCACGTGACCGCACTGGTCCAGTGTCTAAAGGTAACCGAGCCAGTCTCCTGTCCCACTTCCAAGTTCCTGGCAGAGACTGACAGCCCAGCCCTGCTTCTGGATTGGTTCCAGGAGCTGGGTCTCCACCCCTGGTTTCATCAGCAAAGGTCAGAGAGAGACAGGCTCAGGCAGGGTAAACATGGCCGCAGAGCCCGACCAGGTGGCAGGGGGCACTTCTCGGGGAAGGGCAGTTCCTCTCCATGCAGTGTGCTCTCAGCTACAGGGAGCAGCACAGTGCCCATCCTGTCTTGCACCCCTTGGTTTAGGCTGTTTGCTTGGGTTCCCATGAGTACATGAACCCTAACTGGGAGCGCTGAGGTGGAGGAGAACTGAAAGGACAGATTGGAATACTGAGGGGGTGCAGCAAGACTTGACAGTCCTTGAATGCCAGTTAGGCATTTGGACTTTTTATTGGGCAATGGGGAGCAGCAAACCAGTCATATTGTCCAAGGAATGAATAAGGCTGGCTCTGCCAATGGCCACAGCAGCATATCAGGACCTGTAGTAGGCACAGGGCCAGGCACATTGCTCAGTAAAGGAGATGCAGGCCCGGCTGTTTAGTTTACAATCTCCTGTGTAAACAAATAGGTCAGAAATTACATGTTGTGGCAAGTGGTAGGAGGGCTCATCCTCCTCGTCGTCCTTCCTGGAAGTTTGCTCCTGGGTCCCATTTCTCCACCTCTGGCCTTGCTCTGCAGGATGCCTCCATATCCATGGCGTGTGTCACCTCTCACCTCTAGGTGACTCACACATTTGTACCTGTAGCTCAGAGTCTCTTGTCCAGCTGCTCACTACCAGTTGTACTTAGCTCACACTCAGGCTCCCCCAGGCTGGTTTCCAGGGGCCCCTTCCCAGCATCCCTCTGTGATTTTTGCATAAGAGTTTAAAGAAGGCCCGCTCTGCCACCTCACAGGCTTCACTGTGGTCATCAGTTTGACCTTCCAAGTGTCTCTGCTGTCTGCTCATTTCTATACATCTTTAGTTCACACCCCTGTCCCCTCTTCCCTAGAGCCCAGCAGTGGCCTCTCCGTTTTGTCTGTCTGCTTTTACTCTATCTTAATCCCCTAACAGTACTGTCTGTCTCTCCTTTACAGCACATGTCATAATTTCTTTGTGTAATTATTTTAATAAGACTTGATTTCTCTATAGAGTTTTACTCCCGTGAGACTAGAATCCAATTTCACTGTCATATCCCAAGTATTCATATATCTATCAATGGTGCTGGGGATTGAACCCAGGTCCTTGTGCATGCCAGGTGAGCACTCTACCTCTGACTGTGTCACCAGCCCCCTAGTATTCAGAGTAGGTACTCAGAAAGTATTGATTAAATAACCAAGAAGTAAAATAAAAATAAAAAATAAAAAAGGAAGATTCACAGAGAATAATGGTTAAGGGGTCTTCTGGATAAAGGGAACAGCCCAAGCAAAGGCCCAGGGGCAGTAAAGAACCAGCAGTATGTGTGATGCTAAAAAGAGGCCAGAAAGACAGAAGCCCAGCGTGGGCAAATGGGAGAGTGACACCAGATAAGTTTGGGGAGCTAGGCATGGAGTCCGTCATATGTAAGTTTCTAGGCCTTGCTGTGAGTTTGGGTTTTATTTATTATGCATGCAAGCAACATAATCCAGTTTATATTTTAGAAAGTTCTTATTGGCTGATCTGTGGAGACTAGATTGAAGGGGGCAGGAAAGGACCAAGGAGGCTGTGATAGTGGCGTGGATGGGTTGTGGTTGGTGGAGAAGTAGGCAGATCATAGAAGTATTTTAATAATAATAACATCAGAATTTATTGCTGGAGTGCATTTGTTGGGGACTGGTCAAGAATGTTTCCTAAATTTTTTTTTTTTTCTTTTTTTGCTGCTGGGAATCAAACCCAGGGCCTTAAGCATGCTGGGTAAGCACTGAGCTAAGCCCTAGCCCAGATTCTCTTTGTACATCTTATGGGTTTTGAGACAACTAAGTGGAGATATCAAGTAGGCATTGATATCAAGCAGACATGAGTCTGGATGGGCTGGAGAGGCCCATCTGAGGGCTGTCAGCATTGAGATGGGGACTTCCAAACTGCACTGGTGTGAAATCCACCTGGCACCATCCCCAGAGTGTAGATGCAGCACGTGTGTAGCTAGCTTCTCTTGGAAGCTGCACAGACCCATCTATGCTGGTTTAAACAGAAAACAGCTCACTGATGGGACTATTCAGTACTTCACAGAAGTTTTGGGAGCTAGCAAGCTGGGACTAAGCAGCAGGTAGGATTTTGGCCAAAATCACACCACCGAGCCAGTTTGGCAGGACACTGCTGTCACACACTGAAGTTTATAATGCCAGTGTCCCCTGAACACTGGGTACTGTCACCGCTATTGCCATCAGCATTCAAGTGGATCTTTCACCGTCTCTGTTTCTAACTTGGAGTGTGCAGTGAAGGTCACAGGTTGAACCTACATGTGAGGAAGACTGGACCAGCAACTGTCTGGCCTTTTCCATTTCTACAGGAGGCATGGTCTGCTAAGTGTGCAGCAAGTGCGTAGCTCCTTGGACAGAGGAAGGAGGGTCATGTGCCAAAATGGCAAAAAAAAAAAAAGAAAGAAAAAAAGAAAAAGACGGATGTCTTGAATAGCAGATTTGCCAGCATCTGGTAGGGTGGAATCTGTATTTAAGCCAGCACCCACAAGAGTCCCAGGTAAAGGGCCTGAATGACATTTGGGTGCTTTGCTTTAGCTGGCATTCAGAGTTGAGAGAGTAGACAGGCTCACCTAGGGAGAGGGGTGAAGGGGACCCTGGCCCAGCTCTGGGGAACCTCAGTGAGAGACTGCATAGGAATATGAGTGAGCGAAAGAGCTGGAGAAGGACCTGCCATTGTGGAAGGAGGCAGATCAAGAGTGCAGAGCCTTGGGGCTGGGGATTTAGCTCAGCGGCATAAGCACCTGCCTTGCAAGCAGGCAGTCGTGAGTTCGATCCCTGGTACCGATAAAAATGGAAAAAGACAAAAAAAAAAAAAAAAAATAGTGCAGAGCCTCAGAAGCTGGGGGAGCGGGTTTGGTGGGGTGGGGAGAGTGATGTCCAGCTGCCCAGGGGAAAAAAGAAAATGAGAGATGCAGCATGCCTGTAAGCCCGCCATGCTGAGAGGCTGAGGCAGGAAGATTGCAAGTTCCATCCCATTCTGGCAATTTAGTGACTTTTTAAAAAATTAAAATTTTTATGTTTTGTCTTTTTGAGACAGGGTTTCACTTCGCAGTTCAGGTGGACCTTGAACTGGCCTCACTGGCCTCAGACTTGGAGCAATCCTCTTGCCTCAGACTCAACTTAGTGACTTAATGAGACTCTGGTCTCAAAAAAAATTTTTTTTTTAAGGAAAGAAAGAGAAAGAAAATGAGACACAACTTCTGGCTGTGATAATGTGATGTTGTTGGTGACCTTAGGAACAGATTTATGGCATTTTGTCCTGGCAGAGCACCTGTGGTAGTGAGTCCCCCCTGAGGCCCAGTGAGAGGCTCCTCCGATGAGGGCAGGGCATGGGAATGCTCAGCAGGCTCCCTGCAGGGCTTAGGAGGCCTAGGCAGCAGGGAGCAGCTGCTGAAGGTTCGCTGACTGAGCTGGTTTTAGACCTGGAGTGAGCTTTTTAAAGCCTCACATGCCTCGGGCTCCACCCTGACCCTTCGGAATCAGAACCTCCCAGGGGTGAGGCCCAAGCTAGTGAGCGGCCCAGAAATTCCCAGGTGACTGATGAGCAGTCAGAGCAAAAAACAAAACAACTGCTCATGAGCTGTCTTCGGGTTAGTCATCCATTAAACTGCATTTGCAGAGCGCCTGCTGGGTACAGAGGCAGCCTCTGCAGGAAAGGAGACCAGACAAGGTCCCCCATTTCAGAGGAGGACTCTGCTGGAGAGGAGATGACTGACAGCCCACCACAGGCTGGGATGTGGTTGCTAAAGCCAGGCAGAAGCGACTGAATTTCTTGTTGGCTGTGTGACCTTGGGCATATAACCTTCCTGAGTCTTGGTTTCCCTATCTGTGAGTCAGAGAAGACAACTCTTACAGATTCATTCGAGGGCATTACATATAAGGCACCTGTCATATACCTGGCGCTGAATAATTTTTAAAATTCCTTTATACTAAAAACTGAAGTAAGCCTGCACTCAGGGTGGTGAGAGAGGTCGGGAACCATACAGAGAAAAAGGGAAGATAATTGTAACGAGATGAGATGGCTACTAAAGCGAGCACTAAAATTATCTGTGCAGTTCGGGCTCCCAAGCAAGTATCTCGGAGGTGTCGGGGAGTAAAGGCTGAGCCTGGGTTTGAGTGAGGCAGGATTCTCCCCTCAGCTCTGCCCTTTGCTCCCCATCTACTTGTTTTCATCAAACATTTGCTAAGAGCTTTCTCAGAAGTACTCGATCCTGGCTACACTTGTAATCGCCTGGGCTGCTTTTAGGTAGATTGTTTAAAAAGTGAGATAAAATTCACATAACATAGAATGTAACCATTTAAAAACATACAATGGAGAGGTCTTTAATATGTTCCCAGTATTGTGCCATCAGCACCCCTATCTAGTTTTGGGGCACGCCTAGCACCCCCCAACAAGGAACCCTGAGCTTGGTTACCCCCTACTACCTCTCTTCCAGCCCCAGCAACTTTCTGTCTCTGTGGTCGTCTTCTGGACCCTTCATACAAAGCAGCTCACAGCATGTGACTGTCTGTATCCGGTTTCTTTCACTTAACATAATATTTTCAAAGTTCGTCCGTGTTGTCTGGGTTGCTTTAAAAGCAGTAAAAATGGGAATAGCAGCAGTGTTATAAGCATTTTTCTTCTGTTACCTCACGTGACCTTCACATAAGGAAACTTTTAAAGCACTTGGAGGTGACCTGACCCTAGCAAGTAGGGTTACCAAATGACATCCGGGATTTCCATGCAGTATCTGGGACGTCTTTAACCTAAAAGTTACTCATTGATCATCCGAAACCCAAATAACTGAAAGCTCTGTATTTATTTTCCCGAAATTTGGCAACTCTTCTAGCCGTGACAGAGCCGGGATGGGATTTGGGGTTGGCCCCACGGCACACTCTGCTGTGACACCTGGTTCCTCCACCCAAGCCCGAGGCCTCTGACTTAACACATCTCCAGTGAGGCCCTGACATCCTCTTTTCTCTTTCTGAAGTGCTGCCGGTGATCCCCCTAGGCAGCCTGGGGATGCTTATGTGGGTAAGACCGGTTATGTGGAGTCTTCCTGTGTGGCGTGCACCATGAGAGGTGCTTACCTGTCCAGTCCATTGAGTCCTTTGAGTTGGGTGCCATTGACAGAGGGGGAAATAGAGGCTCAAAGAAGCTAAGTTATTTGCATAAGGTCACGCAGCTAAAAATGTTTGAGCCAGAATTTGGACCTCAGGGCAGCATACTGTGAAAACTGTAGTTCTTAACCCCCGATGCCTTTCTGTGTTCCCACAGGGCTTGACTGAATATTCAGTCATTCATTTAATCCCTCATTCATCCTGCATTTGGTCTTTATGGACACCCTTGTGCTGAACCTTGTGCTACAGCCACAAAGGCAGATGAGGCAAACCCTCCCCTTTTAGAGTTTGCAGCCCCTTCGAGGTCAGACGTGTACAGTATACAGTGCTGCAGGTGCTCTGATAAAAGCTGGCAGCGGGCACACGGTGGCCTAAAGACCGGTAGGCTGCACTGCTGTAGTCAGGAGGGAGTGACCAGTAAACTGAGTCAGGAAAGATGGAGTGTTTACTAGTCAGAGGAGGGAGGAGCCCTCCAGGCAGAGAAAGCAGCATGAGCAAAGGTCTGGCAGCTGCTCACAGCTTGGCACAATCAGGAAATGGCCAGGAGTCTCACAGGCTGGCATAGGAAGTGTTAGCCATGGGTGGCAAGCCTCGGGAGGAGGGAGGGTCCCATCCTGACCAACAAGGGAGCCCCGGCAGTGGCAGACACCAGACCCTTCGCTGCTCCGTCCTA
This sequence comes from Cavia porcellus, assembly GCF_034190915.1. Lineage (NCBI taxonomy): Eukaryota > Metazoa > Chordata > Mammalia > Rodentia > Caviidae > Cavia > Cavia porcellus. The sequence goes on along the minus strand of NW_026947508.1, from coordinate 17,700,070 downwards.
GCAGGCAGCCCAAGTTCCCCCAGGGCTGGATGGAATTCAGGGCTTTGGGCCAGGGGTCTGGCGGGAATCTTCGGGAATCTTTAGCCATCAGCCCAGTGGAGTGCTTGTTCTGTTAGCTCATCACTGCCGAGCAGTCTCCTGAGGAAAATCCCGGCCAGGAAACTTGGGGTTTGCAGAGGCCTCATCGTACTCGAGGGCGCCGCTCCCTTCCTGCCACCCCTCCTCCCCTCTGCTGCCCACCCCCCTGCCAGGGCCAGTGGTGGGGCTGTGCTGGCGGGGCTGGACAGGTGCCCAGGCTGGGACCGTCTGTGGAGGCCCCACCGAGGGGCGCCAGCAGCGCAGGAAGGAAAACAGGCAGAGGCTGAAGGATCCTGAAATAATAAATGTCGCAGTTGGTAGGAGCTTTCTCTTGTCACTGCCTGGCCTCTTCATCCCAAGGAGGAGTCTAGAAGCCGGAGGCCCAGGGAGGGAAGGAGCCAGGCAAGGCCACCCTGGAGGCCGGAGCAGAGCCGATTGGCCCAGCAAGTACGACCACTTGAGGGCTGTGATAGGCAGGCAGGCCAGGGCACATCTTTGTGTGAAGAGACAGAGGGGCGGCTCAAGCTGGGCATGGGGCCTTCTCAAGATGCAGACCATCTCCAGACCATGCTCCTAGTGGTGGCCAGCGCTGGAGCAGCCTTGCGGGTTGTCTTAAACCCCATGTCTGAATCCCTGAGTTACTACTTGGACTGGGATTTAGAGTTCTAATTTGAGCATGTGGGAAAACTGAGGTGCAGGAGGAAAGAATTTGGCTGGAAAGTCAGCAGCCTATCCACACCACCTCCCACTCAGGGCTCCTGGTTTCACAGCCACATACCATGTGCATTGAAAGGCTGTTCTCTGAAGATGACTTGGCACCACCCCTGAAGATACCCCCTTAGAACAGTCCCTCATTAGAAGAGATGGCTGGGGCTCCGAAGGCTGGGTGGCTGTGGGTTGCTGTGGCGTGGTGACAGGAGGGGGCTGCAGAGGAGGCTGAGGCCGCTGTACTTCCTGGAGCTTCCCATCTGGTCTTGAGCCAGTTGTTCAGCCTGCCCCCCCCCCCAGCTTCCTCCTTGTGCAGTGGGAGGATAATGACCACCTCTCGGGGCTGCTGGGAAGAGCAGGGAGGCCCAGACAGAAAGCACCTTCCCCAAAGCAAACGCTCCCTAAGTGGGGCAGTGGGTGAGTGCCAGTGTAGACCTGTTCTCCGGAGCCACCTGTCGGATGATATGTTGGTCTCAGCCAGGGCTGGCTTGTGCTCCCCCTCACCTGTCCTGCTCTGTAGACAAGGCTGCACACCTGTCTGTCTCCTGCCTAGACATGGATCTGTAGCTGAGCCTGAGTGGAATGCGCTTCCATAGGAATTTGTCAAGTCACCCTTGGCTTACAGGTCCTTCAGGAGCACCCACCACTTCCAGGATAAAACCTCGAAGTTTGGTTAGGAGCTCAGCCCCAGGGACCTGGCTGCCTGGGTTTGAATTTAGGTTCTGCCACTAACTGGCTGAGTGACCTTGGGTGCATGCTATAACCTCCCTGGGCCTCAATGTCCTCATCTGAAAGGGTGCCCTAAGATAATACTGGGTGGGTCAGGTGCTGGCATGTAGTGCTGAGCAGGAGCCCCAGCTTGCACACTGGCCCTGTAGGGGTCTCCTCCTCAAGCCCTTGGCTGTGGCCCTGGGGACTTTGTCTCTGCTCTGCCACGCCATTTTCCCCTTTGCTACTCAGCTGCACTAAGGTGTCCTTGTTTCTCAGGCTCCACAGAAGCATTGATTCCCTCAGCAGGCCTGGGGACGCGCTGCTCTGTGCTTCTCCCCTGCTTCAGATTGGCCACGGCCTCCTTGGCCCTCAGCAAGCCCCTCATCTCTGTCCCATTGACCCCACTGGGCGGTGAGTACCTGAAGCAGAGGCCATGCCTGGCGGTCACTGTGCCCCAGCACCTGCTCAGCCCTGGAGGACAGCCGGGCATTCATTCAGCAGGGACACTGAGAGACTTTACCCCAGTGCCTTTCTCTGCCCCACCAGAGAGATGAGGCCAGGTGGCTGCATTTGAGATTACACAGCTAGTCAGCAGCCCTTGGTTACCTGAAGGAGTGGACTGCTGGGACTGCTCCTGAGGTGAGATGCTAGCACCCTGCAGCCTCCTCTCAGGCGCACCCTGTACTTTTCGACTCCCTGGGGAGCTCCCAGCATTCCCTTGGGTCTGCTGATTGGGCAAGTGGGTGAGAGAAGGCAAAGTTAGAGCCTATGGCATAGGCAGGACAGCTCACATCTGAATGGGTCACAAAAACTTTGTTTGTGGAGACAAGATCTCACTAGTTCAGGCTGCCTTTGAACTCACTGTGTAGTGCAGGCTGATCTTGAATTTGTGTTAATCCTCCTGTCTCAGCCTCCCAAGTGCTGGGGTCACAGATGTGTGCTGCCACACCTGGGTAACACTCCCAATTTTATGATTCCCTTTTCAGTGGGGGTGGCCGGAGCTGTAGTAGGTGGAAGCCTGCGACTCAGGGCAGGTGAGCATCATGGTGCTGGTGAAAAGTCGGGCCAGAGGAGAACTTGGTCTCTCACTCTATATTCTGGTCACTCTTTTCTTTCCTTCTTTTGTTCCCTTTTCTTCCTTCTGTCTTTCCTTCCTTCTTCCCTCCCTCCCTCTTTCTCTGTTTTTTGGAACTGGAGGTGGATATCCAGCATCTTTTTAAAAGCTCCTTTTAAAATCTTGGCACAGGCTCTCACTAAGTTACCCAGGCTAGCCTTGAACTTTTACATCTCCTACCTCAGCCTCCCCAGTGGCTGGGGTTATAGGCTGTGCCACCACCACTGGCATCCTGTGCTTTTCCTCTGCAGTTAAGTCGTGGCGTTTGGCAGCTGCCCTGAGCCGGAAGGTCCTTTGGCAGATGCCGCCTTAGCTCCTCTCTGCCTCCCTGGCCCTCCCATCTTGCCCTTGCCTTTGTCCTTTGTGCTAGGTGTCTGGCCTCCCTTAGATCAGATTGTCCCAGACCCTGTGTCCCATCCAGCGTTCTGCAGACAGTCATGTCCGTTCATTCATTGAAAAGGCACCAGCCCGTGATGCAGTACTGAGATGGCAGAACGAGCTCTAGACAGCTTGGTGCTGAAGTTCTCAGCTTCTCTGAATATGAGGACCCTTTGTCTTCTCATACCGTAGAAATTTACAGAAGGGTGGAATCACCTGTCTTCACAACAATTATCAATATTTTGCCCATCTTATTTCTTCATTCCCCCAGCCCAGAATGTCTTTCCTCTTATAGAGAATTTGGAATATTCACTGAAACAGAACAGGATGGTGAACCCCACATACTCCTCACCAGTCCTGCGTAGCCTAAATCCACCAGTTTTCCTGATGCTCATTTTATTTTGAAACAGATCCAAATAGATTTCACCATTCAGTACTTCAATGTGTATCTCTAAACAGTAAAGACTTCTTTTTTGACATAAATATCATACCATTATTATGGCCTCTAAAACATTAACAAAGATGCCTAAAGTCATCAGTTATCAAGGTTTCAAATTTTCAGTTGTCTTAGAATTTTCCTAACTTCTTTTTACAGATTTTTTTTTTTTTTAAATCAGGACTCAAGTAAGATTCATGTGTTGTTATTTATTGATATGTCTTGCAAGTCCTTAAGATTCTCCTGCCTAGGGCTGGAAGTGCAGCTCAGCTCAAGTGGTACAATACTTGCCTAGCATGTATAAGGCCCTGGGCTCCAGCCCTAGCACTGCACACACATTAGGAAGGGAGGGAAGGAGGGAGGGGAAAGGGAGGCAGAGAGAGGGAAGAAAGAAAGGAAAAGAAGAAAGAGAGGGGAGGAGGGAAAGAAAGAAAAAGAAAGATGTCCTCTTCTCCATCATGTTTTTGTCTTGTGTCTTGTTTTGTTTGCACTGGGGTCAAACCCAGCCCTTTAAAAAAAATTTTTTTTTCTTTTGAGTCAAAGTCTGAGTTGCCCAGGTAGGCTTAAATTTGCAGTCCTCCTGCCTACTTTCTAGAGTGCTGGGATTATAGGCATGTGCCTAGCCTTGTTATTTTTTTGTTTTGTTTTGTTTTGGTACCGGGTATCAAACTCATGACTGCACGCTTGCAAGGCAGGCGCCTATGCCGCTGAGCTAAATCCCCGGCCCAGCCTTGTTTTTTTTTTTTTCTTTTTATCGGTACCAGGGATCAAACTCACGACCGCCTGCTTGCAAGGCAGGTGCTTATGCTGCTGAGTTAAATCCCCAGCCCCCACCAGCCTTGATATTTATGTAGTTCACTTGTTAAAGAAACTGGGTGGCAGCCAGAGGATATAATTCAGTGCAAAGGCCCTGGGTTCAATCCCCAGTGCCTGGAAAGAACCTAGGAAGGAAGTTATGGAGAGAGGAAGAAAAAGAGGGGAAAAGGATGTAAAGAAAAGAAAGAGAAACTGGGTAACAAGCCATCCATGGTTATCATGCCTGTAATCCAGTAATCCAGGCTTCTAGGGAGACTGAGACAAGAGTATCTTGAGTTCAAGGCCAGCCTCTGCTACAGTGAGATCCCATCTCAGAAAGAAATGGAACTGGATGACTTGTACAGTTTGACAGCCTTGTGCCCATTGCTGCATACCAGGTGTAGTGGCGCAAATTTACCCATCCTCTGCATTTCCTATAGATTACTTATTAGAACTAGGAATAGGAAGCCTCATTTTTGGACTTTGTATGTCATTTATTAATATACTAAGTGTAATTTGGTTTGCTCATTTAAAAAACCCTGACTTAATGATCACGTTTAATATCTTGCACATGTAGCTGAATCTTCTTTTTTTTTAATTTGAAAGTAATAAAGTACGACAGAACAAGACAGAATAAAGCCAACTGAGACAGTGTAGTGAAATTGGTACAGAACTTCACAGCAGGTTACCGGGATAACAGTATCACAGTGTATTTTGTTATCTTTATAATAGTTGTTCTTTCAATCATGTACAGCAAAATAAAATGAATATAGAACTTATCAAAACAGAATATTGAATAGAACAGTACCATTAATCAGAACAAAGCAAAACAGTAATAAAAACATTTGCCTTCAAAGAGATGGTAGAAGGAAATCCCCCTTACTTGCTATGGTCAACCTCCCAGGAGATGCTCAGATTTCTGGTTTCCATTTGCTTACAGGGAGACAGAGGAGCAGGGAGGGGAAGTGGGATGTTTGACTCTAGGCCTTGCACCAGTAGGTTCACTATTGCTTAGCAGGGAGGTGAGCTGGTTGCTTGGTTTCCCGGGATCCTAAGTTCCAACACGGCGTGGATCTCAGGAGACACTGGTGGTTCTCCCCCTGGAAGGCCCCAGTCTGCCACACTGCCTGAATCTTTTTTCTTGACATTAGTCAGAGATCAAAGCCACCAAGATTCCCACCTTTGAATGTCAAGGTCTCGTGGACCTTCCCATAGCAGTTGGTATTGATTGATTGAGAAATATGGGAAAGGACAAAAAGCTGCCATGAATTCAGAATGCTTTCAAAGAGTTCTGTGTCCTATTGATCCTAACAGTTGCATGTGTTTCTGGAATGTGGTCAGATGAATCTGCTACACCCTCTTTTTTCCTTCTGTCCAAATCTCTGCCAGGTGAGCATGAGATCTGGTGTTGGCCTGAAGTGCTCTAAAGATCTCTGGCAGGAACTCCCAGATCTGGGCCTACAGGCTAGAAATGAACATGGCAGTGAAAAGCCTTGGATTGTATTTCTACTTCTTGGCCATGTAAGCTTAGCAACTGTCTTCACTTTTTCCAAACCTTACTAGTGGACTTATCAGCCAGAAAATAAAATTTGACTGCCTCAGCTGCACATGGTGGTGCATGCCTGTATTTTCAGCTCTTGGGAGACTGAGGCAGGAGGATCGCTGTGTGTTCAAGGTCAGCCTGGGCCCCTCACCCTGTCACTCACTAGGTATAGTGAGTTCAAAGCCAGCCTGAACTACATAGTGAGAGCTTGTCTCTAAGTAAATAAATAAGTAACTGCCTCATTGACATTGTGGTTTTTTTTGTTTTTGTTTTTTGGTACCAGGGATCAAACTCACGACCTCATGCTTGCCAGGCAGGCACCATCCGCTGAGCTATATTCCCAGCCCTGTGTAAGTTGTAAATGGTTGTGTTCACTGTCCATCATTATAAGCTAGAAAGTCCCATTCAAGTTCCAGCTTGGATCCTGTCCTTGGTTTGTTTGCATTTCCAGTGAGACCTAAGGCTTTGTTTCACAGTCTGTAATTGTCTGTATTGTGAAGGCATAATGCTGGGTTGTCTCTAATCTGTGACTTACATTTTCAAGGGACATCATCATGGTTCAAATCAAAGATAAGAAATGGTTTTCCTCTCCTGCACCCACTCCAGTGTAATTGGTAGAGGCTGCCTGGCGAGCCATCTTGGTGGAAGCATTCAAACCCAAGGACAGTGGAAAGAATATTGTGGTTAATGATGGACAAAATGGCCATGGGAGTATGAAAGTGGTGCCTATTGCCCTGTATGAAAGTGGTCCAAAGGCATGAATGTCTAATAGTGAAATTTAATCAGCATGTCCCAAGGCCTTAATACTAAAGCTCTGCCCACTTGTTGGGTTGCCATGGTAACCACAGCTGGCACCGAGAAACCACAGGAATGAAGAATGGGCCCTATTGATGTGTCTTGACCCAGGAGGGGAGGCATGCAGAAGGCCTTCTAGGCAGGGCAGCTGGGCATGGCTGAGTGCTGCCATCTGTGGTCTTTTGCCTGCAGAGACCACAAATCAGAGAGTCAGAGCGTGGCACATGCGCACGTGTGTGTTGGGGCAGGGTGAGGGGCACAAAGGGCAGTACCACAGCTGGAATTGAGGTGTTGTCTTGGGCCTGCCAGGAGGGCTGCCTAGAGGACTCTTATAGGCCTCTGAGTTCAGGTGTCCACCCATCTATGCCCAGGGCCTCAATGGAGCCACTGAGTCTTAACTTTGAAAAAACTCCAGATGGCCTCAATTCCACTCCAAAAGCCAGTGCGCCTGAGACACTCTACACCTGAAGTCCTTGAATACTTTGAGTGATGGGGAGCTCATTCCTTCCATGGGAACATTCTCTCTTTGAGCTGGAATTTGTGTTTGTCTTCCTAATTTCTACCTGAATTCTGGAATCCTCTCCAGTGCCAAACTGAGCATGTTTCCCTGTCAGTAGGACCTTTGGAAGGGTTGTATTCAGGCTTCCTTCTGCTGTCAACTTTTCCTCTGGACAGGTCTCCTTCTGTCCCTCTCTGTTCCCTCCTGTAATTCCAGGGGACAACGAGGGATATGATGGAGCTGGTGAGCTAGGATTGAGGTTCAGAGGCAGGTCCAGTTCTGGGATCAAAGCCAGACCCCTCAACCTTTGTAGGATTAGCTTGGTCGTGTGGACAGAACTTTGGCTCCGGGTTTGACCGGTCTTGGGTTTAAGTCACATCTCTGCCACTGTTCATCATGGCTTGACCTGGACGTCTTCCTTCTCCTGGCACTTCTACCTATATAGTAGGCTAGGCGTAGTGATGCTGACTGCCTTCAAAAGGGGCCAGCAGAGTGAGGTTGCTACATTGTGCATTGTTATTTTCAAAGTAGTTGCTCAGATTACAAGCAGAGGCAAGAAAAATGGATCAAACAATACAGGCACAAACCTTTTCAGTGTGATCGGGTCTTTTATTTTGAAGGGTTAATTTTTTTTGTTTCTTTTATAAATTATAGTTGTTAGTCCTGTGTCCAAGGAATAGCTGGCAAAAATGTTTTCCCATTCTGTGGGTTGTCTCTTTACTGTGTTGGTTGTTTCCTTTGCTGTGCAGAAACTTAAATCTGATATGATCTGATTTGTTGATTCTTGGTACTATTTCTTGTTCATTTGGAATTCTGTTCAGAAGGTTCTTGCCTACACTTATGTCTTTAAGACTTTAACCATCTTACCTTCTGGCAGATGATATCTTGTCTTTTTTTCGCACCGTGTGAACACACAGCAGGCCCTGGGATTCAGTGAATGGGGAAAGAGTGAATAGCTGTGTGAACTTGATTGCTGAGAGCAGTAGGGACAGGCATGGTAGCTTGCCAGGAAGCTGTTTCCTGATATTTGTCTGTCAAGGGCATCAAAGAACGGTTTGTGGGTGGTTAAGGTGACTTGCCTGCCTGTACTAGTTAGAGCTTGTTTGGTCACAAGTGACAGAATATCCAGGAAGCAGTGGCTCAAATAAAAAAACTTGTTTCTCTTTCATGTAAACTTCCACACAGGTAAGTAGTTCAAGGCTAACAGATTAAGTCCTCACTCACCAGGGACAAGTCTTATATTTTGTTGCTGTACCATCCACAGCAAATAGCTTCTGCCTTATGGGCTAAGATGGCTGCTTGAGCTCCAGACATTGCTAATATGTTGTAGGTCAGGTGTTGTGGTACATACCTGTAACCCTAGTTACTGAAAAGGGTGAGGCAACTTTGAGAACAGCTTGGGCAACTTAGCAAGACTGTCTCAAAATAAAGCAGTTAAAAGGGCCAGGGCATAGCTCAGTGTTAGAGTGTTTGTGGAGCATGCACGGGGCCCTCGGTTCAATCCTTAGCAACACACACACTCAAATACATCCTAATCAGAAGACAAGGAAGAAATTCCTCTTTCAAAAAAAAAATAGACTTTAGAGTTGGGTGGGATGGTACACACTTGTGATCCCAGCTACTCAGAAGGCTAAGGCAGGAGGATTGTAAGCTTCAAGCCAGCCTAGGAAAATTAGAATCCAAGATTTAAAAAATTAACAATTGTTAAGGGCAGAGGATGTAGCTCAATAGTGGAATACCCCTGGGTTCAATACTTAGTACCACGAGTAAATGAGTAGATGATAGATAGATTGAAAATAAGTAAATATTAAGCCTTTATCTTTTAGAGCAGTTTTAGGTTCATAGCAAAAGTGATGGGCAGCATCACTGGCTGCTGCTGCTGCTGCTGCTGCTGCTGCTGCTGCTGAGGAGCGCTGGGGAGAATCCCTTGTATATACTCAGCATTCCCTGCTATCAACACTTACTTTGCAAACCATCATTCATTTACCTAAACATTTCTTGAGTGCCTTGTATATGTCAGGCCCACACACCTACCTCTGGGGATTTTTCTACATCTCTTTGGAAATTGTGTCTTTAGCCTGCACTCTCTTTGAGAAGGAAGTTTTGCCTGCAGTCCCAGGACTCACGAGGCTTGAGGCAAGAGGATTGTGAGTTCGAGGCCAGTCTGGGCTACACAGTGAGTTTAAGGCCAGCCTGAACTGCATAGCAAAACTCTGTCTCAAACAACAACAACAAAAAGAACAAAGTTATAGCTTCTTAAATTAATCACCTTCTAGCTTTCCAAGTTACGAGGAGGCAGTGAAGAGATCTGGCAAACAGCTTTCCCCGTCTGTGCTTTTGGGAGTCATGGAGGTGTCCATGTTTCTTCTTCTTGTCTTTGCCTCTTCAGTAGGAAGCGTTTAGTTCTTTTCAACTCAGATGCCCTCTGTCAGTTCCTAGTTCCTGACTTTGTTTCTGCAGCTCTGGGCTGGGCCTCCCCTGGTCCCAAATCTGCAAGTCTCTGGAACCCATAGCCAGGCAGGAGCATGTAGGAAAAGTGACTGGAGTCTGCTCCCCAGCAGCAGCCAACGATGCTGCCAATCACAGGCACAGTCTCCTAGGGATGCACCCATGCCCAACACTAGCTCAAGCCTTCCCGTGCATCACCTCACACAGAGAATCCACATAAGCACCCCGAGAAATAGGCATTGTCCCCACACATACACACAGCACATCAGGAAGCTCAGCGAGCACAGGCAACCCGCTCAAGATTGCAGAGTATGTAGGTGGTGAGGCCGGGTCTCAAACCCAGACACTCCTTCTCCGGAGTCTGGTGTGCTCAGAGGCCTCGGCTCTGCCCTGTGCGCACCCCACTGTGAGACCCCCTTTGGACTTTGGAGCTAGTGTTCCAAATGTGTTTATTGCTTCTGGTCACTCTTTAGAAACCAAACTCTAGCCCTGTTTCAGCCACCGTTTGAAGCAAGCCAAGGCTAGGGTCAGTGAAGGCTGGGGTGGGCAGGGGTATTCCTGGGCCAGTACCTTGGGAACCCAGCTCTGCTGCTACCCAACCGTGAGACTCTGGCAAGTGCCTCCTCTGTTAGCCTCAGTTACCTGTGGGCCTCCTATGGCTCTGATCTGCCGGGCTTTCCAAAGTCATTTTCCAAGTTCAGTTCAGCTCTGGGAGCACCAAGCTTCCACTGAGCTGAGCCCGCCTAGGCTGCGGCACCCACAGCTTCTGGTCTTTCCACCTGTCTGCACTCCTGGATCTGGGCATGTCTACTGTCCCCCTACCAGTTCTCCTAGTGGGAGTGGGTGCACGCATCACAGATCCAGGTACCCTGTCTCCAGCCCCTACCACCTGCCCAGGGTGCACAGCCCTTTATTCCCTGACCTCATGTAGCTGTTTAGTGAGCTTGGCGTCCCCCACCTGTGTCTTTGGAGACAGAGAGAAGGTTCTTGGTCTTCTTGGTGTGGCTGGTCTATGGCTTCTATGTGGTCCGGTGGAAAAGGTTTGGTGGGGAGTATAGGATGCAGGAGGAGTGGAGTTCAGAGGGCAGCAGGATTTTGTGTGTCCCCGGGGGGTGGGATCGTGGAGTTGAGGGTCCCAACCAGCCTGGCATGCTGACCCTCTGTCCACATTCATTTCCAGGTCCTGGAAGGAGACCAGGCCATCCTGCAGAGAATCAAGAAGGCTGTGCGGGCGATCCACAGCTCTGGCCTCGGTGAGTGAGTTTGCTTGGTACCCTGGGCCCAGGCTGGAGCAGACCCTGAGCCCTCTCCCATCTGCGCAGGCCATGTGGAGAACGAGGAGCAGTACCGAGAGGCAGTGGAGTCCTTGGGCAATAGTCACCTGTCCCAGAACAGCCACGAGTTGTCCACGGGCTTCCTGAACTTGGCTGTGTTCACGCGGGAGGTGGCTGCACTCTTCAAGAACTTGGTGAGGCTCTGCCCCCACTTTCCCTGTCAACACTCAGGCCAGGGTCAGGAGTCAGTTTTGTTCGTTCTTTGAATTTGCCCTTGATCTCTGATCCATGACCTCGGGTGTCTTTCAGCTTTGACTCATCTTTTGTATTCTCCTGCTTTTTCTCTCTTCTTGCCCAACTCTTCTCTGTTTTTCTCTTTGCCCTAGAGCAGAAGGGGTCACACCACTGCCTGTCCTCACCTTTCTTTGTCGTCTGCTTTCCCAGTGGCATCTGCTTCACCTTCAAATCCTACAACGGCCTCCAACTCCACAAGTCTGCCAGCCCCACACATTGACCCGGTGGCCTCCAGTACCCTCCTGATGGCCTCCTGAATGACTGTTTCTCTGCTCCTTTGATTCCCCACTTTGGGGCTGCCCCATGATACCAGCCGCTTCCATGGACGGCCCAGTTCTTAGGACTTCCCATACATGAACTCATCTCAGCCTGGCACATAGCTCTGTGGGGCTGTCCCCGTTTCACAGCCTAGGAATCCAGAGCACAAGCAGTATTGTGCCCAAGGCCCTCTGCTGGGTTTGAACCCAGGTTGTCTGGCAACACCTGGCTGTGCTGCCTCCTGGGACAGCCTCACCTGTCCCCTTGGCTGAGGCACTGAACCAGCCGTTTACTCCAGTCCTGCTCAGGGTCCCACCCGGCTTGCAGGGGCTCCGTCACCTCTGAGAGGCAGTGTGCTTGGTGGTCAAGCGCTGCTTGTGGGTTAGCCACTGGCCTGGAGTCCTTGCTGTGCTCTTTTGGAAGTCACATCACCCAGTTTGCCTGAGCCCCAGGTCTCTCTCATCTGTAAGACGGGTGACAGTGGGAGTCTTAGTGTCATCATGAGGATGACTTAGTGTGGTCATGAGGAGGAAGCAAGTTTAGGGCCCACTCCAGGCAGGCATTCAGTACCTGGTGACTAGCATGGTGTCAGTTGAGCCTGTGTCCTTCTCTGCCTTTGGCTTTCCTCTCCCTGTTTCAGTGACACTAGTATTCTCTGAGGGTCTGCTCTCTGGTGGCCAGTGTCCTGGCAACCGATTATACAGGAAAGAGTCTGGGACTGCTCAGGGTGCCACAGTCTCTTGGGGGAGACAGGAACTGAGGTGTGGGATGACATCGGTGTACCAGCTCTGTGGCACAAAGGCCCAGTGGGTGGTGTCAGCCTAGTGCTGCCATGTTCAAGAAAGGAATGCTCAGTACGGGTCAGGCAGCAGTGCTCTGCAGGGCATTCATGGAGGACTGGAGACCCAAGCTGTGCCTTGAAAGGCAGAGGTTGAAATATTAGGCCTTGGGCCAGCGGTTTAGCTCAGCGGCTTAAGTGCCTGCTGGGAAATGCAAGGTTGTGAATTCAATCCCCAGTACCAAAAAACAATACAAAACAAAAAAAAAAACAACAAAGAAATATTAGGACTCTATGGGTTGTCAAAAAACAGAAACCCAACTCCAATTAGGTTAATTTTTTACCAGAGAATTTATGGCCTCTGTAACAGGAAGGCCAGAGGTGCAGCTGGTTTTAGGCTGTCCCTTTCTTAATTTCTCTATCTCTGCTCAGTGGGAAAGATAGATCAGCCACCATGAGCACATCTTACCAGCAAGAAGACAGTCTTTCCCCCATGCCTGAGGGGAGAAAAATCCAGGGAAGGTCCTGATTGGCTGTCTTGGGTCATGTGTCTATATCTGACCCAATCACTGTAGCTCTGAGGCGGGTCCTCTGATCAGATTGGCTGTTGTGGGTTCCCCCATAGGAAGGGGCTTCTCTTACATTGGAAGGGGAGCTACTGACCTGGCCAGGTTGGCCTAAGAGTCAGATAGGAGAATTGAGGGAGCTTTTGTTAAGGAGCACAGGGGAGACTGGGAAGGTCTTGGAGTGGTGAGGTGATGCCAGGGCAGTCAGGACTGCCACCTTGCCACTCCCTGACTCCCCTCCATCATTACCTTTTATCTCTTTCTCTCCTTGCTTCCTGCTCCCTCATGGGACTCTTTGCCTCTCAGTGTTTCATTGTGCTCTGAGGCCCTTGGGACCAAACACTTACCCAAGACTGGGGTGGGGTCTGCTTTTTCCAGGTTCAAAATCTGAACAACATTGTCTCTTTCCCGCTGGACAGTCTGATGAAGGGGCAGCTGAGGGATGGGCGGCAGGTGAGTCTGCAGGAAGCGGGCAGAGGCAGAGAGGCAGTGACAAAGGGAGGCAGGGTTAGGCTGAGGACGAGGCCCAGTGTGGGACTGTCACAGGGGGAGTGTTGACAGGTGGCCCCTGGCACTGTTGCCCTTGGAGACCGGAGGACCTGGCTGTCCTGCTGCTCATGGCCTGTGAGTTGGGTCTGTAGGTGCTCTGGTCCCCATTTGCAGGCCTCAGGAGAAAGGTGAGCCGCTTGTGGTTTCCATAGCTCGTATGGGAAGGAGTCAGGGTGGGAACCTGGCTGCACGCTGCAGCTGGCGGCCCCAGTCAATGCAGAGTGGAGCTCAGAGAAAGGAACAGACTAATCTCTCTGGGCACTGTGCCCCAGAAGGCCCAGGGGAGGAGCTGACCTCCCTCTAGCGGGTTCCCTCTCCTTCCCAGGCTACGCACAGGCCTGGGAACCCCCTGAACCAGACAGGTAGCTTTTTCTCTGTGGAAGCCAGAGCTGTTCAGAAGGGTGTGAGAGGCCAGCTGGAGGAGGCCCAGGGCAGGGATCAGCCAAGTCTCATTGCCTTGCTGTGCAGCCTTGGGGAGACTTCTCAACCTCTCTGTACTTGGGGTTTCTTAACCTAAACTATTCCTGGTGAGAGGGTGATCAGTACCAGGCAGGAGAAAATGGCGGGATAAAGTTAGAAAAAGAGTTTGTCCTTCATCCTCCATCCTCATCCTCAGCGTCCATCTCCATCTTCTGAGGGACAGGACTCAGGGCAGAACCCAGAGATCTCCCCAGCTTAGGCCGGGGCCCAGGAATCCTGACGAATTCTAGGGAACTCCGGGAAAGATGAGGTGGGGTGGGAGGAGGGGCTAAGCCCAAGAAATGGGGTTGATTGGGCCTACTTGGGGGGATGTAGGATTTCAGTGGTGGTGGAGGAGTGGGGCAAGGGTTGGCTAGAGAACAGCTCTGAGCAGGGGAGGGCGGAGGACGGAGGACATTAGGGCAGGGTCCTCCTCAAGGTAGCAGAGTGAGCTGATCAGTCCAGAGTGCAAGCTGCCTTTTGGGCAAATTGTTCTCTTTTCAATACAGGATTCAAAAAAGCAGCTGGAGAAGGCATGGAAGGACTACGAAGCCAGAGTGTAAGTGGTTGGGGCTGGAAAGGACTTATACGCTGACCATCTCCATGTGTCAGCTTGCCCACCACTGTGAAGAAGATACTAGTGTCCCAATTACCAGAAGATACCAGGGGGCCCTTGGGGACTCAAAGTGGTGAAGGAGCCACTTACCTGAGCCCACACAGCTAGGCACAGACAGAACTCGGGTTCATGCTCCTGACTTCTTGTTCTTTTGAAATGAGGTGATATCCTGAAATTTAGTGACATAGAAGAAAAGCAGTTTGTGTTATACTCAGGCTTCCTGTGTGGACCACTCCACACTCCAGATCCTATTAGCCATTAGGGACATCATGGGGACAGAAGGACCCTTGAGCACCCAGTAACCAGCTCTTCCCACTCAGAGGCTCCTCCTCAGGCTCTGTCTTCTAAGGACTCTGTTCAGGGCCCAGCCCTGGCCCCTAGGCAGGCCCTATTAGGACTATAACTCAGATTTATTCTTTATAAAATGTGTTTTCTTTTTACATTTTGCCAAAGCAATGTGTGTTAATTATATATAACTTTGAATGGAAAAGTAAAAATTGAAAAAATTTAAGCATCCATAGGAAAGTTTTAGGATCATGTATTAGGATCTAGTACTTCTCTGTTACAGACCAAAAAAAAAAAATCCTTAGATTCCAGAAAGTATATATATATATATTTAGCAAGACCCTGTCTCAAAATAAAATAAGGGATGGGAATGTAGCTCAGTGCCTAGGTCCTGGGTTCAATCCCAGTATCAACAAAAACAGGAAACAAAAAAATATAAAGGTTTGCTTTTTGTGATGCTGGGAATCAAAACTAAGCCTTGTGATGGTAGGTAAATGTGCTACCACTGGCCGTACCCCCAGCCCAGAACAAAGGCTTAAATGGGAAACTCAGCAGACTCAGAAGAATGAAAGCATGTGGAAGTCCTCTAATCTATGGAATCCTAATCCCTTGCAGCTAATCAAAATTAGTCATCTAAGTCCCACCTGGCCTTTATCTGAGCCTGTCATACCCTACCCTCAAGCCCTTCCATTGTTTAAAAAAAAAAGCCTGGGCCGGAGGGATCTGGCTCCTGTAGGCCTCAGCCAGCACCCTCCTTGGCCCTGTCCCTCTCTGCATGGTCCCTAGTCTCTCCCACCATGAGCTGACACCCAGGCCCCATCTTCCTGCCTAACTGTGGCCTCCTCCATGCTAACCCTTCAGGCCTCTCCAATCTACACAGACATCGCAGCCTAGATGAGACCCATTTAACACTCTCTTGTGACTTAGTTCGCAGCTTTCTTCTCCCATCACTCACTGGACCCCCTGAGTTTTCCACGCCCTCCCATAGCTGGCAGGAGAGGGCTTGTGTACTGTGTGGTCCCCACAATGTGCATCCTTAGCCAAGAGGATGGAAGGATGCTGGGCGGGAGAAGGGCTGGGGAGAGCTCTCTGACCTCTTTTCCCGTGTCACCCAGGGCCAGGCTGGAGAAGGAGCGGGAACGGGCCAGGGTGACAGGCGGATTCCCTGGGGAGGCAGCCCAGGACACACAGCGAGAGCGACGCATCTTCCAGCTGCACATGTGTGAGGTGAAGGTGTCCTGTGGGAGAAGTGTCGCCCTTTCCTGAGTCCTAAGGGGCCCAGTCCAGGCTCAGCTCAGGTCCTGGCCATGTGGCCTGTGAGATGTCACCAAACATCAGCTACGGCCAAGAAAATTAGCCTGCGGTGTGGCCCACAGCCTTGTCCCCAGGGTCCAGCTTGAGGTTTCATCATACATCTTGCCTTGCCTTCCTTTAGTACCTGCTTAAAGCTGGGGAGAGTCAGATGAAGCAAGGTCCCGACTTCCTCCAGAGCCTCATCAAGTTCTTCCATGCCCAGCACAAGTAGGTGTCTCCTTGTCCCACTCCGAGCCCTTAGAGTGGCAGAACAAGGCACCTCTCCAGGGACTGGCAGCAACAACATTGTCACAGTTCATTTCTACCAAGTGCCCACATGTCAAGCACTAAGGACTTTACACACGATTTTCCTCAGTCCCCCAGTTCCCTCCCAGTGGCAGGTAACAGTTATTACTCCCATTTACAGATGAGAAAACCGAGGCCCACTTACCAAGCTTGCACAGTTAGTAAGTGGGATCTGAACTCAAACACTCCTGCCTCGGAGTGCCCATCAGACCATATGCCCCTGGGTGCCCTGTGGTCCTCAGAGCACCTTCTCCTGCACTTGTGGCTTCATCTTTATTTCCATCTCTCTCTGGATCCTCTTTTGGCCTCTGATCCCTCTTAGCTTTTTCCAAGATGGCTGGAAGGCAGCTCAGAGCCTGTCTCCCTTCATCGAGAAGCTGGCAGCCTCGGTACATGCAGTAAGTCTGGCCTCTCCCTTGGGCAGGGGGTCAGGCCCCTGTCCTTCGGGAAAATCTGTGGGTATGGCAGTACTCTCCTACCTGTAGAGTCAGGCACTGGCCCCACACATCTGCTGACTGGCCACAGGGTCCTGTCCTCTGTCCATAGCTGCGTCAAGCCCAGGAAGAGGAGCTACAGAAGCTGACCCAGCTCCGGGATTCCCTTCGAGGGTCACTGCAGCTCGAAAACAGAGAGGTGAGGCCCTGAATCTTCTGTAGAGGACGCCCTCCCCCAGGGCCAGGAGAAGGGAGACAGGGAGGCCCCCAGCATGGGGTGCTCCCTCCCAGCCCAAGGCATCCTTTGCGTGTCTAGGGGCAGGAACACCTGAGGCGGAAGAACTCCGGGGGTGGCTACAGCATCCACCAGCACCAAGGCAACAAGCAGTTTGGGACAGAGAAGGTGGGCTTTCTCTACAAGAAAAGTGATGGGTGAGTACCTTGGAGAACTCAGTTAACTTGCCCAAAGCACACAGCTAGAAAATGACCGGGTTAGAGAAGCTGCCCGGAGGGACTGTTTTTATCAATCATGTAGACCCTGAAGGTTCCAGGGTTCCTGCCACTATGGCAATGCAAAATCACCTAAGGACACTTGGGCATGTGTGCTTCTGCTAAAGGCCACCAGTTGTTCTTTAAGAGCAGCAGCAGCCAAGAGTTACTGAGCACTTACTAATCCCTACCAGCCATGTATACCAAATAGGCCTTAATGTGAAAATGTTGACTGGGTCCTGCTCCCTGGTGGGGGAAAGGAAAAAAGGAAAATCTTAAAAAGGCTGTTAGTGGGGGCTGGGGATTTAGCTCAGCGGCATAAGCGCCTGCCTTGCAAGCAGGCAGTGGTGAGTTTGATCCCCGGTACCGATAAAAAGGAAAAAGACAAAAAAAAAAAAAAAAAAAAAAGGCTGTTAGCGCTTCCTTACTGTGACCAAACACCTGAGAAAAACAATTTTAGAGGAAAGATTTATCTTAGTTCAGGGTCTCACAGGGTTCAGTCCATAGGCTACTGATTCTGTGCCTGTGAGCTTGAGGGAAGGCAAAAAAATCACAGAGGATGGGCAGAGTGGAGCTGAGCTGCTCACCTCAGGGAAGCCAGGAAGGGGAAAGGGAAAGGGACCAGGGACCAGTACGTCCCCAAGCCCTAGCCCATGACCCACCCCTTCAACGAGGTCCACCTTCTGTGTTTCTGATATTTCCCAAGAATGGGCATCAGATTGCTTGTGTCAATCTTGTGATCCAGTCACCATCCTCAAGCCCCACCTCTGCACACATGAGACTTGGTGGCTGTTTTAGATCTAAACCGTAACAAGCACTTAGGAATATATTCATGTTTCTACTTACTGATCAGTTTTTTGGAGAGAATAACTGTGAGAGGAAAAGGATGAATATTTAACTCTTTATTTAATTTACTTTTTGTAGTACTGGAGATGAAACCCAAGGCCTTCACACTGAGCTAGATCCCCAAGCTGGTTTTTATTTTGTAATTTTTGAGATAGGGCCTAATTGTCCAGATCAGGCTCAAACTTTGAATCCTGCTGTCTCAGCATCCCAAAGTGCTAGGATTAGAGTTGTGTGCCATCACATCCAGCTGAATATTTTAACTCTTATGAGAGAAGTGTTAACCAGAGTCAGATAGTGGGTTTGCTTTTACTGGGGGGGGGGTCTTGATATTTATCTTGTTTAGCTATAATTTATCTGTTTTGGTCAAGAGCCTGTTCGTCCTCTCAGACTGGGATCTCCCTAACATTTCAAGCCGAGTCTCCTTCATCAGGATAGAAGCTCTTGGGGGACAAAATTATACCATCCCCTTTAGAATAAGGATTTCCAGAGAATGGGGCTGTTTTTCCATCACACTGGGAATTTCCTGAGGGAAGGCCCGTGATTGTCTCAGAAAGTGGCCTCAGAGAGAGGGGTTCAGGCACTGGGGAAGGAAGAGGTGAGATGTGTGGGGTCTTGAGGAGAAGGGTGGGGTCGACGCTCTGTTCTCTATAGGGGAGTTAGGGACGAGCTCTAGGTCACTGTCTTTCTATTTCTCTGGGCCTCAGGATTCGGAGAGTCTGGCAGAAAAGGAAGTGTGGGGTCAAGTATGGCTGCCTGACCATCTCGCACAGCACGGTGAGGCCTCTCCTGTTGTTCGGAATGGACAAATGTCAAGCCCTCCCTCTAAGATTGGCCGCTGTAGTTGGATCCAGGGCACTGGAGACCCTTTGTGGGAGGAAGCGTGGGATCCAGAACCCCAACCCTTGAGGTGCTGAGAGAGACCAATATTAACTGGAACAGGATTATGATGCCCATTTAACATATTGGGAGGGCTGGGGATACAGCTCAGCAGCACAAGTGCCTGCCTGGCAAGCACAAAGTCCTGAGTTCAGTTCCTGCTACCCAAAAAATTAAAATAACAACAAAAAACATATTGAGAAATGGAGCCCAAAGGTAACATACACCCCACCCCAATTCCCCCAGATAAACCGACCCCCAGTGAAGCTGACCCTGCTCACATGCCAAGTGAGACCAAACCCTGAGGAGAAGAAATGCTTCGACCTGGTGACCCGTGAGTAGTTCCTGCCTAGTCCTCACAGCTGCCCAGGGCTCTTCCAAGGGCAATGTCCACTCCCCAGAGGCTGTTAGGGAGCTGTTTCCACTTCCACCCAGGCTGGGACTCAGCGGGGCCTGGACATGTTTTAAAGGCTTCCATCTTCCCTCACAGTGGAATTAAATGGCAGCCTCTTTCCACATTATATGTTATGATTACGTAAAGTGTATTTTAATGGCTTCAGTAATCTGGCTTTGAAATTATCATTCCTTTAAATTTTTCACTTCTTATCCTCTGGAGCCTTTGGGGCCAGGCCTCTGTGAGGTAGGTGCAGGCTGAGAAAGACCTGGATCTCGCCCTGTGGGAGCCACTCCAGCAGGGGTATAAGGGGGACCCAGGTCTGTTGGGTGGAGTGTCCAGAAGAGAGGTACAGAGAACCCCAAGGAAGGCCTGCCCCACTGTGGGGAGTCAGGAAGGACCCCGAGAGTGTAGAGATGGGGGCAGCTAGGGAGACAGGTTGGCACGATGGGAAGGCACGGGAGCCGGCCAGTGCATCCTGCCAGTTCGGCTTTGCGTGGGGAACGGTGGGAGGTAAGGTCTCCTGAAGGCCTGGCCCTTGTTTCCCCAGCAGAGAGCCAGCCCGGGCAGGGGCTGTCCAGTTGTGGTGTGCAGAGCCTGGGAGCTGTTTGAGGCTCTGTTCTGGGAGAAGTGGGAAGCAGGGAGACCAGGAGGTGCAGGCACCTGTGGGGCTGTGACAGCAGGTTCCGGGGACACCCTGGCGCCGGCGCGGTGCTGGAGCAGGGACAGAACCCGCCTGAAGGCAGCGGTTAAGGCTGCGGGGTTTCTGTGGCTGAAGGCCTCTTCTCTCTGGCAGACAACAGGACCTACCACTTCCAGGCGGAGGATGAGCACGAGTGTGAGGCGTGAGTGCCCAGCCGCCGGTGGGCAGGGCAGGGAGCCGTGGGGCCCGGCTGTGCCCACCTGCTCCCTCTGTGTGTGCAGGTGGGTGTCGGTGCTGCAGAACAGCAAGGACGAAGCACTGAGCAGCGCTTTCCTCGGCGAGCCTGGTGGCGGCCCCGGATCCGGGACAGGCCCCGGCCTGGACGGGGAGCCCCAGGACCTCACGAAGCTGCTCATCGCGGAGGTGAAGAGCAGGCCGGGGAACGGCCAGTGCTGCGACTGCGGGGCTGCAGGTCGGCGGTGGGCGGGGCCCGGCGGGCGCGGGCGGGCGCGGGGGAGGGGGTCCCGCCTGTGCGCTCCAGCTGCGCTCCTCTGCAGACCCGACGTGGCTCAGCACCAACCTGGGCGTGCTCACCTGCATCCAGTGCTCCGGAGTCCACCGCGAGCTGGGCGTGCGCTTCTCGCGCATGCAGTCCCTCACCTTGGACCTGCTGGGCCCCTCAGAGTTGTTGGTGAGGGCAGCCCGGAGGCGGGGCTTGGGCACTGGCTCCCAGGGAGCTGGCGGGGGGCGGGGGCGGGGGCGGGGCTAGGCCGAGGTGGGCAGGATCCGAAGGAGGGGGGTGGCCCTGAGAGATGCAACCTCGGAAGGTGCAGTTGACTCTTGAGCGCAGTCCTAATCACAGGGTTTTATCCACATGCACACTCTCCTGTGACACCAGCTGGCCTTGAACATCGGAAACACGCGCTTCAATGAGGTCATGGAGGCCCAGCTGCCCTCTCACGGTGGCCCTAAGCCCTCTGCAGAGAGTGACATGTACGGAGATTTCGGGGGTTGGAAAGAATCTGCCTTCCAGGTCCCGGGGCTTAAGAGGGATCCAAGATCAGAAGTTTGGGGAGAGGGGAGCCTCATATTTGAAAGTCTCCAAGACGTCATTCTGGGCGAATGGGACACTGTGTCCCCCGTGGGACGGTTCCAGGGTCGGCTGGGTGGAAACGGCCCTTCCTGAGAACTTGCTTATCTTGGTAGGAGCACCCGCAGGGACTACATTGTGGCCAAGTATGTAGAACACAAGTTTGCCCGCCGGTCTTCATGGGAGCCCCAGAAACTCCAGGCAGCCATTTCCAACAGGGATCTCCTGTCTGTGCTGGAGGCCTTTGCCAGTGGGCAGGACTTTGGACAGCCACTGCCAGGGCCTGATGGGCAGGTGAGAACCCTTGCCAAGGGCCACTTGTAACCATTCTGCTCACTCATACGCTTCAAGACCAGCTCTTACTCCCCTGTGCCCCATCTCTGCCATCTGCTCAAATCTCACTCATCAGAGGGCGAAATGGGAACGAGCCCAGCTTCAGTCAAGCAGACCTGACCCTGACTGTGTATTTTTTTCCAGCTGTGCAATCAGTCCAGGGCAGCTTCCTTTCTGAGTTTCATTTCCTCATCTGTAAAATGGACAAATAATGGCTCTTACTGGGTTGGATAGCTTGCAAGTAGATGAGGGCAGGTCAGATTAGAGCAGGGAGGACCATTGGATTGGCTGTTCCAGTAATAAGCATCATGTGAGCAAAGAGAAAAAATAGCAGAGAGACTGGACAGAATAAATCAGGAGTTGCTGACTGGACATAAAAAACAGGATGTCATGGGCTGGGGGTGTGTCTGAGAGGTATGGCTAATCCCCAGATCACCCCCACCAAAAAAAAAAAAAATGAGTATCTTTGAGCTGCCTGTCTGCTATCTTGCTGGGCTGTCCAGTGAGCAGTGAGGGAACCCCATGTGGGTGAGGTCAGAATGACAGAGAACAGCTCTGTGATTGGTCCTGAGGCCTTGGAGGCCAGGGTGCGAATTCAGTGCTGAGATGAAGTGTGGGAATCTCCTTTGGGAGGGGGCAGAAGAGGGAGAACCGAGGTCTGAAACGGTGAGGGAATTCCTGCCCTGCCGCCTCTCCCCAGTCGGGAGGCTCTGCCCCTTCAGTTTCGTCTCTGGGCTTCTGGCAGCTTATCTGGAGATGTTCCGGCTGCCAAAGTTTGAGAGGGCAGCATCAGGTGGGTGGGGGCAGGTGACCCCGAGAAACTCAGGTGTGGATGTGTATTCAGGCACCTGGAGAGCTGGCCCTGCACTTGGCCATCAGAGTCGCCAACCAGGTGTCCCTGCCCCTGGTAGACTTCATCATCCAGAACGGGTAAGAACCTGCCTGCCGCCTGCTGCGCTCCTCATGCCATCCCTCCTCCTTTCCCCCTGTCTCCCTTTCCCCCGTTCATCTGCCCCCCCCCGTGCTTCCTCCCCCAGTGGCCACCTGGATGCCAAGGCAGCCAATGGAAACACCGCCCTGCACTATGCCGCACTCCATGGCCAACTCGACTGCCTCAAGCTGCTGCTGAAAGGGAGAGCCTCAGTGGGCACAGGTGTGGCTGAGCGCCCTCATCAGATTTGATGCCCACTGCCCTTGGGTGGGGCTTCCTGCCTGCTTCTTGGATGGAGGGCACTGATAACAAGCATGGCTTTACAGACAGGCTTGCTTCTGACTGCCCATGTGTCATTCCTCTGTGGAACCTCAACTTTCTCATCAGTAAAATGGGAGTGATTGCCTTGGACCTAGTTAGCCTGCTAGAATGATTAAATAAAATAATGCTTCTGATAGTACTAGCTGAATCCGCATAATCCTGATTGCAGTAGCCACTCTTTTAAAAGATGCCTGCTAATGTGCCAAGTGATTTATGCATATTAATTTAATTCTCACAACAACCTGGTCAGACAGTTTCGAATACAGTGGCACCTTGGTTCATGACTTTAATTCTTTCTGCCATTCTGGTCGCAAGCTGAATTGGATGAGAACCAAATCAAATTCAATGGTTAGGTGCAGTGTTGACCTTAAAGGGAAATTTGGTTCTCATCCAATTTGATTTGTGACCAGAACTAAGTTTATGAAGCGAGGTACCACTGTATCATTAATTTTACAGATGAGACAGTTAAGGTTAAATAAGTTACTCAAGGTTACATATCCAGGATACAGGCAGAGCTAGTATTGAAACCTAGACAGACCGATTCCAGAGGCCCATCTTAATCTCTAAGCTGTTATGTTTCCTCCACTGTGACAATGGCCGCTGGCTTTGTCCCCTCACAGTGAATGAGGCAGGAGAGACGGCTCTGGACATAGTCAGGAAGAAGCAGCACAAGGAGTGTGAGGAGCTGGTGAGTCCACGGGAAGCGGCTGTCCTCGGACCCTTCCTCTCCCCACTGAGCCCCGACCTCTGACCTGGAAAGCCTCTATTTCTGGCAGCTGGAGCAGGCGCAGGCGGGGACCCTCACCTTCCCACTGCACTTGGACTACTCCTGGGGCATCTCCATGGAGCCTGGCTCTGACAGCGAGGAAGACGAGGAAGAGAAGGTGGGACCCTGACCCTGTCCTGCAGGCCTAAGGTGCCAGAGGGAAAGCCACGCTGGCCTGGTGCGGGGAGGGCAGGCTGAGCTGGGGAAACCAGGCTGTCCTTGCCCCACAGCCCTGCCCTCTGAAGCCCCCAGCCCAAGCCCGCTGGACCAGTGGGAGGCTGGACATCAGCAACAAGACCTATGAGACCATCGGCAGCCTGGGACCAGCCACCCTGCAGAGCCAGAGTGAGGACTGCCCCCCACCCTTGCCAGTCAAAGCCTCTTCTCGGACGGTGGTCCAAGGGCGTGCGGGCCATGTCAGTGGAGGTAGAGTTGCCCAGAAAAATGCCTATCATTTTTGAGGGCCTACTATGTGCTGGGGCACTGAACCAAAAGTACCCCACCACCCTGCATATTAATTTAATTCTCACAACAACATGGTCAGACAGTTTTGAATACAGTGTAGGGTGTAGAGGGTGTAGTCCGTACCACCCTCACAGAAACTGGCAAGTGGGGGTCCATCCTCCCTTAAAGGTAAAGGAACAGAGATGTTAAGTAAGCAGTGTACTCAAGGTCCCATAGCTAATCAGCTTCTGATGTGGGATTCAAACCGCAGGTCAATCTTTTTTTTTTTTTTTTTGGTGCTGGGAATCAAACTCAGGACCTTGCACTTGCCGGGCAGGCGCTTATGCTGCTGAGCCAAATCCCCAGCCACCCAGGTCCATCTTATTCCAAGTGACCCAGCTCTTATTCCACATTCCTCATTTTGCTTAATAAAAAGAGAGACAAGAGTTTATGGAAGGCTGGATGTGGTAGTACATGCCTGTCATCCCAGCACTTGGGAGGCTGGGGCAGGAGGACCACCATGAATTTGAGACCAGTCTGAGCTACATATGAGTTCAAGCCTGGCCTGGACTACAGAGTGGATCCTGTCTCAACACACACACACACACACACACACACACACACACACACACACACGCTTATGGAGCATCTGCTATCCTGGCCCTTTGGGGCCAGGGCTAGGTCTAGTGAGGAGGTAAACACTGGAATTCGGGGTGAGGGCACAACTCAGTGGTGGTATACACGTCTAGTATGTGCTATGGCCCTGGTTTGAGTCCCAGTATTGAAAAAGAAAATCTGGCATGCAGTTGATTAATAGTGTAAGGCTCACTGCCATAGCCAACATGTATCCCCAAAGGAGAGGGATTTGACTGGTGACTGCTGTTTCTCCAGTGCCTCACACCGAGCCTGGCCCTCTGCTCAGGAACTTCCTGCTCATTAGGGAGAGCAGGCTTGTTCCAAGGGTTAGGGGAGGGAACAGGTCCTGTTGGTATTGGGGTGGATTAGAAGGGCTTGGGAAGAGAGCGGGGTGGATAGAACCTGTGCTGTACGGAGGGGCAGGCTGGCTGGGAGAGCTGAGGTCACGAGAAAATGGAACAGCGAGCCAGTGTGTGTACCCTGCCATTGGAGGGGACAGCTGGAGAGGCAGATGGACAAGGCGGGTGGACAGAAGCATGATAGAGCCTAGAGGCCCAGTGCTTTGCTATGGAGCAGAGGAAATTATAAAAACCGGCTTTAATCATTTCCACTTCCAGATCGTTCTGAAGCCTCCAGCCTGAGTTCCGAGCCCCCTGAAGCCTCTGAGAGTTTGGGCAGCCCAGCATCGTCCTCCTCTAGCCTCACAAGCCCTGTGGAACCTGGAGGACCCAGCCAAGCCCTTCCCAGCTCTGAAGAGGGCCTCCGGGAGCCCCCAAGCACCTCCCGAGCTGGCCTGACATCTGGTACTATCCCTGCGGATATGTACCCCCCCGTCAGGTTCAGGTGGGTGAGGGCCCAGCTGTGTGACCTGGCCAGGTTTCCTGACCTCTCTGGGCATCCATTTGTTTCCCTGGTTCTAATAGTACCTGCTCCAAGAGTAGGCCACATTCCTGTGGGCCGAGAACCCGGATTTTGGGTGGAGGATGTTGGGCCCTTTCCCCTTCCCCGGCCTGCTCCCAAGTCTGCCCTGGGACCCTGGCTGCTGAGGATGGAAAAGAGAAGGCTTAGCCCTCCTGTGTAGCTTGTGTCCACAACTGCAGCTCAGCTTCCAGCCCTCTAGAGCCCTCCCTGGACACCCTTTCTCTCTGGGATTTGGGAGAGCTGGACTTGGAGCTGCCTCCAAAGCCCTAAAACCCTCTTGGACGTGTGGTGTGCCCAGCCGCAGGGTCTTGTGGACTCTGCCCTCCTGTCCTAAGTCCCCCAGCTTGCTGTTCACGTGAGCCCAATCTCCCCATTTTGAGCGACTCTGGGCACTAGGGTGACATTGACCTTTCCATGCCTTCCAGCTCGGAGAGCACTCGCTCCTATCGGCGGGGGGCTCGGAGCCTGGAAGATGGTCCCTCAGCCCGACAGCCTCTGCCCAGAAGGAACATGCCGGTAGGAGCCCAGAGACTGGCTTCAGGGCCAGGGACGGGGTGTGGAGCTGTCAAAGATAGGTATAGTGGGCTGGGAGACTTCTCCCCAAGATGGATGCACAAATACATGGGCCCAGATGACCACCATTTGGCCAGTACCCTCTAGTGTGCCTTCTTCCTGCCTGAGCCCAGGGGCTTGAGGGACAACAGAGGTGATGGGTGGATGAACAGTGCTGTGTCCGAGGCACATGTGTAACTGCACCTGCAAAGGGGCATGGATCCCAGCCTGTGCAAGGCAGCCTCTGCTGTTCGGATGCCCCAGGCATTCCTCAGGGATGGCACTGATTATTGGTGCTAGGTGATCTGTGGAACGGGGAGGCCAGGGGCAGGAGCCACCTCCTCTGAAGAGCCATTATCAGTCTATTAAAGACAAGCACCAGTACACATCTGTGTCCACACCCTCCTTCCACCGTTGCCCATGTATCCATCACCAGCCCTTTAGCTGATACTGCTTGTGGCATGTGTGATACTAAGAGCTCAGGCTTGATGAGTGAGGAAACCTAGGGTAAGTGGCTTTGCCTCTTTTAAGCATCATCTGTAGGATGGGAGTATCTGTCCCCATGCGGGGACAGATGTGAATTGAGGGTACATAATAGGTGCTGAGAAAGTGTTGGTTTTATCCTTGTTTCCCCAGGTTGGCTTTCCTGAAGGAGATGGCTCAAAAACTGGCATTCTTCCAGCAAGTTCTTTGTAACTTTTGTAAGACTTGCTCCCTGCTGACCCATGCTGGACCCCAACATACAGAGCTGGGACCTGAGCCCACAGAAGCAGGAGCCGAGGCATCTGTTCCCTTGGGTCTTGGTCTCTCTGACCTTCATAGCCTTCTTCTGCTGTGGACCATGCTGCTGTCAAGGACACTGGGCCTGCACTGGGGACTGACAGTGGTTCTTCTCTTCTATCTCATTGCCCCCAGGGCCGGGCAGCCTTGTATCTGGATCTGAGCCCTGAGCTGGCTTCAGCCACCGAACCCTCAGTCCCGCAGCAGACCAGGACTGCGTTTCTCCCTTTAGTCAGAGGCTGCAGCAGGACATACTCTCCTGCATCATTCTCTTCCAGACTGGGTATCTCAGCCTCTTCTTGGTCTAGCAGCCTTTTACTGAATTCCAGCTCTGTCCAGGCCTGCACCAGGCATTGTGGATGCCACGCACATAAAGCAAGGATCTTGCAGCTGTGGCCCCTGCTGGGAAGCTGGTTTCAAGAATTGATACAAGAACACGCAGAACTATATTCTGGACGCTAGTTCTGGGCTCAGGGGCAGGACCTATATACTCAGCTGGTTCCTGTCTGACCATTAGTTGTCTGCAGCCCATTTTTGTTCCAGTTGGCCAATGCCTATTGCTGTACTGGCTACTAAATAAACATTCTGAATGCCCTTGCAGGGCAGTACAGCCCTCCTTGGAGTCTGGACTCAGGATCTCCCCAGCCAGGAAGTGCAGTCTACTCACCTACATTTCCGTGTCTCCTTGAGGTAGCAGGACCAACAGGAGTGACCTGGGTTGTGGATCCCTACTTCTTTCTCTTGGTCAGTTCAGGAGTCTTCCAGTCTGGGGGAGTGAGTGGCCATAAAAAGAGAGAGGTGAGTGACAGAGCAAAGCTTTCACATTCTGTTTCCCTGGGTTAGGGATTTCCCTCAGAGCTCAGCCCCGAGTAGGAGAGAGGCGCTCCCTGACCATCAACGACCTCTAAGGTCAATACTCTGCAGCTGCTGGGTGCTGGGCTGGGCCAGGCCACGCAGGGTACCATAGAGCATCAGGGCCAGTGCGGCAGTGTGGCCAGGAGTCTGAACCGTTGATCCTGGTCCATGGTCACTCAGAAACAGGATCGCCTTCTGCGCCCCCAGCATCTGGTTTTGTTCATCTCAAACTCGTTCTTTCACTTATCATAATAAAGAATTTGGGGGGCGGTAAATTCCATTGGCTTCATCTATGGGATCTGAGGAGTTAAAGGGAAAGGGAAGGAATCTTGTGGCTTGGAATTCTTCTTCTGAATTGGCAAGAGAGACAATGTGGAGCTGGTGTGGAGCTGTGATTGTGGTACAACCAGGAACAGTTTTGCCTTGGGGGACATTTGGCACAACAGAAAATAGTACCCAACCGGAGGCTGCTACTGGCCCCTAGTGGACACAGCCAGGGATGCTTTAAGCATCCTACACTATCCCTGTCTTCGTTGGTTCTGTGTTGCTGCAGTGAAGTAGCAGAGCTGGTACCTTCTGAAATAAAAGAGGTTTATTTGGCTGATAACTGCTATCATGCTGTCCTCATGCTGTTTGAAGGTCTAAACCTAGGACCGTCCTGGCCTAGGCCCCCTCGGCTCAATCACAGCACGACAAAGAAACGGAAAGGGAACCAGCAGCGTGCAGAAGGAGCCAGGGCAGCCTGCTCAGTACCAACCCATTCTTGCCAGAACCTACATACTCCAGGACATCAGTGTTAGTCCCTTCCAAGGTGGTGTAATTACCTTTCAGTAATCCTTCTCCCCTTTAAGTTTCTACCGCCTCTCAACCCTGGGAACCAAGCTTCCAGCACAGGAAGCCTTGGGGGACACATTCAAACCATCCCCAAACCCAGCAACAGTTCAGCCCCACGGCACTGAGCTATCCAGTTCAAAATGTCAGCACTGCTGAGGTCATGAAGGAAAGAACACTGGATGAGATGCTTGGCGACCTGGAGTGTTTGGCTTGGCCACCGTCCCTGCCACCATCTCTGTTGATTGCCCCCAAGATAATGATTTGTTTGAGGGTAAGTAGTTTATTTATGGGAGGATCCCAGGAAGTATGGTCAGAGTGTCAAGAAGAAGCAGAGCAATAAAGGATGCGTTAGTTAATGTGGGGTGACACGGCAGGCAATAAGGACGAGCTTGTGGGGCACCTAAATCTCCATGTTGTCCCGCCGAGGTGAGAGAAGTGGGGTACTCCCCCCCCTACACACACCAACTCCGATCTCTTGTTGATTATCCCTGCCTGCTCCTGGGCTTGTAAAGAGCTGTGGGGAACTGTCAGAGGCGTGTCCAGGAATTGTTTGCAAGTGACCTCTGAGGCAGGCAGGTGGTGGAATATGTGGGTACCAAGGTGTCACAAAAGTCCAGAATTGTGTCCCTGAGGTGGGTCACGCCCACTTTGATCTTGTCTTCCGGTTTGTATGATGAAAGGGGTAAGACCTGATGTTTTCTTAGGTCCTTCTAGCTCCAGTGATGTAGGAGTCTGGGCTGCTTTGATATCACACACCTCAGAGAGGTGACTGCATGGGTGGAAGACTGTTTGCTGGGCTAGTACTCTAGCACTGAGCCACTGTTTTGTTCCTCTCTGGATACCCAGGGCTAAAACTCCTGGCACACAGTAGTTGCTCAGTAAATGTATATCGAATGAATGTTTCTTCCTGCCCTGTGAACACTTCTTCACCTTTTTTTTTTTTTTTTTTTTTTTTGCTGTACTGGGGATCGAACTCATCACCTCATGCTTGCCAGGCAGGCGCTTATGCCACTGAGCTAAATCCCTAGCCCTTTCTTTACATTTTTATTTATTTTTGATACGGGGAATCAAACTCAGGACCTTGTGCTTGCCAGGCAGATGATTATGCCACTGAGCTGTATGCCCTCCCCAAAAAATGTCCTTTCTTCAGAGATGATCATTTCTAACTGTGCAGGCTGTGTCCCCACTACCCAGAGTTGACTGCTATCCCTGTTGTTTAAGGCTTCCTTTGCCCAGTTTATTGGGACTAGATCGGTCTTGCTCAGATGTTCGTTGAATGAATGACATGACCCACCTTGTCACTAGTCACACACGCAGCAGTGGAAAACAGTACTATCCCTGAATTCTCTGAGAAAGGAGTTTTAACCAGACACCCCACAACACAGCTCCCCAGCCTGCACACTCTGGACCACTTTTCCTGCCTTTCCTCCGGGACCCTGAGCGGCTCCCAGGAAGGACATTATTTGCCCACTAAACTCACTTGTTAAGGAAGGGAGCCAGGAGTGTGGGGTGGGGGTCGGGGTAGGGGTGCCTGGGAAGGACCTTCCACATGAACGGAGGACTGTGCCCAGCTGGAAAGGTGAGCACAGTATTTCTTCCTCCCCTCTACCCAAAATTACTCTTCCCAACCCAACCCTAAGGGGCACCAGCCTGACCCTGAGGAAATATGAGTTATCTCTGCACACCTCATAAGTATTTCTCACCTAGGTGTCCTTAAGAATCCAAGCTCTCCACCACTCAGGTATGGCCCTGGGATCAGTGGAAACAAAACCTCACCGTAAGAAGTAAACAGACCAGAACAGCTGCTTGCATGCGCATGCCCAGGCCGCAGGCACGAAGGCGTGAGCCTAACTTAGCACAGAGCTAGACGCAATGATTAGCAGCACCAAGCAAGGTTCCAGCGCACCAAGTCGTCTCCACTTGGGCCCAAGCACGCAGCGGGGCCTTCCCACTCCTAGCTGCAACACTGGAGCCCAGAAATTCCTCGGACGCCCCGTGGGGCACGACTGCCACCTGTGGCCAGGACAAGGGGCTCCTCGCGCGCCGGAGAGCCCCCTTCCTCAGCTCTCCCTCCAGCTCCCGACTTCCCTGGAACGGAAGGGCCCCCACAGGCGGCCGGCGCGGGCAATCTTTGCCTGGCCGAGTCCTTGAAGTCTATATTTAGTTCTCGACACCCCTCCCAGCCCCGAGGTTGGGGGGAGAGGGCACAGCCCCGCCCCCGCCGGGCGGGCGCGCTGTGGGGGTGGGGTGGGGGAGTGTCTGGGGCTCGCGCAGTTGCGCGCCCTTCACCTTGCTGCACCGAGGCGCGGCCGCTGCCCTGTGCCCCTCGTCCCGCCGGGCGTCGCGAGCCAACATGGGCCAGGAAGAGGAGCTGCTGAGGATCGCCCGAAAGCTGGAGAAGATGGTGGCTAGAAGGAACACGGTGAGGCTGCGGAGTTTGGATCGAGCCCACGCCCCCCCCCCCCCCCCGGCACAGCGCGGGGCGAGTAGGGGCGCCCTGGGGCAAGTGCGGGGCGCGGGGAACAGAGGGAGGCGCGCTGGTGCGGGACGAAAGGCCCCGGGGGAGCACTTGCCCGACACCTCGGGGTGGACGTGTGCATGGTCCGGGGTGTTGGGGGACCTTGCGCTTCCCTCTGGATAGTAGGTAGCGTTCAACCCTGTGCAGCCTGTGCGGGGCCTTGGAAGAGACTTGAATGTAGGAAACGACTTTCGGAGTCTCGAGACTCGCTGCCTGTGCAAAGTCTTCCCCTCCACCTCGGGAAGGGGGGGCTGGAGGAGCAAACCCTTGGTGTCCCGGGAAGGAAGGAGCAGGGAAGCGTGTGAGAAGGGGTGCAGGCCCGCGCTTCTCCCGAGAGGAGTGGCTCTGCGGGAGGGGAGCAAAGGGGCGGCGGGTCCCAGGGCTCCACAGCCTGCGTGCCAGGAGCGGTTCTGTTTGCAACTTTTTTCTTGGCTGCTGAGTGGGGCCTGGGCAGGCGGGGGAGGCCTAACAGGTGCAGGCTGGTGGGGGCATGAGGCCTGCGGAGGCCTGGGCCTGGGGCCTGGGGGAGGTGCGCGGCAGAGAACTGAGAAGACGGCAGCGCATTGCTCTGTCCGAGGGTCTCAGTCCCCGCAGCGCAGCTCAGCGCAGGTCCAAGGAAAGTTAATGTTTGATCCTTCCCTTCTTTGATCTTTGCCTTAGGCTGCAGGCTGCCAGGTCCCTGACCTAGGCAAACATGGTCAGGGGTCCCCAAGCATGTAGTTTTATGCTGAAAGGGAAGAGAAGGGGGAGGACTGGGTTGGACATGCCCTTTAGGTTAACCTGCCTCCAGTCCTCCTCTGCCCACTGCCTGTCCTGCATCGGGATTCGCTTTTTCAGTATGTTATAGCTTGTGTCTAGATGTCCCCTCAAAGCCTTACTGGAGCATAGGTGAGACTTTTTCAGAGGTGGCTGAATGTGAGTGTGTGGTGGTGGGAGTGTGAAGTTACTAAATCAGTCCACTGGTTGGTTTGGCACAGCCCTAATCCCAGTGGCCTGTATACAATATAAGTGACAGAAAGAGACCTGTCCTATCCCATGTTTGCTTTGCTACTTTCTGTCCACCATGAAATGTTTCTCCTCTGCAATGCCTCTCTGCCACCCTACCCTGGCTTGGGGCTAGCTGACTATGAAATGAAACCTCTACAAACTGTGAGCCAAATAAACCTTTCGTCCTTTAATTTTGGGTGTTGGGCATTTTGTCTGAGCAAAGAGGAAAGTAACTAACAGTACATTCAATGAACTTAGGAACTTGGAGAAGGGAGGGACATTACAGGAGGATCTAGAGCTGACATGAATGATGAAATCAGAGGAAGGGGTCACTGGAACCATGGTGTCAGGGGGCTCTGGAGTAGACACTGGGCAGCAATGAGATGAGTTCATACAAAGTCCAGAGCCTCAGTTTCTCCACTTCTGAGAAGACAGGGGTACTCTGCAGGCAGCCAGGAGATGAGGTAGGATTCAGCAGGCTTGGCGGGTACCTGGTAAGAACCAGTGAATGACAGCTGGCATTGCACAGGCAGGTGAAACTCAGAAAGGCACAGCACCCACCTGCAGAGTTCAGGAAGCTTCTCCCTTAAACTCTCAGTCCTTGCCCCTTTTCATGCCCAGGTTCCAGACTGCACCAAAATTCCCCTTAAACTGAATCTCAAGCCATGGGGAGCACTTTCCCACCAGTATCCTGGGCAGAATTCCACTGCAGGGAGACAGATTATCTCAGCCCAGTGCCTTTCTGATGTCCCACTCCATCCCAGGAGCTCGAGATGGGGTGAGGGAAGCTCAGGAAAGGAGCTGTTTGAGGCTTCTCTTTGCTCCTCTTGCAGCCCTAGCCAAGCCCGCTGCTCTCCTTCTTTGGGCCTGTTTCCTCTTCTGTGAAATGGGAAGGGAGAACAGCATCCCGTAGATGGGTTCCAGTGGAAGTGCCCGGAGCTGTCTCCTGCAAAAGCATAAGACTGCTCTTAGGATCCCTGCTGCACAGAGCCAATCAACAGCCACATCTGCGCCTGGACTCTTGGCAGCATCTGGGTGGAAACAGAGCTCCGGGCATCTGGACAAGGAAGGTGGAGCTGCTGTGGGCGTGAAAGCGGGCCTGCCCAGTGCAGGGAGGCAAAAGAAGCACTTCCTGTAATGAGACAGCCCCTCCACGTTGCAGCTCAGGGCGGGCAGTTCTGCCAGTGCTGATGTCCCAGTGACTTAGGGCTTTGTCAGACGCTGTGAGCATGTACTACCTGGAGCAGCTTCCTACAGACCAGTAAGCAAGTGATAAGGAGCCTAACTGCATGTGAGACGAAGCTGCTTAGGCTGGCACATCAGATACCATTGTGTGACACGTACTGACCATTGTAAGTACAGAAAGATACACAAAAGCAACCACACATGTTTACACACAACACAGCCACATCCAGATAGGTGGAGCCACAGCCTTGGCAAACAGCTACATTTACCCACCTAGACATGCTGCTGGCAACGTCCCATGGGGACAAATAGACAGTAGGGCCTTGGGCTGCAGATCCAAGCTCTGCACCTGGACCAGAGTTACTGCTCCTCACCCACCGGTGGAGACACACCCGTGTGCAACATTTGCACATGGCCTTCTGAAGCCAGCCACAAACCAGGCTCATGGCTGTTTTGTCCCTGTATGACCCTGTTATGCAGAGATATGCACTCATTTGTGAGTTGGAAATGGCTCAACACTGGGAATTTTTAGGAATTTTGCAAGCTGCTTGTTAAACACAGCCATTATGAAAAATTAAATTATTGGCTAATTACATGAAAAAAACAAAAGCAATGAATAGTCCAAAATCATCATCACCTCCTGATTATTCTACTGCCTTTTACTCTCAGCTGTGGTCTAGAGATAATTTACTTCCATTAAATCTAGGGGTGAAAGTACTATATGATGATACAGTACTGCACAGTCCTTCCCAATACCTTCTTCTGTTCAACGATGGCATGTTGCTAACTTGAAATTAGCCACGGGAAGAGTATTTACATTGCAAACATTGACAAATACTCATGGACTTTTTTCCTTAAGAACCAACTGTCAAGCCAGGTGTGGTAGCAAAGTCCTGTAATCCCAGCACTCAAGAGTCTGAGGTAGAAGGATCTTTGCAAGTTCAAGACCAGCCTGGGCTACAAAGTGAGCCCAAGGCCAACCTGAACTGCATAGCAAGACCTTGTCTGAAAAAAAAGACAAAAATAAGAAGACTGTCAAATATGGACCAAGCACATGATCACTGTGGTCCCTGCTGCTCTTCCATGATCAAGCACATATAGTCAGGTCTATGTTCATACCCACACAATTTGTACAGCGGTTTGAGCCAGGAAGCCTGAGTTCAGATCCAGCTTGGCTTACAAAGTGTGTAACCTTAGGCACTTACAAAGTGTGTAACCTGAGGCAAATTATTTAAACTGTTTCTTGGAATCTTTTTCTGTAAAAACAGAATAATTCTGTAAAAATGGGAAAGGGGGTTAGGACCTAACTTGTGGAGTCATTGTAATGGTTCAATGCAGGTAAAATATTTAGAATGGAGTCCCACACATATACATAGTAAGACTTAAGTCTCTCTCCCTTTCTCTGTACCAGAAGTTGAACGCAGGGACTTCATATTAAGCTATATCCCCTCCCCTCCTTATTTTGAGACAAGGTCTCATTAAATCACTAAATTGCACCAGCTGGACTCAAACTTGTGAGTCCCTCGCCCCAAGCAAAAGCGCTGTGTGTACAGGTGTGTGCCATGTTTGCGTAAACTTTTAATGAATGTTTCATGTGTAGTTCTACGTCCCAAGTTTGCACACATGTACATCTGCTGGTCACATCTCTGAAAACACACGGAACTGAAGTTCTAAGGGAGGCTAAGGACTGCCGGAGGGCAGCTCATGGGCCACAGTCCAGAAGCAAGTTGGCAGCTGCAACCACGCAAGGGATGTACAGGATACAGTCAGCTGGTGCTCCCTAAGGAGCTGGTGTCGGGACAGGAGACCTGGGCAGGCTTCTGAACATTATATTTCATCTTTGTCAAAAGACTGAGAAGCAAAAGGGCTGGATTCTAGCAAAAGAGTGAAATAAAGAGACGGGCTAAAATGGGCTGCGGTGTGTGTGGGGGATGCCATCCAGATTTTCCTTACCTTCTGCCGCCAGCCTTCTTGATTCATTCACTCAGGGAGCGCTGGGCTCTAGGTGGAGCTCTTAGGCCTCAGAAATACAACAGTTCTCTTTTCCTAAAAGGAGTGGAAAGTATCGTCCACACAAAGACTTGAGCACGAATGTTCCTGGTCGGAGCAGCCCCAAATTGGAAGCCACCTGAAAGATCCCATTCATAGATGAATGGAGAAATAAATTATAGAGCATATATACAATGGAGACTTACTTGATGAAAAAGAACTGCTGACCTCTGAGGCGACATGGATGAATCGCAGAATAATTAAGCCAGTGAAAGCAACCAGGAGAAAAGTGACTGTGCTCTACTTTTTATACACAATCTTTAAAAATGCAAGATTGCTTACAGTGACAGAAAGCAAAGTGGTGGTTGCTGGAGGCTGGAGGTAGCAGGAGGGACAGGTTACAAAAGGGCCCATCGAGGAGCTGGGGGTTTAGCTCAGCGGCATAAGCACCTGCCTGGCAAGCAGGCAGTCATGAGTTCGATCCCTGGTACCGATAAAAATGAAAAAGACAAAAAAAAAAAAAAAAAAAGAAAGAAAGAAAAGAAAAGAAAAGGGCCCAGCGAGACCCATGGAGATGATGTCTGTGCTCTTATCTTGATTGGATTTATACATATGGCAAAGTTCATCAAACCATACAGTGCAAAATGTAGAGTTTATCGTATATCCATTATGCCTTGATGAAGCTATTTAGCCCTTTGGCGGTTTATCCTGGTGTTCCTCCGGAAGCACATACTATCTCAATCTTTCCCTGGGCAGGTGTCATTTCAACCAGTCAATTCTTGTATTGAATGCATTTTTTTTTTTGTATTTTTCGTTTTTATCGGTACCAGGGATCAAACTCACGACTGCACACTTGCAAAGAAGGCGCTTATGCCACTGAGCTAAATCCCCAGCCCCCTTGAATGCATTTAATAAAACTGCCATTTTTATATTTCCCACTATAATCTTATAAAATTATTAAAAAATATGCAATTTTTGGTCATCCTATATTTAACTAATTGGACTGGTAAGGGGTTTAAAACTCACAATACCCAGGCATAGAAGTATGGATCTATAGTCTCAGCTACAGGAGGATCACTTGAGCCAGCAAGCTGAAAGGCAGCCCAGACAACAGTAACATCTGTCTCCAAAATACCCAGAGTGCTCGCCTTCAAGTGGGACAGGTGGACAGGAGGCTACAGACACACAGGCAGCAAGAGTAAGGCAGAAAGCGAGTCATATGGGGGGCAGTTCTGGGCAGGAGGGCACACTGGTAGTAGGCAGAATAGAAGCAAAGGCAGGAGCCAGGGTGAGGAGTCAGGGCTGGACTGGCTCAACTGAGTGGTGGGCATGAAGTTAGAGAGCTTGTCTGTGCCCCAATTTTTCCTTATCTCGCCTTGTTTCTGCCCTGCATCTCTCCTTTGTCCACATGTCCATCTGTATCCTCTGCCCTCTCCTCTAAGCCCACAGTTCTTACCTTGTGACCTCCCACAGGAAGGGGCCCTGGACCTTCTGAAGAAGCTGAACAGCTGTCCAATGTCCATCCAGCTGCTTCAGGTGTGGGGGAGCCCCCGGGACAGCACCTCTTAGGGGAGGGAAGGGCCATGGGGGGAGTCCGGTCAGTGTGGCGCCTGAAATTCCCCAGGGGGGTCCTGGGAAGGGAGGGGCATCTTAAGGTGTTGACATGAGGGCAGAGGTGAGGGCAGGGTGCTTTCTGGGCTTGGGGAGCCTTGGATCTGGGAAAGCCGGATTTGCTGTCCCCGCATACCTGCCCAGTTCCCAAGGCTCTGGCCTGTGGGATCCAAGAGGTCCATGATCCAGGGAGAAGGAAAAGTCCCCCTGCTCTCAGATCCTCCCTGATTGGCCACACAGCTCCTAGACTGCATGGATATGCTTGGTTCTGAAAGATGAGCACAGACCCAAGGTGTAGAGCCACAAGTTGCTCTAAATAGAGAGTTGAGCTTAGAGTCGCCAGAGTACCAGGAAGCAGGGAGGTCCTGTTGCCATCAGCACCCCCAATCTTTCCACCAAAACCAGTTGCCTGTTAATATAGAGCCTTGGGTACTGGACCTTATGCAGGGAGGCAGATCAGGGCCTCAGTTATAGGGAAGCTCCAGGTTTGGGGTTATTCCCCAGCCCTGGGTCAGGGAAGGACTCTGGAAGTAGGTTGCGAGGAGGTGGTGGCCAAGCTGGGGCTGGCCTTGCCAATTAAGGCACCCAGCCCTGTGTCCATTCCCAAACCAGCCCTTATCCTGCTTTTTTGCAGACAACCAGGATCGGGGTTGCTGTTAATGGGGTTCGCAAGCGTTGCTCAGACAAGGAAGTGGTGGCCTTGGCCAAAGTCCTCATCAAAAACTGGAAACGGCTACTGGGTGAGACTTGAACCATGTTTTTTCATTTTTTGTTCTTCTCTAGCAGTTGGGAAGGGCATTGCCTGGCTCATAGCAAGCATTCAGTGTGTGTTACAAGGAAGATGTGTGAAGACAGGCGAGCTGTACTGTACATGTGCTGATGTATATTACTCCGTGTGTGCTCGTGTGTTTGTATATATACTGAATGTCTCTGTGAGTACACTGGTATAGCTAGGTGTGTTGGTGTGTGTTCCAGGGTATTTATTTCCCTGTGAGCGTGTGCATTTGCACACACAGGTGTGTGTGTGGGGGGGGGGAGTGTATGCAGCTGTCCTGTCCCTGCCCTTTGCTCCCTCCTCCCCAGGGACATGCAGGGTTCTGCTCAGGAGGAGCCAAACTGAGAGAGGAGGTTGCTTTTTTGTGTTCAGATTCTCCAGGATCCTCCAAAAGACAGGAAAGAGAAAAAGCAAAGAAGAAGAAGAAAAAGAAGGAGAAGGAGAAACGACTTGACTGTTCAAATTGGAAGTCAGAAGCAGCCCTTTCCCCACCCAGGAAGAAACGAGAGGAAGAACCCAAGAACAGGTACCTTTTCTGAGATGGACAGATGGGGACTGACACTTGTCAGATCCTCTGTCGGCAGCTTCGTGGCTGTCATTTCACTGAGGCCTCAGAAGCCAGGAGGCAGCTGTTATGGCTCCAGCAGTGCTCCCTCTGGGGGCTTTAGCTCAGCTGACAGCCACACAAGACAGGGACACAGTGTGGCAGCTCAGGCCTTGCTTATCCTCAGCAGTTCTCACAGTTCTCTGGAACCAACCACCCAGGTCCGTCCTCTGGGTCACCCAGGTGACAGTCCAGAGGCAGGGAAACAGATCACAGTGAGAGGGGGTCCCCAGATAAGAACCCCTATGTCTCTAACATGGTGACCCCCCCACAGAGAAAGCTTCTGGGATCCGGTAAGGATGTCCACTGGCGAGCTCCTCTAACCCAAGGGCAGCTGAAAGCTCTGGTTTTCCACTGTTTGTAGTGTATTCGCACTCTATCAGATGGGTCGTTTGTGCTATAATGTGATTCCCTGGTAACCCAGTCTGCGTTATGTGTCAGGGGTGCAGGGCCAGTGAGGCCAGGAATGTATTTGTCCATCAAGAACACATGTTTGCTTAAATCTTTTCCCAGCATTCCTATTCAGCCATGCGGGAGATGAAGGTCAGAGGATCAAGGACTTTCCCAAGATCGTACAGTTACGTAGACACAGAGTAGAGTTCAAACCTTTGTTGGGCCTAACTTTGTGGAGAGTTACAGAACAGATGTTTGGTTCAAATCCACCTTTTGTCCCTCCTTCCCTCCTCTAGCCAGGGAGTCCCCAAAAATCATAAGAGACTTGGGTAGAGCTCCAAGGCCACAGCTATCATGGTAGATTAAAGCTTTCATGGATGTGTATGTAAGTGAGGAAGGATGTAAGTGAGACTAGGAGTTTAAGGCCAAATTGGACAATGTAGTAAAATCTTGTCTTGAAAAAAAAATTAGAAACAAATCAAACAAAATCGGATAAGTCATACCTGTTCTCTATGTGAC
This sequence comes from Cavia porcellus, assembly GCF_034190915.1. Lineage (NCBI taxonomy): Eukaryota > Metazoa > Chordata > Mammalia > Rodentia > Caviidae > Cavia > Cavia porcellus. The sequence continues at coordinate 17,661,161 of NW_026947508.1, read as the reverse complement.
CAGATCACTTCATTTTTTGTGTTTATGTTTACTCATTGTTATAATTACTTTTCTCTCATTGCTGAGACAATATACCAGAAGTCCAAAGTTACTGGGGGAAAAGTTTATTTAGCTCACGGTTTGTAGAGGTTTCAGTCCATAATTAGCTGGCTCTGAGGCAGAGTGCATGGCAGAAGAGAAACAGTTCATGGAATGCAAAAGTTAGTAAAGCAGGGGCTGGAGATTTAGCTCAGCGGCATAAGCGCCTGCCTTGCAAGCAGGCAGTCGTGAGTTCAATCCCTGTACCGGTAAAAAGGAAAAAGACAAAAAAAAAAAAAGTTAGTAAAGCAACAGGGAGGATCATGGCTCTTTCTATTCCTTATTATCTTACCTAAGCTACTTAGGGCAGGTAGCACTCATGCCCTTAATCCCAGTGACCCTGATCCTAGCATTGTACCATGAATCAGTCCAAGCATCACACATTCTAGATCCATCTACTTCTGACAAAGCTCCACCTATGATTGCTTGAGGCTTTAGGGGTACATGTAGACACAAGCCAAAACCCTCATCTAGTAGATAAGGGGAGGTACTAGATAGCACCTAACTAAACACACCAACTACACGAGAAACTTTAACGTTTTCAATGTATCTATCTGTTGACTCAGGGTATCTGCTATGAGGATCTGATTTTAAGAAATTAATCAGATGAAAGCAGAAAGGTTACGGTCTATGTGAAGCATTTTTCTGCAAGTGTTTCTGAAATATTTTAGAAGTCTTTATTTGTTTGTTTGTTTTCAGGTGCTAAGGTTCAGATCCCAGGCCTTGCATAGGCTAGGCAAATGCTCTTACCCCTCTGAAATTTTTTTAAATCAATGTTTCTCATAATTGTAATAAATGATTTTTTTGTGGCGAGGACTTTAAGAAATGATTCCATGAGAGGAGTGATTCTCGACGAGGAGGGAGATATATCTCAGCCACCCACTCCCATTTTTTTTCCACTTTCATTTTTTTTTTATTGTCAAAGAAATAGCTGTAGGCATAAAGTCCTGAGTTCAATTCCCAGTACCAAAGAAAAAAAGAGAAATAGCTACGGTGACAGAGTGCCATGCCCACCATAGACGCATACTGAGAACAACATTCACTTCTCCCTGTTCACGGGCTCCACACGCACTGGTGACACCTGTGAATTCAACCAAGTGCAGATCAAAAGAGTTCAGGAAAAGTCTCTACTGAAAATGGAGATTATTTCCTAAATAACATGGCATATCAAGTGCTGACATAACAGTTACATTATGGAGGATTGAACTCACAACTGCCTGCTTGCAAGGCAGATGCTTATGCTGCTGAGCTAAATCTCCAGCCCAGTTACATTGTGTTTTATAATTTATCTGGAGATCTTTTAAAGACTCCAGATACAGGAGGGTATGAGTGTGTTGTATGCCAATGCTGCAGCATTTTACATAAGGGACTTGAGTATCTGCAGATTTTGGTATCAGTAGGGCTTCCTGGAAGCGATCCCCATCGATAGAGGAATGACTGTGTTTATTCAGTTTAAAATGTTATTGGGTACTCAGTGGGTTAACGATTGCTCTTCTCCTATTATTTTGTTATGAAATTTTGTTTTACTTTTTTCCATAAAATAAAAAAAATGTTATTGAGGCTCCTATGGAGAAATACTGCAGACAAAAGAATATCCAGTGACATACAATGGTGTTCACTAAGTATTAAACGAAATTGTGTGTGATGCAGTATGTATAGTATGATCCTATTTTTATAAAAATGAAATGAATGAACTTTATGAATATGCATATAAAAGATTAGAAAATTTGTGATTACTTCAGAGTGACAGAATTGAGGCTTGCTCTCTCTCTCTCTCTCTCTCTTTCTCTCTGTGTGTGTGTGTGTGTGTGTGTGTGTGTGTGTGTGTGTTACTGGAGATTGAACACAGGGCCTTTACACTGAGCTACATAACAATCCTTTTTAAAAATTGTTTATTTTGAGGTAGAGTCTTGTTAAATCACTGAGTTGTCCAGTCTAGACTCAGACTTCCAGTCCTCCTGCTTTAGCCTCCCAGATTGCTTGGATTACAGCTGCACCCTGCTCTCTATTTTCTTTTCCAATAAATATATATTAATTTTGAAATAAGAAAAAATAATGAAACTTTTTAGAGCAATGATATAGCTGTACAACTCTGGTTAACAGTATCTTCATATTTTATAGTATGCAGTAAGTTTTTGAAATTTGTTTTATGAACTAAATATGATCCTGTATTTCTTTTGAAACCAGGACAAATAATAATACTTTTGAAAAATAAAGAGTGATGAAAGTTCGTTGTAATAGGCAGATGTGGTGGTGCGGACCTGTAATTTCAGCACTCTGGGAGGCTGAGGCAGGAGGGTTACAATTTCAAGTTCAGTCTGGGCAACTTAGTGAAATCTCATCTTGCTCAATCTCCAGTCCTGGAAAAACAAAATTAAAAAATGGAAGTAATGGAGGGGCGGGGGGAGGAAAATAAAAAAGGAAAGAAAATCTATTGTAGAAAACATAGACAAATAGAAAAGAATCACCTACATATTCACCACCCAAGATAATCAGTCTTATTATTTTAGTATATAATTTTTCTTTCTATTCTCTCTTTGACTTGCTTTCTAAACCTGTCACCAATTCTATAGCTGTTTTCTAAAGTGCAATATTGGTCATACAATCTGTATCATTTTCTATATCCTATTCCTTTCGTTTGCTCACTTTGCAGTTATATCCTCCTGGAAGAACTCCAGTGACATTAAACAGTTCCCACGGGCCTGTTCTGGTTTCCCCAAAGGGTTAGAAAGGTGCCTGGCAGGGATGCCCTGAGGGCCCCCTTAGTACCTAGTACAAGGTTAATATTTACTGACCACGCGGAGGCATTGCTAGTGCTGCTGCTTTGACCAGTGTGGGACGGGAAGGGCAGCTACCTTGGGCAAAAGAATGATCAGGAAGGAGGGGGACTTGTGAGATGCATTTGGAGGGCAAGAGGCTGAGCTGCTGGGAGCAGAGACTAAATGGACTGCAGGACTTACCTGCAGAACAGAGGGTAGAGGCAGGTAAAGCGAGCAACCGGAACACCTGTGTTCTCCTTAGCGCCATCTCCAAACCCCACTCAAAGATCGGGACAGGGATTTCTTTTAAACCCTTATAAGGACAACAGATGTGGGAGAGGAGGCCACTGGACAGCAAAAAGCCAAGCTTTACCTGAACTTGACTTCTCACTTTCACCTTTAATTGCTAAGTTAGTATAACCTGAAAAACCCTTCTTCTTTAAAACATATTAATTAGTAATGTACCATATTTATTATCTTACTGCATTTCGTTTATTATACAGAAAGTTGTAAAAAGTTTTATAAATGCAAATATTCACAGCTCAGCAGAAGGGTACTTACTTAGCATGTATGAGGCCCACGTTTTGATTCCTGGCACTCAAAATGAAAAATTACCAATCAAGAAAATTTTAAAACATATCCATTGCTTAGAAACAACAACATAACATATGTTGCCTAGATACACATATATAATTTATATGTGCATATATATATATTTTCTTATGCATCACTACTCAAAAAATTCTTGTTCTAATAAAGTGGAATTATACTCTGTGTACTATTTTGCAACTTTTGTGCCTACATATATACATTTAAACTGGCATGAGAGTTGGAGCTGGATGAGTCTGACCCACAGGATGAGGAGGGCTGTCCCCAAGGCTGCCTGATCCTATCTCCCAGAGCACTTGAGAGGATGAGGTAGGGTCTAGGAATCTCTGCAGACACACTGCACAGGAAACAGGATCATCTGGACAAACTGGAGCTCAGATGACTGGAATCGTGGTGCACTGAGGGCTCCTTTGTGCTGGGAACTGCTTTCAGGATACAATGATCTTGGGCCCCCACTGCTTGGATACCTTTCCTTCATCTGATGGTCGAGGGAACCGAGGCTCAGAGAGAATGACCTGCCCAGGGGCAGGACAGGGATGACAGCTGAGGTATCTGACTCCTGTGTTAGAATCATGAAGTGTGTGTGTGTGTGCAAGTAGATAAAGGTCTGGGAGGAAAAACAAGCTTCAGAGCAGGACTGAGGATGTAGCTTAGTAGTACAGCATTTGCAAGCATATGCAAATCCCTGGGTTCCATTCCCTGCACCACAAAAATAAGGAAATAAACTTAATAGCTGTTACTTCTAGGAGGTTTCTTTCCCCACTTTTTTTTTTTTTTTGATCTTTTTCCTTTTTATTGGTACTGGAGATTGAACTCATGACTGCCTGCTTGCAAGGCAGGTGCTTATGCCGCTGAGTTAAATCCCCAGCCCCTCTTTCCCCACTTTTTAACATTTCTAGACTATTTGAGTTCACATCATTCAGCAATAAATCCTTAGGGTGCACCTGTTCGGTACCAGCACTGCTATGTGCTTGGAGTAAAACCAGGTGCGTATTTATTTACTTTTTTTTTTTTTTTTTTGTACTGGGGATAGAACTCATGACTGCATGTTGGCAAGGAAGGTGCTTATGTCGCTGAGCTAAATCCCCAGACCCGGCAGGTGCATATTTGATTGGGGTCCCCAGAAGCAAACTCACACACATGGATTCAGGTGCAAATGGTTTATTTGGGAAGTGAGTCAGAAAATGTAGACAGAGGAATGGGGAGAGATATGGAAGAGGGGAGGCAGCCAGCACCATGTGTGTGTTGCTAAGCAGGCTACTGCTGTGGGCACCAGGGCTGAGATCCTGCTGGGGAGCTCTGAATGATGGTGGAGAGCACAGTCAAGTTGTCCCCCTGGAGGGCATCTATCCTTGGCTTCCTTATTCTCTACCTGAGAGCTGCTTGGGTCCATACTTCCCCAGCTTTCCCAGTCCACCTGGCTGGCCTGGAGAAGGCTCACAGGCAGAGGCCCAGGGAGTTACAGATGAGTGCTGGGCACCAGGGTTCCTGGGAGGCTGTGTGCCTATGGGGAAATGGGCTCAGGACTGAGGCCACCATGGTGACCCAAGTCTGCTGAACTCTGCCCTTGAGAATTTTCCTGGAGGATGGCTAGACAATAAATATAATAAGAAAGTTATATAGTATGTTTGTGGTAGTTAACTGACTGTGCCAACTTGAGTAAGATACACCCAACTGGCCAGGGTGATAGTGGTGATAGTGCACACCCGTGATCCCAGCACTGGGGAAGCTGAAGCAGGAGGATCGCTGTGAGTTGAGGTCATTTTCTGCTACATAGTGAGTTCAAGGCCAGCCTGAACTGCATAGTGAAACCCTATCTCAAACAGAGAAGAAAGAAAGAAAGAAAGAAAACCAAAAAACCAAGGCAAAGCAACAATTAAATTGTATCTTTATAGTATGGGTCTGGCTGAAGGGATTTGCTGAAGACAGAAGACCCACTGAGGGTGTGAATGCATCAGCCAATAGGCTTGCTGCCTGAATGGAATAAAAGGGAAAGGAAGAAGGAAGGCTTGGTTCTGGTTCTTAAGAGGAGCACCAGTATTCACATTCACCTTGGGCGTCGTCTCCTGGCGTCCAGCACAAGCTCTTCACTCTTCCAATGCAAACCCTTCAGCCTCCGGATATGGGCTTACATGGGACGTGACAGTGGGCTCCAGGCCTTGGACTGGACCATTTGTCTCTCACATACACAGCCCTTCTGCACTGGAGTCTGTGGGCCGCTGTTGTAAGCTTATCTTGTAAATCCTTATGTATTTGTGTATCTTGCATTAAATCTGTTTCTCTAGTAAACAATAAGTGACACAGTGTTAGAAAATGACACACGCTGAGGAGTTAGAAGAAAAATTGGATAAGAAGCCAGAGAAAGTCAGGCACACACCTGAACCCCAGCATTTGGGAGGCTGAGGCAGGAGGTTCACTGTGTGTGTGAGAGCTGCCTGGGGTACATAGTGAGTTCCAGAACAACCTAGATTACATAGTAAGGCCCCATCTCAAAAAGCACACAAACCAAAAACAAAAATAAAAAGATGCGGAATGGAGTTTATAAACATTAATTTTATAAAACCAATGAAAGGAAATATGATACTAGAGATCATAAAAAGAATGTAACTAACTGCATTTTTTTGGTACCAGAAATCGAACTCAGGACCTTGTGCTTGCCAGGCAGGCACTGTGCTGCTGAGCTGTATCCCCAGCCCTAGCTAATTGCATTTTGGAAAAAGAAGGAAAAAAAAAAAACAACAACAAAAAAAAGCCTTTTACGTCTAAGCTCATCACTCTAGCTAACAGTGGTGATAGCAAGTGGATATATTGTCTTTCCATTTTTTTCTTCTAGGCATTAGTTTTCTTATAGGACTCAGACACAGAATACATCTAATTCTGTCCCTTGCCTTTTCACTTGGTATCTAAAACTCAGTTTTTCCATCTATCTCCACACCTGGAGTGCTTCTCCCCTCCCCTCCCTAAGGCGCCCTGCAGGGAAACCTGAAGCCCCTCTCTTGTGCTCTCTGCTGACAGTCTCAGGCGCCCAGTCCCCATGGACTCCAGCCACCAAAGCGTGCCAGGCAGTGAGGAGGACGAGGGTCCGCTGTGATCTAGTTAGGAGTAATTAGTTAATTACATGATGGAACGTGATACAGATGTAATCTGTGGTTATTAGCTGGGGGAGGCAGGAGGGAGCAGCCAGCACTGCCTGGAGCTCCCTCCCCCAGGCAACCGTGACCCAAGCCTCACTCTGGGACACCTTCTCCCAGCCTCTTGGGGCATCAGTACCACTGCTGGCCAACAAAACCATGTAATCTCCAGTTTCTCTTCTTTCAGGCGAGACTCTGCAGACTCTAGGTCTTCTGCTACCTCCTCTCCAAAAAGGCCACCGATGGAAAGGTAAAGGACTTCGCCACTGCAAAGATCCTGTTCAGAGAATGTTTCTCTTTGATTCACAGAGGAAGCCCGAGGCTGGAGAAACGGAAAACCTGGTCCATTATGTTGCCTCCAAATTCTAGGACCCTCCTGTGTGGTGGTGGCTGACCTGGTATATTGCTCCATCACTGTGTGGGAAATGTTCTAAGGTCAAACTGAACCCTTCTAGGGACAGAGGTCTTGGAAGTCTGTCCTTGGTGTGTTATCTCTAGATTTGGGCTGAACTGAGCAGGGTATTCACCCTAAGGTACCAGAAATCATCAAGTCTTCATTTATCAGCTATTTACGAGGGCCTAGGAACTGTTCCGGGTACCAGGGATACAGAAGGGAACAAAGAAACAAAAGTCATCACAGTCTTATTTGCATATAGTGAGTATGTTGTACAGTGACCCAGGAGATGACAGCGGCTCTGGAAACAGCAGAGGGGAAGAAGGGGATGGAGGAATGATGAGAAAAGGTGGCTGGGGAGGTGGCCTTTGAGCAAAAGCTGGAAAGAGGTGCGTGAGTTAGCCCGGCAGACACTGGGGTCTGTGCAAGCTGAGTGCAACGTGCCCGGTAGGGTCGGGGAACAGTGAGGCGTGGCAGCATGTTGGGTGAGCAGGGAGGGTTGAAGGAAATATTTTCAGGGTCATTTAGAAACCAGAACTGCTGGGAGGCATTGAGCATGGAATTGTGTCACCAGATTTATGAGGCTCGCCCTGCAGCGCTCAGGCTGGGAGCTGAGAGACTAGGGGAATAATTTGGGCAAGATGTGACGGTGGCTTGGATGGGGTAGCAGTGGGGAGAGAAGAAGGGATGCATGGAGGGCACTGACAGGGTTTCTTGACATTGGATGTGAGGTATGAGAGAAAAAGAGGAATCAAGAATGATTCCAGGGTTTTTGCTTTCAGTCTCTGTAAGGATAGAATTACTGTCTTGGTTAATTTTTCTTATTGCTGAGATAAAATACCTGATGCCCAAAGTTAGAGAAGGAAAGGTTTCTTACAATGTTGGAGGTTCAGTCCATACACAGCTGGCTCCAGGTGTGGCAGGATGGCGTAACAGGGCCACGGTAAACAGCAATTACGAACCTGCAAGAGAGAAGACACGCCTTCTTCCTGGTGTTACACTGTATTTTGGCCCCTGGGCAGGCATAGCACTCACACCACCAATCTGAACGCTAGACAATGAACCAATCACAAATGTTAGATTCAGCTGCATCCATAATTGCATGAGACTTGGGGGGGTCACTGACATAAACCACGACAATTACCATTAGTTGATCTGAGGAAGACTGCATGGAAATTAGGTCAGGGGCAGAATATTAGGAGTTCAGGTTTAGAATCCAGGTATGTAGTGCAGACCTGTAATCCCAGCATTCTGGGAAGCTGAGGCAGGAAGACCACAAAGTCTAGCCCAACCTAGGCATTAGCAGTTTACAGAGCGCTTCTTTCAAAATGAAAAAGGGCTGGAGATGTAGCTCAGTGCAAAGACTTTGGCTCTATACCCAGTACTTCTCAAAAAGAAAAAAATTCAGCCTTGGGTGTGTGCATTTATACTGTGTTAAATTATTCAGGCAAAGGAGTTGGATAAAGTTATTCAAGGCTGGAATTCAGGAAGAAAGTCTAAGTCAGAAATATGAATTTCAGTCATTGGAAGAGGAAGGATGAAAGAGTGAATGTGAATCGTGGTCTAGAATTGGGGGAGTCAGGGCAAACCAGGAAATGGCTTAGAGGTAGATCAAGACAAAGGATGAGGGTCTGGGGGCCACAATAGGGCAGCCTGATGGACACTGAATGTATTGGTTTCTAGGACAATAAGCGAGATAGGTGAGTGAGTTATTTTAAGCTCAATGTTCCAGCAAGACTGCCATTGGAAAGAAGAAGGGCACAAACATTAGGTCAGGTAAGGCTTTATGAGAGAGATTAAGCAGGCCTGCAGTGTGGCCACCAAGCGCCTACTGCAGCCATTGAGTGGAGCATTCCTCAAGTGCTGGCTGGAGAGGGGATTGAAGCTGTGTCCTGCCCCTGAAGAGAAGAGCTCTGTGGTTGATTCGCAATGTCTGCCGTGAGCGAGGCCAGGGAACAGGAGCTCCAACGTGGTCTTCATTCTCCACCGGACTCACTTAGAAATTTGTAAACACACTTTTGGTTGTTGCTATGAGTTAAACAGGAGGGAGAGCAGAAACAGGAGCCATGCCTGGCATGAAGGAGGCTGGAGCCATGTGATGCTAAGTATCCTGGAAGGGAAAGGATGGGCCTGCCTACAGAAGCATCGTCCTATCCCACAATGAGCATATCCCATGCTCATTGATGTGATGTAAGGATTTATACCTCTGCAGATTCCTTTCCTGCTTTACAGCCTTGAAGCTGCCTGGTTCCCTCCCATGATGCACTTTCCCGCTGAAAGTCAGTCAAGCAGAATGTTTGTCTTTCTAGTGGTTCAGTATTAGGGGCAGACGACCGAGGGGACAGAAGCAAGTCTTATAGATTCACTTTGTACTCTCCGCCTCTCTGTCTCGTCTTTCTTATTCATCTTCTGTGCATTCATAAGTGTATCTCAGCATCTTTCTGGGGTCAAGGACGTAGGCACACCCTGAGTAGCGAGCGGAGACCATGCAAAATAGGAAGTTCGTGCCTATTTGAAGAGGGTCCCCAACTGATTGTAGCCTTGTGGAAATGCAGACCCAAAGTGCCACATCATTTGGGGCTTTGGGGGTCTCATGTTTGTTTGTTTTTGAGATGGGGCTCTCACTGTGTTGCAGGCTTATCTCACACTCTAGACAGAAGCAATTCTGCTTCAGCCTCCCGAGTAGGTAGGACTACGGGCACACACCACCTTGCTTGACTCTCTTCCAGGTCATTGCTTGTTTGTTTCATTTGGTTTTTTGCTTGCTAGGGATTAAATCCGGAGATGCTCTACCACTGAGCTGCATTTGGAGCCCTTTATCTTGAGACAGTGTCTCAAAGTTGTCCATCCTGGGCTTTAGTGATCCCTCCACTTCAGCCTTCTGAATGGTGGGATTACAGGTGTGTGCCACTGTGCTTAACTTATTTTCCAGTTTTTTTTTTAAGGAAAATTGGACATCTAGATTGTCTTATGAAACTGCTAACGGAGGGGAAGATCTGAAGATTGATCTCGAGGCCTTTGTACTCAGCTACATCCCAGCGCTTTTTAAAGTTTTAAATTTTGAGACTGGGGGTAGGGAGGGCTGGGGATTTAGCTCAGCGGCATAAGCGCCTGCCTTGCAAGCAGGCAGTCGTGAGTTCGATCCCCAGTACCGACAAAAAAAGAAAAAGACAAAAAACAATTTTTTTTGAGACAGGGTCCCACTAAATCACTGAATTGCCTTAGTTGGGCTCAAACTTGCAGTCCTCTGGCTTCAGCCTTACAGAGTGCTAGAATTACAGGTATGCACTGTAATACATGGCTGAAACTCCTCCTTTTAAGTATTGACAGCTTATTCATATTTTTCTAAGACACATAAGGGCACAAAACATTATTTGTAGACTGACTGAAGCCTTCAAGGCCAGACTAAGACTAAAGCTTATGATCTCAGCTTTCTGTGGATCTAACCAGTGGCCCAGAGACACACACCAAAATGCTTGTTTCAGAGGGAGTAGAAATAACAATGGGAACACAGGAAAGATGTCTCAGTAGGACTGAAGGCGTCAAGCAAGACTGTGGGAGAGAGTTTTTGAGCTGGAGACTGAAAGGTAAAGAGGAATTTGCCTGGTAGATTGTCAGGGAAAAAGCATCCCAGCCAGCGGGAATGGCCCACGCAAAGATGCGTCAGGAGGGATGAGTGGCGCTGTGGGAACTGTAGCTGGAATACCAGGACACTGGCTGTGAAGGGCACCGGGGTGGCAGGGAGGCAAGCTGCACTTTTTTATCAGCTGCCGTTAACCGGGCTGTCAGAATCCTTGGATTTGGCAAAGCACCTGCGGTACTATGTGGTTGTCAGGGCAGTAACATAAATGCCCTCCAGGTGGCGCACAGGAGAGGCGAACGGGGTTTTCAGATCCACTGCCTGAACCGAGGGCTGGATTTGCTAAGGGCTGGTGCCTTTGCTGACACATCAGGGAGCAGAAGGAAGAAGCTCCTGCTAAGTCCAGCTCGCTGTCCCTGCCCCTGCCAGAGATACGCTCTTTGCAGTTTGGCGTGGTTTCCAGTTCCATGCATTGAAACAAAAGCAATGTGACCCCTGAAATGTTGCCCAGACACAAATTCCAGCCACCGGGCTTGCATGCCCTGCCCGAAGGTGGAGGAAAGTTCTCCCAAGCAGGTTTGCCTTGCTCCAGTAAGAGCACTCTGCAGAGCTCTATTGGAGACATAGTGAGAGGTGTTGAAAAGAATTGGAAAGGCAAACAGACCTAGGATTATGGTGACTCTGCCGTTTGGTAGTGGAATAGATGATCTTGGACAAGTTAGCTCAGGTGTCTGAGACTCAGTCTACTAGTCTGTAAAATGGGAATAATTATAGCCCTCCTGTTTGACATCATTATGAGGATTAAATGAGGTAAAACACAGCACTAACAGAGCTTGATGTGATCCCAGCCCTCTGGAAGCTTAGGTAGGTGTATTACAAGTTTGAGCCAAACTTGGGCAACTCAGTGAGATCCTGTGTTGAACCAAACAGACAAGGCTGGACATGGTGGTGCACACCTGTAATGCCAGTACCAGGAGGCTGAGGCGGGAGGATCACTGTGAGTTCGAGGCCAGCTTGGGCTACAAGTGAGTTCAAGGCCAGCCTGAACCGCATAATAAAACCCCATATCAAAAAGACAAAAACAAAACAAAACAAACAAAAACTACATGCAATAAAAAGGCTGATGATGTAGCTCAAAGCGAAGGCCATGGGTTCAACGCCCAGCACCACCACAAAAAGAGGAGTCGGGGGAGAACGAGGAGGAGAAAAAGGAACATCTAGTGTTGTTCCCAACCCATATGTGCTCAGTAAGATAACACTTAACATGCACTGTGACCATCTTTATAAGTTGCCTAACACTTCTTAGTGGAATTCTTTTAGGTTCTTTAGTCATGTCAACAATCCCATACTCAAAAAAAAAAAAAAAAAAATGGGGCTGGGGATTTAGCTCAGCGGCATAAGCGCCTGCCTTGCAAGCAGGCAGTCGTGAGTTTGATCCCTGGTACCGATCAAAAAAAAAAAAAAGACAAAAAAAAAAACAATCCCATACTGTTGCTGCCACTGTGCACCCATGAAAGCTGCAACTCTGAGCAGTTAAGGAACTCACCAAGGTCACACAGCTACACAGTGGTCATCAGCCATACAGCCCTAGACCCGGGGATGTGGGTGGAGCCTGGGTTCTTCATAAATACTGTACCTCAGTGTAGACGTTACAGAACTCCGTGTTGCTTGTTGTCCTTCTTCAGGACAGCAGCTAAAGGTTCCCCGTCAGGGTTTTCTTCCAGGGAGCCCTAGGTATGGAGGACCCTGTGCTGAGGCCGCAGGTCAGCGAGCTTCCCCAGCCGCAGGGGACAGCTGAACATCTTTTTCCAAAGCCCGAAGAGGTCCTGGTTCCCCACCCCCAACTCAGCTCCACCTGGACGCCCACGTGCCCTCATTTCTCTGTGGTCATCGCCCTCAGTTCACCATGCATTCATTCGTTCACCATTCACTGGGCAGATATGTATCCACTGCCCCCAGGAGCACCGGAGTGGGGTCAGAAGAGAGTGCTCAGTGAGCTTCCAGTCCCTGCGCTCAGAGCCTGTAACCCGGAGGTGGAGGAGAACAGTGTTTGTAAACATGTAAACAAGTTAATTATAGATTTGAATAAGAAAGCAGGCAGGGATAGTGTGCCCTGGCAGAGGTGGTCAGGGGAGGCCTCCCGGAGGCTGTGACATTCCAGCTGAGCCAGGGCTGGCAGGAAGGCCCAGTGGAGGGGGAAGAGGTTTCCAGGAGAGGGGACCTGCCAGTGGGAAGGTGAGACTGGTGGTGGGGGCCCTGGATGTGTGAGGAGCAGGGGGAAGCAGCACTGTGGGGACCTTCCCCAAGCAGAGGGCAGTGTGGCGACATTAGGTTAGAGGGGACAGGGCACATGGCGGGGCTGGGAGGCCATGATGCGAGGTCTGACATAATGCTAAAACAAATGAGCCCCCTTAGGGCATCTGAAACTTTCAATCTGTGCAAGCTTTGCAGGTTGCTTTGGCTGCTGTGTGACAAATGGATTTTAGGGGACAGGAGTTTTACAGAGCCAGCTTCAGGGCTATGGTGGTTGTGCAGGTGAGAGCCCAGGGGCAGGACCATGGGTGGATGCAGGGAGGCCTAGGTCAGGGCTCCCAGGCCTCCCTCCCTCAGCCCTTCCCTCCTGCTGAAGCCCTGAACCTGAGCTTCCTTACCCCTTGGCTCAGGTTTCTTTTTCTTCTTCTTTTTTTTTTTTTTTTTTTTTTTTTTTGGCTTTTTGTTTGTTTGTTTGTTTTTATCGGTACCAGAGATTGAACTCACAACTGCCTGCTTGCAAGGCAGGTGCTTATGCCACTAAGCTAAATCCCCAGCCCCCCAAAGACTTTCTCAGAAGCTCAGTATCCTCTTTTTCCTGGGAGGAACAAGTACATCCCCAGACGGAAAGAAAATGTGAGAAGGAGCTTCAGCTCTAGACTCCCAGGGTTGCCCAATGCAGTTGCCCAGACTGTGCACTGTACAAATCCAGGTAGCAATGTGAATGCTGCCCTCTCTGAGTCAGGAAATCAGTATCCTCTGGGGCTCAGTGTGATCGGCCCCTGGACTGGAGGAGGGAATTCTACTTTGACTCTGATGAGTTTTTTCTGAGTGAAGGCATGGGTATTGGGGCACGGGAATTGGCTGGCAGATCCCTGTGGATCACTGGAAGCCAAGATGGAAAGAGCAGAGATGAAGGTGGGCAGGACTTCCTAGAGCCAGGCTCCTACTCAGAGACACCCCTGAAAGCAGAGCAGTTATCCAGCTAGCCCCCTCCCCAAGGCTCATTCCTGGGGGAGCCTTGTAAAGTGGGGTTCCCAGAGTCACCAAAGAAATGCACAGCAAATACACAGTAGACGGTGGCCCTCAGCCTGGATGGGCCCTTTCCCTCCGGCTCCCTCCGTGGGCTCCCACACTCTAGTGTGCTGAGCCCCTCCACACTGCCTGTGCAAACCAGGCACTTCCGACTCCTGTGTGACCTGCCCAGACTGCGCTGTCCCCACCCCCTTCCTGTGGCCAATGCCTCTTCCCCAGCCCTTGCTGTGTTTCGTGGACCTAACTGCACTGTAGTGTGACCCACCGGACCTTTCCTAAGCCTCGTGGGAGGGCGCTGGCAACTGAAGCTGGTTGCACAGGCAGCCACAGGGATGCAGGGTGAGGGCCTTCACTGTATGACCAGCCCCTCTTCAGGAGGGCTCAGAGGGACCGATGACAACAGGAGTCTGAGCCTCAGCTTGGTTTTTTTGGTTGCTTATGCTAATATTTCATTCCTCCTCCTCCTCTTCCTCATCTTCCTCTTCCTCCTCGTCCTCCTCTTTTTCTTTCTCTTCTCTTCCTCCTCCTCCTCCTCCTCCTTCTTCTCCTCCTTCTTCTCCTTCTTTTTGAGACAAGGTCTCACTATGTAGTTCAGCCTGGATTTGAACTTGCTGTGTAGCCCAGGCTGGCTCTGCATTCACGGCAGTCCTCCTGCATCAGCCTCCTGAGTGCTAGAATTAAAGACATGTGCCAACATGCCTGGCCCTCTATTATTTTTTATTGTGGTAAAATATACATAACAAAAGTTGCTATTCTAATCTTTCAGCATGAGAAAAACGAGATAGTTTGTCATTTCAAATACATTAAAATTTATCCAAGTATATAGAATAAACTAGTTACCACTGCACATTCTGGGTTTCTTAGTTACTCTTTTTCCCCTTTTGTGGTGCTGGGGGCTGAACCTAGGGCCTTGTGCGTGATAGTCAAGGGCTTTGTCACTGAGCTACAACCTTAGCTGAGTTTCCTGGCTATAACTGGAGGTGTTGTTTGCTTTTAGTTTATTTTGTTTGGTTTGATATTAGTAGAGACTGAACACTGAGCTACATCCCCAGCCTTTTAAATAAATGTTTAGTAGTCTTACTGAGCTGCCCAGGCTTGGTTTGAATATGCCATCTTCCAGGCTCCCACTGTGCTGGGATTCTAGGCGTGTACCACCATGCCCAGCTTCCCGGGTACTCTTAGTTGCTGAACTTACTATATGGATTTTTCAAATTGTATGTAACAGAGCAGGAGATTGAGTTCAGTGGCAGAGCGTTTGCCTTGGAAGTGGAAGGTCCTCAGCTGGTCATAGTAGCACATGCCTGTAATCCCAACACTTGTGAGGCTGAGGCAGGAGGATCGCCTCAAATTTGAGGTCAGCCTGGAATATGTGGTGAGTTCGGACCAGTCTGAACTACATAGTGAGACGTTATCTCAGAAAAACAACAACAAAAGTGTTGGACCCTGGGTTCAATCCCCAGTACAGAAAAAAATGTCTATCAATTTATATATAAAATATAAAAGGTACCCATTTTGCCACTTTTAAGCCTATAGTTAAATGGCATCGATCATATTCACGATGTTGTGCAACCATAGTGATCATCTGTTTCCAGAAATCTTTCATCTTCTCAAACTGAAACTCTTTTGCTGCTGCTGTTGCTGTTGTGAGACAGGGTCTTGCTATGTAGTTCAGGCTGGCCTTGAACTCACTATGCAGCCCAGGCAACTCATGGCGATCTTCCCCCCTTGGCCTCCCGAGTTCCGGGATTACGGGTGTGTATCACCACGCCTGGGCTCCGTATTTCTTAAGGAGCTCCCCCTCGGCCCTCCTATCAGCAGCCACCATCCTCCTCTGTGCTTCTCCGGATCTGACAACTCTACATTCTCCCTGTGAATGGAATCACACAATGTCTGTCCTTTGATGTCTGGCTTATGTCACTTAATGTACTCATTGTTCATCTGTGTGTCTCGGGAGTCAGGATTACATTCTTTTCATGGCCGACTAGCATTCCATATTTTGTTTATCCATTCTTCTGCCTCTGGCCACTTGGCAGCTCTTTGTGAACAGGAGGACAGGATGCCTATTCTGAGCCGCTAGCACAGAGTGACTGCTTTTGGTTGTCAAATGTTAAGAAGAAAAAGCACATGTATTATTACAAATGTAAACGTATCCTTCACAGAAGATTTTAAAGATGTGCATAAGGAAAAGAAGAAAATCAAAGTCCCTTTTACTTCGGCCTAAGGGAGATAATTGCTATTAAAATGGGATTATGGGCTGAATGTGATCCCTCCCCATTCTCAGGTTGCAATGCCAAACTCCAGTGTGATTGTACTTATACACAAGACTTTTGTGACTGTATTAATGCTACATGAGGTCATACAGTCAGAGCCCTGAGCCAAGAGGAGTAGTGTACTTATAAGAAGAGACGCCAAGAGTTTACCTGCTGTCTCCTGTGCCTTAGGTGGGGACAGCAAGAAACCCGCCACCTACAGGCCAGGTAGAGACGTGCAGCTGGCTTTCATCTTGAACTTTGAGGATTTTACCCCTGAAGTCACAATCTGTGGCATTTTGTTGGAGCAGCCTGAGCTGAGACACGTGCTTGGCCTTCCAGGGTTCTGTGCACAGATGTGTTTATGTCCGTGTAACATGGAACCTTTCTTAGGCAGCATATCATAGTCCAGAGAGGAGTGTTGGAATCCGACAGCCCTAGGTTCGAGTCTCAGTGCACCATTCTAGGAGCATCTTGGGGTGGAGCTCGCCTGCTTTGTCTCTTACTTTATAAATGGGATGACAAGAGAGGACATCTATCTCCTGGGACTGCCATAAGGTTTGGTTAGAAAGGGGCTGGAGATTTAGCTCAGTGGCATAAGCGCCTGCCTTGCAAGCAGGCAGTCGTGAGTTTGGTACCAGGGATACCCCGACTACCTGCTTGCAAGGCAGTCACTTATGCCGCTGAGCTAAATCTCCAGCTCCCCCCACCCAGTGCACCTTTAAATGCATGAGTCTCTAAGACACACCGAGACTGTGTGAATGAGAGTAGTGTGGTCTTGTGTTGCTACCATGAGGAGTATGTGCAATGACACCGTATCAGTGCTCAGAACAGCTGCTGCCTCCAAGGGTTAAAGGCACGCATTCAGGAAAACATCTAGAAGCATGCTAGCTTCGTATCAAAATGCCTTTTACTGATTGTCATCCACAGATCGAACAGCAGCAGCAAGTCAAAAGCGGAGACCCCTAAAACACCCAGCAGCCCCCTGACTCCCACCTTTGCCCCCTCGGTCTGCCTCCTGGCTCCCTGCTATCTCACAGGGGACTCTGTCCGGGACAAGTGTGTGGAGATGCTGGCAGCAGCTCTGAAGGCAGAAGGTGAGAGGTCCTGGGCCAGGGATGGAGCAGGGAAAGGGTTCCTGAGGACTGATGAGATGCCCTTTGCCCGGTACCCACTCCTGGGATCAGCACAGGATTTCTGTCCCCAGTGCAAGCTGACAGTCCTAGCAAAGTCACGTCTGGCTGATGTTTGAATCTGCTGATCTCTTTTAGATGATTACAAGGACTATGGAGTCAACTGTGACAAGATGGCATCAGAAATTGAAGATCATATCCTCAGGCTGGGGGGGTATGGGTGCCTGGACGCTGCAGTGGGGGAAGAGGGGAAGAGTCCAGCTGCCTGTAGTGTTAGGTGTTGCCCCTGTGGGCCTCCTGCCAAGCTGTTAAGATGTCCCTTGATCAGGGTTGAGAATAACCCCTCCAGGTGGGTCCCCACCTGGTCTGATTATAGATGAAGCAACTGAGGCTCAGGAAGGTGAAGACCCTGCCAAAGCTCAGGTAGCTAATAATAATTGCACTGTTGGGATTTGAACCCAGAAAGCCTGGCTTCCAAACCTGAGAGCTCAGTCACTGTGCCACAGTGCCTCAGTGGGTCAAGTCATTGCCTCGTAGGTCCCAGTAGATGGAGGCCACAGCATGTCCCATGCTTAGCCTTCCCCCTCCCTTCATTTGATGATCACAGCCCCCACTTTTGACTTCTGGCCAGGTCCCAGACACTGTGCCCAGCCTTTAACATTTCCTACCTCTGTTAATATTTCCAACGATCTCTCCAAGGCAGTGGCTGTTGTTCCCATTTTACAGGAAAAGAAACAGACTTAGTAACCACTGAATGTCAGGGCTTGGCTGAAAGCACTGGTCTCTGAATTCCATGTACTGAATTCTGTTCTTCCGGTCTGCTCCCCACGTCCCATCTGAAAGGGGTCTTGTGTAGCCAGGGGAAGCAATGGTCACCTTGATAAAGGTCAAAGATTTTTGACTTGGAAAAGTCTCTCTCTACAGAGCATGGAATTTCTAGTACTGAAGATGAAGCTTTGCTTGTGAAAGAGGTATTGACAGGGGGAGATGGATCGCCCCAAAAGAGAGGGAGTCTGTGTGTCGCCCAGAGTGTGAATGATCCTTTGGAGGCCTCCTGGGTCTCCCGGGATGCCCTGGGGCTAATCTGTAACCATCACACTGGCTCCTCCCACCGCTGCCTAGGCCAACCCTGGTGTCCCCCAGATTTCCTCCGCCACTGTTCAGTGACTGGCCAGCAACACTGCAGCAAGTTTCCTTTCAGGGTCTCAACAGACCCCTGTCGCCATTCTGTAAGCCTGGAGACCAGGACCTCGTCTTCCTTTTCTGCAGAGCATTTCTCCCTTGAGGCAGGTCCTTTGCACCTCCAAGCCCAGTTTGAAGCAAGGTAGATGCTCAGAACCTGGTTCCTTGCCTGGCCTTTGCCCCTTGCTTACCTCCTCCCCTGGATGTCCCTCTCCCTCATCTAAAGGAGAGGAGACAGAGCTGTGGCATCTCCTTTGCTTTTGTTCATAGCCATGGGAAAATGAATGTGGGAGGCCAGATACACTGCAGTCCTTTTTGGGTCCACCCCCTGAGGTGTTAGAAATCTTGGGACTGTCCTGCCCCAGCCTCCCCTGGGGTCTTGGGAAGCAAAAGACAGAGCAGTCAGAGAGAAATTGATGAGTGTCACCAGCCCAACTGTCCCACAGCTCAACAGATCCACACTCCAAAAATCCTGAGTGGCAGAGTTTTAAGCATGCATTTTGGCTCTCAAACGCATTGTGGCATATTCTCACATTTTTATTGTACAGGAAACATTAAAAGAAGAAAGAACTCACACGCACATCGCCTTTAGCAAATCAGCTGTTTGCATTTTCCATGTTCCCCACAGCCTCTCCTTTGTGATTTTTTTCCCAGCAATGGCTTTATCTTCCTGGCTCTGCTTGGCTCAGGAGACCCCAGAAAGGCACTGTTCCCTGAGTGCCTCCCTGGTGCGGCGGTGGGAGCTCTGTCTGGCACATGGTGTTTGGACAGGAGCTCTTGGTAGCCAGGGGCACCCAGCTTCCTTCTGGTGAGTGGGAACAGCATTGCTGTTAGGGACTGGCTTTGGCCCTGCCTCTGCTAGGAATCTGCCCGGTGACCCGGAGCCAAGGCCTGAGCTTCAGCCTCCTCTTCTGGAGTCAGAACAGGCCAGCCATTCCCAAAGTGAGCTGGGAGGGATGACAATGTGTATTCTTAATGGGGAGAGAATCCATGATCAAATTCCTGATGGGGAGAAAAATGGGTAAAAACCCATGATCAAAACCATCAGGACTACCTGATCGTGAAAGCTACGCAATCTCTTTGTAGTGTTTCTTAGAGCTTTGCACGGGTGGCTCTGAATCTTTCCCTCTGACAACTGGGCTCTCAGCGACCCTTCTAGACTAGATGTCGTCTTTGTTGCTGTCATCGTCTCAACAGCCCACGAATACTGGACTTGGCTAGTGCCGGATATCACCCCCACGAGGTGACTCAGTTCACCCCATCTTTGTAACAGCCCTGAGTTTTATAAATGAGAAAACGGAGGCATCAAGAAGTCCTGTGGCTCAATTAGGGTCACACAAAGCCAGGGTATCTGTTCCCTAGATCTAATCTCTCGTTGAAGCTCTTTCTTGTCGCTGATTGTTCACTAACCCTAGGCATCCAGGGAGGCACCACAGGCCCACAAAGCTGCCTCCCACCCCCATAGAGAGGAGGATGTGGCCCTGGGTGTCCATGCTCTGTACCCACACCGGCGGCTGTGTGGCCCTTGACTCTGTCACATATCTACCAGGAGCTCAAGAGCACCGACATGAAGTACCGGAACCGTGTGCGCAGCCGTATCAGCAACCTCAAGGACCCTAGGAACCCCGGGCTCAGGCGGAATGTGCTCAGCGGGGCCATCTCCTCCGGGCTCATCGCCAAGATGACAGCAGAGGTGAGGAGCGGCTGGGGCTGTGGTGTGGTGAGGCAAGAAGCCAGCCCTGGGCTCTGCCAGGTCTGAGAGGCAGTAGCTTATGACCCAGTGGGTCAGGGGACTTCTTCAATCAAAACCATCTCTGCACATGATGGGGTTTCTGGGCCGTCAGGATGGTGAAAGTGGCTGATTGATATGAACTGCTATGCGGTGTACTCTAAAGGATGTGAATCAGTTCCATCTCCACCCTAACTGAGATAGCACTGGACTTTTAACTTGTCAAGTCTACGTGGAACCTGGTCAATGGGTGAAATGTTTATTACGCCCATTTTTCAGATGAGATCATTGAGGCCCAGAGGGACAAACTGATTTGCCCATGAGCACAGCTACTCAGTATTGAAGCCAGTAGGCAACTGTCTGGTCCCACAGCACCTGCCCTTCACTGCTTTGTTATCTGTCTCTCTGTTGTCTAGTCCTGAATCCCGGTATGTACCTAGCTCTGGGCCAGAGCCAGGATAGGCATCCAAGGTTATAAATACGTACGGCAGACTATGGGGTGGTAGGTGCTGTGTTAGAGTCATCCTAGGAATTTGCAGGAGGAATTCACAGAGTCCATAAGGAAAGAAAAGGTGAGCAAAACTCTTGAGGAAGTGTAAAATAATCAGATGCTGGGGAGCTGTGCCAGCCTGCTGAGTCTGAATTCCACTTCTGCCACTTGGCTGTGTGGTCAGTTTTTCTATGTGTAGCATGAATATGAGGAGAATACATGCTATGGTGTAAAGAGTTAAAGGAGTTAGTGTTTGTAAGGTGTTTAGAAGGTTTACAGGAAGGGGCTGGGATTTAGCTCAGTGGCATAAGCAGAGCCTTGCAAGCAGGCAGTCTTGAGTTTGATCCCTGGTGCGGATAAAAATGAAAAAGACCAAAAAAAAAGAAGGTTTACAGGAAGCAGTGGCCTGGGGCTCCTTACACTTCAGGGTGGGGCCTCTGGTTAGAACTAGTACTTGCCAGGCTCCTGTGCCCGCTGCTCAGATCAGGAAACTGCAGCTGCATACAGCTAGTGACAGATCTCAGATCTGTTTATCACAGCCCACTTTAGCGTTTAGCATAGTTTCCGATGTGACAGCCAGAGCCATCTGGAGTTTCCCTGCAGGTGCTGTGAGATTGGAGACCTGACCAAGAGAGGGGGAGCAAAAATGTGTTGGGCTCCTAGGGCCTGAGCAGGCCTCTGAATGCCTGGGAGCCCTCCGAAGCCACTGGCAAGGAGTCATGAATGTGTGACACATGCATTGTGTGTGTGTGTGCTTCTTATGTATGTCCTGTGTGAGGTGTTACCTTTGTAGATATCTTTGGGTATGTTTAGTGTTTAGTGTGTGTATGTGGTGTGTAGTTACGTATGTGAATGATATATGATTGGGATACGTGTGGGTGTATGATTTTATATGTGTTGTAATGATACAGGTGTGTGGCATATGGTGAGGGTACTGTGCTGGTGCGTGGTTAGTGTGTATCTGTGCAGTGTGTAATGGTGTATGATTAGCATATGTGTGTATGTGTGCTGCAGAGAGGTGTGTGTGCGTCATAATATGAGCAGATACATTTTTTCTAAGAAGAGGTCTCACTGCTTTTGTCAAATACCTATAGCAACACAGAGCTCTGAGTTTAGGGTAAAATGGAAAACATGGCACAGGTACCTGGGTTATCTTTCTGCTTAGTTGAAAATATCTGATCTTTTTTGCAAACAGCAACAAATGCTTAGTTACTAAATTGCGACATGGCTGTACAAGGTCGTAATCAGCTGAGCCTTCTCTAGCAGAAATGCTCCGGGTAGGTGGGTTACAAATAGCAGACACTTATTCCTCACAGATCTTAAAGAGTTCAAGATCAAGGCTTTAGCAGATTCAGTGTCCAGGGAAGCCCTGTTCCTCACAGTCAGTCACACTCTTCTGTAACCCCATCGAGTGAGAGGAGAGAAGGGTTTGGGAGGGGTCTCTTTTATAAAGGTGCCAGTTCCAGAGTCCTCAGGACCTAGTTACTTCCCAAAGACCCCACCTCTAAACACACCAACGTGGGCATTAGTCTTCAATGAATATGAATATGAAGAAGACCATCATCTTTTGCCCCTGGTAGGAAATGTGTATAAGAAATATAGGGCAGCTGGGCATGGTGGCACATGCCTATAATCTCAGCACTCAGGAGGCTGAGGCAGGAGGATTGCTGTGAGTTCAGGGCTAGCCTGGGCTACATGATAAGTTCAAAGCCAGCCTGAACCATACTGTGAGCCTGTCTCAATAGATAGATATATAGATATACATATAGATATAGATATATAAATAGATCTCACAACCTGGAGGTGGCTCACAGCTGTAACATCAACTACTCGGGAGGCTGAAAGAGGAGACCTACAAGTTCACAAAGTGAACTTTGTGAGACTTAAGCACCAGACCAACATCTCTGTCTGATGCAGTGGCACTGGTGCCTTCTTAGAAGGATGGAGCCACCCAGGGCTCCTTAGGAACAACAAACTCTTAAGCAATTAGCATAGAGCTCTATCTTAGCCACCTGGGAATAATATTTCTTACATGTATCCTGATCATATTTTGGCACTTTGATTAAGGTAGTAGAGATACAAATCTCTTTTTGCATTGGAGAGGAGAGAGAGACAAAGCTTAAAAAGTAATTAGCTAAAATTTTTAAACAAGGAGGGCTCTAACCTGAGTCCCACATGTTCCCTAAAAGCAGAAGCTCTCATTCTCATCCACGAGGGTGACAGAGCTGAGCGGCCACGTGATGCACACAGCAGTCTTCATGCTCCTACACTGCAATCCACGTCCACTCACCACACTACACGAAGTCCAACTTTTTGTTAAGCCCCTTCGTTGCAGCTGCAAATTGTAAGAAACCAACAACTACATCAGAGAGACCTGGGGCAGCTTCTTGGAATCCTGTTATTCTATTTAACAGCCCTTCAGCTGTCCCTCCCCAAACCCCCAAAGCTGAAACCACGCGGCTGTCTTGGGACCCTCATGGTCAGATCTCTCCCCATTTGCCATTGTCTCCTCTCTGCACGCTCATGCTGGCCACCATGTCTCCGAAACAGATGATTCGACGTGCTCTTCCCAGAGTGGCGGGCAGACCTTGTGTTTGTGCAGCCCGAGACCAAGCAGTGCTGGGTTGCTGCATCACACTGGGATCAGCCGGGCTTGTAAACTAAGACCCTGGAGTATTTTTATTTTCTTTAAAACACTTGCATGCATTTTTTTTAACTCATAAAAGCAACAGGATTACATCAAACCTTTGGCCACGAGGGGAAAGCATTGCCCTGCTACAGCTGTTTAACATCAGTGTGAATTTCCCAGCCCACCTCCATTACTGCTTTATCTTGTTGTAAGCATGGGAAATATACATTTTGATGCTGGGTTTAATTAAAGGCCAACAAAGTCTTGTTATACTAATTTTCTATTGGATTTACTACTCACTGACCCAGTTATGGAGTTTTTGAAAGTGAGTAGTTATCCTTTATAAAAGAATATTTACTTGGGTCAAACAGTATAAATATACGTCAATGCTGTCCTTTAACTCCATATATAGTATCATTTCAGTGGACTTTTATATGTAAAATAACTATAGCCCTTCTATTTTAGTAAGTAAACAAATTAAATTTTAAAAATTGAAAATAGAGTACCTGAATTAAACACTTGCTTAAATATCTTTAACTTTCAGGCAAAATTTTGACTTCATTCCAGGTTTGTAAACATTGTATAACTCTTAGTCAAATAATTTTATGGTAGTGGTGATCTTTTCAGCTGTATTTCTAAGCAGTCAACATTTAACTGAGGTAGACCAGATGTTTCTAAATTCAGAATCTCACAGAATCTCCTGAATGTTTAGTATCAGTAGATGGTACTTAACAAACAAAACTTAAAAAAAAAAACAAAAACCTAATGCTGCTGGAATTTTTATTAAAGAGTCTCATAACCAGGAGTGGTGGCACATGCCTGTGATCCCAGAACTCAGGAGGCTGAAGCAGGAGGATCTCTGCAAGTTTAAACAGCCTGCGCTACTTAGCTACTTAGTAAGTTCAAGACCAATCCAAACTAAGACCCGGTTGGCCAAAAAAAGTACAAACGTCTACTTCTAAGACAACAGCTCCCCCTAATGGCCAAAAGAAGGGAAAATGGCAGAAAGTGGCAGAGCCATCGTGCCCCACACAGCAGGAAGCAGCAAGGGACAGGAGCAAAACCGAAGGATTCCCAGCACAGTGTGTCCTAGCAGGCAGACGGGAGACACCTGGCACAGCATGGCACCTGCGGGTCCATTGTGGACACAGACCACTGGACTACCAGCTCTGGTGGCGCGGCAGGGCTGTGGGTCACCATGCAACGGGCTCTGGCCATGGGGGTCGCTGCTCCACACTGACCATAGTAAGGGCAGTGGCACAGCTAAGGATCATGCTGTGGCTTGGGATCCTGCAGCCCTGCTGAAGGAGGGTCCAAGAGGGGCCATGAGGCAGGATCACAAAGCTGCAGGCACACGCACCATGGCCAGCAGATGCAGCTGGATATGAGACTAAGTACAAGCAAGCGGCGTGGGTGCCTAGGGCCAGGCTCGGGAGCCCGGGAGCCCCAGGGCTGGGGCTGGCCTCCCTGCTCCAAGCCCATGGTCCACTCACCTGCACTAGCTGTGCCAGCTGCACCTCTGAAGGCTGGCAGTTGTTGCCCTGCACAGGCAGGCAGCACAGGCACTAGGTGTGGCATGGTGGGGCACTACCCAGCTGGGCAGTTGGCCAGGTTCTTGGCAGCTTTAGCTTCCCAGCCTACCACTGCTGCCACAGGAAGTGCCCGACCAGCCTGACTGCATGGTGGTGGCTCCACAGGCTGAGGGCAAGCCTTAAAGGGGATGCCTTCCACCTTCTTTGAGGCAGGCTGTGGGGGATCCCTGGCCAGCATGTCAAAAGCATGTTCCCCTGTCCAGTTCTGGGCACAGGTGGAGGCAATCACTTGGCTGGGCTTCACAGCAGATCCCAGCCAATGGGCTGCACAAGGCTGTCCCACCAAGGGCCCACCTATCCCATGCCCCCCATTGGCTCTCCTGACCTCAGCAGTTCACTGTAACCTCCTGGCTGGCCCCCTAAACTGTTACCATATGCTGGGGTACCCAGGGGTCCTTTGGACCCCTCAAAGAGCTGAATGGGACAATTGAAAAACGTAAAAGTATAACATCTATTTTTTTTTTTTGTCTTTTTCGTTTTTATCGGTACCAGGGATCGAACTCATGACTGCCTGCAAGGCAGGCGCTTATGCCGCTGAGCTAAATCCCCAGCCCCTAAAGTATATCATCTATTAAAGGTTAAAGAAAAAAGGAGATGAAAAAGAAGAGAAATGAGAAAATATGCCCTGTACACAGAGCAGGACGCTGCAAGAGGAAGACAGTGGCCATGAAGCCACCATCTTTTATATCTTCCTTCTGATGTCAGATCCGGGCTGTCCCTCCTGGGAAGCTGCTCTGCACCTGCATCCCGTCTGTGATGGACAGATCTCCGTAATGGACAGATCATGCCCAGTTCCCCTGCCAGTTTGCCATGCCCTAATGTCCTCCCTATCTCAAAATGAAACTTTAAAAAGGGCTGGGGGTGTATCTCAGTGATAGAGCACTTATCCAGCAGGTGTGAAGCCCTGGGTTTTGTTTCTGGTACAGCCTAAAAATTGAAAATGAGAAAAAAAGGTATGGACAGATACACATGGGGGATTCACGCTTTTGGAGAAAGTCTGTCTTCCATTAAACTGCTCTCCCTCAGGGCCCATCTAGGGGAAGCCTGCTGTCCTTATTTTTGGCACGCAATACTTTGATGCATTTTTTGTTTGGACTCTGCCATGAAACTCTAAGATCCTTGACTTCAATGGGTAGCAGTTCCCAGCGTGGAGCAGTTTCCCACTAAATGTTTATTGGTGGCTTTTCTTTGGTGGTAGGTATTAAACCCAGGGGAGCTCTATCTCCCCAGCCCTTTTTAGATATTTTATTTTGACACACAGCTACACTAAGTGGACCAGGCTGACCTTGAACTTGGACTCCTTCTGTTCAGGCTCTTGCCTCCCAAGTAGCTGGGACTACAGTGTACACCACCATGCCCAGCTACTGATTTGTTGAACGACTGAATGAATAGATGTTCCTAAAGACTTCATGAGTATCATAGCTGGAAATGATTCTAACCCACTTAAAATTCTTTGATCAGCCAGAAGCAGTGACTCATGCCTCTAATCCTAACTTCTTGGGGGCCTGAAGCAGGTGAATCACAAGTTCAAGGCTAGCCTGGACAATCTAACAAGACCTTGCCTCAAGATACAACAGTTTTGGGGCTGGGGATTTAGCTCAGCGGCATAAGCACCTGCCTTGCAAGCAGGTGGTCATGAGTTTGATCCCCAGTACCGATAAAAAAGAAAAAGACAAAAAAAAAAAAAAAAAGATACAACAGTTTTTGTTCTAATAGGAAAAAGGACAGCTTGGAGTTGGGTGGCCTGCAGGGTGGTGGCTCTGGAGGTAGGCAGCTCCAGTGCCCATGTGAGCCAGTGTCCCTGTCTGCATACCTGGCACCTGAGCTCCCTTTTAATGTCTCCTTCCTCGCTCACTTGATTCCCTCCTTTCCAACCCAGATAAATGAGAGGAAGGAGCAGGCACTGGGATAGATTCCCATGGAGCTCTCGCCCCTCAGCCCCAGGATGAGAGGTCTTGGCTGTCACTTGCAGACAGTGACTAGCACTTCACAAGTACTCAGCAAATATTTACTGAATCCATAGTTGGGCCCCTTTTCTAACAGCCTATTACAATATGAGGAACCAGCATCCTCTCTCACCTTCCTCAATCTTGGCCTTATTTTCTCTAGTAGTGTTCATGATCTATGTGGATTTTTTTTTTTTTGAGAGAGAGTTTTGCTATGTAATTCAGGCTGGCCTTGAAAGCACTGTCACTGTCACCCAGGCAGTGATCCTCCTGCTTCAGCCTCCTCAGTACTGGGACTACAGCCATGCCCCACCATGCCTAGCTGCATGTGGATTTTTACCTGTTACCTCCTTGTGGTGCTGGGGTTGGAACCCAGGGCCTTGTACATGCCGGACCGGTGCTCTGCCCCCGAGCCCCACTTCAGTGCCGCGGTGTGTCTTTGATGTGGCTTCCTGAACAGGCCAGAGATAGGTCTGCAGATTATGGGCGTGTGGGTAGATGTTTCTGCTCTCTAGCCTTAGCTGGCGCATAACACCCTGCTTCTGCAGTCTGGCCTCCAGGGCTGTCCTGAACCTCCTCAACTTGAACCCGCCCCAAATCCCCTCCCCCACACATGCTATTCTTGTCCTCTGACTTTTTGTGTCTGCTATTTCTGTTTTTCTGGAATGTGCCACCCTCTTGAGAACGCCTGTCTTTAAAGACTGGCTAATATGTTAGCCTCTTGGTGACCCAGCCCTACCTACCCCAAGGAGGGCCACTGTTCCCTGGGGACGCAGCTTGCCTGCGCCTAAGCACTTCCTCCCCTGTCCTGCAGGGGGCAGGAGCACAGCCATTTTGCCCGGAGCCTTAGGCTGCACCTGCTGGAGCTGAGCCTCACCCAGCTCTGGTGAGCAGGTCATGAGTATCTCTTCCAACTCTGCACACTCAGTTGTATACTTTAGTGACTTAAAACCAGCCACGGTGGGAATATATGTGCCATGTAAAGTGACAAAGCACTGCCAGTTAATTGGACATCCAAGACAGCCCATCCCTTCCCCCTCTAATTGTAAGCTAAGGGCATTTGGTAAATTGATATCCCAAATATTTTGAATGAGCAAATTGTACCTCAAATTAAAGTCCACTGCTGTTTATGAACCTCTTCTGGCCAAGGCTGACTTAGTTTTCCTCATACCCTTGCCAAGGATTAGGCTCCAGCTGGTGAATTTAGCACCCTGGCTCCTAAGCATCAGGGCAGCAGAATGACTGGGGGCACCGGTGAAAATGCAGATTCCTGGGCCTACCTTTGGCATTTCAGAGTCACTGGAATTTTTACTGGAATTAGAACCAGTTGGGTATGATTCAGGGGCAGCATACCAAAGTAGCTAGACCCTTATGCCAATTCTGTTCCTGCGGTTTATGGGAGTCAGGATAGAGACAATTAAAATGGTTAGCCAATGCCCCTGGGTACCACTGAGCTACATCCCCAGCCCTTTCTAATTCTTCACTAACTTGCCCAGACTAGGTTCAAATTCATGATCCTCCAGTCTTCCAGAGGACTGGGATTACTGATGTGCACCACACCATGTGTTTTGTTTTGTTTTAGACAGGATCTTGCTAAGTTACTAGGTTGCCCAGGCTGGGCTCAAATATGTAATCCTCCTGCCTCAGCTTCCCAAGTAGTGGGAACTACAGGCTTATGCAACTGTGCCCAGTTTCACATTCAGGAGTTTAGCCACACTCCTGCCCACATACCCATCCTTGCTGGAACTCCCTCTAGGCTGTTTTCCCTGTTAAGGGGAGTCCAGTGGCCAGGCTGGGTAGAGATGGGAAGGGTCTGGGTGATGCAGGCACTGCGGGTCTGCAGGAAGAGCCAGCGATTGGGTTCCGTGGAAAGTCCCGAGTAGGAATGCTTCATAATGCATGTCCCCAGTGAGCTCTTAGTTGTGCGAGCTCAGGAGCTTCAGGGACTCACCCGGGAGAGAGTGGCAGCAACAAGTCCTGGGCAGTCGGGCTGAGGTTCTCTTGAGAGTGAGCAGTGGGCTTGGAGAAATGACCCGGAGCGCTAATCCCCAACTGCTCTTCATTTGTTCCCAGCTGACCATGACGCAGCATGGGCAGGATGGGGTTCTGGGGACAGCTTTCAGAGTCAGGGTAGGACGAGGAGTCC